>NW_024609846.1:185512237-188266590 GCF_016920785.2 Ixodes scapularis | reverse complement strand
CACGGTGCTTTGCAATTTCTGGAATTAATTCTTTTCCCCGAGAGCATAGTTTTTTGAAGACCTGTTGCTCGTTTATTGTAACAGTTCCCTCTAATAGAAAGGAAAGAGTGTGGAAACAATGGTTCAAAATGCTGCCTCGGTGGCTCCAAGTCAAAGCGCCGGCCTATATATATATATATATATATATATATATATACGGATTCTCAGGTGGCAGATTCGAATCCCGGTCGAGGTGCCCGCAACCTGACGAATGCTTATTGGGGAGGATGGATGGATGAATACGGCTGAGCCCTTTGGATCGGGCGGTAGCTTACGCCACCTAGCCATTTTGTTTTACCATTTAAGCTTAGAATATTTAAATGTGAAATCTATATTCACTCCGCAGTGCAAAGAAAGTGAGGCTATGAAACCCCCTTGCCATCAGTGGATAAGAAAATACCTAGTTTTCTCTCGATTTCTGCCACCATTCACTTAATCTTTGCTTGGTAATCTCTACAGTCTTGAAATCCACTCTCCCTTCGCTGTCTCTAAAACCCAATGATTTTATTAAATCTATGTTGTCTTCGGTAGGCATAGGGTGAAGCCCTTTACAGTAGAGTATCAAGTGCTCAGCCGTTTCGTCCTCCTCTCCACAAGCAGTGCACACTGTATCAATTTCCTGGTACTTCACCCTGTATGTTCTGGTTCGCACAACACCCGTTCTTGCCTCAAACAGCAATGAGCTTCCCCTAGAATTGTCATAAATGCTTTCTTTGGCAATAACTCTTTTGTTTAATCTATAGCTTTCCAGAGCCGTCTTTGTCTGCATTCCCTCTAGCCACGAATCTCTTTCTGTGGCCTTAACTTTCTTCTTAACTGAGACTTGCTCTTCGGTATCTTCGCTATAGCCCAAAAACTTTCCTCTTAATTTCCTAGTGCGCTGTCTCCACTTTGTGTCTACATTCCTCATGTATAAATAGCTGAAAACCTTTCGTGCCCATTGCTCCCCGTCCATTTGCCTCAACCTATCCTCAAATTCTACCTTGCTCACCGCTTCCCTGCTCTCAAATGATGCCCATCCCATGTCTCCTTGTACTCGCTGGTTTGGCGTTTTGCAATGTGCCCCCAAAGCCAGTCTACCTACTCCGCGCTGTTTTATTTCTAGTCTCGCATGCACTTCGGATTTCATGCATAGCACTGCGTTTCCAAAAGTCAAGCCAGGCACCATGACCCCTTTCCAAATCTCTCTCACCACCTCATACCTGTTGTAATTCCAAAGTGCTCTATTTTTCATTACAGCTGCATTTCTGTTGCCCTTACCTATTATATACTTTTCATGGTCTCTGAGATATTCTGCACCATCACATATCCATACTCCTAGATACTTGTATTTACTAGCTCTCTCAACTGTAATATTCTGTATCTTCAGCCTCTCAACTTCATCCTCGTTAAAAATCATGACTGCCGATTTTTCGCTACTGAATTCTAAACCTAATTCCTCTCCTTCCCTACCACAGATGCTCATTAATTCCTGCAACTCTGTCCTGTTGTTAGCCATTAGTACAATATCATCCGCATACATCAATCCCGGTAAGGATTGCTGAATTTTTTGGCCTAGCTTACTGTAAGAAAGATTGAACCCAAGCCCACTCTTCTCTAGTCTATCCTCCAATCCTCTCAGATACAACATAAACAGCAAAGGCGATAACGGGCACCCCTGCCTAAGGCCTCGTCTTATCTCTATTTTCCCTGTCGCCTTTCCTTCCCATGTTATAATCACCTTGTTATCTTTGTAAATGTTCCTTAATAGTGCTGTTAGTCCTTCATCTAGGTTTAAGTTCTCCATTATGTCCCACAGGTTTCTTTGGTTCACATTGTCATAGGCACCCTTGATATCCAGAAATGCCAGTCAGAGCTGTCTGTTTTCTTTTTGCGCTATTTCTATACACTGTGTTAGAGAAAATAAATTGTCCTCCAACCTTCTTTGTTTTCGAAACCCGTTCTGTAATTCGCCCAGTATGCCCTCGCAATCTATCCATTCCTCCAGTCTGTTCTTTATAATCTGCATTACCAACCTGTAAATAACCGGTGTCACGGTTATAGGACGATAATTCCTAATATCAGACTTATCTCCCTTTCCCTTATATATCATACTCATCCTACTAAGCCTCCATTCATCTGGAATATTTCCTTTTGTTATCATGGTACTCACTACCTCCCTTAGTTTTGCCTTAGATTTAGGACCCAAATTCTTCACCAGCTTGATAGGGATACCATCTGTGCCTGTCGACGTGCCACTAGGGACTCTTCGTTCCGCCTTTTCCCATTCTCTTTGTCCAAAATCCGCGATGTCACAAACTGGACTGCTACTTCCTTCGGTTCTCCTATCTTCCACATGTAACCGTTCCCGAAATTTCTCCTCCATCACTGCTCCTATATATTGTATCGCATCATCTCCCTCTAATTGATCTCCCTGATGCGAGAGTATGAACCTCTGTCTAGCTTGCGTTGTTTCACCGAGTGAGTTCAAGTGCTCCCAAAACTTCTTGGCAGCGTTTCTATCTTTCTTACTTACATTACTCATCCATTCCTCACCCTTTCTCTGAATTTTCGCATTGATCAAACTGGATGCCTCTCGGCGACATGTTATAAAATTGTCCCATTTTCTTTTTACTTCCGTTTCGGACTCCCCACTACGCTTGGAATACCTGTGTTCTCTAGAGGCTTCCTGACGTTTTTGTATCGCTTGCTTCACTTCTTTGTCCCACCAGCTTTTTGGTCTATGTCCTTGCTTCCCCTTTCGTTTACTCTTAACTTTGTCTAGTTCTAGAGCAAAAAGCCTAGTTAGGCTCTCATAGGTCCAATCTGTATGCCGGTGCCCTGAAACTGCTGCCTCTATTCTTTCAACAACTATTTCCAACTCTTTGTCGCTGCAGAAAGTTTGCTTTGAATTATGTTGTCTAGTTTCAGGATTTACTTCTCTGGCAAAATTGAGCTTAATACATTTGTGATCACTACCAAGACTTTTGGAACCTTCTTCATCTATTTTCATTACTTGTAACTTACCATATATTTTGTGTGACATGAGTACGTAATCTATAGTTGAATGCAGATTGCCAGTTTCCCAAGTTATGTGCCCGTCACACTTCTGACTGGTATTACATAAAACTAAGTCATGTTTTTCCACCAGTTCTAGTAATATGCTTCCAGTTGAGTCCGTATACCCATCCAGACCCTCAATATGGGCATTCATGTCTCCCATAATAATTATTTCGGAGCCTTCCCCTAGTTCACTAATGTCTCTTGATATGCAATCAATCATTTTTCTGTTTTCCTCTTTAGCACCTGTCCCTGTCCATAAGTAAACCACTCCAAGGACTGTTGATTCCCCAGCGACTTTTCCTTTCAGCCACAAATGTTCGGCGCACTCCTTTCTGATCCTTTGAAAGTTCATATTCTTCTTAATAAATGCCCCAATTCCACCTCCCTTCCTCGTTCCCTCCATTCCGTTGCATTCTTCCCACACATAGTCAGGGTTGCAAGGTGGCTGCTCCATGTCTCTGAGATGTGTTTCCACAAACCCATACACCATTAAATCCTCCTTTCTTAGTTGCTCCTCTACCTCTTCCCATTTTAACCTATTTCTACCACCCTGCATGTTAATATATCCAATGTGTGATTGTGCTGTTTTTTTATACCTGTTCTTACGTTTTCTCCTCTTTTTAACCCTGGGTGCCTCTCCTGACTTCGTTGGGTTTTCAATTACTTCAGTGCCCCCAGGGCCCTCGGTCCCCCCAAAAAAGCAGTCACCGTGCGGCCCATCCTATCCCCCACCCTGTAACCCGTGGCCTCACTGTAGTGAATGCCATCTGCAAAAGGGCGGGAGCCAGCCTCGTACACCTCTCTGTGGTGTACGAGGAAAGAAAATCGTGGATTGGCGCCCCCTGGTGGCTACCTCGGGAACTAACGTTGTGCGGCAAACAAACCCGCCGTTCATTCATAGTCAATTCGCTGCCATGGAAAACGACGACGCAAGGCTCGCGAAATATATGTAACTCTATTTTATTCTCCTCAACGCATCTAGACATTAGTAATTCAGTGCTTTCTTGCGTTAAATACCGTCTAAGCTCTCTTGGAAGGCAAGACAAGCGCACATGTCACGCACGTGCGTGCCGGGCCAGCTGCGACGTGTCGGCCACGCGTGCTGGATCGTGCGTGGCCGGCGATGCGTCCGTGTTTTCCTGAATGACTCTCGAAACTGAAAACCTTCACTTTTCAGTTACCCTGTCTCTTGCGACAATCATGGACGACATCGGCGAAAGCAAGCGGTGGCTCGTTGAAGGAGAAGCATCATGTCCTCGAGGTCAGCGTTGCACCAGAGCCAACGGAGGACAGTTTCCGCATCGTCGCGCACGTGCTGCAGTCCTCTGCGTAGCATACACGTCGCTCAAAAGGATGCTTCGAGCACTGTAATACGCTGTGAGTGCGCCGACGCGGCGTACCATAGGCGAATGCTGGCGTCGGAGTTGTTTGCTACAGAACGATTGTTTGTGGTGATGATGATGATAATAAAATTGCGTCCTCTATAGTTCGATTTTCTCGCCAATTGCGGAGAAGACGCCGTGTAATTTGGTTTTTCGGTTGTACGTCTAAAGATCCTCGGTCCACCGCTGGGGCGGGCCAGATGACTTTCGTTGGTTTGGCACTTAAGGCTTCCAAATATAAATTTAGTGGATTGAAATGAATCGTGCAGCGTCATTTCTAACTTCAACACTGTGAAGAAAGCAGGTTATTGTGGCTTTGACTTCCACTGCGAAGGCCATGAATAGGGTTCCGCGTTTTCGAATAACTCCCGTAATATCTGAAACACTCTTTTGTAAAGATTTTGCCAATTAGGATTTATTGAAAAAAAAACTCAGAGTTTTTATACCACAATGGCAAAGAAAACAACAGCAACAGTATTTTCCAAATTAGTTCGGCCAGAGGATAGGGTCAGTGGCCCTGAGGAGAGGCCTCTCCAGGTTCCTTTTATATTTCCAACTAGTGTCTTGTGTCTTAAGAGGGTTTGCTGTTCATCTTTCAAGTTTTGTTTAGAACAACGCGTCTTTGTAATTTTTGGACACAGCTAAAAGCCAGTGTTCTAGTTTTCAGTTTTGCCCTCTTTGAAGAAAGTGTGTTTGTGTTTTTTTAAGAGTGAAATTTATGAGCATAAAAGGAGAGGGGGGGGCGCTAAATATTCTATCTCACCACTCCACCCCACGCAGCCGAAAGAAGGAGCGGTGGAATGGGATCAAACAATCGATCGGTGTTTTATTTCCTAAACAACTAGTAAGTACTTAGGAGGGTTACACTAGCATGAAGTGAAAGACAATCAGACCAAAAATATTTCCACACTAAAGAGTGAGACTCAGTATTACACTATTTTTTAAACATGCAAATGTAGTGAAAAGGTTCACGCCAGGGTTGAAACACTTGTTATACATTAACTGCATCCGAGTCAACATACTAATATATTTTAAGTTAGTAGGGTAAAAAGAAACCGCAGACCGATTTTGTTGCTGTGGTCCATTAAGTGAGATTCTGCTCAATAGCAGGGAGGAATCAACAGCACCCTAATGAAAAATAAACCAGGCAACCCTGGTGTGACATCAAAGAATCCTGATGTGACACCAGAATATCTGGTGTGCCCACCAGCGATGCTGATGTATCGAACACACCAGCCTGGCGTGCCCACCAGAAATGCTGGTGTACCCGCACATCAGCCTGATGGGTACACCAAGGGAGTCTGGTGTCACAACACAAGGACTCATGCGCCGACCAGGCAGCCTGGTGTGCACACCACGCAGTTTGATGTGACACCAGAGTCGTGTTTTTGTTGACTTCTCTCCCCGGTCCGCGCGCGTGTTTTCTATTAGTTTGTGTGGCGCTCCGTCCCCCGACGGGGTGCCTTGTTTCCTCCCGTCTTGGTGGTCGCCGGAGATCCCGCGGCGGGCTCCTTTGTGCTCAAGAAGTGTCCCCCTCGTCCCGAGCACTTTCCCGGGCGGCCTTGAGCAGCTTGGGGCGCTCGCCGGCTCGCCTCTTCGAGGGTTTCTCTTTCCCTTTCCGCCGGTATTCTTGTTTAAGTTTGAGAAAGTAAAGAAGTCTTCTTTGTGAGTCGAAGCCGAAAAGATGTGTTGGTGCGCTTTCCTTACTTCCGACGAGCTTGGTTTGGTAGCAAAGAAACAAAGGAAGCTAGTAATTATTACCATTTTTGGGTCCGAAATACCTACTACGAGCGGGGAGGGCGTCGACCGCCTCAAGCGAAAGAGGATTACCCTGCGAGCTGCCACAACAAAGATCATCAACGAGACTGGCGTCTGCTGGCCATGGATCCAACCGACATCGGTGAGCTCGAAGAAACATTTGATATTCTTCTACTTAAGGAGGCTTCCCTGAAAGAGCTGGACAAGGAAATCGAGCTATCTGTCGAATATGATGCCTTAGAAGAGGAAATTTCTGGTGCGGAGGGGTACGCGGAACGGATCAGCGTAACTAAGACACGAGTCAACCGCAAGCTGAAAGGCCAAGAATTTCGGAACGACAGGGCGTCCGGTTCTTCGACGCACGGCAGTAGCTCCGGACAAACTCCAGTTGATCACGGCCAACTCCCTACAACAGTAAAGCTTCAGAAGCTTTACTGTTGTGCTTTTTTGCTTTTTTGAATAAAGTAATTATGGCAGCAGCGTTGTTGTCAAACTTATCATTGTACGCTTTTTTGTGAGTAAAGCAACACCCAGTCAACAGGTGGTCTGGTATCATATTACAACAAAACCTGATGTCCCGCCAGAACACCAGATTTCTGGTGTAACATCAGAACACCAGATTTCTGGTGTGATACCCACACATCAGATTTCTGGTGTCACACCAGAAAACGTCCCAAATCACATCTGTGAAAAAGTCTGGTGTAACATCAAGTCACACCAGCCCTCGAGCTGGTGTATTTTTCACTAGGGCAGCGCCGTGCAGTTTATATTAAGAAAAAACATGTCGCGAACTACTCATCTATCCGAAAGATGCGAAAGACCAAGTGCATCCAAAAGACGCACGTAATCAGAAGCTCGCCATTCTATGTGGCGATTATATTTAATTTTCACAAATTATCGCGGTACGCACTCTCACCTTCGCATTTGACTGACCTCCAGGGAATTCCATACGGTAAAAGAACAGTTCAACCTTGATAAAACTAACGACAGAAATAGGTGCAATATGCAGAATTAACTGCGACAATTATTGGTAAGGCGTGCAATTACGCCTAGGGTGCGTAAAGAATCATTGACAGTTTCCAAAACATTGCTGCTGTAAAAAACAGTAAAAACCAGCGGCCTAGACTTTCCATGTTCCCGGGGCGGGGGGACTGGGCTGAGAAGTTCTCCGGGCCGGGGGGGAGAGGGGGGGGGGGGGCAGCGCTTTAACTTTTCGCCAGAACTGGAGATTGAAGCTAACGTAAGGCACGCTGGTATTAAATTTCCCATGTATTTTTTCAATGAAGGCAAAGTGGGTGTTATTTTGTTTACATGCCACTACTAGAAGCTCGTTACATGGCACGTAAACAGCCTTTCGGTAAGGATCATGGCCCAGGCCCGGAGGGGGGGGGGGAAGGGGAGAGGGGCTCTGCTCCCCCCCCCCCCCCATTGGATCTCACAAGGAGCGGCACGAGCCCCGATGCGCCCCCCCCCCCCGTAGTCTACGCCTATGGTAAAAACTGTATTATGGAGCAGGAAATGTAACTGGATTTTTCGCTGGAAACCTGAAATCCAGTTTGCAGGGAGTTGTCTGCAAACTGGATTTCATTTATCCAGTAAGAAATCCAGCATAATGTTCTGTTCCATAATTCAGTTTATGCTGGTTGTTTTTGTTGTTTTTTTCGGTAGTGATGGTAATTAAAATTGAGTTGTGAGTCAATCAAAACACCAAGGTCACGTACAACTGAAGATCTGGAAATGTTTGAGCCGTGCAATTTATAAGGATGAACAATAACACTTGCCTTACGGGAGAAACATATAACTTCAGTTTGGTCAAGGTTTAAAGGGAGCGGGCTTCTACAACACCACAGGCGAATTTCATCAACATCGATTTGTAACGATGTTGATGCGATTCGCATCAACATCATTACAAATGGGAAGATGGGAAGAAAACAAGCTTTCAAATACTAGGTCGGCAATTTTAGTTATATCAAAGTATTGACATACATTAAAGCAACACATATTTGCAAGTTTACTTGTGGTACAGAGAGTATAACAAATGACAAAGGCTCTAATGCCAAATTCAGCTGAAGAAACAAGAACCCACCTACACAGGTGAGTTCTCACGAGTTTAGGGCAGAGTAGTGTCTGGATAATGTGTTTTTATATTGAATTCAAACAATTTGGACGCACACCAAAATTAAGCTCTAAATCTCGGAGAATTCAGAATCTATGATAAATAAACTGGGATAAACTACAAATGTTTGGAACAAAATTAATTCCGAAAAACACCATCCAAATTTAACGAGAAATAAACTACGAAAACACGTAACCCCAGCTATGAATGACGCAGCACTATTCGATTTCACCAACTATTTTCTCGCCTTTGATATGAAGTTTCTGCAATAATCCGACGTTTAGAAAATGCTGCACTCTGTCGCCAGAAACTGAAACGTACGACTAGCGTAGTACGCGATGTAACGTGAACGAAACTGCTTGCTCAGGTGAATCAAATAAAACGACCACACTCAAAAAAAAATAAAGCAAAGAGGGGCAGGAGGGACCATAGTAAAAAGTAGCAAAACGTCCAGGGAGAATATATTTACTTTGCTAGAATATGAGGCAACTTGGAGTGAGCCTTCCACTGTGCGTAAAAAATCCAAAAAAAAAAAAAAAAAAAAAAAGATCTCGCGCAGGGAATTCTCAACATTCGAAACACAGTCGTGTGTTTCTTTGGGACACACTGGGCAAGGAAAGAGCCAAGTAGCTAACAAAATATTCAAGGTTAAAAACGAAATTAATGGCAAAAAGACGCAAATAGTCACCGCAACGCGAAGAAAACGAGCATTATAGGAGAAGCTAGCTCTCGTTCCTAATGCAGTTACCTCCGTTGCCGACAGAAAGATGTCGTTGCCCTGGTAACGTTTCCCCGAAAGAAACCTTTCCAGGACAAATGAACCCGAGTTTTCGGGGGATACGCGCAAACATCCGAGGCCGAGGCCCTTCTTCCCCGCTCCAGTGGTTGGTGCCCTCGGACGAGGCTTATATAGAGTCGGTGCGGTTCAGACATGCCATATATCAATCCGAGCGTTTTACCCAGTGCACAAAGAAAGTACGCTGGGGCAAACAAAACGACTTTCCCTTCTTTTATTCCATTCGTTTTTCTTCAACTTAAAAAAAAAAAGCAAAGTCTTTAAGTAAGGGCATTCGCAGAACTTTAACGCAGGGGCTGAACCCGTATAATGGTCGCACGATCGATTTAGGGGTTGACGCCACTCCTATTGCCACACACCACGTAGTAATGTTTTGAGAAGTGTGGGGAGGAAGCAGTTAACGGGTTTTAAGCCCTACGTTAATTGCACCCTTCCGTGTTTCAGGCGTGTGTGACCGTATATGGTGATATATCGACAATGAGGATGACATCTGAGCGCGCGGCGGCGTAAGAGGTCCGGGCTCTGGTTGGAAGGATTAATGGGTAGACGCAGAAGGCTAGCTGCATTTGTCTGTACCCACTGTGTCCCTTCAATTCGACCGAACAAAAGCGTCATCTGCTTTTCGCGCAGTGTCTCGCGTTCGGACGTCAGACGCCGCCGTTAGGCTTTCGAAATAAATCGAACAGTGAGTAGAGACAGAGACAGCTTGCCTCCGCGTCTACCCACCAACCTTCTGATCAAAGATCGGTGCTGTTGTAGGTCCTCGAGCCCACAGTTTCTCATTGCATAGTGACCCATTTTTGGTTCCAGTTTGGTAGCGATGAGATGAGTTGAGTTGAGAAAACGTCTTCATTTAGTGTCATGCATGGCTGCTTTCGCTTTTAAACAACCACAGCGGCAAAACAAAAAAACGCATATACACATCCGTGCTTGAGAGCTGCCGACGCCGTTTCACAATGCAACGCTGCCAAACGTCGTCAAACACTCCAAACCGCTACCGTGCGGTGGGACTATTAAAAAAGTCCGCAGTCACCGATAGTCATCGGGGCAAGCTGGCCCCGCTTGTCAACCGTCCGCGTAAAATACTGTGCAAGAAACACTGCACTAAATAACAGTTTTGTTTGATAGCATCTATGGGACAATATTTTTTTCGTATTTTTTTCATAAACAAAAAAAAAAATGAAATCACGCAACTTTTACGCTGTTGGACGCAATTTAGGTGGAGTTCACCACCCGCTCCACGACCCGCCCACAGATCAGTTGCCCCGCCTATTACTACTCGATTGGCTTCGGTGCTTGGACTAACACGCTAAGAAGCCTACACCCTGAAAAAAGCCCCTGCGCCTACTTTCCCGCACAACACTCGGAGGGCCAATCACCGCAACGTACGGAGGCAGCTCAGCAAATCACGATGCCGAAACATGAGTTTAGGCCAAGTAACGCTGTCTGAAATATGACATTAAGCAATGCAAGCGTGACGTTTTGCATTGCTTAATATCACAACTCAGACTGCGTTTTTTTGGTCTAGACGTATGTTTCGGCATTGTCATTCGCTGAGCTGCCTCCGAAAGTTGCGGTGATTGGCTCTCAGAGTGTTGTGCGTGAAGGTAGACGAACAGACTTTTTTTGAGTGCAGAGCGCTCCACTGGAAATGGAGAGGTCGCTGGTTCGATACCATGGTCATGCGGACTTTTTCGGTCGTGCTGTTGTCACCTATCTGTGTTTCGAGATTTGTTATTGCCTGTTTTCCCTTTTGGTTCCCTGCTCCAAGGATTATTATAGTCGTTCCTGTCCAGCTTGCTTGCAGCTTTGCATTAAATGCATTATAATTATAACCTCAAAATGCATGCCGTTCATTCTTATTGGTGTCAGACTGGTGGCAGCTGATAAAACCCGTTTGGTCTACTGAAGTCTGACTCCAGGTTAGGTCAGTTGGTAGACCGCTCCACTGGAAATGGAGAGGTTCCTGGTCGATACCTGGACCAGGCGGATTTCGTCGGTCGCGCACCAGTCACGTAGCTGTGTTTGGAGATTTGTGTGTCCTTTGTCCCCTTTTGTTCCCCTTCTGCAAGGGTTATTGTTGTCATACGTATCCAGCTGGCTCGCAGCTTTCCATCAATTGCATTAGAAAAAAAGAATATCTTGCTATTTCAGTTATAATGTTATTGTTTTTATCTTTTTTTTTTCGCATGTAATCCACGAGCAAGGTGAATGAGCGCCATGACGCCCAATTAAAAGTTACCTAAAAATATTCGCTTTGGCAGGCAAAGTACATTGCCAAACTTGAAAGCTACTTTCCTTTCGAAGCGAGATAAAGGGACAACTTGATGCCAGCCGAGCGCTCAATTTCCTCCAGCAAAAATGGCTCGCAAATATTTACCTTGAAGCCATGGTTAGAATCACGACGGTTGCACAATTCGCAGTGCAGCATGGCCGCTTTTCAGTAGGGAACCACCAGCTTTATTCAAAACCAACACGTGCAATCAAATAAATCAAGCGAGATCGAGCAACGTGGTAGATATGGGACGCTAGGCGTATACCCAATTCACATAAAGATAGAGGCATCACTTAGCTATGGGACGTTCATGACCCGCGGCGAATCGATTCGCGATCCACCACGTGTGGCGTGTTCTCGCGACCCAAGAGCGCGGTCTGATGCGCCGATTGCTAAGGGAACTTTATTCATGGTGACCCTGTGAATGGGGTATTTGGCCAGTCTTTCTACGAAAACGAGCAACCGCACAACGCTTCCGAAGGCGCGCGCATGCTTGTGACAGTTGTTTTGCTGCAAACTAGGTCGGCTGAGATCTTACTCTATACACCTCTGTGAACTCAGAACTACTGCAACTCGTAAAAACAAACGAGCTCAACAAACCACGCTCTTTGAGCGCACCGTAAACTCCGACAGCTAAGGTTGTTATCCTTTGTCTTCGTTCAAAACCGAAGCGTAAAGGCAATCTCGGGATATTTTCGAAAACATTTATGATTATCTATATTATTTGTTTCTCAAGAAGGGAACACATTTGCGAAAAAAAGCCGTTTTTTTTTTTGCTAAAACCGCACGCGAAAATCGCACGACAGCTAGGCCTCCTTCCCCTTGCTCCTCTCCTTTTCCGAAAATCGGGAGCGGTTCCAAGATAAAAAAAATTAAAAAAAAACCTACATTTTTTTTTCATTAAAAAGTATGCATTGCCGAATCCTTAATCTCCGCCCAAACGTAGCTCTAGCGGTACGTACCAGATGCCAAAGTTTGGGAGCAAACCGTTATCTTCTACTAAAGTTAGAAGTAATTTTCTGCAATTTTCAATTGGGAAATGGGGCAAGTTTGCACCATTCAGCCCTATTTATTTGTGAGGTTTGTAGGCCACCATCTAATCACGGTAAATTTTTGAAAATCGCCTACGACTTTTCATTAGGATAATCCGGTTCGTCCCGAAAATTTGGTATCTCTTTCAGACCGCTAGTGTTACGTTAGGGTATGTATTAAGGGTTAGACGATGCGTACAGGTTATTTTAAAGTACGGGCGACACTTTGCAGAGATTTCGACATCGTTGGTTGTCGTCGCCGCGCGCGCAAAGAGTTGAAAAACCCTTGTTCTCTCCCTTCTGGGCGCGAGTCGGGATTTCCCGTCGGCCGTGCCGCGCTAAGAGAGCGAACAAGGCAGCCCTAGCGTCGTGCCAAGAATTGAGGGACGAAGGGAGAATCTTCCTTTCGTCTGCTTGAAAGACTTGTTTTCTAACATTACTCGCGTTATGCAAAATCCCACTTTGGCAGTATCACGTTGCTACGCGTAATGTTAGTTGGATCTAGAAACTTCCACCGCGCCTACCCACTTACTTCAGGGATCACCGTGTACTGGTGGCGGTCGTCTGTTGCATCCATGACGCCAACCAAGACAGCTATGAGAATTAACAACGTCGCACATCCGTCCTCAGGTACTTGACGTCGCCATTCCACCCGTTTTGCGTGACCGTGCTATTTGCGAGTAAGAACCATTGTAGTTTTTAATATTATTTTTGGGGGATGCGAGGCGGGGGGGGGGGGGGGGGGGGGGGGAGGGGGAGGGTGCAAGAGAAGGGAAACCCGGTTCAGGCAGCCATGACCACAGAACGTATTTTAGCGTATTACAGATGCTGGACACACACCTCTCCTGTATATGACCATATCATAAAACCTATAAGTAGCGTAGAAATTATGCAACTGAGATACCCTTGTTTCCCAATATTCTTGATTTATTCAAAGCATATTGTTAACTTTTTGAAAGAGTGGCTATGACTCATATTCGCCCCTACATCGCTGTCATCTGTTTAAACTTTTCAAATGCAGGTGTACAGAGCTTTGTTACTGGGATTACTTAATGGTCGGAATGGAGGCTATTCATAATATATATGATTTGCCTGCCGTGTTATCGGTTTGCCTACATCAATAAATGGCTTTTGCCTTGCCGATGCCATACGTATTAGTATGACCGCTAGAGTTTTGGCGGCAACGAAGTCGAAGGCGCGCATTCCCACGGAAGCTCTTAAAATTTGACAGACCGGCTTGCAAGTTGTGAAGGTCAGGGAATGAACTCGATTACTTTTTCCAACAAAAGGCACTTTAATTTAAGTGAAAACAAGCGATTAAACAAAAGGACATCCGCCAAAATCCGTCATTTTTGAAAATTTTTGACTTACGGTTGAAATTCTTTTACGTTCGTACTTGGACTTGACTTGGTTGCGTACCTGGCTAACCATGCGGCTTGACGATTACGAAACTGCTTTTTGCAACACAAGTATATAAAATAAAATGATATTCCAGTTTATTTCAATCGCCTCGCGTTTGTGGCGGCATGGTCGTTAATCGAAGCCATCAGTTGCCCCTTAACCCCCTGACTTAAGTTTGTTAAACGTACTTGAATCAGGCTTAATGCCCTAATCATATTCATACGCATCAAACTCACAACATCGACCACACTAAATTTGCAAGCTTTAGCCGGGTTGAACAACTTAGGACGTCACCCGGCAGAGATGAAGGCAGATGTTGCGTTCTTCGGCATCTGCCTTCGGAAACACTTCGTTGTCCTGGACATGCTCAAGCGTCTTTCAACGTCTGGAATCTCATGGAGCATCAAGAAGGGGATTCTCAAAACATGCAGAGCGGCCTCATGTCTCCGGATTCAAGACATGCGTAGCACATGTGACAGACTGTGGGTCCTCCTGCTGGGATGTAATTTCAAGCGTCACAGGGAAAACAATCATTAGAACATCATTAAGCGGGCCCACTTAGACAGACTCTAGTGTGTCAAAGGGAGGCATGTTTGAACAGTATTAAAGTGAAATCTCAAAAACAAGGAGGTAGAAAGTCATGATTTTGTGATTATGTCAGCTACAAGTCTCGTGGTGCTATTGGTTACCCAAGTGGTGGACATTTGAAGGAAAAGACGCGAGAAGTGTTGGGAAAAGGACCTAAGCATTGTAAAAAAGTAAATTCATCAAGGTTTGATGTTTTTCATTCATAGAGAAGTTTCGAGGGTCTTCAGCCCCTAGAAGAAAGCAATGTTTGTCGATTTTGCTGTCAGTAAAATTTAAAACGTAATAAACCCCGCGTACTCGAGTTAGAAAACTAGTTCCACCACGTCTAAACAGTTAAAAAAGGAGCAGAAACTAGGTTATTCAAACTGTTACAAACTGATAAGTGCGGTAGATTTGCTATTCTTTTGGAATCAACCTTTCAGACGAAAACAGAGAGAACCATAAACTCCTTGTTAAAAAAAACGGGTTGTGCGTATGTTTACGCTGCCTAGAACTTGGTCTGCGTCGACGGGCGACGAGTCTCCCAACTGCAGATGAGAAATTTAGCCAGTGCAGAAGAACCGCTAGGCTGGGGTCTTTAACGTGCATCACGCAGTAGTGATACAGGACCGCACGCCTGTACGATGCTCATCCAGATCGAAACGGGCAGGGGTGGGGATTGAACCCAAGATCCTGGGTTCTGCAGCGTGAGCTTTTGCACCACGTGCTCCGAGCTGGTGTGCGCGAGCCCACTCGGCGACCGATCCCCACGTTTCATGAATGGGGTGCCAACATAGCAACAATTGGGAAGAATATGTGTACAATCCGAAAAAAATACGGTTTCTAAGATTTGACAAAGAACCTGGGGGTATTGTCGGGGATGGGCATTGAGTGTGAAGTTTTTTCTAAAAGATCACAAAGCGGAGATGCCACTTCGGGTGGTTGTTAATAAAACTGGAACATGGCACAACGTTGTATTCGTGTTTCTTTAAAACTGTTTAGGACATGTTCATCTAGATCAATCTCTGTCACTATAGAATTCAAACGAGTTGATCAAACTACACAAGGATCACTATGGAAGGGAATATATTTTTTTTTCGATGGACATCAAAGATTTCTACTGCTCACAGGAGAAGAGTCGGCTTCTGAGTCTCGGGTAAAAATCATCATGGTAAACTTCACCCAGCTCGCCTGCAGAGTGACTGTAATTTTCTATAGGAATGCTCCTGTCATTATATATCAGAAGAATATTTGTTAAAATTTCCGATGCGAAACCATATTAATTTTTCTAATGCCGTTAATTAGCTACCGACTCCGTACAAATGTGTAGAAAAACAAATGATATATAAATGAGACTACAAGACAGTCTACAATTGTGCAGCCTGACTAGAAACGTCTTTTAAAGGGCGTGGATCATAAACTAGATATTTCCCAGCCCAAACACACACGTTGACGGGAGACGGGACGTTTTGATTAACAAGTCATGCATTAATAAACTTCGGCTCTAGTGAACAAGCAAAACAGAGGGTTAAACAATAATTATCACAAAACGGACCTTTTTATCCTTGTGTTTGCCGCATGAAGTTCACTATTTGAAACTATCATCGCGCAGGCACTGTCACCTCTATGAAAGCCTCTTTTTCTTTACAAAACCTCTTTTTTCGTAGAAAATTATGTGGTTTATGTCTTTTTCACGAAAACTATCACTCTGATGCCCCAGTTTGTGAACTATTTTTTTATAGAACCATTTTACATATCATCACGAACAAATCACCAGTTCACGATAGGCATCCCCAATTGTAACACGCCCTCATTCAATGCCTTTTTTCTTCCCTAAACCTCAATAAATTGTAATCGTCTTCACGCGAGCCTTAATAACTGATGCGGCTGATTTTGAAATTGTGATTGCTAATTTTCTTGTTGTTCCTTAGCCATTGTTCGTATTTTTTGTATTGTTTGTTGTTAAACTCATTTATTTTTTGTGTTAAAACTCACTCTTCTCTGTGGTGCCTTCGGACCCTGAAAGAAAATAAACTGAAATGAAATGAAGTCTAAAGGTGGAATCCCAACCAAAAATTTGCTTTGCATTTGACCTTGACCGATGTTCCTGAACAAGGCAATAAGGTGGAAGTGCTCAGACGTACTGATCGGGAGGCATGGGAGGTTGCGAATGATTTATTGGAAATCACGCGTTCTCATAGGCAGCACCGAGGCTTTGGGTAAAAAACAGAAACGATGATGATGGCAATGATAAGCACACTAGCGAATGGGATCGAAACAGTAGCGTCGTTCACAGCTTGCTTTTCATGATACACCAAACAGTAGCGGCGCGACCATTTTTCGGATACGGGAAGATCCTCCTCCGTTTCCTGTAACCGGTTTAGGCGTTGAAGCGACAGCTACAGGTGTCAGCAGGTAGTTTTGAAAATCGCTCCATAATGAGGGCTAGAGCAATTGATGGGATTGAGGAGCTCGCGCTCATCGGCTTCACGCCATTATTAGTTGAGGGAAGCTTTAGTTCTTGACTATGTAAACCGTGCCATAAAGGACTTTACCGCATCAGGCGCCAAGAATATTCGTGGGTTGAATGCGTACTTTCTCACTAAATCAAGGTGACCACCGTGCACCGTGCGGTGCATTTGTAAACATTGCCATCCCGAAAAACAAACATTGGACATGCGCAGACGTTCAAAGTTCAAGCGACGCGCAGCGCTACAAGAATACACCAAATGATGTTCGCGAGGGGCGTACTCTGCAACATGTACTCGTAATGGTTAAGGTTATAGGTGAAACGTAAAATAAAAAAAATAGCTACACAGTGACTGGAATTAAAATGGATAAAGGATCCACGCCGACTACGGATTTATGTATTGATTAATTTATTTCCGTTATTAAATGTCGACAAGGTGCTTTACCTAATGGGGTAGGTGGCGAACGAGAGAATTATAGTGCGATAATTTAAAACAAGCACAATATTATTATTAATACATGCAAACGGGATATCAAATGGTATATGTAGATAATAAAGACGGCAGACCTGAAAGTACTAATTCCTGGGAAGCTAATAGAATGCTCGAGTAGAATGTCCCAGTCATAGGTATGCCTTCAAAACAACTAAGACAACTGCCAAACGGCAAAATAACGGGCGTGTTTTAATTGCTTTAGTTTTATTTTTGCAGTGCGCAGCGCAAACATTATTTCTCCGGGTTCGCCTTTTTTCCCCGACAGTTCGAATTTGGTTTCATAAAACTCTTTCGCGTCGACAGAGCTGTCTCACACCTACAGCTGCCTGAAGCCATTCTTGGGCATCGACTCACCTCCCCTGCACCTCCCCTGCAGTTTTCACCCTCGCTCTCTTCCCCGCCTTTCTTACGTCTGGAGGCCCTGTCGTCCTTGCCACTTGGCGAAACGAAAGTCATTCGTCCGGTCGGAGGAAGGATAGCCGTGTCTTGATCCGCCCGGTGATGGCTGCTTCACGCGCGAAGCCTCTCCGAGAAGACTGGTCACGCGCAAAAGAAATGGGATCCTCGGGCTTTAGCTTTAGGCCGTCCGTCGCGACTGCTCCTTCCAGTTGCTTCGCGCTCTTTTGTTTTGTTATGATGAGGTGAAACGGTAAAAAAGACAGAATTTCAAACAATGTAGGTGTTACCTTATGCGAGGCCAATGGTTTAAAATGAGAATTGGCGCTATTATAACATTAATAATTATCGGGGGCCATGACACGATTTCGGGTTGGAAAGTTCATGACTTTTCAGAGGCGTACTGATCCTAATTTGGCTCAACTATACTCGCACAAACCGCCACTGATTCAGAAGGAGCTTCTTTGCGGTGAAAGTGCCAGTACAAAAGGGGAATATTTCTTTCAGTCCTGCCTTCGCAAAGCTTGGTGACCGAATTCTGGGATCGAAACCACCCACCTGACGACAGTGGAGCGCGGCTCACGGATTGGACACGAGAACTGCGGGAGCACTCGACTTCGGCTCATGAAAATCAATGCCTCGGCAGAGACTCCGTTGGTGAATCGCGTCCGACAGTTGGCGGTGATGAGAATACCCGAACTCTAACAATGCCTGGAGCTCAGTACGCGTTTTAAACTTTGGCAATACCAGCGCAAGGCTATGATTAACTTTGGCGGAAAAGGTTAGGCATCTGCCCACGTGGCCGCTTGTTGTGGCTCCAAGTTGAGAGGATGAACGATGCTCATATTTCTCAAATTTTTTTGGCGACTGCCATTGCCTAGAAATGAAGGCTAAATTAAGTTTAGTCAGTTATAAACGTTGCGGATTGAATGAGTAGTGTTTAGCGGAAGTAGAAAAGTCGTTTCATCGCTCCTTTAAGTACACACGTAAAATTTAGACCCTGACAACTTAAAAAGCCCAGAGCATCTGGCATTATTCTCACGTATCTTGTTTTTTTATTGGTCCTTCGGCGATCTTGTCAGCTAATGGCGCAATCGCATTCGCTGCGGGGCGATAATAAGATGCCCGGCATTTGGCACATCCTGCGTTCCTTATGCTATCAGTGACTCTAAGGGTATTGCAGCTATCAAACGTTTATATGTAAGCCCCGACATACCAAAACTGCATATCACCTTAAAGGGACACTGAAGTAAAAAAAAAATTAAGTGCTATAAAGGGTTTAATGTTTGTTTATAAATGTGTCCAATATAAACATTTTTGAGCAATATTACGCCGTTAGACACAATTTAGGAAAGGGGGGGAGGGGGTGTGTATAGTTCTGGTCTACGCCCGGCTGAGGCTTACAAAGCTAAGCACATTTTCTCGGCTCCCCTTGCTTGGAGAGATGATGGACGTGTGAGATCTTCGTCGTAAAATTGTTTCTCCGTGCCGTAATCCTATTTATACCGACGATATGTTTATGTTTGAGAAACAAATGATCTAGATAGAGTCTATATTGTTTTCAAGAAAATATCCCGAGGTTGCCTTTCCGCTTCTGCTTCAAACGATAATATACATGCATGGCTGGTGGCGTCTGGGGCGTGCTCAACGAGGGCAGCTCGTTGACCTTGTTTATTTTTACGAGTGCGAGTCTTTTTGCGTCCACCGAGGTGTTTAGAGGAAGATCTGTTCCACCCACTTAGTTTGCAGCAAACAACTGTCGCAAGTGGGCGCCTTCGTAAGCCCTGTGCGGGTTCTTGAGTTCGTAGCGGGACTTGCCTCAGCCTAGCATCCCACGCCTTCGGAAAAGTTGTGCGGGTTCTTGGGTTCGTAGTGGGAATGGCCTAATTCTAGCATGTCACGTCAATTATGTTGCTTGATCTATCTTGATTTGTTTCTTTGCGCGTGTTGGTGATGAATAAAATGTTTTTTCCCATACAATAGGCCTCGCTGCTTTGTGAATTGAGCAACCGTTCTGGCAGCAACCATGGTTTGATACCGAGAAGATACCTACAAAGGTAAAAATTTGGGAGCCATTTGACTGGAGGCAATCGGCGTTCGACTCGCACAAATTTTGTCTATGTTCCCGTCATTTCGCTTCGAAAGGCAAGTAGCTCTTAAGTTTTGCAATGCACGCGGTCTACCAAAGGGAATATTTTTACGTCGCGTTTCATTGGGCGTCATAACGTTCACCCCCATTGCTCCCGAATACCATGTGGAAACGTATAACAAGAACAGTAAAGCTGGAAGGATTGCATATTCATTTTGTTGATTTGTTTAGTGCTCGGTCCCTTATTACCGCAAATCGATCGACGCTGACAGACGCTTCTATTGGACCGCGGCTCGTGCTTAAGAGAACGCTAGAAGATCCATTTCATGTTCGCGTTTTCTGGGCGCGGCATAAGTTTTTGAACGGGGGCGGAATCGTAGACGGACGGAGGCGAAAACGGACGCTTACGCGCAGCTTTTGTGTCCGTGTCTCACAGGCATCGCAGACGACGATAGACGGTGGGGTAATAGCAAACGAAGCCGGGGCTGCCGCGCGTCTGCTCGCACGATTAACCGGCAGTGTCTGACGCCAGACTACTCGCACCGGATGTCGCGAAAGGGAGGCACAAGACTTCCGAGCGTGTTCGGCCGAGCAGCCAAGTCAATCCAGCAGTCATAAACGGGGCCACTGATCTGTGGGCGGAGATTAGAGCTGGCCTCGTCATTTCTATCCAGAGAATTCCTCTAATTCAAAACGCAAAGTGCGATACACGTATCGTGTCTACTAGAACTCAAGTGAAATCTCCCATTCCATACTAAATTGGCATCGCGTGTCTCAGATTATCGAAACAAGGACCCATTGCCTATTCTAGTCGTTCGGTCGTTTGGATAGGTGGTGCAAAAGTAAACAAAAATCATTACAGCGTCGCTCACAATCTGCATTATTTTCTTTCCTGATTTGCCTAGAAAGCGTTCAGTTAGAGCATTGTCCTTCTTTTTATGCTCAATATGAACAAAATGTAGTGCCAGCTTGATTTGTTTGCGTCTTTTGAACTTGTAGTGTTGTTCAAAATTGTCCTTGTGATACAGCCTACGAGAACCATGCAACCCCAAACGATAAAAGAGAAAAATACCTACACATCCATATAAATACCCTCAGTCTTTCTTTTCTTTTTCTGATTTGGCCATTCTACAAAGAATTCTTGCCCCAAAAGCTTTGTAGACAGGGTTTATTTAACACCTCCAACAACATAGGTCATTAGAAAAGAAACGATGGCGAGACACCGCGACATGTAAATATCAGTTTCAATCGAAGAACACTTGTCCTAGAAAATGCAACGCGCGGCTTAGGGGAATCCTGGACCGCCGTTGCCAGAGAGCCGAATATCCAGCAGAAAAATCGAAAGACAAAGTAAGCCATCGTCTGTGGTTCCATAGATATGTTGAACCGGAAGAATTGATGGAGTCCGAGAAAGGGTGGCAGCCGCGTTTGGGCCTTTTTTCTGTCGAGAAAAAATACCCCTTTTGAAGCCTTATGAAGCACGGGAACTAGGTTATAGCTGAAATATGTTGTTGCTATACTGCGAACCTTTAAAATAAATATGCGAACGCAAAATGTAGTTTCCTGCCAGTCGGATTCTCTGGCCGGCATCTCAAACCGTTTCGTAGTTCTTTAGCGTGCGCTGTAGAGCGCGCGATGCGTCTGTAGCGAGATGCACTGAAATGCAAAAACTCCACGAAGAAGCGGTTTCATTTTTAAAAAAGTTTTGTGACGAGTTCTGGTACATCATATATACCGTAAACTCGTGTGCCTGCGACATCGGCATAACCTCACATATGTTTTTTTTTTCACAGAAGCCTCGTAGCTTTTACTTTGAAGCGTGTGATATCGACAGGAGTTTTATTTGTCTCTGTGTGTTTATATGTGTGCGAGCGTGTGCGGGTATAAGCCTGCGTGGGTGCGGGTATGTATGTTCCTGATCGCTCGTGTGTGCGTGTGTGTGCGCGTGTGAGCACGTGTGAGCTTGTGCGCCTGAGTGTTTACGTATGCCTGTGTCCATAACTTCCCAAAGCGTTTCGAATTGGACGGATCATTTGTTGCACATTCTGGAATACCCTATTTTGGCTTCATAAACGCTATTCTGTAGCAATATCGGCGGAACTACGACTTTTTGTTTTGACATTAGGTGCTCACATTGGGCATGTGCGCAATCAAACATGTGGTCTGCGTTCCCTTATTATGGTTCGCTGAGAGTGTTCAGCTAGGTTATGGGTGAGTTCATGTCTGTACTCTGCTTAACTTCGTAAATGGCGACAGCTATCATGTCTTCCTTGCCTTTGGACAAGGAATGTTATAGGAGCAGCGACAGAAACATTGGATGGCGTCCTTGCGACAAGGTTGAAAAATATGAAGAAAAATAAAAGAAGAAGATAGAGAGATCCGAGGAGGGAGTGCGCGCGAGAGACTTTTGATGGACAAGACGGTTCAACTTCGGCTCCGTTTCGAAGCAAGTACACCTGCTGCTCGACTCGCCTCAGCGCTCGGCAATCTCCTCTTGTCCCTGAAACTATATAGGGCAAATTCATTGGGAACAAGAGTGGTCGACAGCCAAGGTTCCAAGGGAAGTCCGCAGGCAATCACCTACTCCGCCTCCAGGGCGACGTGAGTCAGGAACTTTCTACATGGCACTGTCTTTAAACTTTTGAATTCGTTTCTTTTTTTTTTCTGTTTCATCTGAATCTTTTATTTACCCATCTTTAATTCTTTTGTATATATATATATATATATATATATATATATATATATCCTTAGTCTCACCTCTCCTGATTTATTGCACGACCCCGGAGTCCCACGCGAACTCCACAATCTCTCTATAATTTTTATTAGCTCCATCGAACTTGAGCTTACCAAATTGTGTGCGTATGTTTTCACGCTCTGGGACCGGGGCCTTATAGGATATGGTGGGGCAAAATGAAACAAAAAAATATTAATTTCAGTGGTCAATTTTAATATTGCTTTATATTAGAAAACAAGCAGACCATAGGGATATCCGTAGGCGTCTTGATTCTAGCCGAGTGAATATTATTTAACTAGAGCATGCGAAACAGTAAAGGGGTCATGACAAGAAAATATGTAAACCTCATCTTAATTTTTTTATAATCATTGAAGCCATAAGCCGTTGTTTCCTAAGTTTTGCGGCCAAATATTGCGTAGGAATTCGACAAAACGCGTTTAAATTTGTCATGTTACGAAGGTTCTGAAACGTCCATACGATACTATGTGAGAGCCAGAGGCAACAAAACGGTATCATGAGTGACATAAGGAAGATATGTTCAGCTTTATTTAATGTTCAAACAACACTTTGAAAATGGTCAAAACAAAAAAAAACAACAATTTTTTGACGCTCTTATGTTATTTACATGATATTGCATCAAGTGATTGCAATTAAGTTTCGTTTACAAATACACCCGGGTCTTCTGCCGCTTGGTAACCATAGCAACGGTGGTTTCTCAGCTGATAGGTGGCATTGTCGTTTCGCGGCTTCTCGTCCTCTCTTCACAGTAGGTTTAAGTTGTGGTTCGTGTTTACCGTGGTTCGCGTATGTTGTGTGCGCGTGTCAGCTCTCGCCATGCCAACCGGGTGCGCTGTGGGTCACTGCTGCAAGACGTACAGCAGCGCAGACGGCATACGATTGCATAACCTGCCGCGCGAGCCATATCGTAGGGTCCTGTGGCTTCGGGCCATTGGCTGCGATGGTCCGGACGACATCGGCGCACGCTGTGGTCACGTCTGTCCCGACCATTTTATTGCGGGGGACTAGGAGATGAATATCCAAGTGCGGCAAAGACTCAACCTGGATTCTAAGAAGAGGCTACTTTTCATGTTAGACAAGATTCAGTCCAACTTTATGGTGTCTGTGTTGATAGTCCACAATGACACAGAACATCTCTGGTAGCTTCCTGACTTAAACTCATGTTTATTTCGTTATCTTCGTCGACTTCTATTGAAGCTATACAGCACAGTGTCTGCAAATTCTGACTGACACATCAATTTCATCACGAGCACGATGAAAATTCCCATTAGGAATGTGTAACTAGCACCAGGAGTTCTAGGAACAACCGAGCTCAGCAGAAATGTTCTCTTGTGTGTGTAAGTAGAATATTTTGCCTTGCAGAAGCTTGCCCTTGCATTTTCCCGAAAGTGGCTCATTTCAGGCAAGTCTTCTGGTCATCGTCATACATTGCATTTTTTAAAGGGCAGCTCTTGTGCGCCCGTTTCCTGCTTGAGTGTCGTCGCCGTCGCCGTCGGCGTAACCGTGAGGTCACGTGACCCCGGTGACGTCACGTGACCCCCGTGAGGTGACGTGACCCCGGTGATGTCACGTGACCCCGTGAGGTCACGTGACGCCGGTGACGTCACGTGACCCCGTGAGGTCACGTGACCACGGTGACGTCACGTGACCCCCATGAGGTCTTGTGGCCCCGTGAGGTCACGAGGGTCGCGTGATTTCACGGTTACGCCGACGGCGACGGCGACGCCGACGTCGCTCGGAGCGAGGGGTAGCAGGCAGGATGAGGAGGTGAGGAAGAGGGAGGAGGGGTATACGCTCCCCTCAGTACCCTTCCCTCCTCCTCCTCAAGAGCTGCACTCTAATTCGGTGTACAGGGAGTTGTAAACGGCTTTCATCTTTTATTTATTTTTCCTTAAATATCCCCGTGTGAGGGCATTGCATAATCTTGGGGCCACGCAAGAAATTATGCAATGAAATTTTGAAAACACAAACAACAAAATAACAGAAACAGCACACACTACTGCGAACAAAAACTGAAAAGAGGCAACACTGGGAACCTAAAGTGTGAAGCGAAAATGCAAGATAATAGAACTTTCAAAAACCGCAGGGTCCGTGATAACACGAGAAATTCTGACAAACCATTCTAGTCCACAATTGTTAGTGGTAGGAATGATTTTGTGAAAGGCGTTACTCGAACTGGATATGCGTTAGAAATGGCAGAAGTTGTTGAGTCGACGACATGACCGTGTGGGATTAAACAGGGATTAACATCTAACGGCGGGGTGACTATGATAACGCTTATGGAATAAGCAAAGGCGTGCTACCTTGAGGAGTGCCTCGAGAGCAGATACATTTAGGCTCATTTTCATTGAAGAGACACTGGCTGTATAATCGTAATTAGAGCAAATGTAACGCCTGCTCGGTTTTGAACTGCTTCAAGCTGAGTTATTTAAGGGGTCATGAAACGCTTTTCCAACTTTTCCCTGTTTAGTTTTCCTCTTCAACTCATAAATGGCGCATTCTACCAAACAGTTCAAGAAGACGAAAAGAGTAGAGTTTCTTCTTGCTCGGAATCTCGTTTGTATACCCAGACAGAGTCATTGTCCGCCAAAAAAATTATCCCGTCCCTCAAAATTCAGACAAAAGTTGCTTTCCCCACCCCATTCACCCCGAAGCTGATAGTGCTGTGGAAGCTACGTGCTCCTTGGGCCAGCCACACTTTTGCCACGTGATCACGCTCTGTCGCGCATACCCACGCGCAGCGAATAAGGTCAGGTGATGAAAGGGGGGCGACTGATTGGTCGGGCAAGCGAGTAGCTTCCACCACAATGCCAGCTTAGGGGTAAAGGGAATAACGGAGGTCCCGTATCGTGTGACGTGCGTTCGGACCCGGTGACGCGCTTTGAGAACCGCGGATGTATCACAGTGAAGAGGCAGAGAGCTTACGAAGGGGAGGAGGTACGAAATAGTCCGCTGTGTTTTCAGATTTTCACACTGAAAGTCAGGCGTGTGACTTTCTACCTTTTTTTTTTTTTTTTTGGCCCACTGAACGATGTGCTATTAGTAAAATCCCAATCTAAAGTGGTGTATACCAGCCCAAAATTCGTTTCATAGGCCCTTTAAGTAATTTCGGTGAGGATTCGAGAATTCGGCAGCGTATTTTAATTTTGGTAGAATAAAAGTTTCGTATGCAAGCTTCCTAAATTTTGGAGGAAAATCACTCAGGCAATACCGGATTTAGTCAAGGGTCCTTGCTGCGTTAACTGAATGGTCTCAATGTGGTTAGTTTATGTAAGATCAGAAGTTAGTTCGACACTGAGATATTTATACTCATCGACTTTCTCAATATTCTTGTCCTCTGGCATGTAGTGAAAGGAGAAATGGGCTTTCTTTCCGCAAAAGCGGATTGGTTTGCACTTTGATTTATTTAATGATATCATCCAGTTGTTACACCAACGGGATACTAGTACTAGGTGGTTCCAAAGGAGATTTGGTCATTATGTAAAGTGCTTTCTTAATACAGCACAGAGTAGTCTGCAAAAAGATGTGTTAGAAAAAATACAATTTGGTAGGCCAGAAAGAAATATAAAAAAGGATTAAGAAATGTGCCCTGAGGCACACCGGAGGTGATATTAAGAAAGTTTGATTCATGCCCTTTTAAAACTTTGTACTGTATCCGCGAAACAAGGAAACGTCGTATTAACAATAAAGCTTGAGTCTAAATGAAGGTGAGAGAGTTTTGAAATTAAATGGAGCTGTCGAGCAGGACGAGTGCTTTTGAAAAATCTAAAAATATTGCTTCACTTTTGTTACGAGATTGAAGGTGGTGCTGTGTGTCATGCATAAATTAGAACAGTTGTGTCTCACATTAATAGCCTTGACGAAAACCCTGTTGCTGTTAGTAAAATAATTTGTTGCGATCTAAATGAGACAATCATTATGCGAGATTATATAATGTGTTAGCGAAGTTTCGAAAAATTGAAGTAAATGAAATTGGGCGATAGTTTGAAGGCGAAGAGCGATCGCCATTTTTGTAGACCGGAACAATCTTACCGATTTTCCAATAAAAGGAGGGTAACGTTCGGATAGCGAATGATTAAGTATAGTCTAGAAAATTTTACCAGATACGGTTTTCGGTGTAGAAACGGTATTCGGTAAAATTTTGGGTGATATGTTATCTGACCCTAAGGATGACGAAAACTTCAGCCCATCGATGAGAGCGGCAGTACCGGCAGATGAAGCGCAAATAGGGCTAGATGCTCGTTACTAAAAATGGAAGCGAAAAAAGTAATCATGGCATGGTTGCACAGTTTTTTCTCAACGGGGTTGCTGCTCTTAAAAAACAATTGAGCAATGGGAATGTTGTTTTTTGTCGATATGTAATTCCAAATTATTGTGGGATTGTTTTGAAGAATAGCTTGTAATTCCTGATTATATTATTTACTTTGTAAGATTTTATTAGACGAGCCTATTCACTAAATCAAGCGTAGTATTTTTCCAAAGCACTTGAGCAACTGGTCATTTTTGCTCTTCGAAAGAGGCGCTTCTCTTATTGTCAAGTAATTTAAGTGATTGATTATACCAAGGCTGGCAACCATCACATCGAACCTCTACTTATGATACACATGCCTGGATAAGTACATCGGCTTGATTTTTATATAAAATACAGTTTTTTTATACACTTCTCAGAGTAAATTTGATTTGATAAGATTGTAAAAAAGTGGTCATATGACTATTTATTGACACATAATCAGATATATTAAAGTCCCGTATCACTTTTTTTCAGAGGCATTCTAATCAAATTGAGAAAATATGGAGGGACCCTAAAGAGTTTATGGTCACTGAAACGCTATTGCTGTAGGTAACAGACTGGACAAGATTGAGGGAGGACGTGAATAGAAGGTCGAGTATGTTATCCCCACGGGTTGGATGTTCAACGACTTGTGTTATGTTAAATAGCAAACATAGTTCAAGACGCTCGCTATAATATCGTACTGCGGTAGCTGTTAAACTTTACCAGCATTGGTTGGAAAAGTTAAATTCATTAAAGAACAGTAGGTTCCCTTTTGGAAAACGCCAAATAATTTTTAAGAGGGTATTATGCAACTCACTTGTGCACGTAGAATCACTACTTCGGGTCTGAGCGAAGTTATGGAAACAATATACGAAATGTTCTCTTTGTATCTCGAGTCCCTGTATTTCCACTTTACTGTTTAAAGGCAGGAAAACGAATAAAGTGGTTTTACGAATCTCGCGGAGCCTTTTTTCGGCACAAACACGTGAACCACAACATCGTGCACGGGGACAAGATCCCGCTCTTAAAAGAGCCTCCAATATTCAGAACGTGGCTAATCCAGCGTACCTACTCCGAAATATACAGGGAATTCTTCATGGACAGAGGCGTTTGAGAGCCAGTATATAGCAAAAATACCGACGCGTAAACAACGGCAGCGTAATCCCTGCTACCGCAAGCACCACCTCGCACGAAAAGGGAAGGAGATCAAATTAACATGAAAATCCCTCGATAAAGCATGGAATCCGGGCGCCCCCCGTGAGGATTAACACTCGCGTCGAACTAATTTTTGCCGAGCTACACAAGCGAATAACTACAAGAATGCAAGCTGTTGTAATTATTTGTGATTTGAGTATCTAGCTCCTTTAACTTAAAATATTATTTGAGCAACAGTAACTCTAACTTTATCACCCTTCGAGTAACAACAAACGTGCTCTGCCGCACTTCTCAAAACTCGACGCTCCAAAGCGCGTGCAGCAGCTAGGTCGTTCACTCATAACTTTCATTTTGCTTGGACACAATGCATAGCCTCATGAACCAACATCAATCCACTCTTGAGTCGGCCCTCTCTTTTCTAGCAACTGCATATTATTATGTTTAACAATACAAAACCGATGAATGAGGGCACTCGCATGCTCACGCGCTCCCTTTCTATCGAAGATCGAAGTGATATGCCGTTCTCGAAGGACGGATGCGGTGTGTGCTCCGAACCTTTCATCGGCCGGATGCAATTCCTGCGATGCTCTGGGGATTGTGGTTTTCGCTTTCACTGCAAGTGCATAGGAGCGATTGGCGACGAATATGAATACTTCATGAAGACTGGTTCCAGTACATACAAGTGCAAGTCTTGCACAAAGCGCAATGGCTCCGACGAAGTGAGTGTTATCGATGGAAACCGCCACTCGGAACATGACGACGCAACAACGGCGAGCGTCTCCAGTAGCTGCAGCGCGTGCGACTGCGTGAACAACCTCCTTCAGGCACTGCACGACAAGTTTGATGCACTAATCAAAGAAGTGGCCTCTGTCAGGGCTCATGACGCGTCCCTGCACTTGCATCTGGCCCGGAATACGGAGCTACTACGTCGCTTCAACTCCCAAGCCGTACTGCCGCCCGCGATTACGACACAGCTTCAAGTGCCCAGCCCTGAACCAGCGAGCTTCGCGTCGGCCCTTGGCAGACACTCTCGGACCAACGGCGGCAAGGCGACACCTGGAAGTACTAGTTCTACCATCCAGAAGACTTCGCCGAAACCTGCCGTGACTGTGGTTTCCACCTCACTGGCAGTTCAGGTGACGGGCGAGCTAGCACCGAAAGACGCTGATGGATTTACGCTCGTCCAACGGAAGAAACACGTCAAGCCTTCATCTGGAACCTGTGCAAGCAGTAAGCTGTTATCAGTTCCTAGAGCACCAAGGCTTAAGGCACTTTTTGTTTCCCGCCTTAGTCCGGACACCTCGTGCGATGATGTAGGAGCAGCTATTACTAACTTTCTGGAAGAGAAAACGTCTACGTGCGTCAAGTTGGAAACGAAACATGATAGTTACTCTTCTTTCCACATAACTGTGAATGAGGAACACTTCAACAAAATTCATGTGGCGGACGTCTGGCCAATATGCTTTCTTTTCAGACCATTTTTTGGAGCGGTACGGTGTAATGATGATCGTGACACAATTACGACGAATTAGATCACAGCAAGAATTGTTCACTCTTTTAGCAAAATGTACGCCGATATCGCGCAAAAGCTAATATATTTTTAATGACATCGTTTTAAGTGATTTTGATAATATTTCACTAACCGAAACTTGGTTGAACAGCTCTTTCGGAACAAATGATTATTTTCCCCCCAAATACACAATCTTCTGCCGGGACAGAGAACATGAAAATTTGACTGTAAACTTCGGTGGCAAAGTCCTCATTGCAGTTAAAAATCACTTGCATGCAGTTTGCATGTTTGATCTTGAGTCAGACTGCGAATCCGTTTGGATTGAAATACGTCTCCGTGATAACACTAGCCTTCTGATCGGCACGTTTTATTCTCCTCCTAACTTTAATGCATCTATGCTCTCTGATCAGTTAGATACAGTGGAAGACACGTTAGATGCAGACCGACACAGTATACTCATACTTGGCGACTTCAACATTCCTGATATAAATTGGAGTCCCGAACACTCAGCTCTGCCCACTCGTAATGCCTCACCAAAAGCAAATATTCTTTTGTCTTTGGTTAACTTTCAGGGACTCAACCAATAGAATAGTCTTCAAAACTATGCAGAAAATGTCCTAGATCTTGCTCTAAATTTGTCATCGACAGCCTAGTGTGTGTCCTTAACCCATTGGTATCACCCGATGTCTGACACGCCTGACTCGTTCTCCTTTTCAAGAGGTGATTACTTTGGTGTATTTTAATATTTCGATAACGTACACTGGGCACACATATACAAGATGACTGATGTAAACTGCGCGGTCTCAGCGTTTACTAAACATATCGTATCTGCGCTTGAGCACTTCGTTCCTAAGAAACGTCCCCAAACAACTCGGTATCTTCACTGGTATTCTTTCGAGCTGAGATCAGCTTTAAGATTCAAATTGCATTATCATAGGAAATATAAGGCTTCTGACTAAGCGTTCTGGTACGCCAAATTTTACGAATCACGTGCGCAGGCACAGTCGTTGTTGCAGCGCGATAAGAGAGTGCACCATGAGTCAGCAGAGCGCAGTTTATATCGTGATCCATTGCAGTTCTGGAGGTACGTCAAGAACCGTACAGCCACAACTTCATCGCAAACAAACATCGCTAACTCGTCTGGAATTCCGATTAATGAACCCGAAGATATAGCGAACGCTTCTGCGAGCTATTTTGCCTCTGTGTATTCTTGCAGCCGGAATGGTTTATCTGCGCCTGACGTTTTTGACAGTTGTAGCGATTGCCTATCAATTCCATTATTTGGAAACGCTGACATTAAACTTGCAATCCAAAAACTAAAACCTGAGTTAACGGTCGCATTTGGCGGTATCACGAGTTTTATTGTCAAAGGATGCTCTTCCATTTTCTCACCCATTCTAACGCATATTTTTTACCTTTCATTATCGACTTGCACTTTTTCTTCAATTTGGAAAAACGCTATAACCCAGCTGGTACATCAGAAAGGAAGAACAGATGATCCAAAAAACTATAGTCCCAATTCGTTATTATGTCCATTTTCAAAGGTTTACGAAATAGTACTTTCGGAACATATTACGAGCTTTTCTAAACATGAGATCCTCCCCTCACAACATGGTTTTGTGCGCGGAAGATCAGTGGAATCAAACTTTATGTCTTTTAATAATTTCGTTTCGCCTATTGAGTGTCAGCGGGGTCAGGTTGACATTGTATATTTTGATTTGTCTAGGGCAATTGATTTGGTTGTCCACTTGCTACTTTTACAAAAGCTGAAATCGTAGGGTATGAGTACTACGCTATGCACATTGCTTCACAATTATTGGTCCGATAGACAGAACTTTGTACATATCCTTGGTCATCCCTACCGCCTTTTGTCACCCTCTCTGGTGTTCCCCAGGGGTCCATTCTTGGGCCGATTCTTTTTAATGTTTTCATAAACGACCTTTGCTCGTGTGTTCTAAATTCAGAAATCCTGCAATACGCCGATGACATGAAGTTATTTAGGCAGATAGTATCTGTAGAGGCCTGTGTGAAACTAATTGATGATGTAAAATCAGTGAGCAATTGGTATAGTCTCAACAGGCTGACACTTAATCCCACTAAGAGTGTTGTTATGTAATTTGCTAAGAAGCTAAGACTTTTTCATTTCTGTTACCAACTCGGCAATGCCCCATTGCAAAAGGTGAATTGCACCCGTGATCTTGGAGTTTATGTGGACTCTTCTCGGTCATTTAATACACATGTCAACAACATTGTCAACGCCTTTTTTCGTACGTCAGGTGTCATATCCAGAATTACATGTGAGTTTTCCATGTCGGCCTGTATGCAGTTATATATTTCATTAATTATGTCTCAGGTAAAGTTTTCCTCAGTTGTGTGGAATTCTATTGGGCGTACGCACCAAAAGTCGATTGAAAATGTCCAGAAACGTTCTTTTTCGAATTTTTTGCGACCGCTATGTTGGCCGCACTGTTTACTTTGATTTCAGAAGACTTCTAGAACGATACAATTGTTCTACTTTGAGTGCCAGACGACGCGACAGAGATCTCATATTTTTGTTCAAATGCCTTCACGGAGTCATTGATTGCCCTGACCTAACCTCAGCGATAAATATTCATGTTCCGAGAAGATTTGTGCGAAATTTTCTTAAATTTTATGGTAATCAATTCTTTCAAGCCTGGCCCATCACACGTATTTAGACCTTGTATATTACTTTCGATGATTCCTGCATGGACATTTTTAACCCATCTTTTGCAGCGTTCAAGCTTTTTCTTACAAATCTATAAATTTTAACTCGTCTTTTGTAGCGCTCAAGTTTTCTCTTGTCAATTCGTAGAATTATTTTTTTCTTTGCTGTATGTTAATTGTGCATCATTATCAAGGCACCAAGCTGTTCATGAGCCCAAAAAATAAACAAATGAATGAATGACATAGGAATATAAACTGACCACAAATGATTCCAAGAGGCTACCGCTGCACAACCACCGAATTATAAACAAAGATTCCTGCGTCGGCCTTACTGCCAACTTATAGTTCTTTTAGAACTTCAATTGGCACTGCACTTTCCTAATTGAAGAAAGAAAACCGAAGTTCTCTATAAAGTAAATAAAAAATTGTTGATTGACGCAGTGCTCAGTACCAAGGGAATACGCGAATATAAATCCCTTTTCTTTTTATTTTTTTCGTAGGGAGGGGCGATGATAGTTAAGAATATTATTTTACGAGTAAACCAGCTCCGTTCTCTATTTTATTTTTATTTACGCAAAATACCGCAGCAACGAAGCATTAAAGCAAGTGAGTGAGCTTTACCCACATTACATCAGTGGTAGCCGAGGCTGTTATCTCGAGCTCAGAAAGCATCTTCTTTTAAAGCTATATGCAAATGTCACGTATAAATTATGTCAATCTACGAGTTCTTTGGCACGAAAGAGCATTCGCATATAAATTGAAATTTCGCGAGAACCGCGCGCAAACTGAACAGGAATGGCTCGAAGAAGGAAACGAAACGAAAAAAACACACGCAAAGTTTCTATAGCAGCGTGACGTTTTCTGAATTTTTCAAAACAGAAGTTACGCCTTTTTTAAGAAGCTGTTTCACTCGAGCTCTGCGGGAGACATACATATAGTTGTTAATTTGATTAGTTCTTCATGATAATAATAAAAAAAACTGTGAATATGCACTTTTACTTTGGTGGTTTGGTTTATATTAATACTTTCTCAGAGAAGAATGTCACTGGGGAACCTCTCCCACAAGTTCATAAAGCATTCCAGTGTCCCAAATATGCTCCACACGGGTTTAATTTAATTACAGTATTTCTATAGTAGTTCTTTTGGCTTTTTTTTTCAAAATAATATCTGAAAGTCTTTTGTTATAATTACAAGCCAGCAAACTAAAAAGTTTCGGTACCGATGGCAAAAGAAAATTTCTGTTTCTTAGGTTATTGTACCCTCGCGAGTCAACAAGAGTTCCAGCTGGCAATTTGAACGGAGGCTTTAACTTCCTCGTCGTTTTTGCTTAATGTTATTAACATATTTTTTTCTTTTCGGGGAAAGAAGCCTGATTTGAAGTCGCAGACTCCTTTAGTCGGAAAGAAAAGGTTTAAGCAAAGCGTCGAATTCAGAAAAAACAGGAGGTCTCATAGAAACTCTTTTTAATACATCAGGCTACAATTTTCTGGTACCTTCAGATTTTCTTTAATCACTACCTTACAAAAGTTTCCCTAATGCTCGCTCGCGCCCCCCCCCCCTCCCCCTCCAACCTATAGAAAATCTTTATAACGGATGGTGTTCAGTAAAACAAGAACTGACGATATTCGGTCCACTCCAAGTGACACTAAAAGATCGCGAGATTGTCGAGTCTTGAGTAGTCATGATGGTTGCATAACTTTGATTTTAAAGTATCAACTTATTATTTTTTTTTATATGTAATTTCAATAATGTTATGCCATCGATTTTGTCGCTCCCGACCATACTTTCGACGTCATCACTCCCCCGAGTCAATACGCTTCTCTAGCCTGAATTCTTCTCGCCTTGCCTTCTTGCACAAGCGTCAGCAAAACTAGCCGCTCGCTTTTCGGCTTTTCCTCTTTGTGTGATCCTCTATTTGTTTTTTTTTTGTTTGTTGACAATTTAGTGCACATTTTAATAACATAAGTATTTAGGGGAAATTATCCGTCGAGATTGTAGAAAACTAACGACTCTATAAAAATCGTACATTCTGCATTGTAAATTGCACCTCGAAAGATATGTATATATATCTTGATTGTGTTGATTATAGTTTACCAAGTGCGCATATTTGATTTATAGAGCAGTTAATACTCTTTAAATAACGATTCTTTACCACGCTGCTTATTTTTTCCAAGATAGTGACTTTTCCATGAATAAAATGTTTTTTACAAAACCATTCATCCTTCGAAGCTTCAGAACTACTACTTCATTTGATTTAAGCCTAAAAAGTGAGAACCTGGGAGTTGAGATAACACAAAACTCGCCAACATGGCAGTCTCTGTCTTTAGTATCACAAAACAGTAAAGACTTTTAGAAACCCTCTATTATCACGTCCCTGCACTGATTTAACACTGTCGGCTAGGTTGTACGAATTGTCAACCCGCATCACAGGGGTGGTCAGTCCGCCGTTGTGAACGATATTCTGCTGAAATCACTTGAACTAGAATCTTACAATACTTGCCGAGATCGTGACTTGACAAGCTGATAAAAACTTCGATATGTTTATGAAAAGTAATACACACAAATTGAACGATGAGAGGTGTGTTGCACACGATATCTGGCTCATAGACTTTTCTGCTACAAACCAGGAGAACTTATCCTGACGTGCTGCTCGGACAGACTCGCGCGCAGCGTCTCATCCGAGCAGCTTGTATGAGCAGTGGAAGTAAAGCACGCCAATGTGCGCAAAATAAAGAGGCGAGCGTAAAAAGTATCACGCATCGTTAGCAGTAAACAATTAGTGTGCCGCTTGGGAACCAGCCGCCTCTTCCCGCCACGCTTGAGCCACCCGTCTCATCGACAAGAAATTCCCTTGTTTCCCTTTTGTCGGGCGACAAAGGTCGAATTTCAGGGAGAGCGACATTATGTGCACATCCAGCGCTCCAAAAACTTCCGCCCCGACGGAAAGCCGGGGCAGGCGTGCGCGACACACAAACAAAGACACCCTAGCTCCGAAGGCGAACTCGAGCGATCCCGGACATTTTCTTTACCCGTCGACTGCTCCGAAGAACTTTATAGCCCCATCACATAAGCCAGACACAAGAGTCAAGTCTCGACGACCTATTTCACTTCGCTCAAGATACCCAAGGCGTCCACCAGAAAATCCCATTTGTCAGTTTTCTGACGCGTGCGGAATTCTCCGTCGCTCCGCTAATTTTCGACGCCGTATTGCCTCAACAGCTCGTCCGACGAGAGCTGGAAACCCGTGATTGGCTCCCCTGCATCTCGTCTGCATAATCTTGTTTGTCTGAAATGAGTCTTCCGTATCCAGGGGTTATTTTCGCTTTATTTATTTTAATTTTCAACTTCGTCGCCGCTGTGTACTCGGAAGGACCCGCAGCGGTATATTGATCCCGTTGGAGTATTCAGGGCTATGGGATCGGTACGCAGATTTCCCCTAGCGCTTTCTGTCGTTATTTTGTCTTTTTTTGTTTTGTTTTGCAGCAACTCGGGCTTATTACAGTCGCTAATAACATGAGAACAGTAGGATGCCTCTTTCGAACGTCCATCCTCCAGCACTCGCTCGCTGCCTTGCGTCGCGCTTTGGCTGCGCGTGCACGCTCGAAGCCCACGATACACCGAAGGTTGGAGGGCTCACGGTGGAGTCGGGAAAATTTATTTCCTCCCTTCTGTTTTCATCCTGTCTCTGAGTGTTGGCGAGGAGATCGAACTACTCGTATCTGAGGAGCGCTTTGTCCAGCTCGTATTATGTGTAACTTGGTGTTTACCCAAAAGTAAGGCCGGTTAGCCGGTTCTTTTAAGACGGCATCCTTGATCGGTCGGCTCTGTGGCGCAGACAAGAGATGAGTGCCGCTTCAGCGCTCGACAGGGACTCGTAGGTTTCATTGGGGCTTCACTGATTCGTCACGAGACTCAACCGAGCGCTAACGCAACCTCGGTTGCGTCAACAATCGAGCACTGCGTCAGGAACACCAATGAATAATTCGTGTTTTTTTCCCCATTAGTTTATTTCTCAGCTTAGCCGCTAGAATCGCAACGGGCGGATCTCCTCCCCAATAGTGCCGTCGAGTTAAAAGCAGGACGTTAAGAGTCAGTTCGTGCCGGGGCCACAAGGCGTTTTTCGTTTTCTTTCTTTTTATAGTAAATGCAGCGACACGTGATAAAGGAGGCATTTCTTCTCGCTAAGTGCATTGTTTCTATACCTCCTTTTGGTGAGACAAAATGAAGGGCCAAAACAAAAGAAAAAGTGCGTTTATATTTTTAGCACCATTGAGAAGACGCTAATGGCACTGTGTAAGCACGAAGCACCCGCAGCGATTATGACCCTGCCTGCTTTTATACGAATTGATCGTGTTCTAGTATACGCGCAAGACTCTCGTTACATGAGAGCTAATGGAATGTGAGCATCGACAACGATCTAAGCGGCACGGTTTTGAGCGGAACTCGTCCGCGTTAATATGTCCTTTAAGAAGAGGGATTATAATTACTCACTCTACGAGAAACTAGCGCCACCTCTTTTTAAGGCGTACACGACTTCGAAAACAAGCGGGGCAGCAGGACACGATGGAGCCATTTGTTTTGGCGGAAAATGAGGATTGGGCATTATCTTCGGTGAGGCTGTGATCATAATCTGGCCGATGTTGTTGTTCCTTTCGTTTGTGTACTGTTGACCCGGAAAATGTGGTGTTCGGGTTGGTGTTTTGTTTCATTCTTTTTTTACGTTTTGCAGAAGAGAAAAGTACGACGGTGAGTAATCGTTGTAGTGACGTTTCTTTGAAACACAGCGCGCTCAATTCTGTAACAAACCTTTTCGTGAATGTCTGAATATCTAATCCATACGCGCAAGAAATCCTAACTTCATCGGAGTTGAACCTGATACAGATTAACAGCGTTTCTCACTGGTGTACCACCGGTGATGGTGCATCGGAGATGAACACGTTCAACAAGTGCTATGCCAGTTACCAAAAACGCATTAGTATAGGGAGTATTCACTGGCGGCCATATCCGTGTGCGCTGCTCCTGAGCGCGTGCTGACGACGAGCTTCCGCAGTCCTTTTGGAGCGTGCATTTAGCACCATCAAGGTTGCAGGTCTTAGCAGGCTATTAATGTGAGCTCGTTCTGAGCATGCGCCCTAAACATCACCCTCAAATATGGCGTCCAGTGAATACCTCCTATACCTGCTAATTGATCGAACACTTACCTCAATTAATTCAACACTGCAGCTCGAGGTAAACGTGAACTTTATGGTTTAGTGCTATTACCTGTTGTACGTCTCACAATCTCTTTTGAGTGCTAACATAAGCCGCCATTAGCCATTCGCGGTCTAAAATAACCATACATTGGAAGTGTCTGGTGCGATTTTTTTTTTTTTTTTTCATGTGCGGGCTCGAACATCTTACGGATTGCCTAAATGCACACGTGCACACCGATTCCCGCTTCTCTTTGCTCGTACCTTTGCACTCGCGCGCTGACTCTCCATTCCCTCTTGGTTGCTAAAGTTGGAGCCTGGGCGATTTGGTATGACATACTTAAAAGGTTAAAACAGCGCAAAAACGACGGACAGGGTAAAAAAGGACACGGGCAGCGCTCTGTCCGTGTCCTTCTTTACCCTGTCCGTCGTTTTTTGCGCTGTTTTAACCTTTGAAGTATTCCCTCTTAGCCTCGACCAGCACTTTCTCTCCCCAGAAATAACGCAGGCTCTCTCACTTTACCTAAATTTATGTAAGATCTCTTAGCAACTTTACGGCTGCCTGCGGCAAAGGGAAGACCGACAAACTTTATGCCCGTTTCTTTTTTTGTGTGTGTTTTTATTTACTTGTTTTTCTTTCAATATAGCTTTCGAGTTCCCCCTTTCGTTCGGTGATTCCTCCTAGGCCAAATATTAAAATTTCGGAAGTACCACCGTGGGCTCCTCCGGATTTTGCCATCGGTCATTTTTTATTATTATTTTTTTATATTACGGAGGGAAATTGATGAACAGCTCCGGTTCACGGTCGTGCCCTTTGAAGCATACACGGAGGCAAACTCTGCAACACGATTGGTCGAGGTGCCGGATATTTTTGGGCGCCCTTCTTAGGGGCAATGATGCAACCTCAGCTGTTACGAAACCTGGATCATTGAATCAATTCTGTTTATAAAAAAAAATATATATATATATGTATATATATATATATATATATATATATATATATATATATATATATATATATATATATATATATATATATATATATATATATATATATATATATATATATACTTTTTTGCTGATGATTTTATTTTTGAAATAGAGCACAGTGTTCGTATTTTTATCTTCCATGACTCGTGGAGGTATTTAAGTTAACATGTCGAACGAAAAAGGTTAATAAAAAGTCAAACATAACATATAACTTCGAACTTAGAACATTTTCTTATAAGCTTTTTCCTACGGTCGACAAACAAGCTTTGCTGTTTATTTACTCTATATACAAACAGATAAACATGGTCAAGTCTAATACAGAAGCCTGAGCATGGGCAGGTTGATGTGATGTACAAAAAACAAAACAAAAAGAATTGGCGAGTAAAGTAAAAAACGTCCCTAATATTGTAAGGATGAATGCGGAGCATGAGCACACACACTTAAAATACTTCGGGGTGTCACTGTGCATATTTTGGGGTCATTGTGAACGAAAGGCCTCGAGCCTCTTTGAGCTCACCTACTCCTGCTTACCTTGGCTTCCACGCCTTTCCTTGTATTAAAGAAAAAAAAAAGAAACGAAATACATAAACTCAGATAAAAGATCGTTGGTCTGACTGTATTGTTTAAAAAGTCGAAATGTGCAATATAACACAACAAGATAACTTCCTTTGCACCAATAATTGATGGAAGGGGGGCTGGGGAAAAAGAAAGCTGCAAAACAGCTTGGCAAGTCACCAGCCAACGCCACCTAGATAAGCAGGAGGCCTATGCGCCGTCATCCCAGTCAGATCGATCGAGGCCTGAGATTTGTCCCGAGTGCTGTGTCAGTGTTCAGCTGGGGTTCGTGTCCAATCAGCGCGTCGAAGGTCGGACTCGGACCCAATATCCGAGTTAGCGCGATCCGACCGTGATGACGTTTCAAAGAGGGAGAGGAGGCCATGCGAAGGCCTTTATTATTCTAGGTGGTGTTGCCCCAGCCCGTAAAACTGTTCTGAATAAGCAGCTCGACGGGCGAACGAATAAACCCCATGATAGAAAGGAAAAAAAAAGTTTTAAAACCGCCGAAAAACAAAATCTGACGGCGCCTGGATTCCGACTCTGGGCTTTCTCACAAAGACACGGCAACTGCAATATGACTATGTACTTCGTATCTGATCAACGTTCTAAGCTGAACCAGGCACTAAAAAGGTGTTTAGGGCTTGCACTTTTGCGACAGTAAACGATCAATCTACGTATTTTAATTAAGTGTCGTGGAAACCCAGAGTTATCTTCATTCGGGTTCTACCTAGTTATTCTAAGTTTGAATAAAAAACGCTAAAATCCCTTATACACTTTTTTTTTTGGCTTACAATCGCAATTTTTGGCCACGTTTTTAATCCGAAAATATTTCCGTATTAATTTATGTTTTGATTTCTTAGGAGGAAAAGAGCTTATAGAATGAGTTATCAGGCTTGGAAAAGACCAACCTGAAAACCTCTTGAACAGTTCTTCATAGTTAAAAAAAAAAAAATCTTTTTTGACTCTTTTTTTTTGTTTATTGCAGGTGACACTTAGCCAAAATGTGGCTTGTAACTTACTAGGTACGCATGAATTATGAAAGATGACAAGACGCCCTCAAAAGATTACTCCACTCAGGGGAAATAACGGACACCTTCGTTTCCTGCTTTTGGTTTTGCTGTATGTTAAGATCCAACATGACTATTTTGTTCCTGCTTTAGCTCAATAAAAGGCCTGGATAGCACTTAGAATTTTATATCATCATTCAAAAAAATATTTCTGTTTTAGCCTCTCAAGTTTTTACCTCATCCCTTGAGGACACAGTGCACGTCTAAAGTTTTGAGCGTGTCGCTGAAACATTTATGCAACCAAAACTTATTAAAGTAAATAATTTAAAAATTATATTGACGCTAAGCTGGGAGCGCTACCTTATATTTACGGCTATATTATGCTTGCAAGGACGAACCCCAAAAAAGAGCTAAAACCCTGAAGGCAAAATCCATCAATGTAACCCTGTTTGGCAGTCAATGTTTTCTAGTGGACCGCTGACTGTGCCTGACTGCACGTCAAGCATGTCTGATTGGTCAACAAGTTACTCTGACCGACAGTCAAACTCCAGTCAGACTCCACTTGTCGGCTTTGTGATGGTCTGGTGGCAGTCGGCCGCCGCGAAATGCCATCAAGATGTCTTGGTGGCGATTCTGATTGTACATCGATTGTCTCTGACTGTACGTCAAAAAGCTTTGACGTGCAGACAGACGTACGGTCAAAGGACGTAAAGTTCGTTCGGATTTCGTCAAATCTATGAATACGAAAAATAATCTATGCACGAGAAAACGATTTCGAGACGTGAGCCCATAAAACCGCTGATGTTAGAGATATGACACGCAGCCGACCGACAACCTTGATCAGAAGCCCGCCGGTATCCGAACACGCCACTTCGCTTCGCAGATAGAGGCTTCGCCGAGCTTTCATGAACGATCGCTCTCGACTCGTTTTGTTTGCCCGCTTGCTCCAAACTGTCGATCTTGTCCGGGCTCTACAATGTCTTTTGTTTTAGTAGAATTTCTACTCGACAAGACCCAGCCTGTTGTGAGTTCCGACGATGTAAGGGACTTTAGCGGTGTAGTTGAAGACGACAAGGTGTACCAGGTCTACTGGGCCGGAGACGCGCGAACAAAAGGAACGTTCTACGACGCGAAAGTACTCTACATGGCAGGTGAGTAAAACTGAAGTATGGCGAGTGATGTACGAGTGCTTTGCATAACATGCTGAAGGCTTATCTGCATTTGCAGCCGAAGCATCTCGTATAAAACGAATGGCCAAATCGCGTGTCCAAAGCGATGGCATAGGATAGAGGTTACAGTGTGCGATTTTTACGCAAGTGGTCGCGGGTTCGATCCGCGGTGCTCCTGCTTTTTTTCTTCTTTTTTTTTTCTCGAACATTTTGTTTTATCGAGGCATTTGGCGATATTTATGAGTGCGTATAGCTTTACTCTTATATAAATGTTGTTCTTGTTGATGAAATTCCCTTGGCAGTGGCAGTCAGACGTCATCTGATGGACCATCAGATGACGTCTGATGGTTCATCTCGTTCCACCAAGGCTGCTGACTGACAGTCAGTGTCCCGAATTACGTATCTTGATGGAATTTTCAATAGGGATATATGTTTCAATATTTTGAGCTGTTTCTCGCTCTACAACCCGCCGGCGCTCTTGAATGTTATTTATGTCGAATACTCTGGGAAAGCAGCGTGGCTCGCAAACGGCTCAAACACAAGAAAAACAAAAAAAAACAGGTCAAATTTGTTTTTTAGTTTGCTTTGATAGGACGGAAAGTTTGTTACTTCCTCTGATCGCCCACGTTCCAGTACGTTTTTCTTGGGCGTGGAAAGTAGAGAGTGAGATCATTTTAATTATTCCTCGAATGTGGCTGACATTACGTTGTGTATCGACCACTCGAAGTATACCGCTCTTTTCTTTTTATTTTAATATTACACTTTACGTGTAATATTTGTGGGAAGTTGTGTGGGAAGTTGAAAAATAATACTCATTGTCACAGCACACAGTTTTCTTATAGGTCCAGACATATTTCAGGTTCACCATTCGCCAAGCTCCATCCAGAAGTGATTGGATCTCTTAAGTTATTTGTTGAAAGGTTGGCCCTCCTGATTTATTAAAGTGTATTTATTACTAAGGAGGCGGGCATTACCACCAACGAACAATACACTTGACGCGTTATTATTAGAGCCCCTTAGCTATTTCGCATTTAGCTGCATCACTGTAAATTTTGTCTTAATATTATTTCGCGTTCGCGTTCCCTTTTTGTTTATATTCAGCAATTATTATTTTACCCATACCCTCTTAATAATCTTGTTTTTCTTCCATGTCTTTAAGTATAGGACGGGCTCTTCTTGACGTAGATATATTAAGACAAAACAAAGTATTTGTGTGGTCAAACGAAAAGAAAAAAAAGGCCGTTTAGGTTTCACTTGTGCCGTATACACTAAAACGTTGACGAGAAAAAGTGTGTCATAAAACCCTCCCTGAAAGCGGATAATTTAGCTAAGCGTAATTAACGCGAAAGCATTAACTGTCCCATGGAGCGAACCGACGTCATCGGCTTTTGCCGCGACAAATCAACACTAAACGGCCCCTACCTCTGTCCCAATTGAACGAAGTCTGTCGTGTGTAGCAGAAATCTGATGGATAGGCTCCCATTGGCCGGCGCGCATCATAGTTTCAAGGAACGAGGCTTCCATTGGCTCTCGCGCGGCGTAGTTACAAAAAGCGCACCCAGAGAAGCGCTCTCCGTGGTGGCGCAGCGGCCAGGCCGCTGGTAGGAGGGAGGAGAGTCCGCACGGGCAAACTCCGGAGAGGTTGTGCGGCCGAGCTCAGCGCGGCGCGGCCATGCACTTCACGAAAGCGCGCGCTCGGCCGTCGGGCGCGAGCTCGGCTTTAGCGAAACGCGGCCGTCCACGCCAGTACGCCGAAGACGATCTAAGGGAGCGGAAGAACGACATTCCATGCTTTGGCATTCACAGCTCATAAGAAGGGCTTATGCACCCTCGGAATTGTTTTTTGTTTTTTTATGCTACAAATCGTTTTCGCTACGTCAGCGGTCGGTGTCGATACGCTTTCTGTGTGTCTCCCTCTCAACGGCTAAAACTCCGTTTCACTTTAAGTCCGACCATAGCCTAGGCTAAAATTCGATTGTAGCCATTCACGCAGCGCCAAAAGTGCGTCGTCACGGCACTCGTTGTCTTTCTGGGTTCCATAAAAGAAGTGATACAAAACAGCCTGCTTGTCTTGCGTTTTTTAAACTGTCTTTGAACATAGAATGGGGACGACGACGAGGGGGTAATCAATAGATGGCCGACAGTCCGCAGCCGAATAACACGGTCCTTTGATGTAACCACCAACCCCTCTAATCGCAAATGGTAGCTCATCCTATGTAGTATTCGTGCACCGCTGCGCTGACCTATGCACAAAACGTTCGGACGTCCACGCTATGAGAGATGAACCAACCTTGCAGTACTACTTCTACAAGTACGGGAAGTACTATGGTAGACAGAATGAAATGAACCAGTCCTTCGTTGCTTCTTTTTGCGCATACCAGGCTGTCTCTGGGAGAGCTGCTGTGCGATCTAAAAATGGAGCGCGAAGCTGAGTTCACATAATTGGCACTTTTATGACAAATTGGTAGACGATAAAGTTTGCGGGGACCACAAACATAGAAAAAAAAATCGAGATTGGGTGATTTAGTTTAAATTAGGGACATCTAGTAAACCGTCACCGTGTTCCGCGTCCCGCGCTACCGGAGTCTTCAAAGCAGACTTTCAAGAAAGCAAGCAAGCGCCCGGGTGATACCGTGACAGTGGGGCGTGCGCTTAAAAGCATGCTTCAAAGTTTCCGGTAGTGCGTTACGCGGAACACTGTAACGGTTTGCTTAAAGTCCCTGTTTGTTCGCGGGGGTACATACCTATATCGATGGGGTCTGACACACGTATCTTGCCCTCTCTCCCCTTCAACCCTTTTTGATAATTTTATTTGTATGTATTGCCTTTTTTTAAATTTAACTAATGCTCCCTGCTCTCAAAGTCGTCGGGTTTCTGACTACCTTCTTGTCTTTGTGAGCTCTGTCACGAACACGGGCGTTTTAAAGCCTATCCGTCTTTCGCATTCCCTTCTCGTATTTCCGGGCGGAAAATGTGCTTGGCGATCTACGCGCACCGAATGCCGCTGAGTCGGACATGGGAGCTCAGCTCGTCCAGCTTGGCGAGTAAACATTTTCACCTCCCCGGGAATATTCGCCATTTCGCTTACGGCATTCTTCTTTTTATTTTTGGCTTTAGGCGCGCTTGCGTTTAATTCTGCTTTCTCGGCTTTTTTCCCGCCCCGTATACAGTACGCGGTCATGCCATTGGTGACCAGGAGGCACGGTTCAGAGGTACACCCAAGAATGCGACACAAAACCGGTGTCGGTGTAACCGGCGTGACTATAAGGATTAAAGCAAAGCGTTCCCGTCTTTATTTTCCCAACGCCTTCGCGCGAAACACGTTGAGTCCCCCGACATCGCTTCCGACGCAAGTTACTGCCATTTCACTTTTTTTTTTTTCGTATTCTGTTTTTCACCTATTTTGGCTTGTCGGAGGTGACCGTGCATGAAAATAAAATAACATAAAATAAAAAGAAGACATTCGTGCGTCCAAGCCAACCTTTGGAGCGCTCCTTGGGTTCTCTCTACACACACCAAAAGATGAAACCTCACGACTTCCATTTTTTTTTCACCTATTTTGTTTTTCTTTTGTTCAATTTTTCTTTTTCTCTGTTTTAGTAAGAACCGGACAATTCGTGCGTGCTGTTTGTGGGGATTCAGAGCTCTTGCCGACATCGCAGTTGTGAAGCAGGTGCACTTTATCGTTCAAGTCCCTCCGAAATGCTAGCCTTTCGTTCCTTCTATCCCTGTCTCTCCCCCTTTCCTTCTGCAGGGCAAAACAGGAGCCGCGTGTTCTGTTACGGTTATATCGTGTTGCTGGTTTCTTGACGGACGTTTAGATCGAAAAACATGCCTGAGGTTGCAATTGGAGGGATATCGAACCATCGGACATGTGCGGGTTTAAAGGCGTTTTTCAGAAGAAAAAAAAAGTTAAAAACATATATTGGGCGATTTGAAAGGTGCTGAGAAATGAAAGCTGGGTGCTCTAGCGCAAATGGCGTCAACATCGAAAAGGATTCAAATATAAATTAGGAATTTTCACAACACCGAAGAATCTAAAAAAAAGACTACGTTTCAGGAATACCACCCCCCCCCCCCCCTTTTTAAACTTTTTTTTAAACAACGTTGTTTCATCGTTTAGTATGAATTAATATAAGCAATTGTTTCTATGTATCAAGACAAACGATGCGTATAAGAGCTCAAATAAACACACGAATAATCGTCACACCAAATTTAGATGTAACCGACAAGCAATACACTAGTGACAGCATGTTTAAAGTAGTGTCGTCCCCTACCATGCTTCTTTTTTTAAACGCTTTGAAGGTGTATGGATGCCAAGAAATAGTTAACAGACCTCGAATGTGAAAATGGTGACTGCATGGTTGCATTCAGACTGTAATACGACGACGTCATCACCTTGTTCATTCGGATGCCCCGTCCAATTGGCCCATAAAAGTTTCTTCGCGTGACAAAGCACATTTCGCTTTCCAACTTTTGCGCTCCTGCTCTGACACTCGCCCCGATTCTAATAGTGCCACTGTCCTAATTCCAGGATGTCAGCATGACTTGCTGAACTTCTTAACACCTAGTCTCATAGTCAGTTCAGTTCCGGCCACGAATAGCAGTGCATACGAACTCTGATCTCTTATCCCAGTGCTCAGCACATCCCGCTTGAACATTCCCCCGTCATTGGAAAGCATTCTCGTTTATGATCGTATTTCTTTAAATTTTCCTCTTCAAAAACTAAAAAAAAAAAGAATGTGTGTGAGTAAAATAAGTAAATACATGACATTTCTGTTCGCCAGCTCACTGAAATATAAAAGAGTAAAAGTTGATGCCAAAAATTATTCACTGTTCCTTTCCTATTCTCAGGTCTGTAGTTTTCCGTGCTCTATCAATAAACGCCCAAGATCTTCCTGTTAAAAAACGGGAACAGCGGATCATTTCGCTAACGTGGCAAGCAATCGGCTCCTTCCCCTAACTGAAAGACCTTTCTTTCAAAAATGTTGGGTGCATAGTTAAAGCAGGGACGATCACTTTGCAAAAATATTTCTTATGCAAAAGCTGCCTCAGTTTGAATCGGAGAAGTCCCCGTCATGTGTTAATCCTCTGTGGGCGTACCAGCTCGATTGGAGCAATTTACTTTTTGTCTTTATATGCATCTTTTCGCTCTGAATGATTGCGTCGTATCCCTTTTTCGCCCCCCCCCCCCTCCAAAAAAAAAAAAAAAAAGAAGTGCACAATCGCCGAGAATTTATAGAACGTAACTTATCCATGCCTCAAAAAGATGCCGGAATCTATAGCTTATTTCGAGCGCATATTAAAGGTCTTTTCAAGGATAGTCGCAAAGCGAATATTTCATTCAAGCCTCAATCATAGAAATTGTGATGGCTGCAGAAAGTTGCTTGGCTGCTTATGACATTCTTTTTGTTTTTGCTGATAATAGTTTCACCGCCAATAGGTTTTGCGATTAAAAGTTTATTATTTTACGTTTTATTACTTTGCGTTGTAACGTTTGTTCGGAAATATTTCTGAATCGAAGCTTTAAGGGAGATTCATTCCCAATTTATTTTTACCTTTTTCCTCAAGGATGGGCGTTTCGGGCGCGCTCGAGCCACGGGTTGTTCACCGCCGATCTAGGCGAGCTCTAGGTTTTGTTCGCCCGGCGTCCGCCGCTACCGGCAGAAGCCAACGGCTTGCGCGGAGCACGAGCTAGCCGGAAAACTCATCTTATTTCTGGCTGGGTTCGAAGTTGGAACACGTTCGAACCAAATACCACTTTGTTCGAACCATTCAAACGTATTTTTGACAACCTTTTTGCTTATTGATGGTATATTCGCTGGTCGTTTTTCGGCCTCAAGGAGCGCTCTGAAAAGCCGGTGTGCATTCGGCGGGTCGATGCCAGGCGCTCCAAGTATGTTCGCCCTGTTCTTTCGGAGCGCTCTCGAAGCTCCGACTCTTGCCGTCTTCCGAATCGGAGCGGTTTGAGGCGCTCTGACTTGGAAGTGGGAACGCGCGAGAGATCTGGCTGCCGACCGGTCACGTGACTCCAGCCATTTCGCCATTTTGCTTTTGTGTCGGAAGCGGACGTCGAGAACGTAGCTACTCCGCAAAAAGAGGGCTGAGAAAAACAGCGTCAGTCTCGACGCCGTCACCGTTGTGTTGTGCTCCCCAAAATAAGGTGAAATGTCGTTGAAACGAAGACGTTTAATGTTAGTGGTGGCACCGCCAGTGCTGCTGGCGAAGCTAGCAGACAGCGACAACACCAGCAGCTCGGACTACGACAACGAGGACCGTGTTTGCGAAGCGAAGTTTGCCGAGTTGTTTGACGCACCTTGTACCTAACGTTGCCTTGTACCAACGTTGCCTTGTACGGTGCCCAAAGTCAAGGCCTATGTTTTTATAGTGCGAACCTACTCGGACAAAACGGTAAGAACAAAAGTACGACAGTTTTCAAGCTGTATTGTTGTCTTTTTTGATAGTTTCGCAGGAACTTCCGCTAGGCGCGGCTGGCTTGCGATGACCTTATCAGCGTCCGCGTTGACGGTTGCCATTTTTCAAGGATTTACGGATGGATGGATCACTGAATACTGCTCAACCCTTTGAATCTAAAGAGCAAAAGTTCCGCTAGAGGGCGGCTCGCGCCGTCCTCTAGTGGCTCACGCCACCCTCTATCCGCTCGGCTTGCCGCTCTGAAAAGATGAAGAGCGTTCGGCTGGGCGCGCCAATTCTCTCGCTCCGATGCGGAGGCGCTCCGGGATCTGGTAGCTACGACTCGCATGATTGGAGTGCTCGAAAGTGACCAGTCGAATATACCATAAGCGTCGGTAGAGCACACGAATTTTCAGTTTTTGCAAATGCGTCATTTTCGTGCCGATGGAGTCGCTCACGCAACTGACGCCTTGACATCACGTATTGGCTACAGCGGCGTTCATCGCTTCTTCGTCGCATGGAGTATGGTTTCCGACAAAGGCGCGGCGGAGATTTTTGCAGCGCGAATCTTTTGGTTAAACTTCGGTCCCTAAAGTTCAGTCTCTTTTGATGCTAGCCTGCCATGAGTAGCATCACATCAAGCACAAGCCACGGTCGTAGGTAGAAAAGGGATTCTGACCGTGTGGCCATATTCAGCGCTTGTATGTACGGTACGTGCTTTTCTCGCTCTTAGAACCGACAAATATGTGCGTGCTGAAATGTGAAGATCGAATGCTGAGCAGTGCGATTTCCGCAGACCAGCATTTTGTAAACAAAAGGCTTCTGGCCGCTGCGATCCTCAGCGCTCGTGCGGGCGGGTGATTTGATCTCTTTTCAAAGCGACGAACAAGCACGTGCTGGCGTCTAAAAATAGCAGCAGATTTGGGAAACATATGAACGGTGTATACGCATTTTTCAGCAACTGCTCACCCGCGCTAGTAAACCGTAAAAAAAAAAATGAAGAAAGCAACATTTTAGTACACCACATTTAGCGGCAATGAAAACGCGAAGAATGGTTGCCTTCCGACGTTTTCGTCATTATTCCTTTCTTTCACACATTTATTGTTCGCGCGCAACGTGACCGAGCGTGCTGAGACGAGGGGCATTTCTGAAGAAGTGAAGTGCGCGCGTGTGCAAATTTGAACAGCTCTCAAGCTGCGCCACTTCATGGGCGCCGGTCGTTTTGGCCTTATTCGCCACTCCCGCAAAACGTGCGGCACCTAGCGGAAAAACACTGAACTGGCCGGTGCAGGTGCTTTCGCGATCTCCGCTCGTCTTTTGTGGCTTCCGTGATTACATGTTGTCGGTGGTTTGCCAGATAGAACAGTTGTCCCGTTGACTTTGTCGTAACTCTGTATAGTGTCAGCTTGTTCCCAGGTTGCTCTGCACGCAACCTACGCAACCGCGTGAACTAGACATTCAACGTTTATCAACGTTCATCGGCTCTGTGGAAGGATAATAGGTAGTCTTTTCGTCGCTTACTCAAAAAACGTCACGCCTCTGAAAACCCGCCTACGCCAGCAGATCGCCGCAGGTTCAAAACGTGGAGGATAAAAAGCGGAGCAAACCGTTTTGGGTCCAATGCTTGCTTGTTGTGTGTTGCGTTCTGTGTTGAGTTGTGTGTTGAGCTGGCACATGGGCATGGCACGACCTGTAATATACCGCTATATTTGCCAGATTGTGGCAAATATGGCGATTTATATGGAAATCAGCTACGACTGGTCGCAAGGGCCCAAGACGCGGCCCGAGCTCCAGGCCTCCTGGACTAAGGACACCTCCCGAAGCTTCTTTTGCTCAATAAAAATGTTAATTCTCTCTCTCTCTCCAGGGTGCATACGGCGGCACCGCGGCAGCGTACGCATTCTCCACAGTCGAACGATGACGGCAAGATTGCAGCGCCAGTGGTTGGACTCGGCAACAGACGGAAGCTTTCCGCTCCTCCGCGACGAATGGAAAGTGTACGCTCCTCCAGACAGAGGAGCCTAGGTCATGTGGTTGTGACGTCATGACTCTATCGACCAATCAGGATTTTCTCGTTGCGGCAGCGTTTCGGGCACGGGCGTCACGCCGGATCTTCTGGCACGACAACGAGGCCGGTGAGCCACAAGCTCTTTAAAAGAAAGCTAAAACAATTACTGAAAAAAAAAAAATTTATAAAAACAATCTAGAGGCTAATTTTGGCGTATTTTATCCTGTGAATCTGAATATCGCGTTCGTTTTTTTTTTTTTTTTCGGAAGAGGTAACTAAATGCGAGAAAACACGAAAAACATCCGACCAGTCGTGACATCATTCTAGGATCTTTGGGCCGCCAAGCACGTGTCTCCCCCGCACTGACACCAGTCGTGACGTCGCTCTTTTATCTTTTTTGAAAATAGTAAGAGTGCGCGTGCATAGCTTTGACAGACGCTGAAGATGCGCGAAAGCGGAGATTCGAAAAGTTCCTAATATGAAGTCACGCCCCGGGAAGGAGGGGCTTAAGTAGTACTTTGAAAACACATTTTTGCAACCTCCATGCACCAAATTTAAAAAAAAAATCTTGATATTCACTATTTTAGAGGCCAAATGAAGACGAGTTAAGTGTTTTTTTCTCAAATACAGAACCGCTTCAGTTCCACCTTAACGGGATCGCGTTAATATATCGTGTTTTGTTTTCACTCTGCTCAAAAGAGACATTCCCGTGAGACGATATGACCTGCAATTCCTTCCCGTGGTAACGCAGCTCTACGCGTTTTGTGCCCGCTTGATCCGCACACAGCCACCACTTTTATAGACCAATCTCATTGTGCGTGTTGCGGATGCGTGACGCCGCCGTAACTTTAGTCCAGAGTAGGCAGACATCTCGTGCTCCACAGGTGCAGAGATCCAGCGATGTCGTCGCACGGGCAGAAAGAGTAAAGTTACCCAGATGCATTGCGCCAGCAGTCGCATATAGTCAAACTGGCCGGTGAGATCGGTTTATTCTGAACATAATTACGTGTGTATATCACCCTTTCAACCTCCACCCGACTTCCGCAGCGAAAGCACCCATCTGTCAAGGGAAAGATTACGAACCGCTGGGACGACTACACCTAGAGCGGAATCGAGAAGAAAAAATAAAATGAACGAAGGCCTTTCATAAGGCCAATGCACTTTAAAAATGGCTAGGCAATTGTGTTGCATACGTGAAGCGTTCTAGCATCACAAATGTTGATATAGTGGTTTAGAACCACGTCTAGCCAGTTCCTCAAGACGCCTACGTTCACGGCGCTCTTCATCAGATAATGTAACGCGTGTCATGTGTACACTTGAGATGATGAACTTGGTCACCTTCCAGACCCTTCTAACGTACTGCAAATCTACCACCTTGCCTCCTCGCCTACCTCTCCAAATCACTCCACACCTGTTGACATGACCTGCCCGTTAAGCAATAACCGTAAAGCACTTCACTCCTCCCGCACCCGTCAACCTCCTGACCTCCTGTTCACTCCCCCAGGGAAATGAGCAGGAGGCGCCTCGGTCGGCTCTTTGGGGAGAATGGCAACTCTGGGGAGGCTATGTCCCCGAGTGATTGGACACGAGTGCTGCGTCACCCTTCCTAACGGCACTCGGAAAAACGCGAAATCCCAAGCATCTTAGTATTGCTCCGCCGCCAATCAGATTGCGGCATCAGACGCCGAAGAACGAATAACGAGGCAAGAAGAGTGAGCATACGTAGGAAGCCACGCTGTGCGTTTCTTAAACACTCAGTAACTGTACACGCGCCAACGCGCGAACAGCAAGACTATGGCGCGCAGAGGCCGAGCTGACAGGCGTCTATACTTCGTTTCACCATGACTCTGAGCACAGTAAAGGGCTAAACAATGAACAAATACGGCACAGAAACTAATAGTGCAACGTCATGGTGCATTCACTGCACTTGATTGGGTCATTTGACGCTAACCCATGCGCAGAAAGACGGAAAACACCGTTACATGACGGTTTCGGTACTGCTTGATTGGTCCCGTTGACTATAAAAGTGTGTCTACCGGTTACCTGACACGAATGCGACATTTTAAGATGGCTGTGTTGCTTGGAGAACGTATGCGTGATGTTTTAACCGATCAGGGGTGACTTGCGACCAGATAATCCACCAATAGCAAAAAGAAAAAAGGGGCAACGCAGTCTGGTTGAATTTGTCCGAGGCTTACCAGGAGTTTTCTGGCTCACGAATGCATCCTTCGTGTCATTTATATTTTCTTTGTTTCATTGACGCCATATTTGTTACGCAAAGTCTTCTGTCACAGATGATCACGAGCTTGGAAGAAGCAGGGAATAGACGTATCGCTTCTATTACCCGAGCATCAAGGAGAATGTAGGGATTGGTGTTCCACGCGCCGCACATGCTAATCTCAGCAGTAGTAACTTTTCTAAAGCAAATACCTAAAACAAATGGCATCTTGCACGCGCGTTCGTCAACGCTTTATTTTGGTTATTTACTTCCAATCTTTCATACGGGGAAAGCGTGCTCGTGTGGCGCGTAGAATACCAACCCCTGCATTCTCCTTGATGCTTGGGTAATATACCAAATGGTCTTTGAAGGCAGCTCATGATTGAGATGTGGAGTGGCCGCCGCAGTCGAGGGAAAGTGATTGCCTCGACCACCCACGGCACGGACGGACGGGGTGTTGCGACTCTCTAGGCCTCGCCGGCTTCTGTCCTGACAGACCGCGTATAGGCAACCTGCAGCGCTGTTTGGTTTGGCGCCATCTAGCGACTGAAGCAAGAAATATTGGGCACCCCTGGGAGTGGCGGCTGCATTGTTCAAACGTGAGTTTTTACTCTGGTGGCGTCGCTTAGCCTAGTGTCTGAAGCGAAAAATGCTGGGTATACCAGGAAGCCGCGATCGTATAACGTGCCAGTAGAAGGGAAGCTACGGCCCTGGTGGGCCAATCGGAACGTGACTGCCTATCCCCGGAGCGCGGCTAAACTCCGAAGAAGTATCAGGCTTTTCGCTGCGTCATGCACCAATATGTGTGCGTTGCGCTCGTATACTTCGCGCATTTCGAAGCCTTCGACACGCAATGTGGGTCTTATCGTTCACCCTTTGCCAGGTTACAACGAGACAGGGTATCACCGTGCGCTCTTACCCTGCTGGCGCCGCCTGGCCGTTGCCGGCTAGCTATACCCTGCCAGCTTGTAGGGGGATCTAAAATACTATGGAAATGACGAGCTGTGTAGCACCAGCATAATCCCGGTGCGACTTTGTCAGACGCGTGCGCTGCAATACGTTAAGCATGTGCATTTTAGGACAGGACGAAAGTACCGGGGGCCGTGCGATTGACGACATTCATCGCAAGCCTCGAGGGCAGCAATCAGTCAGTTGTTTCCAAAGTCTCCGACTATAAGAGCCGAGATGGGGTAGAGATAGCACACTAAGCACACATACTTTCGGTTGCCGTACGATATTGTACAGTACACTGTATTCGGCGACACGTTGAGAATCCAGTATATGCGCCGCCTCCAGCACGCGCTGTAAGCCGTCAACCGCGGCCTCTGACTGCACGTGCGACGAAGGGCCATCAAAAGCAGAAAGATTGCAATAGAGCCGGAGCATCTCACCGACTGTGGATGGAGGGCAAATATCCATCATTACTGGGAACATGAGAAAACTAGCGAGACGATAACGATCGCCTTGATATACTTCGACCGCCTACCAGCGGCAGTATACACTCTGAAAAAAGTCTGTGAGTCTGCTTTCCCGCACAACACTCGGAAAGCCGATCATCGCAGATTACGCAGGCAGCTCAGCGAATGACAATGCCGAAGCATATGTTTAGACCAACAACCGCAGTCTGAGTTGTGACATTAAGCAATGCAAGCGTGACGTTTTGCATTGCTTAATGTCACAACTCAAACTGTGTTTTTTGGTCTAAACAGATGTTTCGGGGCATCGTCATTCGCTGAGCTGCCTCCGTAAGTTGCGGTGATCGGCTCTTCGAGTGTTGTGCGTGAACGTAGACGCACAAACATTTTTTTAGAGTGTAGCTAGGGCACTTGATATCTTGTATATCCCCCTTCGATAGATTAATTTTCTTTCTTCCCTTTCTACCCTTGTGTGATGCGCTTCTTTTTTTTTATGCCTAGTATAATTTTATTTTACATACTTATTTTTCCTAAAGAAAACCGTCTTTGTGTCAAAAATAGCTGACCAACATTTTATAATAAATAATTATACGTAACTTTATAAGGTCTTACAACAAGAACATTTGCTATGCTAATTTAAACTACAAATAACCTAACATATCTTAATCATAATCTAGCCTTCTTCTGAAAACAAAAACACGCAAAATACACACCCACATAGGACCCATCATACAAAAAACTAGTAAGAATACAAATAGAAAAGTTAAGCAATTTTATTTGGGAATTAGGAGTTTTGAGGCGGTTCAAGACAATCTCGTATATCTTCCACACGTATGATACACATAAAAAGAAATACAAAAAGAAGGCAACTGATCAAGCGACCACAGGAGTTCCGGTCTTTTCGCGTACAAACAAACACGTAACTAACGTGATTGCATGAATGAATCTCTCACAATGATCATGGCATGCAGTCAAGGTCTGGATCAAAAGGATGTCACAACAGTTTCCCACGTTCCCGCGTGCTCTCGTCTCCTCCTCTCGCTCAGTTCGGCGAAACCCGAACATCTTTTCGCTCCGCAGCTCTATAAGATTTCTGCCTTGGCCTCAGAACAACGTCGACGAACGAATCACCAAGCAGGGGGCGTGGTCAGAATAGACCACGCCTTGCCTTCCCGAACGGTTCGTGGCGATGCGGAGCGCAAGTTCTGCTTCTTAGGAAGGTGTTGCGGTAACGTCAGAACGCCGCGCTCTGATTGGCACTGATTGAAAGGATAGTGGGTAGACCCCCGAGGCAGCAAGCATTGAGGTCTACGCACTATCCTTCCAATGAGAGCCAATCGGAGCTCGGCGTTCTGATGTCACCGCAACACCTTCCCAAGAAGCAGAAGATCTTGCGCTCCGCCGAGAATGAATGCTCCGGTGCGAGAGTATAGCTCCCTTAGTGATGACTTTTGGAGGTAAAGACGCAGGCCTTGACTTCTTGGGGGTATTGGGGGTCAAAGCCCAGGTGACACCCTTTTAATACCCACGAGTGTTAAGGGATTCAAAATGTTTTCTTTGTTTTTTGTTTTTAACTTTGCCTACTTTGTTCTTATTTTGATCATAACGGACTTTTAGAAGCCCCTTTGAAGAGTCTGTAAAATCCTTTATCTTTCGCGAATCGGTCACAGAGGACATAATCGTAGCCAATAAATTTCGCGAATTAGAAACCCCTGCATTGAAACTCTTTAGGAGAGAAATTTTTGCGTGCCCTCCGATTTCGCGAATTTTCCAATTCGCGAAATTTCCTAAAATGAAGCGCTCGCTAACATTAAAAGTTTTAGAGCATGAGCATTTCTTTAGATTGTTTTTTCGGATGAAACATCGGCGCCTCGTTCGCAATCGCTGGAATACGATTTTTTTTTCATCTCCGGTGCGAGATGAAACGTATACGCTCTGTCTGTGAGAAGCCGTCTATCCTAGTATTATCAGAATTCTTTTAAGCACACGGGGAATATCACGTAATATATACGCAGATAAAAAATAACCCAGGGACACTCATTAGATTCCTCCGGTGTATACTGTTGTCGTGAGTGTCTAGAAAGGGTTGCGACGCAGTTACATAAGACGCAGCCGATCACACTCAAACAGAAATGCGTGAGCTATGCTTAAAGGGTGCGTCCGTAGGGGGCTCGCGGGCAGCCCATTCCGAAAGACGCTTCCTTTTGGCCGAAACGCTGCGCGCTCATTGGCCACCCGCTCGCTGCGTCTGACTTCTTCTACCGGACGCGGCCATGATAATCAGCGTCTTCCGGTACGAAAGCCAACATCGCGATATTTGAGCACAACCTTCGACGCAGCCGCGCTGTGCAGCTCTCCGCACAGACGTGCACAAAACGCCAAATTTGGTCAACGAATTTGACGTTTCAGCCGGCTGTTTTCTAATGTATTGGAGCTCCCTTGACTAATGACCGCAGGCCGGCAAATTCCCGAATCTACGGTTAGCGCATCTACTGCTGTCGCAGTGATCACGTCTTGTCGCCATTACAACGCTTTTTTGTTTTAACCTGTCTTCACTTCCTTCAGCGCCGTCACTTCTTTAATATGCAGTTCCTTCTCTTTCACTATAAAGTAATTTCTCCTTGATTACTACGTCACATTGTTTTGAATAACATTTCACTTCTCTTTGCTCATGAAGTCGTTTTAATATCAAAATGACCTCACTTTCAGGGTTAATATGAGTTAGTGGTGACATGAGGTAGGCTTTGGTGTTTGCACAACTGCAATGTCACCCTGTAGCCATTGCTAAATGCAATTTCTCATTCTACCATGGCACGCATAGTCATCGCTGTGCAAACTCACCTCTTTTACTATACCTCGTATTTTGTATTACATTTTTCAATTCAATTTATTTCGCAGACAGAGTACAAACTGTGGGTAAGGGGACAGGAGAGAAAGCTGCAATAGCGCAGCTTGGCAGGGCCCCAGCCCCTACATTTGTCCTCATGACGGGGAGAAAAGTAACAAAAGAAAAATGATAAATAGGGTATCTGAAATGCCGAGGGCTCGGTGTAAAATGGACCGTGAGAATCGGCGCTTGCACGTAGCACTCTAATCTTTTTGTCAAACGTGGATTTCACGGGTGGGTTTTACCTCGTAAAAGTACAAGGTGGAGCTTTGTTTCTGTAAAAATTAGGCTAAAAAAACTTGCCAGGGTCAAGGGCGGACGGCGGCGCAAACGACCGAGTCGAGAACCATGGCGCGTTTAGCGCACGTATTGATAGATGGCGTCGGGAGCAGCGTCGGAAAGTGTAGCCGATCGGCGAAAGAAAGCAGACGACACACAGACGAGATCTGTCGACAGCAAGATAGCCACCTTTTTGTAACTTCAAGTTTTATATCATTTTCCGAAATTATTTTTGAACAAAAGGTACATTTCAAGAAGATTGCGTTCATCTTAACAGACCAAGGTCATCGCAGGCGGCCTGGATGTTTTCTTAAAAGCAAGCCTGAACGAGGAGCTAGCGCCATTTATCAGTACGTGCGCCAAACGCTACTCGCTTCGGTCGTCTGCGTCGCCGTCCACCGATGACCCTGGCAAGTTTGTTGGCCCTATTTTTACAGGAAGGGAGCTACGCCTTGTACTTTGCGAGGTAAACCCAACTTGTGAAATACATCTTTGACGAAAAGTTTAGATTTCTATGTGCATGCGCCGATTTTTACAGCCCATTTTAGATCTAGCCTCGGCATTTTAGAGACCCTATATATAAACTCTATATATAATGAGATACACTCTCCTATTATATATAAATCAACGGGAGAGAGTATCCCATATAATTGGATATACTCTCCCATTTTATTTATATTTCATGTATGTTGAGAGAGATTATTCAGCGACGGCTATGGTAGGGTGTACTATTGTTTATATTTATAAACTATATTACACCCAACCGTGGCCACATCGATAGATAATCTCTCTCATTCTTCAGTATACTATAGCCATCGCTAGATAAACTCAATGTAGTACATGCTAACAAGCAGCCGCGCTTCAAGTGATACACCGAAAGAACAGGTACAATCAACAGCGTTGCCACCATTGAAGTTCACTCAGCTAACAACGTCTCGATGCAGGTCCAATTTCTGATAGTGTGCGTGCAGAGTTTAATTAACGATTTTGGCTATATTTGCTTATAACGATGTTAATTGTCTCTACTAGTGGTTTGAGCCCGGCAAGTAAAATCTAAAAAAAAATTTAACCACAGGATTTGTGTAACAGGAATCGTATTTTTGCGTTGTAAAACATGTTTGAACCAAGACACGTTCATTCACTGTCCCTGAAGTAAAAAATAAAGCATCACAAATCGCGTGCTACTTATATCCTGAACTTTTTTATACACCCTCGATAAAATATTATCACGCTTGAGTCGTTTGATCAAGTAAGCACCTCTTTTCTCCAAGAAAGAATCGTTGTAGAGTTCTTAAGTTCCTTCAGATGGTCTTTGATGTGTACTTTCTTGTTTCCAACATTACTTTTTTTTTTTATTTCTGGACCACCGAGCACGCTCCCATTCCATTTTGATCATCGCCAGAGTCTGGAAAGAGCGGAATGTCGAACGATTTTATAGTCGTTACTTCGAGACAAAAAGAGGTTTACTATTAGCGTGACTTTTATCTAAATTTTCTTTCTCAGATTGTGATGGTAGCTGTAGGAAATATTTTTTTAAACTCCACAGTACTTCCCTCGATCGTAATACGATTGGATTACTTTCTTATAAGAAGTAGACGTGTAAAAGAAAAACGTTTGCTTTTTGTTTTATATGTTTCCATAGATATTTTCTACAAACCACGGTTCGTTTTCTCGAAATTGTCGTCACCGACGTCGCAAAGTTGTGCTTTTGTTTTCGGTGCCCCTCCAGTTTTTGACGTTTCCGATTTCCAAGCCATAGGCTTCGACAACGCCTTAATACGAAGTTTGAGATTATCTTGGAACCTTTACGACAGCAATAACTTTCCGATTACTCAGTTTGTTTCGAGTGAAATCATTTTACATCACTGTCGTCGCCAGTTACCGACAAGACGTCATTGGCTGACACCGGGACGTTCGCCACTCGAAGTATCAAGAGTCGCTCATAATGGCCTCCGGATTGGAGAACCCCGACCTTTAATATATTTTTTTAGGTTCTATCGGTCAAAATGTCATTTATGTGATGATAATAGCGGCAGTGCTTTTATGGTTTTCTTTTAAGCATTTATGCTAGCCCTTTTCCTCGAAAGTGCATTCAGCCAGATTTCGTAGCCACGTCTCCTTCGGGTAGGTGCTAAATTTGGGTAATAAAATGATAAATTTCGCAGAACCTTTGAATGCAAATTTTCTGCCCAATTTCTACCACTAAAAATATATTAAAATATGAAATTGAACCCCTATTAAGGAAGCGAATAACATTTACGTCTCATAACTCGTTCCCAAGGAGTAAGTGGTAGTTCAGTGAAAGGACTCTAGAAATTAAGTTATTCATAAAAAGCTACTTGGCAGTAAAAAAAAAAAAAAAAAAAGCACAGAAAAACACACACGCAGTATTAACTCTTTCAGTGCCTCACTCCAGTATACTAGGGCGCGTTCCCACGTGGTTAAAGTTTCCGTTCGCTCCCTTCCCATCACAACTGGGCTGTTATTTTTTAACGCGTAGCGGCATGTATGAGCGAGCGATTAAAACAATGTTTTACCTTCTGGTGCCACTTTTTAATGGCATGTCACTTGTGCTTTGGTTGGCAACATCTGTTTCGGTACGCTTCATCGCTGTTACAGAATGGCGAATCTATGTTGTTTATTCTTTCGCGCTTCACGACGAACATTGAGATTTAGAAATGAGTATGACTCGGGTATTCGACGGCTGTGAAAACAAGTAAGTTACAGCTCTCAATGAACAAAGACCGAGTAAGGCCATTCAAAACAGTAACCTATGAGTGGGAGGTCGATGTGTCACTGCAGAGTACATTGTCTCGGAAAATGCAATACTATAAATATTTCACAGGTTGAAGGCATGCAGACATCTATTAACATTTTGTCCATGAAATAGTGTGCCATTCAAAGACAAATATTTTTCACAGAGTATGCTACAGTGTTAGTGATACCAAAAATTTGCGTTTGGAATACGAAAACCAAGGGCACTTAAGGTTTATTATCTTTATATATTATTGTACCCATTCAAATTAAAAAAAAATCGGTGTCATGCTTTCTTCAGTTTGGTGTAGGGTAACAACATTTTGTCCGAAGAAAATCAAGAAATAAAAATACCGTTGACTTCTATAATGGGTTCCCATGATCGTCAGCCACCACCGATATCTTTTTCAAGACAAGTGAGAATTAACATTTTCGTTCAGCTTCGATGACTGAGGACCTACGTGCAAAAGTTAATGTGCCGCATGTTCTTAAAATATCACAATAGACAGTTGAGATCTAAACACATAACTAATATTTGGCTTAGCTTAACCAATTGCTATAAGCCTTAATATATTTTTAATAAATAATTATCACTAAGCAAAATGTTTCAGCCCTTCCACACTTGTGCAGAACGAATACCAGCCAAGCTGTACGTTCGTCCCGTGTGTTTCTCGTTCGTTCTCGTCTCTTTTGCGCGCTGTTTTAGTACGATGAATTCCCACCCAAATCGCCCAACTATCAATTCTTTTACGATAGCTGGAAAAGTTGCCGCCATATATAAGCGCCGGGGGCAACCAGACTGGTTGTCTTGTTGCCGCCGTCGATCATAGATGGTGGAAGCTGTCCGGATTTTTGTGTAGTTTTGTGTCGACATTTTTTTGTTACCGGACATGAAACTGGGGAAACTATCCCTCAATAGCTGCAAAAATATGGGCGCTTTTAAGCTAACTTATTCAAAGGACCGATGATAAGATGAACCTAAAACCATATCAATTGTTTTCGCGTTTTCTTTTTTTTTTGAAAAAACACGTCAGCAGTGACAAAAAACATCTGAGAAATGGACTTGGTGTTGAGTACATGTGTTAAGTACCCCATGTTAGAAAAAAAATATATTAACGCGACTGACAAATAAAATATTCAAACGAAATTGTATGAGTACATTGACCATGAAGAGAATGTTGTTTAGCTAAGGAAGCCACCTTGAACATAAAGTGCCTGTGTGTGCACGTTAGGGAATATATTCGCTATTAGTTTAGTTCCTGTGGTATGTCAAGCTTGCAAGTGAGACATACCACGTGATGTTGACACAAAAAAGTGACCATAGGTCATGAATTGTATTTTCTTTTTAAAGGATACAACGAAATCATAACGATAGTTTCATTCACATTATATGGGCGTATCATATAGATCTACACTTAATTATTTTTTTTTCTGAAGATACCGGCCACTTAGATATGACCACCTTTCCGGCAGACACCCTCTGATTCTGAATCCCCTTGCACCACTTGTATGGCAGCCTCCCCATGCCGAGCTGGAACCACAATTTAGAGTGCCCCACTCCCTCGCCTGGAAAGCTGCCCCTAGCTTCTCAATGACCGCAAAACGGCGTCCTCGCGGGGTATTTTTAGGCCACCAAACTGGTTATAGCCACATTGATCCCGATCAGGCCATATACATCCTGTTCAAACGTCCGACTGATCGTACGACGTGTGACGGCCTCGCGATCAGGCGCATGTCAATCATGGCCTCGTACACACTACCATAGCCTCCTCTATACTCACGAAGCCCGGCAGTTCGATGACGAAGCCATACAGTGCCCGGTCGCAGATTTGGAGCGGGAGGATCTGGTAGCACAGGGCATTCCTCGGGGAGCCTGGTATTCGGCGCACAGTTTTTGCAGCGGCGAGGACCCGAGACATGGTTTTCAAACCCGACTAGAAAAGAAGAGGTAGCCCGAGGAACGCGAGAAGCACAAGCGGACATTCCACCGCTCGGGACAAGTGTATTGCGGCGTCTCGCCACAGCGGGGCGCCCGTTACATGTCTCTTGTCTGCCGCTCTACCTTTTCACTTCCAGCGGCCGTGTCACGTGACGATCTGCCAGGCTTTGTCAGTATAGAGGAGGCTATGACAATACCCACTGATTAATTGACCGGCGCATGATACACACTAAACGAAAATATACCCAGATGGGAGTACATCGCTTGTCCTCTAGCGCATTCCCTTATGGGAGGTTTTTATACTCTGCAGGATGGGAGTTCAGAATGAACTCCCACGCAGGCCAGAGGTTTTGGGGGGGTGCAAGGGAGTATGTACAGAACTCCCAGCAGTACGGGAGTCTGTTCATGGATCAATGGGAGTATTTATTTACTTCCATCAGAGTGTTCCTATGTGGATCCAAGGGAATATTCTTTCACATCCTTATGGGAGTTTTTACGTGGACTCACGGGAATGTTCCTTTACATCCACCTGGGAGTTCTTACGTGGATCCACGGGAGTATTCTTTCACATCCATATGGGAGTTTTTACGTGCATTTATGGGACTATTTTTTCACATCCATATGGGAGTTCTTACGTGCATTTATGGGACTATTTTTTTCACATCCATATGGGAGTTTTTACGTGCACTTATGGGACTATTTTTTCACATCCATATGGGAGTTTTTACGTGCATTTATGGGACTATTTTTTCACATCCATATGGGAGTTTTTACGTGCATTTATGGGACTATTTTTTCACATCCATATGGGAGTTTTTACGTGCATTTATGGGACTATTTTTCACATCCATATGGGAGTTTTTACGTGCATTTATGGGACTATTTTTTCACATCCATATGGGAGTTTTTACGTGCACTTATGGGACTATTTTCTCACATCCACCTGGGAGTTACTGCCGGGACCTAAGGGAGTATTCTTTCACATCCATTTGGGAGTTAGTACGTGGACCCACGGGAGTCTTCTTTCACATCCTCCTAGGAGTTGTATACCTACGGGGGTATTCCTTCGCATCCATCTAAGAGTTTCTTCAAAGCCAGGAAGTGTGGAAGGAAAGTCATAAGCAGGTAGCATCATGCACAAAATAAATTTATTGCACTATGAATATTTTTTGCACATGTCGTGTAACAAGAGCTCATTTTGCCTTGGGCGCAAACTGGCTTATACCCTGTTAGACGGCCATTTAAATGGCCTTCAGAGCAAACTCCTCGCAAAATGTCTGCGAACACCAAAGGGCACAGGCAGAGCCAAGATTGTGAACTGATTCACCGATTCTTTGAAGGAATTCATTCCGAAAGCCATTTAAATGCCCAACTGACAGGGGTATTTATTACAATGTAGGTTACGCTAGGCTAACTGTGGTACACAAGCCACGATTGCTCTGTAGAAATTTATCAATTCCAGTGCCTTCACCCGTGTCTTCATGTAGCAGTCGGCAAAACCACGTTCAATGAAAGTCAGCATCTTATGTGCCTTCTTTACATAGTGGATGTGGAAAATCCAGTAGACGGCAATGAGGTACGCCACATCCTGATGGAGCCATACCATAAGTACAAAGTTCTTCCTTAATCAGTCCTAAAATATTGAAATAAATTACCTCAAACTGGACAGAATTCGATAAAACATAATATGAGAGTCACAGATTTTTCACCTCAGCTTATTTATGTTAAACACTCCGACGTCTCCCTCTGAGACGTCGCAGCATGCTCGTTATATGTAGTAGCGGCAGATGCAATTACTCTTCCTGCAATCAGTCCGCTGTTGGCCATTCTCTTTCCTGCGTAGTGCTGGAAGGGACCTGTAACCAAAAAAGCACAAGCATTTAAGTTAAAATGTACTCACAATCAACACAACAGACGTTTCCGATGTTATAGTATGAACCTTGCAGACCAGGTGGAGAGTGGACTTCTCTCAAAAAGTGAATTGAAGACAGTTTCTTCAAAGCAATATCAATACTACTGATATTGAAAATATGGTAAAAGGGCAAAATGGTTTTAAAGTGATATAGCAACGAAATTGTAGTGCCTATTTTATTGTCTAAATGTCAACCATGTTTTTCCATACAGTGGAGACACCAATTTTTTGCTCAAAAAGACACAAAACATTTAAAACTAGTGTCTCAGAAGATCTCCCGATATGCATCACGTTCGTGACGTCTGGTTCTCCTTCAGTCAAGGCTATATGGGGGCTGGCGTGGCTGTGAGCTTCGCCACTTGATGACGTCAATGCACTACAAGCTGGTCGATCGAGTTGTCCTTCCTCGCTCTCCGCAGGAGTTGAATAGGCACGGGAGAAAAAAGAAAACCGGTTCAGCCAAGTTAGACAGGGCTCAGGCGCACACAGCCTGCCACCATGTTCCCGTGTAGTAATGCTGCTTCTATGTGGTGTGACGTGACAGTATTTGGTTTATTTAAATAATGTTTCGGCGTCTTTCTTAGCAAAAAAAAAAAAAAAAATCGGTGTCTCCATGGTGTGGGCAGAACATGGTTAACATTTAGACAATACAGTTAGTGCTAAAATTTTGTTGTAATAACCTTTAAAAAAAGAAAGAACAAGGTACACCCTTATTTTCAACCGTTCACATCAAACACGTTTATAACTATCTACCTTTCTGTGCTAGTTTCCTTTTCCATCGTTTCATAGTCTCAGTAACTTTAAGAGTGAGTGACAGTCCTGCAAAAATGTCATCAAGCATGTAAAAATTTTCAAAGCCGGAAAAATTGACAGCTTATTGCAAGCTTTTAAAAAGTCATACAAAACAAAACGACCTATTGCAAAAACTGTAGGATACCTGTCTTGCTGCATGTAAGCTTAAGAAATTGAAATTAGTATAATTTCTAGCGATTTACTCCTACAAACTATAATTTTCTTCACTCTCGCACAATCACTAGGCAGAAGAAGCAAAAGCCCTCCCATTATCATAATTGTGTGCACTGCAAACATGCAAGAGTTATCAACTTTTTGAGAAACGACTATAAGGGATAGCTCACACATACGGCACAGAGCTAAATCAACAGTAAAACAGTGCTGACTTGAACTTAACTTAGTACTGATACAGCAGTATATGAGCATCAGATCATTAACAAAGAGCAAAGTCAGCACTATTCCCAGCACTTACTAATAGTACTGCACTATTGTAACGCCCCGAATCTGGGTGAACCCTTTCAAATCACCGCATAAATTGGCTTCACAATGTATCGCACTACGATTCACTAGAGAGGTGCCTGAAGGTGGTGAAAGCATCGCAGAAAAAATTTCAAAGAATGAACTTACCCGAGTAAAAAGTAAAAAAACTGGTTTGGCTACCTGTGGCACCAGTGTGCTAGTATATGCGCACCCTCTGACTGGCACAACAACCGACAGATGGCGGCAACGGCACCGACGCCTTATGGCAGCTCAGTAGCTCCACGGTCACGCCAAAAGCACACCACATGTAGCTGAAATTACTCAACGAACCATCGGTTTGATTATTTTTGTGTCCATTTAATGTGATTTATTGGGGGTGAAAATAAAATAATGTTCTGACAATTATAGCACCGAAAAAGTGTGCACCATTTATGACTCCAAAAGGTTGTCTGATTTTGGTGTGACTGGGCGGCTGCTGAGCAGCTACAAGCCGCTAGGGTTGATGTCGCCATCTGTCAGTTATTGAGCCAGTCAAAGGGTGCACAGTTAGCAGACGGGCACCAAAGGCAGAAAAAAATAGTCATTTTTTACCTTTTACTCAGGTAAATTTGTTCTTTGAGCTTTTTATGCAGTGATTCCAATACCTTCGGGCACCTCTGTCGTAAATCGTAGCGTGATGCATCCCCAAACCGACTTAATGCAGTACTTTAAAAGCTTCACCAAGATTAAGAACTTGGCAGCGCAGGTGTAGTGTATATGTGAACAGGTCTTAAAGGAAAGGAACAGAAATTTAGATTTCACAAAATAAGGTAGCAGGAGTGTTCAACGGGGCGCCACCAACCCCTAAACACCACTCATAAAGCGATATCTTGAACGGATAGCCATATTTTTGTAAAATAAGGATGCGATGAGTGAGAATCGCGACATTGTGTTTCCTGCAGAATAGTTGAGGAGGGGGGGAAACAGCCTTGCTTCTTTCCCTTTTCGCGTCCTCGCGGAGTCAAAGTGAGAAGAGGAGGAAACCAGAATCGCGACGTCACGGGCCTTTTTGGCCATTGTTCAAGCATGCTCTTCTTTCACAAAAATACAACCATCCATTAGAAATATCGCTTTATGCGTGATGCTTTCGGGTTTGTAGCGTCCCGCCTAGCGCTTCTCCGCTGTTTTCCGAAATCAAAATTTCGCTTCAGCATTCCTTTAAAGGACCTAACACCTAACCTAAGCACCTAACAATTATATTTGGCAAATATATAACAAGGACTTACCTAACTTATACAAATAATTTCAATTTTTTTAGTTGTAATAGACTGATTTCACAGGCCAGTTTGGCTAAGCCACTGCTGCTGCAATGCATCAAGGGAACTTTCGTCTTTCTGCATGTGCCCCAACCTCGCTGGAGCTCTGCGCATGCAAAGCGCGAGACGGCATGAGGTGTCTCAAGCACTGCCACCTGCCTCTTGTGAACTAAAGTTATGGCGGCTTCACAGATGCACTGAACGCTAGGTGAGATCGGTCTATTCCACTAAAGACTAAAATAACCATACCAACAGGCTCTTATCAATCTTTCATGAGTCTTGATTGTTTCAAAAAGCAACATGTCCCCTATACCCTGTTTCATTATAGTAAGTCACAGCTCAAGAAGATGGGGCGAGCAGTGATGTGATTGGCCTAAGCCGTTTTGGAGCACCTTTCGGAGCAGCCAAAACAGTGTTCTGGAGCAGCAAAAGTGGCTTTTGGAGCAGCTAATACAGTGTTTCGGAGCAACAAAAGTGGCTTCTGGAGCTGATATTTTTGGAAAAATAAAAGTATATGTTTCAAGTGCTGGACAAACAAAGGGCACTTTGCTCGCCGCAGTAAACAAAGTATAGTCAAGTTAGACTACCTGGGAGTTTTTCAACATTTAACTGAAATTCCAATGCCATGCCACATTTTGCAACGCTTCAGTTAAGTGATACATATAAATGTACCCGCTATAGGTAGATAAGAACCTAACTGCACATATTAAAATTTATTCCAAAATGACCAGCTTAGTGTTAAATATCACAACATTAGGTTGACCAGCTATATAATAAATAGAAGTAGTCTCTAACTGTCGATACACGTGACCACTGCAGTGCAATGCGAAATTGTCACGCGAGCAGAGATGGTTGTTCGATCGAAACCATGCCACTCCGCTCCGTCGCCAACTTGTTCCCAAAATTGAACACAAAATGTAACTGTCCAGCATACGACAAAAAACAGTCAGTCCAGCCGTACGTGCTTCCCAGACTGGCTGGCGAGGTACAAGCTAAAAAAAAAAAAATTAGCACATTGATGCAAGATATTGCGAGCCAGTGTAAAAAAGTTCTCGGAGCGCTTTGTGCAACGACTGAACTCGAGACAAACAAGCGCGCTGTGCGGGTTCACCGTGCAGACATTGCCTTCTTTGCTTTAGCTCACTTTTCTTCACTAACTTTCTTTCGCGATGGATTTTTCGCGCACCGGGGTGCCCCTCGAAAGAAAGCCCACCGAAAAAGCTTCGACACAACAGTCTTCGAGCAAGAGGTTTTTTTTGTAGTAGCGTATTAAACAAGAACAAGGATGTTGATGAACATTAGGGCGATCCTTACGTTTCAGTTTAGAAACCACCATATCTGCAGCGACGTGGCGACGGCAACAACCGACGTTGCGCGACCACGGCAACTTGCAGGCAGAGAGAGACCACATATAGTTTTCCCACGGCCGTTGGTTTGAGGAGCAAGTGCTTCAGCTCAAAAAGTAACTCCCGCCTCGCCAAAACGTGGTTTCGCTTCACAGCATGAAGGCGTGGCTGGTACCCAACACGCTAGTGTCGAAGCGTCCGCACATGCCCGCGTCCATCCCGCGTCTACCGTCTACCACTGAAAAAATTTAAAAAAGACGCGAGACGACGAGACGCTAAACGAAAGACGGCGGGAAAAACCCAGTGGAAAAACCATACAAGACCGGATGAATCACGGCAGAGCCGTAAATGTAGAGAGTTTGGCCATTCGTTGGGAAGTATAGGAGACAAATGAGGAGGCGCCATTGGCCGAAAGCGGGCTGGGCGTGTTCCAGGGCGTCTTCAGAAATTTGAATGTGACCAACCAGAAGCAGGAAATAATACCCTGGCGGTGGTCGCAAGAAACAAACCTGATAAATGCAATGATAACTGCAATGCAATGGTACACGTATGTTTCAATCACGTCAATCCAAAATGATGGTGGACGAGTGCGACTAGCGGAACGATCGACATAATCCGTACGCCAAGCGCCGAGGGCCGGGAATCTGCCGTCCGAGCGGTCACACTCTGCCCGCGCAAAACAGATTTGCGCGGCGCATTCGGTTCTTACATCTTTCTGCATGATCATGATCAAAACAACACGTGAACCCTATTTTCAACCACAAAGAGCTACTACACTTCACTTTTACGCGCTTGTTAAAACCATATACGAACATAGACTTTTGATCAGAACTGTTTGCCGCTACCACCGCTAGGGGATTCTTTTCGGCTTCTGGTTGGTCAAGAGAGCATGCCAAGCCCTCTTTCCGACTCTGCCGCACGCCCTGACTCTGCCCGCGCCTCCCATTGACCAAACTCTCTACATATACGGCTCTGAATCACGGATGAACGATTGATGCTGGGCACTTTTTGTCGGGCGGCCGCTTGCGCCACCTAGCTCACGTGTGCTCGTTGCGGTACTCAGTTTAGTCTCGGTTTTGAAAGGCGACCAAATTTGGTCATTTGGCGCAGGTCGGGCGCAGATTACCCATATTTCGTCAAAATGTAGCAGGATGTAGCAGAGTTAGACCCTTGGCGCAGTTTGGCGCAGCAATCACATCACTGGGCGAGGAAAAGGAAGGCCGGGGAGGAGGAAGCAGACGGAATGCTAGATAGAAGAGGGAAAAACTTTCTCCTCTCCTCTCCAGCAATTCGTCTGCTTCCTCCTCCCCGGCCTTCCTTTCCCTTTCCTTACATTCTTGAGTTGTAACAGACTATAATTACGTGAACGACAGACGAAGACAACGCCAGACGAGGGGAGAAAGGCCAAGCACTAGAAAGGTTGGGGAGGGGAGAAACCTACCCTCCTCTCTAACGTTCCTAGTGCTCTCTCTTTCTCACCTCGCCCTCTTCTTCTGTCCAGCCTTCCTAGTGCTTGCCCTTTTTTTTGCCCGGCGTTGCTTCGCTTGCACTGCACACAACTAGTGACGCAGACTATTAGCAATGTGCACGACAAAAAGCGTCGCTGTAGTTGAGGTTTGCGATCCGCCGAACCAGAGCTTCCTGTATACTGATAATGCTTACCCAAATGCCGGCTAACGGGGAGGGAAATCCTGCCAATTACAGGAAGGTAGAGGCAAATATTGCCAATCAGGACAAGGGAAATTCTGTTTGTGACGTCACAAACGGAAACCATTAGAGGGTGCCAACGAAACATCTTGGAGCTAATGGAAGTGGAACATAAATAGCTCTGATGACTGCCCGGTCCGGTTTTCGAGCTGCGCAAGGGCCACTGATCCTCTCACTCGAACAGTGCTTTCAGCTCTTCATTCTGGTACCTGGGCCACAAGTTGTGCCAGCAGGCTTGCAGCACCAGCTGAAGGAGTTGAAGGTCCACTTCTGAAAATACAAAGCATAAAAGAAGCCATCACTTAGAACAACAAAAATAATAAAATCACACAAATAATTAGAGTCGAGCTTTGAAGATTCATCTCAACCACCTAGGTATTGTTAAGATAGATGGACCTTGCAGCACAGTAAGCCTGTCAAATTGCAGGCACCTCGGTCTCGTTTACAACCCGATAACTCGGAATCAGAGGACAAAAAATTGTAACAAAGCCAAGTTACAATTAGTGGCCAATCAGACAATAACCTCTCAATATTTAGAAAGCATTGACAAAGAAGATGAGCACAGCCATGACAATCTGCTTGACTCACAATACCAAGTTAAGTGTCAGTCAACCAAATAATGCTCTTATGCCCTTGAAAACTGTGGCACGGATAAAGACTACCACCAAAAAGATACCCTGTCACCATGCTAAACCTTGCTCTACAAACGGACGTGTGAAGAGCAACCCACAAGGGCCACAAGAAAGCACCTGCCTCTCAAGAACCCAGAAGATGGTCTACTTTGATAAAAAGGACATAGCCTTGCAGCTATTTCAACTATCCGCTCACGTGATGGGGATAGTATATCAAACATCTATATCAGATCGAAGATATAGTTTGACGGTCAAGTTGACCAACTGATTACGAAGCAAATTGCACGGAACAGAGGAGCCTGCTTTAATCTGTTGGTTAGCAATTGTCTGCTAAACAAATTAAAGAAGCACTTAACCAATTTAAGTAGCTATTGCTACTTAAATCGGCATCAGAAATTGATTCCTCGAGAACTATTGCAGACACGTCCACATTTATGACCGTAAATAGACTTTCGGAGACATTGGTTTAGTGCCCCCTTAAGAAAAAAGGAAGACAAGTCATTCGAATACAATGCCTGTATGGGTAGTGAGCTTCAAAGAAACTGCTCGTGCAGCTAAAAGTCTTTTGATCGCCTTGTAAATGTGCATAATGGTGACGGGGTATCTCATGAGAGATCATTAATGCTGGAGAAAATTGAATATGTCGTAGTGCTGCGAGAAGGAAAAAACGAGAAGGAGGAGGCAGTGCAGAAATATCAAGCGAGCATTCGCACAACCGAGTCGGAGTTGCCGGAGTCTTTCCTTTTTCGAATGTGCTGGCGAACTTCGGAAACTCGTCAAACAAAAAGCATATTAATTTTTTTTTAAAAAGGCGCCCACCTAATTGCTGTTAACTGCGGTACCTTCCTAAAAAGCAGGGGGACAAAGGGGAGGCTTGGTCGCTCTGACGAAACAACAGATATTCTGTCGGCCGGTCACAAATTCCCCTCGGCTCCCTGCGAGCTGGGGGGATTTGAGAACATTCGTGATGCGGAGCACGTGAGTTTAGAGCTCGATGACGTTTAATCCTGTGCTCAGGGAGACACCTAGTCGTGCGAATACTCTATTAAGAACTCACAAAAGGATGTTGGTCTGAACTCGAAGTTTCGATTGATCCTACTTTGACTGCTCAAAACTGATATTGTTTTAGCGGTATAAATTAACTGAACTGAAACGTTTGTAATGGCTGTTTCACAAACTTGTGACTGCTTGTGACCGGAGGGTGCAAAAACAGATTTTAATCTCTTGCGACTGCTTAGAATTGGTAATATCGCTGCACAGTTAGTAAGAAGTTGAACAAGGCTTAAAATCCGGTTTTTACCCTCACTCTGGAAAGGAGAGGATGTAGTTGTGCACGCCCTGGTGAGCGAGATTGTTTCTAACTGCTCACAGGACACTGCTGCATCTCGCTGCGCGAGACCGCGCCAACCAGGCACGTAGACAGGATTTTGTTTCGCACAAAAGGAGGGGAGGGGGGGGGGGGGGCCGGGGCCGCCTATTACAGAATGCTGTATGAGGGGGAGGGGGGACAGGAGGTCCCAGCAAAATGGAAGATTTCGGGGGGGGGGGGGGGCCAAGCCCCATGGGCCCCCCCACTTGCTACATGCCTGGCGCCAACCACGACCGAACCCCGAGGCTGAGAGTTTCCGGCATAAGCATGGAGAGGTAGGTACTGCTTGATCTGTGGTACCAGTGCTTGCAGAGTTCCTGTATAGGCTCCCTATGGGAGCCAGAGTTGCGTGCTCATCCCCGTAGCGCCGTCTTTCCTGCATGGCACGTTGATTCCTCATCTGACTGAATTCGGCGAATATCTGCGCCGCGCGTTCGAGGCTCGCCCGAAAGCAGGGGAATGTATGCCGGGGCGCACGCAACGCCTAGTTTCCTGCACGGCATTTGAGTCTGCTCCTCACGTGATCGGATCTCGGCGATTAGCGGTGCGGCAGCATGTGGAAAACAAATGCGCAACTCTGGCTCCCGTAAGGAGCTTATAGACCATTTCATTTAGCTCTCTCAGGGCGGCGCCATTTTGTTAGACCACAGCACCCTCTCCACACATCCGGGAAGTTCAGCAGGGTCGGCGGGGTAAAACGAGAGAGGGCACGCTCCCGACTCTGCTAGCAGACGAAAAACAGGGAGGTTGCCATTCTCCATCTACCAAACATTGAACTCTCGCTCGTGGCTGCCGTTATGAAGTGGTTCGCATTCTTAGAATATTTATGGATACTCCAAAACCAGCCTTTAGCGCTCTGTTGTTTTATCTCAGTAAATGATCAACTAGCGTATCTTTGCCCTGTTACTTCAATAGCAGTGGAGTCAGCTGGCAACTCAACCACTGCGTCTATTGCGCCACGAGAGCACGTTTTTATTTATTATTCCAGACTTCCACTCATCGTCGCTAAAGGCCCACACCAGTACCAACTTCGTAGAGTAAAATAGCTACAGCGACCGGATTTAACATTAAAAACGAGCGTGTTCGTAATTATACTTAAACTATCGGAAAGAATAAACAAAATTTGCGACGAAAGCAGACGCTTACAACTCTTTCAAATCTCACCAACATTTATTTCGTCTCCGTTCAAACGACGGCCATCGAGCAGGTTCAGGGGAGGGAGCAGAGAAGGAAAAAGGAGGGGGGGTTGAAAGAGGAGGAGGAGGAAAAATGAGTTATTCGCGGCCTTCCCTCAAGGCCTCTGGTCCCTTCCGCCCAGTTCGGGACGGAGGAATTTCATCTGCCTGTCGGAAAGGGCTAGATAGAGAAGCCGAAGCGACGTTAGTGACCAAGCTCTTAATGGCGTACCATTTGGCGACTTCCCTGCCAAATCTCTGCCTGTGTCCTCCCAATATGCGCGTACCTTCGCATCTGGACGAACAACCGTCGCACGTCATACGGTGTACGACTATTGGATGCATGGAGTCGTTGGGGGGTTTGCTCAGTGATAGGCGAATCCCTTAAGGCGATGTGCGGTGTTATGCAAGTAGGGGATAACTGTAAAACGCTTTTTGCGAGTAACGGGAGCGGCTGGCGGTGCCCGGGAGGCGGTGATCAGCCTCTTTAGTGTATTTGCCACTAAGTCTTCAGGATACCCGGCCCTCTTTAGTTTCTCTGTTTGTAGAAGCATGCTGTGCGCGCTGTGCATAGGAGCTGAATGGAGGAGACCGCGCCGGAGAGCTGGGTGTTCCGGTATGTAGATGATTATCTGATCGTGCACCCAAAGCAGACCCCTCCCGAGTCTGTCATTCAGGCCTTCGCTTCGAGACCCACCGGACTCTCCTTCAAGAGAAAAGACCCGTCTGAAGACGGTCTTCAATACTTGGGCCTGCACCTGAAGATGCACCCCGATGGGATATGCTGGGAGTTCAGATAGCGCACAGAAAAGCCGGTCCGCCCTTCACGAGTGCCCACTCCAAAGCAGTAAAACGGGGTCTCGTGAACTCACTCCTAAAATCCTCTGGAACCAGGTCGTGCCCCCATCTCACCACGCACAGCGTGCTCTACAGACAGAGAGGCTAAAGAGGGCAGGGTACCCTGAAGACTTAGTGGCAAAGACACTAAAGAGGCTGATCACTGCCTCCCGGGCACCGCCAGCCGCTCCTGTTCCTCGTAAAAAACATTTTGCAGTTATCCCCTACTCGCACAATACCGCACATCGCCTTAAGGGACTCGCCTATCACTTTGAGATAGGGGTAGTGTTTAGCTGCAAGCAAAAGCTTCAACAAATGTGCAGAATAGTGAATACCCCACCCTCTGTGACCCAATGCAATAAAAAGCACGGACAGCAGTTTGTTAAGTGCAGGAAGGAGGTGGTTTATACCATCCTTTTTTCGTGGGGGGGGGGGGGGGGTATATAGGGGCAGACCGGCAGGCGCCTAAATGAGCGCCTGAAGGAACACTCGCGAGAGGTGAGCAAACCCCCCCCGACTCCATGCATCCAATAGTCGTACACCGTATGAAGTGCGACGGTTGTTCGCCCAGATACGAAGGTACGCACGTATTGGGAGGACACCGGCAGAGATTTGGCAGGGAAGTCACCGAATCGTACGCCATTAAGAGCTCGGTCACTAACGTTGCTTCGGCTTCTCTAGCCCTTTCAGACAGGGAGATGAGATTCCTCCATCCTGAACTGGGCGGAAGGGACAGGGGCCTTGAGGGAAGGCCGCGAATAACCTGTTTTTCCCTCTCCTCTTCTTTCAACCCCCCCCTTTTTTCCTTCTCTGCTCCCTCCCCTGAACCTGCTCGATGGCCGTCGTTTGAACGGAGACGAAATAAATCTCGTTGAGAGTTGAAAGAGCTGTATGCGTCTGTTTTCATCCCAAATTTGTGTTTATTCTATCGGATTTACTTTTCGCCGGAGCGACCAAGCCCATGCTAGCACTAAATTTAGCGCATGAGTTAGCGTGCGCTGTGCCAGGGTGTTTTAGAATAATGTTTCTACACCGCAACAGAAAGTCCTAAGCACCTCGTGCTTGCAACGCCACAAAGATACAGTAACACTTTTTATTTTGCACACAAATTACTGTAACTTGAGAAGAAAAAAAGTTTCTTGGTTCACATTAACATTTTAGATTTGTTTAAATATGAGAATGCAACGGAAGCAGTCGACTGGTAATGTCCACTTGCGTCGCCTAAGCAAGAGAGGTCTCGTGTACTGACCTTCACACTCCATAATTTCGCCGAGAAACGTTTGCGCGTCGCAAGTTACCGGCAATTGTTGCCCTCCTTGTTGGGTCCTATTAGACGTTTCTGATGCGCACCTCCTATAACAGTGGTCTCAAACTCATTTGAGTCTGAGGACCAGATATCCCATACCGGAAAGGTCGAGGGCCAACGCAACGGGGGGGGAGTCAGACGATTTTAAAAATGAAAAGACCTCGTCCTCTATGCTTTTTGTAACTCACAGTTTTGCCAGTGACATGTTTAGATTTGATTGGTTTATATGACTACTTTGGGGCCTCACGTCATGTGATATCAATAATTAAAATGACACCGCCCCACCAGCATGCTAGCATTTTTAATGGAACAAGAGAGAAATTGCACTGTCGTTTTCGTTGCTTAATTTGCTCGGAAATTCACCAAGCCCAACATGTCTCTAAAAAATCAATCAGTTAATTTGACAGTTCTTGCTTTCCTGACGATTTTTATTACAACACACTGAGAAAATACTGTGATGGATCTAATCCCGACCTCGTAGCTTTATCTTTGGCAGCTACTCCTGCTGATCGAGAGTTCGCGCAGCTGAGATGTATCCTGAAACGAAAAGTTTGCGCTTGCAGCAGTAGCGTAATTGTTGTACATTACAAAAAGCCGGGAAGCAAAAAAATAAAGCGAAACAAAGGGCAAATGAGCACAGATAAGTATAAACTATGTGAAAACGTTAAAATAGCAGAGCTACTTTTCGAGCGGAAATGAATCGGCGTGATAAGATCACTATGGCGCATGCCATTTAAAGCGCACAGGAACCGGAACGCGTAGCCGGTTGCCTGCGGGCCGCGTCCCAGCGAGTCGCTGGCCGCGTGCTTGAGACCCCTGTCCTATAGGAATTCAATGTCGTCCTGCGTTGTAGCTCGCAGCTGAGATGATGTGGTGAGGGTCTAGGACAAATCGCCGACGGTCAACTCGTCGGCGGTTCATTCGTCGAATAGGCCGATTTTTGTCATAAGGCAATTCGCCGCACGAAAAATCGTTGCAGATGTTAACTGGATGCAGCTTTTTAAAAGCCAAAATATACCTTTTTCCCTGACATTTTAAAGCAAATACTGCGCCATAGCAATCCCTAAAATGAAAATAACTTGCCACTTTCACCGCTTTCACGGTGCCATGCATAGATTTTTTTAGGGGGGGGGGGGGGGGGGGGGCTGGCTGAGGAGGCTGGGATCTTTATGACCAGGGGAGGGAGGGCTGAAGCCCCATAAACCTCCTCCCTGTCCACGCCACTGCAGTGGGGGACGACCACTATGTCGCACACGTAACACTAAGGCGCGTGCGTGTTAAAGGGATAGTGAAACGAGATTTCGAGCTAACTAAACAAGGCCAAGCGGATAGGCGGGAAGTTGCAAAACCAAAAAATACCACACATACGGCGATATATCTAACGGATCGCCATATTTTTTTGGGAAAGAAGTGCGCGATTGAACTTGGCTGACGAGGCCGACGAGACAAGGCACGTCACGATTCCCATTCTCTCTCCTCGCTATGTCCCGCCAAGCTGGTGAACCGAAGCGAAGAGGAGAGAAGCGAGGCCGCTTCTCCTCATTCTCAAATTCTCCCGGAGGACAGTTACGTCAAAGAACTCGCTTGATCACGCCCTTCTTTTCCAAAAGTACGGCCATCCGTTTGAGATATCGATGTACGAGGGATGTTTTGGAGTTCGTAGAATCCGGTTCAACACTTCTGCAGCCTTACTTTGCGAAATCCAAATTTCGGTTCAGTATCCCTTTAACCTACTCGGTCCACCCATTCCAGCCGCTTCGCGGCGACAGTCTGCGACGACTTGCTACAAAACATAAGAAATAAAATTAACAAAAGGACGATCCCGAGATGGCATATTTTTCAACTTGTCTCAAGGTCCTTTCCTGTCTTTGCACTCTTGCGATCTTTTTTTTTTTTTTTTAGTTTTGTGGTTTAACGCGAGCGCTGCGCTTAGTCCAGATATAGAGTAACTGTATAGGCATTGCAGAGCTAGAGTATAGCATTCCTTTTCCTTTTGCCGCCAACTCAGTATTGGCAGAGTTGGTAGCAAAAAGCGGGCACCAATCCCCTCCCCCCCCCCTCCTCCTCCTCCCCCCCCGAATCAAAATCCTGGCTATGTGCCTAGCTGAGAACATGGAGGCGGTGAGTCTTGTCTTGTTGGCAGCAGAAAAAAAGTGGGCACAATCCTGGGTGTCCCTCCATAAGTTTCTCTCGAGAAGAAACGCAAACCTTTCTTGCCATTGTAAATGAGCTGAATATTGGCGACTCCAGCGAAATCAACGCAGCGTAGCGGCAACACCGAGAAGCTCAGGAGAGGAGGTTGTTTCCACTCTGTCGTCTGCTATCGCTGCTTGATTCACGTAGGCAGCATAGAAACAAACATTGTTTCCAGTAATTATTGTTATGCTTCCGCTGTGTCATTCCTACGCACTGACTAGAAGAAGGTTTCTACCGTCGAAAAATCGCTTTGCTTTCACATGTAACACCGATCTTACGCTGCTGTGAAAGAATTTATGGTGGTCAGCGTGCTGATTGACGAAAGCAACCTCCTTTCGCCCGCCATACTGCCTGACCGGCGCGCCCCTATAGTTCGCTGGAGTCGCAAATAGCTGAGCTGCTCGGCGAGGGCGGCACCCGCTCTGGCCTTGCGCATCGGAGGGAGCCCCTAGAGTAAGTTGTAAGCAGGAATGGCGTCGCGAGTTTAAAGTGCTGGTACTGCAGAAAAAGTAGTTCCTACCTCAGTGCTGCTCCTGCTTGCACTGGAACCTCTCGTCCTTGTGGTCCAACCATGATAGAAGTAGCTGTAGTGTCTTGAAAGCCGTTGGAAACGATCTTGCTCGCCATGTCGTGTGCAGTATTGTTCCCTCGGTTCTAGAGTGGCAAGGCCCAGAACTCTCAGTGCTTTCTTCCATGCTGTAACTTCTTGCAGAGCATCAAAGACAGTGGTTAAGGTCTTTATGCTATCAGAAAGGCCACCGCACGCAAAACACCAGACAGAAAATGTGATTACAATGTTCGGCTTGAGTTGGAAATGCTGGTTTAACTTGGAGATGTAACACAACATGGTGCCATCTTAGCATAGGACTTGAGCATTAAAGAGGCCTTGCAATGAATTTTTTACTGGTTTTTAATTTGCACCGAACTTGAGCGCACTAAACATAGTAACTTAATGGAACTTTTTTTTCCCCCTCGAATTTCACTTTATCTTAAAAGTTATAGGCAAATTAAAATTACAAAAACAAGCAAAAAATAACTTCCTTCGTGACGTCTTTGGCCACTTCAGTGGCCGTAAACTAGAGGAGGGGTAGTGAGCGCAGCGAGCGCTCATGGCTGCCGCACTCTGCGTCGACAGCTCGAGAGGGCGCCACTAAAGCATGTTCTGGATAGGCTGTAGGAGCAGGCAGCCAGGGCGGCTCGCATTGCATTTGCTGCACGATTAAACACTAATTCGGCATGACACTTCATTGGCCACAAACGACAGCAAACACGGGGTAAAGATCAGTTCAGAACAGGAGCCACTTCGCGCTGCCATATCGCGAAACGGCCAAACAGCAAGCCAAACCTGTGCCGAAGGCTTCGCAACGCTTGGAACCCGTCAAATCCTCGAGTCCGTAAATGACCGCAGTGCCACCGCATACATCCGGGACCTTTCTATGCTCGCCACTCGTTGGAGCCTGATCCTACTATTCCTTTCTAGTATGCGCCGCCTTTTTTACCGCTTGGAGGCGGGTATGTCGACAGGTCATTTCTGGTTTCCTGACTTTATAAACTGCATTTGTTTCTTTTCTGATCTAAAATACTGAACAAAAACTACTTGCATAAATAATTGAGACGGTACTCGCCACTTATATTTTGTGTTTCGACTAAAAGAAGCTTTTAGCGGCTCTCACCAGTAGTAAGCCCAGGAGCAAATACCTCGCATTTCGTGCACTTTTGGTACCGCGGAACGCCCCCGTAGGTGGAGGAGGTTTCCGCGTCGTCCGGTTAAAATATGATGCACTGATAATTAGTTACTCTCTCCGTACCCGCTGGCTTGCCCGAACCAGAAGAGACATGGAAACCGCAAAAAAGGTTGACGCTTAAATATGATTGCAGGGCCCCGTATCGGCTTAATTCTGAGAATAATTAAAGTCTACGCACTCAAGTCGGATTTATGTAAACGTGGCAAACTTGGACGACATAAACGGGAATCGAAGGTAACAATACTGGGCAGAAGACTGAGGGAGGTGGAAACGAGAGAGCGTGGGGACATCAGAATGCCGAGCTTTCGTCTGAATGAGTAGTGGGTAGATCTAAATTTAGCTGCCTTTGTCACTTGTCGAACGAGCTAAAATGCGTCTGGCGTTATGCTCTTGCATCAGAATGTGTTCGACACATGCAGTGCAGACCAAGGGCTTTAGGTCTACCCACTAATCAATCCGACCAGAGCTCAGCGTTCTGACGTCCTCGCGAACTCGTCTCTTCCTCTCTCTCAGTCGCTTGGCGCATTCGACATACTGAAAGCCGAGACAGGTAAAGGACAAACACAACGTCGCTATCCAGCAAACCGCCCCAGGTCACAAGCATACTGGTAGCCCTTCCCTTGGCAAATAGCACGCGCTCGCCGGGCGGATTCTTGTGCCGCTGGTAAATCTGGAGCCGGTAGAGCGCTCGGCGAGCGGCCGTGTTTTCAGACCACGCTATTCATAGCGGGAGCTCGCGCTGCCACTTCGATGCATGCTCTGAAGCGCGCGCCCGTAGCAGTACAGAGCCTCTGAAAACGATCTACTAAAATTCTAGCTCCAACCGATCCGTGGGAAAGTGGCGGAGCGCGTCGAGCGAGCCACAGAAGTTCTCTCTGCCTTTTTCGGAGTAGTTTATTCGGAAATCACTCGCAACATTTCAGTTTAAATATTTCTGTTGGCGATGTTGTGGCAGTCACGAAACTGATTGTGCCAGTGCCACATCGCAATAGAAAGTTACGTGGACATCTGAGGGATGCGGTACTGTTACAAGCCCCGTTAGGAGCATCAAAAGTAGGCAATCCGATACAACGCGGTGCCGTCGCACAACCACGAAGACGAGTCCAAGTGCGAAACAAGCGCTCGCGATTTGCCAGGGAAAGGGGCTAAAGGTCAGAGCATGGCTTAGCAAGCTTACGGCAAAAGTAACACTTCGTTCTGAACAAAGAAAAGAGTTGTGCTCACCGGCCGTTTGAAGTTTTCGTAGCCCTCTCGCTGCCAGCCAACGGTCAATGACTAGACGCGGCGTCTCTGAGATACCGTTTGACACACTTGAACAAGGTACTAGTAAGAAACGCCCATTATTAAGGTTCTGAAAAATAAAAAATAAACGGCGAACGCCGGCACAAGACGACGACACCCGACGACTCGCCTCCGCAAGTTGCGCCTCCGAGAGCAAAGTTATGGACGCCCATTCAAAACAAGATATGAGCGGGGAGATTTTGGGCGATAGCTAGCGCCACCTGCCATAGGCACCCTGTTTCGGTTTCTGTTTCAAAACCGAAAAAGATAAAATCGCTTTATCTGATACAAATAGTACTTAAAACCACTAAAATCATCGGAACCTGAATTTGAAAGGTAGATTGGAGATAATGCTGCCTATCGCTTTGATACAAAATCTTTTTTTTTTTTTTGCTGTTGCAAATGAATTTTTGAACATATTTATTTTTGCACGTGATTAGGGATGCCGCGAACCACCCTAGGTTCGATTTCGAAAGGTTGCGATATTTTCGACCTGAACTGATGCTCGAATTCGAAAGGTTTCTATATTTTCGACCGTACGGAGTTTTGAATTCGAAAAATTCGCAACTTTCCTAAATCGCGGGGTTTCGAAATCGAAAAGTTCGAAGCTTTCACAGTTTCTAAACGTTGGGGTCGATTATTTCGATTTTTGCTTACTTGAGGTTCGATAAATTTGAAGATTTCGAACTTCCCTAATTTTCAATTCAAGAGATTCGAACGTTTCGAATTACTTTAGATGTAAAATCGAAAAATCGAGGGTTTCGAATTTTTAAAGACAAAGGTCGATAAATTCGAAGATTTCGATTTTCTTTCTACATAAAGTTCGAAAAGGTCAAAGGTTTCGATTCTCTTTCAAGGATAAATTAAAAAAAAAAAAAAAAAAAAAATCTTTGAAGGTTTTAAATTTTTTTTATGTCCAAGTGCGCAAAGTTCGAAGTCGGGTTTTCATGTTCCGCCACCAGTTTCAGTTTCAAATAACGTTTTCACGCCACACTGGTTTTCACGAAATCAGGTTTAGAAAAGTTCGGGTGTGATATTTAGACTGCGCGAAGTTGGTCAGGCAATTAAATGAGACGACGAGTGTCCGGGATGGGCTGGAATACGTGCCAGTGCAGAGTGACGTGTGACAATAGATCAGTAATTGTGACCGACGGCCCGGGGTGGTCATTAACGTGCATCACGAAGTAGCGATCCTACGAACGCACTGTTTAACGATACTCATCCAGTTCGAAACGGCCGGGGGCAGGCAGGTGGTTGAGGCTCGCAAAAACCTTGAAGTGATCTGGCAAACTGCCCTCCTACCCCCTTGCACGCTGGTAGTAATCCGATCGAACGCCGCCCGAGTGACGCTGGCATATAGTAAGTTTAGTTTGTACATGATGCAAAATCCTGAGACTGGGAATGAAATTTTGAAGAAGAAGTGTAAGAAGGCAGAAAGAAGGGACAGGACAACGCCTCAAACTCAGCTCTGGGAATGAAATTTGAAAGAAAAAGTGTAAGAAGACAGAAAAAAAGGGGACAGGACAATGTCTCAAACTCAACTCAGCTGAAAACTCAGCTCAGGACAACGTCTCAAACTCAACTCAGCTGAGTTTGAGACGTTGTCCTGTTCCTTTTTTTCTTTCTTCTTACACTATTTCTTGCGACTTTCATTCCCAGTCTCGGGATTTTGCATCATGATCAACATACGCCAGCTCGCCTGCATCGTGACCATTTTTTTGTTTGTAATTGCTTTGGAGGTTTATTTTCCGGGGCGAAAGAAACGCCGAGCCAGAAGCACAGAAGCTGATGCAACTTGAGGTCGAGGAGCGTTCTAAAATACCAGTGGCGTCGGAAGAGAAAAAACGGGGGGGGGGGGGGGGCTCCAGTACCTCCCCCCCCCCCCCTTCCAGATATTTCGGACTGTTATAGAAAACAATACAGGGAAAGAGGGCATGGTCTTTATTTTAATCTGAAATTATTTATGCATATGTATAGCTACTGTCGCTCTTCACTGCATAAAAGACCGCGTAGATGGTCATTGTTAGAAACTCGTTGTCAGAAGGCACTACTCGTCACATGCTCGGTGGCTCGGAAGTTCAGAGCTATGTATTTTCGACCTAAAAACTGTGCCATTGGTAAAAAATAATCAATAAATAAACATAACAATAAATGCAAAAATAAAAAGCTGGAGAGAAAAAAGAACTATCAAGAACCAGCCGGAAGTGTTGTATTCTTGCATATTCAGAGGCCCAGAACTATGAAACAAGTTTCTCCCACCAAAATGTGTACATGCCAAAAGAAACACGTCCCAAAAACGTAAATTGAGAAAAAAATGTTTTTTTTTATGACGTGCTGAACTTGAACAATTTTAGAAATCTTCCCCATGAGTTAATTTGTTCCTCAACGGGGAAAAAAAAAAAAAAAAAAAAAGAAATACATTATTTTGTAATCTGCAGATGGTAATGATATGTACTGTCTCTGGTGTTAATTTAACTGCGATACCTCAAAGAATGTAGGCGAAAAAAATTACCAAGTTTAGGGCATAATTGCCCGTGGGTACATGTTTGGATATTTCTTCGAAACTCGTCTTGAACAACAATAATCATATATTAAGACGACACTCACCTAGGCTATACATAGATCATTCTTAAAAAGTTTAACATCTCTACCATAAATAGCTTCGGCTATAGCGCGCTTCAAATATGGCACGAACGACAATTGTCAAAACACCGTCGTCCTTCCTCGCTCCTTCGGGAATCTATTTCTTTAAAACCAAGCATGCCAGATGATTTAAATAAACGGCATTGTCCTTCGCAAGGAATGCGGCACCGCATGTAAAATTGCGAGAAAAAAATATTACGAATGTACCTCACTGCTTGAATCCAAATGAAACCGCCCGCCGGTCTTTCGAAGTTCCACGAACTTCGAACTTTTACCCTAAAAGCTCGAAGTTCGTCAAACCTTTGACGTTTCAGGAATCGAAAGTTCGACAATTTTGAATTCCGTAGATTAATAAGTTCGAAAATTTTCGAATTTCTTAGCGTAGGAAGTTTGAAAGTTCGAAAAGCTTCGAACTTTTTAGTGCAAGAAGGTCGAAAGTTCGAAAATCATCGATTTTTTAGTCTATCAAGTTCGAAAGTTCGACAAGCATCGAATTTTGCCGGGTAATAAGTTCGAAATTTCGGAAAGCGTCGAACTTCTTAGTTTAATAAGTTCGAAAATCGACTTCCGTCGAAATTTTCGAAATGGAAAGTTCGAAAATTCGAAATCTTTTGAACCACTTCAATCGATCATCAAAACTTCGGTCGAAAAAAGTTCGCGGCATACCTACACGGGATTAAATATAAAGATGGACGACTTTATTTCACAGTATGATTGAATTTGTTTATGTGCCTAAATCTTGTCACTTTAGCTGTTGATATTTCACGCACATTTTACGCCATATCGAAATAAAAGGGCACGGCGAGATTGGTGCGTTTTCCACCCATCGGAGATAACACGCCAGCTCGTTGTCCTTTCTGAGCATTGCACGGCGATCCGGTACGCAAACAGTTAGAAAGCAGTCCGCCAGTGCCATAGCCAGGAAATGTTTTCAGGGGATGCTTCTTTGCCCAGACCATTCAAAAGTAGAAAAAAAAAAAAAATCAAGAAAGAGGAAAAGAAATCCCGCAAACACAACTTTAGTTGCTATTTTTCTGTTTCTCAGAAGACAAGAATTCAACGTTTTTTATTTCGTCCCTCCGATCTTTAAAGAGGGGAACTTTACTGTGGAACAACGAAAACACGCAATCATAAAATATAATAATGCGCTTTGAACAAAAAAGTCTAGACAGGCTCATAAAATATTCCGGTGCGTTCACTTCTCTGCGGAACACTGGGGTATCCAATGACTGAAAACTACGTAAGAGTGCCAAAGAATAGCGAAGTTTAGAATACGATTACACATAAAAACTCCAATGCGTACCGACCGGGGTAACGAGCAAGTGAAACGTCACGCTCATTGTTCCTGCGCACATTTTTCAGAAATGATCGTGTTGTGGTCATGTTTCGGGTTTCTTCCATTCTTCGTTGTCGTTTTACGAGAAAGTGGCAGAGAAAAGTACCAGTTTCTATCGTTTTGTGGGGTCTAAACATTTAGTGGAAGCCGCGGTCGGTCGATCGAAAGCAGCGAGAGGACCCTTTCGGAGCTGTCTTGGATGTTCCCGTGAATGTTCAAAACCGCAACCCCTGTACTCCGTTCACCCTTAGCTGAGACTAGAGGCTCCGCCTTCAGCGCGAGCTTTCTGCCCTTGCTGGCACAAGTCTGAACGCGCAGGCGCGCGCAAACAAAGCACAGCGGAAGCCAGCGAGCTCGTGCTGAAGGCGGAGCTTCTGGTCTGGGCTAAGAACGGAGCAGCAAGCGCTCCGGGGACGTTGAAGCTCTCAGGTATGGCTTCCGTCTTCGGAGTCTCGAGACCGAACGTTCCGCCTCAGCGACGCTAACGGGCATGGTGGCCAGGATTTGCAGCAGGCGGTTGACATTAGAATACGAGACCTGGGGACCTGGGGACCAAGGCAAGTTGTCTCTACCGGTGACACGCGCTAAGCGGTGCGGTCCCTTCACATCTGTGTCCAAACCAGAACTTCCTCAGACAGTTTGTTTAATGAAACGAATGCTCCGCACAGGCTGGCGATTGGCCCAACCCGAGGATTGCGACATTGCAACCGACGTCGTTGGCCATGACATTGCTCTCGCCTAGGGCGGACGATGCCTGACGTGAATGTGCCGATTCTGTTGGAGACGTTGATGGCACGGTTGAAGTTGTAGGTAAATAATCATTCTTTAAAAAAGCGTCAAGCGACAGCTTTGGCTATTGAATTAATTTTTGAGGGTCTATACACGTAAGGGAACTTTCAGGACTCACGTGTTGAACGCAAGATTATAAACATTACCCACTGCAGCGATTAAAGAAGTAACCTCGGTACGCTTTGAAACCAAAAGAATTATGAGCATTCCAAAGTGCTTCTACGGTGCATATGCTGCCGCTTTTCTCTCCCGCTTCTTTTTTTTTCTTCTTTTTTACATTTTTGTATGCCCTTAAAACAAATAAAAGACGGGACAACAACAACAAAAAAAAAAAAAAAGAAAGCTAAGCTGTTTGTCATTTTGTCGTCCTGTTTGTAGGGTTGTAGGGTTTGCAAAGTCAAAGTATTGCTATTTTGAAATTTTGTTTCGCTGCCCTGATAGTGGCGTGGAGTCCTTGAGGCTCAAAGAGTAGGGGAACTTTAGTCAAGCCGCCTGCATTCTCCGAGGCGAGGCCAGCGTCCTTCGAAGTTAGGATTTCGCGGCTTATGTGACGTCAGGAGCGGAGTCATCCGCACCTGCGAGCCCGAAGAAAGGCTTAGGTTGCTAATAACACTGTCGAGTTTGGCGAGAGCTCTTCGGAAAGCCGGAGCCGGACTTCTATTTCTCACGCTCACGCAGTCCACGGACAGTGTTGTCATCTTCGTTTTGCTTTGGAATGTTCCGGCCCCTCGCCGTAGTGGGTTGTCGAACAGAAAGAGAAGCACATAGGACTTTTAATGCCTTCACAAAACAAGAAAAAAAAAAAAAAAAAAAAAGAAGCTGACAATGGAAAAGGGAAAGGGGAGAAAGAGGAAAACCATGCAATTTCGAAGGTGTTTCGACCCTTGAACACGACCTGGCTACGCCACTGTCTGGTTTATCAGCGCGGCCAAACAGCGCACCCCGACGAGCTGCCACCTTGAGCATGCGTGTCTTCGCGGCAACCGCGTCGTATTTACACGTACCGTATGTCGGATTCCCAGTCGGTACCTTTTCGTTCCCGTGGTTTGGACCCGCTTCAAAACAACGATTCGGGGTAGTGGTTAGCAGACCGAAAACAAACAAATGTTGGGGGATAACGAATGCAGACCAGCATTTATTTTCTCCAAAATCGCACACAAATGTGACAAAACACAAATCACACTATCGGGTTTGTCGAAACTAGCTGCTTGGCAGATTTTCCGGAGTGGTGTCAAGCGACTCTTGTGATTCCGCCGGAATGCTTCGATGAAATCGATATTCCACAGCGACCTCTTTCTGACAGATGGCCAGTCTGGTCGCCGAGTCAAGAAACTGACACCGAAGAAAGCGGACGAAGCCTAATTACACAACGTACGCGTTTGAAATTGCAGCGCATTTCACAGAACCTTTACAAACAATGCAAAAATTCAGTCCCACTTTCATCGCGTACCGCTACTATCGTTTACCTAGCCGAGACACTCCAGATGAAAATTTCTGGCCGGCTTGGTTAAAATGTTTCATTGGGTCCACCGTTCCCGTACATTCGATGGCGCTTGTTTCGACCGGGAACGGCTGCCATATACGACTAGCACATGATAAAATATAGCACACACATGAGGTCATCCTTAATTCTAATTAACTCTACCTTTGGCGCGTCATGGAGATTCCCGCTTGTGCCGGCACCCCACCACCACCACCACTGGCTGTTAGGCCTATGGGCCCGAGCTCGCAAGACAGATAGGCCTGACGGCGGTAGCACATCCTCGGAGCAGTCCACGTCCACAATCGCCCAGTGAGCGCACGAACGTTAAATATGCACACCAGCACGGGAAAACGTGGTCAGCAGACGACACGCGGCAAGAACGGCAGGTTCGGTTCGCAGAAATGAGCGCCTCGAGCACCACACTGGCCCCAGCTGCCCCGAATTCCGTTCCCGTACATTCGATGGCGCTTGTTTCGACCGGGAACGGCTGCCTTAACGTACAACTAGCACATGATAAAATATAGCACACACATGAGGTCATCCTTAATTCTAATTAACTCTACCTTTGACGCGTCATGGAGCTTCCCGCTTTCGCCGGCACCCCACCACCACCCCCACCGGCTGTTAGGCCTATGGGCCCGGGCTCGTTAACGAATAGGCCTAACGGCGGTAGCACATCCTCGGAGCAGTCCACGTCCACGCGCACAATCGCCCAGTCGAGCGCACGAACGTTAAAAATGCACACCAGCACGGAAAAACGTGTACAGCAGACGACACGCGGCACGAACGGCAGGTTCAGATCGCAGAAGTGAGCGCCTCGAGCACCACACTGGCCCCAGCTGCCCCGAATTCCCGAATGGGGCGCTCGCGCGTGGGCTTCTGGGTAGTTACCGCCGTCGGGCAGCGCTCTCCGGGCTCGTTGACGACGCGAATAGAGCATTCTTGGCGGCGACGTGCAATGTTCGCGCTCGTCGCTACGAGTGCACAAAAATTGAGAAAGCTGCCACGCGCCACCGACCTGTGCGCACCCGAACTCGTATGGACCAAGAAAACGCAACCTACGTATCCATCCGTGGATCGCGCCGTGTTTATTTACTTTTTTTTTTCTGCTGTGGCTTGGAATCGGGAAGAAATCTGGCCCCGCCAGGTACCGACGCCGGTATTTCCACAGAGGGGAGATTAGCGTATCAGATGTCTTTTGAAACCCCCCTCCCCCCCACCCTTTCCCTTTGTTTTCCCGCCCTAAATTTTTACACATGCACAAATCAAGAGGTAGTCAGAACATCTAGACAAACCTCCCCATTCCCCCCCCCCCCCCCCCCTTCCCCCTCTTAATCCGCCACTGGGCCCCGCGAACGGCTCGCTTATCCTTTTGAGATCGCGTGAAAGCTTTCTCGAGAGGCCGTTGGCTGTGTTTTTCGTGAAAACCCAGGGAGATGCAGACGCGTATTTTTCGGTCCTGTTCAGACGGCGCATTCATTTCACGAAACTCGTTTCGCGAGTCAAGATGCGCCAGAAAAATGCATCGTGTGAAAGGGCCTTTAAACAACACACAATGGTTGCACTATACTTGAGTCTGCCCGAAAAGAGCTGCATTGTCTTCTGCTTCCCCATAGTACCCTCAACTTTTGAGTATTCGCCAGATTGAGCGAAAAGTTCGTACTTTGTGATCGGTTTTTCACTGGTGTAATATTTGTTGTTCGAGAGCGTCGGGATTTTGTACAAAAACCAGCCCCAAAACGTCTTGGACCCATTATAACGACCTCTTCCACGACGGGAAACCCGTTGGTGCCAGAGCCGGGACTGAGCGGGACGGGGAAAACGCCGGCTGCGTCAATGGCGGCCGATCTCCCGCAGACGGGTGGACGGATGGGAGTATTTTCAACTCCCATTTCGTCTTGCGAGGGAAGGAGGGAACAAGAACTCCAGTTTAAAATGGGAGTACAATCAGGTGTTGTCGCTTTTATACCTCGTCTCTTAGCGACCAGAGTAAAGTGGTGGTTTCTAGTTTTTATACTCCCATGTGCGGGAGTGAATGCTTTAGGCTTGGGAGTTTAATCGGTATCTTATTCTTTAAAACCCCCATCCGGGCTACTTTTCGTTTACAGTGTAGGGTTTGCCCGTCTTTCTGACACGTAGTTCGACAAGTCGGGCTTTTGGACGTGCATCGGTATGGCCTGACGGGGCCCCCAGTAGTTGCCGCCTGTTCGGTGGAAGAAATAAAAAAAATAAAAAATCTGCGTGGACGCCATTTGAGAGTGTTAAGAAACTGGAAGTACTTTTCCAGGATGGGGTGTGGGGCATTCCTAAAAAGTGGCCCCAGCTCGACATGGAGAGGCTTCCACAAAGGCAGTGCAGAATAATTCGGTTTGAGGGGGAGCCTGCTGATAAGGTGGACACGTGCACAGACCTCTAAATGACCAGTATCTGATAAAAAAAAATTAAGTCAATGTGTTGCACCTCTTGTACATACTTGTACACATCTAAACCATAGGTTGTAATGATGTACTTGTCCGTTATGTGTTAACCCAAATATATCCTCGAAAGATGGGCTGTAAACAACGCCTAAAATAGACGTTTATTTAAGTTTCTGATTTGAAAACAAAATACGGTACATGCTTTGATGTTACAATAGCAACGATTTACAGTCTTAATTACATCATCCAGGATTTCGCTCTCTCGGCATTTCACGACTGATTTCGAGCAGTTTTGAAAGTTCGGAAGGTGCCTCAAGGAAGAATAAATTGTAAAAAAAGAAAATTAATTTTTTTTCCCACCATAGGGAGCACGTAGCAGGTTTCTCCTAAAAGCAAAAAAAAAATATAATAATAAAAAGCGGTGAGGACTGTTAGCCCTTAACTAAGAAGAGAAAGAGAGCGAAAAAAAAAGAGACGTCATTTTGAGTCAAATTAAGACCCAGGAGGCGCTCCTCCGCTAACCGAACCATTGCCAGAGTATAGGAGTGGGGAGTGAAAAGTGACAAATTAGAAGTGGACAAGAAATCTATTCGTATATAAAATACCACTAGAATCTTCCTAATATTAGTGTTTCATTAAACACGCGCAGTCCGGTGCAGAAATAAGCAAAATACGACAAAAAATATTTATGACTCATAAAATTCATGACAGTTCCAAACGAACTTCCAAAAGAGCAATCGAATTTGAGGCTCACACAACGTTATTCGCTTAGCACTGAACCAGAACGATTGTGTCGCCGCGGTGCCGCCGTGGCTGAGAGACAAAAGGTTAATTAGCGTTAATGACCGTCACACCGAGCCAAAGTCGTTTTATAAAAAGAAAATGTCCTTTTATTTAAAAAAAACACTTCGTTACATAAATACATCCTCGAATCAACGTATGGAAGGGCAAAAACTGAAATGCTTCTTTATTTGTTTCATTTTATATCAAAGTGCCAGCCTCTTTGTGTCAATATACTTATTAGTTTAAAAAAAAGGAACCTATATTGTATTGCGCGTGTGTGTTGAAGAGTAGAAGAAAGTTTGTTCAAAAAATAACTTCGATAACGACGAAAAAAAAAAAAACCTTGTTAGTTGAGGAAGGCCTTGCGACGGTTGATAATTAAAGCAGCACTCAAGCCAATTTTCCTTCGACTGTCCTAATGCAATTCGACAGGAGAGAAGAATTTTTCTGCATTACATGTCCCGACGTTGCAGAACCTTTGATCAATGTTTTCCAAGGAAGAAGGGTATGAAGACTAAAACTACAGCTCCTTCCAGACGGGTTGGACTAAGTGGTAAAAAAAAAAGAGATCACATACACTAAAAAAAAAAAAAAATACTACCCACGAACAAAAAAAAAAAAGAAAAAAAGAGCTTTAGGTGGGTTTGTATTTTTTGTTGCCAAGGGCTTGGAAGGTAGTCTCAGGGTTGCTTACCGAGGTGATCGGAGTATCAGCGTACTTCTGATTGCGTATGCTCCAACGAACTCGGAGGAGATGAAGTAGAGGGGGAAAGATGATGCAGGAAGATGATGTGGAAGTCTAAACTAGCGATAAAGTGCTTAAAAATGTATAAGCTCTTTGGTAAGCGTAGAACTGTTTCTGGCACCCCAACCCAAGTCATCGGCCGTGCCTCGCAAGTTGACCATAACGTCCCAGCAACCGCCTGGTTTCTTGACTCGTTAGTCATTCGGCCCAGAAGGTGTTTGCCCAAGAGTCTGAAGGCATGTGCGCTCGTCAGTGAATCTGCGGCTAATGTAAACCAAAATATACATACAAATTGAAAATCACAAGAAAAGCAAAGAAAGGCGGGCTGGGGTATTTTTCCTTGTGCGTTTAGTGTTTCATGATTCCCCCCTTTCATCCGTTTTCATTAAGAATAATCAAACGGGTGTAGTTCCTGGCAGGGCAAGAAACGCAATGTCTCTCTTTCGAATGCCCAGCCTCCAGAACGCAGTTGGTTCCTTCCGCCATGCCCTGGCGGTAAGTACTCGCTCGAAGCAGACGAGACATTTTAGCGTCGACGAAGGTATACCAAGCTCCTGCGGGAGACGGGAAAACTCAAATGCTTCGCTGTCGTTCTAAATCTGTCAGTGATCATAATTATAGTAATATAAGCCCTCTAAATACTGAAGACGCGAGTGCAATATCGGTAAGTGAAGTGTCTTCGTTTTTCAATTTTTGTTCTGTCTGTCTCTTTCTCTCTCTTTCTCTCTCCCTCCAACCATAACGTCGATCCCTACCCCCACAAAGGGCGGATTCAAATAACTCCCTTCAACGTCTTGAGACTACTGGCTCATATAGCTCATATTTTATTTCCGAAATTCGCGAGCTCGTATGCGTTTTACTGTTCGCCTCCGCACTTATGTTCGTCGCTGACGGCGAAGGGAAGCAGCGCGCAGCTAAGGACCGCATCGGACTTCTCATCATCCTCAGGGACAGAGAGCTCGGGTGTTGTGCAGCTCGTCCGTACGTTAGCGGCATAAAGGTTAGTGTGTATCGCCAAGGAAACCCCTTGGTTTTCGTTATTTTACATTCTGTGATCCGTTTCACATTCGATCTGCCCGCGGCCAACGTAACAACTTGAAGGAGCCAAGTGAGCAGCGCCAAAAGTGCGTAGCCATGGCGCCCGTCGTGTTTGTGTATTTGCTACCTTGGGCCATACTGATCATGCGTAAAAATTGTGCCAAGATCATGCTTTTTTTTTTTTTTTTGTGCGTGACTGATTCAGCCGTTGGCAAGAAACTCACAAACTTATTAAAACATATCGCAGTTTATAATTGTAGATAATATATATATATATATATTTTTTCTGTAATAACCAGACATACATAATTCATACTAATATCGGTTTGTTGGTTGGCTGCTGGGCGTAATTAAGGCGATGGAAAACGAACTTTTTTTTTTCGATAACTAGCAAACAGCCATTCTTCGCACATACGACTGTGTAAGCCGTATACTCCGACACACTAATTTACTAAACACAGTGGAACTTGATTACTGCATGGTATATCCACAATTATACACATATAGAACTGGGTTGCGCACTCCTAAGTTATGCGTGGCTTAACCCTCGCATTAAATCTATCAAACGACTGTTTTGTTTTTGTACTTTATTGCTTAATTATCTAATGAGCCAGCAGAGGCGGCTTGGAATGTTGGCGCACAGACGATCTTTGTGAATCTAATGCCTCTCCGTCGAAAAACCCCTTTATCAAACTGCTGCGCCCGTCATAAAAGTTTCTCGCTGCGCCATGTCTAATTCACGCTGTTCATTCGATTTAATGAACGGCTTCAACGGGATTATGCTAAGCACACTTATTCTGAGTTTTGATCTTGGCCCGTGCGCGCACTTGCGCAATGGAACTTGGTAGAGCAGCCGCGACGAAACCGTCCGCAAGGATTGACTGCGGCGTTTGCAATAATAATGCATCAGCAATAGCATCCTAGAATCCTATATAAAAAAAAAAAAAAATTAAGAAAAGAACGTTGGGTGTGGAATGACCCTTTGCCACGTTTGTTTGTTTTTCTGGGGAGAAAATTGGTATGTGTTTATGGTTGTATTATGACCTTCACAAATGCACGAACCCTTCTTTACGTGGTTGCAAACAGAGGGAATTGGAAATTATTACTATTTCGCACTGGCCATTCTCGTCCTTCGGCTTTAAATTAAAAGGTGGTTCCTGAAAAAATCATGCGGTTACTGAAAAAAAAAAATTGTGTTCTCATATTTTTTATATTTCGTGCCAACTGGGGGAATGAAAGGGCGTGGCTTTCTATGTTCCCCCCTTTTGCTTCATAATTAGTGCTTCGCCGTCCTTATCGGCTAATTCCACAATTCGATAGTTTCTGGGACGATATTAAAGTGTTCCACACTCACCGCGCCCTGCGTTTCTTAAGCTGTCAGTGGTTATAGTTTTCCTTCGGCATCATTCACGTAGCAGCAAGGTAGTTAGCCGGGCTAATTGGTTGATAGTTTAAAAACATAAAAGTGCCGAAAACAACAAGGACCTAGAAGAAGTAAGACAACAGAAGGGGCCTTGTGCTGTCTTAATTGTTGATTGTGCGGCGCTTTAATTAATGCACAAGAAACGAAATGTGTCCAATCGGAGGTGTTCTGGAAGCACACGCCGCTGCGTGGAACGCGGCGGCGTGTGCTTCCAGAACACCTCCGATTGGACACATTTCGTTTCTTGTGCATTAATAAGACAGGTAGGAAACGCCAGAAAGCCAAGGTGGAGTGGTGTAGAGGTACTCAAGGGAGTATCTTCAAAAGGTGAAAAAGAAAAAATTGTACTGGGATACGCTCGATTCCCTGACGCCTCCTCCTTTGTACCGTGTGAGTGCCGGAGGTGTCATTAAGTCCAATGTCTTCCAGCGTCTTCGGCGGTATCCAGTGAGAGTAGGGACAAAGAATTTTTTTGTACGTCTTCATTGGGAGGTGTTACCCGTGAAGACTTGGTCGGCGAAGAAAGGTTTTTTTGTACCTTGGTCTCAGAACTGCGCGCTGTGCCCGTTGCCAGAAACCCTTGAACACGTTTTTCTGTATTGTACAAAGGCAGAGTTGTTTTGGGCCGAACTTAGAGCTGTGCTGCGGATAGACATGTATATGACCTGGAAAAAAGTGAAATTCTTAGAGTTCGGGTCAGGTCCGAACAGCAGAGCCTGGGAAGTCCTTGCCCTGCTTGGGCTGCAGGCACTATGGAGGTCGAGGACCGATCATTTGCATGTGGTGGAGGGGGGCAAGCCGTCATGGCGCCACTTCATTGACGGCTTCATGTATGTTGACTCTCTGCTAGAGGCCACGCTACAGCCTGACCTAGAGTGCTGGACGGTGTGGAAGTCGCGATTGCAAATCGCTAAAAACGCTTAGGCGTGCAGGCCATCCAAGTTCCCTTATGTACGTACACGGCTGCAAATGCCAGAGTTCGGCTGTTGGGAGTTATGAATGTGCTAGGTTGCCCTACTACTGAGACGCTTTGAATTTGTTCTGTGCAGTTTTTTTACCCATGTAAATAGCCGTCCTTTTACAATAAAAAAAAAAAAAAAAAAAAAAAGTGGAGTGGTGTAGAGGTTAGCACACCCGACCGGACATTGGGAGGCCCAGAGTTCAAATCCAGGCTTTGCCGTTTTTTGGCTTTCGGAGGGTTCCTGAAAAACTTTGATTCATTGGATTAAGTACGGTTTATTCATCTGCACGTATTCGTTATATATATATATATATATATATATATATATATATATATATACCGTGTGTTTTTGCAAAGAATTTTAAAAATCCAAAAGAAGAAACTATTTTCGGGGTACAAACCACCAGCCATGGCGGACGTCAGGAATAGCCAAAAACATACTAATTAGCCAGCTAATTCATTAATATTTGTTAAATACCTTTTTAATCAGTGTAAATAGACATATGGTTCCAATTAGCAACCTGCTGAGCGTTATCGAAAGCCACTAAATCAGTCATTTTCAGAAAAACTTTCAGCGCATGAGAAGCGTAGTAGCGCACTAAAGTTACCACTCGTGTAGCAGGTACAAGGCTAACGGTCGCTGTATGGCGCCCGCGCAATTTTTCCGTCTTTTATCTAGACCCAGCCTTGTACCTGCTCCACGAGTGGTAACTTTAGCGCACTACTGCGCTTCTCACGCGCTCAGTCTTTCTGAGAATTACTGATTTAAGGTTTTTCGGATGATGCTCAGCAAGTTTCTAATTGGAACCATATGTCTATTTCCACTAATTAATAAGTTAATTAACAAATTTTAATCAATTAGCCGACTTGTCCCAAAGATTAGCCACCTACATAATATCCGCCTGGCCGTATAACCAACATGCACAAACCGCACGTTTTTTTTGTGTTTTTTTAAACAAATGTGTAAGAATAAAAAACACCCTGTATATAATGGGTGACCATCTCGAATCGTGCAGGCAAAAAGGGTCGAATTTTTAATTTTTCTGAAAAAAAAATATATGTTATGGCGCCCCTTTAGCCTGTTTCATCTGCCGATGTACCGCAGCAAACGCTACGAGGCACCGGAGTCAACCCAACGCAATGTGAGTGTCACGCCACCTTCGGGAGGGTTGCAGCGATACGCGGGTCCTGTAGTCGCGTGACACATCCACAGCGTGGGATTGGCGGGGATGGAGCGTTGCGTCCGCTGCGGGCCATCATAGGTTGAACCGCAGCCTTTGTGACTATGCCAGGGGAATAAAGAGTAATTCTCTTTTTCTTATTGTTTGCTGCTAAATAATGTTTCGCAAGAAAACCGCAACAAAAATTACAGGACACTCAATACTGCTTACGTGCAGGAAGGCGAAAGCATTATAGTACCGCGGGAGAAATATTTTCGAGTAATGTTTCTCCACGTATTATAGTTTAGGGCGACGTATTGGATGACGTCGAGGACGACCTCCCAGAGATCGACGCCAAGTTCGGCGTCTAGGACGACCTCTGGGGCGACGTCGAGGACGACGTCTAGGACGACTTCTAGGACGACCTCATGGACGACGTCTGGGATGACGTCGAGAACGACACCTAGAGGACGACACTTAAGGAAACTGTGGCGTGTCTGCGTGGGCGGCCACGTTTGCCTGCGGAAGCCGCACTAGATGTAGACTCTGTCGAGGCCGTAGATGTAGACGCGGTCGCCTCACAGTCCATCGCACAAAGCACACAACGAGTTCAGATGAAGTCCGAAGCTCACCTTTTGCACACGGCGCTCCGGCGGTGACATCACGCTCCCGTACTTGAGCATGAGCGGCGCGTGCTTGATGACGTATTTTTATGGGCATCTTGCGGGCACAACGACGCCGCTTTTTCGGGTAATGGACAAGTTAGGTCGCTCCAGAGGTCTAGGACGACCTCTAGGACACACCTCAAGGACGACGCTAAGGACAGCGTCATTATTGAGCATATGAATGAGCAGCATGTGCCTCTCAATTGTATTTTTAAGGCCATATACGCCGCTTTCTCGCTCAAATGGAAAAGTAAAGCTTTCGCCTTAAGAAAAAGAAAAATCGACGACTGCACGTGCGTGTTTGTCGTTCTTTTTTTTTTTTTTTTTGCCGCGGTGGCAAAAATTGGAGTTGACCATGCAGAGGTAAAGGCACACTTGTGCCCGTCACTTGAAAAATGTAATGAATTACAATAACAAATTACCGAGCCTAAAATGTAAAAGATTACCGTTTCAAATTACTTGCGCTGAAAAGGAACGGATCACTTATTCGTTGCGTTACAAATTACTTTCACGTTGCTTTTTTCGCACATTTATTGAGAAACTAATCCAAAAGATTGTTGTTATACTCCTTGTAAAAATAAAATATTATACTGTGAACGACTTTATCCTCGCGAAGATCTAATTTTCGCGAATTTCGCGATTTGCCTACAATCTGCGAAAAATAAAAATCTGCGAAAAATTCGGGTAAAATGTTAACAAATTGGAATCTATATTGAAATCCCATCGCGCCGCGAAAATTATTCCAAAACATCAGCTTTGACCTAACTCGCGAAATATTAAGCCTGCGAGAAATACGTCGTTTACAGTATTTAAAAGAAAGCATGTAGGTGCCCGTTGTTCACCTGTAAGCTGACCAGGCAGCAAAAACTGCAAGTACGCCCGCCATCCCGCTAGCTTACGGTCACCAGAAATGATTCCTGAATGGTGCAGACAAAGATAGCGGTTCGCATGCTCAGTAGCAGCGTCTACCTCCTCTAGTAAAATCGGAGGTAAAGAACCGTTCAATTAACCTAGTTACACTGACATTTTTAAATGTCATTAAGCCAACGACAGTCGATTCAATCGTGATGGGCTGGAGTTACACGGCGGTGCTAACTGTCATTCAGTCGCTAACGACCAATCAGTTCAACTGAGCTGATTTACCTCAGTTAACCGATGGCGGTTCACCCCAATAGAGCTAAAGATGGTGGCGTCCACGGTATCTCCGCCCATGGCCACCGCCACCGAAGCACTTACTATTGCGGCAGATTAGGGGAGGTATATACACCAACTCAACTCTCCTACGTCACGCCGCGGTGGTGGCGCGCCGGACGCACTTCCGGTCTGGGGCGGTGGGCAGAAGTCGCCGTGCCAGACATGCATTCCTGTGTTCCTTTGGAAGAAACGAGACAAAAAAACCTGCCTTCTCGTCAAAATGCTGCGATGGGGGCTTTACAAAGAGAGTCTGGGAAGGTTTGAAGATCAGTTTTCATGTGTTTTTGCACCCTCCGTTCGTCCGAGAACGTCGATAGCAGCCGTGAAAAGGGCAAACCTGACGCTGTCGAACTACGATTGCGTGTGCGGGCCACAATTTGTAGTCGCCAGATGTATTTGCTTTGTTCCAACATGACCGAGAGAAAACCCCCAAGTTGTCCGGACCCCCCACGGATTCAGTGCGTCTTCAAATTCACACGGCCGCCTGATCGTTCGAACTTTCGTCTGCTCTTTCAAAGTTGTCTGCTTTTTGTCGTCTGCTCGTTCAAACAAAAGCGGCCCGTAGACCAATCTTTGACCCGGTGATTGCAATAAGAAGTAATTGCAGGCCTCAAAAGACTTAAGTAGGCTCGGTGTAAGCAGTAGATACAAGATGTTGATCATTGGTACCGGTGGCCATCACCGACTTGTTAGGCTTTGTCTGTTTCTGCTTCCGATTTTCCGTATCGACGTCGATCGTCGCCGCTGCCTTCTACACTTTTGCAGCACGAGGGTCGTCGCGACCGAAAATAGCTAGAAGAGTCTCATCATGGTTTTGTACGTCCATTCTGCGGCGGTCATGCAAATACATCGCCGCACGTCAAATTATTTATGCAAAGTTTAGCAGCGTAACGAGCCTTGATGATTTCGCTCAAGCGATTAAAGTGGTAAGACATTGCGATGAGGACGTAGAATTGACAACTCCAACGCGAAAAAGAGTATGCAGACTCACACAGACGCCGACAACGTGACATTCGAATGGTTTGTTGACGCGGGACGCGGTGCTTCTTGCCCGTACTTCATTGCGCGCGCGTTCCAACTGTCGTCTGCTCTTTCAAACTTGGCTGTTTTTTGTCGTCAGTTCGTTCAAACGACAGCGGCTCGTAAACCAAACATTGACCCGGTAATTGCGATAAGAACGAAGTGCAGGCCTCAAAACACTTTTGAAGGTTGGTTGGGGTAAGTCGGCTAAGTGTAAACAGATACAAGAAGTTGTTGATCATTGTTACCAGTGGCCATCACCGACTTGTAATGCCCGATTCTACTTGAGGTTTTCAGTATCGATGTCCACCATCTCAGCTACGGTCCACGCTTTTGCAGTCCGAGCGACGTCGCGACTGAAAATAGCGAGCAGAATCTCGACGTGGGAGTCAGGCTTTAGCGCCCATTCTGCGGCGTCCACGTGAAATGAATCGCCGCAAGTCACATTATTCACGCAAAGTTTTGCCTCGATAGTTTTGCTGAAGCCGCTCAAGTAGTCAGACATTGTTAGGAGAACGTAGAATCAACAATTCCAACGCGAGAAAGAGCACGGGGACTCCCACCGACGCCGACAACAACGCAATTCAATGGTTTGTTTATGGGCGACGGCGGGCTTCTTGCCCACCATCCACGGCGCATGCGCGGCGCCGGTGACGTCCGCTAGGGGCGCTCCGGTTTGTTTGTAAACATGAGTTGGTGTATAGGAAGTATCGTATCACGAAGCATTGCCAGAAGAGGTATGATTCGGGGCTAGAGCTGCCGCTAGAACTATCACGGCACGTTGCGGAAGCCAAAGCTCGACGAGGGCGGCCATTGTCATGTCGGTGCTGATAAGACTTTTGTCATTTTCTTCTGGATTTAATTCAATGCGTGTTAAACCTTCAAATTACTGCTTCTTTACTCTAAAAACAAAAAAGTAGTTAGTTTTATATGTTTCAAACATTTATAATGAATGAAAAGTGTGCATCAAATAAATAATTTGCATCACTTTTTTTGAATAAAGGTAATATGATGTCAGTTTTGGTGTCTTTTCGGTTTCATCTGCGTCCCGTGACGCGCCTTTCTACTGAGGTTGCCAGGCCTATGTACCGCGTAATACCGGACAACTTAGTTGTGCTCAATGGCAGTTGGGAGATGCCAACGATCGTTGGTTCAATAAACAATTCAGAGCGCTGTGTAACTAGGGTACAGCTATAGGTAATACGAAACCATTCTTTTAAGCGGTCCTTTGAAGCGTGACCGCAGCGTCTCAAAGCTGCTGTCTCATGCCTGTAGCTTTGACGCACTGTCAGCTTATGCATGAATGGAGTAATAGTTGCATGCAGTGCTGAAAAAATGCACGGGCGCGAACGCCCGTTTTTGAGTTTTGGTCGCACGGGTGGTCGCGCACTCATATTGCTCCAGTTTTTGTATTATGTTCATATTGTTAATTAAAGTAATCTGTTACAAATATTTTGTAACTAAATTACATTGCAAATTACTACCGGAAAAAGAAACGTAGTAATTAGAAAATAACTTTAAAAAGTAACAGATTACTTCCCACGCTCAGGTGAAGGAACAAGGACGGCGACACTGTGGCGCCCGCCGCTAGGACGCCAATCGCTAGGACGCCCGAGGAAAATATTTCTTGTTTTGTTTTGTTTTTCAACTGCGACATGCGACACAGTTTTTTTTTTAATATGTTTGTATTATATTTTTACCGTCCTTCGCTGAAAGCGGGTAGTTTGCGAGTACGGTGCGTGCTAGCGGTGTCGCTAACCGTGCTGGCTGATTGGCTTCGCGTGCGAGTATTGTGATTTGGTACTGGTTTTGAGGACCTGTGTAACCACGTGATTTGCATCGAACCGTGTTTGCAATAAAAAATTCAAGATTACGAAACGAAATAAAGCAGATATTTGTTTTGCTGTCCTCCTTTCCGCAGCACGGCTTCTGTTTACCGCTTTTTTTTTAGCACTTGAATGCGTCTGACGCCGAGTTGAATGCACATTTGTTTTCTTAAGCAGTGGAAGCTGTGAACTTTTTTGCCGTTGTTTTAGCACAGAGAATGCACGGGGCAGCCGCGGTCTAAGGTAGATTAATAAACCGGTTAAAACCGGTTCGCGCTCTGAAACCGCGGTAACCGAACCAATATTTCGAATCCACGACTGAACCGGAGCCGAACATCGGAACAAAATGTAGAGCTACTGAACCCGATCCCGAACCGAATAGGAATAATGACCGGTTCGACAGCCTGATTGCATATCAGGATAAAAGAAGGTTCCGCGTTCTTTGCATCGTCTTCTAAATTTTTTACTCGGATTTTTTGTTGCAAGTATCCCCTTGCCGGCAATATTGTCGTCGGTTCATTTGCCCACAGGCGAAGGCAAAGGGGCTCTGACGCGCTGCCAAGCCGCTCTTTCGTCCCCGTCTCGAAACCAGGGGATTTGGACGACGTTGATAGAGTGACTGCTTATGGAACTGAAACGACCGTATCAATCATTCTAATTCGCTTTCGATGGAACCTTCGCGGCCGAGCTGCTTTGAAGAGCCACTGAATACACCAAAAGTAAATCGTCGAGAGTTTCGTGCCGTATCATTACACATGCACCTCCCACGTTCCGCTATCATCACTACCACCACTACAAAAAAAAAAAAAAAAAAAAATAGGCAACGTATTTTGATGTCTCTTAACATAGCCAAAAAAAAGCGTTTACTTTGAAAACTTACAAACTCCCTACGACAGACATATAAACAACGACATTTTTTCTACCTTGACGCGGCCAAAAGAAACGAACAAAATATTCTAGGAGACCGAATTTAAACGATCACCTCGCCTGTGCCGGCTCGCTCACGGCTCTCCCGACCTGCTGCTCTCTCATCGATGTCGCATCAGCGGCCTGCGGTCCCAGTTGTGTTATGTAGCAGCGGTTCTTTGCCGTGGACGCCAAAAAAAAGCCTAAGTAAAATTTTGGGAAATGAGAGCCTATCTCGGCCATAAATAGCGCAAGAAAAAAAACTCACATCTTTTCCCTTCTTTTTTGTTGTGCTACATTATTCTTTTCTACATTTATTTTCCGACGTCGCGCGCGGTGAATGAACAAGATAACAAAATATATATGACAAAAATAAAGAGACAAACCAAGCAAGAAAGCGTAAACGGAGCTCGCAAAACGAAAGAGCTGCAAGAAACCCCAAACAGGGAAAGAGAATCGGAAACGAAGCGGCGGAATCGGAAATGCAAAACACACACGCTCGCGCATGCACATATACAAACACACGCACACACACCCTCTCAGGACACACCCGTAACCGGCACCTCGAGTATGCTCTACTCGCTGCTCACCCGTCCCCCCATCCGCCGTCTTCATCGATTTTCCTGAAATTTCCTATTTTCCAGTCGAGAGCTCATTTCACGTAATTATGCAGACCTGGCGCACGCACCGCGAGTGTATCCGCCCTAACCCCCGCTGCTGCTGCTCCGAAATGAAAACGTTCCCGGGGAAAGAGCTCGCACACAGAGGAATCAACGGCAAGAGAGCTTCCCACTGAGAGAGAAGGGGGAATCGGGAAGTGGAAAGGAGGGACAATATGGGGAAGGTTGAGAGGAAAGGAGAGGGAAATGGGGAAATTTAACGAACAGGACCGTCTGCTTCTCGTCGTGCCCTCCGGGCCACTCGTTTACGACGTCGACAAATTCGTTTTTATGGCTCAGCCGGCTCCGATTATTTTGGCTTCAACCGCTTCTTAGTAGAGACGCTCTTCTAACCTTGCTTATTATTATTTTTCTTTCCTGTGTACGGTTTAACTATTATTTCTTCTCTTTTTTTTTTCCTTTCGAGGGTTAAAAGGTTCATTGCTGGTGATTTTTTTTTTCTGTGGGACGTGGCTCTCTTACAATGTCCATCAATTATACGAGTCATCGATTATCTTTTCCCTTTCCAAAGTATCGGGTCACTTTTTGCTTAATCTTAATCTTCATTTTCTATTTTTATTTTGAGGGGGGCAAGGGGGGGAAGGGGGGGGGGGGGGGGTTGAGACTCGTGTTTGGACATTTGGGTGCAATTGAATCAAGTTTCGTGGGAGGATTATGCGATCCAGATTTTCTCGCGCCAGATTACACCGTGAAGGGAATCCTTGGGAGGGGGGGGGGGGGGGAGGGGGCTAACCTCGAGTGAGGTGATTAAGATGTTGGAAAACAAAAAAATATATCTATAATTTGGAATTATGTCTTAAATGGCCCTCAAGAACCTGGCGAGAGGATCAACTCGGTCTTTCCTTACAAATATTCGGATGAGTACTCCGACAAAGAAATTCTTTAGTTAAACAAAAATATATCGAGAAATCTATATTCATAGTATGTTTACCAAAAAAGAAATAATACGTGGCTTAAAAAAAAATTCAGAGCGACAGTACATTTTTTTATAAATTATAAATATCAATGCAATCACAAAGAGGCACTTATAACATGAAGTTGAGAAGGAGTTGATCTTAAATGGGTTTTCGAATGAATAGAAGATGATATCTATTAAATTGGTTTTTCAATGAAGGAGGCCCATGAATTAGTCCGAGTCTAATGAAACTTCTGAAGTAGTTTCTGATTTAAACAACTTGCTGATAATAGATGTGCGTTTCGAAGAAAGATGCCTATGAAGTCTTCACAGCCATCTGAAACTTCTGAAGACACCCGCAGCAGTAAAAAAAACCTAACTTTATCTTTGAGTTTGAAACATTTAAGTTGAGTCTAACACGCTAACAAAAGACTTTTTCAATTTAACATTAAGTGTTCTATGTGCAATTCAATTTAATTTTGGCTAAAGGAAGAGGAAAGCTTTTTTGAATGTCGTTTTTAGGTTTTCTTGTTTTCCTGTTTTACTCTGAACGTTTACATACATTTCCTCCTGGATTCGGCCAACTCGTCGAAAGCCAACTGGTCGACGGCCAACTTATCAAGGGTAGATTCGTCGAATAGGCCAATTCGTAATAGGTCAATTCGTACAGAGGCAACTAGTCGAAATGGACAATCTGTCGAAGGGTGATTCGTCGAGTGGGTTAAATGAAGATTCGAGGTAAAAATTTCGGAGGTTTCTTCTTTTTTGACCCATATCTTTATCTGTGTCTGGAATAAGCGCAACGCCCTGGTTAGGTTACAAGACTGAGGGAAAAAAATCACAAGAGGGCGAAGGCATAAAAGATCCTTGAGACAAGCTGAAATATCTGTCATTTTAGGATCGCCCTTCTGTAAATTTTTTTCTTACTTTTCGTAACGAGCAACCGCAGAATGTCGCCGCGAAGCGGCGTCAACGGGCGGGCCCGGTAGGTTAAAGGGACACTGACACCCTCCAAATTTTTTTTTGTTTCATTTTTTGCCAGGCGCTTTATTATGGTGTCGGAGGACTACCCAATTAATATTTTGCAACAAAGTACCGTATTTTTTTAATAAAGCCAAAAGACGCAACTTCTTGAAACCGAAACCGAAACCCGACGGAGGTCGGAGAAGTGGAGAGAAGAGAGTGAGTGGCGGAAGTCACGTAACTACACTCGACCGTGCGTTTTTTTTTTTTTTTTCTCTTCGTAGCAGACGACACGACATGCGGCGTACGGGAACTGTTCGCCGTGCGATTCTTTTGCAGTTATGTTTGTTCCGCTCGTTGTTCTGTATTCCAAGATGAGTTGTTTTGTACATTGAGGAGTTGGAGATGAGTAGTGAGTGCCCGTGGTGAATTTCCATGATCGGCTCCGAAAAGAATACACCCAAGATGTTGCGTGAAGAGCTGGCTCACATGTCCTGCGTCCGAAAAAAAGGGGCATTGTGCGACAGTTTCCGAACGATCAACGGGATCGGGACCAATGGCTGGGTGCAATTCCTTTAGAACATATACAGGCACCTCGGAAACCGGACGCTACCTGATTTATATGGTCCTTGCATTTTATGGAAAGTGATTACATTGAGTTCGCAGGTGTCAAAAAGGAAATCCCATACCATTTAATTCAGCGAAGTGTCGTCCACAACACTTGTTTCTTTTTTTTTTTTTTCTCTTCAGTTATAATTGTAAAAAAAAAAAATGTTGACGGGGGATCGAATCCGGTCATACCGCGTGTGAAGCGGACGTCTTTCCCACTGAGCTACCGGGGGCATCCCTTCATTCGTGGATCTCTTTCCTTAGTAATATTTCAGCCGGTAAACTGTAAGTTGGAAAGTTTGCTGCCGATTTTTCTCTAGCAAAAGCACTCCCGGGTCGAAGACGAGAAGCACCACGCCTTGGCGACATTCGCACCTAGTAAAGAATTCGTACGCGTGCATATTGAACTCGAAGTAGACACGTCGTGCTTGACGTTTGCGCGAGCGATGTCTTCAGCCACGAGAAGGGAGCGACGGCTCGGCGACGTCTTCGTGCAAATCGGCTTGGTGGTCGGGCGTGTCGTACGGGATGAATACGAATTCTTTTGATCAGTCCCGAATTTCTCTTTTAAAGGTAGACAGAATTCGCCGGTACCGCGAACGACAGTTCTGATATAGAGGTCCCACACCCGTCGTCCGCTGCCATCGTCGTCCCCGCGACTCTCACGATACGCGAAACGACGAACGCACAGAATGCTTCCGGTTGTCTGTGGAACTTTTTTTTTCAATCAACGGATTTGCAGCTTTTTAGAAGCCACAAAAAATGGGTTTCATATCTTTTTTTTTTAATATTGAATGTGTGCCTTCAGTGACCCACGACTTTGATTAAATTTGGTGGTCGCATCGATACCTTAGAAAACGGCCCGTGACCGCGGAAAAGAGAGTGAGCGAGACTCGAACCGGCCAGTTCTTGATCGGCGGTTTTCGGGCGGAAAGAAACCGAATTTCGAGCTGCAAATTGTGGTTCTGGGTAGTTGCGCTCTCATATGTCAGGTACAACTAAAAACCTCGGCGAGCAAAAATACCCTGTCAGTGTCCCTTTAACACGCTCCCCAGTGATACACGCACGACGTAGTTCCCGTCCTCCACTGCAGTGAAGCAGCCACGGGGGAGGCTTATGGAGTTTTGCCCCCCTCCCATCCCCCCTCCGAAATCCAGCCGACCCTATAATATACACGTGCATTTTGACCTCCCCCCCTCCTCTCCGCATTCGAAGTCACGGACATCCCAGCCACCTCAGCCCCCCCCCCCCCCCCCCCCTACAAAAAAAAGAAATAAAAATAAAATAAAAGGCCGAGGAAACTTAAGCTCTTCTTACGAGTTGATAATGCGAAAGCATGAATGTCGTTTTTCCGCTCCCTTAGTTCGTCTTCGGCGTACTGGCGTGGACGGCCATGTTTCGCTACTGCCGAGCTTGCGGTCGACGGCCGGGCGCGCGCTCTAGTCAAGTGGCCGCGCCGCGCTGAGGTCGGCCGTACAGCCTCTGTGGAGTTTGCCCGGTGCGTGCTCTACCATCTCGGCGGACACCGCTCCCTCTTACCGACGACTGTGCCGTTGAGTGCGCTGCGTCGCGTGGAGGGGGCTTCTCTGGTGGCGTGTTTTGGAACTACGCCGCACGAGGACCAATGGGAGCTTCGTTCCTTGATTACGCGCGCCAGCCAATGGATACTATCCATCAGATTCTGCTACATATGACATTGGGGCAGGGGAAGGTGCCGTTAGGCGCGGCGTCAAATCTGGTAACGTCAGTTCGCTCATTAAAACAACTTATGCTTTCGCATTAAAAGAAAAAAATCTGGATGCGTCATTACTCTACTGCACCGGGAAAGCGGCGAAAGTCGCGAGTTGTTATTCTTTACAAGAGAGACAATACTGGAGGTCAATTATCGTGCTCCGATTTAGGTATTTGTTTTAACGTTTTCACGAAAAACAACACATATATTCTGGGTTTTAGAAAGCAGCGACCAGTTAGACACTGCGAGGAGTCTTCCTTCGACAAATTGCCCATCACGAATCGGCTATTCAACGAATGGGCTGCCGACGAGTTGGCCTTCAAGGAGTGTGCCTAGACCCTACTCCTTCTACTATTTTTTCGGCCTTCTTTCCGGACAGGAAGATTAATCAATCAACCTAACTCATGTAGATGTTGTATGCGTCAAATTACGCAGATAACTTTTTTTTACTGGTGCATTTATTTTTGGCAGACATAAATACGTCTTATGCATTTTTTGTTGGTGTATTCCGAGTTACGTGGTTGATTCTGTCTCATTTGTTGTTTAATACTTCTACCAAAAGTATTTGCTTGCTACTATTTATCTCGTGTTTTTTTTTCTTTCACAAAATAATTATTTTCTAGTTAAGTGTGGTCCTACTACTCCCAACGAGTTCTTAGCTTGACAATGTTGAGGTGACCATAACATCTCGGTTATAGCATTTACATAATTAAAAGCGCCGAAAAAGACAAGGACAGAGATGTGGAACGACGCAAGGCGCCTTGTGTCGTTCCACTTCTTTGTCCTTATCTTTTTCGGAATTTTGATTATTAAAGAACCATGAACCAACTGGCTCAACTTTCTACTTTGCTATAGCATTTACAATTTCAAACATTTTGCCGTATGTATATATTCTTTTTTTTTTTTGTAAGGGCCGATTGAGAAGTTAGGATAACTTTATGTATGAGGCGCGCCTAGGAAGAACGTTTCCACATAAGTCCAGCGGAAGCATCAGCACCGAACTCGTTCTGGCTGTGTTTTCTAGTCATTATTTACACCCTGACGCAGTAATTTCATATGAGATGGTTTATGTTTAAAGTTTGTGTTAGGTATTCACCATATTCAGGTCAAAAGCACCTTCTGCTGTGTACTTGCGTGAATTACTTTAACTTTTTATTGACTTGAAATTACACCTACTTTTCTTCTGAATTAAATTCTTTGGGCACCAAAGTAATCTATTAAAAATTCACTATTTGAGGAAGTATCGCAATTATTTTAGAGCGCAGCTCTTAGGGGCCCGTTCCCGGCTTGAGCGGCGTCGCCGTCGGCGTCGCCGTCGCCGTCGCCGTCGCCGTCGGCGTCAGGCGTAACCGCAACCCTCGTAACCCTCGTGAGGGTTACGAGGGTTAATCTCATGAGGGTTACCCTCACGAGGATCACGAGGGCCACGAGGGTTACTTACCCTCGTAACCCTCACGAGGGTTACGAGGGTTTAGTTACCCTCAAAAGGGTTACCTTCACGAGGGTTACCCTCACGAGGGTTACTTACCCTTGTAACCCTCACGAGGGTTAGGAGGGTTAGTAACCCTCGTAACCCTCGTGAGGGTTACGAGGGTTACGAGGGTTAATCTCATGAGGGTCACCCTCACGAGGATCACGAGGGCCACGAGGGTTACTTACCCTCGTAACCCTCACGAGGGTTACGAGGGTTAGTTACCCTCACGAGGGTCACGAAGGTTATGAGAGTTACCCTTACGAGGGTTATGAGAGTTACCCTCACGAGGGTCGCGAGAGTTGCCCTCACAAGGGTTACTAGGGTTACCCTCACGATGGTTACCCAGGTCGTGACCCCCCTGGGGTCACGTGACCTGGGGATACCCCCCAGGTCACGTGACCCCCCGTTGACGTCATAGGCACTGATGACGTCACCGGCATCCGCATCGTCATCGTCATCATCACTGATGACGTCATTAGTGACGTCACTGATGACGTCGCCGGCATCCGCATCGTCATCATCATCACTGATGGCGTCATCAGTGACGCTACTGATGACGTCATCGGTATCGTCACGTGGCCCCAGGTCACGTGACCCCCCGACGTCACGTGACGCCCCAAGGTCACGTGACTCCCACAAAGTCACGTGACCCACAAGGTCACGTGACCCCCCCGCCCCCCGAGGTCACTTGACCCACCCCCCAGTACCCTTCCCTCCTCCTCCTCAAGAGCTGCGCTCTAATTCGGCGTTACAGGGAGTTGTAAACGGCTTTCATTTTTTTCTTTGGAGAGTTACGCTGCGTCAATGGTGTTGATTTAATATAATTTTTTGACACTTATATGTCTCTGTCAAATTATATTGTCACCTTCGAGGATTCATGTAACCACATTTTGTATTGGTCGCTCATTGTTCCCTGATTTCACCCTAATGACTAACGGTACGATACGGGAGCTGAGCTGTGAGTATGATACAAATCAGTTGTTTTTTTATTATGCAATACCACCAAGATGATTACCTTCTTTTGTTATGTCAGTTCAAATTAAAATTGTAATAGGCATTGAAAGAACCCAATAAAGGCCGAAGCTTTACTATATTCTGAAAAGGCCTACAGAAGTCTTGATAACATATTCAATGTGCATATCACAATGATATCATATCGATTATTTTTCTCCATACCCGCCACCTAGCATTATATGGTGCATTGAATGTTGTTTTATTGCTTTCCGGAACATGACAAATCCTTCGCTGCTGCTGCCTGTATAGAATAATTATCTTTGCAATAACTATGTTTACGTTGTTAAACTGAGGAGGGCGCAGAAACGCTGTCAGGCACCAAGCACTGTTCTTTTCCTTCTTTGTTGATGACATCGAGAACACAAACAAACAAGAAAATAAACAAACACATAATTGATCCATACTCGAGTAGTTTATCATATTATAAGAATAGAACAAAATTACGCGCCATAATATACAATAGAAAACTTATTTGAAAAGAACAAAGAAAAGAGCTTTCTGCTGAAGGAACGCTTTGGAATCTCGGGAGAGACTCTTATGTTTACTTTGACTCTTTTGAATTGAATTTTGCGGTGGCTCTGAATTTAAAACAAGAAGCGTTCTGTATTAAAGATTAGGAAGGAACATGGAGAAGAAGACGGACAACAATGACTTCCAATGAAAATCATTGTTGTCCGTCCCGTCTCTGTGTTTCTTCCTCATGTTTGTTACTGCGACGAACACGCTGGTTTTGTTCTTACGTACCATTAAGGGGATGCAGTTTGAAATTGCGACACGAAGTGCGCCGCACTTCTGTTTTATTACACTTACTCTACATCTTGGTTTTCGATTATCACGCAGTTTTAAAGTTTCGAATGTCGGCGAGCAACTGCTTACAGTGAACACAAACAAGATGTTAATTAATTCATGCATTCTTTGTGTTTTGTGTCCATAAAGTGTTTGGCTTTCGTGGGTATTGCGCACTACAATTAAAAAAAAAAAAAAAAACTTGGAGTAGAAGCTTTTGATTCAGAACCCAGGGATCGCAGGCTCAATCCCTATGCACCTCTGCCCGTTGCACAGGTGCGCACGACCGCACCCGGACTCTTCAACGTGCAACGAGGAGTAGTGATTACACGACCGCACCCATTCCACAGGTGCGGTCATGTAATCGCTACTCCTGGTTGCACGTTAAAGAGTCCAGGATAATAGCAGTCCTTCGTATACTAGTTAAATCGTTCATCTAGAGCGAAAACACTTTAAGCCATTTTGAAGGCTTTTTCCGCTCTCTAGACGTCTATAAAACAAATTCGGTCTACGACTTGTGCGGCGCACCTGAAACCGTTCCAAACCTGTTACTGAACGCTTCACCAAACGCAAAACATCGCTTGCATCTTGACTTAAAAAAATAACCATGCTTGAGATGGCACTTATGTCCCATGACACGACGAAGAACAAAAGGTTTTGTAAGCAAACTCCTGCACAAAGCATGCAAAGGAGCTGATCGTGTGAAGAAAACTGCACTAAAAATAGCCGGTTAGCCATTTAAACTAACACAGCAAATTTTGGCAGAAACCATTGCGGGTTATTGTTTTATACATAATTGAATTTTTGTACTGTTAAATAATGATTATAAGTCATGTTTGAATGATATTAATGCCAATATGACTGCAGCTCGTTTTTAATCGCCACGGATATTTTGTGAAAAAAATTACAGGAGAACGCTTAAGCTTCGCCTTTAAGAGTGGAACGCTGGAGCTAAATATATAAACCCCTGCTCTTACTCAAGCCGTGCAAGCGTGTCTGTTGGATCTAGTCGGCAGCCTGTCTTGCTCGCAATCCAAGGGTTGTAGGCTCCTCCGCCTTAAATTCTTAAATTCTTTCTTTATGGCAAATGAATTTCTTTATAAATTGAAATCATTTTAGGCAAGCGGCGAACTTTAATTCGCATTATATTTCATGTTTAATCAATTTCCTTCGACGCGTGACGACACGTTTCACGTGAACGATGTGCGTTGTTTGAAATTCAAGTGCGGGGTCATGTGGCTGTGACGTCATGATCCTATCGACCAATCAGGATTTTCTTGTCACAACGCTGGCGCCGGCCTTTCTGTGACACGAGCTCCTTAAAGCTGCGGTCTCGCCCTACCCAGAACCACTGAAGGTAATCAAAGCTTGTGCACCAGAATTGTGACGTCATCATGGAGAGATCGATCGCAGACACGGACTGGACACGAGTGCTGCGTCAGGGTTCACCTGGACCTCGCGTCCAATCGAAGGGCGCTCAGCATCAGGCTTAATTGTTAAGCTAGCGCCATGATGATGACGTTCCGTGAAGGCGGAGAAAGTTGTTCATAGCGATCGAACATTCTGGATTGTGTTGTCTCAGCTCGACGTGAAACACATGCGCACATGACAGATTTTCTTCATTCATGATTGAGCTGGGTAGGCTCGAGAGATGAGAACGCGCCTCTTTTCTCGACTTTCAAAAGCGCTGTTGCCATGAACTGTACTTTTTTTATGGCTGAATAGAAATTTCTGCGTGTCACTGCGAACATCCTGTTAAACCTTTACATACTCCTACGTAATTCGTGACTGAGTGAAAGTCGGATAACTAAACTTTTGCGGTGACACATACCAAACGCTGAACAATGTATCGAGAATAACGTTGTAGTCACAATAATTTAATCATGAGCTAGACTAATAAATACTTCATGCCAGAAGCAGGATTTGATCATGAATGTTAAAATACAAAGGGTTGCAGATATGTTCTGAGAATTTCAACCCTTAAAGATTTTTTTTCTGGGTTCTAGCTTAAGTTCACCCTCAAGTTTAGAGCTGGAAGGTAACCTCAGATATATTTAAATGTATTTTATTAGTGATTTTGTATCACGGATGCAATCAAATTAAATAAACATGCATTAGGGTGAATATTTTTTTGTTTCTCCGTGCAGCCGACACGATCTTCATCGAAAGTCATCTGAGGAATATATTATCCTCCATTGACTATCCTCAGTTTACGGCGTGAAAATCTCGATAAAAATGTAACATGCCGTGAATATGGCTTCCCTCAACGATCCAAAAAATTAAGAAAACTACGTTCGCATATTCACGGATAGGTATCGAAGGTTCAATCTAAGCGGTAACAAAATTTTAACAAAACTTCACTGCATCATATCAAGATCGCTCTACTAAGAAACTTCCATTATCATCAAGAATACATTCAACGAACTCTTGTGACCTTCGTCTCGCGATTCACGGTGCTAACCGAGGATTGATCACTTTGGTTTATAAACAGCTTGAAACGCCACCTGGACAAAAATAAAATATTATATTGAAGGTAAAACAAATAAGGTGCTTGCTATCTTGCAGATCAATTTGAAAGAATGCAAACAAATAAAAGGAAACCCACCAGACTTTTATTCTGACCATACCTCGCATCATTTCTTAGTCCACAAATATGTTTTGCCGGAGATAAGTCCCAAAGTAAAAAGAAACAGTCCAACAATTTTGAATTATCAAAGTAAAAACATAAGGGATTTAGAAGCTGTTAACTTGCTGAACACATTTGTTTTCCGAGCGTGCTCATCCAGGAAGTTCATCGACTACCGCAGTACAACATTTCCAGCTGGAATCCCGCTATGCGACCTATCACGTTGGAACAAAATGGCGCACTCTACATAATGGAAAACTATTTTTTGAGCAGTGCACCTGGTGACGATGCTATTTCTGCGAAATTCTTGAAAGTAATTAAAACGATTTCGCATAAAAGTTATATACTAAGCTGTTTCAGCAATCTCTAAATTTGGGATGTCTCTCACGTGATTGGTGCTACGTTCAAGAGTGCCTATCTTTAAAACAGGTGCTCAAAACGACACTTTCAAATTACCGTCCAATCTCGCTTGCCAGTGTGCCATGGAAAATCACGAGACATGTTTTGTATACACATATCTTATCTCATCTAGACTCTTGTAACTTGTCGTTTGCCAACTAGTATGCATTCAGAAAAGGTCAGTCATGCACTAGTCAGCTGTTCGAATTTAGTTCAGACCTTTACTTCAATACTAATATAGCAAAAAAAATGGATGTCATTTTTATGGACTTTGCAAAAGCATTTGACACCCTTCCACATTATCGCCTTCTTAAACTCTGCGACTTCAAATAGACCCTTTCGGTATAAATGAAATATCGCCTTTTTTTTGTAAATCGAATGCACCGGCAAAATCAACCGGTCATAATAGTTCCCGACGCCTGTTGCATCCGGAGACACCCAGGGTAATATCCTTGGGTCTTCATTATTTCAAATAAACGTAAATGATATCGCTTCATCTATAAAATTTACCACTCGGTTTTTTGTCGATGATTCTGTAACTTACAAAGAAAATTATTGCAGAGAACAATCAGGTTATTCTTCAAGATTATCTAAATTTAATATCTATGTGGCAAATGAACATAAACAACACCAAATGCAAAACCATTTTTATAACACAATATCGGATCAGAACACCTACACAGTACTTATTGCTTTCAAAAGAAGTAAAATATTATCATCTTACAAGTACTTAGGCATCCTAATTACAAATACACTATCAAGGAGCGAACACATTGAACACATGATCAATAGTGCACTGAAACACTTGGCTCCTTAAGACAAGACTTATACCTGCTCTTCTTGAGACAAAGCGTCTTGCATACCGGACACTCATCATACCAAAGTTTGAATACGCAGGCATTATTTGGAACCCACAAAACAATTACCTAATCTCGAGACTTAAATCCCTTCAGAACAAAGCAGCCCGATTCATATGGAAATATGCAAGGGCTACTCATCCCAACCTTGTGTTTCCGCCTTGAAAAAAAAACAAACATTAACATTTCCAATTAGAAAAAAAGGACAAATATCACCTTTTCTATGAAACACATGATACATAATTTTAATTTAAATTTCTTTATTGCCGACCCACTAACTTTGCATCATCTAGACTGACCCATTCTTGCAAAATAGAACTATTTCATTGCCGCACTAAAACCTTCGTTTTTGCTTGCATAGTACTCTGCATCACTGACTGGAATAGATTACCCAACCATATTGTAATCGATGGAAATCCCATCTTATTTAAAGAAAAGTACATAGGGTTGTATAACTGCTAACATCAAATGTAAATGTATATTCTCTTGTATGATCGAATTACTGTATGTGTTTAACCAGTATTTTGTGTTTAAATAATAGTTATATGAATATTACCTGTAGCTTTGAATCCCACCCATATATTTCACCCTTCGGATGCCCTTGAGCAGAGTAAAATTAAATGCAATGAAAATAATAGATTTTGTTAATTACGAGACAGTAATTGATTATACGTGAATAGTTCACAATTTCTGTCGGCTGGGAATTATTCGAGTAGAAAATTGGCCTGGGAAAGGGAAGCTTGCATATAATGTATTTCCTAAACTTGCAGTCTCGTATTTTTTTATTAGTGCAAACTTCTCAAATATATATGCACGAGTTCGTACGTTTGGAAGTTATGCTGTACTTAAAACCCAGCTGCAACGCGGTGAAGTGACGTGATTGTGAAAACGGAACTACACAGAATATAAAAGCGCGGAAAAACTGGTGAATGACTTCCGAAATTTAACCCGAAATAAATGCAAATATAAAAATGAAATAAAAGCAAACTGATCATCCCAGAAAGACGTCGTGTGTTTTGAGACGTGAGTGTGTATATTCGTTTTTGTTATTTTTGCTTTGTCTCGAAATGAAGGATGAAGGACTACGCAGCTTCGTTCTCGGGGTTATCCTAGTTGTATTTAAGGTGCCCCCCCCCCCCCCAAAAAAAAAAAAAAAATAAGATTCACCTCGTCCTTTTTCTTTTGAGGAATCCTATGTATCTTGCCAGTGCTGGCCGTAAATGACTGTAGTTTCTTTGAAGGATTCAAATAACTTTGATGACGTTCACTTCAAAGTCAGATTCTTCGTAAAGCAGTTTCAAGTGGTCTATGAAACACTTTGTAGTGAGTAACCTACAGACGCTCGTTCACTTCAGGCCACCACACTAGTACTTTTTGTGAAGCTGCCCAGCACTCGAAATGTGCTGCGGAAGAGCCCTGTGTTTTTTCGGTAACCTCTAATTAGTGTCTGTGCAAAAGATGTTCCCAGAATGTTAAAAAGGTTATGCCAACCTCTCTGCTACACTTTATTAACTTATCACGTATTCATACCTGTATTTTAATTAGCCATATGCAAACAACTGCACCAAGCTTGTATAACACACAATAATTTTTATATAATGTTTTATTTATTCTTTCGATTAGCCCAGATCTTTCCCCCGCTGCTATTGGCGTTTTATAACAGGCCACCGTCGTATGTTTTAGGTAAATATATGTTCTTCTCTGTCCCTTCCTCTCTTAATCTCTCTTTCTTTCTCAAAGCACACTCTTTCAAATTTACCAACATTATATTGTTGATCCGGCAGTACTTGTACCGACGAATGCCGAATCGTCGTCGAGCCAATGCAGGTGCGAAAAACACGCGTCTCACCACACCAGTAGCACACCTGATAATTAATAACCAATGTCAGCGGCGTAGACATTCCATTTTCCCGGGGGGGGGGGGGGGGGGGGAGGGGGGGGGAGGGGGGGGGGGAGGGGGGGCAGACAGAGAGGTTCTCGACGGGGGGGGGGGGGGGGGCCTGCGCGTCACCTTTTCGCCAGAACTGGAGATTAAAGCTAACGAAAGCACGCTGGGATTCCATTTCCTATGTATTTTGTCAATAAAGGCAACGTGGGCGTTATTTTGGTTACATGCCACTACTAGAAGCTTGTTACATGCCATGTAAACAGCGTCTCAGTAAGGATCATGGCCCAAGCCCGGGGGGGGGGGGGGGGAGGCACGAGCCCCGTTGCCCCCCCCCCCCCCCCCCCCACCCCCCCGAAGTTTACGCCTATGACCCATATGCAGTCACACTATACACCAACTCATGTTTACAAACAAACCGGAGCGCCCCGTCCACCGCATGCGCGGTGGACGGTGGGCAAGAAGCTCGCAGTCGCCCATAAACAAACCATTGAACTGCGTTGTTCTCGGCGTCAGTGTGAGTCCCCGTGCTCTTTTTTCGCATTGGAATTGTTGATTTTGCGCCCTCCTAACAATGTCTGACTACTTGAGCGGATTCAGCAAAATTAACGAGGCTTGTTACACAGCAAAACTTCGCGTGAATAATCCGACGTGAGGCGATTCATTTCAGTGGACGCCGCAGAATAGGCGCTAAAGCCTGATTCCCACAATGAGATTCTGCTCGCTATTTTCAGTCGCGACGTCGCTCGGGCTGTAAATGCGTGGACCGTAACTGAGATGGTGGACGTCGACACTGAAAACCGCAAGTAGAATCGGGCATTACACTCGGTGATGGCCACTGGTAACAGTGATGAACATCTTCTTGTATCTGCTGTTTACACTGAGCCTACTTACCCCAACCAATCTTCAAAAGTGTTTTGAGGCCTGCATTTACTTCTTATCGCAATTACCGGGTCATTTGTCTACGGGCCGCTTTTGTTTGAACGAGCAGACGACAAAAATCAGACAAGTGTGAAAGAGCAGACGATAGTTCGAGCGATCAGGCGGCCGTGTGAATTTGAAGGCGCACTGAACCCGCGGGCGGTTCGGACAACTTGGTGGTTTTCTCTCGTTCATGTTGGAACAAACCAAATACATCTGGCGACCACATAGTGTTGCCCGCACAAGCAATCGTAGTTCGACAGCGTCTGGTTTGCCCTTTTCACGACTACTATCCACGTTCTCTGACAAATGGAGGGTGCAGAAACACATGAAAAATGATCTTAGAAGTTTCCAGACTCTCTTGCTACAGCCCCCCGTCGCAGCACGAGACGAGAAGGTTGGGTTTTTGTTTGGTTTCTCCCAAAAGAACACAGGAATGCATGTCTCGCACGGCGACTTTTGCCCACCGCCCTAGACCGAAAGTGCGCCCGACGCGCCACCACCGTGGCGTGACGTAGCAGAGTTAAGTTCGTGTATATATGAATACCTTAAACAAGCTGAATAAAAAGAAAAGTGAGGATCTTGACATATGTAGGCAGGCAGGCAGAGAAGAAGTGCATCAGCTTCCATAATCGCGGGACAGGTGCGCACCGTGCGGACTCATTTTCTCGTAAATTTCACAAAACAAAAAAAAAAATTCTTTGCGTTTTTTTTGCACGGAGGTGGTATATAGGGAAGAGATTCGACGTCGATAGAGGCCACGTCATTGCCACTTGGCTGTCTTGGATAGCCATAAATAAACTCCGCCTGCAGGCAGCAGCGGCGGCGGGCGCCTTTTCTCCCCTCCAGAAGTACAGTACATCCACAATTTCACCGCGTCAGACGGGGGCGGGCCGTATACGCCGCTGCGAAAGACGGAGAACGAATAGAGAGAGGAAAGAGTGGCGCTACCAAAGGCTATAACACTACGTCAGACACGTCAGAAGAATGGGACGGTGCCGCCACGGTCCTGGTGGAGAGGTGAAGGAAGCGCGCGCAGCCTACGCGAGCTCTTCATCGCCCTAGCGTGGCCGCCTCTATGTTTTTGTTCCGGACAGACCGGCTGAGAGATTACGCGCAGTAGCGATCCGGCACGTAACACATGGCGATTCTCTGGCTGGTTGCGACAAAATACCTTCTTCGTTTGATTTATTGCGTGCGCTAGTGCCTCGGACCTGAGAGATTTCAATGAACGATGAAGTACTTTTATGTTCCAAAAGTTTAACGAAGAGCCTTTTTTTAATTTATAACATACTTGTTTTTTTTCTTTTTTTCTGTTTAGCGGGTGCCTGCACAAGTGCAATAACTCAGCTGTGTAGAAGGAAAAATGTATTGTCGGGTAAGCACTACGGAGCGATAGTCCCAACTTTAAAGTGCGTATTGACAAGTGCGGAGTTACACCGGGACTATTCCGTAACCAAAGCGAGCGGAACGTCTAAGTTGTTTTACTAACCTATTGAAGGTCCCTCTAACAAGGACCCGTCACCATTAAATGTTAACCTCGTCAATTAGTTTTTCATTGTCATTCTAGAAACAATTATATAGCTCTTTTGTTTACATTCATAGCACACGTCACGGACCCGCAACACTTGTCGCAGGCACATAAATTGTGCATTGCCCCATAGTTTTTTTTTTTTTTTTTGCTTTTTCTTTTAGGAATGATCGCTAAGAACTTCTAAAGGAACAAACAACTTGGTGAACAAGCAGCGCTGTAGAAGATTGATCAAGTTGGCAGACGGATATTGGTGTCAATCTAGCGGGACTTGGTAGTAAGACGAAAGTGGTTAGAATAAATGCGAACCGAGGGAGAGAAAGAAATCACGTTACTGATGAACAGAGCACCTTAATCAAGTTTTTAATTTAATCTCTCTCGTACTTTTTCGGCAGAAAAGGTATTTTTTACTCTCAAGCACAAAACAAGATCCACTGCCGGCTTCAAAGTAGCAGCGTCGTCGTACCGATTACAGTCAACGCCTCTCAAAACGCGCAAGCGAGCACCGAAGACGCGCAATGCAAAGCACTTCTGCGACGATGTAGAGAGGAAAAAAAAAACGTAATAACGTTAGGGCCTCTATGGTGAAAACGTGTGGATACCTTTAGTTACAGCGGAATTCTACTCATATATACTGCCCCTTTTCTTCTAAAGAGAGCGACGAGGTCATAATCCTATAGAAGCTCGCAATCTCTCTAAAAACCCACAAAAGCGCACAAAAACACACACACGCACACACACGCACATAAATTAAAGTTAACAAACATACGGCGAAAAAGTGAGCTGAAAGCAAGTAACGACCAGCCGACGGTGAGCCTTTAGAAACTATCGTCGTCTACAATAAACAAATCTTCCATGACGTTCCGCATAAGGGAACTGCATTATGCTCCGTGTACACTTTCTCGTTGATGCGTTTACGTGTTAATGTTTACTTGCTTCGTGTTTCTTTTTTTTCTCGTTTTTTCGTTCTTGTTGTTTCTTCAGCCTTTTATTTCTAACGAGGCTCGTCGTCTCCCAAGCATCTCACATGCTTCCGTATCTTTCTTCAACCTAACACCCAAGTGTCTCCTCGTTGTCGAAATATTCCTGCTTCTAAGTCTACACGGAACAGCCGAAGGAAAACATTGGATCCAGCGTCTCAAACCCGGAAACGCTCTTTTAGTTTCCGCTGTCAAATTCACTGGAAACCTGTTCATCTCCTCAAAGAAGAAGCTCCGTTATTTCCGGTGTCACGTCGGTTTTGGGATTCTCTCTTTTATTTTCTTTGACTCGTTTCTCGAGACTTTGGATTTATTTTGATCGTTGCGTACGCTATTTTTTCTCGTTCGTTTTGATGGAGAAAATAGGGGTTCCACCGACGCCATTCGGGCGCGACTCCTGACCCGGATTAAAATGTCGGTACATCCATCTTTATGCAAACGCATTGACTTAACATTGCCGTCAGACGAAGTGCCTTAGTGCCACTCGTATAAAAATGCATATGTGATGCCATAGCGCAAGACAACAAAATACTATCATGTAGCGTAGGTGAAGCTCCCCGCAGGGGGCACCTGTGAAAGCAGGTGTTTGGAAAGTGGCGCCCCCACGGACCCCGAGCCCCGCAGGAGGTGCCTGCACCTTAGGTGCTAGGCGCTTGGTGAGTAGCCTCACCACGGACCCCAGCCACGTGGGCCACCATACCCGCACGCAGGGAGCACCTACTTTAGTAGGTGCTTGGTGAGTGGCGTCACTGCGAACCCCGAGCCATGTGGTTTCGCCCACTTACGTCTGGCTGTGCGTGGCTTAACCCGTGTCCGGGGAAAAGGGGACCCCGGTGGTAGAGCTGAGCCCAGGGTTTGTTTGGACCCTTCGGGGCCCCCCGGGCGCGGCAATACACCGCTTCGGCCCCTGTTTCTCGGAGACGGGTGTCCTGGCTTGGCCCGACCAGGATGATTCAGCCAGTCGCCTCTTCTACCCTCTTCTTCCCTCTTTCACTTTTCCTCCCACCTCTTTCTCTTTTCTTCTACTCTCTCTTCCTTCCTTTTTCACCTTCTTAGGTGGCAAGGGCCAACCTTGAGGGGAAACAGGACCTGTCCCTGCAACCACACTAGAGTATAGTGCCCGGGCAGCACTGGTAGAGTAATTGTGTCAGCCAAGCCCATCTTGCTATGGCACATTACCTACCCCCTTGTTGGGCTCCGTGGTGGGCGGTGCACCCGGGCACTGAACTTTCCTCCCACCTCTTATGGGTCTGCACAACAAATTTTTTTTTGATCGGCCCCCGAAAAGGGGTCGCACTCAAGTTTCTACCTCGCACGAGACACACACTACTCCACCTAGAATCCCAAAATTCTTGGTACTCCACTCTGAAAGCGACAAACAACTCTCGAAAATGTCACCATTTCTTGTTGCGAAGGTCCTAGAGGGTGTGATTGGAAAGAACTTTAAGGCTAAGAAGCTGGCATCTGGCGATTTGCTTGTAGAAATTGATACCAGCCACCAGAGTTCTGCGCTCCTTGCACTCAACTGTGTGTCGGACTACAAAGTTACAGTGACACCCCACAAGACATTGAACACCATCCAAGGAGTTGTCTCGGAGGACGACCTTCTGGACGCGTCTGAGAGCGAAGTAGTGGAGGGCCTTTCTGAGCAGGGGGTTGTAGCTGCAAGGCGCAACTCCTTGCGTCGTGACGGCCAAGAGCTGAAGACTAGGCACATCGTGCTTACCTTTGAGTCCACCGCACTTCCTGAGTCTGTGAAAGCGGGATACCTCTACTGCAGAGTTCGTTCTTACGTTCCAAACCCCAGAAGGTGCTTTAACTGCCAACGATTTGGACACGGTTCACAGAACTGCCGCGGCAAAGCGACATGTGCTAAGTGTGGCAAAACTGACCATGCAGCAGACTCTTGTTCCAACGACACACTCTGTGTAAACTGCAAAGAGCCCCACCCTGCTTATTCCAGATCGTGTAAGACGTGGAAAGATGAAAAGGAAATTCTTACACTTAAAGTGAAAGAAAACCTTTCATACCCAGAGGCGCGTCGCCGCTTCGCATTTTTGCGCAAGGGCGGCTTTGCACAGGTGGTGCAGCGGGGACCTGCACCACTGAAGGTTGCGGTGGCAACCCAGACGCCCTTCCCGGATGCTAGGAAGCCACTAAAGTCCCCAACACCCCAGCTGAAGCTTCAGCTTCCTGGGCGTTCACTCTCGTCTGGTAGGTCTACATCCCCCTCCAGCGAGAGTTGTACCACTTCCACGGGGCAGCAGCCTGTCCCCTCTCGTGTAGAGGGCTCACAGGCTGTTCCTCCTACCCAAGATGGGTCGGCTGTGTCCGCACCTATTAGTGCTTTGCGGTCTCCTTCCAAGGAGACGGGACCACGCTCCCGACCGAATTTTTCGGGGGGAGCGTCCTCATCCAAGGAGCGGCACGATTCTTGTGCCACTCCTCCAGTACCCAAGGGGCAGGAGCAGGTGGGCTTGGGCGACTGCCTGCCCAGTACCTCTGCTCCTCCGGCTGGTGAAGGTCGGGGCCGGGGTTTTCCGCCTCGTGCCCAGAATCTCTCTAAACCGGCTAGAACAGCCTCCGCCCAAAAGGCAGAACCTATGGAGGAGGGTGCCGAACCATCTACTCCTGCGTCTGACCCAGACGACATGGAGTGGCAGGTCTCCAAGGGCAAGCACAAGAGCAAAAAACCAATTGTTCCACCACAGTGACAATTATACTGTAAAAGACTGGTATTCTCTTTCAACAGGAACATCATCCTACATCCTCAGTCACTACACTAACCTCAAGACACCAAGATATCTTGCTCATTTCCACTGCTCCACCTACTCCTAGGGTTCAGCCGAGACAGAGGAGTAACGGCGACCCCCTCGCCAGTGGCCTCGGCCCGAAGTCTCGACGCCCTTGGAGGTCGGAGAGGTCAGTTCCATATAGACCAACCAGAGGACTACTGGCGACTCCCTCGCCTGGGGCTTTATTTTTAATTGCTTTTCCCCAAAGGTTAGGTCGGAGCTGCCTTCTTGCAGACTCATTGAATCATCATTCATGTCCTTTTCACACTTTACTAAATTCACCTCTTGTGACTGGCTTAGTTTTGCTCTAGCTACCATTACACGAAGCTTGTGACTTTCTGGTGAAAAGCTAACTGCCTAACATTAATCATGTCTGTTTTTTTGCGATGGAACTGTCGTGGACTTTTTTCCAATTATGACGACATCACCTTTTTATTAAATGAACACCGCCCTGCTGCCTTTTGTTCGCAGGAGACGCACCTTAAGGAAAGTCACTCAAATGTGCTTAGACACTTCAAAGTGTACAGGAAAGATAGGTTAAACGCCTCTGTGGCTTCCGGTGGAGTTGCAGTGGTTGTCCAACGCATGGTCCCATCCACTGAAGTGGCTTTGCAAACCTCTCTCGAGGCCGTCACTGTCCGTATGCTGCTGGACCGCGTGATTACCGTCTGCTCAGTGTACATCTCCCCGGGATATCAGCTGCAGTATGAGGAGCTAGATAATCTAATTAGCCAGCTTCCGGTGCCTTACATCATTTTAGGTGATTTCAATGCACGCAATCCTTTCTGGGGAAGCTGTAGAAGAGACTCTCGAGGGGCACTCATTGAACGGTGTGTTCTTTCGACAGGATTGTGTCTGCTCAACACAAAAGAAGCCACTTATTTTAGTTCAGCAACTTGTAGTTTTACTTCCATTGATCTTTCATTTTGTCATCCTTCATTGTACCCCTTGCTTTTATGAAAGGTCATCCAAAATCCATATGGGAGTGACCACTTTCCACTCATTTTAGAGTTCAACCATCTTCCTGCTGGTCTTTTAACACGCACCTCTCGTTGGAAGCTTGAAAAGGCTGACTGGTCAATCTTTACAGAAGCTTCACTTATAGCATGTTCATACTTTGATGATCTTTCCATCGACGACGTCACCAAGCACATTACTCAGCAAATCTTGCAGGCCGCTATGCTTGCCATTCCCATGACGTACTCACATCTTCCAAAAAGGCCAAAGCCCTGGTGGAATGAAGACTACCGCCAGGCAAAGAAAGAACAGAATCGTGCATGGGGTATTCTCAGGCGCTATTCCACGGCCAATAACCTGATCGGTTTTAAGAAAAAACGAGCGCAAGCGGGGTATATCCAACGGCGAGCCAAGCGGCAAAGCTTTAGAGGGTATGCTTCCTCAATTAATAGCAGTACATCCTCGAAGGAAGTTTGGAACCGTGTGCATAAAATTGAAGGCTCCTACCGGGTATTTTCTGTCCCACTCCTGAACCACAACGGAGTATGCCCTGCCAGCCTAGAAGAACAGGCGAATGTCCTTGGTGAGCATTTCAAATTCGTTTCAAGTTCTCAACATTACACTCGGTCATTTCAGAGACACAAGCTACAGGCAGAGAAAAAGGCAGTTCCTTTGTCAAGTGGCTTGCAGGAGCCCTATAATTCATTATTTACACTTTTTGAACTACAGCTGGTGCTCCCTTCGTCCATACAGACGGCGCCTGGGCCAGACGGCATTCATTACAAAATGCTTCAGCACCTCCATCCATCAACTCTTGAGCTTGTATTATATTTGTTCAACCGCATTGGGCTTGAAGGTTGCTTCCCCTCATCTTGGAAGGTGACTGTCATAATTCCCCTGCTGAAGCCAGGAAAGGATCCTACCTGTGCATCTAGCTTTAGGCCGATAGCTCTCACGAGTTGTTTTTCAAAGACACTAGAAAGGATGATAAATAAAAGGCTTATATTTTATTTAGAAAGAAACAAGCTACTTGACCGTTACCAGTGTGGATTTCGCTCAGCTCGATCGACGGTAGACCATCTGGTCCGCTTTGAGACTGCTGTGCGAGAGGCCTTTGTAAATAGACAGCATTGCTTCTCTGTCTTTTTTGACTTGGAAAAGGCATTTGATACAACTTGGCGCTACGGCATATTGCAGGATTTGTTCAACATTGGTCTTCGTTGCAGAATGCTAGGTGCCATCCATAGTTGCCTCCGGGATCGCACTTTTCGTGTGAAGCTTGGGGCAACTCTTTCTAAAGAATTCTCGCAAGAAAATAGTCCCACAAGGCGGTGTGCTTAGCGTCACACTTTTTATCGTAAAAATGAATTCAATTTCTCGTATTATACCGCCATTTGTTCAGTACTCGCTCTATGTTGATGATGTACAAATTTCAGTCTCATCTTGTAATCCGTCCATCTGTGAACGTCGACTTCAACTTGCAATCAACAATTTGGTCAAATGGGCGGATGTAAATGGTTTTAGGTTTTCTCCTGAGAAAACGGTTTGTGTGTGCTTCTCTCGACGCCGCGGAATTTTACTTGAGCCTTCCTTAACTATGTATGAAGTCCCTATTGCAGTAAAGAACGAACACAAGTTTTTAGGTCTTATATTTGACTAAAAAATGACATTCATTCCACATGTTAAGAGCCTCAAAATGAAATGTCTAAAATCACCTAATATACTAAAGGTCTTGTCGCACGTATCCTGGGGGGCTGATCGGTGTTGTTTATTGCGCATCTACCCCTCAGTCGTACGGTCCCGACTTGATTATGGCTGTATTGTGTACGGCTCCGCACGGGCATCGGTTCTCATGATGCTGGACCCCATTCATCATCAGGGGCTCCGACTTTCCACTGGTGCTTTTCGAACATCTCCAATACTCAGCCTATATGTAGAGGCAAATGAGCCCTCACTGGAGAAAAGGAGGTTTGAATTAGGCTTCATGTATTCTCTGCGAATTAGGTCTGTTCCTGGTCACCCGACCCTGGACTGCATAGAACAAATACACTATGAGCAGACTTTCATAAACAAGCCTTCATTTGTTCCACTTCTAGCCATGAGAATTCGTTCTTCTGCTGATTCCGTAGGGCTGGATGTGCTACCCCCAGTTGTGCAGCGCTTGAACTCAGTAGCTCCTTGGGACCTCATGCCCATCCACTGTGGGTTGAAATTAACAAAATACAACAAGAAAAAGACCCCTAATGAAGTTCTGAGACAAGAATGTTTCAAACTCCAGGACCAGTACCGAGACTTCACAAGTTTCTACACTGACGGGAGCAAAAATGATTCCTATGTAGGCTGCTCAGTGGTAGGGCCTTCCGTGAAGTTTGTCCAGAGAATTAAGAGTAACGCCAGTATTCTTTCCGCAGAGCTTTACGGCTTAAACCTTGCCATAGACCACATTCTTAAAAAGAAGATCCGTAAGTCAATTGTTTGCACTGACTCACGTAGTGCTTTACGAGCTCTGGATACAACGGGAGACGTTCAAAATCCACTTGTTCTAGAAATAAGGAACCGGTTACATTCAGCATCAAAAAGGAAGAAAGAAATAACATTGTGCTGGGTACCTTCCCATGTAGGAATTCCTTGGAACGAGGATGCTGACCGTGCAGCGAGCACTGCTAATGATCGACAAGCGGATGTGCACAAGATACCCTACAGAGATTATAGACATGCCCTGAAAAAATCTACAAAGTGCAAGTGGCAAGAGGAGTGGAACCAAGAAAGGAACAATAAGTTGCATGCCGTAAAACCTTTAATTCAAGAATGGGAGAGTGCACGTCATCGTGAGCGATTTTATGAGGTGGTATTATGTCGACTCCGAATCGGTCATACACGTCTTACACATGGGCACCTTTTGCGAGGGGAGGATGCTCCAGAGGGTGAACACTGTCACATACCATTAAGCATCCTCCACATTTTACTTGTATGCCCTTTGTATGACCAAGAACGCCGCAGACACTTCGCTAAGGTTTACCAAGAGCATACACCATTACATCTCGCTACTTTACTCAGCGATGAGCCATTGATTCTACACAAGAGTGTTTTCAACTTTCTTAAGAATGTAAGACTTCTGGACCAGCTATAATTTTAATAGCTTGTCGTATTCATTGTCACATCTTATGCGCTTGTACTTTCATGATCATTGTTTTATTAAATTACAAGCTACTACAGCTCTTTCTTCTCTTTAATCTTGATTTCAGCAATAGTCCTAGTTGTTGGCGCATTATAGCCTTGGTCGATGCTGCGCCTTTAAACCCCAATCAATCAATCAATCTAGGTGAAGCTAATATCCACCATGGTCCTAGTTTCAAAGGCTTTAAAACATTGACTGTGTGGTTGGCCTGCTGCCCAGCAAGGTTAGCCTACTATAGAATAGATATCTTGCTGAATCGAAGCGAATATAGCGGTGGAATGCAGCGAAAGACATCCTGGGTACTGGTTGTCCACTAAGTTTCTGTTTCGATTTACGAAGCTTCCTCCACGATATCCTGACGCAACCAAATACGGTGCTCGTATTTTTGGAATGTTTTATTTTCCTTAAATTAATAATACTGTAATTCTTGCGTACCGATATGGATAAAATAATGCGGCACGTGTTCTTTTTTTTTTTTTTTTGCTTTTGGCGGACGAGAGTTTGTGCCCACGAAAACATAGGACGACTATTGAATTCTGCATGGAAAAAGAGATACACTAGGTCATCCTGTTCTATCATCTCCTCAATGTCTTCGGCTTTTTAAATTATTCGTATGCCAGAAGGGTCAAGCTGCACTCTGCAGTGGTAGCCAGGCCGCGAGAAAAAAATAGGACTCGGAAGGTCGTACTCCTACCCCTCGCTAAGCGTAAAGGGAGGCCGTTCCGGCCACTGGAAGTCCGTGTTTCAACGGGGGCTCTCACAAAGATGAATCCGTGCAATGCGAGCGAGCGCAGATTTTATTTCCATGCGATGTTGAGATGCACTACTTCGTCAACGGAGTGATTGGAGCCGAAACCATGACATTCCTCTCCATGGCCAACCAGGGCCCATATGGCAACGAGTAGAGTGTTGAGTGCAGTAATTTTTGGACGTAGTGCATTTTGAGTTTTTTTTTTCTAAAAGATATATCGTTCAGTGTTTAACTCTACACATCTATATCAATAAAAGAGTCATTGGCATCAGAAGCAACATATGTTGTCGATAGCGGCACCTGTTGCTGATTGTGCATAGCATGAGGTCACCTGACCTTTGAACTAAATACCTAATGAAAGCTAGTAGAAGCTCAAGCATTGATATTTCTTACTATATTATATTAAATTATTATAATACAATATAACATTATAATACTAATGTTTATATTATACTATTAAATATTATAATAGTAAATATTATAATATTAAATATTATAGTATGTTATATTACTTGCTTACCTTGCAAGCTGAATTGGGCATTGAACCAAAAAAAAAATTTTACAAATGCGCTTTGCTCCATTTGTTACGTTAAAAATGTTTAAGAACTTTTGAACAAGAAACACTCCTTTATCTAGGGCGTCGTAAATGTGCGACAGACGGCACACGACAAACTACAGCGAAGTGGAAAATGGTTTACTTGTTTTTGGAACAGAGACGAGGTGTACGAGCACGTAAAATAATACCTATTTAGGAAAAAAAAAAAAAAAAAAAACTTAGGACAGGCGTGCAACTATGTACGTGCAATACCGGCCCTCACTACCATTTGAATAACCACCCCTTGCCTGGTTCCCTCTTTCTCTGCTAGACTGGGGATCATGTGCCGACTATGTGCAAAAGTAGCTCTGTCTGGAGAAATATAGCACATTTGACGTGCGTCGGGAGCCCAGTGACTGGGAACGTTTTACCAGCGTGATGAGCACTGGCATGTCCATATACGCTGGGAAAGCCGGGCTACCACCGTCTAAGGTGCCTCACTGTAAAACCCTTCCCTTTGCCAGTCTCAAAGCATCAGCCCTCGAATGCTGGGATTGTTCGTCAACCGGTTCTACCAATGGACCTTTACGCAAGCTGGGCAGCGCCGTCCGCGAAGCGGGAAGGGATGCGGGGAGAGTATGTACGGACAGACATGTTCGTAACGCGTTACTTATACCTAGTTACGTTATTTGGTAACGAAGTAACGACCTAGTTAATTTTTAAGAGAGGGAACGAGCAACGAATAGTCGCTACTTCTTGATGAAGTAATGAGTAACAGTATTGAGGTATTTCTGCAGTGGAACGTCTACAACTGAAGTACCCACCCACGTTCTCGCCCCAGCTCGGGCTTGCGAATTTGCGCTTAAAAAATGCTAGATGTACCATAAACAAGATGTGCACAAGATATGACAGTAGAGTCACAATTATCCCTGATTGAACGCGTAAAGAAAAGCAAGGAATGAATCTGGACGACACGTATTGAAGGCGGCTAAACCTTTCTCAGATACTACACATTCTGACTAACGAGAAAAAAACGCGTTACTTTCAAGCTCATGTGATGCGTTTCTTTTTTGATAGCATGTTCAAAGTAATGTATTTAGTTTTTTGTTTGAGCAAGAAACGAGTAAACAGTCGCCGACCGATTATTTGGATTCGATCGGGATTCCATAGAAGTCCGAATAAAAATAGAAGTCCGAGAGAGTGAATTCAGTCAAAAAATATCTGTATCGTCAGTTTATATACTAAAGGGCTGGAGAACCAAGTCGATAGCTTGCTGGACGGTGTTTCGCCTCTTCGCGACCAGATCGCTTAATTTTTCATCGGTCTGCGTTGGACGTCCTGATACTGGCCGGCACGGAGTGCAATGCCCACGTCTGTGAACTCCTTGATTGGCACGACAACATCAGTCAAGTTGTTCATAAACGAAACTATAAACCATAAAACAGTGGCGGACACTGAATCGGTTTTTGGACGCTCAGACGACCACGATCCCTTCGTGGATTCGACAGGCTTCCCAGAGGCACAGCACAAAACAAGTCCAAGTCGAACCTAGCTGTTTACGCAGACAATGAACTTGACGATGCAGTCGGACAGTACCTGAACGTTAAGACGACCGAAACACCCCGATCCCTCTGTGAAAAGCACAAAACAAAAGCACCAATCAAATGAACTTCGATTGTGCAAAAAAGAGGCAATGATTCCGAATATGGCCTCTACCCATCTTCTGTACAACATGGACAGCGCCTTCTGTAACAGAACACGCGTAGAACGCCGTATCGACGCTACAGGCCAAACCGAAACAAACAAAAGTGGCGGCGGCTCAGTTCGTCATGGCGTTATGGTGGCCGCTAATAAGGTAAAACAATCGAGTGACGAGGGGTACGTTGTCCGAATTTTCACTCGCTGTTACACACTAGCTCTATAAGGAAGAGTAACGGTTCCGTTAAATTGTCCGAAAAATCGGGCATGTCTGAAATTTCGTACATACCGATTTCAGACATGCTCGATTATTTAATAAACCGCTATCACCAGGAGTTGCACAACGCCACAATACCTCGGTACATTCAAGTACCTGTAGTTCTTCCCAGTATTTCGGCCGAGTCAATGCGCGTTTTCTGCATGCACGGCGTTTGGAAATTTTCGGTTTAGCACAAGTTTTTAATCGGGTATTTTCTCACGGTTATCAGGGGCTGGCTTGACCTTTTGTGCGCCAGGGTGCTACAATAACAGCACCAGCAAAAAGGCTTCGAATTGTATGTCTTCCCGAAAGAAAGCAGCCTCCAAAAAGAGGAGCTAAAAAAGTAAACAGAGCCTGACAGAGCGGCAGGAAAAAGAGCATTTCTTCGATTTGTTTCGTGATTTGCTACATCATTTATATCTAGGGTTCGGAGTTTTCGGTTTAAACCGATAAAAACCGATAAAAGTAAGCCGAATTCATTTTCGGAAATTCGGTTTTAACCGAAAAAGGTCAGTTTTTAGGTTCGGCATTTTCAATTTAAACCGTTAAAAGTACGTCGAATCCTTTTTATAAAATTCTGTTTTAACCGGAAAAGATCACTTTAACCTTCCAGTCGTACCGCAGAGCCGTGGCGAAAAAGTGGAATAACAGTGTCTATGGAAATGTGTCCGAATGTATGGGATACACGGATGCCATAAAGACGTTTTGGTTTAATGTGCGCATGATCGATCGGAACGTGAAGTCTGGGGTGCTATGTTGCGCTTTTTGCACTCCCAGGAGACTTGGGAGAAGGAAGGGACGTCAACGACTAGGGCAAACGCAGATTGGATGTTGACAGAAGAAAACAAAATCAACATCCAACCAGCATTTGCTGCGTTATTGACGTCACTTCCTTCTCCCTAGTCTCCTGGGAGTGCAAAAAGCGCAACATAGCTTCCCTGAAATTCCCATGACTTCACCATGTACTCGTTGTAAGAAAAGGCTGACTTGATGCAAGCTCTGCATGTTATGTTGTGCTTCAAAACGTCCCACCATGTCTCTTTTGGCGGTCAGTGCCAGTCACAATTGGTTGATTGGCCAATTTTGGCTCAGGCAGCGCTTTATCTCCTCAGCCTGCCAGTATCCAGTGTTAGCGCTGAGAGGGCATTCTTGAAGCTCAGGGTCATATTAACAGGAAAGAAAGAGTGCGGATCAAGGAGAAGAACCTGGGAAAGTACATGTGTGTAGTATAATAAGATCACGTCATCCTGATATACAGAAGGTGAAGTTCCGTATTTTGGGGGGGCATAAGCTTCATATGTGACTTGTTTGTACTTCTGTGTTTTTTTCTTTATTCTTTTACAGTTGCCCACATTTGCCAAATAAAGTGTCCATTTCTTTTTCAATATATATGTGCCATTATTCTTTGAGTGATCACAAACACCAGAGAAAAAAGGATCATCTGATCCGGCGTCCGTTGGTGTTTATTTTATATTCACCGAAAAAAGCCGATAAACTTTTGTGCGAATAAATATGCGCCGAAAAAAACCGAAAACTGAATTTTAAAATAAACACCGAAAAAAGTATGCCGAATTTCGAAAAAATAGAAACCGAAAACGCGGAACCCTATTTATATCCACACATTTGTTTACACGTTAGGTCAAGAGTGTAAGATTACGGAGCACGAGACTTAGTAGGGCGTGTGAAAGTGTTTCCCACGTTGGAATCTCCCTGGGCAGTCGCTCTGTAGCGGTCGATCTCAATAGGGGCCTCCGCATTGCTCTACGGCGGCCATCTTTATTACACGTTTTGCTAGATGCGTTCTAGTGGTCATAACTGTTATTGCGACTACATGTTTGAAGCACACTTGTGCTTCAAAACATCAAGGAAATCACTAGAAAAGGGACTGATTCCCGATATGCTTCGCTTGAAAAGAAACCAACATTTTCAAAACCAGTCCTCGTTCATTTCTTTTTAAAAAAAATGTAAAGACGTTGCATTATGTAATCTAGAACTAGAACACTTCTAGAGAGCATTATACGTGCATTGCATTGCAGTTAACAAAAATGCGCTAAGAAAACATCACAAGTTGACTTCTTTTTTAGTTACTTTGTTTATACAGAACACGACCAATGACAACGAGTCTCCATAATACCGTAAGTCACCTCTCTCGAACACTACACCAAAGAATTCTGCAAAACTGCAATGTTGCAGTGATAACGAGTGAATCGGACGGCAACCTCCTCCATTTCTCCGAAACCGCGGCCTCGTCGGGGCCCCATGCAGCAGTATAGGAGCGACGCGTCTGACTACCACAAATGAGGAGCGGTAGATGAGCAAATACAAACGCGCCACGACCCAAACTCAATTAAAAACGGCCTCGTAACCGCGCGCAAAATAGGCTGAATACAGTAAATTCGCACATCCTTTGATTTTGGGGTCACGGGCCGCGCCGCCTATGGCTTAAAACACGCGCGAATCCCCATACTGACGCCATCGCCATTAGACCGACAGGTCATTAATCGGGGCGCCTTTCTAATGGCTTCCTCCGCCGGAACAGCCGAAAGCTCATCAATGCGCTCCCTCGCATTTTTGTGCTCATGTCCATCCGACCATGACGCAAGGGCCTCATAGCCACAACCGCTCCGCGCAGCACGGATCTGTTGAATGGGCTGTGCAGACGGTAGAGTCCGCCGGCTTTCTCTGGGTATGGCTACGCTCCGTTCACCGCCAATCGGACAATACGTCTGTGTTTCGACACGTGATCGCGCACTCGCCCATATCCATGCGCAGAGAGAAGGGTCAGATGATGACAGGTATGGCGGTTGTTTGGTTCGGCGAGCGCGTAGCTCCCACCGCACTGTCAGCCGCGTGAATGGAGTATAACTGTATGCTATGCACTCCAACGTGGACAATGCACAGAATACAGGAGGCTCGAAGCGTTATGTATACGATGATGGACGCTAGAGTTTGGCCTTCGTTGTCAAACGCTTGGGATAGGGACAAGCTGCGTCAGCGCTCCTACGGTGGGTGTGTTATGGGGTACCGGCGGCGTAGTTCGTACGCAGTCGGCAGTAGAGGGGGGTGGGGAGTAAGGAACGTATTTTTCCTTAATTAATTCTGAAAATGTGAAGCACGGGCCCGCCTAGTGAGAAATTGACCCGATAGTGAGAGGTTTACTAGGAAGAGTCGTCGAAGGTACTTTAGTGCTACGACCTTTTCATTGGTTCAAGAGCGCGTAGCGTGTAATAGATCCTTTCAGAAGTTCGGATACATCTAGTGGATAAAACACCAGTTTAAAAGTTTGAATTCTAGTGGCAAATACAATTTAGTATCTATTCGGCAACGGCAGACGTGCGAAAGTTACGATGTTCTTCGCTGTAGAGTTTGTTTGTCTATCCGTTTGAGTTTTAATGGCGTCAATGAACTTCCGTCCAGTCAGATACGCTCAATTGAGTAAATCTCTTGTTAGTATTCATCATGATTTATTGTCATGTGCTGTTTCGGGCAGGCCGAAGCGAGGAATTCTGCGGATTCACATGACAACCTCGAATGCGTAGCGCACAAACCTGATAAGTCCCGTCACGGTTACATCGAACAGCGGACTACATAAAGGCCGGTTCAGACACTTTCGTTTGAGTCCACTTGACTGCGTTGCATCGAGAACCGAAAGCGAGTTACCAGCACATCTCTGCTTCGTTCGAGGCGTGAAATCCAATATAAAAAGTAGCTTGGCGCGCGACATAAGAAGCAGGGATGTCCTGGTTTTTCGCAGCCGCAACGCAGTCAAGCGCAACTGTCTGATCCAGGCTTTACGTGTGTACTCCGGCTCACTAATATCTGCAGTAAAACCAAAGGCACATTCGCGTGAGCCTAGGTGAGCATAATGATTTTGTGTGAGAACTCGCGCATAGAAACCACTTTCCAAAGCCACACGCTGTGTGGCTTTGTACTGCAGATGTTCGTGAGATGGAGTACGCACGTTTCCATCGTTTACAAAAATCACAGTCCAGTCAGCGCTCACTCGCAATAGACCTCATTTATAATCGTGGTGCCACATTCAAAGCATGAGTCTTCCTGCCTCACAGATGGCGGCGCGCCATCCTTGTTCTGGGAACGGCATAGAGGGCCGCTCGGAATATCATGCATCTAGATCACAGTGACGCATCATTTTACTCAAAGCGTTCCTCGTCAATATGAGCGCCTCTTATGCAGCACTAGCATTCAGGTTCTAAAGTTGCTGACCTGAACAAATCTCTTATTACAAGTCCCTCCTTTGGGATTTTTTCCTTATATGAAATGTTCCCCATGTCGCCAGGCTTGTGTCAGTTCAGATTCCTGCACCCCTGTCGAACACTACCGCCTTTACGGTGAAATCGTTAAGCAGCGCCTTTGTATAAGGATTTGTGCAACCCGTTTATTTATCTAATTTTTTGCTTCAAAACAATTTTCGTTAGTTCAGAAGAGGTTTAACGAACGTTCAATGATCGTATGTTGTGATTGGCAACAGACCTTGTGAAATATCAGCGCGCGAAAAGTGGTTTTTATTTTAAACCGGTGGTAACCGGAATTTTTAAATTCCTCGTCCAGAATTGGGTCGAAATGCAGCCGAAAAGGCCGTCATTCTTAAGGTTTGCAGTCGGGCATTTTCGACAACGTGACGCCAAAAATGCATAAGGTCTATTGCGGCCAGCCAGAGATTGCGTGTGCATAACACACAAACGGGAATGAACGCGCACCGATACGCTCTCATGGAAAAGTGAATAGAATGTCCAGGCTCCACATCGGTGCCTCCTTCAATTTTTCCCACATCAACCATCAACAAGCAGCCATCATGATGCACAGATAATATATACTCACGTAACTATAGTCATTGAGGTGGTCAAACTAAATTCTGGAAATGATCTATTCACTCACGTAGAATTCAGTCACATGTTAGTCTCAATGCGAAAATTGTATATATAAAAGAAAAAGCGATGACTCACTTTTGCCGTGGACGTGCCTGTGTGTTACAAGTCGAGTGTTTGAATAGGGTTATGGATCACAGCTCTCAAGTATGCGGTTACTTTGCCACGGGCTAAACCAAAGACCTTCGACAGCTGAAATTCGGTGATTGCGCGGGCGCAGCCTTGCAGCCCCGTAAAACCTACACACGAGGGGTTAGGCTTGGTGAGCGCCAAAAAATGGGGGCAGATTACGCGATAGGAGCTGAAGCTACTTGTAAGCCACGAGGTCGCTGCTGCCGCACCCATCGCCCGTCGCTCAGAATGGGAATTTTCTCGGCTTATCCTCTCAGAAGAAGCCGGCGCAAAAGGGGACCTTCCCCCTTGCCTCGCCGTGCTACAATAAAAGAAAGAAAGAGGACGAGGAGGACTTTCCGGGGAGGAAGTGGCCGAGTGGGCTAACGCGTGTCAGCTCGGAGCGTGGAGCGAAAGCTTGCGCTGGGAACCTCCTGGGTTCGATCCCCGCCGCCCCCGCCCGTTTCGATCTGGATGAGTTTCGTACCGGCACGCGTTCGTGTGATCACTACTGCGTGATGCACGTTAAAAATCCCAGGTTAGCGGTTGTACCGCACTGGCTAAATTTCTCATCTACAGCTAAGAGACCGATTACCCGTTGAGGCGCATCTCCATCAAGGCTGTATAAACATAAAGAGCAAGCCAATTTTTTTGGAGGACTTTCCGCCAGGCGGAAGAATATTTTTGCTGGTCCCCCTTTAAGCGAGAGAAAGGAAGGCTGGGGACGAGAAGCAGGCAAAACGCTGAAGAGAAGAGGAAATTTCCTTCTCTCCTCTCCAGCGCTCCATCTGCTTCCTCTTCCCCGGCCTTCCTTTCCCTCGTCCTACGTTCTTGAGTTGCAACAGACTATTAGCTCCGAGAACTTCGCGTCGCGCCCCCTTACGGCGAACCGGGGTGACGTCACGGCGAGGAGAGAATTTTTCCACGACTCGCCCCGCTCGCCTGGTGGAGGCTGTGGCGACGCTAGCTGTCGGCGCGCTCGTTTCTGTCTAGTTTTTTTTCAGCGTGTTTTTCGTAGGAAGTGTAAATTTTTATATTTGCCTTTATTGAGGTATGGCCTGTAGCTACAGGCGAAACTTTAACCAACATTTTAAGCATGGCTGACAGGGCAGGCAACGCATGAACCACAGCTGGTATATGAAAATAAAGAAATATGGCCACAATTGCAGGAGAATCACTGTAGATTTACATCTCGCACAATAAATGCTGCTGATGGTCTGAATGAATTGGCAGGTTATGTATACTATTTTTTTTGTATCTCTCTTTTTAAACAAGATCGCCGAAGCAAAAAAGCTGCATGCTGGTGGAGCAACATGCTGAATACAGGCTGGGCCATGGGGAAAGAATCACAAATAAAACAGCCCAAGCGCAGGGGGCAAAGTAAAAAAAAAAACAATTAACATTTATCATATACATGTCTCGCATTTGACCTTTGCTGAATTCGGATAGTATTTCAACGGACTACACGGGTGATATCTGTGGACTTGTTTACATCAACCCTCAAGTAATGTATAACAAACGTAAGCGAAGGTGTCTAGCTCGTTATTAGTCCATTCAGTCTCATTCAGAACTCGGAGCTCTCCTACCATTTTTTTTCCTTGTGCAAAAACCTTGGTATCCCCCCCCCCCCCCCCCCTAAGGCTAACTAACAGTCATTACCGTCTACAACATGTTTAGCAATTTCGAAGTACTGAGCCTCATCTCCTACTGCCCTTTTTTGTTTTAAAAGCCCTTTTTTTAAACAACGACCAGTTTGCCTAACATAAGACAACCTATACCGCAACGGAATGTTGTACACCACTCCTACCTGACAATTTACATCTGGGTTTTATGTTGTTTTTTTTTTTTTTGCTTTTTATTTTTTACTGGCACCCTTGAGGACCATTTGAAAAGAGGGGTTAACCTTTCTAATTTGTACTGAGCTTTGAAAACAAAATTTACACCGAACCTCTTTGCCACTGATTTAAAATATTGAGAAATTCCACGTTAGTAAGGCACACAAACAACATTCTTCACAACCGGTTTTTCAAGTGGAGCTGAACTAAACCTTCCCAACACCTTGAGCACCACTCAAGAAATTACATACTGGTGATGGCCCGCTTCCAAAAAAACGCAAATTCTGCAACTAAACTCCCTCTCCAGCCCAATGCATACTGGACGTCTTACAAGCGTTATCCATCACGGATGCAAGTACACCCCTCTTACTCATTTTGGAGTGACAGCGGTCACCTGCCAACAAACGATTTGCCGATTCCTTGCCGTACCTCCAGCACAGGCCCTTTTCCATTTGCACCAGGAGGTCAAAGTACTAAATTTTTCCCCTGAAGGATACTTTCCTCCATGAACGTCAAATCCTGGCACTTGTATATTAAACACTTCTTAACCGTCTCTACCAACCCTTCTTTGAAAGCACAAATCAAAATGTCTATATAGCGACGGACAACGACAGCTCCACTCGGCAAGGACCGCACAGCCGAGTCAAGGTGAACATCCATCTCGTTTGAAACAATCTCAGACAACACTGGTGCAAATGACGACCCAATACACACTTCCTGTTTCTTTATAAAAAAAAAAAAAAATAACTTTCAAAATTTACCACAGTCGATTCTAAATAAAACTCTAGAATGCTAAAAAAAAACTCTCTGCATTAATCCCAGTGGCAGACTGAATCATCACTATATTATCATCACCAGTAGTTTAAGTCTTTGATGTGTAAAGTTGTTACATAACACTTTCTCCCATGATGCGGATTCAATATTTGAATAATTGCAAGTAGACCGTCAATGTTTGAATTGAAGTTTTAGGACTCAGGGTGACGCAGTTGTATTGTCTTTCACTCACGATAAAAAGAATCAAACTCAAATCTAGGCAAAAAAAAAGATATATATATATACATATATATATATATATATATATATATATATATATATATATATATATATATATATATATATATATATATATTGTCCGGCCTCGATTCCTTAGGTGCGCGAGCAAAGACAACGAAACAAATCAAAAACACGCATCATGCCTTCTTAATCACTCAGCAGGCTGCCCGGAACTTTCGTCGAGAACCTCTACCGGATCGCGCCCGCAGATCGTGCCTCACACCAATGGCCGACAGACGCAGCATTCTTACCCCGTCCCTCCGCAATGCGCCTTTAAATCAATGCCGCTTAGATGACTCTCCCCCACCCTCTCCCATAATCCCACCTTCCTTCCTTCATCCCTCAACATCTCCTTATTGCGCTCCCCTCTCCTTTATTTCCCTCCAGCATCCGTTTCTTTTAGCCCGCACCTACACTTCCTCCCCCTCTCTGTCCGCTTCATCCTTGTTGTTATTCGTCTAGGGCTCGCCTTCAATATTCCATCTCTTCCCCTCCTCCTCTTTTCTCTTCTCCTCATTTCCCCATACTTCCCTTTTTTTCCACATGCCGATAATTTCAGTTTTCTTTCCCTCGGAGGTGTCACTCCGCGCTATATCGTGCCTGGAAGAAATTCATCACCGGCGGCTGTCTGCTTCATTAAGGTATGCACGTTCATGTATTTTTTTTTTCTTGAATTGGATTTTTTTTTTTTCATTCCTTAATTTATTCGTGTACCGGCTCCTATCGACCAGCCGCGGGTTGCATTAAGCTTGTTTTTCGACTTGTCCAGAAACCGTCCGTCGTCCACGGTGGCGGATGGTGCGGCCGCCCTTCCGCATTTCTGTCTCGTCAGCAGAGCAGTCTGTGTGTTGACAGCGAGAGAGAGAGAGAGAGACTGAGTGAGGGAGGTCTCGGGACCCTCGGCTGCTTTCCCCAATTTTGCGGCTGTCAGCGCGAGGTTGTGGGTCGCGTTCGTGTGCGAGGCCACGATTGCGTGTGACGTCCGTCCGCGGGACATGACCAATAAGCAGATACGCCCCTGCTCTCGTGTACTGCCTGCGGAGGCGTGCCTGCAAAGCGGTCATGTGACACATGTTTATTCCTGGGCGTTGCGCACGGGTATTTATTCGTGCGTCTTGAGTGATGGCGAAGCTGACTAAGGAGTATTTATGTTGATACATTATGCTCCACAGTGTGGTCACGTTTCGTCTTTAAAGAGACCATGAAATGAATTTCGAGATGGGATAAATGATTTTAGGCTGGGGTTTTACTAATCGCATATCGTTCAGCGAGCCAAAAAAAACTAGTGCACGAGCATAGAGATCCAAAAATACCTGCTTTTTGGTCAAAACAGTTTAAAAATATAGCGGAATATTTCTTACGTTTTTTCCTTAGAAAACTTCCCGCCTTTTCACCGTGAGGCATCCGCGGTGCCCAGGAACGTTAGCCGAACCCACCTCATGTATTGGACACGAGCACTGCGTCACTCGGACCTATGCGCTCGTCAACAATCAATTCTTCGACGAATATTGGATTCGTGCTCGTGGCCAATGAGTTCCGTAACGGCACTCATCATCGCTTGCGTATACCAAGTTTCATGGTGTACATAAAAGGCACTGTATAAGCTTGGAATCATCGCATTCGGTGCACCGCCACGCAACGACTACGTGATTTTTTATTTCGCTTTTAAGTTGAGGAATAAAGTTAAGTAGGAACAAGTTGACAATTCATTTCCTATTTTGTTTTATAAAAAAAAAAACGTAGCAACCATTTTTTCTTTTTCATGCATATTATTTAGAATAAATTTCTGGCGTCTACATCTTGAAATAAACGATGTTTTTTTTTCTCTCCAAACAATGGTAGTTTCAACCCCCCCAAAAAAAAGAAAAACAAGCAGGTTTTCACTCTCCAATAGCGCACTTCAGAAACGATTGAGTGCGGCGAGCAACGGCTCATCTCCTGCTCTCAGTTAGTGTTGCGGACTGACCACTCCGGAGTTGGAATGATTCCGCACTCCGCGACCCCGGAATGGAATGTTAACGGAACTAGATCCCCTTGACCCAGAATGGAGTGGAAATAAAATGGGGGTCTAGATTTTTATGCTAGCTGTGTTGTGTTGATCTTCAACTAGGGCCTGGGCTGCTGGTGTTACGCTGTGCTCGAAAACAAAATCTGGTCGTAAAATAACTGCTAAATTTTCTTTGTTAAAAAACCTAAAATAGCTTCTTTTAAGCTCTTCTTTTGGATGCGAACGATATCTTCATCGTCAAGTTGACTGTCTAGTCAGCCAGGGGGCGATAGTGCTTGAGGCGAAACCGGTCTTTCTGAGCTAAAAATGTTCTTGGGGCGTTAAAGTACCTTTCAATGTTTTTTTTGTTTTTTTTTTTAGTGTAGCGCATGATAGAATTGCTATTTGAACAGCATCATTTCACTGAAGGTGAATGACGGCTTGATTGTATTGCAGGCTCATGCTCCTCCGAGGATCAAATTGGCGCGCCTCCAGTGAAGCAACCATTGTTGAAAAGTTGTAGACGTACATTATGCTGTTCTTGGCGCTGCGAGACGCTAAAGAGCGACTGTTTTAACCCTGCGCAACCGGCATGTAGCTTTTAACCCAGCAGATCTACCAGCGTTCGTGAAGAAAAGAAATAAAAAATCGCATTTAATATGGTAAGAAATCGCAAGGATCGAACTTACAGCAAAAGCAAAAGTATACATTGTAAACCCGGTTTCACGATATGGTCCTATACTTTGTTTCAGCTAAAGTCCAGAAGCAGTCCATGCTACGAGCTGATGTAGAGTCAACAGCACAAGTCACGGGGCCTTTCCTTTTTGTGATGGGTTCAGCAATGATAGAACACGTACAAAAGCATTACGAACACCATGATAGTGCGCTTTTGACGCTGTCTCATTGGTTCTGTGAGCTCGTGGCATCATTCTTGTCTGGACTTCGGGAGAAAGGAGTATAAAGTCCCCGTGCCGGTACCGTTAGCAGATTTGTGTGCTTGCTCAGCGCACGAAGATTTGGGGAAGCTATATGCAGCGTCTCTTCTGAGAGCGCACTGACAGTGATGTTGCGCAGGCATACTCAAAGCAGAATGTGGATAGCATCTGTTTGCGCCAAGCACAAAAAGGCTTCATCAAACAAACAACACGCTGGTCATGTATCTGTGAAGGGTAGTGCGAATTTGTGTTGTAGAAACTTACTTGACTCTGCAATGTTAAAAGATTTCGCCTTTTCCTTGCCTAAATTCCGAGGCGAGGAATTTAATTCTTTGCGCCCTAACAACCTCATTTTCTAGCAAATAAGGTTTCACCGCCTAGCGTACATAGCTGGCACATTAGTTCTTTTTACGCAGTGGTTTTAAAACCAACGAGCTGAACAAGAGATTGATAAGAAAATTCAAACACGAAATCTGCTTTATCAGCATATATGTATCAAAAATGCTTCGGGTTCCACTGCTACGTTCAATCGCTGTCCTCGAGCGTTACGCTCTATCAATGCACATGTCGAGGTCATATGGGCAACGTAGCCCCTTAAGTTGGGGTCACATTGCTCATACATCATCCAAAAGACAGTCTGCAAACACCAGTCACCGCAATACCCGAGGTTCGAATGCCGCGCACCAAGTTTCTCCTTGAACTCACTGCCATGCGGCATTCGACGAACGGATCTCGCGAGGACTCGCTTTCGAATATGTAGGCAGATTGTCTTTTGTATGATCCATAAGCAGTGTGACCACGGCTTAAGCAGTATGAACCCGGCTGTGTGATTTTGACATCAGACATCATGTTAAAGCACAACGTCACGACGTCATCGTCGACGACGAGGTTACGCCACGCCAAAACTTCGTCGTAACGCCGTCATGACGTCGCATTGTATCGCAGGCGGCGTCCACGTTGCCATCGACGCCGACGTTGATGTCGACGGCCCACACAACCTCAAACGTCGCTATGGTGTCACGTTAACGTCCTACTAAACGTCGTCCTTACGTGGCATGAAGTCGTCATCAACGTCAACGCGACGTCACAACGGCGACACTACGAAGTCTTAACGTCGTGTGACGTCGTCTCCTTTGCCAACATGAACGTCGACACGACGAAGCCTAACGTCGCGTAACGTTGTCGTCATCGCTGGCGCGATGACGTCAACAGCGTGAAGCTGTCGGTACGCCGTCGTGATTTCGAGTGGCTTTACGCCGTCGACGACGTCGGCGACCTGTCGCTAAGCGTCTTTATGATATCGCGTCGCCGACAAGGACGGCGTTTTCTTGACGTCGCGTGACGTGGTCGTCGTCAACGTCGACGTCGTTCTTAACGCGATATTACGTTACAACACCGTATTGATGTCGTGTAAAGGCCCGTTCACAAACTTGCGTTCAGAGCGACCGCTCCGCTTACGATCGGATGCAGCCGGTTGGAACGACGAGTTGCCATAGCAACGAAGCACCAAACGGCCGGTTCGTTCGTCTTCGTTTGCAACCCATTGAGTTGAATCGCGCTGAACTTTTTCGCTACGTTTAAAAAAAAAAAAAAAACACGAAGAGACCGCACCGACAGACCAATCATAGGTCGAGGAGAGCTCGGCCGCGCTCGTTGCATGCCGGTCGTGGCTCCTGCTATCTGCTGAAAAATGGCGTCTGTGGTGATCGTCGACGTGGTTTACGGGGCGGATGCTCATCGTTCCGCCTATAACGCTCTCCTTGACTGTCCATTCTCGTCGTGTGTCACGAATTTAAACCAGCACGTCCTAGAAGGAAATGTTGATCTACTCGTGCGTCGATGTCTTGGAGTCACCCTCAAGACTGTAAAAGCGCTCGTGCCTTCGTGTTTGGTTACCTCAACTACAGTGGTCTTTTTTTTTTGTATTTGTGTCTTTGAACATCAACCGGATTCCTTATTTTGCACACTCCGTGCGTGTGCTGAAGTTCAAAGTGTTACTGGTGCCTACTGTATTTAAAGGTGTGTATAAAGTACGTGTGTCTTCAGGCGTTTTCTTCACCCGAGAAAAGTGACTTGTGAAAGCATTCCTGAACGCTCGTAACGTCAGTGATCATGAAATCATATATCTACGTTGCTATACCGCTACTATAATTGCCTCGCATTTTGTTAACGTTGAAAAAGCGTTTGGCGAGATTGGTACTAATCGCCCTTTATCGTTTGGCAACAAACTCAGTGGCGCCATCTATCGGGTGTCTCTGGCACTCTTCTGATTCACGTATATTTCCTAATTTTTTCACTCGCCATTCTTTTATGATAAGAGTAAATTAAGTCTGACAGTTCAATAACTGGCCAATTTAAAAATATAGCGTCTATATTTGATTTCGCGAATACTGCGAAAACCACCATCTAGTTTAGAACAGGAAGTGATTGAGGGCTATTTACACATTGACGCCACCTCGTTTCCACTCATGCGGGAAAGAGCGAATTGACCCTTTTCTTTGTAAATGCCATCAGGCTACGGTGGGTAGAAGGGGACGTGTCAGAATCACGCAGCTTGCTCCGTGTGCTGCGCCGTGCTAGTGTATCACGAGGACGATAAATGGCGCGCTCATTGATTGTGAGATGAAAACTGCAGACGTTGCGCCAAGAAAGGCTCGTTCGCGACGCTGAAATGCTCGTTTGTGGTGCTCTTTCTGGAAAGAGTGCCCCATGAGTCGAGACTACCGCGATGGCAAAATGTCTAACACACTGCTTTGTTCCCGGATGCGCTATGGGGTACGTTTCTGCCAGATATGTACATGTAACCCCCCCTCCCCCCCCCATAAAAAAATAAATGAAAAGTAACTAAATATCGTTACTCGTTATTGGCTCACAAAGTGACTAAATATGCTACTCGTTACCGACTCTCAAAAGGAACGCCCTACTTAACGTCACAAGTAGCAAGCTACCATTTTCGTTACTTCGACGATCAAACACACAACTGCTTTCGTATCATGGTTTATTGTTTTCTTTTCATTAGTTTCTGCACTTAAGTTGTAGGTGTTTCTTCTTAATTTTCAGCAGGGAGCGAGTTTCGAACCGCATCCCGGCGACTCAAAATCGGGAAACGGTCATACACAAGCCTCAAGATGGCCTCAACATTATACAGCTCCCATCGAATCACATCAGCCAAGGCACAACTACACTAGCGGCACGGGAGCTTTCGGCCCACCGTTTGCCGGACGCCGGGCTGCCGCTCAAGATTGGTTTTGGAGGAGAACGGCGAGCTTCCTCTGCCGTCCGACAAATCGGCTGGTGCGCGATTTCTGCCGCACCGCACAGCAAAAGTGGGCCAGTCACATACTGCGCAGATCGTGACGCCCAAGCAATGATCAGCACCGCGTCGCCGGGCCGTTCGAAAGAAGCGTATATCAGCAAATCAGCGTGGTATTTTTCTGCGTCTCCGAGTACGGCCACACTGGCGGAATGGCGCCTCGAGGCACGCACCGTTTAACTGCACCAGGTGCCGCCAAGATCGGTTTTGCCGCAATACGACGAGATCTGCACGCGGTCGGGAGACTGGTCCGTGTGCAGTTTCTGCCAGCCGTGCCGCACAGAAAAACAGAAAAGGAACAAGCGAGAAGTGTCCACTATATGACATAGCGACCCCATGGCAACGCACAGCCACCACGAGCCACGCTTTCACTTTCAAGACTGGAGTGACCGCGGCCGTTGCCAAGAGCTATCCCAGCCAATCCAGTGCCAAAAGCGTGCCATATGCGACGTGACGCCTTTTTCGGAGGTTGATACGGGGCAGTGCAAGGGGGCAGAGTCAACACCCTCTAGAAACTAAGGCCCGTTCACCTTCCCTTTCCCACGGCGCTAACGTCACGTACCCCGATCTAGCCTCGGCGCTGGATAGCCGCTACGCCGTCCGCATCTCTTCCCGCGTGAGCTGCGTTCACTTTACTTTTGCGTGCAGGGTTTTGTTTGCGTTTGGGAACCACGATGGGTTGCTGTTGTGTCCCAAATTGTCAAGGAGATTATAAGAACGGGCTCAAGGTTCGTACATTTTCCTTCCCAAAAGATCCAGCTCGGAGAGCCCAGTGGAAGAGAGCCGTCTGTCGAGATGACGTCGACTTGGACACGCTAGAGGATCCGCAAGTACGCGATTTCCTTATTCATTCGATACATGTATAATTATAATTGAATCTGACACTGAAGTAGGTTGCCGGGAAACATATTTGCTTAATTAGCGTTACTGACTTAAAGTAGAAATACGTAAGGGAGTTCTCGAGCGCGGTCCGGCCGTAATTAAAATGAATCGTTTAAACCACCCAATAAAGTGAGCGCAATGAAACTCTTCATCTATTTATAATACTCCAATTTTGTGAGCGTGTTTCCAGAAACAACAAAAAAAAGCTACACTTCGAAGAATTGTACTGTCTGCCTTCGTCTCTACTTGTTTTATTCTTTTGTGTTTCTCAAATCATCTCTATGCACAGGGAAAACAAACGATAACAAAGTTTGCTTGATGCTGCTACTCACAGATGGCGCCATGATATTTGAGAAGGTTGTCCACTACCGTTTCAGATGTACCTGATCACACGACAACCGTAGTTCCATGCGTATAACCTCGTCAGACGTCGTGGAGCCATTTGTGAATGGCAGCATCAGGCAGACTGTTTGCTCACGTATTTTCTCCCCGTTCAAATTGAGATTGCGTTATTTCTTCCTTGTTTTAGTTGCTGTGAACCCACACTCACGAAATTTGAGTATGATAAATGTACCACTTAAAGACACCTTTTTGGAGAGTTTTGTCGGGCTCACTTTATGGACTGATCTAACGGTTCACTTGACAACCAAACCGCGCTCGAGAACTCATTTGAAATTAACAAAGGAATGGAAAGGAGACAGCCTACTGTGATTCGGCCATTTCCCAGGTAGCACGAAAACATTATAATAATGTTATTTTATTGTTTGGCCCAAACGTTCGAGAAATGTCCTTAATGCCATTTAATTTAATGTTTACCCAACGTTTATGTGTACGTTAGGTTAATGTTTTTCCAAACGTTATTTCAACACATAGGAAACGTTCCTGCGACATAAATTTAATGTTTGCAAAACATTAAACTAACATTGAAGGAAACATTACTATAATATTTCTGGAACACTCCTGCGACCTATATGCAACTTTTCTAAAACATTAAATTCGCATCAAAGAAAATGGTACTGCTACACTAGCAGAATATAAAAAAATGTTAGAAAGAACTTTTCAGTTGACAAAGACAAAAATATTGTAAATCAGACGCAACCGCTATTCATGCAGTTACGACTGTGCTGTGAACGAGGCGAACTGCATGGGTAGCAATTGCGTCCGATTACAATACTTTTGTCTTCGTCAACTGAAAAGTTCTTTCTAACATTTTGCGGATATTCTGCTAGTGTAGCAGTACCATTTTCTTTGATGTGAATTCAACGTTTTATTAACTTGCGTACCAACAAAATCATAGGTACTCAAAGCAGGAAGAAAGGTGTTGGAAGAAAACCTCCTTGAAACCCAACGACAGGCAGTGTTTCGCTACAGGCATGGCTTTTCCAAGGACTGAAAGAGGTAAGACTTGCAGCTAAATATTGCGTCCTGGGCCTTCGAGGAGGTCCTTTTTCGCATACATAGCAATGTTTTCCAGAAGGTGAACCACCGGACTCCAGTGCACTACATATATAACTGCACGGAATTAACTGTTTGCACATTTTGAAGAAGCTTGAGCGTAGCATGTTTGTTAACCGAGGAAAAGAATTTTTGTGAAAGGCACAAACTACGCACTATTAACAACAATGCTAGAATGCACAACCATTGCCAAGCTCCTTTTCATCACAGCACGTATTGAGACGAAATTAATTGCAATTTACTACCCTTGCAGAGATGTAATCAGACAGGTAGATGTTCTAAAACAGATTTATTGTGGTTTTAGATTAAGAGAAACGAAGCATATACATACGAGCAAGGATGCTGCTAGACTGAGTTATTAAAATGACTCACCAATAATTTAAAAAAAAATCTGTATGTACTACAGAAACAAGCTTGAAACTCACTAGAAGTGGTGACTAGAGCAGGTGATTAGAAATGAACAAACGAGATTATATATTGCGACGGCTTGAAGCTGAGTCATACCTACTTGCCGCAATACCTTTATTGGAAGAAGGCATGCCTTGGGGGTTTTAACCTTGGATAAAATTTACATTATAGTTGTCCTTGCGCTGGCCGTCTAGATGCCCCTCCATGCTTGTGCTTATAGTTATCCTTCAGTTGAAGACGTCTTCAGTATCTTTAGGGTGCATGTAAGGGCAGCTTGAAATAAAGAGCAGAAGAGGATTCGGAATCAATAGACAATCACAACAAGTTGTATATGACATAGATGGTTAAAGTCAGCAAGCAACGTGATTAGGAACTACCCCAGCTCCCCACCTTTCTACTGTACATGACATATAAAACAAACCTCCCATAAATTGAACCAAAGTAAAAATTTGCATTGATTTAAAACCCCTATACAACAAGTGCTTGAGAAATAAAAGTAGCAAATTAGAGTTTCACAACTATTCAGTGATATTAAGCACATTAAACTGAGCCAGATCTCTCTTAGTATACAAATAGGTAGGCTCGCGATAATTCAAACTCTGATATTTAATACATCTCGTGAAGTCAAACAATTTTCAAAACTTGGGTTGTCCCGCTACTTTTTCAATGTATTCATAAGTCGCTTCACTCGAACACCGTTTTTGTGTAATTCATAAATTTTGTTTTCGCAGCACTGTTGAGCGCACTTCTTTCTGAGCACCTGTGCACTGCGGAGAAATAACACCCGTGAAGCTTTCTTCCGCTGGTGTTGCTTTTCCGCAGTGCACCAGGGCTCGGTAAGAGGCGCGCTCAACAGGGCTAAAGCAGAGCAGAGCCATATATAGACCGTTTTACTGAAAGAGGGCGAGGGAAAAAAGGGAAAGGGCTACCAGCACTTTCCCCCTTTCAAGCTCAAACAGCATATATCACAAAAAAAACTTTCACACACCTTGCAAGCGTACCCCATGTTCATTGACGGTACAGCGTGAAGCTCGGTGCACGCTCCATTCACAAAATGTTCCAAGCACAGTTCAGAGGGCGGCGTTGGGGAAACGTCTTTCTGGCTTACGGACGCAACCCATGGCCGCCGGAGATTGGGGTCATGTGGAAACAGCTGCACTCACCTTGCCGGATTCCATGGAAGCTACATAGGTCCTCAGACAGTATTCGACGCTTTTTGTCGTTATTCGTGTACCCTATAACGCAGCAATGGTGCCCCGATGACCGGGGGACTGTCGCCATTGAAGCCCGTGGCTCTGATCAAGTTTTGGAGTTTAAAACAGAGAAGTGCGAACGAAGTTCGGGCAATGAAGACACCCAACACCGGTGAAGCCTCTCATAGGAGACTTTTACTCTTTCTAATGCTGCAGCAAGAGGGAAAACACCGGTACCCCTTTCCCCTTATCTCTCGTTCTCAAGATGACGCTATTCACGATAAAACAGTCTATAGAGAGCTTGTCCATGAAAGGAGCGGGCAGAGCCAGGGCATGCGCCAGACGCAGATAGAGGGCTTGACAACCTCTCTTGGTCAACCAGAAGCCGAAAAGAATCTCCTAGCCATGGTAGCGAGAACCGGTTTGAATAAGTGCGTAAGGGTTAAAAGTAGTAACTCTTCATGGTTATGGTGCACGCAATGTTTCGATTATAGTTATGCAAGAAGACGTAAGCAACGAATGTGTCACTTGATTTTTGTTTTGCTCAAATAGAGTCTGACCGCTTCGACGGCAGATTCCCGGAGCTCGGCCCTCGAAACTTCATGTGCACCATATTTACAGTCACTGAGAGTTACTCCGGCGCTCTTATTAATTTTGTTTATCGCAACAACCGCCAGGGTATTATGTGCAGCTTCTGGTTGGCCGCATTTGCATTTGTGAAAACGCTCCGGGATATGCCCAGCCCACCTTCGGCCAATAGTGCTTCCTCATTTGCTTCGTATGGATCCCAATTAATGGTTAAACTCTCTCTATAAACGACTCTGAAGGAGAAGACACATGAGTGATAAAAAGAGGTGCCGCGTAGCAGTTTACACATCAACATGCGTGGATGCTGTGATGTGGAGGCACGGCTTTATGTCACAGCGTTCACGCAAGTATAATAGACAACTTTTTGCTAGTTGAACAAACTTAATTTTGTTTTGAGGCGTCATGTGCTGTCTAAACAGTCCCCAATGAACAACATGTTTGATAGTTGAATAAACTTGTGTCATAAATTTCACTAATGTTTCATAAGTGGCACAGCTGCCTATGATTAGTAGGTTTGTGTAGAGGAAATCATCAAATATCTGTTCTGTGTGTAGTCATCCATAAATCAAATCATAATTTATCTTGCAACATACCTAGATGAACTTCTGATAATTCAAGCTTTTGATAATTCATGCCGAATTTGTGGCTTCCTGGAGTTTGAATAAATCAGAGTCTACTGTACATCACATTCACATGAATGGTTTAGCTTCTTGGGCTTAATAAAATCTGTACCTTTCTCCACTAGCATTGCAATAAAAGCAAAATAGTACAGGAATGTATTTGCTTTAGTTGCATGCACTGGCACAGGCCTGTGCAACTAAGTCAAGCTAGCATTAAAGGGAAGCTGAAGCACTTTGTAAGAAATCTGAGTTAGGAGCGAACTTCCATAGCATTTTGTCCCGTGAACTCAGTAACCGTACTAAACTTGGGCGAAAGTCAACGTAAACTCCAGTTATTTAAAAAAATGTAATATGTGCAGCGATTGCAGTAGGGCATACAGTAAGTCTCTCTTCCACCTGTAATCTGTCCAAAGCGTCGTGACGTCATTGTTGGCACCCCCAAGTCAGCCTATTTGTGAGCAAGGGTTAACGGACCCTTTGCCAGTTTTAATCTCCGTTCTCGTGCTCTGCTTTGTTCGGTGTGCCGCAACATGCAAGGCTACGCCGAAATTTTAATTAATAATTACAACGCTCCTACTAACAAGATTAAAAGAAAACTTAAGACACCATTTTTAAAGTGCGCTCATTAAAACTTTTATTTTTTTTTAATTTAAGGACTTTCTTATTCTTTTTTTAATTTTAAACATGGCACCTACGAAGCACTTCATTAATCTAAAATATTATATCCGTTTTCATCTTAAGAACCGTAGTAAAACAAGGTTTTCCACACTAGTGTTGTCAACGACAGGAGCCGTCGGCATGTGTGCGCGAGAACCGCGAACGCATGCCGCAACCGGTCCACGCGATGTGGTATCATCGGCGTGTGACGTCACCTAGATAGGCTGTGTGTGGACAACGAAGAAGAAGGGGAAGTAGACTCGAGATGAACGAGATTCGGAAGGTAGGTACCCGTCTCGGTGACGAACGGGTATCGTCGAAATAAACCGCTTGTTTTTATAAGAAAACGAAAACCGCAACGTCTGTGTGACTACAGAAAAGCTCAGAAGTGGGATCGAGAGGCCCCGACTTGAGAAGCCGTTCGGATTGAATGCTACAACGTAGGTAGCGCTCTACGAATTCTTGCTTTACCCGAGATCCTCAACGAGAGCTCCGTCCACGTAAATCCCGATGTCGAGAAGACGTAAGCTAACGACAGGAGGACAAGGGCAGGGGACCCCACGAGAGTATGGACCACAGATATGCTTCGCAGTGCGGAGGTGCGTGACGGACACTCGGACCACGACGATCGCCAACACGACAATTTGACGACGGAAGCCGGGGACACCGCGACGTCGAACGACCACGGCCTAGCTCCTGACGGTGCAACGTCCGGAGTCCTTGACCTTCAAGTGCTCATGCAAGCCGCGATACGAACTGCCGTACGCGAAGCCTTGGAAGGAGCGGCCCAGCTTTTCCAAACGACGCAGTCACCACAACGCCACCCACCAACGGGGGCTTCGAGCGCCATGGACGGACGGCTGCCTACGACGAGCGCCCAGTTGGTGCCAGTATATGATCCATCATCGGACACCCAGCTTACGGTGGAAGCGTGGCTCAACAAGGTTGACAATCTTGCTGCGGCCTATGAATGGAGTGATCGACAAACGACCTGCTTTGCTCTCACTAAGCTTCATGGCGTCGCAAAGACATGGTATGACGGTTTGACCTCTGTTCAACGAACCTGGCACGAGTGGAAAGTGGAAATGAAAAAGGCCTTTCCGTCGGCATCGAGTTTTCAACACGTCTTCAGGGACATGGAGAAAAGAAAGAAAGGGCGCCACGAGACCATCGAAGCGTACTTTTATGACAAGCTGGCGAAAGCACGACGCTGCAACCTGGATGACGGGACGTGCATCGAGTACCTGATCACTGGACTAGACGACGAAGATTTAGTGCGGTCTCTGAGCGTGCGAGATTACGCCACCCCAGACGAGCTACTTCGGTGCATGAAGCGACTGCATGAACGAGTCGATGTGATCAAGCAGACTCGGGCCAAAACCCTTCATCAACCGCCGACTGGTCAACGTCAAAATCGCGGTTTAGACAACAACGAGCCGACGACCAGGGCTCCACGAAAAAGATTCAACGAAACAGGCGAGCCACTTTGTTTTAATTGCTCGACATACGGACATTTCTCGGCTGCATGCCCGAAACCTCAGAGAAAACCAAGATGCACCAATTGTGGGAAATCTGGTCACGAGACGAAAGACTGCTTTCAAAAAAGAAACTCAACGAACACGAGTGACAAGAAAGCGAATGTTCTAACCCAACAAGGTAACAAGACGTGGGACTGCATGGCGCCAAACGAGAAGTATTTCATGCAGGCAGTTCTAAACGACAGGCCAATCAAAGCTTTCGTCGACATGGGAAGCCAGTGCGTAACGTTACGAGAAAGCGAAGCGCAGCTGATGAACGTGACCTACGAACCGTTGAATCATCCATTCACAATCAACGGGTTTGGCTCTGGAAAAACGACGCCTTTAGGGAGTTTCCAAGCAACATTGACGGTCGACCAAGCCAAGGCCAACGTCAAGGTGTACGCGGTGCGCGACGCAGTGCAGATTGTTCCGCTGCTTGTCGGACAGCCTTTTACTGAACAACCGCATGTTACGGTGGTACGTCGCAAGAACACCCTACGCATTTTCGAAGAGCGTGACACGTCTGATGATGAGGACGGGACTTTGGCCAATCTTAAGATACCGGTCCTGCCTCCACGACGCGTAAGCCTATGGGTCAAAGAAGCGGTCGTAATCCCTCCAAGCTACGTCGGGATTATCGCGCTCCGCTCCGGAGAAGGGACACAGGGAACCCACGGATACATCTTTATTGATAGCAGTATCCACGAACCGCTTGGGCATTACATCCCGACCTGTGTTTTGAGAAAACACGATCTGGGAGAACTGTATACTCCCGTAACTAACATATCGGCTACGCCGCTGATCGTCGCTGAAAACGAACAGATCGCTAGAGGAACATGGTGCACGGAAGAAGACGCTAACACCAACCTCGACGCGTACGTAAACTACAGCGAAAGAAAGCCGACAACCCTGATTGCAGCAGATGACGTAGATGTCAGTCCATCTATTTCTGACTCGCAAAAGAAAGCCCTCGTCAACACGATTAATGAGTACCGCGACTGCTTCGCTACATCCCTATCGGAATGGGGGTGCGCGAAGGCAACGAAGACGAAGCACATTGACGCGCTCAGTAGGGCTCCTGCATCGAGACCTGAAGAAATGGATATCGCAACGGGCGAGTTATGGAAGCTGCGCCCTAAATACCGAGGCCCGTATATCGTTGTAGAAAAGGTACCTCCCGATAGGCATAAAGTGAAAGATCTACCGGAGACCCAACGGTCGCAACGTTTCTACGAAGGTGTTGCCGCTGTTGACCAAATGAAGCGCTTCATGGCCAGCGCTGAGAGTAGCACCGACAGCAGCGACGACGGCCTGTCAACGGAAACGGAGAGCGACACAGGTATAGCAGGGGTAGAACCTCAGCAAGAGCTAGCGTGAGACGGATGATCACTTCGCCGAAACATTCCAACTTCCAGCGACGGGAAGACCCAGCCGGGGCGACTGGGATGGAGGATGGCCGTGTTGTCAACGACAGGAGCCGTCGGCACGTGTGCGCGAGAACCGCGAACGCATGCCGCAACCGGTCCACGCGATGTGGTATCATCGGCGTGTGACGTCACCTAGATAGGCTGTGTGTGGACAACGAAGAAGAAGGGGAAGTAGACTCGAGATGAACGAGATTCGGAAGGTAGGTACCCGTCTCGGTGACGAACGGGTATCGTCGAAATAAACCGCTTGTTTTTATAAGAAAACGAAAAACGCAACGTCTGTGTGACTACACTAGTGTTAAATTAGAGCAATGAGAGCAAAGTTGTTTCGTAAAACTGGTGCTCACCTGATATGCATCTGTGGAATGAGGCATTGACTAGCAATGACTTATTGCTCCCAGAACTGAAGAGGTGGCTCTGTAAAAAGAAAGTAATGCTCAGCTTCATGCACATATTTTGTACAGCTGGAAGAGATAAAAGATATTGTTAATTATTAGCAATCCTTCTGATGTGCAAACTTTACTGTTCAAGGCTGTTAGGAGCAGTTTACGACACTAGTGCTCAATCAAAACAATTAGAGAAAAGGTTTCTTTAAAGAAAGAACATTATTTTAAATTGATAGTGACTTTTACCTCAAAGTGCTATAAGGCATGATATGCAGTATTTAGGAGGGAGTTTATTTTGTTCATTTTATTTTAAACTGAAGCTGTGTATAGGCCATATGACGTCAGATCACGTGACATAAATTTACCTGCCAAATTTAGTGGGGAAATTGAATTGGTGTATAGGTCACGTGACATCACAATTTTTCCGCTAAATTCAGCGGGGAAACTGAACTCGTCTGCAGGTCACATGACGTCCATTGCTGCATAGGGCACGTGACGTCTATTTTCCGCTAAATATATCAGAGAGCTTGAAATTGTCTGTAGGTCCTGTGACGTCAATTTTCCTGCTAAATTTAGAGGGGGAAACTCAACTTGAGTAGAGGTCACGGAAATACAATGTTCCCGCTAAATTTAGCAGCAAAGGCACGGACGGATGGACACAATTTTGGAATTGGAGGGTAACGTTAAAAAGCGCTTCCTGTTTAAAAAAAGTGAAAGCTGCTCACCTCATGTGCATCTCTGGAAAAGGGCTTTGACTAGCAATGAATTATTGCCCCAGGACTGAAGTGCTGTTTCAGTAATGCTTCCTGCACAAATAATTCAAGTGCAAGAACACAAGCCCCCAAAATGTTCTTGACATTCTTCTCCCCATACTTTTTTGTGCATTGAATTTATTTCATTCCTTGCGCAATCCCAAAGATTTCCAAGTGCTTGTCCTAGGACTTTCTGTTAGAGCCCGGTTCATGTTGCAGAAACCTGGCTCAGTGGGTTACCCGGAGCATTCATTGTCCGTCGAGACACTTTTCCTTTCACCCCATCCTGTTCTTGAAGCAGAAACTTGTCTCCCTTGTCTACAATTATTAAGGACTTTTTGCAGATCCTACACAGGTGGTTGGCATTGCCAAAATAATCTCAAGTCTTCGCTTTGAGCATGGAATAAGTGTTACGAAACTCACAAACATGGCAGTAGCATACTTTTCACTTTTGCACATGTAGAAGAACCGCTAATTTCTATTAGGAAAGTCCAAGGCTATCAGATTGCTCACCGACAGCAACTACCACGAAGAGGGAGGGGGGGGGGGGGCATGATTGTGAGGGCAGCTGGTCTTAATGCGTGTGCATTTCTGAAAGTTGCAAGCAAGACTTCTAAAGAAAAATGACCAAATAATGCAACAAAATATTCTTCCATTTCATTTCTCATACCAAAAGGTTGGTATGAGGAACTTTGCCCTGCTGACACGACGCAGATTCTAGTACTCATCTGCGTCGAGAAGCTTCTGTCAAAACGCGTCCACCACGCCGCCACAACCGCTTTGAATCTCCAATCAACCTTTCACCCAGCAAGACCTTTCTTGTGGCTGTGTTGTGCTGAAGGCGTGAGCGGAAAGTCAGTGAAGGCATCTGCAAATGCCCCTTTGCGAGCCCAGGAATTCGTCGACTCCACGCCAAAGTCTTTTCAAGCAGGACCATGCTTGTGTCTTTGTCATGCCTTGGTTTAGTAAAGCTAGTGGCGCTTTGCACTAAGCCTATCATGGTGTTATGTCCCGCTCTGCACGTAACAGCGGTGCACAGTTCTTGTTCAAAGTAGCAAATGGTGATTTCGATCTTGGACAACGGTGCCCCAGTGCGATTGTGAAGTGTTGGAGTTTCGCGGCACTATGGGGTCGCGAGCGTGATCGATTCGTCCTGGCTGTCATTTCCACATCCGCTCCCTCGTGTGGATGCGCTTGGGAGACTGACGAACCGCGGACATAATCAATCCGTCTGCGGATCAGTCCGTCGTGTGAATCAGCCATCAATGAACAGTGCTGATCATTTTGATTTTGATATAAATGAACTGAGCAGCACCATCTTGCAGGATGGCTAACCCGCCTAAAACCCCTGGATACATTTGTGTTAGTTTCGTAAGTGGTGTCAAAGTGCCAGTGCACGAGGCATGTGCAGCACTTGAAAGCAAATGGCAGTGTATAGTCCTGAAATGAAAGGTACTTGAAAGTGAGTGGCACGTGTCTCTGGCGTTCACACAATTAAGGCTGAACCACATGTACGCAATTTAGCGAGCGACGGCAGCAAGCGAGAGATATTTCTCACCGTTGCTGATCGCGTTGCTCGGTTTTTGGATTTCTAGAAAACTTCGCTCATCGCATTGGTCACTCACTCCCGCCGCTTTCATGTTGTTTTCCTCGTCGTGCCGTTGGAGCGATAATTGCTTACATGCGGTTTATATGTAATGGTTGCCGGCACTTGCCAAAATATGAAGCGTGAATTTTATCGAAGGCTTTGCCCTTGCCGATTCTCAGCCTGCTAGGAAAACGTTGGGTTCCAGTGAAATACGACTACGAGATTTCTCACTTTCCTTATGAACTAAGGAGGAAAGCTGAGCAAGAAGTAGTTTGAAAATAAGTTCATAGTCTCGGAAGGAAGTTGTTCAAAGCACCATTTTTTGATTAAAAGGTTAAAAGGCGCGAACAAAACAGGACGAAAAAAAGGCACATGTACGACACAGACAGGTCTGTGTCTTACGTGTCTTTTTTCGTCCTGTTTTGTTCGCGCCTTTTAACCTTTTAATCAATATGAACCAACTAACCCAACCAGTTTTGTTGCATCAACTTTTTTTCTGTTTTTTTTTTGTCACTACTCAATGCGAGTTCTTGTTTTTTCTTCCAACCTTCACAATGAAGGTTGGTTAGTAAATACGCCTGTGGGTTAGTAAATAAGTGCAACATATACAGGATTTTGTATAATAAGTCAGTGCTCCAATTGAAAAAAAAAAAACTCTTTATACACTTCGCAAGCAACATATTAATGCAGACCCTACTTCTAAAGGCGCACGTCACGCAATGTTTCGTGTAGTTCACGAGGACAAAATTCGAACTTGAATTCAACCTCCCACAGTGGAAGCTAATACGAGCGTCAGCACGCTAGCGGCTACCTTTAGCAGTTATGGGTACCGCAAAACACACCGCCTAGCTAGGTGGTACCAAGCCGCCACCCGATTTGCAGAAATCAAGCCTTTCTACGAGAATAAGCTCCCTGACACACTCGCCAAGTACATCGCTTGTCCCCCCTGCCTCCGGTGGGACCTTTGCCTCTTGGTGAGCTCCAGCAATCTGACTGCTCGCTCAGGGACAGGTCGGTTCCAGGATTTCCTTGGCAAAAGCTCGAGGGTCATCCAATGCGGAAAGCACGTGTCCGACAAGGAACCGCACACATTCGCTTTCACGCCGACTGCACACACAAGAAAACGTCATAAACGCTCCAAACAGAAAGGACTGGAAAAGTAAAACGAATGGGCGAGCACTCACCAATTAGACTCAAAACCACAGCTGGTACATGGGCACGCCGGCACTTAGGGTACTTCCTTTTATGAAGAACGTTCTTCGATGTTTTTTTTCTGAAAGTCTGAAAGCGCCCGCCCGCTCGCTCTGTTTTTCTATTTTGATACGATGGCGATGGAGATGCGGCGATAATCGTTGCTGGCTAGTTCCGATCAAGCTCATTTTACGCATTGTGAATGTGCGTGTTTTAGTCAACTGAAATTAAAACTGTCAAATAGAGAAAGCTGTTTTAGCATTTATATAATTATTTGTGATGAACCAGGTTGTAGTGCACTGTGTACTAAACTGACGCTTGGCTTCGTTTGATTTTAACATGGCAGCAACGTTACTAAACCACTAAGTTGGGAAATGCCTTAGAGACTGCTCTGAAAAAGTGGCCCCGATCTGTCCTCGAGCATCGAGCTAATGGCGAACACAACGCCGCCATTAGCTCGGTGCTTTAATCTGCCATTTTGGCGCCGAAACAGATAAAATGGAAGAGGTTACAGGGGTGCCAGCCCCGTCTCCCCAGCGGACGCTCCGCGTCTTACTGCCGAAGTTAAAATGCCCCTAGGTCGGGACGCGCTACCTGAAAGCACCGCTGAGGCATGGTTGTATAAAAACAATATTAATTGTGCCGCTAAACCTTGCAAGCTCAAGATTCTAAAAACATCACCCGCTTTTTATTTTGTACTAAACTCCAATAAATTTCATACAAAAAGAGCATTTTCCGTTTGTTATACGTAAAAAACATGCTTTGTAAAAGCTCAAGGTGACCACAGTACAGAAAAATAATAAAGAGTGGCGCTGTTTTCGTATTTAGCTCGGTCTCGGTGGACGCACGGCCCAGGTTTCAACGGCGAGTTTCCCAACTGAGTGTTTTAGTAAAGTTGCATGGCAGCGACCACCATTTTCTCGAGTGCCGCCGTGCTCGACCTACTCGTGCGTTGGTTGTCCTGCCATCCACCTCCTGCGATTCGCATCAGCCACAAGCATGCTGTCTAGATGTTATGGCCCGCCGGAAAGAATCTTCAGTCTCCTTGGAAGCAAGGACGCCACTAGGGTTGCTCGGACGTCGTCGGCACCCACGAACCGAGTCAGTGAGCCTCACGTCGTTTGCTTGGTTCCTTCACGTTTCCGGCGACGGATCCCCCAGCCCTGGCAGTGCAAACGAAGGGCACTTTGTGTTGTGTTGTGTTCTGATGTGACGTGTTGTGACAGAACTCACAGCTTATGTTTTTACTGCTCAGACATCCCACATGTGTACAGTGCTGTAGGCATTGCCAAGCAATTTCGAAAAGCCGCTTGCCACCGTTTTACTGTTCCCGACGTGCCTGATTTTCGTCAAACGTAAGCGAACGTAAAACAATGAATTGCAAGCGTCCCAGCTGGCGCCTCAATCATGCAATCATGTTGGCATGCACGTGAGGTCAACTTCGACAGGCTTGCTGTTGGGCATGCTTCGCCGCGCGAGCGCAGACAACGGCTGTCCGATCGAAAGCGAAACCACGCCCCTCAGCTCCGTCGCTAACTTATCCCCAAAAGTGTACACAAAATGTAACTTTCGAGCATGCGACAAAACGGTCAGTGGCGCGTGCTTGCGAGGCCGGCAAACAAGGTACAAGCTAAACCCATAAGAAATAAATAACCTGAGTGCATCGATGCAAGACATCGCGAGCCAGCCTCAAAAAGTTATCGGAGCGCTTTGTGCAACGACTGAACTCGAGACAAACAAGCAGGCTGTGCGGGTTCAGCGTGCCGACCTTGCCTTCTTTGCTTTAGCTCACTTCTCTTCACCAACTTTCTTTCACGGCAGATTTTTCACGTATCGAGGTCCCTCTAGAAAGAAGGCCCACCGAGAGGAATCTAGATAATCAATACTTTGACAGAGCAGTCTTTGAATTAAAGATGGATTTTTGTAGTAACGTATGATATAAACAAGGACAGGAATGGTGATGAACATGCGGCGGTACTGAGTTTCATTTTAGAAAGTACCATATCTGCAGTGATGTGGGGACGGATAGATTCGACGTCGCGCCACCACGGTGACTGAAAGGCAGTGACCAAATACAGTTTTCCTACGGCCGTTGCCTCAGCTCACAAAGTAACTCCTACCGAGCAAAAGCGTGGTTTCGTTTCACAGCATGACGTCATGGCTGGTACCCTGCACGCTGGCGTCGGAGCGTCTGCACACATCCGCGTCTATCGCTGAAAATATAAAAAAAAGAGACGAGAGACGAGACCCACAAGACGAGAGCGCAAAACACGAGACGCCGGGAAAACCATGCAAGACCCGGTGGACAATTGATGCACGGTACTTTGTGTCAGGCAGCCGCTTGCGCCACATAACGCACGCCTGCTCAATTACAGTTCTCAGTTTAGTTTCGGTTTTGAAAGGCGAACTAATTTGGTCCTTAGGCGCAGGCTTGGCGCAGATTACCCATATTTTGGCGAAATGTAGCAGGATGCAGCAGGGTTAGCCCATTGGCGAAGTTTGGCGAAATTGGCGCAGCAATCATATCACTGAACCCTTGTAAACTTCAAAATAATGTTAGGAGCATAATGTTACTAAATGTTACTTTAATGTCAGTACTCATAACATTGTTTTACAGTTATGTATTGAATGGTGTTATAACGTTTTGTACACAACAATATCGTTATACGTCTAATTTGAACGTTACCCTATTGGAAAACCCCAATATGAACAGCGTATTATGGATATTGTTAAACAATATCTTTTTATTGTATTACAATACAATATAGACAGTGTATTGGAAAATATTACATTTATTGTATTGTATTACAATAAGGGTTTGTTATGGGATTCCAATATCCATAATACGCTGAAAATATTGGAAACCAATACCGTATAAACCCTTATTGGATCCCCATGTGTCGCATGGGGATCCAATAAGGGTTTACGATTCCAATATACTCAACGTATTATGGATATTGGAATCCAATATATTATATCGGCTACCAATAAAACTATATACGAGTTGGAATATCACGTTCAGCGCAACATTTCTCTGCAACGCAGTCTCGTCTTGTGTGTATTTCTAAGTGATAAATTAAAAAAAAAAAAATTAGCTGTTGTGAAATTGTGAATAAAGAAGCAAAACACTGGACTTATCCATACCAAATATATTTAACATATTCCTGAACTGGAGGATCTGGCATTTACTGCAAAAGAAAGTTTATTGTTTAGGACTCTCATTCAAAAACTTGATGTTTGAAAACAGAATGTGAAATCCTCACCTTAATGAAAACAGCACCTGCTAGCTGTAGTCATATAGAAACTGCAAAATAAAAATTTGTGATTAGTTTGTGAAAACCCTATTGAAAAAGTCCAATATGAACTCGGCTTATCGGAAATATTGTATTCCAATGAAGATGATGGAAACCAATAAAAACTTACTGTTATCCGATTAAGCCAATACGCACGATGGGAATTAATATCGGAGCACAATATCCCGATATAGTATGCGGTTATTGGTATACAACAGGATATTGGAGCACAATATCCCGATATAACTTGCGGTGATTGGTATACAACACGATATCAGAGCACAATACCCCGATATACTACACGGTTATTGGAATAGAATACGACATCGCGTGCATATTGGTGACCGACATGGACATACTGTACGGCCACACGATATACAAATATCGGTCGTCGATCATGGGACCAAAGGAGAATACAATATGATATCGCGTGCATATATCTCAGAACGCGGGTACCAAGTTACCAACATGAATTACGTTGGCATATCCACACGGCATTACGCGAGAAATATATTGCGTGTGGATACACACATAACATAAATGTTCTGCGTTGCGAACACATTAACATTGATCGACAGTGCAAGTATGCACAGCTGTTAGTACGACACACAGTACACACAGCCTCGCGCGCTTGAAGCTAGACAACCACCAAACCATTCAGAATAACTAGCCGGAACACCCGCCGCGACCTACCTTTGAATGAGAAAGCCCAGTAACGACGTGCTCATTGGAGTGATCGTTTTCCAACAGATGTTTATTGCAGTTGTAATGCAACAAAAGTTGATCGCCAAACGATAAACCCAACGTACCCGGATACAATTCGATGTTGCAACACAACATCGCAATAAAACAAGAAACTATCGGTGTTGGGACACAACCACCACATCAAATACGATATCAATACGAAGTTACTATTCGAAGTTACCGGTGTTGGGACCGAAATCGAACGCGATACGTGACAATGTCGGTTCGCACGATAAAACAATGAGGGTGAATAGGTTTGACAGGTCACGTGCATGTAGTTGCTTCTTACGCGCACATTTATCGATATTGACCCACCTTTCTGGGTGGGTCAATATCGTGGTACACAATCCACGACGATATGCGAGCACATTTCACCCACCACTTTTCGTCGCCTGTTTCGCGAGATTCACACACTGTCCAAAAAAACGACGTGAAAAATACGTGCATTTGCGCCATCAAACGATACGTTACAGCCTCGTTTTTCGAGAAGATAGTTTCCATCGCCAACCCGCGCGCGCGCGCGCAAGCAGCGCAAGCTCGTGCTCCGGAAGCAGTTTGGACTTCGAACTGTTCGAACTTAGAAGGGAGCGAGCCCGGCTGGCCCGGCGCGTTGCCGGCGTGCTGGTGCTGCCGAGCCAACAAGCCGAGCATGCGCAGTGCGCAGCGGGCGGGCGTCGGTTGCGCGACCCGGAAGCCTGGCCAGCCGGCGTGATTGGCGTTCGTCGCACTCTGTGCTCGTGGGCATCGAGCGAAACCTACACACTTTCAATTGCTTCGAAAGGTACGTATACACGACTCTAATAATTGCAGCATTGAGTGCTTTCGTGTACGCGGATCAAAGTAAACACCGAAGGATAGAAAGGAGACGTGAAGTTTTTAAATCGCGGCCTTTTTGAACGCCTGTGTCCCCTGTTGAAAGCCTCTAGCTGTGCTCTGTTGCAGGCGTAATTTCGACTGCGTGTGCTCCAATGTAACGTCAGTCACTGTTCACACTCGGCTAGCTTTGCCAGTTTGTTATCTCAGGTGCGAAATAGACGTAGAAACCAGCGCCGCGTCTCTTTCGTATACTCGGCCTCCAGCCTCCTTCCTTCCGGCGTGCTTTCTGCCGCGCCCGTTCGGCGCATTGGATTCGCGGGCGCGTCAGGCTCGTTCGAAGAGGCGTTGTTTGAAGCTGACGAGTCGCCGAAGTGTTACCGGAGCTTCTCTTTAGGAAAGTCGCAATCGACGCTCGGCGGCTCGGCTCTGAGCTCGTACTTTTCTCCTCCCGGGTAGACCATGAGTGCCGATGAACGAATTTGAAAAAGCGATAGTGAGTGACTCTGTGACGCCGCCCAACTGTCCTTCTATCAACAACGCAGAGAAAATAATGTACAGAAAAAAAAAACGCGTTTTTTATATTTCGTTGGCCATGTTTCACTTCAACGCAAAGTGAATCGCGGCTGTACGTCAGTTGACTCATTACTGTGCCTAGATTGTAACGGAACCTTTTTGGTGTGATTTTATTCTTATATCGTTATATCTCGCCTTTTCATCTTGGCTGCACACCTCTTGACGACATTCTACACATTGCACTCCTTGTGGACATGTCGCTGGTGCTTGAGACTAATTGGAAGTGACTGTTTGCTCACTCTTTGGTGCACATATTTTATGTTCAACATCAGTTATCTGAAGAAGGCTCCATGAAACCCTGGAATTTGTTTAGAGGTACCTCTACATACTGTATTAGAGTGCTGTTTTGTGTGTTGTAGGTTTGTACAAAACCAAATTGCACTTTGTAATATACCCTATGACTGTTTACTACAATTAAAGTTGCAATGAAACATTGGCCAAGAGAGGTGACTCGGCCAACGTGGCCGACAAATTCCTCGCATAATTTTCTCCATGGGTCATTTTGGATGTTGACAAATTTTCATGTGAATAATGAGTGTTCTGCACATATGTTTCTTCTACTTTTCAGACAGGTACTTCAGTTAGATAAACCCCAGCAAAGGCAGCAAGAGAGTCTCGTAGGGTCACATCAAGGATAACGGCATTCCTGCTCGAGTCCCGGGTCTTCTCACCGAACTTCACTGAACATAATGGTAGATTCCCTTTCCTTAACTTTGTGGGAGCCAAGGGTGAAATACGGCGCAGAGGGCACGTGACAGGCGGTCGGCGGAGAAAGAAGTCACGAGCTGGCGCGAGACAGTGCGTGCTGAGCGAGGCTGGAGCTGGGAAGGAACATCGGAACCGGGCTGCCTGGCCTGGCCCATGCCGAACCCCGGAGCGGTCCACCAGCGAGGTTCGGAGTCCGGACCGGTAGAAACGGCGAGTCCTGGCCATCTAGCCTAGGCCACGACGACCCCGGGGTGGTTCCGCAGCGAGACTCAGGCAGTGATAGCCCGGGACAGCCAGCCTACGCAGCGCTGGCATGGGAAGGACCATCCGCAGGCCTGGACACTGACTCCGACTGTGAGCTCTGATCGACGGGCGACAACAAGGGTCGGCGTGCCTGGACTGCCGGCTCTGAACGACGGGCAACCGTGAGGTAGTCAACTTATTCACTGTCTTCTCGTTGCTGTATGTCACTCCCTGTGTGACGGGCGGAGCGCATACCGATTGGGCGGTGATTATTAGTAGCTAAGCGAACTCCATAAAGAAACCAACATTAAAATGGCACATCCAACGTGGGGCTCCTTCGGTATGCCTGTGCTTCTAGTCGTCCCCAGGGAGTCTCACGGATTCGTTGGGCGGGTTGTTCACTAACGCTAACGATGCCCGTTGAGACAAATATGACCTAAAGGGCTCGAACAACGAGGTTGCAGACACGCTTTCTCGGGTACCCCAGAATAGTGGTTTGCAGGAGACGGGGAGCGCAGTTAAGATGTATGTAAGTCGTCTTCAGAGGCAGAGGAGAGTCACGGCATGTTCGCTGGAAGGCAGGATAACGAGTGGTAGGAGGGGAAACCGCCAGGACTCATTGCAGATTTAGGATTTAGGCTTGGGGTGATGTGGTAGGCAAGTAAGCGCTTGTCGAGGCCTGGAGTGCAGATGGGTTTTTGACAGTGGGTGTTGGAAAGATTGCGGAAATGGCAGTTGACACCGGGAACACTGGCAGACGAGATTGTCAGCGGGTGTCGGGTAAACTGGCGGAAATTGCGGTTGGCACCGGGAACGCTGGCAGGCGAGTTAATGAGCACTATGATTTGTAACTGCTGGGCCAAGACGGCTAGTTGTTTCGCGCCGGTCCAACAATCGACGAAGGGCGGAGGGACGACTCTCCCTTGAGTGGGGTCGTTACAAGAAAGCTACAAATTGATTTATATGATTCTTTCTCGACTCTACTCTGGCCGGTCGTGGCTGTGACAGCAAGACTTTTAATAAGTTATGTCGCGTCACGACCTGGCCGGGGATTCGGCGGTAGACATTTAGGTGGCTTGTAGCTGTCCAGCTTGCCTTGAGGTGTGAACGGTTGAAGCGGGCTTGCTCGCTGAGCCTGAACGGTGGAAGCCAGCCTAAGGCCCACTTCAGACGGGGCAATTTCCCCCAGCAACTTAACGTCGCAACACCAGCAACACGGGCCGCCTGCGTTCAGACGCTGCAACCGAATTGCTACGACTTGCCATCATCATAATGAAATTTGATCTTTCTTGCACGATATAGACGCACAACTACGTGCTAAAAACGTGTTTTTATATATTTGAGTGGCGTTGAGAATAATCACTCATGTTTCTGAAAAAGTTTATTTCCAAAAACGATCTATTTCAAACCAGGACCAAGTCTTCAGCTGTCATCCTCACCACCACAGGGGTGTCACGTGAAAATATTGCGTCCCTGATTGGCTGCTGCCGCTTCAAACTTCTGCAGTTTGTTAGAGTTGCTTGTCTGTTTTAAGCCGAACCTGATCTCAGAAATTCGTGCTGATCTGGAAAAGCCTAGGAAACTACCCGCCAGCAACCTCAAAATTGCTAGAAAAGTTGCCCCATCTGAAGCGGGCCTTAGGGAACGGAAATCAAGGACAGTGGAGCTCTTGGTTCAAACCCACCTGGAGACGTTTCTTTTCTTTTTGCTTTTTTTTTTAGTATACAGTATACCTATATATATGTATATATATTTTTATTTATAAATATTAATTTTTTTAAGTTTTAACGTATAGACGCATAATTTACACACTAATTCACATTCAGAAGTGCATTTATACACACTGTGACTCCCTAGTGCTTGCAATAGCTTCTTGCTAAGCTATTGCAAGCTCTGCAAAGGGAGGGCCATCTTCCCACCCTTTGCAGGCTGTAAAGCTGTGGCTTGCACAGCTCTGGCAGGTCGCACCTCGCACACTGACTCCATCATCAAGCATAGGGGCTGCATGAGTCGCGCCACACCGTAAGGCTATATACGGTCGGGTCACAGCACCTGGGACCATTCGTCGCTGAACTCAGCTATGGTATGGTGGCATGGTCAGGGCATGAAGCAGGGGTACAACTTGGAAATGCTCATCTTCATCACATTTGAAGCGCATTTTTTAATTACTTTTGTGTCGAGTTGTTAGCATTTTAAGGGTGAAAAAGCAAGCAGCAGCGAGAGCAAGAAAAACAATCGAAAGCCGCTCTTATTGAGAATTTATTACGAGCACTAGGAAGCTGTGGAGTATTCTTAAAACGCTTCTAAAGGTGAATTAGCGTATAAATTATGTGCTAGTGCCTCAAAAAAACAAAGAAAAAACAATTTAAGTATAATTAAGAAGGATAAAAATATACACTGGGAGGACTTCAACCAGAACTACACAGTCTGTAAATTTGAAATTTGACACCATAAACAGCTTGGCCACCACCCAATTTTATTTTTAGGTCGTTTATCGAGGTATATGAATTTCGTTTGCAGCTGTCAGCTGCAAGAGAGATAGCCTTATTTTCATTTACTTTACTATTTCCACCAAATATGGCAAGTGACCAAGAATAGAACCTCATTTGTCGGCCGAGGCACTGTGCTTGCATCAAGGCAAACTAGCCTGGCTTGGTAGGCTTATATTTTGTTTCATCACCCGTTTAGGATTCTGTTGTCGCTCATCAAAAGAAAAAAAAAACTGACTAAGTCTGACTTATTCTGGTGTGCAGGTACCCTTGGCAGTAAACTCTGCTAAATGGGGCAAAATATATATTATACATTTTTTAGCAAATATGCATTGTTTTAGCAAAATGAGCTACACTATTTGACTAAGGTGAAACAGAACGAGCCTCTCCACCTGGGTCTGTTTTCATCTCTCGCAGACACTATTTCCTGCTTTTTGTGGTTTGTATCAGACGTTTGTGTCTCTGTCCGGCCAAAGCATCTGTGTTAGACTAAGACTGGTTTCTTTAGGATATGCGCAGGTATTCTTCGCAGCAAATGGCTGCCAATCATGAACACGAGTTTGTTCTCGGCCACCAAGAGCAAGTATTTTCAAGGTGAGCTATTGCCTGCCTATGTTTTATTTATTTATTTATTTATTTGGTGATACTGCCAGCATTCTGCGGAACGCCCAGGCAGGAGGTGCACAAAAAATATTCAAAAACAACCGGAAGTAGTACAAACAAACAAACAGACAGAGCCAGTACTCAACAAAGTGCGAGAGTAATGCTTCACTAAAAGTATCTAATGATCTCAAATTTACAACACTTTCAAGAAGCTTATTCCACTCACACGAAGTTCTAGGAAAAAAGGATGGTTTGAACAAAGTGGTTCCACAGAATGGTTCGACAAGTGTTAATTGGTGTTTGCCTCTCATGGGCCTTGTTTCGTTAAATGAAGTGTACAGAGATGCAGTCGCAAATTACCCTGTATCATATTATAAAGAAACTTCAGCCGTCCTGTTTTTCTCCGGGTTGCTAAATCACTCAATCTCGATCTTGGGTACAAATCTGAAACGGACGTCATAAAACCATAATGGTTGTACACAAACTGCAATGTTTTTTTTCTTTTTTTGCACAGTCTCTAACATATCGATTGACAGCTTTGTATGAGGACCCCATACAATACATGCATATTCTAGCATTGGTCTTATGATGGTTTTATAAGCAGTCAGTTTAGTTTCAGGTGAACACAGGTTAATATTTCGTCTTAAAAACCAGAGCTTCCGCATTGCTTTACGAGCTATAAACTCAATATGTGCACTCTATGACAAATCAGAGGTAATTAAAGCTCCGAGGTATTGATATTGGTTAACAGTATCAAGTGGTACTCATTTGATAGAATATGTAAAAACAAAGGGTTGTTCTTCTGCGTCACGACCATTTGAACACACTTTTTACAGTTCAGAACCATATTCCATTTTATGTACAATGCATGAACCAAAGATAGACATTAATTTAATTATTCTTGATCAGACGGGTTGGTTACCTTAGCAAATAAAACACAATCGTTAGCAAAAAATCGGCTTTGTACATTGGGGTGGTGTATCTTTAAATCGTTAATAAAAATGAAAAACAAAAGTGGCCCAAGGACCGAGCCCAGGGGCTCGCCCGAGAAAACGGGTGACGCGGGGGAAAAAACAGTCAACACTAACACACTGCGTTTAGTGTTTAATTCCACTTGGATGCCATTTCCTGTGTGTAGTGGTCTTGCATTAGTATTTTGTTGCCTCCCTTCTGCGAAAACACCCAAGTTTAATTAAGACTGTTTTTTTTTTATACATGCAGGTCTTGGTGGCAAGCACCAGCCAACCAAGGCCAGAAGTTTGCTCTTTGCCGCTCATCGCAAGTGTTTTCAAGGTGAGTGATTCATGCCTATCTGAGTTGTGTGTTTTATTCCTCACAGACACTCTATTTTCTGTCTTTATAGTGGCCTTGTGTCAGGCTTTTGTGTCCCTGTCCGGCCAAAGCATCTGTATTAGACTAAGACTGGGTTCTTTAGGATATGTGCAGGTATTCTTCGCAACAAATGGCTGCCAATCAGGAACACGAGTTTGTTCTCGGCCACCAAGAGCAAGTATATTCAAGGCGAGCTATTGCCCGCCTACATCAGTGATGTGATGGCTGCGCCAATTGCGCCAAATTGCGACAAACTGCGCCAAGGGGCTAACCCTGCTACATTTTGTCAAAATATGGGTAATCTGCGCCAAGCCTGCGCCAAAGTGCCAATTTTGGTCGCCTTTCAAAACCGAAACTAAACTAACTACTGTAACTGAGCATGCATGAGCTAGGCGGCGCAAACGGCCGCCCGACACAAAAGACCCTGCATCAATCGTCCATGGTTTTTTTGCATGATTTTTTCCGCCATGCCGTCTCTTCTTTTACGCTCTCGTCGTCTCGTAAGCGTTAATCTCGTCTCGCGTTTTTTTTAATTTTTTTAACGACAGATGTTGGCGCGTGTGTGTGCTGCGACGCTAGCGTGCTGGGTATCAGCCATGACGTGACGCTCTGAAGCGAAACTATGTTTTGGCGTGGCGGGAGTTGCTTTTTGAGCTGAAGCTCTTGCTCCTGAATTCAACGGCCACACGACATTGCAGATATGAAGCTTCCTAAACTGAAACATAAGGACCGCCGCGTGTTTATCAACATTCATGTTCTTGTTTAAAACATACGCTGCTACGAAAATCCCTCTCTAACTCAAAGACTGCTGTGTCGAAGTATTGATTACCTAGATTTTTCTTGGTGGGCTTTCTTTCGAGAGGGTACCCGGTACGTGAAAAATGTGTTGTGAAGAAAAGTTGAAGTGAGCTAAAGCAAAGAAGGGAATGTCTGCACGCTGAACCCGCAGAGCACGCTTGTTTGTTTCGAGTTCAGTCGTTGCACAAAGCCACCCTGGCTCGCGATGTCTTGCATCAATGCGCTCAGGTTCTTTTTTTCTGTGTTTAGCTCGTACCTCGCCTGCCGGCCTTGCAAGCACGCGGCACTGGACTCTTTTTTGTCGCATGCTGGGCAGTTACATTTGGCATAGACTTTTGGCAACCAGTTGGAACGGAGCGGAGAGGCATGGTTTCGGTTTCGATCGAACAGTCTTTTCGCTCGCGCGACGAAGCACGTGCGCCTGCAAGCCTGCCGGAGTTGCCCTCACGTGCATGCGAACCAACGATGCGAACATAATTGCACGACAGAGGCACCAGCCGGGACGCTTGCAATTCAGTAATTTTAAATTTAATTACTTTTGACGAAAATCTGGCACGTCGGCAATCAGTAAAACGGTGGCAAGCGGTTTTTCGGAATTGCTTGGCAACGCCTACAGCTCTGTAAACTTGTGGGATGTCGCAATGTCTCTTTGGAGGCATTGAAATTTGACATTCAATACTACTCTAAGCTAAAGCAAAGCTTGCTCCAGCCTTGCAGAATGTTTCGAAAAGCAAAAAGAAATGTGTCATGTCATTGGCATTTCAGTCACATCTTAAAAGACTCCCACGTGGCCGAACTTGACCATAATTGGTTTATTTCGGCGAGCAAGATTCCCTTCGCGTGTCATGCACTTAAAACAAATATTTTTATTTTTATTAGAATATCTGCTTTAAAAGCTACTTTTGCTGCTCCAAAACACTGTTTTGGCTGCTCCGAAAGGTGCTCCAAAATGGCTTAGGCCAATCACATTACTGCTATATGAGTTTCAGCATTTGTCAAGGAACGCAAAAATCAAAGCCCGGGGGTTGGCCATTGCAAAAATGTTGACTCGGAAGCGCATAGGGAGGAAGCTTCACAAAAGTATCCACTTGCCTCTACAAGTGAAACCGAAACTAAGAATGTGGGTTCCATTTGAAAAAAAAACATTGTCAGCCCGAATTAACTCGGAGGCGGCATGGAGCAAAGAAGCCACGGTACGAGTAGGCTTGGTTCAGGCTTTTGTAGGGGTGGTCGATTACTCGGTGTTTTCTAAAAAGTTATCTTTTTCTAAAACTGTGGTGGTAGAATATTCGGGGTTGGGCATTGAGTCGGGATGTTAAGGTAAAATATTTCATCCACATGCCGGGATTCATGTGCCTTGTCCCCCTAGCGAGGGGGACAAGGCCTTCAAAATTTTAGTTTTGCAAAATTGGTGCGTCAGTATTGACGTCTCATTTTACAACAGGCCTCTCATTTTAAAACTCACTATAAATGACATGCCTAAAATTCGTTTGGGTGTACTTCCTCCCAGCAAGTATGTGGTTCTGTCTCGAAAGGTCTATTCTGATGTTGACCGTACCTCAGGTCTCCACCGACTATTCATCAGTTCGAGATCCAACCGAGACATTAGGGAGGAGCGGCTTAAGCAAGGAAGGCTACATATACGACAGCTTCTTGCGGACAAGAACCGAAAATAGATAGACGGTGGATGCTTCATTTGCTATGCCTTTTGGCATGCACATTTTGTTTTTTATGTTTCAAGATTCCTGCAGAGTTCAATTTCAACTATTGTAGAAAACCGAGCACGCGCTCAGATCGCAGAAGCGCCTACCCTCTGATTCGAAACGATCCGCAAATAAGCAAAGGACATAACAGACACCCATCCACCTGTTTTGAGCCATGCTCAAAATATTAAAAGAGCACATCAAGCGCCAGGTGCTTTGGCGTCTTTGCCACAATGGCGCCGGTTGCAGAGCTGACAGACCCGTGACTGGCACAAGCCATGGCATGGCCTTTGGGAACCAGGGAATCGAGATTAAAGAAGTAGCGCAGAAATTGGAGGCGGGTGGTGACGTGGGCAGAGTTAACAGAAAACAAGGATGAAGAAAGTTCGTCGCATGAGGCATCTATGTCCCGTGCATATAATTTTGAGTCTGCTGTAGTTGGCTACTCAAAAAAATTGTTACTTGGACGTAACTAATCCCAAATCTCTTGCAGTTTCCACGGCCCACATGCCAGCAGGCGCCAGTTCATTCTTGTTCAAAGGTGAGGATTCTGGATTTTCTAGATTGCTCTGAAGCAGCAATACTGAAGCCAAACAAGCGGTACAGCATATTTAATTGACGGAGCTCAGAACGACTGGGGACGCTTTCACTGAAGCTTGTTTTGCTGCATTACACGCGTGTATTGCAGCAAAACAAGCTTCAGTGAAAGCGTCCCGAGTCGTTCTGAGCTCCGTCAATTAAATATGCCGTATCGCTTGGCTGTCTGGCTTCAGTGTTGCTGTAGGCGACAAAACATGTGCCCAGTTTTGTCACAAGAGGCATATTATGTCGCGCACATGTAATTTTGATTTTATCCGGCTTGGTGTGCTGTAGGTGGCTCGTCAAAGAAATTGGTACTTGGACGCAACTAATCGCAAATCTTTCTGGCAGTTTCCAAGGCCTAAGAGCCAGCGGGTCCCAGTTTGCTTTTCCTCAGAGGTGAGAATTCCAGATTCCCGAAGCAGGAATACTGAAGCCAGACGACCGGTACAGCATTTTTAATTGACGAAGCTCGGAACGACTGGGGGCTCCTGCATTGAAGCTTATTTTTCTGTAATACACGCGAGCGACATTGACGTATGCCCAGTTACGTCGCAAGTGGTTATCTATGTCCCGCGCATGTAATTTTTTTAATCTTTCCGACTTGGTGTACTTGACGGTGACAGCGCTGGAAAAATCAAACTCCCACCAGACACTCAGGAAGACAAGCACACGTGCTGAACTTACAACTCTTGTGTATTCGACTGCTTCATTTTTCTCTTCAACTTCTGGGTTGACTTTTCAGAACGTGATAAGTAGAAGAAGTAGCACAAAATACAAAGGAAAATTCTAAAGAGAAGGCAAAAGAACAGTAAAAGAGAAGACAAATGAAGAAACGGAAAAAATATCTCTACGAAACACATTTACAAATCGTCCCTCTCCCTCATCGCTATCATTTAGATAGCAATTGGAGCTCTTTGGTCGACAGCGCTATAGAAGGACTACTTACACACTTGTCCTTCAGCTGTGCTATCCTTTCCGCTTCCATTATTTCTCTAGTCAATGCGTCTCTACTCCTACCTATTACAGAACAATTTTCAAAATGTGCTATACAGCCACAATCGCGACAATGGATTCCCATGTGTCCAGCTATGACTCGGTGGGTGTTATAAAAATTATCTCTTAAACGATCATTCAAACACCTTCCAGTCTGGCCTACATACTGTCTTCCACATGAGAGTGGGACAGAATATACGACTCCTTCAGTACAATTCACAAAGATCTTTTGGTGGTTTTTCGAACAACCAACTTCCCGATGTGCCGATCCGTTTACCTTCCTGCACAGGCTTAGAAGCTTATTTGGTGCTGAAAAAGCAACATTAATGTTAATGCAGTTACCTATCTTTTTAAGACCGTGCGAAACTTTATGTATATATGGAACAACGGCCGTCCTTTTCTTTTCTGTATTGCGTTTAGGTCGTTCACCCCATCTTATTCTTTCTAATAAATCCTCTGCCACGGCTGTAAGTAATGCACTAGGATATCCTGTTGACTTTAACCTGGCGATTTCAGCATCAAAGCTAACCCTAAGTGAATGAATATATCACTTATTGCTTTTCAGACAGCGTCAGGAATTTTTTAAGGTGGTTTCCTTGAATTGCTCACCGTATATTTAAAATCTATGTTTGCGTGTTGGGAGGGTAACACCTTTCTCCAAAAAGCAGGGGTATGCATTGGTTCATGCATAGTACCAGTTTTGAGTAACCTTTACCTCGCGCACAGGGAGCGGATCCTCTCACGTAGCTTAGATGCTTCTTCTGTTGTGAAGGTGTTTCGCTTTGTTGATGATTTTTTTATTCTGCTAGATTGTGCAGCTAATGACTTTCAAATATTAGTCTCTAACGTTCTTTCCTATTTTAAATCCTGTATAGATCCACCAGAAATCACTCATGAGCTCCCCACAGAAGGTTCCTCGCGGTTCTTGGACCTCAGATTAATTCTTTCGGAGCATCATGTATGTTGGTCATACGAACCGAAAGGAAAGAAACCTCTTCTTAACTTTCAGTCAGCACACTCCAAGCTTGTTAAGCAAGGCATTGTTAAATTATGTCTCAATAGTGTGCTTAATAAGTCTTGTATTCATTCACTTAGGGTTAGCTTTGATGCTCAAATCGCCAGGTTAAAATCAACAGGATATCCTAGTGCATTACTTACAGCCGTGGCATGAGGATTTATTAAAGAAAATAAGATGGGGTAAACGACCTAAACAAAATGCAGAAAAGGGAAGGACGGCCGTTGTTCCATATATACGTAAAGTTTCGCACGGTCTAAAAAAGATAGGTAACCGCATTAACATTAATGTTGCTTTTTTAGCACCAAATAAGCTTCTAAGCCTGTGCAGGAAGGTAAATGGATTGGCACACCGGGAAGTTGGTTGTTCGAAAAAGCATTAAAAGAGCTTTGTAAATTGTTCTGAAGGAGTCGTATATTCTGTCCCACTCTCATGTGGTAGAGAGTATAGACCTTTCCAGCGGCAGTCTCGAACGAAGCGATTTACAGCGGGTGTCCCTGGTTTTGAGAGTGTACGTCAGTGTTGCCCGACTGCGCTGAGCTGTGGAGTTTCTCGTCAGTAGGCTGTGGCAGCCTGCGTTGGGCGCAATTCCGGACGCTGGTGGCGGCTGAATTGCCGCGTTTTCTTTTTTATCTTGTGTTCTGTGGCGAGCATAATTTATAGAGGTCTTTAAGAAAGCAGTTCTCTATTTTTGGGAGCAAAAACAAAGAAATGAAAGCTGTTTTGGTGAGTCCGTGCGCGACAGAACAAATGCAACTGGAATGTTTGTTTCATATTATGTTCATTGTTTTACGACACCGTTAATTCAGCCGTATCAATCTATAAAGGTCAAAATATTTGACCGCACAGGATATCCGTACTGCAGGGATATTCCCCGCCCACAACATAAAATTCAATGAATCTCATCAATCGAACAAAAAATATATTGTACGTACCCCTCGGTGCCGCGTTATCCGAACAGGATTTGAGAAAGGTCTCAAATAACACAGCATGTCCAATATACAGTGTCGACGATAGTCACTTCACGACAATCGGACGGAATCTGGCGTGTTTTGGGGAACATGTAGAAGATAGCTCCTTTTTTTGCAGAGCTTCATAGCAAATGAACGAACGTGCTTATTGTGTTTAGACAGCGCACAGAAAGACCGGTCCTGGGAGTTTAGACAGCGCACAGAAAAACCGGTCCTGCCCTTCACGAGTGCCCACTCCAAAGCAGTTAAACGGGGCCTCGTGAAATCACTCCTAAAATCCTCTGGAACCAGATCGTGCACCCATCTCTCCGCGCACAGCGTGCTTCTACAGACAGATAGGCTAAAGAGAGCAGGGTACCCTGAAGACTTAGTGGCAAATACTCTAAAGACGCTGATCACCGCCTCCCGGGCACCGCCAGCCGCTCCTGTTCCTCGCAAAAAACGTTTTGCAGTTATCCCCTACTCGCACAACACCGCACATCGCCTCAAGGGACTCGCCTCTCGCTTCGAGGTAGGGGTAGTGTTCAGCTGCAAGCAAAAGCTTCAACAAATGTGCAGAATGGTGAATACCCCGCCCTCCGCGACTCAATGCAACAAGAAGCACGGACAGCAGTTTGTTAAGTGTAGGAAGGAGGGGGTTTATGCCATCCCTTTTTCGTGTGGCGGGGAGTATATAGGGCAGACCGGGAGGTGCCTAAATGACCGCCTGAGGGAACACTCGCGGGAGGTGAACGAACCCCCCGACGACTCAATGCACCCAATAGTTGTACACCGAATGACGTGCGACGGTTGTTCGCCCAGATACGAAGGTACTCGCGTATTGGGAGGACACCGGCAGAGGTTTCGCAGGGAAGTCGCCGAATCGTACGCCATCAAGAGCTCGGTAACTAACGTCGCCTCGGCCTCTCTGGCCCTTTCCGAGCGGGAGATGAAATTCCTCCGTCCCGAACTTGGCGGAGGGGACCAGAGACCTTGAGGGAAGGCCGCGAATAACCCGTTTTTTCCCCTCCTCCTTTTTCAACCCCCCCCCTTTTTTTTTTCCTTTTCTGCTCCCTCCCCAGAACCTGCTCGATGGCCGTCGTTTGAACGGAGACGAAATAAATGTCGTTGTGAGTTGAAAGAGTTGTATCGTCTGTTTGCGTCCCGAATTAGTGTTTATTCTTTCCGGTTGCCTAGAGAATCTGGAATGCTCACCTTTGAGGAAAAACGAACTGGTGCTTGCTTGCTTGTAGGCCGTGGAAACTGGAAGAGAGATTTGCGGTTAGTTGCGTCCAAGTAGCAGTTATTTTGAGTAGCCACGTAAAGTACACTAAGTCTGAAAGATTTAAAATTACATGCGCGGGACATAGATATCCTCTTGCGACGTAACTGGGCACGTGTCAATGTCGCCCGCTTGTATTACAGGAAAATAAGCTTCAATGCAGGAGCTTCCAGTCGTTCTGAGCTCCGTCAATTAAAAATGCTGTACCGGTCGTATGGCTTCAGTATTCCTTCTTCGGGAATCTGGAATTCTCACCTTTGAAGAAAAGCAAACTGGGACCTGCTGGCTCTTAGGCCGTGGAAACTGCCAGAAAGATTTGCGATTAGCTGCGTCCAAGTATCAATTTCTTTGACCAGCCACCTAAAGCACACTAAGCCAGATAAATTCAAAATTACGTGTGCGTGACATAATATGCCTCTTGTGACAAAACTGGGCACACGTTTTCTCGCCTACAGCAACAATGAAGCCAGACAGACAAGCGGTACGGCACATTTAGTTGACGGAGCTCAGAACGAGTAGGGACGCTTTCACTGAAGCTTGTTTTGCAGCAATACAAACGTGTATTGCAGCAAAACAAGCTTCAGTGAAAGCGTCCCCAGTCGTTCTGTCAATTAAATATGCCGTACCGCTTGTCTGGCTTCAGTATTGCTGCTTCAGAGCAATCTAGAAAATCTAGAATCCTTACCTTTGAACGAGAACGAACTGGCGCCGGCTGGCTTGTGGGCCGTGGGAACTGCAAGAGAGATTTGCGATTAGTTACGTCCAAGTAACAATTTTTTTGGGTAGCCACCTACAGCACACTCAAAATTACATGCACGTGACACAGATGCCTCATGCGACGGAACTCCCTTCGTCCTTGTTTTCTGTTAACTCTGCTCACCTTCACCACTCGCCTCCAATTTCTGCGCTACTCCTTTAATCTCGATTCCCTGGTTCCCAAAGGCCGTGCCATGGCTTGCACCAGTCACGGATCTTTCAGCTCTGCGACTGGCGCTATTGTGGCAAAGACGCCACAGCACCTGGCCCTTGATGTGCTCTTTCAATATTTTGAGCATGGGTCAAAACAGGTGGATGGGTGTCTGGGATACCCTTTGCTTATTTGCGGATCGTTCCGAATCAGAGGGTAGGCGCTTTTGCGACCTGGGCGCATGCTCGGTATTTTACAATAGTTGAAACCAAACTCTGCACGAATCTTGAAACATAACAAACATAATGCGCACGCCAAAAGGCATAGCAAATGAAACACCCACCATCTATCTATTTTCGTTTCTTGTCCGCAAGAAGCTGTCGTATATGTAGCCTCCCTTACTTAAGCCGTTCCTCCCTAGTGTCCCGGTTGGGTCTCGTCCTGATGAATCGTCGGTGGAGACCTGAGGAGTGGTCAACATCAGATTAGACCTTTTTGAGACAGAACCATATACTTGCTGAGAGGAAGTACACCCAAACGGATCTCAGGCATGTCATTTATAGTGTGTTTTAAATTGAGACGCATGATGTAAAATGAGACGTCAATACTGACGCACCCCTTTTGCGAACCCAAAATTTTGAAGGCCTTGTCCCCCTCGCTAGGGGGACAAGGCACATGAATCCCGGCATGTGGATGAAATTTTTACCTGAACATCCCAACTCAATGCCCATCCCTGAATATTCGACCACCACACTTTTAGAAAAAAAAATATTTTTTTTAGAAAAACACCGACTCATCTACCACCCCTACAAACGCCTGAACCAAGCATACTCGTACCGTGGCTTGTTTGTTCCGTGCCGCTCCTGAGTTAATTCGGGCTGACAATGTTTTTTTTGTTTTTTTTTTCAAATGGAACCCACATTCTTAGTTTTGGTTTGTCTTGTAGAAGCAGGTGGATACTTTTATAAAGCTTCCTCCCTATGCGCTTCCGAGTCAACATTTTTGCAATGGCCAACCCCTGGGCTTTGATTTTGCGCTCCTTGATGAATGCTGAAACTCATATAGGCGGGCAATGCTCGCCTTAAAAATACTTGCCTTTGGTGGCCGAGAACAAACTCGTGTTCCTGATTGGCAGCCAGTCGCTGCCAAGAATTGCTGCACATATCCTAAAGATTAGTCTAACACAGATGCTTTGGCCGGACAGACACAAAAGCCTGAAACAAGACCACTATACAGACAGGAAATAGTGTCTGTGAGGAATGAAACAAACAACTCAGATAGGCATCAATCACTCACCTTGAAAACACTTGCCACGCACGGCAAAGAGCAAACTTCTGGCCTTGATTGGCTCGTTCTTGCCACCAAGACCTGCATGCATAAGAAAGAGCCCGGTCTTAATTAAACTTGGGTGTTTTTGCAGAAGAAAAACAACAAAATACTAATGCAAGACCACTACACATAGGTTGTGGCATTCAAGAGGAATGAACCACAAAACTAATATAGGTGGGCAATAGCTCACCTTGCAAATACTTGCTCTCAGTGGCCGAGAACAAACACGTGTTCCTGATTGGCAGCCATTTGCTGCAAAGAATACCTGCAGATATCCTAAAGAACCGAGTCTTAGTCTAACACAGATGCTTTGACCGGACAGAGACACAAAAGCCTGACACAAGACCACTATAAAGACAGTATATAGAGTGTCTGTGAGGAACGAAACGCACAACTCAGATAGGTGTCAATCACTCACCTTGAAAACACTTCCCATGCGCGGCAAAGAGCAAACTTCTGGCCTTGATTGGCTGGTGCTTGCCACCAAGACCATCATGTATAAGAAAGAACCCGGTCTTAGTCAAACTTGGGTGTTTTTGCAGAAGAGAGACAACAAAATAATAATGCAAGACCACTACACATAGGTTATGGCATTCAAGAGGAATGAAACACAAAACTGATATAGGTGGGCAATAGCTCACCTTGAAAATACTTGCTCTTAGTGGCCGAGACCAAACACGTGTTTCTGATTGGCAGCCATTTGCTGCAAAGAATACCTGCAGATATCCTAAACAACCGAGTCTTAGTCTAACACAGATGCTTTGACCGGACAGAGACACAAAAGCCTGACACAAGACCACTATAAAGACAGGACATAGAGTGCCTGTGAGGAATGAAACGCACAACTCAGATAGGCGTCAATCACTCACCTTGAAAACACTTGCCATGCGTGGCAAAGAGCAAACTTCTGGCCTTGATTGGCTGCTGCTTGCCACCAAGACCTGGATGTATAAGAAAGAACCCGGTCTTAGTCAAACTTGGGTGTTTTTGCAGAAAAGAGACAACAAAATACTAATGCAAGACCACTACACATAGGTTATGGCATTCAAGAGGAATGAAACACAAAACTCATAGGCGGGCAATAGCTCACCTTAAAAATACTTGCTCTCGGTGGCCGAGAACAAACTCGTGTTCCTGATTGGAAGCCATTTGCTGCGAAGAATAACTGTAGATATCCTAAAGAACCCAGTCTTGGTGTAACACAGATGCTTTGGCCGGACAGAATACAAAAGTCTGATACAAACCACAAAAAAGCAGGAAATAATGTCTGCGAGAGATGAAAAAAGACCCAAGTGGAGAGGCTCGTTTTGTTTCACGTTAGTTAAATAGTGTAGCTCATTTTGCTAAAATTATGCATATTTGCTAAAAAAAGTATCTATGTTTTGCCCCATTTAGCAGAGTTTACTGCCAAGGGTACCTACACACCAGAATTAGTCAGTTTTTTTTTCTTCTTTTGATGAGCGACAACAGAATCCTAAACAGGTGATGAAACAAAATATGAACCCAGCAAGACAGGCTAGTTTGCCTTGATGCAAGCACAGTGCCTCGGCCAACCAAATGAGGTTCTATTCTTTATCGCTTGTCATATTCGGTGGGAATAGTAAAGTAAATGAAAATAAGGCAATCTCTCTTGCAGCCGACAGCTGCAAACAAAATTCATATACCTCGATGAACGACCTGGAAATGAAATTGGGTGGTGGCCAGTGTAGTTTTGGTTTAAGTCCTCCTGGTGTATATTTTTATCCTTATAACTATATTTACATTGTTTTTTTGTAGTTTTGAGGCACAAGTACTTAATTTATATGCTAATTCACCTTTAGAAGCGTTTTAATTACACTCCATGCCTTTCTAGTGCTCGTAATTGATTCTTGGTGAAAGCGGTCTTAAATTTTTCTTTTCTTGCTGTCGCTGCTGCTTGCTTTCTCACCTTTAGAATGCTGACAACTCGACACAAAAGTAATGAAAAATGTGTTTAAAATGTCATGAAGATCAGCATTTCCAAGCTGTACCCCTGCTTCATGCCCCGACCATGCCACCATACTATAGCTGAGTGCAGTGATAAATGGTCCCAGGTTTGTCACCCGACCGTATATGGGCTTACGGTGTGGCGTGACTCATGCAGCACCTATGCTTCGCGATGGAATCAGTGAGCGAGGTGTGACACACTAGAGCTGTGCAAGTCACAGCTTTACAGCCTGCAAAGCGTGGGAAGATCCCTCTCCCTTTGCAGAGCTGGCATTAGCTCACCGAGAAGCTATTGCAAGCACTAGAAAGCCACAGAGTGTGAATAAAAGCGCTTCTGAAAATGAATTAGTGTGTAAATTATGCATCTATACGTTAAAACTTAAGAAAGTATATGTGTATATATATATATATATATATATATATTTAAATACTAAAAAAAGGCAAAAAAGAAGAAAAAAAATGTTTCCAGATGGGCTTGCGCCCAGAGCTCCACGGCCCTTGAATTCAGTTCCCTAAAGCCCGCTTCAGACGGAACAATTTCGCCCAGCAACTTCATGTCGCAACACCAGCAACACGGGCCGCCCGCGTTCACATGCAGCAACCGAATTGCTACGACTTGCCATCATCATCATGAAATTTTATTTTTCTTGCAGTATTTAGACGCACAGTTATATCCTAAAAACATGTTTTTATATCTTTAAATTGCGCTGAGAATACTAACTCATCTTTTTGAAACAGTTTATTTTAAAAAATGATCCATTTCAAACCAGAACTAAGTCCTCAGTTCTCATCATCACGACCACAGGGGTGTCTCGTGAAAATATTGCATTCCCGATTGGCTGCTGCCGCTTCAAACATCTCCGAGTAGTCAGAGTTGCTCGTCCGCTTCGAGCCGGACCCAATCTCAGCAATTCGTGTCGATCTAGGGAAAACTAGGGAACAACCCGCCAGCAGCCCAAAAATTGCTGGAAAGGTTGCCCCGTCTGAAGCGATCCTATACTCTGTTTCATACATAGAGTGCAACGCAGACAAAGCTAGCGCACCGGTTTGCATTGCTGACCGTGCCTACGTTCGCCCCATAAGGTAGTGCGTCCCATGCCAAAACTTTTTTAAAAAGTCGGAAATTGTGCCTCCTAGGGGCTAGTAATTGATATTGGCGTCATGATTTCAACGGAGCACAAATGTTTTTCAAGAAAAAGGAAAAGATAATGTAAACCACCTTAAATTGTTTTATTGTTCATCCGTGTGGCTGCCGCTGTGGGTTTTCAGGTTGTGTGGCACTGGCTGGTTTTGAGAAGATGGCGTTTTACGCAGCAAGCTCAAGTACCTCTCCTGCTCGAATGTTTTCGAAGATTCGTTGTGCGAAAATCTTGAAAGAGTGCAAGCAGATGATCGCCAATGTGTACGGGAGTATAAGAACACATTCCCCGGAGAATTCGGTCGTGAAGTCCTGGAGACGGCCAGTAACGACACTGGAGTGTGCCCTGTACTATCGCGAAGTGCGAGGCGCAGTGCCCATCTGGCAAGGTGGCGTCCCCGAAGCAAAGACCTCGCAACGTGAAAGTTTCGAGCACGGAGACCGTCAAGCATGACGAGTTCACAGAGAACGCCATTCGCCTGAAGGTGCATCGCAAGTGCTCCGAGAGGGAGATTCCTACCCTTGACAGCTATTTCAAAATAAACTGTACAGGCCACAACTATTGTCGATTAATGTATTATTATAAATTTTGGGACAAGGCCGCTATCAGGGCGATTCCTTATTCCACGCTGCACAAAAGAAAAATATAACTCTGTGCTGGAGGCAAATAACACTTGCAAAGCGGCAGACCAGATGGTAGAAATCTGGCCTCTCGGCGACTTATAAATAAAAATCAAGAAGGAGGAACTGAAATATGCGCGTCGTCAATGCGCACAATCTTGCACGAAAAGTATGTCTAAAAAAGAAAAAAAAAGCTTTGCGCATAAAATGGGTTTGAACCACGGCCACCGAGACGTCAATATCGCCAGAGCAGCGCCTTCTACCACTTGTCCACGAAACGCGCAGAGTAACACTTTTTCTATTTTTTTTTCATGCGCACCTTTTTAGTACCTTTGACAGCGTTGCACGCTAAGTATGAAACAGACTATAAGGCACCCTATTGTCTGGTACAGAGACCATTTATGAACGCTTGGGTGTTCAAACGATGTAGTACACATTTTACAAAAAAAACAAAAAAAACATTGGGTGTTTAAACGTTGTACTACCCTTTTTTCAATAGAAAAAAGCAACAACAACAAGAATAAAAAACACATTTCAGAAGAAAAATGAAAGCCGCTTACAACTCCCTGTAACGCCGAATTGGAGCGCAGCTCTTGAGGAGGAGGAGGGAAGGGCACTGGAGGGGGGTTAAACTAACCAGGGGGGGGTCACGTGACCTTGGGGGTCACGTGACCCCCAATGCCGATGATGTTATCACTGACGTCACTGATGACGTCATCAGTGACGATGACGATGCGGGTACCGATGACGTCATTAGTGACGTCACTGATGACTTCACCAGTGATGATGACGATGACGATGCGATTGTCGGTGACGTCATCAGTGACATCGCTGATGACGTCATCAGTGATGATGACGATGACGATGCGGATGCCGGTGACGACATCAGTGACGTCACTGATGACGTCATCAGTGATGATGACGATGACGATGACGATGCGGATGTCGGTAACGTCATCAGTGATGATGACGATGACGATGCGGATGCCGGTGACGTCATCAGTGATGACGATGACGATGTGGATGCCGGTGACATCAGTGATGATGACGATGACGATGTGGATGCCGGTGACGTCATCAGTGATGATGACGATGACGATGTGGATGCCGGTGACGTCATCAGTGATGATGACGATGACGATGTGGATGCCGGTGACGTCATCAGTGATGATGACGATGACAATATGGATGCCGGTGACGTCATCAGTGATGATGACGATGATGATGTGGATGCCGGTGACGTCATCAGTGATGATGACGATGACGATGTGGATGCCGGTGACGTCATCAGTGATGATGACGGTGGATGCCGGTGACGTCATCAGTGATGATGACGATGACGATGCAGATGCCGGTGACGTCATCAGTGATGATGACGATGACGATGTGGATGCCGGTGACGTCATCAGTGATGACGATGACGATGTGGATGCCGATGACGTCATCAGTGATGATGACGATGACGATGTGGATGCCGGTGACGTCATTAGTGACGATGACGTCATCGGGGGGTCACGCGACATCGGCGGGGGTCACGTGACCTCGGGGGGTCACGTGACTTTGAGGAGGGGGTCACGTGACCTCAGGGGAGTCACGTGACTTCGGGGGCTCACGTGACCCCCCACGAGGTCACGTGACCCCGGTGGGGGGCTCGCGCGGTGCATTATGGGACATTTCCCATGATGCACCGCGCGGTTACGCCGACGGCGACAGCGACGGCGACGGCGACGCCGCTCAAGCCGGAAACGGGCCCCTAAGAGCTGCGCTCTAAAAAGTGAAAGCCGCTTACAACTGCCTGTAACGCCGAATTAGAGCGCAGCTCTTGAGGAGGAGGTAGAGAAGGGTACTGGGAGGGGGGTAAAACTAACCAGGTTGGGTCACGTGACCTTGGGGGTCACGTGACCCCCCAATGCCGATGATGTCATCACTGACGTCACTGATGACGTCATCAGTGACGATGACATGCGGATACCGATGACGTCATTAGTGACGTCACTGATGACTTCACCAGTGATGATGACGATGACTATGCGAATGTCGGTGACGTCATCAGTGACGTCACTGATGACGTCATTTGTGATGATGACGATGACGATGCGGATGCCGGTGACGACATCAGTGACGTCACTGATGACGTCATCAGTGATGATGACGATGACGATGCGGATGTCGGTAACGTCATCAGTGATGATGACGATGACGATGCGGATGCCGGTGACGTCATCAGTGATGATGACGATGACGATGTGGATGCCGGGGACGTCATCAGTGACGTCACTAATGACGTCATCATTGATGATGACGTCATCAGTGATGATGACGATGACTATGTGGATGCCGGTGACGTCATCAGTGACGATGACGTCATCGGGGGGTCACGCGACATCGGCGGGGGTCACGTGACCTCGAGTAGGGGGTCACGTGACCTCAGGGGAGTCACGTGACTTCGGGGGGTCACGTGACCTCGGGGGGGGGGGGGGTCACGTGCCCCCCCCCCACGAGGTCACGTGACCCCGGTGGGGGGCTCGCGCGGTGCATTATGGGACATTTCCCATAATGCACCGCGCGGTTACGCCGACGGCGACGGCGACGCCGACGGTGACGCCGACGCCGCTCAAGCCGGAAACGGGCCCCAAGAGCTGCGCTCTAAAAGTTAAGGAAACAGAATGTATCATTATGTTCAGTGAAATTTGGTGACAAGACTCGGGACTCAAGCAGGAATGCAGTTATCCTTGGTGTGACCCCATGAGACTGTCTTGCTGCCTTTGCTGGGGTTTATCTAACTGAAGTACCTGTACGAAAAGTAGAACACATGTGCATAACACTCATTATTCACAAGAAAATTTGTCAATGTCCAAAATGACCCATGAAGAAAATTATGCGAGGAATTTTCAGGCTGCGTTGGCCGAGTCACCTCTCGTGGCCAATGTTTCATAGCAACTTTAATTGTAGTGAACAGTTATAGGGTATATTACAAACAAAGTGCAATTTGGTTTTGTAGGAAACTATAACACACAAAACGACACTTGAATAAAGCATGTTGAGGTACCTCTAAACAAACTCCAGGGTTTCATGGCGCCTCTTTCAGATACCTGATGTTGAGCATGAAATATGTGCACCAAGGGGGGAGCAAACAGCGACTTCAGATTTGTCTCTAACACCAGCGACATGTCGACAAGGAGTGCAACGTGTAGAAGGTTGTCTAGAAGTGTGCCAAGATGAAAAAGCAAGATGTAACGATATGAGAATAAGATCACACCAAAGAGGCACCATTGTGGTGGGACAATCTACGACGTAGAGACAGTAATCGGGAGTCAACCGACGTGCGGCCGTGATTTACTTTGCGTTGACTAAAATGAAACATTGCAAAAGAAAAAATTGAAAATTAGAAAACGCGTTTTTTTTTTTTACATTATTCGTTGAGCGCAGCCGGTAGCAGAGCAGTTGGGCGGCGTCACGAAAATCTGACAAACTCGCTAGCTTTTCTCAACTTTGTACGGCGCCAGTCGGCACCACAGATGAATGGTCGGCACTCTTAGTCTACCAGGGAAGAAAAAAGTACGAGCTCAGAGCCCAGCGTCGATCGCGACTTTCGTAAAGAGAAACTCCGATAACACTTCGGCGACTCGTGAGCGTTAAACAACGCCTCCTCGAAAGAGCCCACGAATCCAACACGTCGAACGGTTTGCGCCGGTAAGCACGCTGGGAGCCAGGGGGCTGGAGTTTGAATATCCGAAAGAGACGAGGCGCTGGTTTCTACGTCTATTTCGCACATGAGATAACAAGATAGCAAAGCTAGCCGAGTGTAAACACTGACTGACGTTACATCAGAGTACGCGCAGTCGAAATGACGTCTGCAACAGAGCACAGCCAGACGCTTTCAGCAGGGTACGCATGCGTTCAAATAAGCTGCGATTTCAAAACATCATGTCTCTCTTCTGTCCTTCAGTGTTCACTTTGATCTGTGTATACCAAAGCACCCAATGCTGCAAGTAATAAAGTCGTCTATACGTACCTTTCGAAGCGATTGAAAGTGCGTTGGTTTCACTTGGAGCCCACAAGCAAAGTGCGCGACGAACTTGACGAGCTGTCAACCGTCGGTCCCGCCGTCGCCGCCGTCTCGCCGGGTTGGCGCGGTCGCGGTCGCTGCGCAATGGCGCAATCGCGCAATCTCGGTGGCTCGGCTAGGCTTGGCTGGGCCGGCGGGCTCGGCCACTCGGCGGCTCGCTCAGCCGCTCGTCTGGCTCGATGGGCTACTACACTGCAGGCACCGCATGCGCGCAGGCGCGCCGGCTCGCCTCCCTTCGGAGTTCGAACTGCCTCCGAAGCTCGAGCGCTCGAGCTTTCGCGCGCGCGGGTTGACAATGGAAACTTTTCTCATAAGACGAGTCTGTAACGTATCGTTTGATGGCGCAAATGCACGTATTTTTCCGTCGTTTTTACTGTGTGTGAATCTTGCGAAACAGGCGACGAAGAGTGGTGGGTGAAATGTGCTCGTGCGTGGTTGTGGATTTTGTGTACGACGTAGGATTACCCAGAAAGGTGGGTCAATATCGATAAATATGCGGGTAAGAAGCACGTGACCTGTCAAGCCCATTAATCGTGATTATATTATCGTGCGAACTGACATTGTCACGTATCGCGTTTGATTTGGGTTCCAACATCGGTAACCTAACTTTTGTTGCATTAAAACTGCAATAAACATTTGTTTGAAAACGATCACTCCAATGAGCACGTCGTTATTGGGCTTTCTCATTGAAAGGTAGGTCGCGGGTGTCCCAGCTAGTTATTCTGAATGGTTTGGTGGTTGTCTAGCACTCGAGGCTGTGTGTACTGTGTGCCGTACGTACACTTGCGCTTTCGATCAATGTGAATGTGTTTGCAACGCGGAACGTTTGTGTTCTGTGTGTATCCACCTCCAATATCGTTCTCTCTCGTATTACCGTATGGTAACTCCTGCTGTTCTACGATATCATTCACGCGATGTCGTATATGTGGGCGCACCGATATCCACATGTTGCTTCACGGGCGATCAATATTGTGTTACGTATCCTCTTAGTCCGCTGTATATGCCGACGTAATTCATGTTGGTAACTTAGAATTCGTTCTGAGATTTATCCACGCGATATTGTATTCTCCTTTGGGCCCGTGATCGACGACCGATATTTATATATCGTGTGGCCGCAGAGTATGTCCATGTCGGTCACCAATATGCACGCGGTGTAGTATTCTATTCCAATAACCGTAAGTTCTGTCGGGATATTGTTCTTCGATATCGTGTTGTATACCAATAACCGCAAGTTATATCGGGATATTGTGTTCCAATATCCTGTTGTATACCAATAACCGCATACTATATCGGGATATTGTGCTCCGATATGAATTCCCATCGTGCTATTGGGTTAATCGGATAACAATAAGTTTTTATTGGTTTACATCAACTTCATTGGAATACAATATTTCCTATAAGCCGAGTTCATATTGGCCTTTTTCAATAGGGTACACTAACATTGAGAACATACCTAAAACGTTGTGCGTTCTATTTGAACGTTACTGTAACATTTACACCTAAAAAAATGTTATTTCAACTTACACAACAAAAAATTAATGTTGTTATAATGTTTTGTGCTACCTTTGTTCTTTTCGTGTGAGTTGTATTGCATGCTCAAAATAGAGCTACCTTAATGTTACCAGAAATAAGAAGATGAGAATTCCGCAGGTATGCGAGCTACACTTCAAAGCCGAGTGCCTCCGGACAACGACAACATGTACTGACGCAAGTAAGAAGACCATTGAGTTTCCAATGGGCCTCACGAGGCTCACTTTAGACGCAGTGCCTACAATCATGACGAACTGCCCCACACACCTCTCCGACGTAACAGAACTGCGAGAAAGCCCGGGAACGAAGCGAAGAAGGCAAGAAAGTGATTCTGTGGAGACCCATGCAGAAGAAGAAAGCGCCAACCAGGTAACTACGCTGCGGCAAATTGCATCCCAACTGCATCGTTTAGAGCTGGAGCCATTTTGGACGGTTGTGCACACGGAAACGAGTCTTATGTGCATACACATACAAGATTGCCAGGCTCCTCAAAATGAACGCTCCGTTGTTGTGTCCCAGGACCTCTCTTGTCGTGCTTACTGGAAAGGTTCACAGTTGCACCCAAGCCAACCTAGTCACAATTCCGGAAAGCATCGAAGACATGCGTATCCTCCACACGCTGTTCGAAAGCATGATATCTATCAAGACTACACCACAAGACGAAAAAGAGCACAGAACTACGGCAACCATGATGCTGATACTGTCCCTCTTAGAGAACCTTATCAGTGATGATCTACTCCCTGGGGAAAAACTTGGAAGTGCTTAGGTTCTTTCAGGAGCGATTTCAGCTGCTCATGCAATAGAAGAGGGCATTTCGGTACTCAGTAGAGCGTGTAGTTTTTGCAAGTCTTGTGTATACGATTTCCCCGCACGCATATGCGTTCATCAGGCGTTCTGGAAACGCAATTATTCCGCATCTGTCCACCATAATGCATGTGTGCCTTTGGCTCGACGTCAGCCCAGCAAATGAACAAAACGAAGATGGGTTCCCGAGCTACACAAAAAGACGGTTGAGGTTAATGAAACCGCATGAGCGTAGGGTGACCCTCGTGATTGACGAAATACACATCCAACAATCTTTTGAATACAAAGGAGGGGAATTAACTGGCACCGCCTCACATTCCACAGAAGCAGCAAAAACCGCCCATGTATTTATGACGCAGTCACTTCTGTCGCCTCACAACGACATTGCTCACATACTTCCAGTCGCAAGAATTGATGCTGAACAGCTCCACAAAATTTTGAAAAAAGTCATCATGAAGCTTGAGGAAGCTGGACTCACTGTTGTAGCAGTCATAAGTGACAACAATGCTATTAACAGGAAAGTGATGAGTCTTTTTTCGTCCAAGGAAAAACTTGATATCTGCTACGCACATCCAGTTGACTCCAGGCGACCCTTGTTTTTTGTTGCAGATCCGGTTCACTTGTTGAAGTGTGTGCGCAATAATTGGTTAAACCAAAGAAACCTAGAGAAGTGCATGTTCTACCCAGCAATAAACCCTCCCAGCACTACCGAAGTCAACGGTGCATCGTTAACTACACTGAAAAAGTAACACGAGCATGAGCAGTACAAACTTGTAAAGTTCGGTCATGGTCTCACATTTAAAGCACTGAATCCTTCAAACCTCGAGAGTCAAAATGTGAAACTTGCACTCAAGGTGTTTAACGGCTTTGTCTCTGAGGAAATGAGAACGCGGGGCAAGACATTGTATCTACCATATGCAGAGGGAACTGCCGATTACATTGAAATAATTGTGAAGTGGTGGTCTATTGCAAATGTCAAAACTCCAACGAAAGGCGTCGATTAAAAGATGCTTTCCAAGAGCCCATTACGTCCATGGATGATGTGCAGGTTGGCTTCCTGAGCACGTTCGTGGATTGGCTTGACACCTGGAGAAATCTGGGGACTAGCACAGGCCTGCTAACGTCGGACACCCACAGAACACTACGACTGACTTCGTACGCCCTAATCGAGCTGACCCGATACTGCCTTGAGGAGCTGGGTTTTGAGTACGTCCTGTTGGGGAAATTTCAGACTGACTGTCTCGAAGAGCGGTTCGGAAGGTACAGGCAGTTGTCAGGGTTGCAGTACCATTTGTCAATCACACAAGTATTCGAATAAAAAAAAATTCGGCTACAAGATTCTCTTAGCTTTCCAAGCATGGCAGAAGCACACAAAGAGATTACACCACCCAATGAAGAGGAACTGCGGCAGCAGTACACTGTCAGTGTCACCGTCAATGGCATAACAGTGAAGGAGCCTGCAATGCCAGCCATTGCCTACGTGGCTGGATTTTGTGCACATGCTGCTCTCAAAAATTTAACTTGTGATGTATGTGCGGAAAACATTACCGTGCAGACCAGAGAGATGCAAGCTGAGAGAGACGTGCTGATCGAGAACCTCTCCAGAGGTAGTCTTAAGTTTCCTCCGCCATGCGTACTGAATGCTGTATTGCACACGAAGATTGTGCTGGAAAAGCTCATTTGCAGCTGCATAAACAGACACAGATTTCTTGGTGCCGAAAACCAACGTGGGATCCTCTTGAATCAAGTGAAGTGCCATTTGTCAAGTGCGGAAGATGAAGACTTTGATATGTGCTGTAACGGACATCACTCAGAGACAGTGCTGTCCGATGTACTCTGTGCTGCTGCCAATACTTTGCTAAACAACTATGTGCAGCAACAAAATAACCACCTTCGTACAGAAATGGGTAAAGAGAAGGCACGAAAACTACAAACCTTAAAATGAAATGAACATGGTTCCAGCAGTGCACAAAATCGGGTTCCTGGAACATTACTTACTGTTATTCAGTTTGATGTGCAGATGCATCGATGTGTTAAAGATGTTTATTGTTCACTGGTGTGCAAGTCGACAACCCAAGATTAAAGTATTCTTAAAAGGTTCACAGCATACATTGCTCTGATTTATGACAAAAAAAAACACATACAAATTGGTACTTGTACTTTCTTTACTTATCAACTCGAAAAAATAAAAATCACACTGCCAATGTCTCCCTTGTATAATTTTATAACCTAATGAAAGAAAGCACAAGTACCAATTTGTTAAAAAGATATTTTGAACAAATGGCAAAGCTCTGCAGTTTGATTACATACATATTTCCACATACCAACCATATCTATAACTATATCACTAGAGCTTTACCGATTCCTAGCTTCTCTTCAAAATGGCAAGTTTAGATTTAAGCGGCATCAGTATTAAAAGTTAATTTCCCAACAATGCTTTCTGACTCTCAAAAGGCTTCCTCAGTCGCTATGCGATTAATTAAATTCTGGTGTCAGATTAGGTGTTTGAGGTAGTATACTCTAAACCAGCTGTTTTTGTTGAGAGAAAATGCCTAAAGGAAATGCCGCAACCGGTACACCACCTTAAAACATACAAATGGGTGCTCAGATAGGAATATACGACCGTAAAACCAACGAAGAAACTTAAAGGACATTCCACAATTCGTACATCAACGAAAGACATACAACAGACAACCCAGAATGGGAATATTTGACCGCTAAACAAAGAAAACAATGCACGTTACGCCGACCTTTTACGTCAGTTTGACTATTAAAACAGGAACGCCTACGCATGAAGGATCAACGCGAACGCTTGCAGCGTTGAGCATTATACCGAACGTTTATCTATAATCGTTTCCTGGACTCAAACCAGCTTTCAATATTACAGTATAACGATAGAAATAAATCGGGCTTCAGAACTTTCGATAACAGAGTACAAACGGCACAGAAACTAGCAAGGCGTTTTTCGTGTTCCGCATATTTTCACACCATTGCTCGCCAAGTTTACGAATTCTATACTTGGCTGGACCAATCTATCTCAAACGTGACAAAAAGAAAACGTCCCAAAGGATATAACGCCCCACCTTAGTAATGATATCCTTTTGGAGAAATTGCATCGACACCTGAGCTCCAAAGAACTGCGTTGACTTTCGCTGCTCTCGCACACGCAGGTCACACATCGCGAAGCACGTAGACGTTAACGAAAGCACACGCGCACACACGCGCACGCAGATACACCGGATATATTTCTTGCTCCTTCCTAGTTCACTTCTCTCGGGGAGAATGTTGTGGAACGCAAGCAAAAAAAGCTAACACCCGCCGGAAAGGTGTAACGAGGCTTAGCCGTAGCCAGCGTAACCGCTTCGTTTCACCTTTCTGTTCTTTTTTCGCCGATATCGCGCCGAGACTTGAGCTCTGAAGAACGAAGTTCACGGAAATATAGAAGAGAAAGTTTGAGCACCGTTGCATTTCTCGTGACGGACGAACAATGATCACAGTGGCAGATAGCACGTCGAACCCAACAGCAGAACCGGGCATGACTGATATGGCGACGGAAGTGACGGTGGATCGGGGTGCGTGACGTCAGCAGGAAGTGAGTGGGCCTTAGTTTCTAGAGGGTGTTGGCAAAGTAGTAGTTTGACGTCCGTGACGCCATGTCCCCGTTTTCGCGACATCGTCACCCCTTCACTTGGCGCACTCCTCCGGAGTATGCCTCCCAGCTCGTTCCTCCGAAGTCAACCAAATTGTCATAGCTGGAAAAGACGGCCCGTGCCAGCCGTTTGCAAAGCGACATAGATGGAAACAAATCGCCGCGGCGTTTTTCGCGGCCTCGGAGATGCAGGAGCGAGCCAACGTTATAAAAGATGCGTTTCAACTACGAGAGCGTCAGCAAGAGCCACGTAAATACCTGCGCACACTGGGAGCACACGCGCGCGTTTAATCGAAGGGCTTCGGGACCGATCTTTTACGATTACCACTCGATACAGACGTGACACTCGGCAGAGAGAGGTGGGACCGGCATCGCGTAGCTTCCACGAACTGTTATAGCTCGATAGTGACGTACAGAAGTGCCAGAATAAAAATGGCATACTAATAACAAAGTGTACATATCGTGTTGCCAAGGTAATTCATACGACGTTTATTTGAGCCCCACATCACACAAAACCAGGAGATAGAATCGATGAAAGTCCCTTTTCGACTACAGCGTTCGTCACCGCTGCCTCAGAAAACAAGGAGATGACAAGAGGAAGAGATTGACCTCTTAATCTAAAATTGAGGTCAGCGATCAAACTATAATAGGGAAGGGTCCAGAAGGGTCGCGCGGGCGGGTATTCCGTTCAGCAAGCCAGCCGGTCGTGGGCACACGGTCTTGGCCAAGGACTAAATTTTGTCGAGCTCGCTCGGCCGGTGTCGTGGTTGCCGTTGTCGCTTTTCCCAGGAGTTTGTGGATCCAGCGTTCGTGTTCGTCGTGGCCGGTTTCGATTACTTGCTTCTTTTTTCTTGCTGCTTAAAATCGGGACCGGCCAGACGAGCACGTAGAAAATGAAATGTGCGTAGGTCGTCCCGATCAAGTAACTTAGTGACGTTGTCGGCCACGTTGATTTGATCGAATAGAGATGGCTCTGGAACTGTTGTCATACGTACATTTTTGGCGTAAGATCGTTTCGCGAATCTGACATCGGTTCTTTAGTGCATGGCACTGCAACAATAACACGCCGGAACCGCCGCCTCACCCCGCCCCAACACTGGACACAACAACCCGCTACAAACTATCCGCAAAACGTAAAAAAAAAGTAATCTTGCTTTTTTTTACGTTTCTGGCAGTGACGTTACGGACGTCGCTGCCCCTAACGACCTCCGAAAAAGGCGTCCCACATGCGTCGTCGCGCTACAGTGTACTAGAATCGTGACTACAATACTGGGGTAGTGTGGAAACCGGAGCGGCTCGGCAGCGGGAGCTCGTGAAGGCTCGTGTATTGGCAGTTTGAGGCGGCGCTGTTGTCGAGTTACCCGAAAAAAAAGAAAATCGCTCAGCCCGCCACGTTTGGCGGAAAATGCGTTTAAAATCAACAACATTATTGCTTTTTTTTTCATTTTGAGCGGTGCGCGCGTTGCTAAGCCGACTACGATTTCATGGTTCCGTGTGTCCGATCGAAATATGTTTTGAATCTTGTGTGTTCTGATCTTGAGCAGTGTGAACGCGTAAGTGTAGCGCCGAAATGCCGTCGTCGAAACAGTGACAGAACTCCTGCTGCGCACCTGGCTGCCAAACGGGCTACATCCGAGTGAAAGGCGTGTAAAAGACGTATTTTTTCGGTGTTTCAAAGAAGAGACGCACAAAATATTTTCGGGAAAAGGAGCTGCAACGATCGAACAAGCGCCTTGAAGAAACAAGCGCTGTCTACGAGCTGCCCTTCGAGCCCGGCTTCGTCCTTCGAGACTACGTCCATATAATCGGCGGAAAGGAAGTGAGGACGCGGTGCGGACTCTGCTGCCAAGTGTACCCTAGGACCTGAATGGTGACCCTCCCGCAATACGAGAGGAAAGAAAGCGGAAGGCGAATTCGCCAGTGCTCACCGTTTTAAAGCGTTCGGGGCTCGCTTGGGAAACTGACCCGTTGTCCCCAGCGGTGAACAGCGAAGCTCCTGCCGCGATCCAACAAGGCATCAGTCGCGACGGACTAGGATCCCTTAATGTGTTATCTCCCTACTGGGCTGTTCACTAGTTCAGTAACTTCGACGGTGTTGCTTATTTGGAGACTGCCCTTGAGCCGAAGTCTAACAAGATCAGCATCGAAAGGGGGGTGTTCTTTTATTTCGATAACTTAACTTTTATGGTATGCCAAGTATACCTCAAGACGACTACGTGGTATGCCAAGCACACCTGAAGATGACTACGTCACTATTCTACGTATCATTATCATCACGCGGTTTGTGAATCATGGGAAGAAAGGAAAACTTTTAAAGATGAATTTCGCGAACCTCGTTGCCTTTTCGCGGACTGTCAAAATTGTGCTAGCATTTAATAATGACTCCCTTTAAAGCTGCAATTGCAGCATGGCCAATTAAACCGTTAATGAACAAGTTAGCTAGCGGATTTTGGTTAATTATTAAACACTGCGACGGTCAATCGCTCATTTAATGTCAACCGAGCCCTATAGATACAAGTAAAAACGGCATCCACGTATCTGCCACCTCATTTTTTTTAAGATCTGTAAAGTTTTGTAAAAAATAAAACAAAAAAACCCTGTATGTCTGTGTGAACCAAAAGACCCTGTGGAACTACGGGTCTTTTTCTTCGAATACCCAGCTCAGGCGAGACTTACCTGGCTGTAAGAAAGCAGCTGTCGGTTGATGTATTGTTCTGAGCGTGTGGGTCACAGATGGTTTACCCTCAAGAGGACAGTGCGCTGCACATTGTAATCATGTATGCGCTACACATAGTAACCATGTATTTCAATGCCGTGTTGTAAACTATTACAACTTTTAGCTTGCCTTATTTACGTGTGCTATTGTTTCCTGGTGTAAATGTCAAACAGTTGCTTGTTTGCGTCTTTGAATCTTATAAAGAATTACTTGTTCAGCCCACGTTGTCTCATTTTTTGGAATTAAGTTCAATGTGAAAAACGCGTGATAAGAATCACTTGGGTCACTTGGGTGGTTTGTAGCATAAATAAACACAAAATGAGTGACAAGTGAAGCGAGCTGATTAAGGACAAGAAGAAAAAGATGGTCAGAAAAGAAGGCAGAGAAGTTAACCTGGGGTACTTAAAACATACTAAAACAATCTCGGGCTTTTGTATGTGCCGTTTCGTTTCACCATAAAATAAAGAAAAAAAAAACGAAAACTCCTTTTGAGATTTTAGATATTCCTGCCAAATATGTAATGTTTGGCCTTTTGAAATCAGGGAATTGGGCATTTCATTTAGAATACACACCATCCGACGAACCGAAAGTCGCGGCTAATTCTACGCTGAAACAACTTGCAATCCCCTTCTTTAAGGTTGCAATTGTTTATGAGAAGGCAGAGTAATGTAGCTCGTACCGTCCAATACATTGAAGCATCATGTTGTCAACGGTCGTGCCACACCGTAATTGATTCCGCGGTACGACCGCTGGCAGGTCGTAGCTGTATCAGAAATACTATGTGGACTCAACTAAAGCGGCACCAAAACTTAATAATTTCACGCCTGCAGCCGCGCACGCGCACACCCTCTGGCCACGGGAAAGAGTTGAGCACGTTAATTAAACATATTAACGTTGGCTTAACATATAAACATAAACATATAAAAACTAAACTCCTTCTGGGTAACACGCCGGTGTTGACACCTGTCGGGATCAATACCACGCGCCTTAGGCGAGCCGCTCCGGTCCCAACACTACCCAAGTGTTCTAGTACACTGCACTCGCGCCGCGGGAGTCACTTGGCCACACTAAAACGTCAAATTCTTTCAGCGCTTGTTTGGTTTTGATGTACCTTGTAGCGCCCGCCTGACATCTCGGTAGGCTGTCTTAAGGGGATGTGTCAGAATCGGTGCTCGAGAAAAGGATAAGCCGTTCAGGATGTAGCGGTGGCATTGCTGTCGACACTGATAGCATCCTAGATCATTCGCACCAGCGCGCACCGGGGCAGCGAGGTTCGCCCCATCGTCTACGATCAAATGCACCGGTGCGCAACGGACGTCATCGATGAACTGAGCGCACCCTCCCGGTGCAGCTTTTCGTTGCCCCAGCGCGCACCAAGAAAATCGACGGTGCGCCGGTGTACAGTCCCATCAGGCATTGCGGCCAGGAGCGGGAATTGAGGCAGCGCCTCATCGAGGAGATGGCGGGAATTGCAGACGCGCAGTCCATCAAGGTAGCCACCTTGCGAGGGCAAGCACGCCTCGCAGCTGCATTCGATTAATCCCTCAGCTCTTCTGGTAACGAGACGACGATCTTCTTACCATCGCCGGTATTACCGTCGACTGCTGCGGTGGCAAGGAGCGCCCGAAAGGTATGAACTTCATGGAAACCGTTGCGGGGTGTTTCGATGACACCGAGGTACGCCCATTATGTGGTGGTTCTCTTTCTCGAACCACCAATGATGGGCGGCATATACTTGTAGAATTTTCACCCGCTTCGTGACCCCATCGACAATCACGTCTACGATGTTCATTCGTGTGGGACCGCCAAATCCGCGAGTAAAAAAACAGGAGAGATTGACAGCAGACGGGCACAGCGCGCGGACCTACGCAAGAAACAACGAACAAAATGGGAGGTGACGCTTGGTGCAGCTCGCCGCGGTGCACCGCCGCGCCGCAGTTTTTCTTCGATGTTGCACCGACTTCGTGCTGCACGACCTAGGAAGGCTGTGCACTGTCCAGGTTTTAGAGCGATTCCGATGCGAGTTCACCGAAGATGCTATGAGATGCGCATCCCTTCGCGTCCGCTGCGATTCAGGTGCTTTCTTGCTCCGCATCTAATGGCGAATTCACCTGGTCGTTTTGGAGCGCGCCGGGGCCAGTCAACACTAGAGCACCATATAGCTCCTTTGGAGCAGAGCAGAGAGAGTTCGGCCATACATTGGTTTGAATGGGCGAGCATCTCGGGGCCAACCACAGGCCGCGAAACAGCCGCTAGCGGGGGTCGTGTGCTCTAAAGATGTGACACGACTAATTTGAGCCGTTTTACCGTCGCTAGAGTGAAAAGGTTTAGCTCTCGGTGACTGAAAACTTTGTGCATGTGAGGTTTTAGTCACGCCAATATTCAAGTGTAGAATAAACGAAAGTGCGTTCCGAACCAGGGCCGACTTGCTAGAAACAGCGTCTCAGCTGAGACGGGGAAAGAAAGCACTGCCAAAGTCAGCGTACGAGCCGAGTGGGACTCCGCAAGTCAAGACGCTCGCGCGCCCCAGCCTCTGCACTGCACAGCCAGTCTCAGGACGCTGATCTAGGAAGCCAACATCAGCAGTGAAGACAAAGGCATGGGCACGAGTGCGTGGCTTTGAAAAGTGCCGCCTATGCACGAGTTCTCATACAAGCAAAAGCGTTTTGCAGAGCTAGGCTCACGCGCCTGTGCCTTCGTCTTCACTGCAGACATTTGTGAGATGGAGTAGAGAGGCAGTGATTGAACGCTTCAATTTCACGCTTTAAATGTTATTTGCAATATTGTGACGTCGCAGTATCCTGGTTGGTTGACGCTGTTTTACAAATTTCGTTTACGCTCTAAGCGTGGGGGAAATATTCGGCGCTGGCGGCGGCATTTGCTCTGCCTATAGGCGAAACTCTCCAAATACACGGCTCGGCGCTACTCCAAAGCTGTGTATCAGGCTTATCTAACAGTCGTGCCCTGAGCTCCGTCGCCCGCTTGCGCAGCACCAGGCAGTTACACTGAAGCACTCTTATCATGCTTTGATGAAGATTGATGTGAGTGCTCTCATTTGGCTAAGGGCTGATTTGTAGCGATTATTCTCTCCTTGCTGAACTTGAACTGTGGCCTTGAGGCTGTCCAGTTCGGCCTTGAGGAATGCGCAGGTGTTGCGCAATTCTTGAACCTCTGGTGCCGGCGGCGGTGGAGTTTGAAGTGCTGCAGGGTTCTTGCCTTCCTAGAGCAAGTCGGCCCACAGAGAGGAGGCTCTGGGTGGGACTGGAGTCCTGACTTCTGTGTTCGCGATCTCCCGTTGTTGTTGGAGCTTACGCGCCTCTTTGTACTTCCTTACTTCCTCGCGCATTTTTTTGTTCGTTCCTTGCCAAGTAGGGCACGCGCGGTCCGTGCCGAGATGTCCCGCCTTCTTGCATCCTTGGCAGAAAGGTGCGTTAAGAGTGGGGTATCCCTGTTGATTTTGGTCGTGGTGGTTACCGCATGTGGTGCAGACCGTAGCATTCGGGCATATGTCCGGCTTGTGTCCAATACGTTGGCAGCTTGTACATGTCACTGCTTTTGGTTTGTACGGGAAGACCCGCAAGTACCGCTTTCCGTATAGGACGGAGCGCGGCAGCTTTTCGCCGTCAAACGTGAGCACTGCTGTGTTGCATTTTCCCAGGCGCCGGGCAGCAACCACGTGAATTTTCTCTGATTCTAGTTCAAGGTTAAGGACATCGTCCTGGGGGTCCTGTTCCCTTGTGTAGATGCCGTAGATTACACCTTGGGAATATTGTGTTGCCGTACGTGCGAAAAACGTGTACGGGAAGTGTTTTGTCCTCAATCTTAACTTCGGTTATTTTCTCGAGGAATTCTGCCACCTCTTTCGAGTCGGTCTTGACCGAGATCGTGTTGGCTTTCTCGATTAGATGCATGGTGAACGGTGCGTTCTTCTGGGTGCCCAAGATGCGCATCTTGAGCTGGGGTAGAAGTGGCTTGATCGGTATATTGGTGATCTCGTCAGGCGGATCTTGTATTCGAACTGTCGACGGCGGTGCCCAGATGAAGCGGCGGCGACGGCAGCTGTCTGTGTTGGGTCTCCCCTGACCCTTTTCCTTTTCTTTTTGCTGTTGACGACTGTCCAGTCGTTCTCTGGTAACTGTTCATCTTCGGCCGCAGCTTGTGACACGCCTACGGTGTTCTTGATTCCTGACGTAGCTTGCGTCTCGCCGTGGTGCCGACTGGTCGCGGCTTTGTCAGACGTAACATCTGGAAGTGCAGGCGTAGCGGCTGGCACGATCGGTACCGGCGGAACCATCTCGCTTACGACCGACATTGGGGTACTTGCCGGGGCCTTCTTGGCCGCCGGTTTCTTCTTCTTTGCCTTGGCTGCAGGAACTATATTGTGAGATTCGCCTAGAATGCTCTTGAAGATGTCGACGAGGCTGTCCTTTGAAATGGTCTAAAGAATAGCCCTCAGGGCTTGCTCGGCTCAGGGCACCGTGCTAGCTGAAGGAAATGTGGCTCGCTCACTGAATTTAAATACAGTAGAAACTTCGAAGGTCAGTTTCTTTAGTATCGAGGGCGTACTGGCCTGGCTTGCTTTCCCCGTCGTGTCGGCGACGGGTCTGGCGTTGCCTTGTCCGGCTTCAGCGGTCCTCGTGTCCAAGGCTTCTGTTTGGTCTTGGCCAAGCTGGCTAGAAGTCTTGGTCGCTTCTTCTTGATTTACCGGAGGATTAGGGCCTCCATGAAGTTCAAAACAAGGGTCCAAATTTGGTAGCACGGGGCTGGGCTCGGCGCCGAGCATTTCTTGATCGGAGAGCATAAAAAACACTGCCGTTTGCTATGGTGACGTCTTCTTTCTCGAGCGTATGATATGGGATGTAGGAATCCCTCGTGCTCTCTCACCAGGGCGGCGCCAATCACGGTCTCTGAAGCATCCGTTCGCACTACAAACTCCTTGGTGATATCGGGTGCTCGCAGCACAGGCCTAGCAGAGACTTTGGTTTGTTCAATGTAGTTTGTTGGGCTCTCTTTTCTTTGTCATTTCCACCGGGGGTTGGGCAATCTGAGCATACCCTGGTACGAACTGCCTGTAAAAATTTCCCAGGCCCAAGAATGATCGGACCTGCTTTTTCGTCTCTGGATTTTGCGCCTTCGTGACCTACTATTCGCGACTGCAGCGACCTATAGGGGACGCCACTATCGGGCAAATATGGCGGTGGAATCCAGGTCATGCCTTGCCATGTGCAAGCTCAACGCACAACGCTGGGGCACCAGCATGTAAGCATTCGACTCAAAATTGGTTCCCCGCGTTTTATCTTCCACGTTTCCAGCCTGCGGCGATGTGGTGGGGTAAGCGAACTTCCAGAGGCTTGACTGTCTTAGAGGAAACAAGGAAAGGACTGCCCACTGTCCTTCTACGCTGCTGATGAATGTTGATAAACTCGGAATGTCTGGCTCATGCAGTTACATAGGTCGCGTGCAGAGCAACCTGTGTCACAAGGGGATACTACGGTTACGACGCCGTCACCGGTAGAACTTTTCTGTCGCGTAAACCACCGACAACATGTAAACACGGAAGCCAGAAGAGACGAGCAGAAATCGCGAAGGGACCTGTTCAGGCCAGTTTAGTGTTTTCCCGCTAGGTGCCATTCGTTTTGCTGGAGTCGTGAATAGGGAGTATTCACTGGCGGCCATATCTGTGTGCGCGGCTGCTGAGCGCGTGCTGACGGCGAGCTTCAGGAGTTCTTCTGCAACGTGCATTCCGCACTGTCGAGATTGCCGGTCTTAGCAGCCTAGTAATGTAAGCTCGTTCCGAGCATGCGCTCTAAACATCGCCTTCAAATATGGTGCCTAGTCGAATCTCTTCTTCCTCTAGCTCGTGGCCCAAGAACGTGATCTTCTTCATGCCAACCTCGCACTTGCTGGGCTTGTTAAGCCTGCCTGACGAACTCGCTCCAACAAACAATGCAGCGTCGTCAGGTGCTTCTACCAAGTATTGGTGTCTACGAGAACATCGTCGATATAATGTTGCACATGTGGGATCCCGTTGAAGAGTTCTCTCATGAGTCTTGTGAAGACTGCTAAAGCGGTCTTGTAGTATTCTGAGTTGAGCGGTCGTACGGCTTGAATTCTGAACCAGAGAAGCGCGTGCCCCACACGCAGTGTCGCGCGCTCAGCTCGTGCGTGCTAGCGTCGCCTTTAGAACGGTTGACCCTGAGATTTAGAACAAAGAAGTCAGACAGTCGCCGGTGTCCTTCCTCGCCCTCGGCGGGGCCCGCGAGGACGCGGGCCACCGCCGCTAACGGGTCGCCTTCGCGGATGAGCCCGACTTCTACTCTTCGACCACGACGACGGCTGCAGCAGCGGCTGCCACTCTTTCTTGGCATTGACAAGGTAAGACATCGCCACCACTGGCATTCAAGGCCATCCACGTAGCCTTGCGCCGGTACACGTCAGCACCTCTTGAACCACCACCTCGGACCAACACCGACCTCCTCAAAAATTCAATAGGTCTTTAATCTAAAAGGCAAATATTTGAACTGATACAAGCCCCAGGCTGTTGAAAACGCCGTAACTGGCTTGGATTCTTCCGTCAACGGTATTTGCCAGTAGCCTTTAACTAGGTAAAGCTTGGAGAAGTATCTCTTCTAGCCCACGTCAGCAAACACATCATCTGTGCGGAATATGGGTTCTGCATCCCCTACCAAGATGTTGTTGATGCGACGAAAGTCGACGCATATGCGGAAGGTGTTGTCTGGCTTCCATACTAGAATCAGTGGAGACCTGTATGGGGATTTTTACTTTTCAATGATTCCTCCTCGCAACATCTCCTGTACTTCCTTTTCGATCGTCTCCCTCATTGCCAGGGGCACTGGATGCTGCGTTCTTTGAACGGCACGTCGCTTGTGAGTTGAAGTTGGCAATCAAGGATGTTTTTCTTCCCGGGCAGGTCTGAAAAGACATCCCCAAGTAGCACAATACCCTGGCTCTAGCTCGCGCCAGGTTGGGCAGCAAAGGAAACTTTCCTTGGGCCATGCTTGTTTTGCACCAAGGCTTCGGCTAGAGCCAACCTGGCACGCCAAGATTGGCAGTAAGCTGCAATTTCCCGTCTAGCCAATCTGGGCTTCATCCTGCATATTGTCACGGGTGGTGACTAAAAAACAATAAATAAACAGGAAGAAATAAACGTTTAATGTGGCGAACTTGTGCCAAAAATAAAAGAGTACAAAAGATAATAATAGAGCGTCGCGGGCGTCGAAGTCGGCGTGGCAGCAGAGTCGAACGCTGGGGCGAGAATGACTCGACAATGTCGCGGGCGGCCTCTTATCTAGAGTGCGCCGCTATCTCGAAGATTCGGCGAAAGCGGTTCGAGCGTCGCGTGATCGGGGCGAGAATGAACGCGCACTTTCTAGAAAACAAAAGCAGGGATAAATGATAGAAGTTACGTGCGGTACATGAATAAACGGGAACTTTCTGGAGGACCGTGACCGAGCGTTGCTTTCTCAGCCTTGCGCGCGGCAATATACAGCCTGGGCCAGGGTGACTCTTTCCGGGTCAGCCAATCCTGGCTATACGGGGTAAATACAACCCAGGCCAGGGTGGCTGCTTCCGGGTCAGCCAACCCTGACTATATGGGTAAAGAGAACTCAGACCAGGGTGGCTCTTCACGGGCGAGCCAGTCTTGGGGATGATAATATTGAAGTATGTGTTTTTCTACTTTTCTTTAGCTTTGTCTACGGCCCTATCGCTCTCCAGCCATAGCGCTCTTTAGCTTTTCTAATGGTTAAATAAAGACTTCTCTATGGCTTTTCCTATGACTCTCTTTAGCCTGCAAACCCTAAAAAAAAATTTTACTTCAAGTTCCCCCGACTTGTGAACGCTACATGGTGTATGTGCATCAATGTATAGATATATGTGTAAATCTATGTATAGATATATATACATCTCTGAACACAAACAACACAAGCAGAACACTTCCCCACACAGCTGCAACAACGCAGATCCACAAACGCTACATTCGCACTAGCTGTCAATATGGCAGTCTACTTTTTGAATCCGACTTTGCCGGTGACCCATCATTTGTCGCAAAAACACGGGGAGGCGGAGCAAATATTACTCGTACTTAACACATTATTTGAATTGTCTCTTGGAATAGCCCCCATCTCTTAATTCAAAACCCTGAAAAAAGCAAATGTAGAGCATTAGGCTGATTAATTAAAATGTATTAATTAACTTTTCAATATGTTTGATGAATCACGTTGACAATGCAGTGATGACATGCAGTACACTGGTACTGAAGATTGCGATCAATCTATTGCTTGATTGCAGTGTTCGGCGCCAGTGCAAGCTATTTTCACTTTTTGGGGTAATAATTAATTTTAATTTTTGTACAAGTATTTTAATGGGTTTTTCCAACAAACAATATTACTGGTTTTCACGACTCGTTGCAACAGCAGAGAACATATCTTGGGTCATGGTTTGTCACCGGCCTGACAGAAATTTAGTATTGATTTAACTTTCTAACATTGAGTGTTTTTAGTAAAAAAAGTAAGCGCCGGTAGGAATTTTCTGTAGGCGTGGAAAGACAATTTATTGGTTCCCAGTCTTTAGACTTGTGGCCAAAGGATTTTCTGTCGGCTGGTAAAGAAAATTTATTGGTTCCCAGTCGTTAGACACAGGGCCATAGATATTTCTATAGCTGGCTGTAGCTGTCTTTATGGATTTCTATGGCCAACCATCGAGGTCCATAAGGGGTGATAGCCTGCCATATAATTTTCCATGACGACCAGAGAGCATTTTTGTATGAGAGTCTCAGATTTTATATTTCTTGAGAACAGGCTAGTATTCACGAAAATGCTATTAATTGGCATGTTCAAGAATGTGACCTATGTTAATAAAATACACAGGAACCAATTTAAAACATACCGGAGATTTTATTCAGTTCAGCGTAAGCTGATTAGTCCGCGCTAGCAGGCGAGTCGTCGGGAATCTCTGGCTGGGCTGATTGGACAGCTTGGGCGTGGAGCTTCTTGGCCATCCTTTCAGCCGGCCGGAGTAACAGCGGCATATCACTGGTATTTCTGGCCCTATGAAATGCGAGCTCCAGTGAGGGTACAGCTAATCACTGGAATTCACATTCATTGCTTTCTGTGGTCTGGCAACATGGCCAAACGCTGGCTGTTCCTTGTATTGGTTGGTCCAGGGAATCTCAGTGAATCCCCTGGGAAGCACAGATTCTGGCAGTGGCCTGTCTATCTCAGCCGGCCCTGGCCGGGAAAATGCGAGCCCCAGCTAAGGAAACGCACTTCTTGGCAGTGGTCTGTCTATATCGGCCGGCCCTGGCCTGAAAATGCGAGCTCCAGCCAAGGAAACGAACTTCATGGCAGTGCTCTGTCTATATCGGCCGGCCCTGGCCAGGAAAATGCGAGCTCCAGCCAAGGAAGCGCACATCCTGGCAGTGGCCTGTCTATCTCAGCCGGCCCTGGCCGGGAAAATGCGAGCTCCAGCCAAGGAAACGCACTTCCTGGCAGTGGTCTGTCTATATCGGCCGGCCCTGGCTGGGAAAATGCGAGCATCCGCCAAGGAAGCGCACATCCTGGCAGTGGTCCGTCTATATCGGCCGGCCCTGTCCGGGAAAATGCGAGCTCCAGCCAAGGAAATGCACTTCCTGGCAGCGGTCTGTGTATATCGGCCGGCCCTGGCCTGGAAAATGCGAGCTCCAGCCAAGGAAACGCACTTCATGGCAGTGGTCTGTCTATATCGTCCGGCCCTGGCCAGGAAAATGCGAGCTCCAGCCAAGGAAGCGCACATCCTGGCAGTGGCCTGTCTATCTCAGCCGGCCCTGGCCGGGAAAATGCGAGCTCCAGCCAAGAAAACGCACTTCATGGCAGTGGTCTGTCAATATCGGCCGGCCCTGGCCGGGAAAATGCGAGCTCTAGCCAAGGAAGCGCACATCCTTGCAGTGGTCTGCCTATATCGGCCGGCCCTGGCGGGGAAAATGCGAGCTCCAGCCAAGGAAACGCACTTCCTGGTAGTGGTCTGTCTATATCGACCGGCCCTGACCGGGAAAATGCAAGCTCCAGCCATGGAAACGCACTTCATGGCAGTGGTCTGTCTATATCTGCCGGCCCTGGCCAGGAAAATGCGAGCTCCAGCCACGGAAGCGCACATCCTGGCAGTGGTCTGTCTACATGGGCCGGCCCTGACCAGTAAAATGCGAGCTCCAGCTAAGGAAGCGCACATCCTTGCAGTGGTCTGCCTATATCGGCCGGCGGTGGCCGGGAAAATGCGAGCTCCAACCAAGGAAACGCACTTCCAGGCAGTGGTCTGTCTATATCGGCCGGCCCTGGCCGGGAAAAGGCGAGCTCCAGCCAAGGAAGCCCTTCCCTGGCTGTAGCATGGAAACCTTGGGCCAGAAAATACAATGAAGTGCCAGGCTGGCCGACAATCATATTCCTTGGGCGATGCTAGGCCAGCTTACTACTATCAAGCAGCGATATTGGCCCAAGCTGGCCCAACAAAGTGTGCTACCTGGGTCGTCGCACCCCTTCAAAGGGGTCCTTAGCTCATATTTTTCTTCTTTTGAGAGGTCTGGGCTAAGCATGACATCCTTAGCTCATCCATAGTAGCCCTGAGACGTAGGAAAATAAAAAAAAACGGACAGAACAACGAAGTCTCTAACACAGCTTGAAATTTATTAACAACCATCGTATTATATACATGTCCTAGACCTCCATCACAATTCAAAAGACCTCCGTGCCCACTTCACAGGTCTTTTGAATCGTAATTGAGGTCTGGGACATGTACATAGGACGATAATTGTTAATAAATTTCAAGCTGTGTTAGAGACTTCGTTGTGCTGTCCATTCTTTTTTTCCCTACGTCTCAGGGTTACTATTGCTGTCATTCACCAGCTCGCCTGCGTTTTTTACCTTTCATCCTTAGCTCATTGTGTTTTTTGAGGTGACGAGGCTGATAGCCGTCTTTTTCATCTTCTACTGCGAAAATGGCCGATGACTTGTTTCTTGTTTCCCCCTACGAGGACATGCTCAGAGCTGTAGCCCATTTCTCTTGTGGCCAAACCTGTCCGACGGCTACGCGCTCGCACCTGTGTCGGTAAGCATCTAGATCGTCCCGTTTTTCCCTAAAAACTGAGATGATCCCCGAGTTAACCGCTTCTACATTACTTTGTTTCCTTTCCAGGAGCTGCAACTTTAGTTGGAGAGTTTGTTGTTCAAGCGCTAGGTGCTCGCGTTCGCATTCAGCCAGCGCGCGCTCCGCGTCTAGCCGCTATTTCGTTTCTTTCCTCTCCGCGAGCTTTTCGTTGCGTTCACGCTCCCGCTCCGCGTCAGCCCACTTGCGTAGATCATCTCCACTCAGACCGAGTACCTCGCCTATAGACATTAATTTTCTCGTATTCATATTTTCTTTAGGTTACATAAAAGCAGCACACGACTTGCCTCGTCCTATCGCAGACGCCAATGTGAGGAGGTTTGTTATTCGAGGTCAAGCTTTGTTTGAATGCATTAAATTATTGACGAGGCAACTACTGTTTTTGTGTGAGTTTTAGTAGTTCTGTAGAAAAACAATAGCGATACAAATCTAAAGACACTCATAAAATACGTTACGGGATACACAATTCCTTTAGGGTAGTCATAAAACAACTATTTAATATGCCACTGGATAATAAATGCGAGTCTCGAGTCAATTAAGTTAATGGAGATCAGGGTGGTACACTTCACTTCACCTGACAACGACGGTAGTCACGTCGTGGCAAAAATGTGGTGATGTCTCCCATGGTTGGTGCAGCCGCCGCTGGGCGTCGTCCGGGACTACGGAACATCGTCTTCACGATACGGCCCGGTTGTCCCTCGCAGTTGCGCCCAGTCTCTTCTGTTTCCGTCGACGGCTCCCAGGAAGACAACCCCCAGTCCGCTTTCGTCCTCGGTGTTCCAGTCACCACCTCTTCTTTTTCTCCCGGTTGTCTCGTGCTGCTTTTCTTTCAGAATACCATCTTAATCAACTTTCCGAAGGGAGGGGGGGGCGGTCAGGATGGTGACGACCGATGATGGTGTCCGCTCGGTGAAAGTCCCCCGGGAAATGGAATATAAAAAACAAACAAAAAAAACACACTAAAAGTTGTTTGCTCCCGCTGGACTCATTAAGACGTTGGTTGGTTTACAGTGGCCAGTGTGATCACGTTTATTTCAAGACAAAACAAGAAGTCAAAAGTAATTTACATAACAAAACTCCCAAAAATGAAAACCCATACTTTGGTCCCCCAGTCTCAAAAGCCGAATCTGCCTGTTGTTGTTGTTGTTGTTGTTGTTTGCGGGTTTTATGGCGCAAGGGCTCCGACGGTCATACTGCGCCAAACTAGGTAAGTCAAAGAAGTATTGGTAAAAGTACTCTGACTACACTAGAACTTGACTATAGTTTGTGTAAGATACCTGTAATTTCGAGAAAAGCTAAAAGACGTTCAAATGATATGAGAGGCTGCTCCCCTAGAACCAAGACAGGGTGAAATGGGATGTTGTACTTGAAAAACTCAGGGAAATAGGTCTTGTATTGTTGTAGAAGGCCACGGCAGAGAAACAGAAAGTGCAGAACAGATAAAGTTTCTCCACAGTGCTCGCATATTGGCGGTTCCTCACCTATAAGCAGATATTGATGGGTCGGTAGCGAGTGGCCGATTCTCAACCGGCACAGAAGGACTTCGTGAAAACGATTTTTATTATATGAGGTTTCCCATGCACCAAGTTCTGGTTTGATGGCATGAAGCTTATTATTATTGGCTAACTTCCATTCAGATTGCCATAGCTGCGAGAGTGAAAATTTTACGGACGTTTTAAGGTCTTGGTAAGGTACGGCGGCTAGTCTGTCTGCAGCCTCGTTGCCTGCAATACCCACATGGCTCGGGATCCAGCAAAACCTGATGTCCCTCCCACCAGCGAGTCCCTGTTGAGCTCTGGCCCGTACGAGTTGAGTCAACTTATTTGTAGCTGATGTAGCAGAACATACTGCACTAAGAACACTTTGAGAGTCCACAAATATAATGGCTTTCATCACTTAGCCCCTGATTATGTAGTCAAGTGTTGCCAGAACACTATGTAGTTCGACAGTAAAAATGCTGGAAACATTGTGAAGTCGAGTAACATGGGTAAACAGATTTGAATAAACAACGGAGCCGACATACATTGACGTCTTGGCACCGTCAGTGTAAAACTGGCAGTAATGTCTGTATTTTTCTTGCAGAGGTAAAAATTCCTGTCTTAGAATGAGTGGAGAAACATTATGCTTATTAAATTTTGTAAAATACCAATTGCAAGCTATAGGTTTGATATTCCATGGGGCAGTATGATATGCACTTTCCAGGAAATGAACACCCTCGCGTGGCAGGTTAAGAGAGAGATGGAGGCTCTCAAAACGAAGGCTCAGGGGTCGAAAAACAGTTGGTTTATGCTCGAAAGTACGATAAAACTTAGAGTCTCGAATACTACTGTGGGCTGGATGGCTGGTTTCTGAATACACCTTGTAGGCATAAACCAGACTTAGATACTGCCACCTTTTTTCGTGTGACATTTCATTGGAGTGAGCATACAAGCTTAAAATAGGAGATGTTCTAAAAGCACCAGTTGCAAGACGCAAAACCAAGGTGATGCACAGGGTCAAGCATTTTTAAGGTAGACGGCCGAGCAGACGCGAACACAACAGACCCGTAATCAAGGCGCGACCGTACTAGAAGGAAATACAAACGAAGTAGACACTTCCTATCGGAACCCCAAGACTTATGTGAGAGGACTTTAAGAATGTTCAATGCCTGCACACATTTCTCCTTTAGCCATTTGAGGTGGGGAACAAAGCTACGCCTACGGTCAAATATCACCCTCAGAAACTTGTGCTCAGTTCTAACTTCGATGGCATTTCCATTTAGCATGAGAGTGGGCTCCAACCAGAGCCCCCGCCGCAAAGAAAAGGGGACACAAATAGTTTTTTCTGGAGTGAACTTAAAACCATTCTCGTTAGGCCATTTAGTCATTTTATTTATGGCTAGTTGTAGCTGCCTTTCACAACTAGACGTATTACATGATGCTACAGAGATTTGAATGTCATCAATGTATAATGAATATAATACTGAGGAAGGTATGAAACGACAGAGAGACTTAATTCTTATTGCGAAGAGGGTGACACTAAGTACTCCGCCCTGAGGAACACCATTCTCCTGGACAAAGCAATTGGATACTGTTGCGCCTAACCGCACACGAAAGAAACGTCGACTAAGATAGTTTTTATACAATGAAGCATTCTGCCACGTACTCCACACATGAACAAGTCAAGCAGAGTGCCATGTCTCCAAGTGGTATCGTAAGCCTTTTCTAAATCAAAAAAGACAGATACGCAGTGCTGCCTATTCACAAACGCCTCACGTACAACAGTCTCCAGCCGGACTAGATGGTCTATTGTGGAACGTCCTGATCGGCACCCACATTGATTTACATCCAAAATATTGTGTTGCTCCAGGAATTAAACAAGACGCTTATTAATCATCCTTTGAAACGTTTTCCCTAAGCAACTAGTAAGTGCAATCGGCCTGTAACTTGTAGGAAGTGAAGGATATTTTCCAGGCTTCAGCAGCGGAATTAGTTCTGCCTGCTTCCAATCGGCGGAAAAGTGTGCATCGTTCCATAGTTTATTGAAATATGTCAGGAGGGCTGTGAGTGACTCCTCCGATAAATGCCGGATCATCTCATAATGTATCCGATCAGGACCGGGGGATGAACGCTTCCGGATTTCGATAGCCATTTGAAGCTCAACCATTGTAAATGGCTGATTATATGGTGCAGGCGCTCCTCCTGCCAAGCTGACTTTCATTCTTTCTGCATCTGCTTTAAACTTCAGAAACGCTGGAGAGTAGTGAGAGGAGTTTGAAACAGCTGCAAAACCTGCGCCCAACACGTTTGCCTCGTCATGTAGCGAGCTTACAGAGGGAAATAGAGGGACTGTAAAGCAGCGGTATTTGCCTTCGACCTTGTGCAGTCGGTCCCACACTTCCTTTGCTGGGACGTAGCAGCTGATAGAGGACAGATAGCCTCTCCAGGATTTCCTCTTGGCCTGCTTCCTGGTCCAACGAGCTTGGGCCCTATTTCGCTGAAACTCTAGTAAATTCGTGAATGTCGGATATCTGCGAAATATACCCCATGCCTTGTCCTGTTTTTTCTTAGTATTAAAACAATTATCATTCCACCACGGTTTACACTTTGTGGGGATGTTAGAGAAGGTCTGAGGGATGGAGCGAAGAGCGGCATTAGTGATCTGTTCCGTAATGTATGTGGTGGCTTCTTCATGTGTTAAGGACAAGAACACGCAAGGCTTAAGCTCTGCATTTAGGTTGAATAGACCCCAGTCTGCCTTGTCAAGTTTCCAACAAGGGGTACGTTTCATTAGGCTTGAAACAGAAACCAGACTCGCCAGAATGACTGGAAAGTGGTCACTTCCAAAAGGGTTATCCAATACTTTCCATGCAAATAAAGACAACAATTAAGGTGATGAGATAGCAAGATCGATAGATGTAAATGAATTGTGAGCTGCACTGAAAAAGGTTGGCTCTCTCTTATGCAAAAGACAGAGGCCAGATGTTAATAAAAACCGCTCAAGGATCCCACCACGTGAGTCTTGACGGGCACTACCCCACAAGGGGTGGTGAGCGTTAAAATCTCCTAAAAGTAAAAAAGGATGAGGAAGATGTGCGACATGTCTTTGGAGATCATGACGATGCAGCGGAGTGTTTGGTGAAATATAAATGGAGACAACAGTGATGAGGCGGTCCAAAAGAAGGCGCACAGCCACTGCTTCATCAGGTGTGGAAAGAGGAACCTGCGAGCATGCGACTCCACTTTGAACAGCCACAGCTACTCCGTCTGATGCATTTGATGCAGGGAGATACTTTCTAAAAAAACTGATGGCGACGTAACACTGAATTATGGTGATCATTAAGATGCGTCTCTTGCAAACCCATACAAAAATGGTCTATGGTCGGCTATAGAAAATTCTTTGTATGGCCGGCTATAGAAAATAGGCCCAATTAGCTATAGCCGCTTCTATGGCCGTCTATAGCTTTTCCTATGGTCTCCCCAAAGGTTGTCTATAGCTTTTTCAATGGAAATTTGGCTATCGAATTTTGTACGGTTTAATCTATGGGTCTCTCTAGAAAGGATGCTATAGCCGCCTATGGCTTTTCTTTTGTTTCCTTTGGCCGTCTATAGCTTCTTGTAAGGTCTTCTACGGAGATCTCATTGGCTTACTTTATGGATCTTTTTAAACACCGCGCTATAGCTGCCTATGGATTTTCCTATGGTTTCTTTAGCCGCCTATGGCTCTTTGCATGGTCCGCTACAGCTCATTCTATAGCTCGTCTTATGAGTCTCTTTACCATCGTGCCCTAGCTGCCTGTAGTTTTTCTTTTTTTCGCAATCGTATGAAATGTGAAACAAATTATTTTTTGTCACTTGACATCTTTAAAAAAACCTTGTGAAACGTGCCGAACTCCATAGCTCCATTTAAAACAAAGAGCTAACATTTCAACAAAACAACAACAAAAAACAAATGCACTCACTCAGGTGTTTGCAAAAGCACAGGTAAAGACACAAGGTATTGTTTTCAAATCTCCTAGAAGTTTATTACACACAGCCTATTCTGTAGACAAGCACACACTAAGCAATCTTTACTATGTGAAGAGGTAGTACTGAGCTGTTATACAACTGAGAATATTGAAAAGCAAACAAGAACCATAGGCAATTCCTGGGTAGTGTCTAGTCCCCGGCAGCCGGCCGAATCCCCCCCCCCCCCCCCCTTCTCCCCGAAATTCTAATGCCAGTCGCCACTCATTGGCGCTGCAATCAGTTTATCAAAAGACGTTTAATCGAGAACGTTTCATCAACACCTGACGTTTATAAACAACTCAAATTATGTTTTTTTTAATGATTTGCCAAGAAGTGGCGTGAACGGGTGGGCTGAGTCGGTGAGCACGAGCCTCAGAAATACAGGCGCGACGAAATGTCCCTGCAGCGTGCAATTCGCGTAACGAGTGCCGACTAAACGTGTGTCCAGGAAACGTGTATCCACGAAAAGGTGTCCATGAAACGTCTTTTCACAAAACGCAGGGAGAATAAAAATGTCAGTATTCTAACTACAATTTTCACATGATTTCAGAGAGCTAATGGCACGCGACTGCGGTAGAATTATGGGGAAATTATTCTCCCAGCTGTCAGAAGATAGGCACTGCCAGGAGATAGACACTACAGAACGGTCAATTGTCGCCGAGTAGGTTGCAGCGCACTTACATTCAAAATAACGGATTAGAAAGACGTAATCCGAAATATACGTCGACACGGGCACTGCAGACCAACCACTCAAACACAAAACCGAGAAGGAAGGGATCCGTGAATATTCACCACGATGTAGCGCAAGCTGTCATTTGCCGAACCGAACACTGAACGCATCACAAGAATGTCTTGGGCTTCTTTGAAGAAATCGCTTGTTGCCGACATACGGGTAGAACTTTTCGATCGGGATACCTTTTACCATAGAAGCGAAATCCACAGCAGCCCCGCGGGCCGCACGACACGCGAAACTAGGTCCGCAAGCAGCCTCATTCCGGGATTGGCAGCGGCTAATGCGTCATCCATCAAACCACGTGATCACGCTCCTTCCGTTACATGCGCACAGAGAGAGGAGTGAAGCGATAAAACGTCTACGGCTGGTTGGTCCGCCGAGTCCGCCCCTTCTACAATGCTTTCAGCTTAGGGAGAGAGAGAAAACAGAGGTTTTGAAAAGCAGAGCTCTTTCAAGGCCAGAACGGGGGTGTGATCACAAAGAGTAATCTTCAGGGGCATACCAACAATCAACACAGCGAGAGAATGTGTCACTTATATCCTGTTGACAGTTCGAGTCAAGGTTGATAGTTCAGTGAATGCTATGTGTGGCCTTGGGCTTAAGGCAGGTGCCGTGTCCAGCGTTATCACCAGCTTCGAGACAGTTGTCACGGGACCCTAACCGGAGACATGATTGGCCTCAAACACGCATAGCGTCTACTCTGCTGTCACTACCGAGTGAACAGGACAGCTCCATGAAGACCCCCCAGCTTTTGGACTTCTTTCTAAAGCTTCACTTCCCAGAAGTGAAGCTTTCACCTTAATAAAACAAAACAAAAAAGCGTTTAAAATATAAATAAGCCCTAATCCTGCTTAATTATGTTTTTTTGTTTTTTCAAACTTTGTTGTCGCGGAGGATGAGACCTCGGACCATCCTCGCCAGCGTCACGGGTAGCGTCTTCTTCGCATGTAAAGACTCCAACTGATTTGGCCAAGGAGGTTATAATGGGCAGGAGGTGGCGTCCCTATCCCCAATGCATGGAGCGAAGTGTAACAGAAGTAGCCGTGGCCACGAGCCGCAGCGAGCATTTCTTGGCCAATGGGAAGCCTAGTGAGTGGGCGCCACCATTAATTTTGGTGCAAACAACCGCGTTGCGATGACATTTCTGTGGCAACGTGATTGTGTGCACCGAAATTAATGGCGGCACCCACTGTTATTTGAAACATCGCTTAACGGGAGACTTTTAAACCGGCATGGTCGGAAATGGATGAGATTATTATAAACGAACGCCTGGTTGCCCAGCAGAAAGTAAGTGACTAGAATTGGGACGCTCTAGACGACGCACAGCGAAGGACTTGGCGGTGCGCAACGCATTTTGTAATAAACACCAGCAGTTCTGTGTCTGAATGATAGCTTGCATTCTTATATTATAGTGTTTCAACACGCGTGAAATTTAATAGCGCGACTAGAGTTGAGACGCTCTAGACGACGTCACAGGAAAAGAGACCTTTTCCTGTGACGACGAATGTGAAAAACAACCTGTCACACAGCAGCTCGGCATAGCAATTGTTCCAGTAAAGGCGATTGCTAAGCTCAGCTAGAGCACGTCTATAGCAGATGACAGAGGCGGGAAGTGAAATGAACGCGCTCTTTTCCCTTGAGCCAGTGCGCCCATGTGTCACGTGAGCAGTTCCGACCACTGAGCATCTACTTTTGTTGCGGGGACAAAATATGTCACATGACATCCACTGGGCTTCTGCTTCGATGCAACCACGTTGACTTCGCAATCACACTTCTGATTTTTAATTTTCTTCTACAATAGGGAAATGCGAAACAAATTATTTCAGCTTAAAAAAAAATTAAATTGGTTTGTGGGATGTTTGTCTGCCCTTCTAGTACGTCCCTTCTAGTCTTTAACGTGCGTCACACAGTAGTGAAACACCACGGCCCCTCGATCGCTCCGTCGCTCGCGACGGTGCGATCGAGGGGCCGTGGAAACACGAGCGTGTGCCGGTACGATGCCTATCCAGATCGAAACGGGCAGGGGTGGGAATTGAGCCCAGGATTCCCTGGGCTCTGCATCGTGAGCTTTCGCTGCACGTGCTCTTAGCTGCGACGCGTTAGCGCACTAGGCCACCGATCCCCCTCTTCGAGTTTTCATACAGAGCATATGCTATCGCGGTCTACATTTCAAAGTACGATTTTCACGAGCCCGTGTCCGATACGATGCTCATCCAGATCAAACAGGACAGGGTTTGATCTCACTAGATATGTAAATATATTTACTCACCTGGTACTTCAAAACAGAGATTGAATTATTCTAGATGGGGATAACTTGCTCTTTAGTGGGATTCGTGAAGCTGCTTGTCGTTGTTCCTTATAAATTCAAACTAACGTGTCTTACATTTATGTATACGGAAGACCTCGACCTTTCATTCGTGCTACGATCATTGTATAGAATTCGATGTAGATCTAATTGAGAGTGACGAAGAGCGAAAACAGCGTGTTTTGTGTTCATATTTTATTTTTCGATTCCACCACGCCACGTCTTAAGCCAAATAGTGGCCCCGCGCAGCTCGCTTCGTAAGCTTAGAATGCCTAGATTTGAGAGAAGTTGCAACTCAAACAAAATCGATTTTGGGTTGATCACGCACTTTCTGAACGAAGGGGGTTTCTACGCTCAGCGCCTTGTCGAGCAGCTTATCGTAGTCGTACGCGGGCAGATTTCACTGTCCACTGCTTACCGCACCAGCATTTGGCGTTTTGGGACACCTGCGCTTGATTCCTATGTTGTTATTATAGTACGTTTCATCGTAGGTCCGAGCGGTCCGAGGGAGGCCGGAGCTTCGAGCACGAGCATACAGCTTTGGACAGTGCACAGATCGCACGAACGCGCATGCAAGCCAGGAACGCACAGAACAACGGGCCCGCGCTTCCAGTTCTGACTTGCTCGCAGATAATGTGGAACTAAGTATAAACACTCACGCTGCAAAGCATTTGCATCGTGGACGCCCACGGCGGACACCGACCGCATCGAAAGCTAGGCTCGTGAAGCAGACGCCGGAGCAGATTAGAAAGCAGACGAACCGCCGGTGCGCTACCCCACGGCCTCGGAACGGGTGCGCAAGGCAGTCTGGGATTAAGCGCCTCTTCCGGCTTCACTCAGGCTGACGTCATGTTTGTTTGTTTGTTTGTTCGTGTTTTATGGCGCAGGGGCAACACGAGGGCCAAATAGCGCCAAGATCCTGTTTAGCTGATTTAATATGTAGTATGTTAGTGCTTATGGGTAAAACTAATGTGCTATGTTTAGCTAATATACAAATGGGTAATAAGGCCTATAGAGTGTAAAGGGCTCCAAAAATTCATGTATACTAGAGAAGTGACTTGAGGCCACTTTTTTTGAAGGAACGTGAATAAGTCTTTGAGTGGAATCTGAGGTTCAGGACCTAACACCAAACACGAATGAAATGGAATGTTTAATCTTCTTAGTGGTGCTGAAAGTGGTTTAAGGAAAGGTTCCAGCTTCCTGCAAACAAACAGATGCATTACTGTAAGGTCTGAGTCACATATTTCGCAGGTAGGAGGTTCATTGCCCATTAAGAGATGTGAGTGTGTTAAGCGTGTATGTCCAATGCGCAGTCGTGTTAACAATACACTGTCATGACGCGAGAGGTGACGATGGTCCTGAAATTTATCTGTAGTAGGGTGAAGGGTATGAAGCTTGTTACCTTCACATTTCTTTTATTGCCGCAACCATTTTGTTGCGATACTCTTGGACATCTCACGGCGAATGTCACTTAAGGGCAAAGGCATCTGTGTTCTGTCTTCGAACGGACCTTGTCGGGCAGTTTTGTCGGCAAGCTCATTTCCAGTGATGCCACTATGCCCTGGAACCCAGAGGAACCGAACGTGTCCGCCGATTGACTGGATTTCTCGTAACAGCGTATGAATATCTACAATAAACGGGTGTTTCTTAGGCTCTATAGCACAGATGGACATAAGTGCACTTAAAGAGTCGGAGCATATCAGTGATTCCTTGATCCGGGACTTTCTGATGTGCTTAAGCGAAGCGATAATTGCATATAATTCAGATGTGAAGACAGATGCTATTGGAGACAACTGGAAAGCATTTCTGGTAATCCCAGAAACAAAGGCCGCTCCAACAGCATCGCCCATTTTAGAACCATCAGTGTAAAATGCCCGGTAGTCCTTGAACTCTTTAAGAATTTCTAAAAAAACACTGTTGGTACACCAGGCGCAGTACATGGCTTTTGGAACTTAGTTAACCGCAGATCCCAGGAAATGCTTGGGTCATACCAAGGGGGGAGTGGTGGACGAAAAGTTGAAACCTTGCTTATTGAAAACCTAGTGTCCGACAAAACTTGCTGCACACGAATTCCAAATGGTTGGGCGACTGATGGGCGTCGAGCAAACAGCTCAGTGAAAGATGGGGCTAGGACATGAGTGTAGGCTGGATTGTCCTTGTACATTGAAATTCTACCTGCATAAAATAGACCTAGCAATTCTCTCCTGAGACATAGGGGCTGTTCATGGGCTGTTATTTATAAACTCTCCACTGGTGATGTTCGAAAAACTCCCGTGCACAAACGAATTGCCTGGTGATGAACAGGATCAAGCTGTCGAATTGTGCTTTGTCTAGCCGATCCTTAAACAAAGGTACCATAATCCAGTTTTGAACGCACTGTAGCCCGGTAAATATTCAGAAGAGACTCCAAGATGTGTGTGCAAGCACTTTAAGAATATTTAGTTTTTTTAGGCAGTTTTTGCGAAGATAGGCAATATGCTCTCCAAATGTCAGTTTTCGGTCAAAAATGACTCCAAGAAATTTCTGAGAGTCCTTACAAGTAAGTTGTGTACCATTTAGTGACAGTTCGGGATTGGGGTACAGTCCACGTTTCCGCGTGAAATGTACAATGGCACTTTTTTCTGCCGAGAACTGAAATCCGTTTCGAAAACACTACTTGCCCAGTTTGTTTATACAGAGCTGGAGTTGTCGCTCGGCAACTCGCAGAGATGAAGTCCTGATAGAAATTTTAAGGTCATCGGCATATAAAGAGTGTTCGATGGGGCGAGAAATTTCACGGGAGAGTGAATTTATCTGAACCAAAAATAATGTGACACTTAAAATGCAGCCCTGGGGAACGCCCGTTTCCTGCATAAACTCGTCAGAAAGAACAGCTCCCCGGCGCACCTGAAAAGTGTGATCTGTTAAGAAGTTCTTAATGAACACCATCATGTTACCATTAAAACCCATTGACACCAGGTTACTAAGAATACCATGCCTCCATGTTGTATCATATGCCTTAGCAAGATCGAAGAAAACTGCCACCAGATGTTCACGTCTCACAAAGGCCGAGCGAACCTCCATCTCCAGAGACACAAGATGATCGAGGGTGGAGCGGTTTTTGCGGAAACCACACTGAGCTCGTGATAGTAAGTTTTTTGCCTCTAGGCAAAAAACCAGCCTTGAATTTATCATACGTTCCAGCACCTTGCAGAGGCAGCTGGTGAGAGCTATTGGTCTGTAGTTCTGAGGATTTGTGTGATCTTTGCCTGGCTTTGGAATGGCTATAACGACTGCTTTTCTCCAGGATGTTGGGAACACCCCCGTTTCCCATATTCTGTTATAGAACTTCAGAAGAGCAAGTTTGGAATCGTGGGATAAGTTAGCAATCAATTTATAGTGTATGTTGTCTAAGCCAACTGCAGAATTCCGGCATTGCAGGGTCGATAGCTCCAGCTCTCGAAAAGATAAAGGTTTGTTGTAAGGTTCCTCGCTACTGAGTTTTATTGGCAGTGGTTTTCTTTCTACTTGCGTGCAATAAGCTAGAAAAGGTTTTTGGTATGAAGACTAGCTGGATACTACTGAAAAAGTATGTCCCAGCAGATTTGCCTGGTCTATGGGAGAGCACACTTGAACTGTTCCATCTTTGAGAATAGAGAGTTGGGTATCATTATATAAGCCCTCCATCTTCCGGACTTTGTCCCAGATTTCTTTTGTTGATGTGCCCTGGGTGACCTCCGAGGTGTACTTGCACCAGGAGTTTTTCTTCTGGCATCTGATTATGCGGCAGAGCTCAGCTTTGCTTCTTTTAAGGTCGATCAACCACTCAGAAGTAGGATACCTCTTGAAATTTCCCCAATACTTATTTTTATTTTTCTTAGCTTCTGTGCATTCTGGAGACCACCAGGGTTTTGGGTATTTTGGAAAACGTGATGATGTTTTTGGAATTGAAACTGTTGCTGCGTCAATTATGACAGTTGTCAAAGCAGACGTGGCCTCATCGATATTAAGTGCGGTGAAACCATCCTCGAGAATCTGGGCCTGTTCACTGAATTTCGTCCAATCTGCCTTCTCAATGACCCACCGAGGCACTATTTCTGTAACACAAGGAGTAGCGCACGAGTGTTGGATGACAATGGGAAAGTGATCACTGTTATATGGATTGTGGTGAACACGCCAGGGCAATTTCGTAAAAAGAGAAGCTGAACAAAATGATAAGTCTATGGCAGAGTATTTTACAGGTAAGCTTAGGGTAATATGCGTAGGAGACTTGTCATTTAAAAGATTCAGTGAATTTTTGAGCAAAAAATTCTCCACCACTTTGCCTCTAGAGTCATCCAATTGACTTCCCCATAGTCTATTGTGAGCATTGAAGTCTCCAAGAAGCAGGTAAGGGCTTGGGAGTTTATTTACAAGCTGTTCTAGCTCTGTCAACGTGATCTCTTCATTAGGTGGAAGATAAAGAAAGCATACAGTTACCGTGATACCAATGTAAATACGTGCAGCAACTGCTTCCAAGTTTGAGGTTAAAGGAATCTGCTCTGAAGGACACGATGGCTGCACAATGAGAGCCACTCCTCCACCTCTCACATCCGGAGGACGGTCTTTACGATATACTGCGCATCTGCCAAATCTGGACGAGGCCGACTCGGAAAGGAAGGTTTCCTGAAGACAGGTCACCTCTGGGTCTAGGGCCTGCATCAGATCCTTTAAATCTTCAATGTTTGAGCGTGCTCCTCTGCAGTTCCACTGCACAATATTCACTGGCATTATGCGAGGGCTCTGTTTCTTTTTTGGTTGCTTGTCAACTTCCATAGGGGTAGCCTGATCTGCAGGATCAGTGCAGGATTCAGCCATCCCTCCTTGTACACCAGGGGCTTCACCATGCGAGCAGGATGCACCACGATTACACTTGGATGCATCCAGAGCATTTGATTGAGGTGTACTATGTTGTTTTTCATGTAGTATGGGAAGGTTGAACACAACCTTTTGGGAGCGTCCAAATGAAGGTGATTTGTTAGATTTCACCTTCTCCTGAACCTTGGCGTTGGGAGTGGCCGATGTGCTGGCAGCGCTCCCAGAGTGATGAGAAGAGGAGGATGGGGAGCCCCGAGGTGCCTCCTCTGCACGCCGTCGGGGTTGCGAGAGACCACTGAGACGCACCGACGTGTCGGTTGTTTGCGTCATGGAAGTCTTTAAGGGTGTGTTATCCACCCTTGGTTTTGCAAGGAAAGGGGGGCTAAATGGGGCCACAATATCCTGAGCGGAGTATTGTGTACCCACAGAGGTCTTTGGCGGAGCAGCCCCCCTGGCTGCCGCCTCAGCATACGTGCCTCCTTGCAGGAAGGAGAGACGCTTACGTGCTTCCTGGTAAGTCAAGTTTTCCTTTGTCTTTAGAGTTATTATTTCCTTTTCCAGTTTGAATTTAGGGCACGAACGATAGTATGCCGGGTGAGGTCCTCGGAAATTCAAGCAGGTGTGTGAGTCAATAGACCAGTTGTCTGTGGGGTGATCGTTGCTTGCACATTTGGCACATGTCGTTTTTCCTCTGCACGTGGTTCACCCATGGCCAAAACGTTGGCAGCGGAAGCAACGTCTTGGATTGGGGATGTAGGGCCTCACTTTGCAGTTAAGGTAGCCAGCCTTGACTGCGGAGGGGAGACTTGTTGAATTGAACGTTAGAACTATATTGCCGCGCGCGCTGGCCAGGTAGGCAGCGCGCGCGTGGCCTAATGGTTATCGCGCCTGCCTCCCACGCGAAAAGCTAGGGTTCGAATCCTGGGAGCGACGTGTCTTTTGTTTATTCCTGTAACTTAGTGTTCTAGAGAATTCGAGAATCATGTTGCTTGTTCCAGGCCCGAATGTTCTACGCGTCCAAGTTTCTGCGCCGATTATTCCAGAAGACCACGCATGTACATAAGGGGCTCCGCGTGGCGAGCCGCAGTCAGTTTCGCCCCAGCGTTCGTCTCCGCTGCTACGCCGACTTCGACGCCCGCGACGCTCTTTTATTATCTTTTGTACCTTTTCATTTTTGCGCAAGTTCGCCACATTAAACGTTTATTCCTTCCTGTTTATTTCTAGTTTATTGGTCACTACCCGTAACATTTTGGTGGAGGTGCGGGGTACCGCATGCCCGTGCAGCGTTCCCCTCCCAAGGTCCGCAGTGCAAGCCCGATTCCAAGCCCGGTGAGAAGCCCACTCAACGCGGAACCTGAAACTCGGACCAGTCGCCGTACCCAAGGTCTACACCCGGAATACGGACTTCTGCCACCCCGGATTAGGCAGCCAACGAGGCCGACGATGGACAACCAGTCGTCGCAGAACCCGTCCACCGCCGCCGTCGTATACCTTCCCGTCGCACCCCGGACTCCAACGCCATTCCACGGGGAGGTCCACGAAGACGTCGAAGATTGGCTGCAACATTACGAACGAGTTGCTCGCCATAACACATGGACTCCGGAGCAGTGCCTTCAGAACGTCTACTTCGCTCTGGAAGGCACAGCACGCACCTGGTTCGAGAATCACGAAGCGTTGATTTCGTCGTGGGAAGAATTCCAGGCCGAGCTGCGACGCACCTTTGCCAACCAGCACCGACGACAGCGTGCCGAAGAACTCCTGCGAGCGAGAACCCAAGGGCCGACCGAAAGCGTCACGAGCTTCGTCGAAGACGTTCTCCACATGATAAATCGGGCCGACCCAAACGCTCCAGAAGAGAAAAAGCTCCGGGTCTTGATCCGCGGCGTCAAGGAAAACATTTTCGGAGGCCTTGTTCGGAGCCCGCCTACCACCGTCGAAGGTTTCATCACAGAAGCCACCAACATCGAACGTGCCCTTCAAGCACGCGCCGCCCACTATCACCGAGTCCCCGCCGTCGCTGACTTTTCATCTTCCGGCTACAACGCCACGGACATCCGCGAGATAATCCGGGATGTCGTGCGGGAGGAAATCAGGAAGCTGCTACCTGCTGCCACAAACCCGGCTACGCCCTCAGTCGCTGAAACTGTCCGGGAAGAACTTCAGCAGGCGCTGCAGCCAGAAGTTCTCGCCAGCGCCGCTCCTGAACCACCGAAGCTGAGCTACGCCGCAGCTACCCGACGACCGCCGCCCCCTGCTCACCCGTATACGGCGCCACCTTGACGTGAACCTCTAGCGCCGCAGTATTCACGACGCCATGAAGATCGGGCGTACGTCCGCCCAGAACAAACTGCTCCACGAAAGACCGACGTGTGGAGAACGGCCGATCGACGCCCGTTGTATTACCACTGCGGTGAAGCGGGCCACAGTTACCGTCGATGCCCCTACCGACAACTGGGGCTCCGCGGGTTCCACCCGAACGACCCGCGCCCAAGGTACGACGAACGCCCTCGTGACATCGAGGAGTACCTCCGACGTTCGCCATCTTCAACGCCGCTCCGCCGTGAGTCACGCTCACCGTCGCCCAGACGTTCAGCGTCTCCAGCGCCACGGCCCCGCCGAGAGAGCCTATCGCCCTTGCGTCGCCGGGAAAACTAAGTGCGGCAACGCCTGGAGGTGGCGTTGCCGAAGACGACCGAAGTAAAGAGCCTCCAAGAACGCCGGAGCACTCCCACTCTCTCGACGCTACGCATCACAACGACGTCCCTGCATCGGTGTCCAACAACCTAAACATCATTATCGACGGCCACGACGCATCGGCACTCGATGACACCGGAGCAGACTACTCAGTATTGAGTGGGAGGCTCTCTTGCCGCTTGCGAAAAGTGACAACGCCATGGGAAGGCCCTCAAATACGAACCGCCGGTGGGCACCTCATCACACCAGTCGGGCGATGCACTGCTCGCGTCGAGATCCACGGTGAGACGTGCCCTGTGAAGTTCGTCGTTCTGCAGGACTGTTCGAGGGATGGTATCCTCGGAATGGACTTCCTCGGCGAGTATGGCGCCGTCATCGACCTCAGAGCAAACCGGCTAACTCTGCGAAAACCTGTTTCACCACCGGAGGAACCGAAAGTGACGTCATCCGCGGTCCGAGTCCTCGCAAGTCACGTAAACTTACCGCCGCGGTCGAGTGTTTTCGTACCTGTCGGGATCACCGAAGCTTTCTGCGGCGAAGTTCTGCTCGAGGGGAGCCTCCAGATGCTTCTAGGAAGAGGAATAGGCGTCGCAAGAGGGGTAGCTGAACTTCAGGATGGCCGCACTGTGATCCTCATGACGAACTTCCGAAACGAAGCGCAACACCTCACGAAAGGGGCGGCCGTTGGCCACGTCGAGGAACTCCGAAACTCCGCGGAAATCGCCGCCATTGCTGACGAATCCTCGCCACCTCAGCAAGAGAGTACGTCGCCAGCGCAGCTCGACATTGACCCTAAGCTTCCGGACCCGAAACGACGTCAGCTGTTTAACCTTCTCGCCGAAGACCGCGACTGCTTTGCGACGTCGTCGAAGGTGCGCCAAACCGCCGTTGCGAAGCACCGCATCGTTACCGAGGACGACGCGCGCTGTGCACCGATCTCCATACAGAGTCTCCGTCAAAGAAAGGCAGGTAATACAGGAGCAAGTTCAAGAGATGCTGAACGACGACATAATTCAGCCCTCAAGCAGTCCTTGGGCCTCCCCAGTCGTACTGGTTAAGAAGAAAGACGGGACGCTTAGGTTCTGCGTGGACTACCGGCAGCTGAACGCAGTGACGAAGAAAGACGTCTATCCACTCCCCCGCATCGACGACACGTTAGACCGGCTGCGCCATTCTCGATACTTTTCATCGATGGACCTGAAGAGCGGCTACTGGCAGATTAAAGTCGACGAACGGGACCGAGAGAAGACAGCCTTCGTCACACCGGATGGGCTGTACGAGTTTAAGGTGATGCCCTTCGGACTATGCATGGCGCCAGCAACTTTCCAGCGTGTCATAGACACCGTACTGGCAGGACTGAAGTGGCAGAGCTGTCTCGTCTACCTCGACGACGTCGTAGTGTTTTCCGGCGACTTCGACGAGCACTTGCGACGACTCCGAGCTGTTCTCCAAGCCATACGGACCGCCGGACGCACCCTCAAGCCGTCAAAGTATCGGTTCGCCTATGGCGAACTGAAGTTCCTAGGTCACGTGGTTAGTAACGAAGGCATTCGTCCAGACCCAGAGAAGACTCGCGCCGTCGCAGCATTTCCAGTGCCAAGAGACAAGAAGGCCGTGCGAAGGTTCCTTAGGCTATGTGCCTACTATCGGTGCTTCGTTCGAGATTTCGCAAGGATTTCCGCACCGCTCACAAGCCTCACGAAGGACGCCAAGAAGTTCGAATGGGCCGAGGAGCAGCAGCAGGCATTCGACGAGCTGAAGCGACGACTGCAGGCGCCTCCTGTTCTTGGACATTTCGACCAGGATGCGGAAACCGAGATTCACATGGACGCAAGTAACGCAGGACTTGGCGCGGTACTGGTTCAAGTACAAGAAGGCACCGAGCGAGTCATCGCCTACGCAAGTCGGACATTGTCCAAGGCGGAGCGAAATTACTCCACGACTGAAAAAGAATGCCTTGCGGTCGTCTGGGCGATCACGAAGTTTCGTCCGTACTTATACGGAAGCCCGTTCCGCGTAGTCACGGACCACCATTCGCTCTGCTGGCTTGCGAACATCAAGGACCCGTCAGGACGCCTCGCGCGATGGAGCCTCCGGCTACAAGAGTTCAACATGACCGTAGTCTACAAGTCAGGCCGCAAGCACAGCGACGCCGACTGCCTGTCCAGAGCTCCCGTCGAAACACCTTCCGCGCGCGCTGGCCAGGTAGGCAGCGCGCGCGTGGCGTAATGGTTATCGCGCCTGCCTCCCACGCGAAAAGCTAGGGTTCGAATCCTGGGAGCGACGTGTCTTTTGTTTATTCCTGTAACTTAGTGTTCTAGAGAATTCGAGAATCATGTTGCTTGTTCCAGGCCCGAATGTTCTACGCGTCCAAGTTTCTACGCCGATTATTCCAGAAGACCACGCATGTGCATAAGGGGCTCCGCGTGGCGAGCCGCAGTCAGTTTCGCCCCAGCGTTCGTCTCCGCTGCTACGCCGACTTCGACGCCCGCGACGCTCTTTTATTATCTTTTGTACCTTTTCATTTTTGGCACAAGTTCGCCACATTAAACGTTTATTCCTTCCTGTTTATTTCTTGTTTATTGGTCACTACCCGTGCCAATATGTTTAGTGTCTCTTTCCTGGCCGTCACGACGAAGAGTGATCCGTCGAACAGCGATAACTCCCTGATCTTTAAGACCTTCAAGGATCTCTTCGTTCGGGCTTCCAAGTAGATCATCCTCGCAGATGACGCTCTGCGTCCTATTAAGAGAGCGGTGAATGGTAACAGAAACGGCATAGTCTTGGATTTCGTTGAGGGCAAGTAATGCAGTACTCTGCTCTGCAGTATGGACTTCAACAAGGAGGTCCCCAGAAAAAAGCTTCTTTGATTTGAAATTTTTTCCAACTACCGTCTCGAAAATCTTTGCGACTAGGAAAGGAGAAAGTTTTGCCAGCGGTTTGTCCTCGTTGTATGAGTGCATATCCAAAAATTTTGGAAACGTTTCCGGCGCCGTTGTACGATTTTTAAGAAGTTTGTCCTCGGTGCGGGCCCTTTTCAGAGCCCGATCAGAGTTTTTGTTTAGCTTATATCCATAACGATGGGAAAGGGAGTTCAGTGCCCGGGTGCACCGCCCACCACGGAGCCCAACAAGGGGGTAGGTAATGTGCCATAGCAAGAAGGGCTTGGCTGACACAATTACTCTACCAGTGCTGCCCGGGCACTATACCCTAGTGTGGTTGCAGGGACAGGACCTGTTTCCACCCAAGGTTAGCCCTTGCCGCCAAAGAGGGGTGAAAAGGGAGTAAGAGAAATGAGAGAGAAGAAAAAGAAACCGGAAAGGTAAAAGTGAAAGATCGGAGGGGATAGTAGAAGGAAAGGCGACTAAACTGAATCATCCTGGCCGGGCCTTACCAGGACTCCCGTCTACGAGAAGCGGGGGCCAAAGTGGTGTGTTGCCTCACCCGGGGGGCCCCGAAGGGTCCAAACCTACCCCGGGTTCGGCTCAACCACCAGGATGCCCTTTTCCCCGGACACTGGCTCGCCACGCAGAGCCAAGCGTGGGTGGGTTTTAGCCACTTTTTACTCAGGGTCTGTGGTGTCGCCAATGTGGCTGGGGTCCGTGGTGACGCTACTCACCAAGCACCTAGCACCTAATGTGCAGGCGCCCCCTGCGGAGCTCGGGGTCCGTGGAGACGCCACTCTCCAAACACCTGCTTTCACAGGTGCCCCCTGCGGGGAGGCTGACGTCATGCCGGGTCCTGTTTGTTTAAACGTCCTTGGATTTGGCTGACCCCAACCTGCTGGACCCGAACCTTTTGTAGTAGTGCAGTGTTTTCATACCGGTCTTGTCGATCATTTTCACGGCCCCAGTCACCTCTTCCCAGAGTTTCTCGTTGGTGCCACTGTTCCTTAATTCTTTGAGCTGCGCGTACCAAAAAGCTCGACGCTTCAGAACTTCACTGATAAGCAGTTCATTGAACTGGGCATAATACATTTTGTCTTACTTGGTGGGACGATCTTCGTTAGAAAAGACTGGGCGACATGTTAATGTCGCTCAGTTCTTCTTCTTTTGTTTTTCTCGCTAGCGCTTGCAAAAGCCGCTTCGGATTAGCGTCTCTTGCGCTAGCTGCAGTTGGTACTCAGGCGAGGAAAGTAGAAAAGAGCCGCGTCATTCATCGAGAAAACAAATTCCAATGAAAGAGACAGCAATCCCTTTCTTCCATAATCTCCTGAACAGTTCCGACGCGACTGCTGAAGCGAAGAAGCTCGAGCCACCGGAAAAAGAGAAACCGCAAACTAGTTGCTTGCGTACTTTCTCTGCTTGTCTGCTTCAAAAACGTGAAAACGCCACCGTCCTGTGCGCCAACTTTTCCACAATGTGTCTCCTCCTGTCACGTGATTTCCCTCCGCGCTGTGATCGGCCAGCGCGGAAGCTGCCGCTCCTCCGCTGCGAAAAATTTCCAACTTGGTGGAACCGTGCCCCTCAGCCGCTTCAGCTGGCCAGAGCGCCGCGACAGCAGAAATCGCGCCGCTCTAGGGCCAAAATTGCTACATGTGAAACCGGCTTTAACTTCTCACTGCGGGATGCCACAACAGCATGGCGGCGGCCGACGTGCACTTGAGGCACGTCTGCCGCTACTGTGAGCGTGCCTTAACGCGTGAAACACATGTGAGCAGAACATGAAGTCGCATCCCAGCGAAACGCGGCGTAACTATAGAAACCACCAATTACAGCAACGGTTGTCATGATTACGCCGCCCAGTGGCGCGAAGCGACGTGATTTTCGTTCGCATTTGCTTCATGCTTAAAGTTGAAATGCATGAGCGATGAAACTGGGCGCCGCGCGGCGTTCGCCACTCGCCACCAAGCGTATTTTGTCTTGCATTGTATGTTTATACAGCATTGATGTTGGGACTCCTCAGCGGTTGACCGGTCACTTAGCTGTAGATGAGAAATTTAGCCAGTGCAGTGCAACCGCTAAGCCGGAGTTATTAACGCGTATCATGTAGTAGTGATTACATGAACGCGTGCCGGTACAAAGCTCGTCCAGATCAAAACATGCGGGGGCGGTTGGGATCGGACCCAGGAGGTGACCAGCGCAAGCTTTCGCTCAACGCTCCCAGCTGAGACGCGTTAGCCCACTCGGCCACCGATTCCCTTTTTTTATTCCCGCAATTTTACACCTCAAAATAGATACAAAAACACACCCAGAACACATAACGAGAGATAATGCTAAAAGTGCCTGCTGGCCTCGGCTAGCATAATGGGGTTAAAACTTGCTCATTTTCAACAACTTTTCAATGCAGGGCAGCCACTCAGGCGTGCATTTCTGAGCCCTATAAACTTCAAGAAATGGATTTATACTTTGACGGAAATATTCCCTAGCTTCACGCACATCACAGTCTGCATGGCGCACAGCCATCCGAAACCTCCAGAAACTATGCAGGCCCAACAACATAACAAGATCAAATGGGGCGCCTCACTCGTTTTCTACCGGCAGGTAAGTGCGCTGTAGGACATCCCAAAGAATGACGCCATCCCAACACTCCAAGAAGACATGTTCAATAGTTTCTGGCTTTGGCCATAAGAAACAATTAACACCCCACGGGACCCCCATCCATGTTTTAACCGGTTAGGTGTCAGTATGTTATCTAAAGAAAAATGACTTGACCCCGGGTAGTACCCTCATCTTTTCCACACGTTTCAAGATATCCTGTCCTGGGCCTTCACAGTACAAGGTCCTGTACAAGGAAACAGAAAACACAGCTTCGCAAACACCTTTATACAACCGCTTACGTGTTACTGCGCTCAAATACTCCATACAAAAACGAGCAGCCAAAAAGCGCATGTTGGGACTACTTCTTTGGGGAACCCATGAATACCGTCAGTCACACTGGACGAGGAAACAACAAACTCAGGAAAACATCGTCCTAACCTTACTTGAGAAACAGTTCACAAAAACGGATCACTAAAATCACAAAAATAACAGAAAGGATTTACCATTTGGTTCAAAAACAAGTGAGATAAGCCTAGTCCTCCTTCCCGAACTCTTCGAAAGAGGTTCATTCTTCTCGTTCGCTCCCAAGACGAGCCCCAAATGAACACCGAAAAAAACACTGTGCAGTTTTTGCTCGTTCACACGAGAACAATGTAACACCTGCAAAACGTACCACAGTTTGCTCACAAGAAATAAATTGCAAACTGTGGCACGCGCAAAATTTAAAAAAAAACTATTACCCCTCTTTTTTTCTGCTTTCTCGCGAAGCTCTTTTGCTTGACTACGCCAATATTTTTCACTCTCTCGGTAATACTCAAGGGGCGCTCCTAAGTTTTTTTACAGGAGTGGTGACTGTTGTGTCGTACACACTAAAAATTTCAACACCAATGTTCGTGTTAAAAGGGTGTTTTTCCGAGCTCACACCCTTCCTACACCATTTTTACATGATTTTTGAATATTCAAGGGTGTACGGAAAGGCCTACACCCTTCGTACATTCCTTTTACACCATACGGCTACCGAAATCGTGTTAAGAGGGTGTTGCGGTGGTACACCCATGATTTCCGAGTCGTCGAACTCGGAAACCGCCGTATTGCAGACATACGCGCCGACAGCAGAAGTCAAGAAGCAGCCTGCTCAATTTAGAGGATTTCGTGAAGTTCAAGTAAGCACAATGGGCAACTGACATCCAAGCGAAGCCAACGCTCAAGTTGTTTTCAAGCCAGATGAATGCCGGCGTTGTGTACAAGCTCCTTGGTTGTTTACGTGCAAGCGACCACGAAAACAGCATCGGTTACTCATGCACTTCTGCTCAGAATGGTGAGACCACATCGGTTCTATTATGATACATTCCGTCTCATCCTGAGATGTACTAAAGCGAAGGTTTGGTACATCTCGGAAGACGGTTCGGGCTCACAGCTTTACTGTGAGCCTGTACCGTAAAGGTTGGTTCCGGCACTTGCGTTTGAGTGTGTTTGTCTGCGTTGCGTTTAGAACCGAAACCGAGTCACCGTCACATCTGTGCTTCGTATGAAGCGTGGATTCCAATTCAAAGAATCATCTTGGCACGCGATATAAGCAGCAGGGATGTCCTGGTTTCTCGCAGCCGCAACGCGGTCAAACGCAACTTTTTGAACCAGGCTTTACGTGGTTGTCCTGTGCTTGTCCCTCGCACTTTATTCTTCCGATTTTAAGTATTCATTTTCAACTCTCTTGCTTTTACCAGTACTAGTAGATACTCAAGCTGCACGAGGGTTGGTGCAGTGCGACCATCTAGCGATGCTATGAGCTTGTGCTCGAGCCTTGGCTTTAATACATCTTAGTGGGGAATTCATATTAAAAATAGCGCAAAAGAGACGAGACGGGAAGGCAATCATCGGGGATATATGACACACGATGATGCCAAGTCTGTTCACGGCGGACTCTCGTGCTGTTCTGATTGGAGGAGAAAGGGCGTGTAAAAAATTGGCAAATGGGACATGGTTAGCGACAGCGCAAATATATGTTGGAAAAAGTTCAGAACGTTGAAGTGCAGCAGCCTGAAACTTTGGAGTAAAGCAATTAGAGAATCATTTGAAGACATCTTTAGAGGTTCAGCTTTCTCTCCCCCCATACCAATATCGAAGGCTGCTAGGATATTGGTTCAGGCTAAGCCCTCTGTCTTTCAATCAGCGAACTCGAGCCGTTCCACCTGACCTTGTTATTTCATAACAGATATGTTAGAAACTCTAATGCAGATTTTCTTTACACGGCCAAAACATAAAGTGTTACCAAATAATACCTGCCATATTCATATTCTACATTTACAGACCGGGGCTGCCCCGCCTGTGGAGGGTGAAGATGCCAGCAGCCTCGAAGCCCACCAACAGTGGCTGTGTGCTGAGAGCGAAAGCTGGTGCCTGACGAAGGCCAGATTGATCTTCGAATGGATGCGACGGCCTGCAAATGGCTACATGCGTTGATATTGATGGGCGTATAGACTGCACAGAATGCTTATCCCTACCTGATGGATGCTAGGAGGGTATGCATTCCATATTTTTTTACTGATCTCTATGACAATTGCTAAATTGCGCTTCCCCGCTCCGTGATTGCGGCTGTCGGACGACAGCCTTAGGACACGGAAAATTAACCTTTTGGAGCGTTGCAGAGGCTGGCCGGCAGCGTGCTGAAGACATGTTTTTTGCTCATTTGTCGTCATTGGGAGCGTTAAATTGGCCCTGCAATAACTTTTTGACTGGTTTTTAATTTGGACCGAACCTGAGCGCACTGAACGTAGTAATTTCAAGAAACTTTCCTTTTCTCAAATTCCGCTTTATTTTAAAAGTTGTAGGCAAATTAGACTTACAAAAACAAGCAAAAAATAACATCCTTCGTGACGTCGTAGGTCCTGGCTTGAGTGGCCGTGAAGTAGTGAGCTCATCGAGCGCTCACGGCTGCCGCACTCAGTGTCGACGGCTCGAGAGGGTGCCACTAAAGCGCGTGTTGACTAGGCTGTATGAAGCGGGCGGCCAGGGCAGCTCGCATCGCATTTGCCGCGCGATTAAAGACTAATTCGGCATAACACTTCATTGGCCACAAACGACGGCAAACACGGGGTAAAGATCAGTTCAGAACGGGAGCCACTTCGCGCTGCCATACCGCCAAAGGGTCAAATCGCTAGCCAAGCCCGCGCCGAAAGCCTTGGGAACGCTCGGAACCGGTCGGATCCTCGTGCCGGTATACGACCGCAGCGCCACCGCGTACATTCGGGACCTTTCTAAACCCACCGTTCGTCGGAGCCTCATCCCACTACTCCTTTCTAGTACTCTGCGCCGTTTTTTTCACCGCTTGGTGGCGGGTTCGTCGACGGGTCTTTTCTTGTTTCCGTACTTTATAAACTGCATTTGTTTCGTTTCTGATCTAAAATACTGAACAAAAACTACTTTCATACATAATTGAAACGGTTCGTGACACTTATATTCTGTATCGACTAAAAAAAAAGCTTTTAGCGGCTCTGACCAGTAGTAAGCCCAGGACCAAAGACGTCACATATTCCGCGCTTTCGGCAACGCGGGTCGCCCTCGTAGGTGGAGGGGGTTTCCGCGTCGTCCGGTTAAAATATGACTCACTGATATTTAGTTATTCTCTCCGTGCCCGCTGGCTTGCCCGAACCCAAAGAGACGTGGAAACCGCAAAAGAGGTAGACGCTTAAGTATGATTGCAGCTCCCCTTTAAGTCCACACTTCTTTACTCCTACTCTGACACTCCGAGTTTCATACTCCAGGCACAGCAACTAAACGGCGCATGGCGTACAGGAGCGCGACACACCGAATCTATTGACGAGCCGCACAAGCTCCTTCCCACCGCACGGTTATGACGAACCTGGCATCCTGTTGATACGGGTGGGAGAAGCCAAAATTATTTCCGTGCTAAATTAATTAAAGCCAGTGTAGAGCGGCAGGGTACAAAGCAAAAGAGACGGCGACGTTATGAAGTTTCTACGAACGTTTAAGTATTTCTCAGAGGTTTGGAGACTCGCTTCGAGCACGTGCGGGGAAAGGCACCTTGGACGATCTATTTATTGACCATGCAAGCTGTTTATATTTGAATGAAAGACAACATTCTTGAACCCGTTTGTCGACGCACGAAACCCTCACACTTGCCAGATATTTTGTGGTTCCGTATTGCAGCGAGAGGGAATGCGACGGAAGCTGTTGATGTGCTATGCCGATACCGGAACCCTGTCCTTCAATAGATAGCACGTCAATTCGTTTCAGGCGAGACATGAACTTGATGTTTCGGCTTTCCATTCGAAGTATCTTGATTCTCTGGGCAAAGCATCCTAGAAAGGGCAGCGCTCCGACTGTCTTCTCATCTCAACAACTTTTCTGTCGCTGTGCTGTCGGTAACCTTCCGTTCAATAGATGAATTCGTTTTCAGGCGAGATGCACGAACAAACCTTTCCCGCAATGCTAACTGATGCTTCGGCTTTCCAATCTAAGTATCTTTATTCGCTGCAGCTGGACTAAGCAGTTTAAAAAGGGCAGCCGTCCCACTGTCTTCTCGGCAACTTTTCTGTCGCCGAGCTATCAGCACGCTCGTTCGATAGATCATTTTGTTCTCAGGCAAGGCGCATGAACAAACCTTTTCCGGAATGCTAATTGCTGTCTTGGCTTTCAAATCAAATTGTTTTTACCTGCTGGATTAACCACTAATGGACTGAAAAGGAGCAGCTGTCCGGCTACGCCTTTTGTTTCAACAAACTCAACAATAGCACAGCCATCTTGTTTGCGGACGTGACATCACGGAGCGCAAAGTCACTTGTGCTCCAAGAAATGCTCGGAGCACGAAGAGCACGCTCGAGTGTCAGTCTCCGGCGGCGCTCCCCTCTGTTTAGTGAATGGAGCGCCAAACGCTCGCAATGTGTAAACAATGAAAATTTCCTTTGAAAACACATGAAATTTTTTGGAACAGCGCGGCACCGCAGGAAAAAGGCACAACTTGTCAAACGTCGAGTCTCGCCGGTCTTGCGGCGTGATCAAAGCTTCCTTGGCCTGCCAAACTGCTGCGTCTCTGTGCCTTTTCACGCTTGGATACTTATCAAGAATCGATGCCAGTGCAGAGCTTTGAAGGTATGTCGCACATAGGCGTCTTCTCTATCACTCAGCTGTTCCAGCGAGTTGCTATCAATAGAAAACGAAATCGGTGGTTGCTATTATGTATTAACCATGGCTATGTTCCAAATCTACTCAAATGGATCACATGACAGCACACATAGAGCAATGCTGTGGAAGAAGGTAGGTTTTCGAAGGCAAAAGTATGAAGCGGCGAGATCTGAATTTTTTCAAACGTGGCCCGTCCATATGGTTGTGTGCAAAATCTGTCGCCGTCGCCATAGCCTCCTACCCCTCCTTTGTCGCCACTGTATCATGCCCGTTTCTGGACTGCAAGTGCCGCAAGTTACAAATACAGTCGTAAGAGTAAAGTAAAATGCTGCTCCAGAGGCACATGCATCTTCATGCACTTTGCACTCACGAAACAAATCCACGCGGCGTTAATTCTTGATCGGTATTCAAGCGTGCGAAGACAAAGATGCAGCACTTTGGCATGCCAAGGAAGCTTTGATCATGCCGCCAGAACGGTAAGACTTGCGTTAGACGAGTTGCCCCTTTTTCTTGCGGTGCAGACCTTTCGTAAAAATTTCCACGTGTTCTCAAACGCAATTCTCACCGTTCGGGGTTTTAACAAACTTCTTCGGTAAATGACAACGACCGAGCAGAAAACATGTCTTCAGCTTACTGCCGCCCAACCTCCGCAACGCTCCAAAATGTTGACTGATAATCTTTGTCCCAAGGTGGCCGTCCGGTGGCCGCAATTGAGCTGCAACGACCAAGCGGAGACACGCGATCCAGCAAATTGTCGTGGAGATGTATGGTATTGCTTGTACGGGGTACTATTAGTCTTCAGAGCAAACACAAGTGTTGCTGCGGTCGCCACGTCTTGATAGGGTGAGGTGTACCGTGACGTCTGGTGACGGACTCCGCTTCGCGTTCTGGCATCTGGCTGGCTTCCCTGCGCCCGTTTCCTCACGATCGGAGGTTTGTGATCATGCTGACCTACTGTTCAGCGCTGCAATGCAATTTCCAAAAAGAAGCTGGTGTCATGTTCTACCACCCGAAAGCTTCGAGATTAAAGAGAGCACGGACAGTCAGACTAAGGATGGGAAAGGCACCGTCAACATCGGCCGTTGTGAGCTGTAAGCACGTTGAGAAGCGGGGCTTCGTTTACCCAGTGTACAAGGCGCTGGGTGAGACTTATGCCGACAGAATTTTCACAGCTTTTCCAACCGTGTTTGTCACGTTTACCTTTTTAATTGGGTTATAAGTATGGAAAGCTATCGGTGGAGGCAACTCCGTCGATGAACCCCCCCGCCCCCTCCACACGATATAAGGCGGTTGTGCAAGGGGTTGTGGAAGCGGCGGTGTAAGTGTTTCAGACACTGAAATTCTGTTCTTTGCAGATTCATGAGTTAAGCGCGAGACACATGCGCGAAAAATCCATCCGATCCGACGTCCGATCCGACAGTACGACTGCCTGATCCGAAAAAGTTGGTCGCTTCAGGCGTCAGATCGGCCATCCGACATGCGTCAAATGCACCAGATAGTTTCGCACGGCGGACGGATTGTCGGATGCGTCCAGCCAATGACAGCACAGCTAGCGCGAACGTCATGATAACGTACTTGGTCTGTCGGGGCGAATAAAAAAACGGGACGGGCGACGGGAAGCCGGACGCGTGGATCCCCCTGATCTATTCGAGAAAGATGGCCCCGGCAAAGAATGCACGCGCTAACAAGAACGAGCTCCTAGCTTCGCTCGTGCGAGCTAAACCATCAATCTGGGACCAGAGATCTATGAACGCGGACCTCCGCTGGAGTGCTTGGAAGTTGGATCTCCTGGGCGGAGCCAAACGGATCATCGTGTCGCTTGCAAGTTCGGAAGCGTGTGCACGCGTCTCAATGCGGAGCGGCGTTCGGACTGTCGGATCGGACGATTCTGCCGTCCATGTGTCTCGCGCTTTAGGAGAACATCAGTCCCCGCTTTGCGGGCATACAAATGGCATTTAAGTCAAAGGCCTTTGGGCGGTCTCACTTGTAATTTTCTCCCCATTGCCCAGAATATATATAACATGTTGCTCGAGCAGAGTGCAGCTTTTTCGCGGAGACCTTTTTGTTTAGAAACAAAGCTGAAAAAACCGCTTAATTTATTCAAATCATCAGCAGCGTTGATTGTGCGAGAGGTAAATATATTGCAATGCTCCTGCAAGTGTGGTGGCATTTCTTCCTTTTCATATACCAGCTGTGATTCATGCACTGTCTGCCCTGGAAACCATGCTCGGAATGTTGGTTGAAGTTTCGCCTGCAGCTACAGACCATACCTCAATAAGGCCGCATATAATAATTCACATTTACTACGTAAAATGCGCACAAAAAAAAACAAAAACCGAAAGTAATATGCCGACAGCTAACGCCGTCTCGGCCTTTGTAGGGCGAGTGAGGGGGTAAATTTTGTCCTCAGCATGACGTCACCCCGGCTCGCTGTAAAAGGTCGCCACCCAAACTTCTCGGTGCTAATACTCTCACCATACAATGCACCTGTTACATGTTTGGCCCCTGGTCATGAAATCATTCTGAGTTTGCCATTCCATCTCATCGAGAGCCCGATTTTGGTCATTGAGGTGTCAACCGGCTTGCACTGAAGAAGTATTAGCGAGTTCGTTTCACGGCACTCGTGCCCACGCGTGTCCACTCGCAGCGTGGAGCGGGTTCGTTTCAACCGGCACTCCACGAGTGGTTGCACTCTCCGAGTTCGTTTCATCGCTTGCACCCCACGCGTGCATGCACTCGCTACACTGAGAAGATCGAGATTGCGCCAAAATGCAATCCCGTTGTGCCTCGCTCCGGCTAGGCCGGCAAGGTGCTGGAGCAGACGACGAAAGTTTGTTTGCTACGATGTGTCGCAGAACTGAAAGGAAAAAAAGTAGATTTTCTGATAGAAATTGCGTCCCGCGGGCAACGGAATCAAACGCGAGCTTGAACTGTGAGCGTCTCCTATTTCATGAAAGAAGCAGTTGACAAACCGTGCTTTATTTGGAGGTCTTAAGTCGCTTTGTTGCCGTAAAAATGCTGAAATATACCAGTGTGTAAAGAAATGCTCAGAACAAATGCATCAGCGGCCCCCGAGATGTTTATCACCAACGTGTGCGGGTGAACAATTGAACATTTGTCGACAACACTGCCCCAGCAGAAACTTTGACTGCCCAATAAGCATCAGAGAAAGCTAAATTTAGTTATTTTAGCCGAGGCTTGGGCAACATCATCATGTTTAACATTTACCTACTTCAGGTAACTTGCCCCGTCCTATTTTGTTCGAGAAAGCTCTCGTTCTCGACGCCCTCACCAAAGCTAATATCTGATCCACCTGTAATGAGGATCGAAATCGAAAAGTTTTGCTGGGTATTCCAGCAGACTAGTTTTAAGGCGTACCCTTTCAGTGGTCCACGCATAATGCCATGCTCAAATGGATCAAGCTTCTGCTCGGACAGCATCATCCATTTTCTTCAGTGTAAACGGTTATGAGAATTGAAAGACCGCAACCAGCTGCTTTGTAGACAGCTGGTTGCGGAAATTTACGCCGTCTGTAACTATCCCTATGACAGCCGAGTTGCTTGAAGTCATTGCAACTATCAACTACAGGCTGCAGCGACCAACGTTTGTAGATAAACGTTGGTAGCGACTGTACTCTCGCATTCCCACCCATCACTCCGAACAGCAAGGCGCCAGTTTCGGTTTGAGGTCGGTATTCTTTCTAAAACATAGATGGCGGCAGCATCAGTCTTCCGCACTTGGTGCATTTGGCGAATTCGTTTGAGTCCCGTTCTCCGTGCAACACTCTGGGAGTGCGATGCATTCTGGGAGGGAACTCGAACGGTGCCAGTGCGTGTGAAACAAACTCGCAATAAAATACCGCTACCAGACGCATCGTCTGCTAACATAAGGGAATAATAATGAGTTTGTTTGCTACTAGGTAGGTATCATTCTCTGACAGAAACAAAACGACGAAGAGACTGGCAAGTCATCTGCGAACAGAGCCAAAAAGGGACAATCGTCTGCTATGAATTGTGTGCCGCGCAAAGTGAGATCAAAAACTAATTGAAATATGGAACATTGGTTATTTTATGGATGCAATTGTTGTCCTGTGCTTCGTTTGGCTATGCTGATTTGTTTTCTGGCTCTGTGTAACTTGACACCCACTGGTGCTAAAACAAGAGCTTGGGACAAGCACCCACCTTACCACGATATCAATCTTACTATCCGAAAGGGTATTGGATTTAATTACTGAGTGCCTTTTTTATTGACAAGAAGGCCCCAACATTTTCTAAGAACTCCAGTAGGGTTTCGTTGTTGCATCTTTATACTCGCAACTCATTCACTTTGCCAATTTCGTTTTTCTAGCCTGGCTCAGCTGGCAAGCTGAGCGGCGAGTCTGAAACTGTACCAATATTGTTTCCGGTCAGATTGTCCATTATTATTTATTGTTCTTCCCTGCTATTGTGATATGTCTGCACTGTAGTCATGACAGGGGCTTGAACGGTGGCTCCTACTTCCTACACATGGGTCCTAGGAAACATTTTGTAAGTGATGAGGTGCCCACAATCATGGGCGTCAGCAAAGTGGCGGAAAAGGGGGGGGATTATTCTGAAGGGGTGTAGCTTTCAAGCCTATAACTTTGAAAGAGAACGAGGTTTGCCCCCCTCCCCCTCCTTTTCCTGCAAAACGTACTGCAGATGCCCATGCCCGCAATCTAGGCCAACGGTTCTGGAAAGAGGGTTTGTGGATCCTCTCCGTAAAGACATTTTAGGAGTCTGCAAAACTCTGCCGGCAATAATTTTTTTTTTTTTTTTAAATATGATTTGGGGCATTGAGTTGAGCCCAGTCCGGCCATGGCACATTCACAGCTCCGGGAGAAAAAGGAATCTACAGAAGAATACCTCTTTTCACTCTTCCCCCTTTTTATTCTTGGTAAACACGTTTGCAGTGTGCCTTGATGGGCTAGTTGGTTCATGACTAGATGGAACAGCGCGGAACATAGGACAGAAAGAACAGGACAACACGAGAAAAGAGTCAAAGTACAGGCTAGCTGGTGGAAGTCAACCATTTCGTCGTTTACCCTGAGACTGGGGGTTTTTTTGAAGAGCAGAAGTAACAGAAAAAACAGACAGGTCTCAAACTCAGCTATCTGAGTTTGAGACCTGTCTGTTTTTTCTGTCACTTCTGCTCTTCAAAAAAAACCCCAGTCTCAGGGTAAACGACGAAATGGAGGAAAACACGAGCGCTGACTTACAACTGATTGTTTAATGAGAAGCGAAGGAAGAAGAAGAAATAAGAAGCGAAGGAAGAAGAAGAAATAAACTGAAAATAAGGATTAAAACAAAATACTTGCAATGAAAATAACTAAAAGATGAGGGAAAAGCAATACAAAAACAAAAGTGAAGAAAATAAAATAAAATAACTTTTTAGAAAAAGCAAGGTTCATTAAGTGCTCTCGAGATATGCGATTTCCTTCCTCAACAGGGTCACGGAAGGCATGCTGACTGCGCTTGTGTCTTTCTTAATGATAGAGAACGCTTCGATGATCTCGCGCGTGCGACAGTCTCTATGGTGTTTGATAATCTCGCATCTGTCAAATGCTGGGACGCAGGCACACGCTGCACAATGCCTGGCTAGGTTGCTGCCAGTGGTCGTTCCCAATGAGGCGCGGTGTTCTCTCAGACGATCGTTGATGCACCGCCCGGTCTGGCCAACATACGACCGACCGCACGATAGCGCAACGTCGTACACGACGTCTTCGACACACTCGACGAAAGGAGTTGCATGGCTCTTCTGGCATTGCCTGATGGAGGTGGCAGAGGGGTTGGTAGAGTTTACTTTTTTGCACAGACGACCCAGTTTGTTAGGTGCAGAGAAAAGTACCTGAACGCCTGCCTTGGCTCCAACCTTTTTCAGGTTGTGGGACAGGACATGGATGTAGGGTATGACTGTCCAAGGAGATCTCTTGCGTGTATCTTGAGGCTTGCTAGTGGAGCGACGCGACTCAAGAGGGAGCTTTTCTGCCAGGCTACTCAGCAGAGGTTGCGGGAAGCCTGCGGACAGCAGTCTGACCACTTGGGCGTTGAAGCCTCTCTCAACCTGGTGATGGCAGGATCTTTGCGTGGCATTTTTCATAGCCGCTGGCGCTATTCCTCGCTTCACAAGCTTGGAGTGAGCGGACGAGAACGGCAAGAGCGCCTTTTGCGAACGAGGGGAATACCTCCAACAGACGTGCTCCGCTCCAAACACCAGGATCAGGTCTAGGAACCGCAACTGATTGTCTTCGGTCAGTTCCTTGGTGAGAGTGAAAACACGGAGGTTCGACTTGAAAATTTCGAAGATGTTTTCAACTTGCCGGTGGGTATCAACTCCAGAGGTTTGGAACAGCACCAAGAAATCATCGACATACCGGAACACTCTAGCTACCTTGAAGTCCCGCAGAGATATTTCGAGCAGTCTGTCATAGTAGGCCAACAGCAGATCGCTGAGGACTGGCGCAAGGCACGATCCTATGCACACACCCTTGCGTTGTATATAAAACTGGTCCTCCTTCGCTTCTCATTAAACAATCAGTTGTAAGTCAGGGCTCGTGTTGTCCTGTTCTTTCTGTTCTATGTTCCGCGCTGTTCCATCTAGACGTTTGCAGTCCACCCCCCCCCCCCTTCCCCTTTTTTTACACTGCCTGGCGTCTCCCATCACTTTTGCCAGTCCAAAAAGGGTTTGCTTGCCACGATTGGCGGTTTCCTTCTTTTCTCTATAGCATCCTTTCTGCTAAAGTGGAAAGAGTGTAGACGGAGCTTCTTCCACTCACCGTACCGTCTTAACCTGCAACATAGTATACTCTCGGCAACTAGATAATAGCCTTGTATCTTTTCTCCCGCCACAAATGCTGTGCTTAGCATGTTTTTGGCAGAGGCTTTTGCTGCCACCACATGCCACGCTATGAAGTGGAGTGCCACGCTGTGTGCGTGCCGCATGTTGCATAAAGCAGTCCACTTTCAAGCTGCGTGGATGCAATGACGGCAGAAAAAACACCAGCAGAGCGAACAATACAAAGCATGTTATTAACAGCACTGGTTAATTCCCAACAAATCACAATCTGAATCATTACTGTAAAACCATTTATTTTTGAAAATCGGTCACAGACGACATAATCGCGGCCACTAAATTTGGCGAATTCCAGACGCCTGCATTCAAACTCTTAAAGAGATTATAAAAGCAATTTCGAAATTTTATTTGACGTCTGAAATGGGCGTCGGGCTCATCTAAGACACTGTGGACCAAGTTCCAGCTCGAACAGAAGTTTGTGTGCCGCACCAATCAATTAAACAGTTGTGGTAATATTTGCGCGGGGACGACGCCTGAGACCCCCCCCCCCCCCCCCCCCCCAGACGGCGGCAGAAAGGTGAACTAAAGTGCGCCGTCAAAGCGTGACGACAACGGGCTCCTCGTCAGGCGATTGCTTCATATGGTTTAAACGAATGATGCGCTCTTGGTTTAGAATTCGGTAGTGAGATGTCACACAAAAAAGTAATTTGAATGCTGGATAATTTTTTTAAAGCTGTAGTTCGGAATTAATAGGTTTCATAGTGTGTATAGGAATAGGTTCCATAGCATGTGTAGCGTGTGGGATGACAAGGAAGACGACTTGTGGAAATAAATGACAGCTGTATGCTGTGCTGGTTTTGAGACGGTGGTGTGTATGTTCCTTTTTGTTTCCTTGTCTCAAGGAAACAAAATTTTGACAGCGAATTTTGAACCCTGCTAGTGCACACCTTTCTGATCCAAAACTGACTTCGAGATCAGTAGGTTTCAAAGCCGGTTTCAAATAAGAAAACCAACGCAAAAGTCAACTTCGAAACCTGGGATGTTTTGAAGTGATTTTTGGCGTTAGTTCCCGAAAAGATACGTCATCAGTTTGGTGGCCGGGAGCTAAAAGCATCTCATGCTTAAAATCATACTCATCAGTGCGGCCTTTATTATTGTCTGACTGAATCAATTCTGCTTTTATATGCAGGAGGGAACCATTTGGCTTTTCAAAGGCTTTACTGTGGTCATGGCGGCCTACTGGCTTTTCGGCTTCGCCCATGGCCCGAAGACGTACAATACGAGCTGCCTTCTTGAGAGGCTTTGTCTTATTCTAATCTACTCAATGCTACGGCCAGTTGCAATCAAGGTGATTAATACAATCAAGAAAACACCTGTAGCCTGATTGCAGATCACATAGTGCAATCGCCAAAGTCTGTTAAACTCCTGCCATGATTGTTTCGATTTTCGAAATCATTAAACGCTTTTATTTGCTTTTCTTGAGATGGCAGCTGCAAGTTGTGTGACTCACATACCTAAGTATGCTTCAATTCATGACCAGCTTTATTCGTTTATATTCATCACATTTCTCTAGTCCTCCGTGTTGTTTCCTAGTCATCAAACTATTAGGCACCTGTATGGAGTAGTTGCATTTTGTTTTTACGTTTTTATCAAAACGGTTTGTGTCACCCTGTCTGGAATTCAGCACCCTTACTACGAAATGTCAAATTAATCTCACGTTGAGATACTTTCTAAAAGCCTGGATAAGGTGAGCGTGAGTGACCACGTACTAAGCAGTACCGAAGGTAATGAGCGTGCACTGCTGCATTTTCAAAGTTTCAGAAATGCTCTTTTTTAGAAAAAAATAAAAGCCAGGCATTGTTGTGGTATATTCATAACATTGTGGCTTTCTTGAAGAATGCGGGCATTCTGAAGGTGTTGCCGAAGGCTTCCCAGGGTGACAGCGCGGTCGAAGGCGACAAGTGCGAGCTAGTACGCGCTCTATCGCAAGCTCTTGTTCTACGAAAGCGCTTCGCAAAGTCGCTCTTGCATGCCTGTAGCCTTTGCTGCCCTGCAGTGGTAATGGTAAGCAACTCCGGCTGACACAAGAAATCATCCCATCGCTGCCACACTCCGTTTCCCTTTAAAGGGCTGGTGAACCGAAATTTGGATCTCAGAAAACGATGCAGAAGCCGTAGGCGGGACGCTACAATCCCTAAAACACTACTCGTAGTCACAAGGCGATATCTCGAATGAACGGCCGTATTTTTGGAGAAAGAGGTTGAGATTGAACGAGGCCGATGAGGCGCGTGACGTCGAGATATCTCGTTTTCTCCTCTCTCTGCTTCGCCCCCTCAAGGCGGCGGGGCGGAGAAGACGCGAGGTCGTTCCCTCTCCTTCTCGGAGAAACAAGACAAACAAATCTGTCAAATGCGCCTCCTTTTTTTTTTAAAAAAATAAGGTCATCCATTCGAAATATCGCTGTATGAGTGATGTTTTGGTGTTTGTAGCATCTTGTTACACGCTTTTGCCGCCGTGTTTATGGAATCCAGATTTCCGTTCAACATCCCTTTAAGTGCAAGTGAAACTGAAATGCCAAGAATGAGCACGTTGTCCTAAACGACAGTTGCACTGCACAAGCGCGCATGCTTAGCAACATTCAAAGCATGGAGCTTGCTCTTAAAGCCTCTGCATCAGGCTTCCTGTTGCAGCTCGTGGTACCGAAGCAAGCTTTTGGGCAGACACTTTTTTATAAGCAGAAACTTCACCTGGCACCGCAGAGCTCCGACCGGTACTCGGAGTACTTAGTTGCGGTATTTTAGATAAAACAGAAGGGCATTGAGCAGTGCAAACTACGATTATTGTCAGGTAAGAAGTATTCAGTTGCAGTAATAGTTTTGCTTTACATACAAAAAGGCTGGAGTATGCTTAAATGCTGGGCTAGCAACCAATAGCTACCAGGGGCCCTATGCTACACGACGGGGCCAGGCGGAATCAAGGGACCGGGAGCCATCCAGCGACCTGGATGCAAAGATGGGTTCAGCTTCCACGGGATTGGTGCCACCTGGATCTTGTCCCAAAGGGCCAGCAGCAGCTGGATAGCCTCGCATTGCGATGCGGGGATGGGGATGCCGAGCGAGCTCGGGGCATGCAGCCCACTCAGTGTGAGGGCCAGGTGCTCCCACTGACTGGCTAGGTGCATGTTGATGAGTTCCTGGAAGGTGTTGTTTACACTTAGCCGCCGGAGCTTGGCGTTCGACGCGTACGGCGACACCCCCAGTGCCAGCTAGTACCCCTTGCGAATAATCACGTCCATCTTGCCCTTACCTCTCGACAGCAGGTTGAGATACGGATTTGCGCAGGCGATGTGGCTCACGACGAGTGGTTGGGTCAGCCGGATCAGGTCCGACTCCTCGAGCCCGTGTCTGCGACTCGTTATCCTTCTCACCATGCGCATGACTTGCGTGGTTGTCTCGAGTCGGTCGACCGTGTACTTGGCTCCGCCGTCCCGCTGGAGGTGAAGGCCCCAGGTTCCGAACCCGCTTCACCACCGGCACGGGGGTGCCATCCTTTAACGTGAGCCGGATGTCCGCCTTCTTCTTCTTCGGGAATTGGCTTGCCCGCGCGGAGGAGCAACACCTGAGATTTATCGGGGGTGCGCTGGAGGTTGCCGGCCTCGTGGTAGTTCTGCACCGTCTCGATGACTTCTTCGAGGAAGTCTTGCCTCCCGCTGTCCGATCCCGACGTAGCCCAAACCGTCAGCTCGTCCACATAGAGTGGCATAGAGTGTATGCTTCATCCGGGGAATCCGTTCGAGTAGAGGAGGCGGCTTGCACATCGCCAGGTAACAAGGTGGGTGACAGGACCAAGCCTCGCCGGTTGCCCTTGCTCGGTATCGGGATGGTGCTTGTCCGGATGGACTCGACTCCGATGGTGGCCATCCAGTTGCTCAGGAAGTCCCGCACATAATCATACATCCGGGGCCCGCACCCAGTTGAGGCCAAGTTGTCGAACACCAGCATGTGACTGACGTTGTCAAAGGTGCCCTTTATATCCAGGGCCAGGACCGCCCGCGTTGTCGTACAGGAGATTCTGTCAAGGATATCCTCCTTGATCTGGAGCAGGACATCCTGCGTGGAGGTGTGACCAGAACCCGAAAATGGTGTTCATGGTGGCATTGAGTTCAATACAGGATGGTCCCCTCAGATATCGCTGTAAACAGCTCATCAGGGCATGGGCATTTAAAAAAACTGAAATGGAGTGTCCAGGTCTGTGACGCTCGGCGGTATACCTGATAACCTCTATTTCTTTTGGATCCTTTTCAAGGGAGTATATTTTCCACTTCGGGGCACTTTTCGTGTTTCTGGCACTTACTACTGCAGGAACTGTTTCACCCTCACTTTCTTCTTTGCTTTCACTGCACTCATTTGATGTTAATGTGGAAGGGAATTGACCGGATTCCACTTTTCGTTCCAACGTAAAATGTGCTGGCGTCCAATACCTGCCACAAAAAGGGTACTTAAGATTCCAAAAATGACTAAGAGTGTGTAAACATATGATGCCAGCATTTATTTTTTATTTTTTTTTATTTCCAATGAGCAACATTATATTATGCCAAAACTCTCCCTAAGTGCACACTGCATTTCACAGCTCTCTAAACTCTGCCGGAAAAATCGGCGCCTGCACGCAAAGGGGCGTCGTTTCCTCAGCAGTGTATTTTACCTTGTGAAATTTTAAGGCGCTCCTTTCTTTTGCAGTTAGAACATCCTTAAAAATACTAAAAATGCATTCGCCCCGGTCGACCGAGTCTTCCGCCGGCAAACGCTGTCGTTTGCATACGATACGCCTTGAAATTTTCACCCCATGGTCGATCAGGCGCCGATATTTCCGGTTGCTTTCCCATACCTTAAGCCACCCAGAAACACCGCGCGCCCCCGTAAATTAAAAAAAAAGAAAAGAATGCAACGGCATTGAGTGTTTTGTTTACTTACCGACTTTGTGCGTGGACCGCGCCACGTTGCGCTGCCTGATGCACAAGCATTTTGGAACTAATTCAGTTGACCGTTCCCTCCAAAGATGAAGCCACTGAAGCCACGGCGGTAATCGGACTGGTAGGCTGTTCCCTTTCGAACGGGCGGAAGAAGACTACGAAGAATTCGGCAGCGAACGGGCAGAAACTCGATTACGTACAGATTCAGTAGTCGACGCTTTGTTTTCTCGATTGCGTTCGCGGCGTTCACCGTGGACTCGCGCACTCGGCCGTAGCCGAACGGCCGAACCAGCTGGACGGCTGCCGGCGCGCGTACCGAGAGCGTCGCCATAGCAACCACGCCGCGAGTGTGGTTGCCAGACAGAATTCACACGATTTTTTTTTCTCGTCACTCACGTTGAGTTACTAGAAGTTAGGCGCGTATCATTATAATACATTATGCTGTAAGAAGTTATTAAGGGATATGTGTACCTACCTAAGACAAATGCAGAAAAAATATTATTGACAAATAAAATTGGCGTAAACTTTTCATATCTTGATTAAGACTAGTGTAGTCACTGGGCTAACCGATGCGCGAAATAGGAGGGCATATATACCCCTCGGGGCACTTGTTCGTTTGTATAACTAGGATATATGTTGGTATCTGGAGGTCTCGGATGGCTGTCCGCCATGCAGACCGTGATATGCGTGAAGCTAAGGAGTATTTCCGTGAAAGTATTATTTCATTTATTGAAGTTCATAAGGCTCAGAAATGCGCGCCTGAGTGGCTTCCTTGCATTGAAAAGCTGGTGAACATGAGCAAATTTTAACCCCGCACTGCTAGCCGCAAGCCGGCTGGCAATTTTAGCATTACCTCTTGTATGCGTACTGTCTGTGACTTTAGTTACTGTGTACTGTCCAAGTCCGGCAATAAAGAAAAAAACAACTAGGATATATGTACTATTTGTCGTGGGTAGTGTATTTGATCAGTGCTGTGTCCCCGTGTGTATGTACAGTGTTGTGTGTATGTCCATGTCGTGAGTAAATGTAACCGCGCGGTGGGCAGCAAAACACTGCTGTTTTCTTTTTTCAAATGTTTATCACTTTTTTTTTTCGTCGCTAGATGGGGGTTGTCGCCGCCCAATTTGAAAAGTGTGGCTTTTGGTGATCTATAACTATTAGAGGGCTGGATGCCAATTAGTCCATCCGTCGTCTTGATCGCTCCGAGTTATTAGGTTCCGCTGGTAGCTGTGTCGCCGCGTTATGATTGCAACAAAAGAAGTTAGCCGGCTTCCCCAGCGCGTGTCCTAGGTGCTGAATGCCGCTGTTCACGCACAAACGTTCATGAGTGGATAACGCACGTAACAGAGGTGAGCACAGGCAATAGTTAATCGAGAGCCACACGGAGCGCGAGTGCGATACCTCCTAGCCGCTGTCGACAGAGGGTGTCGGAGCGATTCGTTGTCAACTTGTCGTCCACGGCAAGTGGGCGTTTTGTTCAATAAAGCCAGCCTGTCAGTGTTTTGTAAAGCTATCCCTTCTTTATAAGCGCTTCTGATGCGATGAAAATGTGACCGGCATTGAGCAAGCCGAGCGAGACTTCGGCGACAGTCTTGGCTGTTCAGTCTCCAGTGGTTTCGGCCTTACTAGTATTAATTGCGGTGTTGGCGCTTGGACATAAAGATGTTTGGAAAGTTTTTTGCGCCTACAGATGACACCAAACGAGCGTGCGAGCCGTATGCTCTTGCTCCGGCGAGAAGCCGCGTACGGCTCGCCAAGCCTTTTAATCGTATCGCCTGTCGCATACTGGCCGCCATATTGTTTTTAGGGTGTTAGCAGTTTACACGATTTTCACCACCTCCGGCGGCTAACACCCTTACACGAATAAAGGCGTTAGCCAGAAGACGAGCCATTTACACGAATAAGGGTGTTAAAATTTTAAGTGTGTAGTTTCGGTTTCTGTATTACGTCTGTCAACCTTGTATTGTGTGTGTCGCTAGTGTTTTAGCCTATATAAACATGTGTTCGTATAATAAAAGTTTTGTTCAACTTCTCGTCACTTCGGCCTCGTCATTTCGGCCTAGATCGCAACAGTACATTGGCGACGAGGATTAGTAGTTTCCCATGCGGCGTTACGCGTTACTTTGCCGGTAGCTTCGCGGCATGAGTTTTTCCGGGCTCGCTCCGCCGCCGCCGTTCCTCCCGGCGCCGGGCTGTCCAGCCGTTGCGTGGCCGCAATAGTTACGGATGTTCGAGACCTTTCTCCTGGCTTCTGGAGCGTCCGACTTCACACCCGAGCGTCGCAAGGCCCTGCTGCTGCACAGCCTCGGACTTGAAGGTCAGCAAATTTTCTTTTCGTTGCCGCCTTCCTCGGACGCCTCCGCAACCGTTCCGCCCGCCGCCGCCTCCGCGAAGACGTCCGAGGACAGCGGCAAGCCTTCTCCGGCACTGTCCTCGTACGACCAAGCCGTCGCTGTTTTAACACAGCATTTCGCATCCGGGAGCAATGTCGTCGTCGAACGCCACAGGTTCCGTCGTCGCGTCCAGCAACCAGGCGAGTCTTTCCTCGAGTACGTTGCCGCACTACGAGAGCTCGCGACGCGTTGCTCATTCGCCGCCCTCGAGGACTCTCTCCGCTACCAGTTTTTAGAAGGCATCGTTTCCCAGCACCTTCGAGAGCGCCTTCTTCTCGAAGGTTCGGCACTCTCATTTTCGCGTGCCGTGCTGTTAGCACAGCAGCTCGAAAAAGCGGCTCAGGAAGTGCGAGAGTTCACTCCTAGCCAAGTTCAGCGAGTAACTTTAAACGGCAATCAGCGCCGACCTATGCCAACGCGGTCTCGCTCGTCTTCCCGTCGGCAGCCATCCCTGCCAGCGAGCAACCGCCCAGCGCCACGCCGTGACTCAGCTGTTTCACGCGCCTCCCGGACCGCCGGCCAAGGTCAACTGTCTCATGACCACCGTCACTCTGTCAGCCCTAAGCGCTCGCGCGGATCACCTAATTTTCCGTCGTTCTGCTTCCGCTGCGGTTCCCGCCAGCATCGTGCTTCTTCATCGCGCTGCCCGGCGCAAGATCAGCGCTACTTTCACTGCGGTAGGCGTGGCCATTTTCGCTCCGTCTGCAACAAGCTACAACACTCGTCCGCGCTCGCCATGGATGAAGTTGAGTGCCGCCACTCATCCGATGATGACGAAGTTTTGAGCGTCCTTTCCGTCACTGGTCGTGCTCGCACCAGCATTTTTATCGACGTTTCTGTTGATGATAAGCCGTTAACGTTCCTTATCGACTCTGGTCCGTCGGTCTCGATTTTGTCGGACAGCCATTTCAAAAGGCACTTCACTACAGAATCGCTGCTTTCTGCTCCACGAGTGAAACTGTTTGACTACTCCAAACAGCCTATCCCGGTACGCGGTTGCTTTTCCGCTCAAGTTATGTTCAAGGGACGTGCTGCGCGCCTCCTGTTCTACGTTGTGTTGCAAGGCACATCTCTCCTCGGTATCGACGCTATCAAGGCTTTAGACCTTCACATCGAAGGCTCTACCCTTCGTTGCTTCGAGACAACATCGGTGCCAGCTGCAGGCGAAACCGACCAGACCTCCGCAACGCAGACTGTTCCTGTACCCCCTCGGCTTCCGAAGACTCTTGCCAGCGAGTTCGGATCCCTCTTTGCCCCAGGACTTGGACTTGCCAAGGGTTATATTCACAAGGTCAAAGTCAGAACAACGGTACCACCTGTCGCATCGAAGCTCCGGCGTCTTCCGCTGTCCTTCCGCCCTCAAGTGTCTGCAGAGCTCTGTCGCCTGGAAAACTTGGATGTGATAGAGCGCGTCAACGCCTCCGAGTGGGTGTCTCCCATTGTTATCGTGAAAAAGAAGGATGGCCGCATTCGACTCTGCGTTGACCTTCGCCAGCCCAACAAAGCCGTCGTCACGGACAGTTCCCCTCTTCCACATGCAGAAGAGTTGCTGAACAGTTTAGCCGGCGCCACCCACTTCTCGAAGTTGGATCTCGAGTCGGCCTACCACCAGGTGCTACTTCATCCAGACAGCCGTGGCCTCACTGCTTTCGTCACGCACGATGGACTTTTTCGTTTCAAGCGTATATGCTTTGGCCTGGCATCGGCTCCAGCCACTTTCCCACAGATGATGTCACAGATCCTTCAGGGATGCCCCGGCGTTCTTTTCTACATCGACGACACCATAGTGTTCGGCAAAAGTGAGCAAGAGCACCTGGCCAACTTGACCACTGTTCTTCACCGCATCAAGGCTGCGGGTCTCAAGCTCAACGCCAAGTGTGTGTTCGCCGTCAAAGAACTCTCCTTTTTAGTACATAAGGTGACTGCAGAAGGCATCTCGCCATTGCCAGAGAAGGTGGATTCCATTCTGAACACACCTGCCCCAACCGACGCTGCGCAGTTACGCTCGTTCCTCGGCCTGGTCGAGTACTATGCCAAGTTCGTCCCCCGTCTTGCTGACGTGTCAGCGCAGATGCAAGTTCTGCTTCGCAAGAACCAGACTTTCATCTGGAGCGACGCTGTCGACGCCAGTTTTCGAAAGATCAAGTTCGTGTTGGCCTCCAGCAACGTGCTTCAGATGTTCGACGCCAGTCTTCCCGTGGTCGTGTCCACGGATGCTTCCGACATCGGACTTGGCGCTGTTCTTCAGCAGCTGGATGGTCACAGGCTGCGTACAATCGCTTTTGCGTCCCGCACGCTTTCGCCGGCAGAAAGGAAATACGCAGTCGGGGAACGTGAAGCACTCGCATGCGTCTGGGCTTGCGAGCATTGGCACACCTACCTCTGGGGTCGTTCTTTTACACTGCGTACAGACCATCAAGCCCTGGTTTCCCTTCTGTCGTCTCAAGGCTTTGGAAGACGCCCCCTTCGCATCGCAAGGTGGTCTCAGCGACTTCTTCGCTACAAATACACTGTAGAGTATCGCAAGGGCTCAGAAAACCAAGTGGCGGACGCCCTCTTTCGCCTTCCAGTCTCTGCACTTCAGGAAGATGTCTCGTTCGACGAAGAAGTCGTGGCTCTCGTTGCACCGCTCTGCTTGACTAAGGAGCAATTCGAGCAGTCGCTGTGCGAAGACGTTACCTTGGAGCAAGTCAAGGGTTACGTTACGTCATCCTGGCCTCCCCAGAAGTCTCTCTCGGGTGAACTCAAGCCGCTCTTCACCGTTCGCGAAGAACTGTCCGTTGTCGACAATTTGGTTCTGCTTGGGGAACGACTCGTTGTTCCTCGGGCCCTCGCTCCGCAGGTCATCGCCAAGGCACACGAGGCCCACTCTGGGATAATTCGGACCACAGCGCGTCTCAGGGAACGGTTTTGGTGGCCAGGTATGGACAAGCAAGTAGAAGCAGCCATCCACAACTGCAGCATCTGCCAGTCTGCAGACAAGACGGCCAAGACTGCAGCTACTCCGTTGCAACCGGTTCCTCTGCCAGAGCGTCCATGGCAGAAAATCGCCATCGACATCATCGGCCCTATGGAAAGGGCCCCACAAGACTGCAACTACGCCATCACTTTAGTCGACTATTTCTCCAAGTGGCCTGAAGTGCAGTTCTGCAGAGAAGTTTACAGAATCACGGTTACCAGTTTCCTGCATTCTGTCTTCACCCGCGAGGGTTACCCGGACGAAGTTGTTTGCGACAACGGGCCCCAGTTTTCGTCACAAGAGTTCATCCAGTTCTTAAAGGACCGCGCCATTCGCCTTGCCCATTCTGCAGTCTACTATCCTCAAGCGAATGGGCTCGCAGAACGGTTCAACCACGTCTTCAAGAATTTTGTACAAGTTGCGATGCTGGAGCATCGACCGCTTCGGCCAGCGGTGCTCGACTATTTCGGCGTCTACCACTGCACGCCGCACGCTACGACGGGAGTTGCCCCGGCTCTGGCGCTTCATGGAGGGTTGCCCAGAACCCGCCTGGACGTTGTAGAGCTCCCGTCACCATCCTTCTTCAAGGATCCGGCTGGGGAACTCCGCCGTCTGCGCCAGCGTGTGAAGTGCAAGCAAGACAGTAGCCGAAGCTATACAGACCATCGCCGTGCTGCCCGCAAGACCAAGGTCTCAGTCGGCGACTTCGGTCGGGTAAAGAAGCCTTCCGTTGCCTGGAAAGGGGATCTCTCCTTCAGCCGTCTCCGGAAAGTGGTGGGGCAGCGAGGACCATCATCCTTCCGCCTAGATGAAGGAAGAACGTGGAACGCTTCGAAGCTGGCCAAGGTTCCTGGGGGTTCAAGCACTCTACCACCAGGTGGAACCTGGGACCCGTCAGCGAGGAGCTATGGCTCCTCAGCTGCTCATTGGGCGCCTGAACCCCTTCCAGCTTCGACTGCTTCAGAGACCCCTCCCTCTGAGCACCCAGCTTCCGTCCACCCGGTGCCTGACGCCGAGCCTCCTTCTCGGGAGGATCCAGATGCCATCCGCCCAGACCCCGATTCCAAGCCTAAGCCTTTGGTGGTTCCGACTGTCCCGGCAGCCGAGCAGCAGGAGGTTTCTGCTCGACGTGTTCAGCCACCAAGAGAGAGGCGGGCTCCAGACCGCTACGGCGATCACGTTTAAGAACTTTCGAAAATTAATTTTCCTACATACCAAACTGTTGACTTGAAATTTGCTCCGAAATGTGTAAAATATTGATTGTTTTCATTTCGGTTGTTTTCATGTTGTACATAGACAGCACTAACATAATAACCATTTACTAACCTACTTATTATTTCTTTTAGGAGGGGAATATGTTGTGTCGTAGTTTCGGTTTTTGTATTACGTCTGTAAACCTTGTATTGTGTGTGTCGCTAGTGTTGTAGCCTATATAAACATGTGTTCGTATAATAAAAGTGTTGTTCAACTTCTCGTCACTTCGGCCTCGGTCGCAACACTACAGTGACCCATTGACCATTAGCAAACACACTTGGGGTACAACTCTGTTCTCCATGCCAGAAGCCCAGATATTTAGCCCAGTTGACCGCACTACCACTTACATGACAAAAAATGTCTGACTGTATTGACAACTCTGATTGTACTTGCGTGATTCGTACAGAAAATGGCAATGTCGACCGCATAAGCAAGGATACGTACTTCAGATGAATATATTTGAACCCACTGACACTGCCATGCCTTAAATTACTTAAACAGAGTGATTTGAATTGGATGCAAAAAAGAAGAGGTGACAAGGGACACGCTTGACGAACAGAGCGCTGCACTTGAATTCGCTTGCCGACGGACTGATTTATTACAAGCTCGTTGTACAGCCGCTATAGGCCATACGTACGCCTTCACGTATCACTGAGCCAATATTAACGTAATCTAGAACAATCAACAACACGTCGTACGGTACACGGTCAAACGCTTTCTCTAGGTCTAATTGTAGCATTTCCACACCACTATGCATGGCCGTCGCCACACTCCAACACACTCCGTACTTTGTGGATATTTGTGAAGATGGTCTGGCCTTCAATCCCGCATGCTTGGAGACGCCAACTATTTCCGGAATTACAGTCTATAACCTCCTGGCCAATATTTTTATAAGCAATTTATAATCAACATTTGTTAGACTGATAGGTCTATACGAAGTTATCTGCCGAAGCTTGCCAATGTCTTCATTTTTCGGGACTAAAATAGTGTGGGAAGACAAAAAGGATGGATGTAGGACGCCTAGCTCAAAGCCTCATTGAAGACAATGGCCAGTTCTATTGAAAGTTCAAGATATAGAGCTTTATAAAATGCAGCGCTGAGCCCGTGTGATTCATGGGACTTTCCCGGGTTCAGGGCTTGAACGACAAACAAAACGTCCTGGACAGTGATGGCCGCTTCCAAAACCTATTTTGTTTCGTTGTCTAACAGCGGCATTAAAGGCAAACCGTCACGTTTAAAGGTATCCACATCGACTTTACTCGACGCGAATAAGGTACTGTCGTAATCGAAAAAAGCCCTCTCGATTCCTGCCTTTTCGCTCGTGACTGCACCCTCACGTTCGACCTCCGTCATCTCGTTATCGTTTTTCCATGCTCAGCGCTCGTTTGGTCGGCGGCTCCCCCATGGTTAACCGTTCAGCTCTTGCCCTGACCGGGGCGCCAAGATAACGCTCTTTATTCAAAATCTCAAGTTTTTCCTTCACAGAGCAAATGTAGTCTTTACATGCACTCAGCCTTCTGCATTCCTCTTTAACTAACATCTGCAAGTTCAAACGCAACACATTTTCAGTTTTTCGTTCTTCGTTTTTAATTAAACTAGCTATTTCTAATGCCATCATTTTTATCTCCTGCTTAAAATGTTCTCAGCTTAGTTTATACTCGCGTGCTTTTCCAGCCCCTAATTTTTCTATCGCGGCCCCGACATTAGCTCGAAAAATGTCATCATTTGGCAGCTTACAATTTAGTTTCCTTAAGTCCCATATGAATACTTTCCTATTTCCTGATTTTTTTACCAACACAAAAGCTGACCACACATTGGTCGCCGAAAAAAACAGGACACACCGTATAGTCGAAACAAAATGGTACTAACTCCAGCGACACATACGCTTTGTCTATACGGGAATGACTGGTCCCTCGATAATGGGTAAACTGAGCGCTCCTCCCGTCACTGACACATTCTCTCATGTCCTCTAAGTCGAAGTCGTTAATTATGTCCCTTAAAAGCGCGGCGGTCGAAACTTGGTACTGAGTAGAGCTTGTTTTATCGCGTGCAGAGCACACACAATTAAAATTCCCCAGCAGACAAAGGAACCGTTCAGTGTCACAGTACTGCCGCACACTTCCGAAAAATATGTACCTTTTCTGAACCCTAGTTGGCGCTTATATACATATGATGCGCCACTCTCAATCCTCAAAGAAAAAATCGCACACGAGTACTCTCCCCAACTAGCATGTTGTGACTGACTGTTTAACAGCTCCTAAACACCGGCGAACAAAAAGAACACATCCGGCCGACGTCCCAACCGCGTGACTGACACAGGCGTCATAACGCGTAATAAAAGGTCACACCAAACACTCCGTCTGGTCTTCGGTGCCAACTTTTGTTTCCTGAATAGCGACTATATCCCAGTCCTTTTCTGTCACGAGGCGGTAAAGCTGGTTCTGCCGCCTCCTGGCAGCCGGCCCTCGGACATAAGAGGTCGCAATTCGGAGTAACCGGTCTAGAGGCACCATAGTGTAGTGGTTCAGACGGAGCGCTGGGTGCTTGCCCCTTCAGTTTCACGTGGCGCACAGTGTCCCGTTCTCGCAGGTGCTCAGGGCGCCGTCTTGTCACCGCGTGGAAGTGAGGCCGACCGCACATGACTGGCGACGCGCATCTTCTTTCCTCTGCCACCGAGAACTTTCTACTCCTTCTCAAGCTCACAAAGCCGACGCTCCCGCGATGCCGGGAGGGGGTCATCACAGCGGCGCTTTAACGCTGCCGCCTCGACTTGCATCTCTGAATGGCTGCTGATCTCGTCGCACGCAGGAACATTTACTCCAGAGGCGTTTACCTAAATCATGACTGATTCTTGTTTGATTGATTTATTCATTCATTTATTCAAGTTCCCTTAAAGGCCCTCGTCGAGGGCATTACATAAGGGGGGGTACATAACACGAGAGTATAAAACAGTAACAACGACATATGCGGATACATGGGGTGCTGCAAAATAACGTGGCATCGCCACGAGCAACGGCAATACACAAATTAGTCCGGGTACACGGGGATGTAAGGGGATGAAAACATTGATATAGCCAGTAAACCACAAGACCAACAAATAAAAAAAAAGGCGCAGTGGGACTAACAGAAATGTGCACAAAGAGCGTTGCGAAATGCGGTGGGATCCGTCTGGGTCACAATAAGTGAGGGGAGGTCGTTCCAGTCTACAATAGTACGAGGGAAGAAGGAGGAGTTAAAATAGGATGTGCTGCCTGAGATGCGGGAAACGTGACACGGGTGATTTAGCCGCGATGAAGATCGCCTGGGGGGTAGGAGGAGCGGGTCTCGGAGCGCAGGGAGGTAGTAATAAATTTTGTGAAAGAGACAGAGTCGCGCTATCTTACGGCGGACGTTTAGTAAAGGAAGGCTCAGTTCGCTCTTTAGCGCAGATACACTAACCGACCAATCGCATTTCTTCAAAATAAACCTGGCAGCGCGGTTCTGGACTGCCTCGAGATGATTTAATAAGTATATTTGGTGAGGGCTCCAAATGGCCGCAGCATATTCTAATTTGGGTCGAATGTATGTCTCATAAGCCAATTTTCGCACGAATGGAGGAGCCGATTTCAGGTTCCGTCTTACGTAACCGAGGTAGCGAGACGCCTCGGCGCATATAAGTTCGATGTGAGCGTTCCAGGTAAGATCGTTAGTTAGAGTCACACCGAGGTATTTATAGGACGGGACAGCTTAGACTAAGTTATTTTCTAACTTGTACGAGAACTGAGATGCTTGCCGTTTTCGTGAAAACTGGACTAACTTGCATTTAGATTTGTTTAGCGTCATTAACCACCTGGTGCACCATGCCTGGATTTCGTCCAGGTCTCTTTGAAGTAAAAGATGGTCTTCAAAAGAAGCTATTCTTCGGTATAGGACGCAGTCGTCAGCGAAAAGGCGGATGTTAGAGGAGATTTTGCCTGGAATGTGATTAATAAAGATCAGAAAAAGTAGGGGAAAAGAACCGAGCCCTGGGGAACTCTCGAAGTAACCTCAGCGCGGGCGGATGAGGAACTATTAATTGTGGTGAATTGAGTGCGAGAGGAGAGGAAATCCTGGATCCAGGAGAGAATGAGAGGGTCAATTCCGAGGCATGAAAGTTTGGCAAGCAGGCGACAGTGAGCAACGCGGTCGAAGGCCTTTGAAAAGTCTAAAAATAGGGCATCAGTTTGGTAGTTGGATTCAAAATTAGTGTATAACTCGTGGGTGAATTCTACGAGTTGCGTCTCACAGGACAGTCCCTTACGAAAACCGTGTTGCTTGTTGTAAAAGAAGTTATTACTCTCAAGATGAGATACAGCGTTTGAGTAGATAATATGCTCTAGGAGTTTTGAGGCTACGCAGGTTACAGATATAGGGCGGTAATTCGAAGCGGAAGAACGATCCCCATTTTTAAAGACCGGAACGACCTTACCCATTTTTCAGTCGGATGGTAGGCATCCCTGCGATAAGGACTGCGAGAATATTAAGTAGAGAAATTCACTGGATATTGCTTTGGTGTAATGAAGAATTTTGGGGGTTATGTCGTCAGGTCCTCCAGAGGGTGTCAATTTCAAGTTGTCAAGGAGTTTCGCTATTCCAGCGCATGAGATCTCAATAGGTTCCATTGACTCGTACGGTAGTGCTGCCAATATAGGGACGTCGGCGTCTTCTAATGTAAACACAGACGAAAAATAGCCGTTTAATACTGTGGCACAGTCTGCTTCAGATATCGGGGACCCGTCCTCGTCGGTTAGCTGGATAGAGGAGGAGCGAGAGTTGGGGGATATTATTTTCCAAAATTTTTTAGGGTTTTTACGCAGGATACCAAAAAGATCCTCAAAAAAGAACTTGTGTTTAGCCAGACGAAGGTTCCGAGTGTAGGCCTTAAGGCACAAAAAGTATGCATCCCAGGCAGCGTCGCAGTCTAGATGCCTTGCTCTTCTAAACAATCGCTTTTTTTTTGTTGTTCAGGGACCTTAATGCTTTGTTATACCATGGGTTGCAATCATCGCTCCGAATATGTACAGAGGGTACAAACAGGTCAACGAGATTATTTAACTTATTCTTAAAAAGTAACTAGTTTTGTTCTATGGTCCTAGAGTAGAAACTGGCGGTATACAAAGGAAGATATGCCGAAAGATTGCTGTTAATTGCGTCGAAATTGGCTTTGGAGTAGTCCTTGATCATTTTTGAGGATGGGTTTCTATAATGGATGGGTAAAGATAACTCCACGGTCAGCAGATAGTGGTCGCTAAAACCTTTGCTTTGGCTAATGGATGTCAACAGGTCTGGGGACGTCGTTAGAATAAGATCAAGGATGTTGTCTTCACGTGTAGGTTTGTCGACGACTTGGGTGAGATCATGGTTTAAGCATAGATCGAGAAAATCCCTGGCTTCACTGGACCCACTAGTTGTTAGACTAAACCAATCTATGTTAGGGAAGTTAAAGTCACCAAAGACTATGACATTCGATCTTGGGTACCGCTCATTGATTTCAAGCAGCAGAGAATGAAGCTCGTGGCAAAACATGCCGGTATAATTCGGAGGTCGGTAGCAGACACCGATAATAGTTTTTGTGCAGGACGATGTAACACAAACAAAAGTAGCCTCGATATTGAAGCTGGTAGTAATATGAAAGGAAGAAATGCATTTTTTTACTGCTATTAGCACACTGTGCGGACCGATCACATCGGTAAATATTGAACATTAAGTTAGGGGGGAAATTTCGCTGTCACTTATCTCAGGCTTTAACCACGTTTCTGTAACAATGACAATGTCAGAATTATTATCTTGAATAAAACCACTGAGCTCCTCACGTTTGGGAAGGAGGCTACGGATATTAGTGAATGTGACTGTATGATTCGAAGTCTTTATATGTCGCGTAGTAGTGGGCGGCGGTGACCGATCAGAGAGAGGTCCTCGCTGCTATCTAGGAATCTCTGTGACGGAATCATGCGTAGAGTCATACTGGGAACACTTGTCATTGACGTACAGTTTGTCAAAGCGAATTTTGAAAAGGGAGTTCAGTGATTTGCCATAAGTAAAGAGTTTAGTGCGAGCCGTGCGTACTGAAAGCGAGAGGTCCTCACGCACCGCATACTGAGTTTCCTTCAGTTTACCTCCAGAGAACAAAACGTTCTGCTTGTCCTTGAAGCGCAAGAATCTCACGATAATCGGTCGGTTTTTGTTAGCCGAGAACTTTCCCAGCCGGTGGGAGCGTTCAAGGTTTTCGGGGCTTATCTCGACGCCTAGGTTTTGTGCACAAAGCCGGATTACCTTCTCCTCCGACTGGGTCCATGTTTCAGTCTGCGAGTCCGGAATGCCAAAAAACAGCAGATTTGACCTCCGCAGTCTATTCTCTGTGTCGTCGCATCGCGAATTTACCTTGTAAAGTTCCGACACAATACCGCCTGAGGCCTCATGGTCAAGAACGTCGCGGATGGGAGAGGCCTTCGCTGCGCCAAACTAGGCCTCGAGAGCTGTAACTCTATCGGAAAGTGCACTCACATTTTCGTCGGTGGACTTTTGAGCGCTCTTAACCCGCCCAAGCTCGGCAAGCACATCGTTCTGGCTCTTTTCAATCCTGGTGATAATTCAAAGAATACTACCTAACTGCTCCTCCACAGTTGGGCCTGGATTTGTCTCAATGTCACCCGACATTGGTAGTAGTAAAAGGGACAAATAGCGAACATGAATGCACTTGACAAGGAACGCGAGCACATGCTTACGACAGTCAGGGAGGTCATAGGGGCACGACATCGCCATCAAACACAAATCGTTACTACGATAACACGGGGCATTAGAAAGGGGACCAACCTGAACAAAGGATAGGGTTTGCATCGTTTCTCGAGCGATGTCGTGCCCCAACTGGCCGTCCCGCGTGGTGGGCTTTTGTAGTCGTCCGCGGAGGCAGGGGTCACGTGACGTCCCCGAGCTTGAGTGTTGCCAGGCGTCGAAGATGTACGCGTCCGGGTCGGGCCGCGCGAGCCGCGTGGTCGGTGAAAGCATTGGTGGGCCTGTCGCCACATGCTCCGTGGCGATCCGTGAGTCATCCCGTGTCAGCGGGTCGTGGAGAGGATTTCCGGGCGAGGTTGGCGAAGTCGTAGCAAGGGCAGCGCTCAGCAACACCTGAACAAAGGATAGGGTTTGCATCGTTTCTCGAGCGACGTCGTGCCCCCATGGGGTTTCATGGCGCAAGGGCAACTAAGGCCAAAATGCGCCGAGAGTGGAACTATTGTATAAGCAAGGGTTTCGAAGAAGAGCTATAGTAGCTGATGATGCAATAAAACTATGTATATTAGATTGTATAATTGTATACAGGATAAAGGTGAGTTCGGATTACTAATTAAAATCATAGTCGGTGTATAAGGCCGATGTCCTTAAGAAAATTAAACACACAAGCATGCGGAATCAGCGGCTGTTCGTCAAGTAAAATAACTAAGTGCAGTGGAGTATGTTCTTGATATATTTGCGAAAACTTTTTGAAACGATCTTGGTCATACTTCGGGCTCTCAAGTAGGATGTGTGATATTGATAGAGGAATGTTGAAACGTTCACACTGTGAAGCATCCTCTCCACGCAAGAGATGCCCATGGGTGAGACGCGCATGACCAATCCGTAGCCGGCACAATACCACCTCACAAAAGCGTTCCCGATGCCGGGCGCTCTCCCACTCACTTAGGAAAGGTTTTACAGCATGCAGTTTGTTATGTGTTTCATTATTCCATTCGCGTTGCCACTTAGTTCGAATGCAACACTTCAAAGAAATGTGGTAGTGTTTGTATGGTATTTTTGCGGGACTATTTATTTCTCATTTGCAGAAGTTGCAGCACTATCGGCCTTTTCATTACCTGGGATGCCGACGTGGCTTGGGACCCAGCAGAAGATTATCTCAAACTGCTTGTACGAGGCAGTGATCACTTTATTTCGTAATTCTAGAACAAGCGGATTTCTAATGCGCCTCAGTCATGTAAGGGCTCTTAATGAGCTCAAGAAATCTGTGTAAACAATTAAGTGGCGAAGCCTTTTTTTTCGTTGCATAATCAACAGCTAAAAGCAGGCCATAGAGCTCAGCTGTCAGTATGGTGGCTGCATTTTGGATTTTCTTGATCTGCTTCACAAATGGCCCTATCATAGCACAGCCAACCGCGGAGTCTGTTTTAGTCCCATCTGTATACAAACCTACCTACTGTTCATATTTATTTTGTAACTGAAAAAAATGACTTCCTTAGGTGTATCTTTTTTTAAATGTTTAGTCAGTGTAAGATCACAATTATTGATATGATAATCCCACGGGACTATAGTGGTTAAGCATTGAACTATTGGAGGCCTGGGATCTAGTTCTACAGACGCAGCATAATTCATATTCCTAATTGCAAAAGGAGGAACAACGGTTGGTTTATTTTCAAACGTTCTCTGGAACCTGATGTTTTCGAGGTTATCGCGGGTAGGGTGCTGAGGGACAGAGCGGACTCGAAACGAATACATAAACCTCCGAGCAATCCTCCTGCTTTCAAGGGATGGCTCATTAGCTTTTTGCATACACACTAAGTACCGGGGAGGTGCGAAATGCTCCAGTAGCCAATCGCAGTCCCTGGTAATGAATGAGGTGCAACATCTTTAGGACTGATGCTCGGGCAGAGCCATACACAATGCTGCCATAATGAAGCCTGGAGCGAATAACCGCCCGGTATATGCCTAACAGACATAGTCTATCAGAGCCCCATGATACATGTGATAGAACCTTAAGTATATTCAGCGATTTGAGACAGTTTAGTTTTAAGTTCCTAATATATAGAACAAAAGTCTATTTCGAATCAAATACGAGTCCCAGAAACTTATGTTCACTCTTTGTCGCTATTGGTATTTAATGCATTTTTAAAGAAGGTTCTTAAACACACACAGGCTGTTCTGGCGAAAATTTAAAACAGTTTGTGTCAGCCCATTTTTGTAACTTCTTAATTGCCAGTTGGACCCGTCGTTCACATATTAAAGGATTACAGGACAAGACAGCAATTTTGATTATCATCTACATACTTAGAATATTGCACGGAAGAAGGTATAGCACGGGCAATAGAATTCATCTTTACAATGAAAAAGGTTACGCTAAAAAAAAAACACCTCCCTGGGGAAATCCATTTTCTTGAAAAAAACTCCCTGGAAAGGGTTGTTCCCAATCTTACATGAAAATTGCGACATTGCAAGTCACTTTGAATAGCACCAAGCATTCTACCTCGGACACCAAGACCAAACAAATCCTGCAAAATTTCAAAACGCCAGGCCGTATCATATGCCTTCTGTAAATCAAAAAAGACAGAAACAGCCTTACTTATTTACCAATGCCTCCCGCCTAGTGGTCTCAAAGCGAACCAGGTGGTCCAGCGTGAATCGAAACGAACGGAAGCCGCACTGATATTTGTCTAGAAGGTTGCTTTTTTTCTAGGTAATACATAAGTCTTTTGTTTATCATTCTCTCCAGTGTTATCATTCTCTCCACCGATAGCACGCGTTAGTGCTATCGGTCTGTAACTGGAAGCACATGAACCATCCTTGCCTGGCTTAAGCAAAGGAATGACAGTGGTCACCTTCCAAGACGACAGGAAATGACACTCCGACCAAACACGGTTGAATAAGTACAAAACGAGTTCAAGCGTTGAGGAATGTAGGTGGCAAAGCATAGTGTAGTGAATACCATCAGGGCCAGGGACAGTCTGCTTGGGACTGTGCAGTACTGCTTCAAGTTTATGAAGTGTAAATGGTACATTATAAAGTTCTTGATTGCCTCCTGAGGTACTTATAGATATTTTCTCGGCATGAGGTGTGTATGCCGAATGAAAGCTGGCGTATTATGATCAGAGCTTGAGACAGACTCAAAATGCTCTCCAAGTAGATTAGCTTGCTTCTCAATACTTTTCGGGCGGATTCCATGTCTAGTCAAAAGAGGGATAGAATATGGACGGTAGCAGCCATTGATCTTATGAACTCGGTCCCATACCTCTTTGCACGAAACACTGCAGTTTATCAAAGATGTGTATCCCTTGAAGCTATCTCGCTTAGACTTCATGCGAATAGACCGAGCGCGAGATTTCATTATCCTAAAGGTGATGAGATTAGATTGTGTATGGTATCGGCGAAAAATTCCCCCAGCATTGTTCTGTTTCTTTTTTGCTATGCGGCAGTCGTTATTCCAGGATGGTTTTGGTTTCGTGGGAAGATGTGTTGATGTCATGGGTATGGCCATGATTGATGCTTCTAAAATATGCTTGGTGATAGGCTCAGTTGTGCGATCAATAGAGAGCTCATGGAGAAATGTACACGCTAAAAGGGATGCTTGTTTAAAAACTGACCAGTTTGCTTCGTCAAACTTCCAACGGGGAGTTAGCATTGGAGGTGTAGCCGGTCGCCCAATGCGATTTAAAATTATTGGAAAATGGTCACTTCCAAATGGGTTAGGATTGACCCCCCATGAGAAGAGAGAGAACGATTTTGGCTCACAAAGCGACAGGTCTATGAAGGTGAACGAGCGGGTTGGAGCACTAAAATATGTAGCCTGCGAGTTGTTGAGCAAGCATAATCCCGTAGAAGAAATAAATCGTTCAATCATTGATCCTCGCGTATCACATCATCCACTACCCTATATAGGGTTATCCGCATTTAAATCTCCATGGATTAAAACTGGTCATGGGAGTTGATCATACAAACACTGAAGTTCGTCCCGAGTTAGAGGATGATTAGGAGGTATGTAAATGGAGCAAGCTGTCATCAAGCGGTCAGACAAAACACAAACTACCACAGCCTCCAATGTAGTATTTAGGGGTACCTCAATACATGGAGTAGATCGCTGAACTATTATTGCTACCCCACCTGAGGTGTGGGACAAATGTAGACAATCTTTTCGAAAAACATGAAAGTGCCTTAAAACCTTGAATGATTGTGTTTTAAATGGGTTTCTTGAAGGCAAAATATGAATGGGTGATGATGGTCTAACAAATCGCACACATCATCATAGTTATGTAGCAATCCTCGACAATTCCATTGGCGGAGGACTTCTTCCATCATATGTAAGGTGATATTTTCCAGAAACTGTCTAGCTAAACTTTTGTAGTCAATTTTAATTCGAGGTGCATTTTTCTTTTTGGACGTATCTTTCGGTCTACCTGTAGTATCACAAGTGGCCGAGGGTAATGACTCTGAACTAGAGTGGGGCCTGTCCTCCTGGGACTGGGGCCCGCTCTCGTCCATCGGTTCATCTGGAGCCGCTGCTGGAAGACCCTTAGGGTTCTCCAGCCCAGGCGGCTGGCCAGGTATACGGGAGCCACCAGAGGCGCGAGAGAGACCACGGCCTTTAGGTGGCTGGGGCGCAGGGGGTGCACTAGGAACAGTCCCCTGTGCTTGGTTTTTAGTGGATCCCGACGGACCGGCATCCACCTTTCGGTTCGAGGGCGGAGCTGCTAGCACCGCCCCCGCTGAGGTTGAGGGGGACAAAAAAGGGTCACATAAGCCGTCCAAGGACGTCTGTGTTGCCGTTGTAGCTGTTGGCCGTGCAGCCCAATGGTTGAAACGAGTAGCGTTTCTTGGCCTTTGGGTAGCTGACGTTTTCTTTTGTTTTGATAGTCAAGATCTCTTTCTCCTGCTTCCACAGAGGGCGTGCACGTGAGTATGCTGGATGGGGTCCTTTACTGTTTGCACAACACAGTGAGCTTTCGCATACATCAGCTACCTGCTCCGTGTTCCCACATTTTGCGCATATTCTCTTCCACGGCAGCTGCGCGAGCCGTGCCCAAACCGCTGGCACTTAAAGCACCTTTTGTGTGTTTGGGATTTACGGCCGGACGCGACAGTTTTTGTAGCAAGCCTTTACAGAAGCAGGGATACAATGACGCTCAAAGGTGATTATGAGATGTTATTGTTGTTGATTACGGGCTTTATGGCGCAAAGCTACTATGGCCATTCTGCGCCAAGCTTGTTTAGTTGGGACATGCTCAGGACTTTTTTATACGAATTATCGAAAAGAGGTTATATGACAAGGTTAAAAGTCATAGAGTTAAAATTACCACTCCAGTAGGAAGCCGGTTTTTCTTAAGTAATTTATGACACGATCAAATGGTACTATAGGAGTCTCCCCAATTAGCAGCGCTGGGTGAAAAGGAATCTGGTGTGAAAAAAACTCGGGGAAATGTGTACGTCGTTCTTGCTCAAGCCTTGGGCACAGCCACAAAATGTGTAAAATTGTTAAACGCTCCCTACATTCATCACACAGGGGTGGGGCTTCCCCCCTGAGCAGATGTTTGTGGGCGAGGAAGGAGTGTCCAATTCTAAGACGACACAAAAGAACTTCAAGGGTGCGGGTTTTGTGGGATGCACTCTCCCACATACCAAGAGCTGGTTTAATCCAGTGAAGTTTGCTTTCGCATTCCAGACTCCACTCCGATTGCCATAGCTGGAAAACTGATGATTTTACCAAGGGCTTCATGTCTTGAAATGGAATCTGTGAGGTGGTTGGCAGTAGGTGCTTAGAGCTCGTGGCCAATTCGTCTGCTCTTTCATTACCTAGGATCCCCACATGGCTAGGCACCCAGCAGAATTTTATGTCTCGGCCAAGCAGCAGACCACATTGTACCTTAGATCGGACAAGTTGTGCCAGTCTGTTTTTACTTCCCTTTATTGCGCAAAGTGTGGTGAGCACACTTTGAGTGTCCACGAATAAAATAGATTTCATCGTCTTGCTGGTGAGGATATATTCTAAGGCCATCAACACTGCATAGAGCTCTGCCGTGTAAATACTTGCACATTCCTTGAGACGCTGAACCTTACTGAATACTTCAGAGTAAACTGCTGATCCTACAAAATGCAATGATTTGGCACCATCAGTATAAAATTGGGAGTAGTTACCATACTTCTTCTGCACCTCAAGAAATTCTTGCTGAATCACCACTGGGGAACGTTATGTTTATAAAATCTAGTAAAATACCAATCGCAAAAGACGGGCAACGTACTCCACAAAGCTTCATTTTCACCCTTCTGCAAAAGGTCGGTCTCGTCAGGGGTGAGGTCAAGAGATGTACAAATATCCTCAAGGCGAAGACTTAAAGGCGGTACAACCCTGGGCTTATGTTCGAAAAGACGAACAAACCGAGAATGTTGCAAGGCACCATAAGTTGGGTGATTTGGATAGGACAAAATTCTGGAAGCATAAGTCACAGCAAGATAACGTCGTCTGTGCCTAAGTGGCATGTGATTAGACTCAGCGTACAAGCTAGGAATGGGCGATGTGCGGAAGGCACCTGTACGAGCCTTAAACCGAGATGATGCACAGGATCCAACATTTTCAGTGCAGAAGGCTTCACTGAGTCGTAAACTATAGCACCATAGTCCAGACGTGACCGGATAAGCGAGTTGTACAGGCGTAGCAGACATATTCTGTCGGATCCCCATGACTTGTGTGCTAAGACTTTAAGAATATTAGCTGATTTAAGGGACTTCTTCAGATCCTTCAGGTGGGAAACGAAGTTTAACTTTTTATCAAACGTTATGCCCAAAATTTTATGCTCTGTTTTTACACTAATAGGAAACCTGTTTAGCGTCAGTTCTGGATCCAGAAACAGCCCCTGACGCAGAGAAAATGGCACGCAGATAGTCTTATCAGCTGAAAGCTTAAACCGATTTTCGTCAGCCCACTTACTAATTCTGTTGAGGGTAAACTGCAGTTGCCGCTCACAGCTAGACAAATTACAAGAAGAGGCCGAGTTGTGAATATCATCCACGTAGAGGGAGCATGAAACGGAAGGTGGAATTACCTTTCACAACGAGTTTATCTTTACGGCAAACAAGGAGACACTCAGTACACCTCCTTGCGGAACACCAGTTTCCTAAATATACTGGTCGGATAGTGTGGTGCCAAGTCGAACTTGAAAGGAGCGACCTGTGAGAAAACTGCTTATACACCGCAACATGCGACCACGCACACCAGAGGCATACAAATCATGAAGGACACCATACCGCCATGTCGTATCATGTGCTTTCTCCAGGTCGAAGAAAGCAGAGACACAATGTTGCCTATTTACGAAAGCTTCACGTATGGTTGTTTCCAGACGGACTATGTGGTCCAAAGTAGACCGCCCTTCTCGAAAGCCACATTGATTATTAGCAAAGAAGTGGTTATGCTCCAAGATATATATTAACCGCCTATTAATGAGGCGTTCGAAGGTTTTGCCAAGGCAACTCGTTAACGCGATTGGACGGTAATTACGTGGGTCCGAAGGGTCCTTCCCAGCTTTCAGCAAAGGAATTACATGCGCCTGTTTCCAGATTTGAGGAAAGTAAACTGCTTCCCACAGATAGTTGAAAAAACCTAGTAGTAGTGTTCAGCGATTCACGAGACAACTGACGGAGCATTTCATAGTGGATTCCAACAGGGCCTGGAGCCGACCTCTTCTTGGAGCCCAGAGCCAGCTCTAGTTCTTGCATTGTGAAAGGAGTGTTGTATGGCTCAGAGCTACAACCGGACATAAGTATACGGTGACACTCAGCACTTGTTTTAAAACGTTTAAATTCCATGCGATAATTTCAGGAGCTGGAAACATTCTCAAAGTGCTCTTCAAGCACATTAGCAACATCTTTCAGCGGATTATCAGGGGAGCTAAATAGAGGAATAACAAAGCTACGGTAGTCCCCTTTGATTTTTTTGTACCTATCCCAAACTTCCTTCTCCGAGACAAAACTATTTAGGGAGGAAATTTACTTGGTCCAGGACTTCCACTTAGCTTTCCTCCTAGTACATCGGGCCTTTGCTTTTAGTCTTTTAAATGCTATCCTATTTGAAGAAGTAGGGTACCTCCGAAAGGTATCCCATGCCCTATGCTGTTTTTTCCTTGTGGTAGCACAGTCTTCATTCCACCAAGGCCTACACCTCTTGGGTAAATTTCCAGAGGTGCGATGAATGGCGTCTTGGGCGGCACTTATGATTTGGTCCGTAACATACACTGTCGCTTCTTCAGGTGACAATTCTGTTAGAGCTGACGGATCAAGCACGGCATCGAGTTTAAAGAGTGCCCAGTCGGCTTTGTACAGTTTCCACCTAGGGGTTCGTTTTAAAATAGTCGGCAGAGGAACGAGGCTTTCGATTACAACTGGGAAATGATCACTCCCAAAAGGGTTTCTAAAACCTTCCCAGAAAAACAGGGAAGTATTGATGGTGATGAAATGGAGAGGTCAATGGATGTGAAGCGATTATGAGTGGAACTATAAAATGTTGGTTCTTTCTTATTTAAAAGATATAGGTCTGACGTGAGTAAAAATCTTTCTACAACAGCGCCACGAGAGTCAAGGCGCTTACTGCCCCACATGGGACTGTGAGCATTAAAATCACCACAAATTAAACAAGGCGTTGGGAGTTGCTGAACCAATCCTTGAAGTTCATGAAGATGCAGTTGACGATGAGGTGGTAAATACAAGGACACAACCGTAATGAGACGATCGGTAATAACACCTATCTCAACTGCTTCTAGTGATGTACGCAGAGGAACTTCCACACATGCTACGCCACTCCGTACAACAATGGCAATACCACCAGAAGAGTGGTCTGAATCCCGATCGTTTCTAAAAACGCGGTGATGATAAAAAACATTTGTATGGGTGTTGTTAAGATATGTCTCCTGCAAGCACACAGCAATGGGCTGTAGCTCATCTAGAAAGAAATGAATGTCATCAATATTTTGCAGGAGACTTCTACAGTTCCACTGTATAAAACTATATGTGTTCATGTTAAAAATGATTTAAAGTAACAACAAAACAAAAAAGGTAACCTGCTCTAGGTGCCCTGGTGTGGTTTGGGTGCGGTTACTCGCGGATTGAGCTTTTTCTGGGAAGACTTTTTAAGCCTGGTGTCATCAGGTGGGACTGAACGAGGGGGAGGAGGTTCACGAAGTTCCATCCGTTCCTCCTCAGGCTGAACGGCTGAGGGAGCAGCTGGTACGGGCGCCTCCTTAGATGTCGAGGCCTCTCCTAGCGCCTTAAAACAAACACACCCTCCTTCTCCCTGGGAGGGGTCCGAGTAACCAAGGCAAGCACATCGTTCGATGGCCCGTCCTTTGGAATGGAGGAGGCACCAATGCCTTCTCCCCGAGGCTGCTGTTGCCGCATCTCCTCTTGTCTCCCCTCCATTAGCACAGAGGCATCCCTCGCCTCTGCATTATCCGGAGGACCCTGTGGTGTCTTCGGTTCCAACGACAAACAGAGTCGTGGACCGAATCTTTGTAAGGCAGGGGGAGGTGGTGGAACCCCCAGGTCATTAGGACCGACCTGGGTTCCTTCCGAAGACTTTGATGGCACACCCCCTGCACGTGCCACCAAAGAGTAAGGCCCCTTCTGCAGGAAGGAGAATTGCTTCCTGGCTTCGGGGAACGAAATGTTCTCTTTCACTTTGAATGTTATAATTTCTTTTTCGTCCTTCCATTTTTTGCAAGATCGGGAATAAGCAGGGTGAGGTTCTTTGCAGTTGATGCAGGAAGGTGGATTCGAGCAATTCTTTGTAGGGTGATCATTTTTGCCACACTTGGCGCACGTTGTCTTTCCATGGCAGCTCAGGGCACTATGTCCATACCTCTGGAAGTGAGAGCAACGCTCAGGGTTTGGCACATACGGCCATACTTTACAGTTTAGATACCCCGCTTTGATCGATTCTGGGAGCGCTCTCAGCTCAAAAGTCAGAATAACATGCATTGTCCTAATCTCCTGACCGTCCCGGCGAAAAGAAATTCGCTTTGCAGCTATGACTCCTTGGTCACGAAGGCCATCGACAATTTCCTCTTCGGGCAATTCTAGAAGGTCATCTTCTGATATTACGCCTTTAATGGTGTTTAAAGTGCGGTGGGGTGATACAGTAACCCTGTAGTCAGAAACCAAGTTGAGTGCCAGCAGATCTGAGCATTGTTGAGAGGTCACAACTTCAACGAGGAGATCTCCAGATGGCATTTTTTTTTTATTTAAAATTCTTTCCGATCACAGATTCAAGAGTCTTCGAAACCAGGAAAGGGGATAGATTGGATAAGGGTTTTCCCATTTCAGAATGCATAACAAGAAATCGAGGAAACTTCTCCACAGGTGTATATGCTTTCATAATGTGTACTTTGGTCCGGACCCTTTTCAGGGCCCGATCAGGTTTTTGGTTTTGTTTGGAACCCATAATAAATGGGGAAGCGTTCGGCGTCTGTAGCGCATCACCCACCACGGAGCCCAACATGGGGATAGGTAATGCGCTATAGCAATAAAGGTTTTGTTGACGACATTACGTTATCAGTGCTACCAAGACACTATAACCTAGTGCGGGTCCAGACAAGGAGTCTATCGCCAACCAAGGTTAGGCCTTGCCGCCAAAGATGGTAAATACGAAAGAAAGAAGACCAGAGAAACAAGAAAGATAAGAGGGGATAGTAGAAGATGCGGCGACTGACTGAATCATCCTGGTCGGGCCAAGCCAGGACACCCGTCTACAGGAAGCAGGGGCCAAAGTGGTGTGTTGCCTCGCCCGAGGGGCCCCGAAGGGTCCAAACCTACCCCGGGCCCAGCTCAACCACCAGGATGCCCTTTTCCCTGGACACGGGCTCGCCACGCACAGCCAGACGTGGGTGGGTCTTAGCCACTTTTTACTCAGAGTCTGTGGTGTCGCCAAAGTGGCTGGGGTCCATGGTGACGCTACTCACCATGCACCTAGCACCTAAGGTGCAGGCGCCCTTTGCGGAGCTCGGGGTCCGTGGAGACGCCACTCTCCAAACACCTGCTTTCACAGGTGCCCCCTGCGGGGGACTATGAAATGTTAGTGGGAGTTTCTGATCCATCTTTACGGAACATGATCCTCTTTACGACAACTACTCCAGAAGAGCGGAGGCCTACAAGGATCTCTTAGCTGCTCCTCAGAGATGACCCCACGAATGGTGTTTAAGGTGCGGTGAGGAGACACTGACTTTTACATCTCCAAAGGTGTTCAAGGTGAGCAAGGCAATGCTTTGTTTTTCGAGTTTACTTCCACAAGCAGGTCTCCGGAATACAGTTTATTCGCATTATGATTGTCTCCAAGGCACGAGTCAAGGACTTTTGCAGCAGCAAAAGGCGAGAGCTTGGACATTGGACGCTGATCATTTTCTGATTGAAGTACGAAGAACTTCGTAAACATGCCTGATTTAGACTCTTTAGCTCTGACAAGATGTTCGGGGCGCAGGTGCTTGCCTAGTCGCCACGAACCGGGTTTTGGTTCAGGAGGGGCAGCCATAAAAAGGCAAAAAACTTCGGAACCTGTGGCGCACCACCCACCACGGAGTCCAACACGGGGACAGGCAACACCTCATAACAGTACGGGTTCGTCTGAGAATGCTGCTCTGCCAGTGCTACCAAGACGATATAACCAAGTGTGGTTTAGACGAGAGTATCTTCTGCCACCCAAGGTTAGCACTTGCCGCCAAAGAAGGGATAAAAATGAGCAAGAGAAATGAGAAAGAAATAGAGAAAACAGGACAGGTAAAAGTGAAAGATCGGAGAGGATAGTAGAAGAAAAGGCCACTAGACTGAATCTTCCTGGCCGGGCCTTACCAGGACTCCCGTCTACGAGAAGAAGGGGCCGAAGTGGTGTATGGCCTCACCCGGGGGGGCCCGAGGTGTCCAAACCTACCCCGGGCTCGACTCAACCACCAGGATGCCCTTTTCATCGGACACGGGAAAGCCACGCACAGCCATACGTGGGCGGGCGAACGCGCATGGCTCGGGGCCCGTGGTGACGCCGTTCACCAAACACCTGCTTTCACAGGTGCCCCCTGCGGGATGACTGATTCCGGCACGGTCGACTGTCGACCCTCCGGCCCCGGAGTCACCGCTACCGGCTGCAGGTCAGCACCACCCGTCTCAGCGGCGGCGGTGTCGGTCCCTTCCTTTGCCTCGCCCGGCTTAGGTTGGGACGCTGCAGGCGCTGCTGCGCCCTCCGCCTCGTCCTTGTTCATGACGAGTTCGCTGTGGTCCCCGTCCGTGCCCCGTCCAACCGCACCCGCGTACAAGCGTGTGCAGTCGGCCGGCACATGCCATAATGCGCGGCACTCGGAGCACTTGGGTACCCGGGAGTCTCGCCGAATATGCCCTTTGGTGCGGCATCATAGTCACATCGGAGCCCGGCCGGGAACAACCAGCATAACCGCGCCGCTGCCGAGGCGCAGCTGGTGTGGAAGACGGTCAAGCGTGACGCCTTCACGCAGCACCAGTCGGACGAGCCTAATCAAAGACTCCACGTCTTCGAAGTCGGCGACCCTCCTCTTCTCTCGCGTCACCTCCTTTACTTCTCCGTACTCCCTGAAGGCTTGTCGTATCGTGTCGTTGGTCACGTCGTACGCCACCCAATGCAACTTCACCCCGAATTCCTATTTCTTCGGATCCACGACGAGGCCAGTCTTCTCCTTGACGAGGAGCAGCCAGGCGTCGCGCAGCTTCTTCGGATCGTCCGACCCCATTTCGAGGAGCCTGACATGCCACTACCAGTATGCCCCGATTCCGGCCACTTCCCGGATCACGTCGATGTCTTTGAACGGCTTCCGAAAACCTTCAATCCTGTTGGGTCTTCCGGAGATGAAGCAGTGGAGAATAACTGCACTCTTCATCGCCTCGCTGGCGGGCAGCGGGGCACAACGATCTAATATCCTTTCGTACAGAAGAAGCCGAGTCACTGTGGCCCTCAACAGCCGCTATCGCTGCACGCACGAAGCCCACTCTGCGTCCGCACCTATAGGCAGCCGGAAACAGAATGACTCGGCCATCGATTTCCCTCAGGCGCACAACAGGCGCGCGCGCGGCTTTTCTGTATCGACCAGATCCGAGAGACGCGCCGCCGCGCGGAACTGACTTGGGGACGCCAGCATCGGTTGCTTTTGATACTGCAGCGCAGCGCCCGTTTGCGTGGCTCATGTGTCCCCTGCGTAAGGCCGCGTTTACACTTGCGAAAAACTCTCTTGTAGCCGACCGAATTTACTGGCCGGAAAATGACGGTGCCGGCGCCGTTCACGTTTGTTGCCACCCGTCGCGTTCGCGCGGTTCCAGTCTCTCGCGGATATTAGACCCGACTGCCCCAGGCTCGAGTGGTGTTCAAAAAATGCTCTCGCAGACTTTCTGTTTTAGTTAATTCTAACCCGCAGTGACAAGAAAATGGCCAACATAATCTTGGTGACACGAGAAGGCAATAATAAATTTACGAGTAAAAGGAGACAACGTTTGCCGCTACTGTGACCTCTCCTTCAAGCCAATTTTATTCCGCAGATCTCCATTGTGGGCACTGTCTTTGTTGCTCAGGTGCCCCTTGTCGAACAGGGTTGAATAATTTAGCCTCGATCAGGCATCTCTGCTGGCACAACAATACCAGAGGAGACAGCGCCTTTTGTACAATTTGGGAACTCCGACAACTCCGGCGGCAACCCCGACAATTCAGGCGACTCGTACAGGATGTGACGCTGGCAAGTGCCATTTCCTCCGTGCGTTCTGACTGGCTGCGACGGCGTGGAAACTTTTTTTTTTTTTTTGGGGGGGGGGGGGGGGGGGGGGGGGGAATAGGTCTCAGGCCGATTGCTCTCGCGATCGAATATTTCGTCGCCGATGAGGGAATTCCCCTCCCGGCATGAATATCCCGGCTGATTCGCCTGCGAATCCGCAAGTGTGAACAAATCAAAAGGCCGTCCTCGCTGCCGCAGAAGTCAGCCGCGAAGAGAGCCCCGCTGTGTAAATCAAGCCTCGCACACAGCAGAACAGCAGAATATTATTGCGGTAGATGCCTCCACCCCCCCCCCCCCCCCTCCCAGCTAATTAAAAAGCTCTCGCAATTCACCCTACAAGGGACCCTTCAGTGTATCCAGAATTACATAGCAACCCTCGCAGGTCAGGTCAAGGGAGTCATACTTGGGGCCCAGAGACTCACAAACAAAGTGCCGATGGACAATATAGAGACCGGCCGCAGAATTCTTGTCTCAGCCCACACCATCGGCCAGACTAATGATATGTTTACACCTGAGAAGAAATCCGCTGCCGCGCTAGCGGATTGGCTCCCGGCGGCAGTGGCGACGAGCGGGATGTGTTTACATGTATTGTAAATGCATCCCGCTCGTCGGGATGTGTTTACAATAGATGTGACGGCTCTGGTTGCGGCAGCTGTTTTCGGAACATCCCGTTAAATGTGACGAGAAGACGTGAGAGCTGACAGCTCGGCTGTCTCTCCCAAGCGTTGCTGCTCCCCGGTCTCGCTGTTTTCGGCTCGACAAGTAGCCGTAATCTGCACGTTGATGCTGCATCCCCCCCCCCCCCCCCCAGAAAAAAAAAACAGAAAAAAAACAGCGCGAAGTTTAAAAATGATTACATGGATGAAGAAGGGGAGATTGCGGTGATTCTTCTCTTGTGGTCCCTGCTCACGATGGTGTATATAAGAACAGAGATTTTATTGCATGTTACTTAGATATACAGAGAGTATGGGAAGCTGTACAGGTCGTAATGTTATTGGGAATTTTATACACTGGCGAGCTAGAGACGTTTATACACTGCTTTTAGAATGAAAAAAAAGTTGGTAATACAAAAAAAAATATATATACATATATATACATATTACTTTAAAGGCGCTTCCCAGCGATGTGGCTGGCATATATGTCCCTGGAGCATGCAATCGTCTCACTCACTCCAAGTTTCTTTATTAGTCATAAGCATGACTTGATGCATAGTCTCCTGAGGACGACGTCATTGTCTGGGTCCCAGGACCCCAGCGCACCCACGATCACGGCAGCAACAGTCACGCGTTGGTAGCGGCGGTACAGGTACTGCTTGATGGCCTCGTACTTCTCAATTTTCTGTTGCCGCGCCTCCAGCAGTGCTGCACGTCTGTTGTCGAAGGGGCAGGCGACGTCAATGGTGATGGCCTCCTCACCCCTCGCCAGCACCAAGTTTGGACGCAGGCTTGACTCCCCGACCGGCTGGTTCTCGTGCGTCACCGTGGACTTGGGCGTTGCTGCTACCATGATGCGGTTCACGATGTTGTTGTGACGCCGCGTCAGGGCCTGGCTCTGGGCCATGCAGTGGCAGACGACGTGTGGCAAGGTTTCTTGCTGGTAGCCACACGCCCTGCATCGCTGGTCGCCGGCCGAGGCCCATGGACGCGCTCCGTTGAGTGGCAGCAGGTTGAGCCGTGCCCGGTGGTTGAACCGCCAGTCGGTGAAACGGGTGTATCGCCCCGACCGCATGAAGTGAGAGCTGGCGCGGTCGGCGGCGACACACTACATCGCCTTTCCCTGGCTGGGTTGTTGGTGCAGCGCTCTGTCGTTTGCTGCTGTTGTGATGCCTCGGAGTGTCTGGACCACCTTGAGGCGATGCATGGGGGAGATGGTAGTTCCCCCACAGGCGACCCTGGCTCCTTCGGGTACCAGCTCCCAGGTCACGTCGGCGCGTCGGGAGGCTTTGCGGGCCCCTGTCCACACCGACTGGAGCTGCGTTGACGTTGCTCTGAAGTCGCCTTCGGTGTCTCCAGATAGGTAGGCCGCCACGTCTTCTGCTGCAACTGGTCTCCTGAGCCACTTCTACGTCACCCTGGTCACCGCCTGCAGTGCCAGGTCACGTACCTCGCTGTCTGGCAACGAGAGCAGCTTGAACGCGCCATCAATGCGGCACGCGTCGCTTATGTCGGCTGCTTCCGGGATCTCTGTGACTCCTGCACCTGAACTCCCGTAGAGGTACTTGTTTGAGGAGTTTTCTGGCAGGTACAGCGTTCGTTTGATGAGGGGCCGCAGGGTGTCGTCTAGGCGGCGCCATTCTTCCTTTCGCACAGCCCCAACTTGCATGGCAAAGTTCAGGGCCGGGTAGAGGAATGTTTTTACGGCGTCCAGCATCTGCCAGGGAGCCAGCATTGATGACAGCAGGCATCTCCCCAGGGCGATTGCGTCGTTCACGCAGGCGGTGTCGGGCAGGACCCTGTAGCCCACGGGGCGGAACAGGAAAGTGTGCGCCTCGAAGTCGGTCATGTGGGGGATTTCTGGTTCCCCGATGCAGAATGTTGTAGGCCTCGTGCCCACAAAATGCCGCCCCGTCAAGTGAAGGGTCCGACACTTGGATGGCTTCAGCTGCACTGTAAAAAATTTCCGTAATTTTACAAACACTTTCTCGTAATTCTGACGGACAGTGTGCCCGTTTCTTAGTTAACGGACATAAAACCCGTTTTTCGTTAGGTTGAATAAAATAGTACAGTTGTGTGCCAAAGAGTACCATAGTAGAGGATAAAAGCGTTAGAAGTGCTTTTATCGTCTAATCCTGCTAAGAACAATTCGTTATAGTAAAGAGGCCAAAGACTATACCAAGAAACCTGCAGTACCCTGCAAAAGGAACAAATAAAAGTGGGGGGAAACACAAAATAGAAATTAAGTAAAAGTCTGTCATTCACGTTAAAGCACATAGGCACTGCTCTACCTCAGTGGGACTGAACGTAGCGAGTTTCCTGTCTACAGATGTTTTCGAGCTTGTGATGATTGTTAGGGGGGTTCTGCGTGAGTGCAAAGAAAGGGATTGCCAGAACAGTGAAGACCACACCAAGAAGGAAGGCTGTTGCTCTACAGTACGAAACAGTTGAAAGGCACCGGCACAATTCTTGCAAACAACTCCCTTCAGTGCTGTCTCGTGAACTTGCAATTCCACAACGCTGTTTAGGAGGCATAATAAGACAACCCGCTGGAGGGCCACTCTTGAGATCAACTCTGGTCGTCCGGTGAAGGGCCAGAATTCTAGCCAATGTCAAAGCAGTGAGTGATCGGGAGTGAGCTTGGCTGCTGAAGAATAGTGTATAGTTGCCCTTCGATGAACACTTTCAACTGATCTTACAAGATCAACCTCACAGGAGTCTCATATGGAGCTGCGATACTCTAGGTGTGGCGGGACCAGGGCTGTGAAAGGCATGGGCATACCAACCGGGGGATCAAGCGGGGCGCTTGTCCCCCAGTTCTTAGAGTGGGGGGGGGGGGGGGGCAAGTCATGTGTTTTGCGCCCCTAAAACAGCCACCACTGGGCAGAGCAAACACTGGCTGGCAGCGCCCACTGGATACCAAGGGCACCGCTCCTCGGCCCCGGGGGGGGGGGGGGGGGGGGAGGGGAAGGGAAGGGGGTTTAGTTTGCCCCCCCCCCCCACTCAAAACCAAGTTGGTACGCCACTGGTGAAAGGCACCTAAGTCTGTTAGGGCCTGGTCTACTGGACACGCTAAGTACAAAACCCAGTGTTCTGCACGTTTTGAACAAAACTGTCGTCAGGCTGTGCGAAGAAGCATAGCTGGCTGTTTATAGTAGACCTTGTCGATGTTGTTCTGCAAACCCTGGTGGTTTCTGGGGCCACCTGATAAGCGGCACCAGTATCAGTTCGTCCGTAACAGCAGTGGAGTTGATTGCAGGAATCACGATTAATAAACATGTTGAGAACAAGTGGACTGAGCACACTGTACCGTCGAACTGTCGAGTATTTGGGGCCACTGGAAATGGTTCGATGGTGTACACTGCACTCCGAGCGACTCAAGTTGAAGACGTCTAGTATGCACACATTTAATTAAATCGTGTTAATGAGCACCAGTGGCTCGCTGGGCAGGTCATAGGACTCAGCTTTCACGGAAGCCAGGTAGCATGCACAGTATAGCAGCCCCTTGCCATGCTTGTGAGAGGTTCCAGCTTCAGGTCGTGGCGTCGCCAAAAGGGTAGTAGAAAAGGTACCACGACCAGCACACCCCTACAGTTCTTAGCACAATCCTTTCTGTAAGTAGTGTGCTCCACTGTAGCAATTGACAAGGTGACTGCCATAAACCGAATCCTGCATCCACGCTTTACATGCCGCTAGCACTGTTGAGGGATGCGTCTCATGGAGTGAGTGAAGGTGCAGCAGCTTATTCGGGACCAAGTGCCCTGTTTGAGAACCACACTACGAGTTGAAGCAACGCAAACCAGGGAGTACAGGGATGGGGTTCGTCTGAGCGGGCCAGGGTGGTGGAACACAGGGGGCGGCGTCGCTGGTTGCCCGGGCAGGCCAGAGTACGGTGTCCATACTCGACACAGCTGTTGCAATGATGGGCTCGAGGTTTGTGGGGACGGCAGCGAAATTCAAGGCGGCGGTAGTACACTATGTATGGGTTCCGATGAACGTGATGATGGCTGAACCTGTTGTGCCTACTCGCCTTGCGTGAAGGATGTCACCTTGATAAGACTCTAAATCATTGATGATCTCGTCAGGGGTGGCCTCCGAGACAATTCCACGTATAACACCTCGGCAGGAGTTGTTTGGAGCGGCTAGGTAGGAGTGGGCGGGAGGGGAAGTGTTTTGTAAGGTGATATCGGTGATGCGAAGTAGCCAGTTGACGATCGCTTCGTGATGGGTGCGGAGGACGGTTATTTTGCCGGAGGTGGAGCGACACGTCGGTACATGTATGAGCAGAAAGCTGTGCGGCTTGCAGGAACGCCGGCAAACTGTCAAGAGGCAGCGCAGCTGCCCCAGCAGGACGGACTGGGAGATGCACTATAACTACGTGAAGTTCGGGGTCAAAGTCGGCCAGAAGACGAGATTTGCGGGGCTTTCCAGGGGTGATCCATTTCCCACCTCGGTCGTCTCGCTCTGGAGAGATTTTCATGTCCTGGCTCAGGATGGACGCAAAGATATTGGTGAGCTGCGAAGCGGCGATGTCGGCTGTAGCCATATTCGAAGCAGAAAAGGGAGTGCCGCTCGCAGAACGAGACTCGAGCGAACCGATCTCTCGGCGGACGTGCTGCGGCGGGCCGACGGAGCGCGGCGATGTTTATACCAGGATCACGTACAGTCGCGTACAGATCTCTGGGGTTTGCAGAGCCCGGAGAAGACGTCAGCTCTCGTCGGAGGTTTGCAGCAGTCTCCGGACAGTGAAGGTAAGGCCGTTCACATCGAAGAGTTCAATATTGAAGGGGGGCTACTGAGGTATTAAGAGCCACTGATCGTAGCAATCGCATTCCAAAGACACCGCGTTGTCGTAGATTGTTTTTCACCGGTTACGTCCTGTAGGGCTGAGGCCAGGGCTGGGGGATCCATCGCCGGAAACGCGAAGGAACCAAGCAACGACGTGAGGCTTGACGGGTCGGTTCGTGGGTGCCGACGACATTCGAGCAACGCTTCCAAGAAGACTGGATATTCTTTCGGGCGAGGACACAATACTTAGACAGCATGCTGGGGGCTGATGAGGATCGCAGGAGGTGGATAACAGGACAACCAATGCACAGCAAATAGGTCGCGCACGATACACGGCACAATAGTGGTCGCCGCCATGTTAAATTGAAACGAAGCTGACGAAGCCAAGCTCCAGTTTAGTAGACAATGCGCTTCGACATGCTTTATTACAAATTATTTTATAAATCTTAAAACAATTTCTTGTATTTTAAAGTTTTAATTTAAGTCGAATAAAACAAGCAAATTTACGTTGCGTCAAATAAACTTGGTTAGAACTCGAAACCAACGAACATCGCCGCATCGCCATCGCCATCGTAACAAAACGCAAAATCTTTCAAAAACGAAGCGAGTTTGAAAACTTTCGGAACTTTCGGGGGCTTTCAGACTTTAGGAACAAACATCGAAGAACGTTCTTGGAAAAAGGAAGTGTCCTAGGTGCCGGCGTGCCCATAAAACCAGCTGTGGATATGAGTCTAATTGGTGAGTGCTCGCTCACTCGTTTTACTTTTTGAATCCTTTCTGTTCGGAGCGTTTATGACGTGATCCTTTTGTGTGCAGTCGGCGTGAAAGCGAACGTGTGCGGTTCCTTGTCGCACAGGTGCTTTCCGCATTGGATGACCCTCGAGCTTTTGCCAAGGAAGCCACGGAACCGACCTGTCGCAGCACGGGCACTCAGATTGCGGGAACGCAACCAAAGGCAAAGGTCCCACCGGAGGCAGGGGGGCCAAGCGAGGCACTTGGTGAGTGTATCAGGGAGCTTGATTTCTGCAAATCGGGTGGCGGCTTGGTACCAGATACCTAGGCGCTGTGGTGTGCGGAACCCATGACTGCTAAAGGTACCCGTTAGTGTGATGGCGCTTGTATTCGCTTCCACTGTGGGAGGTTAGATTCAAGTTCGATTTTCGTCCTCGGAAACTACTCGAAACATTGCGAGACGTGCACCTTTAGAAGTAAGGTCTGTATTGATGATGTTGCTTGCGAAAAGTATAAACGAGTTCTCTCTCGACTGGGGCACTGACTTCTTATAAAAAAAATTCTGTATATGGTGCACTTATTTACTAACCCCCTGGCAGTACTTCACTGTAAAGGTTAGGAGAAAAAACAAAAACGCGCATTGACTAGTGTCAAAAGAAAGAGAGAAAAAAAAGTGTTTTAAACTACTTCCTCCTCAGCTCATAAGCAAAGGGAGAAGTCACGTGGTCGTATTTCACTGGAACCCAAAGTTATCCCAGCAGTCTGAGAGTCAGCAAGGGCAAAGCCCTCAATAAAATGCATGCCTCACATTTTGGCAAGTGCCAACAACTATAAAGTATAAAACACATGTAAGCAATTTAGCGGGCAACAAGAAAAGTGATGGCGACCCTTTTTGCTATCACTCGATCAGCTGCACGACGAGGCAAGCCACATGAAAGCGACGGGAGCAAGCGACCGAGGCGATGGGCAAAGCTTTCCAGAAATCCAAAAACCGAGCAATGAGAGCTCTCCGTCGCTCATTGCCGTCACTCGCTAAATCGCGTTCATACGGTTCAGCTTGAATTGTATGAAAGCGAGAGACACATGCAACTCACTTCCAAATGCCTTTCATTTCAGGGCTACACTGCCATTTGCGTCCTAGTGCTGCACGGGCCTTGTGCACTGGCACTTTGACACCACTTAAGAAACTAACACAAACATATCCAGGGGTTTTAGGTTGGGTTAGCCATCCTACAGAAAGGTGCTGCTCGGTTAATAGGCGATTTGCTATTTTCCCGAGCGCCCCGGCCTGCCCGCGAGGAATTGTGGGAGAGATTGTCCTTGCCTGGCCGCTATGCCTTGTCGCTTGCCTTCTCTTAATCCTGTTTTTCGATTCCATTCCATATTTTTATCTATTCCAGTGTATTTTTATTGCTTCTAAGGGTTTCTATTCTCTTCTGTGCACAATATTTCTTGTATATATATAGTATTTGTGTCTTTATTTTGCCTTTTTCGACGGGAGTGTTGACGGACAACACGCCGCTTCGCGCGTCGTTTCCCGGGATGAGTACTACCATTGCTACAGATTCCTATCGCGCTGTTAGCTGTTTTTGTTGGTTCAATATGACCCGCGTACAGTCGAGAGGAGCCGTTTATGAACACCCGCGCACATGTCATAGGGATAGGCACAGCTCTGAATCAACTATCGCGACGCGAGAGCCGAGTGCGCTGTGATTTGGCCACCCACGCTCGCTCCAGTTATTTGCACTGTAGCGTATGCCTTCGAGTGCCGCTTACTTGACTAAGATACAGCACACCGCTGTATCTTAGGGGGGCAGGGCAGGGCCCGAGGGTGGGCCCCGCCCTGCCCCCCTCACCCCCCGCGGATCTCACCAGGGGGGGCACGAGACCCAATGCCCCCCGAAGTCTACGCTTATGCTTAGAAACAATAAAAAATACATTAGAATAGACAAAAACAGGTAATGGAATAAAAATATTAAAGCCGTTTACAACTCCCTGTAACACCGAATTGGAGCGCAGCTCTTGAGGAGGAGGAGGGAAGGGTACTGAGGGTTGCCTGTGCTCGGGGCGGGGGAGGGGAGGGGGTAATGTGACCTTGGGGGGTCACGTGACCCCCCAGAAATATTTTTCCGCTAGATTTAGCGGGAAATTTTTTCCGCTAGATTTAGCGGAAAAATGTTTCCGCTAGGTTTAACGGGAAAATTTTTCCGCTAGACTTAGCGGCGAATTTTTTCCTCTAAATCTAGCGGGAAAATTTTTTCGCTAGATTTAGCGCAAAATTTTTTTCGCTAGATTTAGCGGGGAATTTTTTCCGCTAAATCTAGCGGGGAAATTTTTCCGCTAGATTTAGTGGGGAAATTTTTCCGCTAGATTTAGCGGGCTAATTTTTCCGCTATAGGGGGAGAATTTTTCCGCTAGATTTAGCGGGGAAATTTTCCGCTAGGTTTAGCGGGGAAAATTTTCCGCTGAATTTAGCGGGGAAATTTTTTCCGCTAGGTTTAGCGGGGAAATTTTTCCGCTAGATTTAGCGGGGAAATGTTTCCGCTAAATCTAGCGAGGAAATTTTTCCGCTAGATTTAGCGGGTTAATTTTTTCGCTATAGCGGGGAAATTTTTCCGCTAGATTTAGCGGGGAATATTTTCCGCTAGATTTAGCGGGGAAATTTTTCCGCTAAACCTAGCGGGGAAAATGTTTCCGCTAGATTTAGCTGGTAAATTTTTCCGCTAGATTTAGCGGGGATCATCAGATCAGAAAACGTTTATTGGGTTAAAAAAAAAAAAAAAAAAAAAAAAAGCTAGTGGTCGGTTTTCCCTAGTCCAGGATGCCGTTGGCTTCCGCCGCCTTGCAGGCCCTTTCAATCAGGAATTCCTGATTTTCCAGGTCGCTGCACGCTAGCTTGGCCTCCCACTGCTGCCGACTGTTGTCTTGTACCGTAGGAAGTGTGGGGTTTCGGGTGCATTCCCACGTGGAGTGGTAGAGGGTCGCCCTGGCTTGGCACCAGGGACACCTGTCCGAGTATGTTTCCGGGCTTATGTGGTGGAAGCGTAGCAAGCTGGGGAAGGTTCCCGCCTGCAGCTGTCGCCACCTGACGGCCTTGTTTCTGCTGAGCTTGGGGTGCGGGGGTGGGAGACTCATTCTCCCCGCTTTGTAGTAGTTGAGTACGCTGCTGTAGGTTTGAGGTACTGGTTCCGTTGGCCCGCTCGCTTCTTCCGCCGCTCGGTTGGTGTATGCTCGAGCGACGGCGTCTGCGATCAGGTTACCGGTCAATCCCTCATGCCCTGGGATCCAAATGATTTTGTGGATCACGCCTTCCTTCCAGGCGCGTTCTAGGGCTGCTGCTGATGTCTTATTGATAAAACCCCACAGGTAGTTCCTGCAGGCATTTTGTGAGTCGGTTAGGATCGTGTAGGATTTCTTTGTCCTGTAGCCGTGGATCATGGCGAGGGCGATGGCGTGTTCTTCCGCCCCCTCCATGCTGGCGTTCTTGATGGAGCAGCTGGATATCTCGTCGTATGCGTGGTCCAATGCCACAGCTACCTTGGCATCCCGGCGGTAGTCCCCTGCGTCCACGTATACGAATGTCTCGTTGTCTTTGCCTTCACGCTCATAGTATTGCGCTCTTGCTCTTCTTCTTCCCCGGTGCATGATGGGGTTCATGTGCTTCGGTATGGGCCTAACTATGTAGGTTCCCTTGACTCCGGCGCTCAGTTCCCTGGAATTTTGGATAACTTCTGTACAGTCGCCGTACCCGAGCTTTTGTATAAGCTGTCTGCCAGTCCCGCTCTTCTTTAGTCTGCTTCGTTGTGCCATCAGTAGGGCTTCCTTGTGTTCCTGGAAGGTGTTGTGCACCCCCATTTGTTCTAGTTTTGCAGTAGGGGCGTTCTGCGGAAGCCCGAGCGCTATCTTGTATATTTTTCTGATGAGGACTTCGACCTGCTCTTGTTCTTTCATGTCGAGGTAGTGATACGGTAGACTGTACACTACTCTGCTAATAACCAGTGCTTGTATAAGCTTCATGACGTCCTTTTCCTTGAGCCCTCTTCTCCGGTTCGTGATCCTAGTGATCATCTTGGTCACCTGTTCAGTAGTTTTCTGTAGTAATTGTATGGTGCGCGTGGCTTTCCCGTTATGCTGGATCCACATGCCCAGGATTCTCATCTGCTTGACCTCGGGTATGTCTTGTCCGTCCAGAGATACATTAATGGGTACTCCTCGGTCGTATCCATTCCTGTGAATCCTTATAATTTCGGATTTCTCTGGAGAGCACCTCAGTCCGCGGCTCTTCACGTACACATGGACCGTGTCTGCGGCTCTCTGGAGTCTCTCTTCCTTCTCGCCGAGGGATCCTTCGGTGGTCCAGATCGTGATATCGTCAGCATAAATTGCGTGTCTTATCCCTTCAATCTTTTCTAGCTCCACCGGCAGGTCCCTGAGTGCCAGGTTGAACAGCAGCGGCGATAGGACCGCACCTTGCGGGGTGCCTCTGTTGGGGACGCTAGTTTCTTTCGATTTTACGTTGCCGATGGTTATGGTTGCCGTCCTGTCCGTGAGAAACGTCTTGACATATTCGAAGGTTCTCTCCCCGCAGCTGATCTTGTTGAGGCTCTCTAATACTGCCTTGTGCGAAACATTATCGAAAGCGGCTTTTAGGTCCAAGGCCATCACGATGTTTTCGCCGTACTTGGGGATGTTGTTGTCCCCAAGTACTTCTTCCTTTAATTGTAGAAGCACGTCCTGGGTGCTTAGGCGGGCCCTGAATCCGAGCATCGTGTCGGGCATCAGGTTCTCTTCTTCGAGGTGTCTCACGAGCCTTCCCTGCACCATCCTCTCCATGAGCTTGCCCATGTTCGACGTGAGAGAGATGGGTCTCATGTTCTCTATACCCGGGATCTTTCCGGGTTTCGGAATGAGTTTTATCTCAGAGTGCTTCCATTCTCCGGGTAGGGTTCCCTGGTTCCAGTTTTTGTTGTAGAAGTTGGTTAAGTTCGTTTGCTGCTCGCAGCCCAGGTTCTTGAGCATGGCATTGGTGACTTTGTCTCTTCCCGGGGTAGTATTCTTTGCGTCTTGTACAGCTGCGATCATTTCGGCCTCCTCGAACTCCCGATCCAGCTTCTCGTTGGCTCTTCCCGTGTACCGTATACATCTCGCCTCGTCTTGTGGTGGTACAGGCTCACCAATATATTTCTTTTTGATCTGTTTCAGTAGATCCTCGTCAGTTCCCTTGTAGGAGTGGACGATCTTTAGGGTCGTTTTGCATCCTTCTGACTTGGTTTGCGCTGGGGATACCAGGTGGTGTAGTAGTCTCCACGTCTGAGCAAGTCCCAAAGTTCCCTGGAGGGAGTCGCATTTCTGGTCCCAGTTCTGCTGGGCTAATTGCGTGGCGTATTCTTCGGTCTGTTTGTTTAGCACCGAGATGCGGAGCCTGAGCTTTCTGTTGTGCTTTTGTTTCTTCCACCTTTTGACTATTCCCTTTCTCTTTTCCCACAGCCCAAGAAGGTGCGTATCCACCCCCGGTATGGCCTCGGTTAGGCTAATCTCCTTGGTGCAGTGCGCTTTGGTGGCTTGTAGCTCCGCCACCCACGTCTCCAGGTCCTCAATACCTCCTTCCGGTCCGAGGTGTCTGAACTTGTTCCAGTTGGTCATTTTCGAGGCGCCAATCTTGCGTCTGTTAGTGCTCGCTTCCACACTTATCTCTATGATTGCGTGGTCGCTGCCGATCGTTTCCTCGGTATTCTTCCAGGTAACCTTGTGCTGGTCCAGATTTTTTATCATAGTGAGGTCTGGGTTAGTGTCTCTGTTGATGCTGTTCCCAGTGCGTGTGGGTCTGAGTAGGTCGTTGATGATCTCCAGTCTTTCGTTGTCGATCGCTGCTGCCAGTTGCTTTCCTTTCTTCGAGTCCTCTTGGTACCCCCAGCTCGTGTGTCTCGCGTTAAAGTCGCCGACCAATACGAGTGCGTTGCCTCCAACGATCTTGCTCGCTTCTCGGAACAGGGACCTGAAGTCCTGGACGACGTATCTCGGCGGGCTGTATACGTTTAACACGAATAGACTCTTGTCTTTCTTTTTTTTGGGTATGATTTCGAGTAGAACATGTTCCACCCCTTGCTCCTTGAGCTTGTGCTCTATGTCTGTGAGGTTCTTGCTTATCAGAGTCGTCGTTCTTGGCTTATGTTTTAGGCTGACCAAGGTGGTGTACCCCGAGATCTTAGGTACTCCGCTGACCTCTTGAAGTGCAATAATATTTGGTCTGATGATTTGGTTTTGTATATGAAAGTTGAAGTTGCTTTGCTTCTGTTTGTGTCCCCAACAGTTCCATTGCCAGATGATTGTAGGTGCCTGTGGTATTCTGATCTTTCCCTTGCGCTTAGTCGTAATCATGTTGCGTCTTTCCCATGTCTACAACCAAGCTCGAGTCGCTCTCATAGTTTGATTCGTCCTTGCTGTAGGGGTTTTTTCTCCTCTTGTTGGGTGGGTTTTCTTCTGCCCCCCTTCCAATTTGAAGGTTCTTGAACATGTCGGTCATCCATTTTTGTATCTCCTGTTTCAGTTCTTTTATCATTTCTTGTTTCATCTCTTGCGCCTCGTTACTCGGAGTCTTGGGTACCGGTGTTTCGCCTCTTGGTTTCGGTTTTGCTCGGTATGCCGGTTTCTCACTGTTTTTTCTTTCCGTTTGCGTCTTGAGCGCGTTCCTGAGTTGCTGGATTTCGTTTCTCATGGTGGCCATTTCATCCTTCATCTTCTCCACCTCAGCTTCTTTCCTTCCAAGATGGGCCCGTAGCCTCCTTGTTTCTTCAGTTGGGCCTTTTCCCATGGTTGCCGTCGTCATCGTTGCCGCTGCTGCCCACGGGCTGGCTGGTAGCTGCGGATAGTCCTCTTCTGTATACTTCTTTCGGATGACTTCATTGCGTCGTGTCTCGGGTGGCGGCTGCCACTTCCTTTCCTTTCTCTCTTCTCCCTCCTTTCGTTGACTCATTCCTTGCTGGTGGCTACCTGCTTGGAACCTCGCCTTGTACTTTTGCTTGCATTCTTTGTCCCCTGTGACGTGTTCTCCCCCGCATAGTACGCATCTGGGGACGCACATGTGGTTTTCTTCAGGCTGCCTCTTGCCGCACCTCTGACAAGCTTTTACGTCTGGAAATGGACAGACGTCGATCCTGTGCCCCGGTTTCATGCAGCTGTAACACACTTGTCTCGTGGGGACGTACGGATTTACCGAGATAATCGTGCCCATGCCGTAGACTACCTTGGGTAGTCTGTCTCCAATGAAAGTCAGCAGAGCTGTCTTTGATCTTCCCATCATTCTCGCCTGAACGATCCTGTTGCTGTCGTTCCTGGTGTCGAGAAACTCCATAAGCTCCTCTTCTTTGGTGCCTGCCGATATTCCGTGGATGACTCCCTTTATGGTACCGTCCATGACGACGTGGGTGTTGAACTCGTGAACCCTCCCACGTAAGCGGAGTCTTGTGATCTTCTTGATTTCCTCGGCGGTGTCCGTTCTCGCCGTGCTGATCACGACGATGTTGGAGCCGTATCTGATGTAAGCAGTGAAGTCGTTCTTTCCGCAGATATGTGGTTTTCCAACCTCGGTAATAATCGCTATTCCGAGCTCGATGCTTCCTACCTGCCCGAGCGCTAGTCCTTGGTTGGGTCTGAGAGTGATCTTGATTTCGTTGGCTGGTATGGGCGTCGTTCGACGTCTAACAGGCGGCCGCGTGTCAATCTGAGAAGCGCCGATCCGCTTCTTGTTGAGCTTCTTCTTCGTTCCACACACGTACGCCCATCCAAGTTCCGAGTGTGTTTTCGCACAATGTAGGGGTACCGCGATAGTCGCGGGTGAAGCCCCTTTGTTGCAGAGCCTTGTCAGGTCAGCCTCGGGGTCCCGGGCGTCCTCGGAGAGCTCCGCGAAGCTGTTCGATGTCTCGAGATCAGTCTCCACGGGCTCGAGGACGCCCCTCGAGGCTGAGTGGTCTAGTGCATGAGTATCTTGGGGCTTCATGCTTTCCATCGTCCCGCGAGCTGCAGGAGTCGCATCCGCAGCCCCGGCGAGGGCACCGAGTTGAGAAGCCGGCTGTTCTTCGGCATTGAGGGCTCGGCTGCGACTCCGCAGCCGCGATGCGAATGGCGAGTTCAGCTGCGTCGACCGGCCGTTGCCGGTCATCGCGGAACCTCAGCAGGGACGGGGTCGGCGCTGCCCAAGTTGTCGACGCATGGGCTCCAGACCACGACGGATGCCCTCGCACGAAACACAAAGTCCCCGACAGATCTGGGTCCCAAAATATCAAAAACTGTAGACTAGCAAGATTTGCGTTCTCTACTCACTGTCACTTCGTCGTCCTCTTCTTTAGCGGGGAAGTTTTTCCGCTAAATCGCGAGTTCATTTTTCCGCTAGATTTAGCGGAGCATTTTTCCCGCTAGATATAGCGGAGAAATTTTTTCCGCTAAATTTCGCGGAGAATTTTTTCCGCTAGATTTAGCGGGGAAGTTTTTCCGCTAGATTTAGCGGGTTAATTTTTCCGCTAGATTTAGCAGGTTAATTTTTTCGCTAGATATAGCGGAGCAAGTTTTCCGCTAAGAGCGGAGAATTTTTTTTTTTTTTTTTCAGCCGGGAAATTTTTTCGCTAGTTTTAGCGGTTTAATTTTTTCGCTAGATTTAGCGGGGAAATGTTTCCGCTAGATTTAGCGGGGCATTTTTCCCACTAGATTTAGCGGAGAATTTTTTCCGCTAAATGTAGTGGGGAAAATTTTCCCGCTAAATCTAGTGGGGAAAATTTTCCCGTTAGATTTAGCGGAGAATTTTTTCCGCTAGATTTAGCGGGGAAATATTTCAACTAAATCGAGCGGGGAAACTTCCCCACTAAATCTTGCGGAAAATATTCCTCGCTAAATCTAGCGGAAAAATTTTTCCGCTAGATTTAGCGGGGAAATTTACCCATAATGCACCGCGCGGTTACGCCGACGGCGACGCCGACGCCGCTCAAGCCGGAAACGGGCCCCTAAGAGCTGCGCTCTAAAACAGAGGATTAAGAGGAGGCAAGCGACAAGGCAATGCAATCTCAAGGCAGAGCGGCTAGGCGAGGGACAGTCTCTCCCACAAATCCTCGTGGTTGGGGGAATTTGCAAAAGGGCTATTTCTATCAAGTCCAAAATGAACAGCGCTCTTCATTGATGGCTGGTTCACACAAAGAACTGATCCACAGACGGATTGATCATGTCCGCTGTTTGTCCGTCTCCCAAGCGCATCCACACGAAGGAGCAGACGCACAAATGACAGCCAGGACGAGCCGAACATGTTTGCGACCACACTGTGGCACTGTTGTCCAAGATCGAAATCGACATTTGCTGCTTTGAACAAGTACTGTGCGCCACTGTTACGTGCGGAGTGAGACATAACACCATGATAGGCTTAGTACGAAGCGCAACTAGCCTTACTAAACCAAACCATGGCAGAGACACAAGCATGGTCCTGCTCGAGGAGACTTTGGCGTGGAGGCGGTGAAGTCCTGGGCCCGCTAAGTGGCATTTGGAGATGTCTTCACTCACTTTGCACTTGCGCGTTCAGTACACCACAGCCACAAGAAAGGTATTGCTGGGTGAAAGGTTGATTGGAGATTCAAAGTGATTGCGGCGTGGTAGACGCGTCTTTACAGAAGCTCTTCGGCGCAGATGAGTACCAGATTCTGCGTCGTGTCAGTTGGGCAAAGTTCCTCATGCCAACCTTTTCGGTATGAGAAATGAAATGAAAGACTATTTTGTTGCAATAGTTTGGGTCATTTTTCTTTAAAAGTCTTACTTGCAACTTTCAGGAAAGCAGAAGCATTACAGACCAGCTGCCCTCACAATCATGACCCTCCCCCCCTTTCTCTTCCTGGTAGTTGCTGTCGGTGAGCAACCTGATAGCCTTGGGCTTTTCCGCTTTTCTAATAGAAATGAGCGGTTCTTGTACATGTGCAAAAGTGAAAAGTATGCTACTGCTATGTTTGTCAGTTTTGTAACTCTTTATTCCCTCAGACCGCAAATTTGTCTTCAGCTTGGTTCACATGAACAGCATATTCATGGCATCTTGTATCCAAAAATATCTATTGTGGGTTGGATGTGTGTTGGGAGGGGGGGGGGGGATTACTTTGCTGGTTGAGTTGGTAGGCAGGAGATTGCGAGAAACAAAAGGGTAGATAAAATACAACCATCAGTTTTACTATGAAAACCTTTAGTACAGGACTAGCAAAATAATGAGAACATGAAAAGGTATGACATCCCGTCCTCCTCTTACTCTTTACTTTCTGTAACCTAGTCTGGTAATTTAGGATCATATACTACTACATGAGATTCAACGACGTGGAAGGTGTGGGTGCACCTTAACCCATTTTGGACGAGCCTCGCTCGTCTACCTAGGGCCGCTCCTAAACCGTTTAGGATGAGTGTAACTCATCCGCGCACTATACCTCGCCCCTTGGCTCTTTTTGGACATCCCAGGCTTGTTCCGAGCATAGTTTGCGGTGCTGCTCAGAGATGGCAGCATGTATTTTTTTATTGTACACATTTTTAAGAATGGCGACTAATTGTGAAGACATGTGCAGCTTGGGCCGTACGTGCAATAAATATAGAAAAAACAACTTAGGATCAAAAACTGAAGAAAAAAGAAACGGTTAAGGTAAACAGTGTGCGACATTATTATGCAGTTTCCTCGTTCCTTCGACAATGTCTAATTGGATACGAGACACACATTTATGATGTGCAGGCAACGTCAACAAAAATGTTTGGCGTGAAATGACACGCCGAAAATACAATATAAGATACCTATACTGCTAGGACCCATTGTATGTTCCTGAGACCCTGCTAGATTTGTTTTGAGAATGGCGCGATAGTTTCGTGGATAAATCCACTTATATGTGAATCCCTCGGAGGGGCGGATCCAAGCAGAACTGGAGGCTGGCTTTGTAGCCAGCCTCCAGCGCGATGTCTCCTTGCACGCACTCACAGATTTGGCTATCTTGGCGTCTCGAGCTTCACCTTTCTCGTTTACCTTCCACGTTTCGAGCATGCGGTTTGTGATGATTACGTCTACGACATCGCTCGCCTTGTCAAAGTGTTCGACATTGATTGCAGCAGCGATGAGTATGATTGCTATCAAGAGATGTTGAAAGCTGTTCATTTTGACTGCGACCCGCTGGCGACAAACTCCAGTGACGGCGAGTTACAGACGAACTCGTTGTGGTCACTGTCGCCTGGGAATATCTCGCAGGCGCATGCAGGGTAGAAGGTCAACGGGCCGGCGGCGAGAGCGAGAAAAGCATTTGGGTTGCCGAGTTGCGCGAGCGGTTTTGATCGTACCGCGGCGAGGAAAGCTTGGGCGATCATGGGGGCCCCTAGAATGAGAGAGCGTTCATGGTCACATGCTTTATGGGCACCATGATGTGACTAACTTGGGCAGTGTTGCCTGGTCGCCAGATGAAAATTATAAAAATTCGTAAATTGAATAGTGCAATTACGAGAGCTCTAAAATTGCGTAACTTGGTGTATATACTAAGTAGTCTATGAGCAATCCATTTCAAGAATAATAGATCCGTTTAATTTTCGTGTCATAACCCCTTTAAGTCACTGCAGACTCCGCTGTCCACTTATGGCCGATTCACATGATGAACTTATCCGCAGATAAATTGATCAAGTGACAAGACGTCCACGGAACATCAGTCCCCCAAGCACATCCATACTGAGGAGACGAGCAGATGACAGCAAGGACACACTGAACCTATTCCCGGCCCTGCATTTCCGCAAAATGCAAACATCGCACTGTGGCACAGTTTTCCAAGCTCAGAAGTGATGTCTGCGACTATGATCACTGTGCTATTATGAAAAGGTATCGTGTGCTGCTGTTACATACCGAGCGAGACGAAGCATCATGACAGGATTAGCGTAAAGCGCTACTAGCTTTACTAACCACATGACACAAGTATCGTCCTGCTCCAGGAGGCTTCAGCGTCTAAGTGATGAAGTCCTGGTGTTGCGGAGGGGCATTTGGAAATGCCTTCATGCACTGCTTGCTTGTGCACCACTCTTCAGCACACTACAGCCGTAAGAAAGGTCTTGGCTGGGTTGAAAACTGGGTGGACATGCAGGGGAGCTTGCAGCTTGCTAGGCAAGTTTTCACTGAAGCTTCTTGACACCAACCCGGAGGAGTACCAGAACCTGCGGCTTGTCGGCTGGGCAAAGTTCTTGCAGCTTCTTTCACGAGTGGAAAATAAGAATGGTTAGACAAAATGAAACAGCGAATGGACAAAGTACAGTGCACTATCTTTGTTTGGCTCATTCGAAAACCAAAAATATTGCTGTGCTGTTGGTGCTCTATTGTAAACGCTTTTACTGTTACTCACCCGCTAAAAATCTGGGCATGGAAGGGCACTTTGCCCTTAAGTCTGGGCGTCTGCTGACGAGGTGCAAATCGTAGGAATAGCCGACATGATGGTAACGTGAAAAACGGTCCACGGATGAAAATTGCGATTCAATCCATCGCGTGAATCTGCCATTATTTGACAATTGTCCTAATATGATTAATTGGTCCCTATTAAAAAGAACAATTGTTCTCTGAAACAATGTAATGAAAGGAAGTTTTTATAAACAATGCCTGCTCCTTTGACAACGTAATAGTGCGAGCCTTGGTATAACAGGAACTTTCCGTAGATCAGACATACGTTTATTCCATGCTCAAAGTAAAGACATGAGTTTGTCTTGGCAATGCCAACTTCCTGTGTATGATCTGTAAAAAGTCCTTAATGACCGTGGTCAAGGGAGAGGAGTTTCTGCTTTCAAGAACAGGATGGGGTGAAAGAAAAAGTGTCTCGATGAACAATGAACGCTCCAGCTTATCCACTCAGCGAAGTTTTTGCAACATGAACTAGGCTCTAAGAGAAAGAGGTAGGATAAGCACTTCGAAATCTTTAGGATTTGCCAAGGGATGAAATTAATTAAATGCACAAAAAAGTAGGGGGAGGAGGATGGCAAGAAAATTTTGGGGCTTGTGTTCTTACACTTGAATTGTTTGTGCAGGGACCATTACTGAAGCAGCACTTAATTCCTGAGGCAATAATTTATTGCTAGTCAAAGCCTGTTTCCAAAAATGCACATCAGGTGAGCGGCTTTTTTTTTCTTAAACATGAGGTGCTTTTTAACGTTGCCTTCCAATCCCAAAATGCTGTCCATCCGTCCGTGCGCTTTGCCGCTAAATTTAGTGGGGACATTTTTATTGCGTGACCTTTACACAAGTTCAGTTTCCTCTCTAAATCTAGCAGAAAATTGATGTCACAGGTCCTACAGACAATTTCAAGCTCTCTGGTAAATTTAGCGGAAAAATGGATGTCACGCGAACTATGCAGCAACTCAGTTTTCCCTCTAAATTTAGCGGAAAAATTGATGTCATCTGACCTATGCACCAATTCAGTTCCCCTGCTAAATTTGGTGGGAAAATTTATTTCACATGATCTGACGTCATGTGACCTACAGACAAATTCAGGATACCTGCTAGATTTAGCGGAAAAATTGATTTCACGGAACCTATACACCAATTCAGTTTCCCCACCAAATTTGGCAGAAAAATTTATATTGTGTGATCTGACGTCATGTGACCTAGAGACAAAGTAAGGTTTCCGCTAAATTTAGCAGAGCGATTTATGTTACGTGACCTTTGCACCAGTTCAGCTTTCCCACTAAATTGAAAGGTGGTAACTCTCGGTGACTGGAAATATGGTGCACATAATGTTTTGATCACGGTCATGCAACATCATGGTGGAAGATACATAAAGATATAGAAGATATAAAAAGCATGCACGACCAACAGAACGATTGACATAATCCGAGCGCTGGGAATCTTTCATGGAAGCGATCTCACTTTGTTTGAGCAAAACAGAAATCAAGTGGCACAATAGTTTCTTAAATCTTCTTGCATAACCATAATCAAAACATTTTGTGCACCATAACCATGAAGAGGTACTGCATTTAACCCTTACGCACTTATTAAAACTGTTTCTCACTACCACGGCTAGGAGATTCTTTTCGGCTTCTGGTTGGCCAAGAGATCTTGTCAAGCCCTCTATTTGCGTCCCGGTGTTCGGCATCTGCATTGCCCTAACTTCGTTTGCGCTTTCTTCTCTGTTCTAAACTCCCAAACTTAATTCGAGCAACGGTCATCGATGGCGACAGTCCCTCGGTCATCGGGACACCATTGCTCGGTTTTAGGGTACACGAATAACGACAGAAAGCGTTGAATACTGTCTGAGGACCTATGTATCTTGCACGGAATTTGGCAAGGTGAGTGCGGCTGTTTCTGCATGACCCCAATCTCCGGTGGCAGTGGTTTGCTTCCGTAAACTGAAAAGACTTTTCTTCAACGCCATCCTCTCGACCGTGCTTGTAACATTTTGTGAATGAAGCGCACACCGAAATTAACGCTGTACCGTCGATGAACATCGGGTACGCTCGCAAGGTGCGTGCAAGTTTTCTCGAGATGATTGCTGCTTCAGCTTGTAACATTTTCTCACTGAATATATCTTAATATTGATATTTCAAAGTGTTGACAATGACTCAATTTTATTAACTACAACGCTGAGATGAAGTCTCATTTCCGCCGCCGGGTGTGGCTGAAAATTGTCGAAAAGCTTGTTCTATTGGTCTTCCTGAATCACGATCTCCTGAGCAATACCAGAGAGCCATGAACCTATGTTGACCGTCACAATGCGACTAGATTCTTATTTTAAAAATTAGTACATAATGTAGCCGGGAAGAAGCCTTCAATTTCTGTTGCTGAAAGTTGAAATATGCTCATGCATCAATTTCGAATCGTTGAATCATTGACTGACTCGCTCCGGCAAAAGGCCCATCTCGACTTTGCTGTTTTCAGTTCTCGACAAAAGACACACTCGTTGGCACGGGATCCTCAAATAAAACGTTTAGAAACACCGATGCATGAGCATGTTTCTATGTTTATAAACAGTGATGCATGAGCATGTTTCAACTTTAAGCAACAGAAATTGAAGGTTTCTTTCCAGCTACATTTTGTACTAATTTTGAAAATAAGAAGAATCTAGTCGCATTCTGACGGTCAGCATGGGCTCATGGCTCTCTGGTATTGCGCAGGAGATTGGGATTCAGGCAAAGCAATAGAACTAACTTTTTGACAATCGCTAGCCACACCTGGCGACGAAAATCGGCCTTCAACTAAGTGCTGTAGATAATAAAATTGAGTCAATGTCACCACTTCGAAATATCTATATTAAAATAAATTCTGTTCCGGAATGTTACAAGCTGAAAGCAAATATCAGAAGAAAACTTGCACACACCTTGCGAGCGCACCCCGTGTTCATCGACGGCACAGCGTTAAATGTGATGCCCACTCCATTCACAAAATGTTCCGAGCGCAGTCGAGAGGATGGTGTTGGGGAAAAGTCTTTTCGATTTAGGGATGCAAGCCACTACTGCCGGAAATCGGGGTCATGTGGAAAGCGATGGAGCTTAAAGACACTGCAGTCGCACTCGCCTTGCCGGATTTCGTCCAAGCTACACAGGCTCTCGGACAGTATTCGACGCTTTCTGTCGTTATTCGTGCACCGTATAACTGAGCAATAGTGTCTTGATGACCGAGGGACTGTTGCCATCCAAGCCCGTGGCTCTAATTAAGTTTGGGTGTTTAAAACAGAGAACAAAACACGAACGTAGTTCGGGCAATGCTTACACCGAACACCGGCAAAGCCTCTCATCTGGGGCTTTCACTGTCTTTAATGCTCCAGCAAGGGAGAAAGCGCCGGTAGCCCTTTCCCTTTTTATCTCTCGCACTCTTTTAGTAAAACAGTTTATACACGGCTCTGCTCTGCGTTAACCCCGTTAAACAAACTTCTTACCAAGCACCGGTGCACTGCGGAAAAGCAACACCAGCGGAAGCAAGCTCCACGGGTGTTGCTTCTTCGCAGTGCACCGGCGCTCCGAAATAAGTGCACTCAACTGTGCTGCGAGAACAAAAAGTATGAATTACACGAAAACATCGTTCGAGTTAAGCAGCTTATGAATACATTGAAAACGTAGCGGGTCAACCAAAGTTTTGAAATTTGTTTGACTTAACCAGAAGTATTAAATGTCCGAGTTTGAATTATCGCCGGCCTACTGTATATACTAAGGGAGATCTGGCTCAATCCAATGTGCTTAATATCACTGAATAGTTGTGCGATTTTAATTGGCTAGTTTTATTTCTCAAGCATTTGATATGTTCGGTATTCAAATCAATGCAAATTTTTACTTTGGTTCAATCTATGTGGGGTTTATTTTATATGTCATGTTTAGTACGAGCTAGCCAAGTTGGTAAGCACATTGCTCACTTACTTAACCGTGCATGTCATACACAATTTGTTGCGATTGTGTTTGAATGCAAATCCTCTTCTGCTCTTTATTTCAAGCTGCCCTTACATGCACCATGAAGATACCGAGGAGGTCTTCAATTGAATGACAACTTCAAGCACAAGCATGGAGGGGCATCTAAATGGCCAGCACAAGGACAACTATAATGTAAATTTTCTCCAAAGTTAAAGCAAGGCATGCCTTCTTCCAATAAGGGTATTGTGACGAAACTTCTTAATTGGTTCGTTTGTTGGGCTGTCATCTATAGGAACAGCTGAGCTCACACAAACAAAATCCTGGCATTGAGAAGTACAGGTTGCGTGCTCTTTCTCTTTTGCAAAACATGAACTTTTTGGCTGAGGATGACATATTATTCAAGTTCATATATTAAATGACGGAGCTATTAACTCTCAATACCAATCTACCCCAAAAGATTCATGTGACTTAGTCTTGCTTGAATATGGAAGCTTTTTGCCCTAAATAATGAAGCACTTGACCTTTACGTCTTTTTGAACTGGACTCTCCGTAAAAACAAGGCATATATTTTTGTAGAATGGCGAAATGTCTGTAGCCCACATTATGGACAGCTATCCATATGAAATGTGAAAGCTGTCCGCACTAAATAACGAAGGACTATACCTTTCCGAATGATATAAGGCCAAAGCTACGAGTCATCCGCACCAGTCCTGCACCTCTGATACGTCAGGTGACACCCCTGGCAGATCTAGAGCTCTGCCAGGTGAGTCACCTGATGTATCGTAGGTGCAGGTGGTACGGATGGCTCGAGGCTTTGGCCTTATAAGTTGGAAAGGTATAGTCCTTCGGTATTTAGTGCGGACAGCTTTCACATTTCCTACGGGGAGCTGTCCGTAATGTGGGCCACAGACGTTCCGTCGTTCTACGAAATTATATGCCTTGTTTTTACGGACGGTTCAGTTTCTAGATTACGGCAAACCATACCGGCAATATTGAACCAGTAACTTTTGCCCGTAAAATGGGGTGAACATTTTTTACAGTGTGGAGCCCGAGCCCGGAGGCCAGCGCGGTGACGACGTTGATCCTTGTTTGAAGCTCGGCAGGCCTGCCTCCCATGGGGGTGAGGTCGTCGGCGTAGGCTACGATCTTGTGTTGCCACTGGCCTCCCTGTACCGGCCGGATCACTGGATCTAGCACCAGGTCGAAGAGAAGCCCGCTGAGCGGGCAGCCCTGCCGGATCCCTGCTTTGATGGCGACCGGCTCTGTTGTGCCTCCCTCGCTGATGATGGCCCTCGTGTTGTCCTCGTACAGGTCCTGGATGATGCTGGCGAAGGCGTCTCCAGTGCCCGCGCCTCGAACCGAGTCGACGAGTGCGTTGTGGGCCACTGACCTGAAGGCGTTGGCGTGGTCGAGGAACGCCACGCACAGGTCACCACCACCTGTTCGCGCCGCGTCAAGGCGCTCCTGCAGCACGAAGTAGTGTTCGAACACACCGTCGTGCGGCAGGAACCCTTTTAGGCATTGCGACAGGATCCCGTGATCGCACAACCACCCCTGCAGCCGGGATGCCAGGCATCCAGCATACAGTTTGGCAATCGTGTTACCAAGGGATATGGGGCGCCAGTTTGTGGGGTCCCTCTTCTCGCCTTTCTTGTAGATGAGCACCGTGCGGGACGCCTTTCAGCATGCAGGAACTCGCCGGTGCCGCAGGCAACAGTTGAAGACGGCCGCTAGGAACCTCCCCTCCGGGTCCACGGTCCTCCAGTGGTGGTAGGTGAGCCGATTGCCGCCAGGAGCAGTGTTCTCACACCACCGCAGCCGCGCCGCCACCTTGTCCTCCGTAAATGCCGCCAGGCTCAGCTCACCAGGAGCAGGCATCCGCCGTGTTCGGAGCGTCGTGCCGGCCTCCTTTGCTGCCCAGACGGTGGTGAAATACGCCTCTAGCTCGTCTGATGGGATGGGGCACAGCGTTGAGGGCTCCTCCGCAATCAGTCGTACCGCACCGCGGCGGTTCCTCTGGTAGAGAGACTGGATTTGCTGGGCGTTCTGCGGGTTGACCTCTCGCCGCGGTCGTCCCTCAGCGGTGGCATCAGGCAGTTTCACTGTGGTGGCTACCACGCTGATGGCATCGTCCATGATGCTCCCGAACTCGGCCCAGTTGTCAGCATCGGGGGCCCTTTTCAGTAGTAGCCGAAGTTTTTTGGTGTGCTCGGAGAGCACCGAGCTGTCATCTTCCAGTTTGGCAGGTGCAGTCTCCACGGCGTCCTCCTTCTGGTCGCCGTTCTGCAGGCTCCCTCCTTGGCTGGGACAGTCCTGGGTGAACAGTCGAGATCGAGTGGCCGTCCCGTCCATCGGACTTTCTGCCAGGGTAGAGAGGGTCTCGCCTGTCGCCTGTCTGATGGGGTGCTCGCGAGGATGGCTCTGGTGTTGTAGTCCTCGGGGGTGGGGGTGCCGAGCAGGCGACTCTCCTCCGAGCCGTCCCCCCGTACTGAGCTGGTGCATGGCGGAGGTTGTTGCTCGAGCTCCTCAGGCTCGCCGCTTACTGCCGAGGCAGCTGCGCCTCTTCCATGGGGGAGGTGCTTGCCTGGGAGCTGGCTGAAGGACTTTCTGCCAGAGCAGAACGGGTCTCGCCTGTCACCTGAATGATGGGGCTGCTTGCGAGGGTGCCTCTGGTGCTTTGGTCCTTGGGAGTGGGGTGGCAAGCCGGCGGCTCCGCTCCGAGTCGTCACCATGTTCTGGGCTGGCGCATGGCGGAGGTTGTTGCTCGAGCTCCTCAGGCTCGCCGCTTACTGCCGAGGCAGCTGGTGTTGCAGGCGGTTGCTGCGCCTCTTCCGTGGGGGTGGTGCTTGCCTGGGAGCTAGCTTCTCGCAGTTGCTTCGTTTCCTCTTTGCTGTGCCACTGCAAGTGGTGGTGTAGGCCCTTTCTGGAGGGGAAGGAGTGCGGACACTTTTTGCATTGGTACCGCTCCTGAATGGGTGCAGCAGCAGCTCTGCCATTCGCAAGGCATGGGTGTGATGTCGACCTTGTCCCCAGCGTAGCCCCACATAAGGTCAGAGGTTCACCGTGCGGCGAATGCGTATGCCGTGATTTCCCTCGAGGTGCCGCTGTAGTGATTTTCGTTTTCCAGTCCAGGCAGCCGCAATGTAAGCCGCTGAGCAGCCTTCCACTGGGCACTTGAAGACGTGTGGTGCCGGGAAGAAGACGCAAAGCATCTCTCCATCCCGGCGCGGCTGCAGACCTTCACTAGGCACCGATTGGGGTGGGACTGGGTGGTCAGGTGCCGTTGGCGTCGGAGGCGATGGTACCGGGATTCCTCTGCTGCGTCTCCTCGTTCCCGACATCCGGTCGGGCGACATCGTTGGACTGCAGGCTGTAGGGTCTGCCATGGTGGGGCAGGTCCCCCATCCAGCTTTTGGTTGACCAGGTAGGTCCCAGCGGCAGGTCCCAGAGGCAGGTCCCAGAGGCAGGTCCCAGTGGCAGGTCCCAGTGGCAGGTCCCAGTGGCAGGTCCCAGTGACAGGTCCCAGTGGCAGGTCCCAGTGGCAGGTTCCAGTGGCAGGTTCCAGTGACAGGTTCCAGTGGCAGGTTCCAGTGGCAGGTCTCGGTGGCAGGTCTCGGTGGCAGGTTTCGGTGGCAGGTCCCGGATGCAGATTCGAAAGGCCAATGCAGGTCCCGGAGGAAGTGCAATGACGAGGTTCCGCGAAGCAATTACGATGCTGGAAGAGGAGCAGCGACCGCCGAAAAAGCAGCGTCGCCGTCGGTGGTGGTGGGTTCGCCCATGCTTACTAGACCGCGAGAGGACGAATCAAGCAAGCTGCCTCCTTCCTCGTTTGGCACCAGATTCGGTGCCATGCCGAAGCGACGCTTCGGCATGGCACCGAATCTGGATGTCTAACAGGAGGAACGCGTACTTGTGACGTAGGCAGCGTCGCGCTGCGCTGGAATGTAAATTCCGGTCAGTGAAACGCCTCGTTCGGCGGCAGAAATAGGTCCTGGCCGTCACGTTTTCCGCCCAGCGTTTCGTCCCAGCAGCAAAAGCTGGGCGGTTTCGCTAGCGGATCCGGAAGTGTAAACGAAGCATAACATTGCTATGCTAACGTTTCCCCTTTGGGGCGAGCCGGAGTCAGTCTCGCCCCAGCGCTTGATCCTGCTATTACGCCGCCATCGACGCCTAATCAATTTTATTACTATATCAGTAATGGGCATAAGTTTGCGCCCTTAAGCGCATTGTTTCAGTCAATCATTCGTCGCCTCATCAATTGTCATTCAGGAAATTTTGGTGGAGGTGCAGGGTACCGCCTTCCATGCCCGTGAAACGTACCCCTCAGAAGATCTGTCGGGATTGATTTTTTTCAAGTCCCTGAAAGCTTATCCCGTTGACGATCCAATTCGCATCAGTCGCCGTATCCAAGGCCTGCCCCAGGTATTCGTCCCTCTACCGCCCAAGCCAACAAGGACTACGCCCGCTATGAACACCACGTCGCAGCAAGACGGAACACCCTTCACCCCGTTGTCGTAGAACCTGGGCACGTTAATCTGCCGAACTGTGGTGAGCTCGTTGAACCAGTTGTTCCAGCAACTCATAAATTCTTGAAGTGAGGCGCCAAAACAACGAGGACACAAGGAGAGAAGCCGGCAGGACCAGGCACACTTTCAACTCAACTTTATTTTAGAAAAACAGAGAAAAGCAAGCTATGCCCAATGGACACGTGCGCATGGGTAAGAAAAAAAAAGATAGAACAAAGCCTCCCTTACAGAAATGTCATATATGACCCAAATATATTTGATATAGGGCCGTATATGGGCATATAAGTAGACATATACGGTCATATATTGCCATACAAGGGCTGAAATCAGGGCAGATATGGTAAGGTGACACCATATATGACGACGTATATTGCCAGATAAAGTCATATATGGTGCCAGTGGCTGCCATATATAACAGTATAGGATGCCTGATACTCCTGTATATGGCACTATATGGTGCCAGTCAACATGTATATTGTTTTGACCGAGCGGAGTCCGTGGTGGTGGAGGGGCGACTCGAGCCAGGCACTGGGCTGGAGCTCAGCGGGAACAACGATGAGCCGCGATCTCTCTCGAAAAGTACACTGTTTATTTACATGATGTACAGTTGGTTCAAGACCAGAGAAGATGTTTGCTTGTCAAAGTTCGCTCATTTTAAGCACTTGGTTCTCCCCAGGTCCCTAGGTAGGGACCCCTACATCGGCGGATAGTCGGCCAATCACAGAAAGGTGTCTAGTTCAAACACCGCCCCACATTCCACTATTACGCACACTGAGCCGCCGTAAACACTTCACCGTCGGTCTAGACGGCGCCGAGAGTCTCACCAAAACACCGGCTCGTTGGAATTCACGCAGCTGGTCAAAACACCGTCCGGGGCAGAGACGTGACGTGCCGACATTCGACTCTTCGTGTCTACGCGTCGAATGAAGGCGTCCTGATGATTTCATCGCCCCGGATCGTGCCCTGGTGTGAAACCTGAGATGTTGTTTTTCCTCTTCGGATGCTATATCCAGACGTGTGTACACGGCAAAGTCTGGCTATATCACGGCGCCCGTCTGGTGCGTCCGCGGGGCAGGCGTGCTTCCGAAGCGATGCTTGCACCAGGCTCACTGAGTCAGATGACCTTGAACCCGCGGGAGGCGCTCGACGAAAACAAACGGCCAGATGTAGACATTGTGAAAATGGTCCGGGGGCCGTTCATAACAGCTCTCCGCCGACGGGGAGACGGTCTAGAGGTTGAGCGGTCTGCAGCTGCTCTGCCGAAAGCCGTAGAACTGGTGCCGTCTCTTGAGATCCCAGCTCTTGCGCTGCAACTTGGGTCACTTTTCCACCACGCGGTTAGCTTGCGACTCCTAGAATCACAAAACACGAAACACGGGAAGCAAGCGAGCGTCCACCCCGCCCGGAAATTCGCCAAGTGAAAAAAAGAACATTGTCACTAATATATTTCTCTAACGTGAGTGTGTCACGATCAAGGTAGGACAATACTGAACTATAACTTCATTACGAGAAACCAGCCTCCATAAAATATCAGGTTAAGGTACAATAAAACGTAGTAAAACCGGACTCCCGTGAAAATAAAGCCACCAACTATTACTGAAGTAACACCGCGTCTCCTATAATGAACAAATAAAGAAAAGAAACAGCAACCGTGTTACAAAAACAAAACTTGGCTTGCATACAAAACGCTCTGAAGCTGTACAAAACGGTATTACCGAGAAAAGGGAAAGAAAAGCCCCAAACGTATCTTACATATCTTAACTGATATAAGCTTAACTCCACTTTTCTATCTGACGAGTGCGGATGGCATTCGAAGCAAGGCCAAAAATTCAAAATCTATGCAATCACTGGAAAACTCTACAAGCTTTTTCAAGAACGCTTTTAGTACATGCGACTTAGGGTGTCGGCGTTAGAATTCAGCTTTCCTCGCTTGTAAGTTACGCGGAAGTTAAATTCCTGCAACGCTAAACTCCACCGCAGGAGCCGTCCGTTTTTGGGTGACATCTGCTGCAGCCATGTCAGAGTACAGTGGTCCGTTTCGAAGGTGAACATGGCACCTGCCAGGTAACAGGACAACTTTTGCGCGGCCCAGACCAAAGAAGCACACTCCTTTTCAGAGGCGCTATACGCCTCCTCCCTTGTGGTTAGCTTGCGGCTCGCGTAGAGGATGGGGTGCTCCTCGTCCTTGATTTTCTGGCACAAAACCACACCCAGTCCCCGGTCGCTCGCGTCGCACTGGACGAAAAATGGCTGAGCATAGTCAGGTGCTCTTAGCACCGGTCGCCGCGTGAGCGCGGTCTTTAGGTTCCGGAAAGCCTGCTCCATTTTCTCGTCCCAGATGACCTTGTTGGGCTCATGCTTTCTGAGAGCATCCGTGAGTGGGCTAGCTGTCTGAGAATAATTTGCGATATATCGCTGGTAGTATCCCGTCAGGCCTAAAAACGAGCGGATCTGCGTTTTTGTTTCGGGTCTCGGGAAACCGTCTACGGCCGCTACCCTGATTTCCGAGGGTCGTCGACACCCTTGTCCAATGACGTGACCTAAGTAGGTCACCTCAGCACGCCCCAGCTGACATTTTTCGGCTTTTACCGTAAGGCCCGCTTCACGTAGCCTACCGAACACTTGACGTAAGTGCGAAACGTGTTCTTGCCATGTTTCCGAAAAGATCGCGATGTCGTCGAGATATGGCAGTGCGAACCCCTCCATCCCGCGAAGGACGCTGTCCATGAGTTTTGAAAAGCAAAATGGGGCGTTCTTAAGCCCGAAACTGAGCATCAGCGGACGAAACGTTCCGAGTGGTGAAATAAATGCCGCATAGCGGCTTGCCCGTTCCGTCAGGGGTACCTGCCAATACCCGCGAATCAGATCCAATGTGGAAATGTACCTGGCTGCACTTACACGCTCTACCCTCTCCTCTATGTTTGGGATGGGGTAAGTTTGGTCTCTGGTGATCGCATTTAGTCTCCGATAATCGATGCACGGGCGAGGATCTTTACCCGGCACTTCCACGAGTATGAGGGGAGAAGTGTAGTCACTTTCGGCGGCCTCTATAACTCCGAGCTCAAGCATGCGTCTGATCTCTTCGGCTAGTATGTCACGTAGTCTTGGAGAGACCCTGTATGCTTTCGATCGAACTGGGGTGCCGTCTGTGAGTTCGATGTCATGGCACACCAGATCAGTACGACCAGGTCGATCGGAAAACACTTTATCGAATTCCTCGATCACATCGCGCAGGTCGCTCACCTGATCTTCACTAAGAACTTCGGTTTTTACTGCCTTGGCCACTACCGTATCCACATCGTACAGTCCCCGTTTCCCCTCCCATCTAGGAATATCCGTGGGAACTTCCTCCGGTGTGTTCCAAGCAAGGCTAACCTTCTCTTTCCTCCCCACGTAGGGTTTCATCAAGTTAGAGTGCTAAATCGTTACCTTCTTTCTCGTCCCTCCTGATTCTACAGCGTAGTTCGTGTCAGAGAGCTTTTGGAGCACTTTGGCTGGGCCTTCCCATTGCACCTCCAATTTGTTTTTCTTTGAAGCTCTCAGCAACAATACCTGTTCTCCAACTTCAAACTTTCGGGACCTGGCCCCCTTGTCATAGTAGAGTTTCGCCTTGAGTTGCGCCCTCTGCATGTTTGCCTCTACTACTTCTGCGTCTCATACAAGCGATCTAGCAGCTTTAGCACATACTCCACCACCGTCGGGTCTTCCCCGTGGCCCTCCCATGATTCGCGAAGCATGCGCAATGGTGAGCGCAGCGAACGCCCATACACGAGCTCGGCCGGGCTGAAACCCGTGGCCTCGTGTGGCACGGTGCGCAGGGCAAACATGGTGGCCGGCAGACAAGCCTCCCAATCTGTTTTCTGCTCGAAGATCAAAGCGCGAAGAACTCGCTTAAAGACGGAATGCCATTTCTCTACAGAGTTTGATTGGGGGTGGTACACTGAACTGTGGACCACGCGAATGCCACATTTCTCCAAGAAAGTGCCCGTGAGAGCGCTAGTGAACACGCTGCCCTGGTCCGATTGAATTTCAGCGGGAAATCCGATTCGCGCAAAGACAGACAGTAAGGCGTCCACTATCTCCGCCGAACTCAACTCTTTCAGAGGACATGCCTCCGGGAACTTTGTTGCGGGGCACAGTAGAGTGAGCACATACCTGTACCCCGATTTGCTCGTGGGTAGTGGACCCACTGTGTCTATGACCAGCCGGCGAAAAGGCTCAGTGATCAGCGGGACGAGCCTCATCGGTGCTTTTTTCTTATCGTGTGGCTTCCCTATCCGCTGGCACGTGTCACATGATCTTACGAAGTTTTCCGCGTCGCGAAAACATCCTGGCCAGTAATATTCCTGAAGCAGCCTGTCTTTGGTTTTCTTTATGCCAAGGTGGCCCGACCAAGAGCTCCCGTGACACAACTCCAAGAGATCCGAGCGGTACTTCTGAGGCACGACCAATTGGTCGAGGTTCCTTCCTTTACGATCTTTGTAAAGGCGATAGAGTACTCCGGCCCTCATCTGATACGAGATGTTCCGCTTACTGATTCCCTCTTTCGCGGTGTCATACAGTACAGTAAGGCTCGGATCACTCTTTTGTTGCTCCATCAGAACCTCTCGGTCTACCTGAAGCAAGGTCTGAAAACTACGCGAGGAAGGGGAAAGCAGAAGCCCCCTGTCGTCCCCCGTTTCGCAGTCCGCCCCAGCGTCTCCGTCTACCCCCTCCGTGTTTTGGCTTTCCGGGGGTTCTTTGGCCGCGCCTCCGCGTTGCGTCGGCATCGTTTCAGTTTTGTTGCAGAAGTAATCTCCTCTTTGTCGGAGGGAGACGGACCGTCCGAGGTCGATCTACACCTCGGTGACACTTCCTCCTCTCCCCGACTCACTACCTCTGCGGCTATTTGGCGCGCTTTTGCCCTCGTGAGTGCCTGCACTGCCCTTTCGCTAAAAACGAGGCCCCTCTTCCGCAGTATCTGATCTGATTTGTTCGAAAACAAATACGGGCAACTAAGCGACAAATTCCGAGAAACTGCTGCTTCGGTCTCTAGTTTCCCAAAGGGACCCTCTACACTGACGCGAGCAATGGGGAGGCAGACTTTCTGGTCTTCGACTGCCTGCTTAATCCAGGCACACTCCCCCGTGTAGTCCTCGGGCCTAACCAATGACGGGTGCATTACATCTATGGTTGCCGCGCTGTCGCGAAGAACGCGGCAAGGCCTTCCATTTACTCTCATGTCATGCACGTACGGCTCCAGAAGCCTCATGTTCTCATCGTCATCGGCGTAATGAAAGACGACTTTTGGTTTCCGGCAACCCGCCGCGATATGCCCACTTTCTTGGCAGTTATAGCATACAAGCGGCTTGCGTTTTTCAAACGCCTTTTTTTCCTCGGGCTTTCCCTTCTCATTGAACCTGGGCTCTTTAGAGCCGTCCTCGTTTGGAGACTTTCCTCCGTGTCGCCTACTTTCCCCATAGCTGTCTTTGCCGGCCTTTGCCGCATGCCATTTGCCGGTTCCATAGGGCTTATTAGGCTCTCCTCTAGCTTCCCTCTTGAGCGGGCGCTCCTCTCCCGCTTTTCTGCGTGAAGCGTACTCCTCGGCCAGCTCCCCCGCCCTCTCGACGGTGTTCACGTCAGGCTTGTCCTGCAGCCAGAACCTCACAGCGTCCGGGAGGCAACGGTAGAACTGCTCGAGGGCCACGCATTCTACAACCTTATCGTGCTGCCCGTAGAAGTCCGCGCTTTTTAGCCACTCAATCAAATTTGCACGCAGGTCGTATGCGAGCTCCGGATATCCCTGCTCTGGTTTCTTTCGCATGGTACGGAATCGCTGGCGAAAGGCCTCTGTTGTGAGGCGATACTTCCGGAGCAGGCTCGCCTTTACCTTTGCGTACTCTTCGGCGTCCTCCCTGCTCAATCGCGCGACAACGTCCGCGGCCTCACACGGGAGGAGCGTCAGCAGTCTTTGCGGCCAAGTTTCTCGCCCGAAACCCATTTTCTCGCAGGTACGCTCAAAGTTCACCAGAAAGAGACCAATGTCCTCTTCTACTTTAAAAGGCTGCATAAGCTTCGACATTTTGAAACCCTCGACTTTCCCTTGACTTGAGCGCTCTGAGCTAGCCTGCCCGCTGTCGAGTTTCTTTTGCTCCACCTCAAGTTTTTGACGCTCAATCTCGATCTCATTTTCTTTCAAGTCCTGTTCCCGCTTATTGAATTCAAGTTGCTGTTGTTGTTTGATTGCTCTTTTCTCGACCTCTTCCCAGCTCTCCAAGATCTCCTCATTTTCAAAACCTAATGCACGAATCTTATCAATGAGCTGCTGCTTTTTGGTAGTTTTTGCTACTTGAAGTCCCAATTCCTCTGAAAGCTGGAACAATTCCGGTTTCTTTAATTTTTCCCACTCCATGCCTGCCATGAATGCCACTCACGCTCGGGATATCTCTCTACTGAGAAGTATTATCAAACACTCTTCTCTAGTAGCCCCCTAACTTCGCCAAAACGTCACTGACAAATTCCTAGCTAAGGAACGACACTTGGCGAACCCCCGAACGAAATGAACACCCACCGACCTCCAATGTCCGATGCTCGTGAGACCATCTCCACCGCTGCCAACCAGTTGTTTTGACCGAGCGGAGTCCGTGGTGGTGGAGGGGCGACTCGAGCCAGGCACTGGGCTGGAGCTCAGCGGGAACAACGATGAGCCGCGATCTCTCTCGAAAAGTACACTGTTTATTTACATGATGTACAGTTGGTTCAAGACCAGAGAAGATGTTTGCTTGTCAAAGTTCGCTCATTTTAAGCACTTGGTTCTCCCCAGGTCCCTAGGTAGGGACCCCTACATCGGCGGATAGTCGGCCAATCACAGAAAGGTGTCTAGTTCAAACACCGCCCCACATTCCACTATTACGCACACTGAGCCGCCGTAAACACTTCACCGTCGGTCTAGACGGCGCCGAGAGTCTCACCAAAACACCGGCTCGTTGGAATTCACGCAGCTGGTCAAAACACCGTCCGGGGCAGAGACGTGACGTGCCGACATTCGACTCTTCGTGTCTACGCGTCGAATGAAGGCGTCCTGATGATTTCATCGCCCCGGATCGTGCCCTGGTGTGAAACCTGAGATGTTGTTTTTCCTCTTCGGATGCTATATCCAGACGTGTGTACACGGCAAAGTCTGGCTATATCACGGCGCCCGTCTGGTGCGTCCGCGGGGCAGGCGTGCTTCCGAGGCGATGCTTGCACCAGGCTCACTGAGTCAGATGACCTTGAACCCGCGGGAGGCGCTCGACGAAAACAAACGGCCAGATGTAGACATTGTGAAAATGGTCCGGGGGCCGTTCATAACAATATGCAGGTAGCACTCCGCGTCGGCCGGTATCGGGACTACGCCGGCCCGCCCATGGTAACAGGATGGCAGCGGCTGGCCATCGGCACCGGGGAGCTACCGGCCCCGGCCGGCGTCGGGGTTTCGTCTTGCTCATTGGCCAGTCCAACTGTAGAAGTTACAGTGACTGGCCGACATCGGGTTTTTGCTGTCTTTGCTGGCTAGTCTTTCCTTGGAGGTTCCAGTAACTGGCAGGCATCGGTATTATGCTGTCTTTGATGGCCGGTATTTACGGAAATTCAGTAACTGGTCGGCACCGGTATTTTACTGTCTTTGATGGCCAGTATTTACATGGAAGTTCAGTAACTGGCCGGCATCGGTATTTTCCTGTCTTTGATGGGAAGTATTTACATGGAAGTTCAGTGACCGGCCGGCATTGGCGCTTTGCTGTTTGCAGGCTGGCGAGCCCCGGGAACTTCCGTTCACTGACCGGCATCGTTCTATTTTTTTTGCCTTTTTCACTATGCAGTCACGTCATTGAGATTCCGACGAACTGCGGCGATTCATATGTATCGAGTGGAAATGTTTGCGTTGATCAATCCTTCGTAAATGACTGCTGACGCTGGCGTATTTGATCCCACCATGGCAAGGCTGACGTGTTTTATTGCGAAAACGCAAAAAAAAAAAAAAAAAACAATGCCGTGAGGAAAATTTGCAGTCCAGGATTTGAGAATCCGACCCCCTACGCCACGAAAATGAAATTTTACAACGCCGAACGACACTTTTTTCAGGAAGTTAGTTTAATTAGATGTACTATACTTAAGGTCTGGCGTTATACGCACGTGTTTGGCTCCGATAAAAAATAAAAACGGTATAGCGGAGCCTCGAATGAAAAAAGAAAAAAAGACGTGGCATGATTGAGCACGCGCTTTGAGCTACAAAACAATAATAAACATTACTTTCCAGGAACTAGAAAAGTAAGAGATGTGTTTATTGCTTATGACGCTACGAGAGGTACATAAATCTCTTGAGAGATCATTTTAATGGTGATTTGAATTTAGTGTGAAAATATGCTATTTCAGGCAGGAATTGACTGTTTTATGTGGTAGTAACCATATAAAACGATCAAACGATCATATAAACGATCAAGAGAAATATTTTAAATGTTCACATAGCCCAAACGGTATCTGTCTCTTTAATAGCTTATGTTATACGACATACCGTGCCAAAGGAACGCGAATATAAAAACTTTTTTCTTTACTCAAAAAAGCGAGAAACACCAATGCGTTCTAAATGTACACACTGCTGGGTTTGTGAATGTGACCCCTTGACACTACGAAAAATAAATGTCACAATGCCGAACGATAGCATTTCTGAAAGCTAGTTTGATTATCCGCGCTGTACTTGAATCTCAGGAATAAAAAAAAGTGTTTAGGCCTAACAATAAGTAAAACTGCGGAGCGCAACCTGTATAAGTAAGACCTGGCGGCACGCGGGGAATAGCGCTGATCTACCAGAACAAAATTAAATACTACTTTCCGGAAGTCAGAAAATTAAGAGACGTGCTTATGAGCTATGAGCTCAACTAAATTACTGCCTTAAAATGGCGGTATTTTTGTTTCAATAGTGGGTGAAGATGGATCGCTTTCATGACAAACTTTGGCTTCATCACTGTGGCAGTTTTATCACTTACATTTTCCCATTTTTCTCTAAAGGTACCCATTATTATTAATTGTATTTCTTCGTTGAAAGGACTTGCGCTGTTTGCCTACTACACTGACCCACCTATTAGCACGGAGGGAGCGAATCATCCCGGCAAAACAAGAGGGACAGGGTTTCTGAATTGCATCAATTCAAATGTGGGCTCGCACTTTTTATTTTCACCTTCTGCGTGATTGTTACCCCGAAGAACGGTGCCGACGGCAGCATACACATAGAAAATATATAAAATATTAAAAAAACTAATACACAAAGGTGAGAAAAATTTTAAAATAATAAAAACAAATTTAAAATGGTGAGAGAAAAATATTTAAGATAATAAAAAGTAATACAAAAAGATGAGAAAAAATATTTAAAATAAAAACTAATACAAAGAGGTGAGAAAAAATAATACAAAATAATACAAAATAATACAAAATAATACAAAATAATACAAAATAATACAAAATAATACAAAGTAATACAAAATAATACAATATAATATAAAATAATATAAAATAATATAAAACAATACGAAATAAAATAAAACAAAATACAAAAAGGTGAGAAAAAATATTAAAAATAATAAGAACGAATACAAAACGCTGAGAAAAAACATTTAAAATTAAAAAGCAGTGTTAGATAGCAAATAACGCTTACCGCGATTCGAACCAACGACCACAAGCTCAGAAAATCAGAGCGTGAACACACTACGCTACCGCCGCCCGGATGACCTGAGCTCCCTTTCTAGAAGGTTGCATGTCTGCTGAATTTGCTTTTCATCATTGCAGGCTTAGTTTCGTATTTACTATTTTGCAACATGTTCAGGACTTATTCATAATATTGTCGCGAAATTCACATGCAAAATAATTTATTATTGCTGTGTCTTTTATGAGTTTTATAATGCAGTTTGCTGATCGTTTTATTTGAAACGTGTTGAAGATACGAATACAACGTCATCGAAGCAACGGCCTCTCTTTCGCACGTTTTGCCGGCCGTGTGCGTTTGAATGCCTGTGATCACGGCCGGCTAACGGTCCAATTACCCGATGAGTGGTGATGCGTGAAGTTTGCCTTAGTTTCAAATGTGTCCGACAAAGACGGAAGCGACTGTGGGACGTGGAACTACGTCAAATCTGCTCAAGAGCCAAGATCATGGCACGGGATCGAAGTAAGTTTGTGTTTTGTTCGTTTGGGCTAGATTATTTCCTGCGTTCAAAAGGCTTGTTATTGTCTGTAGATCGCTTGCTTTTGCCAGTATTACTAATTGTGCGCGAATGGTGTTATGCGAGGCTGTTTTTCTTTTTTCCTCAATGCAGAGGCTGTGCACTCGCTTAAGGTCGATCGGTTGCGGCGGAACTCTTTGGGAGACGGATTGGGGGTGGAGGGGGGGGGGGTTGATTTCCTCCCTCCGCCGTATTGTTTACTGGTAAGCTAGAATGTCTGGAAGAGCGCGGTGCCCCTCCATCGCCGATGCCACTCTCCGTACTTGCTTGCTGAGAGCTGGACCCGACAAAAACAGCGATTAATTGATCGAGCAAGTCCGTAGCTTTCGCCGCCCCAGTCGTCTGCAGACGCCTTCATTTTCGCAGTTCGCACCCAGAAAAAAAATTGCCAAAAATTGGTGCCGCGATGAATTCACCCCGTGGTGATTAATGCATAGCATACCACTTCCGATCGCAAGAATTTGTGCCCGCGAAATAATTTTTGACGCTGGCATTTATTCCTCGCGAAATGTCGAGCTCTAAAGATCATTTGCTGTACACGTGTTTCATATGATCCAACGTACGTGTAACGAATTTCACACCTCCAGAATAACTCAGGCTGCTTTATAAGGTGAAGCATCTATTCTCTTCCAACTGGTGTTCTTTTTTTTTTTTGAGGCTTTGAAGTATTAATTACAAGCTTCTAGGGAAATGTACATGCATGTCCTCAATTAAGGTAGTGTCTCACCAGTTTTTGGTATCTATATTAGTCGAATACACAAGAGTTATACGTTCAGCGCGTGTGCTTGTCTTTCTGAGTATCTGGTGTATGATTGTTTCCCTGCACTGTCACCGTAGAATATACAAAAACGAATAATGACATTGGCATATCTGTCGTGCCAAAGTCTGTCACAATTTTTTCGAACTCTGATCTCCATGAGATCACAATACCATTGTTTCTGTTGTAGTGGCGCGGCAGAGTCTATACTTGTTTTGCACCAGTCTTTGTAAGGGGGACGCTGTAATTCGATTCTACTCAATTATGGTGTACTAGATAGCACTATAGTTGCAGAGCTAGTCTTCGGTTTTTGTAGTTCCATCGAAATATATTTCAGCTTTTAAGTTACTTGTTATTTAGCATGTAAATTTCCAAGCTTATCTAGATTGAAGGCAGCAAATATCTTGCCAGCACTCATGCTACGTGTTTGAAGTATATTGCGTTAACATAATTGACCCAACCTTTGATTTTTATTTGTCAGTGCCTCAAGGGAAGCAAAAAGAAGGAGTGGATCCCCGCCCCTGCCCGTTTCGATCTGGAGGAGCATCGTACCGGCGTGCGGTTGTGTGGCACTACTGCGTGGTGCGCGTTAAAGACCCCAGGCCAGCGGTTGTACCGCGCTGGCTAAATTACTCTACAGCTGAGACAGCAGACGCCCACTGAGACAAGCTAACTTCCGACTGTATAAACATACACGCAATTTTTTCTTTCTTTTTCTTTTTTTGAGGAGTGGGATTATGTAGAGAAGCTAGTGGGTTTTTCTATGGGTACGAAGCTGTCCGAAGGAAGGTCGGAATGGAAAAAGCACCAAGTTCCGCCTGGTCCCAAACAGCCACAATAATGAACACAGAATTAAGAAGAATAGTAATACGAAGGACTTACACAGGCAGCCACACTCTTTGAGTTCGCAATGACATTTGATTATGATCACAAATATTCCTGCTTTGCTCAAGGTCGCCTAGTTTACACAATATATTGGTGATCTTTAGCGCAGCAGGAATATTTTTATCAGAATTAAACGTCATTGTTAACTAAACAAATGTGGCTGTCTGTGTAAGTCCTTCGTGTTTTTATTCTCTTTACTTCTGTGTTCATTATTTCATTTTTTTTCTCATGATTTAGTCCTTTGTGTTTTCGTTTCTTATGTGTTCATTATTTCTTTTTTTATGAGGTTTTAGTTAAAGATATGATGCCCGCGTCACTTCCTAGTCCGGGTAACAGTGGTGATCTCGTCGTGTTGAAGGAGCAGCAAGGACCGTTTCATCTTGTATTGCTTCCGGCGAACAACGGTGTCTGTGTACGTGTGTGACGTGTTAACCACAAGGGATGATTTGGCGACCGAACGGAAAAACAAGGCCAGCGAGGAGCGACTGGGGGCTTTGAACATATCACACGGTGCAAGGAAGGACTTCAACGTCGAGGCTAGCAAGGAAGCCCATGTCAAAACTGCTGTGCTCGACCGGAGAGTTGAATCAGGACTGTGACTCTGTGAGTAGGAATCAACGACTTTGAAACTTTCGTATAGTTTACAACTTAATTGTTGCCTTCCGTTTGTTTTATTTTAATAGGTGTCTTTGTACTATTACATTTTTAGTCTATTTTAATATTTGTCCGTGCTATATTGCAGTTTTGTTTCTTATCATTTTTTCTTGAATGGGGGAAGTACTTGTTTAGAGTTTTGGCGCTTTTATAAATAAAACTTCTTTTGCAAACCGTATTCTCGGTCTGCTCCCTCGACAACCAATCCCGCCAAAGGGCTGTTTACTTTCCGACGTCGAATGATATGTTACAATGTTTCCGAGCTAGCGATCGCCTGCATTTTATATTTGTAGCATATATATTTGTCGGAATGACAGATTCCGAACCAGAGCAATAAGGATTGGTCAGTGGCCTATTCTGTAGATATATGTACGTAAGCACACGTTTGGCAGTGTGGGATAGAAGCAAAATGTATATTATGTGGATATTCATAGAAATGCATTATATGATCCCATGTCTGGACCTGGAAAGTATGGTACCTGCCCCATGGCAATAATTTTCATGTGATGCTAGAAGGAGCATCACGTGAAAATTTCTTTATATGGGGTGGGTACCCTATCTGCCTGACCCAAACTCGGGATCATATAAAGCAGTCTATATATGGCATATAAGGAATTGGGCAGATATGGGTATATAAGGAATTGGGCAGATATGGGTATATAAGGAATTGGGCAGATATGGGTATATAAGGAATTGGGCAGACATGGCTCTATCCATCCAGATATGGCCTAATTGTGCATATCTGGCCATATCTGCCCAATTCCTTATATATCCATATCTGTATTTTTTAATATAAGTCCAGATATGACATTTCTGTAAGGGCTAGCGCGTTTTCCTAGGCTAGGCTTTGTTCTATCTTTTTTTTTTCTTACCCATGCGCACGTGTCCATTGGGCATAGCTTGCTTTTCTGTGTTTTTCTAAAATACAGTTCAGTTGAAAGTGCGCCTCGTCCTGTCTGCTTCTCTCCTTGTGTCCTCGTTGTTTTGGCGCCTCACTTCAAGCATGTACAACCAACTAGCCCAGCTCGCCGTTCATAAATTCTTCCGACAGTGTATCGTACCAGCGCAGGCTCAGCTTTCACATTTTCTCAAACAGGATCTTGGCTCGCACCACGAAGGGGGAGTGGAAACCAAGCGGCTCATACAGGCGTGCCGTCGTCTGGAGTACGAAACGCTTGATGTTAGTTCGATGGCGGGCAAACTCAATCACGTCTTCTGCCTTCATTCTGTGTCTTCTGCCTTCATTCTGCTGTCTTATTCGGCTTCCACGTCAGACCGAGTACCTCCAACACATTCGTCTGCTCTCTTAATGGTCTCTAATCGGGACCCTTGTTTTCAAGCATTTTTGTCAGGGCTACTCTGTTGCATACATGGGTAAATTACTTTCAAAATGTAATTTAATTACAATTACAATTACTTAGCTCCAAAAGTAGTTTAACTACAATTACAATTACTACTACGCAAAAGTAGTTCATTGCAATTACAAATTACTTTTTAAAAGTAATGCAATTACTTTACAATTACTTATTTCTGAGAGTTACCTCCCACATTGGGCCATATAACTGTAAACGAGTTATATGGCCGCTGTATAAATGTCACGCATTGTACTTTCCTTTTATGAAATTTGTTAAATGGAATATAGAACTTAATAGTTTGGAGTAATGAACTCCTGCGTTCATATATTCTCAAAACATAAAAAATAGCGACAAAATTCGCAGGTGCGAGGTGAATCTCCTTAGAGCTTATGCAAATGGTATCCAAGTCAAACCAAGAAAAAATAAACTTAAAAATAATACTAGGAAACAAATATGCGACAGTACTGGTATCATAAAACTCACGTAAAAATGGCTCATAAGAGAAACTTGTAAACGACGTCAAACATTTAAAGGATACGACAACTTACGAAAGCATTTCAGCCACGATGATTCGCTGCCTCTCCCTGTCTGTGGGCTTGTAACATGCCGGATGTGGGTAACCGTAGCACACGAACTGTGGTCGCTTCCAAAAAACTAGTGTCACAATACCAGCAACTCTGTTGCCAGGGATTCTGGGTTAATTCAGTGCACGGTAACACCCAAAAAGCTCCTGAGATAAATAATAAATTTAGGATCGTCATGTAGCTAACCATTAGGATAGCAATGATTGTATCGATGTTATGCGTCTCATAAAGAAGACCGATTTGAATTTAGCATGGCAAGAACAACCTCGAAAAATTCATGATACACTGCAAACGACTTTATTTTCGCGAATTTCGCGAATCGCCTACAATTCGCGAAAAAAAATGTAAACACATTGGAATATATCGCGACCGCACCTCGTCGCGAAAATTAGAATCCGCGAATTATTCCAAAACTGCGGCCTCTTGGACGCCTCGATTTCACGATTTACTTGAGCGCGTTTCAGCTGGAAGATATAGACGAGCCATTATTATTATTTTTTTTTATAACTGTAAGTATTATTCAAAGTAACAAGAAAGTTGCCTACCTGCAAGTGTTTCCACAAATTGGAGGTCGCCTTTCGGTTTATTGAATTTGTTTTCAGAAACGGTCCGGAGAGTTTGCTCCTCACGATTATAGTTTTTGACATTGGTGCTAATCTGTTTAGAGAATTTTTCGCAACAAGGCCCCGACAGCCTTTCCTTTTCCATTGTAGATAAGACTGTTGCAGCTTCTCAATACAAAGCAGCACTGCGCGCCTCGGGGCGGTTCCACAGGCCAAGACGAGAGGACAACGCGTGGAGGTGTAAAAACAATTTGCAAGCCAAGCCCTTTATAAAAAAAGAAGCCTTCAACGAACAACAAATGCAAAAACAAGCTCCCTACAGCTAAAGCCGCGGTTTGTAAGTCTTGGAATCTTGTCCAATCAGGCTGACAAACGGTTGAAATGGTTAGGTAGAGCGAACACTAAATAATGAAGATTTATACAAAAAGGTAGACGAGGATTGGGAGAAGGAAGAGCAGTGTAGCGAGAACAGTTGGAAGTAAGGCAGGGTGAGTCGTGTTAATGAGACCTGCTGCTTCTCTGCTTCTTCGCCTCGATGTTAGAGTAGCACGACTTACTGTTAGTGGTATCAACATACAAGATAGAGGAGAAGGACGTGAAAAACTCATAAAGAAAAGAGAATAATTTCATGAACAAAAAAGTTCCAAACTTGACTGAAATATGTAAGCGAATATGCTAGCGGCGAAGACGCGTAAGGAGAACCTCGAACCTCCCCGCCTCGACCGGATGATGTGATCGGAGCCAACCAGCTCGACTTCGACCTCCGATGCCCCCGTGTGGGAATGAGAAATAAGAAAGACCCCTAGAAGCAGGAGCAACAGGAAGCAAACGAGACGAAGAGTCAGATTCAACTACGACAGGAACGAAAACGGACGCGAATGTAGCCCTCATTTCTCAAATTATTTTTCAAATTCTTCATTAAATTGTTTTACAGTCTACAAAATCCTTCATTCCGTTCTATCCCAGCCTCTCTTTCCCATCCCTCTTTTCCATTTTTTTAGCAGGTTGGGAGACGCTCTCTCCCCTGTCGCTTTGGCTGTGTTGTCGTCTCCGTGGCCAGGGGGGAAAAGCGCCGCCGCCACAAAATCTTGCAAAAGTAATTGTAATTGTGCCTGAAATTTAGCAATTACTGACGCTAGAAAGTAATTAAATTACAATTACAATTCCTTTTAGCCAAAAGTAATTATTACAATTACAAATTACCAGGAAAAGTAATTAAATTACAGTAATTTAATTACTGTAATTGAATTACTACCCAAGTATGCTCTGTTGGAGCCCCACTTACGAGCTTCATCCCAGTTGCTCCCAATATCTCAATTGCCTCGTTGCAGAATGCCCGGACATCCTCTTCACTTTCCGTGCCCGTAAAGAAGTCGTCAACTTGGACCGATCTACCCTGTCGCTCTGTTGTCTTGGGGAATACGCCCTCTATTTCTTTGAAATGATGTCGCAGGTTTGCGGCCAACAGAAAGAGGCTAGACATGGCTCCGCAAATGACTCTCGTCATAAGCCAGACTTCCACCTCTGGAGTTTTCTCGTTCGGTTGAGGTGGTTCTTTGTACAAGAAGAAACACAGAGCAATGTGATCATCCAGGATTTCTCCGATCTGAAGGCTGACCTTTTCAACATCCGCAACCAGTGTAACTCGGTGTTGCCTGAAGCTGCGAAGCAGACTAACAAGGTCTGGGTTCAGGTTCGGACCGCTCTTCAGGTTGTCGCTTAGTGACTTGCAGTTTGGTCCCTGTGAAGCGGCGACGAAAACGATTCTCATCTTCGTCGTAATGCTGCCCTCTAGCAGAGCAGCCTGGTGAGACATGTAGTACACGCATTCACTGCCTGATCATATCTCTGCATGAGCTCGGGATTCTTTCTTAGTCGCTTTCGCGTGCTTTCGAGTCCCTTCCAAACCACCTCCCGATCGCGATCTAGGTTTACACCAGCTTTTAAAAGGAGGCTCACTTCGTATCTTCGAACGGATTTGCTAGTGCTTCTTTCAAAGCGCAGCAAGATATTGCTATTGGAGTGATCCTGGACCTCTGCCTCCACGACTCTCATACTTTTAAGCACCCAAGAGCTTTCAGGACAGCCGTGTTTTCCTGCTTGCTCACGGCAGCTCTGAGGACAATCACTTGAGAACAGTTGACAACAGCTGAAGTCGCCTGGGAGCGTCCATGTACTGCCCAACCAAAGGCGGTCTCCACTGCCGTCAGGTCCTCGCTCAGTCGAAGGACCCTTCCCGTAACGCATCGCCAGTAGTGATTCGATCCCATGGAGATCACTACTCTGTTGCACTCGAGTCCGTTCAGGTCGTCGCCCACCGTTAGTCCGAGCGCTTCCATATTCACAAGGATGTCTTCATCCGGGCTTGGACGTTCTTGTTCGCAGATAGAACGCATCTCGAGGGCATCTATCTCGTAAATCTGGGCGGCTAGATGATTACTTAAAACTACTTGTACCCTACGGTACGTTCGTTCGCTAGTCCTGCCACCGAACACTCCAATGGTCAGAACCTCCATCCTGAGAAGCTTGCAACCAAGACCCATAGACAGCTCCTCTGTAATGAAGGAGCGCTGACTACCGCTGCCGAAGAGAATGTGGGCCAACTTCCTTCTGTTCTTGCTTTCCACCCACGCGGTAACCGTTTGCAGAAAGACAGCCGGTTTGTTGCTCTTCTCGCTCACATGCAGGTTGAGTGATGTCTTGTCTTTCTTCTGCGTTTCATCCGATCCGCCGGCAGCCCGTCCCAGCACGTAATCTTGATCACACATAGGGGATACCTGCCTCCCTTGACACATGTCACGCCAGAGCGTGCCGCGACCGATTCTTGAAATGTGATTCGTCTTTGTGTAACGGAAGCACATCTGTCGGCCGGCAGGCTGCGCTTTTTTTTTCTAGAGTTCAATCTTTGCGTTACAGTCTGGTGTGCTGTGCGCCTTTGACTTGCAAGGGAAACATTCCATGTTGTCCTTCCTGCCATGCAAGGCCGTAGCAGTAGCGTTCAGAGTCTTGGCGTAGTTTAGGCGCCACTTCGGCAGTTCATGCATGGGGAACAACCTGTAGGCTTACCGCCGGCATCTGCGGGTTGTTCCTTGTATGCTTTTTCCCGGCTCTTCACCTTGATCTTGAGAAAGTTCAGCAGAGCGCGCACTTACTTAACGGGTCCCGGCTCCGTTCCTGAGTCGGAGCCGATGTCGGTTGCTGATGTTCTCCCGGTGGGGGCATATTTGGCATTCCCCGAAGACATCTTGCGCTTGAACTCCAGCCTCGTGTCGACCGGAAGCGCCCGAAGCAGAACCTGGTAGAGCATGGCACATTTGCACTGATCCATCGCACCCAACGCCCGAAGGCCCCGGATATGAGCGTGGGAGCTGTCGCAGACCCGCCACAGAGCTCAGATGCTGCGCGATTACGGCACCTGATTGATGTCCACGAGCCCTGTCATGAGGTCTTGGATCAGCTCCGCCTGGTTCCTGAACCGCTGCTGCAGGAGCTCGATGACGTGGGCGCAGCATTGAGCGGTTGGGAGCAGTCCAGCGATGGCGGCGGCTTCATCCCTAATCAGGACTGACCTCAAGTAGCTTAATTGTTTTGACGATGGTAGGTCCGGATTTTCATGGATGGCTGTTTGCAATGTCTTCTAGAAGGACTGCCAATTTCTTCGGTGTATGTTAAACTTAATGAGCTCTAATTTAGGAAGCTTGATTTTTGCTGTCCCTTTTCTTGCTTCTCGATCATCGTTCGATTCCCCTCGTGTTTGTTGGCTGTCCTCCGGGATCTTAACTTTCCTTTTGAGCTTCGCTAAGCACGTGAAGATCGTTTCTAAATTATCTCTCACTTGCGTAAATTCTGCTTCTGCTTCGGAAATCAACCACTCGATCCCGGCATCTAGGTGGACAGGCACACGCACTAAACTTATAGCTCTTGTGTATTCGACTACTTCATTCTTCTCTTCAACGTCTGGATTGACTTTCCAGAACATGATAAGCAGAAGAAATAGCACAAAATACAAGGAAAAAAGCGAAAGACAAGACAAGAAAAAATTAAAAAACGAAAAAACAAAAACCTTTACAACTCATTCTTTTCCCTCACCACTATCATTTAGACAGAAATTGGAGCTCTTTGGTCGACAACGCTATAGAAGGATGACATACACACTTGTCCTTCGGATGCTCTATTCTTTGCGCTTTCATTATTTCTCTTGTCAATGGGTCTCAAATCATATCTATTACGGAACAATTTTCAAAATGTGCTACGCCACCACAATCTTGACAGCAGATTCCCAAATGTTCAGCGACGACTCGGTGGTTATTATAAAAATGCTCCCTTAAACGATTATTGAAACACCTGCCAGTCTGGCCCACATACTTCTTACCACACTACTTATGTAGACCAGACCGGCAGGTGTTTTAATGATCATTTAAGGAGAATTTTTATAACACCCACCGAGTCACCGCTGGACGTTTGGGAACCCACTGTCCGGATTGTGGTTGTGTAGCACATTTTGAAACTTGTTCCGTAATAGTTAAGAGTCGAGACCCATTGCCAAGAGAAATATTGGAAGCACAAAGAATTGAGCATCTGAAGAACAAGTGTGTAAGTAGTCCTTCTATTGTGCTGTCGACCCAAAAGCTGCAATTTCTATCTTAAGGAGGGCAGTGAGGGAGTGGGATGAGTTGTAAGAGCTTCCTATTTTCCTTTTTTTGTTTCCGTTTCTTTTTTTTTTTGCTTCTTTCCTTGTATTCTGTGCTATTCTCCTTATCACGTACTGAAAAGTCTATCTAGACGTTGAAGAGAAGAACGAAGTAGTCGAGTACACGAGAGTTGTAAGCTCAGCGCGCGTGCTTGTCTTCCTGAGTATCTTGTGTGCGAATGTTTCTCTGCGCTGTCACCGTAGAATATGGTTCACCAACTCGCCCAAGCATTCATCCTATCATTTCTGCAACATTAAAATGACCATGAAAGTGCCAGCACCTACAGGGTTTATTCACGCAAGTCTTGCTAGTGTTGAGTTGTAGGTACAGTGCCCTGGTTGTGTCCATGAGCGATATATGACCAAATACGACAAAGACTAATACTGCAAACTTCTGCGAAAACCAATGGGCCCGGTGGCGAGGGGAGAAAGTGGTGCTGTTCACCACTCTCGCCGTTTGTTCGTGTTTGTGTGTTGCTAATAACAAGCGTACCAAAGGGAAGGCTTCAGCCATTATTGGGAACACTAAATAAACAAATACAAAATACAGATACAACACACACCAATACTGGATGCAAGTAGTCACGCACTTTTGTTGGGGTCCTGTGGATATTTATACAGCGTGTAGTTGGTGAGCCATTTCAAAGTTGCGATGAGTTGCTCGCTGTAGATGAGCAATTTAGCCAGTGCAGTATGACTGCTAGCCTGGAATCTCCAACCTGCACCACGCAGTAGTGATACACGACCGCATGCCGGTACGACGCTCATCTAGATCAAAATGGGCAAGGGTGGTAATTGAACCCAGGATCCCTGGGTTCTGCAGCGCAAGCTTTCGTTCCACGTGCTCCGAGCTGGTGTGCGCTAGCCCCGTCGGCCACCGATCCGCCAACGCAAAACAACGCAACGCACTTCTGTTGTAAACTCAGCATTCCGCTTACGAATGAAATTCGCAATTACCCTAAAGGCTTTCATTTCATGTGAGTGGCAACATAATTGGTAAAGTCCAGCCCATAAGTACAGTCTGGGTTAAAAACAATCCTAGCAGCAATAAGTTGCTATTATATTCCTTAATATATAGAGCACCTTACCATGAACAGCCTTGGAAGTCTTCCATGAAGCATGAATTTCAGCAGGGGAGACTGTCATTTTGTGTCGTCTCAGGTCACTCACATCAGGACGGCCAAAGTGAATGCCAACGTCTAATTGGGAAAGACTGCAGTAAGTATAAACCAGTAAAATGAAACACAGCGAAAGCTGAGGTGTGACGTCGGAGCCCCTAAGTTGTAATTTCGGAGCAGATAGACCGAATGAGCTGTGAAGGTGTAAGCGCGCACCGTAGAGTCCGCATAGGGGTAAAGAGTGACACCGCGGACGAAACTTCCACAGCATTTTGGAACCAATGAGCATTTCAGCTGTCTGCATAGAGGACGGGAGCGAGTACTCGTACGTCACTTCGGTACAAATTGTCACGCGTGCTAAGTGAAAAGCGCCAAATAAGCAGGGCAACCAAGTAGACAAGACGAAGTGCACTCTCAAATCAAGGTTTATTGAAACGAATACCCTATTGGCACTCTTTCTGGCTACTCGTTTAGAAAATAAAACTCTATCTATTAGGTGAATTGACGGCGCACTAACGTATTTGCTTTCCACTTGCATTCGGATGCAGAATGCATCGTAGAATTCTAAGGCAGTTTTATATGCGTATCTCCCGAGAATTGCTGTTCGTGCTAATTCTGGGTCACATGGACACCTATACCAGTACTATAGGCGGAAAGTTTTAAATATTTCAAAAAGCAGGGAGGGGAAGGGGGAGCGACGAAGCGCCCTTCCTCTCTCCCGGAAAGACGCCTTACCAGGTTAAAATTCCGATTTCGTCTAGCGAATAATTATTCGAAATAAGTCATTTTTGCAGCGGAGTATGGTAATGAGAATCAAGCTCTAGATACAAGAGCAGCCGAATCAATATACGAGCATGCTTAATTTAGCTTCGTTGTTTTGTTAGTTTTGATCGCGAACATTACTCTATGCATATATCTCCGTCCTAGTAGAAAACTAGCAATTACTATAGTTTCGTTTGTGATATTGTTGGAACAGTATTAGGGAGTTTAGAATAGCGCACGCTAAAGCTTTGCGTACGCAAAGAATAGCGTCGTCGCAATTGCGCATGCTCCGAACGCAAACAAGGTTTTGCGCTTTGCGTGCGCAATTTTAGCGTGCACTATTTCTCGGAAATAGCGTACGTACGCAAAGAGTCTTTGCGCTTCTCCAAGGAGGATTCGTGATGACAAGTTGGCGAAAGCCAAGACAAGCAGAGTTTAAAAAATGGCGGCTTGAAGGATTATGTCGGCGGCTGCTTTGGCGGCGTCGTGAGTGCGACGTCGGCGGCATCCTCACGACTGTGATTTTCAATTCGGGACGACATTGTAATCGGTTTGGCAACGATCATCGGCAACTTGATGCTTGTGACGCGCCAACATTTCTCGGCGAAGGTACGATGTGCGAAGGTCAGTACACGAGACCTCTCTTGCCGAGGCGACGCAAGCGGACACGACCGATCAACCGCTCGCGTCGCATTCTCATGTTTAAACAAATCTAAAATGCTACTCTGGACCAAAAGCTTGTTTGTTTTTAGAGCGCAGCTCTTAGGGGCCCGTTCCCGGCTTGAGCGGCGTCGGCGTCGGCGTCGCCGTCGGCGTCTGCGTAACCAAGGTCACCCCAAGGTCATCCCAAGGTCACCCCAAGGTCACGTGACCCCTCAAGGTCACGTGACCCCCTTTTTCGAGGTCACGTGACCCCACCCCCAAAGTCACGTGACCCCCTCCTTCGAGGTCACGTGACCCCCCGCCGAGGTCGCGTGACCTCCCCGATGACGTAATCGTCACTGATGACGTCACCGGCATCCGCATCGTCATAATCACTGATGACGTCATCAGTGATGTCACTGATGACGTCCTCGGCATCCTATCGTCATCGCCATCATCACTAATGACGTCATCAGTGACGTCACTGATGACGTCAGCGGTATCCGCATCGTCATCGTCGTCATCACGGATGACGTCATCAGTGACGTCACTGATGACGTCACCAACATCCGCATCGTCATCATCCTGATGACGTCATCAGTGACGTCACTGATGACGTCATCGGAATCCTCATCGTCATCGTCACTGATGACGTCATCAGTGACGTCGCTGATGGCATCATCGGCATCGTCACGTGATCCCCCCAGGTCACTTGACCCCCCCAGTACCCTTCCCTCCTCCTCCTCAAGAGCTGCGCTCTAATTCGGTTTTACAGGGAGTTGTAAACGGCTTTCACTTTTTTTTTCTAAAGGTACAGCATTTCGTGTGTGAAATAAAAATTGTTACTGTAACTTGGTGGCGTCGCAAGCGCGAGATGCCTGGGCTTTTGCGTCGCGACGAAGAAACGCTATTCTAAAACCCTCTTGCGTCGCGTGCGCTAATACAAGCGCTAAATTTAGCGCTAGCGTGCGCTAAAATTTTGTATGTTATTCTAAAACTTCCTATTAACATGCAAGCTCTCACCTTACTCCTTCGTGTCTCGAATGTCTAAGTTGAAGGGAACGAAGACAAGTGAGAGTGTTGAGGACAGAAGAAGACAGAAAGAAGGGTAGTTTAAACAAAATAAAAAGAATGCGAGGATTGCTTGTGCTGATTTGTCTCTCCCCTAAAAAAAAAAAAAAAAAAAAAAGAATCCGAAAAGAAAAGACACTTTTGTTGCCTTCCTCATCACCTTCTCGTAATGTTGAGGCAACACCACGGTAAAAGAAACCAATGTGTTTCTTCCACCGTGGGCGACGCCCAAGTAGAGAGGTACGGTAGAGCCAGGCTGGCGCTCGGTAGGTAACTGGGCGGCCAGGGGACTCCCGTCTTGAGTTCGCGGTCGTCGAACGCTGAAGCTTAGTTTCGCTTTCTTGGTCGTGTCTGGTGGCGCCTCCGAATTTCGCCGCCTGTTGCCGCCATAGAACTACACATCGCCGAAAATTCATGGATGGTCTTCTGTCTTTTATGTTTAGCCTTTTTTTACCAGCGTTTTTAAAATTGTTTTACAAGCCGCTGGGGGCATTCCTTAAAGGCTGTGTCTACAGTGCCGTCCGACGGCACTCCAGTCGCGCCTACAAGTGCCGTCCGAGAGTCGTACGGTGCGTGTATCACTGGGGAGCGCGTTAACACACCTTCCCGCCTGCGTTCACGCCGCTTCGCGGCTAAAGTAGGCGGCTGCTAATTACAAAACTATTTACCCATTTGGCCCCGTCGTACACGCCGCTTCGCGGCGTCCAGCCGACAAAGCAAGCCCCGCTGTACCCCACACTCTAAGAAAAAATGGAGAAAAAAAGTAGCAACGACGCGTCTTCCTCCCTTCTACTGACGCGCCCCCAAGCGGACACAAGAAAAGGGAAGGAACGAAACGTTTTTCTTCTTCTTCAAACAGACGGGAGAAAGCTTTCGCCCTCCCGACTCATCTTCTTTCGGTTTCGTTTTTCGAGCAGGTCGTGCACGTTGTTTAATGAAGAGCTGTTGAGTTGATTGAGCTTCAGCGGCAGCGAAGGCCGCCTGTAATTCCGTCTTCTAGTCTAAACGTGCAGAACGTTTCGGTTCCATTGACGTTTTTATCACTAATTTTATCAAACGAGCAAACGAAGCCGCTAGAAACAGCGAAGTTCCGGAGCAGTGCCAGCAGCGCCACGTACACTGGGGAATGGCCGTCTCCGGATTGCGGGACTCGCGCGGCACGGAACTACAGTAGCGAAACCACGCGGATCTGTGTCGACTTTTTCGACGTTATGGAAACCGCAGGAACTGCGTCCAAGACAGGCAGGTTTTGCTGCCGGCTGCCTGAGTGCCTTTCGTGTTGAGTTCTGTTCTGTTTTCCGATGCCGAGTGCAACCGGCGTTCAACATGGTTCTGTGTTTGTGCGTGTCAGCAACATAGCTGCAACATCGTGATGGCAGTGTTGTGGCTTGTGAACAAAAGACTGGAATTATCGCCGATGTTACCGTGTGTTCGCGTATCAATGGTGTAACAAGAAGATGAGGTCGTAAACTGTTGGGCGTTGATGCCGCTGGTCGGGCCGTGATCGGAGGGGGCGGGGCGTCGCAGGTTGACATTCCGCTTTACCTTAAAAAGTGTAATACCACTTTAGGGATTACGTGCAATCGATCAACGTGCGGATAGTCATGTTGGAACGCTGGTCTGAACAGTAGAAGCTCCTATCGTACAGTGGCCAATGTGACTGTCGGAATTGTCTCGTCCCCGAGAGCGATTGTGCTCTGGGGCAAGAACTGAACAGTACGAAATCGTGACGGAAAGTACGTATATGTAGAGTATGGAAGGTCGCACTAAAAACAATCGTAAATCAACTCGAAAAAAAAAGCTACCCTTTATTTTGCTGTTTAAATATACTACTGTTCCTGGAGAAACTGCCCTCCAAGTGGCGCGCTGGGATGAGCGCTAGAAATTTTCGGACTCGCCACGCGTAGCTCCGTACACTTAACACCTGCCGCAAGTCGTGGTTCAAGTTGATTGAAAAGCGATTTCTCAGCCCGTGAAGCATCACTTCCAGCTAAGTGAATATCCGCTCTACAGAGATTAATTCAAGACGGCAATTCCAGCTTTGCGCGAACAGCACAAATAGAAAAACCAATAGAAATACAGGCTACGACGTGCCGTGTGGGGAAACAAACTCATGGCTTCCAACCGCATTGGAGCGGCTTGATTTATTAGCTTTCAAATAATTATGGCATGACGGAGCGTTTACGTTTTAATAAGAGATTCATCCCCTGAGCCATTCAAAACACTTTCAGGGGTATGACATTGCAGGGAAAAAATCAACATGCTGGGAATATTTTTTATTGCTTAGGGAGTCACCGAAAGGTTCCGTGCGTTCAAAACGACCAGTATAAAAGACGGAAACGAAGAGCACATGTGTAGTGTTCGGGTCAGTATGGTGTTCCGTGTACGTGCTCATTGTATGTTCACCTGATCCTTGTAATAAGCTTAAAGTGTCTAGAGTAGAGGATCCGCAGCGCAGCAGTAGCCTGAGAAAAGCAAATTATTTTTTGTAGAACATGAATTGGGCGGTACCTAGCGCCACCTAGCCTAGCTAGTTGCAATTACTCTGCTTGACCCCGCCATTTGATGGCTGGCGATTTAACCTTCTTTCACGCTACGCGATAAACAGCGGCTTCGAGTTTACCATTTCGTCGTTTACCCTGAGACTGGGGTTTTTTTTGAAGAGCAGAAGTAACAGAAAAAAACAGACAGGTTTCTGTTACTTCTGCTCTTCAAAAAAAACCCCAGTCTCAGGATAAACGACGAAATGGTTGACTTGCACCAGCTAGCCTGTACTTTGACTCTTTTCTCGCTTCGAGTTTGTTCTTTCGAGAGTGCGGCTTTTGGTTTCGCGGGTTGAGTTTGCCCTTCTCCGTGATCTGCGGTTGACGAAGGAATTGTGACTCGAGGAACACCAAAGGTAAGACGCAAAGTGCGCGAAGTAACTGGGTATCTGTTGTCTCCGTTTAACGTCGCAGTGCTGTCGACGAGAAGACTGAGTAACTGCTTTCGAAACGCAAGTTTCTATACCTGTGGGGGGAATCTGGCTTCGGAAATAAACACAGTTTGCGGAAAGCTCGTGTTACGCTTTTATTTGCTGCTGCTCTCGTCCCGTACAAGCCATATAGCGTCCTCGTCAAGCCTTATTGGGCTCGATTTGCTCGATTTGGGGCCGGCATGTAGAGATGCAAGCGACGGAGGAACTTTGCTGCCCTGTTTCAGGGACGAAAGTTTCTCCCTTTCTAAAGGAACATAGGTTACAGGACCGTTCCTCCCCTAAGGGAGGACTATCCATACCCTTTTTTCCAAGAGCGCACGACCCTCCCGAAACCAAGTACCATATTATTTAGTTCAGCGAAATTTCGGCGACAACATTCGTTTTTTTCCTATATTAATCGTAAAAAAGAAATAAATAAATGCAAATATCGCCAAATGCGTCGGCAAAATAAAATGTTCGAAAAAAAAACAACAACAGAAAAGTACGCCCGCTCTGGGGTCGAACCCAGGATGGCTTGCTCATGAGACGAACCTCTTGCCACTAAACTACACTCCGCTTCGAAAAACTCGCTTTCAGAACTCTTTTTATGCGAGCCTTTCGGACGGCTCTTGAGCGTGTGAGTGGAGTACCGTCGGACGGCACTTGAACGCTCTACAAGAGTGCCGTCGGACGGTACTCTAGACGCTACGTTGCTTAAAACGCCCTTGAAAGTCAGAAAAGGCATTTCGCTGCTGTGACTACTTCAAGTATGGTGGCTGTAAGGGGACCCCTATCGCCATCAAAGTGCGAGTTAGCGAACCACTTTTGTTTTTTCATGAGTCCCTTCGTCTTGCTTCTGCTTTCTTTTTGCTTCCGACACCGTCAACTGTAAGCTGCCCGAGCTCCTTTTTCGCCTTTCTCTGTTCATTTTGTAGGGAAAGAGCAAATTAAGCGCCTTAACAATTGACGTCGCAATTGTTATGACCTGCATGGAGTCTTTTGGTATTTATTTCCTGCCGTCTACAGGTTTTTTTTTTTTTTTATTGCTACTTTTGTTCGCCTGGAGTTGAGTTTTTCTAAATGTTAAAAAAAGTACCATCGCCTCCGCCAATGGCGATGGTACCATATGGTACTTATTTGTCCGAAGATGTGGGAGATGAGGGGGGGAGGGGGGGAGGAGCTCGGCCTCGGCACCCCCCTCAAAATTTCGGGGGAAAAGGGAGAACCTCCGAGCCCCCCCCCCCCCCCCCCCTCCGCCTCGTAGTCGGCGCCTATGACCAGTGCACTGCCAGATTGCCCGGCAGGGACGGTTTTTACTGTCCAGGCATGTTATATTGCTACCATGCATGACCATGCATGTTATCTTGTTTGCTTCTTATCTTGTTATTAGCAGCCCATGGAACGTTTTGGTGGAGTGCCGAAAACAGCCTGCGTCGATATGGAACGCGGTCGACGGCGCAAAACCGTAAGGCGTCCCATTAAAAGCTATCGCTGTACAAAACACTCTGCATGGGGGAAGCATACTACAGACGTCAACTAGGGAAGCAAGGCTTATTGCTTCATGGACACAGTCAAACGCCAAGATGCCAGAATCAAATGATAGGACAGGAGCGGTTATTTAGTCAGGGCACACGTGATGACAGACAGGCGAACTTGAGCACGAACTTATAAAGATTTGCATCTTTATAAGTTCGTCTGCTTCTTTTGCGGACAATGCAATGCGGAGAGCAAGTTCGTCTGCTTCTTTTGCGGGGGTTGTGATGACGTCAGAGCGCCGAGCTCTGATTGGCTCTGATTGAAGGATAGTGGGTGGACCTCAAAGCAAGCTGCCTCGAGGTCTACCCACTACTCTTCAGTGAGAGCCAATCACAGATCGGCGTTCTGACGTCATCACAACCCCTGCAAAAGAAGCGGACGAACTTGGACTCTGCATACGCCGACACAACAAGAGTAAGAGTAAAATTTACACCGAAAAAGCTCTCAATGTTTGGACAATAAACCTTGTTTATCTATTAAGGGAGTAAACGGACTCTAGTCACGTAAAGGATACTAAATAAGTGTAAGACTGCCATTACCGTTGCATCGATTCCAGCAGTTTTTATCGGTTAGAAAAACCAGCATCTGTCAAGGCTCCGTCACGTCTGAGGCCTCTTCTGCGCATAAGTGCCCGTGAAAACAAAGCGTTTTTCTAACGTAGCTCTCGCGCCTGCGCCCTCGATGGCGTTGAGCGTGACACATGAAACGGAGCGTAGATTGCACGCTTTTTCTCGAAGTCACCCATTCAGCCAACTTCTGCCGGATTCTCGCCAGCGCCTGGCAGGGGGGCGGCCCAATCAGGGGTTTTATGGTCCGCCCGAAAGTCGACTGCATCGGCTCAAGACTCATTACGGTCGAAAAGAGGCTCTTCTTTTGCGCATTCAGCAAAGCGTTCGGGCCAGGTTTTCTCGCCTTCTGTTTGCATGGCGCTCCGGCAATCTTTGACGGCGGTTCGGAACGGCTCGCGCACACACAAACGCACGCACACACTGCACACACACACACACACACACACACACACACACACACACACACACACACGCACACAGACACATACACACGCACACACGCACGCACGCACGCACGCACGCACGCACGTACGCACACACTCGCACACACACACACACAGGTGGGAGGCCTTTCGATATGCAAATCCTCGATCCTTAACGGAGACTGTCGGGCACCTTGCTTAGCGTAATGACTGCCGATTCACTACCGCGCGGCCCAAACCCGCGCATGCGCAGACACGCGTACAGCCCTCTATGGGTATACCCTTCGTTGCACCTGCTCGTCTCAGGATGTTCAGACGGCGCCTGATAGTTTCGCGAACGTATTTTTGTATATAGTTGTACTTTGTGTGTGTGTGTGTTTCTTTTTCTTTAAGGCGGGGGGGGGGGGGGGGGGAATAATGATTTTGGAACCTTTTGCCTATTTCGCGTAGACTTAGGCTTCGTCGTTTTATATGTATGCAATTTTAGAACTGCGCTCTTCTTTTTTTTTCTAATGAAGTATTTTACCATTGCATGAGCATAGTAATAACGTTCGATCGAGACGATCGGAACTTCCGTTTGCGTTCTTGGAGTTTGCAAAACACTTTCAGGCACTGAAGAATTATAAAAACAAGGAGGCAGCCCTAATTGTGAAGGGATTTTCACTAACTAGTTATTAAGTAAAGCACTGGGGGCCAGTGCTGTAGGCGTTCCTCCAAAACAGGAACGAAAGCTCGTTTCTTGTTCCTTCTCAACCTTGGAAGGAGTTGCGTTCACGTTGCATTTCTCAGGTCAAAATGGGTAGTTACATTGACGTTACCTCGCTTATAACAGTTTTATATAAAAAAAATAGAAATAAAAACGAACTGGGCAATTATCGACCTTTTCCAACTCCTTCTGTTTTTTTTCTAAGGGTTTAGAAAAAAATTATACTATTTCAAATGACAACATATGCTGATAATCATGACGTAATTAGCTCAGCGCAGTTCGGTTTTCGCAAACCACGATCCACAGAAACTGGCTCTTTCGGAAAAAGAACATATACCTAGAAATATCTGAAAAAAAGGAAACTCACTCTCGGTTTATTCGTAGACTTTACTAAAGCGTTCGACTATCTAGATAATATTTGCTACTAAAGAAGTAAGATATGCATGGATTTCGTGGCCATGTGTCAAAACTTCTACTCTTTTTTGGGTTATGGGGATATTTATACAGCGTGTAGTTGGTCAGCCATTTCAAAGTTGCGACGAGTCCCACGCTGTAGATGAGCAATCTGGCCAGTGCAGTACAACCGCTAGCGTGGGGTCTTTAACATGCACCACGCAGTAGTGATACACGACCGCACGCCAGTACGATGCTCATCCAGATCGAAACGGGCAGGGGTGGGGCTCGAACCCAGGATCCCTGGGTTCTGCAGCGCGAGCTTTCGCTCCACGCGCGTCGAAACTTCTATTCTCATATTTATCTTCTCGCAGACAGCATGTTAATATAATCGGCCACTCATCTGAAGTAAAACGGATTGAATCGGGGGTTCCCCAGGGAAGCATTCTCGGGCCTTTTTATTTCAATATATATATATATATATATATATATATATATATATATATATATATATATATATATATATATATATATATATATATATATATATATATGTGTGTGTGTTTTTGCCAAGACTTTCAGAAATCCTAAAAATTAGGGCGTTTGAAAAAATAAGAAACTGTCTTCGGGAACAAACTACCAGCCACGGCGGACGTCAGGGATCGCCAAAAACATACTAATTAACCAGCTAATTAATTAAAATTTGTTAGTTAACTTTTTAATTAGGGGAAATAGACATATGGTTCCAATTAGAAAGTTGCTGAGCGTTATTGAAAACCACAAAATCAGTGGTTTTCAGAAAGACTTTGAGCGCGTGAGAAGCGTAGTAGTGCACTAAAGTTACCGCTCTTTGAGCAGGTACAAAGCTAGCGGTTGCGATAAGGCGCCCACGCGATTTTTCCGTCTCTTATCTAGCCCCAGCCTTGTACCTGCTCCACGAGTGGTAACTATAGTACAATACTACGCTTCTCACGCGCCGAAAGTCTTTTTGAAAATGACTGATTTAGCGATTTTCGATAACGCTCAGCAACTTTCTAATTAGAACCATATGTCTATTTCCACTAATTAAAAAGTTAATTAAAAATTGTCAATTAATTAGTTGGCTAATCACTATGTTTTTGGCAATTCCTGACGTCCGCCGTGGCTAATAATTTGTTCCCGAAAAAAGTTTTTTTTTTTTTTTTGACGCTTTAATTTTTAGGATTTTTGAAAGTCTTCGCAGAAACACCCGGTATATATATATATATATATATATATATATATATATATATATATATATATATATATATAAGTGATATCGTAAATATTAGTCACTCAACTCAATTTTTTATTTATGCAGAAGATATGAGCTTATTGATTGATGGCGTTGACGCGTCGGACCTTATTGATGACGCGAACGAAACACTAGAAAAGGTTGATAGATGAAGTAAACATAATGCTTTAAAAACAAGCGCCCGTTAAGGCAAAGGCCGTTATATTCCGACCGAAGAATAAACATATCAATATTACGAAGGACATTCTTATAAATCGTTCTCAAACAGATATTGTTCACGCGTTTAAAGCTCTGGGCGTTATTTTTTTCAAGAAAAATACATATAAATCATATGATATCGAAATTATCTAGACCTCGTCGGTATTCTATATTCTCATAAACGTATCTTACCACTTAGAAGAAAGTTAATATTATATACTTTATTATTTTTTCACATTTCAATTATCGTTAACTCATATGGGGCGCTACTGCCTATACCAAATGCTGATTGTTGGGCGAGTTGGTATTGTACGTGAGAAAACATGATTGCGCTTTAAGGCAAGGACAGAGGAAGAACAAACACCAGGTCCGTGGCGGGGCCACATACTGGTTGAGATGTGGTGCGGTGACGCAGATATATTTACGCTAAGGCTCTTGGATTAAATCAGTTGAACGTTAGTGCTTTGTGACGTCTGATCTTCCTCTGTCCTTGTCTTGAAGCGAAATCATGTTTTCTCGCCTATACCAACGTCCAAAAAATCTTCATGTTACAAAAAAAAGAAGCATCTTTAATGCGCCACTAGAGCATCCAATTGATGATCCTTTTAGTAATATTGGTGTTATGAAAAGTTTTGATTTATAAAATTATCGTTTATGTGAAAGGTATAACATAGAAATAAATTTATCCCGATATCGCACATAAAAACTTATCGAAGTTAACAGACAACATGTATAGAAACCCAACACGAATTAAAGAACTATGGGAGTACCCTTTTTTAGAAAAAATTACGGCCACCAAAGTTTAAAATATACTTTGCCGACTACCCTTAACCAGCTTAGTAGGCAGGAAATTTAACTTACCAATATTATATCGGTAAGCATCTTACGGGAAATGTTTATTTCAAATGTTTATTTCGAGCCAAATCGTCCCCGATAAGGGCTAAAATCTGTTGAGTTGATGTTTCCTTTCGCGTTTATTTCACTGAGGCTCTAACTTTCTCTATATGTTTTCACTATTGCGTAAAGTGCATCAATATGGTGCTTCTCTTGTATACCATTAGTTCTCTTTTGAAATTTGTTTTTCATATATGTGGTGCAGATGTCATGTTTTAGTTTTGTATAATTTCTTTTGTCCCTGCATCGCGACTGCTGGTTTAGGTAGCTCCGGGTTCGTCAAGCTGTTTTTCACAGCTTTCTTCCCTTGTCACCTTTTCAACATATTTTTTTTGGGGGGGAAAGAGTAAATGTACTATTATCATGATTATCTTAATGATAAGGTGTGCCGGATAATTTGTAAATAAAATAAAGCTAGCAACTAAAAATATCTATATCGAACTACGCATGAGACTTCGCCACCCAGACAGAGCACAGTTGTCCCCAAAATTTCCCTAGAACATCCTATAATCTTTCTTCCGCGATATGATAGTTTTGAAGACATCCATGGGATTATGATCTCCAGAATATCTCATACGGGAAATCTGCGGGACATTTCTGCAGAGGCTCGGAATCACATTTGTTCCAGTTCCTTGTTTTCGACTCTCTCACGGACACTTCCCCATCACTTGAAATCGGAGGCTGAAATAGTCGCTGTCGAAAAGCCTAAATGACCACTAAATTCGGGTAAAACTGTAAAAAAGAACGCTCTTGTGCCCTTTTCTTTGAAAAGGTAACGCGTTGCCGTTCCATCTCCTACAATGTACCAGGGAACGGCGCCGTTCCTCCGTCCCTCTTAAGGTTCCTTGGAATGCCGTTCCGTATACAACACGGCTGTGGGCAGAGGGACGAAATATTCAAATAAGGTTGTTGACATTGTTTAGAAAGTCAGACTCTCTGTTAACAAGACGTTTGACGTACTGAAGTTTGCTCAGGATTCAAACAAGCCAATATGCTTTCTCACAGATTTTTTTTCGACGTTCTTTGTATTGGTTTGTGAAACCTTTTGAAGGTACACCCTCATGCCTTTTATATCGTGCCACGCCTTCCTGTGTCGATATGTTAAATTCCTTTGCATATATTCTTACCATGCGGATCATGCTCTCTGTAACTTAATTCATAATAATTTTAATAACGAATGTAGATAAATTTCAAAGCCAGTGTCCGGCACGGTAAATATACGCAAATTGCAGGCTGAGAACTCGAAAATCCCACACTTATAAATTTTTTTATTTTTTTTTGCGAGAACATAGAGCGGTTTTAGCACACTGCCCAAAGACATGACAACTCAAGGTGGGGCAACAGGCAGCCTAGAGCAGGGGTCTTGAAGCATTTTGGCTTCGGGGCTGGATTGGGGACTTGTTGCAATCTGGAGGGCCGTACATTGGACAATATAAACGAGGAAATACTAAATACCTAAATAAACATTTAAAAACAAAATCTTAAATTATAACAAAAACTCATAAAGGAAATGTGAGGTGGACATATACTTGTACTTTATTTGTAACCGCAATATTTCACTCTTTATGACATTACAAAATAACTGTGACCCTGAGAACTCACCAGGCTTAAATAAAAGCACATAGGTGGCATATCCACACAGGTCAGAAAGCTAACGAAAATGATCGATCGGATCAGACAACCACGCACGATATACACGAGAGCGCAAAGTAATTTGTTTTCATGGTTACGCAGACATGAAGTACGGAACTACGAATAGTATTTCTGGTGATGACAATGTGGAATAAAGAATATGCCGAGAGAACCCGCATTTTGGTGCACTTTTCTAGGCATGTGCGAATAGTGAATTTTGAGTTCGAATCAAATGGGAAGCGAATTGTCGCTTTTGCCGAATAATTTCGAATCTAATATCGAATAGTTTCTCCAAGGTTTTCGCTACTTCAATATGCCTAAACAAAAACCAATCTGAATTCGAAGATTGTTCTCAAGTTTTCACTTGTCGATATCTAAGCTAATTTTCATCTAACTATATTTACGGACTGTGACCTCAAAGTTCATTGCCTATATGGGAATGGCACGCAAAAGTAAACGATGCATTTACCATAAAAGCAAACCTATAGAAATGCCCACCTAATTGAGGAGATTTATAAATATTGCTATTATATGTAAATACTCCTTATTGAATCTAGAACTTGAGAAAATATAAAAAAAAGAAAATCATGAGTGATGAATGTCGGTTGTCGGGACATCTCTTACTAACACATTTTGCATAATAGCCGCAGTTTAAAGGGAAACTGAAGCGGTTCTCTATTGGAGAAAGAACACATAAATTGTCTTCATTTGGCCCCCAGGGTCACGACTATCGAGAGTAGTTTTCAATTTAGTGCATGGAGGCTGCAAAAAATAATTTTTAAAGTACCGATGAAGCCCCCCCCTTCCTGGGGCGTGACGCCATACTAGGAGTTTTCGGAATCTCTGCTCTCGCGCATCTTCAGCGCCGGTCAAAGCTATGCACGCTCGCTCTTGTTATTTCTAAAAACAAGATCTGAAATAGACGTCACAACTGGCATCAGTGAGGAAAAAAATACCTGGCAAGCTTACAGTGCACGCGCTGCCCACACGAGCTACACGTGCTTGGCGGCTCAAAGATCTTAGTGCGACGTCGTGACTGGTCGGAGCTTTTTGTGTTTTCTCGCGTTTAGTTACATCTTCGGAGAAAACGAACGTAATATTCAGATTCACGGGATAAAGATATGCCAGAAATCACCTCCAACTAATTTTTTGTTTAAAGATGTGTTTCAGCTTCCCTTTAATTTGGAAAATTTTGCTGTAGTGTAGATAACATTAACACTGTTTCAATTTGTTTTTACACACACCACGCACGCGCGTGCACCATCCGGTTAAAAAAAAAAATTTTTAAGAACGTGATTTTATAACTTTTTCCGAAATTCAGTCTGGCAACTTCGTTCAATATCATCATCAAAGAAATTACATATGTCCGGTACCAATGGCCGCCTGCTGGTTACAGACAAGGGAAGAAGTTGAAGGTGCTTATAGGTGGCTTGCACTGACGTCACATCGCATACTTTTGACCACCTTATAAGAGGAGGAGAGGGAAGGTGATTTTCTAAGAATTTGAGTGGCGGGTTAATCTTTTATAACCTTCTGGGAACGAATAGCGACATCTGTGGGAATTCGGGAAGCACACAAGAGGATCCTGATAAGAGGGGAGCTCCTTCTTTCCCTTTTCTCTGGTGGTCATTGGAGCGCTCTCTGAATGACGTCCTGTGCAAGCCATGTATAAGCGGATGATGCTAGGCCTATATTCGAGACGGTTCCACGGGGCTACACAGGAATATAATACAAAAGCTGCGTAAGCGTTTAATTCTAACTCTGGTCCAGTCAATTTGTTGGCGGCTCACAATCACCTCTAAAGCCCCTTGATGTATATATTTGTTTTTTCTCAAGGCGTTCATGTAAGTTGCCGCTTTGTTCTGACCGGATGTACTTTGTCACAATCTAAACTGAAACTGAGAACGAACTGTCCAGTGTGTGAAGAGCGCAATCTCGTCCGCCCATGTCTTGCGAAAGTGGCGGTGCCGGATAAAATACTACAGACTACAGGATCGCTAGGTTGGACATTTGAGAAAAGGTACATGGAAGTGACGTAATGCAAAGGAGGAGCGTATCCTAGCAACACTCACGTGGCGGCTCTGCCCACTTTGACGCCGCTACGTCATCGCAAACTTGACACCCGTCACCCGTTTCAGCGACGTCCGGAGCCAACCACCGACGAGCGGAAGTAGCTACGCATTCCCTGAGGCGTCCCTACGCGCGGGATACGGGGTAGGATTTACTACGACGCGGGGAGCAGTTCCTGCGTTTAGCGAAGGAACGGCAACCAATCCTGTGCGTCGCTGGCCGTCGCATCTGTTCTAGTACAGGTAAAAGTATTGAAAAACAATCAAAACCTTTTGGGCGTTGTTAAAACAAACCGCTTTTTTGTACCCTTTTGCAATATATTTAAGAATTAATTGGAGAGAAAGTTGTTCCAATATTATGCGGGATGTGCGCTACGCGCCTTTTTCAAACCAATATGTCGAACCACGAGGAGCCGGGTGTGCCGAGGGCAGCGGAGGGGTCGGCGGAACCAACGGGGAGCGCGCGAGTGACGGCTGCTTTAGTCAGAAACAATATTTTTATCTTTCGAGAACTTGCTATTGCTGTGCTCAAATAAGAATGTTTGGCGCAACATCTGTGATAATTCTTTCAAAGTGGTCCAGTGTTTATATGGTGGTATGCTAGTCAGAGAATATATATATTTTTTTTCCTTTCGAAATTTAACTATTGTGCTCAAATAAGACCAGAGTGTTCAACAAGATATCTGTGATATATACTTAAGATTGCCCAATTGCTTACATGGTTCCAGTCGATGCTCAGTTTTACTTCCAAGAATGAAATATTACATTCCATGCTATCACACTTTTATTCATGAAGTCACAGGTTTTTCTTTAAGAAATAAAGCAATTTTCAAAACAAACTACATGTGCACTGTCTTGAGATAACACAAGCACCTAACTTTGATGAAGTACCATAAAAGAGATAATAAAATGGAGCAGAAGGCAAGACGCTTTGAAGCATTTGTAAAATGAAACAATGCCCATGACAACAATATCCCTGGTTCAATCAGCAACTAAGAAAGCAATCTCTGCAAAAGCAAGCATTTCTTTCAAGAGGTAGTCTAAATTACTTCTGAGTTCTTTGCAGGGGCAATCCAGATGATTTGTTTGTCTGGCAACTAAACCTCCGAACCTTTTCTGTCACTGTCGACTGCGTCTCGTGCCTTCAGCTCATAAGAATAAAAAAAAGGCTGTATCGATTTCACCGCGATGCACTCGACACGTATCCGGTGGCAGCACGCTGGCTGTGCGACGAACTTCACAAGGTGTAGGAGCTGAAGAGAGTATGTAGCTTGTGGACGGCCATGACTGTGGAGCAGGAAGCGAAGTGTGCACTTTACGGCTTCCACGCGCAGGACTTCACTGAGGGCAAGGATGTGACGGGGTCCTTGGTGGTCAGGACCTCAGTCGTGGTGGCGAGAGGTTCCCTGTCGCTGGCGGCGTCCGTGCTGGGCACCACCGCAGCGAGGGCGCTGAGGCAGAGCCGTTTATACTGAGAGAGTTTGGCCTTCTTAAGGAGATTTTGACAGTCTGACAACCACAGCAGCGTAGTCTGACAACCGGGGGATGACTACTTCCGTCCGCCATATTGTGGATCTGACTCATAGGAACTCTACGCGATTTCTCAGGAATGAACAAGACAAAGAAGTAACGCCATATTGTGTTATCGCGAAATCCGCTTGTTCTAGCGGCCAACAAGCTCCGCCCATCGGCCAAACTCTCTCAGTATAAACGGCTCTGCGCTGAGGGGCTTCCCGACGGTGTCCTTGGTGGTCGGGACTACTGTCGTGGCGGCGGACCCCTTGCGTGTGGCGCTCCGCACGGGCACGTCTGCGGCGGGTTCCGAACCGGGCGACAAGGCGCTGCCTCAGAGCCTTCCCCCTGTCCGAGAGGCCGACCGGAAGGCCGACCGGAGGGCCGCCAGGACCCAGCCTCTCGGGAGCCGACGCTGACCTCTCCGAGCTCGGCTCAGAACCGTCCGAGCTCGGCTCAGAACCGTCCTAGCTCGGCTCAGACTCCAACTCTGACTCTTCAGGGTCGCAGTCTGACTCCGGTTCTGGATCGCTCGATGCAAGGCAGATGTTGTGGAGCACTGCACATGCCGAAATAATGGCGGTGGCTGTTGAAGGGTGGTAATACAGAGCCCGGTGCCTTTGCAGACACCGGAATCTGTTTTTCAACAGCCCGATGCAGCGCTCCACAACAGACCTGATCGAGGAATGCGCCTTATTAAACCGGCCGCAAGCGGTGGAGGTCGCGTGGTTCCAGGGGACAGGGGTGATGAGCCAAGGCTCCAAGGGGTAGCCGCTGTCACCTGCACATGTAGAGGATGGAACATATTACATTCTTTACTTTTTAAAATAAAAGGCAAGAAAACAGCTGTGTGCAAGTATGTCAATTATAATGTAACTTAAGTGGGACTTAAAAGTGTGTTAATATTTCTGCACTACAGTATCAGTTTACATTACGATTAATTAGCACCAGCTTGCCTGCAAACTCCCTGTTATTTCATGTAACTATGTGTTTTCCTGGTGGGTTGTATGGGATGTGTGCTCGATTCCTTAGGGGTGCTGTGTTGTATGCAAGTGCATTATTAGACCCTTGCATCCGACAGATAAAATCTCTGTTGCTTTTGGGAGTGTGGCCGTGACCTTAGGCACGGGCAGAGCTGAACACGCTGGCCTTGTCTTTGGCAAGCAAGGGGATAAGGCGCCAGTTCGACGAACCTTTTTCCTAATCCTCGGTGGAGTTGGAGATGGGGAAAAGAGAGGGGGTGGTTAGATTGGAAAGGAGTCAGGTCCTGTTGGGACACGGAGGGTCTAATAGGAGGAGCTATATAAGCAGACCGAAGAAAAAGGGTCAGGGAAAAGAATCCAGTGTGTGGGACAGAGTCGACCCGAGGACAGATTTGGCGAGCCCCAAGTGGCCAAGGAGAAATTGATGCCATTCCGTACAAACTGACGACCGTCAAAGCGACCAGGCGAGCCCCCAGGTATCAGTGAAAGAGCTCCAACTTCATGCAAAAACCAACCAGCAAGAGGGTACAGGCAGACAGTAACAGTGAGTGGGCCGAACCGGACAGCGACTCGCACTGCGGTCGCATGCCTTGCGTAGTCTATCACTATCGTGAGATTGGTGTAGTGTGGCTTTCGTAGCCTGCAGAGTGTGAGAGTTATGTGGACATAAACAGAGATTAATGGCCAAACTTTGGGTGTTGTCTCAATTCAAGGAGTTCCAGCAACTGTGTCTGTGTGCCTCACAACAAGCACAGTATGTGCGGTACTGTGGCTTTCAAGCAGTGGGAGCCACCGTGTGCGTAAGGAATGAATTTAGTATGCTCACCAAGCAGGAACCGGCCGTCGCGTGGCACCTGCCCTTGCTCGAGTTGGTTTCGGAGCCAGGAAAATTGCCACATGAAGGAGTCGTGCACCGACCCGGGATAGCGTGGGTCGATGCACATTATCCGGCAGTCGGCGTCACACACCTGAAAGTGAGAGAGATATTGACATGTAATTACCTGAATCCACAAGTAGTAGATTGTACTTATGGTTCACAAAGCAGTCGCAATTTCAGAACATTTTAAGTTATTTTGTCTGACACATGCATGTCAACACACCTTCCTGGAAGCAGGGTACAACTAACTACCTTGAAACAAAAATAATGTTTTTTTTTTTTTTTTACGGAAGCTTGCCCGTTTTAACAGACAAGTATTATTTTTGGGAGAAGAGTCTCACGGCTCACATGCTACGTGGAGCACACGCTCGCGCAGTCGTGAGACCCCACAGCCCGCAGTCATAAAACGGCATACTTAAACCGTATCGGCAATACGTTTTTTTTTCTACAGATTTGGGGCGCGTTTTGACAACGTAACATGAGTGTACTTACCACCATCACGTTGAGGGCGTAGAAGTACTTGCGGCACCAGTACGCCGCCTTCGTGACGGTGGGGTCGTTCTTGGACGGGCCGACGATGGAGACCATGGTTCCGTCGACGCAACCGATGACGCCGGGTATCCTACCGAGCAGCCTGAAGCCCTTCTCCGCGTCGAACCTCTCGCTCGGCGTCTCGGGGAAGTGGATCCAGCCACGCTGGACTCCGAGACGACGCACGATAGCGACGGACACGGCGCGGACCGCAACGCTGACTGTCTTTTGGTCCCGCGCTACGTGTTCGTCGCTCGCCACCATGCCTTGGAAGCTCCCCGTGCCGTAGAAGCGCAGTGCACACAACACTTGAAGCTCCACAGTCATGACGTGGTACGCACTCTCCTCACCTCCGGTTCCTCGCGAAGTTCGTCGCACAACCACCGCACCACGATCTTGGGCAGGCGGTATTGCTTCCGAAAGATCTCCTCCGGGAGCTCGAATGCATCGCGGTGTTCCCGATACAGCCTTTCTGGCGAAAAAAAAAAAGCTCTATTAAAGAAAAAGTCGAAGTGACGAGACGGCGACACCTCGCCGCCGAAAACATGCTGCCAATGACACCTAGTTCCGAGCAAGTACCTTTTGAAACGTACTCGGTACAAAACGAAACGTCATTTTGTTGTCACGTCCGGTAGCCGACTCCGCCCAGTTTTGCCGACTCCGCCCACATTTTTCTAGGGAAATTACGTCACTTTTGTTTCCAACCAATCAGACGTGATGACGTCACTTCCGTGTACTAAAAAAAGGTACATGTACAATGTCGAACCTAGCTATCCAGGTTCACCTCAGCCATTAGTACGGCAAAAGTGAAACTGATACTTCAGTCCGCAGATGGCACTGAATTCCCGAAATGGTATTTCTACTTTTCGAAGTGTTGATCGTGGTGGGTTTGCACCGTGGAGCGCGCTTCTTACCGAGCACCGGCGCACTGCAGAGAAGCAACAACCGTAGAATCGAGCTTTGCGGGTGTTTGTTCTCAGCAGTACGCGGGTTCTCGGTAAGAAGCGCGCTCAACCGAGCTCGCGGTCAACGCTTCGAAAACTAGGAATATCAGAGTTAATCTCGAAGCGAATATAGAATGGCGTATTATTCGAAACTACAATTCGAATATTCTCACAACACTGAAGTTTTCTCTCAAACTTTCTGATATATTCGTTCGCGCTTTTGGTGCGTGTCGCGGCACCGAATTTTTTTACAAGCACTATTTATTTTTTTCCGTTGGTAGCAGCGGGCCGCGAATTGGGCGTCGCTGGAAAGACCGCGGCCATCCGAGAGCCGGAACTGGCTTGAGGTTCGGGGTTTAGAGAACCCCTGGCGTCTTTATCTTTACAATATGCATCATGTTCATATCTTTTTTTTTTTTTCAGAGGCTTCATATTGATTACTCCACATATTTCAAGTAACACAATATTAAACACGTCAATAAAGAAAATAGACAATTGTTCGGATCATTTGCCTACGGACACAGTGAAGTCAGTAGCAGTAATCGTGGACTAAAAAAAAACAGTCCACATTGAATTAGACGGATTTCCACTGAGTTCATTTGAAGGTCCCTTACTCTTAATGTTTCTGATAAGTGCATTTCGACATACCACGTAACTAGGGTTCCGTGATTTCGGTAAATACCGGAGCACAGCCCCCACTAAAGTGTTCCTCTGGTTTTTTTTTTCTCTTCAGAATTAGTGTAGTTTTTAGTGCTTATTCGTATTGGTTCGTTTTCCAAGTATTCGGGTCATGCGCATGTTCCCTGGAATTCAAAAATCACACTCCCGCGTCTTATTTCCTTCAACATAAACTCGAGTAAATATTTAAAAAAAAACCTGTCTGTCGCTAAAATTGACGGAGAAAAACACCAAATCTGTTGGAAAAAAAAGGTAAATCCCGAGAAAACACCTCGAATTCGAAGCTAATAAACCCCGATGACACGGAATCCTACCAATAATATTTGCACGCTCTTATTTCTAGGAATGGACAGATTCAGTTTAAACAAGTACAGTTGATGATATGTTTTTTTAAAAGATTTGCTGACTCAGCATATTTTCCGTTTTTCATCTTTCTATTTTACGAGTACTTAAAGTCCTGCGTTCTATGCTCAAGAAAACTGCGTTGGGGAAGGCGATTGTTTATATTAAACGAAACTAATTTAGAGCTCTGCTAATTATCGAGTGTTTTAGAACGTTAAATATTGTTTCTATCAGCAAATAATTAATGGTTCAAGTGCAGATTTTCACGGTGTTAAAGAAAGTAAAGGAACTTAATAAACATAAACTGAAAGTGAAAAGGACAAAACAGGAGCACAAGAAATTGCTTGCACCACGCGCAGCTGCTGGAACCTCAATTTCCAATCAATGGATATATATGTTTTATTTTTATGCCATATTTACATACCAAGTTCCGTGCGCGCTCGCGCGTTTTTCAGGTCTCGTAAAAATTAAGCACCCGCAAAAATTCTTGGGCCTCCCAAACCTTTCAGTCGGAGGAACAACTCTTGGTGCTTGCTATACGTCAGCAGTTTTTTTTTTTTTTTTGCTTTGGGCATTGTTTTTTTGCTTTTATACTAGCTTACGCATCCTAAGCAGAGCGTAAGCTGAGTAACTGTAATGCGTTCCTTATTTTGGCTCGGAGACCACTGACCGTATACATAGTTTTGACTTTTTGATGGCCTAGTTGCACAAAGCCAACAAACAACTTTTTTTTTCCGTGCACAAAAACAAATTTTGACCTTAAGCTCGGCGGCCCGAGAGCTCTTTCACCCCGCTTACTCGCGCACAGAAAATTATAAACTTGTTTCATGTCAACCTCGACCACTGAATCTCAAGATCACGTTGAGTTCCCTCCTGTCGTCAAATGAATTCGTCGATTCGGCGATTTAACACTAGCGTATAGTGTTTACAAAATAATATCCGCCAAATGATAAAAAAGACATCTGTAACTAGCTAGAGAACACATCTCTATGATATTCACTATCTGCACCACCGAGTGAACAACACTCAGGTGGCGCTAGACGACACGGTTTTTAGACTCTTCACTCGTGACGCTCTGTAACAGTTCAACAGCCTCTGTGCTTCTATTTATTCGAGACACGGGGATAACACAGGGCTGTAGGACAGTAATAGAATGCGAAATTTTTTATATAGTCCACATACCTAGTAGGCATGCGTCCATTTGCGGCGAGTCATATATATGATGTCCCAAGCAACCAGGCTCGACCTAAAATGGACCGTAAAAATCGACGCCGGCAGGTAGCAGTCTGAACGTTTCGTCAAAGATGTATTCCGCACGTCGGTATTTTCTTGTAAAATTAGAAAGCGTAGCTCTTTTTTTGTAAAAAATAGGGCCAAGAAACTTGCCAGGGTCAACGGCGGGCGGCAACGCGGACGACCAAGTCAAGTTGCGGGTGTATTTGGCGATCGTATTGATAGATGGCGCTACCTCTTTATCGAGACTGGTCGCGACCACGGACGTCCTCTTCTGCCTTTGATGAGTGCTCACGTGTTTTCCTCGCCTCGGTTCTTTAAGCCTAACAAGCCCAAGCGAAGGACCGTTGCCCGCGTCAGCGGGGTTCGTCCCGAACCTCAGCAGCCTGGAGGAGACGGAAAATGGAACACCCGGTCACCAAGCCGGCCCAGATAGGGACCCCGAAGCTTTTTTGGGGACAGTTCTGAAGACCCCAGCAGGCACGCTCCGAGTAGGATCGAAGAACCGCGCCATGACAACAACGAGACCTTACGGGACCAGAAGCAGCGGTCCGGGAAACTCCACCCACCCAATAATAGCGGGACAGGCAACTACCACCTTCACGATAGATCCACAGCATGAAGCCCACCTATACCTGGCATTCAAGAACAACCGTCAAGGGATAGAGAAATACCTCACAAACAAAACAGAGATCGAAGCCTTCCTCAAAAACAAGAGCGCTTTCGAAGCGTACATGGAAGAGAAAGAAGAAAACGACATACTGACGCAAACATTGCAACGTTCCCAACATGACCTACCGGGAGATGAGGTGCTGACAGAGAGCTGCACAACTCCGGTTAGGCCAGTGCATACGACAACACCAACCTCCGGGAGTAATGAAGGAGCATGGCAAGGAGTGAAATATCCGAACAAAGGTCACGATATCAAGATGTATCAATCTCAACCAAGTAAGCCAGCCGAAGGGAAACCCCCAACTCAAACCATTGTGTTCAAACCAACATGCAAGCAGAGCGTACACACTTTCACAGGAAGAGACATATATTCAGCGATAGATAAAATGGGAATTCGAAACAAAGATGCCTACTTGGTAGGCATCTTTGTTCCCTTGGTAGGCGCCTTGTCCTGTTTCCCTTCGTCTGTGTCCCTGTATTTTTTCGGCGCTTTTTTGCTTGCAATGAACCAACTGGCCCAAATCTCCACTTTAATGCCTACTTGGTTCACATGAACGAAAAGTCTGACACAATAGCCATGACAACCAAAAACCCTCTAATCAAGAGCAAAATATTTAGCATCGGCCAAATCGAAAAGGGCCAAAAATGCTATGAGGTCACACCCTACATGGCTACTTCAAGCAATGAGGTACGAGGGTTGATATATCTCCATGGAAAAGATATGACCGAGACACCGGAGTCGCACGTGGAGGGGCTAGACTACCTCACTAACAATATAATCGCAGCCAGACCCATTGGTGAAACCGGAAAGACAATTCTCGTCACCTTTGAAAGAAAATTTATCCCGAAGAAAGTATGCTTTCTTTGCGAAGTGCTCAGTGTGGCAGAGTACAGGCCCCGGCCTCTGGTATGTTTTACGTGCCACAAGCTCGGGATAAGTCGGACGTGTGCCCCAGCACCACCAGGAAGTGCGACAAATGTGGACACACATGAGGACATGGATGACTGTGAACTCGAGCCTAAGTGTAACAACTGCGGTGGCCCACACATCGCTGCAGGTAATGATTGCCCAAAGCGACAGACTCCGCCTAGAAGGAAACCGACTAGGAGGCTTCTTCCGAACCGACGCTCTCCAGGGAATGCAACCAAAATGGAGAAATCATGGCCTCCCTTCCCAGAAAACGCATGGAGTACTCCTTTCAGGTTTGCCACAGGTACGCCACCGATGATCTTTGGACGCATCCAAGAGGAGACCCCATCATCCATGAGGCATACGACGGTTTCCCTCGGGAACTTCCCTGCAGACATCGATTGGATGCAATTTAACGAAGCCCGAATGACACGCCTAAAGGCGAAGCACGATGCTATGTAAAGTGCCATTCACGAGATTAAGAGTACGTTGGCTAACATCATCAACCGATTTAATAGATATAACTCTTCCTCTATCCAGTGCAAGTTCCCCAAAGAAACAGAAACAACGCCCTCCCTGGATCTTTCAGTGGAACTGCCGAGATTTCCGCACCAAGGCAGCCGAATTAATACTGTGTATACATGCAGCGTATGAAAGACGATGCGCCCGTTGTTATACTCCTGCAAGAGACAGTAGAGACAATGCCCACGATTCCTGGATACTTTACCCTTACCGCTCCCTTCATTCCACGATCCAGCAATGAACGCGGTGACTCTCTAGACGCTCCTGACATGGTCCTCATCCTGGTAACAAAACACATTCCCCAGTCCCAAATAGACACCTCCTGTGTCAACATCGAGGAAAGAGAAAGTGTTGGTGTCAGAATCCGGCTAGGAAATAAGACTCTCCGCTTGTACAATGTGTATCTCCGCCCCAATCAGTCGGAGTCCGGTGATTGTGCGTGGATTAATGAAATAATGAATAACACAAAAGAATCGGTCATCCTCGCGGGTGACTTCAACGCACCCCATAAATAATGGGGCTACAAGAAAACCCTTTGTAGGTGGCGCCTCATAGGATCACTCTGCAAGAATCACAATCTCGAACTTCTCAATGCCGCCAACACCCCAACTCCCTTTGGAGCTTCAGAAAAACAGGATGAAACGTCCCAGGATCTGACATGGGCATCCTCGGACCTCAAAACAAGGTGGAGCGTCTATACGGACAATATGGGAAGTGATCACGTTCCTCCCTGCACAACACTCTACATTGGCTGCGGCCCACGCAAGGAAATACGTTTCATTAAATGGGACACTTTCCGTAAAGCACTCTCTACTCTTAACAACACTGAACTTACCCTGCGCATCCAAAAAGTCATGCGCAGTGCTCAATCTATATATCAGGTCAAGGAAGACTCCCCATATCTGCACCTTCATCTCCTAAACCTCGCCCGACTCCAGGCACTCTAACAATACAGTAAGAACAAGTGAGGCCAACGCCTTAAAATTAAACTCTACCTCGCTACCGCCAAAGCCAAACGATATACCCTGGAGTTCGACAGATCCACAATGCAGATACACTGCAATTCATGCAACGAAAGGACAGGGCTCAAGAAGGTCTGGCGAACCTACAAGGGCATGGCCGGGAAAACTAAGAACAAGAACACGGGCACCAACTTGGCCCTGCTTGTGCACATTTCCGAGGACGGGTTGGCAACACTGGCAGCAGAAACATTCTTTCCTCATCCTTCTACCTCATCGCCTTCTGACTGCTACCACATCTAAACAGAAAATGCGGATCTTCCCGAAGACTCCCTCTTCACTATGGGAAAACTGGTGTTTGCGCTGTACACGGCCAAGTGCAATACCGCCCCTGGCCCAGACCGCATAATACCCGTGTCCCACTAGAGCGACATACAGAAACAAAAGACAAAGAAAAGCCTCAAACCAGAGTCTTTCGCCATTTGAGAGGCTTTGTAGAGAAAAGGAGGCTATGATCAAACACGAGCATCATGCACGCGAGGGTATCTTGGCAGGCTTGCAATCGCTCGTGCTCATTTCGCGAGCACCGAACGACTAAACGCCTGCCGAAAGTACCATCGCGAGCATGCTGCATGGGTTTGAGGCTTGTTGCTGTCTTTTGTCTCTGTCTGTCGCTCTAGTGGGACACGGGAATAACCATTAATGCTTTACGCAATCTCCCGGAGGTCGACATGCAGGATCTGCTGAACTGGTAATGATGTGTGGCAAACAGGGCTGCTCCCCAACGATTGGAAGCTCTCCCATCCCCAAACCGGGCAAGTCGCTTACTAACATCAACAACCTGCGTCCCACCTCCTTAACATCTAACTTTCGTAACGTGATGGAAATCATGCTCCTCACTCGAATCACGTGGATTTTAGAGACTTACAACAAATTGCTTCCTATGCAAACCGGATTCCGCCCTAACCTTTTCACGCAATATAGTCTCGCGCTCATACATCACGACATTATCGCACCCCTTACTTCTGGTCCCCGCACGATCGTTGCGGCCGACGTGCAGAAATCATTCGACACAATTCCTCATCACACCGTAATCCGCGCCGCTAAACGCCTCGGCTTCACCGGTGCATTCTAAATTTTGTGAAGTCATTCTCAAAAGACCGACAATTTCAAGTCATGGTAGGCGCCAGCTCAGGGCCCATCACACACAATGCAACGGGAGTGCCTCAAGGGGCAGTTCTTTCGCCCACCCGCTTTAATATTTCTATGGCCGAGCTTACCTTCCGACTTGACGAAGCAGAAGGCCTCGGTTTTACAATATACGCTGACGATATCACTTTCTGGACGGCCGGCGCCCCACTAGCTGCACAACAAAATACACTTCAACATGCCCTGGACGTGACCTCACAGTTCCTCGAGGACAATGGCATGGCTCTGTCCCCCACTAAAACTAATTACATCATCGTAGCCCGCCGCCAAGGGCGAAGTAAAAGCTACAGCAATTTATTCAAGCTGTATCTTTACAGAATTACACTCGAACAGCAGCCCAGGCTCACCATCCTGGGCCTCTCACTATTGATCAAAATGGAGGGGCCAAACGCTTGGTGCGCTCCATTACAGCCCATTGGAAGCACGGCCTATACATTATCCGTCGTACCACAGACAAAACCTGGGGTGCTCAGCTTCTGCGTCAGTTGATCCGTTCACTCCTTATTGCTAAGGCTGTGTACGGGTACAACTATATCCAATTGACTCGTACGCAGGGGGGTACGCTTGAAAATCGTAATCGCGCATCCATGCGGTTCATCACTGACTTACCCAAAATCACCCCCGTGGCCCAACTCCACTCGGCAGCACAGCTCAACTCCATTAAAAAGATTGCCGCTGAAATGCTCATCAGTCAGAAACTCCGTCTTCAGAGAACCCAGGCCGGCCGGCGTATACTGAGTCACCTGGGAGATCCCGTACCCCAGGTCCCCAGCATCGCCCCTCCTAACCCTCCGTGGAAGGACACGCTACTTGTAAACCTAAAACCACTCCCACAGTCACACGGCCTGCGTCCTGTGAATCGCAAGCGGGCGGCTGCAACTCGGCACACCAAAGCCATTACCATACTGGAAGCGGACAAGCAAAATTTACTAATTTACACTGATGCTGCAAGGGCGGGTGACGGAGAAACCTGTTTTTCCTATTACTCACACACCACCCGGTAAACATGCAGCAAAGTTGCACCGTATTCCCCAAGTACCAAAACTGCAGAGCTCCAAGCAATTCTGTGCGCCATTCAGTCACACTCACATCACTACGGTAGGCGTATGCACGTATTCACAGACTCACAGGAGGCAGTGCGAGAGTGCACTCTCCTGACCAGCCGCAATAGAACCGTTCGGGAGCTCCGATCCGTATGTAAATTATTCCGCTGCAATGGGGGCCAAGTAATAGTAACGTGGATGCCCGGCCACGCCGACATTCTGGGTAACGAGAAGGCGAGCACAGCCGCGAGGGTTTTATTACTTACCTTTGAACCCTCACAAGGCTGTGTCCGCCCCTTCCCATTCCAGTCCAGCCCAGGTTCCCATGGACCCATTGGAGCGCAGGGAGGCCACTCGTCTCGCCAGAAAGACGCGACTTGCTGCTTTCCTTCCTCGGAAGGAATGTCCCCTCCCGTCTGGATACACTCGATGGGAGAGGATCTGCCTCCGTAAGCTTCATGCACAAACGGCACTGACACCAGTGGGGAGCGCCAGATTTCACCGCCCTATTTCCGAAGATGATGTTGGCCCTAGCCCACTCTGCCCCCAGTGCAAAGTGCCGGCGAAGTGCCCTCACATTATATTGAACTGTCCTAAGCAGTCCATGCACAGGGCTACACACCTCAATCTAATGCCGGCCAGCTATCGCCCCACAAGTTACGCGGAATGGACATGCTCACACTACACAAAGCCACCCGACCACCGGAAACACATTCTCGACTCGCTGCTTGCCTTTGTGCGCACAGTGAACCTTCCCCTGTACATATAATTATCGTTCCTTCCTTAACCTTTCTCTCTGTCCTCTTTGGTGCTATCTTCCCTCCGGGAGAAATACCCTGTCGCTTTCTTCGCGGGATGTGCGTGCCGGGGAGAAATGCCCGGGATTTCTACCTCGTGTGAATACCCCAGCCACCGTTCCAGATGAATGCAGTTCAAGCGGCACGGCGGTCATTTCGTTTTCTGCTAATAAAAAAACGTTTCAGTCGAATCTCGGGACCACCGTTGTTTATTAGAATGAACATAATCTTTTTGTGATGTACCTTTGGTTTAAAAATAAATGCGGACGAAAATATCAAAACATAAAAAAAAAACGTGTTTGCATAACGACGGCGCTTTTTCTACCAATGGATTTCGTGTGCCTATCGTCTGCTTTCTTTCGCTGGTCGGCTACACATTCGGACGCGTTCGGACGCTGCTTCCGACGCCATCTATCAATATGCGCGCCAAACAAACCCCGCAAACCCAGGCAGCACATAAACGTGAAGAAAACGTCGAAAGAACGTTGAAGACGTCTGTAACCTGACGTGGTACAACGTCGAAGGCCCGGACGTTACCTTCCTTCGACGTCGATGAAACCTCTAAGTATCCGCGAGAAAAGGTGCACAGAAGGTTAAGGGAACGTTCCAAATGACGTATGTCACAGGTCACATGCGCGTCTCAATGAGCCGTGGCGTCTTCCCTCGACGTTTCTCACACGTCTGTTTACGACATCCCGACTACCAAGGACATGCACAGAACGTCAAGAAACCATTCCAAGTTGCGTTCCCTAAACGTCGTGAGAAAGACGTTCTGTACACCACCCCCCCCCCAAAAAAAAAAAAAAAAAAAAATTTTTTGAATTTTATTGCAAAGGCAAGATGTTCTCATGCAAGTACGAAGTAAGAAACTAAAACTCAGATTTGGTACGAACTGCTTATTTGAGCTATTTTCATACACGAGATGCACTATGAAGCGCCGCAAAAGACGTCCTTGGATGTGCCAGCCTGAAATATATAAAAGAAAAGAACGTCTCAGTCTGGACAGCATTATAGAGGAATCAAATCGCAGCACTTACACTGTATGGAGACTCAAAAAAAAAAAAAAAGAAATCCCGGCGACATAGCAGCCTGCCTCGTAGACGCCGTAGACGTGACGGCCGCTGCTAGTTACTGACTTTCGGAAAAAGCTGGACCGGGTTATGCCCAGAGCTGTTCTCCCTGGGCCAATTCGCAGAACAGAAAATCCAGTGAAACATTTTCGGAACGAACTGAAAAAATACGTACACACAGAATTTACGCTTGTCAATGGACCTTCCCCGAGAAGCGGTCTGTGCACGTGCGAGCGCCCGAAGCCAAGTGGCGGAAGTCGGCACGAAAAATCGAGGAAATTCGGAAGGAGGCTGTGGATCAGCGAGTAGAACACGGAATTGCATCATCTAGATAATTGTGTTACATACAAAAGAAAAGAACGTGGACTGAAAGAAAAACATGACGTTTGGGTGGACGCCACGGATGACCCTCTTTGAAGAGGGGATAGTGTAGCGGCGAGGCCTGAGGCGCGTGCCAGGACCCATAGAAGACGACAACAACGCGCGTGCAGAAAGCAAGAATGGCGCAATTCGATTCGTTCTACTTGCCATGGGCGTCACTTCGCAAATTAAAACCGAAACAATATTTTAAACAAACTAATAGTATAACAAGCACACGTAAAAGGGATAATATTCCCAACATGCCTTTATAATATTTTTTTTCTTTCAGTGTACATTGGGCTTTGTATATGCCCTCTATAGCGTAATGCCATGTGCAATTAATAGTATTTTGTAATAAATATATAAATGCATAAATAAATAAATTCCTCAAGCTCTCAAAAATTCAGTTTTCTTGCGACTCTTGAACAGTGACACTTTGGCCACAGCTGTGATTAAGCTTTTAGCAGTGAACGCGTATTATACGTAATTCTGCGGCTGGAGATGGAGCTGAAAAAGCGAAAAAAACACAAAGCAAAGGTCGTGGTATGACATCGCCAGGGCGTCAATGACAGGACAAAAAGAACGTAATTTAATTATGGCATCAACATCGAACAAAACGTGAATGGTCGACCTTGCCAGTACGTCCTGCATGACGTTTACGACGTCTAGGTGTGAACGCGATATCACTGAAACGTCACTGACGGGACAATAATGTAACGTTCCTTATCCACAATATTTTAACGTCGAACAAACGTGAGTGTTCGACGCTGCTAAGACGTCTTGTCTTGACGTCGTGGTGCCGATGACGACGTTGATGTTGAAACATGACGTCGCCAGCACGTCACGGACAGGACGATAATGGAACGTCATTTATAGACATCACTTCAACGTCAAAAAAACGTGAGCGTTGGACGTTGCCAGAACGTCGTGCATGGACGTCGTGGGAACGTTGACGACGTTTGAGTTGAAATACAACGTCGTCACGACGTCAATGATTGCACTCTAATGGAACGTTATATATGGACGACACCTTAACATCGAAGAAACGTGTTCGAAGTCATGCGGGACGTCACGGACGCCCAGGACCTTTTCTCGACGTTTTCACGACGTTTTGTGCTGCCTGGCACTCGACTTATTCGTCTGGGTCGTCGCCCGCCGTTGACCCTGGCAAGTTTCTTGGCCCTATTTCTTTACAGAAAAGAGGCTACTCTTTCTAATTCTTCCAAAAAAATATGACTTGTCAAACACACATTTGACGAAAAGTCCAGATTGCTAGTGCAGGCGTTGATTTTTACGGCCCATTTTAGATCGAGCCTGCCCTACCGAGAACACCAGTATAAACTGGATTTTTCGGTAGGGTGGTGACTTGGGACATCCTACACTTAATCTAGCATACTTTATCTGCAGGCGACCGTGGGCCTCGAGTCATACTCAGTCCGGCATACTTAGTCCTCAGGCGACCCTACGCGCGAGTAGCGGATTCCCGAATGACGAAGCCTAGCTTCCTGCGGGGACTCAGGACATCAATGGTTGGATCATAACTTCATAACGCATTACGTTGACAGCGCAGCGGTCGTATAATGTCCCAACTTTGGACAGCTGTCAACCAATAGCGTAAAAAAGCACAAGAAACCTCCTTCTCTCGCCATTATCTTTAGTTACCACAGGTGGGGTTTTCGCGATCCAAGAGCACGATGAGACCGAGGCCCTACGCGCACCCACCGAAGAAGCAGAACGCATACATTCCCCTCCTGAATAAATTTGAACTTGTCTAGACCATTTGGGTAAGCCCACAGAAGGCAAGAGAAAGTCGTTTGTGCAGCGCTTCCGAAACCAACAAAGCTCCTCGTAACCAAGCATGGCCACTCATATCGCAAGCCTAATGGACAGACAAACCACATTATATCTGCTGATAGTGTTAATCAGAAAGATCTAACAAAACTTTAATTTCTTGTTAAAACTTTACGAACCGCACGTCGTGATGCGTGTCACAAGCATGTGGCCAAATGAGATTGGTATGATCTATATCGAGACAACGTATAAATGTCGATGACATAAACACATACAACCTATATATAATATACAAGAAAACAGTCTGCCTCAAAGGACGTTTGATGTCCGTTGTAATAAGTTTGGCCAGTGCAGTACGATTGTTAACCTGAAGTCCTTGACCTACACCACCCCATATAGTGATTATAAGGGTGCAGATCGGCTCGATGCCCTTCCAGGTCAAAACGGAGTAGTAGGTCAAAAGGTTCTATTTTCGTCGCTAGGCACGTTTTTGTATTTTCTACTAAAATCAATTTGACTTGATCGTGACGCTTTCAGGTTCAAACGATTAGAATTCCAATGCCATGCGAACTATTGATCAACTTTCCCTTGGCCCGTGCGGCCTTGACGTCGAAACAGTAGGCCGAACGTGACTCACGTATTCGACTGCGCCATCGCTTTGCTTCCAGTTTGTTACGATTGACGCGTCAATAAGACCCAAGGGTTCACACTAGAAAAAGAAACACTATACACTTATGGTGAGTTCGCATCCTGCTTTCATTGCGCTCTAGAGTGGTCTTTCGAGAGCGCGCAAGATCGGGAGTTGGAAAAAGAGCGCCGCGACGAGATCGGGTGGTTGAGAGGGGGGAAGCTCTCGGAATGAACCACGTGATTGTGTCGCCGCGCTCTTTTACCACGACGCCAGGCTGCCATCGTTTGATCGTGTCGCAGGCGCTCCTATTGGATGCCGGCGACGCGTCGCCATTTTTTGCTCATGGCGCATCCCATATCAAGACGCGCACGTTCCTATTGCCCTGCTGTCGCTGCCGGTGACGCGCCGCCGTTTGCAAGCAGGGTCCTATTGGTCTACTGTATATTCCGGCGCCGCACCGCCGCGAGTAACTTGATTGGCGGCGAGGCTGCTTCATTTTTTGGCTCAACTGCGTCCCAGCATGTACCAGCTTGGCGGTACTTGTTTATAAAATCCATCCAGCTCTTTACATGTGAATTCACCATTGGTTTCAACTAAGGGTGGGCACGGTTTGGGTCAACGTTATTAGATTAGCTCAGTATACACGAACAGTACCCCCCCCCCCCCTCACTCACCCCGACTCGCCAAGCGTCGCTCGACGCGCCGCCAGACGGCTGCTTTGGTAACTGAATCAGGATACGTACGTTTCAACGTTACTAGAACCGTAAAAACCAACGGAAAAAAGTATTTTTGTAGTACCTTTTATTGGAGTTTAGTACAAAAGGGGGGGCGCGTGATGTTTTCTAAAATCTTTAGTTTGCAAGGTTGTGCAGCACAATTAATATTGTTTTCATACAACCATGCCTCATCGGCGATTTCAGGTAGCACGTCCCGATCTAGGCTCATCTTAACTTCAGAGCAATTTCGCGGCGCGCCCGCTGGGGACACGGGGTTGGCATCCCTTTGACCTCTTTCCATTCTATCTGTTTCGGCTCCGAAATGGCCGATTGAAGCCAAAATAGGTGTTACGTGCAGTTCCTTGAGTGACCGCTGCAGGATAAATGGCGGCGTTGTGATCGTCATTTGGCGCTTCAGCCGGGCTCTTGGGAACGAATAGTTACGAAACGAAAATGTAGATGGCGCTTCGATCGACGCTTGGTGGATTGGAGTGAGTGAGTGAGGGGGGTACCCCCCTCCGCGAGAGTTCCAGAACTTAGGTAATCTAATAACGTTGGTTCGGATCAGATAGCACTGCGTCATTCATAGCCTTGACAGTTATGGGAAAACCGACGACACACGGGCTCTCTTTGCAGTATTGAAGCTAAGAACGACGCTGCGCCATTCGGAAAGCTACTTCCCACCCCTAGATGCAGCTTAAGTTCAGGGTCAGGTGCAGCCGCTGGTACTCGCTAATGGGAAGAATCAGGCAGTGTCAAAAGTTCAAGTCACTGTGTCTTTGAAGTTTGGTTAAGCGATAATAGAACCTAGGATAAAACAGGTACAGAAACAAGACGAACACCATTCGTGATGGCTCACTTTTGACGCTTTCTGATTGGTTCCATCAGCTCGTAGCGTCGTCTGCGTTTGGACATAAGATGAAACAACGCTTAGGAGCACTAGGAACGCTAAGTCCCCTAATGCTTCTTTTTTACGAGTGACGACAACAAAACGAATGACGAAGCGCATTTCGAAGGAGCAAAATGGCGTCATTCAGTTCACTTTTTTGTTGTGCAGTGTCATTCGCTTTCTCAAATCTGCCCCGTCACGCAGTCATCGGCGCTTCAAAGACTGTCGCTACTTGTAGAGACCACTTATCTAGGAACTTTAGTAGGAACCTCTTATTTAAGAACTTTGGACCACTAAGAACAGCGCTGATGCAGCACTAACTTGAGCGTCATTTAGCACCGATGCGCCGCCGTATCAGCTTCCTATCTATAATAAAGCACAATGTCATCCATAACTCAGCGAAGCCAGCGATTGCTGACTAATAGCGCTGAAGTGTACACTGTGGCGTATGTGGGCACACTTTCGGATTCTCATTTGCGACCAGTCAGGGCAGTGAAACAAATAGCCCTAACTCAGGCAACATCAGGAGCACGTACAGCACGCTCCAGTCATTGCAAACCGTACAGGCGCGTGGTCGTCACAAGCGTTGGCGGTCGATTATTTTGTAACATTTATTGCAAGAAAGGTCACAAAATAATTAAGCTACACTTGTAGTATGGAATCGACACACCATTTCCCAACTGACTTGTGGGTGCCGCCATTTTGTTTTTGTCTTGCGCAGTCCGGGCTTAGCTGGCAATAGACTCGAAATTGCGACATCCAGAGCTTCGCTGCGCGGAAGCTGAAGCGACATCGTTTTGCGTTGTCGCCAAATGTTTTAACATTTCTCAAGGACGGAAAAGCGTTTCGTGGCATTTCGGATAACTCACAATGATGATTCTTAGGGACAAAATGGCCGATGTGTAGTTTACTTTGAGGCATAACTTATATAGGTACTCCAGCCCCAACCGGTGCCAGAACAATGGCCGCGTTTTCAAGCCACGTAATATTTTTTAATTAAAGTTTTTTTTTTCTTTTCTTAGAATTATATGCCATAGGACCGAGTCAACTTTCATGAGACGTTTCGGTATGCCGCTGAAATTATCAAAACCTTCCATGAAAACGTTCTTTTACTCTTTTTAGGTTTATACGAACCGCAGAGGCCATTAAGACGCTGGCGTCCACGAAGGAGTTGACGCGCAGTTATATCGCCCTTTCCAACATGCCAGTGCCCCTAAACCCAATGACACGAGCCGTACGCGTCCATATGAAACACGCCAACCACAAAATAAAAAAAAAGAAGAAAGAGACACATGTACACGGAACTGTTATCTAATCTACGCCATGATGGAACTCATTGAACGCAGCCATAAAGCACAGGATATCGCTGCCGGCAATCTGTTACCTAACCCCGGGATTGCTCTCGTGTTTCGACTTGGAACGACAGAGGCAACGGCTGCGGCGCGGCAGAACAAGCAGTTACGAACGGCAACAGGGAAAGCAAAGGCGATTAATTAAACCACCCCTAAGAAGCCGATGAACTGATGTGCGTTAGCGAAAAAAAAAAAAAAAAACATCAACAAAAAAGCAACAAAAGTGCGAATGTGGAATTTTCGATAGGAACATTTGAACGAAGACTGGGGCCAAGCGGGACGGCCAGAACGGAGCCATTAGCTTGATTAATTGGGTCAGTCCGGGCGCAGAGGAGTTGGCAACAAAGGGGGGAGGCTGGAATGATGGAGAACTTACTGCAGCGGTGTTGGCTAACGAGCTGAAGAAAGCTGAGCACGATGGCTTTACAACCGAAGCGAACAGAAAACAAAGCGTGTTGTAAAAGCGGCATGGTCCTTTTATACATGATCCTCCGATCGTTTTGAAAAGCTTTTATTTTGGCGCGTTGATTCAGCGAACGTTAGGAAAATTTGAATATCCTGATTTTGGCAAGCTCCTTTCTCTCGTTTGCAACCGTCATTCACGCCTCCGTCTTGCATTGTTACTGCGAAAGTTTTTGGAGAATTTATATGAAATCTTTTCACTTTTATAACTTAAGTTATAAATCACCGCATCTTTTTAAAGTTCCATTGGCCTCTACTAACGTTAGGAAAGTTTGTACATTTTATTTTAGCAAAAGTTATAACGTATAGAGTTGATGAAATCTTTAAATGCGTTCTTGAGTTTATCTTGGTTCTTAGAGGCTTCTCCCTTTAAACTTCACGGATTAGAAGGAACTCGAAATGACGAGTCAGACGAGTCATATAGAGGGTGTAACGAGGTGCACTTTGACACCTTTTTTTCTTGAAGTGAAACCGACAGGCAACGGTCGTGTAGTTGGTCCGTTGGGAATTGGAAATAATTTTCAAGTTATATAGGTCTCTTTGCTTGCTTTGCATTGCTCGATGTAGGGTGCCTTAATGTCCTTATGTTTAGGGTGAAGCCACCCTTTGTGGTACTCGATGCCGACACCACGCGCTCACGGGGAAAATACAAAGAAATCGACGAAAACAAAATATCGCCATAGCAGTCAACGCCACAAACGCGTGCAGGTATACGCTCTTTCACGCGCGTCTGAACAAAAAATAAAAATAAACATGTGGGACAAAACGGTGAGATGCCACCACCCTAAGCAAAGCGCACATGAAGGCACCCTAGCTCGATGTAGTTGTCACGAACACAATATTGATGCATTTCAGCATTTTGTTTTGTGAAAGATAGTTCCTAACAGCAAATTTTGACCTGGAATAAATGATTTTAGTTTGGAATTTTACTACTCGCGTATCATGTAGTGGGTTAAAGGAAAGTAGTAAGTGAGGATTGGTGGGGATTGCGGCCACGAGGGAGCCGGACATGGGCCTGCGAGGAATATTGACGAATGAATAAACCCAAGAATGCTCATGGTGGTTAAAATCTAGTACCTATTAGTCAACGGCAGACGTGCGAAAGTTACGGTGTTCTTCGCTGTATAGTTATTTCGTGAATTGTTTCGGTTTTGATGGTGTCAGAACTGCCACTCTGTTCGAGGCGCTTAGTTGAGTGTCCATAATAAGTGGCGCACGTTCTTTCCACGAGGCAGCAGCCGCCGGTGTGCGCGAGCACACGCAACAAAATGACGTCAAAGACCTCCATTCGCGGTTAAGGTACAACCCCACCCCTGGTTAGTGTGATTCTGAACCAACAGATGGCGGTGGGATCGCTTTCCAGGCCTGTACATCAATGCGAAAAATCGTGTGTCGTGGCGCTTCGATACAGTTGGATATTCTTCTATATCCAGAATTAGACATCCCTGGTCCCTTGCTTGGTTTTCTCTGCACGAGCTTTCTTTGGAACGCGCACGGCTGCGCCAGTTCTCGTGCAAGGGGGCCAGTTGCCAGGCTCCGAGCTCACGTCCCCAGCAAATGTAGGCAGAACAAAACGCGAAAATCGTCCTGAGCCAAATGGCGAGACACATGCACAACGAAACTACCGACGTGTTGAAAAATATAAAATTGCCTGTGAGCTGTTATCGGAGATTTCAAAGGCCAATGACACATATTACAATGTGATCAGATTTATACTGACACAAATGAAGGTGACGAGAGGACGAACAGTGAGCTCAAAAATAAAGGTTTAATCGGCGAACTTCTTCCAAAAAAAAAAAGTAAACAAAGAGCGTCGAGGCAGCAGAAAAGCAGGCGGCGATTCGGCAGCGTAACAAAGAGCGAGAGCGAGACTGACTCGACAAGGTCGCTGGCAGCTGCTATCTAGGGTGCGTCACGTCACCATCTCGAAAGTTTGGCAAAGAAGGCTCGAGAGTCGCGCGTTCGGGGTGAAGATGAACTGGCACTTTCGAGGACAAGAAAACAGGGCGAAAGTTCCGTCTGGTGCAATAATGAACGCGAATCTCCCAGAAGTCCGTGACCGAGCGTTGCTTTCTCGCCTCTGCGGGCGGCAATATGACGGGCCGGCCCTTTTATCGTGCATGTGTTTGGATCTTTGTGGATTTCCAGCAAAACGTGATGACGTGATTGTCTGGTTTCCAAAATTCGAGCTTGAGGAATTAACTACCTAAAAAGAAAAGTCTATTTTTTGAGCGGTCAAACGTCTCATTTAGGTAGCTGGGTGTTTATTTTGACCCTAACCACGAGACTGGAAAACACAAATAATGACACTCAGGTTTAGATGTTGAGTTTGGTAAACCCAACGTAGGTCTGGTGCGGGGGTCATAATAAAAAAGGCCGAGGTTAAAAATAAACTCACAGCAATAAAGAATAAGTATTATTTTGATACGAATTCGCTGATAAATTCAATGACTGACCAGGCAAAGATTCTGGGTCTGTTGATAGCTTTTGCGCATAGTTTAAGCAACTTGCAGGGTGTCACAAAAGAAAAAAATGCAGGGTTTCTTTTTACCGCAAGAATAAACTACGCATCGCCGAACGCTCATTCTCCGCCCATAGGTAGCGCTAGAGGCACAACCAGATGTCAAAGTTTCAGCCCAATACGATACGTTCTTCAAAAATTATAATTGATTTTCTGAAAATTTCAATGGGAAAATAGCGGCCGACAGATTTTTCGAATACATGGGGCTCTATAGCACCAGAAACAAAAAACAGAAAAAAATGGGCTCAATTTTTCCCATTGGAATTTTCAATAAATCACATATAGCTTTTGAATAAGGTATCCGTTCGGGATGAAACTTTGGCATCTGGTTGTGACCTAGTGCTACCTTTGGGTGGAGAATGAGCGTTAGGCAATGTGTAGTTTATTTCTGCGGTAAAAAAAAAAAAAACCTGTAAATTGTTTTTGTGCCATCCCGTGCCAGTCTTAATTTGGTGATCCATGCGCGCAAGTAGTGGTGTGAAAAAATGAAAACGATGCAAAGGGGTACGCTTTGACGTTGTATAAAATATAGTGTAAGCAGGAACATCGTACGCTGATTAAGAATGAAAGAACCCTACGTTTTACACTAGCGTTGAGCGTGTAGAAAGTTAAGGCTGCGGTCTCACGGCAGCCATCTTGAACAAGGCGTTTGTTCAACCAATAGATGGCGACACGCACCCGTGGGGTGGCCAGAACATTGGTTCACAGTGGGATGGCTCGAGCACCATCACCTTCCCCTCGTGGCCTTGCTAGCGCCGCTGCCAGCTGTGCTCAGCTGGCTCAAGTAGCGTGGCCCAGCAAGCTCATGTATGCGAGAATGTCAGGCTGGGTAAAATTGTTTTCTGATATAGGGAGATGCGGTTCGGCGGTTGTAACGGGCCTTCGCAATAAATCTTACCAAGAAGGAATCAAGTGTTGATTGGCGTGTCAATATTCCATCAATGAAAATTTCTTTTGGTGGAATGAACGCTTAGTAGACTCAGTCTTCCAAGACACCAGTGGAAGCGAACGTCAACTAAACTGCTTCGAGATTTACGGTACTTACCTCACCATTTTAATGACGACTAAAATAACGTCACGAACTATTGTGTTTCACGGGGTTCGGAAGATGTTGTAAAAGTTGTTACATTATAGGTTCCCAGAAATTTTATGGAAAGACTCAAAGTCTTCCTTGAGTCCAACGCCATCATGAACAGTAACTGAAAGCGATCCACTATTTAGTCGGTGGGTGGCGAAACGTATCCGCATCTGCGGAGTCATGATCGGTGCGTACTCTAAGTGGCTGGAAGTTTACACGATGCCTGCCACGACGTCCAAACACATCATTGGCGTTCTACGGTCTCTTTCACCCTACTTTTGCCCTACCGAAAATACTCTTCTCTGATAACGCGCCAACCCTTGCTTCAAATAAAATAAACAAGTTTTTGAAGAAAAACAAAAACGGCATCAGGCATTACATTAGTGCACCATACCATCCTGCAACTAACGGGCGAGCAGAACAGATGTTGTGCGAAACGAAAAAAAGCCCTTTTGAAGCTTACGGAAGAAGCAGTTCAGTGAAGAATCGCCAGGTTCTTGTTCCAGCAGCACTGGACGGTCTCATTTTACAGGGTAAAAACACCCGCCGAGGCAATGTTCGGCGGACGAAGAGCCACACCCGTCCATCTGATGATACAATGGCCTACGAACGAAGGTCGAGAGATTAGCAGATCGGGAGTAATGAAAGTTGATTCGGTCGGACAACTCGTCTACGTGAGGAATTTCAGCGGAAGTCGGGCCTTCCATGTAAAACTTGAGTAGAAAAGGCTCTATGTTGATTGACCAGAAGGTGTCATCCCTTTTAATACGTTGGATATCAATGCCCTTGAGTGTAAATATAACTAAATCACAAAACTCTCTTTGTGTATTGTGTAACTGCCCTTGTATTTGGTAGTAGAAGCTATGGTGGTGATTTGGATCTTTCACACCAGGCTCCTTTTTCTTATTTTTTCGCCTCATACTCCTTAGCGGTTTAAGTATGCTTCAAGAATCTTTCGGAATGGGGACACTTTACATCAACGAGGCCATTTGTTCCAAGTAGTCAATCAGGGAAGGCTGCTAGAAATCCGTCCCTCATATTAACGAATAAGCCGCACTTCTGCACAGTGCAGTTTTCCTGTTCCACGTACAGTTGTAAAGCAGCATCCTCATTGATTCTACCCTATTATGTTACGGGTGAAGAAAGTCTTTGGGTACTCGATACTTAAAAAAAGTCTGGCACTGTACGTTGTGGTTCGGCACCCACTAATGTCATCGTCCTTATAGAGCCTCATAATTGAATCATTACCTCGTCACCTCATATTGCTCTTCATCAACAGTAAGTACAATAGGCTACCGTCATATTACAATCCAAGAATTGAAAACTTGAGTCGTTCAGTCCTTCAACAAATTTATTATTTATACAATGTTATTACGTTACATTACCTCGGGACGATCGACGTCCATCGTCGATCTTCAAATACCTATACCTGTACATAAATTAGACACACAAGGGGGGGGGGGGGGGGGAGGGTCGGTGGCCGAGTGCATGGTCTAGCGCACACCAGCAGAACCGACCCCGCCCCTGCCCGTTTCGATCTGGTAGAGCATTGTACCGGCGTGCGGTCGTGTATCCCTACTGCGTGGTGCACGTTAAAGACCCCAGGTTTGCGGTTGTACGGCACTGGCTAAATTGCTCATCTACAGCTGAGACACCAGACGCCCACTGAGGCAGACTAACTTCCGGCTGTAAAAACGTACACACAACAATTTGCAATTAGACGCATAAACACAAAGAACACAGCGTGCCGCCTCTTTTCTTTGGATTCCTTTTTTAAACCAGCGAAAGCTCGCGTGTTCTCTCTTTTGAGACGGCTAGAACGGTGGCACATAAAACCCGCGTTTCTGCTACCCGGCCGCTTCCTCCTCTCATTATGTGTAGTTGGTTATAACTAAATACGCTATAATAATGGTGTTTTTTTCATATTTATTTTCAGTTTCAGTCAGGGAAAAGGAGTTTCGCGGGAACTAGACCCAATAAATGAGCTGCGTTTAGAGTATGGGCACTCTCTTCCCCGACAGTGTTGTGAACGCCGCCATTTTGGTGCTTGTGCAGAGCAGCCGCAACTGCCGATCGTCATGATCCAAAAGTGCGACATCCACAGCATTAGATTCGGTGTTAGGAAGCTCATGTAATGTTGCGTTGCTTTGTCGCAAACTGTTTAAAGTGGAGGACGGAAAAGCGTTTCTTGTGATTTCAGATAAAGCCTTAAATAACTGGCAACCACGATTTTAAGCCACAATATGGCCAAGTGTCGCTATTCTGAAGCGTAGCTTATTTAATGACACTATTCATGTTCTTGTTCGAGAGGCTTGTAATACCTGGAGGGGCCATGACGTAAGCCCCGTGGATTCCGCAAGCCACTACCTTTTGACACCTGCCTCTTCCTCATTGTTCCCGCTTGTGCCAGTAAATTAGCCACGGTTCAGAGTAACGACACTTGGCCATATTGTGGCTGAAAATCATGGTTGCCAGTTATCAGAAGCTTTATATAAAATCACAGGAAACGCTTTTCCGTCCCCCACAAATGTTTAAACAACCCGCGACAGAACATTGCAATATTGCCTCAGCTCCCTATCACCGCATCTAACGCTGAGGAAGTCGTACTTTTGGATCATGATGATCGGCAGTTGCGTTTGCTCTGAACAAGACCCAAAATGGCGGCGCCGAAAATAATTTTGGGGAACGGAGTGCCAATACTATAAAGCTCATTTAGTGACTTTAGGCATGAAGTGAACTCGGGTGTACTCTACGTCATACATTGCGAAGATACAGCAGCTTCCCCCCTGGAGTTTCTCCTGCCTTACCACCAATAAGACCTCCCGCCGTAAGGCACGTCAAAATCCCAAGGCCCATAATCCAAGCCCTTCTTCTCCGGATCACTGTATCCTGTACACGGACGCTGCATGTACGCAAAACGGAGGAGCTACTGCCTTCGTCAGTCGCACTCATCCCCACCTTGACGACCAGAAGAAGTTTGCTACATCGGACGCATCTCCTTTGCTGCTTGAGCTACAAGCCATCTATGAAGCCCTTCTCGCAGCCTCCAAAGATCACTCCATTGATCAAGTGACCATCTTCACTGACTCCGCTCAGGCCATTAGGCACCTGAAACAGACCAAGCAAGCCATGAACATTGTTCAAAAGATCCATCGTTTACGACACCATTTCGCGGGCATGGTCGTCATCGACTGGTGCAGGGCCACGGCCCTGCAGAGGGCAACATAGCGGCTCATGAGGCGGCCAAACGGGCAGCCCAATTAGAGGACCTGCAGAGCCACACCCTCAGCATGGACATCGTGACGACACTTCTGGCCACTAAGACCAGGATCCGGGCAAGCACGCGAGCTCTCATACCACCGTGCACCGCCCGGGTTCCCCCTGGTCTGTACCGGCTCCAGGAGGTGTTGCTCCGCCGCATCCGCACTGGATGCGCTATCACACCGGCAGTCCTCTCATCCTGGCGAGGAGACCACAGCCGCATCCCTCCCGCCGGCACCCACTGCCCCGCACCGGCGGACCAGGTGGATGTTCGCCATCTCATCTGGACCTGCCCGGGGATACGGGCGGATCGGGAGCACTACGTCCTCCAGGCGGGGATACGGTGGGACGATCCGGAGGCCTACAAGACCTGGACGACCAACAACGCCTGCGCTCGAAGCCTTCTAGACTTCGTCCATACCGCCCGCCTACCCGCTTTCCTTTAATTCCTTTCCCACTTAGGCCTGCGGGCCTTTCCTCTGGTCAATAAACAACAACAAGTGTACTCTTTTCCTCTTCGTATTTATTGTTTATTGATTTCAATCATATCGAATAATGAACACATTATATCACGCTGCGCATGTGTAATTATTTTTCTTAGATTTATTAACCTGACCTAGTACTTAAACCATACATTTATCGATAGTAAATCTTGCAATATATTTTTGAAATGTGTAGGTAAAAAGACACGGAGATTGATGATGATACAGACGCGAACGCCGCCCTCGGAAATTTTTTGAACATTAGAAATCAGCAGTTTGCCTGCCCTCCGCCAGGTAGCGCAACGAAACACCCAAAGAGTTTTCAATTGTTTTTAAAATTAGCTAAGCTCTACACCTATTAAAAAACCGATGCAAGATCATTGTGAAAATTTAATACATCGGAATCTATGTCTATTCCAAACAATAAATATTATTAGATGCCAATAAATCTGTTTGATGTCCAAAAAGATATGCGTCAAAAACAGGTAAGTTTGAAGGGCTCGTGAAACGTTATGACTTTGAATATACAAAAAAAGCCATCGTCCACCTCTTGGGCAACCATTGTAGAACTAAATGGTATAAAAGATTTTATCATAGTTTAATTATTTCCTAAGCGGCATTTGAAGTACCATGACTCGAAGCACAAAAAAGTGCTACGTTTGATATAAAATATCTAAACAAAAAATTTTTACGCAACATTAAGTTTTTTTCTGCATATTACCAATTATAAGCACTACATTTGTAGCTAATTTCATTGTCCTTGTCATAATATCAAATGAAAGAAGATTGCATTGTCTTTCGAATGACACCAATCCCACAAAACAGTATTCAAAAGGAGATGAGTAATGACCTGCCAAAATGTACCTAAACTGCCACATTCAGTGGGACCGTGGCCTTAAGGGTGCGTCAAAAGCTAAAGCTTGTACACATATACTGCTCAGGCCATTGTGTTTGAATGCTCATAGTAATTTGTTACCCACAGATTTGGTGTAAGTTGTGTCCTGATTGCTTACAACAGAAGGAAGGAAACATTCTAACTCTGGGTTGGTAGAAAAACTCCACCTGCTGACGGCCACCAATCATCTCGGCGCCGATTATGAATATTCACTGCATGCCAACGGTCGCGTGCTTAGAACTAGTTTTTCCCACGTGATTTCATACAATCGCAATTGTTCTTGACAAACAACAATGTTTACTCAGGCAAGCGGTGATATGTGAAGCTTAGAATATTTTCTATTGGTCGTGGTACACCTGGCACGTTGCATATGTATTTTTTTTTTTTTTAGAATTCGCGAAAAAGAATGCTTTTGGGTTACCTTGGTCTCTAATAATTCATGTAGCACACAAACGAGCACGAACTGAATTGCTGTGGGAAAAGAAAACAATAATGATAAACAAGCATGTAATCACGCGAAAACTGAGGGCATTGCACATATACAGAAGGTAAGCTTTGTTTGACTAAATACATTACCATTAAAGTATTTGGTTTTATCCTGCGAGCGAAGCGGAACATACAAGTGCGAGCATACTGTCCTGAACTACACTTCCAGTAAACAAGCGCACCATCCAAAGCACCGAGCTCGCTTTTATAGCGTTTGGTGCGCTCAACGATCCCTCACTGGAACAAGCGCACCACCCAAACACCGAGCTCGTTTTTATAGCGTTTGGGGCACTCAAACCTTTGAAAACAAAATTATAATCAATTCTATTATTTCAATCATTTTTATTAGGTGTGCCTATGCGTTTTCCTTTTTTTTCTTTTCTTTTTTTAACTTTTACGTTCAGCCGCCATTTTCTTAGTTGTATAAACTTTTTCCAGAAGTCTGACGACTATGTCTGTTTCATTATAAGTAAGAGCCACATAATCAAAGATGTAGAGAAAAAAATAAAAATAAAAAAGAACGCGAACACACATTAAAAATGCAATAAAACGGCGCATTCAAAATTAGTCGTTAGTTTTTTAGAGAGCAGCAATTTCGTAGGATAACATTGTTACCCGATGAAGGTTATAAAAAATGTAGCGCAACTGTTACCTCGGGGTCTTTAACGTGCATTACGCAGTATATGCGATACACGATCGCACGATGGTAGGATTTAGATGGGCGACTGAACCCAAGGTCCCTGCTAAAGCCACTTGATAAAAGCGTTTCTAACAAGTACCGCCCACCATTATTGTGAAAACGCGCAAGACACGTGCCACGAGCGGGCGCTCCGCCGCCATTCGCTTTCAAGGGCCAGTCAAACGGGCAACTCGAATTCCATTTACAACGAATGACATTTGAACGATCGGACAATCAGCGCGCGACACTCCGAGCGTGGGGTGTTCCACGCGCGACAGATCTTGAGCCGATTGGTCGATCACATGAATGTCATTCGTTGTAAATGACATTCGAGTTGCCTGTGTGGCACGTGTGCCACACGGGCAACTCTAATGTATTTATGCTGCGTCGCCATTTGTGTCCAAGGGCCGGTCGAGACTCGGGCCTCTTTCACTGGCACCTTTGAGTTTATTGGAAAGATCAACGCAAATACATCGAGGGGATTTAGTCCCTACACGCTCTGCAGCGAGAGCTTCGTGCTTCGAACGGAGCTCGCGCTAGAGCATTTCTCCACGTGCTCTGATCTACGGTGCCACAACACACACGGCCAAAGATCCCCCACCGCACTTGATTTATCCTGTGAGCTAGACCAAATGAGCTAACTTAGAGTACCGGCAATTTTCCCCCCGATATTGTTTTGGGCGCCACCGTCTTGGTTGTTAATAACAAATCAAATGCTACTGCCGGTCGTCATGATTCAAAAGTGCGACTTCCTCAGCAATAATTTCGGTGTCAGGAAGCTCACGTAATATTGCTTTGCTTTGTCGCCAACTGTTTAAGCATTTGTGGAGGACGGAAAAGCGTTTCCTGTGATTTCAGATAAAGCTTCAGATAACTGACAACCATCATTTTAAGCATCCAGATGTGTATGAAGCGTAGCTTATTTAGTGGGTCTAGTTTAGACCGACCGCATAGGCACAAAAAGAGAACGAACAGCTTAACTTCGCGCTCTTGGCGCTGCTTCAGTGGCTTCATCAGCCCGTAGCGTTGGTTGGGCTCCGAACTAAGGTAAAGCAAAGCAAACATTCAGGTCTTAGCGTTTCACAAGCCAAATCAACAAAAAGCACTTAACACGCACAAATAAAAAAAAAAAAATTATTGCGGGTTTATTTTGACTAAGAGTAGATCTTTTGACGTGCAACCGAAATCTCGGATTGGCCTCCATCGGATTGCGGGCACCTCGGCCGATATTTAAACCCGACAAATATAGATTAATGGGCCAGCGCATTGGCTGAGAGGAACTGAGACGTTTTAATGTCATTGCCACTTAAGAGCCACCGAGGTGGTCTTTGAAACAAAATATAGTCGAACCATTCTGACAAGTATAGTTTGATATCGTGAATGATTTATGTAAGTGATATAAACATTAAGATGTTTTCGCATACGTGGCGGAATCTGAAACGGCAGAATGCATTTCATGGCGCCCATTTCATTTGGATCGCGTCGGGAATGTGCATCGACGTCAGTAAAACGCGCGTAAAAGTTGCTGTGGTGCACCCGCAGCCTCGCGCTTGTTGTTCTCACCTCTCTGGTAGACTGTATTTCTGGCTCGCTCACTGCGGGCATCCAGGCATCTGACACCCTGACATCTGGCGCTTTTTCTGTTTTTCACATGGTGTTCCAAGCGGAACACGACGGAAAATGCACATCAAGCTGTTCTAGAACACTTGTCGCCATCTGTACTTTATATTAGGAAACTACAATTCGCCGTAACTGAATATGAAAAGTTTGAGGTCTTATAACATTCTTAACGTGTAACATATCGATATGGAAGTTCTGGAAAATGCAATATCGAAGGATGCTTCATAATTTAATGTCTCGTTATTTTGATTAGTTGACGTGATTCCGTTTTTATAGCGCCATAATATATTACAATTTTAAACTTTACTTTTTTATTTTAAAATATACATTATACGTATAGTTCGTAGCTTACTTTTTTATTTTATTACATCTAACCGAACGCTCACATAAAATATCGAGGACGATGGGACGTTATAACTCGAGAAATAAATGTTTCAATATTAGAGACTGTGGTCTATTAAAAGCCAAATATTTAACTAACAACTGAAAATAATCGTGATATCAAGACATTAAAGCATTGTTGAAAAACGGCTCTTTATTTGACACCAACTTTATAATTGTAAGATACATAAAAAGAAAGTTATCAGCCGTCGGAAAAGCACCAAAACATCATGCATAGTGGGGTTGCACCTTAAGAGGGCAGTGAAATGCATGGGATTCGGGCCAAACGAGAATAAAGGCAGGCTTTTCATCTCTACAAGTGCGAGCTACGTGCTTGTTAGACCAATTAATCGCTTACCTTTTACGCCAGGCACCACTGTGTAGATGAAAGACTTGTCTTTATTCACCTTTGGCCCGAAGCCCATACATTTTACTGTCCTCTTAACCGCGAATGGAGGTCTTCGACGTCAATTTTGTTGCGTGTGCTTCCGCACACCGGCGGCTGATGGCTCGTGGAAAGAGCGTGCACGACTTATTATGGATACAAAATTCTTTGGTTCAGTATCCCTTTAACAAAATTTACATTTTGTTAATAGTTTACAAGCCCCAGACAGCTCATTTACATGAGCTGTCTGGGGCTTGCCGAAGCTGAGCGTAAAGGTTTACATGACATTCTCAAAAGCGCAGCGCATATAAAATTATGACTCGTCATTGTGACATCGAACAACAATGCAGTGAATTAATAAAAAAAAAAAACAGTTTAAACTGTATTATGGAACAGGAAAATCTAACTGGATTTATTGCTCGAAACTTGACATCAAGTTTGCAGCAATGGTCGGCATTTTAGGTCGCCCTCACTCACCATCGTCCTCACAGTCACACTCACATTCAGCCCTTCACTCACCCTCACTGAACCTCACGGCCCTCACGCACTCACGGCCCTCATGCCCCTCACGCACTCATGGCCCTCACGGCCCTGACGCACTCATATCCCTCACGCCCCTCGCGCACTCATGGCCCTCACGCCACTCAGGTCCGCTTCAGATGGGGCACTTTCGCCCAGAAACTTGACGTCGCAGCACCAGCAGCACGGGCCGCCCCCCACGTTCACACGCAGCAACCAATTGCTGCAATTTGCCATCATGATTGCTGTATATATCCACGAGGCCATATAAGGTGCGAAACTTGCAACCAGGCCTCTCCAATGCCCCCAGCTGAAGTTCCCATCAGTTGGCCGGACACCAACCAGCCATGGTCAAGCCTTCATGTAGATTATGCTGGTCCGCTGGAGGGTCAGATGATACTAATTGTAGTTGATTCAAGCACCAGGTGGATAGAGGCGGTACCGATGACGACGGCATCGGCCGAGACCACAGTGGAAGCGCTCCGCGTTATTTTTGCGCGGTTCGGGCTGCCAATAACCTTGGTGTCAGATAATTCACAAATTAACAAGCGCTGTTTTCAAACAGTTTTTGCAAGACAACCACGTACAGCACCTGACTACGGCTCCATACCATCCGCAGTCAAACGGACTAGCCGAGCGTGCGGTGCGCACAGTTAAGGGGGCTTCACAAAGTATTGCCTGGCAATCTTAGAACAAGGCTTGCCACATTTCTCTTCCGCTACCGGAGGACCCCCACAAAAGATGGGAAGTGTCTATCCGAGCTGTTACTCGGCTACCGCATTCGGTCCAGGATTGACTGCTGTCTTCCAGACCACTCGCACTCACGCCCGTCCAAAAGCAGCAGCCGTCCTTTATTCGCTGGCAGGACCGTGTGGTCATGCAATTTTGGCGTAGGACATCGCTGGGTTTCTGGAGTCATCCGGTCGTCCGAGGGTGCCCGGATGGCAACGGTGAATACTTCACAAGGGGAGCAGCGGCGGCATGCTGATCAGCTCCGGACACGAGTTCCCTCGCCAACGGGCCGGCCTGCGGCAGTTCTTACACCTGCTACACGTTCAAGTGAAGTGGATGACCAAGGGACCACCTCACCTGCTACATGTTCGAGGGCAGTGGATGACTAAAAGACCACCTCACCGGTGCCGATTCTCAGAAGATCGACCAGACAACGACGACCTCCTGAGCGTTTAGATCTTTAGGAGGGAGAAATGCTGTATATATCTGCGAGGCCATATAATCATCATCAACAAACTCGGGAAGGGGGGGGGGATCTCGCGGCGTTCGCTCAAGTAGCCATCTTTAAAAAGCCATTATGTTCCTTTCATAAAGTGTTCTTTGGATTGTATCTCTTCCCGGCGTTACTTAGGCTGCGATGTAACAATCATCATGAAATTTTATTTTCCTTGCACTATTTAGACACACAAATACACGGTATAAACGTTATCCATTTAAATCTCGTTGAGAATACTAATGCATATTTCTGAAACAGTTCATTTCCAAAAAACGTTCAATTTCAAACCAGAATTAAGTATTCCGATGTTAGCCTGAGTCTGAGGCAGGAAAAGAGGAAGTTTCAAAGTAGATGACCAAGGCACCACCTCACCTGCTACATGTTCGAGTGCAGTGGATGTCTCGATGTCTCGATGTCTCGTCGGTGTCTGGTCGATGTCTCAATGTCTCGATGTCTGGTCGATCTTCTACTTTGAAACTTCCTCTTTCCCTGCCTCAGTCTCAGGCTAACATCAGAATGGTTAATTTCCACCAGCTCGCCTGCGCACTCACTACGGTATCAGAATTAAGTATTTTGTTGCCATCATCACCGGCACGAGGCATCACGTGGAAATATCGCGGCCCTTATTGGATGCAGCCGCTTCAAATGTCTTCGAATTGCTCTGAGTTGCTCGTTTGTTTCGAGCCTGACCCGATCTCAGCAGTTTGCGTTCATCTAGGTAACTAGGGAAAGCTAGGGAAGAACCCGCCAGCAACACCAAAATTGCTGAGAAAGTTGCTCCGTCTGAAGGGGGCCTCACGCACTCACCGCCCTCACACCCTCACGCACTCTGGCCCTCACACCCCTCACTGCTCTCACGGCCCTCACACCCCTCACACCCCTCACGCCCCTCACGCACTCATGGCCCTCAAACCCCTCACGGCCCTCACGCACTCATGCAACTCACACACTCATCGCTCTCACGAACTCATGGCCCTCATACCCCTCACGGCCCTCATGCCCCTCACGCACTCATGGCCCTCACGCCACTCACCACCCTCACGCCCCTAACGCACTCATGGCCCTCACACCCCTCATGCACTCACCGTCCTCATGGCCCTCTCGCACTCACGGTCCTCATAGCCTCAAATCCTCACGGCCCTCACTCACCCTCACACTCATGAATACTCCTGGTTCAGAAACTCACTCACCCTTTACCTCACCTGTGAAGATGAGGGTGAGTGAGGGTGAGTGAGGGCCCTGTTGAATATTTTCCACAGCGATCAATCAAAGAGAGAAGACGACGACGATCACGAGAGCGGGCTTAGAGGCAAGCATCAATTTTTTTTTATCCGCCACGGTACGAGCTTGAAACGGACATCGTCCCATTAAACCCATTTCCATGCTTTGACCAGTAATATCGTCCAGTTATTTTACAGAAGACTTGGTGCCGAAGCCCGGAAACTCGTCGCCTCATCAGCGGCCCTTACCAGAACCGGAGGACGATCTGACGATATGAAACGGGTCTGAACAAAACGGACGGCTCGTGGCGCTCAAACAACCCGGCTGATCAATGAGGTCAGTACAGTATTTTCAAACGAAGCCTACGACCTGAAAGACCTTATATTGTTGCACGAACGATTGAGCCGCAGCAGCGAGGAGCTTAAGACCCTGAATCGGGAGTTGGAACAATTTGTGGCAGATGGAGATTTAGAGCAAGAATACGAGAGCGTAAGGAATTACGAAGACAAAGTGGCCAGCGCTCTAGTGTCACTGATTGACCGGCTGAAGTGCAGTCAGGCAGTTGCGGCATCTCTAGCGACGCCTGAAACGGGAGAACAACACCGCGAGGAAAGTCCAACGTTGGTGGCAAAGCTACCAAAGCTGGAGATGCTGAAATTCGACGGGGGTATCGGAGAGTGGTAATCCTTCTGGGGTATGTTCATCAACACCGTCCACGAAAATGCGCAACTACGGAACATCGACAAGTTTAAATACCTGAGATCACTTCTCAACGGAACAGCTGCCAAGGCTATCGCTGGCATTCAAGTTTCGGACTCCTGGTACTCCGACGCAGTGGAAATTCTAAAGGGACGACTTGGCGACACCATACTTATAATACAAAATCACCTAGCTAAGCTTCGAACTCTGCAAAATCTCAAATGATCCAGCGACATATTCGCCCTACAGAATTTATTTGACACGGTTCAGATCCACATCAGAGGACTGAAAGATTTAGGAGTCGACGCCATTTCGTACTACGCTATGTTGCACGAGATTTTGTTGAAGGTTTTACCTTGAGACATCGTTATAGAGTATTACCGGCGGCAAAGCTTCGGTGGCCCAAGCCCATCGGAAACAACATCGGCAAGCGGCGACCTAGACGGAATTTGGGACATTTGAAGGTCGAAGTAGAGATTCGAGAGAGGAAGCATGGTTCAGACCGAGCTACAAAAGACAGTGGTCGGTCTCCTGAAACCACTGTAATGCCATACTCGATGCCATCAGCAGCCGTACTTCACAATCGTACGAAGCCGTCGCCTACAGATTGCTTTTTCTGCGGCTCGTAGACGCACAAGACGGAAGAGTGTGACACAGAAAGGCCTTTAGAAGAAAAGAAAAAGTGAAAGCCGTTTACAAATCCCTGTAACGCCGAATTGGAGCGCAGCTCTTGAGGAGGAGGAGTGAAGGGTACTGAGGGGAGGGTAGACCCCTCCCCCTTCTCCTCCTCCTCCCCTCATTCTTATATATGCTCCGGGGGGGGGGGGGGGGGTGTCACGTGACTTCGGGGAGGGGGTCACGTGACCTCGGGGAGGCGTGACCTGGGGGTGACCTCAAGGCCACGTGACCCCAAAGGTGACCCCCACGTGACCTTGGGGTCACGTGACCCCAAGGTCACGTGACCCCTCCAGGTCACGTGTCCTCAGAGGGGTCACGTGACCTCAGAGGGGTCACGTGACCTGGGGGTCACGTGGGGTCACGTGACCTTGAGATGACCTTGGAAGGGGTCACGTGACCTTGGGGGTCACGTGACCTCGGGGGTCACGTGACCTTGGGGAGGCGACCACGTGACCTCGGGGGTCACGTGACCTCAGAGGGGTCACGTGACTTGGGGGTCACGTGACCTTCAAAGGGTCATGTGGGGTCATCTTGGGGTCACGTGACCTTGAGATGACCTTGGAAGGGGTCACGTGACCTCGAGGGGTCACGTGACCTTCAGGGGGTCACGTGGGGTCACGCGACCTTGAGATGACCTTGGGAGGGGCCACGTGACCTTGGGGGTCACGTGACCTTGGGATGACCTTGGTTACGCCGACGGCGACGGCGACGCCGCTCAAGCCGGGAACGGGCCCCTAAGAGCTGCGCTCTAAAAGTGAAAGCCGTTTACAACTCCCTGTAACGCCGAATTAGAGCGCAGCTCTTGAGGAGGAGGAGGGAAGGGTACTGGGGGGGGGGGGTCAAGTGACCTTGGGTGGGGGTCACGTGACGATGCGGATGCCGATGACCTCATCAGTAACGATGTCGATGCGGATACCGATGACGTCATCAGTGATGATGACAATGACGATGCGGATGCCGGTGACGTCATCAGTGATGATGACAATGACGATGCGGATGCCGGTGACGTCATCAGTGATGATGACGATGACGACGCGGATGCCGGTGACGCCATCAGTTACGTCACTGATGACGTCATCAGCGACGATGACGATGACGATGCGGATGCCGGTGACATCATCAGTGATGATGACGATGACGATGCGGATGCCGGTGACGTCATCAGTGACGTCACTGATGACGTCATCAGTGATGATGGCGCTGACGATGCGGATGCCGGTGACGTCGTCAGTGACGTCACTGATGACGTCATCGGGGGTCACGTGACCCCGAGGGTCACGTGACTTGGGGAGCCACGTGACTTTGGGTGTCACGTGACCTTGGGAGTCACGTGACCCTGGGGGAGGGATCACGTGACCTTGGGTTGACCTTGGGGAGTCACGTGACCTTGCGTGTCACGTGACCTTGCGGTCACGTGACCCTTGGGGAGGGGTCACGTGACCTTGGGGTGACCTTGGGGTCACGTGACCTTGGGGGTCAGGTGACCTTGGTATGACCTTGGTTACGCCGACGGCGACGGCGACGCCGCTCAAGCCGGGAACGGGCCCCTAAGAGCTGCGCTCTAAAACAAACTCGCATAAGACTGGCGCTGTTACAAGTGTACAATGAGAGCTCATCAAGCACAGAAATGCAGACGGCGTATATCGTGTGGCACGTGCAAAGGGAGGCACGTGACAACCATGTGTGAACCCCGCAGAAAGAGTGTGAAGGACAACGCCCAAGAGGAAGATTCTAAGGCATTAAATGCCTTCACTGCTGACAGCATCAGAGGAAAGGAGAAGCCGCAAGCCTTGGTGCAGACATTCTCGTCATGGGTCGCCGGTAACGGAGCCTACATCTATGCGAGGGGAATTCTAGACGGTGGGAGTCAACGGACATTTATCCGAGAAGACGTTTCTCGTCGATGCAAAATGCGGGTGCTCGGTGAAGCAAACCTCAACATTAACATCTTTGGATCAACCGAGCCGCGAAAGCAACAAAGACAGATCGTTGAAGTGAAATTGAAAAGTCAATACCATCAGACAGAGTACGTCCTAGAAACGGTGGAGGTACCACATATTTGCATGGACATCGAAAAGCTCCCAGTAGACCTTGGATTTATACAGTCTCTGCAAAAAAAGGCAAAAGGCTCGCAGATGCGTGCCTATTTGCAGTAACCAACTCGGCTGAAGGTATCAGCTTGTTGATTGGAGCCGACCAGCTTTGGAAAATTGTTAATGGAGAAGTCACCCGAAATACATGCCAATCAATGATGGCTGTCAATTCGCGCCTTGGATGGACTGTGCAAGGACCGACGAAAGCATCGTGTTCCTTGACTAACCAGTCAAACGTGGTTGCGTGCGCACTTCGTATCAACGCACTTCAAAAAAAAAAAAAAAGAAGAGAGAAGCTTACAAGAATTTTGGGACCTGGAGCAGATCGGAATTTCAGGCACTATGGTCAAGTCGGCGTATGAAGACCAGGTACTCGAACGATTTCAGGAATCAGTTCGTGTCAGCGAAGGGCGTTATGAAGTATCCGTTCCGTGTAAAACCGACTTGACGAAGCAGCTCAACAAGAACAGAGACCTGGCAGAATCTAGGCTGCGTGGACTGGTCCGCAAGCTGCAGAGGGACAAGGTCCTTATGGAGAACTAGGACAGTGCTATTCGTCATTACCTGCAAGACGGTCATGCAGAAGTTGTTCCCGACGCAGAAGCAAATAATGTCATGAATGAGCCCGAACATCTCTACTATATGCCACATCATGCAGTATTGAAAGAACAGTCTGTCACAACAAAAGTGAGAATAGTTTCGATGCGTCCTCGCACAAACAGGGACAAGACAGTCTCAACTCTCATTTGGAAACAGGCCCAAAGTTGTCAGACGAGCAGCTGCGGCAAATCCTACTGCGGTTCCGAACTAGGAAGGTTGCAATGACAGCAGACATTCAAAAGGCGTTTCTACAGGTTTCAATCAGGACCGAGGATCGGGATGCTCTTCGTTTTCTTTGGTTCGCGAGCGCACCCGAGACGGTTTGGACTCTACCGCCATTGCAAGATGGAGAATGATGAGCGTGCCTTTTGGAACTACTTCTAGCTCCTTTTCACTCACAGCTACGCTCCAGCACCGCTTTCAGAATATTGACAGACACAGAGAGACTGCCGATATGTTGGCGAAGTCATTGTATGTCGATGACCTCCTCACTGGAGCCGCAAATGAGTCGCCTTTAAAATATACACGGAAACTCAAGAAATTATGCAAGCGGCTGGAATGACAATGAAGGAGTGGACATCAAACTACAAGGATTGACGATGGCGTTTCACTGAAGGTGGCGACGAAATTTCTGATATACCGGCAGAAAGAACTCCAGAAACAAAGATCCTAGGTGTGGTATGGAGCACGTCCGAAGACACCTTTAGGGTGTCAGTTGAAGGCGTCCTAAGTTTACTGGAGTCACGAGTCAACACTAAGAGGTTCATTCTCCAAGCATCGGCGCGAATATTTGATATCATGGGTCTAATCGCACCATTCACGATTCGGGCGAAAATGATCTTTAAGAAGCTGTGGGAACAAGATATTTTATGGGACGCTGAGGTTCCTGTAGAGATCAGCAATGAATGGAGCACGTGGTGCAACGAACTTCATCAGCTTCAAGCACTCGCCATACCCCGATTCCTATTCCACGAATTTTGAGGATTGGAGCGGTCTACCGAACTGCATGTGTTCACGGATGCCAGTCCTCAAGCATACGGCGCTGCAGTCTACATTCGATCATCTGACAATGATCCTTTGCTATTACTAGCAAAGGCTCGTGCCGCCCCACTCAGACGGCAAACGCTCCCACGGTTAGAGCTGAAAGGAGCACTCATTGGAGCACGGCTTTTGAGGTACGTCCTGAAGAGGTTTGACACCAGAGGACTTTACCTGCTACACCTGGACAGATTTCATGATTAGTCTGAAGTGGTTCAAGGGCAACCGCAGCGCTGGGAAACGTTTGTCGCAAATCGAGTTGAAGAGATTCAACGGCTGACAGTAAATTTCCACTTCAGGTATTGTCCAGGAAAGGATAACCCGGCCGATTTTCTCACTAGGGGAATTTTTGCCGAAAGACTGAAGGCTGCCCAAGCTTGGTGGGAGGTCCAGTGTGGCTCCAGAGACCCATTTATGAATGGTTCGACCACTGCGTGAAAGAAGCTCTGGTGGAGAAGAAAGACTGCATACCTGCTGCAGTGCTACCAGCGAAAACTAGCTCTTTCGAGCCGTTGTTCGACCTCCATCGTTACAGCAGACTGCAGAAGGTAATCTGAGTTACTGCCTGGATACTTTATTTTATGAACTGTTCAAGCGAAAAGCTGTTGGCGAATCACCTCTCAGCGGACGAAGTAACCCGAGCAGAACTGTACTTGATCACACATGTTCAAAATTCGGTATTCTCTCAAGAGATAACCTCACTGACAGACAAACGGCAAGTAAGTAAAAGAAGATCGCTGAGCTCAACCCCTTTCTTGATGACAAAGGAGGGTGGCGAGAAGGTGGAAGGCTCGAAGAATTGCGTTCCACAGAAGAAGTAAAACACCCTCTCATTCTACCATCCAACCACAGCATAACGGAGTTGATAATTTCAAGTAAACACATCCGAGTTCTACACGGAGGAGTCGCTGAGAGACTAACGCAATCGCGTGAAAGATTTCGGACTATTCGAGGCAGATAACTGATAAAGAAAAGTACAAACAACTGCCCTACATGCTCTAGATATCGGCTCAATCCACTGTCAGCACCTACAGCTCCTCTACCTGGTGATCGCATCGAGCCAACAAACCCTTTCGAGATAGTGGGAGTCGACTTTGTAGGCCCCCTTTATACCAAGAACATGACCCCGCACAAAGTTTTCATAGCGCACTTTACGTGCGCAGTGACAAGAGCGGTCCACCTTGAAGTCATATCAAGCATGTCTTCTCAGACCTTCTTATTAACACTACGTCGTTTTGTGGCACGAAGAGGTCTGCCAAAGGTCATCTACTCGGACAACGCTCTCACCTTCTAAAGGTTGTTTAAAGACTTCAAGGAGGTATGGACAGCCTTACGCCACCAGGACGTTCAAGACTACGTTGCCCACAAACAGATATCCTGGAAATTTAGCGCGGAACGGGCAGCCTGGTGGGGAGGATTTGGGAGAGGATGGTTCGTAGCGTGAAGTCCTGCCTTCGAAAGATTCTTGGACGAAGTTCACTAAACTTCGAAGAGCTTACCACTGTGGTACAAGAAGTCGAGGCTGCGGTGAACTCACGATCGTTGACATTTATGCATTCAGAGCACGACGAGCAATTTTGCACGCCCTCTTGAGTTAGGTTTGCCGTGGTATGGTTTGCAGACCATTGTCTGAAAACTGGGTTTGAAGTTTCCAGCAAGAAATCCAGTTAGATTTTCCTGTTTCATAATTAAGTTTAAATCGCTTTTTAGGTAGTGAACGTCTGGAAGGTTCAGGCTCTTTATTGTTTCACCATTCATCAAAGGCCGTCATTAGCATGTACAGACGATATGCACTTACATGATGATAGCTATCAAAATGGCCAGACTGAATTTTGAAAGGGTTCTATTCCAGACGCCGCGTCATGAAAGGCTCGTTCGCGTCGCTAGAAGTGCTCGTTTCTGGTGCTCTTCCTAGAAAAAAGAAAGAAATGATTATTTGGGCCAAATAAAGACCCTAGAGGTGCTCCTCCGCTAAGCGGATTAGACCCAGCTGATTGACGTGAGACGCCGAGGCCAGCCACACCCGCCAGTGTGGAGGAGGGGTGTTCGGGTAGTGGGGAGATTGGATGCCTGTCGTGGGGCAAGTGGGGTGCTCCACGTCCGCCTAGTGGCAGGGGTAATTGGGGCAGGAGGGATTTGATTTGAAACGAGATAGGAAAAGCCGGGCAAGGGTGATGAATGTTTTAAGCTGGATGCCTGTCAGTGTGTGCGTTTGTGAGGTAGTAAAAGGATATGCACTTGAGGGCTAGCTGGTGATCCATGTTTTTAAGGGTAAAAGCGCTAAAAACAACGGACACGTAAAAGAAACGAACTACACAGAGCGCTACTTGCAACTGAGGTTTATTCTCGGAAAACAGATATATATAAACCGTGAAATCCCGATATTTACTACAGAAACGCGACATCACCCAGTCAGTGTTCGTCTGTCCGCTATCTACTTTACGAAAGATTTTAAAAACGCCACCTCAGAGCCAAACAGGTCTATCGATGGAGCGCTGACACACTTTCCTTCAACGCACTCGGTTATGAAAAAAGCTTCGAATATCTCGCTTGTCATTTTGTTTCGGTTTCGGGCCAAGATAATAGTGATTTCAAACTTCGGGACACACCCACATCTGTCAGAGTGCACAGAAAGATTTCCCGAGGGTGACGATCGAACTAACAGTGCATGATCCCTGAGTCTATCATTTATATATTGGCCAAGGTATACTTTGCCACTTGATAAATGAATCTTGTAAACCACGCCCTCGCTACACTCCACATACCTGGTCTTATGTTTCTTCTGACAGACACCGACGCTTGTGTCCCCTCGTCCGACTTTCCCACACAATCTATCTAGCTTTTGAGGAGCTGAGTGTAATATCGGAACCCCATGTTTTTGCCCCGTTTTCTTTATATTGTGGCTGACCTTATTAACATAAGGTACTACAACTGGCCCACGCCATGGCTTCTCTCCTGCAACGCCACATCCTCCCCGAAGTTTCTTTATCAGTTTCTTTCTACATGCCTGAGGGCTGCCTTAACAAAGTCTTGCCCACATAAGATAGAAGACAGCTTTAGGTTGCAGGTATTGAAGCTAGAGGAAGGAGGCTTTCCATCTACGCTTCTTGGGGGGGGGGGAGGGGGGGTGGCAGAGAGTCGTTTTTTATAAACGAGTGCGTTGAAGGAACGTGTGTTAGCGCTCCATCGATTGTCTTGTTTGGCTCTGAGGAGGCGTTTTTAAAATCTTTCGTAAAGTAGATAGCGGACAGACGAACACTGATTGGGTGATGTCGCATTTCTGTAATACATGTCGGGATTTCACGGTGTATATATATATGTGTGTTTTCCGAGAATAAACTTTAGTTGCAAGTAGCGCTCTGTGTTGTTCGTTTCTTTTACTTGTCCGTTGTTTTTAGCGCTTTTACCCTCAAAACGTGAGGTAGTAAGCTGGGGGTGTGGTGTAGGCAGTGTCTGCATTGAGTGTCGGAGTTGTGCGTAATACGTGTTGGTTCAGGGTCTTGTAAAAATGTGTCTCGTCCACCATGGGCGAGAAAAAAGCCATGAGACTACGGGTGCCTGAATAAAGGCCTGTTCACACATGCAGCGGAGTGCTACAAGCATAGCGCTGACCTCGCGCTATAAGTGCGTGCTGACGGGAGCGTTCACCAGCTTTGCATAGCGCCGTCAAAATTGTTGCTCATGGAAAACGACAAGAAGCTGACGACACGTGAGCAGCGCTACATCAGCTCTTCGCTGCATGTGAGAAGGGGGATCGCTGGCCGAGTGGGCTAGCGCACACCAGCTCGGAGCACGTAGAGTGAAAGCTCGTGCTGCAGAACCCAGGATCCTGGGCTCAATCCCCACCCCTGCCCATTTCGATCTAGATGAGCATCGTACTGGCGTGTGGTCGTGTATCACTACTGCGTGATGCACGTTAAAGACCCCAGGATAGCGGTTGTACAGCACTGACTAAATTTCTCATATATAGCTGAAAGATTCGTCGCCCGTTGAGGCAGACCAAGTTCTAGGCTGAATTCGCGACTCCAGCAAAACGGACACCACCAAGTGGGAAAACCGGGAACCAGCCGGAACAGGTCGCTTTGCGCCCTTCACGTCTCTGGTGGCTTTCGCGGACACGTGCTGTCGGTGCGGTGGCGAACAGTGTAATTTGACGAAGGTTCGAAACTTTCTTAAGTTTGCCTGAGTGTTCATTAATGAGGTGAAGCCTCAGTAGATTGTTTCCTTCCATCACGTGTTTGGAGCCCGCTTACTCCATAGCACACCGTAACATGCTTTCTATTTCTTGGGTGGGGAGGAATCACGAAAAAAACGTTACGTTTTGATTTCTTGTCTGTCTCGAGTCACATTCAAAGTGACCACTACTTGATAACTGATAAATAGTTTCTTTATAAGGATGAAGGACAGTGGACTGAGGACGACATACGAGGTGTTTCACTGTAGGGAACACCAATGTTGCAGTCAAGTGAATGGGAAGGTTCGATAGCTGCTTTTTTTTTTTGAGTTTGGTTGTGTTCGATTAGCTTCAAGATTGAGCCACCCACGCCGGCCGGTGCGTTGGCTATTTTTCATTTATTTATTTATTTATTCACTTACCCACAGCGCCAGTGGCATTACAGGGGGGGGGGGGGAGTGTACATCAATGTGATTCATTTAAGCAAATATAAAGGAGCATAACAGAACGCGCACATGCATACCCAGTACACGGGGAACAAAAAAGAAAACACTTTTCACAATGCAGGAAAAAGAACGTCATTGTCCAAAATATCAACAACCTCCGAAGGCAATTGGTTCCATTCGCTAATAGATTTGGGGAAAAAAGAAGATTTAAACTGGTTTGTATTACATTTATATTCACGTACCTTTCGTTCGTGATCGACACGATGAGAGATATAATGCGGGGGGAAAATATAGTTTTCGCGGTGTATACCAGTTCTGCGGTGGTAAATGTTATGAAATAATTTTAGCCGTAGCTTTTTCCTTCTTTTTTCAAGAGATTCCCAGCCTAAGAATTCCTTCAGACTTGTCATGCTGAGTCGCCTGTTATAATTCCCGGAAACATATCTAGCCGCTAAGTTTTGAACTCTTTCAAGTTTATTTTTATCAACAGCAGTTGGTGGGTCCCAGACTGTACTCGCGTATTCGAGAAGAGACCTGATATATGTTTTGTACAACAAATCTCGCGCACTTTGCGGAAATTGTCGGGTATTGCGTCGTAAAAAACCCAATACTTTACAAGCTTTCCCTGTTACGAAATCAACGTGCCTGTGCCAACACAAGGATGGTGTTAGGTATATTCCTAAGTATTTAAATTCAAACACAGTTTGTAATGGGGTACTTTCAATCATGTATACATTTTTAGGTCCATCTTTTTTTCTTGAAAAGCACATATGTACTGTTTTTCCTAGGTTTAGCTTCAAATTCTATTCTTGGCACCACCTGTGTATTCTGATAGGTCGCGTTGCAATGCATAGTTGTCTTCCTCGCTTCTAATTTCTCGATACACGACGCAGTCGTCTGCAAACAGTCTCATATAAGAAGTGATATTTTCTGAGACGTCATTAATATAAACCAAGAACAACAACGGGCCCAGCACCGACCCCTGTGGGACGCCTGACGTCACGTCAATAGTTTCAGATGCAGCACCATTTACTACCACATATTGGGATCTTAAATTTAAATATTCCTGAATCCACTCAACTATGCGAGGGTTAATATTAATCTTGGCTGCTTTTCGCCGAGAAAGCTTCTGGACCACCCCGAAGGAGTTGGGCTGATTTCGCCATTACTTGATTCCGGAAAAACTACTCGCTGCATACGATTAATGAGGGAAATTGTCTGCTTTCAAAAGGTGGGGGGGACGCTTTTCGGAAAGTTAGAAACTGTCACGATATTATGATCCATCACGCATCCATTATTTATATTATACCCCCGTTAAAACCAGCAGCAAGATACGTCTACACTGCTCAGGTTGCCCGGTCACAAAAAATGCTTATTTTCTCCGTTCAGGATTCGAACTCAAGTTCAATGCAGAGAGGTTCTGCGTGAATCTCCGAGGAAGACTCTCTTCAGTTTGTCCGCATTCGTCTCAGTGTTACCGGCTAGATTTGGCTGAGTTTAAGTAGTATATCTCTGTCTGCCAAATATACTTTTATTTAGCAGTTCACCTAATAACTGGTCAACTGAGCTCATATTTCAAACTGAAACTAATATCGCTTTAGTGGGAGCATAGTACGCAGTATAATACATAACCCGCATATTCGTCAAAATGACTTCTCGATTGCTACTGAAACCTGAATTGAAATCCGAGTATCAGCTGCTTAGCGGGGCGTTAGTGGGTTAGCATGCTCCTTGGCTCAGAAGCGCTTGCTTAATTTTTGTAATTTTCCTACTGCCTGTGTTGCGACCGAGCAGACGACTGAAGCTGTTTCTTAAACGCGGATACGTACAAGAGCTCTATTTCGCGGATAGGTAAGTCGCATAATCGAAGCATGCGAGCTAGCTGAAAATTACTCTTGATGGAACAATTCTGTAGACATCGCCGCTTTCCATAGCTGATCAAATTTGATTAGAGTCTATTACCGTCTCTCCGGAGCCCATAGTTTTTGTTGTAAACGCAATCTCCGAAACAAAAGTTAGATATGAAAGGAACAAAAAGCACCTGGAAAACAAAACTATGCTCTCTATAAAATAGGGCATTAAACAAAAGAAAATTTGGTTAATTGAAGGCGCCACCCATTCAGGCGGCCCGGCCGAGCCGAGGCCGATGTGACCTGTTTCCGGCCGCTATGATTGTTTTGTGGTGGCGCCCCCTATAGGTCGCTGGAGTCAAAATAAACATTCACGCAACCCAATTTTTTTTGCGCATGTAAGAACCGGTTTTGACAGTCTCCCAGGCAAGCTTATGAGCCAACTCATTACGGGCAGTCCCCTATGTGGTCTGGCACCCACACCACCTCAACCTAGGCAGGGAAAAGTTGTGAATGGGCGGAGGAGAAGTCGTCATGCAAATCATCAAGAAGGCGGTACGCGCAAATTGCCTGAATCGCTTCCATGGAAACAGTGCAAATGCGGTACCAGGGAGCAGGCGGAAAAGAGGTAAGTAGAGTCGAATGCACTTATAGCAGCAATCTCAAGATCGAGCGGAGAAGCTCGGTTGGAGTAAGGACCAGTGGTAGATGTAATGGAATGGGTGGCGAGGCGCGTCACTTTGACGCAGGGCGTAGCACCGTGAGGAGGGGAATGTGAAACGCCCATGTAGCATGCGGTAATGTCAGGTGGGAAAGAGTCGTGATGTAAGGTCCGTGCTTGACGGCGTCCAGCATGCAGGCCCGGGGTCATGTGGGCAGGAAGTGGGGAACATCGAAGGTTGTCGGGAAGAGGCTTTTGACTGGATAAAGGAAAAGCAATAGGGCGTATGGCAGCTTGTTGCAGGAGGCAGTTGCTGTGCGTTAAGCCAGCCGTGCTACCAAGTTGGCGGTCCCTGTAAAGTTTGAAGAGAGTAGGAAGAGGTAGAAAGAGCCTGTAGCGTAGAGTTTCTCTGTACATACGTGTATTGGCAGGCGTAGAGCAGCTTTATAGATTCCACTGAGGACGGACTGTATAGTTTCGTATGTGTTTGCGTAAGCACACAGTAAGGGAGAGCGTAGAGGATCTTATTTAAGGCGAAAGCTGTTAACTAATTGGCCGGCTTTGCGTTCGTCGACCTCACCGTGTCTCCGAACCACATGGCAAACCAGCTGTGCTACCTGATGGCAGGTGTTTACGGTTGTCTATATTTCATTTCATTCCATTTAATTTATTTCACCTTAAAGCCCCAGTTAGTGCATTACATAGGGGGGGGGGAGCAGTTTATTAACACGAAACAACAGAAAAACGCACCAATGGAGGATAATATAAGGAAAGAAAAAAGAAGTTTAGTAAAAGTTATACAAAATATAAAAGGGTGAAATAGCACTCACATAAAATGGGTTTGAAGAGCACTTAGGAACGCAGGAGAGTCGTTAATGGTAACTATAGATGATGGCAACTGGTTCCTTTCGGAAATGGCAAGAGGAAGAAAGGATTCAATAAAAGCATCGGTCTAACCAAAAAAAAAAAAAATTGAAGCCGTTTACAATTTCCTGCAATGTCGAATTAGAGCGCAGCTCTTGAGGAGGAGGAGCGAAGGGTACTGAGGAGAAGGTATGCCCCTCCTCCCTCCTCCTCACCTCCTCATCCTGTTTGCTACTCCCTCCGAGCGGCGTCGCCGTCGCCTCACGAGGGTCACGTTACCTCACGGGGGTCATGTTACTTCACCGGGGTAACGTGGCTTCATGGGAGTCACGTGACCCCTGTGACGTCACGTGACGATGACGTCACCGTCACTGATGGCGTCATCAGTGACGATGACGATGACGATGCGAATGCCAATGACATCATCAGTGATGTCACTGATGACGTCATCAGTGACGATGACGATACCGATGACGTCACTGATGACGTCATGAGTGACGCCCCCAGTGATGTCACGCGTGACGCCACCAGTGACGTCACGCCTCCTATAATGCACCGCGCGGTTACGCTGACGGCGACGGCGACGCCGACGCCACTCAAGCCGGAAACGGGCGCCTAAGAGCTGCGCTCTAAAATTCGTTTAATAGCGCAGTAGTTATTGAGGCGATATGATATTCTTTCTGGGGGGGACAGCAGTGAGTCTTTGATGTCTGAGCAGTGATAATAAATTTTCTGCAGGAGGTAGAGTCGGAAGAGTTTCCTTCGGCAATGCAAAGGGATTAGAACGAGTTTATTTTTTAACGTAGAAACACTGGTGAAACGATCATATGATAATAAGATGAAACGAATCGCCCGGGTTTGCACTGCTTCTAAGGTATCGACAAGGTATGAATGATGGGGTTTCCAAATAGATGCTGCATACTCTAGTTTAGGTCTAATGTACGTTTTATAAGTCATCTGTCGAACGTGTGGAGGGGCCTCTCGTAAGTTTCGTCTTATAAATCTAAGAGTCTTCGAAGCTTTTGCAGAAATGGTTTCAATATGGGCTTTCCGAGAAAGATTCGTAATTAATCTGATGCCAAGATATTTGTACATGAAAACGAGCTCGATAACATCGTTGTGTATGGTATACTAATAGGCTAACGGGGACTGTTTTCTGGTGAATCGGATTAATTTGCACTTGGATTTATTGCGCGACATCAACCATTTTCTGCACCAGTGGCCAATTTTCTCTAGATCAGATCATTTCGAAGTTGGTAGTTGTCTGTTACTGATGAAATCTTGTTATATACAATACAATCATCTGCAAAAAGCCAAATTTTTGTGGAGATGGTACACGGAAGATCGTTAATGAAGATTAAAATAAGCAGGGGGCCAAGAACGAAACCTTGTGGAACCCCCGACGTAACGCTTGTTAGTATTGACTAGTGATCGTTAGTGACTGATACTGATTGTGTATTGAACGTGAAATGCGAGAAATTGATTCAACCAGGAAAGTACTCAGCCTCTAATGCAGTGCTAATAGCTTAGGGAGAATACGTTAGTGAGGAACACGATCGAACGCTTTTGAGAAGTCCAGAAAAATGGCGTCGGTTTGTATATGACTTTCAAGGTTTGTGTGCAATTCGTGACTAAATTTGCACAGCTGTGTCTCGCTAGAGATACCCCTCTGAAGTCATGCTGATGTCTGAGGAGGAAATTGTTGGAGGACAAGGGAGTCATGATATGTGAATGCAAGATGTGCCCAAGAAGTTTGGACAATATGCAGGTTAAAGAGATAGGACAATAGTTACAGCCTAAAGACCGAATTCCCTGTTTGGCGACTGGAACAATCTTACCGATTTTCCGATCAAGGGGTAGGCAGCTTTTGGAGAGTGACTGGTTGAAGATGAGATTAAGGAAGTTGCTGGATATGGCAGCTGTATTTTTAAGAAATTTTGCATTGATATTGTTGGGGCCTGCTTTCAATGAGTTTAATTATTCCGGTTGCATTAACAGTGACCGGTGACGTAAGATCATGACACTCTTGAAGTAGGGTTCGAATATTTAATGGGTGTTCATTTGTAAATATTGAAGAAAAGTAGTCATTTAACACTTCGGGGCACCCACTCTCTCTGGATGGTTCTTCGTTGAGGTCGGTGAGATTAATGGTCCTGGAACTGCTTTTTGCTGACATAAGCTTCCAAAATAGTGACGGATTATTGCGCAAGATTGTCAGTAAATCTTTAGAAAAAGTTTTGTTTTCGATGCTCTTAGGCTTTTCGTGTAGTTTCTGAGAGCAACGTAGTAAAATTCCCAAGCCCATGATTGGTTAGTTCGCTTGGCCTTCGTCAAGAGTAGTTTTTTCTTGTTACATAATGACCTTAATGTTTTATTACACTATGGGTTAGATGAGTCGGTGCAAATTTGTATAGTGGGGTTAAGAACTTTATTTTTGAAAATATTCAAATTTTCTTCGATAGTTCTTGCGAAAAGTCGGATTGGAAAGTGTCATAATGAATTGCTAACTCGTTATTTCTTGCTTCATAGTTGGCTTTATTGCAGTCGTGAATAGTTTTGAAAATAGGACTCTTCACAAAAACAGGTAATGAAAGAATAACGTTCAGCATTTGTGGTCACTTAAACCTTCAGAGAGTTGGATTGACTTAACGAGGTCAGAAGATGTAGTTAATATACGAGATTGAGAATGTTAGATGAGCATGTGGGCTCGTTTACAACCTGCGTCAGGTTAAGCGTGAGGCACATATCAAAAAAATCTGCAGATGCGCGAGGCCCTTCGGATGATAAACTTTCCCAGTCAATCTGGGGAAAATTAACATCACCAAACAGTAAAATATCTGCTTTGGGAAAGCGAGTTTTAATCTCAATTAAAATGGAGGACAGCTTGGCAGAAAACAGGTCATAACGGTAAAGTGGTCTGTAGCAAGCAGCAAGAATGATCTTGTTTGAAGGGGTAGAAACACATACTGCGGAAATTTTAATGCTACTATCTTTGATTTCGACATCAAAGCAGGGAATGTTCTTTTTTTATAGCGAAAAGCACACCACCCTTTCTTCGCGCATTTCTATCATGAGGAAAAATATTTCATTGAGCATGACAGGTAAAAATCTCGCTATCGTCAATACCGGGATTAAGCCATGTTTCCGATAAATATCGATATCTGATGAGCTGTCCTCTATGATGCTATGAAGTTCGTTGCGTTTCGGGATGACACTTCGTATGTTAGTAAATAGAAATGAATGGATTTGTTTTTGTCGTGATGTTCGAATCGACAAGAAGTAAAAGACCCGTTTCGTTTTGTTTGCTACGAATTTGGTTCGAGGGAATAAAGCTCGTCTACAGATTGATATTCTAGGTTAAAAAAGTATCGTTTGTTACCAATAAGCAGTTTGTCGAAGCGTATTTTAAAAGGAACGTTTAGGGCTCTCCCATACTCAGAGTCTGCCTCGAGCCCGTCACACCGAAGCGGAGAAGACCAATCGAATAGGAAAAACTGTACCTTTCAAGTCAACTCCGCAGGTTAATACGCTTTCCTTGTCCTTGAAACAAGAAAATTTGACAATAATTGGTCTGTTTCTTCTCTCTTGAAATCTACCAAGTCGATGCGACCGTTCAAGATTAGCCGGATGCAAGGAACATTCCAATTTTTCGGAGCAGAAGGCTACGACTTTTCCTTCTGATTGACTCCAGCTTTCGGAGGGGGAATCAGGACAGCCAAAGAACAACAGGTTAGGCCGTTGAAGTTTATTTTGCTGGTCTTCACATTATTTACGAACATCATTGAAGAGGTGGGACTAGATATGACGTGTGAGGTAGTCAACTCTGTCTCAACGGCGATTAATCTTGCGGAGGGTCGGCCCAGGTGTATGTACTGTTTTGGAGAGAAAACCGAAGACCTGACAAGGTGGATACAAGGGATATGACGGTTGTCCAGGTGTAGGGCACTAAGCGTATTAACTGACCGCTGGTACTGGGTGTGGGAGAGGAGCAGCAGCTCCGATTGCTCGGGAGCAGCTTAGAGGCCTGAGCGGGGGAGGAACTGTGCGGTTATAAGATCGAGACCGATTTCGACGATGGGTTCTACCTCATGATGTACAGGGGGAATAGCGCACCCTGTACATCAGGAGCAATTAACTCGCTTGAACCTCCATTTTAACAAGGATCCCTCCTCCAACGGCGACCCGTGTATACACCAGAGGGTGATGTCGCCCGCGTAGAAGAGGGAGTGAAGGTGTGGGTTCGTTGAGAGGGTTCGCGCAAGTGGAGCCATACCGATGTTAAAAATAGCTGGGGAGAGTACGGCACCTTGAGGGGTACCGTGGGTGAGATGATAGAGGGAAAGATTGTCGCCAAACCGAAATAGGGCCCGTCGTGAAGGGAAAAATGCAAAGATATAAGAGTACATATGGGAATCACAGCCTTTCTCGTGAGCCCGCCTCGTGGAGGGGGGCGAGAATTGCATGGGGTTTCAGGGTTTCGAAGGCTTTGCGGACGTGAACTATGACGAAGCGCATAAAGCCTGACCGCATGTAGGGGATAGGAAGTTTTCTTACAGTACTGTCATGACCGGTATTAATGAAGTCGGTTAAAACGAAATAGCGGCTACAGCGAAGCAATCACAATTTCCCACACCCTTTTGCACTTCGTTAAGAGCGAAGTCGGTAATAACAAAATAGCGGATGTAGCGAAGTAATTACGATTCCCGTTGACTTCGTTATAACCGGTCTCGACAGTAGAAAAAGGAGATTTTGGTTGAACATATGAGGGCGGAAACCAATCTGGTTGTGAGAAAGGAAATTAATTTTATCAAGAAGATCCTTGAGGCGCGTAAAGCGTCGTACATTCCATAATCTTTCCAACACAAGAGGTAAGGGAGATAGCTCTGAGATTGGCAAGGGTAGCTGATTTGCCAGGCTTCGTAATAAGGGAGATAATGGAAGAAGTCCATTCAGTTGGGAGGGTACCAGCTTCCCAGTAAGAATTAATTTGAGCAAGAGGAGATTTTTTGTGTGTAGAAGATTTTTGAGCATATCGTCTATAGTTTTGGTGATCTGATCCGCGCCTGGGCTTCTCCCGGCTTTATTCTGGGCCAGAACGAGCTCCAGCTCGGCAAGTGTAAAGGGTCTATATAGATCTGAATTGGGGAAACCTGAGTACTCGGGTTAGAGGGAAGGGAGCGGTGGAGGTATGTACAGTTCGGTGAAGTGTCGTAATAGAGAGTCAGGACCACAGAGGGATATTTGTTTTTGAAGGGGGGGGGGGGTCAAGTTGTGGGCCAAGAAGCGGACGGAGTTGATACCAACGCGATTTGGTTTGCAAGGAGCTTAACTGAGTCGCAGATGCGATTACAGTTCGTAGTGGCGAGGGTAGCGCAGTGGGTGAGAATATCAGTGTCTAGGCTTTCTAGTGCCTGTAGAGTTGTGAATTTTCTGGTTGGGTGTTGTGCTCCATGAATTTACGCTAGAGCTTTGCATGGTTTGTCAAATGATTGGCGTGCAATATTTTCTCGCAGAAGAGGAGGTGAAAACGTCTTTATCTTATTCTATTGCGGAGATATGTTATATTGACCTGAAAAGAGTTTAAGACTATAAAAATAAATATGTCGTTGAGGAGAGGGATGCAAATTTAGAACTGATGGAGGTTGTGCAAAAGCAAACGTTAATATAAAAAAAATTTTATATAGAATTTCACTCTTCCCCGTTTGCACTCGTGGATGGGTGTTTGATGAGGGTGTTGCAATCTTCTCCTACATTAAAAAAAAGGAAAACGAAAAAGGTAAAAATGTTGTAAGGGGGTAACTTCTGTGAACTTATTTTGAATTAAAACTTTACGGTGCATTTCTGTACTTTTTTCACTATTGTATCTTCATGCAAATATTCTTTATTTGGAGATATAGTGTGTTTCTGTATTCTATGCGCCTTTAATTGCACCTTGATGTATGGCTTGGTGGTTCCGCAGTTTTTTATTTTAATTTTACTGCTATCTTCATGAACAGGAACCCGCCATCTGGCCTAAACGATTGCAGTTCATTTTATTCCACACATTTCAATGTTTTGCGAGCATCACAGACTACACGTGGTAGTTCACAGGCCAGCACGCGCATGTTCATCGCTTTGGAAGGCTAGGGAAGTACGCACCACAAGCACAAACGCTGAAATTGACTTTTCTAGAATGGTATATATATATTTTGCTAAATTACTTTAGCACCAAGTAGCATATGCACGCTACAAAATCACTTACTCGCACTACCGTCTGCAACAGTAACTTTTCTAAAAGATTTCTTAAAAAAATGGCACGTTCCTTCAAGTAAGATGGGCGTGTACGTGTGGCACGTGTATCCACATTTCGAGCATTCTCAGTGATGTTTGGGTAACTTGTAAAAAGAAATATGTATTGCTTGACTTGCCGAGATTTTTTCGCCAGCTTAACTGCTAGATTCCGATAGAATGAGAACGGATTTGCTAACGACTTCACAAAACTAGCGAGCCGCGGCTTCAGGCTATCGAGTTGCAAATGCGGTTTTCTCAAAATCCCCAATGCTTAGGTGTTTTTTTTTTTTTTACTTTATCTCACTTCGGCACGTAGGTCAAGGTCATACTTTGCGGAACTAGATACTGTTATCAACTTCAGGTAGCCCGAGAACGCCCCTGTTTTCTCGCTGTTTGACGTTAGAAAGGCGGGCGCGAGCGTACCCGATTGCCGGCCGCGCGCCTCGCTGCCCGCCGGTGACGTCACGTTTGGGTGGCGGGAAAGACTAGGGAAAAATTGGGGAGAAATAGGTATTAGTTTATGGCAGCGGACAAAATATCACTTTTTAAATTAACTATAGTGGATCTAGAAGAATGAGATAGCATTTCGGAACTAGGAAGCCATCCCCATTCACATGAGGCCTCTGGATTAGGTAGCTCAGAAAATCGGCGGAGTTCCCCTTTAGGACCCTTGCGACGAGCCAATGGGGGAGACGCTGTGCTGTACGATGCAACGCAGTGCAACCTGCTCGACGCAACTGCGTACGAGCGTCTTCAAAAGTGAAAAAAAAAAGAAATAAGACCTGGTTACTGCGGTGGAACTGTAGAGGCCTGCATTCCAAGCTCGTAGAATTCAAGCGTAGACTCGAACTTCTCCACGAGAAAGCCCCAAACGTTATCACGCTTCAAGAGGTTTGCGTCAAAGATGTCAGGGTCCGCTATCATAATGGAAACAATGCAACCGACACTGAAGGTAGCGAGAAAAAAAAAAAGAAAGCGTATTGCATAGGTTATGAATATCAAAAAGTGGTATTCACTGGAAGTACAAAGTGTTTTGCGTCGCCCCTTTGAGATTCTCCAGCGAATAAAATATTAATGGTGATTTTGACAGCGGCAATGATAACCGTGAAGACAATTAATCAGTCAGAAGCAGACATGTACACGGTCCCCCCAAAATAACTAAAATCCGGCACTCGTTACCGAAAGAAGTAACTAGGTAGGAGTAGCTCGCTACTAGTAACGCGTTACTTACACGTCTAGTGAAAAGGGTTAACTTATATATATATTTCTCAGTTACACCCACGCTTTAGGCACCCGCCACCATGCCCGTTGTATTAGTTATTGAATATAGTTGCCTTTCTTGGAAATCAGGGCAGCACTTTTGAGAGATTCTGAATGTTTCGCGGAAAGGGGAATGAACAAAGACCGGGCTCGAATTCAAGTGCGAACTATGCCCGCTGACCGTGTCGATTGACTTACCTCTTTTTTCTAAAAGGAAAAGATGTATATATATATAATATATATATATATATATATATATATATATATATATATATATACTTTTTTTAAAAGAAGTAAGTCAATCGACACGGTCGGCCGGCACAGTTCGCACTTGAATTCGAGCCCGGTCTTTGTTCAATCCCCTTTCCGCGAAACATTCACAACCTCTCAAAAGTACGGCCCTGATTTCCAAGAAGGGCAACTATATTCAATAACTATGTAAAACTTCTCTAGATTGAAGTAAATTGATCTGGGGCCTCGAGCGTTCATTAATTAGGCGCGCTTTTTACTGGATATAGTGTTTCGCGGTTGCTATGGTGCGCGGAGATCGAGATATTTCAAATGTTTCATCGCCGCGATACACTACCTCATTAAAAACGATCCTGCGCGCAAGAGTATGAAAAAGAAACAGAAATAGTGAGCGTGTAGGGAAGAAATATAGCGAGAGTCAAATGTATCTCATATAAATTCCCGCAAAGAACAAGCGGGCTTTTGATTGGTTCGTATTATTTTTTTTTAATAAACACAAGCTTTTTTTTCTCACTTGCTATAATTTGGAGAACATTTTAGATGCCTTCGTTTTTATTTGCAAAAAAAAATGGGCAAGTGCGCCTTCTCGGGAACTGGCAGGAAATGACCTGCACGACTTAAACAAAATTAAATAGACCCTCTAGAACGTGTACTACATGATTCCCGGAGAACTTCGCGGTATGAAGAGCCGTTGCCAAGGTAACAGGTCCCCAAGTTGGCATGTTTTACAACCTCTCCCCGAAGGAGAGGTTGTAAAACCTGTTCACTACTTCGACCATTAATATTCTTTAACTACCTAGATGCATCACTTTTTCTATTAGCAACCAAGTCCTAATAAAAAAAAAAACTCCAATGATATCGTATAGTATCATTACTACGATGCATATTTTATATGTCGAATGCTACTCCCAATTTTGGCCGTGCAAAATGCAATACTCTTGGTACAAAAAAAAAGCTTGTGATTTTGATAAAGCTTGTACTTTTTGGCATCTTCGTCGTTGTTAAATTTTGTGCCCGAGAAGCGTTCTAGAACGCAAGCAAGTTTCAAATAATGTAGTTGTAATACGTATAATTTTTATGCAAGTCAACACGAAAATATTAAGTGGTCTTTCCTGTAGGATATGCTACCACGCAGGGAAGCCACATACGTCGACCGAGTTGGCGATGTAATGAACTATCTCCCAAAAAAAACTGGGAGAAGGTATTTACAAAAGGGCTGCTTACTATTTTTGTTTGCGTACCCGTCCCACTACATTATCCGGGAACTTTGTAAATTTCAACATTTTCAGTCGTAAATTTAATAAAATTAGGAAGAGAAACAGCATCGCCAGCATGGTTTTCGGAGGGGCTTCTCGTGCGAAACGCAACTTGTAGAGTTCACTCATGAACTTTTCACTAATACTGACTCAAAAAGCCAAACAGATGCCTTGTTCCTTGATTTCTCGAAGGCATTCGACAAGGTTCCTCATCATCGCCTAATCGATAAACTCTCTTGTCTTGGCATTGACCCTCTTGTTGTCTCCTGGATACGTGACTTTCTTTTTCCCGTACCCAGTTCACTGTTGCTAACAACCATAAATCAAACTGCAGTCACATCACTTCTGGGGTTCCTCACGGATCCGTGCTTGGACCTTTACTGTATCTAATATTTATTAACCATTTACCTAACTCAATCACGTCTAGCATCCGTCTCTTCGCGGATGACTGTGTTCTGTATCGCAAAATTAATTCTCACAATAACCATCTTCAGCTTCAAAGTGATTTAAGTTTAATTTATGCTTGGTGCTCCAAATGGCTTATGTCATTGAATATGTCAAAATGCAAGCTGGTTCGCTTTACTCGGAAAAACACAACAAGCAACTTATCATATTTTATTGGCTCCGACCTAGTTGACTCTACATCTTATTATAAATACCTCGGTGTAACGCTGACAAGTGATCTAATCTGGAATATCCACATCGAAACAATTGTGGCAGAAGCTTCTGCCACAATTGTTACATCAAACGAAATTTGAAAGAAGCGCCCTCTCACTTACAAAAATTGGCCTACGAAACATATGTGCGACCGAAATGGGAATACGCATCAGCCATTTGGAGCCCACACCAAGCCTATCTCATCAGCCATCTTGAGTCCATCCAAAATCGTGCTGTTAGATTTATCCTAAACGACTATTTCCCAACGACTAGTGTTTCATCTCTCAAACGTCAGCTCGATATACAAACTCTCAACGTACGACGTAAAATAACACGCTTAAGTTTGTTTCATAAGGTTTACCATTTTCACCCAATACTACGTTCCTCACTGCTTCTTCCTCTAGCAGATTATCGTCACGGCTAAACCACTCACGCCATGTGTCGCGGATCACTGGTCGCACTAATTATTTTAACCAATCTTTCTTCCCACAGACCACCTGATATAGTGGCCATTGATGACCCCACCTTGTTTCGTGATGCTATAATTTCACGTTTTTACTAAGATTCAATCATTGTATTTTTCTCACATCTTATACAAGTGCAGCGTTGTTAGCTGCAACACCTGGTGCTTTGTTTTTGTATTTTTTCATGTATGACCCCCCCCCCCTTATGTAATGCCCTTGAAGAAGGGCCCTTAAGGGTACAATAAATGAATGAATGAATGAATGAATACAATTTCATAAAAGTCAATTACGTGTTTTACCCAAGGAACCGAAAAAAAGCAATTGCATGGGGCTGATATTTCTCGTCGCTTAGCGTATTTCACCCATTTAAGTAATATCGGGGGAACTTTACACTGTTCGATTTGGATCACGTAGATTATATTGTTATTTGACTGATTACGCCACTTCAGCAGATAGATGGTACAACTAGTTTTTGTCTGGGAGCCTCGGGGATACTATAATATTGTGCAAACTATAATAAGCTGCTTCTCTCCGTTTAGCATCATCTCGAAACTCACATAATAGGATCGTACACGATTGTTCGTACAATAAATCAATAACACCAAGAACACAACTCCACCTAACAGCTTTATTTCACATCGCCACCTACAGTTTTTGCTGGATAGTAGCCGGATTGTATTGCTTCTTGACACAGCACGAACAATTATTGAGTCCTCCCTGGCCACTATAACAATTACTTTCATTTGCTAATTCAAAAGAATTCCCGGTGTAACATGCGGTCTTGAATCCTGCGTGTCATATAGTATCGAGTGGAGTTCGGCTGTACTTTGTGCTACTCACTCCAAGCTTTAGGGTAAAATACATTGCTGGTGCAAGAAAACGTGCCAAACTTCACTGTAGTTATGTTTGCTTTCAGGTTGATAGGCATCAAATTCTCAGTTAGCTCGTGCACTAAATCACCCGTTACCGGGTGAAAAACCTCATGATCCTATTGTCTAGGCTTATCTTTATTCCTGTCAACTTACTCCGATGCCGTTAGCCAAGAACTTGAGAAAGCTAACGCGAACGCCACTCCACTTTTTGTCTTCCGGAGAAGGATGCTTTGATCATTAACCAGAATATTGCTACCCTACGAGGGGTCTCGGGTTTTACTAATCTTCTGTCTTGAACAAATATGGACCCTGGACATTTTCCAGAACTTAGGCTCGAGCCAAATTCGAGACATACCGGGCTTGCGAATAGAATTCACAATAAATGTATATTTAAAAACATAAAGCGGTCTTTACCGTAGGGTTTGTCGTGCTGCGGGAAAAGCGCACTGCAAGGAGAGGGCTGGAGTGGCAACTAATTATCGTTCTGGGAACCTGAGAAAATGCTGGTAAATGTTAGCTGTTGATGCATTATGACAGCACACAATCTCTACTTATTATATATAGGGCAAGTTTCTGAAATACGAAATGGTTGTTTTATAAACCCACGAGAACTACAAAATAGAATGGTATTTGCATTGCTATCCACGGGAGCGATAACTAATTTTTCCTTGGCAACCTAGAAAAATAATTGGAGCGTGTTAAAATATCTCCCATACTTATAAATCGGCCGTATCTTAATAATTCCAGGGGAACGTTTCGGTATTCTATTTTGATCGGGTAGATTCTATTGTTATTTGAGCTATTGCTCACACCTGGCAAAAGATGGCGCAAGTGGATCATCTCCCTTAATCTTGGGGATGCAACAGTTATTACTGCATAAAGACAATTGTTAGTGCCTAAATGTTGTTAGCAATAACAATAGTTAGTGCAATTGCCAGGGCATAAAAACAATTGTTGTGCAACGGTTAGTGACTAACAACAAGTGTTTTTCCTAACAAGAAGTGTTAGTACATAACAACAATTGTTAGGGCCTAACTGTTGTTATGTCTAACAATAACTGTTGTTACTTAGGTGACAAACACCAAGCAGTGCTGCTCCCGCGAAGGTTGACTATAACTTCTAAGAAATCTTTCTCGCTCGGGCGTCACCGATTGGTTAAAAAAAATGCGTTTGAGAACAAGCGGTACGCTGTGGAATATTTCTCGCGTGATCAAAATGCTGACCTAGATTTTTTTTATGGGCAAAAATGTTAGTGGGACTAGAACTTTACTAACGACAACCGAGCAGGAAAGAAACTGAATGCAAGCGCAGGCGTTGGACGAAGCAAAATCTCAGGAAGAATGTGCGAACGTCAAAGTTGAACACAACACTTATGCACACACTCCTAGGCAAGCTCGAAAACAAACTTCGTCGGGGGCCCCGGAATGAATACTATGGCTACTCTTTGTTGTTTGAATTGCGTTTTTGGCCAAGATCTGTCTAAAATATTTTCTGCCGTTGGGGGCATACACAGACAGGGGCCGTTTTGAAGCTACGTACTACTACGTGCGTCTAATTGCTTCGACATGTTCATTGCTTTATCTGAACACTTGAGCCAGGTTGGTTCAAGTCGCCTAGTGCGAGCTAACAACTCTTGCCGCTGCGAAAAAGTGTCAGTAAAAACCGCATGTGCACGATGTTTTGGGGGATTTACCGGACGATGCCAATAGAATATAGCTATCATACAGAGGAATAGGTGAAATAAAAATCTACTGAATTAATCATTCGGCGTTTAACATTCAAGTCATTTCATCTAAATGTAGGTAAAGTAAAATTACGTTTTTTATTTATAGAAATAAAAGAAAATCCAGAACTTGTAACCAAATGTAAAGGCCAGGAAGGTTACTTTTCTCCACTCACTTTAAGTTTCCCTGCTCCTGTTACACCGCTTTCCTTTCTGGTTGAAACGTGTTTGCCGATTTTCTGCTCAGAGTCGCACCCAGGCAGTGAGGAAAATACCAGTAAAAACAATTAAAATAAAAGACGTACCGAATTTATTGTGCCAACATCATCAAACTATAAACATACGTTCACCAACTTCAAAGTTTTTTTGTGTGTGTTTTGATTTAAAAGTTTAAAAAAATCATTCTAAGGGAAGAAATTCCCGACGACGAATTTCGCCGGAGAAAAAACATTGTCACCCGGCATCAGGAACTGCAATTGGAAATGAAGTCGGTCTCTCACTTCCAGCTGGAGCTCATTACAGATGAGGCCAGTGGTCGGCGGCGCCGTGCAAAAGAGCCGCTGGCTGTTTAGACCCGGGGGCGCGCCGCCGCTCGAGATTCTCGGATAAATAGACGAATAGGGGCCTCCAACGCTACTGATTTGCATGCAAATGAACGCCGTGAATCTTGCCGAGTCGCGAAAACGTTGATTTTAACCGCGGAAGTTCTTGTTAGAAGTTGGCGCTCTCATATTCCTGCTGTAATTGCAATGCCACAGGAAGGTTGTGCTTGTGTTTTTGTGTGTCTGTGTGATTATGTGTGTTGTTGCGCGTGTTGTGTGGATGCGTCCGCATGCGTGCGTGTGCGTGTATGCGTGCTCGCACACACGCACACGCACACGTAAAAAAAAGGCGGGGAAAAAAGGGGTGGGGTGTCGCACGCGCGGTGAGCGAGACACGCCGGATAGAACCGCATTCGAAATGAAGTTGCTTTCGATTTATCCTTAGGCTTATAGCCCCACTCGGAGAACTAAATCCGCACCGCTTTTCGACGAAACCAATGCAGCTCTAGTGACGCCAGCAGAAAAACAAATGTTTCTGAGGCTTGTTAAGTTCGTAAAAATATTCTTTTGCGGTTACTTGGTGTCGGCGACTCTGTTCAAGCGTAACTAGGTTGAGAATAAAAGGCGTACATAATAACTATGCGATCTCACATATAGCCCGTTGCAACAACAGATCTGCAATTGAGGCTCCACCTCCAGTGCAAGCTCATGTGTAAGCGCAGCCCAACCAGTCGTCGTAGGTACCGACTGCGTGCGTGAAGCGCGGCTTTATCTAGAATGTTTGTGTTAGAACGGACTACAGTAAGATACGTACTACCTTAAGGCTACACCAAACATGCCTAGGTGAGGCAATCTTCGGAGAATGACGTTCAGCAGTTTTGTTCTTTTGGGTCCATCATGGTGTGGTTTGTTTCCGTATATCAGGGGTGACCAAGCTGCGGCTCGCGAGCCGCACGCGGCTCTTTGCGTGTTAAAGTGCGGCTCGCGGCTCTCTCCAGTCCCCCCCCCCCCCCCCTACACCCCCGCCTTCCTTTCGCCTACACAAGCGCTTCCCGAACAGAGAAATGGAGAACGTTTTAAATCTAAAGGCATGTTGCGGTTTGGTAGTCTCGTGCTACTGCGACCTTACGTACAGATGGACTGATTTTGACTCGGATAGATCGAAAGTAGTTCGAGTTTCGTTTATTGGTCAGTACAAAAATTGTGCCCCCCCCCCCCCCCCGCGGCTCTTGGAAGTTTCGTGGTTCTGTTTGCGGCTCTTAGGCCAGGTCAGCCTGGCCACGCGTGGCTTATACAAATGTTTTCATTGGAGTCGCCAGGTGGAAAAAAAAATCGTGCATCTAACACCTTTTAATACTGAAAACTCCTCAGCCCAGCGTGCGATCTTCTCAGCCCAGCACGTGCATGTTCATCGCTTCGGAAAGCAAAAAAATCAGGCGCCATACGCACGAACACTGAAAATAGAACTGGTCGGAAGTATTTTTTGGAAAGGTCTATAGAGTCCTATCAAAAAAGTATACCCATCTCACCATGGCTGTGTTGCAATGATGTCAAAGCTCGCGTTTCAGAAGCAGGTTGATTACTCCGGCGTAATTACTCACGCTACCCTCCTCCGATAGGTGGCTATTGACACGGTAGGCAGCAATGACACGGTCACCGGCCATTGCTGGCCGGTGACCGTGTCATCGGTCATCCGCTCCTCCCAGGAAGTGGGAGACGGGTTGGGAAGTTGCGAGACATAGGTAATAGCCTGGTATTGCCACACCATATGGAAAAGGTTGAGACGATTGCCCCGGTGCGGGCACTAAGGCGGACCGCGGGAGGAGTACACGGTAAGAGCAAAAAGGGGGGCGTCGGGAAAGTGTTGGTTTGGAGATGACGCCATAGGACGCCTTGTTTTCGAGTAAGGAATGGCTGAGGAGGGGGATAATGTTGTCAAGCAAGGCGTGGCTGAGCTAGGTTAGTTGAGTATGAGAAAGGGGCGCGTCGGACGGCGGCAGAGTCTCGCCAGGTGCCCGGTGTGAGAGTTCTCGGGCGAGCGCATGAGCCACTCACTACCGGAGACAGCTGCGTGCCCAAGCACCCAGACCAACCGAAAAGTGTGGGAAGTGGAGGACAGGAAAGAGTCGAGTCGGGACGCAATGGAGGTATGTAGGGCATTGTAAGGGAAGTAGCGACAGGCCGTCTGGGACTCAATCAGAATGTGAGTGGGGGTGGAAGAGGAGAAAGTGGAGGTGGAAATGATTGCTCTGGCGACTGCACGCTCCTCCAGGAGGGACACGTCAGTGTGACCACGTTTCGTGGCAACGCGGACCAGCCTGAAATCACAATTCACGACAACTGTGATCTCCCCGCGTGCATTCTGCCGACTGTTGTCCGTAAAGAGGGCGCGAACAGTATCGCAGCCTAAAGGATACGCGCGTCGGAGATAGCACGAGCGATGATCGCGACGGGCTGAGTGACGGGTTGAATATTGAACATTGAACATTGTTTTCATTTGTCACGTAAGTTTACAAAAAACACAGTAACGATGCATATGGCGGGGAGTAGGAGGCATAATGAGTTTGTCGCACGCAGCGGTGGTGAGACCCGCAGCGGTGAGGAAAGCAGTACAGGGTGGGAAACCAAGGATGGCAAGGAGACTCCGCTCCTAAGACGTCGAGCGCAAGCGCATCAACTGGGCAGCCTTATGCGCTACTATGAATTCCTCCTGGATGTTGGTCACCCCAAGCCGTTCTGGGCGAACGGTGGCTGAGCGAACGGGGAGACCGAGCGCCAGTTTCTGCGCTGTCCGTAGAAGGGCATACATACGTTTGTGTTCGGTCTGGAGTAGGTTGTGGTACGGTAGGTGGTAGAATAAGCGAGTATAAATCAAGGCCTGGACAAGGCGTAACGTATCTGCCTCTTTAAAGCCACTTCGACAGTTAGAAACGCGGCGTAGCATGTGCATGATTTGGTTGCACGGAGTGAAGAGTGGGTAGAGGGTTTGTGTTGCCAAAGCGCTGGATTGTAACGTGAAGCCAAGCACCCGTATAGTCGATTTAAGCGGGACGGGTTTGTTATCTAGTGTGATAGTAAGTGGAAGAGCAATTTGTCCATGAGCGTGTTTTGTCACGACCAGTAGCTCCGGCTTGGTGGGTGAACATGTGAGGCCTTCACGCCGGGCATATTGCTCGACAGTAGCAGCAGCTTCTTGTAAGTGAGTTTCAATGTGGATGAGGGAGCCTGTTGTTACCTAGACAGTAATGCCATACGCATAAAGTGCAAGGCGGTCATCCGAGTTCTTATCGAGAAGAAGAGCGAGAACACGCATAGCAAAATTAAACAGAAGGGGAGGGAGAACAGAGCCCTACGGAGTGTCACGGTTTGCTACCGGTGCGGAGAGAGAGTGAAGGTGACCAAGGACGAGGTTGGCAGATCTGTCGAGGAGGAAATTGCGGATGTAATTGAACACGTCTGCTCCGGAGCCAGTGGATGAGTAGTGTTCAAGGACCAGGTCGTGAGACAGGTTGTCAAAGTCCCCCTTAAGGTCTGCCGCAATGACAGCGCGGTATTGTGCAGCGCTCGGTGCATCTGGAACATTATGTGTGAGGCAAAGCAGTACATCCTAAGTGGAAAAAGCACTACGAATGTGTAGGCGAAGCTGGAGAACTGTCTCAAGCAGTTTGCTCAGACATGAGGTAAGGGAAATCGGGCGCAGGTTCTCCAAGGAGAGGGGCTTGCCAGGCTTCGTAATCAGAACGACTGTGGCTTCCATCTATTCCTTGGGGAGAATACCCGACACCCAAACCTCATTTAAGTATGTAGTAAGCTGAGCGGTGTCTGAATCATAGAGGTGGTAGAAAAGAGAGTAGCTAATATTGTCAGGAACAGAAGATGTTTTGTGGCGAATGTCGGTGAGTGCAGCGCGAATCTCAATATCCGTGATGTGCGCGTTTAGAAAAGAAATATTGGTGGGGGGGACCGGTGTAAAGGGTCCGCGTGCCGTGGAGTGTCAGGAGGGGGAAGGTAACACTGTCTTAACTGTTCCGAGCGTGCCGTTAACCTTATCGCAGAGCGTATGCCAATTTTGACCATGTCTGAAGTAAAGTCGACCGCGGTATGAACGCGTTTGACTATAGTTGCCACAATGTGGTCCTGATTGGGATCGTTATGCGCCACATGTGTCACGTATCCAGAAAGATTAGGACGGGTTCAAGGTGCCTGTAGGTAGATGACATCGGGTTTGGGAGCGTGCGAATGAAGATACTGTATGAGGTTGCCGCGTGCTTTTCGGAGGCTACGGCAATTCCACTTCCACACCGTAAGCTCTGAAGAGGAATGTGGCGTGGCGGTTTTCTGGGGATTACAGTTCCCCGTTAACAATGATCTAATAAGGAGAAGTGCCGTTTGAAGAGGTGTAAGGATGCTACGGGCCCATTCTGCGTCAATAGATCCCAAAAGCTTGCAGATTATGTTTGCTGCTACTTGAAGCTTGGGAGTTCCCCTTTGCTTGAAACTGTGTGTTGAAACGGACAGGGTCTTAGGCTTTGGTGTTCTTCGCTTTCCTTGTTTGGTGGGTGTGTTCCCTGATGTTTTCGGACCTTGGAGTTGAAATGCGCCAAGTGAAATGGGCCTTTGCTTAGTCGGACGTGTGTTTGTTTTGTTCTTTCTTGGAATCTGAGTTAGTGCAGCATATGTAGGCCTCTCTGGCATTTGGTTCTCAGTCATCCCATCCAAAATGTCCTGCACAGTTGAGAAAGGCTCTTCACTTTTTCTGGGTAGCTTGTGCGATTCGGATTCATAAACTTTAGTTGTGGCAGTGCGGAAATCGACTTCGTGTTGTCTAGAGTAATTATTGTCTTTTTTCCTGCTGCCATTTTGAAAAAAAGATGATAATGTAGCCGAGTGTGCGTCGCCGCAGTTAATACACTTCTCTTGAGCAGAGGAGGAGTCTCTGTCCTCGTGCGTGCCGTTGCAGCGTTTGCACACTGGATTGCGCTTGAAGGCGGACCCTCGATGCCCATAGGGGTAGCACTTGCGACATCGGAATGGGTTTTCTCATAATTGAGAAACTGCATGCCGGACATGACCGAGGTAAACGTAACTTGGCTTAAATTTTGCCCAGTCCTCGAAGGCGTGCAACTCTTTTTTCAGGAGACCTTAAGTGCTTGGCGATTTTCTTGTCGGTCAGTGTGGCGTCCATGTCCCAGATTCCACCTATGACTCAATGTCTGGGAAGAACTTTATATGCTCTGAATTTAATTGCACAGAGCACCGTGCAGCGTTGCAGTCCTCGCGTCGTCTGTCGGTTTGTTACGTCAACGGCAATGAGATTCAGGCGGTTGTTGAACCTGACTTCCAAGATATACTCCGGGAACATCATCTCCAGAGCAAGGGAAAATTTTCAGAATACTCAGCGATGCAAAATTGTTAACTCAAAAACGCAGGCCTAAAAAAAAAACGATAAAAAAAGAACGCAACCGTTTTTTGCAAAGGTGCGTAACGTCGAATAGGGTTGAGTAAATGCCGTCACGTGGCCTGTTTATCGTCTGCTTTTTCGGCTCGGAACGATCATAAGCTGGCAAGTTTTTTTTTTAGGTGAACGTTCTTTGAAAGTTTTGAGCAGTAATAAAGAACCATGCAGAGAACCGACGCTTTTTGTGGAGCCCATGATTGGCGCTTTGCAACTCCAGGATTAGTAGGCAGATACGTTCAGAGCGTCTACTTACATGCACATTTCAGGCGTCCGTACTTGTGTAATATTCGGAATATTTAGAGTAGCACATCCCCGAGGTTACTTAACAGCGAAGATTCTAATCGTTAATTGGTCCGCTGAAACGTGCGTCGTCCAGATCATTTTTGTGCATAGCTAAGTAGTTACTAAGTTACTAAACGTCAGCATCTGACTGAAATCCAACGGAAACAAAAGCGGTTGACTTTTTTCTGTCTAAGTGAAGTGTTCATGGTAGTTTAGCATGTTCAGAATGTTTTCATAAACCTAGGACAAAAATAGGACCGTTCGCTAAACTGTCATGCAATCAAGTAACCGTACACGTTTCGACGAAACGACTGCGGTCACATCGTTCGAAGGGACGGTACTCGTTAATACAGTGTGTACCCTTGGATGTTGTGTACCGAAGAATTACAGAATTATTCGTTTAACTCACTTAAACATCTGTTGTCATTTTTTTTTTATTCCAGTAGTGTCTGGTGTGATATTACAGTGACTTGAGTACTTCGAAAACAGAATAAAGAGGGTCCGTGAAATGCAGAAACTATTAAATACCGTGGTTCGTTTACTCCGCCGAATAAACATATTGGAGCAGCAGAAACGCAATGTAAGGCAAAATCTTCGCGACATCATACGCCCCAGTGAAGGGAAAGCGCTGCGTTTAAAACCACAATCACATTTGCAATGCGTGAGCAAATGCAAGAATGAATAAGCGCATCAACACTTCAATCAACGCGCTAATGACACTTTTTATGCACGAGTTTTTTTCCCTAGTCCTTACTGCAATATGATATAGTGTCCTTCTCAAATTATAAATGTCATCAACCTCACCCTAGAAATAAAAATATTTATTTACGTTGTTCTTTAGAGTAACGTTGATTCTTCGACTGCCTCAAAGACAAAAAGCAGTCATTTTTTGTCGTTCGCTGTTTGCTGTCAGCAAGGAGGCTATAATGGACGTGGCGTCCGTATTTTTTACACGTGAAGCGAAGTGTAACGAAGGTAGGCGTTACCACGATTTATTTCTTCAGTTTCTTGGCAAATGGCACAATAATTTTCCTGCGCTCTTTTTTTTTCTACTAAGTTTCCCATCGTTTACCACAGTCTCTAGTAATTTTTATCGCAATCAGAAAACTCAGTTACTGAACGTCGCATTGTAATTTGGGGGCAAACAACCACTTTGACATGGCATTGCCACGGCAGCGCTGTTGAGGAGTTTTCACGAAATGTCCCCTTAGTTTCTCAGTCAATGAGACGATAATTTTCCTGCGTCTTCTTTCTTCTACCAGGTTTTACATCTTTTAGCACAGCCGCAAGTAATTTTCGTCGCAATCAGGAAGGTCAGTTAATGAACGTCGCCGTGTAAATTGGGGGCAAACAACCGCGTTGCTATGGCATCGCCATGGCAACGCGGTTGTTTGCGCCAAATCTACATGGCGGAGTTAATCCGTATCGAATAGGTGATATATAGAGCCGAACACTCGCCTGGTCAGCAGGAAGTCGGCGTGTGGCGGACGCTCTCGACACCGCGCCGGGAGCGTCGTCTAGAGCGAGTCGTCATAGCGCGGCTTTGGAAAGCTAGCGTATCAGTCGTCGCACGCACGAACGCTGAGAATGGCACTGTGTTGAGAAAGCAAATACAAGCCCTGCTTTTATCGGATGTTCGTTTCCCTCGTCCGCGATGAGAGTGAGCGTCCGCATCGGAACTTCTTTTGGTGCACCGATCGTACCGAATAGAGCCACTAAATGGGTCTCGCGTAGTGTATCAGCACCCTGTTCCCCGACAATGTTGCGGGCGCCGCCTTTTCGGTGCTTGTGGAGAGCAGACGGAACTGCCGATCATCATGATTCAAAAGTGCGACTTCCTCAGCTTTAGATTCGGTGTTAGGAAGCTCATGTAATATTGCTTTGCTCTGTCGCGAACTGTTTAAATATTTGTGGAGGGCGGAAAAGCGTTTCCTGGCATTTCAGATAAAGCTTAAGATAACTGGCAACCATGATTTTAAGCCACGACATTGGTAAGTGTCGTTACACTGAAGCGTAGCTTATTTAGTGGCGCTAGTACCAAAAGCCAGCTGCGACAGCGGGCAGACAAAGCAGATCGCAGGCAAGTAGCAGACGTAGCCTAAGCCAAACGCAGCCATCCGAGCGGCGATCGGACAATGGGAGCTTGGATACGAGGACGTCGGTGGCGTCGGTGCGCAAGGCAGTCTCGGATTGAGGTTTTTTTGCGGCGTCTCTGAACATCACCTTATTTCGGGTCCTGGGACATTTAAACGTCCATGGCTGTCAGCTAATATTAGCTAAAGCCCTAAACGAAGTCAATCTAGGGGAATGCAGACAAAAATCCAGGCCGTATCAAAACCGATGCGGTAGATTTACTAACATTGTCACGTGATTTTAACCGGTGACGTAGGAGACAAGTTACTCCGGTAAGATTTGGAACGTAGCCCAAGCTTTCGGTGCGGGCTTGACGCCGCCGTAACTTTAATTCTCAGGACGTAGGCGGCAGTTCTACTCCGTCTACTCATAAGGGATGCAACAAGTTTTGTACTTTGCGTAAATAGCGCGAATGAATTCCTGATGCTATGCACTTCGAAGCACGCGTTCGCTTTTCACCACACGCAGTAGAAGTCGTAGAAAAAATAAAGAAAAACGAGCAGCGTTCACTTCCTCAACTCGCAGCAACGTTACTAAACCACTCAGTTGGGAAACTGCCATAGAGACTGCTCTGAAAAAGTGGCACCGATCTGTCCTCGAGAACCGAGCTAATGGCGAACAGAACGGCGCCATTTCTCTCGCAGCGGCCACTCGAGGAACTGCACGTGACGTCTATTTTGGCTTTAATCGTCCATTTTGGCGCCGAAACAGATACAGCGGAAGAGGTTACAGAGGTGCCACCCCCGTCTCCCCAGCGGACGCGCCGCGTCTTGCTACCAGGGTTGCCAGGTGTTTGTACTCTGACTGGCCAAATTTTTGCGAGATATAGCCCAATGAATTGCCAAATGTCGATCCAGAAAAGTACCCCAAAATAGCCAAAAGAAAAACTGACCATTCGGAACGTTTATTGTAAGAACAAAAGACACGTAATGCATTTTTATACATCAAATATAAATATTCGCACACCAGCTCGCAGAACCAACGGCAGAGTACGGATACATTAATGCGGCATGCGGTATTAATAAGTGTCAGAAAAAAATCTGAAGGAACATATTCCTTGCAGCACTGCTCTTTGCCACACAGTCCGAATTTAACAGACAAAATGTCCTCCAGTGTTTCCATCGACATCCTGTTTCGCAAGTCCGTCTTTGTGAAGGTAGCCTGGCTGAACACGCGTTCTACTGTAGCGTTGGACAATTTTAACCTAAGCAACATACCTTCTACTGTATTAATGGGATGCTTAGTATCGGGGCATGGTGACCAGAACGAACGCCACGGGAAAACAATACAAATTTAAACACAAAGTATATGTGCACGCCGATCAACAGACAACCTAAAGAATGTGCAGAACAGGTGGTACTGCTGGAGCCACAAGGAATGGCGCTGTCCCTAATTGAGATAGAGGAATAACAGCACGCGCTTGCATTGGGACAAGATTCAGGGGTAAAGAGTGGTGAGCAAAGACAAGACGAATTTGCTTGCTGTCGCATACTTTTCATAGTTAAGAGACTGAAGCGCCAAATGTTTACGTAGCTTACTATAAAAATACCCTATTCGAATTTATAAATTCAAGTACTTTGAGGCATTCTGGCGTGCCCAGCACGGGTCAGAAATAGCCCAATACTAGCTAAATAGCCAGCTACCACTTTTTCCCGCCGACTGCAAATAAAACTAGTAAAATTTGGCTATTTATAGCCCAACCTGGCAACCCTGCTTGCTACCGAAGCTGAAATGCACCTAGGTCGGGACGCGCTACCTGAAAGCACCGCTGAGGCGTGGTTGTATAAAAACAATATTAATCTTTCCGCAAAACCTTGCAATCTAAAGATCTTACAAACATCACGCGCCATTCATTTTATAGTCAACTCCAATAAATTTCATACAAAAAGAGTCTTTTCCGTTTGCTTTTACGCAAAAACATGATTTCTAAAAGCTGAAGGTGACCACAGTACAGGCAAATGATAAAGAGTGGCGCTATTATCGTATTTAGCTCGGTCTCGGTGGACGCCAGCAGTCCAGGTTTCGACGGCGAGTTTCCCAAATGAGTGTTTTAGTAACGTTGACTCGCAGCAAGAACAAGCGGCCATGTCATCTGGAGTCGATAATATGCCGCCTGTGTTAATCATAGCCACGCGCTGGTGTTGGCAAAGCACAAGGAAACGCGCTGAGTTGCAGACATTGTTATGATTGCAGCGGTTCGACACGGGCCACTACCCGAATGTTTGTCGAGCTATTGATTATCACGAGCACAAATCGAGGGCTCACGCAATGCTTGGGCTCCATCTATGAACCGCATTAAAATGTCGTCACTGGGGTATAATGCGATCTCCAGCTACGTCATCATGTTTTGCGAAGGAGACATTGAAAGAAAACGCTCGCTTTTGTCATTGAAATGACACCGTAACAAAGGAGTTTCTTGGAGAGTGGTGTTGCGTGCGAGTGTACTTGGGTACCTCTAGTTCCGGTAAGGTCGTGTAAAGCGAAAAACCTTCCAAGCGAATATTGTTGCATGGCCTCTTTAAGACGGATTCACCCGCGATTTATATGTAGCCTTTTGTAGCGTGAGCTACACTGGCCGAGGTTGAGCAGTTTCGCGTGGCTCGCAAAATGAGCCGTGCTCCGTGCTGCGCATGCGCGAGGAGCAGTGACGTCACACGACGCACAGCTAGCGCGCCGGAGCCGCCGCTGCCGCGCGCTTCGCCGCCGCCGCGCCCGCCTCGCCGGTCTGCGCATTCCAGAGGAGTGATGTCATAGCCGCGGCAGACGCACGTCCGCCGCCGGGCGCCCAGCTGTGCATCTACGTTGTGCAGTAGCCAAGTCTGACGCTGCGCCGGAGCCGCTTGATAGCACCCTCATTTTGTGCTTATAAGCTCACGCTACGTATATCCTGGCACAGCCGAGCTAAGTCACCGCAATATATTTTTTTTTTTCATAGATGGCGCAGAATGTTTCCGGAACAAACAAGTTGCACGCTCGCAGCTGCGCATACAGGTCGGGCGTTCGGGGTGAGCTCAGGCCATGGGCTGTTCGCCGCCGATCTCGGCGAGCTAGTTTTTGTTCGCTCAGCGTCCGCTACTACCGGCAGGGGTCAACGGGCGGCGTGGAGCACGAGCAATGTGGTTAAAAACATGGCTCCGATTTCCGACGCGCTCCACGCTCGAACCATTCAAACATATTTTGTGAACGCCCTATTTGCTGATGTTGTGCGCCGGTTAGCACTCAAGTTTTCAGCGTTTACAAGTGCGTCATTTGTGTGCAGATGAAGCCGCACACGCAACTGACGCCTTGACATCATGTATTGGCTTAGGCGGAGTACATCGCATGGAATTTGGTTTCCGACGAATACGTAGCGTCGTGTCGTAAGATATTTTGGCAGCGCGAATTTTGCTGTTCACCTTTGCTCCACTGAGTTCAACCTTTAGATGCAAGCTTGTATTGATTTGCACCAACTTATGCAGGAGTCACGGTCGTAGCTAGAGGACGGGTTCTGACCGTGGTGCCGTTTTCAGCGCTTGTGCGTACGGTGCGTGCTTTGCTCGCTTTCGGAATCGACATACACGTGCGTGCTGAGCTGTGAAGATGGCATGCTGAGCAGTGCGATCTTCACAGCGCAGCACTCTGTAAACAAAGAGATTTGGCCAGTGCGATCCTCAGCGCTCGTCCGTATTGCGGGTGCTTTGCTTTCTTTTTGAAAATACGTAAGATTATAGCTGTCTGGGTTGCGATTTCGTAGAAATAGAAACTGTTTATGAGCCTCTTTCAGCATCTGTTCATCAGCCCCACTAAAGCATAAAAAAACATAGTGAACCAGAGTTTACGTTTTATCAAAACGCTAACAATGCTTTGCTTTTGGCTTTCTTTGTAATTCTTAATTTTATTTCAAGTTTATTGCTGGCGTCCATCGTGAGCGAGCGTGCTGAGGCGCGGGGAATTTATGTTATTTATCAATACTGTCAGTCTTCTCTCGAAGGCTATTACAGGAGAGGGAGAAATAAAAGGGAAAAACATACATTCTTAACGTTTAACAGCAATAAGGACACACAAAATACTATTACATTTTCAAATAACAACAATCAACCACAATTTCGTTTAATTTTGAAAAGAGCTCTTCCAAGGAAGACTCAAAATAAGACGCGTCTGTCAATTTTATGACACAGTCCGGGAGACTATTTCATTCTTCAATTGTTTGCGCGAAAAAAGAGTATTCAAAGACGTCTATTCTACTACAATAAGGTTGGAACATTTTCGTATGATTTAGTCCTCTTGACCGCTTATGCACTTCTTTCAGATACAATGCTGGGTCAATTTTTAATTGTGCGTAATAGAGGGAAAAAAACAACTTTAACCTTGCAATCTTCGGTCTAGTTTTTAGTGGCTGCAAGCCGCACTCATGCAACATTCTAGTTACAGAGTCTGTTCTTTTATAGCTAGACAGAATAAAACGTACAGCCAACCTTTGAATCTTTTCTCATTTTTCATTGTCAACTTTTTTGTTGGGACTCCGTACCACACTGGCATACTCCAAAGTAGGACGTACCATCGTTTTATAGGCTGTCAACTTTGCGTCTCTAGTAGCATCTTTTAATTTCCGTCGTATAAAACCAAGACTCCGATAGGCCGAAGAGCAAACATTTCCAAAATGGGCCAGCCACTGTAGGTCATTTGAGATCGTGACACCAAGGTACTTTGAAACTGTCCACATTATTCAAATTCACATCCCCCATATTGTAGGAAAATTTTAAAACGTTCCTCTTGTTTGTTATGTGCATGTATGCCGACTTACGAAAATTTATCTGCATTTTCCAATCATCACACCACTGCCTTAATATTTCCAAATTCCTGTTTAAGTTCAATTTATCGACGGAATTGTTTACGGGAGCATAAAGTAAGCAGTCATCTGCAAAGAGCTTCAGTTTAGTTAGAGCTTGAATATAAGTAGCGATATCATTTATACAGATCAAAAACAACAATGGACCCAGGACTGAGCCCTGAGGGACTTCTGAGGACACAGGTAATGGCGCAGATAGACTTCCAGTAATTTCAACTCTTTTACTTCGATTTGATAGACAGGCTTCAATCCAATTAATAATAATAGAACCTAGACCTAGTGCTTTTAATTTTCATATCAGTTTTTCATGTGGTATACAGTCAAACACCTTTGAAAAATCGACGCAAATAACATCTACCTGTTGCTTATTATTAACGGCAAAAGAAAAATCATGAAACGTTTCCGCAAGTTGGGTTACCGTTCACAGGCCGCATCTAAAACCGTGCTGGCAGGGATAGAACATGCCTCGGTCCTCTAGGAAAGTGAATATGTGTTTTGAAATAATATGCTCCAATACTTTACAACAAACACTTCTCAAAGAAATGGGCCTGTAATTATCTACCCTGAGATGGCTTCCGTCTTTAATTACTGGTACAACACAGGCAGATAACCATCCTTGTGGAAGAGTGTGCGTTTGTAATCATGCGTCAAAAATATTTTTAAGATAATGGGATAGCCACTCAGCATATCTTTTTAGAAATTCATTCGGTATTTTATCCGGTCCCATTGATTCCTTCGTATCAAGAAATAACAACTTCGCGAATATTCCTGATTGGGTAATCACCTTGCCCGGTGTGCTCATTTCAGTATCGTCGCTTGAGGCTTCACGCATGACATGTGACTCATGCGCTGAAAGAACTGACTGGAAAAAACGATGAAAGTGCCCTGCCATTTCTACATTGTCTGTAATAACTATGTCACCGTCAACAGTCTGTTCAATCGGTTCCTTTCGTCCCTTTAAAAAGCGCCAAAACTTTTCGGGGGTATTTTTTATACAACTGTGCAGAGTTACTGAAAAAAAGCTTTCCTTGGCTTCTCTAAGTGTCGTTTTTAAACTGCTCTGTAAGGCGTTCACGCTTTCTTTGTTGTTTTTTTTATGCCTTCTGATTCGTCGTTTCAAGTGAATTATTTCGCGTGTTATTCAAGGATTTGTACGATGAACATGTTTAATTTTGCTAGGTACATAATTATCTATACAAAAATAAATAGTTGTCTTTAAAAAGTTCCAGAGGTCGTCAACTGTACTAGTAGTGCTAAGTTGCTGGAATGCTTCCAACGATGTCACTAAGTAATCTAAAATACTTGTATCGTCTGCGCGAGCGAAGTCTTTAGGAGTAATAGGCATGGAGGCCCGGCAAGGGCCCCCTTTCTGAAGAAGTGAAAAGCGCACCGGTACAGCTTTAAAAAAAATTTGATTGTGTGTTAGTGATGCCAAACTTTCGATAAATTCACTATCGATACTATCGATAGTTTTTCCAAAACTATCGATAGTGTCGCAGAACTATCGATAGTCGACTATCGATAGTACTATCGATAGCTTTTCGATAGTCGACTATCGATAGTACTATCGATAGTTTTTCGATAGTCGACTACCGTTAGTACTATTGATAGTTTCACAGTACTAGAGCGAACACAGTTGCCGCACCGCCACCCTCGCATCCCTTCCTCATCTCTTCGCCCAAGCTCCCGTCTTCTGGATCACTGAAAGCTGCACCAAAGTTGGGATGGTAAGTGCTTGGGCTAGTGGATGTCCCATTTTAAAAAAATAAAGCGAGAAAAAGAACAGTTGGCGACGCAAACTACTAGAGTCGCAAAACTATCGATAGTAAACCGTCGACAGTACTATCGATAGGTTTACGATAGACAACTATTAATGGTTTTCCTATATTCGATTAACGATAATTTTCCGATAGTCGACTATGGATAGTACTATCCATAGTTTTTCGATAGTCGACTCTCGATAGTACTATCGACAGCTTTTTTACTATCGATAGTCAGATTTCTGGCGACTACTGATGTTATCTATAGTACTATCGATAGTTCTTCATTACTATTGTGTGTATGTTTATACAGCGTAAAACTTAGTCTGCCTCAACGGGCGACTTGTCTCTTAGTTGTAGATGAGAAATTTGGCCAGTGCAGTACAACCGCTAGCCTGGGGTCTTTAACGTGTACAACGTAGTGGGGTTAATTCGTAAAGCGCCTAGAAATACGTGGACACGATGAAGAAGAGACAGGACCAAGCGCTAACTTACAACTGAAGGTTTTATGAATGCACGCTTACTATTTGTACACAAATTCGATCTCCGACACAAAAAGGCAGACTCTCGGTTAAGTGCACTAACGGTGCGCTTACGCAGCTATCCCTTCCCTTTACTCTTATACCATAGGCCTCAAACAATTATATCAGTTTTTGTTTTTGAATTGTCTTACTATTTTTGCTTCGTCAAGATACCATGTAAAGGCGCGTTCACACTCTTGCAACCGAGTACGACCGAGACAGAGTTCTTGGGACCGGAAGCGCTGAGCGGAGCTGGTCCTAACAGATCGCAAGAGGCTTAAAAACCGGTTTGGTCTCTCTCGGTCGTACTCGGTTGCAAGAGTGTGAACGGACCTTAAAAGGACTGTGTTCAAGATTAGGCGCACACGGGCACCTATCGCAGTGAATATCTAGATTACCCGCTGGGGAGCTTTTAACAGATAGGGCATGCTCGCGTGCCCTGTCGTTGATGCACCTCCCCGTTTGACCTATATTAGCTTTAGCTCAAGTCATGAGTATTGATGCGAAAGCATTAACTATCTCATGGGGGCTAGCTGACGTAATCAGTTTGAAGCACGAAAACGGCTCCTAGTTTCCGCGATCCCAATAAGAGCGATTCACCTTGAATTCCATTGGCTGGCGCGCGTCGACGGGGCTCCCATTGGCCGCTGCGCCATGGCCTCCGAGATCTCGAAGCGCGCGCGCGCTAGTACGCAGCAGACGACAAAGGGAGCGGACGAGCAGACGACAGAAGGAGAGGACTAGCGGCTTGCATGCATCGCATTCACAACTCATAAGAAATGCAGAGTTGTACCTCCAGCTTTTTTTCGTAGACAACTGACGTTGCACATTGAATGTAGTGCGCGGTGTGTTCCTTGGCGCAAGCCTCAGTTCTTTTTTTGTTAACTCTTGAGCACAGCCTGTAAACTTTTGACGCCGCAGAGGACACCAGGGACACTTCAAAGTGTGCGGCAACTTTTTTAAGGCTGTGGAACAGCCCGTTGACCTAGAAATTACCACCGGTAGTGTTTTTTTTCTCTGGTCGGCTGCTTCTTCTCCGATTCTTTTTTCTTTAATCTTTGACTTCTTTCAAAAAACGCTCTGGATAGCCGGCCATTTTAAAGCGTCGCACCGGATCAAAAAAGCTTTCGCCCATGTTATGCTTGCACGACTTGTCTAGGGAGGCTCTCATCAACGACAACACAATGCGTCGTTTCACTAATTTTGAGTAAGCAGACGAAAAAGACAAAAATGCTTTCTTCGAGAGTGGCTGGTACTTCCAGCTTACGTGGTCCTTGTCGAAGTGGAAGTTTAAATCCAAGAACTACAGCCGTCTGTACACCATAGCTCGGTGGGTGAAGGTGAGTCGTGTGATTTAGAGGGAAAAACATCTATCGTTGTATTGATAATGTCGTCGTTACAGACATGGGGAGGTGGCACAAGCATCAAAAATATCATCCACGTATCGGAAAACCCTGAGGTTCACTCCCATGTTTACGCCCTTGGATATTCCTCTGTAAGATTCAGCTAAGAATATGTCCCACAACACTGAAGCGACTCGTGACCCGATGCTTTATCAAACGACGCAATAGTTGAGGATAATACAAAGTTAGAATTTCCATAAAAGTTTACAAAGGTAGCATTTCCAGACGACATTATCAATAGTCGCCAAAAGCTTTGGTTATAGCCTTTTATTATATGGGCTTCATAGCCACAGAAAGTGGTGTCAAGCAGACGGCATGTGGCGCGCGCCATTTGCTTGACACCGATTGCGGCTGGGATCCGCTTTTCCCAAGCTTGCCGAAAGGGTTTGCTGGAGAGCTTCGAGATTTCATTGCCGTTTTAGGGCTCATTCACACTGGAAGCGGATCCGCGTTCGCAAAGCGGTTGCGAACGCGGTTGTATAAGGATTCAGTACAATTGCACGCGCACACGATGACATCAAATGCGCGTGCAATTGCACTGGATCTTTATACAACCGCTTTCGCAACCGCTTCGCGAACGCGGATCCGCTTCCAGTGTGAATGGGGGGTAAGGCCCCTGCGCGCAGTCGCGTTTGAGAGCGTTTGAATGGGTTACGTCTGCAAGAAACCAGGGCATTCCTGCTTCATATGTCGCGTGCCAAGATGATTCCTTGAATTTGATTCCACGCTTCATACGAAGCACGGATGCGCCGGTGGCTCGCTTTGGTTTCTTGACGCAACGCAGTGAAAAGCACTTAAACGCTCTCAAACGCAACTGCGCGTAGGAAAGGGCTGTTTATACTCCAGCGCGGTACAGCGCGCTCTGGCGCGCACTTCGCGTTGCGCATGCGCGTAGCCATGACAACCGCGACATAAGCTGATGGTCCATTTCCGTTTGCGTTTGCATCCTGTCCAGACTTGTTCAGACAGGAGGAACCATTGAGAGCCGATTCGCGATGTATTTAGATAAGCAAAGAAAGACAAAAATTGCAGCGGTGTTTTTAGGGCGCCGAATCCAGCGCAAGAGAACAGGCACGATGTACGTACGAGACATATTTGATAAGCGCGCAGTATTTGCAGAATTTTACCACCTAGTACAGGAGCTCCGCGAGTCCGACCCAGAATACCACTTCCAAGGTTTCATGTAAGGCCACGGTCAATAATCATGTCGCTTATCAGAGTGAATCAATTCTGTCGTTTCCTTTTCTGCCGGATAACGAAGGCTTCATTCGACGAACTGCTCGGGCTCGTCCACGACCGTGTCGTACACGCGCCCAAGAATCGCTGTCCCATCTCGCCCGCTGAGCGGCTGGCCATCACACTGAGGAATGTGATACTAGGGTGCCTTCATGAGCGCTTTGCTTGGGTTGATGAAATCTGGCCATTTTGTTTCGAACGCTTATTCTTATTTTTTGTTCTGAAAGCGTGAAAGAGCGTGTCCCTGCACGCGCTCGTAGCGCTGAATATGCTAAGGCGACATTTTGTTTCATGCGATTTCTTTGTGTTTTCCCCGTGAGCGCGTGCTGTCGGCATCGGGTACTACAAACGATGGCATCACCAAAAACAGAAGAACATTCAGGCACTCTATGCACTACATATTTGATATGCACAGAGGCGTACGAACTTGTTTTTGACTGGGGGGCAAACCGGTCCCCCCCCTCCCCCCAGGGACCGGGGGGGGGGGGGGGGGGGCGGTGCCCTTGGTATCCCTTGGGCGCCGCCGGCCAGTATTTGCCCTACCCACCCTATTGGAAAGACCAGTTTGAAAATCTAGCTGGTCATACTGGTATTTAAACTGGTCAAACTGGTATTTGGACTGGTCAGACTGGTCTAACTGGAAATCAGACTGGTGGAACTGGTAGTCAGACTGGTCTAACTGGTAACCATATTGATCTAACTGGTCACCAGACTGCCTTCGAACTGGTCACCAGATTGGCCTGACTGGTCACCATATTGACCTAACTGGTCACCACACTGGCTAAACTGGCAACCAGATTGACCAAACTGGTCACCAGATTGGCCAAACTGGTCACCAGATTGGCCAAACTGGTCACCAGATTGACCAAACTGGTCACCAGACTGGCCAAACTGGTCCAACTGGTAACCAGATTGACCAAACTGGTCACCAGATTGGCCTAACTGGTTACCAGATTGACCCCTCTTTTTCACTTTATTTGTAGGGGTGTGCGAATTGGATAGCGCAGAGGCATTCGTAACCTTCACTGTGCAAAATAAAGTCGCAACAAAAGGTTCTGAAACAGTGTTGAAGGTATTGATTTCTCATATATGTTCTACCATCTCGCGATTGTCACAGGGCGACATGGTACTACAAACAATTAATTCATTTGCAACTGAATTCATGGCATATTAATGCCCACACGAAAGGTCAGCTTTATTTATTTAGCTAGAGAACACTTCATCAATCCCAAAAAGTAAGAGCCAACATACTTCGATATTCTTAAAGTTTTTTTTTATATATTTTCTTCCCAAAAATAGGTTAAACCAGTTTAAATTCTACAAAACTTGAGATAAAAACGTTAATAACTGCTGCACCATGCTTTATGTGGGTGATGGGACAAGTTTACTCGAATATAACGCGCCCTCGATTGTAACGTGCACCCTTTTCTCGAGGTCCGAAAAATAAAAAAAACGCCATGTCTTCAATCTTTCCCACTTGGACTTTATAATTTTCCCGCTTTTTACCACGGCCTTTATTCACCCTGGCCTGCACCGAGAAGCCGCTCCCAGGCTCCAGCGCAAGTGCCCGAGGCCGAGGCAGGGAGCCTCAAACGTGATGTTGGAGAAGCGCGGGAAAATGTGGCAGTATGAGTCAGGCCCCTGGAATGCGCCGGTGCCCTGGGTGCCTTGCAAGGGGAGAGGTGCTCACGTGCCAGGACGGGGAGCGCGCGGGCCAATCAGCGCGGCCCTCGCGCCCACTCGAAGCGCCAGTCGGCGTCAACAGCAGCTCCGGCAACCAAAAAAAAAAAAAAAAAAACGGATTTGGCGCGACAGTTGGGCGCACGTTGGGCCGGTCGGATCTTTGTTGTTTGGGGCCGCTGTTCTGCTTGGGGAGGTTACAAGTTGTCTTCAAGCTGTGTTTGTATAAGATAGTTAGCAGGAGCCTTGAGTGCTGCCTCTGCCGATGGTTCCTGTGGCTGACGACGTCCTCCACCTGAGTTCCACTCGCTCGCGGGCGAAATGGCTGCGTCCCAGAACGGCGTGTTTGGAATTCGCTCCGTCCTCATTGCGGCGCCGGCAATGGCTGCCTCTGCCTCCGCGCCAGCGAGCCAGGTAAGCAGGCTCGACCATGTGGATTCATTTTCATAATCAGGTGCATGTGAAACTGAACGTTTCAGCGACCCGATTTGGAACAGCTATGCTAGTAATACAACCGCCAGTGTGTATGCAGCTTCAGAGATATTCTACCATAGTGGTTGTGAGTTGCGTAGCGGACGACAGGCTGGGGAGGCAGGAAGGGGGTAACACCGGGATCTTTTCGCTCCTGGGCGTTGCTTTGCGTAAAGGCTGAACCGCATCTAAGCGATTAAGCGAACGACGGTGACAGTGACGAGAATCAGCGACGAGCGACGGAGATTTCCCACGGTCGGTCGTCGCGTCGCTCGGTTTTTGGATTTCTAGAAATCGTCGCTCATCGCCTTGGTCGCTTGCTGCCGTCGCTTTCATGCGGTTTGTCTCGTCGCGCGAGTGACCGAGCGACAGCGAAGCGGATCGTCGTCGCTTCTCTTGTCGCTCGCCAAATCGCTTACATGCGGTTTATACTTAATTGCCGCTAGACTGGCACCACATGTACGGTGGGCGCACGCTTCCATATTCCCTCTCATGCTGTTTGTGATAGTGCATATTTTTTATTCGTGACATTAGTTATACATACAGTTTTAGAACAGACGGGTGCGAATAAATCTGCCATGGCTCTAATTTCTTATGTTTATTCTCATTTCAGATGCCTTGAGGTACTATGTTATCCACCACCGGGACCCCGACACTCCAGAAGATGTGGAAAATTTCGCCGACCGGCTGGGACTATAATGAATAATATCATGACAATTTTTTTTAAATTGTAGATATGTTTTTATGTTTATTTTTATGGTCTGAAGTATGTGTATTTTTTGTGAAAAAAAGTGAATTTTATCCGTTTACGACCTGTGTTGTCAATATTACCAGTTTAACTGGTTTAACTGCTTAGAGTGAACCAGTATACGCAGTGGTACAGTATTAACAGTATACACATTTTCACAGTCAGACCTGTATGCACAGTTTCACAGTAAGACCAGTATGCACAGTTTGTTTGTCCAGTTCAACCAATTTAACCAGTGGCAATAAGCCACTGGTTACCAGTTAAACCACCATGACCAGTTCAACCACCATGACCAGTTCAACCACCATGACCAGTTCAACCGTATGACCAGTTTAACCACCATGACCAGTTCAAACTGGTCAAACTGGAGCAATATCCAAGTTTGAACCTGGTACCAGTTTGAACTGGTTACCAGTTTAAACTGGTTTTTCCAATAGGGCAGTGGCGGCTGTTTCAGGGCCGGGGGGGGGGGGGGGGCAAAACACATGCCTTGCCCTCCCACTCTGAGAACTGAGGAAGCGAGCGCTCCCTTGCCCCCCCCCCCCCCCCCCCCCGGTTGGCACGCCCATGAATATGCACTTCCTTTTTGCGGATTCTCGATTGATTAGGTTATGCTTCTAGACGGTGCGCTACCGCCGTACTCACGCCCAACTCGTATCAAAATACCGCAAAACGGGAACTTATCCGCTCTGATCTACTCCAATATTTTGAGAGACCCGGGCTCGACAATGCGTTTCAAAATAAAGTTTGGGCTCTAAAATCACAAGCGAAAATCAGGGACGCGACCGTTTCAAGCAGAAACTTACCTCAAATGCTTCCTTTACTGGTCGAATGCACGCATTCAAATTTTAAGTCTCAGTTGCTAAAAAAAAAAGCCTCAAATGGACAGTTTTTGATTTTTTTGTACTTTAAATAGAGACTTGAATTTCTATTGTGTAAAGGGGACTAGTGAAGCATGTATTCGAGATAAGTTTCAACTTGATAGGTCCAGTTACTGATGTTTGAAGGGCCATTAGTACTAGCTTGTAACTTTATTTTGAGACACTCATAAATAAGCGGATCAAAGTATCAATGTAACACTTACTACATCAAACACATATTTTACTAAATAAAAAAGCTGCCCCATTTAGGAACATCGGGCATTCTTGTTTTTTTTTATTTTTGTACTTAAAATTGATACTTAAAATTTTAATGAGTAAATCTGGTCAGTAAATCCCATATTCGAGGTAAATTTTTACTTCATGTGCCGATTCCCAGATTTTTACGGGCAATTTTAGAGTGGAAACTAATTCCAAACATCGTAAATCGTCAGTCAGACACATTTAGTACAAATTTACATATTGCGTGTGTAGAAAACGCAGCCCCATGTTATTGTTTCCTACGAAAGTTTTCCTTGTGTATTTTGTAATCATGTTCATCACGTGCCAAAGCACGTGTGTATATTTTCTTTTTCTTTTGATCGTTTAATCTTTCGCTTTGGCACGTGGCGTTCGATCCTCGTTTTTGTCTTCAGAGCACCGATAAACCTCGGAGTCGTTCAGCCACCACCAGATGCCTGTCTTACTCGCGACGGGCTCTGCCACGTCGTAACAGTGGCGACGAGTTTCAAGCACATGAACCAAGAGGCGGGGGATGAACCGACAACGGCAGGGACGGCATCCGGTGACGCAGGGTTTCCAACGATAACCGGCAACGCTCCAAGCATGGCCCACCATCTGCCGCAATTTGACGATGAACAAGATAAGTGGAACGCTTACCTCGTGAAGATAGAGTCATATTTTGAAGGCAACGATGTGGTGGATGATGCTAAGAAAAGGGCTCTGCTGGTGTCAGCGCTGGGAACAAGTACGATACAAGCGCTTTGCGGAAGGGTGGCGCCCAGGAAGCCAAATTCGCTAACGTATGACGAAGCGGTCCGTGCTCTGAGCGATTACTACGACCCGAAACCAAATGAGATTTCGGAGAGTTTCAAGTTCTTCCATCGATGCCAAGAGGAAGGAGAATCAGTGCACGCATTCATCGCGGAAATAAGAAGAATTGCTAATAACTGCAACTTCGGGACGACATTAGACAGGATGTTACGAGACCGAATCGTTTGCGGCGTCAGATCAAAGAATCTGCAGAAACAGTTGCTGGCCAAACGAGAGCTGAGCTTGCAGGACGCCGAAGCACTTGCCGTGGCAGCAGAAACTGCAGAAGCCGACTCACAAAAAATGTCGCGGGAAAGTGGGCCATCCGAAGTACACACACTGAAGGGTCAGCAGAGGATGCCTCCCGCTGCCAGGACATCGCTGCATTCCCCAGTAGGCTGCGAACGTTGCGGTAATACCAATCACAGCACTAGCAACTGTAAATGGCAGAAAGCAAAATGTTTCCAGTGTGGCAAGCAAGGGCATTTGGCTCCCAAGTGTCGTAACCCTAAGAGCGCCAAGAGACAAAACAACCAACTACAACCAGTAGAGTACCTGGACGAAGATGACGACAGCCTGACCACACAGATTTGGAATCTGATAACCGTAAAAGAAAGGAAGCTTGTACCGCCAGTGCGACGCACGTTCACGTGGGGTGGAATTGATCTGGTCATGAAAATTGACACGGGGTCACCTGTCTGCGTCATAACGAGAGAAATGTACGAAAGGCACCGGAAAACTTGGCCAAGACTTCAAGAGCCTCAAGTGAAGTTGGGTTGCTACATGGGATCAATTCCAGTTATCGGAGAGTTAACCATGAAAGTTGTATACCAGTCGACTACCGTACAGGGTATATTGGCCGTCGTGGATTGCCGAGGTCCATGTTTGTGCGGACGAGACTTGATTCAGAAATTGAATCAACGTGACGTACATGTTTTGAGCCTGACAGCAATCCCGAAATCTCCCTGTGATCAGCAGCAAGGTCTCCAGAGTCTACTGGACGAGTACGAAGACCTCTTCTCTCCAGAGCTTGGAGTCATTCAGGGACCACCTGCGCATCTGTACCTCAAGGATGGAGCAACTCCAAAGTTTTGAAAGGCAAGGTCTATTCCGTTTGCCTTACGAGAGAAAGTATCCCTGGAGTTGGATAGGCTCGAACAGGCCGGCATTATTTCACCAGTTGCCTACTCTGAATGGACTACGCCCATTGTGCCGGTTCTAAAAAAAGATGGGTCCGTACGTATTTGTAGGGATTTTAAGGTGACACTGAATCCTGTTTGTGCGTTAGAACAGTACCCGCTCCCTGTTATCGAGAACATGTTTGCTTGTCTGTATGGCGGTGACCGTTTCAGCACACTGGACTTGCGGGACGCGTATAACCAAGTGCCTCTGGACGAGGAATCGCGGAAGCTTGCGGTTATCAACACGCATCGTGGTCTCTTTTGCTATAACCGATTACCATTTGGAATAGCCTCAGCGCCCGCTATCTTTCAACGCAAGATAGAATGTGTCCTCCAAGGTCTTCCAGATGTGCAGGCCTACTTAGATGACGTCATACTTTCGGAACAAAGCTCTAACGATGGAACAAAACTGAAATGTCTTTTGCAGCGATTCCGAGAGCACGGGGTGAAGTTGCGCAAGGAAAAGTGCAGATTCAGGCAGGAATCGGTTACTTACCTTGGCCATCAGATTGAGGGAGAGGGACTGCACCCAACAGAAAAGAACCTTGAGGCCATCGCTGGGGCTCCGTGTCCGAAAAACGTGAGTGAACTGCGCTCATTTATCGGCATGTTGACCTTCTACAGCAGATTTCTACCACAAATGTCTACACTGCTATCACCGCTGTATCAACTTTTAGAGAAGGGTTGTCGTTGAGTGTGGGGCCCGGCACAGGACGAGGCATTTATGAAAGCAAGGAAAGCTTTAACAACAGGAAACGTGTTGACCCATTTCGACCCAGCGAAAGAACTACGCTTGGAGTGTGACGCGTCACCATACGGTGTTGGGGCCGTGTTGTTTCACCGTGTAGGAAAGGAGGACAGGCCGATCGGTTTCCGCTCACGTACCTTAACTGCTGCGGAAAAAAATTACTCCCAGTTGGAACGCGAGGCACTCGCTCTCATTTTTGGTGTGACCAAGTACCGCGATTACCTTTTGGGCAGAGAGTTTACCTTGGTCACCGACCACCAGCCACTCCTGGGATTGCTAAAGCCGGGCCGGCCGACCCCTGCCATGGCTGCTGCAAGGATCCAGCGTTGGGCACTGCTGCTTGGGGGCTACCAGTACAAGCTGGACTACCAGCCTGGTAAACTGATGTTCAACGCAGACGCTTTAAGCCGGTTACCGCTACCGACGTCTAAGGAATCATGCAGCTCAATGGAGCTTCCGGAGTATGTTTTAGCACTACATAACTTTGACGAAGGGACCGTAACCACCAGAGAATTGAAAGACCTGACTGCCGGTGACGACGTGCTCCTAAAAGTTAAAAGACACATCCTAGATGGATGGCCAAGGAGCCGAAAGCACCGAGAAGTCGAATTACAACCATTCTATGACAAGAAGCTTGAACTCTCAGTAGCACAGGACCTCGTGTACTGGGGTCACCGGGTCGTGATTCCAGCAAAGGCGAGGGAACGATTGCTAAGTCTGCTTCATGAAACCCACCAAGGAGCATCCTCAATGAAAGCGGTCGCGCGGTCAAAGTTCTGGTGGCCTGGTCTTGACAGGGCAATTGAAAGCCAGGCGGCAGTTTGCAGGGAATGTGTTCAAGCTATGCCTATGCCAAGTGCGAAAGAGCCAGTTAATTGGCCCGAGACAAAGGAAAATTGGTCAAGAATACACATTGATTATGCTGGGCCAATAAAGGGAAAAATGGTACTAATTGTTGTCGATTCACACAGCAAATGGATCGAAGCCATACCATTGTCCCACGCGACCACTCAATCAACGATAGCAACGTTACGTATGTTGTTCAGTCGCTTTGGAATTCCGCGCACGTTGGTGTCAGATAACGGAACTCAGTTCACAAGTCAGGAGTTTAAGACGTTTGTCACGATGAACAACATTTCGCATCTTCGAACCGCTCCCTTCCACCCGCAATCCAACGGTCTGGCAGAAAGGGCCGTGCGCACCGTCAAAGACGGGATTAAGAAGATGCGAGGCGAGAACTTGGAAACTAACCTTGTTCGGATGCTGTTCAATTACAGAAGAACGCCACAAGCCTCCGGAAGATCCCCGTCGGAAGTCCTGCTGGGCTATCAAATTCGATCGAGGGTCGACACCTGCTTTCCATCGGTTGCACGGGACGTTACGAATGATGACCCTGGATGGAATTTTGCTCCAGGGGATCCTGTGTATTTTCGTAACTACGGGGATGGAGACAACTGGACGCCTGGTCAAGTCCACCTCCGGGTCGCGAATGCTGACTGTCTCAACGCCATCAAAGGTGGTACATCGCCACGCTGACCAAGTACGGAGGAGGATACCGGAAGAGGATCACCTGCTAGACCAGCAGGCCGGTACGCGGCCTCCGACAACACCATCATCTTCGGCGATCACAAACGATGAAAGCCACCATCCAGACGCGCCGACGGCAATCCCAGTGGAACTCCAGGAAGAAGCGACGTTACGGCGTTCCAGCAGGACCCGAAAGCCCGTCGACAGGTTTCACTTCTAAAGAAGAGAGAATTGTAGAAAACGCAGCCCCATGTTATTGTTTTCTACGAAAGTTTTCCTTGTGTATTTTGTAATCATGTTCATCACGTGCCAAAGCACGTGTGCATATTTTATTTTTCTTTTGATCGTGTGGTCTTTCGCTTTGGCACGTGGCGTTCGATCCTCGTTTTTGTCTTCTGAGCACCGATAAACCTCGGAGTCGTTCAGCCACCACCGGACGCCTGTCTTACTCGCGACGGGCTCTGCCACGTCGTAACAGCGTGTATAGCAATATAAGTCTGACGGAGTACTCTCGTAGGCCGCTCTCAACACGCGGTCACAAACAGTGGAAATGACTGACCAAAACGTTGCTCTGAATTAGGTACTAAGTCTCACAATTTGTATTTTACATATCATTTTACAAGAGCGGTTTTTAAGCCTCTTGCGACGGCGGATAACCGGATGCGCTGCTGAGGAACAGGTCTTACGTCGTCGCAAAAGCCTTAAAAACCAGTCTTGTCTCTCTCTGTCCTACTCGGTTGCAAGTGTGTGAACGGCGCTTAACTGTTAATGCGGAGAGCGAGTCGTCTGCTTCTAGCGCAGGTGTTGCGGTGACGTCAGAACGACGCCGAGTTCTGATTCGCTTTGATTGGAAGGATAGTGGGTAGACCTCAACCTTAAGGTCTACCCACTATTTTTTCTTCAATCAGCCCATGGGAGTTTGGCGTTCTGACATTATGTACCCCTGTGCAAGAAGCAGACGAAGTTGCGCTCCGCATATGGGGGCCTGAGCGACGTTTGCACTGCGCGGCATTTCATTGTCTTCTCTGAAAGCACTCTTGTTGATTTAGCACTGCTCACAACTGATAGTGAAACAGGATCAGCACGGAAGATTAGCTTTCAAATTGGCGTCTTCAGAATGGAAGTCTGTGACGAACACTCTGCGAAGTGTGTAACCCTCTGTTCTACGTACAACTCGTACCAAACTGCTGATTCGCCGTGCAACCACACCTCTGCGCTTCAACCGGACCCGTTCTTCGGTACGTGCACTTCCGCGGAGTCGCGAGGCTGTCTTCACTCAGTCGCCATCGCGCTTGGAATCCTCAGCTCGCTGCGAGGATAGCTGTGATCGGCCATCCTCGCCAGATAAACCGTGCTCCGACACAACAATCTTCACAGTCGGCGGTGAAAACTCAGCCCAGTGTGTAACCCTGTTCTTCGTACAAGAGGGCGATATTTTGGTTTTCTTTTTGTTCATCTGTGTATTAGGTTCTGCTATGGACTGCAGTTGTTAGTATTTTTTAGTTCGTTTGTATGTTGGCGGAAGATTTGAATGGCAAAGCCCTAGGTGACGCCTGTTTGGATTGTGATGAAGCGTTGCCGGATGATGGGGCTTTTTGTAACATGTGTTGAATGTAAATTCTCTTATCACCTTGAAGAATGCTTAGGTGTTCAGGGACAAACAAATCGATCGAAAGGTGACTTTTTCCGTAATAATGGGTGATACCCGACGTGTAAAAGTGCGAAAGAAAAGAGTGACCAAAACAAAGAAGGCGGTCTTGACGTGGCAACTATGCTTCTCAGCATAAATGCAAAGTTGTAAAGCCTTCTTGAACTTGAAAAGACTTTGCAATAAAAAACTATTTTTCTTTATAAAAAACAAAAAGCAAACAAAAACGTACGGAAAGAAAATTACCACGAAGAGTAATTTTTTTATCAATATTTACGCTGCTAGACACAATCTAAGTCCAGAATGTTGAGGTCGAAACCCGCTAAGCTTCACCTGGTGCTTAGCTTAGCTCCTATGGAAACTCAGCGACGCCACCGGTCTGCAAGCAACACGGTGCCGTTTCGCACTGGAGACAAGAGATGGCGCAAGCGGTCGCGACGCCAGCTCCCGCCAACGAACGAGCAGACGACGCCGAGAGCCGGCCCTTTTGCAGACAAGGAACAACAGTTCCTTGCTGTTACCGCGCCTGTCTTTTTTTTTTTCTGCGACTGTCGCCGCCTGCGGAACGCGCGCCGCTTTTGAGTTGAAAAGATCGTCTACTAAATACGCCGGCTCTCGACGCCGTATGCTCGTTCGTTGGCGGCGTTTGTTGCGCCATCTCCCGGGGGGGGGGGGGGGGGGGGGGGGGGGGCAGGGGGGTGCTGCGCGTTATTTTTTCGCCAGAACTGGAGATTGAAGCTAACGAAAACACGCTGGAATTCCATTTCCTGTGTATTTTGTCAATAAAGGCAACGTGCGCGTTATTTTGTTTATATGCCGCTACTAGAAGCTCGTTACATGGCACGTAAACCGCGTCTCGGTAATGATCATGGCCCGGGTCCGGAGGGGCTCTGCCCTTCCCCCCCCCCCCCCCCCCGGATTTCGCCAGGGGGGGGGGGGCACGAGCCCCGTTGCCCCCCCCCCCCCCCCCCCCCCCCCATAGTCTACGCCTACGGTTAGTGCTATAGGTGAGACACAGATTTGTGCGTTGTGTGTTGCTCTGTAGGGGACGGTCCTCCAGGAGATAGCTGCGGTTCACCATTCTGGCTTTATGGATCGCATTCGTGATATTTTTGATGTGTCAACACGTTCTTGAGGTTTTGAGCGCTCGCGTCAAAATCATTTTTGTTTGAACAGATGCGTTTGAAACGGTGGACCTGGCTATAGGGTATGCTGTTCTTGCAGTAATGTGGGTGGTCGCTCTTGTAATGAAGGTAATGTTGCCGATCTGTTGGCTTGCGATAAAGCTTTGTTGTTAATTTCCCATCCTCTATTATAAGAGTCATGTCTAAGAAGTTCATGTCGGTTTGGGAGTAAGTGTGAGTGAAACGAATGTGTGGGCGGGCAGCGTTGTAATTAACTATGAAGTCTTGCATGTCCGCCTCGTTGTGCGACCAAATAAAAAAAAATATCATCTATGAATCTTTTGTACAGTAGTGGTTTTAATGGGTGATCGCATAAAAATTTTGACTCTAACTTCCCCATAAAGATGATCGCATAACTGGGTGCCATCTTGGAGCCCATTGCGGTACCACTAACCTGTCTAAAATATTCATTATTAAATTCAAATACATTTGGTTCTAAAACCAGCCTTGTTAGGGTCGCAATGACGTGACTATCTGGGTTCTCTGGTTTTCTTTGGGACTCGTACATATCTATTAACGAAGCTATTCCGCCGTCGTGTGGAATGTTCGTGTACAATAAAGACGCGTCCAAGGTTACAAGATATGATCATTTAGGTATATGTAAATTTAAAATATCCCTGAGGAAGTGGGTAGTGTCCTTACATGCGAATCGAGAGTTGTAGGTATGTGCCGAATTAGGTCGTCTACATAGCCCGATAGAGGTTCCGTTATTAATCCTATCCCGGATATGATTGGACGGCCTGGATTACCACTTTTGTGAATTTTCGGAAGCATGTAAAAGCGACCGGGGGATGGTTGTTTTGGCTTCATTATATTATAGTCATTAGCGGTTATCTTGCCTCGGTGTACAAGTTGTTCGAGCTCTGACGTTACGATCTGAGTGTGACGTGTCGTAGGGTCGCCTGGAAGACGCTCACAAAATTTTGGTTCGTTTAGTTGGCGGTACCCTTCTTGAACATAATCGTGAGTACTGAGAATCACAATCGCCCCTCCCTTGTCTGCAGGTTTTGTTGTGATGTCTTTTCTAGTGCCTAGTGATTTCAAAGAGGTTCTCTCAGATTTAGTTAGGTTGTCCCGTCTCCCTTTGTACCTGTGGTATTCTCGCATGATATCCTTTTGTACAGCGGATATGTACAAGTCCAGGCCATTTTTGCGACGGGTATTTGGAGTCCAATCGCTAGTTGGGCGTGGCTGTGTGTTTTTAGAGTTGGACGGTTTATCTACAGAGTATTCCCGCAACCTTAAATTTCTGGCAAATTTATCTAGGTCTCGGAGAACTTGGAACTCATCAATGTAACCAGTGGAAGAGCAAAAGTTTAGTTTTTTAGAGCTAACTTTTTCTTCTTCGGCTGATAGAGTAATTCCAGACAAATTAGCGATAGTGCATGTACCACTCACCTCGTAAATATTTGAAGGGTCATCTTCGTCTCGGCGCATGCTATCTGTAATTCTAGTGTTTGGCTGAATACCGGCATCATTTGGGTTGGGGACGGATGGAGGTTGTACGGGGTGTGGTACTTTGTCTCGATCGAGTTTGCGTGACTTGATTGTTTCAAGCTCGCGGCGTTTCTTTCTTTCAAACTCGTGTAAGGAGGTTGTTTCTTTCATGCGTCGAAAGCGGGTTGTTCGATCGGATAATAGTGGTTATTGAAGTGTTACATTTTTTTACTTGTTTCTCACTATGACTGATTGCGATTTTTACCAGTTTAAGTGACGCCTCTAAAAGGACGAAATCCCATTCCGATCGGTCGCATCGATCGAGGTATGTGATAGCCGGAGGGAGAGACAGTGACATGCCCTTCGGGGGGACCCCCGCGTTCAGGTACACTTGCAGAGTTGATTTGTGGAGTTCATGTTTAATTCGCTTGTCAGTTCATTTTCGTACTTTAAGGAAGGTGGTACTGTAGTTGGGTGGAAAGGGATTGGACTCACCGGGAACAAGTCAGTCTTCTTTTGGGTGAGGAGTTCTCGAGACGGTTCTCCGAAGGTTTTAGCGTTGTGTTGTGGGGGGTCTTGAGTCCTGGGGAGTCGGGACGGCGGCTCTTGGCGTCGTACTGTCAGCGAGCGCCGGGAAGTCATTGCAGTCGAGGTCGAAGACTGTGCCATCGGTTGTGGAGTGTGGTGCTCCGCGGCTCTGAATCCTATCGCAGGAACTTCTTGGGAGGGAGAGTCTTCTTCTTGGAATGGCGTCCTTGTGGGCGCTACCGCTCGATAGGGGCGGAGAGGCGACCGTCGGGGGTTTCTTGGGTGGGGGGGGGGGGGGGGGGGGAAGGGGACAGGGACCTCAGATGACCATCCAGTTGGCGTGAACTGTTTGCCTTGCAGAAGCAGGCCTTTTAAGTTTTGTGCGATCAGCGCTACTCCGGGAAAACTCAGGCGAAGTCCGTCCGCGGCCAGAACTCGACGAGGCGGGAGCGTCGTGAACCCGTGGTCGAGGAAAGTCACCTTGCCCGGTTTCCGGCAGTAGCCCTTCACCGTGTCATTGAACTGGCGGGTCTCGTTCTTGAACCAGTGTATGAAGCGGTCATTGGGTTGTTCCAAACGGCGGTTCGTGTATCGCGGCAACACGATTGATACAACAAGCCGTGAAGCTCTGGACGAGCTTGCAAGTTGTTGTTGACTAGACGGCGACAACGTCGAAGCGTCTCTTTGGAGCCGAACTTCTCCGACTCGCTCGTCTTGACGTGGAAGATGAGGGTCGTTAAGGATCGTGGAATATTGGTCAGCTCCCTCTCGATATCGAAAGTTGAGGCCCCGCGGATGGTGATGAAAGCAGGGGTCGCCTTGTCATATGGATCGAAGTGGTGAAACAGGTACCTCGTCTGGGAGTTTCTGATTAGTGCGGAGGTTGGAAGGTGCTTGGAGTACTTCTGTGAGAGTTGCTGCACCGTGGGTGCGCCGGGGGCCGGTCTTGAAACAGTGGGCATGGTGGCATAGGATCCAAGGGGCCGAAGGCGTATATTTAACGGAGTGAAAAACTCACGGTGAAAAACAACAAAGAGCGGAAATTTAATCGACAGTTTCGTTATATATATATATATATATATATATATATATATATATATATATATATATATATATAATGTTTGACAAGCAACTAATCCCGTTAGAGTCGTTATTGTTTCCGAATGTATTCTGAGATTTTTTTTCTCACTTTGGTTTGAAATGTTAACAAACATGGTTGCCGGTGTCTGCGGACTGCTGAACGAGCGAAGTTTATTGAGCTCGTAAATTGTTATCAGTGCGGGTCGTTTTCAGTTCACAGAGGTGTTTAGATAAAGATTTCGGCACCCAACATATTCTGCAGCAAACAACTGCCGCAAGTACGCGCCTTTGGATGCGCTATGCGGATGCTTGTTTTCGTAGCAAGACTGGAGTAAGCCTAGATTCCCACATAAACTATTTTGGTAGATCTGGCTTGATTTCTTTCTTTGAGCGTGTTGATGCTGAATAAAGATGTCTGTTCCCGTAAAAGCGGTCCCGCTGTTGTGTGAATTCTGCAATCGTCGTGATTGCGACCGTGACTTCAATACCGTGCCCCGCTGCTCTTTGCATTGTGCAACCCGTCGTGATTGCCACCATGGTTTTAACTTCGTAAAGATACCTACACAGGTAAAAATTTACGAGCCATTTGGCTGGAGGCAATCAGGCGTTCGGCTCGGATTAAGTTAGTCCAGGTATGTTCCCATCTTTTCACTTCGAAAGGCAAGTAGCCCTCAAGTTTTGCAGGACACCTGGGCTGCCAAAGCGAATAGTAGATCATATGCAAAAAGAAAAGCGCCATCTAGTGAACTCTTGATCTGCTATCAAATTTCCGCCATATCGGGGGTTCCCGTACCGATGGTTTCGCCCGAGAGACAATGGTCCCGACAAAGTGGGATTCCTGGATCTAAAATATGATCACGGCAGGGCCGGATTAAGAGATTTTGGGGCATGATGATGATGATGATGATAATAAGGACGACGACTTTGCTGATAATAATGTTGATAAAAATTAAAAGTCTGAGTAAAATAAAAAGAAATTACTTCAATAAAACGTCCACGTTGCGAATACACTAAGTTAGCGCGATATATTATAAGGATATTTACAATGAAGTTTTTGACCATACAATATATACAATCAGTATCATACAGAATACAATCTTGTGTGTCCATTTTTTTTTAATGAATTCCAAGGGAACTAGTACCCATAGTGAAAACGATCACTTTTTGTCGTCTCATACATCCCTCTAAACATGCGTTCGCTTTCCTGCACAGCTGAGCCAATCCGGAAAAACTCGGCGAATGGCGAGGTCAAAAATATGCAGAGACATAAAAATAATGTCTTTCATATCACGTTAAGCATGGCATTTCGTATGCTTACAAGTGCCGCATCACTGATTTTGTTTTCGTATTTTTATATTTTTCGGATTGTCATAAACCGAGTTCACCTCGTAGATCGCAGACATTGGCTTTCTCGGTGTTTTGCGGGAAAGTAAACGCACGGGAATTTAACGAGTGAGGGAAAGCAGGAATAAAGAAGAAGTGTTTGTTACACACGTTTCAAATGCAGTCAAACAAAATGGAAACAACTCACAAAACACAGGAACACAAACAAACATTATATTAAAGCGGCACCTTCCTACCCTTCAAGATTAAAAATTAATATGTTGTTGTATCGAAAGATATCTTACTCAAAATGTCCCTATCGATAAATATGATGGCGAGAGAATTCAACTTTACCTCGCCGAGAGTGGAGCGAAAGCAGTTTAGAATCAAGTGGAGTTTTGAAAAGGATCGTTTGCTCTCGCCGTTTAATAGGGAGACGCACAGGTAAAGTCGCCCATTTTTTTAATAATATCACGCGCGCGTCGACCGCCGGGACGGCCAGCGCTGTGCCGCGGAGAAATGCGGCGTCGCGGGAGAGATTATAGCGCGTGCACACAATGCTCTCTCCGGTGCGATCGTCGTCTGTTAGGCTATTCTGCTGACCGCACACAGCCCCTGTTCCTTATCTGCTGGCATTGCTAACCACCTTTAAGCAAATAATTGAACAGCACTAGCTGGCGTGATACCGTGATACTGCTCTGGCGTAAAGGAAACCGCGCGTCATCTCGTTTAATTTAGGTTTTTTTATTCTTTTATTTTTTGTTTGCCTTTACTTTGTCAGCACCAAAAAAAAAATACGATGACGCGACAAGTTGAATGCAACGATGCATTAAACTATATACCACAGCCAATGCTACGAGCCATCAAAACCAATCCAGCGCTGTCACTCTGCCCCGTGACATCGTGCTTCCACGTGCAGTTCTGCTCAACAGGAAGGCCACGTGACACACGTTTAGCGATGGACTGGCCAAGATGGCTCGTAGCGTCGGCCGCGGTACAGCACAAAGTAAAACGGAGTAGAAACAATCGGCGCAACGCGCTCCTTTGCTATAGAGCAGGAGCTGCGTGCGATCAGCGGAATAGCCTAGCACACGACGCTCCGCGGAAAAGGCTCTGTGCGCCCGCGCTTAATCTCTCCCGTGACGCCGCATTTCTCCGTGGCACGGCACTGCCCGTCCCGGCGGTCGACGCTCCCGCGATATTATTAAAAAATTGGGCGACTGTACATTCTATGAACAATGGAAAGGTAGGGAAAATGCTTTCAATTTATCTCTCGCGCATCTCTACTCTTCATCGTTTTTTCTTCTTTGACTTCGTGGAAGATAAACCATCACAGTGCTGTTCGGATTTGGTGGAAGATGATGCAAGTGTTCTTTAGGCACTCCCACTTCCATGGTTAGCAACTACCTCCGGTATAGTTGCGTGCAGGCCTGGGGAAGACTGCTGAGCACTCAGTTGGAGGGGCTCCTTGAGATTGTTCCCCGTGGGAATGTCGGGTTGCCAGGATCTTCGTGGCAGATGCTCACACGCACCATTGACTGGGCAGGATAGAGGAGACGGGATACACTCTTCGCTAGTTTCTCTAGCGTGATCGATGCATTGTCCCCGGTAATTAGCATTTAGACTTTCTGGTTATCCAAATGGTAGAGTTTCATTTGGGGATGTCTTGGGACAGCTGGTTTTAAATACTGCGTCAACTTTGGCAGCTTTTTTTTCTCTCCTTATTTTGTTCAATTTTGCTTTTGTCTTAGACGTACAACTTAGATGCTTGTGACCTGGCATTTTTGCAAACTCCAAGGAGCTGCCCACCGGAAGACAAGGCCTGGTCGTATACCGTGTTTTCAAGACTCAGACGTAAGCAATAATATGGGACTGGTGCAGGCAAATGAAGTGATCTGGTTGACTAAATTCTAATTGCACTCTCTGATTTAATAAAATTGGTCAATCAGAAGCAGAAACACAAAACCCAATAAATAAGAACGACGTCCATTCGTTGTTTCTAGTGCAGTATCCCTTTCCTTTATTTTCCATTCGAGAATCTAAAAAAATGCTGCCATATGTGCAACTATTTTCCGGAAAGCTGATGATATTTCTTCAGGTAGATCCGGAGCGCTCTCCAAAATCCGCGAGGGAGGAAAAATTCCGCTCTGTGGGACCCGCTCTGAATCGACGAGTTGAAGATGGACACGCATTTTTGGAGCGACCCACCGATCCGGTCAGCAGTTCAAAATGGCCGCTGCTCGAACCTGACGAGCCGACCAACGCCTCAGCCGAGTGATCTTGCCGACGACCAGTGACAACAGTGACTGCTGAGCTGCAAAATAACACGGGACATGGGTCGGGCGAAAATATCTGTATCACGGAGCCCATGCCACACGTTACGAGGAAGACGTTCGCATTCGCCACCCTCACATACGGGGATTCGGAGCGCGTGCACCGAACTGATCGGACGCACTTTTCCCTGCTCTGGGCATTTTCGCTTATTTTAGACATCTGTCGCAACTACGAACCACCGGCTGCAGCTTACAGCAGCACGGGTTACTTCCAGTAACCCGGCACATGGCATGACCTCCCGGCCCAGTGCAAATGAACTGGAATCAGCGACCAATCTTCCTTCGTGCTCCCAGCAGACTCCTGCTAGGAAGGACCACACGTACAATGCAGCTCAAGACACTCAGACTGGACACTCGACCCTTGGAAAACGCCGCAACGACGGGGACGGTGAGCCTGCGGACTTGCTGGCGACTCCTGCCAAACTGCAAGCACCGCCGGGTGACTCAATGGAGGAAGACTTAATTGAAGGTGACCTAGAGGGCTTCGTTCTTGCCTCACATCGCCGACAAAGAACGACAGGTATCCATGTACTCCTTACACCGGTCAATGAGGAGCATCATTTGCAGCGACAAAATCCACTGACCATGATTACCCAGGTGAACGAAGCAGCAGCTGCTGCTATTTTGAGACATCGCTTCACAAATAGAGGTGGCCTTAGGTGGAAGTTGATGAAACCACCACAGTCGACCGACTCCTGAAACCTCGCCTTCTCGGTGGGGTTCCTGTCAAAGCTGCAGTGCCAAAGACTTACCTACAGAATGGTGGTCTAGTCAAGGGAGTCCCTCTTTGGCATACCGATGCCGACATATCATAATTTCTGCAACAAGATGGACTTATTGCAGCCCGCCGCTTATATCGACGTCAAGGAAAGTCCGGAGAAACTGCGGAACCAACAGACGGTTTAGTTCTGACCTTTCACTCAAATAAAGACAGCCCAGCCCGAGTAAATCTCTGATTTACAAAACATGACGCAACAGAGTTTATTGAAGCTCCAACCAGATGCTACAACTGCCAAGCACTTGGTAATGTCGCCAAATATTGCAAAGGTGCCGCAAAATGCAAGAAATACGCCCAGAAATATTCCACCAAAGACTGCAAGGGAGAAGCACCATTCAAGTACGCCAACTGCGGCGGAGATCACCCAGCAAGCTACGTCAATTGTAAAGCGGGGCTGACGGCTCTTGCAAGAACCAAGAGATTCGTCCATGGTCCGAAAGTTGCGCCGTCAACAAATGAGGCAGAGGTCCCTCAAGGCCCCTGGCCTCCTCTTCAATCATCCACCGGTGACCTTCAAGCAACACAAGACGCGGTGTTCCCTGCGTTAGACCTCAAGGACTCACCTCCCAATGGTAAAAGCAAGAAGTCTCGACCTGCTGCGAAATCCACCCTTATGGCCAACCAATGGCCTCCTCGTGACCCCACATCCGCTTCAGGAGAGCTCAACGCATCAGGCGCACCTCCTAGCACCCAAGGTACGCGCCCACACAGCAAAACCTCCGCTGAAGCCCTGCCTCGCCAGCAACAGGTTCCCTCTCTCTTTGGCATAATGACAATAGGTGACATAATACGCCTTATTTTCTCCGTCGTTCGAGGTCTCACCACACAACAGCCGCCATGCACATTCAAAGACATCTTGCAGAGAATCATGGCATTTGAATCGGCAGTTATTGCATTGACCGGAAGTTCATATCAGGGTACTGGATGATTCCTCCTCATTTGGTGAAAGACTCAAAAGAGCGACCGTTTTTCAATGGAACGCGAGAGGGCTTGTGCACGCCTTTCAGACTACCGACAATCACATTGAAACATAAGTTCTCATTTTTAGCTCTTAACGAATCGCGTGTAGCATCAGAATTTAGGCTTTCAGGTTACGAAGTATTTCAATCAGCTCGTCCCTCTAACGCCAGTCGGGTTCTTGCCTTACGAAGAGACTTCACATATGTTTCCCATAATATCACATCACATCACGAGAATGAGTACGTAGGCGTTACTGTTCGCAAGGGCAAACTAACTTTTACTGTAATCGCTGCCTATATAGCTCCAGCTTGCAATTTTGGTGCTACGCAACTTAATGATATTATTCAACAATGTAATCACCAGTTTTGGTTGTTGGCGACTTCAACGCCCCCTAATATAGCTTGGGGTAGTGTAAGAACTACACGTCGGGGTTGTGAACCACTAGAGCTGGCGGATTCTCATGACCTTTGTCTTCTAAACGACGGTTCACCTACGTTCATCTGAGGTAGTCGCTGTAGCAGTTGTTTAGATATTGCCTTCATGGCACGTGAGCTCGTGAGTCGAAATTCCTGGTTGTGGACGTGGAGAGTCATGGTAGTGACGACATTCCTACCTACATCACAGTACCCGGTTCTCAAGCTGATAGAGCCAGACATGATCGAACCTCATATATAGACTGGACATACTTTCGGGAGAGTGCAGAACAGCGCATACATATAACAACGACCTACGAAGAGTTTGTTTCAGTTATGAATCAATCAGCAACAGAAGCAACTAGGACTGTCAATATTTTGGCCTCACGAACTGTTGTAGATGCAGTGTATGAAAAACTTTGAGCTATGAGTCGAAGGGCTGAACGACGTGCACGTCCAACTAAACTACAAGCTGACATTAGGGAAGACAGGCGCACACAAAAAATATTCGCCGTCACTTGGATAAACTCGGACGGAAGAAATGGAGGGCAACCTGTGCGTATTTGCTCCTCTCTAAAAAGTATGGCATATTGCACGCGGATTAAGATTTCCACCACAACAAAGAACGCCTTTTTTGCGACATCACTGTACCTAAGACGCTCGCAATTGCACATTGCTGATGAATTCTGCGCGTCTCTGATCCTATTAGCAGTGAGTGACTCTGATATTTCAGATATAGAGCATCAAGCCTCAGTTACTCCATTTTCACGTTAAATGGATGGTGTATTTAATTTCCCGTAATTGGATCAGGTTCTAGCTTCCCTCAGTCATTCTTTTTCACAAGGTCCAGGTAGCATAACCTATTGCACATTCGCTCATCTGGGGCTTGACGCTCACCAGAGTTTGCTAGACATAATCAACGCTTCGTGGACAAGCGGCAATATACCGCCTGACTAGAAAACGGCCTGCGTTTTGTCCATCCTTAAACCGGGTAAGTACCCTCTGGATTTAAAGTCTTACCGACCAATCGCTCTAACAAGCTGTGTCAGCAAGTGTATGGAGCGGTTAGTTCTATCACGAATTGAATGGCTTCTTGAATCGCAATCAATATATCAAGCTACCATGACAGGATTTAGACAGGGTCGTAGCTCCATTCATAATGTCGTAGACCTTGTAACATTTGTTGACGGCCAGAAGCTGCGCGGGAAAATCACAGTAGCTGTATTTCTTGATGTCTGTGGAGCTTTTGATAATATCAAACATTTGGCTGTCTTACGGGGCCTCAAATCTACCGGAATTGGCGGTCGTCTTTATGCATGGATATCTCACTACCTTAACAATCGAACGATCTACACGCGCACAAAGGAGGGGAAACTACTCGTCACAGAGTGACCAAAGGCGTGCCTCAGGGGGGTGTTGTAAGCCCGGCCCTCTTTAACATTGCTCTCATTGGGATCACCGAAATGCTCACAGGAGCTGTACACCTTACAGTCTATGCAGACGACATTTTCCTCTGGACGTCTGCAGACTCACCTAAGCTCATACATGCACGCCTACAAGATGCGCTGTCCAAAATGTCTAAATTCCTTAACATACGGGGGCTTGAGATTGCGGCAGCAAAATCAACTACCGTGGCATTTACACAGATTAGGGTGACTCGATATTCACTTTTTATTAATAAAACTCCAATCCCATATGCGCCTAATCACATATTTTTTGGAGTTTCCATTGACAAATGTTTTACTTGGAACTCCCAACTAAAACACCTAAAGAATAAGTTGTCCGCATTTACAAGTTTGGGGCGATTTATAAGTGGTACAACTTGGGGGACGTCTACCTCTGATCTTTTTCGTTTATGCAATAGCCTATTTGTTGGCATCCTTCGCTATAGCTTGCCTGTTATGGACGGTTTAAGTCTGACAAAAATGAAAGCACCCCAATCGCTCAAGGCGCAGGCGCTCAGAGTATGCCTTCGGGTACCGCGAACAACCGCGACCATAGACACGATTGCAGCATCTCATTGTCTACATTTGAAAGCTCTGCGTACCCAAGAAACTCTACGATGCGACATCTGACACGGCATCACTCTCATCACCTAGCTGAAATTCCGGATAGTTATTTTTACAGCCACATCTCTCAAACTATAATTGACAATAAGGATGTCCTTCCAACAGTTTTTCAAGATCCTGCGGTACTCGATACACCACTCCGGTCACTGCCTCCACTTCAAATCTACGAGACTATTCCTGGAACACCAAAAAAATCGACGCTCTCTTCAATTGTCCTTCGGCAGCTTTCCTTGCCTTTATTGTATACACGACACTGTACTTCTTGCCACATATATACCGATGCATCAACTACGCAAAACGGGTCATTGATTGGCTTGGCTGCCCCAGTGCTTCATCTCAAAGCTGGTTACAAGCTCTTCCACAAAACCTCACCTATGGCTGCTGAACTGGTGGCCATTCAAGAGGGGTTCCAAGAGATTAAAGAAGCATCACCTCGCGCTTGGACGATCATCAGCGACTCACAGCCTGCACTCCCGTCGCTTCAGTGTCTACGTAGAAATAGTCCGAACACACAAGTAATTTTAGACATATTCAAAGTTCACTCAGAAATCGTTTCCCTTGGCCACTCCGTATCATTCCAATGGGTGCCCAGTCACTGTGGCGGCACGGGTAACTAAATGGCTGACTCTATGGCTACAAAGGATCACGAATTTCCCCAAAATGTCCTAGCTCCATTTACAAAATCGGACATCTGTTCAAGAGTGGTGATTTGGGGGGAAATCGACCGCAACGAGCCTCTGGAAAGAGGACATCAACCAAAGCTCCCCTCTAAAAAATATTGACCCGCACCTACGGTTTCGAGTACCTCGAGGCCTGCAGAAACGACGGGAAGCTGTTCTCCGTAGAATTCGGCTAAAGGTCGTTTACACTAACTATTACCTTCATCTTATTGGTAAATTAGAGTCCCCAAACTGCTCCGTATGTGAAACTATCGAAGATATTCAACACATTGTACTTCAATGAACAAGTTATGATGGTCAGCGAAAACACTTTTTACAAGACGTTAAGAAGTCTCCGGGATCACCCTTACAATAATGCACTTCCTGGGGCCATTGAACAACGAAGACTGTGCTTTAAATACGACAAAGGCCCTCCTCCGTTTTCTTTTAGCAACAGGCCTGGATAAGAGACTCTAATGCTATGTACTGAACTTTCTTCTCCAAATGGTTGTGTGTGTGTTATGTGTGATAGTGTCTCTTTTGTTCTTTGTTTCTTTCTATTCCTCTTTCTTAACGTTAATGAACACAAAGAGGTTACAAGCCATCAATTGCACCGTCATTGCCTAATCTGTTCTTGCTTTAGTGCACGAGAAAACGCCGGTAGCATGCAGTGTGAAAAATAAACAATCAGTGTCGGTAAAATGAACAGGCCTAACTAACCTTGCGACTGCCTCCTTCCGATTTTTTGACGTTCTTTTTCTCATTCTTTCTCTCATGATTACAGATGTCAGTAATTGCGATTTCCCACGCTCCAGTCACAGCTTTGCATTCCTTACCTACGCGAGGTAGAAGCGTTCGAGCCCTTAAAATCCGGCGTAAACAACTGACGCAATCGAACACATCAAACTCGATGGCGGTCCGGCGACCTCTTCACGCATGCGCACCGCCGAGTTAAAAGAAATGACGTAGCGCGCTTCTGTCAAATTCCGTCAAGCCTGTCTATGCTGGAAAAAGCGGTGGAGAAACTAAATCGTGACGTGGCCGGTGGGAGGAGCCTAATCTCCATCGCCAACAAACTACATCGGAAGAGAACTGCACTGTGACGTGTCCGGTGACGTCGCCGAACATGGCGATTGACTTGAAACTACATCGTTTCTTTTTTCCCTACAGAGATTTCGGAGAATCGCCGAGTGGGCTAGCGCACACCAGCTTGGATCACGTGGAGCAAAAGCTCGCGCTGCAGAACCCAGGTATCCTGGGTTCAATCCCCGCCCCTGCCCGTTTCGATCTGGATGAGCATCGTACCATCGTGCGGTCGTGTATCACTACTGCGTGATGCTCTTAAAGACCCCGGGCTAGCAGTCGTACTGCACTGGCTAAATTGCTTATCTACAGTGGGTAACAATATCGCCATGTTCAGGCAGACTAACCTCCTGCTGTATAAACAACTAACGACCAATTTTACTTTTTGACTTTGTGTGACTGCGTTAGTGCAATATCTCTCGTGCTGCACGACAAAGAAAAAACAAAGTTCCTTCTGGGGTTAAATTTTTGGTGAAGTAGGAAGCAAAAAAGAAGAAAAGAGAACATTTCCCTGAAGTTGGGTTTGTAGCAGAAGAGGAGGAAAATGAAAATCAGTTGTTAGTCTCACGGTGTGTATGGCATTTTCTTTATGTGTATGTTTATTCTAGTTCAGCTGGCCTTACCTGAAAAAAAGTCAAATTTGGGGGTTTTACGTGCGAAACCAACGGCGGGCATCTGCCACGCGCCAGCGGAGGACTGAGGATTAATTTCGACCACCTGGGGATCTTTTGACGTGTAACCGAAAGCTCGGTTACACGGCGTCTTCTCCGCAATAAACCTCCGTCAGATTGCGGGCACCTCCGCCGGGTTTCGAACCCGGCCTTACCTGAAGTAGTTCCTTTAATATAAAGTATGTCTCTCCCTCTCTCTCTACCTGAAGTATGAACGAACTATCTCAACTTAAGCCTGTTACCATTGCTTGCTTGGCTTATTGCTGTTAAATCGCTTATATGGGGTGCACTCAAATGAAAACACAATCGTGTTGAATCGTGTAAAAGTATTTAGAATATTTATCGATCACGCCGCTGAACTTGCATCGCTCGAAGAACTTAGTTTTTGTGAGCGCCTTTTCTGCTTGAGTTTGTTCGAAACACAGCCAGTTCGATCCGAGGCAGTCGATGATAGCGTTGGTGCCATCACCAAGTACGCGACTCACAGAGCGCTGGTGAACACCAATGTTTTCGTCGCTCCCGACGGTTTCCTGGAAGCCGCCAGCGGCGTAAAAGCGTAGGGCTGCGAGGACTTGTTGTTCGACCGTCAGTACACGGGGCCCTTCACGGAAACGCTGAAGCCTTCCGTGAAGCTGGTTGCACAGCCAGCGAGTCACCCCTTTGGTTAGCCGGTATTCGCCCACAAAGCGCGCATCGCTCGTCTTGAAAGCATCCCGGTGATCTCTAAAAACTCGATCCGCTGGCGAACCCAACAGTAGAGATGCATATGTTAAGGTCGCCATCTTTTACGATGCAGATTTATCTCTGGCTTCGTCTCGACCGCTCAGTTAACTGCATCGTCAAAGTACATCGTGACGACATTTTGACGTCACCGCCAACTGCATCATTTTCCGAGCATGGCTCGAACTGCCTAGGGAAAAACTACATTTAAACATCATGTCACGTGACCCGAGAGAATAGCCAATCAGTGCCCAATTCAGTTTTCTACATCATTTAGTTCGCGTTCCAGCATAGATAGAAAGATATCTGAAATCTCGCAAATCAAGGTTGGCGGGGTTGGAGGCACTCCATGGGGCGAGCAGTGCTAGAGATCTATGAGCGGAAGATGACCAACTTGTGCCGGATCTCAAGCGCTTTTGGAGCGCTCGAGATCAGCGAGCGGAATTCACCATATGCCGAAGATGAATTAGGAAAAGCAGCTCGGCGCTAGAGAGTGCCTTCGGTTTCACTTGCAGTGCCGTTATCTTTTCCGTGCCTCTCTTCTCGAATGCTGCTAGAATATTTCCAAAAATTTATAATGAAAAACATTATTTTTTTCTTCCAATTTTGATTTGCTATATGTATGTATATATATATATATATATATATATATATATATATAATATTTATAATTTGTAAAAAAAATTGCGATCCACTGCATGGGGCTCCTCCAGAGTCGGGGGCCTTGGGCTGCAGCACCCTTAGCCCGTTCCTTAATCCGGCCCTGGATCACGGGCTGCAAATCCAATACAAACCCTTCACACAACGTCTTCACTAAGGACCGTTCACTTACCTGGTTGGCCCAGTTCACTGCTTGAGTGACGAGCCTTGCAACCTCGTTGCTGACAACTCTTTTTCCAGAATTTCGCGGCCGTCTTTTTTTCGTCTTTGAACGAAAACTCAACAGCAACTAGTTGACTGCACAAATACATTGTCCTAATATTATAGAAGCAGAGTTAAATTCAGATGCCCCTCGTCCACAGCTGGAAGGTGGGAACAGTTCTCCAATCTGGCGGCTCCAAGTGGCATGATGATAATAGCTGGCAAGAATTTCACATATGGCCTATTTCAGGTCACGTTTTATTCATGCGTCATGACGCTTTCGCACCTTATGTCGAGGATGCCATGCGAAAAAAAAAGAAGAAAATAAGAAGAACATAAAAGTTGAAACGACTGCATATTTATTTTGTAGCTATTTTTAGCTCTCTCAGTCGCTTTTTACCACATATCGACAGACGCTGGCAGACGCTTGTATTGGACCGTCACTAGCGCATGATGGAACGCTAGAACGTCGCTTTCATGGTCGAGTCTTGCGAACGTTCTCAGTTTTTATACGGGGCGGAATAGCAAACGGACTAAACCGAAAACGGACGCGACGAGCAGCGTTAATGTCCGCGTTCTACGGCCTTGGCAGACGACGATAGACGGTGGCGAATTAGCAGATGATACCAGAGGCTGCCGCGCGTCTGCTCAGACAACTAGCAGGCGTTGTCAGACGCCGGACTAGACGCACCGGATGTAGGGAAAATGGAGACAATATGCTTCCAAGCATCTTCAGCCGAGCAGCCAAGCCAATTCAGTAGTAATGGCCGGGGCTACTGATCTGTGGGCGGGTCTTAGAACGGGCCGTGACCTCCACCGGAATTTCGTCCATAGAGTTATTACAATAAACGCTAGAGGTTCAGGTGGCGCTAGTGTGCTGTTGCATTTTGAAGCAGACAGCAAGCAGTCACAAACTGACTTCCGGTAATGCATTTCTGTGGGAAAATGCGAGTGTATTTTCTCTCTGCGCTCGATTAGAAGAGCAAATATCACGAATAATTTGTACGTACTAGGCACATTGGAACATTTTTCAGTCGCGCAGACGAAATATTTGGTCAGTTACAGCATTTTTATTTGAAATTCGCGGCATGAAAAACGGTGCTAAACCGCTTCGTACGTGCATTTATGTGCACTGACGGACACTTTCGTCGAAGACGGTGCTGGACGTCGACGACGCCCAGCATGGGGGATATACGTGCCAAACGAACGAAGGACATGTGGAAAACCAAGAGAGACGGCAAGAACTACGCAGTAACACTAGATAAGTAACTCCTTGTTCATGCGGACGATCAACATAAATTGAAAGCCACGTAATATAATCCGATTTGCAATAAATAAGTGCTGCTTTATTCTTTCTGCTCATGAATATGTGCGAAGTTGCTTGTTCTGGGTTCAAATCATCACTCATCACCAGCACGCTCCAAATCTTTGCAAATAAAGGGAGCCAGAGAGCAGGTGCCCGATAAAAAACTGCCTGACATAGGAAATAATAAAAATACACACCTTTCGTATCTCACGTGCTTTATTGGTTGGGTTCGAATGTTTTTTTAACCGATCGTAAGGACGCTCGACGGAGTAATTTTTATCCAATAACAGGACGGGCATATTAGCAATATATAAGCAACCCCGAAATGCTAGCAAACATTGAAGACACTCTACGTTCCTTTTGATCGTTAGTTTGCTTAGAATCGTCGCTCGTTTTTACATACCTTCCTTGCTTCAGAGGTTTGGGCCTGAAATAGAGCGAAGGTTAACAGGGTTCTGTGGTAAAGAAAAACGCTGTAACTAAAGCAATTACACTTTCACAATACCAATAAAGGTACAGTCGGGAGCAAAAGTTTGCGGGGCACAAGAGCGCGTGCCGAAATGCATCGCCGCGCCGTCCGACGGCGCGCAGCCGCACTAGCGCTTCGCTGTAAGGCCTTACTTCGCTGGCTGTCTGCTGCGCATCTGCTTCGGCCGTCTCAGCCACCGCGCTTTGTCACGGAGCTCTGTGTGTGTGTATGGGGGGGGGGGGGGGTAGCCAGGCGCCTTGTCACCCAGCGCGGCTGCTGAGGCAGCTAAGAGGACGCGGGGCATGAGAGCCAGCGAAACGGTAACTTGCGCCCCTGTCGCCGACTCCGGTTATCAGGAGTGAGTCGGACAGAAACGAGCGAAAAAAACATGACTGCCAGCACGAAGGGCGCGCATGCGCAAAGCGCGGCTCTTTAATGCGGTGGCACGCCGTTGCACGGCGCGGCGATGCATTTCGGCACGCGCTCCCGTGCCCCGCAAACTTTTGCTCCCGACTGTACATAGTATCCGGTGCAACCGAAATGACAAAGTTATTAATGTTATTTTCCGGCGAAGAGACAGAATTCACGCGCGTTTTCCCATAGGAATACACAGCGAGGCTGGAAATGTAGACTGCATGCTGTCTGCTTCAGTTTGCAAACGGAAGTCCCGTAGACACTATACTTCGTTTCAGCTTCGGTCCAGACGCAGCCGATGCTAGAAGCGCGAGCATGTGGCCCAGAACAGTGCTTGCACTGCACGAGCGCGCGTGATTGGCAGGGATGCTGAAAGCCCGGAGCTCGCGCTTGTAGCTTTGGCTGCGTCTGGACCGAAGCTGAAACGAAGTATAGCGCCAGCCGAGCCTCTAGCGTTTATTGTAATAACTCTATGATTGCGTCTAATGGCATAAATATTGTACGTTTTTTTTTTTCATGCAAAGGTTACGGAAAAATTACGTGTCCCAGTTCTTCCCTTTACAAAAAGAAAAAAAAAAACTTTGTTTTTCACTTTGGTGTTTTTTTAAAGGTAATAGTTATATTATCAGAAGTTATTATTATCTGACATAAAGGTAATTACGTTGATTGTTTTTGTTGTCTCAATATATAACATACACTATCTTTAGATTTGTCAGGATGGTTGGTAGTCAATACTACACTAGCGGCTTTCAAAGGTTCGATACATTGAGGTTAAAACCAGAGCTGTTTGAATTAGAGCATAGAATGTCATAGATTATAAAATATATCTTACAGGTGCTTGCAATACGGAACGTCGGTGAGAAAAGTTATTTTCTTGAAGGAAAAAAAAAGGGGGGCCGAAGTCGGTGCTCCGGTTACGTTGATTCTCGAAGAAATGAGTTTGCATTTCGCGCAGCGGTTTTCTAAAATAAAGCATGGTGAATGCAGTCTCTGAGCACTTTTCCGCGGGATGAACGTTCCTGAAAACCCTTCTCCCTGGTGCAAGCAGCTAAGGTCCCTTAGCGTGTGCATGAAGGATGGCGGCAGCGCAGGACTGGCTGGCTATAGAGTAACACCTAGCAACCGCAGTGCTGTGGGGGACAGCGGAGCTCCTTGGGCAGCCGGCAGGGCGCCGCGAGGCGGCCTGTAGGGGTAGTCCAAGGTGGATTATATTTTTTCATGAGCCATCCGCAGACTACACTAGGACGGGGGGGGGGGGGGGTGTTAAAGAGGTATGCAAACTCGCGCCGTGTTCCGTGAACGGCTCACAGCACCGTCAAAAAAGCTGGACTCCCTTTCCGTTTTTCCGCTTGAACATGACAGCGAGTCGTGGCGAGCCGTGGTGGTCGGAAAGGGGCAAGCGAAGTGACTGACCCACCCCCACCAGTGGAAATGTCTCTGTCCACGTGCTAGGTGCGTGCTCGGTGCGTGCTCGGTGCGTGCATCCAGTGGCTTTATCATAGAACACGTCACGGGGCAAGACGCTGTAGCTTGCTGGAAAGAGTCGTGACGAGGAGTGAAGTCTCCCCAGCTATGTCGTGTCGCGGATTTTAATATTATTATCTTGAGAAACTCAGCCTTAAAAAAAGGCTGAAAAGCTTTTCGAAAAAAAAAAAAGTTCATGGTTGATTCTGACGTGTTTGTGCCTGCTGATTCCAAATATCACAACAGTTTGACCCAAAATAATCTCTAAACACACACAAAAAAAACGAAGAAATCAGAAGCGATCGCCGCAGCGGCACGCAATTGGCTAGTGACGCGTGACGCGCCACTACGTCATAAAAGGACCATATCGATTCTCGTTTGCTCCGTCGCTTGCGGAAGAAGCCGGGCGCCGGGTTTTCTGCTCTTGTAAATCGGCCTCGGCTTCTGATTTTTCGAAATCTTTCGGTGGATCCTAAAGAGGAATGCTTCCAGACGACCTTCGACGTGACAAAGTACGCGTTCCAGCCGTTGGCAAAGTAGAAAAATGACTCCCGCAGTAATAAACGCAGTCACGAGGACCCGCTTGCGCGGACGCGACATGGTGGGCTTCATACCTTCAGGAGCCTACTGACTGCTACTTATTGTAACCTAAAACGTTAACAATAAACGGAGCCCTACTGAAAAACCCGTATAAAAATTCATACTGGTTGACCCGTATATCTCATACGGTGTTATGGGATACGGGTCTCCCGTATGATACTGGGAACCCGTACCTGTACAGGTTGACCCATTCAGATACAGGAACCCGTTCAGATACGGGGCCCGTACCTGTACGGGTTGACCCGTTTAGGTAAGGGAAACCGTGACTGTACGGGTCGACCCGTTTAGATATAGGAACCCGTTCCTTACAGGTTGACCCATTTAGATGTAGGAACCAATATTTATGCATGTTCATCTGTTCAGATAGAGAAACCTATATCTTTAAAGGTTTATCCATTCTGACGCAGTAATAGGAATCAACATGGTGTCCAACGTTTGCAAACGGATGGATGGATCTTTGCAGGTTTAACAATTCGCATGCATTTGTCATGCAAAGAATGAGCATGAGCCAGGTCATTTCAGGTTATACGTGTATTTAGTGAACGCAAATTGGCATCTGCAGAACACCAACAAGAAGCTCAACCTCTAAGCAAGCTTAGAAGTCAAACTTCTAGTTAATATCCTGCAGTAGGATATTAACAAATTTGCATACTGCAGTAGATTCACCCGAGCTGTCCTCTTCCCTGGAGAGGCCTCTCGAGGATGCCTCCATAGGTACTCGTTGAAGGCATCTGCAGGGGAAAAGAATACAACAATAAGTCATGTATATCTACAGTTTCCTGAAAAATTTAATATTTTACTTCCTGCAATTATAAGTAAGCAATTTCCGCTACAATTTATGCTTTGTTAATATCTTGTGATACCATGTAGACCCCAAGAGTAACTTCTTACGATTACGCAGTCTGCTTAAAACAGCAGGCATGCATGATTCGGCCCGAAAGTTTTGAACCAGTTCAGACCGAGTTCAGAGGAGTGCAGAAGCAGTGCGCAAGTCGGGCTGCGGCTGCGTGAACTTAAGCTGCAGCGTTACAAACGACCCTGTAATTGGTTTCCGAAAGACCGAAGAGTTGCCATCTGTTACTGCATGAACGCTGAACTGACTTCAGCCAGCGCAAGATTCTGTGGAACTGAGGCAGAGCTCGTGCAGCACTCGAATAAATCGAAAAGGCCAGTTCAGCGTCCATGCAACTTCCGGTTGAATCTAATGAGTCAGTTCTTGCACTATTTGAACTAGATCGGCCAGTTCAAGCAAATCGAAAAGACCTAGTGTGACTTTCCACAACTATGCACTTAAAGTTTGCTTGCAACAGTGTGTTCCTTGCATTTCAGTGTTTATGAAAATTATAGACCTTGGAGCAGGGGACAAAAAGGACCGGAAAGACACGAAGCTCCAGAGCTTCGTGTCTGTCTGTCCCTTTTTTCCCTACGTTCCCGGGTAACCACGTCTATCCTTAACCAGCTCGCCTGCCTGTTAACTTAAGTAAAAGTATGTTCTATAAATCTAAATATGTATTTTCAATTATGAACATGGGCCTGATTGCCTACAACCTCTAACTTATTTCATGCCCAACAATGTCACCATGGGAACAAGTAAAAGGAACACTGAACACACAATTCTCGACCAGCAGTTTTAGTGCGAAAGAAAGATTTTGACCTGCAATTGTTGTTCTGGGCATGTATAAAAATTGACAACACAGAGTTGATATCAAGAACCATTTAACTAATTAAATATCCGTGTTACAACCCTTCAATGGTCTATTCATACGAGATAGTTCCCTGGTAAGAAAACTGAGCACTAGAAAGGAGGAACACCCACGATGAGAAGGCGGTTCAGAAAAAATGGGCAGTACTCAAAGGACAGAGCCAAACATAGTTCGGTTGTAGCAGTTCTAGTGAACAAACAGACTCACTTTCACAACTTTGCTAGTGCCAGCTTTTCGTTCAAAAGAAAAAATAAGTGCCTCATTAGAAGGTCCTGCAAGCAGGCCACTGATATCATGGACCTCCCCCAAAACTTGCAGGGATTAGCAGATATTTGCAATGCGGAGCATGTTACTGTAAAACCTCCTCAGTGTGAATACATCAGAAAGCACCAAGGGACCTAAATGACCGTGACAAGGTTACTTTACTTTTCTTCATATATTAAAAACAAAGAGGGAGATAGGGCTTCTTCATTTCGGTTTTGCGCTCAGAGCTTCACGTTCCTAAAGCTCGAACTAGTCGAACCGTGACCTTTCAACAGCCTATAACACTGAAAGTTCTGAAAGCCTTGGAATATTTTATCACATTAATTTTGTCGTAGCAGGTTGCAACTTCAGAAGCCATAAGGTTTGAGTGACTCACCAAGTATGAGACATCTGTGAGAAGTGGGCACTTACTGCTGCCAACTTGACTGGAGTCAGGGCCCTCTCGGCGACAGCGCCCTTGAAGCGCCGGCATAGCACCCCAGTCACACTCCGCCCATGCAGGTTCTCCCTGCCGAAGATCAACTTCGTGGTCTCTTTAACGAACATGGAGTCTCCCCGGGCTCCCCTCACGTAGTACAGTTTGTCCTTTTCCACCAAGACACCATGGCAAAGGTGAACCTAGAAATAGATAGAAATGCTCTACAGGAAATGCAGCCAGCCATTGGTCCCGATCTCGTTGATCTTTCGGAAACCTGTGCAGACGTCTGCCGCACAATGCCCCTTTTTTCGGACGCAGGACATGCAAGGCAGCTCTTCACGCAACATCTTGGGGGTATTCTTTTCAAAGCCAATCACAGAAATTCACCACGGGCACTCACTACTCGTCTCCAACTTCTCAATGTAAAGCACACCTCATCTTGAAGTACAGAACAGAGAGTGGAACAAACATAACTGCAAAAGAATCGCATAGCAAACAGTTCCAGCCACGCATGTCGTCTGCTATGCACACAAAAAAAAAAACACGGAGGGGAAAACAAAAAAGCTCACGGTCGGGTCTAGCCACGTGACTTCCGCCCACTCACTCTCTCCTCTCCACTTCTCCGACCTCCGTGCGCGGGTTTCAGTTTCGGTTCTGAGCAGTTGCGTTTTTTGGCTTTAATAAAAATATATGTGACTGTTGCAAAATATTAATTTGGTAGTCTTTCGACATCATTAAAAATCGGCTGGCAAAAAATGAAAACTTTTATTGGGGGGTGTAAGTGTCCGTTTAAGTGAGTTCAGAGTAAAGAGAGAAAGCGAAAGAAGGGTACCAATTAGAACACAATTTTAATTGGGCTACTTGGTACATGATTTATGAAAAAGCTCGAAGTAAGACAAGGACACTAGATAGAAAACGGTTCAGAAAAGTGCCAATTGGGAAGAAATATCTTATCAATGCCCGGCCCTACTCTTTACATTCATCAGCATTTTGAAGCAGCCCGATGGTTCAATTTAAGGAAGCATATAAATAACCTCATTCAAGGAGCTCTGGAAACAATAAAATTTAGTCACTTGCCCAATATCTGGAATGAATATTCCATGAAATTCTGAACTTACCTCGTCATCAGCCTCTGCAAGCACTGGCACACACTCGGGAAATGCCTCAGGCGGGCCTGATAAAAGATCCGGTGCTGGAACAGCAGCATCAGCGGCCGGTACAGGTCGAGCGTGATCCACACCAGCTCGCACTACGTGAACTGAAGCAGGAGCGCCAGCTGCAGGAACCACTGCTGGGCAAGCTGGAGGAGCTGACCCAACACCGCCGGACGGGACATTGTCCACTGCAACATAATAAAACACTCTTTAGAAACAAGACACAGTTCAGGAGTCAACCGATTTTTCGGACGCCAAAAATTCAGACAAGCTTGATTATTCTGACTTCAGCACTTTCCTGGTTCGTTGATGGCATGAGGGCTTCATAGTACTTCATGCCACAGAAGACTACCGGCAGTGTGCTTATTTGTTTTTCCGTAACACACCGGGACTGGAAAAGTAGCGCAAGCAGGACACAAAACAAAAGGATGAGAAACAAAACCAAAGAAGAAAAAGAGGAAGAAAAGAAATGCGCTCAAGTTCGCCGGCAGTGGGCGGCAGAGAGGTTGTTTAGTTTGCAAAAAAAAAAATACCGGTGAATAGCTAATGAATATTCATGCCAAGCATTTCCAACGGTTTGCGAGATATAAGCTCAATCTTTCTGACGAAATCCAATGCTGTAGCAGATCGTCTGCTCTCCTTTTAACCAGTAGCACAGTTGCGTCGCTAGGCACAATCTGCCGCCCGATTAAAGTTCAGCCTTGTTGGTGCAGTGGTCATTCCTACGACCAGCTTCCTCACTCCCTCCTCCTCAACAAAAAGAACTCCTTTCTCCCCAATGAAAATTAGAAATGAAAATGCGCCCAATGAAGATAGAAAATTATCTCGTCTGTCCTTATTTCACAAAATTTATCATCACAACCAGCATCTAAGTGAAGAGCTTTTTTCTGAACCATCGTACGTATCCCATCGAAATGATCATCACCATAAAGTCAACGTTCCTTTCAGTCGCACGAAGCTCTTTTTTGATTCTTTTATCCCAAGAACTACTAATGACTGGAACCACCTGCCCATTTCCATCGCCACAATCACAGACGCTCCTGCATTCAAGTCTGCCATTGAAAACTATTATGTTATCTAATATGTGTTGAATTCTATTTTTTGTACTTTTGTTTTCCCCCCACTCCCTTCTGTAATGCCGTGTGGCCTTGAAGGTATTGAAATAAATAAATAAATAAATGACGAAAGGATGTGTGCTGGCCGGGCTCATCAGAAAGCGCATATTTAAAATGTTTTGACTGACAGAACAAACTTTCACTTCAAGCCTCATTTATGCGCATAGACCACGGTGTCTTGGTATGACATAATTGCTTGACATACTGCAGAACCAGAAAAATATTTCTTCAATCAAAGCAAAAGTGCTGCCGAGCAAAACGGGCTCATCGCCATCAGCAACAAGAAACAAACTCTGAAAGCTCCATTTCCACCCTAAGAGAAGACACCTCTTAAACTCATTGATACATTGAGGCACCCCTGTAGTATATGCTTACTTCTGCTTGCGACCAAAAAAAAATTAAAATTACTTTTGATCCCTCAGATAAAGTGTGAGCACATAATGTGTAGTGTGTGAGGTAAGCAACTGAAAGTGCCTCCACGCTTACCTAGTAGTGCCAGCAGCTGCTTCTTGATAGCTTCCTCTCTATCTGGGGCTCCTGCTCCAGGTTCAGCACCCTCTGCTTTGCCGACCTCAGCTTTTCAACCAGTCGGGCATGCTCCCCAAGCGACACAGCGGACGTTCTGTCCTCTGTCTTTTTTTTTTCTCTTATACTTGCCACCCACTGCAGGGGATGGCGACATCAAAATCTGGAAAAGAAAAAGGTCCAGTAGTTGTATTATTTATTTAATATAAACTCCAACACATAATTGGGACACACATAGTTCACATTAAATTGCTCCCCCCCCCCCCTTTATTTTTTGGGTGCAGGTTTGAGCCCTATCCTGTGATTGCCCCCTCCCTGAAGAAATGCTTCCAGACGCCCCTGACAAGATATTCGATATTCACTGTCAGCACAGGAAATAATTGGTGTATCATCCTTTACATACTCTAGTGTGTAAAGGACGATACCTGTTGTCAGAAAACACTGTGTAGGTAAATGAAATAGTATGATAAAATATTGTGTTAAAAGGTACTTCTAAGTTAGAAATTAAAATAGGATAATACTACTTTGCGCCCAGTGTACTTTCTATGAGGAACGTTAACTCTCAGTTGATTTGTACTTGCAATTCAGTGCTTTTAAATACGATAGCATCTATAAGCAAAGCATATGCATTTTAGGCGTCTGTTGGTCCGAGGATTTGTAACTGCTTTTGAAAACAGCATGTGCCGGCACATTATAATTCAGAAAAGAAAAACATGCCGCCGGCACTGCGCCTCAAACCCACAACTGTTGGAGTCTAAGCCGGGCATCGTATCCGCTTCACTACGAGCATACATGGGTAAGCATTTGCGAAAGAGCTACTGGTTGCAGGCAAGAGCTGCGTTGATGCACGTGCCAGCGACTCAACGCCGTTGTTGCCATAGCAATGTGCGCCGCATCTGGTCGCAGTCGCACATAGCCACATCTGAGGAGAGCTCTGTGAACCAGACTTGAGTATCCTCTTTCGTTGTCGGTATGCGAAAGCAGGTCTCACCAGAGGAACATTACGCAAGCGTGGTGAGGCACAGTGAAAGCAAAGTGCCTAGGGTACTTCGGAACTACATAAAACATGTTTGTTGAAAGCTGGAGAGGCAAGTAGCAACAAGAGGACCATTGAAGCGGATGAAAAGATTAAAGAGAGGAAACTTCGGCTGCAACGCAAGCAGGACGCCAAACAAATGAGGACGTCTTGCGATAGTGAAGAAGAGATGCAACTTCGTGTACAGCGAGATTTTGACTTGACTTAGAGCAGGTGAGCACATCTCGTAAGACTGAAGAGTGTCGAATTCAGATTTAATGCGGTCGAGAAACGAGCAGGAGAGTGTCTTTTGAAATTAAAGAGGGACAACTGCAGCTACAGCACAGTCGAGACCAGGAGTGGACAAGCTGCGGCACTTTGTGTGTTAAAGTGCGGCTTGCGGTCCACTTTCATAGAGCGTTCTACTCACCGGATCTGTGTACCAGAATAGCAAGCAATTTAAAAAAGTGTCTGTACAAATAGTCCTGACCAGCCATAATGAATGGACGCAATTACTCATAAAGCGAACAAAATGCATGCAAGATATTCTTTAGCCTAACCGTTCAATTTTACGCACAATTATTGCCCACTGGTAACGGAAGTGAAGCATGCTGCTGATTTGAAAAAGGGAAACAAAATACGAACCCCCTCCTCCTGAACAGAGTCGAAGATGAGGTAAGAAAAACAGCCTAAAGGCACACATAAACCTCGAACCTTGAGTTCAATACCATAGGGATGGCCACGTGCTTCTTTTTCAAAGCAGCAACCAGCTCAGCTCGTGTCTCTGTAAAACAAAACATGCACACTGAATTACATCTCAAAGTCGTCGTGTTCGTCTCCCTTTACCTTCTTGTATCGAAGTTTATAAATATGACCGTTCACCAGCCAGCCTGCGCTATAACCCTTGTTTCAAAAATTATTTTATTCGATATTTTTACACATTAAATGCACCACCTAGTCGAACTTATGTGTTAAATTTGTCGAGCTTACAAAGCCGATTTGTTGCGATTTATTTTGAGTGTCGTGGCTACCGTCTGGAGCGCCCTGTAGTTAAACAACGTACCCCTTTGCTCTTGCCGCCCAGTTCTTCACAAATCGGGCGCAAGGACCGAATCGGGCGCAAGGACATATTCGTGCCCACCACATTTCGCGAATTTTAGACGCCGGAACGGGGGACGCCGGAACAGGGGCCCACGAAATTTCCGCTTTCCACGTGTCCTTAAATTTCGCTAATTTTGGACGCGTGGAATTTGCAAAAAATCGGGGGCTGGCGTACATTAGGGAGTGTTCGTAGACCGCGTTTCCCCCTCCGCAACGAAGATGCGCCTGCCCGCCGATAGTCTTGACTGTAGAGTTCCGGGTATATAGCGAGTTGCGGAGGGCGTTGCGGGACAGCGAAAACGATCTACGAAAACTCCCTATTAACAGTTTGCAGTATACGTTGTGCTTCGAGCCCCTGATGCGTAGACAACAACTTACCATTCTCCGGTGCACGCTCCAACAGCCTCCCAGTAGACGCTTTTCGGCACGTCGGGGTTGAAGTCGCCAACGCTCGCCGGTTTGAACTTCTTGATACGGTTCACCACGCTGACTATTGCCTTCGCGCCATCAATATAAATCACGTACGCTTAGTACATATCGACACCGATACACACCGATCGAGATAGCCCTAACGTCAATGCGGCTTTGGTTCACAGCACTGGCAGCACTGGCTGGCACTGGCCGGCTGGCCAGCGGCGCTGGTATGTAAGGATTGGATTGGATTAAATAAATAATCTACCTTAGTTTATATTAATACTATTATTACTCAAAATAGTTTTGGAACATTTAAAAGCATAGAAACTTACCATGTTAAGTTTATTTATTGTTAAGAAAAACATTGTTTGTCCGTCGTTGGTTGTTTTTCCGCACTCTGGCTTGCAGCTACGAAATCCAATCCAATCCGACGTCAATAAACCGAAACCGAAACTACCGCGGTACAGGGCTCAAAGCTATGAAGCAAACTCTCGTTTATCTCGGCCTCGCTTCCCATGGATTTGGTTTTCTCATTTTATGACTTTAAATATGCATGTCATAAAATGGTTGAGTTTGATAGCTGAAACTGTTAAACTGAAATGACCTAATATGTATTTTCTGATTAAAATTCTTTATTGAAAAAATATCACAGTTTAGTTTCGCGGTGAGCGCGTTCCCGTCGAGGTCTGATAATTTCTGGTCGCGTTAAATAGACCAATCTCACCGGCCAGTTTGACTACGCCACCGCTGCCGCATTGCAGCGAGGGAACTTTAGTCTTTGGGCACGTGCGACAATATCGCTGGAGCTCTTCGCGTGCAGAGCATGAGAAGGCACGAGCTCTCGCGTGCACGGCCGTCTGCCTCCTGTGAACTAAAGTTATGGCGGTTTTACGTATGCGCCCAACGCTTAGTGAGATCGGTCTATTGTGTATACCGGTAGAGCCTGTACAAGGTTACCGACCGCCGGTTTTAGTGCCGGCGCCGGTAAGGCGTTACCGGTCGCTCCCATACGTGGTTGCTGTTAGCCGCGCATCGATTACTGGCCACCGGTACGTTATTACGGCCCACCAGTGTGGCGTACCGGCTTCGCCTGTACGTGTTCACTCGCCGCCTGCACATGATATGGGCAACCGATACGGCGTATCGGCTTCGCCGGTACGTGGTTACCGGTTACCGGTGTGGCCTACCGGCTGTTCCCGTAAGTGTTTACCGGCCGCCTGTACATGGTATGGGCAGCCGGTACGGAGTATCGGCTTCGCCAGTACGTAATTACAGGTCTCCGGTACAGAGCTACCGGTTACCGATATGAGAATACAGGACTCCGGTGTGAACCGGTATAGGCCGGTATACATTTGTACAGGTTTTTTCAGTAGGGAGTGCTATTGACGGAACGCCCAAGCCGGATTAGTGTGACCCTCCCCAAGACGGTCCGTCAGAGTAATTCTGCACACATCGGCCTTCGTGCTTGCTAGCTGCTGGACGGGTGAGCGTGCAGGCTGCATTGCTCATCAAGGCTGAAGTGGTTTGAGAGGCGACGGGAGAACTTCCCCTGGAGATGAGACGGGTGATAAGATAGGGTCGCCGCTCTGCCACCGCCATGTCCTTGCGCACTATGCGAGTAACTGGGCAGAAGGTCTATCCTTGTGATAGCGGTAACCTCTCCTGTGTTTAGTTTGTTTGCCACAAACAATTACGCCATTATAGCTTTTGAAAAAGCGGAGATGTGTGCCCGGCAGCAAATTTCATGTCGAAATTGTGAAAGCTTCCTGGGCCTCTACATTCGCATACATCTATTAATATTTGTTGTCTGCACCACACCACCACCAAGCATTATCATCGTCCAATCGCATTTATATGGCACAAAGAATTGTTGCATGACACAAACTTTATACGGAAAACACTGCGTAACTTGTAAAAAAAATAACTCAATTCAGAACAGAAGGTAACATGCTTTGTATTGTCACAAAGCTCTCCCGGAGACAATATAAATCTTTGTAAGGAAAATTTGGCAAAATTTCTGTTGACGTTTAAAACTATGTGATCTGAAATATTGTTAGCAACTGCAAGAAAAGTTTATGCTAAAACAAGTTGCGCCGTGAAAATTACATTATGAATTGCATGACCACCTATTAGAGCAAGCCCTCCTCTCCCAAGTGACTGGGTAGCCGAGTAGATTAGAAGCAAAAGAAAATAATCTTGGGCTACCCATGATTGTTTTTCTTTGTTTCCCAGATTTCCCGAACCGGAGGCGGCCCGTTAAATATATGGTCACTTCAACAATATAAGAAGCCAACACTGAAACACTAATATAAGGCGGTTAACACAAGAGAGCCAGTAGAAACCCGCTATTCGGCTAAATGATCGGGGCTTTTCTAGCACACAGCACAATTCTAATAACGTAATAGCTTCTTTCTAGAATAGTCGACCTACAATTCCTACCTAGTTGCGTTTCCTCTTTGCTTGTGACTTTTCATGCGCTGAATTACCTTTTTACCTTCTAAGATGGTCGGCAGAACGTCGGGTTCAGACGAGCCTTCTTCAGACCCAAACCCATACGTACATAGTTTTCATATGCGCCGTCCGAAACACGTTTCGAACAAAAAAACGGCGTACCTGCTCAAACCCATCCACCCCTTTAAAATCTCGGTGACGAAGAGGAAAAGACGGTAAGCGGGAAGAACAACTGCGACGTGCGCTGTTCGTGAAAGCTGGAGGCTACACATGAGTAAGGCATCGCGCAACAGCACGAGTCCATTAGTTCGGTGCCACGAGAATTCTGCAAACACGTGAAGAAGCAAGAGAAGAATCAACATGCCAGGCAATTGAGTCAATAGCATAATCGGTAAACGGATAAAAGCAAGCGCTCTGCAGCGGCAGGATGACGACGGCTCGAAAAGCAGCCTACGAGGAAAGCGCGGCCGGCCTCGGTGGGGTCCCCCAGCCGGTCCTTTTGTGACGCCGGCGGACGGGCTTCCTCCTCTCTCCCCTTTCCCTCTGCTTCGGAGAGGCGTGGCTTCGGCGCTACTTTGAAGGCGCATTACCGGTTAATCCTAGCAGAAAATGACCAAACGAATACGATATTCGTGACAGCTGAGGTCTCATTAACTAAGCTCAGGTGTTTTTTCTCATATTTAAAACCGCTTCAGCTTCCCTTTTGAAGAGAGAGATGGATATTAATGTTCATACAAATGGGTGCTTAAATGCAATACAAATTTTATTTTGATTTATTGTAAACTCTGAGACATTAATTGATTTATTTATTTGTAATACCGAATGAACAAATGCAAAATCCAGAGTCAAGAATTACCACCTAAGTGATAACCTTCCAACAATCATGAGTTTATAAACAAAACAACAAAAAATCATAAACAAAAGTATAAATAATACGTCATTCTCGTTTCAGCATATAACCACCCAGCGGTAAAATGCATTTAGGCAAGTGGTCCAAGAGACCAATTGGAGTGATATGTTTTGCTTATTAAAGGATGTTGATGAAATTTACAATAACATTTAAAATCCTTCAGGGGCATTTATAACCACCATTTTCCGTACAACGTGTTAAGAATATCTAAAAATTTGAGAAAACCATGCATAACTCCAGGGTTACCTGACAAAAAAAAAAGCAATGTACTGTAAATTAGTCAAAACTACAGACTCCATCACCGACTCTCCTTTGAGACGTATCGCAGCCAATTAACCAAATTGCAACAAACGGCTGAAACCGAGTATCATTCTAGGGGTTTTAAAGCAGTGTTAAAAAAATACTCGATAAAAGTATTTGAGTCAAGTTACTAAATACTTGCTTCATAAAGTATTCAAAATACTACTCAAGTTATTTTCACTGTAAAGTATCTTGAGTAGAGTACAAATACTTCGAAATGTAATTCAATCACTTTTGAAGATACTTCCGCATTGCGTAATCTGTATCGACGTCAGTGGTAACGACAATTATACAGCTGCGCAAATCTGGGTTACCTGAATGGGTTATTAGCACGCAACAACACAAAACTAAAAAAAAAAGTATCGTAGGGCTATTTTATGCAGTCCGATTATAAGGAGCAAAATATTGTCACGAATGGCAAATGATGAGGCAGCGAATAACTGAGCAAACTAAAAGTTTAATGGGGCGAACTTGTGCCCAAAATGAAATAGACAGGCTAGCGTCGCAGGCGTAGATGTCGGCGAAACAGCAGGATCGACCGCTGGGGCGATACTGACTTTTTGGAACATTCGGTATAGAACGTTCGGCGCGTAGAACATTCGTATTTCGGTCAGACGCAAAGCTTCTCGAACTTACGAGAATGTCAAATTGAAAGAATAAATAAAAGAGGAGTCCGCTCCCAGGTATCGAACCCAGAGCCTCCGCGCGAGAGCCAAGCGCGGTAACCATTCGGCCACGCAGTTTTTTTTTATTGCCAGGTTACGTATGATACACATATTGATAAAAATATGGTGCCCTGAAAACTGCAACTTCCGGAAATTGCTTAACATGAAGGGGTTAAAAGTCTGTCAGCCAGGCTTGGCTGAAGGTCGTTGCGATGGTTAATTTAAACGTTTTTGAGCGCAGCCAAATCGTCCGGAACTGATAACCACTCCACATCAGTATTTATCTTTTTTTGTAACATTCTCTTAACCATTTGATGGTTTCAATGACGTACTCTCGGGGTTCGCGCGCGTCAACATCAGCATGCCGCACCGCCATTCTACTCTTCCAGATGCCGTGGAGCCCCAGGAGCGTGATTATGTCGTAGGGCACAGGTTCACGCTCTATTGTTAAGAACCAGATTCCTTGAGATGACAGCTGGAGCTCTTTCTTTATGGTGCGCTGAAGCACGTCCCAGAAAAGAAGAGCACCCCAGCAGCCCAAAAAGACATGCACAGTGCTCTCCGGTTGTTTGCACAAAATACAATTTACCGACCAGTAGAGGTTCATGCCCTTTGCCTCCCGTAAAGTTTTTACTGGCAACGTTTCGCTGTGTAATTAAAAAAAAGTTTTAAACGCCGCTGGTACCATGGCATTCTTGACTCGCTATAACACATCATCTCCCGGGGCCCCAGAGCCTATGAACCTATAGGTTGGCATGGGCAACAACATAGCCACTAACTAGGTCACGCGTGACATTTTTGCGTGATACACCAGACAAATAGTTCATAGAAAAATGGACGAACAGAAAAAGGCAGGCAGATACAAATTCGCGCAAAAAACCCGACAGCGGTCCGCACCGTGCCCCGCAGGACGAAATAACAAATCCCGGTAAAACGTCAGACAGCCTTCTCTGAATAACGGTTCGAAGATGGGGATCACGCTGGTCTTGGATAAACATAAAACGTGAGACGAGTTGTCGAACAAATACGTGGCACAGACCGACACCCTCCGCTTTGGGCTTAAAAAAAAAAGGTTGGTACGGCGAGTTCGCTCCCATTGGGACGCCCAAAGAAAAACTGCAAATACACGGTGAATCTGCTGAATGTTGATTCTCGGACTCTGCAGCACTTGGAGGACATAGCACAGTTTCGACTGAAGAAACATATGGCACACAGTCGCTCTCGCGAAAATGGATAAATTTCTTCGTACCCACCTCTTGGCAGTGGCCTTAAGTTTAGCTATTTTTTCTCGCCAGTAATTTGTGGGCTCACGATAATGTTGCAGAGGAACACCTAGGTACTTTGATGGCGTCCGTGACCATTGAACATTCCTCAAAACAACTGGAGCAGTCGTCCACTCACCATGCCATAACCCCACGCACTTTGACCAATTCACCACGCCGGCAGTGACCTCACAAAACCTTTTGGTCAATTCAACAGCTTCTAACACGCTTTGAAGGGCCGAACAAAAAATGTCAACATCGTCTGCGTATGCCGATGTTTTAATGTCACATTCTTGTAGTGTAAAACCCTTAATATTTTGGGATTGAATGACACAGCGGCAAAAGGGCTCTAGGTAGATTGCGAAAAGCAATGGTGATAAGGGACATCCCTGCCGCACTGAAGAGCGGACGTTAATCCCCGCACTGTTTTATTAATTACTACTTTAGTTTTGCAGTTTACATAAGCCATCCTTACCGCCTCAAGCAGCACAGATCCTACTCCCACATGTTGTAAAATGGAAAACAGAACACCGTGGCACAGCCGATCAAATGCTTTTTCAAGATCTATCCGAAGTATAGCTACTTTCCGATATTCCGCGTCACAGACCTCTAGAACACTTCGAGTTGTGTGTATGTTTGTGCCAATGCTACGGCCCTTTATCCCACAGGTTTGGTGCGGCCCTACTGTTTTTCATATAACATGCTGCAATCTACTGGCTAAAACCTTCATTAGCACTTTATTGTCAACGTTGGCCAGACAATTAGTCAGTAATTACTAGTACTGCGAAGCTTGTCGGCGTCATTACACATGGGTATCAAGACCGTGTGCGTGCTCAGGAAAGAAAGTGGTAATTCTTTCTTTTGGTAGGACCGAGAAAAAACCTTATGCAGAACCGGTGCAATTCGCGGCTTAAGCTTCTTATAGAAGGCCGTGCTAAAACCATCCGGTCCCCGTAACTTGCCTACGTTTAGGTCATCTATTGCTTCCTCGACCTCTGATAAACTAATCGGATCTTCTAAAAGCGTCGTAGTATTGCTACCTAGCTTCGGCTGACGTGGCAAAAAATCCGTATCAAGCCCCTTTTCTCTTGGTATTTTCTTTTCAAACAAATGTGTATAATACTCAACAAAAGCATGCTCAATACTGTCCTGATCTCGAGTTACTGCGCGTCTGTACTCTATTTCTTTAATCCGGCTCCCGCTAGCATACTTTTTTTCCAACGCAAGTGCCCTCTTTGTGGGCGTTTCCCCGACAATTAAGTTCGTGCACGGGCACGAACGATTGCCCCTTTATATCTCTCTTCATCTATTTTCTCAAGCTTAGCCTTGATAGTGCTTACGTCATCTTTGAAGGCTCCTGGCGTTCTCTCCTTCTCTACATAAAGCCTTTTTTATCCTGTCCAAGACCGTTCTCTACCTTTCGCTCTTCCAGCTTTATGTTAGTTGCTCGTTCAATCGCATCAATCTTTACTTACTGTTTAAATAGTTCCCACTCCTCATATATGTAATTTTCTGAAACGCCTTCTAGTCTGCCTTGCCTACTTTCAATTTTTCCTATAAATTCTTGGTCCTCGAGGAGCTTTGCGTTTAACTTAAACAACTCCCACGAAAAGCTAGTTTGTTTCTTACGCTGACCCAAAATAAAACCCACCAAACTGTGATCGCTGAACGAGACATGACTGACCGCGAAGTCGTTACACTGGGGTACAAAATCCGCTGAAACATATACCCTGTCAAGCCTGGCATGACCTCTGCCTTGGTGGTGCGTGTAAAGGACCCGATGTCCCGTTGTTATGCAGGGTGCTAGGTCTTCGAGCCCCTTATCTTGAAGCAAATGATTTAAGACTTCACTAGACCTATCACTATTTCGCCTTTGATTGGTCCGGTCCTCTGGAATACAGACACAATTAAAGTCTCCCAGCAATATCGTAAATCGGTCACTGATTACAAATCTGTGAATATATTCAAGAAAGGCACGTCGCTGACTCTCCGCGTTTGGCGATAAACAAAACATAACCCTCCACTTTTGATTTAGGAAAACAAAATCGCAGAGAACAAGCCTTCCCGATTCACCCGATACAACGTTCTCTTCGATGAGCCCAGCAGCTCTCCTCAAGAACAGACAACATCCTCCTAATCTACCTACAGCATGGCTGACGCAGACATTCTACCTCGACGTAAACGGTTTCACCAAGAAGTCGGTCTGACTTTCACTCTCGACCTTTGTTTCCCGAACCGCCAAAACATCCAGGTCCCTCTCTTGGAGAAGTCGACTCAGCTGACACTGTCGGCGGCGTGCCGCAAATCCCCTGACGTTAAGGGTGCCAATGCGCAAACCAGACGTTAGTTGTGCCGTTCTTTATTGCGTCAGACCCAGCTTCCGGCGATTACCCATTGCGTCACATCGTACCAGGGTCGCTACTCATTGCGACCCCGTCGCGGGTCAGCGACGAGGACCGCAGTTTGCTGACGTAGGGACGTTTTTTTCCAGTCAGCTGAAACTTCCCCTCAGACCACTGCTGTACCGGTGCGACGTTTTTCGGAGGCTCGTCGGCCAGTCGCCGTTTCACCTTTGAGGGATCCAGTTCCATGGCTGGCTCACACACGATGGCTGCTGCCTCGGTGCCGGTGCTTCCCATCGCCATCACCGCCACTGCCTGCGGTGAAGGTTTCCCAGGCGTTGTCGTCTCCTCTCTTTTTCGTTGGCTTCAGGAGCCGTCTCCGTGCGCTTCTCGTACTGGACTGTCGCCTCCGCACTTTTGTTGTCATGTCCTTCGACTCTCGCCTTGTCCTGCTGTGCCCTTTCAAACGGCGTCGACGATGTTGCGGCCTCCTCTGCTTCCGCCTCATCCATGATGAGGTCGCATCCCCCTTCGCTCGCTCGGCTGACTACAGCACTCGCGTACGTGCGTGCGCAGTCTTGGGTCACATGGCCGAAGCCACGGCATTGCCCGCACCGAGATACACGGCAATCGCGTCGTATATGTCCTAGCCTTCGGCACCGCAGGCATAGCAGTGCCCGCCCGGGTACGACAACGAGAATCGTGCCCCCCTGAAGCATTAGCTGATCAGGTAGGTTCTACGGCGTCTTGCTTCCTTGAGTGTCAGCTCAGCGATCCCGGTGGTCGACTCGATGTCTTCGAAGCCTTCAGCTCACCACTTCTCTTTGGTCACCTCGTGAACAGTGCCGTACTCTTCCAGCGCCTTCCGGAGAGTGTCGTTGGATACGTCGAACGGGACCCAATGTAACTTGGCCCGAACTTCCTGCCGGTCGGGTTCTACGGGGACGCACAGCTTTCCTTCGTTGTGAGACGGCCAAGCTGTAGCAGTCGTTCTTTCGCTGCCGCACTTTTAAGGCTACAGAGCCACACGTGTCCCATTTGGCACACACCTAGCCCTGCTACATCCTTACGAATATCCGCTTTTTCTAAAGGCTCCTTGAAGTCGACGATCCTTATAGGCCTGGCGTTTACATCGCAGTGAAAGTAGACTTGGATTTTTCCCTTGTCTTCAGCCGACCACATCGGCAGCACGATCCGATAGTCGGCAGAGATGCAAAAAGACCTGTCACCACGGCCGGTGTCGGCCGTTATCACCTCGCTATCAGAGCGAGCCATCGCGCGAGGGCACTCTTCATTCGGCCACGCACTCGCTGGGCAACGCGCGTGACAATATTATTGATAGATGATAAAAAACATTTCTGGGACAACAAGAAAGAGGTCGTTTATAGGGTATCCACACGAAGGAGAAATCCGGCCCTTTCCACCGCGGAGCGCGCATCACGTGAGACATCCGTCATCCTTTTTTGACGCGTCGCGGCGCCGTTCTCCTCCGTGGCGGAGGCGCGGAGGCTTCGCGCTGTCAGCACGAGAGCTCCGCAGGTGCACGCGGCGGAGCCGGGGACGGAGTTTTCCGGGTTACTGACGTCACGACATCCGTCCGCGGAGTTCTCCCTCGTGTGGATACCCCTTTAAGGGGTATCCACACGAAGCAGAAGGGTATCCGCGGAGTTCTCCTTCGTGTGGATACCCCTTTAAAGGGGCATCGACACGAAGGAGAACTCTGCGGACGGATGTCGTGACGTCAACATCCCGGGAAACTCCGTCCCCGGCTCCGCCGCGTGCACCTGCGGAGCTTTCGTGCTGACAGCATGAAGCCTCCGCGCCTCCGCCACGGAGGAGAACGGGAGAACGGCGCCACGAGGCGTCAAAAAAGGATGACGTATGTCTCACGTGATGCGCGCTCCGCGGAGGAAAGGGGTGGATTTCTCCTTCGTGTGGATACCCCTTTAGGGGTATCCACACGAAGGAGAAGGGTATCCACACGAAGGAGAACTCCGCGGACGGATGTCGTGACGTCAACAACCCGGAAAACTCCGTCCCCGGCTCCGCCGTGTGCACCTGCGGAGCTTTCGGGCTGACGGCACGAAGCCTCCGCGCCTCCGCCACGGAGGAGAACGGCACCTCGAGGCGTCAAAAAGGGATAACGTATGTCTCACGTGATGCGCGCTCCGCGGAGGAAAGTGGCGGATTTCTCCTTCGTGTGTATACCCCATTAGCTACTGGGAAGGAAATCAGACTGTGGCGCCCCAAGCGGTTAGCTTTAGAACTAGATGAATGGGGACAACAAATACTCAGCGCGCGGCGTCAGCGTTCGGCTGGAGTTCGTGTTCTCCGGTGGGGGGGAGGAGGGGCTCTTTTGTTACCACTCCGGCCTGCATGAACAATGGAGCATGCAGGGTGCCCAGCTCAGCACAAAAGCCCAAGTGGGTGAAGCTCGCATCCCATGACGACTGCTCTCGGGAGAGATCTGGCACTAAACGTCACTTCACTAATTGTTGGTATTTTTTCATTACATTGTGCCCCGCGCTCTATTAAAAAAGATAACATGAACATGCCCACAAGGCCTTGTGTTGGGTTAACACCGAGGTGTGGAGGTGACAAACGGGTCAGAGCGCTGGCCTTTAGTGACATCGCTGAATATCAGGTCCTGCGGCGCACCTTAGAGGCACCGTTTAACTACAATCCATAATCCCTATATGGGGAGTTTACTATAAACGAACTTAGGACACGGATATGAGTGAATGGATAACAAAGAAAACCCACATAATAGCCACAGCAGTGGTCGCATCTTCTTCAAGTAGGTTGCGTTCAGAAAGTCAATCAACGTTGGGGGACACTTTGTTGGCATTTTGAGAGGGCGTCCAGCTCGCAGTTCGTTTCCTGTACTTTTCTCTGCTTATCGATGTTCGCTTACAGACAGTGTTTGCTAGAGCAATAAGTGACAAACTGACAACACAAAGAAAAGAAGAAAAAGAAACGACGTTTTGTTTTAGCGGGGTCAAATATACAGAAAGCAAAACAAAAATGTCAACTTTTGTGTGTGTGTGTGTCCACTTCTCTTTTTTTTTCTATTTGTTGGTTTTTTTACACTCAAGTCTGCATTGTTGTCGTAGGTCGTTTACCGGTCTGCGTTGCGCCCCAGGGCGGCATCTTCACTTCTGTAAAACCACCCCTTTTATTTTAGGATTGTTCGGGGGGAAACTCTATTCGCGTCTCCAGCTTGTTGCTCGCCCTCTCGCGGCGGAAACCGGAACCGCGACAGCGAGGTTTCCGGGAAGCTGGTATGGCGGATCCCAGCAATAATTGCGTTCGTCCGTCGGAAAGAACACCTTGCAAATGCAAACGCCATTGTTCGTTGCCCCATTGTACCGCTGCGGCATGGAAAGATAACGGTGTATCGTGTCACCGCTTCCCCAACTGCAAGGAAACGTGCAGAAGAGGCTCAGACGTCGTGAACCGACGCGAAGAGTGGGCGCGCGTTCTTCGGACAGGAAAGACCGTCACCGAAGTGATGACGATGTGCTCGCGGCATTTCTCTGCGAGCGACCTTTTATTGCCAGGTAAGAGTGTGCGGATTTGTGGAGATGCATATATATCTCGCTGGACGGCTTTACATGGTTCGGGAACTTTGTGCGGCGGCGCACACAATAACAAACAAAACATGCTCCATTCAATATTTTGCCCATTCTGTAGCGCAGTAGCACCCTTCACACTGATTCAACTAGTTTTCTTGAACGCGCCTATGATCGAGAACATTTTCTGTTTTAGCTCTTTGCTCTCGATCATTGTTACGACGGTGAAGTAAAGCGTGTAGATGAGAATCGCGCTCGCCAACCTGGAGCAGCCTTCAGTACAGAACGCTCGATGTGGAATCGGGCGCGAGATTACTCCGGCAGAATTAGCAATGAACTTCTTTAATCTGAGGAGCTTTTCTTCTTACTAACCCAAATTCGCCAGAAGTGAAACCGAGGTTTCTCTTCTGCTCTTAACGCAGATTAGTTTTGAGCCTTGTACCCGTACAATGGTCGTGGAGTAGTTTTTCTCTCCTAAAATGACCGATTTCAGTTCGATTGCTTTTGCAAGCGATACACACCTACTCAGAGTGCCAGAAAAAATGGGCTTAATTTCGTTTTCTGGAATTTGCCCATTTTAGAGTAAAGTTTGGAATGAGAGGGCCAAAATGTTTTGTTTGCTTTCAGAGATGAATCACTCTTCAAACTACTTCAGTCCCTAATATGTGATTCTCATATCATTCTTTATTTCCTCCAGAACATGCAACTCAAACACGCCGTCTTAAGAAAGAAGTGGTACCCTCCAAAAACTTGCCGGTCCTCTTAACTGAAAACAAGGAGAAGAGGAAGAGGTTTACGGAAGTGAACGAAAGCCGCCAGAAGCGACGCGATAAGAGAGCAGCAGTAGAGCCTCTGTTAGCCAAGGTAAATGCATGTCTCACGCAAAGTCTTTATTTCAGTTTTATATCAATTCAGTTTCCCAGAAAACGTTCAGGTTGGTGAGCACACATCTTAACATTTGTGACTTAAAAAGTGTGCATAATATGCTTAAATTTTATTCCAGGTTGCACTTTGCGAAGCTGACAAGTCTTGGAATCAAGACGACGACAAGGCAGAGTCGGTTGAAGATTGTGGAGACAGGGCAGGAGCAAAGTGCTCCTGCCGCTTGCGTCTTCAGTGGTCCTCCTCAACATGGGCGTACAGGTGTGAAATGGGGAGTTTGGCGAGAACTTTTCTCGTGTGGTCAATAAGGAAAATGTGTGTTCCTTTACAAGCCTTCGGGCTAGGTTGACCACCCGTCCCGCGACTCGCGAGACTCTCCCGCATTGAGAGCTTGTGTCCCGCGTGCCGCAAGAAATTCTCAAATCTTCAAAATGTACCGCATTTCATACTGTAGTAATATTCACTCTGCAACTCATGGCGCTGCCGAACAAACGGTGCGCGGGGAAGCGCGGAGGTCGCTGGTAATCGTGTGAATCACAATGGTACACCATTTTCTATACAAACATTGCGGGAAGCAACCGTCGTTCTTGAGGGAGGTGCGACGCGCATGCTCCGTTGTGCCTGTCCCCTTGGTGACAAAATTTTCTAAGAAAGAATGCTCACCAAAAGTTTAAATATATAATATTGTAACTATTTTGAAATCGCTGTGTCAATGCGGAGGGCTGCTGTGGATTTTTGTTTTAGTTTAGGCAGCCATACAAGGCAAAAGGCCTGCAACTCGCAACGGTCGAAAAAGAATATAATGTTAAAAATGTGTGTAGGACCATGTTGATAAAAGTAAGTGTTGACGGGAAAAAATAACCCGAAAATGTTTACTTTTTCTTATCTTCACTTGATGCATTGAGTTCTGCTACAGTCGATTTTTATGTTTTCAACTTCGACACAATTAATAACACATTTGGCATAAAAATATAATACTGGGAGTGAAACTTAATTAAGCTTAATTGCTGCAATACAATTAGCAGGTGTAAAAACAGCACAGGATATTAAATATGTTAACAGAGCCTGGGTTCGTGGTGCGTGTGTTAATATATTTCTCCGACCCCCCCCCCCCTCTTCCTGCGTCCCGCATTTCACTAGCAGGAAGTTTGTCACCTTAAGCCTTCCCAACATGGAGCTTCTCACTGTTCTGGAGAAGCTCGTGTCTTATAAGACGCCCACATCAGCACGAGCTTACCTGTCAGCAAAAGACAAAATAGTCATGACTATGATGGCCTTGAGACATGCTCTAGCATTTGACTTCCTGTCTCAGAACTTCGGAGTGTGTCCGGCCAGAGTGAGCACCACTGTGCGGAAGACAACAAGGGTTCTTGCGGCATTTCTTAAGACTGCCATAACTTGGCCGTCTCAGGATGAAGTTCTGCATAACTTGCCGGTCTGTTTTGAGAAGTTTTCGCATGTTCGTGTTGTGCTCGACTGTACGGAAATTCCTGTGGGTACTCCAAAGTGCTTGAGGTGTCGCATCAGCACATACTCCCATTACAAAAAGGGACACACCTTAAAATATATGCTTGGTGTTTCACCTAGTAGTTTAGTGACCTACATTAGTAGTGGTTACGGAGGTTGAGCCTCGGACAAGGCTATGTTCGATCAAGGTGGTTTGGTAGATATGCTCTTGCCAGGAATAGACCACATAATGGTGGACAAGGGGTTTCTCATTGACAGCACATGCGAAAAAAGGCTGGTAGCTGCGGTGAGGCCCCCATTCCTAGATGCAAGAAAGCAGCTCTCAAAGTGTGAAGCCCTTGCAACAAAGCGCATAGCGGCAGCAAAGGTTAACGTACGGGGGGTAATTTAAAGGATCAAGCTGCTCAAGATTGCATCTCAAAAGATGCCCTGGCACATGGTGTCACTAGCAGATGACATTCTTATCATTGCGTGCGCCTTAACCAATTTGTCTCCATCAGTTCTGGCAGACAACAGATTTCTTTAAGCTTTTCGTAAACGCACGGGGTTTTGTTTAGCCTGAGACGGTGGCTCTTAAACAGGGGTCTGCAAAGCCTTTCTTAGGGTCTGGTAAGCACTCACTTTTCAGTAGAGATAAAAAATAAAACCTTTTTTTTTTCCCTCAAGAGAATTGAGGTTTAATTTACATCAACTGGGGACATTTTCGGGTATATATTTTTTATGAATTTAAGGTGGAACAGGCTGGACCAAAACTGTGTGTCGTTTGGCTGTTCTGCAGCATTGCTAAAAAGGTAAGAATGTCATCATGAGTTTTGCTGCAAGAATATATCTTTAGTACCAAGGTGTTGTACTCTGAACAATTTAGTTTTGAACCCCCGCAAAACCCAAGTGTATCTTTGTCCAGAAAGCGTAGCACATTATCTTATATGTACTGTCTGGGAAATGAAACTATAAGTCGGACCACAATAGTTAAACGATCTAGGGGTTTTTGTGGATGATCGCCTTTTTTTTTAATTCTCACGTGAACTTCATTTTTAGCCAGAGTCTGCACATGTTGGGAATAACGGCCCACCTAACTAGGCCATTTAGCACTCATCCTTGTATGTTGCGACTCCTCAGTACTCACGTATGCTCAAAACTTAAATTTGCATCTATCATTTGGAACTTTATCTCTAGTACAGCGAGTGAAAAAATTTAACATGAGATTTTTGCGGATTGTCTATGACAAATACTTTGGTCGGAAATGCTATTTTAAATATAATTTCATTTTATCCACTAAACCTGTGCACTCTACATAACAGGAGGTCTGTCCGGGGTCGGGGTATTAAGTTTTTGCACAAGTTGGTTCATGGGTCGATAGACAGTCCTGCACTTCTTATTTCTTTACACTTCCGCATTCCTGCTAGTGCAAACTCTAGAAATCTCAGAGCTTCTTACCCAAATATTCATTGCAACTTGTCACCAGTATCACAAATTCAACATGTTTTGAACACAGTTTTGCAGTGTTGATACAGTTTGTACAAAATTGTCCCTTGTTTGCCTGGGATAGCCGCAATATTGCCAAAACTATTTGCATGTGTATTATTGTAAGGTATATCTTTAAGTTTTAAAACCTGTATAATTTGAAGTATGTCACTTTGCGATGAATATGTATTTTATGCTTCGTGCTTTACTGCCAAGGCCTGTAAGTTGTTCGTAAGCACGCGAAAATAAACATTGAATTGAATTGAATCATCCCTGCTACATTTGTTAGTAGTTTGTCGCACTTCCTTCTGTCACCAAGAAGTGATTTTGCAAAACGGGGCTTTGTTGGTGTAGCCTTTCAAGACTTCACTTTCAGGGCTTCATATTGACTTCATAATTCGTTATGCGTGGCCCGCATGTCTATGTTTACATGTTTTGTTATCACCACAGCGATATTATATCAATGGTTCACCTCTCTACCTCATTCGTTGCATTATCTTGCGTCACCGTGAAGCAATATCCTGCACAACGAAACCTTGTTAGTATCTCCTCAAACGTGTCTGTTCCTTCATATTTGAACACAATATTTTCTTATTGTAAGATATGCACATGCTTATGTTTTGAGTGTTGTGTAATAAGCTACCCAAGCAGCACCAGAAAGTGAATTTCGATCGGCCGACGGTTGGCCAGTGTCTGGACAGCTTGGCCACTTTAAGTGCTTGGCCACCGGAGACATAAACAAGGCTGGCAAGAGTCCGGCAACAAACTAGTTGTTTTTAGCTTGTCCGCCGGAGACATAAACACTGCCGGCAAGCGCCTGGTCAGAAGTGCGGATTTTCAGCTTGGCCGCCGGAGACATAAACACGGCCGGCAAGTGTTTGGCCAGCAGTGCTGATTTTCAGCGAGGCCGCCAAGGACATAAACAAGGCCGGCAACTGTTGGGCCAGAAGTGCTGATTTTCAGTTTGGCCGCCGGAGACATAAACATGACCGGCGAGTGTTTGGCCAGCAGTGCTGATTTTCAGCTTGGCCGCCGGAGACATAAACACGGCCGGCAATGTTTAGCCAGCAGTTCTGATTTTCAGCTTGGCCGCCGGAAACATAAACACGGCCGGCGAGTGTTTGGCCAGAAGTGCTCATTTTCAGCTTGGCCGCCGTGGACATAAACATGGCCGGCAAGTGTTCGGCCAGAAGTGCTGATTTTCAACTTGGCCGCCGGGGACATAAACACGGCCAGGAAGTGTTCGGCCAAAAGTGCTGATTTTCAGTTTCGCCGCAGGGACACCCATAATCTAAACTTTCATCGCGTTGACGAAATTTCGGCATAACGACGGGCAGCGAGAGAAGCATCATGAGCGAGTGGTTGGCAGGATACTGCAATAAATTCAATACCGCTTGCCATATCCCACAAAGTAACAAAGAAAAGCCAGTAATACATACGTCTACAGCACGACATGTCCCAAGGACCGCTAGAAATTCTCGCTCGACTCATAGAACACTTCATGCGACAAATCACTAACAATGATGAAACCTAGAAATCTATTAGTGCCTTCCCTGCGTTTTGCCATTCAGTGCAAGAAGTTTCTTGGCCTATATATTTGTTAAAAACAGGTGTGATGCGTCCGTGTTTTTTTTTTAATCTTGATGTTGTGCATATTTTTTATTTCCTAGGTTGAAAGCTCAAGGCATTCCCTGTTGTTTGTTCAACCACATTTACCCAAATGTTAGTAGGTTGCTTTCTTATGTTTACTGTCCTTGGGTATGTCAGGGGTTGTGAACAGTAAAACGCTGTAAGGCCCAGGAAGGAATTCCCTTTGTAAAGTGGTGGCAAGCAGAAGAGGAGTTGTAAAGACTGACTTCATGCCTTCTCCTGCGTTTTCTTTTTGGGTCGCCTATTCATTTTTTCCCATTAATACTCAGCTGTGTTTGATACTTCTCTGCGTTTGTGTCATCCTTCAGAGAACCCGTCTTTAATAAATTATGTGTTTAGCCTGTTTAGCTAGCTTGGACCCTCCTTTTTGTTTTTGACCATTAATAAATGACTGTAGAATTCAACTGCAACCACGGTGTTAATGCATACTAATAAATAGCAGCATACTTTTATTCACTAGTGGTCATGATTGGACTAGTTAGTAGCTAATTATTGAAAAGAAATAATGAAGAATATGGGAACAGAGGATATGAACACAACACAGCGCTGTGTTGATCTCCTCCTTCTTGTCCGTGCCATTCACATTCCATGTTTTTAATAACACATTTGTTAATAATTTTCTGCTTGGTATCATCTGTAACTGGAACGACCCATCTGCTATTGCATTCACTTTAGGGCAGCTCCCCCTTCCTCATGGTGCCATCGTTCAGGAAGTGCGGGTGTCACTCTCACTCTTGTGGTTCAGTTCCCCAGGTTCCCATAAGTTTCAAGCTGCTAGCCAAACTGAGTCAGGCCTTCCAGCCATGCAGGAAATGTCAATTCCACTCTTTTAGACGTAGACACCCACATTTTGCGTGTACGTGAAAGAAGCTCTAACAGAGAGGAAACAAAATAATTGGCCTTTTTTTAATGCATCCTTTTTTTTTTGCTGAGAACATACATAAACGTTACACGCTATTGTACATTCAGTGGTGCGGCTTAATTTAGGAAGAACACTTTTTTTCATATAACTTTTATATAAAGAAAAAACTCAATATAATGGGTCGGACATACATGGTTGCTATGAACTGCCCTATACATTTACACATTACCTGATATCATTAAAAGAGTAGAGTAGCGTAGGGCTGCACTGCACCAATTACGTCTTTGTAACCAATTAATAGTTGGCATTTATTTGTTTATTACTATTGGCTATTATTCTTTGACAGAAAGAATAACCGGGCGAGTTGGTACGGTGGTAGTCTTTGAACTCCATCGAAAATTCAGGTTTCACATTAGTTAAGGGGGCCCTTCGAATCGTTCTGCGATGATCTATTTATTGCGGTAACTCAATCTACAGGCCCTAAGGATCCTAAAAATTATAAAATTACGGTCATGCGCGGCGGATTTCCCTACTAAAATTGCTTTCAAAGTCCCCGGCACGCCCCCCCTTTCTGAGATGAGCCTGGAAAAAGGGAGGGGCATCTCTTTACGCGTCAGTCAATAGCAAGGGAAGGATTCCGGCGTCACTGCGCGTCACCAACGCGGCCAACCGCCGACCCGCGGAGGAATCTCTTGAACACGCGCGGACCGTCGTCAAGGAACCCGGACTTTGTGCTCGGCAGTCGTCGGTCGTCGCACCGCACCGTCGCGCTGCTACTGCAATACGCAGTCGCATTCCACAGATGGCAAGGAAAATGTTGACTCGTTGACGTAGAAGGATCGCAAAGCTGGCTTCGGAGTTGGGATCCACGGGAAGGAGGAACATGTGTGCCGCAAACGCACGCCTGCAGACGCCCCGGGAAGCAGACGAGCCGACGCGCCGACGCATCGCCCACTAGCAACAAGCTTGCGGGGAGAAAACATAGTTCGCTGGTATTGGAGCGATAATTGCGGACTATGTTTCCCGCACCACAATCAGTTTACGTTTTTCTCAAACTCTAATTTACAACAAGCTTAAAAAGTGTTGCAATAATAACGTTCCCATTCACCGCGAGATGCAGCATTTCCATTGGTCAAGTTTTAGCGATGGGCAGGGAACGGGGGATCGTCTTCCAAGAGAAAATAGTCCCGATATATTTCTTCTGCCATCTGCTTAATAAACGGTTTTGTAATCTAAAACTTTGTATACATATTAACTTGCACCTACTATGCAATATAACAACATAAACAGACGATCGCAGAAAGCTCCAGAGGGCCCCTTTAATTTTTTCCGCCTTTTTTTATGTTTTTGGTTTTTCTAGCTGCTCTGATTTTTGTAAGGGCTTTCGCCACTACTAAAAAACGTGACATCTAAACTCCTTTTATTTTTTGCATCACACAATCGTAAACTTAAAAAGTGTGCCGGTTCGGCAAACGCGAAGAGACCTAATTTCCGAGGGTGAAACCTCTAAAAACAACGGACAAGTAAAAGAAACAAACACAGGGCGTTGTTTGTCCGTTGTTTTTAGCGCTTTTACCCTCGGAAATATGACGAAGAGACCGCGCGTCTCTACGCACATGCATTAGCTTATGCAAAAAATCATGCTGCATGCTTGCTCTTCTAACGTTTTTCTCGCTTCCGCTTTATGAAACAAATCGGTGGCGAGGGGCTGTTAGGACAAGATGTCAGAACTAGCATGACCTGTGATTAACACTTTGGGACGGCGACTGAATGCTTGAACTGCCGTCAGACGGCACTTGAACGCTCCGCACAAGCGTCGTCGGACGAGCGCCGCACAACGGCGCAAAGAACATGCCCAAGGTTCCGCCGCGCGGGAATCTTTCTCACACTGTGGAGCAAGCCACAGGTTTTGAAGAAGATACGCTCCTTTCAAATAACGAAATAACAAAGGGCAGAAGCATAGTTAGAATCAAGCATAGCTTAGCAAGCACACGGTACACGACAAAGTTTGAAACAGCAGCAAAAACTCGCAGAAACAAAAGAAAGTTGCTAACCGGCGTTTGCACGAGTCGTGCATGGGCGGTTCTGAACTTACGGGCGTTGGCAAGACGCAGCGTCTCCCAGCTCTCAGTCATCGATTATTATTCTTGAACATGGTATTCGTAGATATTTAAAATATCCACTAAAACGGCTAAAACGTAAAAAAAGGAGATTTCCGAAGCTTCTGGAACGTGAACGACCATTCAAACGAGCCCAACGGAAGCTGATTGCGATAGCGATGGTCTTGTGCAGTCTTCAAGAGTCTCTTTTCCTTTTTATTTATTGTTATTTTTTAGAACTATACTAAGGAAAATAAATTATATTAGTAACAATAAGAAGTTCACCTAAATAATAATGTAAAACATTACAAAAAGTGAGTAAATCTTAGGTTTTATTTAAACTTTAGGTTGTTTCTTTTTTGTGTAAACCGAAGCCGAAACTAACTCAAGCAACGTTTCCTTCGTCGTAATTGTTTGCGTGTGCGTGTGTGCATGCGCGTGCGTGTGTTTGTGCGCACGCGTGTGGATGCGTCCGCGTGCATGCGCGTGTGCGTTTCTGGTTGTGCGTGCGTGTGCGCCTGCGCGCGGGCATGGGTTTGCGCGTGTGCATGCGTGTGTACGTGCGTGCGCGCGTGTATGTGTGCGACTGCGAGCGCGCAAGCGTCTGTTTGTTCGTTCTATTGCACTGCGCCCGCAAGAAGAACAAATGGATGTCCCTGGACACTGTTAAAACACTAACTTATTGATTGTTCTTATTATTATTATTATTATTATTGTTGGTATTGAAACATAGCCCTGAGATTTTAGACTCAGGGCCCTAAACTTTTATATAGCTGGCTGTAGCTGTATCTATAAATTTTTAAGGCCGACCATGCAAAGCTACAGGGGGCTATAGCCTCCCATTGAATTTCCCATAGACGACCATAGGCCATTTTTTATGGGATGTCTCGGACTGGTTTGTTATGGGATTTGCCTCTTTATGTGTGTGAGTTTTTGTGCATGTCACCATATTCTCAAATGAATATTTTACTCGGGTTGACATGGTCATGAGACAGGTTCTAGCAGCATGTCATGAATATTTGTCAAACATTTTCACAATCTTTTGATTTCATGTTGCCAGATATAAACTCGAGACTAACTGATTTTCTTACTGTACACTTCCATCCATCAATATTTGTAAAAAATGATAGTATAGAGCATTTCACCATGCTTTCCGATTTCTTGAGCATGGAGTGATTTGTAAGAAAATTAAATATGAACTCATATATAAAATTTTGTTTTCAAACATAAAAATTGTATGCAAGAGAGGCACTTAATTATCAGCTATTTGCATGAATTACAACTGACAATATAAGAAACTAGATTGCTAACAACTGTTGCTTTTCAAGCAGAAATCTCACCTGTACATTATGTAAAGGGCCATTTATAAGCTTTCCAAAACCATTTCACATTATTTATTTAGCACCCTCTTCTACACCCTTCTCACATTCTTCAGTAAATATAGGGTGTAACAAGAAACAACACCTTTTTCGGTAAAATTATGAGGTTGTATTCCTAGTTTTAGGGTGTTCAAAAAGTTGTTTGCCTTTTTTTAAAAAAGGCAAACAACAAAACCAGCGTTCTGCACATCCAGGTCGAGATGTTCATTTTCTTTTTCTTTTACGTGTGGCTCGATTTTGAACGTTTCCGTTGCGGTTTTAACCGAAGCTGTTAGCTTTCCTTGGCTCAGGAAATCAGTATCCTAGCACCTAATTAAAACATTACTGAGAATAGCTTAAGTTTAATAAATATATGAGAGACGTCTTGTTTAGGCTCTTCCAAAACACAAAGTCTGAAATATCCAATCTTATCCGATTCAAGCACAAGCTGATCGGGGTGCATGGCTAGCGTGGCAGTTTACTAAGCTGAGTGCATTGATACACCTATAGGTTTTTAAGGTAGAGAAGGGGGCTTATGGTCGGTATACAGGTACACTGGCTGGGTAACGGTGGGTGCGTCTTCCAGGAAAGGGGAGCACCTGCGCCCGATGCACCCGACTACAATTTTTTTTTCTTCGAGTGCAGTTGGGAAGTAAATATGTGGAACAGTAACCGAAAAATCGCGGATGTGGCATTCGCGCTAAGAGTGCCGCGTGGCGACAGGGCGGTATAGTTAACGCGAAGATGACGTCGGCGCTGCTTTCGCATTTTATTTTCATAAAACAACGACGGGCACAATATTTTCCCACTTCTAGTATAATGTTCCAAATGAACATATCACACGGCAGTGCTAGTTAAGAAAATAGCCATTTAAGTCTAACGAGAAAAAAAAACTGAATAAAACGGTGATCGTTTGCTTGCGCTAACAGTGTTCGTGCGATGCACGCACTAATATTCTGCCAACCACTCGCTCGTGATGCTTCTCTCGCTGCCCGTCGTTATGCCAAAGTTTCGTCAACGCGATGAAAGTTTAGATTATCGGTGTCCCTGCGGCGAAACTGAAAATCAGCACCTTTGGCAGAACACTCGCCGGCCGTGTTTATGTTTCCGGCGGCCAAGGTGGAAATCAGCACCGCTGGCCAAACACTTGCCGGCCGTGTTTATGTCTCCGGCGGCCAAGCTGAAAATCAGCACTGCTGGCCAAACACTCGCCGGCCGTGTTTATGTTTCCGTCGGCCAAGCTGAAACTCAGCACTACTGGCCAAACACTTGCCGGCCGTGTTTATGTCTTCGGCGGCCAAGCTGAAAATCAGCACTTGTGGCCAAACACTTGCCGGGCGTGTTTATGTCCCCGGCGGCCAAGCTCAAAATCACCACTGCTGGCCAAACACTTGCCGACCGTGTTTATGTCTCCGGCGGCCAAGCTGAAAATCACCACTGCTGGCCGAACACTTGCCAGCCGTGTGTATGTCTCCGGCGTCCAAGCTGAAAATGAGCACTTCTGGCCAGGCGCTTGCCGGCAGTGTTTATGTCTCCGGCGGACAAGCTAAAAACAGTTTGTGGCCGGACCCTTGCCGGCCTTGTTTATGTCTCCGGTAGCCAAGCACTTAAAGTGGCCAAGCTGTTCAGACACTGGCCAACCGTCGGCCGATCGAAATTCACTTTCTGGTGCTGCTTGGGTGCTTTCTGCAGGCAATGAAATGTCTCTTAGCGAAACATCGGCTCTCACTCTGAGAGTTATAGGACATTCTTCTGCAACATCTTAGGCCAGCTTCAAGCACTTTCGTGTTCTGTTTGGCCTTCACACTTGTCTCGTAGTGCCCAATGCGAGGAGATGGCGGCAAATACCAAGGAACAAAAACTATGTAGCAATGTTTTGGTACAAAGGCATTCCAGTACATGTTACATAAAGTCGCAAAGGAGGCTGGTTTTTGAGGAAGGCAAGTTTTTGAGTGAGACTTCAGTTTCTTTGTGTATTTTTATTATTAATAAAATATTGCGCACTTCCATATAGTTGCTTTCATGCAAGGATCACAGTAAGGAAAGTTTAACTTGTTGAAGATAGTTACTAATTCTACAATTTACAAGGTGAATGAAGATGCCTGTATAAGAGTTTAGGATAAATTCTTGTTATTTTGTTTAACATGCATGTTTCGAATGTGAAAGCACCGGTTCTCCTTTGAAAGTTAAACCTAGAAAAAACTAGGAACAGCGTATGACCGCAAAACTTCCTTTTTCTTGAGATGGTGAAGAGTGTAGAACATTTACATTAGTTTTAAATTATAGCATGAACGTAATTGAGCTGGTAGTATATCTCATAAATAATTATTTTATCACATAACAAGCACATGCATATACCTTCATGTACAGGACGGGGTTTTAGGAATACCGCATCAACAGTTCTATCTGAAGTTTGCAGAAATAATTACTGATGAATAATCAATCCAAAGAAATAACGAGAAGTTTGGGAGCTTCTAAAAGGACAATATTGAGTGATTTCTGCATTTTGACCTCAAAGTAAAAATAAGCGCCAAGTTCTTTCACAACTGTACTCGCACAGACACTTTCCTACTGCAGAATGCAGGAGGTGACCAAACTCTTGAGACAAAGCCAACAGAAAAATATTTAACAAGGCAAAACTTTTGCTTAACTGCAAATATGCTACTTCTCACAAAGAAAATGGCAAAGAGAAAAACAAATGAATCTGTCCTGTAGCCCACTCTAAAAACAACAAATAAAAGTACTGCATTCTAGCGGTCCAACTGAAGTACACTAGCTGCCGCACCCAGTATCAGAATAGTCGTGTAATTCATAATACCCACGAACATAGCACTGGAAGTACACGCTCAAATTAAATTATCTTTACGGTTGTCAGGAGAGGAAAAACAAAGGCTTAATCAAAATCCACGCATATGACCTTGATAGAATCATCCATGCTAGACTAAATAACAAGATCACAGTTCTTCATATTAAGAAGAACCATCCCCTGTTGCATCTGCTCATAGAAGGTTTGGCGCTTCTTTTGGCTGTAGGTGCCAGCCTCGCCAGTCTCCAGAAAATCACAGGTTGAAAGCCTTTGCAGTCATCACCTCTCCTTGAGTGCCTTTGCAGTCAAGGAGTCAAAGAGTGCATTTGCAGTCATCACCTCTCCCTTCTTGTGACATTTGATTTCGATCAACTTGCCTGGTCGTGCCCCCTCGAACACAACGCCATCAGGGGAGCAGCCGAGCCAGGGGTTTTGTGGCGAAACAACGACTCCACACTTCAAAATGTTAACTTGTCGGGTCTTCGCATACTTCTTCCGTGACTTTGGCTCGTATCGTAGACCATGGGGTGTTGCGGCATTGCCACGGAATGATGGCTGCATTATGGAAGGCACCTTCTTTTCCCAGTCTCACAACTTGTAGGTAGAGAGGGGGTAGCATGTTGTTCCTGCAGTGAAATGTAGCAAACAGGTTGTTCCTGGCTTACCATTCCAGTAAATACAGCACACAACGTAACAAAATCCGCCTCTCTTGTAGCCTCGTCCCTCTAGAGCGACAAACACCGGTTTTTGTTTGGCGACACCACAAAGTTCCGTGTCGCCGATGCGGTCCCACTGCAAGGACCGACAACCGCGACAGTCGCCGACAAACGATCGGCGACGGACGAGTTCTTGTCTGACGTTGGACTTGAAGCGCAACAAGCAGTCCCACTGAGGAACAACTCTCGGAGACAAACTTATCCTCGTCGCCCGTTTATGCCTTCTGCTGCCTCCCTTCCCACCCTTCTACCCTTCCTCCCGGAACGAGAAGCCCTTGGCGGCCACTCCTCGTTCCCGGCCCCGCAGTTCCGGTCCCTCGATTGCACGTAGTGGTCGCGGGCGCGGCATGCTCGCTGGCGCCAGGCGCGGTCGTGTTGCGAAAAGGAATTCGTTGTGGCTGGTTTTGCTCGCGAAAACTTTTTGCGCGAAGTGGTACTTCGGGACGCCGAAGTCTACGCCCCTGCAGCAGGATGGCTACACCCTTGTGCAAAGACTGGCCAAAGTAAGACCGCTCACCACGAAGTAGGACACGACGTTCCGCGGCAAGCCATTCCGGCAGACAAGAGATTTGTCATCACGTTCTGTGATAATCGGGATGCCGTATTTTCTACCAAAGAACGCCTGCCCTCGGTTATTCGAATATAAAGTTATAAACATCCTCAAAATCAGTGTGAACCTCCGAAGCGCTCACCTAGAATGCCTCGAACGGTCGAAAAAAGGAACGATTCGGGTATTTCTAGTTCGGAAAAAGTTTGGTGTCGATTGTCACGACTGTTTACGGAAAGTCGCCAACGGCAAATGAACAGAACCGGAAGCTTTAATCAAGAAATAAAGTAATCGCCTCCACTTTCACCGTGTTTGTCGGCGCGTTTTATACCCAAAGAGCAAAACACAAAAACCGTGTCGCCAGACTCTGTCTGTGTATTTTGAAGACAGCTGCAGTCCCAATAGAAAAAAGGTTTCCTTGACCCCGTGTTCTGCGGTGTTTCCGCCAGTTGGGACGGCGGACTCCGACAAACAAGCTGTCTGTCGGCGTCGTCTGTCGCTCGTTGTCGTGTGTCGCTGTCGTTTGTTGCTGTCTGCCGCTCTAGCGGGACGCGGCTATTGCATGTCGGGTTACAGGCAGCACTAATTCAATGCACCAGGCATGCTTCTTAGGTCATACATCACACGCCCAGGAACATGAGTTTGGAAACTACAAAAGCACGCACCAAACCACTTGCACGGTAGCCAGGCTTTTGCTCCCGGGTGTACATCCTGACTAAATAAGACCAATGTCGCTTATCTGGTAACTCAGTAAAGATTCGTTCACCAAGTGAACTGGTTTCTATGGGAGGAAACCAAGTGAATGCTCTTCCGCTTTGGTTTGAACTATTAAACCTTTTGCTTTCTGCATGGTGTGGACACAGGAGAAAAATGCAGACAAATTCACCATGACTAGGCAGAACTGCGAAGGAACAAGGAAGTTCTTGAACTTTCCGTACTCCGAAAACCTTTTTTGAAGGTGAGCTGCACCTACCGTGTGGAAAAGCAACTAGACGAATGGTAGTTTCCAAATAAAATATTTATCTTAAAACTTTGATTATTTTTAACATTCTTAATGTTTCACGTTATAAACAGTTGAAACGTACGCAATTACAGTATGGCAGTTATCCAAACCTTTCCAAGACTCAATGTTTGGTTTTTTTTTTTGAATCCTTATCTAGATAAAGATTCGTCCCATTACCGGTTATTAATACACGATACACTTGTGTGTAATCCGGCAGCGACGTTGCATCATCCAGGCTGCCTTGTTCTCTTTTGTATCACGAAGCATGGCAGCGGCTGTTTCGACAGAGACAGCGACTTGCTGATCGTAGAAAGAAGAGCAGCCTTCCGGAGGAGAGGCCGGAACTGCGGCAAGCTTTGCCAAAAAATCACTGCCTTCGGCGCACTGTATGACCTGCCGGTACTTCTCGTCCAGCCTTAATGGTTCTGAGACACTGGAAATAGACCACAAGCCAAGCTATACAGTGAACATGATCAAATAGAGTGTCATGAAAGTGGCTCAAGCGAAAGTGATGCATAGAGATTCTGCAACGTGAACTTTGCTTGTTTTTCTTTACTATGAAACACAGACAAAGCGCTCATGTCTAGTATAACTTTTATTGAAATACTTGTCTTATGCAGACCCTACACTGTTACAGCTTGCCTGTATAATGATGGGATGTGAAACACCAAGCTACTATGAGAGAGATGTTTGTACAGTCCACCAAATGCTGGTCCATTTTTAAATCTGAGATTATCTTACTTACTGCACCTGCTACATTCTAATTCGTACATACTGCACATACTAGTCCGAGGTTAAGGCTCGTTCCCATAGTTGCGAGCGAGTGTAACTAAGACCGCTCACTACGACATGCGTAACCCGTCATGGGGAAGCTGGGGAAACACGAAAAGTATCTTCCTTGCTTCCTCTGTCGCCTATGGGTAGAAATGACAGCTTTCGGAAAAACAAAACGATCAACAAACTGTTGTGCAGTGCATGTGGCCCCTCTTAGTGAAGCGAATGTTGTGCCGGCGACACACCAGCGAACGTAGTTGCAATAATAAGGCACCCGGAAAGTAATGAGTTTTAGTTAGAACTTACCCAAACAAAGGCGACGGCCAATGGGATATAATAAAAATTGTTCTTGATATTTTCAAACCCTCGTTGAAATAACAATTGATGATAACAAACGGCCCATATTTTTCAACAGATCCAGCGTGTTTGGCGAATGGTGCGATTACAAAGCAGGGAGGAAAGCAAAAAACAGTGTTGAATCAACATGCATTATTGCGATCATAGCGAAAGCTGGCTTTGCCGAGTACCACGACAAAACATTTGTGCTAAATACTCTTTACCTCAGAAATTGGAACTGAAAGACCAAAGCATTTGCAGTGATGTGATTGGTCATAGTCATTTTGGAGCAGCTATTGGAGCAGCCAAAAGTTCATTTCGGAGAAGCAAAAAGAACTTTTGGAGCATAACCGCACACTTCATTTTAATTTCTATCGCTGCAAATGTGTGTAGGAGAGCATATACGAGCTGTTTAGTTGCGTGTGGAAGCACCGGACACGGTAACAAGAAGACGACTGACGGAAGGACAGCGCAAACTGCCGTGAATGATTATTTTAGGTACGTAATCCCAATAAACAAATGTTAAAATACAATAATTTTTGACACTTAGATTTATGTGTCCTTCAAGTTCTATGGGGGGGGGGGGGTTGTAACAAAGCTGCAATTCATAATTCTGATAAAAAACAAAGCATAAAAAATAAACCTACAAAAGCTTGGACCACGTCTCGCTCTGGAGAAGGACCTTTTCCGTTAGCACGCGGGTGCGCTGCGGCGAAGCAAGACACACAACATCGCGACGCCTAGTTCGCAATTGTCGGTTCACTGCAGCACACCAGTATGCGGTGAGAAGTGCACTCGACAAAGCTAAGTAACCCACCAGAACAGACCACGAGACTTATTGCGAAACTTCCGAGTACTGTCAGTGCTTGGTGCGAAATCAAATCGAATAATAAGTTATTTGAGGCGATTATCGAAAGTCCTGAAAACCCGCACGAGCCTACCCTAACGATCCGGCCCAGTGGCGAGGACTGCAACTGTTATATTTTCAGTATTTTTTAAAGTGAACTTAAGTGCTGGTGCAATGTTGCCGCAAATTCCTCACAATTTGGTCAAATGTAGAAGGGTAAGCACTTTGGCACAAATGGCGCGGCAATCACATCACCGCATTTGCCGCTCCCCCAACCCCGGTATCCCCGCCCGATCAGCGACATCATTCCACACAGCACAACCAAGCAGAGCAAACTTCCCCCTTATGCTTACGGGATCATCACCCGACCCGTCAAGCCTAGCCACCCCTTCAACAAGTGGCCAATGGTTGGATAAAAAGAAGTAAAGCGGAAAATACTTGTCCTGTTGGTATCTTCAGTCACTTATGAATGCCATCCTCGAAGAGTCGAATACACTCACACGTCCTAGGCGCAGATTCCTGCACTGGATTGCAGCACACACACAGACAGGGATGTAAACAAAACAACAAAGCGGCATTTCAGCGTAATCCCGTGCTTACAGTGAGAGAAAGAAAGCTAGGACAGCTTTCCTACTTCGGTAGAGGGAAGCTAGGTAGTCACATCTAGTTGTAAGCAGTTGCAATCTCACTCAATCTGAACTGTGTGAAACAACCTTTGTACTGTACTTATTCGACAAAAAATAAACAAGTAAATTTTTAGCTCACCTGCATGACCGATCAGCCCGCCTCCTCCTCCTGTAAAAAGAAAAAAAAATTGGATTTAGTGTGTAAACAATACACTAAATCTTGCCTCTATGTCTTGAAGGCTCAGCGAACAATGTTTGAAAGCTACATTAAGTCAAATCTCGAGGTTTCTAATACATAGACAAAACTGAAATTCAACCAAAACATGTGGCTGCATATTAAGCAATAAAATAAATAGACATAGCAACAGTCACTACTTATCACTGTGTAATGCCACCCATTACCTTTGATAGAACGGCTTGTTAGGACCTCATAACATTGCGACACCATATTCATAAAGTTACTGTACATAAAATTTAATAAAATCACATGAAAAGTTCAACAACCTGAAGGATACACTTCCTTAAATTGTTATCAAAGCAGACAGAAAGCAATGAGGAAGGTTAGGACATACGAGGGGCATATTGATAAAAAAACCTTACTTTTTGCCGGAGGTTGGTAGGTATGGCCTTCTCGACATATTGCCGCGATCATACCCAGTCGAGCCGACAGCGCTCTTAATTGCCTCACGCGCATGTCACGCGCATCACTGCATAACATTTAATATTTTTTTTTTTTTTTTTTACCATAGGTGGATGATTTTAGAAGGTTGGAGAACCGTGTAGTTTGCTCATGTTCAGAGTGCATAGTTCCCGAACGATAGAGTTAGAGTGTTTTAGGCTGCCAGGGAAGACACAAAAAAAGCCGCGGTGCGCCGTCTGGAATCAGTCTATCGCAAACGCTCGAGTCAGCCTTTTTGCCGACATCAACACCCCCGATGCCTGCTGTCTGTTTTCTGCTGTGTCACAGGTTCGCCAGTAAACTTTAGTTCCTTCAGTTCTTCACTGCCATGTAATTTGTCATTTGTGACAATTTGGTGAAGGTACGGGGTATTACTGAAGAAACTAAAGTTTACAGGCAAATTTTTACCACAACAAACGACAAAGGGCTTGCAACCGATTGCCGCTGACAACACCATTCAGCAGATCGGAATGAATTTTCTTGGCCTATTCCCACCACTAATGCAAGGACACGGGTGGATAATCGTCGCGAAGGATTACGTTGCACGATATGCCGCGAAGAAAGCCATCCCGTTGGAAACTGCAGTGAAATTCGCCGAATTCTTCGTCAAGTGCAGTGTCCTCCGACACAGCGCCCCCACAGATCTGTACACAAACTGACGATCCTGGTTTGTGGCGCAGCTAACTCAAGAAATCCTTCGGCTCAGCCACACCAGCCATCGTCGCACCACTGCGTACCACCTGCAGACCAACGGGCCGTAAGAGCGTTTGAACAAAACGCTCTTTCAAACTCTTTCAACGCTCTTTCAACGGCTCAGCCACACCAGTCGTCTCTTTCAAAACATTGAAAGAGACGACTGGTGTGATGCTCTTCCAGCTAGTTCAGGGCCGGAAGGTGACGACTATGCTCAATGCGATGCTGCCACACGAGCCAGCTGATGACAGGTGCGGCGACGCCTAGGTGGTTGCTCAATGGGCAGAAGACCGCTAGCTTGCCCGGTACATATATATGTAGAATTGATCACCTAACAAGCGCCCATCCCCATGTTTTTCTGGATTATCTCCAAATATTGAGTGGGCATTTGTTCTCGGTATTTTAGGGTAAGTAAAACTAACCTAACAAGCGCTCATCCCTTAATTTCTGCTATTATTTTCATATTTTGAGGAGGCGCTTTCTTGGTATTTTACGGTAATTTTACATCTACCAATGAATAAATGAGCACGTGGAACACAAACAGCAAATACGGCTTTACATTGGCCAAGTGTGCCCATTCAGCATAAAGCTCCGACATCGCTCCCAATCACCAGCTTTGAAGGTTCTCACTAGCCGCGTTGGCATAAATGCAACTTCAGCATATCAACTGCAATCGTTCTTCAAATGAAACCGACGCGTCAACGTTTACATGAATGCGCATCAAGCCCTACGCGAAGGTGGTGCCACAACGTGTCAAAGCTCAAAGTTAAAGCTGCGTTTCCGGCACCAGCCGCACCACGCGACGTTTTCCGGTGCATTGCATGTGAAGGCCTTTCGATGCTTTCGGTGAACGTAAAGATTAGAGATAAAGATCGTGCCCGCTCTCTTTGATACTGTGGAAGAGGTTATGACACGGAAAAACGTCAAAACCGAAGCGTTTCGGGCTCCGGGCCGTCGTGCCACTCTGGACCAGAGGAGACGCGTATGCACACGCTGTGGCGAGCGAGATCGTTTCCAAACGCCCTGAGGAAGCTGCAGCGCATCGCCTCGCTGGCAGCCAGGAACGGCACCGAGGTAGGAGCTGCTCGTTCTGCGCTACCATGCAGTGCTCGGAGCTCTCGGCGTCGTTCGTGCTTGCGCCGAAACCTTTAGGGACTCCCTCGGACGCGCAAGTCGGCTCGGACGGGGGCTGCCCTCATCGAGTAGCTCAGCTAATTCCGCTCACTTATGAAGGCAACAAAAGTTTGCTTTTCTCCCTGGGGGAAAACTGCGGGCGACAATACAGGACGGCTCTCCGCGCCGCCGAAGAGGTTGGCCGCCGCCATGTTCTCAGCTGTTCACTCGCTCTTGCAGCGGGTGCCTTCCCATAAGCCTCCCCGTTCCGAAATGCGATGCGACATCCGTTTACACGGGCTGAATGAATGCGCATCTGCCATCTCGATCTACCTCCGTCTATCAACTTGAATGCGAAGTACTTCCTTAGCGCATTATTCCGTGTACATGACCACATTGAATGCGACAACTTCAATCGGTACAACTAAGTAACATTCATAGCCGCGTTTACATGAATACGACTTCAGCACGTCGACCCCAATCGTCCTTTGAATGAAGCCGACGCGGCAATGTTTACATGAATGTGCACCAAGCCCTATGCAAAGGTGGCACCACGCCGTGTCAAAGCTCAAAGTTAAAGCTGCGTTTCCGGCACCGGCCGCACCCCGTGACCAACTTTTCGGGTGCATCGCACGTGAAGGCCTTTCAACGCTTTCGGCGAGCGGAAAGATTGCGCAAGCTGTCTTCGATGCTTTACAAGAAGTTACGAAACGGAAGAAACATCAAAACACGAAGGTTTTCGGCTCCGGGTCGGGCCACCGGGCCGCTTTGGGTCAGAGGCGCTGTGCGTGCACACGGCGTGGCGAGCGAGATCTTTTCCAACCGCTCCGCGGGCTCAACCTTGCTTCTCCTTGCCAAACCTTGCGAACTGCGACCGGACCCCGAAGCCGAAAAGCTCTGGCTCAGCGAGGAACGGTACCGAGGCAGGAGCTACTCGTTCTGCACTACCATGCAGTGCTCGGAGCTCGTCGTCCGTGCTTGTGCCGAAGCCTCTAGGGACTCCCTCGGTCGTGCAAGTTGTATCTTGCAAGGCTTGAAGAGGGGCCGCCCTCACCGAGCAGCTCAACTATATTCCGCTCACTTAGTTTGGTAATAAAAGCTTGCGTTTCTTCTCGGAAGAAAACTGCGGGCGACCACATGGGACCGCTCTCCGCAGCCAGAGCCTTCCCATAATCCTTTCCATTTCAAAACGCGATGTAACCTTCATTTACATGGGTTGAATAAATGAGCATTTGCCATCTCAATCCACCTCTGTCTAGCAACTTGGATACAATACGCCTCCCTAGCGCATTATGTCGTTTACATGACTGCATTGAACGCGACAAGTGGATTCGATGCGATTAAGTCGCAGCTACTGCCACCAGAGATCACAGTTAGACACCAGAGGAATATGCTGTTAAGATGCAACGTGCTTACCGACCTCTAAATAATCAATATGTGAAAAAAAATGTAATCAATATGGTTTGTTTTTATCACTTAACAACACTCAAGCCTAGGCGGGAAACAAAAACCTGTGTCTCAGGACGGGCGTACAGAATAAAAGACACTTATAAGATGAATTTGTCCCTACCTATGCTTGGCGAGCGCAGAATTAAAGCAGGCGCCTGTCAGCTGCTTGAGGATAGCTGCCTGCGCCTCAGGTGAAGGCTCCAGCGTAGGTTGGAGCTTCTTTACATGGCAGAACATCATGTACGGCACAGGATTGCCATACAACGCCTTTCCAGGGGTCTTTTTCCACGCGCACTCCTTGTCAGTGCAGCTGGGATCTTCCAGATGCTGCATTTCCTTTCTGTGAAATGAAACCGAAACTATAGAGCTCGCACGGCTTACAAGTAATCAGTGACGCGTCTGTACTGTGCTTTGAGTATGCAATACAGTGCATCATAGACGCGAAATACTATCATGCTAGAAGCAGGTCCGTTGGTTTAAAAATGGGACCGTACTACGATCGCGCCAACGTTCTGTGCGCCTATGAAACCCGGCGCCGGCAACAGAGAAACACTTAGGGGCTACCCTACGCACGCGTTTTATCCACTACCGTGAAAATAGTTATCGTGTTTCAAAGCGGCGACACCTGCGTGCGATATCAGTACACGACGCGCCTGCGCTCAAAAGATACGAGCGAGCAATAATCAGAGCCGCCGCAAGACTGCACTGAACTCGCGCTTGCCGTACCGTGTTGTGCAGGTTGCTCGGTGCCTACCTGTTGCAGTGAATAAGCGTGGCGACAGCGTGCTTGCAGCATTCTGATGATCCCGCCACGCACGAGCAGACGGCACTGTCCACACGGAACTTTAGGCCTTCTCGTGCGACAAGTTTCACGGTGATCTCATGCGGATCGCCTCTGACGCTGCTCGTTGCGAGGCACAACGCCAGTATTTGAACGCTGTCCTTGGACGACGATGTTTTGCCGCAAAGAAACAGATGCCCGGCCTGTAACAGAAGGTCTGCTTCCTCGTAGCGTCGCGATTATATCGTAGCGTTAGCATATTCCAAAATACTCGTAAGGAGCAGGGCTCTCGCCGTCCAACCGAACCTCACTAACTCGGCCATTTTAAAAATGCAGCGGCGCCCCCTATAGTGGTTTGGAGTCGCGAATAGAAAAAAAAGGCGGCTTTGGGAAGGCGGGGGGAGAACCTTCATTGTACGAATTTTGGGCTGAAATATGAGTCACAATCGGCAAAAAAACGACGTTTTCACGAGCTCAGTAAAAGTCACCGTAGCTAATCGGAGCTAGCAACAGGATTTGGTTGCTCGAAAGAATGTTCACGTCTGCTCGTGCCACGCCCACGCCACTTCATACCGAAAAACTCGGAAAATGGCGGTATGTCAAAAATGTATTTAAGGTAAGAAGTACAAGATACTCGGAATTTTAATTAAAATAGAGAATCAAATACTCTCGATCAAAGGTATTTGCAAGAGACCAAGATACTTCAAAAAGTATTTAAGATACAGTATCTAGAGTATATCAGATAGGCAGAAGTCTGTTTTAACGATGCTAATTGCCGTACGAAATTGATTTGTGATCTAGATTGCAGTTCAAGCCGTCAGCCTGCTGATGGCATTGAACGAGACGGTCTAAGTTTAAGTGGACTCTCTTTAGCCAACGACTTCCGTCAAAAACTTTGCAAATTTAGTTACTGCGAACTGTAACTCTGACCTGCGCAAATACATAGGCAGCCGTAATAGTTCTTTTATATTTCTGGAACCTGTTACGAATGCCGAGATATTGTTTCACTTGTATACAGTTAAAAATAACCTAAGTTTGATTGTGACGATATAGAAAAACTCCCATTAAAGCACGTTACTCACACACGTTCACCGTAGTAGCGCACATTTTAAATTTGTTTTTTCATCTGGTATATTTCCTAGAACTAGCAGAAGTATCCGTTTTATATAAGAAAGAAAAAAAAACTATTTTAGCCATTGTCTATCAATCTCAATACAGATGTTTTTTTTGCGCGACACAAGGGACAATCACAAGCGAGTAGACACGGCCAAGCTTGTCCGTGTCTACTCGCTCGTCGCGCAAAATACTTCAAGACTGCATCATGAACCAACTAGGCCAACAACAAGTTTTAATCTCAATCCTTCCAATATCTTCCGAAGGCATAGAAAAAGTTATACAGTCCCGTCTCGCACATTTCTCAAATAAGTATGATTTACTGTCACCATCTCAATTAGGTTTCAGGAAACGCCGTTCAACGGAGTTAGCTTTGTTAGTTATAAAATAGTATGTACTACAAACTTTGGAAGCCAGAAAACTGATAGCTGGCGAGTTTATCAATTTTTCCAAAGCATTTGACTTTGCCAACCATTACATCCTACTAATTAAACTCGATTACTGTGGTATTCGAGGTCTACCTTTATTACTCGTTAGTTCATATTTGAGTTACCGCTTTCAATTTGTTAACATATCTGGAAATTCATCGGATCAGAAAGATATAATTTCATGTGTTCCACAGGGAAGCATACTGGGACGTGTTCTTTTTAACTATAAAATCAACCATATTTTAAATATGGATGCTGAACTTGTAATGTATGCTTACGACGCCAGGATATTTTTCTGCTCCTTGAACAGTGATGAGCGTGTAGAGGCTGTTAATTTTACTTTATTAAGGTTAGAGACATGGGCACTGGATTGCCGGACTGAGCCATAACACTGATAAAACGAAGGCTATTATCTTTCGTCCTAAAAATAAACAAGTTTATACGGACTGGACAAATCTAATTTAATTAAAGGTTCATAGAAATTTAAATAACTTTAAAATGCTCTGTGTAGTTTTTTCTACTTATATGTCATGGTACAGTCATATTAATTATTTGATTTCAATATTGTTCGACGTACCGAAACAACTCAAATTTTCCAATTGCAGTTAAAATAATTATTTATAATGCGCTATTTATCCCCACTTTAAGTTATTGCACCATTGTCTGTGGTACAACCACGGAAATTAAGCATTGTAAAATTCACCTTCTTCCAAAAAAAAAAAATCGTGAGAGCTATCTACAATGCCCCTTATAAATCTCACACTGAGACCATGTTTAATTTATTTTTTTATTCATTGATCCTTTGGGAGGGATGATGTCACAAGGCCGCTGTAGGGGTAAGGGGGTTGAGGGAGGGGGGGGGAGTGTCTGGTTTTTACGGAAGTGGCATCAGTTCCGCCGTCTTTGGTCTTCGGTGTCTTCTACAGCACCAAGTCATGCAGGGTATCCTGGAGCAGTCGAAAGGAAAGATTGAGTCAGCCTACACTATCCTGGTCAGACCGCTAACGCTACCAAAAGTGCCGAGAAAGTGTCTACTGGCTGGTTGATCGAAGAAGTGTTGAGCGACGGTTGCATGGTCGGAACGGGGGATGTATACAATCGTGTCCCGGCATGTCGTGAATGCGGAGCAATCCCATGCATTGTAGGAAGCCGAGGAGGACGACGGCGCGCGAGGGGGCAGAAGCGGTGGCCGGCGGCCCGGTGCGCGTGACAGTGGCACGAGGAGTTCGGACAAGGCACGGTCAGGACAACGACAGCGACTGCCAGGCCCAGAACCAAGACGCCGAACAGTAAAACGATTTGAATCAATCCTTGCTTGTGTGACTTCTTGGGAGGGCGGACCAGGCAGGAACCGATTGGGCAGCGTTCAGCGTGGTGTAGAAGGGTAAACGCTAACGATGCCCCCCAAGACGAGGTCGACCCCCAATAGGGACGAGGACGACTCGTCTGAGAGCGGAATTCAGGAACCATCTGACGCTGCGGGGGCCGGAGAAGGCTCTGGTACGCGAGCATTTCCAGATGCTGGGATTTTACCACCAGCTCCAGCTGGAGGCGCGGCAGACATCGGCGAGTTTATGCGCGGCATGACAGCGATGATGGAGACGTTCTCGCGACAAATTGCGACGGCTCCAGGAGTCGCGAGTGCCGCGCCTACGTCTCTGCCCCGACCGCGGTTGTCCCTACCGACGCCGACCTTCGCGGGATAATCCGACGGGAAATCGGTCCACGATTTCTTACAGGACTAGGACGCGTATGTAGCCGCGTTGGGAGCATCAGACGAAACGGCCTTGATGCAGATCGTGCCGATCGCGTTAACGGGCGACGAGTCGCGCTGGAGACGGTTGCAACGACCGTTTCTATCGATGGCGGACTTCCGGACGCGGTTTAGGGATGAACTTTTGTCCCCTGATTACGAGATGCGGATTAGGGACGAACTAGCTAATCGCACTCAGCACCCCGACGAGAGCCTCGTGGAGTACGTTCGCGCGCTCCAGGAGCTCTACTCGAGGGCCGAACCATCCGCGTCTAACGCAGAGAAGGTAGCTAGAGCGATACGGCAATGTCACCCTAGGTTCAAAGCCTATCTGCACGGACGGGATTTCGCGGATCTGGAGGCACTTGCCAGAGAGGCGCGAACTGTCCAAGCGGGCTTGCTCGCTGAGTTGCAGTACCGCCCCCCTCCGAGGGCCGAGGAGTCCCTAGAGCCAAGATGCGTGTGGGCAGGACGCGCCGCAGACACTCACATCGAGTCGCGGACAGCGTATGCGGCCATTGCGGAGCGCGGTCACGGGGTAACTATAACGCACCGGGCTTTGGGCCCCTTCGGTTACGAGCAAAGGCGCAGGGCAGCCAACGCAGACTCGGCCCGAGTGCAGACCTGTAGGGGTGGCGCAGTGGTCAACCACCGCAGAGTCGCGGGAATCATGACTCACCGCGGTTTGCCACAGATGAAGTGTAGCGTGAGAGTAACGATGGACATGTTGCGCGTAACGACCGGCCACAAGTCAGGTGTTACAACTGTCACCGTCTTGGGCACATCAGGCGGCATTGCACGTGGGTAGCGTCTGGTTCTCAGGGTTCTCAGGGAAACGCCAGAGGCCGGCGCCACTAATCAGTTCCTCTGAGTCGAGGTTGCCGGCCGCTGCCGAGGCCCAGTATCAGTGTGCCGACAGGGCGGAAATTGTGGCCGGTGACCGCGTGGCGATGGCCCCGTCGGCGTCTCGGGCTCAGAGCACGACACCTGAGAAGGGCCCGTACGTGCGTGTAGAGATCGGTGGTAGAGAATATTCGGCACTAATTGACACCGGTTCTACCCTTTCCCTAATTGGCGATAATGTGTACCAGGACTGCCGTAACAGGAACCTTAGCGCGCGGGAACTTGTAACTCCGCTGCGTTGAGCGACAGGATTGGCCGAAGCGCAAGGGGCGATGCGCCTTGGCCTTGACGGCAGACGAAGGAGGAAACGTTTCGTTTACTTGCCCGGTATGTCGATTCGTGTTATTTTGGGGCAGGACTTCGTCTGTCGTGAGGGCATAATCCTGGACTTGAGGAACAACGGGTATCGTTATAGTGCGTTTTCTCCTCTTATTCCCTTTGTTGCCCCATAATCTCTGGTGCAGGGAATGGAGCGTTCACTCGCTGCGTCACACCAGGAGCAGGTAGTAGCTGCGCAAGTCGTGCCCGGGAACGTCGAAATGATAATTGCGTCTTTCGATGGGCCCGCCGACCAACGGCGGATGCTAGCGAACGCCTTGTCCCAACACGCAGCTATGTTTACCGAGAGACCGGGGCTTACTACTGTTCTACAACATAGGATAGATACAGGAGAGGCCAGGCCGTGGGGGTGTAATCCTAGACCACTAAGCGTACATAAACGGGCCCTCCTAGACGCGGCTCTCGAGGAGATGCTGGACACAGGGGCGGTGCGGCGACCGCAGAGTCCCTGGGCGTTTCCAGTAGTTTTGGCGCCAAAGAAAGACGGCACTGCGCGCCTTTGCGTTGATTACCGAAGACTTAATGAGATCACTAGAAGGGACGCGTATCCTTTTCCCTCTATTGAGTCTCTAATGTATTCGCTTGGAGGCGCGAGGGTTCTCACCACGCTGGATTGTAGCAGTGGCTTTCTCCAAATCCAGGTGGCGCCAGATGATGTCCAAGAGACGGCGTTCACCTGTTACATGGGGTTATTCTAGTTTACGCGTCTTCCGTTTGGGTTGTCGAACTCGCCGTCCAGTTTCCAACGGCTCATGGACATCGTGCTGGGCGATGCGAACTTTAACTTCGCCATGGCCTACATGGATGACGTTGTGGTATTCTCCAAGTAGTTCAAAGAGCACCTAACTCACCTAACTCATCTCGAGATCGTCTTAAGGCGAATGAGTGAGGCCGGTCTAACAATTAATCCAAAAAAGGTGCAACTGGCCGCCTCAAAGGTAAATCTCTTAGGCTTTGTCGTAGACAATGGTACCTTGAAGCCGAACGATGAGAAATTGAGGGCCATTTTCGATTATCCACCACCGCACGATGTATAGAGCCTTCAAAGGTTTCTGGGGATGGTTGGCTTTTACCGACAGTTCATCCCGATGTGCGCGGAGCTAGCGCGGCCATTGAATCTGCTGCTCCGGAAAGGCTCAAGGTGGGTCTGGGGTCCAGAGCAGGGTGCTGCCTTCTCTTCTCTCGCGAGGGCAATAGCAAGCACCGCTAGCCTTCGGTTACCAGATCTTAATCGGCATTTTGTTGTGCAGACAGATGCGAGGGACTACCGTGTCGGGGCAGTATTGCTACAGGAGCACGGTGGACAGTTGCGCCCTGTGGCATTCGCTAGTCGAACGCTCACACCGTCGGAACACAAATACAGCGTGACGGAAAAGGAGGGGTTGGCCGTCATGTTTGCTCTGAAGAAGTTCGACCTCTATTTAGATGGTACGACTTTCGTTATTCAGACGCAGCACTTACCTGGATTCAGAGGCTAAAAGAGCCCGCGGGGAGGCTGGCCCGCTGGGTACTAACCTTGCAGCGCTACTCGTACACGGTTGAGTACCGAAAGGGATCGACCAACAAGGTCGCGGATGCGCTCTCTCGGGCGCCCCAGGATGGTGGTTGGGAGGGGGTGACGCTACCAGAGTGTAACGAGAAGCGCGGGAAGAACAGGAGAATGTCTCCGGATGCAGGGGTGAGGTCTCTCACGGACGGTTGGGAGGAGGCGAAGCAACCGGCACTCGTAGCAGCCTTGGCGCTCGGCACGAAAGAGCAAAGGATCGTCGCTTGGGGTGAAGTGGTCAGCAACGAAGAGCTTGTCGAGGCCCAGAAAGCAGATGGTTTTTGCCAGCGGGTGTTGGGTAAACTGGCTGAAATTGCGGTTGACACCGGGAAGGCTGGCGGTCGAGTTAATGATCAATTTGATTCATATCTGCTGGGCGAAGACGGCTTATTGCTTCGCTACATCCCAACGATGGATGAAGGGGAGGGTAATGAGTCTCCCTTCAGGGTGGTGATTCCCAGGAAGCTACGGAAGAGGTTTAGCGGGTACTTCCACGACTCGGCTCTGGCAGGTTATGGCAGTGGCAGCAAGACTTTTCATAAGTTATGCCGCGCCGCGACCTGGCCGGGGATGAGGCAAGACGCACTCCGATACGCCCGCAGCTGTCCAGCCTGCCAGAAAGCGAAGCCCAGAGGGGGCAAGCCTCCGGGCTTGATGCAGTCGGTGGAGAGTCACTACCCGTGGGAGATCGTCGCTTGCGACATCATCGGCCCACTGCCGAGAAGTCCGCGGGGAAACCAGTACCTTTTGGTTATTACCGATCATTTCTCAAAGTGGGCAGAGCTGTACCCACTGAAGAAGCTGGTTTCAGAGCGGATCTGGGAAAAGTTACTGGATACTTTCCTACGCTTCGGCACACCCAGGTGTCTCACTAGTGATAACGCTAGTTATTTTACTAGTAAAGTGTTCGTGGACTCCTGCTTGGCGCTGAACATAAAGCACAAGACGACAACACCGTACAATCCCCAAGCCAATATCACTGAGCGCGTGAATCGGAATATCAAAAGCATGCTGATCGCGCTAACGGAGAGACACCGAGACTGGGATGAGCACATCGCTGAGATCGGTTTTGCCATTCGGAATACCGTGAACAGATCAACTGGTTTCACGCCAGCGTTTCTGAACCTGGATAAAGAAATCCTGTCTCCGCTGGAGAACGAGTTACGGAGCAACCAAGGAACACCAGGACGCCCGCTCTCTAGATACGCGGAACAGCTAACGAACCGCTTGTCTAGGGCGCTGCACGATGCTAGAGAGAATCTTGATGCCGCAAGGATCGAGCAAGCGGCGCAGTATGACAGGAGCCATAGGCACTTAGAATTCAAGGTTGGTGACTTGGTCCTGAGAAGAACCCACCCTCTGAGTAACGCGGCTAGCGGTTTCGCCGCATCGCTTGCTCATAGATGGGAAGGGCCCTATGAGGTAAAGACGCGAATGTCACGGCTTACTTATAAACTCACTCGGTGTGATACAAATGAGGAGTCGGGTCCAGTTCACATGGCGGACTTGAAGGGGTATTACCGTCGCGATGGGGAACATAGTGAATGAAAACTGCCGCTGCCGCCACATTCGGCCACAGAAAGTGATTATTTTGCGGTGCCTGACAGTGTTCTTTGTACACAGGATGCCTCCTTGGAGAAACCGCCCCAGGGGCCCAGAAGGCCCACCGGACGGGCCAGGCCCCGGGGCGGCTGGACCCCAGTGGTCCGGTGGACCAAACCCTCGGGGCGGCCGCCCAGAGAGGCGTCAACACCGAGGATGGCCGAACGGCGGAGCGGGCCAGCGCCGCCTGGGCTCCGCAGGTACCGCGAGCCCGGCAGCAGGCAGGCCTGCGCGGCATGGGCAGGGCCGTCCGCAGCAACATCGCGGCACACGGCAGGGCCGTCCGCGACGGAACCCCCGCACCACGGAGCGGGTCCGTCTACGACCGGCGGACCTGCCTGGAGTCGGCCCCCCTGCCACACCGTGGCCACGTGGACGGCGTGGGGGAAGGAGGGGCGTTCCATTTCGTTTCCCGCCGGCGTTGGAAGCATCAACCCAGACCAACCCCTGGCCAGCCCGACCACCAAGTCCCACCCCCGTTCCGTGGCCACACGCAGCCGGCGGCGCCACGGGTCTTGGGAGCGCCTGGCACCTGCTGGCTGTGCGGGGTCCCGATAATACATCTTAAAACCCACGAAGCAGGTCGACTCCATACTGACCTGCTGGAGGCACAGCCCCTCCCGGACAACGTGGCGGCAGCGGTCCAGACTGTGAGGGCAAGCCGCCCGAACCTCCTGGCTCCCGCTGCCTTGGCCTCCGTCCAGCCAGCCCGGCCTCCCGAAAACCGTGCCGCCGCACCGGCTGCCGCAGCCGCCGCCATCGAACCCGCCACCACGACGGCCCCCACATCAGCCGCCACCACATCCTGCGGTCCAAGCCACCGGGCCAGTGTCGTCCACCGGCCCCCTCCGTCCCCTTCGACTTCCGACGACGCCATCATGGCCGAGTCGGAATAACTCCTCGGCCAAAACCAGTGAGCACCCGGGGCCCCCCGAAGACCGGGCCTTGAGGGGGGGGGGGGGGGGGCGTGTAGGAAGCCGAGGAGGACGACGGCGCGCGAGGGGGCAGAAGCAGTGGCCGGCGGCCCGGTGCGCGTGACAGTGGCACGAGGAGTTCGGACAAGGCACGGTCAGGACAACGACAGCGACTGCCAGGCCCAGAACCAATACGCCAAACAGTAAAACAATTTGAATCAATCCTTGCTTGTGTGACTTCTTGGGAGGGCGGACCAGGCGGGGACCGATTGGGCAGCAGTTTAGTAGAGCGACCCACAACATATAAGCTGAAGAAGGCCTGCTTTCGCTGTCTTCTGGCATTGAGGGCAGCTCAGGGGAATAGTGAGGTCGATAGGGAGCCATTTTTGGATAATATGCAGCGTTAGTCATGATTTTGCTGAGAAATGCTTCTTGTGTGCGCGTGTATTTGTCGGTGGGGGAGAAAAAGGTTTCGAGTGTCGCCCTCTGGAGGCGATCCTTACTATCTTTGCGGATACGCGTACGTAGATAGTGAAGAAAAGTCCGAGGCGTCATCAAGGTCATATAGGGAGTTTTGAAGGGGACGTGTGAGGAGGGTGGGGTTGTAGTTACGGTTGCTCTCAAGTGCCTGCGTGGCGGCTGCATGTGTTGCAGCGTTTCCTCCTGCGACCCCGGTATGGTCTGGCGTCCAGAGGATCTGAACATACGCGCCCAAGTCTTGAAGCATTTGAAGGCGTTTACGGATTTCCACAGCGGTAGCATCTTCGCTCGTTGGTGTTGACAGTTGTTCTAGAGCTTCGACGGAGTTCGTGTAAATTCGGTAGGTACGCGATAACGTCTGTTCTCTTTGAAGATCAGGGGGGGGGGGGGATCGAGGAGGTCCCTCCCCAAATTTTTTATAGTTCAGCCTGCAGGGTGGTGCCTTGCGGTAGAGTACATGTGTAAGTGGCTCTGAGCTCAGGTCGAGAGGTGCCATGCCACGCTAGCCCGGCTCGGTCAGCCAAAAAACTGGCGTCCGTATAAATGTGAATGTGTCTATTATTTTCAGCATTGTGGTGCTGGTAGGTTATGGGGTTACGGAGGTCAGAGCTTTGTGTAGGTATCGCTTTGATGGGCTTTATGTTGATGACGGGGATATCCCACGGCGAAGCTTCATCAGGGCCGCTCCAGACCACGTGACGCTGAAGGTCCCATGCTAGGGTGCTTCGCCATTGTACAGTTTTTTCTAATCTAGAGGTGAATTGGCTACGTGCTTCAGCCATAATGACATCTATCGGAGGTATTGGCACCGTATTCAAGAGCCTGTCGTTGCGTGCGGGTTTGGGCAGACCGGCGATGGTGCGCAGCGTGACCCTGTACAGGCGTTCTATGTCTCGGAGCAGGCTAGGAGTGCAGTCGTAAACTGGTGTACCGTATAGTATCCGGCCGAAAGCCGCAACACGCGCCACTGTTTGAAAAGATTGCTGCCGGGCTCCACCATATTTATTGGAGACCCGTCGAATGGTGCGTAGCAGTGGGATCCAGCGTTTGCACAGATGTTTAGTCCACGCTTTAGGGCTACTACAGCTGGCGATCTGAATCCCTAGGATGCGAATCTGGCTTTTGCTGGACAGGATGTCTTGCGAGCCAACGTGGAGGGTAATTTGGTGAGCGGGGTTTGTCACGTGCTTGCCATCTACACTGAGCAGTTCTGTTTCTTCCAGGGATAGCTATAAACCCAGCTCCTCGAGAGTTTGCGAGACGCTGAAGACGGCCGCCTGTAGCTTGATCTGCATCGTTTGATTGTCCGGGTAATCTGCTGCTTCAGTCCAAATTTTAACATCGTCTGCATATATAGTAAACCGGCTGCAGTGTCACGTTCCAGCCATTCGGCCACCCGTGTCATTGCTAGATTGAACAGCGTAGGTCCGAGGATGGAGCCCTGGCGGACCACCCTATCCAAGATATAGGACTTCGGAGTCCGTCCCGAGGCCTTTCCTTTGAATTGAATAGGTCGCTGTTGGAAGAACGAGCGAATCCAGTCTTGGGCACGTTGGCTCCGGTAGCGCTGCGCTAATTCTTAGAGTATGGCCTCCTACGAAACGTTATTGAAAACTTTGCGCATTCTAAGGCTAAGATATACGTCGGGAAGCGCTTTCCTACTTCGGCGGTTAATGACATGGCGTAAGAGCCACAGACAATTGTGCATCGACATGTTAGGTCGAAAACCTGCCTGAGCCGGGTGCAGGCCGGGTTGTACATATTAGAGATAGTGTTGAATGCGGGTATGGATCAAGCGCTCCATAAGTTTGGAAACGGTAGAAGGTAGGGATATGGCGCGTAAATTACTCGGTGTGCACGGGTCTTTTTCAGGTTTAGAAATTAGATAGTTCAAAGCTAGTTTGAGGCTGTCTGGGACTTGCGCAGGTGCCCAGGATTCATTGAGAATTTCAGGAGCTGACGCAAAGACGTTTCGCTCAGGTTGCGGAGTTCTTGCCAAGTTAAACGATTATGTTCCGGTGCTGAGCGAGCCTTCCCCTGTCGGAGGGCTGCCATAACCTCGCCGACAGAAAAAGACCGCTCAAGAGGTTCATGTGGCGTTGAGATGGTGATTTCGGGGAGCGCTGGAGGGGGGGTTGGCTCGCACGTGCGGAAAAAAAGTGCGAATAACCTGGTCTTCCACTGGCAATGGGATCGTTGCGGAGAAAGTGTTCATCAAGAGGAGAGGTACCTTTCATCCGCCCTAGCATAGAGCGTAAGACGCCCCAGAGATGCCGTGGGCCCGGTTCAAGTCTGAGTTTAGAGCACGTGTCCTGCCAGCGTGATCTTTCCAGCTGGCATTGGTATTGGATAAGGACCTTAGAGTAGTCCTTTAGGCGCATAAGGTCTTCGTGTCGCTTTCTTCTGTGTCTGTATACTTGGGAGTAAGAGACTGTGCCCTTTTGCATAGGTTGGCGAGATGTGCATCTATGGGCCCAACCGTGTCGTCGCAAGTAATCTCTTCGAAACCGTGTCTCTGGTGTGCTCTAGGACGGAGGCGAAGGTAAAACAATTGTTAAAATCCGTAGTAAGATGCCTCCGAAAAAGGTCACAGCTTTTAACCTGGTGGGTGATTTTTACTTTGCATTTCTTTCGGTTCAAAGTTATAACGGCTGGAAAGTGGTCGCTGCCCCAAAGTGACTAAGGTTGGAAAGTGGCCGCTGCGCTGGCAGTCGCGAGCTCCAAGTGCCGGATGTGTTTCGTTGTTGACAACGTGAGGTCGGGAGAGGTTTCTTGTTGTTTAGCATAGAGGCCAATCCGCATGTAGGTGCCCGGAATGTTCCCTATATCGAGTTCTGTGAATTCAATAGCGTCAGCCAGAATTTTACCTCTGGTGTCCGCGTTTCGGTACCCCCAGTGTTGGTGGCTGGCGTTGAAGTCGCCGCCAACTAAATGAGGGGTCCCGTTTGCGTGCACCTGCAAATTCTGAAGCCATGCAAGGTCATCGCCAACATGCTTACTCGTAAAAGGGCGATAATAGACGGATGCAGTGATGATAGGTTGTTCAGGAGGACACACTTTAGCAGCAACGATCTCACGCACCTCTGTGCAAAGCTTTGGTAAGTCTAAGGCTGCAGCTGTGCAGTCAGCGCGCATTAAGAGCGCCACTTGGCCTTTTGCTAACGGCTGCGAGAGTACCTTGTATAAATGCGTGATGGAGGGTTTCTGAAAAACTGTGTAGCCAGGGAGTGTACAGCTTCCTCAGACTCTGTAGCCAGGGAGTGTACAGCTGCCTCGAGTCTCCTGCATACAATGGCCAGAAGTCGTAGTCGCCGTATGTTCTCGCGTAGCAAGGCTCCTGTCTGACCAAAGCTCCGGCAATTCCGTTGTATACAGATCGGTGGGAAAGCTATTGCGCTTCGGAAGGTCGCCGTCGTTTAGGCTCATCATTTATCGTTATATTTTTTATAAATTTCTGCTAGCATGTTCTGCATTTTTTCTTTTTGAAGGACAGTGGTAACAGTATGGAATTCATCGCGGAGACTCCGTTCGAGGCAATGATTCCCCGCTTGGCGCTCGCCCCGGATGATATTGAGCACGCTCGTATTCTTGGAGTGCTCGTCTAATAAAGGGATTGTAGGGTCCTCTTTCGAGGCTGTGTGGTGCGACTGAGAACTTGCTTTAGTTTTTTCTATCTCGAGAGTGGGAGCAACTGTGAGCCCGAGACCAGGACCCGGCACCGGGGGCGGGTTGTTTAGCTATGTTCACGTCGGGCGCCGGTGTTGGGACGCCCATGACCTTGAGGTGGGCCAGCACCTACTCTATTTGGGAAAGAAGCCGTTTTTTTCCTCATGAAGGCGCTTATTTTCTTGCCCCATGTCATTCATCATTTGAAGAATCCCAGGAGGTAGAGAGGATGCCGGCTTGGGGGGCAGCGGGCCAATGGCTTCAGCCCATGTTACGATCCTTTTTTCAGGTGGAGTCCGCGTGGTTGCCGGCTTTGATTGGAGAAGTCGGCTTGGGCAGGCAGAATTTAGAGAGATGTCCAGGGCCGCAACACGCGGCACAGAATGGTTCCTCGTCACATCACTCAGTGGTGGGGTGATGAAGTCCACAGTCCCTACACACAGTCTCCGCTGGGCAAAAACGTGCAATGTGGCCAAGGCCGTGGCAGTTGTAACAGGTGACTAGTTTGGGACGGTACGGGTAGACGTGGACCACCTACAAATCAAGTACCATCCTAGGTGGGAGCTCGGGAGCGTCGAAAGTGAGGAGGAGCATTCTTGTTTTTCCCAGTATTCGCATATCCAGAATGGTGGCACTCTCGCACCGCAGGTGCTGTTGAAGATATTCTAAGGTGTGCACGGGGCGCACCCTGATAACAACACCCCGGCAACTGTAGGGACGGGTAGCCGGTGGACGTTCTATCTGAACCTCATAGGTCTGAAACTGACCGTTAAGTTTATTGACTAGCCGAGAAAGCGTAGGAGAGCTTGGGCGTGCGCGTCATTTTTTACGGTGATTCAGATACTGTTTGCTCGAGTATCGTAACGGTAGATAGTTATGAGGGCAATGTCTTGTGTAAGAGCTGTACTTTCTGTAGTGAGGACACCTAATAACAGATGGCGCCATATGTGTTGTACCGCGGTACTACCGGAAACGGAGTTTCTTCCGGTAGTTGATAGACGATTAGAGTCCATTTTATGGCGAGCTGTCACCCAGGGTGGATGTGTCTTTTCTGCCTGGCGACCACGTGGTCACACTCGGAACCATACGGTCACAACATGGTGTCAGAAGTGGGCAGCCTTCCGGTCTGACGTCCTCCTCGCTGCTGCTATGCTCACAGCTGGCCCTTCTCGTCGTCTTTGTGTCGCACGCTGCTACGCTTTTCGACTTCTCGTCTTGGTCGCTACGTTTCTCGTCATATTGCCGGAGAGAACAACGGAAGCTGCCGCCGCCACCGCCCCCGTTGTCTCACTCCCGAGGTTGGTTCTACTGCCCAAATTTGACTTCGCAAACTCCGACAAGTGGCCACAGTGGTTTCCACAATTCGAAGATTTCAGCTTTGCGTCAGGCCTCTACCGAGCGTCGGACGAAGTTCAGGTGCGGACGGTACTGCACACTATGGGATCCGAAAAGGCACGACGTGTTGTTGAAACGTTAGGCCTCACCGCAGAGGAATGGCGTTCCTTCACTCTGGTAACAGACAAGTACAGGGAGCACTTCGTGCATCCACCAAACGAAATGTACGAGAGCGTGCTTTTTCACCGGCGTGTCCAGGAGCAAGGGGAAACCGTCGACAGTTTTTACACGGCACTTCGAGCACTCGTCCGCAAGTGCAACTATCCGTCCACGGAGGTAGAGGACAGGCTGGTTAGAGACCGCTTCCTCGTAGGACTTCTCGACTCGAGACTCTCTGACAAGCTTAGATTGTGGAAACCAGCTGAACTTACAGAAAACGGTGAGGAGAGAAAGGAGAAAAGGCAACCGATCGCTGGACTACCAACTATTTATTAACCCTCGGCTTCGTCTTCTACTGGTCTGGTGGCTGTCCTTTTCACGTCTTTTTCTTTTTCTTTTTTCTTGATCTTCCTCTATCTTCGTGGGCATTTGCGTCTCGCAGGAACTTCTTTTCACTTGTTTGTAGGGCAATGGATGGTGAACTGACGCAGTTATCTTCATGTTGTTTTATGGCTAAGGCCTCAAGTAGTTCTCGGGCGAACCGGTCTTTGTGGTGAGCTAGGATGCTTATCGTTTCGAGCTTAGCCTCACACATGCATTCTCTACAATGAGCTGCTAGATGTCCAGGTGCAGCCAGGTTTCTTAAGTTTGCGGCATGTTCTCGCGCTCGGTCATATATACAACGTCCCGTCTGTCCAATGTAGCTACGTCCACATGACAGAGGTATGTTGTATACGACTCCTTTGTCGCATGGAACGTAATATGTCTTGTGTTTGGTGGTACACCTGCCTGTATTGTTAACCTGGGCTAGATTAACCTTCCTGCATATTGCGTGTTCCTTGTTGGGTGCCGAGCATACGATATTTACGCCGTGTCTGCTTGCGATCTTTTTTAACCTGTGAGTTACCCCATGCATGTATGGGACCACCGCCAAAGGTGAGCGGGGGATCTGCTTAGGTGGACCAAGGTCGGTGCGTTGACAAGTTCTTTTTATGTTGCGGCAAATCTTCTCGCGAATGGAGGCCAGGAAGGGTTTCGGATATCCGGCCTCATGAAGCCTGGACCTTTGGGTTTCAAAGCTTTTTACCATCTGATGGGGGCAGGTCTTTCTGAGGCTGGCTGAAAGAGCTGCAGTAGCGACCCCTTGTTTTACAATTTTGGAATGTTCGGATTCAAAGGGAAAGAACCCTTTCCCCGATCGCACTTTATATATCCAACACAAATGTTCTGTTTGGAAGTTCAAGGCCAAATCAAGAAACCGTATGGAATTATCAACAGGGGGCTCGTAGGTGAATGTGAGCGCCATGCAGCTTGTCTGGAAATGCCTGAGGGTGGTGTGGAGGCATCCGTCTGCTGTTTCATGAACTCCAGTTGTACATAAAATAAGAAAATCGTCAACATACCTGAAAATAGCGGCAACTCGCGGGTCTTTTAAAACTTGCTGTAAGGCTACCCCACATGCGCCGAGAAAGATGTCGCACAAATATGGGGCCACTTTTGAACCAATGCACACTCCACTCTTCTGGACATAAGGCCGATTTTGATGTGTTACTACCGTTGCGGACAAATAATATCTTAAAGCCTCCAAGAAGGTGTCTAGGCTAACACCTGCTGCATTTTTGAACTCCGCGAGCCCTTGGTTTTCGATGGAACTTCGGAGGACCTGTACAAGCCTTGCTTGAGGAATGGAGTAATACATGTCCTGTACGTCCAAGGAAAACCCCGAGACGATGTTGTTTCCTTGTTCCTCTAAATATGATATCACTCGCTCAGAGTTTGGTATGTGGAATGGGTCCGCATGTTGTAATGTGGAAAGATGTTGGGCCAAATACTTTGAAACACATGCTTGCCACGTTGTTTTTTCAGACACTATGGCCCGGAAAGGTACCCCTTTGTGAGTCTTGGCGGAGAAAAACACTATAAGCTTGTCATTTTTTGCGGCTTTGATCTTGGTGCAAAGGCTGGTTTGTTGATTTTTTTCAAAGAGGTCTAATATGTGTCTTTTTGCTGCTTTGGCTCGTTGTTCGTCAACATTTATAAAACTTTTGGTGAGAGCTTGATGGGCCTTTTATCAATATGCATCTGAACCAAGAACAACAAAACCTCCCTCTTTGTCTGAGACGCATAACTTAAGATCCTTGCTTCGCAATTCGTGAATGGTGGATTTGAAGCTGATCTTTACGTTGGTCTGGTGTATGAGGTTTGGCGTCACCATCTGGAGGCACATGGACAAGCCAAAGGAAACGTTAGAAAAACTCCACCCCAGGTGATCGGGAATATACACATCTCAACAAAAGCCAGACAGGTGCTGGAACAAGGACCCAAGTTCGCCATCGCCCCCAAGCTCGAGGCAGCAGACAACGTAGCTCTCCTAAGGCAAATAGCAGCCAAGGCTCCCCAAGGAAAAGGCCCTCAAATCATTGATGAGGGCATTCAAGCCTTTGAAAACCTCATACACCAGACCAACGGAAAGATCAGCTTCAAATCCACCATTCACGAATTGCGAAGCAAAGATCTTAAGTTATGCGTCTCAGACAAAGATGGAGGTTTTGTTGTTCTTGGTTCGGATGCTTATGGAAAAACGGCCCATCAAGCTATCATTAAGAATTTTATAAATGTTGACGAACAACGAGCCAAAGCAGCAAGAAGACACATCTTAGACCTCTTTGAAAAAAATCAACAAACCAGCCTTTGCACCAAGATCAAAGCCGCAAAAAATGACAAGCTTATGGTGTTTTTCTCCACCAAGACTCACAAAGAAGGGGTACCTTTCCGCGCCATCGTGTCGGAAAAAAACAACGTGGCAAGCATGTGTTTCAAGGTATTTGGCCCAACATCTTCCCACAATAAACCATGCGGACCCATTCCACATACCAAACTCTGAGCGAGTGACATCATATCTAGAGGAACAAGGAAACAACATCGTCTCGGGGTTTTCCTTGGACGTAAAGGACATGTTTTATTCCATTCCTCAAGCAAGGCTTGTACAGGTCCTCCGAATTTCCATCGAAAACCAAAGGCTCGCCGAGTTTCAAATGCAGCAGGTGTTTGCCTAGACACCTTCTTGGAGGTTTTAAGATATTATTTGTCCGCAACGGTAGTAACACATCAAAATCGGCCTGATTTCCAGAAGAGTGGAGTGTGCATTGGTTCAAAAGTGGCCCCATATTTGTGCGACATCTTTCTCGGCGCATGTGGGGTAGCCATACACCAAGTTTTAAAAGACCCCCGAGGTGCCGCTGTTTTCAGGTATGTTGAGGATTTTCTTATTTTATGTATAACTGGAGTTGATGAAACAGCAGACGGATGCCTCCACACCACCCTCAGGCATTTCCAGACAGGCTGCATGGGGCTCGCATTCACCTACGAGCCCCCTGTTGATAATTCCATACGGTTTCTTGATTTGGCCTTGAATTTACCAAACAGAACATTTGTGTTGGAGATATGAAGTGCGATCGGGGAAAGGGTTCCTTCCCTTTGAATCCGAACATTCCAAAATTTTAAAACAAGGGGTCGCTACTGCAGCTCTTTCAGCCAGCCTCAGAAAGACCTGCCCCCATCAGATGGTAAAAAGCTTTGAAACCCAAATGTCCAGGCTTCATGAGGCCGGATATCCGAAACCCTTCCTGGCCTCCATTTGCGAGAAGATTTGCCGCAACATAAAAAGAACTTGTCAACGCACCGACCTTGATCCACCTAAGCAGATCCCCCGTTCACCTTTTGCGGTGGTCCCACACATACATGGGGTAACTCACAGGTTAAAAAAGATCGCAAGCAGACACGGCGTAAATATCGTATGCTCGGCACCCAACAAGCACACGCAATGTGCAGGAAGGTCAATCTAGCCCAGGTTAATAATACAGGCAGGTGTACCACCAAACGCAAGACAGAATACGTTCCATGCGACAAAGGAGTCGTATGCAACATACCTCTGTCATGTGGACGTAGCTACATTGGACAGACGGGACGTTGTATAAATGACCGAGCGCGAGAACATGCCGCAAACTTAAGAAACCTGGCTGCACCTGGACATCTAGCAGCTCATTGTAGAGAATGCATGTGCGAGGCTAAGCTCGAAACGGTAAGCATCCTAGCTCACCACAAAGACCGGTTCGCCCGAGAACTACTTGAGGCCTTAGCCATAGAACAACAAGGCAACAACTGCGTCAGCTCACCCTCCATTGCCCTACAAACAAGTGAAAAGAAGTTCCTGCGAGACGCAAATGCCCATGAAGATAGAGGAAGATCAAGAAAAAAGAAAAAGAAGAAGACATGAAAAGGACAGCCACCAGACCAGTAGAAGATGAAGCCGAAGGTTAATAAATAGTTGGTAGTCCAGCGATCGGTTGCCTTTTCTCCTTTCTCTCCTCACCCTTTTCTGTAAGTTCAGCTGGTTTCTACAATCTAAGTATGTACAACCAACTAGCTCAGCTCCTTCCCATTGCAAGTTATCTCTGACAAGCTCTGCCGCTGTCCGACCCTCACCATGGCCGAGGCCCGGCTACAAGCACGCATCCACGAAGACGCCGTCAAGGAGCGGGCGACCGCTTTTCGTGACAAGACAGCTGCCGTTGCACCTGAGCAGCTCAAGCTGGATGAAGCAATTGTGAAGAATAGCATGAGTTATATCCTGTTTGGGTAAGTCATTACCGTTTACTTTGTTGAGCGGTATGACAGTCAGGATATGTGGAGGGCGACTCACCCTCTCCAGTCGTACATGCTCCGGCTTGGGCGGCTTGCGCTTCCTCGCCACGATCTTCCATCCTTCGTCGTCCATCGTCACGGCGAAGTTATCTTCAAGAACCATTTCAGCGTCTGGAAGCTGAAGAACCGGTGGCCTGAGCGTAGACGCAGTCCCTTGCGGGGCGTTGGTCAGCATTGCAGGGGCATGGACCACTTTCGAGGAGAAACAGCCGAAGCGGCGGGCCACTTGAGGCCGGTAGGCTTAGTCGACTAGGAGGGCTGTACCCGGCGACGGGCTGTAATGATCCTAGGCCTATCCGCGGCGCGGGAGGCCCAGAGTGGCTCGGGGAGAAAGGACGTCCGACTTTACGATGCTGGAGCCGTCAGCGTTTCGGGGACCAGTCAAGTTTCTGGGGGCGATAATTTCTCCAGTGCCTTCTGAGGCCAAGCTTCAATTATATATAAATAGGATTCTTGAGAGCGATGAAAAGGTATCTAAGCCACGACCTACTGTAATCCTGACCTGCCGACAGAAGGGTCCCCTATGGGACCAGCTGTCGCCGGCGGAGTGCCTGGTTTCTCCGTTGAGGGCGCGCGGTAAATGTCTTTCTGGGTTGGATTTGACTTTTCATACAGTAAGCTCGGCAAAAAAATTCAGCAGTCTTTACCGGGATTGATGTATGCGGATGATATCGTACTAATGGCTAACCACAGGACAGAGTTGCAGCAATTAATGAGCATCTGTGGTAGGGAAGGAGAGGAATTAGGTTTAGAATTCAGTAGTGAAAAATCAGCAGTCATGATTTTTAACGATGATGAAGTTGAGAGGCTGAAGATACAGAATATTACAGTTGAGAGAGCTAGTAAATACAAGTGTCTAGGAGTATGGATATGTGATGGTGCAGAATATCTCAGTGAGCATGAAAAGTATATAATAGGTAAGGGCAACAGAAATACAGCTGTAATGAAAAATAGAGCACTTTGGAATTACAACAGGTATGAGGTGGTGAGAGAGATTTGGAAAGGGATCATGGTGCCTGGCTTGACTTTTGGAAACGCAGTGCTGTGCATGAAATCCGAAGTGCATGCAAGACTAGAAATAAAACAGCGCGGAGTAGGTAGGCTGGCTTTGGGGACACATTGCAAAACGCCAAACCAGGGAATACAAGGAGACATGGGATGGGTGTTATTTGAGATCAGGGAAGCTGTGAGCGAGATAGAATTTGAGGATCGCTCGAGGCAAATGGATGGGGAGCCATGGGCACGAAAGGCTTTCAGCTATTTATACATGAGGAGCATAAACACAAAGTGGAGACAGCGCACTAGGAAATTAAGAGGAACGTTTTCGGGCTATGGTGGAGTTACGGAACAGCAAGTCTCAGTTAAGAAGAAAGTTAAGGTCACAGAAAGAGATCGGCGGCTAGAGGAAATGCAGACAAAGACGGCTTTGGAAAGCTATAGATTAAACAAAACAGTTATTGCCAAAGAAAGCATTTATGATAATTCTAGGGGAAGCTCATTGTTGTTTGAGGCGAGGACGGGTGTTCTGCGTACCAGAACATACAGAGTAAAGTACCAAGGAATTGATACAGTGGTTTACTGCTTGTGGAGAGGAGGACGAGACGGCTGAGCATTTGATACTCTACTGTAAAGAGCTTCACCCTATGCCTACCAAAGACAACATAGATTTAATAAAATCATTGGGTTTTAGAGACAGCGAAGGAAGAGTGGATTTCAAGACAGCAGAGATTACCAAGCAAAGATTAAGTGAATGGTGGCAGAAAGCGAGAGAAAACTAGGTATTTTTTTATTGACTGATGGCAAGGGGTTTTATAGCCTCATTTTTTTTGCAGTCGTAGTGAATATAGTTTTCACATTTAAATATTCTACGCTTAAATGGTAAAACAAAATAGCTTGGTGGCGTAAGCTACCGCCCGATCCAAAGGATTCAGCCGGATTCATCCATCCATCCATCCATCTGGGACCCACTCGCAGCTCACAGCCTGCCTTCCCTGCGGCCTGCCACCCCTGCCACTAGCTGATTACAGCTCTTCCTTCCTTTCCACCTCGCCGCAGAGCGGCGTCAGTGGCGGGACCAACCGTTTTCGCTCGTAGAGGGACTATAAAAGTTTTTCAATATTGATCTAATCGCCTCTCTCCGGCTGATTAAAGGGCGATGGGGCAATGCCAGGAGGTAGAACCAGATTGGACTACAGCACTGAAGTGCTTTTATGTTTTTGGGCTCTGCAACTTGTATTTGAGGTTGAACCCTAATGATCCACCGATGGTATGGTTTACTGTCGCGTACCCTATTGTAAGTCGCCAAGTAGAAAGATTGCTGGAGTTAGTTTTCGTGAAGTTAAAAAGAGAGAAAAATATGCAAAGTTAAAAAGAGTGGAAACAAAGCCTACGCTAGGAAGGTTTTGACGGTATGAGCCGGCCGCACTGATCCACGTCTTCTGAAAGAACTGAAGTAGGCTTGATGTGTTAATTATCAAACATTTATCAATACATAATGATAACCATGAAACCGGTTATGCTCCGTCAGATATTGATATTGAAGCTGTCTAATAAGTGCGCGCGTGTTCGACCCACGCCTTCTCTGCAACTGGCGCGGCAATAACAATGACAGCAGCTGGCGCCCCTAGTGGCAAAATATTTCACATGCGCAGTGGCGAAATTGCGGTAGAAGAGCTGTTCCGCGAACAGGTCAGGACCAGATAACGCAACCGTGACTTGCGCGCCTCGAATTTGCGTGCGGATATCTTAGGAAGTAGAAAGACCTTTAAGTGTCGCCATGTACTCATAGCGTTACGAGACGCTGCGGATTCTGTGTGCACTAAACACCGCGCGCTGCCGCTCTCGTCTGTCGGCAGGTCAGGATTACACTAGGTCGTGATCTAAACGATGGGACACTTCGTCGTCGTCCTCCTTCCATGTTCAATAATAATACAAATTCATAACTTACATGATTATATACTCCGTTTCACATTATGTCGTGCCGTAGCGAAGGCAAGAAGCGCGAGCTCATAGCGGTGGCAGCTTCCCCTAATCACGAGAGCTTGTGCCGCCGAGGGGTGTAGGAACAAATGAGAAAAAATGAGAGATTTTACTATTTTACGCAAACACTACTCGCACGCATCTGAAATTTATCTTTTTATTCTATTTGATATGTAGCAGTCCGTGAAACTCACAGGAAAGATTACGAACATACTTAACATAATCTTGAATCAGCTCACTTCTAGCAACAGAGGTTTCCCGAATTCTCACGTGTTTCCGAGGCCGATTCCATTAACGAAAACAGGCTTCGTGGATCCAAAACTTTTCGATTCTTTTGCCGCAAGTTTCGCCGATAAAACAAAACTAAAATCATGAGGAAAAAAAAAACTGCTCCGTGGCCGCCGGTACGTTATCGCAACTCAAGTAACGTCTTTATGCAAATGAAGCCGCTCTTCGCGAAAAAAGATTTCTCTCATCAGCGCATCTGCCCCCCAATATTTGCAGAGGGAACCCAGCGAGACCATTTCCCGTTGAGTTTTTGCTTTCGATATAGTTTTGCTATTGCGTACGTCTTTTGTTAATAAAGCAGCACGCCTTCGATATGCCTAGACAGATAAAATATGAAAAAGCTCGGGATGGCTCGAGTGTATGTGGGCTATGATCGAGCACCTTTGTGCGGCAGCGAAATGATTTTTCCTTTTAGCCACGTTTGGAGGGCTGCTAAAGTCTGAAGGCCGTTTCACATAAAACGACTGCGTGAAAAAAAAGAAGATTGGTGTGATTTTTAGTTTCTACCGTCCCCGATTCTTTTCGTTTTGCATCGTTGCAGTCTTAGAACGATGGAAATCGCACTCCGATTGGACAAATATCGCACCATGTGAAAGGACTACAAATTTCCTTTAGAGCTTCAGTTGCGACGTCGCTCGTGCGCCTCCCCCCCCCCCCCCCCCCCAAAAAAAAAAAAAAAGAAAAGAAAAAGTTGTTTAGCAGGGGAGGGGAATGAAGCGATAAACGCCTTTCTTTTCCTGTGTAATGTACACTCCGCGGCACTATTGGAGCGAACAAATCCGCGCCATTTTTGTTGTTTGTTTTTCCCGCAGTAGTGAGAAACTGTCATCGAAACTACTATAGTAATCAAAAATGCTCAGTTTTTTTTTTTTTTTTTTTTTTTTTTTTGGGGGGGGGGGGGCGGGGGGGGAGTACCAACATAAGCGGTAAATTTTGACTCCCACCAGTAGAACCCTTCCGAAGTAAAATGCACAGAAGGGCTGAAGTCGTGTTCTTGCTAAAACAGCGTCTGTTGCGCAGTGTAGTTCGTCGTGCGTGTTAAATGTCTTTACTTAAAAATACAAGAACAAAACAAAAACAATGAAAAACGACGCGTCGTTTCGGTGACTCCGAGGCAAAGCGCAAGCCTACGAATTATGAGGAGGCGGGTTCGAATCCCGGCCGATGTGTAGAAGGGTGGTGAACCTTTCTACACATGTTGCACCCGGCCGATGTGCCCACAATCTGATGGTTGTTGAGAAGGTACCATGAAAACCGTGTTTCGGTTACACGTGAAAAGGTCTCCAGGTGGTCGCAATTGATCCTCGGTCATTGCACAGCCGCAGCGAATACTGGTTTGAGCCCAATAGCACAGCGTCATCCGTATTTTCGACACTGCATGAAGAGCAGGAATATGTTATATGCTTCACTAGCGCCGTAAAGGCTATGAGTGAGTTACGCTGTTTGGTTTTAACCACCGTTTCCACACAGCCCTACCGCTATTGTTATAAAATGCAGTAGCTTCTGAGCCTCAGGTTCTTTGCAGTTGTACTAGAAACTTCCATAATCGCGTTATATCAGCCAAGTGTCACCTTACGCTATAGATCCTGTCTTAATTTACATTGAATCCACGGATCAAGTAAGTCAGTATACACAAAATATTTTACTTTCGCTTGCTTCTCCACTCTTGTGTGCGGCCCTTGGATTCCTTTACGTGACGTCAAATCAATCGACTTGTTTTTATAAAATTGTCGTAGAGTTAATCCAACACTTTCCCCCCTTGACGTAGCGAAGTAAAAAAAAATCGCTTCACAAGTTTCCCATTTGGCACAGTGATAGAGCGTCGGCTCAGTAGCATGGAATCCTGGGGGAGATTATTCATTTTAGAACGTTCAGAATTGTTTTTTATTTGAAATGTATTATTATTTATTTCCAATTAAGTGTTTTTTATTGTTTCCCCTGAAATCCGTGTCAACGTTTTTATACCCGCTTTCATCCGAAGAAAAGACGACGTTTTGCGGATTGTTCATACGCCGTGCGAAGTAGTTCTTACACGATTTGATCGTCGGAACAAAAAACGATCTGTTGGCTTTTGAAGAAGAAAAAGAAGCGGGGGGCATGTTCTGACATGCCCCCGATGAGCTCCGCAGTTCTTCGAATATTTCGGCGGTTCCTTCTACGCCACAATTCTAAACCTGGCACCGAGAGATCCGCGAAGTCAGGCGGCACCCGCGGATAACATTTTTGGCTCAGGCAAGCAAATTTTAGGCATTTTACGGCCCTTTTTTGACCGCACCGCGCTGCTATCTTAGCTAAGCCTGATCAGCCTCAGTGCGGACACGGCGCAGCCGGCACCGCCGCCGGCCTTCCCGCCCATGGCTATGCTTGAAGCCGACGCCTCGCCGGTCGACATGGATCTCTCCGGTCCCAGAGCAGCCTATGCGGTCGAGGGAACCACCGTAACCGAAGCCGAACTCCTCGACGGGAGTTGGAACATGCTTTCCCTGCAGAAGAAATTCGGACGCAAGCCGAAGAGTGATAACCAAGGAGCTACGAGAGGGACGCTATTGCCGCCACCTTCCTCCCCACCAGCGACGCAGCCAGCCGCCATTGTGGGGGCTGACGTAACAAAGAAGAGTACGTTATTCATCAACGCAAGCAAAGCGAAGCCCCGCCCGCCGCCAAGGCGAGAACGGGACCCATTCCACGGCTGCCGGACGGGGAGTATAAGATTGTGTACCGTCCTCGATGCCCAGTCAAGCTCACAGACTTTGGCGTGGCTCAGATACTGCACGCGGTTTGCACTGTACAGAAAATTGCGGAACCGGTGGCGATCGAAAACAACCCCCTGCGCATCCACCCGGAGAACAATACATTCACCATAAGCACGCCGGACGAGGCGCGAGCCCGAACCTATGCAGCGCTGAAGAGCCTCAGCGTCGGAGAGAACACGTACGAGATGAATGCGTACGTTCCCCCGCCACACGACTCAAGGAGAGGAATCGTCTTCAATGCATACAGCTACGAAACGGACGCGGACATTTCTGACGAGTTCCGGAAACGCAACCCCAACCTCAACGTGGTCGGCGGACGCCGGCTGGGCAAGTCAAGACACATGATCGTCACGATAGCAGAAAGGGAGCTACCAAGGTGGATCCGGTACTTGGTGAGTGACCTTCGACTTTTTCCCTTTCACGACCGTGTGGAGGCATGTTATAACTGCCGGAAGACGGGGCATCGGACACATGTGTGCCCATTACCTCGCCGGAACCAATGTCGCCGTTGTGGTGGTGAGCATCCACCCATGCCGGAAGAGGCGCAGCCTACATGCACCCCCAAGTGCATCATATGCACCCGGGGCCACAATACCGGCAACAGAAATTGCAAGTATCGCTTCATCAAGCGCAAGTACGGGAGCAGCTTTGATAAAGAAAAGAAGCAAGGGACGGATGGTCGAACGAGAGATTGAGGCAGGTCTAGACCCCGGTACAAGCGCCAGTGAGAGAACGGGTACAGAAGTCGTTCTTCCTCCTTCCCACCCCTGGTAGAGGATCATGGACGGTCCTCAGCAGGGACGGGCGACCCCTGGAGGAGAAGGAGTTCCAGCCGGGGGAGGAGCCCATCGGTCCGACGCAAGTCGGTCAGATGGAAACAAGACGAGGAAATGGAAGCCCTTCGTAAACAGGTGAGGGAGATGTCTAATACCATACTGGATCTGCAGTCCCAGATTAAGGTACACAACACGCAAAAGAAAAAAGCGAGCGAGAAACTTGTGGCAGACTCGCCAGCGGTAGCACTAAAAGCGATAGAGACCGCAGCCCCCACGATGGGGACGGAGGGTGGCGCCACGGGTGGAACTCAGAACGCGATGGACACCGAAACGGTGAATACGCTAAAAAGGCAAGCCCCTCCCGAAAACAAGGAGGAGGTTGAGCGGAGCGAGCCGAAGAGGAGGCAAGTTCCCTTGGAGGAGGGCAGGCCCACTTTGACGGCTAGATCAGAACTCTTAACGCAGCTGAAGGAACGCATGGACGCTCAAGACGTTTGGATCACCGCCCTAGAGACTAAAATGGAGCCCTTATTTGTGTACATGAACGGAAGATTCGATGAGCTCACGCAGCTTATTTGTCAGAGACTAGAAATTCAGGATGGCGCGCAACAATCAACGCGAACAACAAATTAGGGTGTGGCAATGGAACTGCAGGGGGTTTGGAAAGAAGAAGGGCCACCTGCACCTGCACATCCAAAATGTCGAGGTGAAGCCCGACATTATAGCGCTGCAGGAGAATAGGGGGCTTGTTTCTCTAGCCAACTATAAAACACACCATCAACTAGACGTGGTGGAGAAGCGGGATTTGCTCACCGCAACCCTAGTTCACAGAAATATCACGGCGATTCAGCATGAGATAGAAGGATCCAAGGCGGATTACACCCTAGTAGAAGTGATTCCCAGTAAAAAGGGGGAACGAAACCTTTTCATCCTTTATTTATACAGCTCTCCTAGGGACAGGAGCTCGGGCGTCCCGGACCTCCTCAGGCGAGTGGTAAAGCTAGCGGGCAGAGCACAGCTTGTCGTCGCTGGGGACTTTAACGCGCGACATTCGGCGTGACGATATCATAAAGGAAATCCAAAGGGTGCGAAGCTTTGGGAAATCATTCAAGACCTGGGCTTAACAATCTTAAACGATGCACAACAACCAACTCGAATAGGCAATAGCGTTAGTAAAGATACGAGCACCGACCTCATGTTGACGAGGAATGTTCAGGGGGCAGAGTGGCTTAATACAGGAGTGCCATTGGGCAGCGACCACTATGTAGTCTCTATTACCTTCGGCACGGCTCAGCACAAACGCAGAACACCCCCGCTAAGAATTACTGACTGGGATAAATTCCGCACCACGAGGGGGAAGCGGGCAGACGGCGGCATTACCAACCTGGACGCCTGGATAAGCGATCTCAAGCGAGACGCAGAGCGAGCCGCCGGAGAGGTGGACACCACCGAAGAACACCCGGCGGTAGACAAACGCCTCATGCACATGTGGGAGGCTCACACGTCCCTACTGGGCAGGTGGAAGACGGGCAAATACAATAGGAAGCTCAGACTCCGCATTTCCAGGTTGGAAAGGGAGATTGAAGATCACGCCAATGAACTCAACAGGCAACAGTGGTGGCAGATATGTGACGGAATAAACGGGCAACTGGGAAATAAGAAATCGTGGCTTCTGCTGCGGCACCTCCTAGAGCCGACTACGACCAAATCCGCGGCTCGGACACACCTGAATCAGATAGTACATCAGTACGATGGGGCGGGTGAAGAACTACTTGTGTAGTTCTTCACGACACAAGATTCCCATCTTGTGTCGTAACACGACACAAGATGGGAATAGAGCCCCCGGGTACACTGGAATGGAGAATGAGACACTAGATGCGGACATCAAGGGCACGGAAGTGATGGCTGTGATGGAGAGACTCCGGACGACATCGGCTGCGGGGCCGGAAGGAATAAATAACAAAATCCTTAGAAATCTGGATGACAACTCGGTCCAGGCTTTAACAGACTAAATGAATAAGTGCTGGAAGGGAGGGAACATCCGCCGGCATGGAAACATGCCAAAGTAACTTTCATACCAAAGCCTGGCAAGAAGTTGGACGTCGAGAACCTCCGACCTATCTCCCTCACGTCGTGCCTGGGTAAGCTCATGGAGCACGTAATTCTCACGCGTTTACAGAACCACGTAGAAACCCATCGCCTCATGCCATACACGATGATCGGTTTTAGGCCGCACCTGTCCACGCAGGACGTGATGCTACAGCTTTCTAAGGAAATCGTAGACCCGGGAAACGGCCATGGTACGCGGGCCATCCTGGGGTTGGATTTGAAGAAGGCATTCGATAACGTCTCGCATGAGGCGATACTCTGCAACCTCTCGGAACTAAAAGTAGGGCGCCATACATTCGACTACATAAGGGATTTTTTGTCTAACAGGACTGCGCAACTCACCATAGGGGATCTGAAGTCGGCACACATACCACTGGGAAATAGGAGTACGCCACAGGGGTCGGTGTTATCCCCTTTTCTATTCAACACCGCGCTGATCACACTCCTTAGGAAGCTTAACGGCATAGAGGGTACTAGACACACTCTATATGCTGATGACGTCACGATTTGGACGAGTCAGGGATCAGACGGGCAGATCGAGACGGCTCTACAAGAGGCGGCGGACATCGTAGACGCCCACGCACGTTGGGCAGGACTGGAATGCTCCCCACAAAAGTCAGAACTGCTAGTTATTTGTAATAACGGAAGGGCCTGCAAAACGAAGCCGAACAGGATACAGTTGAAAATTCAGGGAAGCGAAATTCCGGAGTAGACACAATGCGAGTGCTTGGGATGTACATACAATCCAACAGATGCAACAAGGTAACGCTGGACAGGTTGACGACATCGGTCCAGCAAACTATACGGCTCATTAAGCGCGTGGCGACTAGGCGACAGGGCATGAAAGAGCGCGATGCATGTCGGCTTGTTCAGGCTTTTGTAATCAGTCGGATCGTGTACGCCACTCCTTACCTAGACCTAAAGAAGGCCGAGAGTAAAGGCCCGCTCACACTCTTGCGACCTCTTAAACCTGGGTTCCTTAAAACTTCTTAAACCAGAGAACACACTGGCGCCATCTATTGGGGAGCAGTGTAAACTCGGCGGTCCGGCATATCTTTTTTTATTTCTCGCGCATTATCCTTTCTTTCTTGCCTCGAAAAACTTTTGTAAATGTTATAAACGAGTCTTTCTATGGGTATTACGCACATTTGACCTCGGAAATCCCGCAAAACCTTCGCTCTTGTGAAATGCGGTTCCTGGGTCACCGCATAGATGGCGCCACAATGCCAGTGTGTTCCCTCATTCTAAAAACATTTAAGAAGTCTTAAGAGATCTCGTCTCTCTCAATCATGCTCGGTCGCAAGAGTGTGAACGGGCCTTAAAAATCCGAATTGTTTGATAAGGCAGGCGTACAAGGCGGCTCTTTGTCTCCCCAGGAACGCGTCCACCGTGAGACTTCTATCTCTCGGGTTTCACGACACTCTTGAAGAGCTCATTGAGGCACTTCCCACATCGCAAGAGCAGCGGCTCAGGCAGACTGAGACGGGGCTCTGCATCCTGAGAAGCTTAGGCATGAGGAGTGGAGATCCTTCAAGCCAGATGACTTTACCGGTAGATATGCGCGAAATCATTCGTGTCAAACCTCTCCCCAAGAACATGCAAGCGGGTCGTCACGAAGGCCGGAGGAGGGCCAGGGCGAAGACGTTAAGCAAAAAGTATCAAGGGGACGATAGTGCCCTGTACGTTAATGCGGCAGAATACAATCTTTCTACAGGCCAACATGCTTTCGCTGTGAGTGCGGTGAGCATCTCGCGCAGGGTAGCGGCCACGGTGATCACGGGCCGAGTGGAAGAGGCCGAAGAGGCCGCAATAGCACTAGGAATAGTTCAAAAGAGCACTAACACGATTCTAAGTGATTCCAAAACGGCCCTTCGCAATTTCTCGAGGGGACGTATTTCCACCACTGCATACAAAATTCTTAGCACGATGCCAAACGATAGGAAGGAAGTGGATCTGGTATGGGTCCCGGCCCACGTGGGCGTCCAGGGGAACGAGTCCGCTCACCAATATGCTCGAGGTTTTGTCAGCCGAGCAGGTGATGACGACTTGGACGTCGGGGCCCCACGAGGTGAGGCTCTGGATACGTATCAGGCCATAACCAACTATTACAGGGAGCTTAGAGTGAGCCTGCCTCCTCCGCACGTTTCGCTCTGGCGAGAACAGGCTACCACGTGGCGGCGGCTGCAAACGCGGTCGCAGCCAAACCCGTGGACATATGCCAATATCTTTCCCGATCTAGTAAACCCATACTGTCAACTATGCGGCGAGCCTGCCACCTTAGACCACATGAAAAGGGGACTGCGCGAAGGATCCGCCTCCGGCAGATCTAGTTTCATCTCCCTCACTTGAGCAATGGGAAGCTGTGCTGGTCAGCCCGGACCTGGACGTCCAGTCCCGGGCCTTGGCAAGAGCGCAAGAGGTCGCCGACAGACTTCAACTGCCGACCGTGTGGAGCAGCTGAAGGAACCGAAGAAGGTCAGCATCTTACTGACAAATAAAGTTTTTTCTCTCTCTCTCTCTCTCCGTAAAAGGGGATATTAGTATAGCTCCGCGAAGAGCCGGACCTTTTTTTTTTTCTTTTTTTACTACGGCTCTTGAGGTGAAGACAAGTATAGACAGTTTTTCGTTGCGTTCCGTTACATTTTCCTTGGGGATCCCACCCTACATTCTATGGGAAAATGAAAAAAAAGTGTAAGAAAAGTGCGGTGCTCTGCGTCGGCAGCGGCAGGCAGAATATCGCACAATCGCACAATGTGAATCAGGTATGAGACGACACTCTCTCTTACAGAAATCCACTACTGGATATGCAAAAAAAAAAGCGTAAACTAACTCACTAAAATAAGGCTCCATCGTTCGATTCGCGTATTACCACACAAAGACTGGCTCCTCATCAGAGGGGAAATTAAACGTGCCTCACGCTTTGATTTGTATTGGAACCATCAGAGACGCAGCTTGTCGGATCATGCATAGGCTTGCCTGCAAGCTTTCCCACTGAGTAATAACAAAAAAAAAAAAAGTGCTCCAGGGCTTGCATCTATTATATACACGAACACACAGTTTGCAAAAAAACCCGCGTTTGCCCACACAAGGTCTCGGCGATGCCTGTGCAGTTTGTGCCGGAGCCAAGGTGGAAGAAATACATTTAGGTGATGACTCTCTGTCTCACGCGGCGACCCCATTACGTTCGGCGCACCAAGCGCGCTTCACTCGCACGGGGAAAGATGGCGCCCAAGTATAGAGGGGCCTGTGAAGGCTTGAATAGAGGGCTTAGGAAGGAAATGAGGCATTCTTTACTCCGTCGCTGTGTACTGTGTGGTGAAATGATGGATTTTTGTTGGCGCATTGGCACCAACATAAACAGCAACCCGTGCGGTTGTTGTTTTTCAAACGGGGACATTCCGATGATGACTCCACGTGACAAAAATACTCGTATAAATAGAAAACTTCCCAACACAATGTACTGGGCTTTCAATATTTTAGAGCAATGGTCTCAGACTGATTTGAGTCTGGGGGCCAGATATCCCATACCGGAATGGTCGAGGGCCAACGCAACAACGGGGGGGAGTTAGACGATTTTAAAAAGGAAAGACCTCGTCCTCTATGCTTTTTGAAACTCACAGTTCTGCCAGTGACATGTTTAGATTTGATTGGTTTATATCACTACTTTGGGGCCTCACGTCATATGATATCAATAATTAAAATGAGACCGCCCCGCCAGCGTGCTAGTATTTTTAATAGAACAAGAGAGAAATTGACTGTCGTTTTCATTGCTTAATTCGTTCGGAAATTCACCAAGCTCAACATGTCTCTAAAAAATCAATCAGTTAATTTGACAGTTCTTGCTTTCCTGACGATTTTTATTACAACACTCTCAGCAAATACTTTGATGGCTCTAGTCCCGACCTCGTAGCTTTATCTTTGGCAGCTGCTCCTGCTGATCGAGAGTTCGCGCAGCCGAGATGTATCCCGAAACGAAGAGTTCGCGCTTGCAGCAGTAGCGTGATTGCTGTACATTACAAAAAGCTGGGTAGCAAAAAAAATAAAGCGAAACAAAGGGCAAATGAGCACAGATAAGTATAAACTATGTGAATACGTTAAAATAGCAGAGCGACTTTTCGAGCGGAAATGAATCGGCGTGATGAGATCACTATGGCGTATGCCATTTCATGCACATGGGAACCGGAACGCGTAGCCGGTTACCTGCGGGCCGCGTCCCAGCGAGTCGCGGGCCGCATGCGGCCCGCGGGCCGCGTGTTTGAGAACCCTGTTTTAGAGTAATTTAAAATAATTTCGTTAAACAGCTGGGTCGTGCACGCATGTTTTGCCCGACAGCTTGTTCGGTAACAGTTCCCTAAATTGTTTACACCATTGCGTGGCTTTATAGGAGGTCTGGGGACTTTTTCCACCTTGCTCCTGCGTCTTTATTAAAAAAGATTGAATTCTTATAACGTTACATAGAGGGGTCTAAATAATTATTTACACGCGCATAAAGGTGTAAACATCGCAAATGGCTCATACATACCATGTGAAATGGTACTGTGGTAGAAAAAACATGTGTGCAGAAAACATTTTTATTTATGATGACAAATAGTGACTAAAATGATGACACAGTATGATGACATACTACCAGTCAAGCAGTAGTAGTAGTTATAGGAAATAAATCAATTTTCATTTATACACTCACAATATGGGGTCTTACAGGTCTCACAGGCATTACAGGTGACGTGTAAGGTACTTTGCGCAGCCTGGGAAAATGCTCGGAACAGCGTCTACAGATAGCACAGACTTCTTTGCAGCATGAAAAACTTTACCACCGAACTCCGCATGATACCGTTTCGATATCAGTTCGTCTGGGAGTGCTTGGCACAAACATGATCACTAGGTAGTAACTTGCTATCGGCCCTCGGGATTGCACGACGCCACTGCTCCAGGCCAGTGTCATTGGATGGAGCTTTAAACAAGGACACTCGCTCTGCACAGTTCCGGAACCCCAAATTGCAGTGAGGAACGAAGCACGTCTTTCTCAGCCTTATAGAATACCTTCTTCTTCAGGTTGAGGTTTATTTTCTTGCACGATGGTGGCACCTGTGATCGACACAGCACCAAAGCAAAACACGAGGCCACCCTCTGACCGCACACCGCCACACCACCACACCGCGAAAAAGGCGAGCACGCTACACCGCCGACACCGTGGCCGCGGAGGAGGGACCTCATTGCCACGGTGCTCATAACTCAGCGCCCTCTACGGCGGCGCAGAACTAACTACTCCTGGTTCAAGGCTAGCTCCGAACACGATAGAGTCATCACCTAAATGTATTTCTTCCACCGTGGCTGGAGCTCGACAACCAACCCTCCGGAATCAAGCCCTGTCGTGGGACTCCGAGGGACAATGTTCCCGTAATCGGATGTTAATCCGATGAGCTCATGAGCCCAGAAACCCGATTCTCCTGCGATGTAACGTGTACGCATGCGCAGTGCCGACAGCAGCGCCCCCCGCAAAGGGCACCTGTGAAAGCAGGTGTTTGGAGAGTGACGTCTCCACGGACCCCGAGCCACGAGGGTGCGCCCGCCCACGTATGGCTGTGTGTGGCTTTCCCGTGTCCGGGGAAAAGGGCATCCTGGTGGTTGAGCCGAGCCCGCGGTTGGTTTGGACCCTTCGGGGCCCCCCGGGTCAGGCAATACAACACTTCGGCCCCTGCTTCTCGTAGACGGGAGTCCTGGTAAGGTCCGGCCAGGATGATTCAGTCTAGTCGCCCTTTCTTTTACTATCCCCTCTGAATTTTCACTTTTACCTGTCCTGCTTCCTTCATTTCTTTCTCATTTCTCTTGCTCCTTTTTCTCCCTTCTTTGGCGGCAAGGGCTAACCTTGGGTGGCGACAGATACCTTTTTGAACCACACTTGGTTATAGTTACTGGGTAGCACTGGTAGTGTAGCATACCCAGCCAAGCCATACTTGCTATGGGGTGCTACCTACCCCCTTGTTGGTCTCGGTGGTGGGCGGTGCACCACAGTTTCTGAAAACCTTCCCACATTTATGGGTCCCAAGTCAAACCAACCTGGTCGGCCTCACAAAAAAGGCCGCATCGAAGTTATCATCCCAGCCAAGAATATGTATTCATTCCAATTACCCAAAGTTTCTGGTTATTCACTCTGAAAGTGACAAACAGCTCACAAAATTATCACCCTCCCTCGTTGCAAAAGTACTTGAAAGTGTTGTGGAAAAGAGCTTCAAAGCGAAAAAAATGTCTTCTGGCGACCTTTTGGTAGAAATTGAAACCAGCGTGCAGAGCACGGCGCTCCTTGCACTGCGTTCAGTGTCCGACCATAAGGTGTCAGTCACGCCACATCACACACTGAATACAATCCAGGGAGTAATCTCTGAGGAGAACCTTCTAGAGACAACAGACAATGAAATTACTGATGATCTTTCTGACCAAGGAGTCGTGGCCGCAAGGCGTATCTGCATGCGACGTGACGGGCAGGAAATAAGAACGAAACACATTGTTCTAACATTTGAAGCCACCACGCTTCCTGAAGCTGTCAAAGCCGGATGCCTCCACTGGAGGGTTCGGCCGTATATCCCTAACTTCCGGAAATGCTTTCAGTGTCAGAGGTACGGACATGGCTCCCAGAACTGTCGCGGTAAAGCCACATGTGCGGAATGTAGTAAAGCTGACCACAAGACAGACTCCTGCACAAACAGCGCACACTGCGCAAACTGCAACGAGGCCCGCCCGGCATACTCCACATCATGTAGAGTATGGAAAGATGAGAAAGAAGTACTGACTCTGAAAGTAAAAGAAAACTTGTCATACCTAGAGGCATGCCGTCGTTTTGCTTTCTTGCGAAAGGGCGGCTACGCGCAGGTGGTGCAGCGGGGACATGCACCACTGAAGGTTGCAGTGGCTACCCAGACGTCCTTTCTGGACTACCGGAAGCCACTGCAGTCCCCCACGCCCAAGCATAAAATCGAGCTGCCCGGGCGTGCAGTATCGGCTGGGGGGTCTACTGCCTCCTCCAGCCAGACGACCACCCCTCCCGCTCTCACGGGGCAGCAGTCTCTCCCAGTTAGTGGGGAGGGAGCACAGACTGGCATCCCCTTCACAGGTTGAGCCGGCAACGGCCAAGTCTGTCCGTAGCCCGCGACCCCCTTCAGGGGAGAGTGGCCCACGCTCTCAGGAGAAGACATCCTCATCCAAGGAGCGGCATGGTTCCTGTGCCACTTCAGCACCCAAAGGGCAGGAACAGGGAGTCTCCGGCGCCTCCCTGCCTTGCACCTCCACTGCCTCTTTGGCTGGAGGTGGTCGCGGCCGACGCCTGGCACCTCGTGGCCAGAGTCTTTCCACATCCTCTGGAAGGGTCTCGCCACAGGAGCCGGAACCCAGGCCTCCTCTCATGCGTCTGGCACAGAAGACATGAAGTGGCAGACGCCTAAGGCCCACCATAAAGGTAAAACACAAATAATACCTCCAAAGTAACAATCTCAAACACGTGGCTGCAACATTTCTTCAATGTAATTGCAGGGGATTGCTTACTAACCTTGACGACGTAGACTATCTTCTGCAGGAACACAAACCTGCAGCCCTGTGTTTACAAGAAACACATTTAAATGTCTCGCATACCCAAGCAGCACCAGAAAAAGAATTTCGATCGGCTGACGGTTGGCCAGTGTCTGGACAGCTTGGCCACCGGAGGCATAAACAAGGCCGGCAAGGGTCCGGCCACAAACTAGTTGTTTTTAGCTTGTCCGCCGGAGACATAAACACTGCCGGCAAGCGCCTGGCCAAAAGTGCTCATTTTCAGCTTGGCCGCCGGAGACATAAACACGGCCGGCAAGTGTTTGGCCAGCAGTGGTGATTTTCAGCTTGGCCGCCGGGGACATAAACACGGCCGGCAAGTGTTTGGCCAGAAATGCTTATTTTCAGCTTGGCCGCCGGGGACATAAACACGCCCGGCAAGTGTTTGGCCACAGGTGCTGATTTTCAGCTTGGCCGCCGGCGGCATAAACACGGCCGGCAAGTGTTTGGCCAGCAGTGCTGATTTTCAGCTTGGCCACCGGAGACATAAACACGGCCGGCAAGTGTTTGGCCAGCAGTGCTGATTTTCAGCTTGGCCGCCGGAAACATAAACACGGCCGGCGAGTGTTTAGCCAGAAGTGCGGATTCTCAGCTTGGCCGCAGTGGACATAAACATGGTCGACAGGTGTTCGGCCAAAGGTGCTGATTTTCAGTTTCGCCGCAGGGACACCCATAATCTAAACTTTCATCGCGTTGACGAAACTTTGGCATAAGGACGGGCAGCGAGAGGAGCATCATGAGCGAGTGGTTGGCAGGATATTAGTGCGTGCATCGCGCGAACACTGTTAGCGCAAGCAAACGATCACCGTTTCATTCAGTTTTTTTTCCGTTAGACTTGAAAGGCTATTGTCTTAACTAGCACTGTCGTGCGATATGTTCATTTGGAACATTACTAGAAGTGGGAAAATATTGTGCCCGTCGTTGTTCTATGAAAACAAAATACGAAAGGAGCGCCGACGTCATCTTCGCGCTAACAATACCGCTCTGTCGCTGCGCGGCACTCTTAGCGCGAATACCACATCCGCGATTTTTCGGTTAGCGCTCCACATATATACTTCCCAACTGCACTCGAAGAAAAAAAAAGTTGTAGTCAGGTGCATCGGGCGCATATGCTCCCCTTTCCTGGAAGACGCACCCTCCGTTACCCAGCCAGTGTACCTGTATACCGACTATAAGCCCCCTTGTCTACCTTAAAAACCTATAGGTGTATCAATGCACTCAGCTTAGTAAACCGCCACGCTAGCCACGCACCCCGATCAGCTTGTGCTTGAATCGGATAAGATTGGATATTTCAGGCTTTGTGTTTTGGAAGAGCCTAAACAAGACGTCGCTCATATATTGATTAAACTTAAGCTAGTCTCAGTAATGTTTTAATTGGGTGCTAGGATACTGATTTCCTGATCCAAGGAAAGCTAACAGCTTTGGCTAAAACCGCAACGGAAAAGTTCAAAATCGAACCACACGTAAAAGAAAAAGAAAATGAACATCTCGACCTAGATGTGCAGGACGCTGGTTTTGTTGTTATCAGCGTGGTTATTGGCGGGTGGTGGGCAACGCCGTGACGCTATCGACGCTATCGTGGTGATTGACGCCAGTGATGCTCGGACCTACTACACAGTAAAAGTTTTTACACCTTTAAGCGTGTAAAAGGGGTGTTGTAGCAACTCACACCCTCGGCTACACCCTTTTAACACCCTAAAACTAGGAATACAACCTTATATTTTACCGAAAAATTGCTGTTTCGTGGTACACCCTACATTTAGTGAAGAATGTGAGAAGGGTGTAGAGGAGGGTGCTAAATAAATAATGTGAAATGGTTTTGAAAAGCTTATACATGGCTCTGTACATAATGTACAGGTAAGATTTCTGCTTGAAAAGCAACAGTTGTTAGCAGTCTAGTTTCTTATAATGTCAGTTGTGATTCATGCAAATAGCTTATAATAAAGTGCCTCTTTTGCATAAAATTTTTATGTTTGCAAACAAAATTTTATATATGAGTTTATAGTTAATTTTCTTACAAATCACTCCATGCTCAGAAATCGAAAAGTACGGTGAAATGCTCTCTACTAGCATTTTTTACAAATATTTATTGATGGAAGTGTACAGTAAGAAAATCAGTTAGTCTGGAGTTTATATCTGGCAACATGAAATCAAAATATAGTGAAAATGTTAGCCAAATATTCATGACATGCTGCTAGAACCTGTCCCATGACCATGTCAACCCCAGTAAAATATTCATTTGAGAATATGGTGACATGCACAAAAACTCACACACATAAAGAGGCAGATCCAATAATAAACCAGTCCGAGAGATCCCATAAAAAATGGCCTATGGTCGTCTATGGGAAATTCAATGGGAGGCTATCACCCCCTGTAGCTTTGCATGGTCGGCCTTAAACATTTATAGATTCAGCTACAGCCAGCTATAGAAAAGTTTAGGGCCCTGTGTCTAAAGTCTCAGGGCTGTGTTTCAATAACAACAATAATAATAATAATAATAATAATAATAATAATAATAATAATAATCAATAAGTTAGTGTTTTAACAGTGCCCAGGGACATCCAATTTTTCTTCTTGCGGGCGCAGTGCAATAGAACGCACAAACAGACGCTTGCGCGCTCGCAGTCGCACACATACACGCGCGCACGCACGTACACACGCATGCACACGCGCAATCCCACGCACGCGCGCAGACGCACACGCACGCACAGCCAGAAATGCACACGCGCATGCACGGGGACGTATCCACACGCGCGCGCACCAACACACGCACGGGCGTGCACACACACACGCAAACAATTACGACGAAGGAAACGTTGCTTAAGTTAGTTTCGGTTTCGGTTTACACAAAAAAGAAACAACCTGAAGTTTAAATAAAACCTAAGATTTACTCACTTTTTGTAATATTTTACATTATTATTTTAGTGAAATTCTTATTGTTACTAATATAATAATATTTTGCTTAGTATCGTTCTAAAACAATTAACAATAAATAAAAAGGAAAATAGACTCTTAAAGGCTGCGTAAGACCATCGCTATCGCAATCAGCTTCCGTTGTGCTCCGTTGAATGATTATTGAAGTTCCAGAGGCTTCGAAAATTTCCTTTTTTTTACGTTTTAGCCGTTTTAGTGTATATGTTAAATATCTTCCTTACGAATACCGTGTTCAAGAATAACAATCGGTGACTAAGAGCTGAGAGGCGCTGCCTCTTGCCAACGCCCGTAAGTTCAGAACCGCCCGTGCACGACTCGTGCAAACGCCGGTTAACAACTTTCTTTTGTTTCTGCGAAGTGGGCTGCTGTTTCAAACTTTGTCGTGTAGCGTGCGCTTGCTAAGCTATGCTTGATTCTAACTATGCTTCTGCCCTGTGTTATTTCGTTATTTGAAAAAAGCGTATCTTCTTCAAAATCTGTGGGTCGCTCCGCAGTGTGAGAAAGATTCCCGCGCCGCGGAACCGTGGGCATGTTCTGGGCGCCGTCGTGCGGCGCTCGTCCGACGACGCTTGTGCGGAGCGTTCAAGTGCCGTCTGGCGGCAGTTCAAGCATTCAGTCGCCGTCCCAAAGTGTTAATCACAGGTCATGCTAGTTCTGACGTCTTGTCCTAAAAGCCGCTCGCCACCGATTAGTTTCATGTAGCGGGAGCGAGAAAAACGTTACAAGAGCGAGCATGCAGCATGATTTTTTTGCATATGCTAATGCCTGTGCGTAGAGACGCGCGGTCTCTTCGTCATATTTTTGAGGGTAAAAGCGCTAAAAACAAAGGACAAACAACGCCCTGTGTTGTTTGTTTCTTTTACTTGTCCGTTGTTTTTAGAGGTTTCACCCTCGGAAATTAGGTCTCTTCTCGTTTACTGAACCGGCACACTTTTTAAGTTTACGATTGTGTGATGCAAAAAATAAAAAGAGTTTAAATATCACGTTTTTTAGTAGTGGCGAAAGCCCTTACAAAAATCAGAGCAGCTTGAAAAAGCAAAAACATGAAAAAAGGCGGAAAAAATTAACTAATGTCAAACCTGAATATTTGATGGAGTTCAAAGACTACCACCGTACAACTCGCCCGGTTATTCTTTCTGTCAAAGAATAATAGCCAATAGTAATAAACAAATAAATGCCAACTATTAATTGGTTACAAAGTCGCAATTCGTGCAGTGCAGCCCTACGCTACTCTACTCTTTTGGTGATATCAGGTAATGTGTAAATGTATAGGGCAGTTCATAGCAACCATTTATGCCCGATCCATTGTATTGAGATATTTCTTTATATAAAAGTTATATAAAAAAAGGTGCTCTTCCTAAATTAAGCCGCACCACTGAATGTACCATAGCGTGTAACGTTTATGTATGTTCTCCGCAAAAGAAAAATATGCATTAAAAAAAGGCCAATCATTTTGTTTCCTCTCTGTTGGAGCTTCTTTCACGTACACGCAAAATGTGGGTGTCTACGTCTAAAAGAGTGGAATTGACATTTCCTGCAGGGCTGGAAGGCCTGACTCAGTTTGGCTAGCAGCTTGAAACCTATGGGAACCTGGGGAACTGAACCACAAGAGTGAGAGTGACACCCGCCTTGCACTTCCTGAACGATGCACCATGAGGAAGGGGGAGCTGCCCTAAAGTGAATGCAATAGCACATGGGTCGTTCCAGCGAACCCCTATACAGATGATACCAAGCAGAAAATTATTAATAAATGTGTAATTAAAAACATGGAATGTGAATGGCACGGACAAGAAGGAGGAGATCAACACAGCGCTGTGTTGTGTTCATATCCTCTGTTCCCATATTCTTCATGATTTCTTTTCAATAATTGGCTACTAAATAGTCCAATCATTAGCACTAGTCAATAAAAGTATGCTGCTATTTATTAGTATGCATTAACACAGTGCTTGCAGTTGAATCCTAGTCATTTATTAATAAACAAAAACGAGGGTGCAAGCCAGCTAAACAGGCTAAACAGATAATTTATTAAAGACGGGTTCTCTGAAGGGTGACACAAACGCAGAGAAGTATCAAACACAGCTGAGTATTAATGGGCAAAAAATGAATAGGCGACACAAAAAAGAAAACGTAGCGGAAGACATGAAGTCAGTCTTTACAATTTCTCTTCTGCTTGCCACCACTTTACAAAGGGAATTCCTTCCTGTGCCTTACAGCGTTTTACAGTTCACAACCCCTGACATACCCAAGGACAGTAAACATAAAAAAGCAACCTACTAGCATTTGGGTAAATGTGATTGAACACACAACAAGGAATGCCTTGAGCTTTCAACCTAGGAAATAAAAAAATAGGCACAACATCGAGATTTAAAAAGACGGACGCATCACACCTGTTTCTAACAAAAATATAGGCCAAGAAACTTCTTCCACTCAATGGCAAAACACAGGGAAGGCACTAATAGATTTCTAGGTTTCATCATTGTTAGTGATTCTTTCAGTATACCCTTGTGGTCAATCTCTTTAGTCAAAATTATTTCATCATCATCATTCATTAAATCATCATCACAGTTGTGTTCTTTAGAGGGGTACGGAAACAAAAATTGAAATATTCAAATTTCGTTCGGAAGTGAATCAAGCATGAGGGATAATAACCGTAAATGATAATCGCACGTTTGTATTTTGAACGACTGGCTATAGTTTGCGTTCCAAACGGTGCACTCGAGCATGCGCTAGAAGAGAAGCGAACGGAGAGCGCGATGCGTCATGGTATATCCGGCGCAAACAAAACCAGAAAGAAAAGATTCCGCGTGTTCGTGGAGTAGCAAGGCAGTCGTGGTTATCAGCTTTGCCCTAGGTGGCGCTGGCAGCGTTGTGGTGGTGTCAATAGCGTCAGCGCGTTACAACCGAGCCGTTCGAAGTACCCGTGGCGTGACGAGCGTTTGGCTGGCCCACGTGGGCTGGCCCAAGGAGCACGTAGCTTCCAGAACACTGTCAGCTTAGGGCTGAGCGGGGTGGGGAAAGCAACTTTTGTTCGAGTTTTGAGCGACGGGCTAATCTTCTAGGGGGAGTGACTGTTTCCGGTTGCACGAACGAGGGTCCGAAAATGAGGGGAGTCCTTCCTTTCCGTCTTTTCGGACCGTTTGGTACAATGCGCGATTTGTGTGTTGAGCCGGATGCGCGTAGGAGACAAGTGATAAGCGGTGCGTGTTGCCTGCAATCCTCTGAGACAAACAAAACATGTCACTTGATCTCCAGACAGGAAAGCTTTACATGCTTCGTTTGTGGCAGACCAAGATGTTCACTATGGTTCAGCCATGCAGTGCGATGCTTGGGGCCATTGCTTGCTCACTTAGAGTTCGAGAAAGGGGGGTGCCGTAGCACTTCCCGATTGCCCACGGGGTTATGATGTGGCTTGCAAGGAGCTCTTTTGTATTACTTCATGATGTGAGTTGTGTTTAGTGTGACTCATTATTTTTTTATCACATGCCTCGTATGTGGTGATGTGGCAATCCCTCTAAGTGAAAAAAGTGTAAATGTGTTCAGTAAACATGATAAGCTGTAAATCACGTAATAATAATATTAGAATATGCAATACCATATATGATTTTTGTACAATTTACAAGTTCTGATATGTGTATTGGACACATTCCAATGAAATATTCACTGGGGTCTATACTTCATTTCACCCTTCGTCCGAGCGCGGCGGATGCTACCAGCCAATCCAGCGTCGAGAGAGCGTCATGTGACCTTGTACTCCACATAACCAAAACGTCGCATGACACCCTCCCGGCGCCAGATTGGCTGGGGTGGCCCAGCATCCACTGGGCCACCCCAACAGGTGCTCATTTCATGCCAAGCACCCTTTACCAAGGGTGTTAGCAAGCACCCTTTTTGAAGGGTGCTTGCCTGAACGCCATAAGGGTGTTAGCCCAGGGACAAACTGATTTACACCCTTAAGTGTATAAAACCTTTTACTGTGTACTCAAGGCTTCTCTTTCCCATTAGTGCCAGTAAGCTTGTGTAAAGTGAAAAATATTGTAACCGAACAGTAGAGAGTTTTAGTAGATCGCTCCCATGACTCCGATAACGATACCCGATACTCCGCTACCGCCTCCCTTGCGCATTCATAGTACCGTTATCGGGGCTATCGGAGGTATCGGAACGATCTACTAAAACTCTGTATTGTTGCACTGTCCCTTCACCTAAAGTTATTTCTTTTTATTTTTTTTTAGTGCTGCACTACCGGGGGATCTTAATGGTGGGGCAACATACCATCCCTGCACCCACGACGACTGGAATGGTGGTCGCAACCAACGTCGTAAGACTTAGTACTCAAAAAGTCCAATAAATATTGAGCAGCCTTGCAGCAGCTTCGCATGTCATTACTATGTAAAAGTTTCTGGGGTTGAGTTCTCAAACTTGACCTCCCGAAACTCTTGACAGTCTTCTGAGCAACACCCGAATTTTCTGGCGGTCTGTGATAAATTATGTATTAAGTGTATAACTACAGCCACTTTCGGCAAGTGACTGGCCGGAAGTCAATGGCTAGTGGCTGGCCAAACGTGAATGGCCAGTGGCTGGCCAAAAGTAACTGGCCAAAGGTGAATGGCAAGTCACTGGCCAAAGGTGAATGGCAAGTCACTGGCCTAAAGTAAATGGCCAGTCACTGACCAAATATGAATGGCCAGTCTCTGGCCTAAAGTGAATGGCCAGTCTCTGGCCTAAAGTGAATGGCCAGCCACTGGACAAAGGTGAATGGCCAGTCACTGGCCTAAAGTGAATGGCGAGTCACTGGCCTAAAGTGAATGGCCAGCGACTGGCATAAAGTGAATGGCAAGTCACCAGACGAGGACGAAAACACTGCTATTGCCGAGCACTTTGGCCAAGCTTGGGCCATCGAAAATCTGGTTGGCCATAGTACACTTGCCAGCGATGGCCCATTCACAACGTGCTGCTTGGGATACCAACTTCCTCCGAAATTTTACTGTCTTCCGGAAGGACCGCCTAAATGCTACCATTTTATCTGGAGGAGTAGCGATGGTAATTCCTAGGCTGGCGGCTTGTACGGCCATACCCCTACACGCTCCTTTAGAAGCAGTGGCAGTGCGTGCTCTAGTACATAAAGCCATTCCTGTTTGTTCACTATATGTATCACCCTCACACGCAATAACAAGGGCAGAACTTCACTCTCTTCTAGATCAACTTCCAAAGCCTTTCTTTTTATGGGGGATTTTAATGCCCACAATACCCTTTGGGGTGACCCTGCAGGGGGCACCTGTGAGAACAGGTGTTTGGAGAGTGGCGTTTCCACGTACCCCGAGCCCCGCAGGGGGCGCCTGCACCTTGCGTGCTAGGTGCTTGGTGAGTAGCGTCACCACGGACCCCAGCCACGTGGGCCACCATACCCGCACGCAGGGGGCACCTACTTTAGAGTAGGTGCTTGGTGAGTGGCGTCACTACGAACCCCGAGCCATGTGGGTCCGCCCACCCACGTCTGGCTGTGCGTGGCTTAACCCGTGTCCGGGGAAAAGGGGACCCTGGTGGTTGAGCTAAGCCCCGGGTATGTTTGGACCCTTTGGGGCCCCCCGGGCGGGGCAATACACCGCTTCGGTCCCTGCTTCTCGTAGACGGGTATCTGTATTGTTTAAAGAAAAGAAAGACGAAGCAGAAATGAGATGATAAAGGAAGAAGACGATGAAAAGGCGTACAACTGAATCGGCGTTCCTTCATCTTACATTCAACTACACTACATACACTACATTTGGCGACGAGGTAAAGTGGATTTCAACTTACTGATCTTGCAGCGCATACTATGTGGACCTAGAAATGAGTCACGCAACGCTGCCGCCGCTTCCTTCGTTTTTTGAACGGCCTGGAAGACCCCCGGTTCCGTGGGACCAATGGCGCCGAATGTTCGAGAACTACCTTGACTGCGTCGAAGAGTCTTCCCTTACGCCGAAGCGAAAGAAGGCACTGCTGCTACATGCCTTAGGAACGGAAGGACAGCGAGTCTTCTTCACGTTGCCTCACGTCTCTGCTGCTTCCCCTAGCACAGTTCCTACCGCAACCGCGTCCACGTCAAGTGTTACTACTACCACTGACGTGTACCAAGATGCTCTCGCGACTCTGGAGGCCCGCGACGCAGCGACGTACAACGTTATCACAGAACGCCGCAAGTTTCGCCAGCGTACACAAATTCCTGGTGAAACGATTGACGAATTCCTCACGGCATTACGAGGACTTTCGCAGACCTGCAGCTTCGGCTCCGCATCGGACGAAGCGCTACGTGATCAACTGGTAGAGGGAGCTTCGATGATTCACGTTCGAGAACGACTCCTACTAGAAGGTTCTGCCCTTTCCCTCGAAAAGGCTTTGAACTTGGCCCGCAGCGTGGAACAGTCCAAGAAAGAAGTACAGGCATCCACTGACCCGCCTGCGGTCGTCCACAAACTACGAAAAACCAAGGGAAAGAGCTCGAAGTTCAAAATTCAGCCAGGCGGTGACGCACCAGCCAGACAGCAGAGAACATGCTACCGCTGTGGATCAGCAGATCACTTAGCAAATGCTGCTACATGTCCCGCAAGGAGCAAGACTTGCACCAAATGCAGAAAACAAGGACATCTGAGCTCTGTTTGTCGGGGTACGGCGTCAACAATGGAGGTGGTGAGTTCTTTCACCACTACTAATGAAGACTTCAGTTGCCTTGAAAAAGAAAAAGAACGTGACCCAGTTACAAAAGTGCTGGAAGTTGGAGAAGTGCACAAAGCTGGAATCTATGTGACAATGCAAGTAGAACAACAAGATATCAAGTTCCTACTTGACACTGGTTCTGCAGTTTCCATTCTATCCCATGAAATCTACCAGAGCAAATTGGCGGACAAACATCTACTCCAACCAGCTGCAGCACAACTACAAAATTACTCAAGGCAGCGCATTCCGCTTCTTGGATGTTTTGTGGCAACAGTCACGTACAAAGGGTCCTCAGCATCACTTGTGCTTTACGTCGTCTCACAAGGATCAACATTGCTGGGACTGGACGGACTTTCCGCACTTCGACTTCGCATTGGCGGATCTACCCTGCAGTGCATGGAGACCTCTACACCGATCTCTACGGACTTGAAATCTATCATCGACTCTACCTACGCTCACCTGTTCACACCAGGAATAGGCATGGCAAAAGGTTACGAGCATCTAGTCAAGGTGAAGAGGGACGTTCCTCCTGTTGCAGTAAAGCTTCGTCGACTGCCACTTACCATTCGTGAAGAAGTGTCTAAAGAGCTTCTGCGTTTACTCGATATGGACATTATCGAGCCAGTCACCGCATCTGAATGGGTATCACCCATTGTTGTTGTAAGAAAAAAAGACGGAAAGCTACGACTATGCGTGGATCTTCGTGCTCCCAACAAAGCAATTGTCGTCGACTGCTTTCCATTACCAAACACGGAAGAGCTACTCAACGCCTTGGATGGAGCCAAGGTATTCTCCAAGCTGGACTTAACAGCAGCTTACCACCAGGTTCTTTTGTCGCCTGAAAGCCGTGACCTAACTGCTTTCATTACACACGAAGGCCTCTACCGCTACAAGAGAGTGTGCTTTGGCTTGGCATCTGCACCTTCAGCTTTCCAGAAGATGATGCACGACATTTTCGTAGGATGTTCGGGTGTCCTTTGCTATCTCGACGACATTATCATCTTTGGTGCAGACGCAGAGGACCATGCAAAGAACTTGACAAAAGTTCTGCAGCGCATCTCAGACACTGGCCTGAAGCTAAACGACAAGTGTGTTTTCGGAGTAACCGAATTGACATTCGTAGGACATACTATCACTTCTCAAGGTATGACTCCTCTACAAGAAAACGTTCAAGCTATTCAAGATGCGCCTATACCAAAGGACCATCATTCCCTGCGCTCCTTTTTAGGACTTGCGGGATATTACGCAAGGTTCCTTCGCAACTACTCGGATGAAGTTGAACCACTAAGAGATCTTCTACGTGGCGAGAAGACATTCGTTTGGACGAACACAGCACAATGGTGCTTCGATAGAATCAAGCTGCTGATTGCCAACTGCAATGCGCTTGCCATGTTCAGTCCAGGATTGCCAGTTCTTGTCACAACGGATGCGTCCGGATACGGTATTGGCGCAGTGCTCCAGCAGGCCAACGGATCCGATCTGCAGACCGTTGCGTTTGCTTCAAGAACACTTTCACCGGCAGAGCGCAAATACTCTGCTGGGGAACGGGAAGCCCTCGCATGCGTTTGGGCACTAGAGCATTGGCACGTGTATCTCTGGGGAAGACCATTCACCCTCTGCACAGACCACCAAGCACTTACCACCCTACTGAGCTCTCAAGGCACGAGTCACCGTCCGCTCAGAATCGCTCGATGGACAGCACGTCTGCTCAACTATAACTTTGTAATGCAATACAAGAAGGGCGAAGACAACGTCATCGCAGATGCACTTTCCCGACTACCATTACCTGATGCGTCTCCTGACCCGATTGAAGAGGAAGTTATCTCCGTCATAACTGAACAACCCATTTCGAAGAACGACCTGCAGTCTGCTACAGCCGCTGACTCGGTACTTAAAAAAATCAAGCATTTCGTCGTTACAACCTGGCCATCTAAGACCAAGGTAACTACTGAAGTGTTACCCTACTACCAAGTGAGATCCGAGCTGTCAGAGGTCGATGGATTGCTCCTACGTGGCGAGAGAATCGTAGTTCCAACTGTAATGACTACTAAAATCATCGCCCTGGCTCATGATTCACACTTGGGAATCGTCCGAACCAAGCAACGATTGAGGCAGTGGTACTGGTGGCCAGCCATGGATGCAGCAGCGGAACACGCTGTTCGTGGTTGCCTGACCTGCCAGACAGCTGATAAGTCTGCAAAGACTTTTCCTGCTCCACTACAACCAATACCGCTTCCCGCACGTCCCTGGGAGAAGCTGGGCATCGATATCATTGGTCCCATCGAAAAAGCACCCCAACGACATCGTTTCGTGGTCAACCGTCATGGACTATTACAGTCGCTGGCCTGAAATTGTTTTGGCTAGCACGGTAACCAGCGAAACAGTGACTGCATTCCTGCGGACGCTTTTCAGCCGTGAAGGATATCCGACAGAAATCGTCTCAGACCACGGAAGCCAATTTACATCGGCAGAATTCGAAGAAGTTTTACGGGAACGTGGCATTCGACATACGTTCTCATCCGTTTACTACCCACAGTCAAATGGTATGATTGAAAGATTTAACCGAGTGCTGAAGGGGTTTATTCAGCTGGCTCTCCTTGAACAACGAAACCTCGAAGAAACACTGACCGAATATGTCGGAGTATACCGTGCAACACCACACTCAACTACGGGTGTGTCGCCCGCATTCCTGTTGCACAATCGGCATCCGCGGACCAAGCTGAATGTCGTCGGATGGCCATCAGAAAGCTTTTTCACGGAACCGACCGGAGCAATGACGGAGCTGAGAGAGCGAATTAGAAGACAGCAGCTTGCTGCTCAAGAGTACGTAGACCAGAAGAGAGGCGCACGTACACCAGCTTTTCAGCCAGGCGATTTCGTTCGCGTGAAGTTGCCAGGTCATCACGCCAAGGGGAGTTTGAGATACTCCAAGCCACGCAAGATACTGGAGCGTCGAGGATCGAATGCATTCGTGCTCGACGATTACAAGGTGTGGAATGCAAGCAAACTCTCAAAACTACCACAAGAAGTCCTGCCACGACTTACTTCGGGGACAGACAACGGGCTGTCACCTGCCACTTCGTGGAATCCTCCACCAAACACGCCCCAGTCACACGAGTTTTCCCCGGCGGGAGACCGACCGGAATCGAGATCATTGTCAAATGGTACAGACACCCACCGACAAGAACTTCAACTCCAACCTCTTCGCAGGAGTTGCAGACAACGAAAACCTCCGGAAAGACTAGGAAGTTATGTGACATGAACATTGCCATATAGGCACTCGGGTTTTCGTTTACTCGACAACTTTGTTTATTTAGATGCTTCTTTTCTGCTTTGGTTGTTTTAGTATGTGCATTTCCTTTAAAAAACGGGGGAAATGTAGTGTTTAAAGAAAAGAAAGACGAAGCAGAAATGAGATGATAAAGGAAGAAGACGATGAAAAGGCGTACAACTGAATCGGCGTTCCTTCATCTTACATTCAACTACACTACATACACTACAGTATCCTGGCTTGGCCCGACCAGGATGATTCAGCCAGTCGCCTCTTCTACCCTATTCTTCCTTCTTTTACTTTTCCTCCCACCTCTTTCTCTTTTCTTCTAGACTCTCTTCCTTCCTTTTTAACCTTCTTAGGCGGCAAGGGCCAACCTTGAGTGGAAACAGGTTCTGTCCCTGCAACCACACTAGGGTATAGTGCCCGGGCAGCACTAGTAGAGTAATTGTGTCAGCCAAGCCATCTTGCTATGGCACATTTCCTACCCCCTTGTTGGGCTCCGTGGTGGGCGGTGCACCCGGGCACTGAACCTTCCTCCACATGTTATGGGTTCTCGCGCTAAAACCTCCCTCGATCGGCCCCAGAAAAGGGTCCGCACCGAAGTCCAAGCCGCAAAGAAGACACCACATACACCTACCAGATTCCCGAAGTTTTTGGTTCTTCACTCTGAAAGTGAGAAACAGCTGTCAAAATTATCTACATTCCTTGTCGCAAAAACACTCGAAGGTGTTGTCGGAAAGGAATTTAAAGCCAATAAAATGCCATCAGGTGACCTACTCGTCGAAATTGAATGAAGTGAGCAGAGTGCTGCTCTCCTTGCCTTGAGGACTGTAGCTGATCACGAAGTAACGGTCACACCTCACCGCACCTTAAACTCCATCCAAGGAGTTATCTCCGAGGATGACCTTCTTGAGACGAGTGACACCGAAATAGTTGAGGGCCTTTCTGATCAAGGAGTTATTTCTGCAAGGCGCATCTCTTTGCGTCGTGATGGCCAAGAACGTAAAACCAAGCACATAGTTTTAACTTTCCAATCCACCACACTTCCTGACGCGGTGAAGGCTGGGTACCTGCACTGCACGGTTCGGCCTTATGTTCCAAACCCTCGGAGATGTTTCAACTGCCAGCGGTTTGGCCACGGCTCTCAGAACTGCCGTGGTAAGGCCACTTGTGCCAAGTGTGGGAAAAATGACCACTCTGCAGATTCTTGCTCTAATGAAGCCCATTGTGTAAATTGTAGTGACCCACACCCCGCGTATTCTAGATCTTGCAAGACATGGAAGGAAGAAAAAGACGTACTTACCTTAAAGGTCAAAGAAAACCTCTCCTACCCGGAAGCGCGCCGTCGCTTTGCGTTTTTGCGCAAGGGTGGCTATGCACAGGTGGTGCAGCGGGGACCTGCACCACTGAAGGTTACAGTGGCAACCCAGACGTCCTTTCTGGACTATGGAAAGCCACGGCAGTCCCCCACGCCGCAGCTGAAGATTCAGCTTCCAGGGCGTGCAATCTCGGCTGGTGGGTCTGCTGGCCCTCCCAGTCAGAGCGCAAACACTCGCGCTCCTGCGGGAAAACAGCCTCAGCCCTCTCACGTAGAGGGTACGCAGGCTGCTTCCCAAGCTCAGGATGGGCCGGCGGCTGCGGCAACCGTCCCTCCTCAGCGATCTCCTTCCAGGGAGAAGGGTCGACACTCTCGCCCACACTCCCTGGAGAGAGCATCATCGAGGGAGCGGCATGGCTCTCGTGCCGCTCCTGCAGCACCTAAGGGGCAGGAACGGGTGCACTTGTGCGATTCCCCGCCCAGCACCTCCTCCGACCATTTGACTGAGGCTGGTCGTGGACGGGGCATGGCACCTCATCCTCTGAGCCTGCCCAAACCAGCAGCAAAGGCCTCGCATCAAGAAGTAGAGGCAATGGATGAGGACACGGAAGTGTCCATTCATGCGTCTGACCAAGACTACATGACTGGCAGACTCCTAAAAGTAAACAGAAGAACAAAAAACCTGTCATCCCACCAAAGTGATGATGTCAGTCTATTGTTGCCAGGAGCGGCAGATTTGTAAGTTTTTATGTATTCCCTTCTAGTGTTACAAGGTCAACAACGTTTTAATGTTTTAATTTAATTTTTTTTGTTTTAGAGGAATGAATAAATTTCATGTTATGCAGTGGAACTGCCGCGGTCTTTTACGTAATATTGACGATGTTAATTTTTTTATGGACAATTTGCGTCCTATTGCTCTCTCCTTACAAGAGACACACCTCAATGATCATCATAAGTCAATATTGCGCCGCCATCAAGTTTTTAGAAATGATCGCCCTGCATCTAATTCATCTGGTGGAGTAGCTGTGGTTGTCCAGAATGGAGTCGCCTGCTCTCAAGTTCCTCTGGCCACGCCTCTTGAACCTGTGGCTGTAAGACTTATATTGGACCGCCTTATTACTGTCGTTTCTATTTATATTTCACCTAACACTTCACTGCATCTTCATGATCTTCAACGGCTGGTTACACAGCTTCCTCATCCATTTTTACTGTTAGGAGATTTTAATGCTCACCACCCCCTGTGGGGTAGCGTCGTCAGGACTCGCGTGGTGGGGTAATTGAGCGATTTTTATTATCTTCTGGGCTGTGCCTTATGAATACGAGAGATCCAACCTTTTTTAGCGTTGCTCATAACTCATTTACATCTATTGGCCTTTCAATCTCATCCCCCTCACTTTTTTCTACATTTACTTGGCAAGTTTTAAATAACCCCTTTGGGAGCGACTACTTTCCAGGCATTTTGGAGAGTGAAGTATCTATTCCAAGCCTCATGAAACGCAGTCCACGTTGAAAACTGGAAAAGGCAGACTGGGGTCTTTTTAGACTAAACTCGGAGCTCAAACCTTGCATGTTCTTGCCATTAACGCATGATGAAGCACCACATACATTACAGATGAGATCATAAATGCTGCCTTTCGCTCCATCCCTCAAACTTCATGTAACATTGCAAAAAAATGTAAGCCATGGTGGAGTAAAGAATGTTCCGCCACTAAGAAAAAACAGGATAAGGCTTGGGGTATATTTCGGAGATATCCAACATCTGTGAATTTTTTGTAGTTTCAGAGAAATAGAGCTCAAGCTCGTTCAACCAGGAAACAGGCAAAGAGGAAGTCTTGGAAAGGTTATCTGACCTCTATCAGCAGCTACGTCCCAGCGAAGGAAGCGTGGGAACGACTTCACAAGGTCGAAGGCAAATACCGTTGCGTTACAGTTCCTCTTTTTCATTCAGTGGATTCGTTGCACGGCCAGGAAAATGTGTTGGGCGAACATTTTGCAGCCATTTCCAACTCCTCCCATTACTCTTCAGCGTTTTTGAAGTTTAAGACAGATGCAGAAAAAACGAAAGTCAGCTTGGCAGGAGGAGCATCTGCACCCTACAATCAACCGTTTACGATGATCGAATTCTAAATGGCAGTTAATGTCCGGAAAAACTCGTCTCCTGGTCCTGACCGAATACATTATGAGATGTTCCGACACTTGTCGAAGGAATCACTCACTGCCCTTCTCGTTTACTTCAATGGTCTGTGGAAAGACTCACATTTCCCTTCCGAATGGAAGCGGGCAGAGGTTATTCCACTACTGAAGCCTGAAAAAGACCCTTCCTTTTCTGCCAGTTACAGGCCAATAGCACTGACGAGTTGCTTGGGGAAAACTTTTGAAAGGTTAGGTTAATAAACGGCTTGTTTATTTCCTCGAACAACACAATATTTTGGACATAAATCAGTGCGGCTGTCGACCTGGACGCTCCACGACCGACCATTTAGTTCGGCTGGAGACAGTTGTACGTGAGGCATTCGTGAATAAGAAGCATTGTGTTTCTGTCTTTTTGACTTGGAAAAGGCTTATGATACAACTTGGAAACATGGCATCCTGCGTGACCTATTTATGAATGGAGTACGCGGCCGATTGCTTCATTGCATAAATAACTACCTTTGTGGACGCACCTTCCGTGTCCGGCTAGGCACTACATTATCTGATTCGTATGTTCAAGAAAACGGTGTTCCTCAGGGCGGAGTCCTGAGTGTAACTCTGTTCGCCGTAGAAATTAATTCTCTCTGTCAGGTCATACCTTCTTCCGTGTCGTACTTCCTGTGTGTGGATAATATTCAGATTTCTGTGGCATCTTGTAACATGTCTAGCTGTGAAAGGTAGCTGCAGCTAACCATAAATAAAATGACCAAATGGGCAAATGAAAATGGCTTTAAGTTCTCTTCAGAAAAAACAATCTGTGTCCCCTTTTCTCTGCGGCGTGGGCTTCGGTTTGATCCGATTCTCAATTTAAATAGAAATAGCAATGCAGTAAGACCAGAGCATAAGTTCCTAGGAGTTATTTTCGACCGTAAACTTAGCTTTGTACCTCACCTCAAGTGGCTGAAGCAAAAGTGTATGCAGGCTATAAATATCCAAAAATTATTTCTCACCAGTCTTGGGGCTCCGAAAAAAGGTGTCTGCTTCGTCTCTATTCCTCTCTCGTACGATCACGTCTTGATTATGGTGCAATTGTGTATGCATCTGCTCGACCATCTGCATTGAAGATGCTTGATCCAGTGCACCATCTTGGGTTACGTATAGCAAGTGGTGCTTTTAGAACATCCCCTATCCCAAGCTTGTATGTTGAATCTAATGAAATGTCACTCGAGAAAAGGCGGCAGCTCCTTAGTCTAGTCTATGTTTACAAAGTTTTATCGAATTCTAGTCGTCCAGCTCACACTTATATCCGAGAGTCGAGATTTTGTCGTACCTTTGACCACAAGCCAACTATTGTTCGACCCCTGAGTCTTCGTTCTGAGAACCTTCGTCTCTCTCTCGGCCTGCCTCGTGAAAATGTCTACCTCATAGAAAGTGCATGTCAAATTGTCCCATGGGATATCAAACGTGAAGCTTGCGATGGTACTTCACAAAATTTAATAAACATAATGTCCCTCCACTCATTTTACAACAGGAATTTCTTGCACTGTTAGAAAAGTACAAGAATTATCATCAATTTTACACTGACGGAGCCAAGTCCTCAACGTATGTAGGCTCTGCTGTTCATTCTGATTCGTTTACACATCTGACACGGCTAAATAATGTTGCTAGCTGTGTTACTGCCGAGCTGTATGGCGTGCTGTCAGCACTTGACTATATTATCCAGAGCAAAGTAATGAAAGCAGTTCTTTTTGTGGACTCTCGGAGCGTTGTTACTGCAGCGTGTTCACTTAATTCAACCAAGAACAAGCTGACTCAACTTGTACGTGCTAAAGTTCAGCTGAGCCTCAGAGATGTGAAGGATATTAGGTTTTGTTGGATTCCGAGCCATGTGGGCATTGCAGGCAACGAGGCTGGAGGTAGGCTGGCCGCCTCGTCGCGTAACCTCTTACCATCACGCGCATGCATACCATACCAAGACCTAACAAGGCCTATACGACTTTCACTTTTAAAACTGTGGCAGTCCGAGTGGGATTTGGCCGATAATAACAAACTTCATATCATCAAAGCAAGCATCGGTACCTGGGAAAGCTCCTATAACCGGAGTCGTTTCCGTGAGGTTCTTCTGTGCCGGTTGAGGATCGGCCACACCTTCCTTACCCATCGTTACCTACTTGTTGGTGAGGAACCACCAGTGTGCGACCACTGTGGAGACACCTTGTCCGTTCTACATGTTTTCCTTTGCCCTGGTCTTCTACAACAACACAAGTTCTTTTTTCCTGAGCTTTTCAAGTACTGTATTCCTTTCCATCCTACTCTGTTCCTAGGAGAGCAGCGTCTAATATCAATTGACCGTCTTTTAGCTTTTCTAGAAAATATAGCGATTTTACACCAACTATAGCCGAAATGCTTTTTTGGTACATGGGTTTTAAATAATTTTAGTTTACCTAGTTTGGCGCAGTATGGCCATCGTAGCCCTTGCGCCATAAAACTCGCAAAGAACAACCCTTTGGGGTGGGAATCGAACTGATGTTCGTGGGAAAATAATCGAATCAGTTTTAACTTCTCGAAGCCTTTGTCTTTTTAACACTGGTACTTTAACTTATTTTAGCGCCTCATTCTTATCACCGACCTCCAACGACCTCTCCATTGGTAGTGCCTCGTTGCTGCCTGACTTCTCATGGAGTGTAGATCAGAAACCTTATGGTAGCGATCACTTTCCCATTGTTTTAAAAAGCACAGTCTCTTTTAAGCCATTACAAACTCGAACTCCGCGCTGGAAGTTGGAAAAGGCTGACTGCGCCACTTCTAAAAAGGAGTCAGAGTTGCATCCAGATACATTAGCTAGCCTAGATGTTAATGAAGCCTGTGAAGTTTTGACTAATGTAATTGTCCAAGCAGCACAGCGCTCTATTCCAAAAATGTCAGGACGCTTACCATCAAAACCAAAGCCTTCGTGGAATGAGGGGTGTAGCCTAGCTCGTAAACGGCAAAACTGTGCATGAACAATAGTGCGCCGTTACCCAACAGTTGAAAATGTCATTAACTTTATAAGCTACGTGCTAAGGCCCGCTGTGTAAGACGCCAATAAAAAAAAAGAAAAACAACACCTGGATGTCGTATGCTTCCTCAGTCAACAGTTCAACAGGTTAAAAGTCGAATGGGACAGGGTCCATAGAATTAGAGGGGATTACCGTGCACTTACCATCCCTCTCTTTACACTAGATGACAGTCGTGTTCCCACACTAGATTAGCTGGCAAATATTCTCGGTGAACACTTCCAGTCTGTTTCGGGATCTGACCATTATTCATTCACCTGTCTGAAATACAAGGCTGCTAAAGAGAAAGCACGAATAAAATGTACTGGAGGCTCTAAAGAGGGTTATAATCAACCTTTTACCACTAAGGAACTGATGATCACCCTTGGCAAGGGAAAGAGTTCGTCCCCTGGTCCAGACCTTATTCATTACAGTATGCTTGAGTATTTACATCGTGCAACAATGGCTATCATTTTATCATTTTTTTAACTGTGTATGGAGCAGTGGAGCTTATCCCACTCTCTGGAAAAGGGCAATTGTGATTCCTTTGCTAAAGCCTGGAAAGGATCCATCATCACTTTCCAGCTTCAGACCCATTGCACTAACCAGTTCCCTTGGAAAAACGTTTGAACGAATGGTAACCTCTAGATTGGTGTATTTCTCAGACCAGAAAAACTTCGACAAATTCCAATGTGGGTATCGGACGGGACGATCAACTGTTGATCGCCTTGTTCGCCTAGAAAAAAACAGTCAGGGATGCCTTTTTTAACAGACAACATTGTTTATCTGTGTTTTTCGATATTGAGAAGGCATATGATAACACATGGCGGTACGGAATTTTAAGTGATTTAGTTTCAGCTGGAATTCGTGTGAAAATGCTAGATATTATCAAGAGGTTCCTCGATGAGCGCTCGTTCCAAGGGAAATTGGGCACGACACTTTCTGGAACTTTTGTCCAGGACAATGGTGTTCCCCAAGGGTCGGTGCTGGGTGTTATTTTGTTTGTGTGATCACAAACAAAATAACACTCACTCTCTCTCTCTTAGACAGGTTCTTCCCCGATCTCTGTCTAATGCACTTTATGTTGATGATGTACAAATTTCCTGCTCTTCGTGTAATTCAGCTATCTGTGAACGCCAAGTTCAACTATGTATTAATGGAATGGCACGTTGTGCAGATGAAAATGGTTTCCGTTTTTCAGCAGAGAAAACAGTCTCTGTTCTGTTTTCTCTTCGAAGGGGTATCGTTACAGAACCCACTCCAAACTTTGGGAGGTCAGACCTTAAACGTACATCCTGAGCATAAATGTTTAGGGGTTATTTTTGATAAGAAACTTAGCTTCCGTGGTCACATCTTGCAACTAAAAAAGAAATGCCTGCTAGCATTGAATATTTTAAAAGTTTTTTCTTCTAAGTCCTGAGGTAGTGACAGAAGGTGCCTGCTGCGTTTGTATCAGTGCCTTGTTCGATCGAAATTAGATTACGGTTGCATGGTGTACAGTTCGGCACGGCCGTCTCTTCTTCGGATCTTGGATCCTGTTCACCACCTGGGACTACGACTAGCAACGGGGGCTTTCCGGACCTCTCCAGTTCCCAGTATCTACGCTGAATCTAATGAATACTCTCCTAGAAAAAGACGTCTGTTCTTGGGCCTTCAATATTACTTAAGAGTTGGCTCCATGCCTCAACGTCCTGCACTCGAAGTGTTTCTAGACACGCGGTACGAAAGGACGTACCAGAACAAACGTTCTGTTATACCTCCTTTTCCTCTGCGCCTTAAATCTGAGGCCAAGACTTTTTCAATAGACTTATCGAGTCCGGTAGCAGCGTTGCCCAGCCCAGTTGCACCCTGGAACATCACACCTATTCCGATTATTTTTTCTCTTTCCAAATATGACAAGAAGAATGTACCAGCGGAAGATCTTAGGCAAGAGTTCTTCCAAATCTCCAAAAAACTACAAAAACTTTGTACAGTTTTACACGGATGGAACGAAGGGGAGCACCAGTGTTGGATGTGCTGTAGTCGGACCGTCATGCAGAATTGTAACGCGTCTCAGCAACCAAGCCACCATCTTTTCTTCAGAGTCGTATGCCCTACTGGTATCTGTGGATGCTATCATCAAAAGGAATATCAAGGCCACTGTAATTTTCTAAGATTCTCTCAGTGCACTCCGTGCACTTGCATCCCTAGATCGATCAAAAGATGCTTTTATTCTGCTAATACGTAACAAGATTATAGCTGCCACAAACTCCAACATCACCATTAATTTCTGTTGGGCCTCTAGCCACGTCGGTATAGTCGGAAATGAGGAGGCCGATAAGGCTGCCAGAACATGTCAGGACATGGACACAGCGATAACCTGCATCCCATACCTGGATGGAAGGTCATCATTGAAAAAGTCGATTAAAAAGAAATGGCAGAAGGAATGGGACACTGAAGTCCATAATAAACTCCGTTGCGTGAAACCTGTTCTTTCTGAGTGGGCCAGTTGCCGACATAATGAGCGTTTTTATGAAGTTGTTCTCTGTCGCCTGATAATTGGTCACACTCAACTCACACATGGCTTCCTTCTGCGAGCAGAGGATGCTCCAATGTGTGAAGAATGTGGTGAAACACTCTCCGTCTTGCACATTCTCATTCAATGTCCGAAATATCATGAGGAGCGTCGCACCAACTCTTTGCGCTTTTTTAGAGAACAGATCCTATTCCACACAGCCCTTTTGCTGGGAGAGGAGCCTCTTGTTCCTTATAACCAAGCTTTTAACTTCCTAAACAGCATTGGCCTATTACAGCACATTTAAGTTAGTAGATTTTTTTGTATTGTCTGCATTTCACGAAAGATTTTAAACTCTCCCATATCATGCCTCACCTTTAACTAAATAGCACCGCAGTTTTTTCCTCTACCATTGTTCTGGCGCACTGAGGTCTTAGCAGTCGCTGCGCCATTAAAACCCAAAATCAAATCAAATCAAATCAGACAATAGCACCACCGCAGTGGTGGGACGTCAGAGAGTTGAGGGCGGGCCCCGAGCCTCTGATTTTCGCCTCGCAGCCAATAGGATTGTCGCACGAGTAGAATAAGAACGCCGAACAACCAACCACGAAGCCAGGAGCGAGAGCATAATGAGCCTGCCACGCCGTGTGGCTTTTATGCAGTCGGTGATCATAGTACAACAAATACCAACTTTGTTCCTCCGACATACACGGACAGCAGCGTTTCGGCGAATCGAGTAATACAAAAAAAAAAAAAAAAAAACAACCCCAAAGCCGGGTCACAGTGCTTATACATCACAGAAAAAGACAGTCTGCAAACAGATTCAAATGCGAGTCACCACCAGATCCGTGCTTCGAATACCGAACGGCAACGAGTTTTAAAGAGAAACTTGGCATGCAGCATTCGAACCGCGGATATCGTGGTGAATGATGTCTGGCAGACTGTCTTTTGTACGATGAATAAGCAGCGTGACCCTGGGCTAAAGTTTACGTAGCTCGGAAGTAACTCCTCCGCTTCGCACGCAGCGTACCCAGGTTTGATTCTCGCGGGCGGCGGACAATCTTTTTCAATGATTTAGAAATATCGACGAAAGTCACTCTATTCTTTACTTCGCCAACTACAACCTCAACAACTGCAGGTACAGCATCAACAACGGACGTCCTTTCAAGTGTTGAGGAGAGCACATAACAGCCACCGCTGTGATAAGTCAACGACCGATGCGCTGATCCATAAATCGGTATCTAGGTTATAATAGAACTTTAGTTTGCTGTTGAGTAACGCAGATCCCAGCAGTTCTCTAGACTCGACAACCGCGTTGGAGCCGAAACTCGAATTACGACTTTCGACACATGACACACGGCCTGTGCCTGGGGATCTGAAAGTTTATCGTGGCGGCGGTTTTTATTGCTCGCGCCTCAAATAAAGCGGGAATGCGAGTCGGGGATTCTCCAGGGGGGGCTTTGTTCTCGGAACGTTTGTTTCTTGGCGCCTGAATAGCGTTCACGAGGCGGCGATGCAGCGTGCCTGGACCCTATAGCAGGCGCAAGAACAAAGAGGCGCGGTGCCCGCAGCCCCGTCCATAGGAGAGGCGTTAAACAATCAGCGCTATGCAAATTGGCTTACGGTTCGTCGTAGGCATCTTTTCCGTACTCCGTTCACATCCCAAGCTGACAGTGTGGTGGAAGCTATACGTGCTCCTTGGACCAGCCATGCGTCTATCTTTCGTCACGTGATCGCACTCCAGTCCATAGACTAGACGCAAATGGCGGGGTCAGGCGGTGAAATGGAGGCGGCTGATTAGTCCGGCAGGCGCGTAGCTCCCACCGCACTGTCAGCTTGAGGGTGAACGGAGCACACTCCGTTAGCGCGGCATTTTTACGTTAGAAATATTTTGTGTTCGTCGCTTGTCTGTGAGCGCGTGAGCGTGTTGTGTGTGTGTATGAACGGCTCCGCACCCCCAACTGTGACCTTTACATTCCACCTACACTTGAAAGTAGATGAACTTTCGAGGCGTTTTGTTTTGAGGTGTTGACACTTCTTTTTTTTTTTTTTTTTTTGCCTTTCAATGGACGAACATGATTGAACACGGCGTCGATTTGTATTCGTTTCCCGCAAGACCTAAGTGATTACGCTTTCGTTTTCAATGTTGCCTCGACAACATTGCTATTATTTCGCTTTTTTTTATAATATGAAAATTATTAAATCTAGATATAATATTTGTGTGTGTTTGTAATCTTGTGTAAGCGGGTAGCTAGAAAAGTCCGAGCATCTCCTTTATTCGCAGAAAACGGAAGAAAACTTTAGACTTCCTCTATTAGTTGCTGCTAAGGCAGGGGTTGCACTTTTAAAGATGACGCGTTAAAATTGCATGATTCAAATTTCAATTTTATTAACTCGGTGAATGGCGGTTTTAATTTGCAAGGGTTACGATAATAACACATGCAAAAAACCATGCACATATTGTTTCATAAAAAAAAAATTAACATTAGTTTTGCGCAAGAGTGCTAGATATTTGTACAATGCACATGTAAATCTAGTCAATGCAATCCTTGATACGAGCCTAGCGATGACACCCAGGAAGTGTTTCGTTTCTCGCATCCCGACCGAGGTGCCCGCAATATGACGGAGGCATTTTGCGCAGAAGGCGCCGTGTAAGCGAGCTTTCGGTTACACGTCAAAAGATCCCCAGGTGGTCGAAATTAATCCTCAGTCCTCCGCTGGGGCGTGCCAGACGCCCGTCGTAGGTTTGGCACGTAAAACCCCCAAATCTGACTTTGTGTTTTGTTTCTGAAGCTGCCATTTGCGTTGTGTACTGAGAGTATAAAACGCGATGCTCAGTCAAAGCCGGACTAAAGTTGCCACAAAAACAAAAATGAAAATAAAGCTCAGCGGGTCGTCTTCTTGGAGTTGTACTGTCAAATAAACCATGAAGATCCCATACTAGCACAGCACCGTTGTAAAAAGCACTTAAATTTCGTTAGATGATATTGTATCTTTGTGCCATATTATCATCAAAATTTCGTTCCCCTTACTTTGTCTTGCCGCCGTAGAGGGTAGGTTTTTTTTTTTAAAGGATAAGCGTGTGTTTATTGTTATTTTTTTAGTGAATATTTCGCCTTCAGTCCTTCCTTCCCACTGTCTAATTACGCTGCTAAGATTTCATGCTTTGTGCAAACATTTTCAAAGGAGTGCTGCTGCAACTCAACGGCTTGTTAACCGAAGATCACGTTTCCGCATTACTTTGTGACACACTATAATTGGTTACACGACTACAAGTTCGGCGGAACCTGTACCACGGTGTGGCGATGGGCGACGCCACAGCCCAAAAAAACGGACCTCAAAAAAAAAAAAAGAAAACACTGCAAAGAAAAAAAAAAGATTTTTTAGACGGAGTAAATGGGACAGGTATTTTATAAACTAATTTTTCTACGAAAAAAAATTTTTGCGCAATATTTACACATATAGACGCAATTTTAAATGTTCGAGTGAGTAAGTTTTTTTTATGTATCATCATGTGTAAGACATTTTCATTAATTCTTAATCAATAGCTGTGAAAAAACGCGCAGGTTTTGTATGTGTTAGCAAATCAGAGGAGGAAAGGCAAACTCTAGATTGCTATCAAATAATCGCCAAGCGGTTGTGCTTCTTGTGTTCGAATAATGTTACAAGGAAGATTACCGCCTTTATAGATTATGGTAATTTACATCCGCTCTAGACAAAAAAAATGCTACTTCAGAATTAAAAAAAAATAACTTACTGTGACAATTTTCTGGATTATTATAAATTGACTTCTTGGCGATTATATCGCTAACCTGCTATTGCACTTAAAACCAAGGCGAACAGGTTAAAAAAAAAAGAAGCAAATTGTTAAAAAGTTGAGCAAAGAGGTTGAGTGGTACAGATAACAATAAAACAGAAGCCAACAACGAGCAAGGAAAAGCAAGGATTAAATAATCAGAATACAGTCAGTGGGCAGGCGAGCTGATGGAAGCTGATCATATTGACTTTAACCCGAAACTGGGTCTGTAGAAGGACATATTTTGTTTACATTGGTGGAAAATGCAACAAGAACAGACACATATCCTGACACGTGTCTGTCTCCGTTTCTTTTTCTACCAATGTAAATAAATTTACCTTCTGCCCCAGCTTCCGGTTGAACTCATAAGGACAAATTATTAGGTTGCTGTATATAAAATAGCTCCGTATAACTACACGGGTTCCAAATTTTCATTTAAAGCACATAAATGATTCACATGGCAGCAAAAAATAAACTAAGAAATGCATAGTATTATTTGTGCTGATAATGCTACATTTTAGGCTGTAATTAAAACAACGAATGGCTATTTTTTTACTTTTTTGTGATCCTCATGTCGTGTAATTTGTCTTTGTACATGTCTATATTTGTATCTCGACATTTTATCAACAACTTTTTTTATCACATCTTGTCTAGTGTTTATGAACTAATGTTTAGGGGTGTTACGCTTCAACTAAATGATTCTATTCACGAAATAAGCCTTCTAAATATGTAGAGCAGTGACAGACAACTAGTACACTTTTTTTCCTGCCCCGCTGGCTCGACAGATCTGTCCACTCAAGCGCAGAACTTCTCACGCTTACGTTTCTTTGTATACATACTTTCAACAGTCAGACTCACTACAGCACCTTCCAACGAAAGGCCTTCCGGATGTTTGCAGAAGAAAGCATCCGCGAAAACAAAAGCAGCTATATAAAACCAGAAGGAGGCCGAAGTGCCTTTTCTTCTGCGGCTAAATCAGAGCCCAAATCAACGATTAGTGATCGTAGGCAGGTTGGCGTGGCAAAGCGGACCCGAAAACAAAAGCTAACCCAACTGAAAGAAAAAAAAAAACTGTTTTCAATTAAGCTCGCCGGGAACAATGATATCGAATTCCGCTTAACGCCAGAAAGGGTCCCGAAGCTCCACTAATTATCAGCTTCCTTTTTTAGGCCTACTTCTCTTTTGTTTTCTTATTTTTCTTCCCAATAGGCGCATTGAGAAAAAGAACGAACAAACAGGTTCCTTCCCGTTTCACGAAAGGTGCATGCTATAGAGCCACTGCGGACCAACGCACTTTTTGCAAAAAGAAAAAGTCAACGTTTCCTTCACACCGAGTCTGCGCATAGCGCCTGCGCAAAAACCCGATTAGTGCGAGTAAATCATTTGTGCATGCGCCGTGCTTAAAGCAGCGCCACCGCAGCGACGTGACGTCAGAGCTGCGTGTTGGTGCACAGTCATTGGCTGCCCGGACATCTCGTCATCTTTCCGGAGCCAATCAGATCGCGGCGTTAGCCGATATGGGACGCTGAAGAACGAAGCACTAACATGATGTAACGAAGCACTAACATAATAAGGCATGCCCCGCGTTTTTCAGGATGTAGCCAAGCGTTCTCGCTTCGAGAGCTAGTCTGGCCACCGTGGATGGAAAACGCATTGTTTGGGCGCCAGTCTGGAAGCAGTGGGTACGCCTTGGCAATGCTTGACTATCAGACAATCTAACCAACCAAGATGGCGGCGCCGAGATTCCACACTTGCAAACGTCTATTGGACGTTTGCACGTGCGGCCTCTGGGCCCTGCCATTTTGGTGCCGATGTGGGTATAGATCGTTTGATAGTCAAGCAATGCCGAGGTGTACCCATGGTTTCCAGACTGGCGCCCAAACAATGCATTTTCCAACCACGGTGGCCAAACTAGCTTTCGAAACGGGGCTGCTTGCAAATCGTCTGTACGTTTTAGAGTCGTGACACTTGAGCCATCATTGTTGCCAATTATAATAAGCCTTATTTTGAAATCACAAAAAAACGTTTTTACGTCCTTCATAAGTTATAAAGCAGTAAAAAAAATAGTATATCGCTTGATCTTCCTCACAGCGCATCCAAAGCTCAGAAAGTCGTACTTTTCAATCATGACAACATATAAAAATTCCGCCCGTTCTGCACTAAGCATCAGAATGGCGGTGCCCACAAGGTAATAACGGAATAGAGTGGCCGATAAACTGAGCTTAGCTTGTTTATTTGATCTCGTGCGCGCTACGCAGAAGCTACAAGTGCGAGCTTATATTCCCGGATGATGCTCGAACTATACGAGGGCTCGTGAATGAAGCCGTGAATGCTCTTTAGTGCGCTCTTCACCAGCAACATGGTCGAACATACACCCTACACCGTCCGTCGGTAGCCCGAACCACGGTGTAAGATACACTCTTTAGGTGAGGACACGGCGGGGCTAATTGAGTGGCGCGAGGAATCAGATAGCGTTCGTTCGATGGGCATCCGAAAGGCTGCATCATTCCGCGGCCACCGTGCCCGCGGCTGACAGCGTCGCCGGCGGCCAAACGGCGAAACTGTGTGAGAGCGAAAAAAATTATCTCGCTGCCATGACACCCCGGTGCAACAATTTCGCCTGCTCATCGTCTGCCCCAAAAATATCCACATAACAATAGACCGATCTTACCAGCCAGTTTGACTACGCCACCGCTGCCGCAATGCACCGAGGGAGCTTCAGTCTTTCTGCACGTGCGACAACCTCGCTGGAGCCGTGCGCGTGAGGAGATTGAGGCGGCACGGGCCGTCTTGTGCACTGCTGACTGCCTCCTGCGAACTAAAGTTATGGCGGCGTCACGCATGCGCCAAACGCTTGGGGAGATCGGTCTGTTAAGAGTCGCTTTGCACGTTCTTGCTTCGTTTCGAATTGCGACGGAGACATTTGAAACTCCAGTCGCCGTACGCTACATGCAGTGAAGATTGAAGAAGCCGTATGCGGTGTTTGACGACGCGTTTGACGCGGCTTCAAAGCGGTGGCAATGAGCCGGAGATGCTTCGTCCAGAACTACAACTCAGGTCACCCTAGTTGCAAAGAAAAGGTCAGTTTGTTCAAGGTCCCATCCATCCCCACATGTCTGGAAGCGTGGGCTGAAGCAACTCCACGCCAGCACCGTCCGCTTGGCCCTAAAGATTTTGTTTGCATCAAGCATTTTACAAACGACATGATTATGAAAGTACGGTACTTCGCTTTGCTGTAGAAATGTTGTCCCCGCGATGTTTTGCCAAGAAAATATAAATCCCAACTTTAGGTGTTTATGGCCTGATGCTCACGAGCCGGAGACCTAGAAAGGGATGAAATTCCAGGGAAGCGCCGACACATACCCGCTTCGCCCGTTTGAATACTACGCCAAATGCCTCTGTTTTAGTGTCTTCATAAAACTGCTTTCGTTGCCGTTGAGCCACGAAACTAAAGGGCTGTTTATACTCCACAGTAACACCAACGAGCGCAAGCGCTCGTTCACGCTCGCTGACGCTGTCTGCCGAACGGGGTATCTATATATACTCCAACGTCAAGTTGAACGCGGCGCTGCGCTGAGCAGCTCGACGCGCGACGTTGTAGCTTACGACGGACTTGGACATGCTCTACGTTCAACGCTGTGCGTCAGCGCCGCCGACGATGGCTATCCCAGCAGCCCTCGCACGAGTGCGTGCCGGCAGCGCCGTGCCGGCCAGGGTGGCTCGATCGTCGGATGCCAAAAAGCAAAATGGCGCGAGGCGGAAGCGACCTAACGACTGACGAAGCGGAACAGCTAATCGAGGCGATCAAAGAACGCCCGTCAATTTACGACATGGGGTTAATCGAGTACAGGAACTCAATCAGAAAGGAAAACGCCCTGGAAGCCGTGAGAATAATCTGCGGTTTCAAAACTGATGAGTGATGCTTGCCTCGCAATAGAGATGCTTCCCTCGCGGCAGAGATTCTTTCCTCGCGGCGGAGTGCGCAGATATCTATAAGAAAGAAGAAAACAACCCAAAAAAAGCCCTGACAGAGACGGGACACATTCTCGCCGTCTGTTCTGTTGTGTGTAAATATCGCAATAAAGAGTAAACACAAAAATATAAATACAACTACCATGTCCCGCAGAAAGCAGAAATCAAAATCACCTGACAGTAATGTAACCTCTATTTCAGTCGACGATGTGGAAAAACATTGGAAGAGTATCAGCGATCGGTACGTCTGGAAGCTGCGCGCCCTCGAAGAGGCAACCAGGAGCGGGAGCGTCTTCATCAGACGCAAACAATGCCAGTTTACGGAGCTGATGCGGTTCTACGAAGACCATGCGCGTCCAAGCAGGTACGTGACAAATTTGTGCTGCTCTCTTGCATGCTGTCAGGGGCTTCGGAACCGAGAAGGGGGGTGGGGGGGGGGGGGGCAGTGGGGGCATGGCCCCACACCCAAAGCTGTTTCGACCGCCCCCCCCCCCCCCCTCTTTTAGCCTCCCACCACCCGTGAGGCTCTTGCATGTTGAATATATAGGGTGGTTGATGTCACCAGACTCGAAATAAAATGGACCGTAAAAATCGACGCCTGCTCGTAGCCTTCAAAACTTTTCGTCAAAGGTGTATTTTACAGGTCGGTTTTTCCTTGTAAAATTAAACAGCGTAGTTCTCTTTTAGTAAAAAATAGGGCCGAGAAACTTGCCAGGGTCTACGGCGGGCGGCAACCCAGACAACCAAGTCCAGTAGAGGGGTGTGCTTGGAGTTTATATTGGTAGATGGCGTCGGGAGCAGCGTCTGAAGGTCCAGCCGACCAGCGAAAGATAGCAGACGACACGAAGATTAAATCCTTTGGCAGGAAAAGCGCCGCCGTTGCGTTTTCTTTAACTTTAAGTTTTGCTTTTATTGTTCGCAATTATATTTTAACCGAAGGTACATTTTAAAAAGATTATATTCATTTTATGAAACCTCGGTGGTCGCGAGCCGTCACGATAAGGATGTAGCACCATCTATCAATACGAATGCCAAACACCCCGCTACTGGACCCCTGTCGTCTGCGTTGCTGCCCGCCGTACACCCTGGCAAGTTTCTTGGCCTTATTTTTAAAGGAAGAGATCTACGCTTTTTAATTTTACAAGAAAAAAACGACTTGTGAATTACACCTTTGACGGAAAGTGTAGATGGCTGCGTGGAGGCGTCGATTTTTACGGTCCATTTCAGGTCGAGCCTGGTGACTTGAACCACCTTATATATATATATATATGTATATGATACACTCTCTCGGATGCCTACCCTGCCGCAGCATAGCTTCAACAGCAAGAACAATCGCTTTCATTTGGATCTTAAGTTTTCATGGGTAATATGAGTGCCTCCACTGCAACAGGTTCGTAGAAATTAATGCCGAAGCATCGGTTAAACATTAAAATGCATCTATGTAAAAAAGCAAAAAACGAGCAGCCACACTTCGGCATGGCTTGTGATCGGGGATGTTTCTCCTCAGAGACCAGAGTCAATGCCGCTCAGCCCCAGAAAGTTGAGGATGGTCCTAAGCACTTTTGTCCGCCTCTCGAGTCTCAAGCCGGCTTGATCCAAGTGTCGAGGTTCCTAGGCCGCTCTTCAAAGTCCATGTCCTCCCAGGCTTGACGGCGGTAAGCGTTGTGTGCCTTGCGCTCTCAGCTTAGATGGCGGAGCGAGGGAGGGACGTGTTTGTTGCAGCAGGGGCATCTTGGGACGAATGCAACGATTGTGAGGTTGCGCTTCTTCCGCAAAGGGGTAACAGCACCCCCAGAGTGGTCCTATTTCAGCATACATGTTTCCGTTCCCCAATTCTCCTCAGTGCATGGATTTTGTCCTCGGGGTTGCACTCTTCCTTGTTCTTGGTGTCGTGGGGTGGGCGATATCGTTCCCATGAACCAGTGATGACAGGTCCACTCATTTATCAGTAGACCTCACTTTGCTCCCCGTTTACTGATTCATAGCATCTTCGATCTCCGTGCGCTGCATTGTCTCGAAACCAGCAACGTTTTGGGGCAATCCGGTGCACAGAGATCAAAGATTCAATGATTTATTCAGTAAACTGCAAGCTCAAAACCGGCAAGATTTTCGGCCACCACCGAGGAGCAGTGATTCGGTACTCTTCGGTGGTGGAGCACCGAGTCGGTGCAACATCGAGCAGAAACTACGCTGCACATTGGTACTATGTTCTGGCACTATGAACTATGCTGCACATTGGGACCTACTGGACAAATTCCCACATTGTGTTTGACACTGCAGTTCGATAGGCGCATTTAGGATTACCATGATCGAGGGGCTCACGGTGTGCTGTTTTTTTCCTTGCGGTTGGTATGTTGGGAATCCATGGAAAGGTGTGCTCTAAGTATGGTGTAGTCCGCCCTTGGTAGAATGTGTTTGAGCGCTTCTCGTTTGGCGTGTCCCTTACGAAAATGGCAAATCTGGACTTATATAAAAAATGGCTATATAAAAAACTGGGCATATCTGGCCATATCAAGCACATCAATTTATATGAGCCTCATGTAGCCAGATCTGCCCAATTTTTTATATATCCATATCTAGGTCTGCCAAATAAGAGTATATCTGCCTTCCACATCAGGGCAGATATGCCCCAATCATATAAGGCAACCTTTATATACAGCTTTTTTTTTTATTCTTGCAGATTTGTTTGTTAAAAAGCCCTGAAAGCTACACTAATGCGGTTTCTGCGAGAGAGTTATACGCCCAGGGGGACATTATGTGGGTGGCTAATCTTTGCGATAAGTCAGCTAATTATTTGAAATTCGCTATTTAACTTTTCAATTAGTGAAAATAGACAAATGGTTCCAATTAGAAACTTGCTGAGCGTCGTCCAAAATTCCTAAATCAGTCATTTTCAGAAAAACTTTCAGCGCGTGAGAAGCGTAGTCGTGCACTAAAGTTACCACTCGTGGAGATGGTACAAGGCTAGCGGTTTGAGTAAGGCGCCCGCGCAATTTTTCCATCTCTTATCTAGCCCCAGCCTTGTACCTGGTCCACGAGTGGTAACTTCAGCGCACTACTGCGCTTCAGACGCGCTCAAAGTTTTTCTAAAAATGGCTGATTTAGCGGCTTTGTACGACGTTCAGCAAGTTTCTAATTGAAACCATGTGTCTATTTTCACTAATTATAAGTTAATTAATGAATTTTAATTATTTAGCCGACTTATCGCAAAGATTAGCAAACTACATAATGTTCCCCTGGGAGTATAACTCACTCGCACAAACCGCATAAGTGTCTAGCTTTCTTCACGTCATCTTTTAAAACAAATCTGAAAAAAAAACGGTATCCATGCCTTGCACGTACGTCCCATCATGACGTCGAACACCGGTATCCACCATGCTGGTGGTTGACTCTTCGACCATTCACAGCGAGAGCAATGGTAAACTGGGACGCGCTCGGCTGTAGCAATTACCCGGTATCCCGACGATCGTCCGATCATTTCGTCGGCATGAACCATGTGACAGAGTGTCCGTCAAGTTAGAGAAAGTACGAGCGGCAGTAGAGGGATACGACCGCGAATTACCGAGTTTGCGGCACGCATCTCATAGCGGCGAACAACTGCATTTTTCTACCGTAGTTTACGTTAGCGCACGCCTTTGCATCGGCTTTTGCCCATTTGTGGTGTAGATGCCCTTTGCCTTTCGTTAGATAACGCCGTTTCCCTGTTTCCAGCACACCTTCGGGGCTCCCGGCCGAGTACGGGAGATTGTCGCGCCTCGAGCCCGGCCAGACGGCGATCGGTTGGCGACGGCACCCGTGTGCAAGCTCGCCGAGACGCCGCCGTCAGGGGTTCGGTTTGTGCCTTCCGCGAGACGGTAACCTTTGCAAGGAGCGAAAGTATGTAGGCAAGACGGTTAGGAAACATCATAATATAAACCCTGAGTCAATGAGAGTTGTCCGTTATTTGATTTATCCTTATCTCATAATTTAGATTATAACGGTAAAAAGCGTTCTTTACCAGTATTTCGCAAAATCGTAACAATATTTCTATAAGGGAGTCGTAAAGCCGCTCGTCAAATTTTAAAAGGTGTAATTAAGATTCTTTGTTGTTGTTGTTTTTTTTTGGCGACACGTCAAAACTTTGTCGGTGGCATATCGAAACTTTCTGCTTGTAGCGCAATCGCACCATTGCCGAACCATTCTGCACAATTATTCTCCCGGCTGCCAGGACATAGACACGGCCTAATTCTAAAGGTAATCGGGAAGAGGACCTTTAGGAAAACGATCAATTGTTGCGAAGTAGGTTGCAGTGCACTTACGTTGACGAGACGGGACTTGAAAAGTGTAATCCGAGATAAATGTGGACACGGCAACGGCAGAACCACCACTCAAGCGCAAAAACGAGAAGGAAGGTGTCCGTGAAGATTCAACATGATGTAGCACCAACTGTCATTTGTAGAACATAAGACTAAACGCATCACAAACAGTTCTTGGGCTTCTTCGAAGAAATAGCTTGCAGAAGCCGACATCCGTAGCAGCCACGCAAGGCGCCACACCAAACTAGATCCGGACGAACGAATTCCGATATTGCCAACGTCATCCGTCAAACTACGTGACCACGCACCCTCTACCATGCTTTTAGCTTAGGGAGAAAGGAAAAAGGAGAGAACGGGAGTGCACGAACAAAAGGTTTATCTTATGGAGAATCAACGACCACAACGAGCGGATTTGTCATTTGTACCCAAGGTTGACAGCGCAATGAATGCTATGTTTGGCCTTAGGCTCCAGGCAAATGCCATGTTCTGCTTTATCATTAGCTTCTAGACTGTAGTCACGTGACCCTAACCGGAGACAGGATTGGCCTAAAACATGCATGTGTCTACCTTGCTTTCAATACAGAGGGAACATACAGCTCTACGATGTCCAGCTTTTGAACTTCCAAAGAAGCTGTCCAGCTCGAAAGTGATCCAAAACGATGCGAGTTTGAAGTTACTATGTTTTACGCTGTATAACCGACATTATAATTTTAAATTAAAAAATTCATTCATTTATTCATTCATTTATTGTACCCTTAAGGGCCCTTCTTCAAGGACATTACATAAGGGGGGGGGGGGGTCATACATGAAAAAAATACAAAAACAAAGCACCAGGTGTTGCAGCTAACAATGCTGCACTTGCATAAGCGCAGCATTGCAAGTGCAGCATTGCTGAGCTTACTGCGCGACTATCTTTTTGCTCACGATGTCCACAAATAAATAGATAAATAAAAATGTATATATATTTTTACCAATAAATTTAAAATGATGTGCACCCTTTAGGTTCGCGTTTTTAAATTTCAAAGTTTTTTACGAAAGAGTTACACATAAAAGACACCACGGAGAGCACATCTTCCGACTTTCGACACACCATGGATCGCCGACGCCCGCAAACGAACGGATGCGATGCTGCGCGAACGGTTTTTGAAAGAGGCTGCCTAGGACGTACTCCGGGCGCAACAGCTTTTCAGCCGTTCGAAGGGAAAAGGATTCGGGACGACGAAGTATCGTCTTGCATCTGCAGTAAGCTAACGGTTCGTGTCTCCCCGCTCAATTTATCGGGGAAACATGAACAAAATTAGTTTCACTGCTAGATTTAGCGGGAAAATTTACGTCACGTGACATACGTGCAAATTCAATTTCTTGCTCAATTTAGCGGGGCGGTTACACCGATCGCGACGCCGACACCACTTAACTCGAAAACGGGCGCCTAAGAGCTGGGATCTAAAATCCATTATTTGATTAATTCGCTTTCCGATCGCACTTCGTCATATTGTCACACGTGAAACATACAACCGAACGTCATTTGTCTTTCAATCTTCAAAATGCACAATTGATTAATTGGTCCAAATACCTAGAATAACTTCACTTTAATGATGTTAACAATAGTTAACCAATTACATGAGACTCATGTAATATAGATCAATCAACTAGTGTCTTAGCGAGTACATATGACTTTTTGCTTGCAGGACCGAAATGGGCCAATATATCATTATCAAGGGCTATATCTGCACGCGTATATGGCGATATATGGCCGTATTTAAGGACTTATATGGCCATATCTGGCAGTATTTGCCCTTTTAAATGGCGAAATATGGCCGCATTTGCTCCCACATATGGCAGAATATGGCCATATTTGACTCCTTATATTAATCATAGATGGCGGTATATAAAATATATCAGGGTTATATTTGAAATTTTTGTACGGGGTGCTTTTGTCCTCTTCGGTGACCTGGTCTGAATGGCGGCAGCCGCCATCAACATATGTACATGCCTTCTGTGTCAACCAAATAGAAGGCAGCGCCCAATCCATCGATCGTGTTGGATGCATCCATGTAGGTCAACTGATTTTGGGGGGTCTTTGGGAAGCTTTGGTGCCTTTTTTGTGTGTATTTTGACACAGTTCTGTCGCTTGGCTATGGACATCGGGCCCATGTTTGTTGGTGCGGTAGTCAGCTGTGTCAGATTGATTTGATTCCATGATGCCGTCGGCAGCGCTATGACCAGGAGGTGGTTACGTTCATGGTCGCAAGTTTAACAACGGCTCGGCCCTGTTTTGTCTGTTCACGTGCCTGGTGCGTCCCCAATTGTTTGTCGAGGCTGTCCCTCTACTTGGGGACGTGGGGTGCATTCGCACAGTTCGTTCAGCTTGGTGTGCTTAAAGGGATGCTGAACCAAAATCTGGATTCCACAAAACACCGCGGCAAAAGCGTGCAACGGGATGCTAGAAACACCAACACAAGGCTAATACAGAAATATCTCGAACGGATGACCGTTTTTTTGATAAAAGGAGGCGTATTCGACAGGCACATCTTGTTTCTCCGAGAAGGAGAGGAAACGGCCTCGCGCCTTCTCCGCCTCGCTGCCTTGTGGGGCAAAACGAAGAGAGGAGAAACGAGATATCTTGACGTCAAGCGCCTCGTCGGCCTCGTTTAATCTCGACCTTTTTTTTTTTTTCAAGAAATACGGCCGTTCATTCGAGATATCGCCTTACGAGTAGTGTTGTAGGGATTGTAGCGTCCCGCCTACAGCTCCTGCATTGTTTTCTGGAACTCAAATTTCTGTTCACCATCCCTTTAAGCAGACTCGTGATTGCTCTCCTGGCATCGTTGAGTAGTGAGTCGGGTTTCTTTCAGTGTTTCTTGAATAGGCGGTAGGATCAGAACTTTAGTTCTGCCTGTTTTCCCACCCTGCAGGACTGTGTGCAATGTGGCAGCCTCACTGGAGCCTTCCACCCCGGAATCGTTTTCAATAAGCATGGTGGACTCGCTGGACAGAAAGGAGCTCGCTGAGATGACCCAACAGGCAAACACCAACTTCCTCCCCGCAGAGTCTCCTGGATCATCCTCAACCTCCTCCTGGGATAGGGGCCACAGTCGGGTTCCATAGCCCAGGATTGCTAAACGCAAAAAAGACCAGGACACAGTCGAGCAGGAGCTGCTGAGACACCTCAACACCAAAATGACTGGATCGGAGGCCCTGGAGTACTCAACTGGAGCTGCCAAACAGCACTGGGACAGAGAAACTTACGCCCTCTTTAGTGCTGATCTCCACAGGCCTATTGCAGAGTATTAAGTGCGCTTTCAGAGTAAGCAATAAAAAGGAGTTGTTGTCCACTCATATTTTTACAGCAGCCGTTTCTTTTTCTGCAGACAGCAGGCTTCCTCTGTACACTTGGTTATTGTTGGGACAAGGGAACATTACCAGATGCGCAAACAAAATGCAATATGTCAAAAAGGGAAACGTTTCGGGCGGACCTTTTATCAAGCAGTCGTCGGTCGCCAGAACGTTCGGTTCACTGCCGCTATAATCGGTTATTATCAGTATCACCGTCCATAGCTGTGAGTAGAAGAGCTCTAGAGGTAAAAAGCATAAAAAAAGGAGAAAGGTGTGTCTAATTTGAAGAAAATTAAACTGAAAATGCGCAACCCTAGTTATATTACATAAACCATGATGGGGAACTGCTGTGCCATTTGCGCCAAACTGTGCCAGAACGAACAGCCTGCTACATGCTACTCTATAGGTTGTATTTGTGCAAAATTTGCGCCATTATCTGTGCCAAAAGGAAGCTGTTTTCGAAAAAGAAACTGTCTGGCACGTAGCATTGTTGGCGATGCCATTAAAAACTAAGTAAGCACAATTTTTTTTTCTCGGATGCCTAAGTATTACGTGTGAAGAGTAGCGTCACTCGAATATTCAAATTTTCGGATAGACGTTTCAAATAATACGCTATTTATATTCTCTGCTAAATGAACTGCAGTATTCATAGTTTTCGATGTGTTGATCGCGGCGGGTTAGCCGCTTTGAGTGCGCTTCTCCCTAAAAACGGGTGCACTGCGGAGAAGCAATACCCGCATAGCTGACACCGCGATCTTGCGACTCGCTTCCCCGCAGCGGAGCCGCGCGCTTATGCAAAAACACTTCTTTAAAGTAGTCTGGTGCACGCAAGCGTCTAGTGCATGAAAGAAAGGAAAATAAAAGACAGGAGACTTTGCAATTGTTATTTACATCGCAATAAAATATTCCAAATTTAACTGTGGCCAGTGTGCAAGAGAATATGTTAGGCAGCGATGTTCTAGCAAGCTGTGCTTATGATGTGTGCTTGTTTCTTCTTTTTTGAAAATTCAAAGTTGAACATAGCATTTACATACAGCAAGAAGATTTATAAATCCTTTCAATTAGGTTTGATGGGGCTTTTTTAGAGGTTTAATTTTATGTAATATCCCGGTTACTCGCAATCCCAATGTGGGTATTGGACTGTCTGAGGCCAGTCTATAAATATAGCTAGATTAAATTTAACAGAGCTCATAAGTGGGAAATTAGAAGCTTAGGAACAACGTATGCAAGTTCAGCTGAATATTTGTTTCAATATGTTGTAACAGTAGTGAAAGGCGTAGCAACAATTCAATATGCAATTCAAAGATATTTGGCCAAAACCACTATTCAATTTAAATTTGCTTCGAACCCGATATTCATTATTTGCACAGGCTTAACGAAAAGTTATCGGTTTTGGTGTGAACGGAGCTCACATCGATCGTAACATATTGTTAGCGCTATTCATCATGATCGGTTAGAGTTTATAGAGCAGCTAAGTATTCAGATCGGTTAATGTTCATAGAGCAGCTAAGCGGAGCTTAGCTGCTCTATGAACAGTAGCAAGAGGAGCGTGATACAAACAATACAAAGTAGCCAAAAACATCTTTTTTATGTCAAACACAGGCGTCTGCAAAATTACCGCCTTATGATTGTTCAATAAATAAATATTATTCTGTAGCGACCAGGCCCCTCTAGGTATGACACTTTAAATAGCCTCCCAACACTCCAACAACTGCAGTTTTTTCCACAGGCTAGCTTTCACAGATTGTATAAAATCTTCTGACATGAAAGCACAAAACTGCCTGCTCCAAGAGTGGAAATATCTGCTCCAAAACTCGTTGTTCCCTGCTACAAGGGCTGCTCCAATTCACCACTTGTCAGCTCCACCACTGATAAACTGTGCCACCATTACTTTAGGCAAAACTAAGAAAATGTTATGTATCTTTGTTTATTCATATTCAATAGTTTACAAATAAACTACTGATAGTTTAGCATTACTAGTACAGACATAACACAAATCAAATACTAACAGTAGGGACCATCAAAGTTACGGAAGGCAGCACTATTTAATAAACATACCAGAAAAAAAATGAATGCATCACAAAATATTACACATGAGGTTGAAAGGAAGAGTGTACTGCATCTTGTAGAAAAGCCGTACTGATATTCAACTACTATCAAGTCCGTTATGCACTCTAGTACTTTGCATTTTCAAGAAAACCAGACAGTGCATTTCCCACCACAAAACAAAGCCAGGCATTGTGGCGAGCACAAACTCTGCCAGAATGTAGCTCTAGGAGTTGGAGCAATGAAGCGTCGAATTGAAAAGTTATGAGCAATTATTGAAAACGTAATGAGAAAATGGCGGTGGACGGTGCACATGAATACATTGAGATGAATGAGAGATGCAACTAGAAATAGGCCCCATTTGTTTTTTTATTAAAATTTTTCAATATTTGCCCATAACTTTTGATTTTAATAATGCTCCATTCTGAAACATTCGCATCTGGTTCCAACTACTAGGGCTACATTCTGGTGGAGTTTGAGCTCGCCGCTATGTCCACTTCATTTTTGCGGTGCAAACGACAGGTAGTACATTAAAAAAAATGGGACACAAAGAGAAACACACAGTACACTTAGAAGAAATGGGACACAAAGAGAAACACCCAGTACACATAAAAGAAATGGGACACAAATAGAGGTGAACATCAAGGTTACTGACCACAGCAATCTTAAAAAAAATAGTTTGTACAACGAAGAAGAAAACATATCACAAAACATTACATGTCAGGTTGGGGTCTCGTAGAACCCGTCACACGTAAACTCATCACAGCCAACTCATCATAAGTGAACTCGTGAAATATTGCAAGTGGTCATAGGCCAGCTCGTACAGAGAAAAGATGGAACAAAGGGCAACTGGAATTTGTCCACTTCGTCACAATTTACACTTTAAACGATTATGCATTTGCAACTAGACTTTAATAGGTGATTATAAAAACTTTACAGCATTTTTTTTTCTTAAATACGGTGGGGTCCTATTGTTGGCGACAAGTGAAGGATGCGGTAGAAGCTCTGCTTCCATTAAGGGCTCGTTACCTTGCGCCATGCTTTGGTTGTGCGTGCGCACTTATGCTGTTAATAAAAGAAAAATTGCAATGGGTGGGGAGGGGTTAGCTTCATCGTTACGCTTTTACAATGTAGGCGACAATGATGTCCAAGAATCAAACGACCAGAAATAACCATTTAACTGAAATTAAGGGAACGTTAAAATCTGTGTTTATTTGCAACATAAGGTAAATATGAAAGTTGAAAATTGATGCAAAGTGCAAGTTAAAGCCGAACATTTCGTGTGATGCTTTCGGCCATCAAAAGCGGTCGAGCACCCTTGTGGTCTTCCAGTCCCCTCAAGACATGCTGATTGACAGTCTGGTACCTGTTTTGTCAGTAAGTTCCAATAAAAAAAAAAACTTCCGAAAAGGGTGTAATAACGAAGTAGTGCTTTCTTACACTGACGAGAGGGAAGACCAAAACAACAAAATATGCGTTTTGTTTCTCGGCATTAACAACAAAGGAAAGTCGAAGCTAAAGGTAAGATCGAAAAGCCCAACACAAACGTTGCCTGCAAACAATTAAAAAGAGAGGTTAATTTTCAAATGACAAGGTCGATGCAACCACTTTTTAAGTTAAAGCCAGTCCTCCAGCCAAAACTGAAAGGTATGTAATCAATTTTTTAAGAACCAGAAGGTCAGTGCGACAACTTTCCCTACTACGGGTTCACCTAGAACGAGATTCCGTCTTAGACCAGTGACCAGTTTTTGTATGACAAGTTGGCTGTGACGAGCGGGCCTTTTCTCTTAAGCCCTGTCCGCAACTCTGGCCTGCCAAAAAATAGATCCTCTTGACGAGACAAAGTAGTCTGCCAGTAGGTCCTTTATGCCAAGTGCAGTAGGACTGCTGGAGTTGGGCCCCGGGACCCAGTTGGCCCACAGCCGTGATGTGTGCTCGCCAAGCGCCATTCACTCTTTGGCCCCTCCTTTCTATGTCCTTGTTGCCAGGCGGGCAGTACGCCTCATCTTCCATCAAAAAGTTATGCAGGCAGACTGCTGCCTTTATCATACCCTCACAGCGCTCCATGCTACCATGCATCGGGCCCAGGAACGTGCGCCACCGGGAGACTAGGATACCGAAGGCATTCTCCACGGTACGCCTTCCGCGAGTGAGTCGGTAGTTAAAAGCTTTTCGTCGCCTGTCCAGTCCTCTTCCCAGAAAATGACGCATTAGGGAAAGCTTCAACGGAAAGGCCTCATGCCCGAGGATGCACAGAGGTGGTGCTGGGCGTGCGACACTGGGGACTTGAAGGGAACTCGCAGCTAACGCCTTCCCAATGTTTGCATTTTTAAAAACTCTGCAGTCCGACTGATGCCCAGTGGCACCAATGTCCACCAAAGTGAATCAGCAGCGAGCATCAACAACGGCTAGAAGTTGCATAGAGTAAAACTTCTTATAATTAAAACATGTCGTCCCCGAGTTGAAGGGACATCTCATAGCAAAATTTTTCCCGTCATTAGCTCCAATGGCGTTCGGGAAATTCCATTTAGCCCCAAATTCTCTGCGCATCTCTTCCCACTTGGCAGCTTTTGGCGGCTTCAAAAAATCAGGTGCCAGCGTCTCCCAGATCGCAAGCAACGTCTTCCGCAGGATGGAAGACAGTGTTGCCTCGTGCATCCTGTAGCTGACACCAACCTGTCCCAAGGATCCAGGCGATGCGAGGAACCTGGAAATATTTCATGGATTGTCTGCATTAGAGAAGTGACTAATCAAAAGGTCTCATGATTGGCTACAACTGGGCCCCAATATAATCCCTACTGCAACTACATCCTGCTAAGATACGCTATTACAAATACACATCTGAGTGATGCTAATGCACAAGTGAGATTTTCTGAAAAAGTTTAAATATGGTTATCAAACATAGATTATCTCCAACCTGCGTTTGCTAGTATTTTTGTGAACCCTTGCAGTAACACTGTGCTCCATACAACCTTTAGCTCACAGGGAGCAAAGGCTACAGGCACGAGCTGGCCCACTCTATTTGCTTCGAAATGAGTCTTTCTTTAGACCTTTCCAATAAAGACTTCCTGGCCGGTGCCATTTGCAGAGTCCGTGCGTATGGGTCGTGACTCGCTATTTTCTCAAGCGATGAACATTCACATGCTAGTCTGTGGAGGTCGCAAGCTGGGCTGCAGATTTGTAAACATTGGAAACGCGTATACATGGCTTGCATGATATCATTCTACAGTGCTGGTGCTAGTATTGTTGGCTGGTGCTATTCCCATGACCGTCTGTACTTCTGACCTGCCAACAGAAGGGCTCTGTACGGACCCCTTCCAGCAGTGCCATGTCATGGCTGGCGGTGGCTACAATTATGGGATGTTTGGTTGCTGGCTCGAAAGCCTAAAGATAAAGAGCCCAAGGTCTCCAGCACCAACTGTGCTATGTAAATTTATAACGTTGTTTCCAGTCTAGACATTTTTGGCTGCATGATAAGCGCATTGCGCCCTATTTTGAAAGAAATCAAGGTTGCGTGCATTCTGTTTCGCACATGTTAAATGAAGTAAATGTGAAAACAGTAGCTATTCTTCCAAATACCCTTTCGCAAAAAAAGTAACAGTGCCATTTTCACGTTCGTCCACCACGACAAGTATACCAAGGAAGTGCCTGTTTCGAGACATTCTTTACATCTGCACAATCCGCAAATACAACTGGAACACCATTAACACAAACTATACTTACTAAACCACATCTAGATTAGGGCACAGTATTGCCACGTAAAAACAGGTTTCGCCAGCAAGTCCTTACTATATGTTGCTATACCGGCTGCCGGCACAATATCATTCACAGAATTATAGTGACAGGCATGTAGCCAGGCCCGCCCATGGCAAGGCGTTGTCGGCGGAGTGTTCGAAAGCGCCGGAGAAGAAAAAGGGACGTCCGAGGCTCCACTGCGCCCGGCGCAGTAGAGCCTCGGTTGTTTAATCTAGAACAACGTTCACTCGGGCGTTTTCTACAACCCGTGTGGTTGTGGCAGCTGTCGGCTCTGCTACAGAATCCGCCCCCCTAGTGTCGTGGAACAACCCGTATGGTTGTGGCCCACGTCACGGTCCTTTGGGGAGTCGGTGATTTGACGGAGGCTTTTGCTTGAGTAGGTGTAACGGCTGATGGATGGTGCAGGAGAACAGGGTCCGTGAAGAGTGCAAGTAAGCGGGTTTCACTCGATCGAGTTTGACAACGTCATGACGACCATTGATGTTGACCATACAAGTTTTGTCGGTGCGTGAAATGACTTCGAATGGTCCGTCATACGGGGGAATGAGAGGTGCGCGTACTGTATCCCGTCTCACGAATACGCCAGTGCACGTGTCCAGATCTTCACTTATGAAAATCTGTCTCTGTGTTTGTTGTCTTGGTGAGACTGGCCGTAGAGAATTGAAGAATTTTCTCATCTCTTCAAGGTATGAAGGCATGTCAGGCTGTGCGGATGGTGTGCACGTAAAGAAATCTCCTGGTAATTGAAGTGTAGTGCCGTAAACCAGTTCGGCTGAGGTGCAGGTTAAATCCGTCTTGAAGGTGCCCCAAATTCCAAGGAGAACCAGAGGAAGATGGTTGACCCAATGGTTTCGATCTTCTCTAGTCATGAGTGCCGTCTTCAGTTGGCGATGTAGGCGCTCAACCATACCATTTGCGGCAGGATGGTAGGATGTCGTGTGTATGTGGCGCGCGCCCAAGATGTTGGTGAGGGCCTTGAAAAACGCGCATTCAAATTGTCGGCCACGGTCGGTCGTGATGATAGATGGACAACAGAGCCGTGAGATCCAGGTGGTTATAAATCTGTGGGCGACGGTCTCTGCTGTGATGTCCGCGAGTGGAACAGCTTCAGGCAATTCCGTGAATCTGTCTACACATGTCAAGATGTAGCGAAATCCATTGGATGATTGTAGCGGGCCCACGATGTCTATATGTACATGATCAAATCTGGCATCCGGCGGTCGAAATGGGTGGAGCGGTGTCTTTGTGTGTCGAGACACCTCTGAGCGTTGGCATTTGCAGCAAGTCTTCGCCCATAGACGGATGTCTGCGTTGATCCGGGGCCAGATGTATCTTGAAGTAACTAGGCGTTGTGTGGCCCGAATTCCCGGATGACTGAGGTCATGCAGAGCGTGAAAAATGGCCTGACGAAATTTTGGAGGAATGTAGGGTCTGGGTGTGCCAGTCGACATATCGCAAATAATCTCACAAGTGCCGAATGGCAATGCAATGGACTGCAGCTTGAGAGGTGTTGATGACGTGCGTAGCTTCTGCAGTTCGGCGTCTTCCTGTTGAGCCAAGGATTCCGAAAAATTGACAATTGGAGATGGGGATACGTTTCCAATGCGAGACAGTGCGTCTGCTGGCGTGTTGGCAATACCGGCGACATGGCGTAGATCTGTAGTATATTCTGCAATGTAAGCAAGGTGTCGAATATCTCTTGCAGAATAAGAGTTGTGGTTTCCGGCGAATGAGTAGGCGAGAGGCTTGTGGTCGGTCATCACGTGAAACACTCGGCCTTCCAAGAAGTACTGGAAGTGGCGAACTGTTGCGTAAACTGCAAATAGTTCGCGTCCGAACGAAAGTTTCTGAGAGAAAAATGCCAGTGGGAGCCACTCATTGTTGTTTTGCTGTTGCAACACTGCTCCTACTGCAACTTCCGAAGCATCAACCATGATGCGCGTTGGAGCATCATTTCGAGGGTGCACCAAAGGTGTGGCGTCGGCAAGGGCATTTTTTACAGCGGTGAAAGCCTTTAGTGCGCTGTCTGACCATGGTATTTCCGGGGAGGGTTTCTGTTGGCCACGTAGCAAGTCTGTCAGAGGTTTTATAGCTTGTGCGCAGTGTGGAATAAATCTTCGATGAAAGTTTATGAGTCCAAGAAACTCTCGCAGCTTCCTCAAAGATTTTGGTTTGGGGAAATCTCGGATCACTTGTACCTTGAACTGGAGAGGTTCGATGCCAGCAGGTGTGATGTGGTGTCCGAGAAATTCCAAAGCCGTTGCCCCAAGGGTACATTTTGCCACATTGATGGTCAGTCTGTATAGGCGGAGTCGCTCGAAGGTAAGGCGTAGATGTTCGTTGTGCTCTTCAGGTGATGCGCTCGCAATCAAGAGGTCATCCACGTAGGCGAAGATGAAAGGAAGTCCATGAAGGACTTCGTGGATGAACTTCTGAAAGGTTTGCGCGGAGTTGCGCAACCCGAAGGGCATACGGACATACTCAAAGAGGCCGAAGGGGGTGGTGATTGCCGTCTTCGGTATATCCGCCGGTTCTATTGGGATGTGGTGATACGCCTTCACCAAGTCTATCTTGCTGTAGATAGATGTGCCATCCAGGTGCTGTGTGAAGTCGTGGATATGAGGCAATGGGTACCGATCGGGCTGTGTTTGATTGTTCAGCGCTCGGTAGTCCCCACACGACCTCCAGTCTCCGGATCTTTCTTGGGGACCATGTGGAGGGGAGTGGCCCAGGAACTCTTTGAACTCTTTGTGCTCGAACTCTAGTTGGGCTACGCTGAGGCGTTCGCCCGATAGACGACGAGGGCGAGCAAAAGTGGGTGGGCCAGACCTGACAATATGATGTGTCACTCCGTGTGGTGGTAGCTCTGATATGTTAGACGTCTTCGTGATCTCTGGAAATTATTTTAGGATATCGGCAAAACTGGAAGCAGGCAGGATGTTTCGAATGCCAAATGAAGTTAAGTTGGTGAAGGCTCCATTGACCGCAAGGCGAGTTCTGTTGTCAGTCAGGCGACGGTGGTGCATACTGACATCCAAATCAAAGTGGGAAAGGAAGTCAGAACCTAAGAGTGGGTAGGTCACATCGGCTATGACAAAGATCCATCGGAAGACTCGGCGTAATCCCAAGTCTTGGGCCACCGAGCGCATTCCGTATGTTGGAATATTGGATCCCTTTGCCGCAACGAGGTGCGATCCGGGCTGTGGGTGTCGTCTTTCCGCTAGTGTTGGAGGAAGGACGGACATTTCAGCTCCGGTGTCGACCAAGAAGCGGCGGCCTGCAATGCGTTCTGTGATGAAAAACAGACGGCTTGCTGTTGGGCTTTGGTCACTTGCCGCCTCTAGTGACGGGCCGGAGCGTTTTCCTGCCAGTTGCATGGTTGTTCGCACTTGCGTGCCCTGCTGCCGAATGTCTGGTGGTACCAACAGGTATCGCCTTCTCGTCGTTGCGATGAACTGCGACGTCGAGATGATCTGCGCCTTCTTGGTTCACGCGATCTGCTTCTCGTGCTAAGGGCCGCGACGCTTGCTGTTAAAGCGTCAATGCGGGCTTCGAGGGCTCGGGTGGAGGAGCACTGGTGTGAAGTGTCCGTGACGCTCGACAGGCTAGGTGTAGCGTATTCGGCGACGCGATCGGCCATCTCCGCGAGGCGGTCAAGACTTATGTCTGCAGCTGGGGCGAGGGCCATGCGCATCCCTTGGGGCAAGCGATGGAGGAACAATTCCCGTAAAATGGGATTGTTTGCGTCAGATGCTTGCTCACCCACCAGTTGCCGCATGCGGTGAAGCAGCTGGGATGGTCTACGGTCACCCAACTCTTCGGTGTTTAAAAGCTGCTGAAGCCGCGATGTCTCCGACTCCGTCTTCCTGGCAAGGATTGTTCGCTTGAGGTGGTCGAAAGCGTCGTCAGGAGGTGGCATTGCCAGTATGTCGTCAAGCTCATCAGCCAGTTCTGGGGGGAGGGCCGACACGACATGATAGTAGCGTGACAACTGGGTGGTGACGTGCCGCAAGTGGAACTGTGCTTCCACTTGGGAAAACCAGGCCCGTGGATTTTTCGCCCAAAAGACTGGAAGGCGGAGCTGGACGGTGGTGGTCAAGCCTGCGTCGTCGGTGGAGTTGCCTGCGCTCCGGTTCATTGTAGTCGGACGTCCGGGTCACCAATTTGTTGGCGGAGTATTCGAAAGCGCCGGAGAAGAAAAAGGGACGTCCGGCTCAGAGCTTTGACAAAAGGCATATATTCTGTTATTTCGCGCGGCTCCCGAGGCCACGCGGTAGCGTGAGCTGGCGCGCTCACCGGCACTGCGCCCGGCGCAGTGGAGCCTCGGTTGTTTAATCTAGAACAACGTTCACTCGGTTGTTTTCTACAACCCGTGTAATTGTGGCAGCTGTCGGCTCTGCTATAGCGTCATTGCTGGGAGAGGAGGTCCCAGTAAAACAGAGTTTCAGACCGACTAACCCCCGACCCCGCCCGCCCGCCCCTGGCTACGTGCCTCGTGAGGGTTATTGCCAGGAATTTCGTTCTCGGGCCTAGTGTGCCGGCTGCCGTCAAAATATCTGCGCGGCAATGAAGATACTGCGCTAAACTCTATATTGAAAGCACATAACAATACGACATTTCAGCGTTGCGACGCTCTCTCTGGCCCTAAACAAAGCAGAGAAACTCTGTATAATTACCTGAGTGTAATCGCAAGCCGCTCAGCGGGAGAGACCGGCGAACGATGCGTTGCGAATGGACGAGACGATCGTAGACGAGAGCGAGCAACCTGCCGAAGAAGGACTTTGTCATCCTGAAAAAGAAAGACAAACATTTGAATTCCAGTTCTGTCGTTGATGCTGCAAAACGAATCTGACTTGATCTTCCCGGCCTTACCTGAAGTACATGAAATGGCACTCGGGGTCGCTCTCTCGCAGTTCCTAGACCAGGTGATAAAACTCGCCGAAAACTTTCCGCTTATCTAAAATGTCTCTTACGTATATCGTACGTATTCTCTTCCGTTGTACCTGACGCCACAGAACCACTGCAGCTATCTTTCGTTTCGTTTGCACGTCCACGTTCATGTTGATTCTGCAAAGCACACGACTGACACGACCGCCAACCCCGACTTCCGTGGAGAGAAGTTGGAATACAACGCCGAAGCGTAGGTGCGCCACTGGAAAAGCCCTGTGCGCGTGCGCAAATGTGGAAGCGCGTTGGCGAACGTTGGAGTATAGACACCGCCAAGCGAGCGGGTTCTCATCGCAGTCCGGTGCAACGTCATGGTCGACGGACATCGCGTTGCGCCGGCGAACGTTCGTCGCACCGACGTTGGAGTATAAACAGCCCTTAAGACAAACGACGAGACTATGCCGAAGCAACACACATACTACAAGTGCCGGGTTATAAGCACCGCACCACATGCACAATACGACTTTTTAAAAAAACACGTTTCCCTTTGAAAAGCGCAGGAGAAGAGGCCCGCCGACCTACGGGTCGACAAGTCATCTACTGGCGCCGCTTGAACCCATAGTGAGAGAGCGAAAGGGAGAGAGTGAAAAGCCAACTTTACCGGCACTTCGCGAGGAGCGAGCTGTCGTCACCTGAAGAGTATTATCTTACACCGTGGCCCGAACTGAACTCAGGCACTTCGTCGAATCTGACGCATCAAATGCCCGATTCACATGGTGCGATTTTACTTGCAATTTGGTTGCTGTAACGTCGCTCGTGTGCAAAAAAAGGAAAAAAAAAACACGGGGAAAGTTGCGGTGCCCGCAGCTGCGAATTCGCATGCAAAATCGCACCATGTAAACCAGGCTTTCCAGGGGCACCCTTAACCGCAGTTAAGTCGCCTTTAACTGCTGTTACGCGTCACCACAGTTATTACACTATACTCTCGAACCGCTATTTCAAAAGAAGTAGGGAATGTGTGTGCACAGCCTTGATGGGTGCTAAAGATACTCAAGCCCACGGGCGTCCTAGCTTTGACTGCATAGTCGTGGAATGTTGTCCGCAACTACAGTGTGGCAACTGTGCCTTAGCATAACCGCAGTTGAGTGTGCCCTCTTAATGAGAGCATACAAAAAAGAAAGCGGTTTACAACTCCCTGTAACGCCGAATTAGAGCGCAGCTCTTGAGGAGGAGGAGGGGAAGGGTGCTGAGGGGAAGGTATATCCTTCCTCCCTCCTCCTCACTTCTTCATCCTGTCTGCTACTCCACCCTCCGAGCGGCGTCGCCGTTGCCTCACGAGGGTCACGTGACCTCAAGGGGGTCACGTGACGTCACCGGTGTCACGTGACCTCACAGGGGTCACGGAACCCCTATGAGGTCACATGACGATGACGATGACGTCATCAGTGACGTCACGCGTCCCATAATGCACCGCGTGCTTACGCCGACGGCGACGCCGACGCCGCTCAAGCCGGAAAAGGGCGCCTAAAAGCTGCGCTTTAAAAACGGGCCTCAAAATTTTCTTATAAACTACTAACAACCAGTGACCTAATTGGCTTTCCAAAAAGTGAAAGCCGTTTACAATTCCCTGTAACACCGAATTAGAGCGCAGCTCTTGAGGAGGAGGAGGGAAGGGTACTGGGGGGGTGAAGTGACCTGGGGGGGTCACGTGACCTTGGGGGGTCACGTGACGATGCCGATGATGTCATCAGTGACGTCACTGATGACGTCATCAGTGACGATGACGATGCGGACTCCGATGACGTTATCAGCGATGATGACGATGACGATGCGGATGTTGGTGACGTCATCAGTGACGTCACTGATGACGTCATCTGTGATGATGACGATGACGATGTGGATGCCCCCCGAAGTCACGTGACACCCCCAGGTCACGTGACCACCCCCAGGGTCACGTGACCTCCCCGATGACGTCATCGTCACTGATGACGTCACCGGCATCCGCATTGTCATCGTAATCATCACTGATGACGTCATCAGTGACGACACTGATGACCTCACCGGCATCCGCATCGTCATCGTCATCATCACTGATGACGTCATCAGTGACGTCACTGATGACGTCACCGGCATCCGCATCGTCATCGTCATCATCACTGATGACGTCATCAGTGACGTCACTGATGACCTCACCGGCATCCGCATCGTCATCGTCATCATCACTGATGACGTCATCAATGATGATGACGATGACGATGCGGATCCGATGACGTCATCAGTGACGATGACGTCATCGGGGAGGTCACGTGACCTCGGCGGGGGTCACGTGACCCTGGGGGTGGTCCTGTCATCAGGGGGTCACGTGACCCCCAAGCTCACGTGACCCCCAAGGTCACGTGACCCTGGGGGAGGGGTCACGTGACCTTGGGGTGACCTTGGGATGACCTTGGGGGCCACGTGACCTTGGGATGACCTTGGTTACGCCGACGGCGACGCCGACGCCGCTCAAGCCGGGAACGGGCCCCTAAGAGCTGCGCTCTAAAACTGGCTGTCACTATAGAAGTTTTATGACACATCCGGATTCCATGAGACGATTTTTTTCCGTCGCTAAATATTACTTAGAATTTTTGCCTAAGGTTAATAACTGAGTATACTTGGCTAAGTTTTTCTTTCTAGGCATTGACAGTCGCCTAGAAAGATGCTCATATTTGAGAAATATGAGCATCGCTCATCCCCCCAATTTGGAACCAGAGCAAGCGGCCACGAGGCCTAGTGCCTATCCCATGCCTGGGGTTGGAAAAAAAGAAAGTAAAAAATAAGACAAAAGAAAAACACGTGCTAGGCTAAAAAAATAATCTAAATTTGTGTGTGTATGTTTATACAGCCTGAACTTAGTCTGCCTCAACGCGCGACTTGTCTCTCAGCTCTAGATTAGTAATTTAGCCAGTGCGGTACAACCGCTAGCCTGGGGTCTTTAACGCGCACCCCGCAGTGGTGATATACGACCGCGCGCCGGTACGATTCTTATCCACATCGAAGCGGGCAGGGCGACGTGGGGATTAAACCCAGGATCCCCAAGTTCTTCAGCGCGAGCTTTAGCTCCACGTGCTCCGAGCTGGTGTGCGCTAGACCACTCGGCCACCGGTTTCCCGCGTGCTGAGCTCCAGGCGTTATAAGAGTTCGGCCATTCTCCTCACCGCAGTGGTTCGAGACGAGAAACTACCCGAGTGTCCGCCGAGGCATTCATTGTTACAAGCCGAAGTCGCGTGCTCACTCAGCTGTCGTGTCCAACCCACGAGCCGCTCTCGTGGTGGTTTTGATCCCACAGTTACGTCAGCAATCTTTGTGAAGGCAAGACTGATATAGACGCTTTCAGACAGCTGTGCATTGGCGCCGCCATAACCGACGTTCAGGTTTTGTTTCCTCTTATTCCGTTCGCTTCCCTTCATCATTGCTACAGCAGGACAGGTTTACTGCCACTTCACGTGCTACTGTGTCCTTCTACCCTGCATAGGCCTTTGTGAAGGCTCGTCAACGCCCGCTTCAGCGGCTCGGCATCTCGGTAAGACAAAGAACCCAGGCAGCACGCCGACACTGGGCCAGCGTCGGGGGAATATTGCGCACAATATTGGCCCTGTTTTGTGTGTTGCACCACGGCCCAGTATTGGGCCAATATCGGTTAACGATCGTTCTAAAAGTGAGCCAGCATTGGCGATATCATTCGAGTTCTGAGCAGAGATGGGCGAATATCGGTTAACATGGCCGCGGCCGCTGCGGTGTCAGCGCTCAGCGGACCTGGTCCAAGCCAACGTTACTATAGAATAAACCGATCAGTTGGAAAACTGCCATAGAGCCTGCTCTGAAAAAGTGGCACCTATGCGTACTTGAGGACCGAGCTAATAGCGATCGCAACACCGCCATTTCTCCCACACCGGCCACTAGAGGAACTGCACGAGACTTCTATTTTGGCGTTAATCGGCCATTTTGGCTCCGAAACAGATACGGTGGAGCAGACATCTACACGTTACTCAAGAAAGTAATTAAGGTAAGTTACTGAGTAATAACGTCAAAAGTAATTCGAGTAGAGTATAAAAATTACTCAAATAGAAAGTAATTGAGAAAATTACTAATTACCGTAACAAAGTAGCGAATTAATTTTGAAATTACTTTTATATGATTTTCTATTGTAAAAAGAAAGTACAGAGGTTTGATCCGTTAGCGAAATCGTGCTAGCCAAATATCAATCGGCTTGTTTCTTTCACAGAAATGCTTTAATAGCGGGTTCTGCTTCTGCGTGTCTAATTGTTTTGTACTTTCTTGCTTGTTTGGTCAATGATGTACTGCGAATGTGTCATTTGTACTTTGAGGTTTAGCACTGTCTGAGCTTGATTTTTAGGCAGTGTTTGCTTGTTTACAGTGTTGCGTAAATTAGATCTAAATATACTTAAAGTACAAAGTAAATGAGAGGTTCTGTACTTCAAGTAAAGTAGTAAGGACACCGGGCGCTATGTACTTTAAGTAACGTATATAGATACAATATATTTCAAGGTAAAGTACAAGCACTTTTAACACAACCTTCCATGATGCCTTTTCATTCCTTATACTGTGTTTTTTTTAACTGGTATGCATTGCTCCAGGGGTAATCGGAGGTGCATCAGTTTTTACGGAAATCGCAGCAAATGTTTTTGTATAAGGTCAAGTCACTGCAGAGTAGTTGTTTTACTCTCGCTGACGAGCTATTTGACACAATCAACTTATAAGCCCCTTATTTGTGTCGGACTTACAGCCGTCAGTACTTTACTCAGAGAAATGACCAGATGACGTCTCGAAAGAACGCGTTTTCACACTACGATAACGCCGTTTTTTGTTTTCAAACTTGGGGAATGTACATTGAAGTCGGGAGTTTTACTTTCCACGGAAATTCAAGTACATCTTCAGAAAATTTACTTCAAATAAAGCAAAATTTTTCTAAAACCGTAGTACTTTAAGTACCATGTACATTGAGTAATTCCCATCACTGCTTGTTTATTGTTTTTCATATAAAAACGTTGGGAGAATTACTACAGGTTTTTTAACGATGTATGAATCTTTGAAGATCAGCCTATTCTGAGTTTTGGGAGGAAAGGTAATGCAAAAAGGTAATCTTTGCGTTGCCCTTTAGCATTTGATTCTTTGAGTACATTACAAACTACGGGAGCACAAGACGAGTTTCAGATCAGGTGCTGCAATTTGTCACCTCCTTTGAGTGAGGATGCAGCGTGCGCACTTCCTGTAGTGGGCGAGAGTTTCTACGTTGGGGAGGAGCGGGCGGCAGCCCTTTCTTCAAATGGGTCAAGTCTGCTTGAGCTTCGGGACACAGAAACGCCAGTTTTCGGTGCGAATCCCGCAGTTACTCGGCCTCTCTTTCGCCGTGTCTGGGCTCCCCGCGCCTCGTAGCAGTGTTGTTGCAGTGTGGGAGGGGAGGCTTGTGAAAATTTTTGGGCGTTTCGAAGTTTACCAGACCATTTCCTCTTCCTCCCCCCTTTCCTACGCCACATTAGTTCCTCTCTTCCCAAATATCAGGTGATCTTCGAACATCTTATCTCCTTTGTGCAGGAATGTTTGTTAAAAGGCAAAACCACTAACATTCGAAAGTAATTTTTAACTTGAGCAGAAGTTACTTTAAAAAAGTAATTAAAGTAAACTACTAATTTCCGAAATAACAATGTAATTGAAAGTTACTAAACTTCTCAGAAAAGTAGTTACATTACAGTACCGTAGTTGAACTTCGTTCAGGTCTGCGGTGGAGGGGGCTTCAAGGGTGCCACCCCCGACTACCAAGCGGACGCGCCGCGAATTACTGCCGAAGTTAGGATGCGCCTAGGTCGGGACGCGCTACCTGAAATTACCGTTGAGACATGGTTGCATAAAAACAATATTACTTGTGCCGCAAACCTTGTAAACTAAAGATTTTAGAAAACGTCACGTGCCCCCCCCCCCCCCCCCTGTTTTGTACTAATCTCCAATAAACGTTACTACAAAAAGATATTTTTTCCGTTTGTTTGTACGGAAAAACCCAGTTCCAGCCGCTGATTGCCCCGGCTCGCCCTACTACTACTACTAAGCGTTGTTATTTTGGAAGAGAATAAAAGGGGGGGAGGAGAGGGCCAATTGTGGCCCGGCGCGCCCTCGGCGCGGCCCATGGCAGCAGTGGCGGCCGCTGCAATTGGCCTGCGCGATTGACCGCGATTCAGTATAGTTTTAGAAACGGTTAAGAATTCCTAATACCGGCCGATATAAACGGCTCAGACCCGACAAATAACCAGAAAACGGCGCTGCAGTTTGTATATCAACGAGGCGTTGGCCGACCCAAGTGATGTTCCGCCGACATCAGCCACATTACGGTAATACTAGCCCGAGTTTTACGATCCAGCGCCAAATATCGGCAGTATCAGAATGATATTGGCCCGATTTATTCGATCCGACAACAATATTGGCGCAATACTGTGTGCTGCCTGGGAAGGTTGGCAATGGCGGCTTAATCAGGCGCGTGTTTAAACTGTCTATAAATAGTCCCATCTTATCCTAGCCGTTTCACCGCGACAAAGAATCTTCTGAGGCAGTGGCGATCTGTGCCAGTATACTTGGGCCAGACTAGGACCAGTACGCCTTTGCAGAGACTTGAGCTTTCCAACCCGGTATCATTTTATAGCCCCCTTCAACTGTCACAAATAAAAATATTTCCCTTTATTTTAGGCTAATTAATCGGGAATTTGGTGCTAGCAATGAATATATAAGGAACTTAACTCCAATCGCTTAAGTTCGATCTCACTCCGTTTCTTTTTCTCGAGTACAATCTTATAACCATGCCTAAACAGCCAATTGCTATATTGGGATAAAACAGGAAAAATAGGTCCGAAGTAAAATTACGCTCTGGGTAGCTGGCGCATTTTCGGTGCAAATTAAATTAGGTAGCGCAAATGGGAGAAACACAGGCAAGTAATAGCGAATAAGTGCTGTCCTGTATTACCTGCTTGTCCTTCTCTCATTTGCGCTATTTTATTCGTACCAAAAAGTCTTGAACATCAAGGGGGTACCTATACGCGTAGAAAATGCATGGCACTGCAAATGCACATAATTATTCGCTGTTCGTACTTGAAGTACGCTGCAACAGACGAATAAAACACTTTGCTAATTCCTCCAGCGATTACGACAGCGCTCGTATCCCTCATTCCTTTCTAATATCTTTGGGTCATTCTTTTCATCGCTCGATGCAGGTTTTGCAAGACCTGCACTCCTTGTGATTCGATCAATTTCCTACCTCTGGGACGCAAGAAATGCAATAAAGGTTTTGCTGAACGATAGAAAGTACGAAGAAAGAAAGAAACTGAAGGAAGCGGAGAAATCCTCAACAGGCTCAAGACAAAACACAAAGAAAAGAAAAATAGAGCGTAGCAGGGAGTCGCGTTGCTCCCAAAATAAATAAACAGCGCCACAAAGAAACCCCTTGAGTATTCCTGCATCCCCCTCTCCCCTTTTTTTCTTTTCCAGATTTTTGTTCTTAAGCAGAACATTACTATGGAACCAGTGTCTCAATAAGAAACAATTTTCTTCCCTGCCATATTGATGCTTTGACCAGAGATCAAAATCTGTCGAACCGTCATACTTTATATGCTTTTTGAAGATTCCACTATTTTCTCGTCCATGAGTAGACAAGACAAAAAAAATGGGTTGACAAACAACAAGACAAGATACACTAAATCTTTGAGCCCTATTTCTAATGAAACCTTTCAGTTTCGTCAAGAGATAACACCGATGTAGGCAACAGACTGCACCATCTTTAGTTTAAAAGAATCTACAGATAACACCGATATAGGCAACAGATTGCACCATCTTTAGTTTTAAAGAAGGACAGTCAATCTTCTTACAAAATTTCTGAATTCCTCTCCTTTGATCCTGGCTTAAACTGCAGCGAGGGTTATACGGGAAGAAACACGCGCGTAGACCAGCACGTACTCATTACAAGTAATCAAATTAAATTGTAATTGATTATTTTTGGCAGTAGTTTCGTAATTATTTGAAGGCATTTATTACGAAGTATTCAGGAGAGTAATCTTATTACTTTTTGAAAAAAGTAAAATTACCCCTAACTGTTACTATTTTGTCCTCCCCTTTTTGATGGCGTCCTTTGTTTGTACAAGTTTCCGAGCGAGGGATACTCAGACCAAACCTCAGACAGGAAAATGATTCACAGAAATTGGTAGATTGAAAAGATAAGCAGTTCGTAATTAGAAGATTCTAATTCCAAAATGGACAGTTCAAAAGGCCCGTTTTAAATCCATAAAAAAACGTGTCGTTTCGAACATCTAAGGAAGTAGGAAAAGTAACAGCTACTTTTTCGAGTGACCGTCAATTTACTTTACTCCTCAAGGAGTCGAGTAATTTGATTGAATACATTTTAACAGAGAGTAACTGTAATTGTAATCGATTCCTTTTTTTTCAGTAACGTGTACAAGATTGCACACGCAATATATATTGTATAGACCTACTAGAAAAAAGAAATACCTGGACGTAGTATCTACACACCGGGCGGTGATAATGAAAAATGTGCCCCGCAAAGCAGTTATTTAAAAAAAATGTGACGCGCAATTTATTGCTTCCACTGTGCAGGGGTGGGCTTACGAGCATCCAGTGTTGGCGGTAACGCGTTACAAGTAACGGCGTTACCGGCAACGCTTCAATTTTACGGTAACGTAGTTCCCTACTCGCAACGTTTTCAAAACGGTAACGGATAACGAATTTACGTAACTTATTTCGAGTAACGTTTCGCGTAGTTACTTTACTCGTTGCACATTTTTCCGAAGACCGGAAAAAAAGTACACGTAATTATTTTCTTCCTCCTATACTTCCTTTCACACTTAAAGGAGCTGTGCAACGATTTTAACGTTGAGAGAATTGGCATCTTCTACTTTTGACATTGTTTATCTTGTCACAAAGGACAGAAAACACAGCTCCTTCGTTCGAAATGGTGCGATTTCGCGGCGTAATCCTGAGGCAAAAATTAGAATATTCCCCGGCCTTTAACCGCGAGCGGCGGCGATGAGAACCACGCGGCATGACGTCAAGGGTGGTCTTGTAGAAAGGTAGCAAGTTGTGCGAACACCTGCTCGATAAAAGGTAACTTTTCTATAAATCTTCTCGTTCCAACATAAATATAAAAGTGTCATAAACCTGGTATCATCGACAAAATGTTTCTTATACGGAGTTTTAGTGGCGCCATCTATCCTAGGTCCAGAAAACCGTCATCTCTATCTGCTACTACGAACTGCCGCCAGAAGCCGGAGGGGGACGGGTATGGCCGGACCCGGATGAGACTTTCCTTCTTCCACCATACTGTTCGTGCTGCGCCAGCACGTGGTCACGTGGTCGCGCAGACCCCCATTGACGTCACAGCGCACGTGACTCGGAAAATGGTGAAGTAGTTGAGAGGTGCCGAAAACCTAAATGTCTGTCTATTTTTAAAATAAAAACTAGGACATGCAGGCAAAAGCGTTTTTTTTTTTTTGTTCTTTACTGCAGAAAGGTCGAGACACCAACTCCCAAATTATTTAGGCAAAGCACTGAAATTGTTACACAGCTCCTTTAAGTCCAGTGGCAGCCGACGCTACGAGTTCATGGGGCACATCAAACAGGTTCAAAAACGTACCATCACGGCGTTCGTCATGCTTCTGTATGTGTTTTATCATCGCTGGACCAGTCATGAATAAAAAAAAAAGTCCAGTGACTTGCTTTTTTTGACGCTGCTTGATTTGCCCCGATAGCTCGTAGCGTCAGCTGCATATTGGCGCGCGCGCAGCTGGCTAAGAAGGCAGCGCGCGCGTGGCCTAACGGTTATCGTAGCTGGCTCCCACGCGAAAAGCTAGGGTTCGATTCCTGGGAGCGGCGCATCTTTTTGTTTATTCCTGCAGACTAGTATTCTGGTGGATTCGAGAATCCTGTTGGGGTGGGGCGTGTTCGAGGTCCGAATGTTCTACGGGTCGAACATTCTACGCCGTTTATTCCAGAAGCTCACGCATGTACTATCGGGGAAAAATGAAATGCGAACAGAGGAGCGCGTGGCTCGCAGTACAGGCTGCGCCGCCTGGAAGTGAACCTAGGGGCGAGGGTGCGTGGCCTACTTCGATGTGTTCACGCCTTTCGATTGGCGCTCCCCCAGCTTCGGCAGTGCGCCTCTCAGTGCGCTGAAAGCTACCACCGCTATCTTTGCCTGCTCGGCGAGTGCGGCGAGCTTCTTCGCACCGCGCGCGCTGAGCCAGCAAAGATAGCGGTAATAGCTTTCAGCGCACCTAGAGGCGCACTGCTGAAGCTTGAGGAGCGCAGAGGGAGGGGCGTGAACACGTGGGAGTAGGCCACGCACCCTCGCTCCTAGGCTCACTTCCAGGCGGCGCAGCCTGTACCGCGAGCCACGCGCTCCTCTGTTAGCATTTCATTTTTCCCCGATAGTACATAAGGAGCTCCGCGTGGCGAACCGGAGGCAGTCTCGCCTTAGCGTTCGATCCTGCTGTTTCGCCGCCGTCGACGCCTGCGACGCTATCCTTTTTCTGTTCTGTTATTTGGGCACAAGTTCGCCTCATTAAACGTTTAGTTTCTTTAGTTATTCTTCGCCTCATCATTTGTCATTCGTGACAATATGAGTGCCAAGTCATTCATTATAGCACCCATTCCACATGCCTTCGAGAAAAAAAAAGATTGACCGTCTTTTCCCTGCGCAAAAAACCCCACCTCAGAGAAACGCCATCGCCCACGCACTTTGTCCTAGAGTCAAAAAACGCTGCCGCCAAAACGCTAATCGTCAATTCATAAAAAAAACAACTAACGCAAAAGTAACGCAAACGTAACGTTTTATCGGTAACGGTAACGCGTTCCTTTTATTTGCGAGTAACGAGTAACGTATTTCGTTACTTGTTTTCGGTAACGCCTACAACACTGCGGGTATCTCAAATGTCATTTAGACGGCACACACTTAAAGAAATCGGCGAACCAGCGCACGTCGTGCGGAAAGAGCGAATTGCGAGCTAATTTGCTAGTGGCTGGAATGGTATTGGGTTGAGTGCCATCGGAAATGGCCGTGAGAGAGGTATATAGACCGCTTTCGAAAGTCACGTGCCGATCACGTGTCAGTCGTTCCGCCATTCTACAGTCGAAGCCCAAGGACGTTTAAACAGACAGGACCCGGCATGTCGTCAGCCTGAGTGAAGCCGGAACAGGCGTTTAATCCCAGACTGCCTTGCGCACCCGTTCCGAGGCTGTGGAGTAGCGCACCGGCGGTTCGTCTGCTTTCTAATCTGCTCCGGCGTGTGCTTCACGAGGCTAGCTTTCGATGCGGTCGGCGTCCGCCGGGGGCGCCCACGATGCAAATGCTTTGCGGCGTGAGTGTTTATACTTAGTTCCACATTATGTGCGAGCGAAGTCAGAACTGGAAGCGCGAGCCCGTTGTTCTGTGCGCTCCTGGCTTGCATGCGGGCTTGTGCGATCTGCTGCTGCTGTTTATTAAAAAATACGTTGCGCACCGCCAAGTCCTTCGCGGTGCGTCGTCTAGAGCGTCTCGATTCTAGTCACTTACCTTCTGCTGGGCGACCAGGCGGTTTAAGTCTCCTGTTAAGCGCTGTTTCAAATAGCAGTGCGTGCCGCCATTACTTTTGGGTGCACACAGTCGCGTTGCCACGGAAATGTCATCGCAACGCGGTTGTTTGCACCGAAATTAATGGCGGCGCCCACTCACTAGGCTTCCCATTGGTCAAGAAATGCTCGTTGCGGCTCGTGGCCACGCCTACCTCCGTTACACTTCGCTCCATGCATTGGGGATAGGGACGCCACCTCCTGCCCATTATAACCTTCTTGGTCGAAACCACTGTAGAATGGCGGAACGACTGACATAGGGGAACGTGCAAGTCATTCCATAAGATACCGAACGAGCCAATAAAACAGCGTCAAAAGTACAACGGCACCGCACTTGCACTTGTCGCCGTTTTGCTGTGGGTGTGTTTTTGCCTTCGAATGCAACCAAACGCATAAAGTGTGCCGTGACGTTTTGGTTTTGGTCCACCATTTGTGCGGGGATTCCAGAGCTGTCAACAGAGGGCAGTCTTTCGAAAGGGGTCTATTAGCCTGGTTACATTTTTTTAGTTTATTTCACGGTGTCTCCTTCTTGGTCTAGGGCAAATATTAAACCGCGCCTCCTAGCTCGAGTTTTGTCGCTGTTTAAATCTCAGCGTTTTGTATTTTCCGTGTGTTCATGCGCTGTCGGCATCGGGTACACTATAATTTCATTTCATGTTAAGTTGGAGTGTAGCCGACGCTACAAGACCGACGGGGCCGGCGTCATTGACTACAGGGCCAACCACTGAACGTCAAACATGCAGTGTCATGGAATTTGTCATCTTGATACACGGCTAGGATTATCGGCAAAAACCAAGCAAGCGCAGCGCGAATGTGCCTTGCCTTCTCACTTTTTGTACGTGTGTCCGTGTTTGTTTACGTTTTGTCGCCTATAGACTGCGTGCTTACTTATAGTAATCTTACTATAAGAAACCTGACGACTAAGATGAAAAGACGAAAGCGCTCTGCGCGGACCACGTCGTCTTGACTTTCAGCCGACTGCGAAAATTAGAAACGGAACGAAGTATACGGCACCATCCTATTTTCCAACCACGAATTGCGTACCCTATACTTCGTTTCACTCCGAGTCAAAGCGCAGCCGGTGCTACGAGCCGATCTGGCCACCCAGAGGGTGCCACAAATGCGACGTACCATAGTATTTTTCATCTTGTCGAGACGTGTGCTATAATCAGCTAAAATTATCGAGCGAAGGGTGCGCAACGTGACCTTGAGCTTTTATAGTGGAGAGTTATAGGGGAACCATTTTTGGATATACGATACGGCATACGATGTGCCCTCCGGTAGGAACTGCCCATATATGCGAGTCTTCCGCGATAGCGCATGCGCAGATTCTACCGGAGAGCACACCGTACCGTATCGGATCTGCAAAAACGGTTCCCTAAAACTCTCTATAGTCCGTTGCAACTCGAGAAGGTAGGGCGAGGGTAAGAGGGGCCGGGGAGGAGGAAGCAGACGGGACGCTAAAGAGAGGAGGAGGTTTCACCCTCTCTTCTCCAGCGCTCCGCCTGCTTCCCCCACCACGGCCCGTCTTAACCTTTGCCCTACCTTCTTGAGTTGCAAGGGAATATAGTATGTGTGCCGGTGACTGTGCGTCTTCTAATTCTCTGACTTCGCTCATAACTCATAATGAAACAAAGCGCCGTTTCACTCTCCGATCGCAGCCGATCCTACGAACCGATAGAGCCAATCACGCAGCACCACAAGTGCGTCGTAATGGTTTCGTCTGTTTACTACTACCGGCTAAACTAATCACGCAGGAAAAAAAAAAAAAAGACAAAATCGCAAAGCATTCACTGTGCGTGACTTGTCGGTATTAAAGTGAAACTGAGTACGTATTGATAGTGGTGTTGAAAACACCGGGAGTGAAGATGACAGGTGGAAGGGGCCTTCTCCACATCCAGTCGCATAACATGGAACAACACGCTCTGGTGAAGTATCGTTGGCGTGTTTTGTATAACACCGCCAGATACGTCGCTCACAAAGGCTACGTGGCAAATAAAACGGCGATTGTGAAGATCAGAGACGAAAGACGGTAGAAATGCGGAGGGTCTCTCGTGGATTTGCAGCTTAACGCTGAAAAATCCAAGCTTAGAGGTGAAAGACTGTTGCGGTAAGGGTCCGTCAAGTGGATAGAAAGCGCAACTGAACAGAGCGAAAAAAGACGAAATGCGGCCACGTCAAGAACTAAGAGGAGAGGAAATTTCCCAAGAGGAAAGGAGAGTTTCTGTTTTTCTTTCCTTGGTCTCGGATCTTATCGGCTTAGGGACGTGAAAACCACAACGTTGCACGGGCTCTGGTGGATTTCGGTCTGAGCTGTAGACTCGGCAAGTGCTTAGGAAGAAGCGTACCTCTTGTTCTGGAGCAGAAGCCCTTATCGGGAGGCGATTACATGTCTTCGCTGGGCTCAAAGAAGCTTTTGTTTTGGTCCTCTGCGCGCGCGTTCGCACAAAGCTACGCCAAAGCAGTATATGTACTAAGACATTGTTTAATCTCCGATGGGGCGATATAGAAATGGGTTGCGAAACAGGGGAACTATGGCATTTCCCCGTATGCTTCCTTTTCTTACGAAGACATGGCATTTCGTGCGTGTGGTACGAAAAAATAGAGTGGACGTCTTCCTCGCTTTATTCGCATCTTATTTTTGACGTAAAACAACGTCTTTCTCCGCGCTAGGAAGGGGGTGCGAACTGGGAAATCGATGTCACGAAAACTTCGTCACGGAACTGACGGCACACAGACAACACCGGAATGCCAGTGGGCTCCTTGCACTGAGGTCACATCTCATACTTTTGATCACCATGTTAAAGGAGGAGAGGGAAACGGCTTTTGTAAGAATTTTGAGTGACGGGTTAATCTTCCATAATCTTCTGGGAGGAGAATAGCGACGCCTGTGCAAATCCGGGTGGCACAAAGGAGGATCCTGATAAAAGGAGAGCTCCTTCTTCCCCTCTTCTCTGGAGGTCATCGGAAATGACGTCACGTGCAAACCACGTATAGAATCGCCGCGCTCCCTGACGGCGCGCCGTGCCTGCCGTCGAGGACGGCGCAGTGCGCACCCGCGCGTCCTTTTAATGCGATTGCATTCTTTAGCTACCCCCCCCCCCCCACACACACACATTCTCTCGGATTCCTTGGACTTTCTGGCCTCCTAATGCGCAGTAGGTATGCGTAGTAGACCGTTTTAGTAGGTATGCGCAGTAGACTAATTGTTTTGTTACATATCGGTTTACGGATTAACAGCTATATTTGTGATTTTACGGTTTTTGAGTACCACGCACGCCATAAGTTTCTACACTAAATTTTAAATAATATATATAGTTCTTTATATGTGCACCGTACAGAATTTAGAGTTGTTAGAAAATGGCTTGGAATACCTTCAGCGCTTTTTCAAATTTTAGTTATATAATATATAATAAACTTTCTGAAACTTATATGTAATCATTTTGACTGGAGCTGTGCGAATAGTGCAATTTTAACTCGAATCGAGTTCGATTCGGATAGTGCCAAATAGTGTCCAAAACCTCAAAAGTCAGATCTAAAAAAAAAAAAAACCAAAAAAACCCACCCTTCCCCAAAGAAATGTAAAAGAAAGATATTCGCAATTTTTACGAGACTAAAATAAAATCACATAGACAACACAACAGCTCTATCGTATATTCTCCTCCAGGCACTTGGAAAAAAGAAGCCAGCGCTAATAAAAATAGTGGTAATCACCAAACTGAAAAAAAAATCTTAAGACGCAGCTGTCAGAGGTGCCTACCCATTCACATGTGGATACGTAGCGTGCTGGATATGAGTGGACAGATATAACTTCATCTTCTGAATCAGGTGATGTATTGCCCCACCTGGACTTGACACTTCGCTTGATGCAGCGCGACGGGTTAGCGGAAAAAGCGGTTGAATTATTGCTGTTCCTCGTATTTTGATAATAGTATTTCATACTATGGACGTAAGAACCGATATCAGGTTTAAAGTGCACAAAGCTGGCTCAGTATCACCTCTAGGTCTTTCCGGAAAGATGTGGTGCCCCCAGTGTCTGCTTTACGCATTCTAACGTTCGGATGTACGGCACCGGACATTGCCCAAGAAGTGCAGACGATGCAAACGTTGGTTAAACAATTCTTGATTTCGGAAGGCAGAAAAGGCGGAACGAAATCAAACAAAGTATGTGATGACCGTGTTATCTCTTTGCTTAATATTTGCTTGTGTTCTGACTCCTCAGCAGAGTGCCAAACCGAAGTTTTTATCGGTTTGGTTCCTGCTCCGGTTCATGGCTTTCGATTCAGTTCTGGTTTAGTTCCGGGAAGCCAAAATTACGGTTCAAACCGGTTCAAATCGGTTCGCACCTGTTTGAACCGATTTGAACCGCTAAATTAAGAAATATTTTCCGCGTTTTTTGGCAATCCTTATAGCCAGTATTTACGGCGTCAAACGGTTAGATAGATATTATTTTCTAGCGTTCATGCAATCTACTTCTATTTTCAGTTGCCAAAAGTATGAAACTTTCTTATTTCATTTTGACTCAACAGTAAAAGAAAATCTAGATTAACATTTTGCACCCTGTGCTGAACGCTTTTGGTATTCAGCACATTTTCTTCTGTGTAATGTTATTTTGATGCGTTTGATTTCCTGTGTTACGTCTGAAAATGTTTTGTGTACCACACAAAAGGCCACGAGATGCGTGTGGACACAGTAAATAATATTAATAATATTATTAATAATAATATTAATGAGTCAATCAATCAATATTTAATATAGTGCCCAGGAACAACCTTGCGGTCTTGGTACTGGCACACTGAATGACAATGAATACATAAAACACACAAATACAGAAGAGCAATGCACTATACAGTAACTGAATATAACCATACACGACATACACTGAGCTGAATGAAAACAAAATACAATTTATTGGTCTTGTGTACAATGAAAGGAAATTGCAGTAATGTAAAAACAAGTGTCAGAGGCAACCAAAACGAATAAGATACGAGGCAGTAGCACAAGCACAGACCCAATAATATCTGTGCTCTCCGAAGTCAATCTCAACCCAGGCAGCACCGAGCTCTGGGCCAAAACTTGGCTTGCGTCTGGCAGTTTAGGGCATTAAAAGCCTGAAGAAGCCAAAGTAGTGCCAAACCTGACCTCCCTTAGCAACAGTCTGGGTATCTTGGCCCTAATTCGCCAAACAAGTGCCAAACTTAGGCTTCGCTGCCGGGTAGTTCGGCTGTCGTCTGGCATCTTCGGGCCTAAATCACCTAAAAAATGCCAGATGTAGGCTTACTGCCCTGTAGTTCGGCAGATCTTTGGCATTTTTGGGCCAAAATCGCCAAACTAATGCCAAAGTTAGGCTTCACTTTTGGATAGTTCGGCTATCACCTGGCACATTCGGGCCAAAATCGCCACAGATGCGCCAGAGTTAGGCTTACTACCTTGTAGTTCGGCAGAGTTTTGGCATTTTTGGGCCAAAATCGCCGAACTAATGTCAAAGTTAGGCTTCACTTTTTGACAGTTCGGCTGTCACCTGGCACATTCGGGCCAAAATCGCCAGAGATGTGACAGAGTTAGGCTTACTACCTTGTAGTTCGGCAGAGCTTTGGCATTTTCGGGCCAAAATCGCCAAACTTATGCCAAAGTTAGGCTTCACTTTTTCACAGTTTGGCTGTCACCTGGCACATTCAGGCCAAAATCGCCACAAATGTGCCAGAGTTAGGCTTACTACCTTAAAGTTCGGTTGAGATCTGGCATCTTTGGGCCCAAGTCGCCAAACGAGCGCCCAAGTTAGGCCTCGCTTCCCGATAGTTTGGCTGTGATCTGGCAGCTGCGGGCCAAAGTTGCCAAACAAGTGCCAGAACTAGGCTTACTGCCTTGGAGTTCGGCTGATGAAATATTTGATGTACGCGGGTTGTCTTCATCTTAATTAAATAGAAATCAAGTTTTATTCGGCTGGCAACTTTATCTTATTTTGGGTGTCTCTTAATTTCTGCAGTCCAAAGGTTGGCTGAATGTTTTGACGCTGCTGGAGCAGGCTTTGCAAACGCAAATAAATTGTGCCAGAGGTTGCACTCGCGCATAGGCACACAAGCCAATATCGGGGCGCGCCGTGAGACTGGTTCAACATTATGGCGCGTTCACACCGGCGATCCGATCTAGTCGCGCCATAACTTTCATCGCAAAAGCGACCATCGCGGGCAAAAAGTGACGGGTTTTGAGCAGGGGCTTGCTGACCCGACTTTTTACGATGCACTCTAGTCGCGGAGAAGCCCAGCCAACCAACGGCGTTCGGAGCGAGAGTTTTTGAGAAGCGACTCGCCAACGAAGGCGTTGGACTCGCTCATCGCGCACGCCAAATTGACCAACTAATTACTTTTATTTATTTATTTATTTTTTTTTTTCGATGCGATTTAGTTGGATCGCGCGACTGCTTACATCCCCGGTGTGAATCCGCCTTTACAGAAAGTGCTGTCAATTGAGCTAACACTGCGCAAGACGGATGTACGCACGTTTCCACAAAAGGTATCATTATTAGGCGGCGCATTGCAAAAGGGAGCGTGGCTCTGTGCGTGTCTTGCATTGTGATTGAGCACTGTCAAATCCTAGTGATAACAAAGAGCGGAAACGACCGAAGCTCCGTGGCGCGGCTCCCACATCCCACTTGGGGAATGAAAATAAAATCCTGGAAATTGTACTATTTTAGCGTGTTGATACTTTTTAAACATGAAACGTGGAGACACAAAAGGGACAATACAGACAGGACAATCTGAACTTTAAAGGCCGCTGTACAAACGGGACGTTCTACAGAGAAGAACCTTCTCTCCCGAAGCTAGGGGACGGGGAGGGAAAGGGCCATCGTTGGGTGGAAAGAGCGTCTAGAGAATGGGACTAGCTTCGGGGCGAGCCAGCCTCTCGAGAGGGAGTGGGGACGGAACAAAGCTGCCGTGGGGGTTCCGGCTAAAAGGTGGAAGAAAGTTAAGCTTGTCAAACGGCGACCTCGGATCCGAGGACGGGCACGTTAGAGAATTTGAAAAAAGCTGCTTGATTAGCCGGACGACCCAGTGCGGTCTACTGGTTCTAGAAGGTGACTCGGATGGGTCAATACCAGTTCGCCGGCCCTCGCGGAAGGGCCAAGTGTGGATTAGGGCCGAGCGAGCCGGAACTGCCGAGTGCGGGGGCTAGGCCGACGACTGCGAAAGGGCCGGGAGGGGTGTCGAGGCCGAAAGAGGGGGGAAGGCCGGGCACGGCGGCAAGGCTAAGGGAGGCGAAAGGGCCGAGAACGGGTGTGGGGATTAGAGCGATCAGCACACGCGTGGCTACTCCGGCGTCGCGGGAATTCGTTAAAAAGAAGACCGATAGATGGCGCACCCTGTTTTCGCTCCTTTCTGTTTGGAGACCTGTTTGGTCTGATAAGTTTAGTCTGGAAACCTGGTATTTTTTTCTTTTCTTTTTTTAACGCACAGTTTATTAGCAAACCTTTCACAAGGAAAAATATGAGGGAAACCAACCCGTCCTGGGTTTCGAAACCTAGGACGGGTTGGTTTCCTTAATATTTTTAATTGAAAATCCACTCGGCTACGTAGGCCAAAGTAGCAGATCTCTTATCCGTTAGGCCATGGACGCATGAGGGATTTTGCGACAACTTTTAGGAATATATATAAAAAAAACAAGAACGCACATCTCCTTTTTTTTTTTTTCCTTTCTATCACGAATTTTAGCAATCTCAAATATACTTGCCGCAGCTAAAGGACAGCAAGATGTTTACTTTCAGTCGTGATTAAAGCCTGTTGAGTCCCGCTACGACACCGGAATCAAAATTTTGTAATCGGTGCGAGAACAGTAGCCGTGGTTCCAGCTTACCCGATACGCGCCCAGGCATAACTACTTCATGGCCGATCGCACCGCTGAAGTATCGTATCGAAGGTGAAAAAGCGGTCTGCTAAACTTGAGGGATCACGGATCGCAAAGCATGCTTGGAGGTAACTACACACTAGAGTCACAGCTCTATATAATGGCTGTAGAAGTCATCTCCGTCGCAGACGAAATCTGCGTGAGGAACACCGATGATTCAGTCCTTCGAGAACGCGCTTGAGAGCAGACGACAAAACACATCACTTCCGCAAATAAAAAAAAAGGAAAAAAAAAAGAAAAAACATAGTGCGTTATCTTTTAGACGATTACTGCGCCCCAACTTCCAAGCAGCACACCATTGCTTGACCAAATAAGCCCGCAACTGGCAAACATTGGCTCCAATGTTGGCCTAAAGATGATTTTCTCGAAACCGCTACCCGATCCAACGTTGGGCCATTAACTAATGTCAATGTAGGACCACGATTAAACCAATGTTTAGGCTAATATTGGACCATCATTTATGCCATCGTTGAACCGCCTTTTAACCAGAATTTAAGCCCAACATTGGGCCACAATTTCACCAACACCTAAGCCATCATTGGACCACTATTGATTGTGAATCCTATACAACCAAAATTGGCATCAATGTTTAATCACTGGCTTATCCAATATTAGCTCCCAACCTTATGCCCTGGCTATTTAAATTTTGACATCCGATTTCAAGCGCGGGTTGTACTATTTTCGGCAGCCATTTTAGCGGACATGCAGCTTTCTTTACAGATGTATTTATAGTGATCAGTTGAACACTACATATATCTGAAAAGAAAGCTGCATTAAACAAGCCACATTCACTGTGGAATGTTTTTTTTATCGGATCCAGGTGAATATAGAAGCATGCAATTCAAAGTGTACCGTCAATACATTTTATTAAGTATTACAATTAAAGACAAATTAAAGCGAAAATGTGTGCCAGGATTCACCCCTGCAAGCTGTGAACCGGACAAGAACGTGATGGGATCCCACGCAGAGTTCTGGACGCACAGTTCTAAAAGAAACAGAAGCGAGGGCCTCAATTCAAATGCCAGTTCCCACTAGGCCACCTCATACCACTGTAATTTTAAATATTCGTTTACCTTTCATTTTCAGTCACTGTAGGTTCTCTCTTACCCTTGTCAATTATCAATATCGAAATAAAATATAGCTTTATTATTCGTCACCCTTTAATCAACTGTTCGATTAATCGATTCAGTTGCTCTCTATAACATAAAATTTCGAAAAGGCCTGCCGACTATTTTAATGTTTACATTTCTATAATGAAAACTTTCGTTTCCAGCGAATATTTTTCGTTATTTTGTATACAATAAACTTGAGTATTCTAGGAGATAGCGGTACTGCCTTATATAACAAATAGATGAGCAAGTAACACACCTGGGCCGGCCTGCTGCAATCAGCGCCCTAGCCGACAATGGGTGAAAAAAAGCACTGCAAAGGGTGGGGCGCACGCGTCTTGAGACGAGGAATGAGTCGCGCTCAGCTTTTGCGCTGGCTTTGACAGTGCTTTCCCTAGTCTCAGCTGAGACGCTGTTTCCAGCAACCCGGCATAGGCGTTAACTGTTGTTTTGTTCGCCCGACTTCTCCTAACTCAGAGCTCAACCGATCTAGTATTAAATATTGATAGTGGTTAAAGAAATTAATCAAATAGTAGAAAGGTTAATTTATAAATTGTTTAGCCCTATTCTTTCAACATCATAGGGTTCCTCAACCCTTCATCTAGCCTTAGGACCTGCTAATTACAATCTCACCATTTAAGTTAACACCTATATCTCTACGTTGATTTGAAAAAAAAAAAAAACTTCTTTACATTTACGGCATTTGCGGCACAGAAATATGTGGTTACAAATGTACTAGTGTTTATTTCATATTATTTACAAGTTATAAACCAAATCGCTGGCCTTCTTCAGCTCACCAGTGTCAAATGTGCTACGAAATTAACAGTTCATAAATAGCCTGTTATACGAGAGGAACATTACAGCTGAACAGAACATAACGCTTGAATCAATCAAGCATTTCAAATCAATCACGCACGTAAATAAAGCTTGACGACTAAAGAAAATTACTGGCAAATACACTCAAACAGCGCGTTGATATAAATTAAACTCCACTTCCAGCCAACAAACCGAATCTGGGCAAATAAGGGTTAACCAACGCTTCTGTGGTATTCAGCTTTAGACATACATCTTGCGACACGAAGACACCCATATCTCAACAGGGAAAATGAAATAAAAATGAATTCGAACATACAAAAAACCAATCAGTTTGTCCCTAACAGTCTATTTGAATAAAAAAAAAAGAAAAACGACACTTACAATTAGCGCTGTACAAGGCCTGTCGGGCCGATCTCTCTGGGTTATAGGCTGGACTCGTCGGCAATTCCTGTCACAGAGTTCGACGCAGTCCAAACGCATCGGATCATGGCAAAACGTACATTGTGTAGCAAGAACACATGTCCCCGATGGTCAAGAGGTCCTCTCTCTGTCACTCACATGGAAGGAAGGGCGGTCCATCGCGTCTTCGGTCCGTCGAGGCTAGTAGTGACATGTATGCACACAACAAAGGAAGGTCACAGGTGTGTAGGGGCTGCCGAGAGTATATCCATGGTTTTGACTAGAGCCACTAAATGAGCTGCGTCTAGAGTATCGGCACTCCGTTCGCTGACATTGTTGTGGGCGCCGCCTTTTTGGTGCTTGTGCAGAGCAGACATAGCTGCCGATCGTCATTATTCAAAAGTGCGACTTCCTCAACATTAAATTCGGTGTAAGGAAGCTCATGTAATATAGCGTTGCTTTGTCGCTAACTGTTTAAACATTTGTGGAGGACGAAAAAGCGTTTTCTGTGATTTCAGATAAAGCCTTACATAACTGCCAACCATGATTTTAAGCCACAATACCGCCAAATGCCGTTACTCTGAAGCGTAGCTTATTTAGTGGTACAAGTTTTGGCAATCAGCGTGTTCAAGATCGCACTTGGCATTAAGACGGAATGCGCTGCTGATGATTAAAGCTCTAGAACCCCCGTTTTTGCCGTTTCCAGTAGAGGTAGCGTGGATGGTGAATATGCCGAGCCGCTTCGCACGATAAAAACGGTCCGCTATGCACTAAAATGCACTAAAACAACTTTAAAAACTGGCAGCACGATGTCCTGATATCCGCATGTTCATCTTGCAATTCTTTTTTCTTTGAGAAAAGAGCTGTTTCTGTCCGTTTGTAGTTCCCGGTTGCGCAACACTGTTCACGATGGCGAAGGTTCCCCGAAACAGTCGAACAGTCTCCACCGTCCTCCAGTCGACCCCTACCTTATCGTGTGGCCTCGGTCAACGCGACCTCATTTTCGGTGTCTGTTTCGCTGGTTGGACTCCGTCACCCCTGAGCTGAGAGTGTAGAGGAAGCTAAGGTGCTCGGTGAACCAGTCGCACGTCTAACTTTAATCACGTGATCACGCTCCTTCCCGTAACCACGCGCAGAAAGCGGGGCAAGTGATGACTGATCCGGCGGGCGCGTAGCTCCCCCTGTACTATCAGCTTAGGAATGAACGGATTCCTTGTCGCTCAAGGACGCCGAGTCCTCTTCGCCCACAAAGGAGATTTGTGTGGGGAAAACGGAAGGGTAACTGTTCTCTCATCACGTCTCTCGCCCTTTTTGAGGGCCATGAGTTTAGCCGGGCGACCTTGATCAGCAATCCGTTCCGAGGCCGTCAGGCTCGCCTCTCCCCTGTGCTCTCCCCTTTCTCAAATACTTTCGTCTGTTTCTGCTCAAATTTGCTATCCGGTTTAGAGCCTTTTTTACTCCCAGTATAAAAAGGCTCTGATCCGGTTGTCCCAAAACGGATGTGGTAAAGTTTGCTTATATATATATAAAAAAAAGAAGACTCTTGAGCAAAAGGACAAAAAGCGACTGAGAGACACGAAGCTCGAAACTCAACTTGAAGCCTACTGTCAAAATTAAAAAGAGACAATAAAAATAAAATGGCTACCAACTAAAAAAAAAAAGGTCGATATAAATTTCAAGAAAATTGACCGCCTTGTTGGCTTTCCCTCAGAGCACCATTGAAGCTAACTAGATTATGCTTCAAAATAAACAAAACAGGAGAGCATGCGCACAAAAAAAAAAAAAACATTTACACAAACATGTGGGATGCGCTACATCGGTAGTCTAATAGCGAGTTCGTTTCACACGCACTGGCACCGTTCGAGTTCTCTCCCAGAATGCATCGCACTCACAGTGTTGCACGGAAAACTGGACTAAACGAACTCGCCAAATGCACCGAGTGCAGAAGACTGATGTTGCCGCCATCTATGTTGTAGAAAAGGTACCTACTTCAAACCGAAACTAGCGCCTTTCTGTTCGGAGTGATGCGTGGGAATGCGAGAATGCAGTCGGCTACCAACGTTTATCTACAAACGTTGGTCGCTGCAACCTGTAGTTTATAGTTGCGATGACTTCAAGCAGCTCGGCTGCCGTAGAGATAGTTACAGACGGCGTAAATTTCCGCACCCAGTTGTGTACAAAGCAGCTGGTTGCGGTCTTTCAATTCTTATAACCGTTTACAATGAAGAAAACTGATGATGCTGTCCGAGCAGAAGCTTGATCCGTTTGAGCATGGTATTATGCGTGAACCACTGAAAGGGTACGGCTTAAAACTAGCCTGTTGGAATATCCAGCAAAACTGGGACTTTCGATTTGGATCGTCATTATAGGTGGATCAGGTGAGCCTTGGTGAGGGCGTCAAGAACGAGAGCTTTCTCGAACAAAATACGACGGGGCAAGTTAGCTGACGTAGGTAAATGTTAAACATGATGTTGCCCAATCCTCAGGTAAAGTTACCATCTTTAGCTTTCTCTGATGCTTATTGGGCAGTCAGAGGTTTCTGCTGGGGGAGTTTTGCCGACAAATGTTAAATTTTTCACCCGCACACGGATGATGATAGACATCTCGGGGGCCGCTGTTGCGTTTGTTCTGAGCATTTCTTTACACACTGATATATTTCAGCGTTTGTACGGCAACAGAGCGATTTAAAACCTGCAAATAAATCGCGGGTTGTCAACTGCTTCCTTCGGGAAATAGCAGACGCCCATAATTCAAGCTCGCGTTTGATTTCGTGGCCCGCGGGACGCGATTTCTATCAGAAAATCTACGTTTTGTTCCGTTCGGTTCCGCGACACACCGTAGCAGACGAACCCTCGTCGTCTGCTCCCGCTCCTCGCCGGCCCCGCCGGAGCGAGGCATGACGGGATTGCATTTTGGCGCACTCCCAATTTTCTCGGTGCAGCGAGTGCATGCACGCGTGGGGTATCAGCGCTGAAACGAACTCGGAGAGTGCAACCACTCATGGAGTGCCGGCCGAAACGAACCCGTTCCACGCTGCGAGTGGGCACGCGTGGGCACGAGTGCCGTGAAACGAACTCGCTATAAAATATCAACGAAACATGGGCGTTCGTACGTATGTAGCATGGTAACCCCACGTGCAGAATCCCTGTAAAAGCTTCAACCAGCATTGTTCCAATGACGGCATGATTACGTTACACACGCTCGCGTGCCCACTAATTGTCGCTTAAAGGGCCTCTGACACGCCTATCCCACCAATCTTTTTTTCATGCTAGGCGTTAAAATGTATCAGGATATCACCAAATAATTGTTTCACTTTAGAGTTGACTAGATTTTTTTTATAAAAAATAGAAATACGAAGCCAATTCAAAGTTCCCGCCATTGCACTGTGACGTAACAGTGTACCGCAAGAGGTCGGGGCGGTCAGAAGGGAGGCATCACCGGAAGTCACGTGAGCTGTCTCACTCCTCATGCTTACCGCGACCGCGCGTAATATCGTTTTTATATTCTTGTTATTCTCCGCACCTGCGGGAGAAATCCAAGTATACAAGGTTTCTTTGTTTGCTTCTCATCGTTTAATGAGCCTGTAACGGTAGAAGAAGAGGAGTCAGTGAACCTAGTAAACAAGTTTTGCTCATATTCTAGGCAAAACACGTACTTTATACTCGACGTTTACTTGTACTTGGTACACTCACCAGCTCGTATTCTCTAGACAGTAAACATCTTCAGCCTGGAGAGTATCCGATGATTCGACGACCTCGGTGTCCGAACCTTCAGCATTGCGATCGGGCGTGTCGTATGCTACACCTCCTAATTTCAGCGAGCGTTCTAAATTTTTATTTTCAAAACTTGATATTTCGTTTTGTCCCCAGTATGGCTCTGTACTATCGGACTGATGGCATGCACTCCTGCTCTGGCTTGTACTCGCAACGCTTTGATCATTGACCTCCATCACGTCAATCTACTGACTCTTCGTCCTGAACTTTTACAGCGCGCAAACAAACAAACGGTGCAGTGATAAAAAGCTAGTGGAACAGAAACTTCGTTTTCTACAATCGCTCGTGGAGAAGACAAAAACAAAAAAAAAGTCTTATGCACGGTCGTGGGGAGCACGAGGAGCGACACTCACGTGACTTCCCGTGAACACAATTTAGTGACGTAAGTCAATGCGTCCCCTCTGACACCTCTGATCGCCCCGACAGCTTGCGGTACACTGTTACGTCACAGGGTACTGGCGGGCACTTTGACATTTTTTGGCGTGTCAGATGGCCTTTAATTAAAAGCAAAATGCTCCGCCGTCACGGTGAGGACCCGGCCACCTGATCTGGGATTCGCGTCATTGGCTCCTGATGAAACTGGCCATTTAAGGCGGTGCAAAAGGGCGGTGTGTCAGTCGTGGTCATTTCACACGGAGCTTTTGTCATCGGGTGCTTTCGTGCACCACCCGATCGTACATAGGTCATCAACATTCTGTACAGCGGTCTCCTTCGTAGAACTTCGAAGTCCACTGTAATAAGTGTTCATGTGATCCTTTGCTGGATAAAACACAGATTCCGGGGAAGTAGGAACCCAAAACAGAGGAGAAATTTTTGAGGCGTTCAAAATCAGTGTAAATGAGTATGACGGTTGCATCAGTGCGGCGTCACTCGTTTCATCAAATAAGGAATTCAGGTTCATTTGGGTGAGGTATAATAAAGTGTGTATATATGTTCGTTTTTTCTTTTTTTCGAATACAATTTAGTTGCTTGTAGCGCTCCGAGTGTGCACGCCTACTTCTTTGTGCTCATTTTCTTTGCGTCTTTAAGTATAATAGCGAGTTCGTTTCACAACACTCGTGTCCACGCGTGCCCACTCGCGGCGTAAAGCGAGTTCGTTTCGGCAGGCACTCCAGGAGTGGTTGCACTCTCCGAGTTCGTTTCAGCGGCGGTACCCCACGCGTGCATGTACTCGCTGCACCGAGAAAATCGGGCGTGCGCCAAAATGCAATCCCGTCATGCCTCGTACCGGCAAGGCCGGTGAGGAGCGGAAGCAGACAACGGGGGGCTCGTCTGCTACGATGTGTCGCAGAACCGAAAAGAAAAAAAGTAGATTTTCTTATAGAAATCGCGTCCCGCGTGCAACATAATCAAACGCGAGCTTGAATTGTGAGTGTCTGCTATTTCATAAAGAAGCAATTAACAACCCGTGCTTTATTTGCAGGTTTTAAGTCGCTCTGTTGCCGTACGGACGCTGAAATATACCAGTGTGTCAAGAAATGCTCAGAACAAACGCATCAGCGGCCCCCGAGATGTTTATCCCTATCCGTGTGCGGATGAAAAATTGAACATTTGTCGGCAAAAATCCCCCAACAGATACCTCTGACAGAATGCGAGAAACCTAAACATAGTGACTTCACTCGAGGCTTGGGCAACATCATCATGTTTAACATTTACCTACGTCAGCCAACTTGCCCCGTCGTATTTTGTTCGAGAAAGCTCTCATTCTCGACGTCCTCACCAAGGCTGATATGTGATCCACCTGTAATGACGATCGAAATCGAAGGTCCCACGAAACGTTTTGCTGGATATTCTAACATACTAGTTTTAAGCCATACCCTTTCAGTGGTTCACGCATAATACCATGCTCGAACGGATCAAGCTTCTGCTTGGACAGCGTCATCAGTTTCCTTCACTGTAAACGCAACCAGCTGCTTTGTAGACAGCTGGCTGCGGAAATTTACGCCGTCTGTAACTATCTCTACGACAGCTGAGTTGCTTGAAGTCATCGCAACTATAAACCACAGGTTGCAGCGCTCAACGTTTGTAGATAAACGTTGGTAGTGACTGCACCCTCGCATTCCCACCCATCACTCCGAACAGAAAGGCGCTAGTTTCGGTTTGAGGTCGGTACTCTTTCTACAACATAGATGGCGGCATCATCAGTCTTCGGCACTCGGTGCATTTGGCGTGTTCGTTTGAGTCCAGTTCTCCGTGCAACACTCTGCGAATGCGAACCATTCTGCGGATTCTGGGAGAGAACTCGAACGGTGCCAGTGCGTGTGAAACGAACTCGCTATTAGAGTTTGCACCTGACGTCACTTCCGGTTAGACTCGAAATCGAAACGATCGAAAGCAACGTTGTCGTCTGCTATCAGTGCCTTGACGCCATGTTGGAGGCATTCTGCGTCTTATTGTGACAGCGGTAGCGGCGTAGTCAGACAGCCGTCTTTTTATAATCACATTTCAGAATATATTTGCCCCAAGTCAATCACAAAGAGGTTCCTCATCTGACACGAAGTGTTGTCCATAAACCCGTAGTTGGGGTACGAAGTTTGCCTGTCGGGATTATAGAGTAAACATAATAATCTAGAGCGAAAGTCCCATGCATTTGGCCACGACGGAATGGCGAGGCATAGACGCTTGGACATAACGGCGGCCTATAGTTGGCGGCCCTGGTGAACCCATTTTGGTTGCGACGCTTTAATATGCACAAAGAAACAGCAAAACATACATAATTTCTGTACCACGCTATTTTCTTTTAGAGCGCAGCTCTTAGGGGCCCGATCCCGGCTTGAGCGGCGTCGCCGTCGGCGTCGCCGTCGGCGTCGGCGTAACCAAGGTCATCCCAAGGTCACGTGACCCCCCAAGGTCACGTGACCCCTCCCAAGGTTATCTCAAGGTCACGTGACCCCACGTGACCCCCTGAAGGTCACGTGACCCCTCGAGGTCACGTGACCCCTTCCAAGGTCATCTCAAGGTCACGTGACCCCAACATGACCCCACGTGACCCTTTGAAGGTCACGTGACCCCCAAGTCACGTGACCCCCGAGGTCACGTGGTCGCCTCCCCAAGGTCACGTGACCCCCGAGGTCACGTGACCCCCAAGGTCACGTGACCCCTTCCAAGGTCATCTCAAGGTCACGTGACCCCACGTGACCCCCAGGTCACGTGACCCCTCTGAGGTCACGTGACCCCTCCAGGTCACGTGACCCCCAAGGTCACGTGGGGGTCACCTTTGGGGTCACGTGGCCTTGAGGTCACCCCCAGGTCACGCCTCCCCGAGGTCACGTGACCCCCTCCCCGAAGTCACGTGACACCCCCCCGGAGCATATTAAAGAATGAGGGGAGGAGGAGGAGAAGGGGGAGGGGTCTACCCTCCCCTCAGTACCCTTCACTCCTCCTCCTCAAGAGCTGCGCTCCAATTCGGCGTTACAGGGATTTGTAAACGGCTTCCACTTTTTACTTTGCAGAAATTCACCTGAATCGCGCGTTGACAAAATCAAAGTTTACAAGCGCTCGAGCAACTTAAACTTCTCGAGGCAAAGCTAACACGCCTAAACCGGCCTATTTAAGCATGCTTCCAGTAACAAGCTAAAGGTATTTCCAGACTAACATTGACCGTTATATGCCACTGTGTTCTTGCAATGTTGATGAGTAGATTCTGCATAATTTTTATGTGCGCGTTTGAACATTGAAAAATCGGGTTCAAAACTTCGATCCACGAAGTTCCTTCAGCGAGGCGCAAGGTTGCTCCGGCATACCTTAAGTTAAGCAAGCTTTATGTTATCAGTTGCACTCAATATCGGTGACCTAAATTTTGGTCCCAAATCGTCGCTTCGCCTGTTATGCTTATCTGTCGACACCTTTGTATGGTAAGGGGTACCAGTTCTCCTAAAAAATTGTGCAATGTCCATCGTGTCCGCACTTTATCCCAGCCTGTCTTTCGCCCTGTTAGCCCAAAAAATTAGGTGAGCATTTGTACGGTGAGCTTTTGTCCGGTTACCTAGTGAGCTCGTGCACAAATAGAAACTCAGTGCGACGTCAATTGCTTTCTCATAGAGACGCAGTTAATTAATCTTAATTCTTTTTCTTTTTTTTTTTACTCGCCTTGCAATTTTTTTTACATCTCTTTTAAGCATCTCTGATTGTTCTTCTCCACCATGGCAATCCCGTCGTTTTTGCTTCATGACATACCGTCCCCGTCTACGTAATCTTTCAGGATTTTCATAATAAAATTGATACCTGACCGTTAAGCAGGGGTTACACTGCTCATAAATCCTACGAAGGACGGTCTGCGGACAGATTCGAACGCGAGTCACCACGAGGTCCATTCTTCGAATGCTGCAGGGCAAAGAGTTGAAGGAGAAAAATGGCACGCGGCATTCGAAACACGGATCTCGCGGTGACTCGATCGTGTCTGTCAGACTGTCTTTTGTATGAGGTGTAAATGGTGTGAGCCGAATTTCAATCTAGAATTTCATGTCGGACCTCTGGATCAAAAAGGAGCAAATTCCATTCCGTAGATCTCCTCATTTGTTTTGTATCCAAACGTTTGCTTAGCAGACTTTTTCTTTGCAAATTACCTAGATCGATCGCACACACAATTCGGAGTGCACAGACTGTGTAATATGGTGCGATAGGCTTAGCAGCCCTCGTAGGAGTATTTTGCAATTTTTTTTTTTTTGGCCACCTCAGACACCACACATCAAGTGTGCTCCGAATTTATCCGTGGGATCATGGTAAGTTTATTTTTCTTTTGTTGGCAGGGGCGCAGAAAAAAACTGAGGTTCTGCCTCTTGCCTTCCACTGTGAGGGCTTATAAAGTCGGAAGTAGTAGTACGCGACGAAATGACGCTCTTGACCTTGCCGCGTGAAGACACTGCGCCAGTCAGCCTAGAGGAAAGGCAAGAGGCTTCTATTCAACAGGGCTTGTGCCCGCGCCCTATTGGGCAAGCACATAGTAGACAAAGATGTTAAGACAATTTAGGAGTCGCCTGTATTATAGCGAAAGCTAGAGCACGAGTTCATAGCACTGCAAAAGGATCTGGCTGCACGAGAGCTCATGCAGCGGGATTACGTTGTTTCGCTTTTCTAGATTTCACTCTGTCGTGACAATCGCTCGCTCAAAATGTGTGTTAAAAAAGAAGGGTTTTTAGGCCACGGTGGAAGAAACACATTTTTCTTCCAGCGTTCTCCACGCCAGACTCGTCAAACCAAACAGGTCTCCAAACAGAAAGGAGCGAAAACAGGGCGCGCCATCTATCGGTTTTGTTTCCAACGAATTCCCGCGTCGACGAAGGAGCCACGCCTGCACTGATCGCTCTAATCCCCACCCCCGTTATCGGCCCTTACGCTTCCGTAAGCCTTGCCGCCGTGCCCGGCCTTCCCCCCTCTTTCGGCCTCGACACCCCTCCTGGCCCCTTCGCAGTCGTCGGCCTAGCACCCGCACTCGGCAGTTCCGGCTCGCTCGGCCCTAATCCACGCTCGGCCCTTCCCCGAGGGTCGGCCCAGGGGGGATGCTGCCGACTCGGGTCAAGAAAACTCGTTTTGCTCGAAAACTCTAAAAGCATTCTGGACGTGAACTCTTGCCACAAATAAAAATAACACATGCATGAAAAACTACGAAGGCAGCTAAGCTTTCTCCTATGATGGGAGAATGCGTGAGCATTACAGGCAGAGTTATGTTGGCGCAACGGACAGCGCGCTAGTTTCACGATCAAGTGGGCCTAGCTTCGAAACCGGGCTGTTTTTTTTTTCTCGTGTTCCTTTTTTTTTATTTCGTTTATTTTTTTTTGTTTGGTCACGTAACAAGAAAAATCACATGAACAGAATTTTTTTTTGGCCACGTCACCAGATTTTGTTCTTATTTCTCCTTTCCTTCAGTCTTTTTTTTTTTTTTCCTTTTTTTCGGTTTACGCTTTTTATCGCAGAACTCTTTGCACCTATTTCGCGTTAAATTGGCGTGAGCCAAATCATTTTTTTTTATGGCAGGGAATTATGCCGTACGTACCCTATGTTACTATTACCAACCCTGGCTTGCAATTTCTGCTATCCAAAGGACTGGACTATGCCCTTGCTCCACGGTACGTTCCAAAACGTGACTTCATAATTGAAATTGAAGAGAAACTCAGACATGTGCACGATGTCACAGGGGTAAATTTCGCGAGAAGCCGCGTTGTCAGTGTTTCGAACAATGTGAAACCGGCCGGGTCAAATTTAGATCAACAAGAACGCATTGCTCTTAATGAGTTGAAGTCACACAGCTCCATCATGACTTTAAAGGCCGACAAAGGAAAAGGAACCGTTGTGCTTGATAGGGATGACTACATGAAGAATATGTATGAAGTTATAAATGACAGTCGCTATTTCGTGAGGCTATCAAGAGATCCCCCTGCTAAGTCCGAAAGAGAGTTAGCTGACCACCTTCGAGAGCTGAAAAAGAAAGGACGCATCAGTGACGACCTATACCGTCGTCTCTTCTCCTTTGACGCCGCGACACCCAAGATGCATGGACTCCCCGAAATTCACAAACCGGGTTGCCCCCTACGCCCGATTGTATATGTTATTGGTTCATCCACTTACAGCCTTTCCAAATATCCGGTTATGATTCTGTGCCCTCTTACAAGAAAAAATGAGTTTAGCGTCCGGAATTCCCGTGACTTTGTTGAACTTATACGCGCTCAGACCCTGCTACCGCACGAGGCTATGCTATCCTTTGATGTGATTTCATTATTTACGGATGTCCCCAACGCCCTGGCGGTTGATGTCGCCCGTGACCGGTTGTTGGCAGACCAGTCGTTGTCCACTCGCACAACCCTCCTTGTTGATGACGCTATACTCCTTTTGTGTTTTTGTCTCAACCAGTGTAATTTTAGTTTTAATGGGGACATATATCATCAGGTCAGCGGATGACCTATGGGGAGTCCAGTTTCCGTAACCGTCTCGAATCTCGTCATGGAATATGTTGAGGAAAAGGTAATGTCTGGCATTGATTTCCCCGTGAGGTTCTACCGTCGTTATGTCGATGACACTTTCGTAATAGTTAACAGAGAGAACGTAACCGATTTTCACCGCAATTTGAATAGTGTCCACCCCTCAATTCAGTTCACATGCGAACATGAAACTGATAGTACCTTGCCGTTTTTATATATACGTGTCCATAGAACTAGTGAATCTTCCTTTAAGATGGAGACATCCGTATATGGTAAACCATGTGACAGACAAAACTTTCTTGACTACCACTCTCATCACCCTACTCAACACAAAAGCTCAGTTGTAAGATCGTTGCCTTCATCGTTCAGAAACAGTCCCATCCAACTCAACACTTAGCGATCAAGAACTTAGCCATGTGCGGGAGGCTTTGAAGAAACGTAACTACCCCGACCGGTTTATCAATCGCGTTAAGGAACAAATGTCCAGTCGGCGCCCGGATCGAGCCGAACGAACACGTGACGTCGTGTGCATCCCGTAAGTTAAGGGGGTTTCGGAGGCATTGGGACGCTCCCTTAGGCCGTTGGGGGTACGAACTCTATACAAACCCTACAGAACAATTGCCAATGTTATCTCCAAGCCAAAAGACCCGACCCCGCCAGAGGCAGAAAGGGTCGTGATCTACCAGGTACAGTGCAAGGAATGTGACGCTCCCTACATTGGAGAGACGGAACGAAAAAGAAAAACAAGACTAAAAGAACACGCACGGGATGTCGATAATTCCACGAACGCCACCCGCTTCAAGTCCGAAATCGTCGACCATGCATGGACGTCAGGACACCAATTTGACTTTGACAAGGCGAGGGATAAAAGGTGGGGACTGAGGAAGCTGCTGGAATCTTGGTTCATCCAGAACGACAAACGCGGAAGTGATTCATCGCTGCTAAACAAGAACCGTGGCCCCCTGCCCGACGTATACACAAACTTTATGCCTAAATAGCCGAACTTTTTTGTGCGACTCTCACTCGCTCTGCGCTCTACTGAAGATGCCTCCCGCATGGGAGGCGAAACGTTTAATTAAATTGTTATTTTTGTGATGTCAAGCCGTTTTTGTTATTACATTTATCATGTCTTCGCCCGGCTTCTGGAGTATTTTTGCGCTCCTAATTTCACCGGTACGACAGCCATGGCAGGCCACTGCGAGCGAGTGGGGACAGAAATAATTGAGGCCTATCGGATGGCGACAAGCGCGAAAAACAGAACCACCCCGTCCATTTCGCTCTCAAGAAAGGAGATTATCTTTCTGAGGCCCTCAATGGAAGCCGAACGCTGACAGACCAGGCAAGGCGACAAGGCCACTGGCAGAAGCGGCCTTTCCTTTTATGCGTTGTTGATTCCCCTTCGACCTCGCCTTTTGCAAATCCTCCCCACCTGCTTTTGTGTCTTCGTGTGGCTGTCAGCGAGCGCGACAGCCGCTTTAAAGGGATTGTCCGGTTGAAACCGGAAGTACTTAAGTTCTTGCGCTCGTTACGTCGAGGGAGCCTTCATATAGACAAACGTCATTTTTATTTTGATATATGATCTCCCGTTATTAATTAAACCTTTCATGATCCTATGTACGAAACTGCACTCCGAATTTCGCCAGTGTCAATGGCTGACATCCGTAGGTGCTGCGTGACGTCACAAAACGCAAAAGTTTGTCGGATGGTCGGGATAGCAAGCGTTGGTAGATGGATGCCTTGGATTTTGTTTGGAATTATATAGTCTCCTAGGCAGTACCCTACTGAAATACGGTTCTTTTAATGCAGTTCCCAAGCACGTGCAAAAAAAGTCACGCCTTTTAGCAGGATATTACTTGCAGACAGCCATAAGCTTCGAGCAAACGTATGCCGTTTCGCGCAAACACGACTGCGACGGACGCCGATCGAACTAGGGGCGCTTGCAAAGCAAAGAATGCAGATTTCGCCTCTGAAGCGGCACTTAGGTACACGAAGCGGCATCTGGGTACACATTTCGGCGGATCCACTGGATCGATGATGAGGCTGCGGGTCATTCCCTCAGAGGCGACGTCCGCGGGTCGAAGGCAAACGGCGAACCGTTCAAATGCATGTCGTCCCTTGACTTGGACGAGTTTGGTGAATCGTAGCTACGCTCCATTTTCACACGCGGGTCAAACAGATATCGGGCTGCACGCGTGCTGAATACCACTTCTGGTATCATTTCGAGATGGCCAAGCTGTTGGTTTCGGCTTCGCTGCATAATCAAGGTCTGTTCGATTCGGCCAGGAAGTTCTGAACTTTAGTCGGTTAGAAGTCAAGAAGGTAGCGGCAAATGCCCATCAAAGGGAATCTTTGCATTTCGACGATAGGTTCGCGGCATCAGGATCATTTTGCGTCGGGGGAGTCACTGGCGGCAGCGCGCGGTCGGTATACCGCGGTCACCTCGAAGGCGAAGGCCTGACGATAGCGTCTTGGCCAAGACAATTATCGACCGTAACTTTGGCGTCAAGTTGAAGCGAGAATCGGCAAAAAAATCCCGATTCTCGGTGTTTTTCCTAGGCCCGTTAGTGGGCGTCCACAGATACCAGCGGACAAAGCATACAGTATTATGCTTAGCTACGGTGAGATGCGAGTGCCAACGCACTAAATCCCAGACCTCTGCACTGTATCGGAGTCGTCAATATGCATCCAAGAGCAACTGAAGGTGGAGACCATCAAGAAGGCAATACCTTTCCCGTGTCTGTAAGTAAGAATATGAAAACTGTGGATCCCCGCATACCATCAAAATGAAACAATTTACGTGAGCCAATATTTCAACACTCACCACAGGGAGCCAAATCTACGCGAGCAGGTGCCTAAAACGCTTTTAGAATATCACAATCAAGCAAATTCCTACCCTCGGTTATGATCTCAATTCCGCGTCAACCGCGGGTACGTTATTATCATAAATGAAAGGAAATGCAACCTCCGTATCGACGTTATTGTTAAACATCGCAGACATTTGAGCAATCGCTGCGAAAAATGACACCGCGAGCAGAGACGGACGAGGAGTTCTGCTATCGCCGTCTGCTCTTGTCGTCTGCTTCTGCACGGACGCTGAACCGAGTCCGGAGCCGGTGCAGGATTTTGAGGAACTGGGTCTGAACTCGTTCAGAACTGGGATGAATCGAACGCGCCAGCGCAGCGGTCGTGCAACTTCCGGTTGAATCGAATGAACCAGTTCCTGCACTGCCGAACTAGTTCAGCCAGTTCAGGCGAATCGAACAGACCTAAATTGACTGATCCGGTTTGGGCGGGAGTGGGTGGACGTAGTTTAATACTGTTGGCACAGCATCACACCTCAGCTTACAAGCCTTCTGTCCGCTGAGAGCTCAGCTCGTAGCTTTCTTTTGTGAGATGATTGCTGAATAAGCAGGATCTCGATCTGGACGGGAACCCAGTACCTACGCACGACGGCGATACACTTTGCTCGTCACTGCACGTCTCGCGGAAAAGTGTGGAACGTCATGTCTTGGCTCGCATGTGCTGCCCGGTGGTTGTGGCACCCAACCGCGCAACAGAAATCTCACCCAACCACGAAACAAGTCGAGCACAACAACAAAAACGAACCACGCTGAGGCGTTCACTCGCAGGCAAACAACGAGACAAAAATGCTCGCTTTGTGTTTTGTGACGTCAGAGCTTCAATGTTGCCAACGAAAGCAGCGTTTACGCTAGAATGCGATTGGAGCAGTATAAATTCAATTACTCACGCAGAGGGGCATATAAAATTCGGATATTGCACGTACGATGCTTCTCGAGGCAATAAAAAAGATATTCAATTGTTTTCTCGAATACAAAATTTGACCGGACAATCCCTTTAAGCAAATCAAGAGGGTGAAGCGAAACGCGTGACCCAGCGTTACCTCTCTACGTAGGACGCGTAGGACAAAAACGTTTGGACGAAACTTTTCACGTGACTTTCTCTATCACGCTGATGGGATCTCTGGGGCTGTCGTTTTCGCCGTTTGCCTAATTATAGAAATAAGCGGGCCACGTAGGTCCGGTTTTCGAACTGCTCTTCAGTGTTCTGTTGCTTTCGTGCGCTGCAGACGCGGCTGTGTTTTTTCGTCGTAAACTGTCGGAATACGTCCATGCCAATTTTTTGGTAACAGCCATTTTTTGCACCGGAGTTCGTGGAATACTTGTGATGTGTTTGTTGAACACGCTTCGACAAAAACTGCTCTTTGCCGACGACGAGACGTCAGTCCTTGAATCCTCGAATGTGTTTGTGGGGTGCCTGAGTTGGACTATGCATCTATCAAGGATTACATGATATCGCTCTTTTATTAGTAAGTGCACTGCAAGCATGATTCTGATAGTCGTCCTGCTTTCCTCTCAATCTCCGCGGTGTTTGTGTGATGAGTTTTGCTTGGCATGAGGACAGTGTTAATTGTATTTTATAATTTGCTTATCGTTTTACAGAGAAGTGTGACCTTTGTAAATATGTTGAGAATACACTGTGTGCAATGATAGTTATTTAATAAACTTCTGGGAGCGATCTAAAAAAATTGTTTGTCCGTATAAGTGATTAGATATGCAACAAATGACATGCAACGTACACATACTTGCACGACGTTCGGCCAATACGAGGCAGACGCATCGTAGAGTTTTCGCATAATATTGCGCGAACGCTAGGCCGGGGCGAAACAGCTGTACGGCAATACCTGCCGGGTATCAAACGGTGGTTCAAAACTGGACAGTTGAGCGATATTGGAACCGACTTTCGGCCGGCACTGGCACGATACTGCAAAGTATTGCCGCGCTGCTTGGGAACAGAGGTGATGACATCTTACCATCGTGTTTCCAACGCTTGTTTAATTTATTTCTCTTCTGGGACGCGTGAAAGAGCACTTCTGTGACACACCAGAGATATTCGAAACTTGGGCTGGCCTCTCGGCTTTCTTTGCCACTTTTGGCACTTATTTGGCACTTCAGTGGGTAGTCAGAGAAAAGCCAAACTTCGGCATGCCCCAAATCGACAAATTAAGATTTACTGCGGCAGTTATGGCTCAAGTCTGGCACCAACTTGAGCGCTCCTCTGGCGGACCCGAGAAAAGCCAAACTTTGGCACGTCCCAAATACCGAAATTAGGCGTTACTCTGGCAGCTATGGCTGAAGTATGGCGCCAACTTTGGCGCTCCTCTGGCGGACCAGAGAAACGCCAAACCTTGGCACGTCCCAAATACCGAAATTAGGCGTTTCTCTGGCAGTTATGACTCAAGTCTGGCACCAACTTTGGCGCTCCTCTGGCGGACCCGAGAAAAGCCAAACTTTGGCACGTCTCAAATACCGAAATTAAACGTTACTCTGGCAGCTATGGCTGAAGTATGGCACCAACTTTGGCACTCCTCTGGCAGACCAGACAAACGCCAAACCTTGGCACGTCCCAAATACCGAAATTAGGCGTTTCTCTGGCAGTTATGGCTCAAGTCTGGCACCAACTTTGGCGCTCCTCTGGCGGACCCGAGAAAAGCCAAATTTTGGCACGTCCCAAATACCGAAATTAGGCGTTACTCTGGCAGCTATGGCTGAAGTATGGCACCAACTTTGGCGCTCCTCTGGCGGACCAGAGAAACGCCAAACCTTGGCACGTCCCAAATACCGAAATTAGGCGTTTCTCTGGCAGTTATGGCTCAAGTCTGGCACCAACTTTGGCGCTCCTCTGGCGGACCCGAGAAAAGCCAAACTTTGGCACGTCCCAAATACCGAAATTAGGCGTTACTCTGGCAGCTATGGCTGAAGTATGGCGCCAACTTTGGCGCTCCTCTGGCGGACCAGAGAAACGCCAAACCTTGGCACGTCCCAAATACCGAAATTAGGCGTTTCTCTGGCAGTTATGACTCAAGTCTGGCACCAACTTTGGCGCTCCTCTGGCGGACCCGAGAAAAGCCAAACTTTGGCACGTCTCAAATACCGAAATTAAACGTTACTCTGGCAGCTATGGCTGAAGTATGGCACCAACTTTGGCACTCCTCTGGCAGACCAGACAAACGCCAAACCTTGGCACGTCCCAAATACCGAAATTAGGCGTTTCTCTGGCAGTTATGGCTCAAGTCTGGCACCAACTTTGGCGCTCCTCTGGCGGACCCGAGAAAAGCCAAATTTTGGCACGTCCCAAATACCGAAATTAGGCGTTACTCTGGCAGCTATGGCTGAAGTATGGCACCAACTTTGGCGCTCCTCTGGCGGACCAGAGAAACGCCAAACCTTGGCACGTCCCAAATACCGAAATTAGGCGTTTCTCTGGCAGTTATGGCTCAAGTCTGGCACCAACTTTGGCGCTCCTCTGGCGGACCCGAGAAAAGCCAAACTTTGGCACGTCCCAAATACCGAAATTAGGCGTTACTCTGGCAGCTATGGCTGAAGTATGGCACCAACTTTGGCACTCCTCTGGCAGACCAGACAAACGCCAAACCTTGGCACGTCCCAAATACCGAAATTAGGCGTTTCTCTGGCAGTTATGGCTCAAGTCTGGCACCAACTTTGGCGCTCCTCTGGCGGACCCGAGAAAAGCCAAATTTTGGCACGTCCCAAATACCGAAATTAGGCGTTACTCTGGCAGCTATGGCTGAAGTATGGCACCAACTTTGGCGCTCCTCTGGCGGACCAGAGAAACGCCAAATCTTGGCACGTCCCAAATACCGAAATTAGGCGTTGCTCTGACAGTTATGGCTGAAGTATGGCACCAACTTTGGCGCTCCTCTGGCGGACCAGAGAAACGCCAAACCTTGGCATGCCCCGCATTCCCAGATTAGGATTTACTATGGCAGTTATGGCTCAAGTATGGCACCAACTTTGGCACTCCTCTGGCGTACCAGAGAAGAGCCAAACTTTGGCATGCCCTAGGATCGCCCAACTAAGGCTATAGTTAGACACCGTACTTTGGCACTGATGAGTGCCATGGTGCAAAAACCTAACTGCGCCAAAGTTGGGCCCTTATGTTTGCCAGACCTTTGCCCAAGTTGGGCATTCCTCTGGCGTGCTACTTGGGAAAGTAAATCACAGTCATTATTCACCCGCCGGGCAGGTCTTCAACAGAAATAACAAAGGCCCTGTAGCACGAGTTAAAATATCGAGGTTCTCAGGGTACTGGTTATAACACTCAGTCAGTCTATTAATTGGGCTTAACAGACACATTTTTTTTTTAATTATAAAAGATGATTGATTCAGAGTAGGCACACGTGGAACCCTAAGGCACACTTCAGACAAGAGGCTTGATGAATTAATCGACCCATGCAACGTTTTAAACAAAAACAATAGGTCCGCCTTCTGCCAACGCAGATGCAGGCTCAGCAGGTCGACACGCCCTAACGTTGCGTCATAAGTAGAACAATGACCATTCTTCTTAATGTAGCGATATTTAGAGATGGAAATAGACTTTTTCTGAACTATTTCGATTTCCAATGAGATGGTTTTAGAGATTCCGTTCCACACAACGGAGGCATATTCCAACTGGGGCATGCATAACGAACGGTACAACATGAGAAACGCAGACGGATGCTTGAAGTCCTTTGTTAAGCGAGAGGCAACACCCAGCGTGCGAAGAGACGAGTTAACGAGCCTAATAATAATAATATTAATGATATTAACCAATCAATCAATCAATCAATCAATCAATTTTTATTTTACAGTGCCCAGAAACAACCCTGAGGTCTTGGTGCTGGTACACTGCTGCATAAAAATACATTTTACACATCTCCGCAGAAAAGGAGATAACCTTTAAACATAATACTAGGCAGTACAGGAGTAGTTATTAGAATAAAATAAAAACGAGGCAGTAATAGTAGACGCGGAACATAAGACCGTAGGACGAGTGCACTAATACAAAGCACGCCATGGAGATGACGAAATTCATACATAACAGAGTCATTCGGCAATGGTCGTCTTACACGGGCAAGTTTTTAATAGAAAGGACAAACGTCCTGTAGCATAGGTGGAAAACATCAAGTCTTTCAGAGTAATGATCCAAACGCTGCACCAATCTCACAATTGGGTTTACCGGAGTAGAGGTTCCAGAAACATAAAAAAGATGACAGAAGACGAGTAGGCACACGCGGGACCCTAAGGCACAGTTCAGATAACAGGCTCGGAGAATTGATGAGTCCATGCAGCGTTTTAAACAAAAATAGTAAGTCCGCTTTCCCCCGACGCCGGTGCAAGGTAAGTAAACCAACACGCTCTAACGCAGACTCATATGTTAAATAGTTAACATCTTACTTTATGTAGCGATGTTTAAAGAAAGAAAAAAAAAAACTTTTTTTTGCACACGTTCGATTTCCAAGGAGTGAGTTTTACAGATTCCATTACAAACAACTGAGGCATATTCTAACTGCGACCTAGATAGCGAACAGTATAACGTGATAAAAGCAGTCGGGTTTTTTAACTCCCTGTTTAAGCGACAGGCAACACTCAACATTCGCAATGACAAGTTTACCAGCCTACCAACGTGATCAGAGAAACGCAAGCCAGAATCAACCATGACTCCGAGATCTTTCATTAAACTCACTTGAGACAAAGTCTCCCCTTGAATATTATATGCAAAAGAGATATTGTGCGTTTTCCGAGAGATCGCCATGACTTTGGTTTTAGACGGGTTCAAGAAACGTTGGTTTTCAAAGTACCATCGGTAGAAAGAACATGCACCTTCCTGGAGCTTAGTACAATCATGTTCGGTAACTATTTCTCAATAAATTTTTTATTTCGTCAGCATACTGCAGGAATGAAGAATATAAAAACGCAAAAGAGACGTCTTTTACGAAAATTGTGGACAGAAGGGGTCCTAAAACGGATCCCTAAGGAACGCCAGAGCGAGTCCTGTATAACGAAGAGTTCATGTTGTTGACCCGGACGTACGCCTTTCTCTCTGACAAGTAGCTAATTAGTTAATAATACTAATAATAATAAAACTCATAATAATAATTTCATTGTCACAGCGATCGTCAGTACATGTAGAGTAACAGGTTCGTCTAAGCCGATAAAGGCTTGTGGGACTGAACCCGGCTAGTCGGACAGGCAGAAAGAGTCAAAATGCACATAGGAAAGAAAAAAAAACATAAAAAAACAAAAAGAAAAAAAAGATTCCCCAAGAAAGGCTTTGGAAAAAGAAATTGCAATGCTATAATGAAAATAGGCTTGTACAATGGCCAAAGCGAACACCCGTAGAAATTGGAAAACACAGTGTAACCCCCTCCCCCCCCCCCCCCGATAAAAAGAAGAAAATAAACATACTAATGGACAACAACAAGGCAAGGACCAAAGAAAACCATCTTATATCTCGGCAATGTATGAACGAAGCCATTTTGTTAAACTTTGCTTTACCTGTAACAGCATACACGTCATCTGGGAGAGCATTAAAAACCACCGAGAAATAGAAGGTGCGCATTTTTTTTCCGTATCTAGTCATACATTTGGCTATCTTAAAACGAGGGGAAACACAAAGAAGGCGTGAGGGTTCATGAAGTGTTTCGAATTTGTCATGCCAGAAATGACAGGGCAAAACCGTTTCAGTAAATAATTATAACAAAGTAGGCATCAGCAAATCTTTAAAAAAATCTTCACTGGATGAGAACGGAGAATTATAAGCTACACTGCGCAAGAATTATTTCAAAATCCTACCAACTTTAGCCCGCCAAGACACTGTTCAAAGGGCATGTTACGTCACCCCGTAACACAGAACGCTATATACAAGTGCGTGAACGCCAATCGTTTTTACACCAAAATAACAAACACTTTGACATTATACAACGTACAAGACACTTTCCTCAGTACACTACCGACATGAGTCATATGTTTATTCCAAGACATATCGTATTCAAAAAAAAGGCCCATATATCTAATTGAGTCTGCCCAGGCAACTGGCGTACAAAAACATGGTATGCAAGCGGAATTGGGGAGAAAGAATGAGGCACTTGAAAAACCTGACTTTAAAGGATTTCTAAAACACACAAGCTTGGTTTTTGAAGCGTTGACTTTTCTTCGATTTGCAGAGCACCAATCTATCAGTTTAATAACATTACACTGAAAATATTGACAGCCTGGAAAAAGTTTACATGTCGTGAAACCAGTAAGATATCCACCGCATATTGGAAGATTATACATCCCGAAATAACTGATTCGAAATCATTGATGTAAATATTAAAAAGCAAAGGGGATAAAACTGATCCTTGCGGAACGCCGACTTGAAGCATGCGTAAAGTAATATTACCATTATCTACGGAGACGATCTGTGATCTTCCGTCCAAGAGATAAGCTAGCAGTGCATGGGAAGGACCACGGAAACCAAACGTCCACAGCTTCCGTAAGAGGACATCGTGGTCTACCATATCGAAGGCTTTGCTTACGTCTAACAATATTGCACAGGAGAACATGTTACCTTCAAAAGCGGAATACAGCTCGTCAGCCACATCGTCTAGAAGTAGTTGTGTACCACGACCAGGTACAAATCCGTATTGTCAGTCAGATAACAGTGAGTATCTATCAATAAAACAACTCAAAACTGAACATATATGCTTCTCAATTATGTGCCCAAGCACTGGCAGGATCGAAATCGGCCGATAATTTTTTTTTGTTTGAAGTCACCGCCCTTAAAACTTGGCGTTACTATAGCCGTCTTCAACTCATCCGGAATCACCCCCAACGCTACAAAACTGTTTATCATGAAAATGACATATTTTATTTATTCGAAATTCCTTTGAAGACAGCCAACTGTTATCCCATCAATACCGGGTGACCTTGTTGGTTTAATGCCGAAGAGCGTGGAGCGCAAGTCGTCATGATTCATTGGAAAAAGAAACGCGGACGAATCGTTATTTACTATTTTCGTCGGTGAATTATCTATAGCTTGTGGAATATTCGATAGATTTGCAAAAAAGGGTTTAACCGCTCTGTTGTAAATGTCAAGTTTTTTACCACATCATGGACATACCTCTTACTGTTATTACCACGTAAAAAATAACAAGTGACCAAGTCTTCGTCTCCGTAATAATAATAGAAATAAATTTTAATAATAATAGTAATATTAATAATAATAACTCTTATTCTTATTCTACTTTTATGGTTCACCAGGTTCACAAGAGAAATTCAGGAGGGTATGGAAATATATACCATTAAGAACAAATCGCAAAGCTAAATTTCCTTACTGGTTTTCAGCTGAGTTAAAGGGGAACTCCGCCGACTTTTCGAGCTACCTAATCCAGAGGCATAATCTGAATGCGGATGGCTTCCTGATTCTGAAATCCTATCTCGTTCTCCCAAATTCACTCTAGTTGATTAAAAGAAGTGATATTTTGTTTGCTGCCGAAACCGAAACATCATTCTCCCAGGTTTTCCCCAGTTTTCCTCGCCGCCCAAGCGTGACGTCACTTGTGTGCAGAGAGGCGCGTGGCCGGCCGTCGGGTACGCTAGCGCCCGCCTTTCTCGCGTCTAACAGCAAGAAAACCTGGGCGTTAGTGCTGTTTTAAGTTGATAATTATATAAATTTGCACAAAGTATGGCCTTGGTCTACGTGCAAAACTATAAGAAAGTAGAAAAGAGGACAACGGGAGCAATTGGAATTTTCATAAAACCGTTTTTGCAACTCGCTATGCTGAAGCCGCGCCTCGCTAGTTTTGTGATATCGCTGGTAAATCCGTTCCCTTTTATCAAAAGATGGCTGGCGAAGAAGGGTCGAAGAACCACGCAATACATTTTTTGACGAATTGCCAAAGCACCGCAGAAAATGCTCGGAATGTGGGTACAGATGTTCCACACGCTCGTATGACCTAAAGGAACGTGCCATTTGTTTTATATTTTCTTTTGAAAAGTTACTGTTGAAGGCGTCAGCACAAGTAACTACTCTTGTGGCGTGAATATGCTCCTTGATGCTTGAGAAATTTAGCAAGAGATATGCAGACATTTCTGAAAAGCGCTTCTGGTCGATGCCATTTTCAGCGTTCGTGCGTGTGGCGCATACATTACTCGCCTCCCGAACCGATGAACATGTGCGCACTGAGCTGGGACCTAAGACATGTAGACTGATTCTCGTAAACAATGAAATGTATAGAATGGAATGAACTTCGTTCGTTTATATCAGATGGCAGGTTACTGGTCATGAAGACCGTGTTAAAATGACGATTAAAAGAACTTCACAACCACCAAGCCAAACATCAAGGTGCAATGGAATGCGTATAAAATACACTAATACACTGTTCACCCCCAAATAAAGAATATTTGCTTGAAGATACAATGGTGCGTGAGGTACAGATAGACATCATAAATCTATTAATTCAAAATATGTTAACAAAAGTTACTAAAAAAATGTGTACCCGCATTTTTTCTTTTTACTTTTGGAGTAGAATGCAACGCGTTCAAACACCCATCCACGAGAGAACATGGGAAGGGGGTAACTCTATATAAGTTTTTTTTTACGTTAAGTTGGTTTAGCACAGTTTCCATCAGCTGTAAATTTTCATGCCTCACTTTAACAACAATAATATTTTCATAAATAAAAAGAAACTTCTTAACCCTATATAAAAGTTCTTCGCAATATAATATATTAAAGTCGTTTTCATCACTTGTTCTGCAGCAAATACTGCACGCCAACCATTTGACAAACCAGGCAAGGCTCTATCGTACATTAACAGAGCTGAACACCTGCTCCATGAATCTGTGTAATAGCAGCGAGGACTAGCAATATGTCGAAAGTCATGTCTAAATTCAGTCTTGAACTTTGTTTAGACGTTTCACTTCTCGTCTTCAACATATCGGCCGCGTGAGTGGAACTCTGAGAGTAGCCCGAGCTAGATTCGACGTCCGAAACAAATATAGTGTTTCTAAAAAATAAAAAAAAAACATCACTGAACCAATTCTGAATAACAAATGTGACTTTGCCAAATGTCGACTATAGTGCTAGTGTACTATTTTTCTCAATATTATTAACGCTCTTCTTTGGGCGGATGTCGTAATGGTCCCAGCCGGCTTGAGTTTGCGCTTGCCGCTCTTGAAGCTGTTCCGGCTGCTGAAGGATACTCAACTCGCAGCTCGCGGCTATAAAGTATTCCGAGCAAAAGTGGAAATGTTTCACGTGACACTAGGTCTTTCGGCACTCAGCTCGCCCAAAAGCACCTTGACGTGGCTGGCGTCCATTGCTGCCGGGGAACGCTTTTTTTTTTCTCCCACGAAAACAAGGGTAAAAAAGAAGCTTTTTCCCGGCACTGTTTCTCCAATCTATTGCGGAGCACAGATTGCTACCCATTGCAAAGGAACTTTCAACCTTGAAGCTGCGAAAAAATTGTCTCGGTCGCTGGCGCCCGCAAAGCCACTTCGCGGCCGCCCGAGGATCGTCCGCCTGCTCATGCGTGACGTACGCGGTTAGTGTAGGGATTTTTCCTTGTTGCCAGTAGAAAGTCGCCTCCTGGAACCTTCCCGGGCGGCGTAACTTGAAAATTTAATAACTTCGCGGAAAAAGTTTATTACCTTAAAATATTTTGGTTATCAGTTAAGAAAGGGTTATTGATGCGGTCCGCACATTTCCAGCCCAGTCGAAGTCTACCAAAAAATCGGCGGAGTTCCCCTTTAAGGGCACTCTTCAAGAGAAAAAAGTTTCTGCACCGAAAGTTGAAGAAGAGTGGTCTTCTTAAATGGGAAGCTGAATTCAAGCAGTGCCTGAAAAAATGTAAAATATCATTAAATCGGGATCGCAATGCGCATCGAGAAACAATAGGAACCGATTTAACTGAAAATGACCAAAAATGTTGGCAGTACGTCGGATCGCGTACAGAATGAATATACCAACTACAATTGTTCTAGACGGTGTCTCTGCGAAAATTACATAAGAAATATTTGCTAATCATTTCAGCTCTGTTTACACTGATCACACTCATTTCTCCTTTCCCGATTCTCATCCGGAAGGACTTGACAACCTGCTGAACTCGACTCGTGTAGACGAAAATATCGTTGCGGAATGTATTAAGGAAATTAAACCTAAGCTATCATCTGGTCACGATGGAGTGTCAGAAGCTCTAATTAAAACATGTAATTTATTCACCCCTGTACTTTGTGAAATATATAATAACTCTTTGAAATCCGGAATATTTGCTTACATGTGGAAGCTCGCTCTAATTGTTCCGGTGCTTGCAAGGTTTCCAATTATAGACCGATCTGTTTTCTTAGTTCCTTCTCGAAGATTTTCAAAATCGATATTTATACATTTTTATCTTTCTCATTTAGAAATATAATTATTCCTAGTCAGCATGGATTTCTTCCTGGCAGGTCGACAAAAACAACTTCGGGTACTTTTACGTCTACAACATCCCGCATTTTCTATAAGAAAGCTCGACTTAATGTAGTTTATTTTGACGTAAGCAAGGAATTCGACCTGGTTGACCATGACATGTTACTATTTAACCGTCTCACTACGGTGTTGGGAAAAACGTGATCAAGTGGTCTGGAAGTTACCTGCTGAATAGGAAGGGTTTTGTACGATTTAATGATATGACGTCCACAACCCTTAGGATTACCTCCGGGGTGCCCCAGGGATCTGTTTTAGGCCCTCCTTGTCTTTTCTATATTTTAATGATATCCCTCTCGTTATATCATCACAATCATTATTCTTTCAGTACGCCGAGGACATTAAAATATACCGAACTACAGGCAGATGTGAACAGATTCAGCAGTTTGTGTAGGGAAAACAGGCTCCGTCTGAGCCGTTCAGAAACCAAAATACTGATATTTTTTCAAAAAACACAAAATGTCGGTTTTCCTTATTGAGTAGAGGGCGCCTTATTGACTCGTGTAACCGAAATTGGAGACCTCGGTGTTATGTTTGATTCGGACCTAAAGTTTGATGTTCACGTGGGCAAAATGGTTTGCGCATCGTTACGAGTGCTTACTTCCTTCTGTGTCGCCTGACTACAGAATTCGAAAATCCACGCACGTTTTTAACCCTTTACTGCTCACTGTGCCGCTCGCAGCTAGACTATGCGTCGGTGGTGTGGAACGGAATCTGTAAAACCAATTCACTAAGAATTGAACGGGTGCATAACAAGTTTATCTAAATTTTTAAGTTTCGCTATTGGCAAGAGTTGAGCAAACTTTGGAATATGAAACCCTTTTCCCTTGTGAAAAAGCCATTTGTATGAGAAATTTCTTGTGTCCAATAAACACATATGAATCATAAAAAGATATATAAGAACACATAAGGACCATATAAGAATCATGTAGGAACTATATAAGAAATATATAAGATATGTAGGAACATAAAAGAACAACATGAGAAACTTGGGAGAAGGTTTTTTAGAAGTTTCTTATATGGTTATTTTATGTTCTTATATATCTTATATAGTTCTTTTATAGTTCTTTATGGCTTTGATATGGTCTTATTTATCTTGTATGATTCATGTGTGTTTATTGGACACAGAAATGTCTCACGCAAATGAGAATTTTCCATAGGGTTGTAACGTGTTGGATTACCTGACCTATATCGACGTAGAGAAAAAGCGGATTGGGTATTTTTGCTTTAACCCCTTCACACTTAATTGATACCCCAAGTCTTTTATCTAAAGAGAAAAGTGAATATCAGGATTCCTAGAGTAACTACAAGACTTCATACCTTATCTGTTCTCCTTAACAACCTCGCAAAACAAAACATTACACCCGAAACATCAACAAAACAGTCCCTCAAGTCCTATTTCATATTTTACTGATGCGACGTTTTCGAATTTTTCTTTATGCTTATATGGTTTCTCGCTGTAGTATTTTTCTTATGTGACCTTGTTGTATAGTATGTACGTAAGTTGTTTTTTTTGTGTGCATCATGATGTCTGCAATTTTATCACCTTATGTTTTACTTGACTAGGTATGTAGGCATGTATGTGATGTATGCATGGCGTGTTGCATGTATAGTGTGTCATTTATGCTGATTCACAAGTTATAATATTTGCGTTATCATTAGTTGATTATTACTTGACCCGGTATATATATTTATTGCGTTTATATCTGTATTATTGTCACTCTACCTCTTCGTCGGTTAGACTTTAAATGTTCTGCTATGCTTTGAGTGATTATTTAGTTTGCATTTTATTGTGTACTCTATGTCAAGTGCTGGGGGGCAGGGGCCTGTGAAGCTGCAACTGCAGCTTTTTTCCCTGCTCTCCACACTCCTTTGGGGTGAAAATAAACGATTATAATATTATTATTAACTACAAGACTCAATTCACCTTTTTATGTATCTAGAGAATTTAGTCATTTGTGTCCGATTCCCAGGTTTAGTAGATTTTTGCAACGGTTACGCCGAAGAACGACATATTTGGCTCCAGCCAAAAGAGTTTCGACCACTCAATCAAAATCCTGTTCCAATTAAGGCAGAAGTGAAAGGTACTGAGATGTTACAGTGAATCTCAAACGAATTAGTTTGTTTCGTTCTTGGGACTTTGTCAGCACGTTGTTTTACTCTTGAAGGTCATGTAACGACATTTTACTATCACTTTTCAACTACTTTATGATGATTATAAATGGTATGAGGGCTACATGGCCACTAATGTTTGGAAGAAGCTTCGCCAGTTTACACTATTTTTTCCTCTTTCTGCGTGATGTACTTTCTCGACTCTACACATCATCTTCACGGCGCATCCAGCGTATGAACTTCCAACATAAATATTTGGCTTCTAATTTTATGTCGCAGATTCTGATGTTTGTGTGTTTTTATCTGGTAATTATTTTCATGTCTTATCTTGTAATTTTAGTGTGCTCCTTGTTTTTAAATGTTTGAATGTTCGGTGTGCCAGTAGCAAGAGCAAATGGTTGTTCCTTGACACCCAATAAAATTGATTGATTGAATGAATGATTCCAAAACAGCACACCAATGTTGGACCTACATTGGGCTAACAATGGCAAACGCTGGCTCCGGAGGTTGGTCCAACATTGGTATTCTGGCCGAGCGCAACTTCTTCCAATGTTGGCTCAGCCATTGGCACCAACGTTGGGCCATCGTTCAACCAATGTTCCAGCCATCATTGGCACCAACGTTGGGCCATCGTTCAACCAACCTTCCAGCAGTCATTGGCGCCAACGTTGGGCCACCGTTCAACCAATGATCCAGCTATCATTGGCTCATTGGCACCTTTTTTAGGCGATCGTTAAACCAATATTTCAGCCATCGTTGGCATCCACACTATGTCATTGGCTATGCCAATTTCGGCTTTCACACTAATTCAATGGCTATGCCATCATTGGTATACAAGTTCAATCATTCAATAGGCCGTTATCGGCAGTCAAGCTGATTCATTGGCATGTCCCAGTGTTAATGCCATGTCTTTAATGCTGGCTATGAAATGATGGCAGTGTGTTTAAATCCTGGTTATTCCAACGTTGGGTTTTAAGAACCCCTGGCCTGTTTCTTATTAGCAGCCCACTGCAAGAAAAACATTCTGGACACAAATGGCAAGGTCATCCTATGCTTTGTCTGTGCACTATTTTATCTGGCGAGCAAATGACTAATTCAAGATCAATTAATACTTTTTTCGGAATTTTATTGAAAGGGGCTAGGGAGGAAGCTCAGCGGGGAGCCTATGCCTGGTCCTGGGGAAGGTCCTGGGGCGAGTCCTGGGGCTGGGGAGCCATTACGGCTTCCGAGCGCCTCTTCCTGCAGCCTCCCATTTCGCAAGACCCTGGCAGCCACTTCAGCACCATTTTTAAGCTGCCGATTCTTCAATTGTTAGCTTCGCACTGATGACATCTACGAAAAGATCCAAAGGTCAAAGATCAACGCTTTCAAACCCACATTGGGTTTGAAGTCAATCGATTACCAATGTCGGTAATTGATTGGCTTAAGCTAGCCAACATTGGCCTGTCTTAGCCAATCGATTACCAATGATGGCAACTCATTGGCTAACATAGACCAATGTTGGCCAGCCGAAGCCAATTGATTACCAATGTTCGTGACCAACTGGCTAAGAAAGGCCAATGTTGACCAACCTAAGCCAACCAATTGCCAACGTTGCTAAGCCGTTGGCTGAGGTTGGCCAATGTTGGCCAGTCTAAACCAATTGATTGCCAACGTTGGTAAGCCATTGGCTGAGGTAGGCCAATGTTCGCCAGCCTAAACCAATCGATTACCAACGTTGGTGAGCCGTTGGTCAAGTCAGGCCAACGTTGGCCAGTATATTCCAGTGTACCACCAATATTGGCTTTGCGATTGCCATATTGGCCCAATAGTGGACCATTGTTTGCCAATTAAATACCGATGTTGGCCCGACGTCGTGTGCTGTCTGGGTTATATTACAAAACGTCATGTGTATACGACTCAACACCCTTCGTTTATCAAAGTCGGGTATATCTTACCTGAATCAAAATGTCACAAAGTGTGGTAGTTTTTTATTTATTTATATATTTACACTGTACCTTTATCGTCACGATGGCATTATAGTTAGAAGTACTTATTGCAGAAAATAAAACAAGTTGTCATAGCCTGGCTGTTGAGGCTTGTTCTTGACAAGATGCCGGTCAATTAAATTTACAAATAAGCCGCCACCCTTGCTAATTGATTTTTTTAATTTTTCCAGATGAAATAATGTGCTCTACTTTACATGACATCTACTAAATTCGTCACTTTCTGAAGGCTTTAGTGCGTAATCGTCATAGTTCCACCACCCACGCGTCCCTGGGTACTTTTGTTTCGTCCAGCCCCCAGAAACAGAAAATTACTGTTTATCACATAAAAGAGGAAATAAGAGACTTGTATTAGTTTGAGGAGTTGTAAAAAAAACAGACGTATTTAAATTAGCTTTGAAATCGGATTTTTTTTAGGCTTTTACAAATCACTTATACACGTGCGTATCGAAGATAAAAACGCCGGAAGAGATTTGCAGAGCATCTTTCCGATAATTTGGGGGTGCATTTACTAATGATTATATCTTCAAGGTAATCGGCCTTTATTTATGTTGTTAATCCTTCAGAGAGTAATTACATATTTTTTTCATCAATTATGAAGTTCACATAACCGCTTGAGGCCGACACTGGACAGCAATACTCAAAATACGCCTTCTCTTGAGTACGTCGAAATGTGTTTTTTTTTTGTTCTCTGTTTGGCAGTGTTAAATACTGAGTCGCAGGGTATGCGAAAAATGACTTGTTCTCACATAATAGATCGGAAGGCAAATACACGAAATGTGCAGAAAGAAAGAGATGATAAATTAAAATTTTCTAAATAATTCCATACACAACCCCTTAGTCAAGAAAGAAATGCATAGGGATGCATTCAATCCTATTCCTAATTATACAAAGATACCGCGAAGGACAGCCGAAGCTTCTTAAAGTTACGAAAATAAATCACACTTGGTCATTAGCTTGCATGAGCTCGAAACTTCGCGAAATGCTGCTTCGTGACGCTGTTATATTGTTTTCCGTGCACTTGTTTTGGGCCATCACCTTACAGCTCTCTGATTTATCAGTCATGCGCTGTAACATTTCATTAGGCTGCCGTATATTATGCGAGATTGCTATATATACGGAACAACTTTAAAATTGGGACATCTATTGCCAGTGTTGCGAACATCCCGTTTCACCAGAAAGCTGAGCTGTTTAACATGCTTTGCACGTTACGTCATTGCACCATATGCTGGCGGTCATTGCGGTTTGTTCTTGCTGAGAAAATTATATCCGGGGGGTGCAAAATGCGCGCTGCAGAAGGTTCGCGCTCAGTGCAAGTTATGTATTTGAAAAGCACGAATTCATCTTGGTACAGCGTCGTGAGGAACGGCGCTAGCATCTGGCATCACGAAAACGCGCTTCCTGGCAAGAGTGTTTTCGTAAACAAAGAAGTTTCCGGGGCCACGTTTTCTGGTTTGTACCGAAGATGCGGGTCAGAGGCACTTTCAGAACACAGTATGTTTCTGAGACTGCACTTCCCCACCCTATTTATTTGTTTTGATTTATTCGATGCTCCTCCAGAGAATATTTTTTATTCCTGAAGGACTGCCTTCTCTGTTTGGGGATGTTAATGCGACACTCATATTAGAACGCAGCTCTTAGGGGCCCGTTTCCGGCTTGAGCGGCGTCGGCGTCGCCGTCGCCGTCGGCGTAACCAAGGTCACCCCAAGGTCACGTGACCCCCAGGACATGTGACCCCCAAGGTCACGTGACCCCTCTCAAGGTCACCCCAAGGTCACGTGACCCCCAAGTCACGTGACTCCCCCGGTCACGTGACCTCCCAGGTCACGCGACCCCCATGGTCACGTGATCCTCCCAAGGTCACGTGACCCCCAAGGTCTCGTGACCCCCCGAAATCACGTGGCCCCCCAGGTCACGTGACCCCCAAGGTCACGTTATACTCCCCAGGTCACGTGACCCCCAAGGTCACGTGATCCTCCCAAGGTCACGTGACCCCCAAGGTCTCGTGACCCCCCGAGGTCACGTGACCCCCCGAGATCACGTGGCCCCCCAAGTCACATGCCCCCCCAGGTCACGTGACCCCCCTCCCCCCCGAGGTCACGTGACCCCCTCCCCCCGAGGTCAGGTGACCCCCCGGAGCATATTAAAGAATGAGGGGAGGAGGAGGAGAGGGAGGAGGAGGAGTAGGAGGCGTCTACCCTCCCATCAGTACCCTTTCCTCCTCCTCCTCAAGAGCTGTGCTCCAATTCGGCGTTACAGGGAGTTGTAAACGGCTTTCATTTTTTTGTGTCAGTTGTTAAAATTAATCTTAGAATGCTTTTATTCTGCGCCCAACCGTAAAGTTAAACAAGATACGGAGGCAGTCGAAACTTGGGTAAAAACTGCAGCTGTCCCCCTGAGGCCGAGATAGTGTTATTTTCTTGAGAACGAGATAGTGTTATTTTCCGATTATGCTCAGTGATGATCGTTTTCTTCTGATTTTGTCGTTTTGTTGTCATTGTGAGATTTGAGATTATAAATACCGGAACACGTATTCAATAAAATTCAGTTGAAAGTTGCGCCTTGTTGTGTCCTGTTCTCTTCTCTTGTCCTCGTCCTTGCTGCGCACAAGATTGCATAAGAGGCCACTATAACCTTTCTTTTCAGGTATTTCCCCGTACACACATGTAGATCTTTGTAACGGCGGATTAGTAAGTTCTGTTTAGTTATTTTAATACTTCTATTATTGGGACGACATTCTGAGGAAGTTTAGCAACAACGAAAACATGTTTGGGTGTCTCAACGATGTGTACATGCAAAATGGGCCGTATAACAATTTTTTAACTTTCAGTAAATACCGCAAAGTAATCCCTGACGTTGATAACCTGCAAAAACATCCATTAGTCTTCCCCTGCGCGCAATGGCAAAACACAGGCAAAATAAAGGAAAGGGACAGCTTTGCCCTCCTCTGCTCGCAATTAGAACAAGGGATCGCGTGATGTGACACTAATCATATACTGTCAAGGGGTATCATAGTCATGAGCTGGGGTTTGCAAAGCATAGATCATAGTTTGCAAAGCATAGAAATATTGTCAGTTGGGCTATTAGCATACTCAATCGAACATGAGCCGTTACACCAGTGGCGTAAGATGCGGGGGGGGGGGGGGGGGGGGGGCTACGAAAGATTTGAGGGCCTCGGTTGCCGGATGGCCTAGCACTGCGTTACCCGAATGTTTGGCGATGCTGATGGCACTCGACCCCAAGTCATGAAAATGGCCTACGTCACGGTGTTACGTGACTCTCGTTAGAAAGTCGGGATGTCATGTTACGTGACGGTGTCAACTACGTTCATAAATCCAGTGACGTCCTCAATTTAAAACGACTTGACGCAGTGAATCCCGTGACGTCACGGGGTCACGTGATGTACCATTACTTGACAGCATCACTTGACACCATGACGTCACGTGATCCCATGACACATAAGTAATTATAGTGCCAACACTAAAAACCGCCATGAAAACCCAAAATTTTAATACATACATTGCAATTTTGTAGATGACGATTTGATCAACACATAGAGATACAGCTGCCAATTTGTTTATTCTTAATTATTATTCATTTTGTGATGCCAACAAAAAAAAATACACCGTGAACCTTTTTTAACTGGTTACCGTTATATATATAATTTTTTTTTGCGCTTCAGTTCCGTTTCAGTTCCAAGAAGGCGGCGAAGATTTCAGTTCCGTTCAGTTATGGTTCTGCTAAAAATAACGGTTCGATTCACTTTTCGGTTCGGTTCGGTTCCGGTTCAACACCCCGGTTCTGAGCTCCTAACGGTAAGAAAGAATGAATCGCACCGCTACCAGAATGTACGAAGCGTTCTAGCCGGCACGAGCGTACATCTGAACAGCCCCAGAATGGACCTTTTTCGAGTACCGAGCGCAGTCTGTTAGTTGTCTGCGAAATACAAATTAAGAGTAGCCCAACATTCCTCCCTCCGTCAGAACAGTACATATTGGCATCGTGCCGTTCTATCGGTTTTCAGTGTGTTTTATACCCCATACTACCGATACTAAAAGACTCTCAGACTTTTCACTCTGGTGAAGAGGGCAGACCAGCGAGGTTTTACTATGGTAGGAATGAAGTAATGGCCGACCGCAAGTCGGCAAGCAGGAGTAGAAAGGACTTGAAATGTTACTACTATCTATGAAGGACAAACGTAACAAGACAACCGGCAAGCCGGTTATCTGGTTGCCGTCACCGCTTATAATTGGCGGTAGCTAAACAGAGTTCTGTGTCATCATTTGTTTGCTGACGGACACGATCCTGAGGAAACTAGCCCTTAATAGCTCCGCTGTAAAAAACGAACCGTCAAAATAGACTAGATACGCCCGAAGAGAGATGCTGACAATAATGGTCTTGCGGGACGGTGCCTGGCGAAAACAGCGACAGCATGAAGGTAGGCATTGAGAGAAAGTGAACGCATGCACAGAAGTCTACTGGAAAAAGGTCCATTATCCTCGTTCCAAGGTCGCGTGGGGTTTTCCGGATAGGCCTATTGCCGGCTGCAGGTGACGCAAGATGCTTGAATTTACAATGTCGAAGTTTTGGTTTACCAGTGGTCATCGGGGCATTGGAGAAGCTGAAAGCATGACTGTTTCATTCAAGAAACAAAAAACAACAAAAACAACAACAACAAAAACAACAACAAAAAAAAACATTTTTTAATGGTTTTTTAGTTCAGGTTTGTGACTGCTGGCTTACTTTAGAACCATAATATGCCTGTGAAGATTATTTCTTTATATGATCAGTGTAGACCAGAATAAAGCCAAATTTTTATAAGCAATACTATAATATTCGATGTGTCGAATTATTCAAAATTCGGGTACGAGGAATCCGAAAGTAGAATTGAATTATTCGGAAAATCACTATTCGAGCCGAGTTCGAAACTCCAATACTCGTACACCCCTTCCTTATTTTGATCAGTCATGGAAGTGCAATGATCTCAACGTCCTTTGCGAAAAGTGCAAGGTTTGAGTTTATATTGAGGTTTTCCGACCAATATAACTTGGTGTTAGGTTTTTACAACGGAGGTGTTAAGGGCTAGTTTACCCAGTATCGTGTCTGCGGACAAGCGGCGTGTCGACACAGAACTCCAACCAGCTACCGCCATCTATGAGTGACGGCGGCAACAAACAACCGGCTTGCCGTTTTTGTGGTTGCCGCCGTCGCCTATAGGTGGCGGCAAACTTTCCAGCTTTTCCACTCCGGCGAAAACCAGAGTGGAAAAGCTGAATTGATCTAGGCGTCGCCTTAGAAATCGTCATCGAAGTCGTCCTAGAAGTCGTCCTTGAGGTCGTCCCAGACGTCGTTCTCAAGGTCGTCTTAGAAGTCCTCCTTGAGGTCGTTGTTGAATATTAGAAGAAGAGGAGAGCCCGGCTACAGCGCGGGCTCGCGAGCCGGCGCACCGGCGATCGAGTTGTTCTTGTAGATAAAATGGACGCAAACGGTACGGAGTGGTTCTAGTCCTTTCTACATCGCGCAGCTGCGACATCTGTATGACTCTATACAGTTCCGCACAAGCTGTCTTGAAGGCTTTGGCGTCCCATCTACGCAGTACGCAGTCGTCCTCAAGCGCGTTCTTATGAGATCGCTCCCCAATGACCTCGCTATTCTCTTTAGACTGAACCTGAAAGAAAGGGAGTCACCGAACGACTCGGGCAATTACCAGACCGGTATCAGCATCCCAGATACAACCGAAGTTGCCACGATTTTGAAGTTTCTTCGAATACAAATAGAAAGTTGCGAGGAGAGTCAAGGAGGGAGTCAATGGTCTTCGTCTGTGCTACCACAAGAAGACCGAAGGGGACACGACCTTCAATCGCCCATCCCAGTTCTCCATCAGCTCTCGCCCTGCCGACTGCGTCGATAACGCCAGGGCCTGGGTCATGCTTACTTTGTAGCAACGTGGGACACCAACTCCAGGACTGCGATTCTAATATATCGCCAGATATGAAACGGAACCGACCGAGGGCTGCAAGGTGTTGCTTCAGATGCGGCAAGATTAACCACGTAGCCCGTAATTGCCGTACATCGACACGACTGGTTTGCGGTACTTGCAACGGACGTCATATAGCTATCCTCTGCGACATATGGCGCTTCCCTCAAGACGAGTCCAGACCAAACCTCGCTGCGCCGCTCAGCGAATCACGTAGAGACGAGAACAGAGGAGACTCCGATAACCACGCGACCAGCGCTCCCACTAGCAGCACGGGAGCTTCATCGGTTTTGCTCCAAACCGCGAAGGCATGGGCTACGGGCACCACTGACAGTACCCTGGTAAGAGTTCTCCTGGACACCGGCAGCCAACGGACATTCATAAAGCGAGACACCGCCGAGAGGCTTCAATGCGAAGTCCTCGGTACCGAAGAGTTCACAGTCTACACATTCGGAAACACTAGACACCCGACAAATTATCGTTGCCGCCGTGTGAGCCTGACGCTACAGAGTCAGTACAGTACGAGCAAGGTTACCATGGAGGCGCTCGAAGTACCCGACCTCTGTAACGTACGAACACCTCGCCTCGACAATGATATCTTGAATCAGCTATATTCCGAAGGGCTGATTGTGGCTGACGTCGCTCCCCCGAGTTTACAGGCCGACACAGAGATAAGCGTACTTGTCGGCTCCGACCTCTACTGGAAGGTAGTAACTGGACAAATCCGTCGTCTAACCGAACAACTGACAGCAGTCCATACCCTTTTTGGGTGGATGGTACAAGGTCGCTACAATTGCTCAACTGATTGCCGGAGTAACACAACAGCCCTTTCATTAATCAGCTACGAAATAGCGAACACCGGACCGTTTCTTGATCCATCCGAGATGTGGCGACTGGATGCAATCGGAATCTCTGACCTTCCCTCCACTGACCCGGCAACTCACCCAGCGTTGCTTCAATTCAGAAAACAGATCATATAAAAAGGGGGACCGCTATGAAGTACCTCTGATGTTCAAGCACCCAGAACTTCTGATACAGTACGACGACGCTATCCGACAGTATTTTTGCGAAGGGCACGCTGAGCGAATTCCAGCCTCTTTCACTCCTTCTGAAAGTATATACTACTTACCCCATCACGCCGTGGTGCGCAAGGAGGCAGTCACAACTAAGCTTCGCGTAGTCTTTGACGCTTCGTTCCACGCTCCGAACATGCCGTCATTGAATAGTGTTCTGGACAAGGGCCCCAAACTCACCACGGACTTGGTACAACTCCTCCTCAAGTTCCGCAGCAGTCCAGTCATCCTGACCGCTGAAATTCACAAGGCCTTTCTTCAAATCGGCATCCGAGCACAAGACCGTGACGCCTTTAGATTTCTTTGGATCGAACACTTGCCACCAGAAGATTTGCTTCCACCTCCCATTGTCGAATGGCGGATGACTCGTGTTCCATTTGGAGCGTCATCGAGTCCGTTCCTTCTGGCAGCAACGCTCCGTTGTCACCTTGAATCAATGAAGAATCACTACCCCTCAGTCGTTTCCGAGCTACAGAACTCATTCTACGTCGACGACCTCGTTGTGGGTGCTGCGTCAGAAACGGAGGCCCTTCACATTTACCGCGATGCCACGTCCATCCTGGCGAAGGCTGGGATGAAACTCTGTAAGTGGTCATCGAATTCTTCTCGCCTCCAGAGTTTGTTCCTGCAGAAACTCGCAACCATCTCACCATTCTTCCAGAGACGGTAGCATCGTCGAGCACGATCGCTCCGGTCACGACGTCAAACAACACGAGCCCGTTACTCGAGTTGTCTAATTACGGATCGCTATCTCGCGTCATCCGTCTCACTGCGTGGATTCGGCGCTTTATGAACAATGCGTCGCCCAGTCGTATTTCTGTCTCGGGACCCTTAACTTCGACAGAACTGATATCTGCTGAGACTTACTGGATTCGCGTCGTCCAAATCGAAGCCTTTCCACTTGAAGTCGCAGCGCTACAAGAGAATCGACCCCTGCCTTCCAGCTCAGGCATCCGTCGTCTACTTCCGTTCATCGGACCACAAGGTACAATGCGTGTTGGAGGCCGCCTACAGGAGCTGAATGCATCACAAGATTTGAAGCACCCTTATTTGTTACCGCCCAAGCACAGATTTACGCACCTATTAGTGTTTGACGCACACAACCGACTGCTTCATGGTGGAATACAAGATACCCTGACTGAGGTACGGGAAAGATTTTGGGTACCGAGGGGACGGCAGACCGTCAAAAGGGTCTTGCACACCTGCTTACCATGCAAGCGCCGGAGGCTCGTACCAGAAACTGCACCCATGGCTCCTCTCCCGCGTGAGCGAATCACAGAAACAGGTCCGTTTAATGTCGTCGGAATCGATTTCTGTGGACCCCTATATGTTCGTAACACCGTGGTCGATACGAAGGCCTACATCGCAGTTTTTTCTTGCGCGGTCACCCGAGCCATACACCTCGAACTTACTTCGCGCACGACGTCTCAAGACTTTTTCTTCGCCTTTCGTCGTTTTGTCCCTCGCAGAGGTCTGCCATCTATAGTCTACTCGGACAACCGAACATTCCACCAGTCCGCAAAACTCCTCAACCTCGCCTCCTCTCCTGAAGTACAAGACTACACAAGCGGACTCCGAATTTAATGGCGCTTCAACGTGGAGCGAGCCCCTTGGTGGGGAGGATGGTGGGAGCGCGTCATCCGCTTTGTAAAGGACTGCTTGAAACGATGTCTGGGTCGCAACAGTCTGTCATACGAGGAACTGACCACCGTGCTCCTTGAAGTTGAAGCCGTTTTAAATTCCTGCCCACTGACATATCTAAGTTCCGAACCCGACGATCTTCAGGCATTGACACCTTCGCACTTCCTCTCAGGAAAACGCGCTATCAGTCTACCGTTGGAAGTAGAGCCTACATCGCTGAGCTCGACACCTGTGGACCTTCGCCGCCGTGCTCAAGTGTGGAAGCGGACGTTGGAACACCTTTGGAAGCGGTGGAGAAAAGAATATCTGCTGCAGTTACGCTCCGCCCACATCAGCACCACAACATCACCGCCTCGACTACAGATCGGCGAGGAGGTCTTTGTAGAGGGCGACAACACACCTCCTCTGCTATGGAAACTTGGTCGGGTGACGACTACGTTCCCGGACAGGGACGGCGTAACTCGAGCATGCGCGCTACGCCTTTCTAACGGCTCGCAACTGCGCCGCCCTGTTCAGCGCCTCTATCTCCTCGAGGCGGGAACACCATCAGCAACGCCGCCGGGGGGAGGATGTTGAATATTAGAAGAAGAGGAGAGCCCGGCTACAGCGCGGGCTCGCGAGCCGGCGCACCGGCGATCGAGTTGTTCTTGTAGATAAAATGGACGCAAACGGTACGGAGCGGTTCTAGTCCTTTCTTTAACAGTCGTCCTTGAAGCCGTCCTTGAGGTCGTCCTAGATGTCGTCCTTGAGGTCGTCCTAGACGCCGTCCTCTAGGCATCGTCGCAAACGTCGTAGAGATAATAGCTTCGCTGGTCCTCCATGTTCACGTGAAGTGGAAGTGCTGTACATTTTTTCGTTGATACTGTACACCTCAATATATACAAACTGGAAACGGGCGGTAAACTGTTATTTTGAATATTCAGGATACGATATGATCGCTAACATAAAAATAAAACAAATGAATGCTGAAACAAAAATCACGAAGCTCCCAAACAAAATGAATGAACTTTGTGAGCAATTTGGTCATATTGATTGCTCAAGCATTTAAATGTCTACTGTGTCTTGGGGCACTGCAGTAGTAGAAAAAAATATTCGGAGCGGGGAAAGGAAGCTCAGTACAGGAAAAGCGTAAGCCCGTTTCGTCGGTTAAAACAGTAGTAGCCGATAATGGCAGATTGTCCAACTTCTGGATGTTTGGTGAATTTCTGGAAGGATCTATGTAAGGTTGACGACGTCCGCGCTCCCGCCAACAAAAGGGTTGCGCTTCATTTATTTATGTCAATTACCATTAACGCCGTTTGTTTCTTTTCAAAAACGCAGCCAATAAAATGCTTCACTACCATTTTATTTTATCTTATTTTTCAGCCATACTATGGATAGAGCTTTTTTTGACAGTATTTCTTTGGCTCTCAATAAACCTTTGTAACAAGTGCTCTCTGGTCGCCGCCATTTTGCGAATCGAGGGACCCCTATCAGTCAGAAATTTCTGCCACCGCCTGAGCTGTACACTCTAAGAAAAAGTGAGCACCCCCCCTCGTCATCGTGCGTTTTAACGGCTGTAACTACCCCACAGGCTTACTTAAGTACCCACTGGGCTCGAGCCATTGAGAGTTAGCACCCTGCTGGCAGGTGACAAGGATGGGGTAGTCACGTTTTATAAACACTTGAATTGAACATTCAAGTGCATGCAGTCGTTCAATAGTAAAAGTCACTTCAAAAATCTCAAAAAGTACTTGAAACTTGTTTTCTTTGTGCGTTGGTTAGCATTTATTCAAATTTGAACCGGTCGAAACAAGCGTGTGGCTCAGTTCGCCTAAACTGGCAGAAAACAAACAAGTACAGGCAACCTGAGTAGGCCCCTGGTAAAAGTCGAATGCGTCGTCCCGTCCCCCCCCCCCCCCCCCCCCCCCCCCCCTTACATCGTCGCCCCTACTCGGATTAGGTGCGGTGCCGGTGCTTCGAGGCGCGTTTCGGAGTGCTTTGTGCGCACGGAAGGCAGCGAACGGGCGTACGCACTTGAGAATCGTATTTTAGCAAAAAGCAGTCCAGTTCGCTAGGCCTTACTCGTATTGCTCCACTGTCGCTTGCCAGCCGCCATGTTGCTTTCGGGGGTGCTCACTGTGATTACCTGCTGATTGCGTGCCGTGTGACTGCCCATGAGGTTGTTAGTATAACGAAGGCGGGGTAGCGATATCTGTGACGGCTTCTGACTACCCCAAGTGTAGTACCCTACGACAACCCTTTTGTTGAGAGTGTAGAAACCCGGTCAGCGTGACTCCCCACCTGCATTGTGCATTCGGAGTACGCTGGCTTTTCTTGGAAGATTTTACTTGATCTGCCTCATTGGGATGCTTATACTTTGTGTGTTATCTTCCACTGTGAAAACCAGGGAATACCAGGGCTTGTAGCCTGCTCGGCCTTCGCAGGAAATGAACCAAGAGAGCGAACGTTAAGCGGAACGCGACGCAGGCAGTTCGACGTTCTTCAAGGATTATTTTCGTTAATATAATCTTCAAAAAACCTTCCCGGCTATGTTCCGGGTCTTCGCGAAAAATAGCTGATAGGGTCGGGTCCGGGGTGTAGGGACGGAATAGACACGTTCGTTCATTTGCCTTGAAGTTGTGCAAACAAAAGAGCTCTCTTCTACATGTGCCCCAAAACACGCCAGATTCAGCTCGATCGTCGTGAAGTGACTATTGTCGACACTGTATATTGGATATGCTGTGTTATATGAGACCTTTCTCAAATCCTGTTCGGGTAACGCGGCACCGTGGGGTACGTACAATATATGTTGTTCGACTGATGAGACTCATTGAATTTCATGTTGTGGGTAAGAAATATCCAAGCAGTTCGGATATCTAGTGTTGTCAAATATTTTCGGCGGTTAAGACCTTTCTAAATTGACACGGCTGAGTGTATGGTGCCGTAATAAGACCAACCTAATATAAAACAAACATTCCAGTTGCATTTGTTCTGTCGCGCACGGACTCACCAATACAGCTTTCGTTTCTTTGTTTTCTTCCCAAAAATAGTACAATACATTTTTAAAAACCCGAGAAGTTTTATTCGCCATAGAACACAAAGTAAAAGATAGAACGCGGTAATTTAGCCTCCACCAACGTCCGGAGGTGCGCCTACGCAGGGTGCCACAGCCCACTGACTAGAAAACCCACAGCCCAGCGCAGTCGGGCAACACTGACGTACCATCTCAAAACCAGGGACGCGCACTGTAATTCGCTTCGTTCGAGACTGCCGCTGGAAAGGTCTATGAGCACCATTGTTTTTCTTCCAAGGCTTAAACAGCTTTCACAATCTTCTCCCTTTATGTGTGCTTGTATGTTAGAAAGTCGCGTCTTCCCCCTCTTCTCCCTCCCCCACCCCGCTAAAAGGGCGCATTTCGCCTAATCATTCTTCATCTAGTCCGCCTTAAGCCCCCCCCCCCCCCCCTCCTCCTGAAATTTCTTGTCAACCATGTTTACGCCTTTTTGTTTTGTTTAAAAAAAAAATTCTGTATTTTACACCGTCCATCTTATTTGTTTATTTTTTAATTTGCTCTTTTTCTCTTGTTTCTTCCAGTCAGGCCATTTTGGTATCTCAAATGAAATAAAAAAAAAAACACACTAGTCCATAAAGGAAAATGTAGCAGCTTAATATCGGACCTAGGAAGCGTCAGTTTCTCAAAAGTTTCTAGCATAAATTATTCCGAAGTCATTTGGGAAGCTCACTGCGTTACTTCTGAAGTGCCCTGTTTGATTTATGTTTGTTTTCTCACTTCCTATACGAAAAGTGTTCAGGTTACACGTGTTTTATGAATTTAAATAAGTCCCTAGAAACAAGAGGCGGTTAGTTTTAAGTAGAGCTGCTTGGTAGTTTTATTGCATCTTTAATTCATCACGCAAGCCTTTGCCTTGTTCATTCCCATACACATTATCTCCAAGCTTCTAAATTATTCTTGAATTTTCATATGACCCCAAACGCACAAAAATGGTTGAAATGAGAGAACTAAAATAACAAATCGAATAATAGGCGATGAAGCATATGCAGATTCAGCAAGCTGTCTCGAAAGCAATGAAGATTTATGAAACACAAAAGAGTGAGAAAAATATACCGCGTGGAACACCTGCGAGGCGGTGCGTAAATTGCGGCTTTTTATTTCCCCTCCCCCCTTCATCCGCCAATTTGCAAAAAAGTAGCTTTAAAAAACCGACCATGCGGTCGAAGGTTCTCAATAAAAAAATAAAGAAGAAAAAGAAAAAGGGGCTTGCTATTCTGACGCTGAGTCAGCATTCTTTGCTATCGTCGCACCACTACTTTTTGATTAAAAAATAATTGTATGGCAAATTACTAGGCAATTGTGCTAGATATCTGAAATCTTTTTGCATAAAAAAAAATGCTTAGCAATGCACTGAGCTTGTGTCCACAGAGTATGACGAATGACGGGCTGCGGCCGGTCACGTGTCAAGTTCTCTGCTAAATTTAGCGGGTAAACTAAATGTGTGCCTAGGTCGTGTAACGTGAATTTACCTTCTGAATCTAGCAGGGAAACATCACTTCTTTCGCAAGATTTAACGGGGAAAGTTAATTTGCGTATAGACCACGTGACATGAAGTCATGGGACATCATTTTCCCCGCTAAATATAGCGGAAAACCTGAATTGACGTTGAGGTAACGTTACGTAAATTTTCTCGCTAAATCTAACGGGGAAACTCAACTTGTGTACAGGCCACGTGACACGAAATGAGGTGACGAGGTTTTCCCTCTAAAAACAGCAGGGAAACTGAATTGTTGTTAAGATCACATGACGTAAATTTTCGCGCTAAATTTAGTGGGTGAAGTGAATGCATTTGTAGGTCAGGTAACGTCAATTTTCCCGCTAAATCTAGCGGGGAAGTTGAATTTGAGTATAAGTCACGTGACATTATGTCAAGTTACGTAAATTTTTTCGCTAATTTTAGCAGGGAAACTGAATTTATAGGACACGTGACATTGTGTCAAGTGACGTCGATGTTTCCGCTGAATTTCGCGGATAGCTGAATTGGGGTTGAGATCACGTGACGTCATTCTCCCCGTTAAGTCTAGAGGGGAACTGAAGTTGTGCACAGATCACGTGACGCAGTCAAGTGACGTCATTTTACCCGCTAAATTCAGCAGGGAAACTAAATTGGTGTTAGGGTCGCGTGACGTCAATTTTCCCGCTAAGTTTAGCGGGGAAACTGAAGTCATGTGAGGTCACAGGCCACGCATTCCCGATATCCGGCTTCGCTTAATCCGGATTCACTTAATCCGCCTCCACTTAGTGCGTCTTCACTAAATCTGGCTTCACAAAATGCGGAGCAAATAGCCATAGTACCTCGGATTTTCACCTAGTCAATGCTTGATGATACCACTTTGCCCAGTGAGTTTCATAAATATTACCAAAAATTTATGGGTTGGTTGACTGATAACTAGAGTTCGCTGTTCCTTAGAAATTTGCACGCGAACATTAAAATATACGCAAAATTTGAAGAAAAAAAAAAAGAACTCTATGCGAAGCATCTTGTTATCGAACAGTGACACTAACTAACAATCGGATTTTTGCGAAGCTTGATACTCGACAGTACCAAAAGCACAAAAAAAATCATTGGCAAGGGAGACGCGAGTTTGGGGCGAAATATGTTTGCTACCAAACAAAAGGATCCGTTTCCTTCTCGAACCGAATCGTCGCCGTCAGTCTGACCGCAAGGTTTCCCAGGACAGACACATAGGCGTATAAACCGAGGCAACCGAACAAAAGCTCCCCTGACAAAAGCTCACCCGTTTTTTCACAAACCCAAACAAAAGATCACCTTTTTTTTTTTTTTTTTTGCTGTTTGGGCGAAACACGGGTTGGGATAAAGTGCGAACGCGATGAACGTTGCATTTTTAGGAGACCTGGCATCCCATCCCATGGTGAGGTGCCGACTGATAAGCCATAACAGACAGAGAAGCTACGATTTGGGACCACAACTTAGGTCACTGAAACTGAATGGAGCTGATAAGATCAAGCTTCCTTGACTCAAGGTATGCCGGAGCACCCTTGTGCCACGCCCAAGAAACTTCGTGAACCGAAGGTTTTGAACCTAAAGAGTGACCGAAGAGGCGAAGTCACCCTTCGGTGACCTCGCTTTTTTATTGTTCTGATGTCCTGCTAAACGCGCACATAAAAGTTAGGCCCAATGTCTCGTAATTACTAATACACTGGTTTTCTTGGGGTTGAAGGTAATCTTTGAAGTGAATGGCAAGGAAAATAAATTTTTCCCGTCATTGAGCGTGGTAGATGTATTTGAAATCAAGAATTATCTCAGGATGATCTGAAAGGGAAACTGAAGCAAGACTGTAATATATAAACCATTGAGTTGCGAATTTTTAAACTTATTTGGAGGAACGGTATTTTTTTTTTTGGACAAGTACAAGACAGATGATTAATTTAGAAAGCTGTGCGGGATTTTGGTTGCGCTGGCGTTCCTTCCACCAACGCTTCTGCCCGAAGGACTAACCTACATCAGGGAAAAGTCTACCGATGATATCGGCGACCTGCTGGACTACTTCGTTTGCGCGTATATCAACGGCCCCTTCTGTTATGCTTCTGCTCCTTCTGCGGCTGCGCCGAGAGCAAATTCTTCCCTTTGCCTGACTGTGCGCCGATGACGACCGGAGTTTCCCCCGGAACGATGGAATATGTACGACGCCACTCTTCAAGATAAAGACCGGACGAACAACACCTGCGAAGGATAGAATACCAGGTTCCAGATGTTTGTCGGCCACGCCTATCCAAGCATCTGGAGGCTGATTGAATGCCCTGAGGAAAATCAGGCGCTTGTCGCCACGGCATTCACACAAGCCCTCAGAGGTGAACCCCCAAAGAAGCGGGTGCGAAAAAACCACTCTGCGCCTGCAGAATCGCCTGAAAATATTTTCGAGCGGTTCCAGGTACACCCAGATCTACCAAGACTGCTGGCGCTAGTAGGGGACTGCATTCGCTTCTTACCAATTCAAAAATCAACTTGCTTTTACACTAATAAAAAAAAAATGCACCTTTCAGAATTATTATTTTGTTGCATTTTATTGTCGCACGCATGCACCTAAGTTGTCCGCAGTCGTGTAAAGACCAACATGACATTTTCCCATGGTGAGCTTTTGTCCGGGTCTGAGAAAAAATGGGTGAGCTTTTGTCCGGGTCTCTTAAATCGAAAATCAAAAAGGGACTTATAACCAGGAGACTTTCTTAGACTGTCTCTTATCGTCTGAAACTTTTACGTATTGGTTCGGGTTGTATCTCAGTTGAAACGAGCACTAAACTAAAGTTTAATCAAAAGAAAAAAAAACGTAGATCAGGCTAAAATGCAGTGTCCCATCTCCAAAAGAAGTGAATGCATTAGAAGGCAGAAAAAACAAATCCCTGGATATTCGGAATTCTCGTGGTGTATGATTCGAAGACATACTTCTTAAGTGCTAATTTCCTTGGATGTATTATATAGACAGACACGCTAAAAACATACTCGTATTTCGATCATAGCAATTCTCTTAGAGCAGGATCGCGAGTAGACAACCTATATAACGTATGCTCGACGGTGAGCGTAATGTCCCCGGGAATCGCGCAGGTACTCGTCTTAACCGTGTAGTCGCAGAAAACGATCCCTTTCTATACCAGAAACAAGGCCTACGCACGAACTGACGAGACTTAACTTTCGTGGAACTTCCTCACGGGGCCGCTTCTTAATCTGAAGCTTGCTTCATCTAGTCATTGAGGAGGAGCTCCTCGCCGTCATTTCACGGTTCGCCAAATAAGCTGGAGCGAGGTATAAACAGCAGTATTAACTTCGGAAAAAAGAAAATAAAAGAAAGAAGAAAAGCAGCAGTAACATAAAAGCGAGCGCGAAAACACCGTCCGGTAAGTACACGGGGAGCAGGTCTCCTGCAGAAGCCGCGGGTTCTAAGGCAGGCTCGTCGGCTCATCATCGTTCGTCGAAATGGCCTCTTTCGAAGCTTCCTTGATTTTATTTCGCGTCTATCTTTATTGTTACTTTTTTTTTTTTCATATCGCTCATTCCGGCTTACTGCGGAAATGTGCCTCCGGTGCTTAGTTTTGCCGAGTTGGTTTGCCTCGTTCGGGCCGGGACTCGGAGATGATGCCTCGTGATTGTGATAGATTCAAAAGCAATGTTGAAGCGGACAAAACATGTGTTCGCGAAGCCCGGTGAAATCTTTTCGCCAATCTATTTTTGTATTTGGGCTGTCTGCGTAACGCGTCAGATACGCTAGGATGTTTCTGAACGTTCACTAGGGGCCTTTTTTTTTAGTAACGAGCGCTGTCTAGGGAGTTGTCTGCGAACTGCAAATTAAGGGCAGACTAACACGCCGCCACCCTCCGGAACATATTTGCATCGTGGCACTGTCCCTGCTTTCATTGCTTATTATGCCTCAAAAATAATCTCAAAAAAGACGAAATGAACGCAAAGATTGATGCTGAATATGTTGATCGTCTGGCACGATGCCCTCCGAAAATGGCGACAGCGAAGAACAAGGCCCGGCAAAAAATGTATGCGTGCGCAAAAAAAAAAAAAAAAGAAACTTGCATCAAAAAAAAATTTTTTTTTTTTTATGCGTCGGCGCTCTTACCACGAACACAAAGTCCTGGTGTTCATTATGAATCTTTCGGTATTCTACGCATTGTTGTGGAAAGGACTTGGGACGTCATTTCTTTATTAACCCAGTGAAAGCATCGAAAAAAAAGAAAATATCCACGAAAACAACCGAGCACATTGCCATTTCGCAAATAAAAAAAAGGGGTCAGTTTATATTATTGACTGCCTTTAAAACTACATTTGCAAAAAGACAAATGCATTTATTACTAAAATGTTAATCGACGGATTCTATCTGATAGTGTTGTAATGTTCGCTGAGTTCCCCTTGTCCTTCGTCTCGTTCGCGCTGTTTTTAATCGTGAATTCGCAAAACCAACTTCCCCAAGACTTCTCCCTATTCAATAAACGCACGTGAGACGGTGCTTCTACAGTGATCACCCTGTTGTTGCTTTTTTAAAGAGAAAAACAATTTGAACTAGAAACTAACGCCACGCATGTAATAAACAGTATATATGAACAGTTAATGCCCCAATAATAGCCGGATTTTTTTATATCTTTACACCCGTTATAGAGTTGGCACCTCCGGAACTAATGTCGAATGTTAATTGTATAAGCTCGGATAATGGCGAAGCTCACCGAAATAACACGAGGGTTTGCGCTCCAAGGGGGTCATTTTTAAGTCACGAAACGTTGGCTGGATATTGGATATCAGCTTCCTGTTAAATAAAAGCAGGCATTCCAATTGAGCTATTATTTTACCAAATAACGTTTGATAAAACGTGAAGAAAAGGGTATTCAACTCCAACGCCTCCCGTTACAAAGCTAAAAAGAAAAATATCAAAAACAAAAATTAAGACACAACAATTTGAAGATAAAGAATTTGTATAGCCCGGATCCTTGCACGGTTTTCAGGGCTATTTTGCTTAATCGCTGTCTTTATTCGACCATTCGTCACGCCACCTGATGGCGTGTCCTTAAGACCTCTAGAACAATATATTTGCCGCGGCATTATTGCTACAAAAAAACAAAAAAAAAAACGATATTGCAAAAAAATATATTTTTGTAGTATGGGTGCAGCATTCGAGAAACCACGTCGCCCGATTTCTCCTCCATAGTGGCCATGTAGTGAAACAGCCGGTGAAATCGTTCTATTAATCAGCAGCTCCACTCGGTTCACTACTAACTCGACACGGCAGTGGAAGCTACGTTCTCGCCCGACATATCAACCACTTCCCTTCCATAGCCCGACCCCGTTTTCTTCACCTGAGTATGCTCAGAGAGCGTGATCACGTGGTTGGAAAACCGGCGGTTAACTGGTCCAACAAGCATGATAGCTTGCGCCGCTTTGCCGGCTTAGTTGTGAACGAATACGAGCTTTTCTGTTCCATATACGCGATATAGCACATTTTTACCAGGGGTCAACGCTTAACAATCTTTCTTTCAATCCTTTTGGTCTCGACCCAAAGTGCCATTATTTGTTCCTCTTTCGGAATCTCGGAACCAATTTCCGTCGGATAGTGGATATATATTCCCCAGTCGCGAAGACTGCCTGCACTTCAATGAATGCAAATGCTGCCCTGCACCTCTCCGCCGATTTAGGGTGGGATCGCTGCTCCCACTGTTTGCTTCCTTTTATCTTTTCTTGTTTTTATTTTTCGCTTCGCTGTTTCTGCTTCGTCAGCAAATTCTTTTAAAACTCCAATTCTCGTCGCCTTTGAACCGCCTGTAGCACTGTAATCGATACGTCTACGTTTTCCGTAGAAAGTTGCCCTTTTGTTTTCTCAATAAGTATTTTTCGTCGTGTTTGCTGCTGGCGTTAAAAAAAAGATATCAAAGTTGAGAGAAAAAAAAAACAAAAAAACTTTATTAGGATAGGGAAAGCGTATTTCAAACCTACATTTCTTTTTCTACGCTTTGTGTATTGAGTATGTTGCTCGCCTCTCAAGTGTTTTTTTTGTTTTTTTTTTTGGCGTACCGTAAAGAATTGGACCATTTATTTCCTGCGCTTTTCAATCGAAAAATTTTGAGTAATTTTTTTACCAGGACCGTTTTTACAAGTTTGCAGGAAAGGTATGCATTCTTCTAGATTTTGCGCTGATTTGCTTTTATGTATTCAATAGCAAATATGTAAATGTTATTTTTTAATGCATAGAATAAAAAGCTCATCAAGGAATATCGAAAGTCTGTTCACCTTTCAGTTATTTCGAAGGTGCAAACGTACTGCGTGCCGATTCATCGACAATTTCTAAAGGCTGTCGTGCCCGGGTAAACCTTTGAGGTAGTCAAAGCATTCAGCTAAGATAATATTTAGTTAATATTTGGCGTAGTATGTTTTAAGCTCGTATAAAAACAGCCCTGTTTTTACAGTTTTGTACCTTTGTTGTTTTGTTCGATCTATGTAAATTTTTGTTTTAATCCTAGAATATAGGAGTGATATCAAATCTTGTTTTTTCATATAAGCCTTATTTACTGAGTGTTATTAAGGTTTTGTTTATATTACCGTAAAAAATGAAGCGCTAAAACATATGAACTCCAGGTGTTAATAAGGACTTTTAGCAAACCGTTACCGCTTTCCGCAAATAGCACTACCTGAGCCTTTGAAGCATGCTTTTAAGCGAGCGCCCGGGTGATGCCGTGACCGCGCGGTGCGCGCTTCAATAGAGAGTTTTAGGGAACCGGACCGAAATACGATCGATAAACAAAAACAATCGATACCTTGGATCGGGCGAATTGACCGATCATGTGCTTCTAAACGGCTTTGGGAGAACCGCCTTTGCAGACGATAGCAGACGATTAGTAAAGGTCGCGCCCCCTGGCAACGGCAACCTTCATCGGCCTCGTTTTGAATGTAGAAATTTGCGTGTGTTTGTACTAATCGAAGAAATTGAAGTAAATAAAAATCGCATCCTAAAAATATAGACAACCTAAAACAATTTATATCTACTTATAGTTCGTCTCGTTTTTTTACTCGAATGAATGCGCTTCCGTAATAGAAAACCTGGCGCTCCATGGCGTGTCGCCACTGTCACTGCGAAGTTCTAAAATGTTCGTCTGCCAAAGGAGCAGACGAGCTTTCCGACAACAATGGCGATCGACCTTTCTGACGATGACGTGGCGTTGGCTCTATTCGGCGAAAACAACTTAGAAAAAGTTCTTTTGTACGACCGTCTGCGCACGAAGAGAAGGCGGTTGTCGGCGGCAAGGCATGGGACGTTCAACGTGGCGTCGATGGACGAGGAGGACGTCGTACGGCAGTTCAGATTCACAAAGGAGGATCTGTCCCATCTTTGATTGGCGCTGTGAATTCCGGAGACGTTGACTACGAATGGCTGGCTCCGATTGTCCGGGGACGAGGCCCTCGAGATCGCGCTGAGGAGGCTGGCCTACCCTAACCGCCTCTGCGACCGTGAGCTGATGTTCGGCCGCCACTCTCTGACGCTGTCCATCGTCTCCAACCAGGTGCATCGTCCCATCGTGCACACGTTCGGTCACCTACTCAGGGATCTGACCGCACACAGCTGGCTTAACCCTGACCAGCTTGACGTTTTTGCGGAGGTGAGCAACACTATTTCTTCTATATAAGAGGGCAGCCCTAACTGCAAAACACCTAGATCTCGCGCGTGCATGCATGAGTGCTTCAAAACGTTTCAAAACACGTGAAAACGAAAACACATGTCACTAAAATGATTAGGTAGCATGAAAATTTTAGAAATTGGCACGACATACTCCGGGAAAAGGTTCTCCGTGAGAAAACATCCTCCGGAAAAACAACAGCTAGCGAGGGACAACAAATGTTTTAGAATATCGAAATCCAGGATTTGAACTTAAAATAGCTATCCAAAAATATCCAATAAAATCCAGAATTGGTGAAAAAGGGGACAGGTAGGATGATATTTTCCAAAGAGAACTTCTCAGAACTCTGTATTTAATCAAAATTATTCATGTGCGAATGATAGGTTTTTAATTCAAAGTGGATAGTGGTTTTGGGCGAAGAGTTTCTAAATGAATATCAAATAGTTTCTATGATTCTTTTACTACTGCACTATGTTTAAACAAAAGCCCAGCTAAACTTGTGAAGGAATTGAAGCCGAGCTTCCGCTTCTTTGTTTCTAAACGAAGTTATTTTTTATCTAACGACACTGTTGGTCGCGGCAGTTTAGCCCCGTTAAGTGTGCTTCTTTCTGAGCATGCGTGCACTGCGGAAAAGCAACACCCGCAAAAGCTAGTTTTGCAGTGGTTGCTCCTCCGCAGTGAAGAGGTGCTCGGCAAAAAGCGCGCTCAACGGGGCGAACCTGCTGCAATAATGCTTGAAAATGAGGAATATCGCAGTTCATATCGAACAAAATATCGAATAGCGTAATATTTAGAACTACTATTCCAAAAATTTGAATACTGGCACAATCCTAATCACGAGACAACTTCTACTAAAAAAAATTGAGGGGTGGCTTAGCTCGGCTATGCCAGGATATACGTAGCGTGAGCTTATGCGCACAAAATGAGAGGCGCTATCAAGCGGCTCCGGTGCAGCCTCAGACTTGGCTACTGCGCAACAGAGGCGCACAGCTGGGCACGCGGCGGCGCCAGTGCGTCTTCCGCGGCTATGACGTCACTCCTCTGGAATGCGCAAACCGGCGAGGCGGGCGAGGCGTGCGCGGTGGCGACGGAGCGCGCGGCGGCGGCTTCGCGTGGCTCTCATAATGAGTTACAAAACTTGAAAGTATAAAACAGAGAGGACGAGGACGGGAACAGGACATCTTTCATGATGTCCTTGAAAGATGTCCTGTTCCCGTCCTCGTCCTCTCTGTTTTATACTTTCAAGTTTTGTATCTATTAACCAACACGCTCGTTTTCAACTGTAACTCATAATGAGCCGTGGTCATTATGCGAGCCGTGCTCATTATGCGGAGCTCCGCCGCCGCCGCCGCGCGCTCAGCATAATGAGCACGGCTCGTATAATGAGCACGGCTGATTATGAGGGCCACGCGAAACTGCTCAACCTCGGTCAATGTAGCTGACGCTACAAAACTCTTTTGGCCGGTCTTTTAAATGCTTAAGTCGCTTGACTTTCACCAATATCCCATTTAGTAGTCGGCTATTTTTCAGTGTTCACTTTAAGTGCAGCGAATTGAATGAAAATGAGGGGCTAATTTTTCGCAATCGGGTATCGCTCGGAGTATGATGGTATAGGTTTAATACAAATGTAATCAATCATAAGATGAATAAGGAAATGTATGTAACCAAGAGAAAAATAGTACTGCTAAAAGTTTAGGAGTATATTTTTACACTCGTCGTTAGGTCTAGTAATAATGTGATAGCATGTTTTTGTCACATTTTTATTCTGTGATCTGTCTAGATCTCTTCGTAAGCACAATGAAACATATAATCAAAAATATCTTGAACCAATCACTTTATTTTTATTTCAGGTCGTCCAAAACCAGGAAGCTCCATTGACTAACTGCTGGGGGTTTATCGACGGAACTGCCAGGGCCATGTGCCGGCCGACGTGGCACCAGCGTAAGTTTTTCTCGGGGCACAAGAGGTACCATTGCACCAAGTACCAAGTAGTCATGTGCCCCAATGGCATCATTGCCAGGATGGATCGGCCAAATGAAGGGTGCAGGCACGATGCGGGTGAGGACTTTCTGCCATTGCTTTAGTTCTACTCATTGTGGGTTTCTGTGGAACTGACATTTTCTAAGACAGCGCAAAAGTCATTCAATATGTTTGTGTGCTAGTACCAAGAATGTGACACTATTTATGTGAAATTATTTTCTTAACTAATACATGGATATTACAAATGGGATACAACACAATGAACTCCCTTGAAAGAAAAGAGGAAAATCATCAACACTTAAATAATAGAACCTCCGTGTGCTATTATCATTTATCTTGGGAAAAATTTTAAATAACAAATCTTGGAGGGCTGTGAACAGACAGTGTGCATATGAGGAGGTGCTTCTTGATATTGCATGTATGTGGTCATCCACCACTTCTCAAGTAATTTATGACATTTAATATGACGAAAGTGACCCAGCATAAGCATATAACATTTCATATAAGCCTAACGTATAGGCAATGCACTCCTCGAAGAGGTCATGAATAGGTTCGTGCTGCATGCCACCCAAGGAATCTTGAGAAAGATAGGAGAATTAAGCTTGTCGTAAGCGTGAAATTACCTCAACTTGGGGATTCTAATCATAAAAAGCATAATAAGAGATGCCATACTACTATGGTACAAAAGCTTACAGCATCCCTATGATATAAGTCAACCATAATTTTTGTGATTCTGCAGGCATCTTGAGGGAGAGTGGATTGTACACAGACTTGGAGGTGCTCATGAACCCCAAGCCCTTTGTTCCTCATGGGGATGCGCCTACCCTCACCGAGAGCTCACTGTGGGGCAGGCTACATTCAGCTACCAGATGAGACGAGTTCGTCAATCAGTTGAGTGGGGCTTTGGGAAGGTGGCCTCTGAATTCGCTTTTCTTGATTAAAAAAAAATCAAAAGTTGTTTCTTCAGCAGTTGCCTATCATGTACAAGGTAGGCGCAATCCTGACGAAGTGCCACACCTGTTTGTACGAGAGTCAAACTTCGATGTTCTTTTCTGTCACTCCTCCTACACTGGAGGAGTACTTGACTGTGTAACATATTTTATATGGTATTTTAATACTATAAGTCAATACTTGATTTCATGATTATTTGTTTAGAAGCTACTACTGATAATGTACTATATATTTTCCAAACTGACTTTTCGGTGACCTGGGGTGACCTGACAAACTGCCCTAGTTCTTTCTATGGCAGTGAAACTTGTACATTTGATTTTGGTTTTGCTTCTTCTGTAACATTGCCGGAGTTCTGTGTAATGTCTCTTGACATGTTAAATTTTATTATTTGGAAAATTAGTGTTATTGGACATGATTTATATCAATATTTTCTACTATTGACATTGTACATAATTTTCAAACTGACTCCCCAATGCACTAAGTTATAACCCGGCAAACTGCCATGCTTCTTCGTATATGACAGTGAAACTTCCAGGTTCTTTTCCGGTAATCCTTCATCACTAAAGGAGTATGATGCAGTATCGCATATTTTGAGACATCTGTTTTTGTTACTGCAGGAAAAGTATTTTTGAAGATTATTTATTATTGGCACTCTTAACGATTGGCAGGTATGAGTTCATTCAAGCTAAGATAAAAACCTTGGATTAGCATTGGCAGCCCAGGCATGCCACTAGGAAGTGCAGTGCTTTTTCAAAATAGAAAAAAGCCTGGCGTGTCTATGCCATGCTATTTGAAAAATGGTTTTGAACCAAACCTTGCCTTGCCTTGAGAAATGCCTTGAGAGATGTGTGTTTTGTGTGTCTGCAATATATTCTAGGATTTGTTTACATTATTTATACGATTAGCGTTTGTGACGGAGTCGCAAATCGCAAGTACAAACAAAGATTAGGCATAACGATGATATAAATGTTACCGCACTTTAACGAAGTTCAAGTTAAATACTTTGATGGTCCTACAAGCATTGTCAGTTTAAACGTGTGGTAAATGCTGCAGGATGCAAGTCTCTGCATTCGTAGCAGTGCTGCATTTTTTTATTTACCACAACAGATATGTAAAAGGTCTATAGCAGTTCAAACCAACTTGTGGCTGCTAGAAATATCCATGCAACTGATTGCCTTGTATTACGATGGAAGTACTTGTTGTGCCCTTCATGGTAGCTAGGAGTTTCACGAGTTAAACTATTCTTCTGGCACGTGCACGTGTAAGAGCAATTATTTTTTGCCATGTTTATATGCATATGTGTTTTTGGATTTGGATATACGACTAGCCCCTTTGTAACGGGGGATCCCAGCGTACTGAATCTAGCTAAATTTATTTGTTATTTTCTTCTTGGTTTTTCTTCCACTAGTGGTCCAATCTTCTTTTTGTCCATTCCACCACCGGTATGGGTCGCGGACCCCTGCCCTCAGTGCTGTCAGCGTCGTCGTTGCCCTCCTTGTCGATCTCCCAGAAGCCCAACGCCACCGCCATTTCTCCGCCGCACGGCACCTCCGGTTGCAGGCCCTCGCACTCCAGGATGACGTGCTGCAGCGTTTCCTCAGCCCCCTGTGTGCGCAGGGTGCATCGCACGTCGGTGTCGGTGCACTTGGCTCGAAGGACCTGCGTTCGCAGCATGCCCCCCCGGGCGTCGAACAGCAATCCGCTGCCCCTGCCGTTGTCTATGAATTCCACCTTCCTGACTTCCTGTTTTTCCCTGGTGTACAGGGCAAGTGTCGGCTTCTGTCCCGCCTTCTAAGCCCACCGTTCAGTCTCGGTCTCGGCGACTCTTGTGCGGATGTTTTCCAGTTGTTGTTCTGGAGTCGGGTAGAGTAGAGGGCTGTTTATGAGATACCGGAGGGCCAGCTGGCGTGTCCGTCGCATCCACCTAGTCGAAAGGCTCTTGAGGTGGATGTACTTGAAAGCCTCTCTTGCCCACCGCCCTTCCTGCATTTGGCAGAGGCTTCGTTCGAAGCCCAGCGTGGTCCGAACCTCTCTGGCATTGAAGCTGGACCACCCCATGTCCCCCTGCACTGCCTCGTTAGGTGTTCCTCGGCTGGCTCCCAGTGCCGCCCCTCCCACCCACTTGTCTCAGGCGCACCTCTAGGCTCTCGCGCGTGCGGGACGACAGACACAGGACTCCGTTGCCAAAAGTGAGGCCCGGCACTGCCACTATCTTCCACACCGCCCGGAAGATCTCGAAGCGATTGTAACCCCAGAGGGCTCTGGCAGTAGATATCCCCTTGGACCTCCTGCTCTTAGCCTGGAGCCTGGTCTCATGGTCTTCGAGGTAGTTGTGACCCTCCTGGATGCGGATTCCCAGGTACTTGTATTGTAAAACCACGGTACTTGTTCCCCCTGGATTTTCAGGTCATCTGCCTCGGTGTCTCCTCTGTCCCCGTAGCCCATCAATGCCAAATTCTTAGCACTGAAACTCAGCCCCAGTGCCGTCCTCATTGTGTTGCACTCATTCACAAGGGCCTGCAGGCCCTCCAGGGAGTCTGCCATCAGGACGATATCGTCGGCATAGATTAGCCCAGGGATCTTTCCTCCCCCACTGGTTCCCGTCTCCGTGTATTCAAGGGTGAAGCCCTCGGCGCAGTCCTACAGTCTCTTTTCGAAGCCTGCTATGTAGAGCATAAACATCAGTTGCAACAGTGGGCATCCCTGTCTCATACCTTTGGTGATGGCTACTGAATGAGTCATCTCTTCTTGCCACTGTGCCACCACAGTCGTCTCCTTATATATTTCCTTCAGCAGGTTGATCCACTCCCCTCCGAGCCCCCGCTTTGCTAGCTGCCTCCACAGCCTCTCATGGTTGACCTAGTCGTAGGCCCGGCTGATGTCGAGGAAACAGAGGTAAAGTGGACGCCTCTCTTTCTGTGCGATCTCTATGGCCCGCGTCAGCACGAATTAATATTCCTCAAGGCGTCTTCCCCACCGGAAACCGTTCTAAAGCTCCCCCAGGACTCCTTCTGCCTCTGCTCATGCCTGCAGTCGGTCTCGTGTTATCTGTGTGAACGCGCGGTAGAGTACCGATGTGATGGCTATGGGGCGGTAGTTGCCGAGCGTTGACTTTTGCCCTTTAACTTGTAGATGAGTCGGAGTCTTGAGGTTCGTCACTCCACGGGCACCCATCCCTCCTTCGGGATCTGGTTGAGGATCTCGCGCAGCAGTGCTCTCGTCTCTGGTCCCAGCTCCTGCACCAGCCTCATTGGGATTCCGTCCATTCCAGTGGCTGTGGTTCCTCCCATCCTCTTGACTGCTCTCTTTAACTCCCTCTCCGTGATTTCTTCTCTGCTCGGTTGCTCCTGCAGTTCGTCCTCCGTCTCCGCCTCCTCACGGTCCATTTTTCGGCTGTCCCCTGTGAACATGTCCCAATCCACCTCTCAATGTACCGGTTGGTCTCTCCAGGATCCAGTTCATTTCCCGTCGCATCGTATTTGATTACAGCATCCTCCCTGAATCGACCTGTTTGGACCTGTACATGTTGCCAGAACTTCAGTGGGGCCTCACGTCCTGCCTCTCTCAGTTCTTCCAGGAATCTCTTAACTACCTTGGCCATTTTGCTTTGAATCAAAGCTGTCACCTCTATTTTCCTGCTCTGGTACTCCCTCCACTCTCTTGAATCTTTCTGTAGGAGGGCGTTTTTCTTCTCCTTTCGTTTTCTGATGGTCCCACGCAGAGTTCTGTTTGTCAGTTGCCTTCTTGTAATGGCCTCCCTCACCTCCACACCCACCATCGGTTTCTCCTCCTCTTCCTTCGTTTCGGTCGTTTTAGTTTTTCCAGGTGGTCCTTCCACTACCGCATGAGGTTCCCGTACGTCTCCACCTGCCTGGTTTCCACCTCTTCCTCCAGTTATTGTGCAATGGTTGGTGCTTCTGCTTGCGTTATGTGGTGTGGTCTCATAAGTTCGCTGACTCTGTTTTCCATTGGCTTTCCTCCGAAAGTGATCAGAAATCAGTTGTGATCACTTCCCAAGCTCTTGTCGCCTTCCTTGTCTATCACCACGTAGTTCAGTTTTTCATACAGGTCCGGGAACACCAGGCAATAATCAATTGTAGAGCTCATCCCTCTGGCCGTCCATGCCGTCTTTCCTATGCATTTATCTTGTGTGTTGACGATTACCATGTCCAGGTGTTCCGCCATGTCCTGAATGCTGTGTAATATGTGGTTTACCTTATTACCCTGTGTTGAGTAACAAGCTCACATTTTTTACTAATCAGTTTTGTCAAAGGGCCTAGAAAGCAAAAGCAAACACTCAGAAACACTGTGTATTTACAATTGCAAGCAAGAAAATCTATGATTGTGATTTTTTTCTTTGTATTTGCAATTCCTATGTTCTTCCTTTTTTGTTGGGTTAAAATATTCTACATAAGAAGGAGTACTATCTAGCTCCTCAGACAGATTGCTTTGATCAGTTGGTGGTTGTAGCAACGTAAATGCAACAGTGTTCTTCAATCAACCTGTGTTCAAAACATGTTTTCTTTCTAACTCATTCCTTTCATTTCTGTTTATCTATAGATGTACTAAGAATGTGTATATGCATGACATACATTTTTCCAGGCATACTTGATGAAACCTGTTTGTCAAGTGCCACAAATTGGAATGGTTCCATGTCTCAAAACGTCTCAAGGAGGACATTTACATCAGAAGTAAGCTTGAGCATGAGAACTTTAAAAGATGCCAGCTATAAAAGTAATTGTTGTCTTTTCCAAATAGACTGCCACAAGAAGCGCAGTGTCCCACATCCACAGCCCTTTGGGACCACACAAAAGGAGGGTGACGAGAAATGGAACACACAAGTACTCGAATCTTCAAAATATTTTATGCAGAATTATGATAAAGCACGTTTGACTGTGCTCGTGAGGGGCGCATGCAACATCAGCATATATTAAGTTACCTGTTTAGCTCACAACATAGAAAAGAGCATACTAGGATTGGTTTTGCATGGACAAACTACTTTCTTTTTACTGAGAAGCTGGCTTTTCCTATTTCGGAATTGCGGTGAAACCATAGAGTAAGTAATCTGCATGCAAATATTAAATAGCTTTTCCGAAGTCGTGAGTTTCAGAAATCAGATGAACATTTAAATGTTTCGTTCCTTATCTCATTTGTCACGTCACACTATTAGGGAAAGCTATTTTTTCAGTGTGACCACAACATGCTAACTAGTTCTATGCAGCTGTATGGCAAACAAAGATGAGTGGACATGAGGTTCTTTGCAGCATCTACGGCTCTCTCTTAGACTTTGTTTCAGGCTGATGCCAAGTTCAAAGCTCAAAGTTCAAATGTGATTAAGTGTTTTACCAATACTGGATGAGCCACAAATTCACCTTTAATGAAACATAGTGAAACCCCAATTCAAATTCGGTAAGAAACGGATCCGTTATCACAATATTGTAGACTCTATTTCAAGTAAAAATATTCCAGTCTACAGCATATTTCATTATGCAGTTAGGTTCTTTGCCCTTAGTTTGCGCATGCGCCGTGAACTACTTTTTAAAAGCTTGAACTGAGGCACATTTTTTTACAACTACTTCAAGCACTTTGAAAATATTTGAACATTTAGCTGTAATATAAAACACAATACTTTAGTTTGCTGCAATAGAGTGCTTCAAGTTTGTCAGAACTGGAACCAATACTATGAGCGCCTGTTATAGAGATGAGAAGGAGCCTGATCTCAAACTTCGACATATAACAGGTAATAGCGATCGTCCTGGTAGCTTTTGTTCAACATGCGATGACAAATAAGCAGTATGCCTGTAAGCTTTCCAGAGAAGTTCGTGTTTTTTGCATATGTAGTTTGGCTCTGGGGTTGTTGCTGACATGAAATTGTAAGAAGTATCCTCATTGCATGTTGCACCGCTATCAGGACACTTAAACAGAAAGTTTGGACACAAACGAGCTGTTGATAGTTGAACGTAATAGACTATGTACTTCTTTATTTATTTATTTACTTTGAGTGACCCACAAACAACCTGACGCCCCCTTAGTGGTACACTTATCGATGTCAGATACTAGTGTACTTGTTTGGACACAATAAAATAGAAAGTTCGGACAAAACAATGGTAGCAATACACTTTCTAAATTTATGGTTTTTATTAAAATACCTAGGCTAACATTCCCACAAATATGTCCTAAATGATTATAAGTCAATTAAGACATGTCATGGGTGCTGCATGATATAAGTCAGAAAAATAAAACAAAGAACAAAGTATTCTAGACCTACAAGGAACGGACAAGTAGACATGACTTAGTAGTGCTGCTGAATCAATTATAAAATGAACAATTTTATACGGAAACATCAATCCACGAATTGTGGTCCTGTTTTGAAATGTGTCCATTTTTACGAAAAGGTCACAAATCCTTTTGTAACTTCAGAAACAATTCGGGTGAAAATAACAATCAAAAAATACCCTAATGACAGCCCGAGACTAGGGAAAATGAGCGACGATATGATACAGAAGTCTCGAATGAAACATCTGTGTCGTGTTCCCTCGTTTCCTCTAGTCCTGCGGCTTTTAGTCTATTAAAGGGCCCCTGACAAGAAAAAAATAAGTAAACAGCCTGGTTAGGACACAAGTGTGAAAAAATAAATCTTACGCGAAAAAAAATTACCAATATTGACGGCGAGAGGTGAATTCTGCGCGCAAAGTTCATGATGTCACGAAATGGTCGTTCGATCCTTTGACCTCAACGAGATGGTCAATCGCTCTATCCACCTTCACCTTCACGGAAAACTCTGTTTCGCTCATATGCTGCAACAGTTTGGTAACAGGGTCAATAAACTGTTTATCCTTTAGTAGAGTTCTGTTCATTTTCCAGATGTGCCACTACAACGTTGAGTCTGCGCTTTTGTTTTTCCCTATTTTCACGGTTACCAAGCAGTGGTCAGTGAAAAAAAGGGTTGGATGTCATATTCATGCGCTTGCTGTAACATGTCGCAGGATAAATAAATGCGGTCGAGACGGGCATGGGAGGAAGCTTGGAAATAGGTGTACTTCAAGCAGTGCGGTGGGGCGCACGAGGTGCCCACGTCGTCTAGGCCACAAGAGATTATCATATCTTTTGAAAGTTTCACGCTATTGTCACTTATTCGAGTGTGAGAGGACTTGTCGCGTTCATTGCGAACGCAGTTGAAATCCGAAATCAATACAACTGATCTGTCAAACTCTACATAACTGGTTAGGAACTGCAAAAACTGTTCTCTGTCCGCTGCATTATTCGTGGCATAGACGCAAATAACCCACCACTGAACATTTGCCAAAATAAAATCCCACAAAATAAAACGAGACCCCGTTTATCTACAGTCACATGCAGATTGGAAAATAACAGACTTTTTCAAGAAAAGAAAACATCCCGCCGTCAAACCTACAGCGTGTCTAACGCACACTTCGTAATGAAAAAGAAAGGGCTTAATCGCGACAGCAATGTCGTTATCACTTTCCATTTTTGTCTTCTGCACAGCAAGAAAATCTGGCTTCGCGTCAGATAACAGGTGCTACAGCTGATATCGCTTCTTCCTCAAGTTTAACCCTTGAACATTGAGGGTTGCGAAACTGAGGGCCATATAGCGAAAATGACAAAGAAAGGCCAGTAGTGCCGGTCGTACCTTACGGTTCGAGCAGCGCATTACGGTTGTGGGCAACCTGGCGATTCCAAGCGGTTGGCCCAGGCTGCCCCTCCGACAATCATAAGTGGTCATCTTGACCACGAGGGGGCCAAGGGCAACTGGCCACGCGAGCGGCGCTCCGCCGCTGATAAAAGGCCGTCGCAGCGGATGCGCGGGGGCTGTTGGGATCGCGGCGCAGGCGATAGCGCTCATTAAATGTTTACGTGTTGTTGAACCGGTGTGCTGTGTCATTCTCCGAGACGGGTAGCAGCAAAGGGAAATCCCACGCTGGCGCCCAGACGTGATATGCTGCTCGTCTGGGAGGATGGCAGCAAACTGGGTTCGTTCTTACGTTTTACATAGTCAATTTTGCGTTCCCGAGTTTGCCCACAGTTGAGGGGGCGTTTCTTCGCAAGCCTGAGTTCATCGACCTGCGGAAGTCTCCACTACAACACGATGCCGTATACAGAGGACGCCGACAGGAACGTGAGTGAGGACGACCTATTGACGCTCGGTGCACTCGCGGATAACGCCGCCAGCGACATAAAACCAGACGCTAAGCCTGGATTCTCAGTCCCGGTAGGCGCATCATTAGAGTGCGGTCTAGCAGAACTAAGAGTTGCCATGGCCATGCTTCTTAACATGCAACGAGAGCAGATGATGCGCTCAAGACCCACTCCTGCTGGAAGTACGCCCCCCCGGGACTTCCTAAGACTCTCGCTTAGCGTTCCGGTTTTTTCAGGGTACGCAGATAGAAAGTCGGTCGCGATGTTCGTCTCGGAACTGCGGGACTATTAAGCTGCGTCGGGAATTGACGACGAAACCATCCTCACCCGCCTTTTTCCGGTTGCACTGACAGACAGTGCAGCACTGTGGAGGCAAAGACAAACTAAATTCACAAGTATGTCAGATTTTGAGGCACGATTTAGGACGGAGTTCCTGCCTCCGGATTACAGCGTGCGGATTAAGGACGAGCTGCGCGCGCGCACACAGCACCCGGAAGAGTCACCTATTGAGTTTGTAAGGGCTCTCCAGGGCCTGTACGATATCGCCGACGCCGCGGCACCGGACGCGGAGAAAGTACAACGCGCCATCCGCCAAAGCCACCCGCGTTTCGATCCCCATCTCAGGGGACGTACCTTTACGAATTTAGACGAGATGGCACGGGAGGCGATCACCATCCAGGCCGACATCCTCGCGGAACTAAGATACCGACCCCCTCCACCGCAGAACATGACTCTGGAACCATCATTTGCGTGGTCTGGAAACGGACGTGCACATACAGTCGAGAGAGAACAAGACTATTCCAATCAGGCGCCTGTCCCCCGAACCCCAGATCCTTGTGCATACGAATCACGAACCCTAGATCCTCGTGCATTCGAATCACGGAAGTGCAGCGGTTACGCAGGCACGCATTCACAACGCTACAGCCCCTCTATTGGTCAAGATGAGTTCTTGTCCTCTGGACCGGTAACGCGGAGCTTGGGAGAGGCAAAAGAGAGCGGGACACCGCACGAAGCCGACGGGTGGGTCACGCGCCGTTGTTTTCGATGCGACCAGCCAGGACACATACACCGGGACTGCAGCGAACGGCAGCGGCCGCCTCAGACACAGGGAAACGGCTACGGCCGGCGGTGGTAAGAAATTTCTACTCTCCACCGGCCGCGTCGAAAACACAATCCACGAGATCGAGCCGCCGCAGCCGCCTTCGGGCCTCCCGGAGCCTCGCACGGGCTCCGGGGACAGACTCTTTTCTATCGACCCTCGGTGGCCCTTCACCACTTTTTCTTCCTGATAACACTCTCCGCTGTGAGACTCCCGGTGTGTCCGATTTCGCATGGACACCCGGGCGCCCAGCTCACACCGTTCGCGGTGTTGAGACTCCCGGCGTGTCTGCTCTCGCATCGACAACCAAGCGGCCAGCTTACAACCCTTTCCATCATGAGACTCCCGGCGTGTCGGCGTTCGCTTTGACACCCGGGCGCCCAGCTCACACCGTTCGCGGTCTTGAGACTCCCGGCGTGTCTGCTCTCGCATCGACAACCAGGCGACTTCGATTTCTTCAAATCGAAGTTCATCCGGCTGATGTAAAGAAGACCGCATTCATTTGCCATAGGGGGTTGTTCGAATTCACTCGCCTTCCCTTTGGTTTGTCCAACTCTCCCGCCAGCTTTCAACGCCTAATGGACGTTGTCCTCGGTGACGCGAAGTACGAGTTTGCGATGGCGTACATGGATGACGTAGTGGTCTTTTCACGAACATTCGAGGAGCATCTCGTGCACCTTCAGATCATACTCGAACCAATGCGCCAAGCCGGCCTTACGATTCATCCAGATAAAGTCCAGTTGGCGTCGCCTGTAATCAACCTTCTCGGATTTGGTGTGGATAACGGAACGCTGCGGCCAAATGAAGATAAGCTGCGCGCAATAACGGAGTACCCACCCGCTTATGACGTCAAAAGCCTACAGAGATATCTCGGGATGATTGCGTTTTATAGAGATTTTATTCCGCAATGCGCTGAGATAACTGAACCTCTGAACCGATTGCTCCGCAAAAAAAACGAAATGGTGCTGGGGGCAAGAGCATCAAACCGCATTCGCGTGTCTTTCAAGGGCTGTGACTGAAAACGCGTGTTTAAACCTGCCCGACTTGAATCGTCCATTCGTCTTGCAGACCGACGCAAGCGATTACGGATTAGGAGCAGTCCTTCTGCAGGAACATGACAGCGTTCTTCGTCCCGTAGCTTTCGCCAGTCATACGTTAACCGGAGCGGAGCGAAACTACTCAATAACCGAAAAAGAGTGCATGGCAATTATTTTTGCGCTTAAGAAGTGTGACATGTACCTTGACGGAGCTTCGTTTAGCATTCAAACTGACCACATGGCTCTCTCTCGTGGCTCAAAGGGCTTCAAAACCCTGCAGGACGACTCGCTCGATGGGCCCTTTAGCTCCAGCGCTACAAATACACAATCGAGTACAAGCGTGGAGTGGCTAACCACGTTGCAGATGCGTTGTCCCGTGCTCCACTTCTCAGGCAGGAAATGCAGGTGGATCCCGACTTGGTGGCACTGGCCAATGCGGCGCCCATCACACCAGAGTCGCGGTGGGGAACCCTGGTTAGCAGAGAGGAGCTCCGAGCGGCCCAGCTGTCCGATGGACTTTGTCAGAAGGTGATGCACCAGCTGGCAGAAGAAAACTCAGCCGACGCTGGGAATGCCAGAGACTTGGACTCATACCTGCTCAGCAGCGACGGCATCCTGCTGCGATACATCCCCCAGGCGGGCGATGGGTCCAGCGGCCCGCCATTCCGGTCTGTAATACCGCGTAACCTGCGTTAGTCATTTATAAGATAAATGCATGATCCCGTTTTGGCAGGCCACAGCAGTGGGAGCAAAACTTACGAAAAGTTGCCCCAAATTGCAACGTGGCCAGGTATGAGGCAGGATGTGATGAGGTACGCACGTAGCTGCCCGGTTTGTCAGAAGGCAAAACCCCGAGGTGGCCAACCACCAGGTTTAATGCAATCGGTCGAAAGCAAGTACCCCTGGGAGTGTGTTGCCTGCGACGTTGTCGGTCCCTTTCCCCGTAGTCCACGCGGCAATCAGTATTTGCTAGTAGTGACCGATCATTTCACAAAATGCGTCGAAATGTTTTCTTTGCGCAAACTAGACTCTAAGAAAATCTGGGACTGTCTTCTCGAGGCGTTCGCGCGCTTTGGCTTTGCCGCAACGCTTATAACAGACAACGCTCCTTATTTTGTTAGCAAGGTGTTCGTGGATGCGTGTAAGGCGCTAGGCATACGGCACAAACGGACTTCGCCTTACCATCCACAGGCGAATATTATGGAAAGAGTGAACCGTAACCTGAAGCAGATGCTTGTATCGCATACAGAGCGACACAAAGACTGGGACGCGAAATTAGCAGAAATGGCATTCGCTACCCGCACAACAATCAACCGGTCCACGGGTTTTACTCCGGCCCAACTTAACTTTGGGAAAGAGCTCGTGTTTCCCCTGGGAAACGGCCTCCTTTGCACAGATCCTGCAAGCATGCAGCGCACAACCACGCAGTTCGCAGAAGATCTCCGGAAACGTTTCACGGAGAACCTGCGTGAAGCTCGAGAGAGACTCGACGTCTCGAGACTGCAGCAGGCAAACCAGTAGAACAAGGGGAGGCGAAATCTGCAGTTCAAGGTAGGAGATCTGGTACTGAGGCGAACTCATCCGCTGAGTGATGCTGCTAGAGGCTTCACGGCCTCTATAACAAAGAGGTGGGATGGCCCCTACCGTGTTAGTAGCAAGCTCTCCAACCTGTCTTATGAGCTGGTGCATTGTGAATCTGGTGAAGTGTGCGGGTCTATTCATGTCGCCGACCTTAAAGCTTTCTATGAACCCGAGGAGGTAGATGTGTCGCAGGTTCCAGATGATGACTATCCGGACCACCTCTCGGAAGATTCCACACCGTCTCTACCGCGGTACAACTTGAGACGGCGGTGAAGACGACCGGGAGTAGCACGAGCTCTAAGTGCATTATGTTCATGCCCTCTTCGGTGTTTTAGGGGGGAGAAGAGAAAGGGCCCGCGCTCCCGCGTGCACAGTGGGGCAGGCATCTTTCGTGTGCGCGGCTACTTTTTCCTACCTCGCCGTGGCCTCATGTTGTTTTTAATTTCTAGTTCCTCGTGCCAGACAGCGGCGACGCACCTCCCATCATCAGACCACCCCCCACGGCTGCATCGGTACTGTCCGGAAGTACTGACGTCGGACCCGTGCTCGCTCATCTGAGAAGACCCTTGCTGACCCAGAAGGAAGGCCCCCCCGAAGACCATCAAAGACGTCCTCTGTTTTCGTTTTTGGAAGGGGGAAATGTGTGGGCAACCTGGCGATTCCAAGCGGTTGGCCCAGGCTGCCCCTCGGACAATCATAAGTGGTCATCTTGACCACGAGGGGGCCAAGGGCAACTGGCCACGCGAGCGGCGCTCCGCCGCTGATAAAAGGCCGTCGCAGCGGATGCGCGGGGGCTGTTGGGATTGCGGCGCAGGCGATAGCGCTCATTAAATGTTTACGTGTTGTTGAACCGGCGTGCTGTGTCATTCTCCGAGCCGGGTAGCAGCAAGGGAAATCCCACACGGTAAGATCGCAGAAGACAAGCGTATACACAGTTCGTACCGGATACCCTATCGTGCCGCATGGGTTATGCAAAAACTGCTCCCTAAAGCCCTCCAATATCATGCTTCTAAGGCTTCGATAGTGCGGTACGCGGAACGCAATAACGGTTTGCTAAAAGTCCCCATTATATAGTTGCCAATAAATTGCGGCAACGAATGAACTTGCACAGAGTTTTTTGCGCATCCGTTTTTTTTCCTCTGAACAAAGCTTTGCTGTTAAGATTCAAGTTGGTAAGACACAATAATAAAATTAAAGGAAGATTCATTAGTGGATCCTTAGGTAATGCGTTCACATGACCCTTGCAAAACTCCACACATGTCCCCCTTCGGGATACGCTAACGCTGACCCCTCCACTCTTCTGTTTTGGCTTCCTCTTTTGCTTCCCCGAATTTAAGCTGCATCTTTTTGACTTTGTTATGGGGTCAGCGTTAGCGTTTCCCAAAGGGGGACGTGTGTTGCGTTTCCCAAGGGTCATGCTAACGCATTTCCTAAAGATCCACCAATGAATCTTCCTTGAATTATTTTGCCGCCTCCTTGGACCAGCTGTAGTAGTTGGTTCACACTCCATTTTGTAACACAAACCAAGGCATACGCTCTCCGCACACCTGCAAGTTCAGATTCGCCCCAGCATCCGCGCGCGCATCATAGAGAGGTGCAGTACTACGTAAAGAGCGGACACTTCCATAGGCTTCAGCGGCCCAATTCAGCGTCAGCGAGCGCACTCAGCGGCTAGTATAGTCCCTCGTTGAGTGTTGAATGGATGGATACACGCAGTAACCGCTGGCCAGATGAATGAATGGATTCAAGGCAAATTCTGGCGGTATTTTTGTATCGGGCAGTAGCATGCGCCCACTAGTTTAATAAGTCAGTGTTATTGTAACTAGCATTGTTTTTGTTTAAAATATAATTGTTTTATATCTATACCTTAATTGTACTGCAAAAGAAAATTCATTCAGCGCTACACATAGTTCAAACTGACCGCACACCGAAAATCATATTTCCACATTTGTGCTAACTCCCTTGAAGGGACGACATGGGACGACACCAGGGATTGACACACAAAAGTATTTATTTTTGTAAATATGACAAGCAAAACAAACATCAACTTTGAAGACAATGAGTGATGTATGTTATTCATACATTACAAAAATAAGAATACACATGCAAAATGTATGAATAACGCGTCAACAGTGCAACACTGGAAACATAAGTACTCTATTACAGTGAGACTTACAGCGACAAATGCATTATGATTGAGGTCATATAAAGATATCACCATCCAAGTTCCATGAAAAGCGCTTGCAGATATGACCATGTGAACAATACAGCAACAATAAAATAGCCTGGCGCAGTGGTCTCTAAATTCAGTGACCGAATGCAAATGTCCGCCAACAAAGAAACTACACTCACAATACTTCTTCCGTATACCGTATACCTTGACCGATACGGAAGAATGACTAGAAACCCGCACGAGACAACAAGCCGCGGAACCAACTCAACCCACAAAACGAGGCAAGAGACACAGACCAAGCAGCCGAAGTATCCGCCCTCCGTCGAGTCCACGACCACGAAGCCAACCGTCGCGCCGCAGGCGTAGCGACAGCAGTTGAAGTCGTTTTCGAAAGTTTTCAAAGTTCGTAATAATTTTAAAAGTTTACTCTATACAACAAAGTTATTTATTAATATTATATATTTGACAAATGTTCAGGATAAGTGGCACTGTTGCGCCTACTAACGGCCAGTAGAATCCCTAACTCCTGGGCCGCGAAACGACTTGAGTGGCCACTCTTTACGTTATTTCTCCGCGCGCGCATTGAGTTCTGCCCTGTTACGCCGCCTCCCTCTCGACTCCGCGCACCCAGCGCCCATTGGCTCCCGCCCCGTGACGTCAGCTCCCTCTCGCGTTCGTCCTTCACTTCTCTCTTTCCCTTTGCGCGGCGCGCTTTCCTTTTCACTTTTTTTGTACGGAGACGGACGCCGTCGGCTCTTCCCTGTCACGTACTAATGCTAACGCATTGAAAGAAGTGCAAAAAAGACGGGACAAAATGGGAGAAACACACTCACAAAAAATATGAAGGACAGGCGGTAACTGGCAGCTAATGTTTATTGGCCGATTCCGTCACAAAGAAACTTCTGCACACACACACACACACTCACACACTGTCTCATCGTATCGTGAAAAAAAGAAAGAAAAAGCTCAACCGAGAGTGATATTGAGTAAACACGCAGCGGTAAGTTATTTCTTTCGATAAACTGCTGCCTGGTAAGGCGAGATACACGTGAGTCATGGGAGGGCGCGACCACAACTGGCAATGGCTAGATTCGCGCAAACATATAAAGGCGAATCATCGATATACTAAGAACCTTTTAGATCCTCGTTCATTATTAGTACGGGCGGAAGACTAATACAGGATTGTTGGTCCCGTGCATTTATTTCCGACGCCTCAAGGAACTCCCTTATCGTCGCCGGCCGCGAACCTGGAGACGTCACGGCGGTAGGGGTGGATGCGGCAGACAGCTGTTCCGCTGGAGGTCGCTCTCCTGCAGTATGACAGTCCACCGAAGTGTCCCGTGGTAGCCGGGACTCCGCGATGACAGCGGCACCCGTGTTTTTTCGTACCTTTTGCCAGCCCTTCTACTAACACCAACCGCCAGGATCGGGACATCCCGACATAACGACACTCCGGCTTTTCTGACGCACGTCATTTGTTGCCTTGCTGCTTCGGGACCAACGTTTGATCTACGGGCGGGATAGGACGCGAAAGTCACCAACCGGAGACGCGTTCGAGGCACTGCAGCTATGGTGCCGCGTTGAAATGTAGTGGACTTGGTTACGAGGGCCGTGCTCGAGTGACGCCACGACGTTCCGTAATATCGTGGCGTCAAGTGACAATGTGACACTGACACCATGACGTCACTTGACACGGTGACGTCACGTAACCCTAAATTCTCGCAATAGTTAGCTGAAAAATTTTCCCGCTAAATTTAGTGGGAATTTAGTCTCACGTGACGCCACTACCCTGCGCGAATTCACGCACGGGATTCGCTGCAACACTTTGCGAGTAGCATCGGTCGTCGTGAAGCGAGCACTCATCTTAAGATCAGCGCGAGTCCGGAAAAATAAGTTTAACAAACGGTCCTCAATTTCGAAAACGTGCAAATAAGAATGGTGCGCAAACGACGAATGACAAATAGAAAAAAGCAGGGGTAATAAAATATGGCGAAGGAACACAAATCAGCTTTCGCTCTGACACGAATCTGACCGTGCGGTAATCAGGGTCCGCGAGCCACAAAGAGCAAAATTTTTTAGACTGATCTCAACAGCCAGTTTGGCTACGCCACCGCTGCAGCATTGCATCGAGGTAACTTTAGTCCTGCATGCGCGACAACCTCGCTGGATCTCTGCGCTTGTAGAAAAAGCCCGAGACGGCACGAGCCTTCTCGTTCTCTGCCTCCTTCCTCCTATGAAATAAAATTATAGCGGCGTCACGCATGCTTCGAACACTTGGTGAGATCGATCTATTGGGGGTAAAGGAATAGACCTTTTAATAGAAAAACACATGAAAACGACCATTCATATTTTGCAGTTCACCCCCCGTCTGCGTATTAAGAGACACTTTCATAGCGGCGTGATGGCACGTGTTGCTATCCCAAATTCAAAAACGCCACCTCACTGTCCAGCAGTGCCAAAGACGGTTGGCTGACACACGAGGTTCCCGCCCTTTTTATTTGGTACGCGTCTACTATTTCTCTAGACACTTGATCCCTGTGTCTGAACAAAATTTCAGTGTCACTGAATCTCGGCTCACAGTTACAGTCACGACAGTGCATTGCAAGATGAGAGTATGCACACCCCTTCAACGAACTCTGGCGCTCTCTTAAACGTGTGTTCAAACAGCGCCCCGTTCGGCCAATATACACCCGCCCTCATGAAAAAGGTATCCTATACACTGCTCCAACGGTGCATGGAACGAACTGTGTCCCATGCTTTACAGTGCAACCACGAGTACTCGGATTTTTCTGCTTACTAAGACGCCTTTCTTTGGCGGGGCAAATCTGGCTCAGCTTATTTTTGGCCGAAAAAACGACACTCACACCGTATCTTGCTGCGATCCCCTTTAACCCGTGCGAAACGCGGTGAATGTAAGGAATTGACGCCACCTTCTTTTTGTTATTTCCTTCCCGCTCAGCACAGTTTTTTGCTCCATTGGAACTGAAACTCTTCTTTACTTTTTCGCAGGCTGCGGAAATCACCGTATCTGGAAAGCCTGCTTCTCGGAGCCTTGCTGTTTGGTCTAAAACGCTTTCCTTCATTTTGTGCTCGCACGATGTTTACAGCGCATTCCGGACACAAGACACAGCAATACCGTTTTTTATCAGTTTTGAATGGGCGGACTGGAAATCGAGCAGATATTTAGCGGTTCTGGGATGGTGAGACCAACAGATATGCTCATGCGTAACATCAATACTGAGATCCAGAAACTGAATCTGGTGTTCTTTGGGAATTTGGAAAGTAAATTTTAGCCCTAATCTTTGTTGATTGAATGTCTTTAGCACGTTCTGGATTGTCTGGCTAAAATTGGGTTTTTCCACGAATACAAGATAATCATCCACGTATCTGAAAATTCTTCCAGTAAGTCCCTCTAACTTGATTTTAAGTGCTCGATCCACTTTTGCAAAAAAATACTACTCAGTACAGGGGCCACTCTCGACCAATGCACACTCCGGATTTTTGAATACAAACTTTGTCTTTCCATCCAATACAGGTGGACTTTAAATAAAAAGACATTACTTCTAGGAAATCTTCGATTGTTACACCGCATTGAGATCTGAAGGCTATCTCCTCATTCTGGTCCAAACTACATTCCTGTACGCTCCTAATGAGGTCGTCGTGAGGCATCGAATAGTACAGGTCTTCCACGTGTATGCTAAAATCACTGCAGCCTTTTGGGTTGTTTTCCTTCAGAAACTCAATGACAGCCAAGGAACTCGCGATGCCAAAAGGGTCGCCCATTACCAGCGAGTCAAGGTTCCTTTGTAGGTAGCCAGACAATGCGTGGAGACAGGTGCCCTTTTCCGATACAATGGTACGAAACGGGATTTCAGGTTTGTGCGTCTTAGCCGCAAAGAATACGTCCAACATGAGGTTCTTCTGTTTTTTCGCACCTGCGGCCACTTTTTGGAGGTGAAGTCTATTGAGGAGTTTCACTGCTTGTGCCTTAACCTTTGAGGGCTTACGAAGACTCTGTCGAAAGTTTTTCTGCACCGCTATGCTCGCTTTCTCTGAGAACATGAATTCTGCATAATGACAAAGAGCCACTCCTTATCTGACAGCAGTGCACGTAGCTCATGGGAAGCCAGATATTCTATCGAATAATGCAATATTACCCAAGCATCAAGGAAAATGCAGAGATTGTCGTTCCACGCGCCGCACGTGCTGGCCTCAGCAGTGGTAACGTTTCTAAAGCAAAAACCTAAAACAAATTGTATCTTGCACGCGCGTTCGTCAACGCTTTATTTTGGTTATTTACTTCGAATCTTTTATACGGGGAAGGCGTGCGCGTGTGGCGCATGGAAAACCAATCCCTTCAGTCTCCTTGATGCTTGGGTAATATAGCAAATGGTTTATTGACCGCCTATCATATTTCCTAGAACCCGGAAATGTTTGTTTCTTTGATGGGGTTCATTATTCCTCCTGTTTGGGCTAGGCTTAAAAACTGTACTCCCCCGGCAAGAATGGGATGCGTTTAAAATGCCGAAAGGCACATTGATACTTTAGACCCATGTTGTTGTAAAAAAAACTATCTCCAAACTCCGGTCTAAAAACATGCTGTTCGTGCAAGGCTCGTCAAATTATGAGGCGCTGGAGAAATGCAGCCTTCTGCGTTAAGTCCTTATTTCGAACTCTTTTGGTTCGCCTTCCGCCCATTGAAAAGCACGCGGGAAGGGCCTTAGAACGCACCTGGTATCGCTGCGCCGCAGCGTTCTTCCGCATCAAAAAGTTCGTCTGCTTTCCTCGCCGTCACCATGGCAACGAACGCCGAATGATAGAAGCACGCACGGTACCGCCGCGTGAAGCTAGCAACAGCTGACGCCATTTTACGAACGCCGTCTGGTAGCCAAAGCCGAACGCGGTGTGTCAGATCAACCGCCTCCGCCGGTGCGCCGCTAGCAAAGACGACGAAGCTGAGACACGCCGACGGCGATCGAGCAAGCAACAACACCGCGGGACGACTGCAACGGCGGCATTTATTCGGACCAAAGGCCGGCTCCGCCGGTGCGCCGCTAGGAAAGACCACGAAGCTGAGCCACGCCGACGACGAATGGGCGAGCAACAGCACTGCGGGACGACTGCAACTGCGGCATTTATTGGGTTCAAAGGCGCGAAATAAGCAAGAACAATTTTTATTTAAATCATAACACGCGATATCCAAGTTGGGGACCCACATACCTTTGCTGGGTCTTTCCTGTGAACTTTTTACAGAGACACGGGGTGCGGCATTCAAAACACAGCTCCGTTTGCAAAATATGGGGGCCCTGAAAAGGGCCGTTTAGACCGCTACCAGAACCTATAACTGACGTAACGAGCACTTGACGAGCGGTTGGCGCATAAGTCGTCTTTATGCATTTTTTTTTATACGTGGTGCAAAGTAATCCTGCCCCATATTTTTATGGCATCAGGAACGAAGCAGCATAGAAAGAGTGCCTTTCAAACGACAATAATAATAATAATTAAAAACTGCCGGATCTCCGCTGGAGACTCCGAGGCACAGTGGAGTAGTCGTCACGACAAAAAATCTAAAGAAACAAAATAAATAGCCTAACGTTCGTCGGCTGCGTCATAAGGCCTCGCCAAGTGCGGAGTATAACGGTCTTGGCATACGGTATGTATTGTGCATTCGTTATTTTCTTTTCTTTTCTACCACGTCAAAGTCTGACTCCAAGACTCTTTAACTCCTCCGTTCCAACGCGCTGTTTGTTATCAATTTAGCAAATCAGCTTCAAATAAGGGTCGTGGCACCCTGTAGAGTAAGAAAAAGAATAAAAAAGGAATATTCCGAGCAGCCAGAGCAGCACGGCTGCTCTGGCCGCTCTGGCCAGAGCAGCTCCTCTCATCAAAGAAGACGCCCTCCGAAACTCCAACGGCTCCCTACTTATTTTTTTATTTTTATTTTTATTCACTTTGTTACTTCATTTTGTTGTTGGGTTCGACTGCTCCCTTCTCTGTGACGATGCCGTCCGTGGACATATGTGTGGCGTTTTTTGTTTTTAGAGCGCAGCTCTTAGGCGCCTGTTTCCGGCTTGAGCGGCGTCGCCGTCGGCGTCGCCGTCGGCGTAACCGCGCGGTGCATTATGGGTAAATTTCCCCGCTAAACCTAGCGGAAAAATTTTCCCGCTAAAGCTAGCGGAAAAAATTTCCCCGCTAAATCTAGCGGAAAAAATTTCCCCGCTAAATCTAGCGGAAAAATTTCCCCGCTAAATCTAGCGGAAAAAATTTTCCCGCTATATCTAACGGTAAAAATTTCCCCGCTAAATCTAGCGAAAAAAATTTCCCCGCACAATCTAGCGGAAAAATTTCCCCGCTAAATCTAGCGGATAAATTTTCCCGCTAAATCTAGCGGAAACATTTCCCCGCTAAATTTAGCGGAAAAATTTCCCCGCTAAATCTAGCGGAAAAATTTCCCCGCTCAATCTAGCGGAAAAAATTTCCCCGCTAAATCTAGCGGAAAAAATTTCCCCACTAAATTTAGCGGAAAAATTTCCCCGCTAAATCTAGCGGAAAAAATTTCCCCGCTAAATCTAGCGGAAAAATTTTGGTCACGTGACCCGGGGAGTCACGTGACACCCCGAGGTCACGTGACCTCTGAGGGGGGAGCGTGTTTGCCCCCACGTGACCCCACCAAGGTCACGTGCCCTCGGGGGGCACGTGACCTCAGTACCCTCCCCTCCTCCTCCTCCTCAAGAGCTGCGCTCCAATTCGGCGTTACAGGGAGTGGTAAACGGCTTTCACTTTTCTTTTTGTCACGCGATGGTGTGGTCCGACCGATCAACCAATGAGTTTGTTAGAATTGTGTCACGAGGTATAAAATGGCGGATGAAATAAATATAATAAATGCAAAGAAGCGCGCAGTTCCCCTTCGGCGCTTTATTCTTCCAGAGGCGAGCATCGCAGTGCCATGGCGTTCAACTTGTGCCGTCTTCTTGGCGCCATGAAGGACCCTCTTGAAGCAATTAATTTGCTTCAGCGCGTTGGCCTGCTCCTGGCTCCTGGGTTTTCGTGCGTGTCCAGAGTGCGAAGCTGCAATGACAAGCTAAAAGTCCGCGCTAGATCTGCTGATGGCTATAAGGGGGGGGGGGGGGGTGCGGTGTGTGGATGACTCGTGAGGTGCCCAAGAGGAAGCCGGTCAAAGTTCAGTGCCGGGGCGAGGTCTCGGTACGGAGCGGTTCCTTTTTCGAAGGATCGCACGCACCTGACGCTTCTCCAACTCGTGAAAATCATCCTCCGGATGCCAGAACCTACCGTGCGCCGTCATTCAGCGGGAGGCTGATATCGCAAGTAAGACAATAACTGATTGTTCGAGCCTTTGTCGGGAGGTTGTGGTAAATGCCGTCTTTAAGCATTCAGACATGATTGGTGGCGAAGGCGTGACTGTAGAACTAGACGAGAGTACGTTCGGTCGACACAAGTACCATCGCGGGTATTTAAGGCCTGGCCAGTGGGTTTTCGGCGGTGTGGCGCGTTGCAGCGGGTGCTGCTTTTTTGTTCCAGTGGAGACCCGTGACGCTAAAACCCTTCAAGGGCTAATAGCCAAGTGGTCCGCCCTGGAACAAGAATAATCAAAGATGGCTGGGCTGGCTATCGCAAGCTTGCAGATGACGCTCGCTTCACGCACCTCGCCGTTAACCATAAGCTGCACTTTGTCGACGCGAACACTGGTGCGCACACCAATACGGTGGAGGGCACCTGGGCCCACGTCAAAAACTCTCTTCGACCTGGACGGCGCGAGAGCCACCATTTCACTGGTCACCTTGCAAAGTTCATGTTTTGGAGGAGAGAGAAGGCGCGCGGAAACACTGATAGATTCCAGTCGTTCGTCGCCGCGGCCGCCAAAATCTAGAGCCCCGACGCAGACAGGGCGAGGATTCTGACGGCCCCGGTGACTTCGAGGGATCCGCTGCGCTGAGCCCGTCACCCGCCTGCATGCATAAAGACGACTTATGCGCAACCGCTCGTCAAGTGCTCGTTACGTCAGTTATAGGTTCTGGTAGCGGTCTAAACGGTCCTTTTCAGGGCCCCCATATTTTGCAAACGGAGCTGTGTTTTGAATGCGGCACCCCGTGTCTCTGTAAAACGTTCACAGGAAAGACCCAGCAAAGGTATGTGGTCCCCAACTTGGATATCGGGTGTTATGATTCAAATAAAAATTGTTCTTGCTTATTTCGCGCCTGTGATCAAAATAAATGCCGCAGTTGCAGTCGTCTCGCGGTGCTGTTGCTTGCCCATTCGCCGTCGGCGTGCCTCAGCTTCGTCGTCTTTGCTAGCGGCGCACCGGCGGAGGCGGTTCATCTGACACACCGCGTTCGGCTTTGGCTAGCAGACGGCGTTCGTAAAATGGCGTCAGCTGTTGCTGGCTTCAGGCAGCGGTACCGTGCGTGCTTCTATTCATTCGGCGTTCGTTGCCATGGTGACGGCGAGGAAAGCAGACGAACTTTTTGATGCGGAAGAACGCTGCGGTGCAGCGATACCAGGTGCGTTCTAAGGCCCTTGCCGCATGCTTTTCAATGGGCGGAGGGCGAACAAAAGAGTTCGAAATAAGGACTTAACGCAGAAGGCTGCATTTCTCCAGCGCCTCATAATTTGACGAGCCTTGCACGAAAAGCATGTTTTTTTGGCCATCCCGCGCCCTTTTTTTTTATCCGGAACATGGGTCTAAAGTATCAAACTGCCAAAAGAAATTCTTGAACCTGAGTAGCCTTGATGTATATGATGGCGTCCAGTAAAAGAGAGAGAAAAAAGAAGCATAGAGGCTGTTCAAAATGTTAAAGTTTGGTTACGGTTACGGAACTATATTTTTTATCGTTTCTTTATTTTTTTATTTTAAGGAGGGGATTTCGGTTTTTATAATTTATGTGCTTCGTTTAGTGTTCTCCCATAAAAGGTTCGTTTCAACTACATTTAGAGGTTGAAAAGTGACCGCTAGAAGGTCACCCCGTTAGCAACAATAATGGTATTTAAATACTCTATTACTCAAAACTGCGCAGGTTTGCACTTGACGTCACTTTCGGACACGCTACAAACCACCGTGTTTGAAAACTAAAAATTCAACTTCTGAAATTGATAAGTAGATACTCTAGGGGCTAGATACACCATAGGCCGACTAGAGAAAACTTAATTAAAAATGTAGATACCAAATGTCGGTTCTTTAGTGTACGGCAATTTAAAATTTCAAAAAGACGCAGCTAGTGCGTCTGTTCTGTGAAAATATCGAAAGAACACCTTTGTAAATCGAAAGTTCAAAAAAAAAAAAGAAAGAAGAAAAGCAACAGTGTAGCCATCGCAAAAAAAAAAAAAAGAATAAGACACCTTGCAATTTGCGAGTGCAAGAGCCCGATAGGGCCCTTGCACTTGACGTCACCTTAGGACACGCTACCTACGACCGTGTTTGAAAGCTAAAAAACCAACGTCACCAGGGTGTCTAGCTGTGGCACTGCCGGTGACACTTCTCTCTATTTTCCTATTCACATGCAGCTAAGCGATTCTTCGTTAGCGTCGTCTTTGACGTTGGTAAAACGCAGAAGCAAGCAGACGGCTCAGTCGACGACAGAACTGAAGTACGCTCGAAGATGTATTTAAGACGCTGAACCCCACGCTTTTTTATTTTTTCTTCTTTTTGGAGCCGCCCGGGGGCGACTGCCGAAAATATTTTGCCCACCTACGAGCCGACTTTTCGAGCGCCGAGTCGTATGAAGTTTGACTAAAGACCCGTATGTATACAAATCGAATGCCAGACGATGCTCTTTTATGCTGCCGATCACATAGGCCGGTGCAGTCGATCGCGGCGCGAAAGGACTGCAGCGACCTGGAAAGAACTGCTTTTGTGCATAGTATAATAGATTAAAAGGAGACGTAGGACGGAAAGCACAAAAATGTCACCGACGAGGATTACGTCAGCGTTTTCGAGCAGGAAGCAGCGTTGCATCACTGTCTCATGCAAGCACCCTGTTGGCGGTTATGTAAACGACACCGTGTTTTTCGGCCTTCGTACAGAAACTGCGCATCGGAGGATACTGAAACTCGGTGAAAATGTGACGCTATAACGGTTAGGATTGAACGCAAAAAGTTTGCGAGTATGAGGTTACCTAAATCAAGATATGAAAAAGGAAAAACAACTTTTTCTACGGGCCGACGTCAACCTTAGCCTGATATAACCAAAACAAGAAATGTCATCGCGGGCCTATTTAAAACTTATTTCAGTAAAAAAAAAAAAAAAAAATACAACAAAAAATAAGTTGTTAACAAGAAAGAATGCCAGACTCTTTTTCTTTCTCCCAAGAGTTTTTTTACTGAAAAAGGTCCTAAAGACACCAACCATGTTAATTTTTCTTTTTATAATATCAGACTTTCTTTATTCTTTATTCAGTGATTACCCCGCAGTTCCCAGGGGCCTTAGATCTGGGGAGTTTATAGAAATGAAGAAAAAAAAAAAAAAAAAAAAAACAGCTTCCTTCAAACAGCACACTGGTTTTTCCGCGAGTCGATTTTATGTGCAATCGTTCGAACGAAAAGACAATTGGCAAATCTGGTTGTCCTAGCGTGGTACTCTCTAATTTTTATGACCATATTAATTCCGACTAGATACATTATAGGGTTATTTTAAGTAAGTCTCGCTATTTATTTCTGTTTTATATTTGGCTATTGTGAAAGTAAGTTTTAGTCGCAATTTTTCGTGACGCACGGAAAGTGGTTTCCAGTTTAACACGTTTTTTTTTCATATCAGTGCACCTTTCTTTCCTCCCACATCTTCCGAGAATGAACCTAGCCGCCCTGTTTTTTGTTTTTTCTTCAGGTTATCTGTTAACGTTTTCTGGGCTGGGTCCCAAACGGCGCATGCGTACTTCAGAATGACTCTAACACATGCCAAATAAGCAGTTGTCTTTAAGTTGGGTTGTTAACATTTTAAGTAACGTTGAATAAAATAATTGGTCTGCGAGCCTTTATTGAAAATTACTTCATCTCTATGAGCATTCCACGAACAGTCGGAAGAAAATGCCACATCTAAATACTTATCTGTAAGCTGCTTAGTTTCTGGATTATCAAAATTAAAATACTGGGATTCGATTTTTTTCTTTTTTTTTTGTGAAACTGAAACAAAAACACTGTTTTACAATTCTAAGTCATTTTTAACACTGAGCAGTAATAATGGATACGATTTAGGTCTACTTCAAACGGGCGGCATCATCCGACCTTTTCACTTTCTTACACACAACACCATCATCGCAAAAAATTGAATACAGGAAGAAATTCGAAGAGCGATATTATTAACATGAATTAAAATTAAATGCGCACCCAGCACAGCCCTGTGGAACTACCGATATCACATTCATAAAATAAAAGTTTTTGCCATTCAATACCACACATTGGCGATGCTGAAGCAAATAATTTTCGCTCAATCTAAGTATAGTCAAATCTATGTTTAACATTGTAAGTTTATTAAGAAGGAGAGAGTGCGAAACCGTGTCGAACGCCTTTCGAAAATTCAAAACTACAGAATCTATTTGCCATCCTTGGTCAACGCCAGAGGCTAGATCATGACGAAATAAAAAAAAAAAAAAAGTTCCGTTGTACAAGAAAAACCTTAGCGAAAACCATGTTGCTTCTTAATCAATAAGTTGTTTGTTATTAAATGGCCGATTACCTCTGCATATAGAATATGCTTGATGACTTTGCATGAGATTGAGCTTAAGAAAATTGGCCTATGATTTACGACATCTTCTTTTGGTCTGCCTTTATGAATAGGAACGACGTGAACGATCTTGCAGTCATCAGGCAAATGACCCGTGTCCAGCAACTTGGAACAAATAAAATAAAGTTAGACTGCAATTGGATAAGCACAGCGCTTTTGGTATGAGCGAGCAAATGCCACCCTGCCTATTTGGCTTTGTTTCATACATGTTATTTAATACAACCTCAACACCACTCACGCTAAGTTCGACTGGCTGCATTAATTTAAAACCATGCTAACAATAGGTAGATGAAAGTTGTTGTGCTTGAGCAAGAATGCACACTGAAAGTAGTTATTTAAGCACGTTGCTTTTTTCTGAGTAATTATCACTTGTATAATGATTATAAATAATTCAAATTTTTCCGACTGTGTCTGAGCTACATTCCTTTATGTGCTCCCAGAAAAGTTTGGAGGTGGTATTTAACCTGTCGCTCAGTTTATTAAAGTAATGTTCCTTCGTAGTATTTATATTTAATTTGCATTCACGTGTAAGCTCAACCAGTTTATGCAGGTAGTTATTACTTTTTTCTTTTAAATCTAACAAATGCTAGCCTTCGCTTTTTTATTATTTTGAAAAAACTCGAAGTTAGCCATGTTTTACTTCGTTTTCTTAGCCTTTTGGACTATATACTTTGGACCATATTTGTCCATAAGTTAAAGCACCTTTATCTTAAAAACACTGCATATTTGGTGAACATAATCTTTTTTTCTGCTTTTGAACTGTCGCAGCATAAAAGAATAAGGCCGACGACTTCGCTCTTCGTGCATCAATAAAACCTAGCCTAGCCATTGGCACCGAATCCTTGTTGGATGCTTCTATTACTAACGTGGAGGTTTTTCCATCTGATTTTTCTGTCTATCCCAAAGACAGAAACACGCATGGTGGTGGAGTCTTCATCTTGGATCATCACGGCTTGCAGAGCACTGGAATCAATACTAATACCAGTGCTGAGTCAGTATGATGTAGGGTAGCACTTCCAAACGGTGCATTTTTGACAGTTGGTTCTTTTTACAGACCTCCGAGTTCTAGTAATCAGTCGCTGCTAGAGATATCACACACGCTGTTGTCTGTTTGCCCTGAATATTTGATTTTAGAAGGTGATTTCAACTTTCCCGATGTGAATTGGGAATCTGGTTTTCCTCGAACGACTAACAAGTCTTTCCTTTATTCTTTATTTATCAATTTTATTTCAAGTTGCAATCTTCAGAACATGTTCCATACTTCTTTATTATGGGACATGTTGTTGCTGTGTGGGCAGCCACAACAAGTTCCATACATCATCATTGCGGAACAAGTACTGTATGCTACAGGAAATGTACCATCATGGCACACAGCAGTACATGTTATGTTGCAAGCCATGCCAGGACACATACCATTTTTACGAGGTACATCACATGTTCCAATGCGTCCAAAACAGCAAATGTCACATTTCTTGTACGTATGGAAAAAGTTCAGTCTCATTTGTGATGGTCCTCTCCCCACTTTACATTACTACCGCTATGGTTCCTGGAACGCATCTCCCACTGGTGTGTTTACCGCGGCCAAAAAAGTGGTCCCTCGATTTCCGCCTGATGACGTCAGAGAAGTGTCATGCTGTCGCCGGTCGCGACCCTGGTGGTGTCTCAGCAGCTGTGGTGGATATGGCAGATGCCTGTTCTGCTGCAGGTCGCTCTCCACTGTGACAGTTCACGGAAGCTAGAGCAGCCGGAAGTTGGGACGTCTGGCACGCCGTGACGACAGCGACACTCGCGTTCGCTCGTGCTTTTCGCAAGCATTACTACGGCCAACCGCCAGCATCGCGACAGGCAACAGCATGACACTCCGGCTTCTGTGACGTCATTTGTTGCCACATTGGGACCACTTTTAATGTATGGGCGGGATAGGACGCTAAACACACCAGTCGGAGACACGATCCAGGCACCATACTACCGCTAATCACGAGTACATCCGGGCTTTGTATGTCACATGCCAAGCTTCTCCTTGAAAAGGTTAATAGGTGACATGCAAAACAGGGATGTCCTGACGGTTTGAAGGCTCAACTTGATGCAAGTCTTTGCAACATATAAATACCTGCAATGCGCAAATGTTCCCCAAACTTTTATGGAAAATTTGAACTGTTGTATCTAATGCGAGCACTATCCTGAAAACAGAACAATGAATTTGTGACATATATTTACTCAACAGCCAGGAATGCTATGAGAAGGTTTTCGCATGCTACTTCAATTTTAGGGAGCATTGTACATGCAGTGACGGGTTAAAGGCAGGTAAACATTTGTAAACATCCTCATGAAACTAAGTTCACGCTTGATGCTGTTGGTTCCAAACCATAGCAACGAACCCATTGTGAAGAAGAGCGAACAGTTTGCTGCTTCAAAAGTATTAACATTTGTTTTTCGTTTAAATGACTAGAAAACACATCGTGCCACAAATATTTTGGGGCAGCTGAGCCAATGTTATTAGGCTTCAAAAAAAGATGAAAGTGAGCATTGTCTCCCAAAGAAAAATGTAAAAAAAAATTATGCTGTCCTATGAAACAAAAATTTGTTTCATAGGCCATCTTGGCCTATGAAAACAAATAGAACTATTAACAATAAAAAAAATGAAGATTAATTTAGACAAACGCCGAATTTTCTTCCCACTTCTTCCTGAACTTCAAGAGCTCTTGAAGGGCTCCTTGCACCTTGAAATGCACAAGAGCAACTTTTCTTGATGTCTGTCGGGGCCCCTCCTCTGGGTTCATTTCCACCAGTTGCCTGAAAGAAAGAGTACTTAAATAATGGGTTGGAATATTTAGAGGAAGATGTATAACAGAAGCTAAGGAGTTCCTGGCTCCTTTTTCAACTTCAGTGTCGGTGCCGGTTAGTAATCCAATCCGGACGAGTTCAAAATCGTGTCTGTAGTATACTTTGAAGCCGAGACAAACGTCCTTGATTTGGACAGTCCGTACGCATACTACGAGCTTAAAGTCTGACCCCTCCATCAAGACGGATCGAGACTGTACACAAAAAAACGTTTCAGCCCACTGGCGTCAGTTCTCATTAATAACTGGACACATGTCAGCCCACAACGATAAGAAATTTCTACAACCCGAGACGGAGGCGACAAAGAAAGACAAACGCATGTGTCAATTGAGACGTGTGTGTTTGTCCTTCTTTGTAGCCTCTGTCTTGTGTTGTAGAATGTCTCCATATTAACCAGCTCGCCTGCCTATAAAGTTGTACAAGATACTTCAGTTAAAAAAAGAATTCACAGTACCCGTCAATGCAATGTTGCAAAAAAGTCTGCCTGAAGTCTTAAGCAGAATATTGTGGTTATTATTAGAATTCTGAAATTTCATGTCTTTGTTTATAATACTAATTCTAACTGATAAGCATAGCCCGGTCAAAAGTATATCTATGTGCGCCTGCAGAACAAAGGCTCCTGCATTTGCAGCCTAGTGATATTAAGACTGGTTAAAATAGAGGTCGCATGCGTCGTAGGATGCATACGCTCTATAGAGCGTATGCATCCTACGACGCATCTTACGACCTACAGAACCAATACTATAGTATTGGTTTTATATGATAATATATCTGAATACCAGATTCATGTTGACTCACATTATATTGTAACATAGTCAATTTGATTTACAGAGGAATGGTCCTCCCGAGCAGGTCACGCAGTTACTGCAGCACCTCCAATTAAACTGAGCACGGAACATTTCCAAGAGAATTGTAAATAAGGATGTGTAGAAAGCAGCACATTAACAGCAAGCCTTTGCTTTTCTTAGAGTAAAGTATGAACAAAAACATGCTTCAACATGTTCCAGGTTGCTGTTGAACGTGCCAAACGAACACAAACCCCAACGTTAATGTGCTGCTCTATAAGCATATTTTTTTCCGAATGTTGTTGGGAATGTTGTTCGGGAACAACATTCAAGATGGCGACCATAAAATATTCAAGTTTCATAAAATGGGAGGGGGCGCTTACACGAGGGGGGGGGGGCATAATCTTTATTTTACGGTAAGCAGCCTCGCACAGTTACGAGCATGCTTTTGAATGTGCGAGGCTGGATGCACAATGTGCAAGTCTGGTCGCACATTCACGAGCACGATCGTGAATTGCGAGGCTGGTAAGGTGATGATGGGCCGAAATAATTGTTTGAGGGCTCTTCTTTGTTTTTGTTTTTTATTGGCAGAACAAAGCTCTGCCACTATGACCAGGTTTTGGGTCGTCCAATCAATGAACGTTAACGCGCGTATAGCAACTTACGGTAGAGCTGCACGACGTCGTGCGTGCAGCATTACTCTACATAAAAAGAGTGTCCTTCTCAGGCCATAAGCGGGAGATCACTTTGAGAATGCGCAGCGTTCAGAGAGCTGCAGCGTGGCGTCCAGTGAATACCACTATTTACAATAGAGGTTTCAACTCGACAGGGGTTGCTTCGAAGTGTGTACATTCATTAGAAGCTCAAGTTATTTCGGGCATATCAGCCCCGATAAAATGGCATCCATTTAGTGCACAGATTACCCGGAGCCACGGAGCATCCGCAACACGCACAGGAGTATTAACAAGACGATGACTGATTACTGGCTTAGCGTGGATAAGTTCACTCGGAGACTAAAAATATTGGACGATAATCCGTTACTATCCCTAAGAAGCAAATGTCTGCATTATTTCTCTGCATCAAGCAGATACCACCCTTATTTTACCGCATGTTTAGCAAGCTGCCAAGATCAACCATGCGGTCGAGTAGCAGAGGAAACCAGTGCTCCACCATGCTTTCAGATGCATTTAAAGTAGAGTAAAGCTATATGCCATACGTCGTGCAACTTGACCGGAAATGGCTGTACGCATGACGCGCAGAGGTCATGCCATTTGGATAACCCTTTTCTGGCGGCGCGTGTATCACCGGGGAGCTCGTTAATCATCATCATCATCATCATCCCCTCCCTCGCCTCCCCCCCCCCCCCCCCCCCCTCAGGCTGCGTTCACGCCGCGAAGCGGCGACAGTGTGCGGCTGCCAGGGATGGGCAAAAGACATGCAAATATGTATCGAAATACAAAATACTTCGTCAAAAATGTCATTAATTACAAATCTAATTACATTTTCAAAAAAAGCATTTAAGTACAAGATACAAATGCAACCAAATGTATTTGGTTTCCTCCAAATACTTTTCCAAATACATTCCTCAAAATTTGCGTCAGCAACTTCAGGGCACCTGCAACGGGTTTCTAGGTACCTCATTTTAATTTTGCATCGTACACTCGGGAGTTAGTGTGCGAGGGTCTAGTAACGTAACAGAAATATAATCACAAAAAAAAGGGATCAGCTTGGACGTAATAGGTGAAAAAGTACAGAGCTTCAATCAGCTTTTTTGTCGATTACATTTTGCTATAGACCAACAAAGACCGAGACGACCAAGACGCGCAGCACTATACCTAAAGAATTTGTTATGAAAACCTGGACGACCGCGCATTTAGAATGTTAAAGGCAAAAATATGAATAGAAATCAGGCTGCAAAGCATCACAAGTTGTCACAGACACTTATTTAGCCAGTCTGCCTGTGACCGTCGATTCGTCACTATTCTTGCCCTGGACTAGCACCGTAATCGCAAAGCATTCAACGCTTGTGCTTGACTGAGAGACACTGCATTCAGTGCAGAACGTAGTTTTCTTCCTGCTCTGGACAGCGCCTTTAAAATAAAGCCAGAGGAGAAAAAGGAAAAATCCCATGGCCGAATAAAGGATGGAGACTATATCTTATAATCACAAGCATAAAAACAAAAATTGTCGTGACAATAAATTTGAGGGATATATTTTCGCCCACAATATTGTACTTAATTACAATTGTATTTGAAATGCCCACGTTTTAGTATTTAAATACAATCGTCAAATACATTACCCAAGTTATTAAAATACGACGACCAACCAATCCCTAAATCAGGGGCCCAACGTTTCGAAGCCGGTTCGGCTTCTTCTTCAGGGGCGACTATGGAGGAAAGGAGCCGCAATCTTCTTTTTCCTCTATGACGGAGGCGAATGTGCATGATCCCATCTTCTTCCTCTTTGATTGTTTTTTGAAGACAACTGGTGGAGTCCGTTCACATACACAGATGGCAGTGCACCAAGAGACCTATTAATGTTTGTTGGCGTGGTCTGAATGTGCCAAGATTCAAGGAAGAGCCTCCGGCGAGGATTAGTTTCAATGTCCAGGATACCTGTGTTTAGAAAGACAATGCGGTGGTCATTTTTTTCACAGTGTTCAGCAACCGCGCTGCACTCTTGATCGAAGTTGCGCACATCAGCCTTGTGTTGACAAATCCCTTCATGATAGTTCTCTGTTTCCCCGATGTACCTTGGTAAAGGCGATGTACTTTGGTAAAGGCGACGAAGCCGCCTTTACCAAAAATGCTTGCCACAATAGAAGACGGCATCGCGGAGCTGGATTCAAACGCTCGCCAAAGAGTCCGACAAAAAGTAGTTGGTGTGCTATCAAAACTTCTACAACATCACCGACACAATTTATCAAGAGAAGAGGTGCAAGCTCTTCGGAAGCTTCGAGAGGACAACAACATTGTGATCCTGCCAGCGGATAAGGGCAACTCAACGGTCGTCCTAGACCGGGATGCCTACGAGCATAAGGTCCGCGATCTCATTGACTGCTCTACGTATGAAAAACTCAAGAGAGACCCAACATCACAAGTCCAGACGAAGTTGAACAAGATGCTTACGGATATTTTCAAGGGTCACCCAGATTCCAGGAGCCTTCACCTGCGCCTTCTTTGACGGAATGGGTTTACTCCGGTTTCTACGGACTTCCAAAAATACACGAACCTGACGTCCCCCTCCGACCCATCGTTGACTTCACCACCTCTCCGCTCAAAGCATTGTCAAACTACCTTCATCACACTATCTCTCCTCTCGTTGGGAAAACCCCGACATATGTGCGCAATGCCAGCGACTTCGTAAAGCAGATTTTGCATTTAAAGATAAGCGCCGAGGAGACTCTGGTATCTTTTGACGTGATATCCCTGTTCACAAGCGTTCCGGTCTCCTTAGCAGTCATGACTGCCAGAAACACCCTGGAGAGAGACAGCGATTTGAGCAACAGGACCAAGCTCAACGTGGACGAACTTTGCCGCCTCCTAGAATTCTGCATGAGTAACACTTATTTCAGCTTCAAAGGAGAGTACTTTAAGCAGACCAGTGGAACCGCGATGGGGGCCTCCATCTCTGTCACCACGGCAAACCTGTGCATGGAAGTCATAGAACAAAAGGCTCTCCAGTCCTTTGCTGAAAGCCCCAAGGTGTTTCTAAGATATGTGGACGACTGCTTCTGCGTCATGAAGAAGTCTCAAGTAGACTACTTTTTGACACACCTCAATTCGATCGAAACTAACATCCAATTCACCGTGGAACGGGAAAAAAACAACACCTTACCATTTCTCGATGTGCTTGTACGAAGGCAGAAAGACCATTTCGAGTTCTCAGTTTACCGCAAACCAACGCAAACCGGAAGGTACTTACAATTTGACTCCAACCACCCAACGAGCCATAAAGTATCGGTAATAAACACACTCCTATCAAGGGCAAAGAACCTTTGCTCAACTGATTCTGACCGACGAAAAGAAGAAGAAACCATCATTTCCGACCTCAAGAAGAACGGATATACGGGCAGCTTCATACACCGAATTGCCCGTCGTCAAAACCGCAACCGACAACACCGCCAGTCGCAGGTTGACACGAAACGCCGGCCAACCACGCGCATCAGCGTCCCATACATCAAGGGAACAAGTGAAGCGCTGGCACGGGTGCTAGCAAAGGAGGGCATTCAGATGGCCCACAAGCCAATTTCAACCCTTGGACGCTTTATGCCACGCTCAAAAGATCGGCCCCCTAAAGAGAAAGCGCCAGGTGTGGTGTACGAGATTCCCTGCGCGGAGTGCCCGTCCTCGTACATCGGGGAAACAAAGAACTATCATGAACGGATTTGGCAACACAAGGCTGATGTGCGCAACTTCGATCAAGAGCGCAGCGCGGTTGCTGAACACTGTGAAAAAAATGACCACCCCATTGACTTTCTAAACACACGTATCCTGGACATTGAAACTAATCCTCGCCGGAGGCTCTTCCTTGAATCTTGGCACATTCAGACCACGCCAACAAACATGAATAGGTCTCTTGGTGCACTGCCATCTATGTGAACGGACTCCACCAGTTGTCTTCAAAAAACGATCAAAGAGGAAGAAGATGGGATCATGCACATTCGCCTCCGTCATAGAGGAAAAAGAAGATTGCGGCTCCTTTTCTCCATAGTCGCCCCTGAAGAAGAAGCCGAACCGGCTTCGAAACGTTGGGCCCCTGATTTAGGGATTGGTTGGTCGTCGTATTTTAATAATCATTTCCCCAACCAGACAGACTTCTGTCAAATGTTTACTTTTAAGTCATTACCCAAGTTATAATTAAATACACATGCAAAATACACAAAGTATTTGAAATACGTATTTCAAATACTTTTACTTGAAATACTGCCCATCCCTGGCGGCTGCTAAGTACAAAACTATTTACCGCGGCATCCACCGGCAACCCTACGCGCCGCTGTCCTCGATTGCACCACCGAAAAAGGAGTCCCATACCATTTAGTTCAGCCGAATTTCAATGATGACGTTCGTTTTTTTTAGTGTTTATTGTAAATGGGAAATATAAATATCGCCAAATGCTCGACAAAACTAAATCTAAAAAAAAAAAAAAAAAATTTAAGCTCACACGGGGGATCGAACTATATATAGGGTCCGCTGCGAATTAAGCAGGCATCTAACCACTGAACTATGCCACCGCTTGGGAAACTCGCAACCATTCGTTTTAAACGAGCTTTGCGTCGTGGGTATAGCCAATACCACCTAGAACACAAGGCGTGCGCGTTTCCTCCTCTAAACGTCATCACTATAGTCGGATGCAACCTAAGAACAATCTTTTAGCTCCACCCACAAGCGCATTGAGCCCAACTGAAGTGCCTCCGCCGTCGAGAAAGTAGTTCGCTAGCAACGTTGCTTTTTCTTCCTCCAGGAAACCTGTCTTAAACTACTACAATATTTATTTAATTCATTCAGGACATTTAAATAAGTTAGAATACGTTTTTGTCAACGAAATAGCTGTTTAGTAAAGAAAGAAAGAAATTCATGTCCAATGTACCGCCTTCCCAATTCATTTTCTGTCCAAGATACTGTCTAACAAACCGTCTAACATACCTCTCAGCAGTGCTAAGCCTCGCGCCCGCTTCGAAATTTTCGTTGGCGATAGCGTCGCTGGATTCTCACGTTGTCGCGCAAAAACTGCTGCAAACGCAAGCCGATACCATCAAGATTTCGTGGCGTAACCTCGGGCACGTAAAACACGTTGCAAAAAAGCAGAATAATTGTCACGAGAAACTATAGCATCGCGTTGCTAAGGCCAGCAGCCATGTTGAGCTTTTTTTTTTCAAAAGGATCGCGATTGGTCCACAGAATCGTGACGGCATGAAAACAATTGACTGGCGTTTCTCGGCGTAGGATTACATTTTCCTCTGAGAGGCATTTCCGTTTTTTTCTTAGCTTGCAACCGACTATAGTAGATTCCCTCAGCGCCTCCTAGGTAGCCCGGATGAGCACCATCGTCTGCTACGTCGTCGGCTCCATCGCCTGCTTCAGTGGTCGTGCTCATAACGAGCTCGCATTGCTAGGACCGGCAATCTTGATGGTGCCGGATGCACGTTGCAAATGAATTGTGGTAGCTCGTTATTAGCTCGCGCTAAGCAGTCGCGCACTTAGCTGTGGCCTATACAAGGCCTAGCTCTATGCGCATGGGAAGGCGAGAACCTACATGCTGGGCGTCCCGAACTTGGAATATACGACACGTTTAGAGAGAACAAGCTAACAGTGCGTTCGGAACAACTTAACGTTTACTTACTTACCTTAGAAAACAAGGCCGTCCACGCTGCTGACACGCGATAGCTACGTCGAGCTCGGATTCCGAAGTTCAGCAGCGGGCCTATTCCGCGGTTCCACGCCAGACGCCAGCGCAATGCGCATGCGCGAGAGAGAGATGTCTTCCTGCGCGCGGCGAACCACGGCTCACGGGCGCTGTACTTCCGCGGTCTGATAGAGTTCCATAAAAATTGCTGGGTTTTTGGAACTTCTGGACGTGTTAAATTTCTGTATACCAGTTGAACCGACTATAAATTGTAACCTTGTAAAGCTCTTTTTATTGATTCGGATCAGCTCATGCTTATTGCCTAAGTAGCAGGTTTCAATGCATATGGTACAGTTCCAGTTTTTGAACGCAAACAGCACATTAGATGCATTGCCAGAAAACGGGACATGTTCTATTCGGTTTTTCCACGTAGATTGATGGAATTTTCTAACAGTGTAGCAGCAGAGTCGAACGCTGGGGCGAAACTGACTGCAAATCACCACGCGGAGCCCCTTATGTTACACGTGTGGGCTTCTCGCATAATCGGCGTAGAAGGTTCGGCGTGTAGAACATTCTGACCTCGAACAAGCCCAACAGGGTTCTCAAATTTACCAGAACATTACTTTACAGATTCAACAAAAATGCGCCTCCGCGGCCAGGAATCGAACCCTAGCTTTGAGCGCGGAAAGCAGGCGGGATAACCGTTAGACCACGGGCGCGCTGTTTCTTGGTCAGCTGCGCTCGCGGCAATATTTAGCACTTTAGTCAATCATCTAAACGCGAACAACTATTTTTCTCCCTTCCAGCATGGGTTTAGAAGCGGCTTCTCGTGCGAAACGTAGTTACTAGAATTTTTTCATGATGTGGCGTCCTCGTATGATAGAGGTTTTTAGGTGAATTGTGTTTTTCTTGATTAAAAAAAGCGTTTGACTTTGTTTCACATGCATTAATGATACTTAAATTATTCTCAATAAATATTCCAATTATTGTGTTCTTGTGGCTATAAAATTACTTTACTGAGCGAAAGCAGTGCGTTGTAGTTAACGGTAAAAATCTACATAAAAATCTACAAAATCTACGCAGAGATCTGTTCTTGGTCCGATTTTATTTCTCATTTTCATTAAATACATTACCATGGGCGTAGAGTCAGGTGTTCTTCCTTATGCCGACGACTGCGTGGTATATCGATCTGTTCAGAATTTTGTTGATAGCGCTGCTTTCCAGCGGGATACAGACTGCATTTCAAACTGGTGTGAAAGTTGGCATATGAATCCAAACATTGATAAATGTCATCATGTGCGCTTCACACACACACACACACACACACACACAAAAACTAAACCGCCGCTTTTTTCGTACAGCCTAAATGGCACTACACTGACCGTAACTTCAGAAGTAAAATATTTTGGAATAACCTTTACAGAGCAGTTATCTTGGCGGTTCCATATTAAAAAGTAAGCGCTAAAGCGACTGGTATGTTGTTCATGATGCAGAAAACCCGAGACTGTGGTAGAAGCTGGGAAACCTGGTCGAAGAAAAAAGACAGGGGAAAATAACGCCTCAATTTTTTTTCCATTTTCCGTACTTACAACATAAACCCCCCTCCACGTGAATCCGTAGGTCCAGAAATTGTAGAATACCATTGTCCGCCTTTTCTAAGATGAAATTAAGTTCCGGCGCCGCTGCCCTCATTGTCCATTCCAACTCGAGTACATCCTCTTTGCAAAATCAGCAGATCACTATGTCATCGACATATCTCCTTACAAAGCCCGTACTCGATGAAATACATTTCAATTTATCGGTTACGGCAGCATCCATGTTGTTAAGGTATATTTTGGCTAGAATTGGAGCAACCGATGGACCTTAACATACGCTAACGCTTTGTACGATTTCGCGTTCATTGTACTCGACTGCCGTTGCCTGGAGATACAGATACAGAATTGACAGAAAACTATCCGCCGTTATTCCTAAGTTGGATTGAAAATGAACAAAATTCAATTCCAAAGCCTCCCGAACCCTCTGCATTAGACGTGCCTTCTCTAGCGAATAATGTCTTTTATGTCCATGGAGATTACCGAACATCTCTTCCCATAAATTCCTTCCAGGATACTGATCAATTCATCGAATTCTTAAAGGCCAGACTTTTTTCAAGCTGCACAAGATTCCAACCTTGTTGCAGAAACCGCGATATGGTGTGCTGCCACGTTCTATTCTCGTTCACCACTACACCAAAGGGCATGTCTACTTTGTGATCTTTTAGAAAAAACTTTACACTTAACGTCATTCCTGCTTGGCTCATAACCCTTTTTTCCAGTGCGTCTAAAACCCATCTTTCTTTAAAACGTCGAGACGTTCTTTTCCCCTGTTTTTCTCTTCGACCAAGTTTCCCAGCTTTTACCACAGTCTCGGGTTTTCTACATCATAATCAACATCCACCAGCTCGCCTGCGCTCTTACTGTTTTTTCATTGGTATGTTGTATTTTTTTGGACGCAACTTTAGAAACTGCCCTCCCAAAGTTAAGGAGACATTGTATTTGACAAATATAAGGCCCATTCTTGAGTATGTCTGCGTACTCTGGGACCCCCAGATACAGTATCTCTGTGATGACCTTGAAAGGGTTCAAAACAAAGCAGCGAGATTCGTGACCGGAAATTATCATTATACTGTAAGATCGAGTCTCCTAAAGGACTGACTTGGTCGGCAGCCGCTAAAATGCCGAAGATTCGTTTTACGTTTAAAACCCTTTCATTACATTTATAATAAAAAACGGGCTTAAACAGAGGTTCCTTTCTTGAGTTCCCTCACTTCATATCACACAGGGTAGATAATCAGATTAAGGTTCGCGAAAATTCGTGCCGCACTAATATCTTTAAACACACTTATTTTCCTCTTACCACTCATCAATGAAACTGTCTACCCGAGTCGCTTGTCATGATATCATCGAACAATGTGTTTTTTCCAGACTTATTGCAGAGTGCTTGTACCTTATCTCCTGATTGTGTGAAATGTGTTAATAATTGTATAAAGCTAACTATTGTCATTGTTCTTGCAACTAGCAAACTTTGCGTCAAAAACCTAAAATTCGTTTATTGTTTTTTTCTCGCTGTATTGTCCCCCCCCCCCCCCCTCATTTCTCTAATGCCCTTTGGGCGCTGAAGGGTATATTGAATAGATAAATCATATTCCCCGAAAATGCACTCAAAAACAGGCATGTGGTTAAGAAGCTCCTCAGAAATACCAGAATAATTACTCTTCTTAAAGAAAAAAAAGACTCTCCTTGATGCGTACAACTCTATGCCATTGAACTCAGTTTTGATGTTTACTATAATAGTTTGATGATTACTGATACCTAGGATAATGCTAATGGTGCCGACAAGGTAGAGAGAGCTAAAGAACAAGAGATCTAAAATGCTATTATTTCTTGTTGGCTCATTAAAATACTACAAGAGTCAAAACATATCTGCAATGTTTTTCATTTCAAGGTTTATTCGGCCACTAACTGTGCACATCCTAGTGCCGTACCACTACTCTAAATCCGGCAGATTGAAGTCTTCCGCAAGAAGAATTCTTCGGCATGAGGCCCTAGAAAGTCTCGTATATCGATTGTTGTATGATAAGTCTGAATTGTTGCGGTCGCTAAAGCGCCCCAACAACATATGAGGACCTATCAGGTAGGGTGATTTTGCACAAGATTGATTCAACAGTGTTATGACCAGTGGCGTTGTAAGGGAAAGGGGGGGGCTGTGCCTTGGTCCCCTGTTACCAGGCGTCCCAGCCGCGTATGGGGGGGGGGGGGGGGGGGTGCCACTTCTGGTGTCTGCCACCCCCCTTAATTACTTCGCCCCCCCCCCCCCCGTTTTACTGGTTGCGATCTCGGGGAGTAAAGGAGAGGAGAGGGGGGAGCTAGGAAAGGCCAAAGGGCGTCGGGTGCCAAGGCCTAGCTACGCAACTGGTCATGGTCAAGATTGATCATGGATGACCTCAGCGATCAATGAACCAGCAGAAAAACGCCTCTGCCGAGTCGCGACTTATCCTTTCCATAAACAAGTTCTTTAGGATAGACTTCACTATCACGAATGAGAGGGTTTATCCAGGATTCTGTTCCAAACACAATATCAGCCTTTACAGACTCAATTAAACCTTCAAATTCGTCAACTTTTTTATGAGGCTTCAGCAGTTTATTGGAATGGCATGGTCACGACGAACGCGTTTTTTTTTTCCTTTTTTAAGCGTCAATATTTCGCTACAGGAAGAAATTGCTCCGTTCCTTTATCTCACATAGTAGCTTTATCATATAGAACTAGGTTATAAAATCTTAACCTCACCCGGTTTCCTCTCTCTGCCTTTTTAACTTTTGCATACTCCCAGAGTTTCTTTCCATTGTCTCGGGTTTTGGGAGAATGAACTTGGTCTGCGCTGCAGTTTGAAGCTCTAAATATTTTGTAGTTTGACAAAATTTCTTATTTTTTTTGTAGGAGGCAAATTTTACAATAATTGGCCTTTTAAGCTTTTCGTTATAAGGACCCCCACGATGCGCTTTTTTTGTGCAGTTGTTACATCTATTTCCATACTGCGTTTGAAGATATTTTGAACAGATCTTTATAATCATTTCAAGTTTGCAAGCTATTCTTGTTGTCTCCACCATGCAAAACAAGATTCTTCCTACGACTTCTGCTTTCCAGATCAACATTCCTGGTTCGCAACTCCTTGATTTGTCGCGCGAGGGGTTCAATTAACCTTGCTTTTCTGCTACTAATTGATTGACGACCTCGATCTGTCCTTCCGTTACAACAAGCCACTTATTTATTTCCTCGATCATGTTTCGTGAACCTGCTGTCGAAAATGTCTAGCTTATTCATGATCGATGCTTGACCCTTTTGAAAACTCTTAGCAGATAACCTTTTTCTTTGTCGAAAGGACCAGGGTTTAGTTCAACATTCCTAGAAAGCAACAACAGGAAAAACAATAAAGAATACGATTTGCAAATACGTGAAAATATTTACAGTAGAGTCGCAACGAGGTTTGTTTGCTACACATGGCAACATCACTTGAAGTGAGGGGAGCCGGAACTGTACAGAGCACCTTTTTAACATAAATAGTAGAGTAGGAAGTAACCTGCGTGTTCAGCAGTAGCTGTAGCTGCATGTCGACAAGCGTGCCGGTTCCAAATCCCACGTAGCCAAAGTGCTACGCGCTGATGTAGCCTTGACTGAAGACACGTGGTTCACTTGCTCAAGGAGATTCGCAGATTCATGCCGACGACCGGCTTGTCGAAGGAACCGTTGTGGTCGTTGATGGCTGGCAGATCGTTTTTGGTGATGCTCGTTGACACATGCCATCCGGTAGCAGCCGTCGAAGAAGGTTCGGGAAAATCGATAAAAATTCCCTTTACTGACTGCGCCACCCGAAGCTGTGGTTTAAAGGGCAATAAGAACCTGCGTGATCAACTATAGCGCTAGCTGCATGTCGAGAAGTGTGCTGGCTCAAAATCGTTAGATGTTACATCGGGCCCTAAAAATATATGCTTTTTTTTAAATTTTGATCCAGGTAACGTCACGTCGTAAAACGTTTGTGCTCTATCACAGCCACTAGCGTCACATTCTCACTGAGTTTGTTTCCTGCAGTAGTTTAAATACACAGGACAAAAAACACGGTTCTTTTTTCTGAAGAACGTCCGGTGCATCACCCCGCTTCGCCTTGGTTTTCGCCTGACACGCTTCGTTTGCCGGTAACGTGAATAAAGAATCTAGCGCAGGGATACGCCATCACCGCACGGCCATGGTTTGCCAAACTTTATTTTTGAGAGAAATTTGCACATGGAGTGTCTTAATTGGTAACGCAGGATAATTATATTAAAACGTATGATGATTCTTGGGCTCTTTCGGAAAGTTTTTATTGCGTTTATTTGTTCCTCAGTCAAGAAAGTCGTACAGCACCCCTACATGAGTGCAAATTTTGTGCTGATATACTGTATGTACTCAAGAGAGCATGCCTTCGGTATTTTTGTGAGAGCAGTCTTCATTGAATATTGATTAATTTAATGATGTTTTATTTCAGACACATTTCTGAGCATTAAGGTAACTTTTTGACAAAAATACTGGTATTTAATGGTAGCTATTTACATAAATGCAAATGAAGCAAAATAAATTGAAAAATAAAAACAAAAAAAAAATAAACTTCAAGGGGCGAACAACAGTGCCTATAAATACTTAAAATACAACGGAATATAATGCTTTACTCTCCTTCGTTTTGACGCTTCAGCATTAAAAAATAAACACATTATGTGAAAAATAGCAGAGACATGACGGGCTAGACTTTAATGTCGTATTTTTATATTATTTTATTTAGTTACCAATACTGTGGCTCTCCATTGAGAGCCATTGCAGGAGTGGAATCGATGGCAATTACGCAGAGAAAAATTTGGGTGACGCTTAAGCTACGCATTTCTCTAGCTAGTAGAGTCACGTGTCACGTGACGTCACGTGTGATGTTATGTCACGTGACGCGTGACGTCACACGTGACTGTGACGTAATAACTCTATCGAACCGGTAAATTTAGCGGGAAGCTATCGCTAAATTTTTCGGGAACATTTTCTGCTAAATTTATCGGGAAATCTTTCCAGCCAAACTTAGCGGATCGATAGGGTCACGGCGTCGCAACCACGTGTTATGCCACACCCGCGACGTCACACGTGGCTGCGCGCGTTGTATTATTGGATTTGTTGGTCCCACCGACGCCAGCGCCGAATTTTCTGATACACGAGCTTCTAAATGCTATCGCGTTAAAATAAACATGAGCATTTAAAAAAAGCGGTTTAAAAAAGTTATCGTTAAGTGCAGTGGTAAAATATTCAATGGAAACCAGCGTCACAATACCATTTTCAAATTGAATTCCAATCTATTGCTTGAGGGAAAAATTAATATTTTAGAGCATTGTTTTATATTCGTGTTCTTTAATGTTCAGGTGTGATTGATCCTGGTCGATCCAATGGATGAAAATGTGAAATAAATTTCAGCGTTAATATTAAATTTGACATAGAGGAATGAATACAGATATTTTAGTTTATTTATTGTTGCCCTTGCTTCTAAAATTGAATGTTCGCTTGTTTAATCATGTGCGACACCGATATGTGGTTACTAAATGCGCTGAGAATGAATCTAACAATCTTTTTTGAATGCCTTCTAGTTTGTTCAATCCTTCCGCCGTCTGAGGAAACCAAAAGGTATTAGCGTTTTTCAGCACAAGTTTAATTAGAGTCTTATAGGTTATACGTTTTTTTTTCACAGTCTGCAAATTCAAGGGTTCGTTTAAGAGTAAAAAGTTCATTTCTGGCCTTGCATTCAATATTATAAATATGTTGGCTCCAAGTTCGTTTTTCATAAAGACAACGCCAAGATATTTATTATGTAGGTTTGTATATTTCTTCCATTCACTGAATAGCTAAATTGTAGGGGGAATTTTTTAAACTTTTTCTAAGTTTCACCGGTATTTTCATAATTTATTTGCATCTGCCATCTGCTTGTCCAATCCTCGAACTTTCGTAGGATGCTACTATCAGTGATCCTTCTGGAATAAAATTTCGGCATAATAAACGCACTAATCTGCAAAAAGTTTATTTGGTACCTGGTTTTCCTTTAAAATATCGCTACGAAGATTAAAAAAAATAGAAAGGGGCTATGCACCGCTCCCTGAGGTACACTTGAAGGTAGGCGAAGATGTGCGGAGGATTCGTCCCTAATTTGGACATATTGGGAAGATTAAATGGGAAGCAATCGAATTTATTAATTGTTTGTTTTTGAAAATTGATGTGGGGGGGGGGGGACCTTGAGCAGAAGTTTTGAATGCGAGACGCGGTCAAAAGCTTTCAAGAAATCTGAGATGACATCTGTTTATCACCTGTCATTTATTGTGCTAGCGAACGAATGCATTATATCTGTGAGCCGTGTAACACTTGAAAGAGATTTCCTGAAGGGATGTTGAGACGCAATGATAATATTCTAGATTTTGAGATTTTCTATTATGTGTTTAAAGATTATATGTGGAATAAGTTTACAGCAGGTACTGGTTCAAGAAAGCGGTCCGTGATTCCCTGGATTATTACGATCACCAGATTTATGAAAGGGGATTATTTTTCATGTCTTCTAACGTGTAGATAAAACCGCATATTGAAGAGAAACAGTAAAAAAGATGTAGATACATATTTGATGTACATTCTGCATACCGCTTTAAGAACTGGTTAGGCAAGGGTATCGGGACCATAACTTTTTTGGGGTTAACAATATTGAGCAAATTAAAAATACCAGCTTCCGAGATTTTTATGTTCTGTATACAAGGAAAAGAATTGTTACTAAACCCAGGGAGCAAACCGTTGTCGTTCGTAAAGACAAATTAAAAAAAAAGAGTTAACTTCATAGGAAGTAATGGCAGAAACCAAACTGTCTTTTTTTGTTAGGCGCGACATCACGCCAGAACTGAGGCGCACTTGTCAAAAATTAGGGCAACGTTACGTTGATGAAAAATGGCTTTGATTGAAAAATCCTATCCTTCAATCGGGTGCTTAATTTCTGTATAGCCTGTCTCCGGTCAGCTGTTCTCTAATGTTTAATAGTTGTTTTTTTTTCACTCCGGCAATTTTTCGCTTGAGGTGGAGTACATCTCTACTAACGCATGGTTTTTTTACATTCATTTTCTTTTGACTAAAACCGCACATATCACGCGACACAAGTTTCAACCACGTCCAAGAAGCCAGGCCACATTTGACCAGTCCCTTTATCACAAGTACTGCAAAATGAAGGGAAATTGTTTAACGACGTTTCCAGGTAGTCGATACCTACATCATCGGTCGCTTTGCAATAATCGGTACACTAACCACGTAAAGGTCCGTGTTTTTTTTTTTTTTATTTTACCTTACGGAATAGCGATCGGTATCATTTTTTGGTCTGAAAATTCATCATAAATGTTAAATTGATAGTCACAGTTAGGTAGTAGATTATTTAAAAACACAACATCAAGTGTAAAGTGAGAGGTACTCAGGATTGTAGTAAAGTCTTTAACAACCTGTACTAAATTAAGAAAAAAAGAACACCTAATATTCAAAAGGACTTCACCATTGTGACGATCAACACTCCTAACCGATAAGTCTAGCCAATTATTATTTGGTAAATTAAAATCTCCTGCCAAAATATAGTCACTCTGAAAATTTCAAACTGTTCTAGGCTATTATTCAACTTTTGTCGTACATCTAATGAAGAATTTGGTGGCCTATAGATTGCACAAATGATAAGTTATACTTCATGAACAACCACCTTGTAGACTAAAGCTTCCAAGTTCATCATACCTCTTAATTGCTCGTCAAATATCTCTCATTAAAAAAAAAAAACTTGATTTTTTTTTCTTATACTTTCTCGTAATGATATATCGTTTCTAAAAACATTGTATTCAAGAAGACATATTTCAAAGTTAGAATCTTAGAATTGTACCAAAAGGGGGAACCAAACGCCAAGCAGCAAATAAAACTTTCATATTATCTGTTTACTTAATCATTTTATACAATATCTAAACAAAAGAGTATGTTTACAAGCTCTCACCTGAAGCACAACTTTTTGTTTTGAGAGTGGAAGCTTAAACGCACCGAATATTATATAAATTTAAAGCATAGTACGCAGTGCATTTCAATTGAAAAAAAAATTAAATTATGGCGCCTTTTAATTGAGAAAGAAAAGCGATCGAACCTCAATATTCGATTAATTCTTGCCAGCCGAATTCCACTTACTACTTAATATGTCAATAATGATAAATTATATTTTAGGTACATTACTCCGACGGCCTCATTCTTCCAAGATCCACAATTTTGTAAACCTCAGACAACACGCACATACAAAAAAAATGGTGGTGGTTGAAAGCTACGTGTTGCTGTTTCTGCCTGATAACATAAATCTCTGCGTTGCGTTGCTTATGCCAAACTCTCATAATATATCGTCTAATCGTTAATTTGTGTCTCGTTGCAGTTTGTCTAAATATCGCTATTCGGTACGGTTTCCAAAATAGTTTAGCTCTTTGGCGGTTTTCGACATATGTTTCGGTTCAGGTTTTTGTCGATGCCTCCAAGGGCACTGTGCATCTCACTGAAAAAATATCTCATCAGCGCTTAAATGATTGAACATAGATTTTTAATTCTTTTGTCTGCGCTCAAAATTGAGTTTTGAAGCAATGTAATAAATACGCTAATCTGAGGACGTCGGAAAGCAAGATGCAAGAAAAACAAGTGGCAATAAAACAGACTAGTGGATTCGTAAAATTCTACTTGGCTATTCTTAAACCTCGCTCACGTTTTTACAAAATATGTATTGATAAAGGCGTGAAATGCGCCACATGACAGATACGCTGTTCTTAGAATGTGTTGGTACACGTACCAAAGTGACTACAAGTATTGTAATCCCAAAGGCCTTTGTAATTTAGAATTCAAATACAGTTAAAAAATTCCGTTGGACAGAAGCTTCCCTAGCCTTCCACGAAAGGTATTGTAGTATGTCCCTTATGTTTCAGGTACCCGGTAAAATGGCCACAGCACAAATATAAAAGCGAAAATGGCAAAGGAGTATGCTTAGTAGAAGCCCCCACTGCGGGCGGAAAGATCATGAGGTCAAATTGAACCCCTCCCGGGTCCCCATCGGACATGGTGTCGCACCACCCTGCTTTCGTGCAGTACACCTTATAAAGCTCATCTGCGAAAAAAAGGCTACGACCTTTAGTTCTGCGTGCACGTGTGGCGAGCGCATGTACATAGTTTTCAATCGCTCGCAGATTGATATGCTGGCTTACACGGTAATAAACGTGCAAACGCCCAGAATTTGTCCTGACGTTAGAACATGAGGAGGGGGAAGGGGGGGGGGGGGGTCAAATGTCGAGAAAATTTGCTCGCTCGGGTGGCTTTCTTAACTGTAAACTAAAAAAATATCGGTCAATAAAAAAAAACTGGTTTAAATTGCTTTGAAGAGGAATGGGGAACAATCTCTGCAAGTGCGTTAGGTTTCCTCAATAAACCGATCTCACCAAGCTGCCACAACTTTAGTTCACAGGAAGCGAACGGCAGTGCACGAGAGTGCTCGTGCTTGTCTCGTGCTCCTCCCTCATAGACATAGCCTCGTCTATACTGACAAAGCCTGGCAGATCGCCACAAGACGCGGCCGCCGAAATTGGAAAGGTAATCGGCAGACAAAGGATGAGAGGAGAGTCACGTGACGGGCGCCCCGCTGCGGTGAGACGCCGAAACATACTTCTACCGAGCGATGGAATATACTCTCGTGCTTCTCCCGTTCCTCGCGCTGCCGCTTTTTTTTCTTGTCGGGTTTGAAAACCATGTCTCGGGTCCTCACCGCTGCAAAAACGGTGCGCTGACGACCAGGTTCCCTGAGAAACGCTTTGTGTTACAAGATCCTCGCGCTCCAAATCTGCGACCGGGCAGTCTATGGCTCCGTCGTCGAACTGCCAGGCTTTGTGAGTACAGAGGAGACTATGGTGTAGAGCTCCAGCGAGGTGGTCACACGTGTGGAAAGAATAAAGTTCCCTCAATGCATTGCGGCAGCAGTGTCGTAGTCAGACTGGCTGGTAAAATTGGTCTAGTGCTACCTCAGAGTTATCAAGAATCGCAAAACCATAGAACATTGCGCCGACAGTTTTTGGCATTGTATATGGGGACAACTTTTTTTTTGTCATTTCGAAAGAAGTAGAAACCGCGCGAGCACTGCTCTGATCGGTGCTTAATCTGAGCGAGCGCACAGGCACCTATAGATTTGGCTCCATTGCCAAGAAGACTAGTAATTTCCTACTCATCCCATACAGATTCGATAATGAACGAATGTTGTACTACCGTGCGTACGTATAATCTCCGAAATATAATGCCAGTTAAATTTCATTTCATTTCATTTATTTACCTCAAGGGCGTCTTTGAGGACGCATTACATGAGGGGGGTAGGTGGTACATGCATTCGTAACAACATAGTAACACAATTTTCCAAACACAATCATTGGTATAACAAAGTCATCGCAATCAGCCCAGCACAGTTTACAAAAAGGAAATCACATCGTACGTACACAACTGCAATTTTGAACTGGACGTAACTATGTATAAAACAACAATTTCAATATGGAGAAACGGAAAGCGACTATGAAAACAACAAACAAGCATGTACGTTCACTATTCATACCACAGGCGCTCGCACATTGTTTTAAATTCAACGGGATTTGTGTTAGTAACCATCTCGTCTGGCAAGTTATTCCATTCAGTAATCGATAATATTAAGGGTGAAAACAGGAAGGAATTAGTGTGTGACTGGTATTGCTGCACCTTACAGGAATTATCGGTTCGAGGAGAAATATAATGAGCGGAATGACAATAGGTGCTTTTAAAGCACGAGTTGCTGTAGTATAAGTCATGAAAGTAACATATGCGGTAAATATTGCGCCGGGTAGACAATGGAGCGAGACCCAAATTTGTTTTTAAAGCTGAGACACTAGTTTGAGGCGAAAAGTCGTTTGATATGAACCGGGCTGCTTTGCTTTGGACAGATTCTAATTTCGAAGAAAGATAATTTTGATGCGGATGCCATATGATACTTGCATATTCTAGTTTAGGGAGAATGATTGTTTTATATGCTAGCAGTTTTGTTGAAGTGGGGGCCAAGTGTAGGGTGCGCCTTAAGAAACCGAGAGATTTAAATGCGTTGGTGACTACGTTATCGATGTGTTGTTTCCATGAAAGTGTTTCACAGATGTTTACTCCTAAGTATTTGTATAGTGAAACACATTCAAGTTGCTGCATGAGTAATGTATATTGGCTGTATGATTTGTTTGAATTCGTAGTAACGGTCATTTGTTTACATTTGTTGGGGTTAACCGTCATCTGCCATTCTGAGCACCAGGAAGATATAGCGTCAAGGTCATTTTGGAGGACGTTATGGTCTGTCGGGTCTAAGATTTTTCTATAAATAACACAATCATCTGCGAATAGGCGGATAGTTGAGGTAACCGAAGAGGGAAGATCGTTGATATAAATGAGAAAAAGAAGGGGGCCGAGAACGCTACCTTGGGGGACGCCTGAAGATACTGGGACTGAGTTAGATGAAGAACCATTCACCGAAACTGACTGTTGCCTATTTGTTAGGAACGAAGCTATCCATTTTATTACTACAGGGTTAATCTGGAGGAGAGAAAGTTTTAGGAGTAGTCGTTGGTGGGGGACCGTATCGAATGCTTTGGCAAAGTCTATAAATATAACGTCTGTTTGTAGAGAGGAATGATTATTAAAATGAAGATCCGTGACAAACTCAAACAGTTGACTAGTACATGAGTGGTGCTTTCTAAAATCGTGCTGGTTGGGGAAAAAAACGTTGCGTTGATCCAGGTATGAGATAATATTAGAATAAATAACGTGTTCCATAAGCTTACACGGCACACTGGTGAGTGAGATAGGTCTGTAATTTGATGGATTTGATTTGTTGCCTGATTTGAAAATGGGTTGAACTCGGGCGAATCGCCAGTCAGCTGGTACATCAGCAGAATTTAAACTTTGTTGAAAAAGAGCGCTGAGTATTTTTGATGCTGAGTGCTGTGTCATTTTTAGTAGTTTGGCCGAGATACCATCATTTCCAGGGGCGCTATTAGAAGACAGGTTTTGAATTGCCTTGTGGATTCCTTCCGGGATGAATAAGATTGGAGGCATGCATATTTCCTGATGAGATAGAGAGTAAGATGGCAGTGGAAATATTTCACGTGTAAATACACTGGAAAAGAATGAATTTAACGAATTGGCCGTCTGGTCATCACTAAGTGCCTCCCCCTGGTCGTTTAGAAACGAAGGGCTATTCTTAGTTTCTTTTGGATTAACTATTGTCCAAAACTTCTTGGGGTCCGTGGAAAGAATGTTAGGTAGGGTGACGGAAAAAAATGTTAATTTTGCTTTTTTTACTTCGGATTTACAGAACTTTGAATGAAAGCGATATGATGACCAAGCAGCGAAGTCGTCCAGTCTTTTTGCTTTTAAGAATAGTCTTTTCTTTTTGTTTAACATACGTTTTAGACTGTTGGTAAACCAAGGAGATGCAAGGTCAGATGGAATAGCAGTTTTTGGCACAAAAGTGTGAAGTAATTCTATGAACATGTTTTTAATAAGGAGCCAGTTTTCACTTGCGGTTCTCTCGTCATGAGATGGCATGTAATATCTTTCGAAGTTTAGTATGGCTGCCGTCATTCCATCGTTATTAGCTCGCGAAAACACGAATATTTGCTTTGTAATATTCGCGGAGCGGTTAACCTTCTGCGAAGTTTGAATATGGATCATAGCGTGGTCACTTATACTTTCCGTAGTACTGATAGACGTTACACATTCTGGATTAGTGCTAAAAAATAAATGTAATATAGCATCATTGCGGGTTGCGGTGGTTATCATCTGGTGAAGTCCAAACACACTGATTATCGAAAGGAACTCTGTACACTGACGAGAATTAGCATAGTTGGGAAAGGGCAGTAATGTAGACCAGTTTATTTCGGGATAGTTGAAATCGCCAGCAAGGAAACAGTGATCACTGGGAAAATTTTTGGTTACAGTCCCAATGACATGAGATAATGATATATTGAATTCAGTTCGATTGACATGAGGCGGTCGGTAACAGACGCCGATTAAGACACTGCGGTAATCCAACTTCACGCGAATCCAAAGCACTTCAAGGTCAGATAAACATTCTATTTGGAAGCATGATACAGCTCTTTTGACCGCAATGATAACACCACCACCCCTGGCGAGGGTTCGGTCTTTCCGGAAAATAGCATATGATCGATTTAAGATGAGTTCGTCATTTGTTATATTAGGTGTTAACCAGGTTTCCGTGCCAAGAATGACGTCAGGCTCGCTACTGGACGTGATGTTTTCAAGTTCGTCTTGTTTGGATAAGATACTTCGAAAGTTAGCAACAATAAAAGAAAGATTAGCAGGAACAGTGCGATTTGTGGACTTGCGATTTACACTTTGTCAGTCATTCCGCGCAGTGACATCCCGGCGCGTGCGAAGGGAAACAACAGTATCACTCGCCGAGTCATAAATGAATGACTGTGTACTAACGTGTAGTTTGTTATAAATAATTTTGTATTTCGTTCCGCTTTCTCTAAACTGTTCTGCAAATTCCCACAACTTCTGCCTCGCAGAGCGCACCTTATCAGAAAAATCTTCAGAGATTCGTATTGGGGGCGTTACATTTTTAAGCTTAAAAGCATTGCGGAGAACTTCTTCTCGATCTCGAAAGCTAAGAAATTTTACAATGATCGGTCGCTTTGTTCCGGATCGTTTTTGTCCCAACCGATGGGCCCTTTCAATTTCTCCCAAACTGATTCCGAGCATTTCTTGTGCAAAGCCAGTAATGATGACTTTGGCATCATTCCACGTCTCGTTTTCCAGTTCAGGTAAGCCTTTGAATATTAAATTATTTCGCCTCATTCGGTTTTCTAAGTCGCCAACGACCGTATTCATTTCAGTCAGGTGATCACGAAAAGATATCGAGTCGCACTTAATACTGTTTACTGTCGTTTCAATCGTGCTTAAGTTTTCCTGAATTTTCGGGATTTCTTTTACTTGGCCTTCTACTTTTGAGACCCGGGTTCCGAGAGCAGCAATGCCGCTGTTGATTTGATCCAATTTTATGGAGGTTTCTTGTTGATTTTTGTTGGTTGCTGCAATCAATGCTTCGATCGCGTGCTGTAGGTTATCAATCTCTTCTGCATTTGTAGGTCCGGGATTTGTCTCAACATCTCCGGCAGAGGCCAAAAGTATGAACATTACTGTAGCTATCGTTAGCAGTCTCGCAAACCCAAACATGGTTCTGACAGGCAGGCGTAGCAACTTAACATGTTCAGGTGAGGTCGCTTTCTTCTTAGGTACAAAAGAACCTATACGTGCTCTGAAGGTAGCGATGTCAACACCCATCACAGCAGACAAACGAATAAAACAAAAATGTAGTACAGAAACACTATTTGGGAATTCACAGCCACTTCAAGAGAAGAATACCGCGTACGGGAAGCTTTGCGCTCACCTGCAACGATATCGACGGTGTGAATAGTAGAGTGACAGGGCCGTGAATCCCGCGGTTTCCCTTGCGTCGCTTGTATTTGTAGATCCTGGAATTCGGTCGGTGCTGGCGTGGGTGGGGCTTGGTTGGGTCACGAGGTTTGTCGTCGTGATTTGTCAAGCTGGTACCGGCGCTGTCATCCTCGGGAAGGGGCACGAGCTGCAACGATATCGACGGTGTGAATAGTAGAGTGACAGGGCCGTGAATCCCGCGGTTTCCCTTGCGTCGCTTGTATTTGTAGATCCTGGAATTCGGTCGGTGCTGGCGTGGGTGGGGCTTGGTTGGGTCACGAGGTTTGTCGTCGTGATTTGTCAAGCTGGTACCGGCGCTGTCGTCCTCGGGAAGGGGCACGAGCTGCAACGATATCGACGGTGTGAATAGTAGAGTGACAGGGCCGTGAATCCCGCGGTTTCCCTTGCGTCGCTTGTATTTGTAGATCCTGGAATTCGGTCGGTGCTGGCGTGGGTGGGGCTTGGTTGGGTCACGAGGTTTGTCGTCGTGATTTGTCAAGCTGGTACCGGCGCTGTCATCCTCGGGAAGGGGCACGAGCTGCAACGATATCGACGGTGTGAATAGTAGAGTGACAGGGCCGTGAATCCCGCGGTTTCCCTTGCGTCGCTTGTATTTGTAGATCCTGGAATTCGGTCGGTGCTGGCGTGGGTGGGGCTTGGTTGGGTCACGAGGTTTGTCGTCGTGATTTGTCAAGCTGGTACCGGCGCTGTCGTCCTCGGGAAGGGGCGCGAGCTGCAACGATATCGACGGTGTGAATAGTAGAGTGACAGGGCCGTGAATCCCCAATACCTTTGGTTGTGTCAACTTAACAGTAAAAACGACTCTTTCTTAGCGGACAGACCAATCACCCTATTTTGAGCCACGTTACGTGCGCGTTTTAGTAACGCGTGCGCCCATTTTCTTTTTGGCAGTGTAGAGCCACTAACAACTTAAAAGAGCGCAGGGTGTACCGAACATCTTATTATCGCCTCCTAGCAAATGCCATTGCGGCATTAGCCGGCAAGGTCGCCCAAGAACCAATCACGAAGCAAGAAGCGTGAACGTAGTAAGTCACACCCTCCCTTTGTTGACATAACAGTGACTATAGCATTAACAAAAAAATTCGCTGCAAAAAAAAAACAACAAAGAAAACAAAAAAAACGGATTGGTTTTATTAGTTACGAAAAAATGGGAATAATAACTGAATAGTGAGATGAATTGTTCCGGTTGTTGGGCAGCCGGCACGGCTTTAGGGAATATTCTTTAGTTCTCGCTTGTCAGGGAGAATGAATAGCGACGGAACGGCGCAGCAGCCCCTGTCTAAGTTGGAAGGTTAAAGTCTCTGAGAACCGGCGGCGAGACAAAGCCCAAACTCGAAAGATTATGAAAAAAGCCTCGAATAAAACGTCTCCTCCAGAAAACGATGACTAATTAAAACTTCGACTGAAGTGCGAGTTTTCGATCGTCAAGTTGGATTGTGAGCAGTGCGACCGGGTCGATATGGTTCTTTGTTCCTTTCACTATTTGCGCAAAAGGGAGATCGATGGTAGAAAGGGAGAAAGAAAAAAACAATTTGAATGTTGAGTTTTGAGTAGGAATAGGGATGGTTGCACTCTTAGTTGGAGAATAAAACTTTCGAGAGCTCGGAAGTGATAATGCGATGATAGCAAAGTTTTGTGTTCGCTTGCCGTGTACTTTAAGGAACTGCAACAGTGGATAGTGGTATTAGTAGTAGTATTTGTAGTGACAGTAGTGGTAGTAATAATAATAATCGCAATAGTAGTTCTGGTGGGGGTAGTGGAAGGGGGAGTGCTTTTTTAGTAGTGGAAGTAGTAGCAGTAACAATATTAGCATCAACGCTTTGATTTGCTTTCCTTTTGGAATATGGTCACATTTTTTTTTTATTTTATGCATGCCTAAAAATATTTAAATAAAGATTTTTAGACTAGGAGGCCCCAACCCGTTGGGTACTCCGAGCAGCTTGGGGCGTAACATTGCGCAAGTGCAGAACTTCTGCGCTCTCGCAGTGCGACGTCCCAAGCTGCTCAGTGTTCCCAAAGCATATTAGGGCCACCTATTCTAAAACTTCCAAATATTTCAATGCATCTCATAATAAAGACTCCAGATAATGAAAATAGAAATATTTTAAATTATTTTGTTGAAACATGTCTCTTAAGAACAGAGAGAAATTCAAGTCATTTTAATGACAATGTAAATCGCCAATAAAATCATTGTGGCCTTTTTCTTTTTAATACTGAACAGTACACGAATTCCTAGGGTTAATGTTTTTAACGTATGTAATCATTAGGGTGGCAAATGCAACAGACAAAAATTCATTGATGCTGAGACGGCAGTTATCACGACCCTCCCTGGGAATTCGCTATAGATTACAATTAATCAGTATTGAAACACAAGTTGTGGAAGAAAAAAACTGTCACATGCGTTGGCATTGCGTGTTATGGTTATTCCACATTAATTTTGCGAACTGGTTAGGCAAAACGTATCAGGGGTTTTATTTTGTTATTTGCGTATCATACTAAACATCAGCCAGAAGGCAGCTTTAAACCCATCTGGTGAACTAATGCGATGAAAAAGACCAAACTAATTCTTGCAAGTTCTTTATTTAGAATATAGTAATGAGCTAGAGTTCTAGGAATTTGAGACATCCTTTCTGAAACAAAAGATATTTTGAATCATAATCAATGAGAGGTATTGGTCTGTGTTTTAGAATTTCAACTCTGGACGAAATCATTATTCATGGGCGACCATTAAAAAAATCATAAATATGATCCATCTTACAGTACTATATTTCTAATCTCATATCATATGCCATTCATGCATCAACCAGATACCCACAATTACCTGCGGTCAGTCTTAGCTCCAATATTTATTTTTAAAAATTCAGACAGGAAACTTGTTTAACGAATGACTTAACTTTCTTATTGTATTTATTTATTGAACTTGAACTTGAACTTTGAACTTTATTTCAGCAACATTATGCCGAGGACAGCGGACAAAAAGCTAACAGAAGCTAGCTTGACTGGGTCCGGTGCCCTTGCATGTACAGGGAACACAATCATATTTAAACAATCCTAAATATTTCTTACAATATTCAAATCAAACTTTTTAAAATGTTCCAATAAAAATTTAAAAATCACCGACATTAGAGAACATTTTTATTTCTTAATTTAACAACACAAAAAAAGTACGCAATGTTTTCTTAGTTATACAATGAATATCGATGCGGTTCATTACAATGTTGTTAAGCAATGTAGGTAGATTATGAGCAAGCGACTGCAGTGCATAATTTGTACGGAAATGGGGAACCTTCCAGAATTCTCTACGACGAACATCGAAGACTGATTCACGCTCAGTCAGGTACTGTCAGCCCTCAATGAGGTTTTACGGAAGTGGGTAAGTACAGAGACAAGCAAAAATAACAGTCATATGCACACAGCTGCACGAAGTAAAATAATAGTACGCCAGCATAAAATTGGACTGGAAAAAAAACGCCAATAAGAGCACAATTGTGCAGCTGCAATGCGATTGAAATGGCTGACACAACACGGCCTTTAAGCTGGAACAAGTATAAGTGCAGCACAAACGGCAAAACCGTATACATCAAACGTGAGCAGCCACACACAGAGACAGTTCATAATTGAGATAAAAGGAAGGGCTAAGGAAATATAACCAAATAAACAGGCAGACATCAAGAAGTCTTATCACTCTAAAAAAAAAGCCCGTGCGTCTACTTTCCAGTACAACACTCGGAAAGCCAATCACCGCAACTTAAGGTGGTAGCTCAGCGAATGGCGATGCCGAAACATATGTGTAGACAAAAAAACGCAATCTGAGTTTTACATTAAGCAATGCAAAACGCCACGCTTGCATTGCTTAATCGCACAACTCGGACATCTTTTTTTGGCCCAAACATGTTTTTCGGCATCGTCATTCGCTGAGCTGCCACCGTAAGTTGCTGAGCTGCCGCCGTAAGATTTTGGCTTTCCGAGTGTTGTGCGGAAAAGTAGACGCGCGGCCTTTTTTAGACTGTATGGCTTATGGTGACACAATATTAAGGAGCACAACACTCTACGAATTTAACGAAGTCATTCATAAACGTCAAAGTGACGGTGTCAAGTGGAAAATACACTCCTTCCTTAATTTGTCACAGTGTATGGGTCCCAAACAATCTTCGCATACTCGAGGACTGGTCGCAGCAAAACCTTATGGGCTATGCTTTTTTTTATTTATTGCATTATTGCAAAACATTTTGATAGATTTCTCCTAAGGTACCAAAGGGCGTTGTTGGTTTTTGTAAAAGTGCTTTCAGTGTGAGCGTTCCATCGTAAATCGCTCGTAAATGTTAATCATTAATACTTATATTCACATACATCGTTTAGTTTGGTTTCATCTACAAACTATTTGTAACGAAGAATTTGCGTTCTTTTTTTGTTAGTCTGAAAGATAGTGATTTTACTGGATTTAAAATTATTTGCCCTTATTTAATCATTGTTTGATTTTACGTAGGTTATCATTTAAGTCGATTTGATCTTATAGATTTTAATTTTATTGTACAGGTCACTGTCGCCAAAAACTACTTGATTTCGACCAATATTTTGTAGCTAAGGTCATCTGTAAATATTAAAAATAGTGGCCCGAGCACACTACCCTGTGATTCTAAACTGGAGTGACAAATGCAAGGCTAGACGTACAATTTCCAGACTCAACACACTAAACTCCTGAAGAAAGATTAAAAAAAAAATTATAAGTTGTGTTTTTAAATATGGTATTCATTTTAAGCAGTAATTTAGGATGAGACACTTTGTTGAATACTTTTGCGAAGTTTGAAAATATTACGTCAGTTTCGACGCTCCTGTTAATAGTTTGGACAAGGTCATGCAGTCTCTAAAAGCTGCGTGGTCTTAGTTAAAGTAGCTGGATTGTGGGAAAGCAGCTGAAAGCTCCTCGTATGGTCGCCATTTTGGCCCTTGAAATGAACAAATTTTTCTTGACTCCTTTATTTTTGGGGAGCCGGTTTAAATTATCTGGTGACGGGTAGCTTTGTAGACACGTTTCTTGTATACCGAGATTTTGTTATCCACCCATCGGCGAAACAAGCGTACATCTTCGTACCACCACCACACGCGGTGTCGGTGCTTGGAAGCATTGAAAAACAAGTTTACTGTTTTGAAATATGCAAGAAGAACAATATAATTCTAAGGGGTCCGTTGAGATGGGCCTGATTATTAAGTTGATTGCATACACAGTGCCAAAGACCCTTATATTGGCGAGGAACGCCTTCAGTACGACGATGCTCCATGGTGATCTTGGTGCGATTGAATTAAAACGACCCTCTCGAAGCTTCAAAGATTTGAAGGGGCCGAAATTGCGGTTGTCATGGCAATGGACAACGATTTGCCAATCGCCTTGCGAGGTTTTGTTTGTCTGTGTGATAGTAATGGTTTGTGTTCGGCTAGCAGGCAGGGAAGGCAATGGCGCTATTTTCCCAGGATCCAATGACTTTAGTCGTAGTGAGGCTTTTGCAAAAGCCATGCCGGTACTTAAAGTGTGTTGTCTGTTTGTTTCCCTATTGAAAATTCCATCAAGCTACGTAATTTGGGACACTGACTGCCAGTCAGCAGCCTTGGTGGAACGTGATGGACCGTCAAACGTCATCTGATAGTCCATCAGACGACGTCTGACTGCCACTGCCGAGGGAATTTCATCGACAAGGGCAGCATTTATATAAGAGTAAAGCTACACGCACTCATAGATATCGCCAAAAGCCTCAATAAAACAAAATGTTCGAGAAAAAAAAAGAAAAAAAAAGTAAAAAAATAAGCAGCACCTCCGGGGATCGACCCCGCGACCGCTTGCATACAAATCGGACACCTTAACCGCTATGCTACGCCACCCCTACAGAAACTCGATTTGACTATCCGTTTTATACGAGATGCTTCGGCTGCAAATGCAGTTAAGCCGTCAGCATGTTATGCACAGCACTCGTACATCACTCGCGTACTTCAGTTCTACTCAACTGCCATGTAGAGTACTTTCGCGTCGTAGAACGATCCTTTTGTTCGCGCGTCATCGGCCCAGTAGACCTGGTACAGGTTGTCGTCTTTAACTACACCGCTAAAGTCCCTTACATCGTCGGAACTCACAACAGGCTGGGTCTTGTCGAGTAGAAATTCTACTAAAACATAAGACATTGTAGAGCCCGGGCAGGATCGACAGGTTGGAGCAAGCGGGCAAACAAAACGAGTCGAGAGCGATCGTTCATGAAAGCTCGGCGAAGCCCCTATGGGCGAAGCGAAGTGCGAAGTGTCGTGTTCGGCGCTTCGGCGGGCTTCTGATCAAGGTTGTCGGTCGGTTGCGTGTCATATCTCTAATGTCAGCGGTTTTATGGGCTCACGTCCCGAAATCGTTTTCTCGTGCATAGATTACTTTTCGTATTCATAGATTTGACGAAATAGTGGTATCCGAACGAACTTTACGTCCTTTGACCGTACTTCTGTCTGCACGTCAAAGCTTTCTGACGGACAGTCAGAGACAATCGATGTACAGTCAGAATCACCGCCCGGACATCCTGATGGCATTTCGCGGCGGCCGACTGCCACCAGGAAACCATCAGAAAGCCGTCAAGCGGGGTCTGACTGAAGTTTGACTGTCGGTCAGAGTAACTTGTTGGCCAATCAGACATGCTTGACGTACAGTCAGGCACAGTCAGCGGTCCACTAGAAATCATTGACTGCCAAACAGGGTTACATTGATGGATTTTTCCTTCGGGTTTTCATGTCCCTCTCGTTATTTTAAACTAAAAACCAACACGATCAGCCATCTGCATTGAGTAATGTTGAGATATGTTTTAGTGCTATGTGTTCCAGCAGTTTGGAGCCTGTACTAAACTAATTAGAGGTATAGGACGGTCGTTGGCGACAGAAGAAACCAAACATGATATATTAATGGGTATAATTTTTGAAGTCCTTCGTGCAGTAAGCAATAAACCGTTTTCTATAGCAGACAAAACATAAAATTAAGATATTTAGCAACCCTTCCATTATAGATTAGATTATCTGGTGGGCTAGTTGGTTGTACATATTAAGACATGAAAGCTCAAAACTACGAGGAAGGAAATACGAGGGAGACCGAAAAGAGCGGTCTTACTCGTCTACGTCTTATTTACCTTCCTCGTCGTTTCGCTTTTTATTAAATCTCCATATGCACTTTCTCCACACTTTTTTAAGAACTTATTTGGAATTCCATCAGGACCGACCGGGCTTTTCTTAACGTCTATATTAGGCAATAAGTTGAAAATTCTATCTTTGTGTTTTTTATAGCCCTAATTGAAGGGTAATAAGAAATATATATATATATATATATATATATATACCGGCAAAATTTTTGTATCTCATGTAAATACCGATAAAAAAAATGTAAATCCTCAACACGTTTTATATTGTTGCCTCAGACACTTTTTTGATTAGCACAAAGATTAGCATACAGCAAGACCTTCGCAGGAGCGTCAGTGAGAAAAAAAAAAAACTTTTTAAGTGTAACGTTCTAAAATTTTGCCTTTGAATATTTCACAAGCCTTTTCAGGTCTGTTAGATTCACACATTTACTTAAATTTGGTTTTAGCGCAAGGGATTTTCTAAACCACTTATATTTTCTTAAAATGATTACTTTCTCTACCAATATATAACAAAATAATTCCACACAAATTTCAGTGTCGGCAGAGTACTTACAAAGGAACTGGATGTTACCAAATGATTTTTCAAGATATAGTCTAAAACAATAACATCATCAGCGGTTTTAAAGTTCAATAATGATTTATGTGAACAGGGTTAAGTGTGGCGGAATATGTGTTTACCGTCCCTACAATCATTTTATGGACCGATATCGCCTCTACAAGCTCAGAATCGAAAAGAAACGAACTTATATTTCTGGAAATAACTATTAAGTCAGAGAGGATATCATGGAAGATGTTTGTTTGCTTGTGACTACGCGAGTTAAGCCATAACAGAACACAAGGTGCAATAGCTGGTCGCAGCTAGCAGCGGCATCTGTTTCAGTTGAAAGCGCCTGCCAATCTATACATGGTAAACTAAAGTTGCCCACTAACAAGGTGTTATTATTTTGATGTAGTGCATTGTCCATATAATCTCTGAGCTTGTTTGAAGTATTTGGCGGCCTGTTTATTCCGGGCAAGACAAGTGTTTGATGATTTCGATTTATCCGGTTCTAGAACGCTTCTACGCTTTCAACCTCCTCAATCACCTTGAATTTAATATTGCTTTTTATTGGACGTGCAACACCTACATTTTTTTTCTGTTTTTCGTAACTATGCTGTAATTTACGGGCGCATTTTTATTGTCTAAAATAGTATGGTGAGGCCACGCCTTTGTGATTATCATAACGTCAGCCTTGTGCTCTAGAACAACGATTTCAATAAGGAGCGCGATTTGGCCTGCCTCCTTTGCAGAGGTTGTGGTGGCGTCAGAACGCCGAACTTTGATTGGCTCTGATTGAGGGAGTGAGGGTAGACCCTAAGGCAGCTTGCTTTGAGGTCTACCCACTATCCTTCAATCAGAGCAAATTAGAGCTCGGCGTTCTGACGGCATCACAATCCCTGCAAAAAGAAGCAGACGAACTTCCGCTTCGCATAAGGTCAACCTTGTTTAAGACGCTTCGTGCGTGTATGCTAATTAGTCTGAATCTCTTTTTATGACGATTCCATTTATCATAGTTATTAGGTGATGTAGCACACTTATATTTTTCACAGCTTTTTTTTAAGCATAGAGTACGTTGTTTGCCTTGACTTTTTCCAACAATAATTTTACTTTTGCATCGTTCTTTCGTTCATCTGCGGTAGAGTTCAATTCTTGTTTACAGATATCAACAACTCTTTTACAGTTGTCTTGGTTGGTAATCAATCGGAACCCTTAAACTAAGACGAATTATTAACTATCTTTTATCTCGGAAATCGGTAAGTTTCGAAATAATGCTTCGAGAAAGTGAGGGAGAGGAGGAGACAAGAACGTGCGAAGACGTCGGAACGCCGAGCTCTCGTTGGAATGATTAGTGGGTAGGCCTAAAGCTGGCAGCCTTTGCCTCCGCAGCAGTCGTTGAACGCGTTAGTACGCAAAACAACGTCCGGCGTTTGGCTTTCGAAATCTAACGCGTTCGACGAGTGCAGTGGATACAAACGCACCTAGCGTTTAAGTCTACCCACTAATCATTCCAACCATAGCTCGGCGTTCTGACATCACCGCACTCTCCCATTTCCTCCTCTCCCTCAGTTTCTCGGCGCCTAGATCGAGTTCTATTGGGCATGTGTCTCTTAATTTTGTGGATCCGGTCAATCGAATCGACTTTCAACTTTCACTCTCAGCGTACCATCAAACACTTCCTGATTTCTTCGCCTCAGTAGTACCTCCTGATTTTGTAGGATTGTCTCTTTAATGCCAGTCACGACGAGGTTGCTTCTAAGTGAACGATATTAACAACGTCGATTTGTCTGTTGAGCGAGGTAGTTTCAAGGCCACGACTGGCAATCATATTCTCTACAGGAACGAATCTGTTACTGGTTCCATCCACTATTTCTAGATTTTGCTCGATGGAGTAAAGACTATTTGGCAGCCTATCTAGATTAGCTTCTGAAATGGTTTGTTTATTTTGGATTTCACTAATCTTTTTTTAAAATATTTTTTGTGTGTTTAGAGCATTTCGGCAAGCACAGCATCAGTTATAGGCCATGGAGTTTCTTCAGCATGACCAAAAAGCTTCAGTAACAGACCTGCTAATGACAAACAATCATTCACAGATTGCACCAATACCCGTGGAAACGGCAGCACAACTAAGTCTAGACAGTTGCTATGGAAACCATATTTACAATGACCAACCTGCGTAAACATGATGGGGTGCCTGTTAACTGATGTTACCACGGCGAAATTGCTGTATCCACCGAAGGAAGGGGCCGCTGTCATTCACCTTATATGCTCAGATGATGCGGGATTTTTTCACGACGTCAACTTGCGCGTGAGAGTTGCGACGTAGATGTTGGCCGCGTGCATTGGGATGATCACCTGCTGCGTCAGATCCGTCGCGTAGTAACTGATCTCTGACGACGTAAAGTTTTCCAGCTGAAAGGGCTGCCCAGAAAGATGAGGCACTCAGCTCGCAGCCGAAGGCGACCAGCGTAATCACAAGGGGGCGCATGTTAAACAATGCTCCCACGGCGGGGTGTCGTGACCACTGTTTATAGCTAAATGAGCCGTTCGCATCGAAAATATATGAAGGGTTCCCCACAGGCCTCTATAGCTAATCGAACCGGAGTCAACATTGAGGGTGGGCCTGGTGTCGAGAAACAATACCTGCTGAGAGAATGAGCAGGGCAGCGTGAGTCGAAGAGCTATCAAGAACGCATCAGTCGCCACGCGGTTATTGTAGTTTCGACATGGGCGGCTGGAAGGGTAATAGAGGAACGGCGGCAGTTCCCCGATACGGTGGCGACTAATGACCGTAATAGGAAGACCGCTCTTTGGCTCCTCAATTTCCCGATCTCTGAGGCCCCCTCCTCTCGTGAAGCCCGCTTTTCATCTCTTTACTATTGTCAAATGTTCCTTGCAATTATTGCAACAAACTCGGTTTAAAAGAAAAAAAAAACGATAGTACACTTTTAAATTGCAGGGTTGTTTTGTTTTATTAGAGGTAGTTATCTGGAGCGCCTTTAATACATTATTACAGGGAGAGAATTTAAAATAAATTGGTAGCAACCTTTAACTATTTGCTTTAATTGTAAAGTACTATAATGCATGAAATGCAGTATCTGAGAGCGATTGTTTAAATATGTTTAGAAGACATCAGACAGTCGCTTCGGGGGAGTCAGGTCGCGTGATGTGTATTCTCCGCTATATTTAACGGGAAAACTGAATGTGTTTAGGTCACGTGACGTCAATTTCCCCTCCAAATTTAGCGGAAAAAACTGAATTGGTGTATACGCTCCGTGCGGGAACTATAAGGGGCTCTTCGAAAAAAAACGAAAGACGTTTACAACACCCTGTAACGCCGAATTGGAGAGCAGCTCTTGAAAAGGAGGAGGGAAGGGTACTGAGGGAATGGTCCTCCCTCCTCTTCCTCCTCCCTCCTCTTCCTCTCCCTCCTCCTCCTCTCCTTCTCCTCCTCCTTCACCTTCTCCTCCCCTCCCTCCTCTCCTAATCCTCATCCCTCTTCCCCTCTGCTCCTCCTTTCTCTTTCCTCCTCCTCCTCCCCTCCACCACGCCCTCCTCCACCTCTTCCTCCTTCCCCTTCACTCCTCCTCTGCCCTCGTCCTCCACGCCCTCCTTCTTCTCCCTGCGCGTTGCATGATGGAAAATGCCCCATGATGCAACGCGCAGGACCCTTGTGACGTCACACGTGACGTCAGGAGTTACGTCCCCAGGGTACCGCGCGGTGCATTATGGGACATTTCCCATAATGCACCGGGCGGTTACGCCGACGGCGACGGCGACGCCGACGCCGCTCAAGCTGGAAACGGGCGCCTAAGAGCTGCGCTCAAAATTGCGCGTAACACCTTTAGCGGAGGAGCTGGCGTTCGACAGTGAGACGCGTTCAGCAGTCTGCGGCGCCTTTTCGCGTGCGAGGCTGTGGTGGCGGAAGCGCGCACGGACGGAATTTTGGCTTTTTGATCTGATACGTTGAGGGTGACGTTGCATGAGGGCTAGGCCAGAGCTAAGAAGGTCGTTTAGCTGTTCTCCGCCTCTTATATATCTCAGAAAATAAATTTTCTGGCTTCCGACGAGAAACCTTCCCGGTTTCTAGTAAGTGCAATAACTGCACTTTTTCACAAAATCGACGAGGCATTTATATCCTGAAATTAATCTACCCCAAATGCATTGAGTTTAGGGTAAAGAAAAATATCAAGATGATTTAAATCGTGATTTAGGCCACACCCATGTCACTATGAGATCAATTTCCATAAAAAGCACCCTTTTCACCAAAATAATACCATAAATAAACATTTGTTACTGTTTGTTTTTAATTTGATGCCGTCCATGTGAATGCATTTTGTTTTTAATAAAAAAAAAACAAAAAAACAAGAAAGCATCAGGCAAATGAAAATGTATAGCACGTTGAACACGACCAAAATTCCGTGTTCTTCTGCGCTAGCCGGAAAGGCGAGGCTTGTATGTAGTTTTCTCTCCTTTCGTTAATTACGTGGCATCTCATGCAAGCATATTATAATGCGCACGAAACAAGCAAAACCTGTATGCGTGCGCACACACGCACACAGACATACAAAGGGTGTGACTGAGCGAGACAGGCACTTACAGATCTAATATTACATGTAAGGTTGATCTTACATCGGTCAGTAGATATACGTCTTGCGCACTTTAAGACCGAAGAAAAAGTCACTTTCGTTAAACAACTCGCGAGCTGTGATCGGGTTAGAATGTCATAATTTTAGGTCGCTGAATATATGGATCTATAGACTTTTTTTTTTGCTTTTCACTTTTGGTGCGGTTGAGGCCTTTAATACTTTGTTTGGAACCGGCCTCAGAAGCAATAGCAACAGCGGAACCGAGTGCACAAAGCTAAGAAAACAATCTGGCGGGAACGAGCTCTTTCCTAGGAAATTTTATAAAAAAAAAAAAAAAAAAATATATATATATATTTTTTGCTGGAGTATTGCAGCAAATAAAGCTTTCTCCTAAGTTCTCGCTACCTCCTCCTGTCTCTCTCCCCGGCGCTGACAAACAAAGGACACCGGCGGGTTTATGTCAAAACATGCGTGCTAATGCTAGCGCATTAAAACAATCTCAGAGCGCAAAGTGGCGGTGTAGAATATTTTATCCGCGCCGACACAGTAGCAGACATGATCGGGAGACCAAATTTTTGGTTTCGAACGGCACGGGCCTATAGTTGTAGTTGTCCCACAATTCATCGGCCAGTTGAAAAACTATGAAACTTTGTCCCCACAAGAGACGAGGCGTAACTACTGGAGCACTTGACGACGCAGCAGTTCATGAACCCAACAAAACAGAACCGCTCCGACTGCAACGCGTAACAATGTACGCGGCGCGCATGGTTTCGTTTCGCTGGTGTTCTCACTGCCTACCTTCGGCAACGACCGCGCGGCGGCGCGCCGGTCGCGTCGCATGTATTGTATAGGTCACGTGACATCAAGTCACGTGACGTCAATTTTGTCGCTAAATTTTCGGCGAAACCGAATCGGTGTATACACGTTTCCAAAAAACGCTCCTAGGCCACCGGCATGTCGCTGATGCTGATGCGGGCACGACTCTCGCGCCCCCAATCAGCTATAAATTTTCTGCCACTCTCTTAGACTGTGTAAACCCCCCCAAGCGCGATTCTCTTCGTATGTTTTGCGGCTTTGCATTAGATGTTTTCTGGCCCCTCTTGAAAGTTTCCACTTAATTTTTTTTAAGTATGCTGCGTACGTTTTCTGTGTTATCTTCCACTGTGAGGAATAGGGCTGGTAAGTGCCTGCCATTCAAGCGTTCCTGCTTGACATTCATGGGAAACTAAGGAGGGGAGGGACGTCGAACGGCCCACGACGCGATTTTGCGAACAATGACAACACTTCTCTCCCCTCCCAGATATAATCTACGTAGAGTCCTTCTCAGCCATAGTCAAAGATAGTTGTTCGGGTTGGAACAGTGTTGGACAAAATACTCGATAAACGTATTTAAGTTAAGTTACTAAATACCTGCTTCATGAAGTATTTAAAATGCCACTCAAGTTACGTTCACTGTAAAGTATCTTGAGTAGGGTACAAACACTGAGAAATATAAGTAAATTACTTTTGAAGATACTTACGCATTGCGTAATTTGTATTGACTTCAGCAACAAACACAATTATTCAGTTGCGTTAATCTGGTTTACCAGAATGGTTTATTAGCACGCAACATAAGTCGATTCTCGAACTTTTCGTCAGATATCTGTCGTCGTTTGCGCCCGAAAACATCGCCGCATAATTTCGGTTTCCCCTGACAGAAGGCAGTACAATCGCCAAATGCAACGCTAAACTCATTAGGTTTTCTATCTTCATTGCAGTTGGAGCGAAATAAATACACAGGGGACTTGTCTGACATGAAAATGCTCTGAGTTAACACGGTTTTGAACAATTCTGCTGCTCGTTTACTAGAAGTTTGCGACTTCAGCAGCCGTAGTGTTGAACTTTGACCCTTTGTATTTCGTATTCATTCCTTTGTGTGTGTTTCTGTAAGCGGGGGCAAGTGAGTGCGCGTTTTTTTTTTTATTTAGCATCTCGGGTAGAAGCAGACGCGTACGGGTTTTCGCCTTTCTGTACAGCTTTGTACGCCACCCAGAATGTCTGTTTTATGTGCAAATGATTATTATCATTATTCTCCTTTAGTTCATAATATTAGAGCAATTGACCTCATCCGCTATTTCGATGCAATTAAACAAGTCCTTCTGCATATGTTAAATGGCTTCATTGCACAAAAAAAAATTCCTAATAACCTGAAAAATGCAAAAGTTAAGCCTCTTCATAAAGGAGGAGATCGTGGTAAGGTCGAAAATTATCGTCCCATTTCGATTTTGTCTTGTATAAGTCAGATTTTAGAGAAACATTTATTCCAAATAATGAGTCCGTTTCTTGAAAAGTTCGAAATCATATCCAATACTCAATATGGTTTTGTCAACAGATGGGGTACACAGCCATTACTTGAAGATTTTGCCGATGAATTACATAACGCATTCGAAAAAAAACTAGGTCGTATGTGCCCCTTTTGTGGGTGTTTCAAAGGCATTCGACAGTGTTAACCACAGCATTCTATTCCATAAGCTTTATCATATTGGCTTCCGAGGTCCATTTCTGGAGCTACTAAAAGATTATTTAACTGGACGATCTCAACAAGTTCACATAGGTCCCAAAAGAAGTTCAAAGCTCGCCTTGAAATCTGGAGTTCCACAAGGATCTCTCTTGTCTCCCTTACTTTTAATGTCTTTGTCAATGATATGTCAAATTCAATAGTTAGCTGCAAACTATATCAGTATGCTGACGAAACTGTACTTTTGCCACGCCATATAGGATACGAAAAATCAATTTTTTTTCTCCAACGTGAAACCACACATTTGATTGAATGGTTTCAGCAAAATGACTTAAAAATTAACAACACAAAGACACGTCTGGTGTGTTTCCGGAATCCGTTAAAAGTTGGTATACCAGATACGCCACTATTTTTACATTCATCAATTTGTCCCTCGTGTAAATGCACTCCAGTGGGTTATGTGGACCATGTGAAATATCTAGGTATTGAATTCGATAGTGACCTTTCATAGAATGCGTACATGGGAACTGTATGTAAAATGCTTAAACGTGTTTCCTGTCTACTTTATAATATGAGATCACTTGTTCCACAATATGTTAAAAAGATGGTCATTAATGCTTTGACATACAGTGTTCTTCGCTATGGAATAACCATTTATGGTGGCTCTTCTATGTTACGGCAAAAGAAAATTGACAGTATTTTAACTTTAATGTTTAGAAGTATTATATACGGCACTGATACCGAAACAGAACAAGAAAAAATTGATCATAATAACCTTCCATTATGTCATGCTTTGTTTACTGAGACGGTTGTTTTAAGGCACTTTTGGGATGACAGATTTAAGGTTCCCCACATTGCACCTCGGGCACTCAGACATACCACTCGTTTTGAGGTGCCGAGAATGTCAACGAGGTATGCAGAAGAAAACGAATATTTTATGTACCGGACATTTTCAACAGTCTCCCTGAAAGAGTGTTGGACCTGAATTCGAAACAAAAATGTTGAAACAAGCCCTATGAGACCTATTTTACATCAAGTGTGCCTGCACGAACCAGATTCATCTTCTGGGCGTCTTAAAGTGTGCTCTAAAGATTTTTTTTTTAGGCCAGTGATGTGATCTTTATTACAACCCAAGTACTGTGGCAACTTGACGTTACCCGTGCTTCATTTTTTTAATACTTTGATGTATGTGTGTTTGTTCTTCATGTAATGTGACTATCCACATACCAACAACTTTGGACACTAACTTTACGAATGCTTCAATGTTATTCTTCTTAAAACGTGTGTGTGTGTGTGTTGTGTTTTATGTGCTGATGCACTCTTCACAATGTTGAAATCAATTGATTTATAACTTTAATACTGGTGGTTTAGCCACACAAGCCACTTCTGGCTTCGGCAGACCCGAATCATACTTGGTGGCATCCGAAAAAAAATTATTATTAATATCATTATTAATATTATTATTATTATTATTTATTATTATTAAACAATTGTACATGCAGAGCTGAAAGCAAGAAAAAAAATTAAAGCGGTCCTTCAGGTGCTTCCGGATAATGGAATTCGAAGCTTTGTCAGCGGAGAAGAATCTTCTTCTTGGAGAGGCATAGCTTGCATTTCACTTACAAATTGCTCTTTTACTCGGACACAGATTCAAAATAAGGTTTTAGAGACGGCCACAGTAGAACAAAACCTGCGTCTTTTATTGCGATTAGTGCGACAGCTTTCAAGAAGGTGGCTTTTATAATATAAGAGTAGCTTATTTGTGGTGTAACCGAGCGGATGTGGCCGCCTCTAGTCTCACGGTGCTTCGTGTCAGTTAAAGTCACTGTGTTAGCCAGCGGGCGGATGGCTAAGTCAGAGTCCAAGGCCTGTATGGATTGACTAACGATCGTTTGAAAAAGATTGCGGCCTGTTGTCAGGCACCCAGGTGTATATACGAATCAAAGAGGAGGCTTTTTGGTTTGTCTCTGGTATCTTAAAAGGAAGGGCAAAGAAATCGGAAGGCTTTCTATGCAGTTCAAGTATAATGCACCGGATATCACTAATACATGTTACAAACCATTTCTGGGACAAGAAAAAAAATAGAGGGGGGGTCGCGTCAGTTATTGTGACATTGCTGAATATCACAACCTGCGGCGTACCTGAGACGCATCGTTTAAATACAATCCATATTCCCTATACTGGAAGTTCACTGTAAATGAACTGGGGATACAAAAATGAGTGAATGGATAATAAAGAGAGCCCACATAATAGCCACAAAAGTGGTCGCACCTTCTTCAAGTAGGTTGCGTTCAGAAATGCACTCAACGTTGGGGGACGCTTTGTTGGCATTTTTAGAGGTCATCGTGCTCGTAGTTTGTTTCCTGTCCTGTTCTCTGCCTATCAATGTTCGCTTATAGACAGTATTTGCGAGAGCAATAAATGTCGTACTTACGACAAGAAGAGAACGAAAAAAAAACTTTATGTTTTTCGTAACGGGGTAAAATATGAAACAAAACAAAGTGTCGTCTTGTTTTGCCCACTTCCTATCTTCTTTATTTGTTATTTTCTTGAAATTGAAATGTGCAGTGTTGTCTAAGCCGTTCGCCGTTCTGCATTGCGCCTCAGTGTGGCAATCCTTACTTCCGTAATCCCCCCCCCCCCCTTTTTTGTTTGAGGTTCTTTTTTTCTTGGGGGGGGGGGGGGGGAACTATTCACGGCGAGATGTTTCAGTGGCGCCCTCCTTCGGTTACCATTTGTGACGTCATTACCTTGTGAACAACAAGTTCGATGACGATTGTAATGGGCCCGGTGGAAGCGTGAAATCATAGCGCTCTCAAAGCAGCACTGCGAACTCCGTCCAAATTGAAGTTCTTACATTCGTCTTATTTCTGTCGATGAGACATCCTTTGCTGACGTGATAGTCAGCATTCGGCCTATTGTGGTGGGCCGACCAAATGACACTTTCGATCGCTCACGTCGCCAATAGGCAACAAAGGACACTTTGGGAAGGCAAAGAGAAAACCTTCATTGTACGATTTTTGGAGTATATTATGAGTCCCAATCGGCACAAAAGCGATGTTTTCACGCGCTCAATCTAAGTCACCGTAGCTTATCGGATCTAATAACAGGATTTGGTTTTTCCAAAGAGTGTTCTTCGTGCCACACCCACGCCACTTCATACCGAAAAACTCAGAAAATGGCGGAATGTCAAAAATGTATTTGAGGTCATGAGTACAAGATGCTTGAAAACTTAATTAAAATACAGTATTAAATACTGTCAATCAAAGCATTCGGACGATACCAAGATGCTTAACAAATAAATAAAATATAGTATCTTGAGTAGAGTATTTGAGATAGGCACAAGTTTCGGTTGGAGTCAGTGGCGCGCGTTCCTTTGCCTTGGAGGTGGTGGGAAAAAAGTAAGCTCGCCCCAAAACGTGCCCCAAAACGAAGTCACCTTGGATTCCGTCCGATCGTCAAGATGTGAATGTCGTCGACTGTTACTCTGCTATTTGAGATGTTTCTCAAATAACTTTTTTTAGGTACTGCTTCATCGCGTGGTGCGAACAATATATTGTTCGAATATTAACACTTGCTAAATTGCATATCTGAGCCCTGACCATCGGTAAACACGCTATTTGTGAGCGTGAAAAATGCATACATTTCGGCTCTCTGCTGTTGCAAATTATTTTAGACAGCTAAGGGCTTTGTCCTTTGACACGCGGCTAATCGAGTGACGCCGTCGAAACATATCGTAAAAAACAGCACGACAACTAACATTCCAGTCGCATTCGTTCTGCCGCGCGTGTACCCAACAAAAAAAGTTTAGATTTCTTGTTTTTTGCTTTCTTTATCTTTTCAACTGCAGTACAATGCTTTCTCAATGTCTCCGAAAGAATGCATACTCCGTGAAACACAAAATACAGCGGGAAAAGAAGAGATTTAAGGAGCCAGCTGTGTTTGAAGCTGCGCCTATCGAAATGGGTTTACTAAGGTTGATCGAGCGCCATTGCATAGAAACGCGTTTTAGAGGACGGACACGTTTTATCGAAGCTCGGTTTAGAGAAAGCGGAGCCTGAATTTAGAGAAACTCTGTTTATCGAAAAGGAACGCTGCTTTAATAGAGGCTTCCCTGTTTCACGCTTGTACCACTGGGGCGTGTGTTAACACCCGCCAGCGTTTACGCCGCTTCGTGGCGGAACTCTGCGGCGGCTCATTACAAAAATGCTAATTCACCTAAACCATCCGTAAACGCCGCTTCGCGGCGGCCGAATTCGGTAAAAGGAGGCTCATCGCCATTTTCTCTAAACTGGGTTTCTCTGTAAAGGGATTTGATAAACTTGGGTCGGTAAAACAGCGTTCGCTAAAAGGAGCTTTTCTAAACCGCATGTCGAACAAAATCGCAGTCCACTCTTTTAGGGTTAGAAGGGATGCCGGTGAGAGTCTAGCCTCAAACTCAGTGGCTCTGCTCGAAAACGGTTTGTTGCCCCTGGGGTCGAGTGTTTCTGAGAAAGGTGTAAAGTTCGCGTGACATCAGTTTACGTAACATCCATTCTTCCGACAACAATGGCTGGGAAACTTTATTGGTGTATGAATCATGTGACGTCAGGTCACGTGATATTAATTGACGTCAATTACCTATCATCAATTTATTTTCCCCGCTAAATCCATGGACGGACGGACGGTCAAAATATTGGGATTGGTGGTTCTGTTAAAAGGCATTTTATGCTTTCAAACACTTGTCAGGTGAAAATACGGGTGGAAACACATTCTCATTACGCATATTTTGTTCTAAGACTCCTCGAACAGTAAACGAATTACTGTTGCTTTTCAAATGTCTACATTACATTTGGCTATAAAAAAGTGGATCACACAAGCTGACCACGTTGTTTCTATTTTTTCTTTGTATATGACGTTAATATAATTTTAGCAGCAACTACCACCTTTCTTACTTTCTTACTCCTTATATATAGGTTCGATGGTTTTAGCATTGTGTTTATGTTATGATTAGGTTTAGAGTTATATGACCGGGCCGCTGTGTGCAAACCATTGGGGTCTTAAAAATAAAATAAATGGTGGTGATTACGAAAATTTAACAGTTCCTAATTTCGATGTATACGTTCTATTCTCTCGGACAAGTAAAATAAATAGCCTTATTTGTTTCTAAAAAAATCTTTAAAGTTTGGTACTTAAAAAGGTTAACAGTCAAATAATGAGTCCACTGGTAAATCGTACGTTCCACTAAAAAAGTCTCGCTATGTTTTTTGGTGCAATGATAACTGCAATAATGTCATAAATAATTTACGAATCGCCTGCTTGACTAGTTTGAGTTAGGTTTTAGCTAGGTGCTTCTTCAAACGAAAGCTGACAATTCACATATGAAATATTTGGTAAGTCTATAACCCTTACAAATTGAGTTTCTTAAGTTTTGTGTAGCTTCCTAACAAATTGCCTTGGTTTCCCAGCTGTTCGCAATCCTTTTCGGTTATGCGTAGCTGAAAAAAAGGTAGAGTCAATAAATCCAAGGTGTCAATCTGCGCTCTCTTAAAAAGCGCACGTCCGTACATTAAAAACAAATAGGCCTCCAGGGTAATTATGACCACAACTAGGACTGCGAGCGGTGGATAACACCTACGCTATCAAACGCAACATAAACACTTCTAAGAGTCAAGAAAACATAAACTTCCCTTTCAGTTTTCAAGTGAGAGATAGCTCAGTGGCAGGAATGAAGTTGGTGCCATTTCATATTATTTCTAGGAGACCTATTCGTCTTCGTTTTTATGACACCCTATACGCGAGGCTAGGAAGATCGCGTAGGCCGCAATCTCTCTACAACTGCTAAAAAAGTAAGTAGTCTATGCGACGAGAAACCGAGGGGGAGGAGGAGGCGAGAGCCCGCGAGGAACAGCGAGCTCTGGTTGGAACGATTAGTGGATAGACATAAAGCCAGCAGCAGCCTTTTTCTTTTGAGCACTCGTCAAACGCGTTAAGGCTCTGTTATACTCCGACGTTGAGCGCAGCGAACGCAGCGTAGCGCAGTATGCGGCTTTCATTGAACGGCAAGCAGGAATTCGATATCTGCGGCCCATCAATGTCCGCGTGCACTGCGCCACGCCACGTTTGCTGCGCTCAACGTCGGAGTTTAACAGAGCTTTTAGGACGGGGAACGCCGGCTTCCGGCGCTTGCCTCTCGCATTAAAACGCGTTCGGCGAGTGCGGGGGGACAAAGGCAGCTAGCTTTAGCTTTACGCCCACTAATCTTGCGAACAAAAGCTCGGAGTTACGGCCTTCCCGCGTGCTCTCGTCTCCTCGCCTCTCTCGGTTCTTCGGCGCATATTCGCCGGGCATTTTCGGCGCATATTTGCCGGGCCTTCAGCACACGCTACATAAACCTTTCGCCGTCCTTTGACTGTGCGTACGCGCTCGAAATGCACTCGACGCAGATGGGTTGTCAAAAGGTAAGAAGCTCGCGCTAAAGGCGGGATAACTGAATCTCCCATCTGCTGCTCTCACCTTGTCAGTGGCTATAAACCAACTCAACTCAGTAATGTCACGCCACTGCGGTGGCGCTGCTGTAAACTCTGCGCATGCGCGGATGCTTCGCCTCGCCGAAGTCTGGTTTCTGCGCATGCGCAATGCGCACACCCGGTGTGGGCAAACGTGGGCTTGTTTACAAACAGTGAGTTGGTCGATAGTCAGGAATCCACTAATGTAAGACTATATTTGAGGCCTTCCGTTCCAAAATATTTCTAATGAGATTACAATGCTTACTACAACAGTGCGCTTGTCGGGCGTGAAGGAGAAAAAAGGATTATAACTTTTAATAACATTTATAATTTTCAAAGTTGGCGCACATATTCCGCTGTGCGCGTTCAGTCCCATTGTTAAAGTGTCAACGATAGTGGGCAGGAACCGCCGAAATACATTGTTTTCAGTTTCAACTCCTTTCTAGAGCGCGCTTCTTGTGTTTTCGGTTGGTCAATAAACTTTTCTGTTTTTTTTTTTTGGAAGCGATGTCAGCTTAATGAATCCTTAGTGAATATTTATAAATATCAACGTACGTCTACTGGTACGGAAGGAGAAAAACTTCGTAAACAAGAAAGCATAACGACGATCATGTATGGCTTGGCTCTTCTTGTAGGTGTCCTGAATAAATAATAGCCCGTACCGGGAAAGCCCCAAGGCGCGACTAACGTGCCATGCATACCAAAGAGCCTTCTTCGTTCTTTCGCCTGGCCTCCTCGGTTGTCGGGTGATCGCATTATTCTTTTACCAATGTTTTTCCTCTTCTCAGTTATCTCCGAGATTAATTATTGTTGGCTATGTTTATTAAAGCTACGGTTTTATCTTGATTACTCTAAATTGCATATTGTTTTTTTAGTTTTTTTTTTATCTTGTAATATATGCCACGTTGCCTTTTCTTGTACCACCTGCATAAAGAAAGCTTTTCATTACGTTCACCGCACGCAGAATGTTTTTGTTTGTTCACAAGGAGCCCTGCTGTACTAAACGTATTTTGTCATAATGCCGATATGATGCCAATATGATCCTACCAAAGAGTGCCTTTCTAGCTTATCGGCACTAAAATTAGTTGGCACTTAATACATTTATCGCTTCATTTGTCCGTTAAATTATGAATATATATTTCCGTGTTTTAATTTATATCGTTCATATCATTTTAGACATGTGTAATTTCCATCCACAAAGCACGGGAAGATGATAATCACACAAAGTTTTATACACGTCCATAGAGACATCAAGAGGTGCTTTTGCTACTTTCACGTGTCTTTTTTTGGTCAAGGCAGTCGTCTTTGATCTTCAATAAATCGGTCACCGATCGTGATAAATTAAGTCACCACAGCTCTGCCTTTTTGAGCGCACGTAGAGCAAAATCTCAGCAATGCTATTGAAACAAATCAAGAATGAATTCCATAGAAGCACGAGGACTTGCAGTGGACTCGGAACATTTCGGGTTTAAGCTACCACGACAGCCTTACTCTAACATGTCAATGCTACATGCCGCTAGAAACTGTCCTCATTTCTGGCCTTCATGCACTCACGAGTGTGTCGTTGAAAAAGAAATGTCCTTTTAAGTGTTCGAAATCGTCCGGTTCAGTATTTATTTCTGCAGCCCTGAATTGCCTTGTGCTCAACAAATCATTTCTTCTTGAGAAGTTGGTGTTCTTATAGGCAAAAAGCTTAGAGAGTGATGAAGAGTAACATATTGTTTCTAGGATCCTTGGTTTCGTACCTTTATTGCGTTTATTTTTTCAATTAATTTCTTTTTCGGACTTCTGGGAAACACGAACATTGTGGCGGAAAGTATAAATATTGAATATATTAACGGATAATGACCACCTTGAAAATAAGTTTTCTATTTAGGCAGCTAACTTATGGAATGCAATATAATGCTTCTGAAAAATGGCTGAAACAAGAAGCAAGTCTCCCCCCCCCCCCCCCCCCCCTTCACGAAAAAGTGGATCAGAATACATAAGGATAAAAAAAACTTCAAAACCCGAAAATAGTTTTGGATCCCAAAAAAGCCTCTAGAAATATTCGAGTCCTCTTATTAGAGTGGTTTTTCTCCTTTCATTCCTTCCGCCTGGCACATGCTACAACGATAGAAAGCAGCAAAAACTACACAAATGCGAGAGTTAATGGCAAAAAAGGTCAGTTTAGAAAGTAGCTTTTTACTACGGTTTATAATAATATTAATTAAATATACGTTTTATTGAAGAGGTAAAAATTAAGAAACAGTTATTTGAGAATCTCGAAAGACGTCACCTAACTTGGAGACACGGACTGCGCTTACCTGTTTTAGCGGTAGCCAATATAATGCCGTTCTTTCTGTTTAACCCCCAATTCAAATATTAATTAAAAAAAAAAAAAAACGTTCTGCCTTTCCACTCTCGTGAAGAAGGTAGACCAGTGGAGCTGTACTCGATGCACTGCCGCAACACGCACGCGCCCGATTCCCGCTTCTTCTCGTCCGACATGCCGCCGATCGTGGATACGTCTCCGGCGAACCAGAGTTGGTCACTAACGGCGCATGTGACGCCAAACGGGTTCTCCACGAACTCCTTCCGGAACATCGCCGTCGCACCTGGGAACTGTTCAACCGGGCGAAAGTGCAGTTGTCGCCGGGCCTCGCGCTTGCGCTTCGCCTCCGTGGCACGATCGTCGTCCGTGGCGTTGGCCCGCCGGCGCCCTTTACATCGCTGGTTCTGTTCTTGGCGGCGGCTTTCCAGGCGAGCGATGTGCTCTTTGGCAAGGAAATCTGAAGCGCTGAACGCAGTGGAAGTCGAGGCGACAGCGGCTTTGCGGCAATTGCGGACCCATTCGCGCTGCTGCGTACGTCGCCGCTCCTTCCGCATCCTCTCTCCTTTCCCCGAAAGGGCGCGCGGTTGACCCATCGTGAGTCCAAACCGAAACTGATAAGAGCGTAGGAAACAGCGCGCAAAACAGACGAGGTCGAAGAAACAAATGTGACGAGTGCTGCGCTCGTTACGTGTGCTTCTTCGTCGTCGTCTGTTTTTCGCGCTGTTTTCTACGATGAATTCCCGCCAACGCGTCCAGCTATCAATTCTTCTGTGGTAGCTGGAAAGGTTGCCGCCATCTACGAGCGACGGCGGAAACCATACTGGTTGTGTGCTTGCCGCCGTCGCTTAGAGTTGGCGGTAGCTGTCCAGGTAGGTTTTTGTGTCGACATACCGGAGACGCTCTTGGGGAACCTAGCACTTAATAGCTCCGCTGTAAAAACGCGAACACATATTAAATAACTGCATTTAATAGTTAAAAGAAGAACAAATGACTCCTACAAAATAAGTTCCGGTGGTTACCTTTTCCTAAAGCCTTCATTGTGCAGTGGACACAAAATGACAGAAGAAATCCGTGGCAAAAAACGGAAATCCACATTTTGGAAGAAGTATACAAATTTTAGGGAAACGCGCTCCCATGAGCGCAAAACGTGTTTTCTTTTGTATCATTTTCTTTAGAAAGCAATTTTTCTAAAATAATAAATATTATGTTAGTAGTTTGACCTCACTTCCTATTGCACATTTCAATATGCAAATCTTGTTGTGTAAGCGTCTTTCTCCTCTCCAGAATAAAAAAAAATCGCATATTTTATAGAAGGAATACTTTCTTAACGTACCTTCAGTTAATTTTTGTATTGTTTGTTCAAAGAGCAGCAATCTTTTGTCACAAACAGCTTAAAAAACGCAGGGCGTCTCTTATCGGTTTTACGATTCGTACTGCCTAAATTGTTCTTCAGCGTTTTTTTTTTTTTTTTTTCTGAACGCGGTGTAGTGGTTCATGTATAATAACAGGCTTGAATCTCGCAATATACAGCATCTCCGAGGCTGTCGGTGTCAACAATTAGGGACACTCTTGAAATTACCGAAGAGTAACCACGGGGAGGTGATGTAATGTAACTTAACTTTTTGTTGAAACATTATGATAAAATATGCGCCTTTATTCTATACCTTTGATAAATATTTTTAATAGAGTATTTTGTATTTATTATTATTATTAGTATTATTTTTAAACAAGCAGCAGAAGAAGTGCGCTTCCGAAGACCCCTGTGATATACTTGGATATTCGGCTAGACTCTAAGGTTAGTTTTGCCGGCTGGCGCGTGTTAAGAAGGAAAAGCCACCTTAAGGTAGGAATATTATACTATACTCTGTTCACCCTGAAGCTGAGACTGCAGCCAAAGCTACAAGCGCGAGCGAACCCGTGCTTCTAGCTTTGAGGCGTGCATTTATGACGCGAGTGCTCACTTTGTGGAAGAACTTTTCAAAACAGCGACATCGCGCTCTCGTGCTTGTTGTGGCATTGGCCGCGGTCTCAGCCTCAGTGTGCAAGTTCGTCCGGTTCTTGCGCACCTCGAAAAGTTTGTTTGCACCCGAATTGCACCCACGTGCGTTTGTTTCCCCCCCGACTTCAACCAATGTTGGCGCGAGCTTCGCTGCATAACAATCAGGCATTATCTATGCGTTTATGTTTGTTGCCTTCTGATTGGCCTGCCCCTCTTCGCGTTCCGACGCGCCAAACACGTTGTTTAGAACACTTGCTCGCCGTATAGAATCTTCTAACTTTCGGAGATTAGCAAGGAGAACCCTTTTACGTTCTTTTTAAAGCATAAATGCCAATGTTCGCTTTGAGCAGCGTAAAAGCGTATAGAAGTGAAACCCGATGACTATTTACTGGCAGGTATTTATTTTAGTGCCCTCGCGTTGTGGATAAGGCGGAGGACCCCGAATGAAGCCTCGTGTGCTCGGGAGTTTAAAAGATAATAATTTACGGTGACTAAAAGCAGCATCATAAATTTCTATTTAATGCGGGTCTAGTTTATTCGCGGAGTAAGTGCTTCACGTGCCTTAAGTGACGTCGTATTTTATTCGTGTTTTGTGAAAAAGTAGAGGTAAAATGAAAAAGAAACACAACACGAATTGAAGAAGAATAATGGACCAGTCAAACCGTATCAGGGACGAGTGAGTGCGCGAGCAAAATTAACGAGTAAATGAAAAACTTGAGGCACTCACCAAACTTATTTGGAATTTTTTTTATTATATATATATAAAAGAGAGTGAAACCAGCTAAGCAAGAGGACCAGATGACCCCGTGTGAGACGCTCTTTTAAGAAAAATGTACTGTTTTACGATGGTTAGTATTTTTTGTGAAGATTATTAACGGAGTAATGGCCTTTGTTTTTTAATCAGCCGCGTGATATTAACAATATATTAAAACGTGCGCAAAAATGCAAAGACCGAGCAAAAAATAGTTATTGCGACAAAAAAAAACTTTAATGAAAACCTAACGCAAACTAAGAACATATAAACGATTGGAAGTTTTGTGATTTGTGAAACAGTTTGCCACGTGGCGGAGATGATTAAATGACAATACATTTATTATTTATGAACTGGTTACATAAATCAGAGTACAGAGGCGCGTACTTGTACAAGGCACTTGGCTTCCCTGTGATCGCTGCCGGTAATATTTCATAAAGCATAACTTTTGTTGATTTACGAAGCGGGGCCCGAAACTAACCGGAGCTATTATCTGGAAGGCGGGTTTCTGTGATACCAGCTCCCCAGCTAAGTGCGTTTCCTAGAGACCCGTCTGCATCACTACAGAAGTCAGATGGGAGTTTTTAGAGAGTCTTAGGGAACCGTTTTTGCAACTCCCATATGGTACGATGGGTCCTCGGGTACGAACTGTGCATGTGCGACTCTTCTGCGCTAGCATATGCGCAGTGCGTACCGAATAGCCCATCGTACTATAGACGCTTTACACACGCGCCAAATTACAGCCGCCATTGCTGACCTTCTCTTGTCTTACCGAAATGCCGAGCAACTGAAACGGTAGTTGACGATCCTTTACAAAGGCCGATGCTTTGGAAAAGGACCCAGCTGAATCTAATATGGCAATGACCTGGCCTGCTATGGTAATGATGAAGTGAAATAGACGAAATAAGGGGAAACAAAAACTGAAGGTCAGTTATGGCGGCCTCCATGCACAGCTGCTGCAAAGCGTCTATATCAGATGCGAAAAAAAAGACCTTTTCCGAAAACTCTCTACTGTGAGACATTTAGTTCGTCTTGAGAGGATCGTTTTTTTTGGAGACACTTTAAATGCGTTTGCCCATTTCGTCCTTGCTGATTTATACGAACAACAATCGCGGCGATGAAATCTTGTTTTCCGCTAAAGAAAAATACGGCAGCAACGGTTGTGAGGCTACAGACGGCTTAGAAAGAAGCTGCTTTGAGTAAAACACAAGTTTAAGAATAATTTTGTTTCGATTTACACGAGGTGAAATGTCGAGTGGGATGCAACCTAGTTTCGGGCTCCCTTCGACCGGCTGAATGAAAGAAACTGTGGCAAATGTTCCGAAGCCATCTCTGAGAACCGCTGTCGGACGATTTAGGAATTTGTGGAGTTAAGCCGAGTGTCGTGAAAATTGTGTAAGTGAAATTCATCGCATAATTTACGCATAAAAGGGAGCTGCAGCGAAATTCGTGCCTCGCATTATTACGTTACTTCGGCCACAATGACAACGAGTCTTCCCAGACAGCCCTGAGTGTTTACCCGATTTTGGCCTAAAATGGGATGATTCCCGTACCACACTCTTAACAAGGTGGGAAAAGTAAAAAAAAAATGGTATGCCAATGTAAAAGAAAGAAAAGCAATCACACACAAAAAAACAAACAAAAAAAAAACAGCAACTGAAGCACTGTAAGTCATCAACAGCGAAACGTTTAAAAGTTGCTTTGAGCATTGGAAGAAAGGTCTCGACAAGTGTGTGAGCAGCGCAAGTTCGTCTGCTCCTTGTACGGGGGATGCGATGATGTCGGAACGCTGGGCTCTTATTGGCTGATTGAAAAAATAGTGGGTATACCTCAATGCTTATATCTTGTAGGTGTACCCACTATCCTTCCAATCGAAGCCAATCAGAGCTCGGCGTTGTTCTGACGTCACCGCCACCCCTGCGCAAGACGCAGACGACTTGCTCTCCGCATCGCATCAGTAAGAACGTATTTTGAAGGTAAGGGAAATCTGAAAGTGTAAAAATAAATGCACGATTTTATAAAATATAAATTGCGACTTCTTTTGCGTGTTTCTGTAGAGTAGTAGATTCAGATCAGTTTCATGCAAATCACGGCTCTGTTATTAATTCAAAAGTAACAACTACAGTTTACGCCGCTATTATTTTGCAAGCACATTTTTATTGCATTCAAAGGAAGCATGACATAATAGTACAATACTCTAATTTTTTGAAACTATTATACGTTCAGTAGTATAACTGGTGCAGTGTAACTCAAATAATCTCTTTTTTTATCGGCATGAAAGCATAAGCTTTATTGGTGTATCAAAATATCTGTGCCTTGTGCTTCATATTTCATATTTTTTCTTTCATCTGAATCCCGTTTGTCATTTGTGTACAACACTTGCTAAATTATGACGTTAGCCACAAGAACACAAAAAGAATGCTGCGTGCTTTTGTGTGTAACTGACATTCAATATAGTTTTTTTAAGTGACAAATGTTTTTTGGAAAATTGTTGCATGTCCCTATATAGGAGGCGTTTGAAACTTGGTCGATGCAACATAGCCTCTGTTGCTTTAGTGCCAAGAAACCTAGACTAATAAATGTTTAGAATTCATTATTCAAAATTCACGATCAAGGGAAGTGCATTCTATTAGGTGCCATCAAAAAACAGTTTTTGCAAACGAAATTAAAAAAAAAAAATCAACGTTTATTTTATTAACTTAAAGCAAAACATGTGGTCACGAGACCAGATGGCTGATTTATACTGACAATGACTGCGGTAACATAAAAATACGACAGTAGCGTATGGCATCGAGAGTGAAAAACTATATTTGAATAGTAACAGAAAGACAGAAAGATAGAATTTGGTGAATGTAACATGCCAGAGCTGGCACAATCAAATTGAGTCACATTTATATAACGCGGCTAATGTGTATTACAGCCGAGGGCTACGTTTGGCAGTGCGGATGGCATTTGCTGTTCTCCGTACTTCGTTCAGCTCAGTAGCAGGGCATGAGCCCCAGCCCGAATATGCCGATTATGACCCAGTACAAACGGAGCGTTGATGCTGGGCGTTTGTTCAAGCCATGGGCGTCAATCTGGCGTCGTTATTTATGCCTATTCCTCGTGCATAACTGAATCAGTATCGCGATACCCACGACCATGTCAAAACGTTTTGCGAAGAAGAAAAGGAAACAAGTTTTAGCACTGCGTGATAAGATGACCGCGGTGTCATTTATGTCAGTTTATTTGTGTAAGGTGCGTTAAGTGTAAAACCAATATCTTTTAATTCACCTTTAAAACACCATAGCGAATATTCTATTTAGTGATGTTTTATTTTATTTTTGTGAACCTTGTCATATCTATGGAAAATTAAAAACAAATATATGCAATTTCAGCGAAATTCTCAAATCTACGTTATTTATTAAGCTAATAGATATACGTTTCTTGTCTACGCAATAGTAACTAGAAGCAACCTGGTTACCGTCTTGTCAGCGTTTCTCTAAAGAACAGAAAGCAATCGCCATAACATGGCAAATAAAAGCATATTGCCTTCAATAGCATACCTCTAGACGAGACGGCAATTTCCAGACGTGTCAAAGCGCGTCTGCGTCTATACAAGTATTGTACTGTACATCTAGTGCCGTTACCTAAAATCACTCTCAAACCATATCCTCTCCATCCCCCCCCCCCCAAAAAAAAAAAAACAGTAGTACGCGCCAACATGAATTTATGAAAAGAAAAAAGAAATTGCACATTTTCCTGCGGGCGAGTAGCCCGCTTTCCCGAATGCTTTCACTGGCGCGTCCCAGCATCCCCTGACATCCCTGTCAGCCAATAATGAAAAAAAAAAAACTCGGGTTTACACAAAGAGTTCGCTGCTCGCTGGCCAATGCACTCCCACCACTTGTTGCGCTGTAGCAGATGGCAGACAAAGCGGACGACACAGAAAACTCGAGCCGTAAGCGCAAGAAAAAAGGCAGAGGAAGTTGCACCGCACAGCGACGCGAGAGAGAGGGAGAGCGCGGGGGAAATTGGGAAGAAATTGTAGCTCCCGAAAATTCCGGGGCGGTAGAAAACAAGAAAGAGCAGACAGAAAGAGGACGAGGACACCAAGCGGGGGAGAGGGAGGAAGCTCGACCATCGATCGTTCCGAAACGAGCTCGGCCGACTCTTCGTTTTATTATTTTTTTTAGATCCGTGGTTGTAAGCGTGGGATAGGCCGCTATTTTAGCGCTGTTCCTGCCTTGTAACTTTTACAGGAGTGGGAGGGTGTGAGGAGGGATCCTTCGGCGTGGTGGCTTGCCGACCTGACGGTGACACTTGCTCCTTTCGGGGTCAGGACCTCGTGAAACTGACAAGTAAATGAGTTGGATGTGAACTGGTTTAGAGTTCACACACGCACACCACCCACCGTAACGCGGGCAGTGTCGTGCGCTACGGTAGCATTTCCAAAAATGACAGCAGCCGAGATACATTTTCCTTTTTAGCTCGGTAAGATGAATAAGCTACGACACTACATCAAAAGTAAAAAAATAAAAAAAAATTTTTTTTATGAAAGCACAGAAGCGACAGGTTCTTGCAGAACCTGCCGCTTCTGCAAGAAACTACCTTGCTGGCAAGGCATGAGAAAACGAGAAAAGTAGAATTATTTATTGTGAAGGTGTCCTTATGGTGGTGACATTTGACTACTTTTTACATAAGTTATACGCATCAAATGTTAGAAAAACATTTCAACCATTTACGCTAGATGCCGAAAAAATTGAAAAAAGATGTTGAACTAGAATATAATTAGTTCAGAGTCCGGTGTTACAACCTTTGTGCACTCGTCGGGATGTTTATGAGTAGGACTAGTACAAGCAAATAAACCAGCGTTTTTTGTTTTATTGCCGTGGAAAGATTGAATACATCAGTCACAGTGCGAACGCGTAAAGTCGGCTTGGAAATGTAAGGGCATAAGTTTCAAACTCGCGCGGCAAAAAGCCCGTGTACACAATATGTACACTTTATCTTCAGCCCGTACAAAGATGCCAGACATGGCCTTGATATATTTTAATTATTTCAATATATAATAATATAGGGAGTCAAATATAGCAATATACCGCTATATATGGGAGCAAATACGGCCAGATATCTCCACATAAGTGGGCAAATACTGCCATATGTGCTCACATAAGTGCGTAAATAAGGCCATATATCGCCATAAAAGTGTGCAAATACAGCCTATATCTCTGTATAAAAGTTCAAATACTGCCATATGTGACATATACACGTAAAAATATCCCCTGATAATGATATACGGGCCCGTTTCGTTCGTGCAAGCAAAACGCGATGTGTACTCACCAAGACACTAGTTGATTGATCTATATTGCACGAGTCTCATGTAATTGGTTAACTATTGTTAACATCCTTAAAGTGCATTTGTTACAGATATTTGGGCCATTTAATCAATCGCCCATTTTGAAGATTGAAAGACAAAAAGACAAATGAAATTTGGTTGTATGTTTGAAGTGTGACAATATAATAATAATAAGAATAATAATGTTTTATTTTTCTTTAGTGCCCACAAACAGCTGTAGCGACTTTTGTGTGGTGAAATCTCTTTCGTGTTTACAGCAGCACTATATAAGATATGCACATATGACGATGTGAATAAGATCGGAAAGCGAGTTATTAAATAATGAATTTCAGATCGCAGCCCCTAAGTACCCGTTTCAGAGTAAAGTGGTGTCGGCGTCACCATCGGTGTAACCGCCCCGCTAAATTTAGCCAGAAATTGAATTGGTACTTATGTCACGTGACGTCAATTTTCCCGCTAAATCTAGCAGTGAAACTAATTTTGTTTATGTTTCCTCGCTAAATTGATCGGGGAAACACGATTGTTAACTTACTGAAAATGCAAGACGTTTCGCCTGGAGAACACTACGCAGCATCTTTCAAAAACCGCTCGCGCAGCATCGCAACCTTCCGTTTGCAAGCGTCTGCGATTCTTCGTGCGTTGAAAGTCGGAAGATGTGCTGTCCGTGGTGTCTTTTATGTGTAACTCTTTCGTAAAAAAAATTGAAATTTAAGAACGCGAACCTAACACTGTACACAATTTTAAATTTATGGGTAAAAATATATAAATATATATTTTTATATATTTATTTCTTTATTTATTTGTGGACATTAAGTAAGTTCGAAAAGTCCTATCCGTATATCTGCAACAAGCGATTTCTTAAAAGAAGCCCAAGAATTTTTTGTGATGTGTTTAGTGTTCGGTTCTACAAATGACAGCTTGTGCTCCATCGTGTTGAATTTTCACGGACACCTTCCTTGTCGTTTGTGTGTTTGAGTGGAGGCTCTGCCGTGGCTGTGTCGAGATATGTCTCGGATTTCACCTTTAAGTCCCATCTCGTCAACGTAAGTGCGCTGCAATCTACTTCGCGACAATTAATCCTTTTCCCTAAAGGCACTCTTCCAAGTTACCTATAGAATTAGGCCGTGTCTTTCTCCTGGCAGCCAGGAGAATATTTTCTTCGGAATTCTAAAATCATGTCAGAACTGCAGGTAGAATACTGATTTTTTTGTTCTCCCTGCGTTTCGTGATAACACACTCCACGGCCACCTTATCGTAGATACACGTTTCATGGACACACGTTTCGTCGACAGGAACCTTTTATCGATTTTCGTTAAGCGAATGTCAATAACCCTGCTTTCCCTGGGAATGAAGTTCAGCGAAATCAGGAGTGGCGTAAAGCGTAGCTCATGTAAAATTAATAAAAGTTGACACATGCTCAATATCCAATTGGTATTTTTGTTATACAAATGAGAAGACACTTTTCGTATATATTTGTAGAAAACAAAAACATATATATATATATATATATATATAAATTGCCTTATTTGATTGGGACATATATGGCCTGATATCGCAAGCAGATATACCCTTATTTGGCAGACCCAGATATGTTTATATAAATAATTGGGCATATCTGGCTAGATATGCCTATATAAACTGATGTGCTTGATATATCGCCGGATGTGCCCAGTTTTCTTATATAAGTATTTTTTATATACGTACAGATATGCCATTTTCGTAAGGGTGTCCAAGTTTCTTTTTTTTTGCATTTTTGTTTATGCCGCACCGGCAACTGTGTTGTATGTTTACACAGCGGGAAGTGAACCAGTCCCATCCGGTATCTGGAGTCCCCGCTGTAAATGAGAAATTTATCCTGCGCAATACTCACACCTAGCCTGGGGTACGATGCTCATCCAATTCGATCGAAACGGGCAGGGGTGGGGATTGAACCAAGAATTCTTGGGTTTTGCGGCGCGAACCCTTGCTCCATGCGCTCCAAGCTGAGGTGGAGCTAACACACTCGAACGCGGATTCCCCTGTCGCATCAGGGTCATTTTCACCGCAAAACGACGGAAATAGAGACTGCGATTCGGACAAAGTTACACCACATAAAGGCGTTTTTAAAGCTCTTTTTCATATCCTCGGTGCACAAACAAGAAATAAGAGGATCAATGGATATTAAAAAAATGTGGAAAAATCTGAGAAATACGAAGTTTCTATGCACAAGGCTTTCGACATCAAATTTTTTTTTAAATAAGCGGACCCTGAATTCAAAACAAAATAATTTAATGAAAAACAAATTGTAGTCACCTAGATACTTATTGGTTTATTGAATTTAAAAAGAAACCTGCTTTTACTATTGTAGCAATAAAATAACTTACACTCTCAAGACATAAACATAATGAAAAAAACTGAATAAAACAACGAAAAGTCTCCCTTCCCCACACACAAACACACACATACGCACGCACGCATACACACACACACACACCCAGTCCTTAAGGCGGTGTGTGTGTGTGTGTGTGTGCTCTATTTTTCTGAGCAAAATTTTTGAACAATCACTCTACTTCTCTACACTTCCCGATGACTGGAAAATAGGAACGGGGGTTCCACTGCACAAATCAGGTGACAAGCATAGTCGGCATAACTACCGGCCAATATTCCTTACTTGTACACTCTGCAAAATTATGGTGCATGTCATTTACTCGCATCTTGTTAACTTTCTAGACTATAATTTTTTTTTACCCCTTCACAGCACGGCTTTCGTAAACTTCTTTCGTGCGAAACTCAACTGCTGTCTTTTACTAACGAACTACTTTCTATTCTAGATCGTGGACACCAGGTTGACTGCGTTTCCCTGGATTTAAGCAAAGCATTTGACAAAGTTTTCCACAAGCTTCTACTCCTCAAACTTAGTAAACTTAACATTGACCCAACCGTTTTATTCTACATTAGAGAGTTTCTAACAAATCGATTTCAGTTTATCTTTACTAATCAAGCTAACTCTCACCTCAGTTCCGTCACCTCAGGTGTCCCACTGGGGTCCGTCTTAGGTCCTGTATTATTTCTAATCTTCATAAATGATTTATCTCAGAGTCCTTCTTCCTTTATTAGTCTGTTTGCGGACGACCGTGCATCTATCACGAAATCACTAATAACTCCGATGTTCAACTTCTTCAGGCTGACTTAGACCCTGCTTTGGACTGTTGCAAAACGTGGTGTATGTCTCTTAACATTAACACAATCAAAGCGATGCGTCTATCTTGCCTTAACTCATCACCACTTTCATAACCCTTGGTACATCCCCCTTGGAAATTGTAGCTTCCTACAAATAAATTGGAGTTTATATTAAAGATAACATGTCAAGGAACGTTCACATTGATTATATCACTGCTAACGCTAACTCCATGCTCGGTTATTTAAAACAAAATTTTACTTTTGTCCCAATGTCACTGAACTTACTTTTATTCAAAACCCTAGTACAACCTAAATTGGAGTACGCTGCAGCAATCTGGGATCCGGGTCACACCACGCTCGATTCTAACATTGAAGCCATTCAGAACCATGGCGCGCGGTTTATCTTTTGTACTTATCATCGTTCAGCCAGTGTTTTATCCATGAATCTAACTTATCTTTGCCCTTTCTGTCTCTGCGGCGTAAAGTATCTTGTCGATCGCTTTTGTTTATAAAATTTACTACTATATCCCTACTCTAAAAGAAAAACATATTCTCCCTACCCCGTACAGCTTTTTTCGCCTTGATCATCAGTATAAAGTTGGAACTCCCCAGTGTCCCGCCTCCGCCTACCTCGACTTTTTTATTCCCAGGTCGTCATCGGAGTAGAACCACCTTTTCGCATTTTTATTATCTATATAATCAATTAATTCTTTTAGAACTGCAGTAACCAACCATTTTTGTCAGCAGGCACACTGACTGCTTTGTCTCTTGTTAAATTTGTGCATTTCTTCCCATTTTGTATTATGTTTTGTTACTTTCCTCTCCCCTGTGTAATGTCCTCGGGCCCTGAAGGTACTGCAATAAATAAATAAATAAATAAATAATCTTTCCTTTTCTCATTTCGTTCTCGCAGGCTCACACATGCCATGATAATGTTTGTCTTGGTATCCGCATAGTTCTATGTTCCAAACGATGACTATCCACACTTGAAAAGAGAAGCACATGACGCGTGCTTTCGGACAGGGTCCAAGGTGAAAACTGTTTAATTAACATATAAAGCTAAAAAGTCAATTTGTTTTTTTTTATGAGGAGTTTTTGCTAACATTCTTACAGCTTGATAAAAATGTATTGGCGCTTTCGATGTTTTTGCGGCTGGCACAATTTATGATCTAAGTGTGCCAGCTGAAAAAGACATTGCAAGCAGAAACACATTGCAGCGGACTTCTTGAGAATACAAAGGCCTTTGCATCATTGCGTGCTACCTTTCGTCAATGTGTTTCGTATTTTTTTTAACTGCTCAAATTGTTCGTCCTAAATAAGACCAGATCTCATTATCTTATTTAGGCTGCACATATCGACTTTCCTGACCTAGAAATTGTCTTTTCTCCAAGAATGAGGCATTTCCTTGTGAAGAAAACTTCGCGCATGCAATTGCGATCATGGCAGAATTTTTCTAGAAAGGATCTTAAGGCTGGAGGGTTTTGAGGTATGCTTTAAATAAATCGGAAAAACAGCCCAACAAACACATAGACGAGTAGAGGAAGTGGACGGGACGAGCGCTGACCGATAACTAAAAGTTTATTGAAGAAGCACATAAAAACCAGCGACAGCAACCACCATCAAAATTACACACACACACACACACACACACACACACACACACGCACACGAACACACAAACACGCACACACACACAAAATAATAACAAGATAAAGGCTTCAAGGCGGCAGGCGGAAACGACAAGCTAAGAAGCACGGGAACCTACAGCCACTGAAAAATAAGAAACTCGATTGCCTTTGAGTGCAGAAAAACATATGTTTGGTTGACGCAGCTATATGTGCTTGCTTTAATTATTTGAAAGGCCTAATAAAAGGAAATCGTGGCAGTGTCTTGTTTGCACTTTCTTACAGAGGCACCTGAGTGGTCCTGAGCTCAATAAACCGTTTTCGGTTCACAATTCAATGTCGGTTTTGGATATCTTCAGCGAAGGCTCACCAAGTGACGAAGTGGCGTTTTTTATTTACATAGAGGACCTTTTTTACTGGATTCTTCAGGGGAGCTTGATGGCAGCTGTTCGTGAGTTCATCGAAAGAAACGCGTGGTTAGTTTTAAGAATGCTTGTTGTTCGGGTGGATGATTTTATTGATATTTTATATTTTTATTTGCTGTCTACGGTATTTTTTTTGTTTGAAAGGACTTACTACGTGCAGGGGAAGGTATCTCCATTGGCACCAGCGTTGCCCCAGTCCCTTGTGACATTTACTTAGCCAAGCGTGACCAAGGTCTTATAATAGGTATTGACGTGTTGCCTGTGTTTAATGTTTTAGGTGCGTGAACGACAATTAAGTGATTTTGAATACCACTGTCGGTATGACTGTTGATGATGTCGTGCAGGATGTTCTGAATTTAATTCTGACGGTCTCAAGTTTTCGCATGAGCACCAAAATGGCCAGTTCCTGCAATTTTTAGATATGCGTTTACATTTCGGAAAGGTCCCGTTTGTTGGTCCCACAGTCTGCGGAATAAGAGGCATCTATTGCCTTACGACTACGCTTACTTAAAACGAGTAAAGAGGAGTATCACGTCGTCTTGCCTCCCTGCAGCTCTTGAAAAGTCGTGTTGTCATGTGATGCATGACTGCTTCGGACGACAAGTTCAAAGACTTGTGACCACTGGCTTCCTCAGTTCGTTTTTGATGGTGTTGCCCGGAAGTTGCTAAATAAGCTTAAGAGGGCCTAATCCCAAGAAGAATAAGTCAAGTACCAGGCCGGAAGTTGTTCCGTACATTTGCAGGTTCTCTCACAACTTGGACAAGGTAGCCGAACGGTATGATGTTCCGATCGTGTTCTCGGCTCCCCGCAAGTTGGGACAATTGTGCGAGCACCTTGACAAAGCTAGTTAAAACTAATGCAGATGTGTGATAAATCATCGGACGAAATATGTGGAATGCGCACTAGGGGTAATTTACAAGATCTCACTGTCCTTTGGAAAAGTGTATATCGGGCAGACCGGTAGGTGCATCAATGAACGTAGGAGAGAGCGTGATTTGTCGTTAAAATCAACATCAGGGGGGCACTTACCTATACACGTGGTGGATTGTCAGTGCCGCCCTAACTTTAGTAATATTCAAATCATTGGCAGGCGGAATGATAGGACTGCAAGCGAATTGCTTGAGGCCTATGATATAATCAAAGCAGGTACAGATAGCTGCTCAGCCCCCCGACGTCTGTTGAACTACACTAAAAGGAAATCGAGTTTCTTTGTTTTCAATGATTGTAGGCTCTTGTGTTACTCCGGCGTGTTTTAGCTTGCCATTCTCGCGTGCCACGCTGAGGCCTTTATCTTGTTGTTCTTAAATGTTTTGCTTTTATAATGTCTGATGGTGGTTGCCGTGGCTGGTTTTTATTTGCTTCTTCTATAAACTTTTAGTTGTCGGTCAGCACTCGTCTCGACCACTTACTCTACTCGCCTCTGTGTTTGTTGAGCAGCTTTTCTTATTTTGCCATTAACTAAATCGTCTGAATCGCCACCCTAATAATGTTCTCAGCAAGTCTGCGAGCGTGAAGTTTATTCTCGCTTAGAACAACCCTCGAATTAGAAAGTCTGAATTATAATTGGGGCTATCGGTGGCCGTGTCTGTTAAGGCACCGCAGCTTGGAGCATGCTGCGGTGCTTTTACAGACACGGCCACCGATAGCCTGCAGTTCTGCAGAGGATACCTCCCGCTGCAGAACCTAGTCGTCCTGGGTCAATCCTTACCCTTCCCCGGTCAGATCTGGATGAGCATCGTACCGGCGCGATGTCATGTATCACAACTGCATGATGCTCGTTCAAAATCACAGGCTAGAAGAGCTCAAGCACTGGCTAAATTTATCTCCTGCATTGTAAACCAGTGTAGCCCTACCTCAAATGCCGACTAAAATTAGCTGGTTAACACGAACGCAAATTATGGTTATTCAATTTTTTTATTGGGCTCAATGTCTGAATATCAAAATAAACCAAACAAAGCGAACCCCCGAACGATGCTGTGACCAGTCAAGACAAAGGGATGTTGAGAAACGAAAAGCCTTCGAGTAGAAAATTGTCGAAATAATCCTGGCTGGCTGGAGCCCAAGGTACAAATATGGTGCAAGCGAGGGACAAGGTTTGCCCGGCCTTAGCCTACCCAGGCAGCACACTTGCTTGGGCAAGCTGGGGCCAGGATTGGGCCTTGGTCGTAATAGACTGGACCGGGGCCGCCCAGTGAATTCGGTAAACTGCCAGCCTGGCACTTCGCTGCATTTTCTGGGCCCGTGAATTCCAAGGAACTGCCAGGGAAGCGCTTTCCTTGGCGTTCCTTGTTTTTCCGTGGTCCGAGCAGACCAATGTAGCCAGACGGCCGCCAGCGTTGAAGGTTCAGTGGCGCTTCATTGTATTGCCTGGCCCTAAAATTTCTCGGACCTGCCAGGGAATGGATTTTCTTGGCGTTCCCTGTTTTTTCTTGGTCCGAGCCGACCAATGTAGCCAGACGGCCGTCAGCGTTGAAGGTTCAGTGGCGCTTCATTGTATTGCCTGGCCCTAAAATTTCTCGGACCTGCCAGGGAATGGATTTTCTTGGCGTTCCCTATATTTTCTTGGTCCGAGCCGACCAATGTAGCCAGACGGCCGCCAGCGTTGAAGGTTCAGTGGCGCTTCATTGTATTGCCTGGCCCTAAAATTTCTCGGACCTGCCAGGAAATGGATTTTCTTGGCGTTCCCTGTTTTTTCTTGGTCCGAGCCGACCAGGGATGACAACCGGCCGCCAACATTAAGATAGGTTCAAGGCAAGGCCTTCCTTGGTGTTCCTTGTTTTCACTTGGTCCGAGACAACCAGTGTAGATAGCCACCGATTGAGTACTTTACCAAGCAATAGCGCAAACAAGCGACGGAGATTTTTCACTGTCGCTCGTGGCGTCGCTCGGTTCTGGATCCGTAGTGGTCGCTTGCTCCCGTCGCATAAGTTTTGATTAGCGATGTTTTCTAGACATTCAGAATCCAACCGTCCAACGACGCACGAGCGACAGAAACCTCGATTTGGCAAGCAACGAAGGAGTGCGACGAGGACCCGCTGTCGGTCGATCAGTCGCTCGACGAGGCAAACAGCATGAAAGCGACGGGAGCAAGCGACCACCAAAGCGATGAGCGTTGTGTAGAAATCCAGAACCGAGCGACGCGACGAGCGTCCGTGGGAAATCTCCGTCGCTCGCTGAACCGCTTACAATGGGTTCAGCCTTGACGCGTATGTACTTACTACACCGAGCCCATGGTCTCACCGCCACAACCGGCGCCAGTGGCCACCGGCACATGAGTCGAACTTCCCGTCCACTGCGCTCAGCCAGGCTCGGCGACCGCCGTCGGACACCCGGCACAGTGAACTCGAAGTGACCCGGGCTGGCGCACGGGCGAGGCTCGCGTCCCGACGCATGTAAGCGATTTCACGAGCGACAAGTGACGGCGACCCGCTTCGCTGTTGCTCGGTCAGTCGCGCGGCAAAGCAAATCGCATGAAAGCTCTGGCAGCGAGCGACCAACGCGATGAGCTACGTTTTCTACAGATCTAAAAACCGAACGACGCGACAAGCGACAGTGAAAAATCTCATTCGCTCGTCGCTGACTCACGTAGCTTGTGCCGTCGCCCTTATCGTCGCTCGCAACTCGCATACATGCGATTCATGGATTGGACTGGCCACTACTGCATCTGGGCTTAGGTGCTAATTGGAAGCTCTTACTTAGAAATCAACTTTGCAATATCAGACGTATACAAACATATAATTAAGAGTTTAAAGGTTGAAGATATTATATAGGTACAACATGAAAAGAACTTCGTGAAGGCACAGACAGACGCAATGTTTTGCAACTTCAAACCTTCAAATTAAGTAACTTAGAAAGACATCCAGAAACTTAGGCATCCAGAATGTTCATTTTCCAAAGACGTACTGCTCACAGACAGTAGGAGAAATCGCAGAAGGCACTTGGCAAAGACCAATTGAATATCAACCACTGCCACGAGAGCCACCGCAACAAGGACTGACTGATAATGACGTGCGGCAGAACGCAAACATACTTGACAGCTTCATGCAGGGCAGTGAAATGAACATATGATGTGGTAATTTAGCCAATTCTCTGTTGCCAAAAAGTCAGTCATTGCCACAAAACAATACTTTGCTGCTGTATGAACAACACAACAAACTCATGTTTGTGTGAAAACATTTATTTCCACAGCCCCCAGACCAGTGCAACGCAACTCGCAACACTTTTCGCAAAAAAGGAGAAATGTCCAGCAGGAACTTCTTGCTTTAACCAAAAATCAAAGATAACTATTCCAAAGACTCGGTTCCACGCACCGCTCCGGTGCATGGAACTCAGTCTAGCAGTAATTATGAAAAACGCCAGTTTGAGAAAAGTAGGCCGTCGCTCATTATGTTCACGTTGCTTTTTCGTGATTACGTCTTCGGCCTTTCTTTCTTTCTGGCGGATATGTCTACCAGGAACCCAAGCAGCACGTTGTGAATGGGCCATCGCTGGCAAGTGTACTATGGCCAACCAGATTTTCGATGGCCCAAGCTCGGCCAAAGTGCTCGGCAATAGAAGTGTTTTCGTCCTCGTCTGGTGACTTGCCATTCACTTTATGCCAGTCGCTGGCCATTCACTTTAGGCCAGTGACTGGCCCTTCTCTTTAGGCCAGTGACTGGCCATTCACCTTTGTCCAGTGGCTGGCCATTCACTTTAGGTCAGAGACTGGCCATTCACCTTTGGCCAGTGACTGACCATTCACATTTGGCCAGTGACTAGCCATTCACTTTAGGCCAGTGACTTGCCATTCACCTTTGGCCAGTCACTTTCGGCCAGGCACTGGCCACTGACTTACGGCCAGTCACTGGCCGAAAGTGGCTGTAGTTATACACTTAATACATAATTTATCACAGACTGCCTCAGTGTTACTCAGAAGACTGTCAAGAGTTTCGGGAGGTCATGTTTTATAACTCAACCCCAGAAACTCTTACATAGTAATGACACGCGAAGCTGCTGCAAGGCTGCTCAATATGTATTGGACTTTTTGAGTACTAAGTCTTACGACGCTGGTTGCGACCACCATTCCAGTCGTCGTAGGTTCAGGGATGGTATGTTGTCCCACCATTAAGATCCCCCGGTAGTGCAGCAGTAAAAAAAAATAAAAAGAAGTAACTTTAGGTGAAGGGACAGTGTAACAATAGAGTTTTATTAGATCGTTCCGATACCTCCGATAGTCCCGATAACGATACTGTGCATGCGCAGGGGAGGCGGTGGCGGAGCATCGGGTATCGTTATCGGAGTTATGGGAGCGATCTACTAAAACTCTCTACTGTTCAGTTACAATATTTTTCACTTTACACAAGCTTACTGGCACTAATGGGAAAGAGAAGCCTTGAGTACACAGTAAAGGTTTTTACACACTTAAGGGTGTAAATCAGTTTGTCCCTGGGCTAACACCCTTATGGCGTTCAGGCAAGCACCCTTCACGAAGGGTGCTTGCTAACACCCTTGGTGAAGGGTGCTTGGCATGAAATGGGCACCTGCTGGGGTGGCCCAGTGGATGCTGGGCCACCCCAGCCAATCTGGCGCCGGGAGAGTATCATGCGGGAGAGTATCATGCAGGAGAGTATCATTTCATTGGAATGTGTCCAATACACATATCAGAACTTGTAAATTGTAGGAAAATCATATATGCTATTGCATATTCTTATATTATTATTATATGATTTACAGCTTATCATGTTTACTGAACACATATACACTTTTTCCACTTAGAGGGATTGCCACATCAACACATACGAGGCACGTGATAAAGAAATAATGAGTCACACTAAACACAACTCACTTCATGAAGAAGTAATACAAAAGAGCTCCTTGCAAGCCACATCATAACCCCGTGGGCACTTGGGAAGTGTTACGGCACCCCCCTTTCTCGAACTCTAAGTGAGCAAGCAGTGGCCCCAAGCATCGCACTGCACGGCTCAACCATTGTGAACATCATGGTCTGCCACAAACGAAGCATGTAAAGCTTTCCTGTTTGGAGATCAAGTGACAGGTTTTGTTTGTCTCAGAGGATTGCAGGCAACACGCTTCGCTTATTACTTGTCTCCTACGCGCATATGTTTACTAATTGGTAGCAGCGTAGAGGGGGGTGGTTTTGCCCTTGACTGAACCACAGCAGTATTTCATTATGACATCAATTAGAATGTGTTAAATTGAACATTTATTGAACATTGAGAAATGGAAAATACAATGTATGCCATTCCATGAAATAAAGAATGCTCTCTGCAAACATGTAATGAAAACTATTACAGAATGAACTTGCACTCTAGGGCAAAAAAGCAAACGTTTCATAGAAGACGCTATCCTTTTGCTCACGTACAAAGAACATTATAAAGTTCTGGAAGACGACTATGAATAAGGAACTCGTACAGCTAAATTCTAAGCACCTCGTCTACAGGAGGTCAGCATTAGTTATCACAGAAAGTGCCCAACATTTAAATAAATAAAAAGAAAACATGCCTCTATAAAACCTTCTATCATTCGTTCTGGCAGCAAAATAAAAATTAACCTGATAATACTGGCCAGAAAAGTGGATTATACACTTTTAAAACGGCTCACAAAACATCTCTTCAACCACATACCTTTCTGCAAACTTTGTTCAAAAATTTAATTACGACTGTTCTTGGATTGGTGTCGCTCAAGCCAAGGAAAATCCTCTCCAGAGCAACCAGTGTGTTGGAGGCCTTGCATTCGTACTGGATGCTGAAAAGCCAATATGCTGCCAACAACCATGCACAGCCCCTCTTCTGCATTAAAAACGGAGAACAAGCGCTCACGATCCTCAACACTGTGAAGAAAGTCTGCATCGTCCAGCTCTTGCTTGTTGTAGAGGACATGGTGCCGGTGGGGTGTTCTCGTCCTGCGTTAGGTAAAAGGATAAAGCAAAACATATTTTAATGTAGAAGGCAAAAACATGTTTGCTCTTACAACTGCTATTATTCACTGCAGTTAAGGCCATGAGCATCAGCCTCCACACAGGCATACAGTGCTTATGTTCGAACAAGTAACCGGCGTCTGTAGCAATGTAAAACGAATGAAGAATTACAATCGGGGCAACATCACAATATGCAAGCATTGCGATGTAATCTTAGGGGCACTTGTGAGTATCTCTATTTCTGTACCGAAATGCATTTCCAAAATCTATTTGTGTTTCAGTAGTGAAATACTTTTGCGATGTATTATGATACGCTGCTAGAGTTATGTATCTTGTTACATTTATTGTTAGAAATGAGCTGACAGGTTTGGAGATAAAAAAAAAGCCACTGAAAAATCCGACGCATGACTGGTTTATTTTGGCAATGAGTGATTTTTTGCTTTGCTCTCACTTTTAACTTCTACAGCGGCCGGTTTTCTTTCTGCTGACAGCAGTCTTCCTGTGTACATTTGAGGTTATTGTATGGGTAAGAGGCCACCAACAAATGCACAGATGAGAAACAATATGTCTAAAAGAAGAAGGCAAAAAGCAGGGACGTTTGGGCAGACACGTTTTGTCAGGCGGTGTCATCGGTCGCCAGCGTTCATTGGGTGCGATAATGGGTTTTTTTCGGTATCAGCGAACATAGCCAAGGGAAGTCAAGTTGCAAAAAAAAAGGACAAACACCGACAGAAGGCGGGGAGCTTAGCTGCTACAATCTATGTTTGCCACAGACGCACCCTTCTCACCTCGCCACCCTGCATTTATGACGCGTATAGGGCTGCCGACTGACTATACCGGTACATGCTAATATTTGTCCCTTGGCCAATATTAATTTTTTTGCCTCTTCCTCTACACTGAAAAGCCCAAAGATAAAGGTTACAGAAAACAGCCAACATAAAAATGTTTCGCAAGTAGCTGTAGAAATTAATCTTCAAGAGCTACATTTTAAGTACAGTCGCCGGCCATATGAACTCCCCCGTCCAAACACCAGCCGGTGCAGCAAAAATCCAGCATGCAGCGTGTCGAGGTTGACAGGTGCGATTTTCAACAATGGAGGGGGTGATTGCACATGAAAAGGTGCTCGTGATAATATATTTCTACAGCTATCTATGATACATTGTTGCGTTTGCACCTCACTGCACCCCTCGAATCCGTGACAGACAAAAGTGTTCTGACAAAATCTACAATGAGCTGTCTGCGTCAAGAGAAGAGCAATCTCGGTGGCCCAAAAGGTAACCTGCGGCTGCTGGATGAGTTTATATAAACGGACCCAGAATTCACGGGCTTGGAGAAAGGTGCAGAAACTATGTGACATTCAACTGAAAAGTTAATAAGCTCAAATTATTATCCATTTTAAGCCAAAATCCATGATTCGCACATGCCTATTATTTTCACAATGAAGCCAAAGGCGAACCAAGTAGTAGTCCGTTGATTTATTGCCGAATACAATACACTTTGAGTACCAAACTGGATGCTTTGCTTATGTTTGGAAGGTTGCAACGACAAATGCAATACTTAATTATTTGAAAAGCAAAGTTTTGTAACAATTATGTGCATGATTACATTCTACAAGTCGTTTCACGTGTATACACTCTGCACAGCATTCTATTTGAAAGCTAACAAAATTTAAAAAAAAGGCCGTGAGAGTTCTGTCGATGTCTTCACTGCGTGTTCGTGGGACTCGGCGGACATTAGTAAAGGGGATAACTGTCACAGTACGTTGACTAATTGACCAAAATCTGTTAGCTTTGTAATTCATGGCTTTATGGACCATGTTGCAACTGCAGTGTTAAAAGCCAGTCAATATTAAAGGCTATCCCTATTTAAACCATTCACAAAAAGCCAAGCGGCTTGAAGGTATTCATTGTCCAACTTTTGCGTTTTTAATGTCGGATGCAAAAACCGTGCTCAGCTTGAGCTCAAGTTTTCGTGCCGTTAATAATGGGCAGAAGAGTCCCCTAGTCATACCCGGTATGCCGTCACTATCTCGACAGTGTGTCCTTGGCGGAAGCATCGGCGTCATACTTCCAAGATAGTGAAGGTGCGTCCGAAACAACCAGGTCCGCACGACATCCTGAGGCCTTCTGAGCGCAAGATTTTGGAATTGGGCGACGAAAAGGCAGATTTTTATCACTGAATATTTCGAAACTTGTTGCCATTCGCAAATTGTGTCAATTGTGTTAGTCTTTAATATTCACTGCCTTTGAAACTAGAATTAAAACATACCCCATAAAACCATTATTAAAAATTTTGGTTAATTAGTTTTGAATAACATACTGCTAAGGGTTTGCCCCTTATGTAATGTCCTCTGAGCCCCACAAACACACATTGAAGTCAACATCCAAGTAACACTCACGCCGTGTTTTTTTTTTTACTTTGTTTGAATCAAAATAGAAAGCTTTGTATTTAGGTATATATAAATATAATAAATACCGGGTGCATGTGCATGCAGCCGAGCACCATCGCACTATAAGGGTCCACTTTTTTCTGAAGTAAAACTGGTTCAAACCGACAAGGCCAGTTTTACATAAACCCCCAGCACTGCATGTACCAATGACTGCCAAACATGATTGCTCACCTCATAGAACACTCTGCGCGGCTTGAAGATAGCGGCTTGCGGTCTTTGACGGTGAGTCTACTCGCTTGGTGCAGCTGGGACCTGCAATAAATTCAATACCGCTTGCCATATCCCACAAAGTAACAAAGAAAAGCCAGTAATACATAAGTCTACAGCATGACATGTCCCAAGGACCGCTAGAAATTCTCGTTCGACTCATAGAACACTTCACGCGACAAAACCCTGCGTTAAGGACCGATTGAACTTAGTATAAATGTTGCAGAAAAATAAGGATATGAATTCAGCTGTGTCAAAACATGTGATCTAATGTAATAATTGTGTGGCCTTAAAGGGGTAGGGAAACGAAATTTCAGCGCTCATTTTCTAGCTTGAATGTGTTGCATGTTGCACTCTAACCTCAAAAAGATCAGTCTTCCGTTGAAAGGCACAAGAAAACTAATTTTAAAGCTAAATAAACGATCTCTCGATGTGCACCTGGTGGATGCATGCGGAGCCTATTTGGGAGGTAATCTAGCAACACTGAGGAACTTGCTACGTAGTCGTGACGTAGCAGATTCCTTCGGAGCAGCGCCGCCCTTTGGAATTTCAACATTTTCTTTCTTAGCTTTCCTCCTGGCTCAACTCACAAATCGCGCATTGTACCAAACGGTCCAAGAAGACGGAAAAGAAGCACTCCCCTCGTTCTTGGACCCTCGTTCGTGCAACCGGAAACAGCCATTCTCCCCCTAGAAGATTAGCCCGTCGCTCAAAACTCGAACAAAAGTTGCTTTCCCCAACCCGTTCAGCCCTAAGCTGACAGCGTCGAGGAAGCTACGTGCTCCTTGGGCCAGCTCACGTGTGCCAGCCACACGCTCGTAACGCCACACGTACTTCGAACGGCTCGGTTGTAACGCGCTGATGCTATTGACACCACCACAACGCTGACAACGCCACCAAGGGCAAAGCTCATAACCACGCCTGCCTTGCTACTCCACGAACGCGGAAAATCTTTTCTTTCTGTTTTTTTTGCGCCGGATATTCCATGACGCATCGCGCTCTCCGTTCGCTTCTCTTCGAGCGCTTGCTCGAGTGCACCGTTTGGAACGAAAAATATAGCCAGTCGTTCAGAATACAAACGTGCGATTATCATTTACGGTTATTATCCGTCATGCTTGATTTACTTCCGAACGAAATTTGAATATTTTAATTTTTGTTTCCGTACCCCTTTAAGGAACACAACTGTGATGATGAATTAATGAAAGATGACGATGAAATAATTTTGACGAAAGAGAGTGACCACAAGTGTATACTGAAAGAATCACTAACAATGATGAAACCTAGAAATCTATTAGTGTGTTCCCTGTGTTTTGCCATCGAGTGGAAGAAGTTTCTTGGCCTATATTTTTTTCGAAACAGGTGTATGCGTCCGTCTGTTTTTTTAAATCTTGATGTTGTGCATATCTTTTATTTCCTAGGTTGAAAGCTCAAGGCATTCCCTGTTGTTTGTTCAATCACATTTGCCCAAATGTTAGTAGGTTGCTTTTTTATGTTTACTGTCCTTGGGTATGTCAGGGGTTGTAAACAGTAAAACGCTGTAAGGCCCAGGAAGGAATTTCCTTTGTAAAGTGGTGGCAAGCAGAAGAGAAATTGTAAAGCCTGACTTCATGTCTTCCCCTACGTTTTCTTTTTTGGGTCGCCTATTCATTTTTTGCCCATTAATATTCAGCTGTGTTTGATACTTTTCTGCGTTTGTGTCATCCTTCAGAGAATCAGTCTTTAATAAATTATATGTTTAGCCTGTTTAGCTAGCTTGCACCCTCGTTTTTGTTTATTAATAAATGACTAGGATTTAACTGCAAGCACGGTGTTGATTCATACTAATAAATAGAAGCATACTTTTATTGACTAGTGCTGATGATTGGACTAGTTAGTAGCCAATTATTGAAAAGAAATCATGAAGAATATGGGAACGGAGGATATGAACACAACACAGCGCTGTGTTGATCTCCTCCTTCTTGTCCGTGCCATTCACATTCCATTTTTTTAATAACACATTTATTAATAATTTCCTGCTTGGTATCATCTGTATAGGGGTTCCCTGGAACGACCCACCTGCTATTGCATTCACTTTAGGGCAGCTCCCCCTTCCTCATGGTGCCATCGTTCAGGAAGTGCAAGGCGGGTGTGACTCTCACTCTTGTGGTTCAGTTCCCCAGGTTCCCATGGGTTTCAAGCTGCTAGCCAAACTGAGTCAGGCCTTCCAGCCCTGCAGGAAATGTCAATTCCACTTTTTTAGACGTAGACACCCACATTTTGCATGTACGTGGAAGAAGCTCTAACAGAGAGGAAACAATATGATTGGCCTTTTTTTTATGCATCCTTTTCTTTTGCTGAGAACATACATAAACGTTACACGCTATTGTACATACCGTGGTGCGGCTTAATTTAGGAAGAGCACTTTTTTTCATATAACTTTTATATAAAGAAAAAACTCAATATAATGGGTCGGGCATAAATGGTTGCTATGAACTGCCCTACACATTACACATTACCTGATATCATCAAAAGAGTAGAGTAGCGTAGGGCTGCACTGCACTAATTACGACTTTGTAACCAGTTAATAGTTGGCATTTATTTGTTTATTACTATTGGCTATTATTCTTTGACAGGAAGAATAACCGGGCGAGTTGGCACGGTAGTAGTCTTTCAACTCCATCAAATATTCAGGTTTGACATTTGTTAATTTTTTCCGCCTTTTTTCATGTTTTTTGCTTTTTCTAGCTGCTCTGATTTTTTGTAAGGGCTTTTGCCACTACTAAAAAACGTGACATCTAAACTCCTTTTATTTTTTGCATCACACAATCGTAAACGTAAAAAGTGTGCCGGTTCGTTAAACGCGAAGAGACCTAATTTCCGAGGGTAAAAGCTCTAAAAACAACGGACAAGTAAAAGAAACAAACAACACAGGCGTTGTTTGTCTGTTGTTTTCAGCGCTTTTACCCTCGAAAATATGACGAAGAGACCGCGCGTCTCTACGTCACAGGCATTAGCATATGCAAAAAAATCATGCTGCATGCTCGCTCTTGTAACGTTTTTCTCACTCCCGCTTTATGAAACAAATCGGTGGCGAGCGGCTGTTAGGACAAGACGTCAGAACTAGCATGACATGTGATTAACACTTTGGGACGGCGACTGAATGCTTGAACTGCCGTCAGACGGCACTTGAACGCTCCGCACAAGCGTCGTCGGACGAGCGCCGCACGACGGCGCCCATAACATGCCCACGGTTCCGCCGCACGGGAATCTTTCCCGCACTGCGGAGCGAGCCACAGGTTTTGAAGAAGTTACGCTCTTTTCAAATAACGAAATAACACAGGGCAGATGCATAGTTAGAATCAAGCATAGCTTAGCAAGCACATGGTACACGACAAAGTTTGAAACAGCAGCCCACTTCGCAGAAACAAAAGAAAGTTGCTTACCGGCGTTTGCACGAGTCGTGCATGGGCGGTTCTGAACTTACGGGCGTTGGCAAGACGTAGCGTCTCCCAGCTCTCAGTCGTCGATTGCTATTCTTGAACACGGTATTCGTAAGGAAGATATTTAAAATATCCACTAAAACGGCTAAACGTAAAAAAAGGAGGTTTCCGAAACCTTTTGAACTTCAACGACCATTCAACAGAGCCCAACGGAAGCTGATTGCAATAGCGATTGCCTTGCGCAGTGTTCAAGAGTCTCTTTCCCTTTTTATTTATTGCTATTTTTTTAGAACGATGCTAAGCAAATTATTATTATATTAGTAACAATAAGAATATCCTCAGAATAATAATGTAAAACATTACAAAAAGTGAGTAAATCTTAGGTTTTATTTAAACTTTAGGTTGTTTCTTTTTTGTGTAAACCGAAACCGAAACTAACTTAAGCAACGTTATTTTCGTCGTAATTGTTTGCGTGTGTTTGCGTGTATGGCGCGTGCGTGTTTGTCCGCGCGCGTGTGGATGCGTCCGCGTGCATGCGTGTGTGCGTCTCTGGTTGTGCGTGCGTGTGCGTCTGCGCGAGGGCGTGGGTTTGCGCGTGTGCATGCGTGTGTACGTGCGTGCGCGCGTATATAAGTGCGACTGCGAGCGCGCAAGCGTCTGTTTGTGCGTTCTATTGCACTGCGCCCGCAAGAAGAACAATTGGATGTCCCTGGACACTGTTAAAACACTAAATTATTATTATTATTATTATTATTATTCATGTGGTACCATACCCACTGGCCTCAAAGTGGCCATGGTAAGACCTCTTTTCAAAGGAGGAATACGATCTCAAGTTGAAAACTATCGCCCTATATCTATATTGCCAGTTATAGGACAATTACTTGAAAAACACATATTACAGTCGTTGAGCAGTTTTATTAATACGCATGATATCTTTACGTCAACTCAGTACGGCTTTATCGCTGGACGAGGGACCCAACTAGCTCTGGATGACTTCTCTGATTATTTGCACTCAACATTTGAAAAAAAATATGTTCGCTTGTGCTCTATTTCTTGATGTATCTAAAGCCTTTGATACTGTTAGCCATCAATTGCTTCTAAGAAAATTGCAGAATTTAGGGTTTCGCGGTCCGTTTTTTTTGCTACTAGAAAGCTTCCTATCTGATCGCGCCCAACGTGTAGTAATCGGAGACTTTAAAAGCTCCCTTATTTCTTTAAAGACGGGAGTCCCCCAGGGTTCTATTCTTTCACCTTTGCTCTTTAATATTTTTGTGAACGATATGGCCCGTGTTATAAATGGATGCAAAATTTACCAATATGCCGACGATACCCTCTTTGTCGCGCGTCATATTAATTTATCTGATTCGCTCAAAATACTCCAGGCCAACTCCACGCATTTAATGGATTGGTTTACGAACAACGTTCTAGATATTAACAGTTCTAAAACAAAACTTGTCTGTTTCCACTACCCCCTAAAGAAACATCAGGGTAATGTGCAGTTGCTTCTCCATGCATCCAGCTGTAATCCCTGTAATTGTGTATCCATCGAATCAATTGACCATGTAAAATACCTTGGCGTATATTTTGATTATGATATGTCATGGAACTCACACATGTCCTACCTTTGTGGTAAATTGCGATCTATTGCCTGTATGCTTTTTAACAGTCGAGTTTTTCTGCCTGTCGGTATTCGATTTCTTATTGTACACGCACTTGCTTACGGTTTACTCCGTTATGGTGTAACGGTGTTCGGTAACTGTTCAGGACGGTGGCAAGGGAAAATTAATATTTTACTTAAAGGTATATTAACAAGCGTTGCATATAATACGGATCTGTCTAACAGCGCTGACATCTTTAAAACCCTTAAACTCCCTAATTTTCGTTCTCTGTTTATTCAGACTGTTGTGCGTCGGTACTTTTGGAATAGCGATTTCAAAACACCAGTTATTCCATCCCGCACATTGCGTCGCACCTCTCGTTTCGAAGTGAAGTGCCATATCGAGTTCCACTCGATATGGCAAATGTATGCGGGAGTACTATGTCCCGTTTCTGTTCAACGCCCTCCCGGACTCTGTTTACCAAGTGACATCACTGAAGACGCTGAAACGAGAACTCAAGTGCTTAAACTTGGACACTAGTTAACTGACTTTTCAGGATGTGGGTATAAACTGTTTGTGAGATGATAGTTGTGTGCTAGTTTAAAAAAAACTTTTTGTGTGTAAATTTTACTTTATTTTGTACCTAGGCAGACACATATATGTCCTTTTTTTAGGGTGTCATCACACAAGCCTTTATTGGCTTTGGTGTACCCGTATTCACGTCCTGCTTCTCTTGTCTGAATGGGTCAATAAATGTATTAAATGTATTGTTGTTGTTGTTGTTAATGAAACATAGCCCTGAGTCTTTAGACACAGGGCCCTAAAATTTTCTATAGCTGGCTGTAGCTGTATCTATAAATTTCTAAGGCCGACCATGCAAAGCTACAGGGAGTGATAGCCTGCCATTGAATTTCTCATAGACGACCATAGATCATTTTTGTATGGGATGTCTCGGACTGATTTATTATGGGATTTGCCTCTTTATGTGTGTGGGTTTTCTGCATGTCACCATATTCTCAAATGAATATTTTGCTCAGGTTGACATGGTCATGTGACAGGTTCTAGCAGCGTGTCATGAATATTTGTCAAACATTTTCACTATATTTTGATTTCATGCTGCCAGATATAAACTCGAGACTAACTGATTTTTTTACTGTACACTTCCATCAATAAATATATGTAAAAAATGCTAGTATTGAGCATTTCACCCTACATTGCAATTTCTGAGCATGGAGTGAATTGTAAGAAAATGAAATATGAACTGATATATAAAATTTTGACTGCAAAGATAAAAATTGTATGCAAAAGAGGCCCCAGACAGCACACGACGTCGGGCCAACATTGGTATTTAAGTGGTAAACAATGGTCCAATATTGAGCCAATGTGGTCATCGTAGAGCCAATATTGGTGGTACACTGGAATATACTGGCCAACGTTGGCCTGACTTGACCAACGGCTCACCAACGTTGGTAATCGATGGGCTTAGGCTGGCCAACATTGGCCTACCTCAGCCAATGGCTTACCAACGTTGTCAATCGATTGTTTAGACTGGCCAACATTGGCCAATCTCAGCCAACGGCTTAGCAACGTTGGCAATTGGTTGGCTTAGGTTGGCCAACATTGGCCTGTATTAGCCAATTGGCTATGAACATTGGTAATCAATTGACTTAGGCTGGCCAACATTGGTCTATGTTAGCCAATGAGTTGCCGTCGTTGGTCATCGATTGGCTAAGACAGGCCAATGTTGGCCAGCTTAAGCCACTCAATTACCGACATTGGTAATCGATTGACTTAGGTTGGGCAACATTGGCCTGTCTTAGCCAGTGGCTTACCAATGTTATATATAATTGGCTTAGTTCTTTTAATGTGCTGATCGCGCACGCTGAGAACAATGTCTAGCTATGCCTCCGGGGGGAACGATTCTTCTGTTTTCACACGCAGAGCAAGTTAGCAACTGAATTAGAACGCTGTATGCATTGCGAGCTGTAGCAAGTTTGAACGTCCACGCAGAAAAAAACCGTGTTCGGTGACAGGTTAAAAACAAACGCTGGGGAGGAGGTCGACTCCTCCCGATCTTTCGATCTACAAATATGGAAAGAGGTCGGAGGAGCTTCTACCACCGGTCACCGACTATAACTAACACGCGTCTTCCCAAAACTGATAGTTATGCTTAGTAAATTCCACACGAAATACAAAATGCACGCTTCCTTCGATTTGTGTATATGTTTATACGGCAAAAAGCATAGTGCCTCTTCTCTTATGCCCATTTAGCGACGCAGCCGGGAAACCTTTTCAAAGGTTTCCCGGCTGCGTCCCCCCGGGAAACCTTTCAAAGGTTTCCCGGGGGGGGGGGGGGAGGCAGGGTTCAACCCCGAAATTTCCACCCGCCTCCCCAACCTAGGACACGGGTGTATTGTCAGCTGTATGTGATCTTGAAAATCTCAAGGCAACCCGATTTGCTGAGCCGCAAGACGCGCGGCCTATAATTCAGACTGAACCGGACAAAATTAAAGAATAAATAAGAAGCACTAATAATTTTAGCAAAAAAAAAATAAAACCTTAAACAAATATCCAGCGACTGATTAAGCAATTACATGTCTTCACGAATAAAAAATTGCGTTGAATTAACATCTCGAACACCCTATGTTTGAGGTAAGAGTGACATAGAGCTGATGCGCATTTCAATCTGCAAAGAAAAGTTATCACGCAACATATAACAGAAGAAGCTGAGCATTGTGCCTGCTTGCCCAAAAATGACTTCAAAGTGCGTACAAAATACGGCAACTGCAGTACTGACTACGGTAGTGACAACGCCCTCAGAAATATAAGCTGTAATAGAGCCAACGGGTTACCAAAGTTGGCCAGCGATTGGTTTAAGCTGGCCACCAATTGCCTGTCTTAGCCAGTGGCCTACCAACGTTGGTAATTGATTGGCTTAGGGGGGGGATCGGTGGCCGAGTGGGCTGAAGCGCACACCCAGCTCGACGCGCGTGGAGCGAAAGCTCGCGCTGCAGAACCCAGGGATCCTGGGCTCGAGCCCCACCCCTGCCCGTTTCGATCTGGATGAGCATCGTACCGGCGTGCGGACGTGTATCACTACTGCGTGGTGCACGTTAAAGACCCCAGGCTAGCGGTTGTACTGCACTGGCTAAATTGCTCATCTACAGCGTGTGACTCGTCGCAACTTTAATGGCTGACCAACTACACGCTGTATAAAGATCCCCACAACCCCAATTATTATTATGATTGGCTTAGTCTGGTGTGATGAGCGATCCCGCGACCAGCCGAAGAGGACGAGAAAGAAGAAGACGAGGTGGGGGCATGCGAGCAGCACGGGAGGGGATTCGGGCGGTTGACAAAGGACGGTGCAGACGCGACCAGGCCGGACCTCCGTCGGCGTGACCAGACGTCAAGAGGCCCGACCCACAACCCACTTCTCACGCAGTCCGGGCGCCAACCTTCCGGAGGTAGACAAGACTGCGTGCGTGGCGCAGTTGAACACCCGCTGCCACTCCGTGCCACAGACGTTCTGGGCGTGACTCAAGCCTTCGGCCAACGCCCAACTGCCTCGTCGCTACGTCCTTCGGCCCAGACCTTGGCGCACACCTGGTCATAGGCTGCCACCGGCGTACGGGGCCTGATTCAAGCCTTCGGGCATCGGTCAACTGCCTCGTCACTACGTCCGGACCTCGGCCCTGATGTCGTAGACCCCTGATCATCGGCTACCACGGGTGCTACGCCACAAGGACTGAAAAGTCGAGAGCGAGGGACTTTTTAGGAACACTCAAACCTTAACATTCGTTGAAGTGCTGCTTGGGAGTGTGCTATACTAAGACCAATGTGGTTTGAAAGCGTTGATCTTTGACCTTTGGATCTTTTCGTAGATGCCATCAGTGCGAAACTAACAATTGAAGAATCGACAGCTTAAAATGGTGCTGAAGTGGCTGCCAGTGTCTTGCGACAGGGGAGGCTGCAGGAAGAGGCGTTCGGAAGCCGTACTGGCTCCCCAGCCCCAGGACTCGCCCCAGGACCTTCCCCAGGACCAGGCATAGGCTCTCCGCTGAGCTTCCTCCCTAGCCCATTTCAATAAAAGTTCCGAAAAAAGTATTAATTGATCTTGAGTTAGTCATTTGCTCGCCAGATAAAATAGTGCACAGACAAAGCATAGGAGGACCTTGCCATTTGTGCCCAGAATGTTTTTCTTGCAGTGGGCTGCTAATAAGAAACAGGCTAGGGGTTCTTAAAACCCAATGCTGGAATAACCAGGATTTAAACACATTGCCATCATTGCTTAGCCAGCATTAAAGATATGGCATTAACACTGGGACATGCCAATGAATCAGCTTGACTGCCGATAACGGCCTATTCAATGATTGAACTTGTATACCAATGATGGCATAGCCATTGAATTAGTGTGAAAGCCAAAATCGGCATAGCCAATGACATAGTGTGGATGCCAACGACGGCTGAAATATTGGTGTAACGATGGCCTAAAAAAGGTGCCAATGATGGTTGGATCATTGGTTGAACGATGGCCCAACGTTGGCGCCAATGACGGCTGGAGGTTGGTTGAACGGTGGCCCAACGTTGGCGCCAATGACGGCTGGAAGGTTGGTTGAACGATGGCCCAACGTTGGTGCCAATGATGGCTTGAACATTGGTTGAACGATGGCCCGACGTTGGTGCCAATGGCTGGGCCAACATTGGAAGAAGTTACGCTGGGCCAGAATACCAATGTTGGACCAACCTCCGGAGCCAGCGTTTGCCATTGTTGGCCCAATGTAGGTCCGACATTGGTGTGCTGCCTGTGGCACTTTATTATCAGCTATTTGCATGAATTACAACTGACATTATAAAAAAACTAGACTGCTAACAACTGTTGCTTTTCAAGCAGAAATCTTACCTGTACACTATGGACAGAGCCATATATAAGCTTTCCAAAACCATTTCACATAATATATTTTGCACCCTCTTCTACATCCTTCTCACATTCTACACTAAAGGTAGGGTGTAACACGAAACAGCACCCTTTTCGGTAAAGTTTTGAGGTTGTATTCCTACTTTCTAGGGTGTTCAAAGGGTGTAGCCGAGGGTGTAAGTTGCTACAACACCGCTTTTACATCCTTAAAGGTGTGAAAACTTTTACTGTGTAGTACGGCCGAGCATCACTGGCGTCAATCACCACGATAGCGTCAATAGCGTCACGGCGTTGCCCACCACCCGCCAACAACCACGTTGTTAACAACAAAACCAGCGTTCTGCACATCTAGGTCGAGATGTTCATTTTCTTTTTCTTTTACGTGTGGTTCAGTTTTGAACGTTTCCGTTGCGGTTTTAACCGAAGCTGTTAGCTTTCGTTGGCTCAGGAAATCAGTATCCTAGCAACTACATAAAACATTACTGAGACTAGCTTAAGTTTAATCAATATATGAGAGACGTCTTGTTTAGGCTCTTCCAAAACACAAAGCCTGAAATATCCAATCTTATCCGATTTAAGCACAACCTGATCGGGAAGCGTGGCTAGCGTGGCAGTTTACTAAGCTGAGTGCATTGATACAATTATAGGTTTTTAAGGTAGAGAAGGGGGCTTATGGTCGGTGTACAAGTATACACTGGCTGGGTAACGGAGGGCGCGTCTTTCAGGGAAGGGGAGCATGTGCGCCCGATGCACCCGACTACAACTTTTTTTGCTTCAAGTGCAGTTGGGAAGTAAATATGTGGAGCACTAACCGAAAAATCGCGGATGTGGTACTCGCGCTAAAAGTGCCGCGCAGCGACACATATTGTTAGCGCGAAAATGATGTGGGCGCTGTTTTCGTATTTATTTTCATAGAACAACGACGGGCACAATATTTTCCCACTTCTGGTAATGTTCCAAATGTACATATCACACGACAGTGCTAGTCTAACGAAAAAAAAAACTAAATAAAACGGTGATCGTTTGCTTGCGCTAACAGTGTTCGCGCGATGCACGCACTAATATCCTGCCAAACACTCGCTCATGACGCTTCTCTCGCTGCCCGTCGTTATGCCAAAGTTTCGTCAACGCGATGAAAGTTTAGATTATGGGTGTCCCTGCGGCGAAACTGAAAATCAGCACTTTTGGCCAAATACTTGCTGGCCGTGTTTATGTCCCCGGCGGCCAAGTTGAAAATCAGCACTTCTGGCCAAACACTCGCCGGCCGTGTTTATGTTTCCGGCGGCCAAGCTCAAAATCAGCACTGCTGGCCAAACACTTGCCGGCCGTGTTTATGTCTCCGGTAGCCAAACTGAAAATCAGCACTGCTGGCCAAACACTCGCCGGCCATGTTTATGTTTCCGGCGGCCAAGCTGAAAATCAGCGCTACTGACCAACCACTTGCCGGCCGTGTTTATGTCTCCGGCGGCCAAACTGAAAATCAGCACTTCTGGCCAAACACTTGCCGGCCGTGTTTATGTCCCCGGCGGCCGCGCTGAAAATCAGCACTGCTGGCCAAACACTTGCCGGCCGTGTTTATGTCTCCGGCGGCCAGGCTGAAAATCAGCACTTCTGGCCAGGCGCTTGCCGGCAGTGTTTATGTCTCCGGTGGACAAGCTAAAAACTAGTTTGTGGCCGGACTCTTGCCGGCCTTGTTTATGTCTCCGGTGGCCAAGCACTTAAAGTGGCCAAGCTGACCAGACACTGGCCAACCGTCGGCCAATCGAAATTCACTTTCTGATGCTGCTTGGGAAGTTCTTGCCAGCCAAATGTTGCAGCCAAACAGGCCCAACACGCAGTTCCACACAGAGAAAAGAGGAGACAGCCATGTCCGCATGAAAGCAGCTTGCACACCCACACACTGATCAACAACCACGCACGCGTTGCCGGGAAAGAACTTCCAAGCTGCCGCCAAGACAGCCGACGATAGCCTCAATGACAGGTTTCAGCAAATGTCCGGCAGTAAGTTCTGGCCAGCCAAATGTCGCAGCCGAACAGGCCTAACACTCAGTTCCACGCACCAGTACGAACTCCAGAAAAGAGGAGACAGCCATGTCCGCAGAAAAGCAGCTTGTACCCCCACACACTGATCAACAACCACGCACATATTGCCGGGAAAGAACTTCCAAGCAGCCACCAAGACAGCCGACGACAGCCTCTACCACAAGTTTCAGCAAATGTCCGGCAGAAAGTTCTGGCCAGCCAAATGTCGCAGCCGAACAGGCCTAACACTCAGTTCCACGCACCAGTACGTACTCGAGAAAAGAGGAGACAGCCATGTCCACACGAAAGCAGCTTGCACTCACACACACTGATCAACAACCACGCACATATTGCCGGGAAAGAACTTCCAAGCAGCGACCAAGAGAGCCGACGACAGCCTCTACGACAGGTTTCAGCAAATGTCCGGCAGAAAGTTCTGGCCAGCCAAATGTCGCAGCCGAGCAGGCCGAACACTCAGTTCCACGCTCCAGTACAAACTCCAGAAAAGAGGAGAAAGCCATGTCCACACGAAAGCAGCTTGCACCCCCACACACTGATCAACAACCACGCACGCGTTGCCGGGAGAGAACTTCCAAGCAGCCACCAAGACAGCCGACGACAGCCTCTACGACAGGTTTCAGCAAATGTCCGCCAGAAAGTTCCGGCCAGCCAAATGTCGCAGCCGAACAGGCCGAACAGTCAGTTCCACGCACCAGTACGGACTTGAGAAAAGAGGAGACAGCCATGTCCGCAGGAAAGCAGCTTGCACTCACACACAGTGATCAGCAACAATGCACGCGTTGCTGGGAAAGAACTTCCAAGCAGCCACCAAGACAGCCGACGACAGCCTCTACGACAGGTTTCAGCAAATGTCCGGCAGAAAGTTCCGGCCAGCCAAATGTCGCAGCCGAACAGGCCTAACACTCAGTTCCACGCACCAGTAAGGACTTGAGAAAAGAGGAGACAGCCATGTCCGCAGGAAAGCAGCTTGCACTCACACACACTGATCAACAACCACGCACATATTGCCGGGGAAGAACTTCCAAGCAGCCACCAAGACTGCCGACGACAGCCTCTACGACAAGTTTCAGCAAATGTCCGGCATAAAGTTCTGGCCAGCCAAATGTCGCAGCCGAACAGGCCGAACACTCAGTTCCACGCACCACTACGGACTCCAGAAAAGAGGAGACAGCCATGTCAGCAGGAAAGCAGCTTGCACCCCCACACACTGATCAACAACCACGCACGAGTTGCTGGGAAAGAACTTCCAAGCTGCCACCAAGACCGCCGACGACAGCCTCTACGACAGGTTTCAGCAGATGTCCGGCAGAAAGTTCTGGCCAGCCAAATGTCGCAGCCGAACAGGCCGAACACTCAGTTCCACGCACCAGTACGGACTTGAGAAAAGAGGAGACAGCCATGTCTGCAGGAAAGCAGCTTGCACTCACACAAACTGATCAACAACCACGCACATATTGCCGGGAAAGAACTTCCAAGCTGCCACCAAGACTGCCGACGACAGCCTCTACGACAAGTTTCAGCAAATGTCCGGCATAAAGTTCTGGCCAGCCAAATGTCGCAGCCGAACAGGCCGAACACTCAGTTCCACGCACCAGTACGGACTTGAGAAAAGAGGAGACAGCCATGTCCGCAGGAAAGCAGCTTGCACTCACACACACTGATCAACAACCACGCACATATTGCCGGGAAAGAACTTCCAAGCTGCCACCAAGACCGCCGACGACAGCCTCTACGACAGGTTTCAGCAGATGTCCGGCAGAAAGTTCTGGCCAGCCAAATGTCGCAGCCGAACAGGGCGAACACTCAGTTCCACGCACCACTACGGACTCCAGAAAAGAGGAGACAGCCATGCCAGCAGGAAAGCAGCTTGCACCCCCACACACTGATCAACAACCACGCACGCGTTGCCGGGAGAGAACTTCCAAGCAGCCACCAACACAGCCGACGACAGCCTCTACGACAGGTTTCAGCAAATGTCCGGCAGAAAGTTCTGGCCAGCCAAATGTCGCAGCCGAACAGGCCGAACACTCAGTTCCACGCACCAGTACGGACTCCAGAAAAGAGGAGACAGCCATGTCAGCAGGAAAGCAGCTGGCACCCTCGCACACTGATCAACAACCACGCACGAGTTGCTGGGAAAGAACTTCCAAGCTGCCACCAAGGCCGCCGACGACAGCCTCTACGACAGGTTTCAGCAAATGTCCGGCAGAAAGTTCTGGCCAGCCAAATGTCGCAGCAGAACAGGCCGCACACTCAGTTCCACGCACCAGTACGGACTCCAGAAAAGAGGAGACAGCCATGTCAGCAGGGAAGCAGCTTGCACACCCACACACTGATCAACTACCACGCACGCGTTGCTGGGAAAGAACTTCCAAGCAGCCACCAAGACAGCCGACGACAGCCTCTACGACAGGTTTCAGCAAATGTCCGGCAGAAAGTTCTGGCCAGCCAAATGTCGCAGCCGAACAGGCCGAACACACAGCTCCACGCACCAGTACAAACTCCAGAAAAGAGGAGACAGCCATGTCAGCAGGGAAGCAGCTTGCACACCCACACACTGATCAACAACCACGCACGAGTTGCTGGGAAAGAACTTCCAAGCTGCCACCAAGACCGCCGACGACAGCCTCTACGACAGGTTTCAGCAAATGTCCGGCACAAAGTTCTGGCCAGCCAAATGTCGCAGCCGAACAGGGCGAACACTCAGTTCCACGCACCACTACGGACTCCAGAAAAGAGGAGACAGCCATGCCAGCAGGAAAGCAGCTTGCACCCCCACACACTGATCAACAACCACGCACGCGTTGCCGGGAGAGAACTTCCAAGCAGCCACCAAGACAGCCGACGACAGCCTCTACGACAGGTTTCAGCAAATGTCCGCCAGAAAGTTCTGGCCAGCCAAATGTCGCAGCCGAACAGGCCGAACACTCAGTTCCACACAACACTACGGACTCCAGAAAGGAGGAGACAGCCATGTCAGCAGGAAAGCAGCTTGCACCCTCGCACACTGATCAACAACCACGCACATATTGCCGGGAAAGAACTTCCAAGCAGCCACCAAGACAGCCGACGACAGCCTCTACGACAGGTTTCAGCAAATGTCCGGCAGAAAGTTCTGGCCAGCCAAATGTCGCAGCCGAACAGGCCGAACACTCAGTTCCACGCACCAGTACAAACTCCAGAAAAGAGGAGAAAGCCATATCCACACGAAAGCAGCTTGCACCCCCACACACTGATCAACAACCACGCACGCGTTGCTGGGAAAGAACTTCCAAGCTGCCACCAAGACCGCCGACGACAGCCTCTACGACAGGTTTTAGCAAATGTCCGGCAAAAAGTTCCGGCCAGCCAAATGTCGAGGCCGAACAGGCCGAACACTCAGTTCAAAGCACCAGTACGGACTTGAGAAAAGAGGAGACAGCCATGTCCGCAGGAAAGCAGCTTGCACTCACACACACTGATCAGCAACAATGCACGCGTTGCTGGGAAAGAACATCCAAGCAGCCACCAAGACAGCCGACGACAGCCTCTACGACAGGTTTCAGCAGATGTCCGGCAGAAAGTTCCTACGGACTCCAGAAAAGAGGAGAAAACCATGTCCACACGAAAGCGGCTCGCACCCCCACACACTGATCAGCAACAATGCACGCGTTGCTGGGAAAGAACTTCCAAGCAGCCACCAAGACAGCCGACGCCAGCCTCTACGACAGGCTTCAGCAAATGTCCGGCAGAAAGTTCTGGCCAGCCAAATGTCGCAGCCGAACAGGCCGAACACTCAGTTCCACGCACCAGTACAAACTCCAGAAAAGAGGAGAAAGCCATGTCCACACGAAAGCAGCTTGCACCCCCACACACTGATCAACAACCACGCACCCGTTGCCGGGAGAGAACTTCCAAGCAGCCACCAAGACAGCCAACGACAGCCTCTACGACAGGTTTCAGCAAATGTCCGCCAGAAAGTTCCGGCCAGCCAAATGTCGCAGCCGAACAGGCCGAACATTCAGTTCCACGCACCAGTACGGACTTGAGAAAAGAGGAGACAGCCATGTCCGCAGGAAAGCAGCTTGCACTCACACACAGTGATCAGCAACAATGCACGCGTTGCTGGGAAAGAACTTCCAAGCAGCCACCAAGACAGCCGACGACAGCCTCTACGACAGGTTTCAGCAAATGTCCGGCAGAAAGTTCCGCCCAGCCAAATGTCGCAGCCGAACAGGCCTAACACTCAGTTCCACGCACCAGTACGGACTTGAGAAAAGAGGAGACAGCCATGTCCGCAGGAAAGCAGCTTGCACCCCCACACACTGATCAACAACCACGCACGAGTTGCTGGGAAAGAACTTCCAAGCTGCCACCAAGACCGCCGACGACAGCCTTTACGACAGGTTTCAGCAGATGTCCGGCAGAAAGTTCTGGCCAGCCAAATGTCGCAGCCGAACAGGGCGAACACTCAGTTCCACGCACCACTACGTACTCCAGAAAAGAGGAGACAGCCATGCCAGCTGGAAAGCAGCTTGCACCCCCACACACTGATCAACAACCACGCACGCGTTGCCGGGAGAGAACTTCCAAGCAGCCACCAAGACAGCCGACGACAGCCTCTACGACAGGTTTCAGCAAATGTCCGGCAGAAAGTTCTGGCCAGCCAAATGTCGCAGCCGAACAGGCCGAACACTCAGTTCCACGCACCAGTACGGACTCCAGAAAGCAGGGAAGCAGCTTGTACACCCACACACTGATCAACAACCACGCACGCGTTGCTGGGAAAGAACTTCCAAGCAGCCACCAAGACAACTGACGACAGCCTCTACGACAGGTTTCAGCAAATGTCCGGCAGAAAGTTCTGGCCAGCCAAATGTCGCAGCCGAACAGGCCGAACACTCAGTTCCACGTACCCGTACAAACTCCAGAAAAGAGGAGAAAGCCATGTCCACACGAAAGCAGCTTGCACCCCCACACACTGATCAGCAACAATGCACGCGTTGCTGGGAAAGAACTTCCAAGCAGCCACCAAGACAGCCGACGCCAGCCTCTACGACAGGCTTCAGCAAATGTCCGGCAGAAAGTTCAGGACAATCAAATGTCGCAGCCGAACAGGCCGAACACTCATTTCCACGCAACAGTACGGACTCGATAAAAGAGGAGACAGCCATGTCCACACGAAAGCAGCTTGCACTCACACACACTGATCAACAACCACGCACATATTGCCGGGAAAGAACTTCCAAGCAGCCACCAAGACAACCGACGACAGCCTCTACGACAAGTTTCAGCAAATGTCCGGCAGAAAGTTCTGGCCAGCCAAATGTCGCAGCCGAACAGGCCGAACACTCAGTTCCACGCACCAGTACGGACTCCAGAAAAGAGGAGACAGCCATATCAGCAGGAAAGCAGCTTGCACCCCCACACACTGATCAACAACCACGCACACGTTGCTGGGAAAGAACTTCCAAGCAGCCACCAAGACAGCCGACGACAGCCTCTATGACAGGTTTCAGCAAATGTCCGGCAGAAAGTTCTGGCCAGCCAAATGTCGCAGCCGAACAGGCCGAACACTCAGTTCCACGCACCAGTACGGACTCCCGAAAAGAGGAGACAGCCATATCAGCAGGAAAACAGCTTGCACCCCCACACACTGATCAACAACCACGCACACGTTGCTGGGAAAGAACTTCCAAGCAGCCACCAAGACAGCCGACGACAGCCTCTATGACAGGTTTCAGAAAATGTCCGGCAGAAAGTTCAGGCCAGCCAAATGTCGCAGCCGAACAGGCCGAACACTCAGTTCCACGCAGCAGTACAAACTACAGAAAAGAGGAGAAAGCCATGTCCACACGAAAGCAGCTTCCACCAACACACACTGATCAGCAACAATGCACGCGTTGCTGGGAAAGGACTTCCAAGCAGCCACCAAGACAGCCGACGACAGCCTCTACGACAGGTTTCAGCAAATGTCCGGCAGAAAGTTCGGCCAGGAAAATGTCGCAGCCAAACAGGCCAAACACTCAGTTCCGTGCACGAGTACGGACTGCAGAAAAGAGGAGACAGCCATGTCCGCAGAAAAGCAGCTTGTACCCCCACACACTGATCAACAACCACGCACGCGTTGCCGGGAGAGAACTTCCAAGCAGCCACCAAGACAGCCGACGACAGCCTCTATGACAGGTTTCAGCAAATGTTTGGCAGAAAGTTCTGGCCAGCCAAATGTCGCAGCCGAACAGGCCTAACACTCAGTTCCACGCACCAGTACGTACTCGAGAAAAGAGAAGACAGCCATGTCCACACGGAAGCAGCTTGCACTCACACACTGCTCAACGAAAACGCACATATTGCCGGGAAAGAACTTCCAAGCAGCCACCAAGACAGCCGACGACAGCCTCTACGACAGGTTTCAGCAAATGTCCGGCAGAAATTTCTGGCCAGCCAAATGTCGCAGCCGAACAGGCCGAACACTCAGTTCCACGCACCAGTACGGACTCCAGAAAAGAGGAGACAGCCATGTCCGAAGGAAAGCAGCTTGCACCCCCACACACTGATCAACAACCACGCACGGGTTGCTGGGAAAGAACCTTCCAAGCTGCCACCAAGACCGCCGACGACAGCCTCTACGACAGGTTTCAGCAAACGTCCGGCAGAAAGTTCTGGCCAGCCAAATGTCGCAGCCGAACAGGCCGAACACTCAGTTCCACGCACTAGTACGGACTCCAGAAAAGAGGAGACAGCCATGTCCCCAGGAAAGCAGCTTGCACCCCCACACACTGATCAACAACCACGCACGCGTTGCTGGGAAAGAACTTCCAAGCAGCCACCAAGACAGCCGACGACAGCCTCTACGACAGGTTTCAGCAAATGTCCGGCAGAAAGTTCTGGCCAGCCAAATGTCGCAGCCGAACAGGCCGAACACTCAGTTCCACACACCACTACGGACTCCAGAAAAGAGGAGACAGCCATGTCCGCAGGAAAGCAGCTTGCACCCCCACACACTGATCAACAACCACGCACGCGTTGCTGGGAAACAACTTCCAAGCAGCGACCAAGACAGCCGACGACAGCCTCTACTACAGGTTTCAGCAAACGTCCGGCAGAAAGTTCTGGCCAGCCAAATGTCGCAGCCGAACAGGCCGAACACTCAGTTCCACGCACCAGTACGGACTCCAGAAAAGAGGAGACAGCCATATCAGCAGGAAAGCAGCTTGCACCCCCACACACTGATCAACAACCACGCACATATTGCCGGGAAAGAACTTCCAAGCAGCCACCAAGACAGCCGACGACAGCCTCTACGACAGGTTTCAGCAAATGTCCGGCAGAAAGTTCTGGCCAGCCAAATGTCGCAGCCGAACAGGCCGAACACTCAGTTCCACGCACCAGTACGGACTCCAGAAAAGAGGAGACAGCCATATCAGCAGGAAAGCAGCTTGCACCCCCACACACTGATCAACAACCACGCACATATTGCCGGGAAAGAACTTCCAAGCAGCCACCAAGACAGCCAACGACAGCCTCTACGACAGGTTTCAGCAAATGTCCGCCAGAAAGTTCCGGCCAGCCAAATGTCGCAGCCGAACAGGCCGAACATTCAGTTCCACGCACCAGTACGGACTTGAGAAAAGAGGAGACAGCCATGTCCGCAGGAAAGCAGCTTGCACTCACACACAGTGATCAGCAACAATGCACGCGTTGCTGGGAAAGAACTTCCAAGCAGCCACCAAGACAGCCGACGACAGCCTCTACGACAGGTTTCAGCAAATGTCCGGCAGAAAGTTCCGCCCAGCCAAATGTCGCAGCCGAACAGGCCTAACACTCAGTTCCACGCACCAGTACGGACTTGAGAAAAGAGGAGACAGCCATGTCCGCAGGAAAGCAGCTTGCACCCCCACACACTGATCAACAACCACGCACGAGTTGCTGGGAAAGAACTTCCAAGCTGCCACCAAGACCGCCGACGACAGCCTTTACGACAGGTTTCAGCAGATGTCCGGCAGAAAGTTCTGGCCAGCCAAATGTCGCAGCCGAACAGGGCGAACACTCAGTTCCACGCACCACTACGTACTCCAGAAAAGAGGAGACAGCCATGCCAGCTGGAAAGCAGCTTGCACCCCCACACACTGATCAACAACCACGCACGCGTTGCCGGGAGAGAACTTCCAAGCAGCCACCAAGACAGCCGACGACAGCCTCTACGACAGGTTTCAGCAAATGTCCGGCAGAAAGTTCTGGCCAGCCAAATGTCGCAGCCGAACAGGCCGAACACTCAGTTCCACGCACCAGTACGGACTCCAGAAAGCAAGGAAGCAGCTTGTACACCCACACACTGATCAACAACCACGCACGCGTTGCTGGGAAAGAACTTCCAAGCAGCCACCAAGACAACTGACGACAGCCTCTACGACAGGTTTCAGCAAATGTCCGGCAGAAAGTTCTGGCCAGCCAAATGTCGCAGCCGAACAGGCCGAACACTCAGTTCCACGTACCCGTACAAACTCCAGAAAAGAGGAGAAAGCCATGTCCACACGAAAGCAGCTTGCACCCCCACACACTGATCAGCAACAATGCACGCGTTGCTGGGAAAGAACTTCCAAGCAGCCACCAAGACAGCCGACGCCAGCCTCTACGACAGGCTTCAGCAAATGTCCGGCAGAAAGTTCAGGACAATCAAATGTCGCAGCCGAACAGGCCGAACACTCATTTCCACGCAACAGTACGGACTCGATAAAAGAGGAGACAGCCATGTCCACACGAAAGCAGCTTGCACTCACACACACTGATCAACAACCACGCACATATTGCCGGGAAAGAACTTCCAAGCAGCCACCAAGACAACCGACGACAGCCTCTACGACAAGTTTCAGCAAATGTCCGGCAGAAAGTTCTGGCCAGCCAAATGTCGCAGCCGAACAGGCCGAACACTCAGTTCCACGCACCAGTACGGACTCCAGAAAAGAGGAGACAGCCATATCAGCAGGAAAGCAGCTTGCACCCCCACACACTGATCAACAACCACGCACACGTTGCTGGGAAAGAACTTCCAAGCAGCCACCAAGACAGCCGACGACAGCCTCTATGACAGGTTTCAGCAAATGTCCGGCAGAAAGTTCTGGCCAGCCAAATGTCGCAGCCGAACAGGCCGAACACTCAGTTCCACGCACCAGTACGGACTCCCGAAAAGAGGAGACAGCCATATCAGCAGGAAAACAGCTTGCACCCCCACACACTGATCAACAACCACGCACACGTTGCTGGGAAAGAACTTCCAAGCAGCCACCAAGACAGCCGACGACAGCCTCTATGACAGGTTTCAGAAAATGTCCGGCAGAAAGTTCAGGCCAGCCAAATGTCGCAGCCGAACAGGCCGAACACTCAGTTCCACGCAGCAGTACAAACTACAGAAAAGAGGAGAAAGCCATGTCCACACGAAAGCAGCTTCCACCAACACACACTGATCAGCAACAATGCACGCGTTGCTGGGAAAGGACTTCCAAGCAGCCACCAAGACAGCCGACGACAGCCTCTACGACAGGTTTCAGCAAATGTCCGGCAGAAAGTTCGGCCAGGAAAATGTCGCAGCCAAACAGGCCAAACACTCAGTTCCGTGCACGAGTACGGACTGCAGAAAAGAGGAGACAGCCATGTCCGCAGAAAAGCAGCTTGTACCCCCACACACTGATCAACAACCACGCACGCGTTGCCGGGAGAGAACTTCCAAGCAGCCACCAAGACAGCCGACGACAGCCTCTATGACAGGTTTCAGCAAATGTTTGGCAGAAAGTTCTGGCCAGCCAAATGTCGCAGCCGAACAGGCCTAACACTCAGTTCCACGCACCAGTACGTACTCGAGAAAAGAGAAGACAGCCATGTCCACACGGAAGCAGCTTGCACTCACACACTGCTCAACGAAAACGCACATATTGCCGGGAAAGAACTTCCAAGCAGCCACCAAGACAGCCGACGACAGCCTCTACGACAGGTTTCAGCAAATGTCCGGCAGAAATTTCTGGCCAGCCAAATGTCGCAGCCGAACAGGCCGAACACTCAGTTCCACGCACCAGTACGGACTCCAGAAAAGAGGAGACAGCCATGTCCGAAGAAAAGCAGCTTGCACCCCCACACACTGATCAACAACCACGCACGGGTTGCTGGGAAAGAACCTTCCAAGCTGCCACCAAGACCGCCGACGACAGCCTCTACGACAGGTTTCAGCAAACGTCCGGCAGAAAGTTCTGGCCAGCCAAATGTCGCAGCCGAACAGGCCGAACACTCAGTTCCACGCACTAGTACGGACTCCAGAAAAGAGGAGACAGCCATGTCCCCAGGAAAGCAGCTTGCACCCCCACACACTGATCAACAACCACGCACGCGTTGCTGGGAAAGAACTTCCAAGCAGCCACCAAGACAGCCGACGACAGCCTCTACGACAGGTTTCAGCATATGTCCGGCAGAAAGTTCTGGCCAGCCAAATGTCGCAGCCGAACAGGCCGAACACTCAGTTCCACACACCACTACGGACTCCAGAAAAGAGGAGACAGCCATGTCCGCAGGAAAGCAGCTTGCACCCCCACACACTGATCAACAACCACGCACGCGTTGCTGGGAAACAACTTCCAAGCAGCGACCAAGACAGCCGACGACAGCCTCTACTACAGGTTTCAGCAAACGTCCGGCAGAAAGTTCTGGCCAGCCAAATGTCGCAGCCGAACAGGCCGAACACTCAGTTCCACGCACCAGTACGGACTCCAGAAAAGAGGAGACAGCCATATCAGCAGGAAAGCAGCTTGCACCCCCACACACTGATCAACAACCACGCACATATTGCCGGGAAAGAACTTCCAAGCAGCCACCAAGACAGCCGACGACAGCCTCTACGACAGGTTTCAGCAAATGTCCGGCAGAAAGTTCTGGCCAGCCAAATGTCGCAGCCGAACAGGCCGAACACTCAGTTCCACGCACCAGTACGGACTCCAGAAAAGAGGAGACAGCCATATCAGCAGGAAAGCAGCTTGCACCCCCACACACTGATCAACAACCACGCACATATTGCCGGGAAAGAACTTCCAAGCAGCCACCAAGACAGCCGACGACAGCCTCTACGACAGGTTTCAGCAAATGTCCGGCAGAAAGTTCTGGCCAGCCAAATGTCGCAGCCGAACAGGCCGAACACTCAGTTCCACGCACCAGTACGGACTCCAGAAAAGAGGAGACAGCCATATCAGCAGGAAAGCAGCTTGCACCCCCACACACTGATCAACAACCACGCACACGTTGCTGGGAAAGAACTTCCAAGCAGCCACCAAGACAGCCGACGACAGCCTCTATGACAGGTTTCAGCAAATGTCCGGCAGAAAGTTCTGGCCAGCCAAATGTCGCAGCCGAACAGGCCGAACACTCAATTCCACGCACCAGTACGGACTCCCGAAAAGAGGAGACAGCCATATCAGCAGGAAAACAGCTTGCACCCCCACACACTGATCAACAACCACGCACACGTTGCTGGGAAAGAACTTCCAAGCAGCCACCAAGACAGCCGACGACAGCCTCTATGACAGGTTTCAGAAAATGTCCGGCAGAAAGTTCAGGCCAGCCAAATGTCGCAGCCGAACAGGCCGAACACTCAGTTCCACGCAGCAGTACAAACTCCAGAAAAGAGGAGAAAGCCATGTCCACACGAAAGCAGCTTCCACCAACACACACTGATCAGCAACAATGCACGCGTTGCTGGGAAAGGACTTCCAAGCAGCCACCAAGACAGCCGACGACAGCCTCTACGACAGGTTTCAGCAAATGTCCGGCAGAAAGTTCGGCCAGGCAAATGTCGCAGCCGAACAGGCCAAACACTCAGTTCCGTGCACGAGTACGGACTACAGAAAAGAGGAGACAGCCATGTCCGCAGAAAAGCAGCTTGTTCCCCCACACACTGATCAACAACCACGCACGCGTTGCTGGGAAAGAACTTCCAAGCAGCCACCAAGACAGCCGACGACAGCCTCTACGACAGGTTTCAGCAAACGTCCGGCAGAAAGTTCTGGCCAGCCAAATGTCGCAGCCAAACAGGCCGAACACTCAGTTCTACACACCACTACGGACTCCAGAAAAGAGGAGACAGCCATGTCAGCAGGAAAGCAGCTTGCACTCCCACACACTGATCAACAACCACGCACGCGTTGCTGGGAAAGAACTTCCAAGCAGCCACCAAGACAGCCGACGACAGCCTCTACGACAGGTTTCAGCAAATGTCCGGCAGAAAGTTCTGGCCAGCCAAATGTCGCAGCCGAACAGGCCGAACACTCAGTTCCACACACCACTACGGACTCCAGAAAAGAGGAGACAGCCATGTCCGCAGGAAAGCAGCTTGCACCCCCACACACTGATCAACAACCACGCACGCGTTGCTGGGAAAGAACTTCCAAGCAGCCACCAAGACAGCCGACGACAGCCTCTACTACAGGTTTCAGCAAACGTCCGGCAGAAAGTTCTGGCCAGCCAAATGTCGCAGCCGAACAGGCCGAACACTCAGTTCCACACACCACTACGGACTCCAGAAAAGAGGAGACAGCCATGTCCGCAGGAAAGCAGCTTGCACCCCCACACACTGATCAACAACCACTCACGCGTTGCTGGGAAAGAACTTCCAAGCAGCCACCAAGACAGCCGACGACAGCCTCTACGACAGGTTTCAGCAAATGTCCGGCAGAAAGTTCTGGCCAGCCAAATGTCGCAGCCGAACAGGCCGAACACTCAGTTCCACACACCACTACGGACTCCAGAAAAGAGGAGACAGCCACGTCAGCAGGAAAGCAGCTTGCACCCCCACACACTGATCAACAATCACGCACGGGTTGCTGGGAAAGAACCTTCCAAGCTGCCACCAAGACCGCCGACGACAGCCTCTACGACAGGTTTCAGCAAACGTCCGGCAGAAAGTTCTGGCCAGCCAAATGTCGCAGCCGAACAGGCCGAACACTCAGTTCCACGCACCAGTACGGACTCCAGAAAAGAGGAGACAGCCATATCAGCAAAAAAGCAGCTTGCACCCCCACACACTAATCAACAACCACGCACGCGTTGCTGGGAAAGAACTTCCAAGCAGCCACCAAGACAGCCGACGACAGCCTCTACGAAAGGTTTCAGCAAATGTCCGGCAGAAAGTTCTGGCCAGCCAAATGTCGCAGCCGAACAGGCCGAACACTCAGTTCCATGCACCAGTACGGACTCAAGAAAAGAGGAGACAGCCATGTCCGCAGGAAAGCAGCTTGCACCCCCACACACTGATCAACAACCACGCACGCGTTGCTGGGAAAGAACTTCTAATCAGCCACCAAGACAGCTGACGACAGCCTCTACGACAGGTTTCAGCAAAAGTCCGGCAGAAATTTCCGGCCAGCCAAATGTCGAGGCCGAACAGGCCGAACACTCAGTTCCACGCACCAGTACGGACTTGAGAAAAGAGGAGACAGTCATGTCCGCAGGAATGCAGCTTGCACTCACACACACTGATCAACAACCACGCACGCGTTGCTGGGAAAGAACTTCCAAGCAGCGACCAAGACAGCCGACGACAGCCTCTACTACAAGTTTCAGCAAATGTCCGGCAGAAAGTTCCGGCCAGCCAAATGTCGCAGCCGAACAGTCCGAACACTCAGTTCCATGCACCAGTACGGACTCCAGGAAAGAGGAGACAGCCATGTCCGCAGAAAAGCAGCTTGTACCCCCACACACTGATCAACAACCACGCACGCGTTGCCGGGAGAGAACTTCCAAGCAGCGACCAAGACAGCCGACGACAGCCTCTACTACAAGTTTCAGCAAATGTGCGGCAGAAAGTTCCGGCCAGCCAAATGTCGCAGCAGAACAGGCCGAACACTCAGTTCCACGCACCAGTACGGACTTGAGAAAAGAGGAGACAGCCATGTCCGCAGGAAAGCAGCTTGCACCCCCACACACTGATCAACAACCACGCACGCGTTGCCGGGAAAGAACTTCCGAGCAGCCAGCAAGACAGCCGACGACAGCCTCTACGACAAGTTTCAGCAAATGTCCGGCAGAAAGTTCCGGCCAGCCAAATGTCACAGCCGAACAGGCCGAACACTCAGTTCCACGCACCAGTACGGACTTGAGAAAGAGGAGACAGCCATGTCCGCAGGAAAGCAGCTTGCACTCACACACACTGATCAGCAACAACGCACGCGTTGCTGGGAAAGAACTTCCAAGCAGCCACCAAGACAGCCGACGACAGCCTCTACGACAGGTTTCAGCAAATGTCCGGCAGAAAGTTCTGGCCAGCCAAATGTCGCAGCCGAACAGGCCAAACACTCAGTTCCACGCACCAGTACAGACTCGAGAAAAGGGGATACAGCCATGTCCGCAGGAAAGCAGCTTGTACCCCCACACACTGATCAACAACCACGCACGCGTTGCTGGGAAAGAACTTCCAAGCAGCCACCAGGACAGCCGACGACAGCCTCTACGACAAGTTTCAGCAAATGTCCTTCAGAAAGTTCCGGCCAGCCAAATGTCGCAGCCGAACAGGCCTAACACTCAGTTCCACGCACCAGTACGGACTTGAGAAAAGAGGAGACAGCCATGTCCGCAGGAAAGCAGCTTGCACTCACACACACTGATCAACAACCACGCACATATTACCGGGAAAGAACTTCCTAGCAGCCACCAAGACTGCCGACGACAGCCTCTACGACAAGTTTCAGCAAATGTCCGGCATAAAGTTCTGGCCAGCCAAATGTCGCAGCCGAACAGGCCGAACACTCAGTTCCACGCACCACTACGGACTCCAGAAAAGAGGAGACAGCCATGTCAGCAGGAAAGCAGCTTGCACCCACACACACTGATCAACAACCACGCACGAGTTGCTGGGAAAGAACTTCCAAGCTGCCACCAAGACCGCCGACGACAGCCTCTACGACAGGTTTCAGCAGATGTCCGGCAGAAAGTTCTGGCCAGCCAAATGTCGCAGCCGAACAGGGCGAACACTCAGTTCCACGCACCACTACGGACTCCAGAAAAGAGGAGACAGCCATGCCAGCAGGAAAGCCGCTTGCACCCCCACACACTGATCAACAACCACGCACGCGTTGCCGGGAGAGAACTTCAAAGCAGCCACCAAGACAGCCGACGACAGCCTCTACGACAGGTTTCAGCAAATGTCCGGCAGAAAGTTCTGGCCAGCCAAATGTCGCAGCCGAACAGGCCGAACACTCAGTTCCACGCACCAGTACGGACTCCAGAAAAGAGGAGACAGCCATGTCAGCAGGAAAGCAGCTTGCACCCTCGCACACTGATCAACAACTACGCACGAGTTGCTGGGAAAGAACTTCCAAGCTGCCACCAAGACCGCCGACGACAGCCTCTACGACAGGTTTCAGCAAATGTCCGGCAGAAAGTTCTGGCCAGCCAAATGTCGCAGCCGAACAGGCCGAAAACTCAGTTCCACGCACCAGTACGGACTTGAGAAAAGAGGAGACAGTCATGTCCGCAGGAAAGCAGCTTGCACTCTCACACACTGATGAGCAACAATGCACGCGTTGCTGGGAAAGAACTTCCAAGCAGCCACCAAGACAGCCGACGACAGCCTCTACGACAGGTTTCAGCAAATGTCCGGCAGAAAGTTCCGGCCAGGCAAATGTCGCAGCCGAACAGGCCAAACACTCAGTTCCACGCACCAGTACGGACTTGAGAAAAGAGGAGACAGTCATGTCCGCAGGAAAGCAGCTTGCACTCACACACATTAATCAGCAACAATGCACGCGTTGCTGGGAAACAACTTCCAAGCAGCCACCAAGACAGCGGACGACAGCCTCTACGACAGGTTTCAGCAAATGTCCGGCAGAAAGTTCTGGCCAGCCAAATGTCGCAGCCGAACAGGGCGAACACTCAGTTCCACGCACCACTACGGACTCCAGAAAAGAGGAGACAGCCATGCCAGCAGGAAAGCAGCTTGCACCCCCACACACTGATCAACAACCACGCACGCGTTGCCGGGAGAGAACTTCCAAGCAGCCACCAAGACAGCCGACTACAGCCTCTACGACAGGTTTTAGCAAATGTCCGGCAGAAAGTTCTGGCCAGCCAAATGTCGCAGCCGAACAGGCCGAACACTCAGTTCCACGCACCAGTACGGACTCCAGAAAAGAGGAGACAGCCATGTCAGCAGGAAAGCAGCTTGCACCCTCGCACACTGATCAACAACTACGCACGAGTTGCTGGGTAAGAACTTCCAAGCTGCCACCAAGACCGCCGACGACAGCCTCTACGACAGGTTTCAGCAAATGTCCGGCAGAAAGTTCTGGCCAGCCAAATGTCGCAGCCGAACAGGCCGAACACTCAGTTCCACGCACCAGTACGGACTTGAGAAAAGAGGAGACAGTCATGTCCGCAGGAAAGCAGCTTGCACTCTCACACACTGATGAGCAACAATGCACGCGTTGCTGGGAAAGAACTTACAAGCAGCCACCAAGACAGCCGACGACAGCCTCTACGACAGGTTTCAGCAAATGTCCGGCAGAAAGTTCTGGCCAGCCAAATGTCGTAGCCGAACAGGCCAAACACTCAGTTCCACGCACCAGTACAGACTCGAGAAAAGGGGATACAGCCATGTCCGCAGGAAAGCAGCTTGTACCCCCACACACTGATCAACAACCACGCACGCGTTGCTGGGAAAGAACTTCCAAGCAGCCACCAGGACAGCCGACGACAGCCTCTACGACAAGTTTCAGCAAATGTCCTTCAGAAAGTTCCGGCCAGCCAAATGTCGCAGCCGAACAGGCCTAACACTCAGTTCCACGCACCAGTACGGACTTGAGAAAAGAGGAGACAGCCATGTCCGCAGGAAAGCAGCTTGCACTCACACACACTGATCAACAACCACGCACATATTGCCGGGAAAGAACTTCCAAGCAGCCACCAAGACTGCCGACGACAGCCTCTACGACAAGTTTCAGCAAATGTCCGGCATAAAGTTCTGGCCAGCCAAATGTCGCAGCCGAACAGGCCGAACACTCAGTTCCACGCACCACTACGGACTCCAGAAAAGAGGAGACAGCCATGTCAGCAGGAAAGCAGCTTGCACCCTCGCACACTGATCAACAACTACGCACGAGTTGCTGGGAAAGAACTTCCAAGCTGCCACCAAGACCGCCGACGACAGCCTCTACGACAGGTTTCAGCAAATGTCCGGCAGAAAGTTCTGGCCAGCCAAATGTCGCAGCCGAACAGGCCGAACACTCAGTTCCACGCACCAGTACAAACTCCAGAAAAGAGGAGAAAGCCATGTCAACACGAAAGCAGCTTGCACCCCCACACACTGATCAACAACCACGCACGCGTTGCTCGGAAAGAACTTCCAAGCTGCCACCAAGACCGCCGACGACAGCCTCTACGACAGGTTGTAGCAAATGTCCGGCAGAAAGTTCCGGCCAGCCAAATGTCGAGGCCGAACAGGCCGAACACTCAGTTCAAAGCACCAGTACGGGCTTGAGAAAAGAGGAGACAGCCATGTCCGCAGGAAAGCAGCTTGCACTCACACACACTGATCAGCAACAATGCACGCGTTGCTGGGAAAGAACTTCCAAGCAGCCACCAAGACAGCCGACGACAGCCTCTACGACAGGTTTCAGCAGATGTCCGGCAGAAAGTTCCTACGGACTCCAGAAAAGAGGAGAAAACCATGTCCACACGAAAGCAGCTTGCACCCCCACACACTGATCAGCAACAATGCACGCGTTGCTGGGAAAGAACTTCCAAGCAGCCACCAAGACAGCCGACGCCAGCCTGTACGACAGGCTTCAGCAAATGTCCGGCAGAAAGTTCTGGCCAGCCAAATGTCGCAGCCGAACAGGCCGAACACTCAGTTCCACGCACCAGTACAAACTCCAGAAAAGAGGAGAAAGCCATGTCCACACGAAAGCAGCTTGCACCCCCCCACACTGATCAGCAACAATGCACCCGTTGCCGGGAGAGAACTTCCAAGCAGCCACCAAGACAGCCAACGACAGCCTCTACGACAGGTTTCAGCAAATGTCCGCCAGAAAGTTCCGGCCAGCCAAATGTCGCAGCCGAACAGGCCGAACACTCAGTTCCACGCACCAGTACGGACTTGAGAAAAGAGGAGACAGCCATGTCCGCAGGAAAGCAGCTTGCACTCACACACAGTGATCAGCAACAATGCACGCGTTGCTGGGAAAGAACTTCCAAGCAGCCACCAAGACCGCCGACGACAGCCTCTACGACAGGTTTCAGCAGATGTCCGGCAGAAAGGTCTGGCCAGCCAAATGTCGCAGCCAAACAGGGCGAACACTCAGTTCCAGGCACCACTACGTACTCCAGAAAAGAGGAGACAGCAATGCCAGCAGGAAAGCAGCTTGCACCCCCACACACTGATCAACAACCACGCACGCGTTGCCGGGAGAGAACTTCCAAGCAGCCACCAAGACAGCCGACGACAGCCTCTACGACAGGTTTCAGCAAATGTCCGGCAGAAAGTTCTGGCCAGCCAAATGTCGCAGCCGAACAGGCCGAACACTCAGTTCCACGCACCAGTACGGACTACAGAAAGCAGGGAAGCAGCTTGCACACCCACACACTGATCAACAACCACGCACGCGTTGCTGGGAAAGAACTTCCAAGCTGCCACCAAGACCGCCGACGACAGCCTCTACGACAGGTTTTAGCAAATGTCCGGCAGAAAGTTCCGGCCAGCCAAATGTCGAGGCCGAACAGGCCGAACACTCAGTTCAAAGCACCAGTACGGACTTGAGAAAAGAGGAGACAGCCATGTCCGCAGGAAAGCAGCTTGCACTCACACACACAGATCAGCAACAATGCACGCGTTGCTGGGAAAGAACTTCCAAGCAGCCACCAAGACAGCCGACGACAGCCTCTACGACAGGTTTCAGCAGATGTCCGACAGAAAGTTCCTACGGTCTTCAGAAAAGAGGAGAAAGCCATGTCCACACGAAAGCAGCTTGCACCCCCACACACTGATCAGCAACAATGCACGCGTTGCTGGGAAAGAACTTCCAAGCAGCCACCAAGACAGCCGACGACAGCCTCTACGACAGGTTCCAGCAGATGTCCGGCAGAAAGTTCCTACGGACTTCAGAAAAGAGGAGAAAGCCATGTCCACACGAAAGCAGCTTGCACTCTCACACACTGATCAGCAACAATGCACGCGTTGCTGGGAAAGAACTTCCAAGCAGCCACCAAGACAGCCGACGCCAGCCTCTACGACAGGCTTCAGCAAATGTCCGGCAGAAAGTTCCGGACAGGCAAATGTCGCAGCCGAACAGGCCGAACACTCATTTCCAAGCAACAGTACGGACTCGATAAAAGAGGAGACAGCCATGTCCACACGAAAGCAGCTTGCACTCACACACACTGATCAACAACCACGCACATATTGCCGGGAAAGAACTTCCAAGCAGCCACCAAGACAGCCGACGACAGCCTCTACGACAAGTTTCAGCAAATGTCCGGCAGAAAGTTCTGGCCAGCCAAATGTCGCAGCCGAACAGGCCGAACACTCAGTTCCACGCACCAGTACGGACTCCAGAAAAGAGGAGACAGCCATATCAGCAGGAAAGCAGCTTGCACCCCCACACACTGATCAACAACCACGCACATATTGCCGGGAAAGAACTTCCAACCAGCCACCAAGACAGCCGACGACAGCCTCTACGACAGGTTTCAGCAAATGTCCGGCAGAAAGTTCTGGCCAGCCAAATGTCGCAGCCGAACAGGCCGAACACTCAGTTCCACGCAGCAGTACAAACTCCAGAAAAGAGGAGAAAGCCATGTCCACACGAAAGCAGCTTCCACCAACACACACTGATCAGCAACAATGCACGCGTTGCTGGGAAAGGACTTCCAAGCAGCCACCAAGACAGCCGACGACAGCCTCTAGAACAGGTTTCAGCAAATGTCCGGCAGAAAATTCGGCCAGCCAAATGTCGCAGCCGAACAGGCCAAACACTCAGTTCCGTGCACGAGTACGGACTGCAGAATAGAGGAGACAGCCATGTCCGCAGAAAAGCAGCTTGTACCCCCACACACTGATCAACAACCACGCACGCGTTGCTGGGAAAGAACTTCCAAGCAGCCACCAAGACAGCCGACGACAGCCTCTACGACAGGTTTCAGCAAACGTCCGGCAGAAAGTTCTGGCCAGCCAAATGTCGAAGCCGAACCGGCCGAACACTCAGTTCCACACACCACTACGGACTCCAGAAAAGAGGAGACAGCCATGTCCGCAGGAAAGCAGCTTGCACCCCCACACACTGATCAACAACCACGCACGCGTTGCTGGGAAAGAACTTCCAAGCAGCCACCAAGGCAGCCGACGACAGCCTCTACGACAGGCTTCAGCAAATGTCCGGCAGAAAGTTCTGGCCAGCCAAATGTCGAAGCCGAACAGGCCGAACACTCAGTTCCACACACCACTACGGACTCCAGAAAAGAGGAGACAGACATGTCAGCAGGAAAGCAGCTTGCACCCTCACACACTGATCAACAACCACGCACGCGTTGCTGGGAAAGAACTTCAAAGCAGCGACCAAGACAGCCGACGACAGCCTCTAATACAAGTTTCAGCAAATGTCAGGCAGAACGTTCCGGCCAGCCAAATGTCGCAGCCGAACAGGCCGAACACTCAGTTCCACGCACCAGTACGGACTTGAGAAAAGAGGAGACAGTCATGTCCGCAGGAAAGCAGCTTGCACTCACACACACTGATCAGCAACAATGCACGCGTTGCTGGGAAAGAACTTCCAAGCAGCGACCAAGACAGCCGACGACAGCCTCTACTACAAGTTTCAGCATATGTCCGGCAGAAAGTTCCGGCCAGCCAAATGTCGCAGCCGAACAGGCCGAACACTCAGTTCCACGCACCAGTACGGACTTGAGAAAAGAGGAGACAGTCATGTCCACAGGAAAGCAGCTTGCACTCACACACACTGATCAGCAGCAATGCACGCGTTGCTGGGAAAGAACTTCCAAGCAGCGACCAAGACAGCCGACGACAGCCTCTACTACAAGTTTCAGCAAATGTCCGGCAGAAAGTTCCGGCCAGCCAATTGTCGCAGACGAACAGGCCGAACACTCAGTTCCACGCACCAGTACGGACTTGAGAAAAGAGGAGACAACCATGTCCGCAGGAAAGCAGCTGGCACTCACACACATTAATCAGCAACAATGCACGCGTTGCTGGGAAACAACTTCCAAGCAGCCACCAAGACAGCGGACGACAGCCTCTACGACAGGTTTCAGCAAATGTCCGGCAGAAAGTTCTGGCCAGCCAAATGTCGCAGCCGAACAGTCCGAACACTCAGTTCCATGCACCAGTACGGACTCCAGAAAAGAGGAGACAGCCATGTCCGCAGAAAAGCAGCTTGTACCCCCACACACTGATCAACAACCACGCACGCGTTGCCGGGAGAGAACTTCCAAGCAGCGACCAAGACAGCCGACGACAGCCTCTACTACAAGTTTCAGCAAATGTCCGGCAGAAAGTTCCGGCCAGCCAAATGTCGCAGCAGAACAGGCCGAACACTCAGTTCCACGCACCAGTACGGACTTGAGAAAAGAGGAGACAGCCATGTCCGCAGGAAAGCAGCTTGCACCCCCACACACTGATCAACAACCACGCACGCGTTGCCGGGAAAGAACTTCCAAGCAGCCACCAAGACAGCCGACGACAGCCTCTACGACAAGTTTCAGCAAATGTCCGGCAGAAAGTTCCGGCCAGCCAAATGTCGCAGCCGAACAGGCCGAACACTCAGTTCCACGCACCAGTACAGACTCGAGAAAAGGGGAGACAGCCATGTCCGCAGGAAAGCAGCTTGTACCCCCACACACTGATCAACAACCACGCACGCGTTGCTGGGAAAGAACTTCCAAGCAGCCACCAGGACAGCCGACGACAGCCTCTACGACAAGTTTCAGCAAATGTCCGGCAGAAGGTTCCGGCCAGCCAAATGTTGCAGCAGAACAGGCCGAACACTCAGTTCCACGAACCAGTCTGGACTTGAGAAAAGAGGAGACAGCCATGTCCGCAGGAAAGCAGGTTGCACCCCCACTCACTGATCAACAACCACGCACGTGTTGCCGGGAAAGAACTTCCAAGCAGCCACCAAGGCAGCCGACGACAGCCTCTATAACAGGTTTCAGCAAATGTCCGGCAGAGAGTTCTGGCCAGCCGAAAACAACAAACGAGGGAAAGATAAGGAGTTACTGCATATGGAGGAGTGGAAAGGCAACATGGCCGGACTTGGAGGGCAAAGGAAGACACTGTTGGGACCCATGAACATCTGAGATCTGCAATCTCTTGACTGTAGTGTCCTGGCCATCGGTTCTAAAAATGCCTAGGGCAGATGGTTTCATCGGAACATCAAAAAAGTTCCTAGCATTTGTTAATGAAGCGACTTCGCACGTGCTTTGAGACACCTCCAAAACGATGACTGGGGATTTCCTGATCAGGTAGCAGTCTCCTTTGTTGATGAAGTGGGGGACTCGTTTTGCAACAGAGAAGCATGTTGCTCCCGCATGTTCAGAAATCCTGCGGCTAACTTGCGCCAAAGGGTTGCTATGTGTTCGCAGCAGGGGCTTGAGTTTTCCGAGAAAACTCTCGAAAGGGAATGCACTAAATGCGTGAAGCGGTCTATGGACAAGGCACTCCTCGGCAAGGTGGCTCAATGTGTGTACATTGTAGGTTAAAAACCGTGCTCCGTAAAGTCCTACGGTGCCATACTCCTGCACAAAAAAACGAAGCAGGTCTCTGGCATAGGCGTTATGCTAAACGTGGTGAGCTGGTGATGCCAGAATTCTTATGGCCACATGCAAAAAGAGAAAATGTTCGTACTGGTGATCTGGAAGCAGGCCCCTCAGAACAACAGGTCCAACATACAAGAGGAAGGTCCGAAATTCTGTTGCCTTCTACCGGTCGACCTCGTCCACACCTCTGGGCTTCCGTTGGAAGTGTCGGGGGAATACTTTGGCACACGACTTTAGTCTTCTGTTGAGTTTTTCTTTCTGCGTAGTCCTCAACGATCCACGCCCCCTAACCCACGTTTGAAGCAGGCGGCGCATCACACCTAGACACACTAGATGCATGTAGTCTAGGGGAAAAAGTGAAATGATATCATTTTTCAGCAGAGTGAACGGCGAATCACCCACGTGGTGCAATGTGTCCTCTTGGTTATGAAATGACTTGTCAGTTCGTTTTGGTGCTTCAAGTTCCGGGAATGTCATCCTTCCCTCAATGTGCCGACCATTCTGGCAGCACCTCTCACAGCCATGATACCCAGTATGGCCCTTGACCTTCTTAACAAAGCTCCTTGCAGGAGCATCGCATATGACGGCTGTTAAATGGACGGTTAGGCACGAACCTTTGTAAACGAAGCCGTTGGCTGTCATCTCTTGAATTTCCTTCAAGAAGGGGTCAAGAAAACTTGAGAGGTCTGGAGGCTTGCCGCTGTCGCAAAACATACTGACAACAAAAGGGGTGCTTTCACCACAGTTTGTCAGGCGACAAAGGATTGGCCAAAATCCAATGTTTCAACTCTTATAAAGAGGGAGCCCATCAATGTTTGCTTGGAGGAGAAGCTCCTGTGGCACTGTTTTCCCTTGCAGGGCTTGCTCGATACCTTTCTTCAGCCCAAAATAAATAAAAGTTCCATCCTGCTCCAGCTGGGCCTTCCTCTCGGTGCCGAGAATAGTTCGGGCATCTTTAGGGACGTCGTGGCCGAGTCTCCTTAACGCAGCAGCGGTCTCATTCAGTGCTTCATGTGTGAAGTTGAAACGACGCGCTAAGATAGCCAGTTCCTCCGTGGCCGTGCACGGACAGTCTTCCGAGGTAGCTCGGCTGACCTCGAAACTTGCGTTGCATGGCTCGTCTTCAGATGCAAGCGCGTCTGCTGGGTCGCAGCCTGTCGCAGGGTCAGCTCCACTTCCGTCAGTTGTGCTGCTTTCACAAGAGCCGGGGCAAGGTTCGTCATCGCTTCAAGCGCTGCTTGTTGCGTCCCTTGAAGAGTCGCTTGAAGCGGCGTCGTTGGTGGACCTTCCGGCGGCGGCCGTAGCGTTTGCGGCCGCAATCCTACTTGCGATTTCATCAAATTCCTTTCGCAGTGTTCGTGGCTTTTTCCACCTCGAACTCATGCTGATCAGCTTGGTGAGGGGAACAAACGAGTCAAGTAAATAAAAAGAAAAGCGGTCACCCGTAAAATAAAAGGAGCGCAGGGCCTGCGTGGGCCTGCGGAAATGACGAGGGGTCGGGGGCGCGGGAAGGCACCTGAAGGAAAGAGTTCAGAACATACAGTACTCGAGAGGCTAGGCCGCGAGCGGCTGACAACGAGGCATTGTAGTGAGCCACTGATCAGTGTAGTGAGCATCTGATCACGTATAGGTGCCTCCAACCGAGTAAAGCCAAGACAGAGCCACCACCAGCCACGAGTAGCCTGTGCCGCTGTACCAGCTGTGCCGCTTATGCCCTTCTTGAGATTCCTCCTGAACGGTGACTTCTGGGCACAACAGCTACAGAATTTTTCGTCGTTTTCCTATAGTAAAATTAAAGCTTCTGTCTTGCACATAATTTTACAAGAGCATGAGCAACTCAATGTCGAGCAAGCGGTGCTGCTCTGTCGGGTGCTTACAGCGTCTACGTTAAAGAAGTGGTTTATTAAATCGGTCGTAATTTCATCGCTATGCAGCAGGGTCCTTCAACCCTGACTTTGGGCCTTGGGGTGGGTGGCCGTCCTGGCTACGCGGTCGCTCCAGTGCGAGCTTCCTACCTTCGATAGCAATCGGGCGTTTAGCGAGCCTCGAGCGTGAAAGAACTCCCTGCCGTTGTAGAAGTTGCTAGCGGGAGCACGTGAAAATCACTTTTTTTTTATTTATATTGTCTCACTTTCGTTAGAGGACGTGAGAATGAACCCCAAGTTGGAGCCACACGCTCGAGCCACCAGCTTTAGCAGTATTGTACCGAGGTTGTACCGATGGCTGTACTATCAGTGAGTGGGGCACAAGCGAACGCGAGCACTTCGCTTGAAAAGATGCACCGATGACATGATTGCTTGCTTTATCACGCAAGCCAAAGGACCGTGTTTTTCAGCCCAGGTAAATAAACCATAAATCACAGAAAGCTCAAACTTTACGAGAATGTACGCTAGCGGTTGGGATATAACGCGGAAGTTTGACAACATAACATTGCTTGGATCGGGTCACATAAGCCTAATATGTGGGCGCCAGCTGTGGCATCTATTTCCAGCGGGGAAAAAAAAAACTTCTCACCAAGAACGAAAACAATATTCTCTTTCATTGACAAGTTTTTTTTTTTTTTTCTTTGATATGAGTCCCAAAATCGTCCGCAATGTCAAATTCTGTTTTTACGATATTAGGCTTAGGTGGACGTGTCGGCTCGTGGAGAAATTTATTTTCTCTGTCATTTTTATCATTCAGATATCGTAACGTTTTCCAACTTCCGCGTTCTATCCCAACCGCTTGCATCACATTCTCGTGAAGTTTGAGCTTTTCGCGGTGAATATTTAATTTATCCAGGCCGAAAAACACTGTTCTTGTTTCTCGGGTGCTCCCTTACAAGTTCCAAAAACAGTCGCCTGTGACCACTCCTGGCAAAACCTCAAAACAGTGAGCTTTACCTCAATCAAAACACAATAACAATAGACTATAGCACGTTCGTAGTCAAAAATGCTCCCAGCCGTCTTAAAACCCGAGACCGTGAGCTTTGTGAACTTAGTGAACCACCAAACTCCACATAAGGCTCTTTGTCTCTCGTTACAAAAGCCTGAGTTTGTCATATGGGTGAGGCTTGAGCGCAGGATCCCTGGGCTTTGTTTAAGCAGAATGGCTGCCATGTGCTAAAGTGTGCTAACCTATGACAATACAATCCGCTGGGTACCTCAGCAGTTCTAATTTCAGCTGTGATACATCTTCGGTTTCTCTCAATAAAATGGCATCAAAGCAGTGCCATTGAGCATAGAAGATCTCGAATCCCAGACAGGAACTCACGGGACAAAAGCTCACCGGATAGACGCTCCCCCCACCTCTTCCCACTTTGTAGATCGAACGCTGCAGAGGAGGCGACCTCCCCTCCACCATTCGCTCCACTAAAGAGGAAAGGGGTGGGAGGAGCTTCCGCTTCGTTCTTGACCTGTCACCGGCTATAGGCTCATCACTCCAACATTGTTGTAGTTCTTTCGACGAATATTTTTTACATGAACGGGCCGCTTCAACAAGTTTCCCGTTCGACTAATTCGCCTAGTGCGAACTGTCTTATTCGACGAATTGTGCGTCTACCAGTTGTCTGTCGGCGAATGGGCTTTTGACGAATGGTCCTAGACCCTGCCTCTTATGGGCTTTTGACGAATGGTCCTAGACCCTGCCTCTTATGCCTAGTTTTGACAGTCATGTTTAGTGCTATTGAAATGACTGCAATGGTAGAGGCGTTGGTTCGCCGTTGAGAATAAAGTAGCTTCGTGAAGTAATCACGAGTGATATGGTTGTCCAGGTTGCCTCAATCGACGTTCGCTGCGCTATGCCCGCAACCGACGCAAATGTCTGAACTAGTAGCAAGACCTGCATTCAACAGTGAAATGTGCAAAACAATATTTTCGTTTCACGCCCCTCGATGGTTCGCGTTTGAATTTCATCAATTCAAACGTTGCGTTGTGCTTGTTAACAACAGGGGTGGATCCAGAACTCCCTTTTGGGGGGGGGGGGGCACAAAATTTGTAAGGATACTATTCTCCCATTCTTTCGTCTGCGCACCGGGGGGGTTCAACTATGTAAAATTGCCTTCCTAGATGAGGTGAAAGGGGAGGGGGGAGTAGACTGTCTGGGGGGTGGCCGCCCCCGTCGCCCCCCCCCCCTGGATCCGCCCCTGGTTAACGCGGCCACCAGATGCTACCCAGGCAGCACACGATATTGGGCCAACATTGGAATTGATGGGACAAAGAATGGCCCAAAGAATGGCCCAACAATGGCCCAACTGAGCCATGTGTTTACCAATATTGGAATTACCTGGGCCAATAATGGACTATCATAGCCAATGTTTTTCCAATATTGGTGATGCACTGGAATAAGCTGTCCAATATTGGACTGTGAAAGCCAATGGCTTGCCAATATTGGATAAATGCTGGCATAACCTGTCCAATATTGGACTGTCAAAGCCAATGGTTTTCCAATATTGGATATATGCTGGCATAAGTTATCCAATATTGGACTGCCAAAGCCAATGGCTTTCCAATATTGGATATATACTGGCATAACCTGTCCAATATTGGACTGTCAAAGTCAATTGTTTTCCAATATTGGATATATGCCGGCATAAGTTATCCAATATTGGACTGTCAAAGCCGATAGGTTTCCGATATTGGATATATGCTGGCATAAACTGTACAATATTGGACTGTCAGAGCCAATGGCTTTCCAATATTGGATACATGCCAGCATTAGCTGTCCAATATTGGACTGTCAAAGCCAAGAGCTTTCCTATATTGGATATACGCCGGCATAACCTGTACAATATTGGACTTTCAGAGCCAATGTGTTTTCCGATATTGAATATACGTTGGCTTAAGCTGGTTAATATTAAACTGTCAAAGCCAAGAGTTTTCTAATATTGGTGATGTCTTGGTATAGGCATGTCAATATTGGTACCGCCATAACCAATGGCTTATCGATATTTACGTCGCCTAGGCTATAGACCCGCGAACCTCTTTTTTGCATTGCAGAAATAGGAAATTGGAAAAGAGTCATTCATGAGCTCGCTCGGGCGAAAATTTTATTTAGCCAACTTCATGGGGCGTACGTCGCCGGCGCTTTATAACCGCGATCACAAATACGTCCTTAGCTGCCTATAGGACTATTGCAGTTTTTTTGCCGGCTGCTCTCCATTCGCATTGCCTTACCTCGGCGTTGACAACTCCGTTTTTTTAGATTTAAGTATTTTTGTCTTTTCCAATATATTTTTTATATATACGTAGCGTTAACGTCTTCTCTTTGTCCGTGCCCCTGTCATGTTTGTATTTCTTTCTGCGTGCTCTATTTTTTTATATCTAATGATTCGGTGCATATTTAGTCATTGTCGACGCAGGTGTCAACAAACATAAAGCCGCCGCCTACGCCGCAACCGAAGTGACTCTCAGTTTTACGAGAGTATATCGCGATATAAAGTCATATATTAAACTCAAGTGAAGTCTCGAGAGGGTTGCTTCGACTGCCAGTGCACATGTCATCAGGGTAGGCAGAGCAACGACGTAGCTATCGCGACGCGAGAGCACACTGCGCCTCGATCTGGCCGGCCGCGCTCGCTCTGCGGAAATGTGAGCGTGGGACTCTCGAGCCCCGTTAGCTTACTGAAGCTGCTAGACCCTACTTTGTTGTCATGAATAATTTGCCCTTCGAACGGTCGCGAAGCCGTTGCGCTCGGAGTACCCTACCCAGCATCTTTCAGAAACCGTTCGCGCAGCATCGCAACCTTCGTCTGCGAGCGTCGGCGATTCATCGTGTGTTGAAATTCGGACGATGTGCTGTTCGGGGTGTCTTTTATGTGTAACTCTTTCGTAAAACAATTTGAAGTTTAAAAACGCGAACCTAACAGCGTACAAACAGTTTTAAATTTATTGATAAAAATATATTTATATACTTATAGATATATTTGTGTACATCGAGCGCAAAAAATAGTCGCGCTTAGTTCTTCATTACATTATATTATATATTTATATATTATTATATTTACGTTATACGACGTAAAACATACTGTCTTCAAACTTGCCCCGTTTAGAACCACTTTTGGGCTGAGAGCTTGCTTAGAAGTTCAAAAGCTGACCTTCAAAGAGCTGTCCTGTTAAATCGGTATTGACAGCAGGGTAGACGCTATGCGTGTTTAAGGCCAATCGTGTCTCCGGTTAGGGTCACTTGACTACGGTCTCGAAGCTGGTGATAAGGCAGAGCACGGAACCTGCCTAAAGCCCAAGGTCACGCATAACATCTACTGCACTATCAACCTTGGGTAGAAGTGACAAATTCTCTCGCTGCGTTCATTGTTGAGATGCCCCTGAAGATTAGCCTTTTGTAAGCGCACCCCACCCCGGTTCTGGCCTGCTTGCTTTGTCCTCCTTCTCTTTTTTTCTCTCTCCCTAAGCTGAAGGCGCGGTAGACGATCCGTACTCGCCGGACCAATGAACCGTACACGTTTTATCGCTTGAGTTCGCTCTCTGTGCGCGGGTAACGGCAGAAGCGTGATCACGTGGTTTGACGGATGACGCATTAGCCGTTGAAAAACTCGGAATGCCTGCGTCGCGAAGACCGGACCTAGTTTCGCGTGTGATGCGGCCTGCGGAGCGCGGGCCCGCTGTGGATTTCGCTTCTGTGGTAAATGGTATCTCGTTCGAAAAGTCCCACCCGTGTCGATTTCTTCATAGAAGCCCAAGACATTCTTGTGAATCGTTTAGTGTTCGGTTCGGCAAATGGCAGCGTGTGCTACATCGTGTTGAATCTTCACGGATCACTTCTTTCTGGTTTTTGTGTTTGAGTGGTTTTTCTGCAGTGCCCGTGTTTACATATATGTCGGATTACATCTTTCAAGTCCGGTATTTTCAAAGTAAGTGCGCTGCAACCTACTTGGTGATCATTGTCCGCTCTTGTATGGGTAATCTTCCGGATAACCTCTAGAATTGGGCAGGGCCTATCTTCTGGCAGCCGGGAGAATAAGTTTCCCGCAATCTTACCGACAGTCGCCTGCCATTATCTGTCTGAAATAATGTCACAACTGCAGGTAGAATGCTGACTTTTTTATACTCCGTGCGTTTCGCGAAAACACTTTTCGTGGCCACCTTTTCGTCGACATTTTTGTTTCATCGACACGCGTTACGCGAATTGCGCGCTGTAGGGGCATTTCGTCGTGCGTGTATTCCTGAGGCGCAACGTTTCCTTGACATGCGTTACGCGAATTGCACGCTGTAGGGGCATTTCAACGCAAGTGTATTCCTGAGGCGCGTGCTCACCGAACCAGCCCACCCTTTCACGCCGCTTCATGCCAAGTCTGAAGCGGTTCATTGCAAAAAAAAAAAAAAAAAAAGAAAAGAGGGGAAAAGACGTATTTTGAGTTTTTTTTTATGAAACATCGCGTGTTGATGAAACGATCTGTCTATGAAATGTCGTTCGATGAACTGATTGCACCGCCAATGAAGGGCGAATAGCGGTAGAATTTTGGGGAAAAAATTCTTCCAGCTGCCGGGAGACTGGACACTACCCAAGAATTACCCCGGTTTGTGTTTGCTTTGCAATCTTCTTAGTTGTATCACAGTTGAATAGTACCTCTTCACATATTCCAAATTGCTGATTTTGTGCTTGTCTACAGAATAAGCTGTGTGTAATAAACTTTTTGAAGATTTTAAAACAATCCCTTGTGTCTGTTTACCTTCCTTTTTGCAAACAACTTGGTGAATGCACTTGCAAAGAGCTGGGCGAGTGCAACGATGGCCAAAAATCAGCATAACGGCCAACATTGGATCGGGTCGCGCTTCCAGTGTTGTCCAATATTACGCCGGTTTTCGCCAATGTGGGAGCACCTTGGCTGGAACCATGGTTTAGCAATGGCCCAACGTTGGCACCAATGATTGGGCCGACATTGGCTGGAACGATGGCTGAACAGTGGCCCAACATTGGCACCGATCACTGGGCCAACGTTGGAAAGGGTAGCGCTTCCAATATTGTCCAATATTGCGGCCAGTCTTTGCCGATGTTAGGCCAATGTCGGACCGACATTGGTGTGCTGCCTGGGTAGGCAGCTCGCACGGTGCGAGCGGTGCGAGAAAACAATGCTCGCCCACTAATCAACGACACCTAATATTTTTTTGTTTTTTGCCAGATGGCGCGAGTTATCGCCCAACGCAATTTACGATTGTTTCCCTACATCCCTAGGTCCCTTTTCTTCCTCGGTTTCCGTGATTCTACAGGTCTGTCCCCGTGCCTCCCGAGTCTTCTTCCGAGCACGACGTACCGCACCGAGCAGCGCATTTTCTTTGTTTAATATTATTTAGATTTCGTAGATTACGTTAGTTTTTACATAGATTATTTCGTTTTGTGTAATTGTATTCTTCATCTGTGTCCCCGTGTTTCCTTCCGAGCACGAGGTTCCGTATTGAGCGACTTTTCTTTGGTTCGTATTATTTAAGTTTCGTAAATTTAGGTTTCTCTTTTTTTTTTTTATCGATTATTTCGTATTGTGTCCCCGTGTCTTCTTTCGGGCACGAGGTTTTGCACTGAGCAGCTTTTATTTGTTTTGTATTTAGACTTCGTAGATTTAGGTTTTTTTTTTAGTACTATCGACTATCGTTTTTGTAACGATTATTTCGTGTTGTGTCCCCGTGTCTTCTGTTCACGAGGTTCCGTAGTGAGCAGGTTTTTATTTTTGTATTTAGATTTCTTAGATTTAGGGATTTATTTTTTTAGTACTTTCGTTTTTCGTATCGATTATTTCGAGCGGTGTAATTCTCTTTTTGCTGCGACGGCGCAACAAACTCAACGTCGACGATGTCCTGGCAGCCCGGGTAAGTGACCCCTTTATTACTTGACTTTCGAGCACGGCTGAAGTTTTAATGCGGAACTATGCGATTGGGCGTACTGACAGAGCAGAGAGCACAAGAGTTTGTCGAAGTGTGATTGAAACGGCGCAGTGTGTGCGTCACCGCGCTCCGTGCATCTTCGTCTCTTGAGCGCACAACGATGTTGCTGCTCGAGCGACGCTCGTTGAGAGGCTCGCGCGCTCAGTTATCCCGCTATTACTCGTGAAGTACCGTACGCTCGAGTTCCGCTTTGCTAGGGGGAGCTCGTGCCGTCATTTTGAAGCATGGGTTGGGCACGCTATCTCTGGGCACGCTACCTGAAAGCGTACGGTCTACCAAAACACCCTAAAGCCTGGTTCAGACAGTTGCGTTTGACTGCGTTGCGGCAGCGAGAAACCAGGACATCCCTGCTGCTTATATCGCGTGCTAAGATGATTCCTTGAATTGGAATCCAGGCTTCATACGAAGCACAGATGTGCCGCTGACTCGCTTTCCGTCCTCGACGCAACGCAGTCAAACGCACTCAAACGCAAGCGTCTGAACCGCCCTTAAGGCCCGCTTCACCGCTCATTCACACTGAAAGCGGATCCGCGTTCGCAAAGCGGTTGCGAACGCGGTTGTATAAAGATGCAGTACAATTGCACGCGCACTCAATGACATCAAGTGCGCGTGCAATTTCGCCCAGTGCGCGTGCAATTTTGCCCAGCAACTTTACGTCGCAACACCAGCAGCACGGACCTCCCGCATTCGCACGCAGCAGCCGAATTGCTACGACTTGCCATCATCATCAGGAAATTTTATTTTCCTTGCACTATTTAGACGCACAGTTACATGCTAAAAACATGTTTTTATATCTTTAAATTGCGTTAAAAATACAAACTCATCTTTCTGAAACAGTTCATTTCCAAAAGCGATCCATTTCAAACCAGAACCAAGTCTTCAGTTATCATTAAAAAAAAAGCAAATTGGGTTACGGGGATATTTATTCACCGCATTCGGTGGGAGTTAGTACCACGAGGGCGCCACAGTATTTGGTGCCCCAGTAGACTTCCGGTAGTGTATTTATTTCTTCAGTAACACACAGCGATCGGAAAATAAGATTTTTCTTCGGAGAGGTACCTGTAATAGGTTTGTAAGAACCTGCGCTTTGTAGAACGTAGTACAAATAACAAAAGGATGTCTGGCAAGAGGAAAAGAAGAGGAAAAACCAGAAGCGCGCGGGGGTCCGCCGATAGTGGGCGGCAGCGAGCTTGTTTGCAAACAAACATCGGTGAATACAGCCTGTAGTTGGTCAGCAATTTAAAGTTGCGACAAGTCACTTGCTGTAGATGAGCAATTTAGCCAGTGCTGTACACCACTAGCGTGGGGTCTTTAACGTGCACCACGCAGTAGTGATACACGACCGCACACTGGTACGATGGTCATCCAAATCGAAATGGGCAGGGGTGGGGCTCGAACCCAGGATATCTGGATTCTGCAGCGTGAGCTTTCGCTCCACGCGCGTCGAGCTGGGTGTGCGCTTTAGCCCACTCGTTACAGGGGCCGAACCCGATTTCAGCAATTCGTGTCGATCTAGGGAAAGCTATGAAACAACCCGCCAGCAACCCCGAAAGTGCTTGAAAAGTTGCCCCGTCTGAAGCGGGCCGAATGGGTAGTAATCCGTACAGTTGTCAGCCTAAATAAATATTAAGAATAAGTTAGCGCGAAGATGTGACTCTGTAATGCCCTACTTGGTCGCACTGTTCAGTGCTTGGTGCTCTGATCAGTGCTGATCAGTACACTTATCACCAGTAGAAAATGCTTGGTCGCTGCAGCATGAGTGCGGCCACCGAAAGCTTTGTATTTGCCATCTTGTGCCCACAGGAAGTCAGCCTTTTGAGCATTAGGCTAGATGGCATCCGTGCTGGAAAACACATTCTTGTTTGCCATCATTCGACAAAAATTTTTCTAAAACCCTGTGGTTACTATGTTGTCTTCAAGAGCATGTGGACAGTTTTACGAATGTGCATCATTGCAGGAAAAAGGCAGAACTCGTCAAATGCAAGTCTCATGACATGATCAGAGGACATGCCTTGGCACGCCGAAATGCTGCGTCCTTGCCTTCGCACGCTTGGACACTGATAAAAAGTAGACGTCGTGTGAATGTGTTAACCATTCGGGAAGGTTTTGAAGGTGTTTCGCTTTTTACATGTCTTTGCCGCATACATATCACTCGCAGATCTCTGGATAGTCCAGCAGTTCTGTTTGGTTGCACTATGAGTGGTTGCTATCATGCGCTATCGGCAGTGTTTAAAATGTACTCGTATGGATCCGAATTACTCATGTCACCTGAAAACAGAGCAGCACAGTTATGTATGGGTTACAAATCACATTGACGCTTTTGAGCTATGCTATCAGGGGTGCCGGAAGTGGGAGATCGGGGAATCGAGAAAGATAAATTTCTATTCCCTTCCACAGATTTGGTTGCTAGAAATGTCCCGGAGGCAAAGAACGATCTCCTCCGCCGCTGCGTTCTGTCGGCACAAAATCAACTAACTGCTGGCCCACGAGTGCTGCAAGTTACAAATACAGTCTTCAGAGTAAAGTAAAACGCTGCTTCAGAGGCACATAAATCTTCATACACGACAGACCTTCAGCATCATCTACACGATTTCGATGCTTGTTCAGTATGCCCAAGTGTGCAAGGGTGGAGATGCAGCACTTCAGCATTCCAAGGCATGTTCTTTGATCCCGCCGCAAGACATGCATTCAATGAGTTGTGACTTTTTTATGCCGTGCTATGTTTTCATAAAGATTTCTATGTGTTCTCAAAGGCACCTATAACCAAGTACACAAGGGAAAAAAAAATTCAGCGAATGATTGCTATTAAGCCGAAAACGTGTCTTTTAGCACACTGCCGCCCAGCCTCTTAAAGGGATACTACAACGAAATTTCGGCGCTTATTTCTTGGTCTATTCGTGTTCAAGGGAGCAGTATCACATCAGACGCACCAATCTCTTGTTGAAAAAGACACGAAAGGAATTTGAAAACGAGTTAAACGATTAGCAAAGTGCACCCGGTGGCTGCTGCTAACGCCTCCCCGAGAATATATTTTGTGTGTCCCAAAATGCCGCTATTGTTCCCCTACAAGATTATAGAAGATTAACCCGTCACTCAGAATTCGTATAAAAGCAGCCGCCTCCGTGGCTGGAACGTCTAGGACATCTCGATGTCAGCCTTGACGCAGCTTTGCTCGTCTCGAGACAAACTACGTCACGATTGCGGCGGAGGCCATGTGCTCTCCGCTGGCTACTCTCCGAGCACTTGCCAGAGTGGGCCGTTTATAACGAAAAACACAGCCATCAGGCTCAAAATGCAGACGTTTTATTGTCATTTACGGATATTGTGGATCATATTCAGCCTATTTGTGAACACGACGGGTATATTTCAAATTTCGTTGAAGTATCCCTTTAAAACGCTTTAACTGGTCAACATCCCGTTGGTACATGATGGCCGTCTGGTGGCTGCATTCGCGGAGTGGAGAAGCGTGATCTAACAATTGTCATAGAGATCAGTAAATTAATGCATTTTTTTTAATATCAAACAGCAAACTTAATTTAATCGTAAGTTACAAAAAAATATGAAACTCTTCTCTTTTTTTGGGTCAGTATGCACACCTTTTTGTGTGAATTTTTGAAAAAAACAAAAACATTTGTGACATTTTATTTAACAGGCATAAGTAAGAAAAGAAATCTGATTTTTCTCTCATTTTTTTTCCCCAATAAAATGCTCTGATTGCCGGCCCTCAGGAACTCTATCTCATTCTTAGTCGCTTTGTTAAACCCAAGGTACATTGTGCAGTATTTAAAAATAAATGGTGCGGCACACCACGAACTCGGTGTGCCACTTACACGGGCTCGCACTTGAGCCCGTGCATTGCGAGCGCTTGCCCGTGATCATAGACCAGTCATGCTCAAACCTTTGACGGAGTCGGACGTCTTTCATTATTGGCGGGTCTGCTGGGCCGCAGAAACCGTCCATCTTCAGTTCCACGCGAGTGAGCCCTCATCAACTTATTCCGTGTCCTCTTAGGCCCATCCTCCCTTTCTCAGCAGCACGGCCCTAATCTTGAATTATTACCCATTGCTAATCAGCTGTGGCTTTGCCTTGCAGTAACGAAAATGTTATATTCATTACAGAAAGGAAAACCGCCCTTTTTGTGCGGTTGAGTTTCTCGGGGATGACAGCGTGGCCGCTGTTCCGACGGCCTGGCTCAATGATGACAAGACGATGTGTTCCTGGCCAGGAAACGTGCCACCGGCATCAGTGATAAAACTGGCCCAATCTCAGGCCCCACCTGGGAATGAAGAGGAGTGGCCCCTCCACCCTGCGCGGGTGTTCTCCTATTGCAGTAAGTGGCGTTTGTATGAGTTCCTCGTGGCTTCAAGTTGTGAAATCTTTGCAGATACCTAGGGGCATTAGTCATTGATATGATCATGTAGTATATCTAAAGGTAAACAATGTTTAGATTTGGACTGAGAGTGTAGTTTGCATATACAGGGATGCCTCGTTAATATGGACACCTCCGTTCCTTCCTAAGCTTGTCCATAACGTAAGCTGGCCACATTAATAAGACAAAGGTTTATCTAGTATTTACCCAATTCGATCCCGAAAACTTTGTCTATATATATACACAAATTCAGCTCTGTTATGTCATGGTGCGGTGGTGGTGCGTCAGGCACACTTCCGGTCTGGGGCTGTGGGTGGAAGTCACCATGCGGGGCGTGCATGCCTGTGTTGTTTTAGAAGAAACCAGGCAAAAACTTGCCTTCTCGTCAAAATGCAGCAACTGAGGCTGTACCAAAACAGTTGCGAAAGGTTTGAAGATCAGTATTCATGAGTTTTCTGCCTGCTTGGTTCATCCTAAAACATAGACAGGGCTAGTGAAAAGGAAAACCAGATGGCGTTGGACCACGACTGCTTGTACAGAAAGCACTTTGAGTTGAATTCGCGGATACTTATGGCCATCGAATTCATTTGTTTTGTTCCAACATGAATGTGAAAAAACGGCCAAGTTGTTTGGATCACCCGCGGACTATGTTTAGTGTGTCTTCAAGTTCGGACGGCTGCCTGATCGTTCAAACCGTTGTCTGCTCTTCCAAACGTTCCTGCTCGTTCAAACGACAGCGGCCCGTAGCGAAAACATTGACCTGGTAATTGCAATATGGAGTAAGCGCAGGCCTTCAAAAGACCTTTAATTTTGAAGGTTGGTCAAGGTTAGCAGGCTCAGTGTAAACAGTAGATACAAGATGTTGATAATTGTTACTAGTTGCCATCACCGACTTGTTATGTCTCAGTCACTTGGACTGATTCTGCTTGCAATTTTTCGTATCAATGTCAACCATCTCCGCTACAGTTCATGCTTTTGCAGCTGGAGCGACGTAATGACTGAAAATAGCAAGCAGAATCTCATCCTGCGAATCAGGCTTTAGCGTCCATTCTGCGGCGTCTACGCGGAATGAATCGCCACATGCAGTGAAACAAGCCTAGTTAATTTTGCTTAGGCTGCTAAAGTAGTCTGACTTTGCCAGGAGGACATAGAAGCAAAAATTGCAACATAGAAAAGAGCACGGGGACACACATCGACGCCAAAAACGTAGCATTCCAATGGTTTGTTGACAGACGACGGCAAACTTGTATTGATCATATCATGTCGTATTGCACCTGAAACTGCGGTGGAAGAAATCGGAAGAACTTTCAGTAGAAGGAACAGACACAGAGAACGTCTAAATCAGAGAGAGCGTCTCAAACAGACACAGAGAACGTTCCTTCTACTGAAAGTTCTTCCGATTTCTTCCACCGCAGTCTCAGGTGCAATAAGACATGATTAGCTACCACCAGCTCGCCTGCACTCTCACCGTCTTTTCACTAATTGATCATATGACTGCTTTGAGTTAAAGCCAGAAGGGAACACCCACTTGTGCTTATTATTCCCGACGTGGCTGGAAGTGGCCGAATGGCCTGACGTGGCTGGTGTGTGAGCGCCAGCCACATCCGGCAGTAGGATGGGCTGACGACGATTCCTGCGAACGACTACGTCCCTGGTCTTACTGCCGGACGTAGACTGGAATCCTCGTCCAGCACCAGAGCCTTCACAGCCCGACAAACCCGCAGACACGATCAAAGATGACGTCTCAGACAGGTCAGACAACCAGAGAGCCATTCGGGAGTCACCAATAATCTTCCATTTATTGGTGCAACCATAAATATAGACAGATGAAACAAATCATATGACTTGTGATAACAGAAAGGAAAGAGTAGCTCGGAGCACTATCACAATGACATGAAAGATGCAGCACTTGATCTGTTTCAGTGCTCGATCTCACTGTGATGACTGCGAAATGCTAGTGCAGGGGCTTTGATTATTTTAGATGGTGTTGAGCTAGCCCATCGAACCTGACAGCAGCATCAGAAACTTGACTGGTAATGAAATGCGAGCTCTCTGGGAGTATGATTGCAATTGAAATTTCATAGTCAAAAATATGTATCATGTGGTGATAGAGCAGCGCTTTTACGTGCACGTTTTCCCTCACAGTTGCCATAGCACTGTCAGCAGCCAGTGTAGGAAACGAGCGTGAGCCTGGAGTATCTCTCTTCTTCAAAAAGCCGTAGTCTTGCACTGCACACGCACGAAAGGGAGCGTAGCACTTGCTAGGTTGCCATGTCTGTATTGAGTGACACACGTTTACATGTTCCCGGTTATAGGTCTTATGAAAACCCGTTAACACACAGATGCATTTGACTAGGACCGACTGAGACAAGACTGATTTTTAAGCTTCTTGCGAAGGCCTATGACCGGCAGTCCAGCAATGGCAGCCGGTCGTAGGCAGTTGCAAGAGGCTAAAAAACTGGTCGTGTCTCAGTCATTCGTAGTCAAATGCAGGTGCGTGAATGGGGCTTTACATACAATGGACAGATTTGAAGCTCCCAAGCAGCAGCTAAAGTTGCTTCGGCTGCTCCTAGTGCATGCCATTTCGAAGTTGCACTCGCCCTACAAATGAAAGTGTCACCTTATGCGGCGAAAACCTGAGTGAGAGGAGAAGACGAGGTTGGATGGGGATGTCAAAACGCTGAACTCTGGTTGGAATGATTGATGCGTAGGTCTAAAGCTAGCTATCTTTGTCTCAACTGCAGTCGTCGAACACATCAGAATGGGAATGCCAGCGTCTGGCATTGGGCTTTCAAATTCAAACCTGTTTGATGAGTGCAGTGGAGATAAAAACAGCTAGCTTTATTTCTACCACTAATCATTCCAACCAGAGTTCAGTGTTCCGCCGTCCCTGTGAGCTCTCGTATTATTCTCTCAGTCATTTTCTCAACACATAAACGCAAATACACTACTAAGTGCGTTAGTCATGGGTGTTTATTCTCTCGGCATTGCTGCTTTTTGAGCCATAGTTAATTTTGCTCTGTATAGATGTTTGTGGAATCGCGACAACTGATTGTGCAGCTGCACATGCTTTGCATTTCTTCTGACCATGACTGCATATGGGGCCTTTGCATCAAATTTCAGAGTGATGCAAGCAACAGTGCGCCTCTCATGCTAGCAGCAGACACCACTCTGTGCTGTACATAAAAAAAAAGTATTTGAAGCCTTTACAAATGCTGATCTTGAACGAGTGCTGCTATCAGGCATTGCCCCCAAATGCCGGTTTCCCGGCAGAACACTACAATAATATATCCTTTTGGTATTGTAAGCTGTGAAAGCAACCATATCTAGAAAATTGTAAATTGGTTTTAGTGATTTTTTGCTCTGTTATGGGTTGGCATTGCAGCATTGTAAACCAGGTTTTGCACGAGCTAAATAATTAGTGGGTCTGTATCAATTTGCTTTCTCTTAAAGAAACATACAAGAAGGCCGAAAGGAAGGCCACCGAGGGGCTCGAGAACTCGTGCTTGGAAAGCACGGATGTCGGGGAGCCCGATGATGGAGGTATGTTGATCATAGCAATTTAACATTTTCAGAAGAAGAAATGGTTCTTTGTTTAACCTAATTTTATTCTGATAATATGTCTGTTCTAGCCACTGGGAAAGACAACACGGTCGACGCTCCTGTGCGTCTCTCAGTGCCCATTCCACGTGAGTTAGCCTACAGTAAAGAAAAATATATTTAATCTATTTTTACCTTGCGAGAGACACTGACAATGTATTTACACTTGACATTGATTTTGCAGCTACTGGCCTGGGAGGTGCCTGTGCAAGGGGTAAGTGTTCTTGCTTTATTTCCACATGTTTTACACATGAGAATCTACACGTTATTCATGAAGGTTCAAACCTATCTAGAACTGTAAAAAGTGATTCCTCCATTTGACTTTAGAAAACAGCTAATTTGAATTGGGATTTTAAGATTTTGTTATTTGAAAGATGCTCGTGGATACAAAATTCCTCTTTTATGTGAATATAAGCAAACAATAATTTATGAAATTAAAGAGAGTTTGTTTTACAATCACGCCTAAACCTTTCTGATGTTCCATTTTGGCAGTATGGCAGCAAGGAAAAAAAAAGGGGGGGGGGGTTCATGCCTTTTGCATTGCATTGCATTCTAAACGAGTAGATAAAAGTTGTCTAAGATTTTAGAAAGAAAAGGGGCACCCTGGTTAAGCCATAATTGCCCATGTGGAAAGTAAATTGTGATACTTTGCTCCAGCCCCTCCCAAGCGCAGGGCCCCAGACCCTCCATCCAGTAAGGGGTGGTCCAAGGAAAGTCGGGCTCCTACATCTCGTAAGTTTCACAGTCGGCTCTTTCCAATGATTCACAGATAATCTAGACTGACATAGGAAAGTTGTATATTTAACCCGCTTGTTTGTATTTCTAGAGATATCACATACAAGGTTATCAGCTATTTTTTAAATGTTCAACAAACTGTGGCTAGCATTAATCTGCTTCGCTCACTGATCTCTACGATAATTGCTGGTTTGCGCTTCCCCGCTATTCGAATGCGGCCACCGGTTGGCCATCGTGCCACAGGTAATCAACCTTTTGGAGCGCAGCGAGGCTGGGCGGTAGCGTGCTGAAGATATGTTTCTGCTCGTTCGTTATCATTTGCCGGAGAAGTTTTTTAAAACCTGGTGTAACAGGTGACAATTACCTTTAAGAACGCGTGGAAAGTTTTACGAAAGCACAGCACTGCAGGAAAAAGGCACAACTCGTCAAGTGCAAGTCTTGTCGGTGTCGCAACGTGATCAAAGCTTCCTTGGCACGCCGATGTGCTGCATCTCTGTGCCTTCGCATCCTTAGATGCCGGTCAAGCTAACAGCTTGGTGCTACTCAAAGATCAGACTTCACCGCCAGGCAAGGCGGTTTATAGAGCACAGCGCAGGCCTAATCATAAGATCCAGTAACATTCATACTGTAATTTTCATGGGTCAGTAAAGAGTCTAACCCGGAAAATTTTTTTATGTGCTTCATTATATAACAAGCATAAAGTGTTGCGTTCATTGGAACTGCTGAATGCCTCAAATAGCACACTTTATTTTGTTTAATAAAATAATTACATATATACTTACTGCAAACTGCTCTATCGTAACCTCATGCGATTACTCATGAATTCCACCACCTCGGTAAGTGCCCACAAGAAAGCCTCCCTTCAACCACCGCAGCCGCCCCCCCTCGTCCGTCGCCACTGCATCAGACTTATCTGGACCACGAACGCCGCAATTTACAAATGCCGTCGAGACCGGTTATAACGAAGTCAACGGGAATCGAAAATCACTTCGCTATATCCGCTATTTCGTTAAAACTGACTTTGGTTAACGAAGTGTGAAAGGGAATGGGAAATCGAGATTGCTTTGATGTAGCCGCTATTTTGTTATAACCGGTCTCGACACTACAGTCACCACAGTAAAGTAAAACGCTGCTCCAGAGGCACGTAGATTTTCACGCACGTTGCACATGCAAAACACATCAACACGGCGTCGACTCTTGATCGCTATCCGCGTGTGTGAAGGCACAGAGATGCAGCAGTTTGGCATACCAAGGAAATTTCGATCATGCCGCTAAACCGGCTAGACTTGCTTTCAAGGAGTTGTGCTTTTCTCCTGTGGTGCTGGACTTTTGTACAAATTTGCTCATGTTCTCGAAGGCCAACGAAGGTCACCATTTACGCCAGGTTTTAAACAACCTCTACGACGAATGACAATAAGTAAGCAGAAAACGTGTCTTCAGCACGCTGCCGCCCACCCTAGCTGCGCTCTGAAAGGTAGATTTTTTGTGGCAAGGTGACTGTGCGGTGGCCGCATTTGTGCTACAGCAACCAAGCGGGGATGCGCGATCCAGCAAATTGTCAGAGATCAGTGGCTTCACTCTTGAGCTGCTATACCTCTTTCATTCTGCATGTAAGGTTCTTGTAACAATTGTAACTGTTGGAATTAATGATTTGATGAGCATAAATGAGACAGCTGAGATGTTTCCCCTTGTCCACCGTCTGATACAGCCAGTGTTATTAGTTTAAAGGGATGGTGAACCGAAATTTGGATTTCAGAAAAAACAATGCAGGAAATGTAGGCGGGACGCTACAATCCCTACACCACTACTCGTAAGGCGATATCTCGAATGGATGGCCGTATTTTTGGAAAAAGAGGTCCAGATTGAACTAGGCCGACGCGGCGCGTGACATCACTATACCGAGTTTCCTCCTCTCTCCGCTTCGCTACCTCAAGGCTGTGAGGCAGAGAAGACGCGAGGCCGTTCCCCCTCCTTCTGGGAGAAACATGACGACATCATCTCTGTCAAATGCGCCTCCTTTTCTTGAAAAATTTGGTCATCCGTTCAAGATATCGCTGTATGAGTGGTGTTTTGGTGTTTGTAGCATCCCATTGCACACTTTTACCGCGTGTTTTGTGGAATCAAAATTTCGGTTCAGCATCCCTTTAAAGGGGTACTGCAGCAAAATGCCTAGAGTCTATTTTATGGTTTAAATACCAAGCACATTTTGGCCACACCACAAAGATGCCAATTTTTAGTTTCAAATGACACCAAAGGACTTTTTAAAACGAAAAAAAAATATTACCAGATTACACCTGGTGGAGGCTTCCGAATGTTAAGTAAAACTTCACATAAAAGCAGTGCCACTCCCTAGAGGTATTGTGCTAAGTTCTGAGCGTGCATAGACTGTTAAACTTGGCGGAACTGAACTTCCCTTCTCTCCCTTGGCGGAACCGAACTTCCCTTCTCTCCCGTGCCTATTCAACTTCTGCGGGAAGCGGGCCTCTTGAACCGCCAGATTGTAACATGTTGACACTACCAAGTGGCACAGTTCACAACCACACCAGCCTCCTTGTAGCCTTGCCCGCGAAGTTAAACTTTAGATCACGAGCGCGCTGTAGGTGCTGGATTTCTTTAAGAAGCATAGTGCTCTCCGACGGCTGCTCTCGATGGAATTGGCTGTTTGGAGTGCTTGCTGGAATTGGCTGTTTGGAACGAAAAATATAACCATCTGTTAAAAATACTAATGTGTGATTGTCATTAGCTGACTTCAGTGATTACATTTAACTTCTTTCTTAACGTGAGAAGTATATTTTAATTTTCATTTCAGCATCCCTTTAAAAAAGGCTGTCTATACCGGCATTTGTGATGACACGTTTCACATGCACATTTTTTTGGCAGACTGCAGAAAATTTGCTGTCGCCTCCAATCTGCTGCCTCCGGTCATTCATAAAATTTTTTGCTTGCCTCGAAAACCGTTTATAAAAGAAGTCACCAAGCTTAAGCTTTGGACACCTTATGCTCATTTTGGAAGTGGAGCTGACAAACATACTTTGCCTCCCAAAAAGGTGTGCATTTGAAGCGTATCTGTCAGATTTCTTGACATTGACTGCCCTTGAGATGTTGGGCAGAGAGGGACGCTGGCTGTGACAAAATGGCTGATATGTAGTTGCTGAAAAGTGTGAATGACTTGTGTGACGAGTTGAAAGACCTTAATCTGAGACTAAAACATACTTTACCACAGCCCTGGCAGAGCAGCAAGCCCCCAGAAGGCGGAATTTGGAGGCAGCTGAGGTGGTTGAGGCTACCATGTCCCGTAAGCATACCAGATGTTTCATTACGATCACTGCTTAATATTGACCTGACCAAGTTTATAAGACTGGCACAATCACATCTGTACATTTCATTTTTCCAATGCCCTTAGTATGGCATTAAATGCCCATACTCTCGATATAGTTCGACCACCAAAACAAAACCTGCCTATCACTCGTAATGCTCTGTTTTACATTTCACGAATGAGATGTTTGATTACCTGCTAAGAACAACATGTTTGACATCATTACATGAACCGGTCATTGCTGATATCTACATAATCTCACTTCAACATGAATTGCAAGTCCCCTTGCTTTAGAAATAGGCCTTGGCTGCATGAATCCTTGTGCAGCAGAAGCACCTTTGAAACCTTAACGTGAGTGGCAAGCCTTCTTGCTTTAGAAAATGTGCCTTGGCTGTATGAATCCTCGTGCAGCAGGGGCACCTTTGAAACCTATCTGTTCATACTTCTAGCTTTGCATGAGACCAGTTCTGCTTTTTGAACATTGATGCTTGTCATGATGGCAGTTGCACTGTGGCACCGACAGGTGGCAGCGGCGGGGGTCTTGTTAAATAAACGTTTTGAGGCCCAAGTCAGGCACTCGGTGCTTACACCAAAACAGGAGTGTTGGACATGCCTCGACGTGGCCTTGCCATAAGTCTGCAGTTATGGCAATACTCCGTATACAAATGATCATACTCCAGAATCACAAATTGAAGACCTCTCATGCTCCTAAGCAAAAAATAAACGAAATCGTTATGAAAGTGCAAGTATTGCCAACCTGAGCAAAGCGTACATGAAAGCATCCTAGTTGCGACATGTCATTTCATCAACTCTGAGATAAAATAGTTTTCCATATATCCAACGGTTGCGACCTCTTTATCAGTGGCATTGATATCAGTATCTTAAGGAACCCCAACGTCCGTCGGTATCAGTGCCTTGAGGGACCCCAAAGCAGACTTTGTACAGATGATGCCAGCAATCGCTTACATCAGTAAAAAATGTCGGTCACTGTGCAAGTAAGCACACACATTGGGCAGCAGGTGGCACCATTTAGCCGGCAGTAGTGGCGGCGGAGAAAGACCTGCGCCCTTAACCCCTCCGCCACTCTGGGCTAGGTGGGGCAACCTGGTGCCCATAGCTTGGGTTGATTTGCATGTTCAAGCCAGCTTTTTTATTTTTATTATCAGTGACAGCTGTTTTATTTTTATTATTCAAATATCTAAAAAAACTAGTGCCTGATTAAGAAAAGTGACTAATGTTTAGCTTGTTTTAAGAAGCTTACCTATTGTGTTGAAATCTTGTGGAGTGATGAGGCTGTTTCCTATGCTCTATTTCACCTTACACAAGACAGTAGTAGATGCTATACCATAATCACCAGTCCGGTGCCACAACGTATCACGAGGCTGCGCACCTTCAGTGACGCTGTGCCCCTTCCGAAGGTCTTGTGACGAGAGGTGAACTTAACATTTTGCCACCCTAGGCCTTCAACAGTGCTGCCCTCAAACCTCACCTCCCCCCCAAACCCTGCTTTCCATGGTCACTGGCCAAGGGGAGTGGTTGGGGGGTGGGGGGGGGGGGGGGGGGGGGGAGTAGCTAAATTTGGGGATATCATTTTCAAATATAGCTATACTCGTTTTCACCTCAAGAAAAAAATGAACCTTTGCACATTACTCATACGCTGCAAGTAGTAGTTCTCATACGATTTCGTTGTCAGAGGAGGCAGCAATGCTTTTGGCATTTGAAATGTGTTCGGCTCCATAAGATAATATATATTTGATGTAAAATGTGCCTGCATGTATCTTAATTCTCTACATAAAGGGGGAAATTAGTAATGATCCGCTAGGAGCCGGACTTTTTTTTTACTGTGGTCCTTGAGGTGATAACGGGTACAGATTTGGAGCTGGAATTTCTAAAGTAGCTAAATTTGAAGCTACAATCACGTCTATGATTTGTAGGTTTCTGGTCTCTCGAAAGGTGGAACAAAGTATAATTTATTGCTTGGACGTAAACAATATGTGCGACTAAAGTTCCACTGGCAGGACGGCCTACATTTGCTGCCATCAATTGCATAAGGCTTGGAAATATTTTTTTGAGCTATAATTTTTTATCATTGTTTTTTTTTCTTTTTAGTCTTAGGTGAAGTGTTGTTTTCAGCACGCTTCCTTCGTAGATCTCTGACCACAAGAATTTTCTTTGCCTCTATTTTAGCCTTCCAGTCGGAGCTTCTGAAGGTGGTGCTGGATGTGCGGCACGAGGTGCACCTTCTCCGCCAGGACACGGCGCAGGTCCTGGCAAACCAGGAACAGCTGGCAGTGCGCATCGCTCAGCTTGAGCGTGCGAACTGCCCGCCTGATGCCCCAGTGCCGCCAGCGGTTTTTATTTTACCGCTGGCGACAATGGAAGATTTTGAGGCAGCAGAGAGGCGCCTCATTAACCCTGTTGATCAGGCTGTCCTGGTGAATATCAAACTTTTTTTCACTATATGTTAGTGCCTTGTGGCGCAATCGGTTTGAGAAATGGAGCGACGGCATATGTTCAGCTGCTTCGTATCTAAACTTGACCAAAATGTTAGCTTAACCATTATCTCTATTTAGTCACAGACAGCCACTTATTAAGGCAGCATTACGATTGAAGATATGGCCTTATTTTTTTCACACCTCTACATAGTTTTGAGTGAAGAACAGGGGCATATAGAATGATTAAGGGCAATCAGTGCTCGCTGGAAAGTATAAAATGAAGGGAAGAAGGCAACAAGAACATCAAGAACAGCAGGGAGCAATTACCTGATCTATTAATTACTTTCAGTAAAAGTCTGGATCGATCTTCAGTATGATGATAATGCAATAATTGCAGAGGTGGAAGCTAGCTGGACAATCACAGTAGTAACTCTGGAGAAAAGGTATGGCGACAAAAGACAAACACAAATCTCCAAATGCCGCTAGGTGTGTTTCGAGATATGTGTTTGTCCTTTTTTTCCCTTGCTCCCCTTCTTCAGGGTTTATTTTCATTAGATCTTCCGTACTCTCTTTTATATAATAGTGTAGTAAATACTGTCAACAGAGTTAATGCAATTTCACATTACCTTTTCACTTAGGTGAGATGGATGCCATACCATAGTCAGTTTTCATCTTACTCATATTAAATGAACTGTGATCCTTAAAGTGCAATATTTTTTTTTTATTTTATTCGTGTAGAAGGAGCAGCTCTCCGGCTTGGGTGGCACCACAATCGCGGAGGCTGTGCGGCGCACCCTGGAGCGGCTCCTGCGGAAGCAGGTGCAGATGCACTTCAGCATCTGCGGCCGCAGGGGCAACAAGCGGCCGTTCAGGGGCACGCAGCTCTGTGCCGTGGCCGTTGGTAAGGTGTTTTCATTCCACACCTTCATTGCTAATTAAAAATGGTGGGAACTTTTCTCTTTTAATTCGTCAGCTGCCAAGAATCTGAAGAATTACTGGATCAGTTTTAAGCAAAATTTGTGGTTTGTAAACGTGCGCGTAAAGTGGCAAGAGTATTTTCATATAATTCCTGAATAAGTGTTTATAAAGCAAGCACTTTCTTTATCATCGTGGTTAGTCATTTCCCCTGATTTTCTAATCAAGTCGAGGCTTTTCCCTTCTGGCTAGTGATCTTAGGCGGTGAGCTGATGTTTCAAGTAATGCACCATGTTAGTGGTATTGCTATGGAATCTGGATTATGAAAAACTTAATCTTTCAGGGACTCTAAACAAATTGCACTGAGTTGAAAATTAATACTTAAGATTGAAAGAATAAAACGCAAAGGACAAACACAGGACAATTACGAAAGAATGTGGTTGTCCTGTGCTTGTCCTTTACATTTTATTCTTTGAATTTTAAGTATTGTTTGTATATGCGGTAGAGCCTCATTCATACATTCCCAGCTAAAAATTATTTCGGCTGTTACAGTCGGGAACTGCAGTCCTGTCGAACTCTCATGGGGTTACCTGTTTTAATTCTGTTTCTTATGTTTGCCTTTTCAACTGTTACACCTCTTTTTCATTTTTCCTCTTCATCTCATTGTCCAGCACGCATGCTCTCTTCTGTCGTTCACAGCGGCTTAGTTCCCCTGGTCGCACAAATTTAATTTCACATGGAGCTCAGAGTTCATAATCATGCACTGCCCATGGTGCGCGTGCATGAAGCTTCATTGCTTTGCAGTGGCTGGTGAGAGCAGCGTCTGGGTTCTCTCAAACGGGGAATACATTAGCTTATTCTTAGGTTAGTCAGCAGATTAATATTGGTGTTGAAATAACATTCAGCACTGCTGTCAATGCCTAAAGCTGGCTCTGAATTGTGTGTGAGCAGGAAAAAGTGGGGTCATATGCAGTGATGTTAATATAGGGTTGCGTGGCCCGCCATGACACCCCCCCCCCCCCCCCCCCGAGCGCTGCACCTAAGGTGGTGCCCCCCCCCCCCCACCTTTCCACTTGCGAGTTGTGAATGCGAAAGCATGCAAGCCACTCGTCTCGTGCACTCCCCCCCCCTCCCCCCACCCTTCCCTCTTGTGACACCACTGGTCATGTGCAAAGTCGGTGCTTTTCACTGAGTTGGTGCTGTGATGTATGTGTGAACAGGCCTTTGTAGACGAACACATGGCTTTGATGCCACGCCACCGCAGTGACGCTGTTGTCAAAATGGCGCGTGCACAAACGCCTCACCTCACAGGAAGCTCATTTCCGCGCATGCACAGTGCCTACATTTAATGTGGCCAAATGCAGGCTTGTTTAAAACAGCGCATTGGTCTATAGGTCGAGCTTGTTTGGTTATGATTACAGATCAACTCCTACTGGTAAAGAACAGTTTCCAGCAAATGGTTAACCTGTTTAGAATAAATATGCTAATTCTTTCTCGGCAGCCCTAAACTCGACTTGGAATAAATTACTGCACGAGAGTTTCCCCCTGTTTCTATGGGCCCCTAATGCATTTTGTGACTTGCTTTGTGGGGTGCATAACATTCGCTGCTGCTGTTTTTTTGTTTTCTTTTTCTCCAGCTCTAATCCGGAGCCGAGTGGGAGGCAACGTGGCCGACGTGGAGCGTGCCATTGGGGACTACTTGTCTGGGGCCCCGGATCGCGAGGGAGGCAGGGCTGAGAGGATGGCCAAGAAGATTCGAGACGCGGCCATCCTCTCAGCCCAATTCGTCACTGTCCTGCCCAGCAGCCTGCCAGAGGGCTACTTTGACGTCCACGCTGACATCCTGAACAGCTCACAGACGTGATGTCAAGCATGACAAAAACGAAAATTGAAAATAAAGAAATAAAAGAAAAAACATTGTTCTGAGTCTTCTTTCTCGTGCATTCCATCCACAAACTTGTAGCGAAATTGAAATAGCAGACTTTAAATTGTTTTGTTCTGTTGCGATTTAGCAACTCATGAGGACATTGCGAAAAATCGAATTGAACTACGTAATTGCAAATGGGTTTTGTCCACTATCATATTTCTTGATGCAAAGACTCATGTAATGCAAGCTTATCAAAGGGTACAAATCGGGCCTCCCAGGATGCTTGCAAGGTTTGCTCACAGCTAAATGAAATGGGTCCTTGGCAATGGACCGTGTTTATACTAAGCTCGTTCAATTTACCTGCACCTTTTGCACTGGTGCAGAAAAGTGTAGGGCAGTGCTTCTGGTGTGTGTATTGAGATACCACTGAAAGCACCACCCTGCACTTTTATGCACCGGTGCAGGTAAATCGACCGAGCTTTACTGTACAGCTGAGATTGGCTGACGACTGAACTGCCACCCTGGCCCGAGCTACATTTTCACCGTATTGTCAAGCTTGGCTGACTGCTGAAATGCCATCGTGGCCCAGGTTGCATTTACTCCGTTTGGCCAAGCTTGGCCGACCGCTGAACTGCCACTCTGGCCCAGTCCGTATTTACACAGTTTTGCCAAGCTTGACTGACCACTGAACTGCCAGCATGGCCCAGGCTGCGTTCAGACCGTTTTGCCAAGCTTGGCTGACCACTGAATTGCCAGCCTGGGCCTGGCTGTAGAGACGCCATAGAGCCAAGCTTGGCTAGACAAGGAACCCCCACTGAACTGCCAGGGTGGCTAGCCAGGCTGGGGATAGCTTGCCCCTTCGAGCAAAATGGTGCTTGGGCCGGGGAGACTTTCCCCGGCTGCCCAAGCAGGCTCAAGCTTGAACCAGGGAATTGTGCTGCTTGGGTATAGACCCATCTCGAAATACGGCCCTCTGTTGGCAGCTGTGGAATCCCTGCACAATAACGCACTAAAACCGCAACGTCACGGTGCACCCAATGTGTTCGGTTGGAGTAGAAAAAAAAACACCCATAGACAAAGGTGATGAGCGCAGTGACGTTGCACTTTCGACGCTGTTTGATTGGCCCGTTGGCTCCTAGCGTTGGCCGCTAGGAGCTATGTTATGGAATGATCTTGACGTTCCACGATGTCAGCTGTTCCGCAATTGTGCAGGGGTTCCGACCTCCTAATAATCGGCACGTGAATTTTGAAAGCAGTCTACAAAAAGTGCCTAAAAAGTTCGAAGTGCTCGCAAAAATTTCAAAACCGAACTAACTGAAGGTTGGGCTTCGAGCAAATATTCTTCGCGATAGCTACTAAAACTACCTTGAAGCATAATTTTTGTTTTCTTTTACCTGGGCACTTCCAAGCTTAAATGCTCACCCTTCCGGTGGAAACCCAAGGTATTCCGAACACGCCACAAACTATTCTGTGCAGGTTTTCAAAAAGTACTAAAAGTCTTCACCCGCTTTATCCCAACGTTTTGCGGCGTCGAAATATCCTCCTCGTGTTTGGAACGCATAAAAAAAACTTAACTGCTTCAGGATGACGGAGCACCCGCGCCACTACGCTTCCACTCCTCATTATTGTGTCTATACTTCCGAGCATGTTGCTAATCGACGGCGTAATAGGGGGTTGTAACTTTGAATTCGTACAAGGCGAGGTTACTCTTTGCGATTGCTAACTTAGGATATAGTGGCGTAACTAAATGTCTAGGTCCGCCTTAAGGTGCGTGTATTTTTCTCCATAAGAAAGTGCACCTTTGGCCAGCTTGTTCCCTCCCAGTTTAAAAACGCTCCTGCGTGAGTACACGTTAAATAACAACTTCTGTTTCTTGTCATGATACAGGGTAAAACTACAATAAAAATCAGGCCAGTTACCTCAACAAAATTTGTTAAAGCGTCTTGAATTCTTCATTTCTGGTTGCGTTTACCGATAACGTTTTTTGTTTTTTTTTTAAACTTTAGAATTTTATGTTAAGTTATTGAACCGCTTAGATCCTTTCATTACACTGCGACTAAAAATGTTCTCCTCTGAATTACGCAAAAAAGCGCATTGTGGTTCGAGTCAAATGACTGCTTTTGATCAGTGTTACTGTTGCAAATCCTCGGATAGGTATATTATTAAAAAGGGCCACCCACAGTTTAGGTAAGAGTGATCATCGTATCGCTCGACGATTGTGTAATCATTAAAAGGTAATGACCATCAAAAATTCTAAGTTTGAGGTCACACTTGACTGACCAAATTGACAATCTACAACAACGATGCAAGACGCCATTGTACGGCAGGTCAAAGTACTTCAGTTTGGACCTCCATGCAACAAAGTTTACTTTGATTACATTTGACTTCGCAACCGTTTCCCCACACGCTGCTTGTATTATTTTCTGGGATCGTGTGCTATCGACATAGGGTACTTCACTAAATGGCACAAGCCCAAAAATAATATTGATTCATCCTAGAAGGAACACACGATGTGGCAATGCGCTTCAGAAGCTCGTAATCTCACGGAATAGGAGACACGGAGCAGAGACGTCGAAGCGGCCATAACGTTGTGCTTGCAAGTTAGTGTAACAGATATTTATTTAGTGTCAAGAGCCTAAGTTGTGGTTAAAGCAACACATCGGCTTACAGAAACATTAAGATGTTGAAGGTGTTAAATACGCTTCACGAAAGCCCACTGGTATTGCATAATTATAATGCAATTAGATTCAAAGGTGCAAGCGAGCTGTACAAGAATGATGAAAATAATCCCTGGAGAAGGAGAATAAGAGGGACAATAGACAAACACAAATCAATAAGAGGGACAATATACAAACACAAATCTCAAGCTCAATTACAACGAAGATAACTATATTAGTAAACGAATATACAATACAATAGATGATACTTTTCTTTAATTTATTCAAACCTCTTTTTCAATGTCTAGTTTGACAATCTAAACATAAAGTTGCGTTTAATTTCCAAAAAAAAAAATAGAACAAACAAGGAAATTAATATTTTCTACTGTATGATTGCGGACGTAGTCACGTTTTTGAGGGACAGCTTAATGCATCTCATGAAAAGAAATATGCTTAATAGATCACCCCTGTTGTTTTTTTTCTTCAGTATTTTTAGTGTGTCCCAATCGCCGAAAAACTACACTTACAAAAACCCTGACGCTAAGCCCCCTACCCCAACTTTGTTCTAAGGCAGCACACATGATTCACGAAAAATCTTGAAAATATACTAGCAAAAAACTTACTTGATGACAGACGTTTCGCGAAATTTGCTAATTAAAAAAAATAGCTGATGAAACCACTATTTCTGGTTGTCTTTGAATGGCGACAGCATTCGTCATGAGACTCACAACGCAGATTCCTGTGAAGACGATGACGCAAATTTTGAGTGCACAGTTTATTTTATGAATTGTTTACGACGCAATAAATGACGTTAACGCGACTGCAGTGCGCCACTTTGAAATTAAGAAATTGCTTGGTCTCTCTGGAATCGTTCTATCTCCTCTTTGTAATTGTTCAAGCTGCTTCCCCACCATCATTGCAGCTTCATGTGTGTATTGTCCTTCCTCTAGCGCAATTGTTTAATGTTCAAGCTCTTTCACCACCATTACTGACCAAGTACCAACTGGCTCAGCTCAAACTGATAATCGCTTCGCAGCTTGGGCGCACATTTCAATGTGTGCGTACTAAACCCGCGCCATGTATGCGTGACGCGGGTTTATCTGTTTGATAAGACGGCGTCAAAGACGACGTCTAGGACGACTTCTGGGACAACATCGAGGACGACGTCAAAAACGACGTCTATAATCAATAATCTATATTAATCTTTCATCTTTATTCATACCTCGAAGGTTGGGACACCAAAAAATACCGTTGTCTGGGACCTTCGCCCTGTGGTGCCGCACTAGGACGACCTCAAGGGCGATCTCACGGACGACTTCTAGGACGACCTTAAGAACGACGTCTAGGACTGCGTTGAGAATGAGTTCCTGGAAGATGATGTCAAAGACGTCGTCTAGAACGACCCTTGGGGCGATCACAGGACAATCTCTAGGACGACCTCAAGAACGGAGTCCAGGACGATGTGGAGGACTCATTCAAACATAACGTTTTGGATGACCTCTCTGACTGCGTCAAGGACGACGTCTGCGTACGAGTGGCGCATGCGCATGCGGACGTCGTGCGTATGCAGCAAATGGCCAAATGGCCAAATGGCGTATCAAGAAAACCAGATGAAGTGGCTATTGCATTAAAACAATCAATCAAGCACTGTTTACAAACAAATCAGTCCAGGCGTGCTAAACTACAGTTCAGCCAGGGCTCGCTCGCAATTGCTGCCAATCATAAAGTACGCGTGCATAACTCACAAACACAGCAATGAACGCTCCCGATATGCCTTAATAGAAAGGTGTATAGACTTTTTTTATCTCAATGATTACAATACCGGTAGAAAGAAGGTGCTGACACACGCACGCCATAAGATGGCTTCAATTTGGTTGGTTTTGGTTTCAGCAGTCTCGCAGCTGTATTGGCGTGTTAGGTAGTTTTCGCTTAGTTCTGTGATATAAATGTATCCCTTGTGCACAGAACCGATGATACAATGGTAATGGGCAACCTTGAGAACTATGACGAAGTTACGAGCCTAAATTCGGGACGTTCTTACTAACCTTCCTCTGATCACATTCTTCGTTCGGTCAGTTTCGGCGGCGAAAGTATTGAAACGATGCCGGAGGAGGACTACGCATAGCTACGACCGTACTGGACAAGCCCGCTGATCCTAGTTTCCATTTACAAAAAAAACTATTCAACGAAGTCCGTAATGGTTGGGGGCGCAGTGGAGAAGCAGGCCGACGATTTGACTAACAATGTGCTGAATCGAAGAGAACAGAGGTACTCGAAAGTTTACTGCAGACCGTTCTGTTTTCGAGGACGCCAACGTTTTGTGAAAATTGCCGACCAGAAAACCCCGGTGTAATGACGCATGAAATGCAAGAAAGAAGCGATATTGTCTCCATTGGTTTATTTAAAGAAAGAAAGTACTCGAAAGATGTTTTGATAATCCATTCTAGGCGGAGTAGAAAAGTTTTTCATTTATCAGCCCTGCTAAAGTACTCAATAGCAGCATTTTACAATGTTGACTTTAGGAAACTATCTGTTATATGGCCATTTCCTTAGAACGTACTGAAAATATGACATGAAACAAACCCGTCAACTGAAGTATGACGCCTATCTTGTGTATAATTTGCAGAATAAAATTAAATGCCACAAGAGAAATGGCCTCCAGAAAGCTTCGCTCAAGTCAAATGTTAGGTACCAATTCATGTATTTGTGTAGACAAATATTTATTTGTTTGAACACATACGCTTCTTACTTTCAGCGGCGTCAAAAGTAAATCCGCCGGCGACAACGCTGCACTCGAGTGATTTCTATGCAGGCGGCTTCTCTTCCGCCTCACATATTACGTACTTCAGGCGCTTTTGTCAGGCAGTCACAAACTGTCTTTGACACGTTTTCCACTCCGGGGAGCGAACCCTGTGTGTCTAAATAAATTACATGAGGCCGAACGCCATGTATAGTTTCTTTAAGTTCATAAATAAACAGATGAAGCAAGTGTTTATAAAACAAAAAATGATTTCCCCATATAATCAAAAGCAACTGTTCTGGATTTGTTATGAAGGCAGAGCACGATGCTTTCAAGTAACGCACAGAGTGCCTACTTGCGTTGGCCATATGTGCCTTCTTCTTAAAATCATAAATGTGTGATCATAAATATACGTTGCGCATCTTATTGCGCCACAATACTAGGCCACTATCACATAAAAAAACATTTCCTCTCATATATAATCGGCCTATCAACCCTCGTTTGTGTCAGACATTTACATACTCAATGTGCGCCAGTGCTACCGCTGATTCCTTTCCTTACATGTATCCGGTACTTAAGTCATCCACGTAATAATGGCATGCAATCAGATAGTAAAAAAAATATCAGATGACGCTTCACAAAGCAAGAAAAAAAGCGCGGTAAAACACGAGGAAGAAAAAAAAAAACGAATGCTACGACTTCGCCAAGGCAGGGAGGAGACAGCTTATGGCGGCCGCGTCACGTGATACCATGATGGCAGCGCCCATGCGACGGAGGGTAAAAAGGCCTCCAATCCAGAGATCAGCGTATGTACGATTGCAAAATTTCGCACCACTCTCTTTTGAGCTTGTCCACATCATGTAGTGCATGCAACATTTCGGGCAAATCATGGACAAGTTTTGCGGGAAATCTTGCCAAAGCAAACTCACAAATGTCGGAAAAGAAATGTAAATACTAAGGATATTTTGAATCAGCAGCCACCAAGCAAAAGCTTCTGAAGCGTTGCCAACGAATTAGTTGTGTTTTCCGCCTACCCTTCGGACAGCATCAGCAGGAGTGATGAACCTTGATTAATGAGCGACCAGCGCACAGTAAATATCATCGTCATCATCATCATCCCTCATTAAACCTGGAGGGCCCTTCCGGGCATTGCAGAAAGTGGTGAGTACAGGTTGGAAAACATTGTTAAATAATGCAAGAAAAAAATAAATAGATATTCAAACACCATTAAAAATACAACTAATTAAACAAAAAACAAACAAAAAAGAATACACAAATAAAACATTTCTACAAACACCAATTTGCAATTAGTTTAACAGCAAACGGGTGGTTAGTTGGGATATGAATGTGTTATGATTTGTATGGGTCGCGATGACGTTAGGTAGGTTATTCCAGTCTGTTATTGCTAATGGCAAGGTGGACTTAAGAAACGACACCTATGAAACAATAACTGCACGCACTTTACAGACGTTATCAATGAGAGGAAATATGCGAGTGGTTGGTATTAGAAATAAAGTTATAATGTAATGGTTATGATAGTAAATCTTGTAAAAAAAGACAGGCGCGATAATGTTCTTCAAGACGAGAGGAGATCAAGGTTAGATCTCATTCGTAACAAAGTAATGCTGGTGTCTCATGAGTAATTTGAAATTATGAATCTGTTTGCACAATTTTGAAGTGCCTCTACGTTTGTTATCAATGAATGTTGCCAAAGGGACCAGATGGATGACGTGTATTAAAGAAATTGGGGTGTTTTTTATGTTTATACATTCTTAACTTAGTCTGCCTTAACGGGTGACTTGTCTCTTAGTTTTGACGCGAAATTTAGCCAGTGCAGTACAACCGATAGCCTGGGGTCCTTAACCTGCACCACGCAGTAGTGATACACGACCGTACGCCGGTACAATGCTCATCCAGATCGAAACTGGCAGGGGTGGGTATTGCACCCTGGATCCCCGGGTTCTGGAGAGCGAGCTTTCGCTCCACGTGCTCCGAGCTGCTATGCACTAGCCCACTCGGCTACCGATTCCCCTACGTCTATTCAGTTTGTGAATTTACCAGCCTAGTGTAGGCTAGTTGTTTTGCTGATGATGGTGCCAGTGGAAGATTAGGTCGAACACAAGCAAGAAAAAACGAGCCAAATGAAGAAGACGCCTGCCACCCGTTCTCCTGTTAAAAATTTATTAGTAAATCACGCTGCTTAGCACTAATTTTTAGATTCCGTAAATACTTATAAACAAAAACGAAATTGCCACTACATAAGCACGTGGAGAAACGTTCTGTGCTGACAGCTCTTCACTGCCGAAAAGGCCCATACAGCTCCATTCTCTGCCTTCATAGCCTTTTCTTGAAGTGTGGATGATCGATAAGGCCTGCTTCAGACGGGGTTATTTCGCCCAGCAACTTGACGTGGCAACACCAGCAACACGGGCCGCCCGCGTTCACACACAGCAACCGAATTGCTACGACTTGCATCATAATCAAGAAAGTTAATTTTAGAGCGCAGCTCTTAGTCGCCCGTTTCCGGCTTGAGCGGCGTCGGCGTCGCCGTCGGCTTAACCGCGCGGTGTATTATGGGCAGAGTTGTACGTAGTTCAACTACTCTACTGAAGTTACTGTAGTTTAACTACCTTTCTGAGTATTTTAGTAACTTTCAGTTACTATTTTATTTCGATAATTAGTAGTGTACTTTAATTACCTGTTCTGAGTAACTTCTACTCAAATTACAAATTACTTTCGAATTTTAGTAGTCGTTTTGCCTATCAACAAACATTCCTGGACAAAAGAGACAAGATGTTGGAAGATCAGCTGATGTTTGCAAAGAAGAGGAGGCATGTGGCGTAAGAAAGGGGGGGGGGGGGTGGCGAAGAAAATGAGTTGGAGACCCCGAAACCCCGCAAAATATTTCCGAGCTCCCCTCTGCAACAACACTGCTATGAAGCACGGGGAGCGAACAGGCGCGAAGAGAGGCCGAGTAACTGCGGGATTAGAGCCGAAGACTGGCATTTGTTTGTGTCTCGAAGCTCAACGAGACTTGACCCATTCGAAGTAAGGTCTGGTTCCCGCTTGTTCCCAACGTAGAAACTCTCGCCCACTACAGGAGGTGCACACTATGCATCCTCACTCAAAGGAGGCAACAGAATGCGGCACCTGCTCTGAAACTCGTCTGGTGCTCACGTAGTTTTTGCTGTACTCAAACAATCGCGTGCTAAAGGTGAAAACAAAGGAAACCTTTTTGCGTTGCCTTCCCTCTCAAAACGTAGATTATGCAGATCTTTAAAGATTTGAAGATCGTTTGAGAAACCTTAGCAATTCCCCTAACGTTTTCATATAAAAAATAACAAACAAGCAGTGTTGGGAAGTACTCTAAGTACATAGTACCTAAAGTACTACTGTTTAAAAAACTGGTATTTACTTGAAGTACATTCTCTGGGCTTGTACTTGTACTTTCGAGGAAAGTAAAATTCCCGACTTCAATGTACATTCCCCGACTTTGAAAAAAGAAAAAAAAAAGAAGGCGTATCGTCGTGTGAAAACACGCCCGTTCAAGACGTAATCTGGTCATTTCTCTGAGTGAAGAAATGGCGGCTATAAGACCGACACAAATAACTGGCTTATAAGTTGATCGTGTCAAATAGCTCGTCAGCGAGAGTAAAACAACTCTTTGTAGCGACTTGACTTTATACAATATTTGCTGCCATTTTCGTAAAAAGCTGATGCACCTCCGATTACCTCTGGAGGAATGCGCACCAGTTAAAAAAACACTGTATAGGGAATGAAGGGGCATCATGAAAGATTCTGTCAAAAGGGCTGGTACGTTACCTTGAAATATATTGTATTTATAGTATGTTACTTCAAGTACATGGCACGCGGTGTACTTATTGCTTTGCATAAAGTACATAACCTCTAGTTTACTTCGTACTTTACTTCAAGTACTTTTTAGATGTATTTTACTCAACACTGTAAACAAGCAAACAGTGTCTAAAAATCAAGCTCAAGCAGTGCTAAACTTCAAAGGAGAAATGACACATTTGCAGTACATCATTGACCAAACAAAAAAGAAAGTACAAACCAACTTGGCACGCAGCAGCAGAACCACCTATTAAAGCATTTCTTTGAAAAAAAAATGCGATCCATATTAGGCTAGCACAATTTCTCTAACAGATCAAAACCTATGTACTTTCTTTTTAGCATAACAAACAGATAAAAGTAACTTCAAAGTAACTTCAAAAGTAATTCGCTACTTTTTTACGGTAATTATTAATTATCTCAATCATTTCCATTTGAGTAATTTCTACTCTACTCAAATTACTTCTGGGGTCAATACGCAGTAACTTAACTTAAATACTTTTTTTGAGTAACTTGTACATGTCTGATTATGGGACATTTCCCATGGTGCACCGCGCGGGAGGAAGAGGGGGAGGAGAATGAGAGGGAGGGGAGGAGGGAGAGGAAGAGGGAGGGGAGAGGCAGAGGGAGGGGGAGGAGCAGGATGTCATGGTCATTGCCGGACAAAGAGTGAAGAGAAAAAAAGGACGGAAGGGAAGAAAAAAGAGGACGAGGGGCTGGTGAGAGAGAGCGGCACGCAGGGGCTCGGGACAGTCGAAGCTCGAATCGCAGACCGTCCGGGACGAGCACCATCGACCTCCGTCGGGGTTCCCAAGCTCCGAGAGGCGAAACATCGGCTGAGACTCGAGCACACAGCAACGACCTCCGTCGGGGTGCCCAGACCCCGAGAGATACGATTGCGCTGCTTCCAAGCGCTCGAGGCGCCGGCCCGTACGAGGTCGACTCAGCTGCGCGGAAAGCAACCGGCGATAACAATCTGAATCTTCAAGCCTCGGACTCCGTCCGACTCGCTGACCACCCGACCACCTCGCTGACTGCCCGACTGCCTGCTCCCTCAACAAATCAACGACGTGCGCGTTCAAGTAAAACTTTTGTGCTCTAATAACTCTAACGCAATTAACATTGTACATATTCTTTTTATTCAATCTCCTTTTGTTGCCCAGTGAAAGCTTATTTAACGCATCCAAATTGTCTCCGTGTGATTACTTAACACCCCTCAATCACAACCGACATGACAATTTGGCGTCCGCGACAGGACGGAGACACTTTGGATCGTTAAGAGGTATTTACAAAGCAATGGATTTAAAAGATATTGTAGAAGTTGGCAAGGCATTGGGCCTCCAGGCCGATGAACTAAAAGTGTGGGCGGAAGAGAAATATGCGCATGAACAGGAGGAAAAAGCCGCTGAGAGACTCGCGACTAGAGATAAGGCAGAGAGAGAAGAGAGGGTATTGCAGTTGCGTATAAGGCTAGCTGAAACGGCGGCTGCGGCAACCACTCCTGAAGCCTCAGAGGGACATGGAAATGGAAGAATGATCTCCGCTCATCTCTGTCCCCGGAAGCTCATGCCTCCTTTTGACGAAAGGAGGGATGATCTCGACGCATACTTGAAGCGTTTCGAATGCATAGCTGGGGGAGAGGAGTGGCCAGAAGCAAAATGGGCGACAGCTCTGAGCATGTGTCTTACAGGAGAGGCGCTGAAGCTGCATGGTAGACTATCCCCACAGGATTCGTTAAGTTATGAAGCAACTAAGAAAGCTCTTCTTGATAGGTTTCGATTCACTACAGAGGGATAGAGGGAGAAATTCAGGAGTTCGAAACCCGAAGAAGGGGAAACGGCTAGTCAGTACGCCGCCCGACTGCAAGGTTACTTTGACAGGTGGATGGAGGTAGGAGAGACGCCTTCAAGGTATGAAGCGCTTCGAGATAAGATCTTGACAGAACAATCTATGTCACAATGCCACGCGAGGCTCACTGTTTTCTTAAAACAGAGAGATTGTAAGACGCTTAAATCAATGGTTTAGGCCGCCGATCGATTTCTGGAGGCGCAACAACAGAAGAATCTATCCTCCTTTAGAGATGATCCGAAAGTCGCGTCGTCGAACAGAGGAAGCTCAGACCAGTCAACGTTTTCTAAGCCGAAGTGTTTCTTATGTGGAAGGCTAGGCCACAAAGCGCCTCAGTGCCGAAGCGGGTACAAACAAAAGATTCCTTCTTGCCCGATCTGCCGAAGGGCAGGACATGACGCGAAAGATTGTCCCAAGAAACGTCAAGATAGGCCACAAATATCGTGTTTTGTTGATCCGGTATCGGATAAGAGCACAGTGACCTCATCAGTGCACACCACGGAGCAACTAAACCCTCCTCCTATTCAAGATGGCGAGACTGGGCTAATTAGTGCAGTCCATGAACAAACGAGATTGATCGGAGCTAACAATATGCCTGTCGTACGTGGTTTGCTAAACCAAAGACCGGTCAGTGTGCTGCGCGATACAGGCAGTAACACAGTAATCGTTCGAAGTAGCCTAGTGGAAGATGCCAATCTCACGGGTAAAACGGGCGTTGTGATTCTCGTAAATGGAGCGCCATTGCAATTGCCAGAGGCGAGAGTGAAACTCTGCTCCCCGTATTTTACTGGAGATTTACTCGTGAAGTGCATGGACGCACCGCTCTACGAAGTAATTGTAGGAAACGTTGAGGGAGCCCGAAGAGCCGATGAACCTGATCTTAATTGGAATGGACAAAAGATGCAACCAATCTCAGAAGGAGAGATGACTGATACCCAAAAGGACTCGATCGATATGAGCAATGTATCAGCCGCACATAGATTGATCCCTTCGGATAAGACGAATACATCTAACGAAGTAAAAAGGGAAGAAGTTACCTCTGAGCTACTAAAAGAGAGGCAGAAATCTGATGACACGTTGCAGGTCTGTAGAAACAAAATAGGGCAAGTGTACAATACGAGGGATGGATCGAGGTACAACTTTTACATCTCGAAAGGAGTACTCTGCCGACGATTCGAAAAACAGGGTGGAAAGTCGTTCAAGCAGGTGGTCGTTCCAACCCCACTGAGACGTTATGTTCTAGAGGTGGCGCATGATAGTGTGATGGCGGGCCACCAGGGGATCAAACGAACCACTGACAGAGTATTAGAGGCTTTCTATTGGCCAGGAGTCCTAGCTGACATTAAGAGGTATGTCAGATCATGCGATACGTGCCAGAGGGCCATTCCGAAGGGGAAACTAAGAAGGGCACCACTTGGGCAAATGCCAGTGATTGATACTCCGTTTGAGAGGGTGGCCATGGACCTAATAGGTCCACTCCCAGTTACCTCAGATAGTGGAAATCGGTACATCCTTACGATGGTGGATTTTGCAACGAGGTATCCCGATGCCGTTGCTTTACCATCGTGCGATTCGCGCGCCGTCGCGGAGGGATTACTAGAGATTTTCTCCCGAGTGGGTTTTCCCCGACAGATCTTAACGGATCAAGGCACAAGCTTCAAATCCGGATTGATGCAAGAATTGAGAGAACTCCTATCAATTCAGAAATTACAAACCACACCCTATCACCCGATCTGTAATGGATTGGTTGAAAGGTACAATGGCACTTTGAGACAGATGTTGACCAAGATGAGCCAGGAGAAGCCGCGCTCTTGGGATCGGTACCTAGCGCCTTTGCTATTCACGTACCGCGAGGTGCCTCAAGCTAGTCTAGGCTTTTCCCCGTTGGAGCTCATTTACGGCCGCCATATTCGAGGACCGCTGACGATCCTAAAGGAGGTGTGGACTCGAGATGAACTAGGAACCAGCCTCAAGACGACGTATCAATTCGTTCTTGACCTGCGCAGCCGTCTCGAGAAAACTATGGAACTGGCTCACAAAAGCTTAGCATCAGCAAAAAGATACCAAAAGAAGATGTATGACAAGAAAAGTGGGAAGAGAGACTTGAAAGTAGGCGACCGCGCCCTGCTTTTAATACCTTCGAAGAAGAACAAGCTGCAATTGCAATGGAAGGGTCCCTACCGAGTGGTGAGAAAAAGGAACGAGGCCGATTATGAGGTTGATCTAGGACACGCCACCAAGCTCTTTCACATCAACATGCTCAAGCGGTATGAAGAACGCGAGGCAGCGGGCGCAGCAGAGCAAGTGTCGTCAGTGATAGCCATTGAGGACACAAGTGATCAACCGCTTCCATGCCTTGACCTGAAAAGTGCAGAGGGAGTAAAGCAAGTGGCACTAGCTGACGATCTCAGTCGAAAACAGCGGGAAGACATCACAGACGTTCTGGGGAAACACGCTAAAATATTTTCGGATGTGCCGGGACGTACAAATCTCCTGGAATGCAAGCTGCAGCTGACCACAGATGAACCCATTCGTACGCCTCAGTACCCGATTCCGTTTTCCATGGAGCGCGTGATTGAAAAAGAGGTAGACGAAATGCTTAAACTAAAGGTAATTGAGCAGTCTACTTCTGCGTACTGTTCGCCCTTGGTTCTCGTAAAAAAGCCAGACAAGACCTACCGGGTTTGCATTGACTTCCGCCGGCTCAACGACATTCTAGTCTCCGATGCCGAACCCATTCCCCGAGTAGATGCCGTATACGCCGAGGTAGGCAATCGAGTTTATTTTTCTAAGTTAGACCTCTCCAGGGGGTATTGGCAAATCCCCCTTTCGAGTGACTCAAAGAAGAAGACTGCGTTTTCCACGTCGTCGGGATTGTATCTATTTAGGTACATGCCGTTTGGCATTAAAACTGCATCCGCAGTCTTTACGCGACTCATGCGAGAGGTGCTTTCAGGAATCGAAGGGGTCCGACATTACATCGATGATGTCTTGATTGCTACCGATTCCTGGGAAGAGCATGTCTGTGTACTCGAGCGAGTTCTTCAAAGGATTGAGGACGCGGGTTTAACCGTAAAGCCCAGCAAATGTGAGGTTGGAAGGAGGCACGTCACTTTTCTTGGACATCGACTAGGGAACGGTGAGCTCGCCCCTGTTCCGGAGACGTTGGACAAGGTGGTAGGATCTCAGCGACCCACAACGAAAAAACAAGTGAGGTCATTTTTGGGACTCACCGGTTATTACCGGCAGTTCATTGCGAATTATGCAGAAAAAAGTTTGCCTCTGGTTGAGCTGACAACAAAGAAGGAGCCCAATAGTGTCCGTTGGACCGACAGGCAAGAAAAGGCCTTCCACGAGTTGAAGAAGGCACTATCAGAGGGACCGATCCTCAAAGCGCCGGATCCCACCAGGAAGTTTGTACTTCGAACTGACGCTTCAGATCGTTGTCTCGGTGGTATGTTAATGCAGAAGCACGAGTCGTTTTTGCATCCCGTCGCGTGCGCTAGCAGAAAATTGCTACCCAGGGAGAAGAACTACGCCACCGTTGAAAAGGAAGCTCTAGCTTTGGTCTGGGCCATTCAAAAGTTCCATCTTTATCTGTATGGCAAGAAATTCGTAGTTCAAAGTGACCACCAGCCTTTGCAGTATATAAACAAAATGAAAGCTTCAAATAGCAGGCTGCTGAGGTGGAGTTTACTTTTGCAGGAGCACGAGTTTTCAGTTGAGTATATTAAGGGAGTTGACAACGTGGGCGGTGACTACCTGAGCCGTGTGTAATATTCTTAGAATAGTCATGGTGAATGGCATTATCTAGGACGTTGCGTCAAGATAGGGTGAGGTGTCTGGTTTCTCTACTAGTGATACAGAAGAGAAGTAACTGGCCAGTCGTATCTGTATTTCGTTTCTCATGTTTTTGTAATTTTGTGGAGAGTGCACGGCCTTACCTTTCGGTGTCGTTGATGACTTCAGTTGAAAGTTTAGTGTCGTACAATATTTCAAAGTTAAATATAGCGTTTAAGGTGACCTTGTACACAACCTGATTTGAGGAAATTTTGATTTTATTTGTTCGCGCGAATTATGGATTTTGAATTGAGTGTGCGCACCGGGGCTGAGTTGTGTCTAGTTCTTTGACACCGAACTGAAACATTGGTGCTGAACTGCTGTACACTGTGCATTTTTCTGTCCGTAATCGACGCATGTAGCTGAGCTTTTTTTTCTCCAAAAAGAAAAAAAAAACTTGAAGAGGGTGCCTGTGTCATGGTCATTGCCGGACAAAGAGTGAAGAGAAAAAAGAGGACGGAAGGGAAGAAAAAAGAGGACGAGGGGCTCGTGAGAGAGAGCGGCACGCAGGGGCTCGGGACAGTCGAAGCTCGAATCGCAGACCGTCCGGGACGAGCACCATCGACCTCCTTCGGGGTTCCCAGGCTCCGAGAGGCGAAACATCGGCTGAGACTCGAGCACACAGCAACGACATCCGTCGGGGTGCCCAGACCCCGAGAGATACGATTGCGCTGCTTCCAAGCGCTCGAGGCGCCGGCCCGTACGAGGTCGACTCAGCTGCGCGGAAAGCAACCGGCGATAACAATCTGAATCTTCAAGCCTCGGACTCCGTCCGACTCGCTGACCACCCGACCACCTCGCTGACTGCCCGACTGCCTGCTCCTTCAACAAATCAACGACGTGCGCGTTCAAGTAAAACTTTTGTGCTCTAATAACTCTAACGCAATTAACATTGTACATATTCTTTTTATTCAATCTCCTTTTGTTGCGCAGTGAAAGCTTATTTAACGCATCCAAATTGTCTCCGTGTGATTACTTAACACCCCTCAATCACAACCGACATGACAGGGGGAGGGGAGAGAGAGGAGGAGGGAGGAGGAGAGAGGAGGAGGGGGAGAGGAAAAGGAAAGAGGGGGAGGAGGAGGGGAGGGAGGAGGAAGAAGGAGGAGAGGAGGAGCTTAAATAAGGGAGGAGGACGAGGTGAAGGAGGGGGAGGGGAGGAGGAGGAGGATGAGGAGGTGAAGAAGTGGAGGAGGGGTATACCCACCCCTCAGTACACTTCCCTCCTCCTCCTCAAGGGTTGCGCTCTAATTCCGCGTCACAGAATGTTGTGAACGTCTTTCCTTTTTTCTTGCAATATTTAGATACACAATTACATGCTAAAAACATGTTTTATTTCTAAATTGCGTTGAGAATAATAACTCATCTTTCTGAAACAGTTCACGTCTAAAAACAATTCATTTCAAACCAGAACTTAGTCTTTAGTGGTCATCATCACCACCACAGGGGTGTCACGTGAAAATATCACATCCCCGATTGGCTGCTGCCGCTTCAAACGTCTCCGAGTTGTCCGAGTTGCTCGTCCGTTTTGAGCCCGACCCGATCTCAGCGATTCGCGTCGATCCAGGGAAGGCTAAGAAACAACCTGCCAGCAACCCTGAAATTGCTGGAAAAGTTGCCCTATCTGAAGCGGGCCTAAGCTTCATATCCCACCACCACAAGTGCTGGCACCCAAGCAGCGCTAGTTATGCAAAAACAACGGGTGACTTCGCGAGCTTGCAGGAGCGCCGCCCAAACGTGGTATAAACGCGGTGCCTTCTTTACAAACATTGTCACGAATGACAAGTGATGAGGCGGCCAATGACAGAGTAAGCTGAACGTTTAATGGGGCGAACTTGTGCCCAAAAATAAAAGGAAACAGAAGATAACTGCAGAGCGTCGCGGGCGTCGAAGTCGGCGTAAGAGCGGAATCGATCGCTGGGGCGAGACTGAAACTGGCTCGCCATGCGAAGCCCCTTATGTAAACGCGTGGGCTTCTGGAATAATCGGCGTAGAAGGTTCGACGCGTAGAACACTCGGACCTGGAACAAGGTTAACAGTATTCTCGAATTTTTGAGAACACTAAATTGCAGGAATAAACAAAAGGCACGTTGCTCCCAGGAATCGAACCCTGGTTTTTCGCGTGGGAGGCAGGCGCGATAACCGTTAGGCCACGCGCGCGCTGCCTTCTTTGCCAGCTGCGCACGCGGCAATATCCGATTCTGAGCATGGAGAGAAATGGCTGACTTTTTTTTCCTTAGGAGAAAACTGCTATCGCTCACAACTACATACTTAGAGCAAAAGTATAGCAAACTATAATAAACTTTGCTATGCGCGGTAAACACTTGCATTCTGAAAGTGAGCGATCGAATTTAAAACTAAGAAGGCACATCGCTCCTTAAAAGCACACACATTAAAATTCGGGCTGTTCGGCGGTGCTCAAAGCGTCACAACCTTTGAGAACAAAACGCGAATTAAATGGCATAAGAAGAAAACACACTAACAAACGTGAGTCTCATGTGTTCACAACTGCGACTTCGGTCACGCTTGATAACGCGGTTAGAAGAATCTTCGGATTCAATGCAGGGCGTCTGCTAGAGTTAATGTTTTTTAAGGACCAACCTAGTCTCAGTGTTTGACAAAATACTCGATAAACGTATTTAAGTTACTAAATACCTGCTCTACAAAGTACTTAAATTACTACTGAAGTAATTTAAGCGCTTGATTAGGGAACAAATACTTAGAAATGTAATTCAATTATTTTTAAGATACTTCCACAATGCGTAATTTGTTTTGACGTCAGTGACAAAAACAATGATTAAATTTGCAGAAATATAGTTTACCAAAATGGTTTATTAGCACGCAACAGCACGAAACTGCAAAAAAAAAAAAAAAAAAAAAGAAGAAACATCGTAGGGTTATTTTATGCAGTGCACCTACGACACATATTACAATACATTTCTGGGACAAAAAAGGAAAAAAAACACAGAGGTTTCTTCAGTTCTAGTAACATCGCTGAATATCAAGTCGTACGGCGCAACTTAGAAGCATCGCTTAACTGCAGTTCATATTCCCTAAATATATAAGTTGGGATGCAAAAATGAGTATATGAATAACAAAGAGAGCGGACATAATAGCCACGGCACTGGTCGCATCTTCTTCAAGTAGGTTGTGTTCAGAAAGGCCCTCAACGTTGGGGGACGCTATGTTGGCATTTTGAGATGTCATCCTACCCGTAGTTCATTTCCTTTCCTGTTATCTTCTTGTCAATGTCCGCTTACAGTAAGTCTTCGCGAAAGCAGTAAGTGCCAGACTAAAGACAAAACGAAACAAAACAAACCTCGACGTTTTGTCATAGCAGGGTACAACAAGCAAAAAAAAAGTGTCTTCTTTGTGCGTTCACTTCTCAATTTCTTCTATTCGGTGATGTCTTGACACTAAAGTCTGCATTGTTCTCCTGCGTCGTTTTTTTGTTTTGCGTTGCGCCTCAGTGTTTCAATCTTTACTTTCGTAAAACCCCTTTTTGTGTGAGGATTTTTTTGGGAAACTAGTAAACAAAAGGCGCCTTTGGGAAGGCGAGGAAGAAAACTTTAATTTTATGCACTTTGGGGTGAAATATGAGTCACCATCGACACAAAAACAATGTTTTCACGAGCTCAATCTAAGCCCCCGTAGCTTATCGGAGCTAGCAACAGGATTTGGTTGCTCGAAAGAATGTCCACATTTGCTCGTGCTAAGCCCACGCCACTTCATACAGAAAAACTCGCAAAAGGCGGAATGTTAAAAATGGTTTTGAGATAATGAGTAGAAGATACTCAGAAATGTAATTAAAATACAGTATCAAATACTTTCTATCAAAAGTATTTGCAAGATACTTGAGTAGAGTATTTTAAATAGGCAGAAATCTGAGTCTTTTTTCAGCCGCGCTCAAAATCCCTTCCTGTTTTTTCTTCGCTCTAGATCTCGCCCTAATAACGCCACCTAGAGGTAGAAAGCCCAATCGCTCCGAGATCACTAAAGTAAGAATGAATGACGGAGACAGAATATCGCGTTCCTTTTCCTTTCGCCGCCGTTGTCTTTGGATCATATTTGATCCAATGTCAAGAAAACGACAAGTACACTACTCACGCGCACGTGCTTTCGAAGGAGAGTTACGGCCAGCGCACCCCCGCGGAAACGTTGAACTCCACTCCGAAGGTGGACCATGTGTACACATTCTGCAAGGTCACGAAATACCAGCGCCATTGCCCACAAGCCCTTACCTTACTCGTTTACCGCTGCTGATCCTGGCAGGTCTGAGCTTATTGTTGACGTGCTTTTTTGTGCTTGGCGCGTTCTATATGATTCCTTCTAAAGGCCCATGCAGGAATACTCGCGCTGCAGAACCGGGATCCTGGGTTCAATACCCACCCCTGCCCGTTGGGATCTGGATCAACATCGCACAGGCGTGTAATCGTATATCACCTCTGCGTGATGCATTTTATAGAGCGCAGACTAGCGGTTATACTGCACTCGCTAAATTTCTCATCTACAGCTTAGACACCAGGCGCTCATTGGGGCTGACTAACATCCGTCTGTTTAAACATGCAGACAACATTATTTTGTGGAGGAATAAGGCCAGATGTTTTTTTGAATGGTGATGATAACCACTTTTAGAAGTTTCGTTGTAATGTTCACATCGGCGTTCTAAACCTTCCTCCAGTGGAGTCTAAACAACTGGAGCGGTGTCCTTATGTGCGCGCAAAACGGGTATGCATTGTTTGATTTAAACCGTTTTCTTACAAGCACGCTTTGTGAAATTTTTCATATGTTTATGTTTATTCTTATTTTCAGTGACCCACCAACCGCTTGACGCCTCCTTACTGGTGCACTTATTCCTTCAGAAATGCAATACACATTTTGTGAACAGTGGGGCATTTTATGAAAACTTAGCTTGTGAAGTTCACGCTCCTGACGTTTTATCGACAAAAAATTCTTTTTTTACCAGGCGCCCGACCTGAGATTTTTCCTATTTATACTATATATATAATGGCAGGGACAAAGGAACGCTTGTGTCGTGAGGCTAACGACAGCTTGCCTGCATTGATTGCCGGCGCCAACACGATGAGAAATTTTTTTGTGTAAATATCTTCTTTGGTACCCAATCAAGTCGGGTTCTTTTTTGTGTCTTATTTCTTGTTTTTATCGTTCACTATGCTACGCACCAAAAAAGTTGCCTTACGCCGCAGGATTTTCTTTTGGTTGTACGGTTCTTGGTTTCACGAGCCCAAAAGCAATCAGAACGCTTTTTGATGTTTTATTTTGTGGGATTTTATTTCTGTCGTAGAATCATTTTTTTCCAACCAAAGAGCGTTGGACATCGCCAATAACTCTACTAGTAACAAAACTTGTGCATTACGACAGGTAACCCTGTTTATTTGGTTGGAGTGCCATTTTACTGACCAATCGAATGTGGTCTTTGTACGGCGGCTGCCAATCGTGCCTATATGCGTATTCAAGAGGGGTAAGCTCAGAATTGAATTTGATTGTCAATATATTTCAATTTGATTTTAGTGTCATAGTGCTAGTAATAAAAATATTCACATCCGTTACATTTCTGCCGATGACTTCTAACTTTATGGAAAGCTTGCTCAACTTGTGTACTTGGAGCTACCACACGACATCAAGGTAATATACGTGTGGAGTTTAAATAAGCCCTTATTCTTATTGCGGAGGAAAGGCAATTGGACAATTCAATGTTACGATTTCTTTTCACACCGTCTTTAAAGAGTCTCTTGTTTAGCAAGTAACTTTCAAAGTGGACCTACGGTGACTGAAAGCTTGTTCTTATCGCTCAGCACCCTACCAGTTACTACTTATTTATTTATTTTTATTTTGAGTGAACCACCAACAGCTTAACACCTCCTTAGGGTGCACTTATCAATGAGTGAATTAAGAGTAAACTTTTAAACAGGATAAAAGCGAAATATTACGAAATAACAATAGTCTCAACACACTTTCGAAATTTACGCTCTTCATTAAAAATATCGGGACTAACATTTGCACAAATCTGTTCTAAACGGTTAGAAGTCAGTTGTAGGCGTATCATGGGTGCAGCGTGGTAAAAATTGGTAGGGTAAAACAAAGTATGAAGTCTACAGGACCTACGAGGAGCGTGCAAGTAGGTGTGACTGAGTAGCTCTGGTGAATCAATTATACCACTTACAATCTTATACAAATATGTCAGTTCATGAATTGTTTTCCTGTTGTGCAACGACTCTAACTTCACGAGTTCACAAATCCTCTCATAACCATAGAAATAATTTAGTTGAAAACAACGATCAAACAAAACACGAACGAATCTACGTTGAACACTCTCAATTACACCTGAATTTGTCACTCCAATACAGTTCCAGACAACTGAGGGATATTCAACACGACTACGCACCAGTGAAGAAAACAAACGTAAAACACGAAGTGGTTTAGATAAACCGCTTGTCACTCGTGTAATGGCTCCCAGCACTCGAAAGGAAGCATTCACAACTACAGTCACGTGATGATTGAAATTAATTGCAGGATCCATAAAAACGCTTAGACCACGGATGACCTCAACGCGACTAATATTGGTAAAATCTAATACATAGGGAAAACTCAGAATTTCACACTTCCTTGAAAAGGACAAAACTTTCGTCTTTGACACATTTAAGAGTCGGCCCTTTGAAAAACATCACGCCGAAATAGAATCTATATCACGCTGAAGACATTCACATTCGTCAACCGTTTTAACCGTCGTAAACAACTTAATATCATCAGCAAATAACAAAAACCGCGTGCGTTCACACAGGAAGCTAGATCATTTATAAGGATTAAAAACAGCAAAGGACCGAGGTTACTGCTTTGAGCAACCCCAGAAGCAGATAAAAAAGGAGAAGATAATCGGCTGTGTAGTCGCACAAAGTTCAGCCGATGAGATAGGCAACTATCGAGGAGACGACGGTACTTAAGGGACAGACCGTAACTACAGAGTTTACTCAACAGTAGTCGATGGTTAACTTTGTCAAATGCTTTGCTCATGTCAAAGTACACTACATCCGCTTGTCCTCCCCTATGGACAGATGGTACAATCTAATGTAGGAACATAGGTTTGTTTCTGCGGAGCGGCCCTTCATAAAACAATGTTGCTCAGGAATAATCTCCCGACAAAAATATGCATAAAAGCGGGTGTGCAACACAATTTCATAAACTTTAGAGAAACTACAAAGGAGGGAGACTGGCCTATAGTTAACCATGGATCGATTACCTGGATTTATGTAATGGAACCACAACAGAGCGCTTCCAGGCGGCTGGAGATGTTTTATATGCAAGTAATAAGTTAATTATATTCACCAAAACTAGACAAAGGAGTGGAGCAAAACCTTTTACTATTAAGCTGGGAATTCCATCTACTCCCTTCGATAACTTTGTTTTAATTTTTTTGAACTATACTTATAGTTCTATATAGTTATATATATATATATATATATATATATATATATATATATATATATATATATATATATATATATGTAGAGATAGATAGATAGATGGATAGATAACTACAGTTAAATAAAGCATTAATGAACACGATCACATCAATAAGACACGTGATTCATTCCCCTAGATTTAGCTGTACTGCCATTCACAAATGTCTGCATTTCTTGGTGATTACGCACAATAGTCGGCGTAATAGGTTCTCTGTGCCGTCGCCACTGTTATTGCTGCCACGCTTTCAGTCTTGCGAGTATGGCGCAGACATTTATTGCCGCATTGGTTCATCGGCAACGCTTCAAAGCACTGAAGTTCATCGCCAACGCCGCATTTTAGTACCTCTCACCCGTGCGTGAAGACCGGTACGCACTTGCTAAAACGCGGGGAACGAAAGAGGAGAGCGGGAAAACGAAGAGACGGTAACGACGCTGTTTTAGGGAGTTCGTTTGAGCTGCTTCGTAAAAGGGGAATGTAGAGTGAGGATGACGGGCAGCAAGAGCGATAAACACGAGCGAGCGCGTTCACTCAGCCATTGCTATAAAGGGTAGATGGCTCGTACAGAGCCGCCACTGCCAAGCCCCGACAATGCAGAATGAGATGAGGCAGCGGGTGGGGGCCATAGAAAGGCGCGAAATAGGTTATCGACGGAGATGGGGCGAAGTAGCTGCGTTCGGCGGAGGGGAAGTAATAAAGAAAAAGTGAAGCTGGTTCATCAGCCGCTTCTCTTTTCACTTTTTTTCTTCTTTCTATCGCATGATCAGGGCTTAAATGTGTTTATCAGCAGGTAGAGCATCCAAATACACTATATAGTAGTTGTGAGGCCGCTGAGAGGCAGAAATTGTGCGAGGTTGTTTCAGCAGACCTGTCACGGTATTGTGATCGGCGGCGATGTCATAAAAAGTTTGGAGAACTTTTAATTACTTTAGAACTTAGCTTTTGAAAATGTTTTAGAATAGAGGAGGGTTCGAGAAGCCACTGAACCTAAAAGGACGCGTCTTGATATTTCGTGTAGATGTTTCGTGAGGCTAGAAAGTGTTACCTCGGAGTAGTTAATCGAACGTTTAAACAAACACTGAACCTAAATAATAGCGACTGGATACGACACGTGTTCCGTAATATTAGTTTTGCGAAGCACAAGTCGTATCCAAATGCCATTTTTTGCGTTCAGTGTTTTTTTTTTTTTTAATTTGGATTAACATTAGTGAGGTCGCACATTCTACCCTCTCTAAATATTTCCACCAAAGATCCCGCCGTGTCATTTTAAGTTCAGTGGCCCCTCGAACCCTTCAATCTAAAACCTTTTCAACAGCAAAGTCATAATGGGTTTCAATTCTTCAAACTCGAGGTCACCCAACTCACTCTTTGCAACATAAATATGGCGCAAAAACATATTATGTTTCGGAGAAAGTTGACTTCGTGACATACCCCTCCAGTCCAATAACTTTAAAACGACTTGTTTTAGTTCTTTGTACGTTTAAGCACAGCAAAAGTGTAGTTAGTTTAAGATTATATATATATATATATATATATATATATATATATATATATATATATATATATATATATATATATATATATATATATATATATATATATATACATAACAGTCCCCAAAACACTCAGACTTATAAAAACAAAAAAGACTGCAGCACTCCTCTTGCGTACGTCTCCGATTACTCCATGCCTTTTGTGTGATTTTTGTATACTTTTATATTCAATAGAACTGGTAAATCATTTATGGGCTTGTCGCTGCGTGATTGGTTCTTCATTGTAATCATCGGATGATTTAATACTCTATCCTTAGCTGCTCACAATGACTGCGCGGGGTGTAGAATAGAGAATTCCTATAGTTCCCCAAGGAGTGCATACATGGTCGTTGACAACTTAAAATACGAAGGAGGTAGTGGCCAATTATGATCACACCTCTCACCTTGTGATTCGTTCTTTCGATATTCTCATCGGTTGATGCAGCAATCTGATTGGCTGCAGTGCGATAATGATATGCCGAGGACTCGGCACGCTCCGCGCTTTTTAAACTGTCTATGAGAACAGCAGAGTTCTAGATCCGTTATACACCAACTCATGTTTACAAACAAACCGGACCGCCTCTAGCGGACGCCACCGTCGCCGCGCATACGTGGTAGAGGGTGGGCAAGAAGCTCGCCGTCGCCCATAAACAAACCATTGAACTGCGCTGTTGTCGGCGCCGGTGTGAGTCCCCGCGCTCTTTTTCGCGTTGGAATTGTTGATTCTACGTCCTCCTAACAATGTCTGACTACTTCAGCGGCTTCAGCAAAATTAACGAGGCTCGTTACACCGCAGAGCTTTGTGTGAATAAGCTGACGTGCGGCGATTGATTTCACGTGGACGCCGCGGAATGGTCGCTGAAGCCTTACTCCCACGATGAGATACTGCTCGCTATTTTCAGTCGCGACGTCGCTCGGGCTGCAAACGCGTGGACCATAACTGAGATGGTGGACGTCGATACTGAAAACCGCAAGTAGAATCGGACATTACAAGTCGGTGATGGCCACTGGTAACAATAATCAACATCTTGTATCTACTGTTTACACTGAGCGTACTTATCATAGCCAATCTTCAAAAGTGTTTTGAGGCCTGCACTTACTTTTATCGCAATCACCGGGTGAACGTTTGGTTTACGGGCCGCTGTCGTTTGAACGAGCTGACGACAAAAAGCAGACAAGTTTGAAAGAGCAGACGGCAGGTCGAACGCACGCGCAATGGAGTGTGGGCAAGACGCACCGCGCCCCGCGTTAACAAATTATTGGAATGTAACGTGGTCGGCGTCTGTGTGAGTCTGCAAGCTCCTTTTTGCGTTGGAATTGTCGATTCTACGCCCTCATGGAAATGTCTTACCGCTTTAATCGCCTGAGCCAAATTATCAAGGCTCGTTACGCACCTAAGCGTTGCGTAAGTAATTTGACGTGCGGCGATTCATTCGCATGAACGTCGCAGAATGGACGACAAAACCATGACGAAATTATTCTAGCTATTTTCGGTCGCGACGTCGCTCGCGCTGGAAAAGTGTAGAAGGTAGCGGCGATGTCCGACGTCGATACTGAAAATCGGAAGCGGGAACATGCCAAGCGTAACAAGTCGGTGATGGCCACTGGTACCAATGATTAACATCTTGTATCTACTGTTTATATCTTCATAATCATCATCATCATCACAATGCCTTTATTTGTGCCAATCAACAACCAACAAAGGTCTACCATGTGGCACAGTAAAAAAATTGCACGGCTGTAAAACATGCTCAACTGATAAAACTAGCATGCAACAAAACACGACAGTACATTTTTGGTGACGGAAAATAATATCATCTAATTGTCTACCGAGATTTACGTAGCTATCAAAAATATCAAACTTTCCATGCCCAAGATTGTTTACACTTATCTGCATTCTTGTTGTTGGTGATATCATGTGTTGATTCTGGGGATAAAAAGTGAGAGCTCTCCCATTTGAGCGAGTCGGTACGTTCAAATTCACTATGAACAGAAGTGTTGACTCTATGTCCCCGTGAACTATTTATACAAGAAAGCTAGATCGCGCAATAATCGTCTGAGGGATAGACACTGTAGGCCAAATTTGTCCAGCAGGAGTTCATAGTTGTAAAAATGCCTTCGGCCAAGGTATTCGTCATAAATTATGCGCACAAGGCGTCTCTGAATTGACTCCACTTTAGTTGCATCAGGTAGTGTCAGTGAATTCCACACCACAGAGCCAAAGTCTAGTCTCGATCTGATAATAGAACAAAATAGAAGAAGGAAACAAGCATAGTTCGCAAACTTTCTAGTTAATCGAGTAATCATTCCAAGTACCGTATTTACTCGAGTAATAGCCGCACTATTTATGAACAAGGCCCTTGCTTCTGCTTTCCTGCAAAGCACATATACAACCACTCATCGCCTTTCGCATAAATAACCTAGCGAATAATCAGATCTAGAACACGATTCTCCATACAAATGAAATCTTCATAAATGGCATCTTCGCGCGAAGGCGTTATCTCTGTCCTGGAAACCGCTGGAGTCATGCTGTCGACCGCGATGATTGGCATTCCGCGTGCTCCGCAGAAAAGCGAACCCTCAAGTTTTCTTAATAAACAGTGCGGCTATTACTCGAGTAAATACGGTGATCTAAATGCAGAACAGGCGGTATGGGCGGCATGGCAGCCAAACGATAGAATAGTGTCAAAGTACACTCCAAGATCACGAAGCGATGATACTCTTAAAATGCACTTACCATCAATTGAGTATGAATACTGCATAATTTCACGTTTTTTACTGAAAGACATGACCTTAATTTTTTCTGGATTAATGATTAAGCAATTTTCCCGACACCAGTCTTAAATATACGATGCGTCACTCTGATAAAAGTCACAGTCGTCGATCAAACGAATACTCGGAAAGAGCTTGATATCGTCTGTTAATAACAGCACGTTTGAGTTTACTACGCAAGAAGATATCTCATTGATAAAGATCAAAAACAATAGTGGACCCGAATTGGAGCCCTGTGGTACTCCCGACGACAGATAAAAAGGATCGGAGAGGTTATTTAAAATGAGTACGACACAACGACGGTCAGTCAGGTAGCTTTCAAGCCATAATAAAAGCACAAGAGAAACGCCATTACGCGACAATTCGTGCAGCAGCAAAGCGTGGTTCACCTTATCAAAGGCTTTCGAGAGGTTAAAATAAACAACGTCAACTTGACCGCGATTACAAACAAAAGGTACTGAACAGGGTTGGGCAGAAATACTCAAAAATGTATTTGGAAATACAAATACTGGGATACATTAAAATAGTAGCTAAAATACTGATACTAAAATATATCTGTAAAAATGTATCGCGATACGTATCGGAAATACGTTTCAAAGAGAGGCAAACAGTATCTGGGAATACAAATACAGGAATACATTTTAGGAAGGGCAGAAATACAAATACGGAAATACTGATACTGCAATACATTTTTCGAATTTTTTTGAGACGCCAAATAAGATGAAGCTTGATGTTTGAAGTGGAGGTTTTTGATCCCGAGATTACTCTCCCGTAGTCTTGGAACTATGCCTTGAAGGTAGTGGTTTCGGACGGCGAAAAGTCTTCAATGGGCTCAAAAAAAAAAAAAAAAAAGAAAGGTTCCATCTGGGATTGACCGCAATCCCTTCTCTGACATCCTCTCTCTCTGACGAGAGATGCGAAAGGACTTCGACCTCTAAATAAAATCGATGTCACCCTAAATCTCATCAAAACGTCACAACCCCATTGTCCAATAAGACTGCCTCTGGCAACATTGATCACATGACGTGACGGTAGAATGAACTTGTATTCTTCATCTGTAGGTGTGGCCTTAAACATGAAAATTTACCACGCTGTTGTATGAAAGGACAATACGTACTTTCGCTATAGGTTACCTCGTTGAAGATCGTGCAGGCAGTGTCATTTGAAATTTTTGAGAATAGTGGACCACCTGAAGCATCCTGGAACACATGTCTTATCCTCTATTACGGCTGAAAAAACGATACGGTAGGATCCCTGCTGCGAAGGTCCTTTCTGTGGACCCTCCGTCACCGACGGATGAATTCCAGTCCTCAAGTCTCGCCTAGCATCATCTAAACAGAGACCTCGTGGATTGCGACCTTATACTGCCGGCACAGGTCGAGCTCTCTGAGAAACAGTGCGCTTGAGACGAGTAGCAGCTGTACGGAGTCTGGGTCGGCACCGCGAGGCCACGTCTGGCCTCCTTCCTGGGTTTTGAACCACCAGAGCAGCGGGTCACGTTCACGTCGGCTGATGACGTACTCTTGAGCCGTGCAATATTACGGGCGGAGCCGCAGACGCATTCGAATATGTGTTAAACTCGTGAGTCATCCTACTATTTCAAGCCAACCACCGCACGGCTCGTGCTGTAACGTACTGTGACTCAGCTTTTCCCGCAGGGTAAACTGTGTACGCTAAGGCAAAAGAAACGGTTAGCAGCGGGCATTGAATGCCAGCAAACAATGACTCAAGAAATCCCTACCAAAGGACCTGCGGCAGAAGATGCTCTGACTCCACTCCTGGCACGCCACCTGGTTCGAGTCCCTGATTGCGCAACACTTCTCAGAAGAGAGAAAAGGACGCATTGTAAAATAGTCTGGAGAATCGGAAGGAACATTGGTCAGCATACTAACAATGCCCCAGTACCACCTTGACCCTGGTGCTCTCAGAAAAAAAAAGAAAAAAAAGCGTCCGGATTTTTCCTTTTTCCGGGGAAGGGGGGGGGGGGAGGTATTTTTCAAGAAATGTAACAAAATACATTTCATCCTGACTGTATCGCGATACAAAAAAATATTCCAAATGTATTTTGATACAGAAATACAGATACTGGTGAAAAAAATTCATCGCGATACATAAATACAGATACGAAATGTATTTCTGAAATACTATCGCGATACTTTTGTATCGCGATACTGCCCAACCCTGGTACTGAATAATCAAGGAAGGTATAGAGGTTCCACACGGAGCCTATTTAAGTCTTTTGAGGCCTGCAAAACTTATTGCAATCACCGTGTCAAAGTTTAATCTACAAGCCGCTTTTTTTTTCTTTATTGGTTTTGCGGATTTCAATCCGCAAACTTTTGTTTGGTCGAGCAGACGACAAAAAGCCGACAAGTTTGAAAGAGCAGACGAAAGTTCGAACGATCAGGCGGCCGTGTGAATTGGAAGATGCACTGGACCCGCGGGTGGTCCAGACAACTTGGCGGTTTTCTCTCGTTCAGGTTGGAACAAAACAATTACATCTGGCGACCACAAAGTGTTGCCCACACAAGCGATCGTAGTTCGACAGCGTCTGGTTTGCCATTTTCACGGCTGCCATCCACGTTCTCGGACGAACGGAGGGGGCAGAAACACATGAAAACTTATCTTCAGACCTTTCCAGACTCTCTTGGGACAGCCCCCGTTGCAGCATTTTGACGAGAAGGTAGGGTTTTGGTCTGGTTTCTCCCAAACTAACACAGGAATGCATATCTCGTACGGCGACTTCTGCCCACCGCCCCAGACCGGAAGTGCACCCGAGGCGCCACCACCGCGGCGTGACGTAGCAGAGTTGAGTTCGTGTATACGCCACATTGTGGTGGATTGATTGATAACATACATTGGTGCTGTAAATAATTCGAATGAAACGCACCACTCTCCTGCCTAATCGGTCAGCTATATTTTTGATCATGAATGCGTAAAGCTGGGGTGACACTGCTTATACATCATGCAAAAGACAGTCTGCATACATTTTCGAGCGCGAGTCACCGCAAGATCCGTGCTTCGAATCTCGCATGGCAATCGGTTCAAGGAGAAACTTGGTAAAGTTGAGGCTTGGGCGAGTTGGTACATACTTCGGAATTAAAAACAACGCGAAAAGGCGAGGACTAGACGAAAAAGTAACACGGACGCAGCGCTCCGTCCGTGTTACTTCTTCGTCTCGTCCTCGTCTTTTCGCGCTGTTTTTAAATCCGGAAAACTTGGCACGCGGCATTCGAACCGCGGATGCCGCGGTGACTCGTGTTTGCAAGCTGGCTTTTCAATGATGTATGAGCAGTGTGAAGCCGGCTAAGGTCCTGCAAGACTACATCGTGGCAATGACAAATTTCTAAAAAAAACAAGAAAAAAAACATTGGCATATAAGAATGAAGAGAATAGTGATTATCTTGCACGAGTGATCGATCGAAACCTGAACAAAACACGCGATGGCCGTTTCACTCGGGAATTCAAAATCTAGAGAGAAGGAACCAAGACGTTTACAACTTCCTATAATGCCGAATTAGAGCGCAGCTCTTGAGGAGGAGGAGGGGAGGGTACGGAGGGGACGGTGTGCCTCTCATCTCCATCCGTATCCTCTCCTCTTCCCTCCTCGTCTACTCTTCCCATGATCCTCGCCTTCTCCCCCGCTTCTCCTCCTCCCTCTTTCTCCTCCTCCTCCTCCATCCTCCTCCCACTTCTCCCTCCCGCGCCGTGCATTACGAGAAACCTCCCGTAATGCAACGCGCGCGTCACCGCGGGCCTTATGGGACCTTTCTAATAATGCACCACGCGGTTACACCGACGGCGACGCCGACGCGTTAAGCCGACGCGTTGTGGTTACGCCAACGGCGACGCCGACGCTTCACGCCGAAGCGTTACGGTCATGCCGTCGCCGCTCAAGCGGGAAATGGGCGCCTAAGAGCTGCGCTCTATAATACAAAAAAGTTTTATCTAAAAAAAAATGCAATGCTTAAAAAAAAAAGTCGGTTAAAAATTATTTGCCTTGAGAAGATTGTTATTTTCCCCCAATTTGAAACCTTCAGGTTGCGCCATCATCAGGCTGTCGGAATGTTTATGTTAAGCATATTTTAGTAATATCTGATAATCTTCTGATTCTTTAGATTGGTTTAGAGTTACTGGATCCTGCAATAGTAGCGCCATGCTCCCCGTATGGTCGCCATTTTGGTTGATTAATTGAGTAAATTCTTCTTGACCTCCCTTTCCTGGGGAGCCAATCTAAATTCGCTGCTGACAGAGAGCTTTGTATATAGGTTTCTTGTATACCAGTATTTTGCTATCCGCACACCGGGGAAGCAAGCGTACATCTTTCTACCGCCACCAGATGCGGTGTCAATGCTTGGAGGTGTTGAAAAAAAATTTTTTTTTCCTCAGATGCTTAAGAAGAACAATATCATTGTAAAAGACCCATGGACGATCCACCATAGCTTCACTGCAGAATTTCGTTATGACTAAAAAGGGGCGACAAAAACACTGTTTTGGGTACGTATGCTTCCGACCTGCAGGCATAAATGCGACGTTGGTTGGCTTCCCAAAAGGACTCGAAAGATTCCAAACATGGGAGCGGGCTATACTTGGCGCCGACAAATGCTTAGAAACAATGTCAATAGTAAGCGAGCTGCATTTCGATGAAATATTCATTATGCGACACTTCACGATTCTGACCAACGGTGAAAACATTTTATTGTTCCTTTGATTTCAATGTGTGGCGGAGTTCCGCTGTGGCGCTGCAGCGGGCATATCGATGGCATCGCTGCGTGCTCAAAAGCCTTTCAATTTTCTCCCGCTGTTCGAAGCGAGCGATTGTCGCTCCTCCACTTCTAGCCCACCATACTTCCGCCGAGGTCACTTTCTCAATGCTGCCCGTAGCTAGCAACTTTCATTTTTTTTTTTTTAAATACGGTGATGGCCAAATTTGTAAATTCAATAACTTCGCAAAAAAAAGTATTTTGCCCAATATTTGAGTTACTATTTCAGTGATGTTTGTTGGTGTGTTTAGCACATTTTCAGGCAAATTGGGGATCACGGAGAAAACGCCGCAGTACTTCTTTAACACCGCGACCAGAACCGGGTAAAAGTTGCATTTAGTTTGCTTATTCATTTATGTTGTTAGGAAAAACAAGTGTCACCGCCAACAGGGCACGGACTTGCCGAGCTTGCGCTTGGTGCGTACTCTTCCTTGAATTTTGTACCGTTATTGACATCCATCGTTCATTTCATTCAGCCTTCATTAAATCACCATTCACCAGCATCCCAACAATATATAAATAGGGTCCAATGAAACACAATTTGACATAGGTTATCGGCATCTATGTGAAAAGTAGCTAATAAGAAACTCGGAAAATAATTTTCGAACATAAATAACCTTACTTTTATCAGCAATAAAGATGCAAATAACAGTGACGCGATACTATATATTTAAAGGTTCGTACAAAAGTTTCTGAAAATTGTTTTAATAGCAAAGAAACTGCACGACCTTAATTATTCGCGACAGAAACAGTGAAAACACCTTTTCTTTCCGGCTCACTGCCTTCGGGCCATTTTTTAAACTTCGCAAACAAAAAGACATGGAACGATTTCAGGCATTCTGGATAAACAAGTCTCGTATATTTTTTATCAACCCTCGTCGTGACAACAGCTTGCGTACGTGACGTGTACACACACATGTAAACGCAATGACTGATGCAACCAAACAAGGTCACCGCAATTAAGTTCGTACAAATTACTCTTCTTCGGGCACGCGATAAAAATGTACAAAAAACTAACGCAAGGTTTTTGTTTTTTTCCTTGTCTTCCGGTGTGTTAATTTTTAAGGCTTAGTTCTTTACGTTTGTTATTTGGCTGTGTTAACGCTTGTCCCGTACGTTTCACTCGTTTCTCTTTTCGCTGTCTGTTGCTCCCTCTCGTTTATCTTTTAATTTTCCATTCATACTTTTGTGTAATATTGTGGTTGATGCTCTACTGCTAACATTTTCGCGCTTTAATGTTATTTTTCTTTCCCATCATTGTCTTCCAAATTACTTTTTCCAATAATCGTGCTGTTCGCTTTTTCCACTCCCCTCTCCCTTTCGCGTTTACAAAGGCGTTCTTCAAATTTCGTTTCCTATTTCCTCGTGTATTTTTAGTTGCAACGCTCTTTCCAATATCTCTTTGCTCCTTTGTATTCCCGAATCTCAATGAATTTTTCCCTTGATCAAAATTTCGATTTCCCGAGAAACTGCTTGAGCTAAATAAAACGTACCCCACCATCCCGGCGGGGTATCTTTTATTTAACTCGAGGGGTTTCTCATAAAAACATATATAAAATATAAATAGGGAGCAATAGGTGACTTTCCATTTGGTGGCGGCATAAAAAATAAAGTTACATTTCTTGTTGAAAGGAAATAATGTTTTCGTGGTAGCTTGATCAATAAAAAAATGTGGTAAATATTCAGTGTTTAATGTTTATATCTCACGTGATTACCAAAACCCCGAAAGCCCTTGCGGTAAAAAGCAAAACACAAGGTAGTACATCTTCACAACAAATGTACTTAGATGCTTAAAATTCATACACAAGCTTAAAACCAAAAACAGGATTATAATTCATGCGCTGTGCACGCTTAAAAAGAAGAAAATTCGTAAAAAGAATCGATGTTGCGAATGTTTTGTGTTCAGAACTCAAGAAGCATACACAGTACATACATGTGCGGCTAATTTCGTATGCCTTATGATTTCGCCAGAGTAAAAAAAGCAATGTATCATGTTCAAAAGTAATGCACTAAAAGTAAACAAATTTCGATCCTTTATGAAACACTCCGTAAAGTATACTACCTGCAACATATTTTTCTTTTAGTTTACGAATGAAAAAAAAACTTAAGCACACCCTTTAAATATGTATCCCTTACTTGCCGGACTGGATAGACGAGCGGTTCGCATCGCTAAACTACAAAGTACACAAAAAAAATGTAATTTCAGTTTTTGGAAGTCTGCTAATATATACTTTCAGTGTGTAAGGTGCCCCCAAAACTTCGTGTATTTTTTCTTTTAAACGCAAAATTAACCTGGACAGTGCAGAGCGCTCATTCGCCGCCCATATGTAGCGTTTGTGATTCGAACGAGATGCCAAAGTTCTAGAACTCACCGTTAGGCCATTCAAAAATTATTACGTGATTTTCTGAAAATTTCTATGGGAAATTGCATGGGGCGTTTTCGCAAGTTTTCGGTAACTAGCGCCATTCGGCTCCGCCTATTTGAGAGTTCCATCGGCCCCATTTTCCCATTAAAAATTTTATAAGGCAACTTTCTTTTTTTAAATGAAATAACGGTTAGTTTTGAAACGATGGAATCTGGTTTAGACTGCTAGCGTCAAATTTGGGCGGAGAATGAGCGTTCAGTGATGCGTCGTTTAATTCTGCGTTGAAAATAACCTGTAACGTTCTTTTTTCTCTTGGTACACAGTGTACTTATTTTTTAAAAACAAAATTAGAAAACTTGTTTTGGAATTTTTTCTCCCAAAAATATAAAATAATAAATAAAAAATGCCGTCCAATTTTATTGCTATTAAAGAGCGGCTATACGAGGTCGGGGACCATGTTACAAAAGCAGCCACATTGGTGAAAAAAAATGCTCTGCACATAACTTACAACATTTAGCCATTAAAAAAACAATTATAATGTAAAACGATAGAATGATAAACAATGCTCATGTAAAATCGATAGCTATCAATAAAACGTTATCAATTATTTAAAAAGAAATTAAAAATAATCTCAGTAAAACATTTGACACACTAAACAAAATGTGAACAAAATTCAGCCTTGAAAACGACGTATACATTCTCTGATTCAGAAGCCAATTATTCGGATGCATAGAATATTGTAATGAAGACTTACAACATTAAATTCTACGGAACCAAAAAACCGTTTATTTGTTAAAACAACGAGTACAATGGCGACCTCATTATTAGCTTGAAAATTCAGCGCAAGAAACGAGAAAAAGATCAGAAAGTGAAAGCGAATAGAACAAAATAGGCGGCCCACATAAATGTGATGCGTGCGAATAATTCCGTATTTGGAAAATAGAGGTTCGGCACGATAATTTTACAAAAAGCCCGCAATATAACAAAAAAACTTTTTTTGTCGAAATAAAACAATCTTTAGGTTCGTTTTTGAAGCTTTGGCCGCAAAGAGCTTGCGGTAATTTAAATAATAATAATAATAATAATAATAATAATAATAATAATAATAGTAATAATAGTAATAATGAATTTATTCAGTAGTGCAGTTGTACCCAGTTGAGCGTCGGGTCCGATCAAAGCCACCAGGGACTTGTAGGACCAGACCCTTCAGTGGAAAATACAAAAGGAAGTTCGCACGGAATACCATAACGTGCAGAAAACAAAGCAAATAACGTAGAGATAATCGACTTGACAGGATGTACTCGGAAAGTTTGTGTCAGTTATTTGGTTGAAGCAGTGAAGATGAAACTGTAGCAGACGCTGTCTTGATCACTGTGTCAATTTCAACCGTTAAGGTCATAAAAGTCATAAAACAAAATTTCACAATAAAAAAAAAACTCATGCAGGAGTATTTTTAAAACAGTTTTGAATCGATTTGAAGACACAGTTCTTCAATTCATTAGTCTTTCTCTCAAATGCTATTTTGTATTTTCAGTGAAAAAAGAACACTTATCAGTAGAAAGAAAATTAGTCAAGCAATGAGTTGAAGACAACGAAACTTCACGCAATAAATGCAGTCATTATTTGGCAAGTCCAGCGATTACAACAAATATCACGTACAACACCATACTGCAAAAGAAGAAGAAAATAACAACATAGCAAAAAAAAGTCACGATCTAGCCGCATCCCAGAACATGTTTCTCAGAGAGGTCTTCCGCATTTTGTTTGAGGTAATGGCAATCAGAGTGGCTGGAACGTCGTTAAGACCTTTTGGCAAATAAAAAGAACGCATGCTTTCGCCATAGTGAGTTCTTACTCAAGAAGATTGAAAACGCAGAACAGATCTAAGTTCGCCAGGTGGACTGGCCGAGACCTTAAACTCATTCCGCCAGAAGTTTCGCCAAATCACGAAAAAAGAGTGAGTAAAAAGACGATAATTTAAGCGAAGCAAACAAGTTCGCACTAGATGAAATGTTTGTGTTGTTATGCTACACTTTTCAGAATTCCCTTTAACGTACGATCAATTATTGAGTGCCAAAAGAGTGGACAGTTAAAAATACGCTTATGCCATATCTTAGTGTACTATAGGCTAACGGGTGCATAATGTTCTTTGTAATTGACAAAGGTAGAAGTGATTTGATCTTGTAAAGCAGGCAACAGACAGTTCTCAATCGCTGGCATATATATAACATGTGAGCGTTCCATGAGCGATCACTGTCAAAGTGAAGGCCTAAATATTTACGGAGCTAACCTGTTCAACAGGTGTACAATTCGGAGCATGAGTAATTGGAGTTCTGGAGCAATAGCTGAAATGTCAAGCTTACATTTTTAAAGGGCCATGAAAGCAGACTAGCTTCGTTTTTGAAGCATTTACCCGAAGCTTGTTGGCGAAAAACCAGTCCATTATTTTAGCGACATCGATCTGAAGCAATTCAATCGTGCGCTCGTACACTAGATGTCAAGAGAATATAAGGGTGTCATCGGCATATTAAAGTATTTTGGAAGTTGTGATTGATGTTGAAATATCATTTACATACATGTTAAAAAATAATGGAGACAAAATAGAGCCCTGTGGAACCCCGGAAGTTAAGAAAGTGAGGTGAGAAAGTGGGAGCTGCGTACGTTATCTGCTGAAACTACTTGGGTAAGATTTGTTAGAAACCGTTTTAACAATGCATGAAATAGGCAACGAAAGCCCACTCTGTAGAGCTTCTCTAAGAGGATGTTATGGTTTACGGAATCGAAAACCTTAGCAACATCGATAAAGAGTGCGCTCATAAATGTGTTATTTTAAAAGGAAGAGTATAGAATGTACGAAAATTCTTCAAGAAGATGAATGGTACCAAGACCACTGACGAAACCGTATTGATGTGGCGCAATTATACAGTATTTCTCAATAAACCCAGACATAGTGAGAAATAAATATTTTTCCAAGATCTGTGGAATGCAGGACAATATTGATATAGAGCCTGTAGGATAAAACATGGTTCAGTACTCCACCCTTAAAGAGTGGAATACCTATGTCCTGCTTTAAGTCGTTTGCAACTTCTCCAGTTTCGAGAATGCTATTTATCATGACAAGGAGAACATTCTTCAGAGTCATAACTTCAGCATAAGTTACGCACTATTATTCCATCGACACCGGCCAACCTAAAGCGCTTGAAGGCAAATAGGTATGACCGCAGCTCTGACTTTGAAAGAGGTGGAAGAAAAGCGGAGTCGGAGATAGATGACGTGCCGTGTGCCGGATCCTCATCACTGTCTATTGAAAGTGCAACTGAGTTCGCGAAAAAAAAAACAACAAAAAAAACATTGAAGGCGTTGAGAGTAGAGGTGAAGTCCGCCCCGAAATGTTTTTTCACCGTCTTGGTCGAGCCCTTTTTTATGTTCACGAAGCTCGTTGACAACTGACCAAGTTTTTAGGGAGTCAGCTCGTGCGTTTGCAATCTTTCTAGCAAAATAGTTTATTTTTGCTGATCGAATAAGGGCATTCACCCTATTTCTTTGTATTTTACATTCTATTTTGAGATTGGCGTTGTTGGGAGAGCGCCGAAGCTTCTTCCACAATTGTTTTTTTCCGCGTTATACTCTTAAGAATATCTGAAGTAAGCCAAGGCAGTGCGGGTTTACGTTTCTTAACATATACAACTGTCATCCATAACTCCCAGAAGTTTCTAATGATGTCTACAAACATTGAGTACAAGTTCGTGCTGTTAACCCAGGATAGGAAGTCATTCCAATTATACTCTTTAAGTGGTCGATAAAAAGTATTGAAGTTCTATAAGCATTTTTTGTGTGATATAGAGCTAAAATAAAAGCCGTTTAGATTACCTTCGCAACATATGGTATGAACACTTTGTTAAAAATATGCAATTTTTATTCTGACATGACGGTACGTAAACACTGTCGAGCGAGAACAGTTCCTGGGAGCTACGCAATGGCGGTGCAACCTTCCTTTGCCGAGTGCCACGTCAGCATCGAGTTGCAATTGTAAAAGATCGGTCTCGAAGCGCTTACCACGACGCAGCCCAACAGCGCGGATCCGGCATTTCGATCAAATGCGCGCGTCCCCTCCGAGCGTAAACATGTATTTACGTGGCTGTTGCTGAAGTTAAAACGTTTCTACTTGAACGTAGGCTCGCTCCTGCATCTCCAAGGCGGCGAATAATGTCGCGGCGATTAGTTTCTATCTACGCCGCTTTGCAAACGAACGGCGCGGGCCGTCTTTTTTTGGGCAACGATAATAGTTGTGTTGACTTTGTAGCGATCGAGTTCGTAGCAGTCGACAGTCGACGAAAGTGGTTTTCCCGACCTCTGCAATCGGGCCCGTTTAACTTCTGTTAGCGTCGACATTTCACGGCATGGACAGTGTCGCCAGACAAGCGTTGGAGAAAAAGCCGTCTGCGTTTCGTTATTAAAAATGCACGTGCTCCTAACCATGCCGAGCTCTCCGATTGGTTGTTGATGTTGAAGAAGGCGCCGTGGCCTTAGCAACAGCCCGCTCTCGCGAGAATCGGGAGCTTGCGGGACACCGGAAGTTCTAGTTCGAGAACGCCGCTTTCCTCCTCTCAGATAAGAATGCGTTCGTGAATACCGATTTGCCCTCTTCTTACGATGATCTTAACTTACGAACAACTTAGCTAAATTGTCGTAGCCTAAGAAGCTCTTCGTGAATCTTGTCTCAGGCTTTTGACGTATTTATATTTATGCCGCAACAACACGATTTTAAGGAAAATATAATTTTATTGAGCAGGTGGTTGCACAACTTGCTATTTTTTTACAAGTACCTCTTTGACGTCACGCCGCGTAGGTCTCATGGCCGCCGCTCATGGCTAGAGATCGGAAATTTTGTATAATTTTGGCCTTGCGATTATGCAGCGGAATCGCAACATTTCGAAGGAAGGAAATGCGTTCGTTGTCTTTTATGATAAGATAAACAATTTAAAAAGTACAGGGTGCAAATTCTATCAACGTTAAACTGCTGCACAGCTTTCTTAAGTTTGAATGGCTTAATCTCTAATTAATAAAAAATATAACTACCAATCTATTTAGTTGTTCTGCTAAACACGCCGGTATCCTCTCAAAAAAATAAAATCTAGGCTGATGTCGTCCACATAAATTACAAACTGGGCTTTGTTATTAATAGCGACTATACAATTTATGTAGGCATTAAATGTCAAAGGTTCAAATACGCTTCCACGAGGAACATCACAAACAATATTCGAAAAGGAGGAAAGATGTTCTTCAGGAGTTGCACGGGGCTGGCGATCGTTTAAATGCGAATTAAACAACATGTATTGCATGCCGCGCCGATGCCATATTTATATAGCTTTGATAGGAATCTTCTTTAATTAATGCAGTCAAAACGCCTAGCTGAGATCGCTAGCAAAACGAAGTATAAAACGTGTTTCTTCGATACTTCGTAATAAAAATTATTTTTGTTGATTTACCTCTTCGAACATAATATTTAAAACCTCAAAACGTAAAATGCTAAAAACGTCCATGAAATGTCAATGCATACATTTCTAGACTTACTCGCTTAGAGAAACGGTGACGAGCTATTGGCATGCAAATAAAAAATAACGGGCAAAAGCTTGCGGCATCCGCGGATAGACGCTTTATCACGTGCTTCGGAACGAAAACAAAAACAACGGCAACGACGACAATGACAATGACAGCAACAACAGCAACAACAACAACAAACAACAACAACAACAATAAAGCGACAGCCAAAGCAACAACAACAACGGCCAAAGCAACAACAACAAAAACAACAGCCAAAACAACAGCAGCAACATTAGAAACAACAACAATAACATCAATAACAATAACAACAAAAATGCTAACAACAACACCATCAACAACAACAATGACAAACTGTTATTTATGCTCAACGTTTATTAATTATGCTCAACGTTTATGACTTATGCTCAACGTTTAATATTTATGCTCAACGCGTATAAATTTTTTTTTATTGACAGGTCATGTTGTATATCGACGCGTCCTTTTGTTTTTGCTCTTGGAGCGTTTTTTTAATGCATGAGTTGTCCCTGCTATAATGCAGGAGTTTTTGCTTTGCAGTTTTTTTTTTAAATAGTAAATAAATAAATAAAAGAAATGTATCACAAAGGAAGCCGGTGTTACCACCCCAAAGGTCTGTTCATACATACATCTTAGCGCTAACTCAACTAGCTCAGTACTGTAGAACCAGCGATAGTTAGCGATATATGTGAGCGTTGTACAAGCGCTCCTTTGTTTGTGATTTCGCCCTTTCTCGCTTACACGCAAAATGCGCTTTATGCCTATTTTACTAAAAAAATGAATGGGGCATTGCTCGGAACCTCCGAACATTTACTTGATCCAGTGGCTTCGGGAGTGGTTTGTAATCTGTTGACACAGCCATGTGTGGAGAATACGCTTAATGCCGAATACATTGTCCTGATATTCGCTTCTGCGATAAATTGTGCTTTCCTAATTAGGTAATTGTAATTACTAATTACTTCGGTTTCTTGATTTCGAAGCTTCAATGTAAATATAGAGCAACTGTTTTATTTTCTTGCATTTTTGAAATACTTACGAAACTCCACCGCTCTGCTGTTCAAGCCGTATATGGCCATATTCCTTTTTCTATAGAAAATATCTGTTTTCGTATGCAGCTTGGTCGGCGCTTTAGTTATATATTCAAAATGAGTGTAGCTCATACCTTTCTCATACCTTCTAAGTTGCATTATTATCTCTGAGCACATAAACATTTTGACAATAGGAGATTTTATGATCCCTATCCTTGGAATAAGCATCCTATGCAAAATTATATGCTCGAAGACATAACTTCAACCCCTCACCTCCTTCTCTCTCCCTAACCCCCCCCCCTTTTTTTTTCCCCAGCACCAAATAGTTTTATCACTTTGGATGTCCCTTTCTTTCCTCGAATTTAAATAGAGATAAAAAAAGGGGTTCGCTCAAAGCTGTCAACACGGAGTGGCCATCGGTTCACTGCTCTATTCATTGGAAATTCTGGAAAGCCAGCGCCAACACGGCATTGAACGATTCGCATACAGTAATTGTGAGCGTTTTTGTATGTTTTCGCGGCAGTTCGGAAATGCCGAAAATTCCGGTGGGTCGTCCATTTCAAATTTTGGTGCGATAAAGCTGTCGATTCTGTAGACGCGGTCTTCCGCCGTAGCCGATGTTCTCTGTGGGATCGGTCCAGACGTCTCTGGAGTGAGATGCATTGTTCGGCACATTGTTTCCGTGATAACTGGCACCCTCGGATTCAGTGTCTACATTAGAAGGTTGACAGATAAATATATCCAAGTTACAGGAGAGCTCGCAAATAGCACAACACACGCGTTCTTTTTTTTTTTTTTGCATGCATTTTATTTAATGCATTAAATTCATGAGGACGAATAAAACAGCTCTTCTGCTTCGTAGCTTTGAGCGAAGATAGTAATAGGCGGCACTAAAGAGAAGACACTCTATGGCCAGGGTCAGACACTTGTGTGTTTGGTTGCAGCCAACTGTGTTACGTTTCCTTGCGATCGCTTAAACGGGGCCATCAATCAGTCAAAGCATTATTCTCCAGAAAACTGGAACGACCACCTAAAAAAAAACAGCGCGACTGGGTTCGGGGTCTCTTTACAATGGCATCAGCTTTGGCGCTCAAAAATACATGTTACAATAAAATAAATGTCAGAACAACAGTTCAAGTTTGTGGGAGCCGAGGGTGAAAGACGAGGCGAAGGGCACATGACAGGCGGTCGGCGGAGAAGTCACGAGCTGGCGAGGGACAGTGCGAGCTGAGCGAGGATGAAGCTGGACAAGAACGTCGAAGCCAAGCTGCCTGGCGCGGCCCATGGCGAATCCCGGTGCGGTCCACCAGCGAGGTCTGGAGCAAGACCGGTAGAAACGGCGAGTCCGGGCCATATGACCTGGGCTACGACGATCCCGGGGTGGTTCCGCAGCGAGACTCGGGCAGCGATAGCCCGGACAACCAGCTTACGCAGCGCTGGCGTGGGAAAGGCGATCCGCAGGCCTGGACCCGGACCCCGATTTTGAGCTCTGATCGACGGGCGACAACAAGGGTCGGCGTGCCTGGACTTTCGGCTCTCGACGACGGGTAACTGGGAGGTACAGTAAACCCAATCGCTGTCCTCTGGTTGCAGCGTGTAACTCCCTGAGGAACGGGCGGAGCGTATACCGATCGGGCGGCGATTATTGGGGAATTGTAGTAGACCGTTCCCGCAGCCCGCTAAGCACCCGGATAGCGCTCCGTAATCCGCCTCAAGACCTTGAACTATGCAGAGAAGGCTGGTGGCGCGCATGCGCAGCTGCGGCGTTTTCTTCACGGATACCGTAGCGGGGGAGAAAAACGGTCTACTACAATTCCCTATTAGTAGAGGGGCTTCCGTAGAGAAACCCACAATCAAATGGCGCCCAACATGAGCCCTGAGGCCCATGAAGTCCCCCGAAGTCCGGGCCTTGAGGGGGGGAGAGTGTGGGAGCCGAGGGTGAAAGACGAGGCAGAGGGCACGTGACAGGCGGTCGGTGGAGAAGACACGAGCTGGCGCGAGACAGTGCGAGCTGAGCGAGGATGAAGCTGGACAAGAACGTTGAAGTCGGGCTGCCTGGCCTGGCCCATCGAACCGCGGAGCGGTCCACCAGCGAGGTTCGAAGTCCGGACCCGTGGAAACGGCGAGCCCTGGCCATATGACCTGGGGTACGACGATCCCGGGGTGGTTCCGCAACGAGACGCGGGCATTGATAGTTCTGGACAGCCAGCCTACGCAGCGCTGGCGGGGGAAAGGCGATCCGCAGGCCTGGACGCGGACTCGGACTGCGATCTCTGGTCGATGGGTGACAACAAGGGTCGACGGGCCTGGACTGCCGGTTCTCGACGACGGGCAGCCGAGAGGTACAGTAAGCCCAATCGCTGTGTTCTTGTTGCAGTTTTTAACTCCTTGGGTGACGGGCGAAGCGCATACCGATATGGCGGCAATTACTAGTAGAGGGATCTCCGTAAAGAAACCCACAAGTTTCAAGTTCAAGTTTTATTCGCCTCAAAGACGTTCGTTCGAACGTATAACATGAGGGGGGGGGGGGTAGAAAAATACAAACAAATGCAATGATACATGAATAACACGCAAAACATGTGATTGAAAATCCCACACGCGAAACTACATACAGTTCAAGCTGAGGTCCTTTTTATTTAACGTAAATGTGTATGTTGTTTGTAATAGTCTTGTTTAATAAGTATGGCACATTAAATTATAATGATTGAAAGCTACAGTTTGTGCGACATTGAGGAAGCACATATGCCTCTTTACGACGTGTGTTAATATTACTCTGGTTCGTTGTGAGTACCAAAATAATATACAAGAAATCGAGAAATTTCCCAGATGAGATACAAATCGCATAAAGTAAACGGTATTCGTACACGCCACAGCAAGTATTTGAAAATTTGCAAACAAAGGTAATTTGTGATCCGTATACGAAAGATCCGCTACATACCCTAATATACGTATATATTATATTATATGGGTGATTTCATCTCAAATGGTGCAAGAAACAAATATGTGTACTCAAAACATTCTGGAAAAAATGTATGTTGATGAAAAATGTTTGACAAGTATAAAACTTCAAATCAGAAGAACCGAAAGACTTTTGTTTTTAAGTTTTAGGTTTCGAAAGGCAGGCAGAGGTAGGTCTTGCGATTTTTTGCAGTTTTCTCTAGAGACACAGCTGGGAGTCTCGCAACGTTCAGATAATCTTCTTTACGACAATTATAACTTTTGTTTACTACTGTAATGTATTTTTTTGGTAATACTTTATATATAAGGATTAAAGTTTACTGGAATTGCGTTTTTTAATTTTAATTTATGAAATTAAAATTCTTAAATCTTGCACATTTGAAAATAATGGGCCAAGTTTGAACCGAGCTAGCTTTCGATGTACAATTATTTAAGGTATAAGGAACATATCAAAACAAAGCTTGCACCTAAGAATATTTAAAACGTATGATAATGTTAATTTAAGTATAGTTTACAAAAAAAAAACAGGATTATAAACATGCCGAGAAAAAGTAAAAATACAAAATTTAACGTCATGAAAAAATACGTATTTTTAATTTATTTTATTTTTTTATATGAAAGTCTTTTTAATGTGTTGTTAAAAATGCAATCAAATTTCTTTGACACATATTAATTCATCATATTATGCAGTGCGTGTTAAAACCAGACATATTTGTACCTTCATTCTACGAAGCATACCTGTCATTTCGCTCTTCACTTAAGCATTAGTTATTTTTGTAATTTGATCATAGTTTTCATTGGTTCTCGAGTCAACACACAGTTCGGCAAAACTTATGCATCGTTAGAATGTAGAGAATAATATGGTAAGGGTTTCTTCCGCATGTTCAGTTTGCTCGCTTAGTAAACTGCAGACATCGAAACTGTCTTAAATAATGCTTTAACGTTGCCATACGAGAATAACAAACATATATATAATAGTTTAAAAGTTTTCCGTAAGTTAATAGAGTACTTGCGGGGAAAATATTTCAAAACCACGGCGTGCCGTGCACGTCAATAAGCGTGCATGAATTTTTTCTTCAAACAACTACACGATAGCTAAGATAGGTTTGTAGAAACCTTCCAATCTCTTATATTCCTAACAAGCGTGTTTGTAAAAAGTACTAGATAACAGAAAGTATAAAAAAGAGAGAGGACGAAACTCGTCTGTGTTTCGTTCTCCCTCTGTTTTATACTTTCTGTTATCTAGTACTTCCAATCTCCGTCTTTACTATTGGCACTTCTGTGTTTGCGAAACCAAATGTACGTTACAAATTTCGTTGTTGAAACTATCAGTTCTGATAGCGTCGCGCCGCTTCGGCGCTTGCTTTCGCTTTTCTGCCATTTGGTCCGTCTTCCCTAATTTCGCATGTTTTAGTATGTTTTTTTTTTCTTGTTGAGATATAAGTGCCTTCAACGTTCTCGTTAGCTGCATTGGCTGTTTTTTCTTCGACGGTAAGTGAGAACGAAAGGTCAATCTACGGGTCGAGCAGGATATAGACTTACCGCCACCCTTTTTAACTCTATGAGTGTCCCATCCCCTTTTTAGAAAGTTGTAGTGATTGTTTATTTAGTGCAGACAAAGACAATACGAACATTAGAAACGACTATCATATGACGATTCGTGCACGTGATAGAAAGATGGAATCTATGCACAACATTTGATTACCAGGAGGCGCTACCAGAGCTGAAGTTCATGTGCCGCCGCCTTCGAGAGCGGCAGCCTTTTCCTTTCTTTTTGTTTCGCTGACAGGTTCTATGCTGTCCACATACCTGGTATTTCATCTCAGTTGATTAGACAGAGTTAATCAAAACCGCGGCGGCAATATAAATCGTGAGCGACCAAGAATTCAGCCTCGAAGACATTAAGAGACTTTGCCCCTGTGCTAACCCAAATAAGGAGTGCGTTTTGCTGACCTGTGAGATGTTTCCAAAATGCGACGGTTTATCCCTGGAATCGTTGCAAATGAAGGAAAACGAAGAAATTCAAATAGTTTTGTGGGAATCTAGCGAACTGATCAAAAAACAAATGATAAGTAGAGCATTGTGCAATGGGCTCAGAAAGTGCGAAACGAAGTACCTCCCCCATTTATTCCCCGGCATGCCCAGTGACTTGCTATAGGCTCAGAAATGTCACATCAGAAGGCTCGTACCATGGTATTGCACTTTGATTTTGCGGAAAACTGGAGCGTCGTTCTTCCGCGAGCGGTACAATGCTTCCATTGGAAGAACCAAATCGTGTCTATCTTCACCTGCGTCGCTACAACAGAGAGCAAAATCTACAGCTTCGGAGTTGTCAGCGACGACATCGTTCACAACGCAGCACAAACACTCTTCGCTCTGTGCACAGTTGGAGTGGCATGAAGAAAACATTCCGATATCTACAAAACTTTTCCAGATCTCTGATGGAGAGGCTGGTCAATTCAAAAAATAGGTTTGAACTATAGGAGATGGCGAAAAGACAAGAAGTGATTCAATTGATTTCCTTTGAAGCTACGAGACACGGCAAAAGTGCGCGTAATGGCGTGTGGAGAGTTCTCAAGCACCACGACTTCTTGCACAACCTCAGGTCGTCACAACTGGAAACCATTAACGTGCTGATGATTCTTCTCATGTAGTAGCCCGGAAAGTGCCCATGGAATTGTACTCCTCAAAAGTGAAGCAGCATGCCTCGCCCAAAATCGTGATACAGTAAAAAAAAATTAATTTTTTTTTTTGTCTTGTGAAGAACATATAATCCTTAACTTGCAGGTGAAAGCGAAAAATAAAAATTGGTCTTTCAGGGTTATGATAAAGAATAAAAAAGCGAATCTTCAAGAGTAAAGTTTGACCCTACATAAAATCACTTGTTTTTTATCACCATAAGCGTTACTGTGAGCTTATAATACTAAATGCCATGTACTGTTATGCATTTCTCGCGTTTATCTGTATAACTTGCTATTGCCTCAAATAAAAAAAATATAGTTTTAAACGAGCCTCGCCAGTATACGTTAAAATGCGGCCGCATGAGAGAAGCCAAATTTCGCACACGGCCCGCTATGTTTTTGAAAATATTTTATCTTGCCCCTTCATTGCCTCACATAGAGGTTTGCAAAACTGAATTATTATGCTTGTTAAATAAATAAAAAATGCAGTAAGCTTATTTAAAAAACAAATTAATTATTTTAATTTTATAGGTAAACTGGACATGTGCATGAACGTTTTTTTTTTAATTACAATATACCAGTCATGACTTATTTGTACTAAATGGTACATGGTGTATATCATAAACACAGTGGTCGCATGCGTTTACCTAATATATATATATATGGGTGGTTTCATCTCAAATCGTGCAGGCAAAAAGGGTCGAATTTTTAATTTCGATGAAAAAAATATATGTTATGGCGCCGTTTTTAAAACCGCAGTCGACACAAACCGCAATTTCGTCGGATTTTTTCTTCTCGACTTATGAATTTTTAAAGAGGCCGCGGCGAAAAGCAGTGTTTTTCACACCCGTCGTGGGTCGGATGTTTCGCTTGATCTCCCGTCATAGATTTTCAGTCCACATTATATTATCTTTTTTGAAGCACTCTGTGGACACATTTAAAAGGCTCCAATACCATGAAATAATTTTAGGCCTTTTGCTTTTTTTCTGTAAAAATGTCAAAAACGCCCCCTCGGTCAATTGTTAACGAATTTGACAATTAATTACTGGCGATCTACCTGTGTTAAACCGATATTTTTTATGTCCACGGAGAGCCCAAAACACGCTCGTTCTATTTATTATAAAATGCCTTGGCTGTATAAAATATCCTTTGCGGTACGTTTACGTTAATATTATGCAAAAACCAAAAAGTACCATTTTTGAAATTGATTTTCTAAAAAAACCCATTTTTTATTTTTTTTTATTTTTTGTTCAAATGTAAATATGATAATTGTCGACACGAAAATCAAGCCTAGAAAGTGTATATTTTGTTTGCATGTTTTATATTTAGGCCTCAATATCGGAAAAAGACGTCTTTGTTCTGCAAGACCTAAGTCAGACATAGCGACCCATGCGTCTCTATGAATTGTGAAAAAGTTTTCTTGAATTTTCTTCTGCATTTTGTAATCAATTATAAACGGATTTTGTGATATTGAATATTTATGCATGTTTTGATAAGAGCGGGAACCATGAGATACATATCTAACCAAATCAGCAGGCCTAGTAGACTTTCAATAACCAAAAGGCACAGACGTTGTATTGTTTCGATTTATAAACCTTTCAAAGTAAACTAGCACGACTAGCTATTAGCTGTCATATTATTAAGACAAAGAAAGTCACTACATCGTCGATATATTATATACAATTCTTTACGAAACCAAACACTGGGGCTTGTTCACCGCACATCGCACAGGTCACCAGAGAATGTCCTTTCACTTCCGTAATACACAAAAGTGGTGACACAGAAACGGTCCGAAACACACAGAGAGTGTGTCATGGGGAGGGGTAGGAAATAAAAATAAATAAATAGGAATTAAATTGCCCAACTCCGATCTTAACGAAAACTGCGTTAAAAAAATTAATAAAGTATTTAGGTTCGAACGGTGGCAAGGCGATAGGTCCACGCCTGGTGGAGAGTCAGACAAAGAAGTCGACGGCACGTAAAGGTAAAACAAAAAAAAAATCAATAATTTAATAAAGACAGGAAAACTCAGCCGCACATAGCAAGAACAAAGACCAACTCCCCCGGGCATTCCCTAAACGGGACGCAACCAAATGCGTGCGAACACGCTCTCTACATCACCGCCAGGCCGCTCCGCCATGATGAAACAAACCCAACAACTGAACAGTGCTAACAAACAGTTAGTAAGAAAACATTGAAAAAAAAAAAAAACCAACACGCTCGTTTTAATGTCAGTCTCCGGGCTTTGCTGTTTCCAAAAGAGATAACCCTTTATAAGGACAGAACGAGCGGGTTGGTGGGGATAATTAAACTTAAACACTCCCTTCTCGTTTTCTTCCTCAAGTTTAATAGATAACCCTTCGGTGCTATCGGATCTCCCCGGAGAGAGAGAGAGAGCACGGCCGTTTCAAGGTAAGGATAGGGCGCTCGAAGCTAGGGCAAACAGGCGGTATCGTTTCACGCATGCACGGATGGCTGGTTTCAAATTTCCCCACATCTCCAAAGAAACCGGCCCATCTTCGTGTGTGCGTCTGCGGGATTTCTGTCCCGCGCCGCCGGTTTTAGCGCGCACGCGGCGTTGTTTTGGCTGGCACAACAGTTGTTGACCGTCGACATTGTAAGGCCGTGGTGTCCTCATCCTTTCAGGCAACGATTCCTTTGCTTTTCCTTGTGCAATACTCTGACACACTCCTCCTGGGTGGCTGTCACTGTTCGCCGCGTCAACGACACAATCGTACCATTTCACTCCTCGTGACACAGGGTGCGCTGCTCGCTTTACTGTCACGGGCCGTCCCATCTAACACAACGAGAGCGAAAGGTCGTGGTCATCTGCTGGCTCCGAAAGGGCGGGACGTTCATGCAGGCCAATGAGGGCCCCGAATCAATAAGACGTCTGCCGACTCCTACACGTTAAAAATTTACGACACCTGCTGCTTTGTTAATAAGTGTTGCTTTCTCTTTTTGGAACTCCTCCGATGTAGCTTGCCGCCTATAATAAAATTTAAATAATCAATAAATATATCAGGGTGGAAATACTGCATTTCAGTTTTATGTGGGAACGTTGAAAAAAAAAAATATTTCCAAGCTTGTGAAGACGCGCAATTCGCAAGTCCATTTCGAGCCGTAAAAACACGTTTTTGTACGATATTGATGCTTAAATGTAGAACATACAAACAAAATATACACTTTCTAGGCTTGCTTTTCGTGTAGAGAACTATCATATCTACATTTGAACAAAAAATTAAAAAAAAATGGGTTTTTTGAGAAAATCAATTTCAAAAATGGTACTTTTTGGTTTTTGCATAATATTAACGTAAACGTACCGCAAAGGATATTTTATACAGCCAAGGCATGTTATAATAAATATAAATAGCGTGTTTTGGGCTCTCCGTGGACATAAAAAATATCGGTGTAACCCAAGTAGATCGCCAGTAATTAATTGCCAAAGTTCGTCAACAATTGACCGAGGAGGCGTTTTTGACATTTTTACAGAAAAAAAGCAAAAGGCCTAAAATTATTTCATGGTATTGGAGCCTTTTAAATGTGTTCAAAGAGTGCTTCAAAAAAGATAATATAATGTGGACTGAAAATCCATGGCGGGAGATCAAGCGAAACATCCGACCCACGACGGGTGTGAAAAACACTGCTTTTCCCGCGGCCTCTTTAAAAATTCATAAGTCGAGAAGAAAAAATCCGACGAACTTGCGGTTTGTGACGACTGCGGTTTTAGAAACGGCGCCATAACATATATTTTTTTCATCGAAATTAAAAATTCGACCCTTTTTGCCTGCACGATTTGAGATGAAACCACCCATATATATATATGGGTGATTTCATTTGAATTCGACCAAACTTGTCGGGGGGGGGTCTTTAGATATAATCGTAAAAAATATATATGATACCCGAATCCTGGTGATGAAAGAAACTGCCTTTGAAAAAAATTAGAATTGTATAGTTTGAGAGGAAAAAATTCTGAGGCGCTGCAGGGTAGAAAACGTCAAATTCCCAATTTGATTTTATCTCGACTTTAGCCGCCATTCACAAAATATTGAATTCTTGCAGAATTATTATATTTATTACGCAATATTTACGCAGACTTGGCTATTTTTAGAGGTAAATTTCTGTCTTCTGTTGTTTTAAATTAATTTTCTAAAAAATCTCAAACATGCAACCTAGAGCAAGTGTCACGCAACTTCGGACAGCTATATAAAACGAACGGTAGGGCGCAATGACGTGAGACAGATATCTGTGCGTAGCTATCAATGTAAGCTATCGATTGACATGTATTTTCTGGTTATTGTCTTTACCGTGTTTTTTTTATTCTGCCACAAATATAGACAAAAATGAAAAATATGCAAATTTTGAAGTCAATTTTCTAAAAAAAAACACTTTTTGTTTCGTTCATACTTTTTTAATTTATTGCCCAGATTCTGCTTAATAACCGGGTATAAATATTGCTTGACCTTTTTTTGTTGTAGTTTTAGGACAACCAGTTGAATAAGTCATTTTTATCGCGTAATACCAACCTCCGGCTCCGGTATGCGGGCTTCACCGCAACATTGATAATTGGCTCAGCAATATCAGATTTCACTGAAAACTACTTTACCCCGTTGAATTTTTACTAATATATTTAAAAAAAATCAGTAACGTCATAAAGAAATGAGAGATGGCTGAATTGACGAAGTGATGTCTGCGAAGTCACAGCTTGCATTTTCGAACGTCGCCACGACAACGTTTTACTACTGAGGTTGCACGAAACTTATATATTAAAATTATTTGTTTGAACATTGTGCCGTGATAAACAACAACAAAAGTAAGTTTAGTTAACATCAATGTTAACTAGCCTAAGCGAGTGGAGAGATCCAAGACGTTTCATCCGTTTCGATCATGTCGGGTTGCATTCTACGGCACTATCCAGTCCAGAAAAACAATATCCCCGTTTATGCGTTTCGGACAATCTTTATTTTACACAAACATTATCGGAAAATCGGCTCGAATTTTTTTAAATTTACCGCATGGCATTCTTTCGCCTATCCTTCATTGGCCCTTAGTATTCCGAGGTACGTGAAAAGAAAAATTGACTACATTTTGTCCATCCTTCGGCTTTTGGACTACTTGTTGCATACGTTTAAATTTTTTGGGCTACGCACAGCATATCGGAAGTTGCTTTTCAGCTTACAGTAATCATACTCTTTTGTTAGCAGTATGCAATAAAACATTCATAGGTAACAGTTTAACAAAATCACTCTATTTATTGAGTAATTTATTTGGGTTAACAAGGCACACCTATAGAAACACATAATTTTTCACAGAAGCGCAAATGTACAAGAAGAGGCTTTTACAACAAAACAAAACAAAGCCGTAGATCATCTGAGAGTTCCGGACGTGCACCACAGAGGTTCATGCATTAAGACGAAGATAGAACAGTTCGCTCAAGCTGCACTTCGCCCCTTTCGCGTCGCCACACGTGCGAAGCGCGGATGCCTTTCCGAGTCGGTACGCAACTCCACTTTGTTTTCTTGATTCCGCGGAAGTCACTCACCTCCTTCTCGGTTAAGTTCATGAGAGTTACGTTTATGACACGCCTTCCAACCTTGTCCACAAAATCTACTGATGTTCGGACGAGCTGCTCCTCCGGTGAACGGAGGTTGTGCACCGTTGCGTGGTGTTTGAGAAGCCCTCCAACCCCGTCACAAGAGTTTTTACCATGCCCAGAGGCAGAAAATATCCACTTCAATTGGGTATGGCCCACTCGTTCGAACTCATGCAGCTGAGATCTATTTTTAAAATGAGCAGGTGCCCCGTCGGATATGTACGTTAGTGAAGCATAAACTGGGATGTGCTCCTCCAGCCAGTCTTCTATAAGTCTCAGAGCCAGCAGCGCATGGGAAGTGTCATGACATAAGTCCTCACAGACAACGCCGAAGCATTTTGAGCCTTGCGACGTGGATGCCACACACGTGAAAACAGAGAGCTGACGCTTGTGCCAGTGGTACTCCTGTATCTCGTGTGGCAAAATTACCGTCCAGTTCTCCGCAAAATCGAAGTGCATGACGATGTGTCTTGAGGTCACACTAGACTTCTCAATCCGTATGGCTTCCCGTTGTGTCCTACGAATAAAATCGTGCGTGCAAAACCTTGTGGCCCATTTCTGTAGCTCTTTCAAAAAGGCGCTGGAGTCGGCAGTCTTGCTTATCAAATTACCATTCTCCCATGTGAAAAATGTAATTTCCTCTTCAGGCACCATTTCCAATGATTCTAAGGAGAGTCTGTCAGTCGAGGGGCAGTCTTTGCATTCGCCTCTGAAACATTCGGACGAGGGTTCAGGGCAGAGGCACAAAGCGAGAATCTCCTCTTTTGTTATTTTTTTTTCTCGCATGCTGTTCAGGGTGGAAAAGCACAAATAGAAATTCGTACAGCACACACATGCACAGACAGTCTGTTCAGGGTTTAGCTTGACCCACTTTGCCCGCAGCGAGTAAAATTTAGTCAGACCTAATTTTGAGTCCGGGTTTGCTTCCTTAAACAGCCTGTACGTCTCTCGGACAGACCTTGTCATATACCGCTTCACGACCACATGTTCTTCGCCATCCTTCAGAAGCTTAACAGCATCTTTTTTGTTTGGGCTCTGCCGAGAACAGTCGAGATCGTCGTCGGTGTAATATTGCGTGGCTGCCCGTATGGTGTCCTCGCTTATGCTTCCACCGTGATAAGGCTCCGGACGCTCCCATACGCCGAACCGTTCACGAAGCTGCTTTGATTTCTTCAGAAGGTACTTCGATGCCTCAGGAATTAGCCGTTCTACCTCCCTAGTGGCTACGCCCTTGGGCACAAGCGTGAGGAGCTGACATCTCTCCTGGTAAGATGCCGCCTTCACAAAGGCCTCTCTGATGTTTGCCCACCACCCGTCGCAGCCGAGGCATGGTTGATCACTGCGAGAACTTGACCCACTTGGCTCCAAGCTATATGCAGTCGCCAACTTTTTTCGTACATGTCGGCTGTGTGATCCTTCAATCTCCCGCTGTTTTCTTTCAGCATATGCCTGACGGCTTTTTGGGTTTACTGTAGAAGGCATGCGCAAAGGAGTTGTTTCAAGCCCAGCAGCAGAAATCTCTTCGTTAAGACCTTCCACTACTTCGTGCTCTTCGATGCAGCTTGCTGGATCACTGACAGATGATGAAAGCTTCTCACCGGTGTACTGGAAGCAGTTCTGGCAGAGCACGTCATCCAACGCAAGAGCCGCGGCTTTCGATGGAGGCAGGATCATCTTCAAGGCGTCTACGTTGAGATCGGTGACATAACGAAAACGTCGGTTGCGGTATACCCTTCGCTTATGTCTCTCGAAGTAGTCCGCGCAACTCTTTCTTTTAAAGCTGAAAACTGCAGCCATGACTGAGTTCAAAATAACGCGTTCATTCCTCGGGAGGTTCCGGCTTTCTGCTTTCGACGCAGTTCCGCAGTTCTCTTATACAAATTCATTGCTGCAAGCCCTCTTCTTATATTTTTTTATTCTCTTATACTAGATGAGTTTGTCAAATATAGACACTGATTAGCGAATCAACCTAAGGACGCCAGAAATGTCATGGTGCGTGTTATTCGCTTACAAGTAAAAATAAATAATGGATAAGAGAAACAAACAGACCATAGCACCAGGGGCTCAAAGAGGACTACAAACATTAGTTCCGGAGAAAAGCGCTGCAACGAAGACACAAAATGATAAGGCAACCAAACCTTCCTTTTTGCATTAAAACTTGGGTTTGGGCTAGTTGGTCCATTACTGAATAAAAGGTTAAAAAGCGCGAACAAACGAGGACAATAAAGAAACACGGACGACAGGCCGTGTTTCTTTATTCGCGCTTTTTAACCTTTGAAGCGCCTGTCCTGTCGTCCGTGTTTCTTTATTGTCCTCGTTTGTTCGCGCTTTTTAACCTTTTATTCTTCCTTTTTGTTCTGATGCTCTTGCCGACACTGTGGCCATGTTTGTACTGGTGATAACTTGGCACCCTTGAAACAAATAAGTATCCGCAAAAGCTGTATGTATACAGTTATGACTCCATCGACCGGCGTGATAATGTCTAGTGTTTACTGCATTTGTTTTCTCCTTTTGACAAACTTGACCCAGCCGAGCTACAGAAACTTCGGGCACCAAAGAGTCTCAAGCTTCCGCCCATAAATGTATTGGGAGAAGGACAAGGACTGCTTCACACAGTTCCACTTCGCTGTGATGCATTGCGACAGCCTGTGACGACGCGAGTTCCACTCTAACAAGATTAGTATAACCCTCTTGCAACGGCGCACGCCGAGGTCAACTAAGAGTCGCATGGTAATCTTCATGATAAGAATCGCAGCTTTTTGCTGGCGCTCGCGAAGAGGTTACTGAACCTATACTTCACCTAACAACTGGACCAGTTGCAACTGATGTAACGAACATGGCTCTTTCTTTTGATGTAAAAACAAACATAAAGAAAAGCGCTAGAAAACGTGCATACCCAGCTGGTAAGCAACACACGGGAAATCAATTAAAAAAGTTTGAAAGAAAAAAAAAAATTTGCCTACGCCACTTGCCTTCTGTCATTTTTTTGTGACATTTCTTTTTTTGTAAAAAGTATATTACTAGGAATGCAACGAGGTAAAGTGGTTGTCAGTGAAATCTGATATTGCTGAGCCAATTATCAATGTTGCGGTGAAGCCCGCATACCGGAGCCGGAGGTTGGTATTACGCGATAAAAATGACTTATTCAACTGGTTGTCCTTAAACTACAACAAAAAAAGGTCAAGCAATATTTATACCCGGTTATTAAGCAGAATCTGGGCAATAAATTAAAAAGTATGAACGAAATAAAAAATGGCTTTTTTGAGAAAATTGACTTCAAAATTTGCAAATTTTTCATTTTTGTCTATAATTGTGGCAGAATAAAAAAACACGGTAAACACAATAACCAGAAAATACATGTCAATCGATAGCTTACATTGATAGCTACGCAGATATATCTGTCTCATGTCATTGCGCCCTACCGTTCGTTTTATATAGCTGTCCGAAGTTGCGTCACACTTGCTCTAGGTTGCATGTTTGAGATTTTTTAGAAAATTAATTTAAAATAACAGAAGACAGAAATTTACCTCTAAAAATAGCCAAGTCTGCGTAAATATTTCGTAATAAATATAATATTTCTGCAAAAATTCGATAGTTTGAAAATAGCGGCTAAAGTCGAGATAAAATCAAATTGGGAATTTGACGTTTTCTACCCTGCAGCGCCTCAGAATATTTTTCTCTCAAACTATACAATTCTAATTTTCTTCAAAGGCAGTTTCTTTCATCACAAGGATTCGGGTATCATATATATTTTTTACGATTAAATCTAAAGACCCCCCCCCCCCCGACAAGTTTGGTCGAATTCAAATGAAATCACCCATATATATATATATATATATATATATATATAGGTAAAGTGAAGCGTATGAACACGCTCAGCACACACTTGACATCGAGTGGGACGTCCTTTCAATTCTGATGAAACTAGTTTTGGAGAACAATAACTTTGAATTTGAGAATAGGCACTTCCTGCAGACCAGTGGAACCGCTATGAGAACTAAGATGGCGCCAAATTACGCTAACATATTTATGTCACAACTGGAAGCCACCTTTCTCGCTGAACGCCCCACTCAACCGCTGTTTTACACAAGATACATCGACGACATATTCATGATCTGGGCCGGTGCTGAAGACGAACTCATGAAATTTATCGCCGCCTTCAATTTAGCTCGCTCATCGATAAAACTTACTGCGTATCACAAAAGTGCATAAACTTCCTGGATGTAACTGTGGAAATTGCCAATAAGAAATTAAGTACGAAACTTTACAGAAAACCTACCGGTAGACAACAATACCTCCATTTTAACAGCTGCCATCCTCGGCACTGTAAGACTAGTCTGCCGTACTCTCAGGCGCACATATTTAAGCGCATATGCTCAGACAACAACGACTTTGAACAAAACGCTCAGGAACTGAAACGCGTACTAACCCAGCAGAGGTATCCAGCAAATGTAATCGATGACGCTATAAACAAGGCAAGAAACCTCGACCGCTCAAACATCATTGGCAACCGAATGGAGCGTCCTCAAGAAAGCAGACAGTCTAACCTTATTTTAACGTATACAGGCAATCTTCCAAACATCAACAACATACTCAGCAAAAATTACAATCATCTGTCACAGAGCGACGGCCTCAAAGAAATCTTTCCCGCCGCTCCTCGGGTCGTCTATCGACGCGGCAGGAATCTCCGGGACGTCTTAGTAAAATCAAAGACTACCACTCCCGCAAACCTAGGTTGCCGACCATGCCGAAAGCCCAGGTGTAAAGTATGCAAGCACATGTTAGAAACAAAGAACGCCACGAGCACAAATGCAGAGTTCACGTGGAACATAAGGGGTAGCTACGATTGCGGCACGTCAAACGTGATTTATCTCCTGCACTGCAATGTCTGTAATAAACAGTGCGTCGGACAGACTAATGTGGCTTTCAGACTACGCTTTAACAACCACAAATGTCACGCACAAACACTCCACGACCTTCCGCTCTCAAAGCACCTGTCTCTTTCTAATCACTCAATCAAGCACATTTCTGTTGTAATTTTGGAATCAGGCTTCAGCACAAAAATTGAAAGAGAGCAAAAAGAATCATATTTTATTTATAAGTTTAATACGTTCAACCAGGGCATTAATGAAAGTCCGGGAAGGCTGTTTAGTTTGCAGCTGGCTCGTTGGAGAGCTGATCCTCTCCGCCCTTGAGCTTCTCTAGATGCACACGCTGAAGACACTAGGAGATCTTTAAACTTAACAATCGATAGTTAAACCACATCCTAAGGCGTTTAAGTCCGAAGAGAACCTCCAAATTGGATAAATGTGGCTCAAGCGGTTAATCTCAGGCAGGCATAGACTGTCACATCCTACCACTCCTTATCCAAGGAAAAATCCCCCGAAGTGTTAAACTTCGACCTCTAGCACAAAGGAATCTCACGGGATCTGGGGGCGTCGGTGGTCACATGTATCCTATTTCTGGTTTGAAGACGAGCCACCCCTTCCCACCCCAAGACTTTCAAACACTTTTTTTGTTTTTGTTTTTTTATTGTGCGAGAGGAGATAATCACTACGCCAACAACTTTTTTTTTTTTTTTTTTTTTTTTTTGCGCGCGAGCGTAAATAATTTCTTTTTGCAAATCGGTTGTTTTTTATGCATTTTGCAAGTATTGGTGCCCTCTTCTTTATGTGTAAACTATCTGTTTCGTCAACGCTGTTTCCATGTCCTACTGCACTTTACTTCCTCTAATTTCTTCTTAGGGGTATATAAACATTCGCGGGCTGTACACTCGCTACCTGATGAAGAGCGGTCCCCGCTCGAAACGTCGTAATAAACTTCGAATTAGTAACTCCGACAGTACGCATCTGTGACTATATATATATATACACAAAAATGAAAAGGCCCAAACCTTTTCATTTTTGAATTGAGGTAAAATTTGTCTTCTTTTCAAACGCACTGCTTAATATGACGAAGCAATAGAGATAAAGAAAATGTTTCTACACATATAAGAAAACACAAAAAGTTTATTCTAAAAAAAGATTGGAAAAAATATGTATTTGCTGAAAAAAGACGTTGAACTTTTTATTGTTGGCATTTCTTTTTAAGTTTACAGTGCTTTTTTATATAAACTTACCTAAAATAAAAATATTATAATTTTTAGATAGGCTTAGATACAAGGTTTCATTTGATATGTTTCTTATGCCTTAAATAATTGTACATCCAAAGCTAGATTGATTCAAACTTGGCCTATTATTGTCAAAAGTACAAGATTAAAAAAAATTATATTATAAAATAATAAAAAAATAAAATAAAATGCGCACTTTTTGCACCAATCACGCCCAAGAATGACCCGATGTACCATATTTGTGACGAGAACAAACTCATGTAGCAGTTGTGCTGCTTCTCCTACCACTGTCAAGGACATTAGGCCTGTAGATTTTAACTCGGAACCATTGGCAGAAAGGAGCTGGATAGTAGTTGCCTTGAGATTTGTTAGCAAGCTAGATACATCTCCACTATCAATGATGCTTACAGCAGACCAGGTGTCCACAAGAACAGTAAACGGCTGGTTCAGTTCTACAGTATGTATAGGTACCCATGGTGGCGAGTAATGTTTAGAAATCTTCACTGATGTTTGTGCTCCTGCAGTTACGCCTAATGTAACGTTAGGAGCTGGATGAACTACCAGAGAGTCCTGCCCCAATGGCTGGTGGGAGCGTTTCCCGGATGTGATGTTTCATCTGGTTCATTCGGCCACTGTCGAGCAAAACGTCCAACGGCACTACAACGGAAGCAACTTTTCGGCCGCGACAACTCGTGGCGGTTCATCATGGAAAAGGTGCTGAAAGCTGGAGTACGTGCTGCCATTTCCGTAGAATGAAAAGCGGCTTCTGCTTGGACCAAAGCTGCTAGCAGGATCGTTGGGCGTCCTAGGCGGGCAATCTGTTGAATCTGGACACCACCAATTGCGTCCAGAAATGAAGCGGTAGCCAAAGTACTTCTCATGTCGGGGAAAGAGCTTGGAAAATATTTTCATGCAAGACGTTGAAAGCTGACTGCCAGCTCTGGGAAAGTCTCGCCAGAACGTGAACGGCGAGAGCGCAGTTCCGCATAGTGAAGTTGCTCAAGCTGAGAGTCGCCGAACCGAGCGTGCAGGGCAGCGATCAAGGTAGGGTAGTCGTGGAGGAGGTTCGCTGGGATAGCCTAAGATTTCGACGGCCTTCCCCCGGACGTAGGACACTAGGGATCTTGCTTTGATTAAGTCGTTCCAGCCGTTGGCTTCTGCGATTGTTTCAAACTGCATGTGATAGGCTTCCCAGGAAACCGCTCCGTCAAGTGGTTGTGATTTCAATAGAGATGCGCTGTGTGCCGCACTACCTTGAGGAGCAGCACTGCCTCTGGAGGGCGGCGGTGCGGGCTCGTCTTGTTGTAGTTGATTTCAGAGGGCCTGCAGTTCGAACCGTAAATGGCGCACCTGGACTTCCGTGGGATCCTGGTTGCCAGCGCCCAAGGCAGATCGATCTTCCAGGTCTCGAACGTCATCAGAGTTGGGGCCGCCGTCGTGGGAGTGAGTGCGGGTGAGAGTCATATTCCACCGCAGACACCAAAACTGTAACAATAATTCTCTTCAGTTACTTAGTGGTGTCGTCCCGTTCTCAGTTTCCGTCGTCACCTTCCTCAATTTTTTTATTAACGAAGCAATATATATATATATACATTTATATAGCGGCATGCTGGCATAGGAGCCAAGTCGCCGATTTTGTATACATAACAGAGTGAAAAGCTCACTACTTTTACCTTTTATGGGCCCAAGGAAGGTGTTAAAAACATATTTCTTGTCTGTGGGGCCCCGCAAAAAAGTGTAATCGACATGCCTGACATAAAGAATGACACTATCGTCGTAGGCAGTGTAGTCTGTGAATTTGTAAAGTGGGCTTTAAATTAATCCGCCAGGCATGCTCCCGACATAGTTTGCCCTTCTATAAGGTTAATTCCCTTATACAAGAAGATGCCTTATTGCGATTAAGAACTTCCTTTAAACTCTCCATACAACCTCAGGGCGATGTTTCGTGGCGTCACAGGAGTTTTGCTCATATAGAACGGCGATTTTGCTTTTTCTTAGTTCCGACGTTAATTCGTTTATAAGTTTCTTAAAAACTTAAAATCGTTTCTTGATTTCTTGAAGTTACCAACTCCTTATATAAACGAATTTTATTTTGCATTATTTTTTTATGCAGAGGTGTTAACCACGGTTTTCTTGTCTTCGTGTTTACAGTGAATGTTTTAAACAGAAAATGTGAGTCAAAAAGTGATTTGAAATTCTGAAAGAATTCGGTTTTAGGATTCATTCGCATCTATTTTAGATGCGGTTGATACATTAAACTCAGGTGGACGAAAAGAAAATCTCTTTCGCTCCGTAGTTATGAGTCAAGGTAGTAATAGGTGGCACTCAAGAGAATGCACTCTAAGGCCAGGTTCAGACAGCTGTGTGTCTAGTTGCAACCGAGTATGTTGCGTTCCGTTGTGATTGCTCCTGCCGAGAAAATATACACTGGCGCCATCTATCGTGTAAGCCCTATAACGCTTGAAACTCGCATTTATTGCCGTAATGTATGGCGCATCATTCTTCACGACGGGCGTGAAAAACTTCGGACAATGTTACAAAGGACCGTATGTTATCGATGACACGTACATTTGTTCTCCCAAACACTGCAAAACCCTCACTCAAGTTAACGGCCAACACAGAGCTACCTCATAGATGGCGCCAGTGTGCCTTGTAAGCGATCAAAAGGCTGCACAAGGCTGCACAATGCACTGAGTTGGAACCAAACGAAAGTGTGCGAACAAGCTTTAATAGTCGCGGCCCCGTACGGTGAAGCTTGCCTCTTCTCCAGGTTATGACGGCGTTAATCCCCAATTTTTTTGAGAACACCGCAGTGCATTCTTCTATAATATGATCATAGATTTTTCCGCAGTCATTGGAATCCTGTACGCTCCCGAAAGTCTGGAAGGTGGAAAAGGTGGTTCCTTTGCACAAGTCAGGTAACACCCATTGCCCCAATAATTATAGACACATTTCACTAAAAAGCATTCCGTGCAAACTCACAGAGCATGTCATTTACCGCCACATTGTTTCCGTCCTTAAACTAATCCTTTTTTCAGTATTCATCAACACGGCTTTAAGAAAAATTACTCGTGTGAGACTAAACTACATGCCTTTACTAACGACTTGCTTTCTGCTATGAATTGTTTCATGGCAGTTGACTCCATTTTCATCGACCTATCTAAAGCATTCGAAACTGCCTTTCATAGTCTGCTCCTTTGTAAACTAAGTAACCTTAATTTATACCTTAATATTTTAACATTGATGGAATGCTTTTTGCATAACCATACGCAATTTGTAACTGCCAACGATCATAACTCCCCTCACTGTCCCGTAACGTCCAGTGTCCCGCAGGGGTCAGTGCTTGGGCCTTTGCTTTTTTTTGTTTATATTAACGACCTGTCTAACTGCATTTCTTCATCTATAAAACATTTTGCTAACGATTGTGTTATTTATCACCAAATCCGGAATCCTGATGATCGTTCCGCCCTTCAGTCTGACCTAGATAATATTTCATCTTGGTGTAGTACCTGGCTAATGAAACCTAGCGCTAGCAAATGCAAGTCGATGAGAATTTCATGTCATTCTAATCTTGTGTTACCGTGTGATCACTTACTTAACAATGTTTCTTTAAGGCACGTTTCATCCTACAAGTATCTAGGCATTAAGATTTCTGATAACCTTTTATGGCGAAATCACGTGGACTACATCACAAGTAACACTAACCGTTCACTCGGTTATCTACGGCGTAACTTTACTCGAGTCCCAACCAGCCTAAAACGTCTGGTCTATAAATCTTCAGACCGGTCAAAGCTAGACTGCGCGTCATCAGTCTGGGACCCTAATATCAACTGTCTTATTTTACAAATAGAAGCCAACCAGAACCGTTCGGCGCGTTTCATTTTTTTTAACTACTTCCGTACTGCCAGTGTCTGTTCAATGAATTCTAATCTTAACTTGCCCGATCTTTCACTACGTTGTAAAATGTCTCGTCTTTGTCTCCTTTCATAGGATTTATCATTTTAACTCTTCCCCCAGCGGTTCTCTTTTTGCCACCATTGTATATTTCTTCCCGCAGTGAGCACCAGTAGAGGGTTGGCGTGCCACGCATCCGCACTAATTAACATTTCTAATCCTCCATTCCCAAAACCTTCATCGACTGGAACCACCTTCCCGCCTCCATCGCCCTAATCACCGACACCCTCCGCTTCAAATTTGCCATCTGCAATTATTTTTTTTTTTGTAACCGTGCTGTTGTATTTATTTTGATGCTAATTTTTTTTTGTGTGTGTGTTTAGTTCGCGCGCTCCTCTTTGTAATGATTCAGCCTTAAGAGTATATAAATGAAATGAAATGAATCAGTTGAACTTCTGGCACGACCCTAAGTGCACGCCATTAGCATAGCACCATAGCACACCCCATTAAGCATACGATAATACGATAAGCATAACGTTTAGCATAACACTTCTGCGAAGTAACAAATCAGCATTTTAGTAGGTTGAGCTCTTTATGATTGTAAATAACCAACTATTCTCTCTCCTAACACCGAATACGAGATTTATTTGTTTAAAAGTAGCGTATGACACACCTCAAACCTGACATGGGGAGTTTCTCTTTTATTTATTTGGCTTCTTGAGTTTGAAATTCTTTAACGACAACTACTTGCTTAGTCGTACCAGCAGCTTCATCAATTTAGGCGGTTCATTTATAGCGCCCAACACTTGTTCCTACCACTAAATGCTACAAAGCACCAAGGTCGCGTTCGTGCTAATTGTGACATCCAGCGCAGCACGCCAAGCGTTGAATGTTACAGCTCTTGGTCACTGCTGTGGTTCCCGCAGTGGTAAGTGTACTTGAGAGTCCCACACTCCTACGCGTGCCGGTTACAGTTCAAACTGTAACCGGCACACGTAGGACTCAAGGAGAGACTATTCCCATACGTCCTCATAAAAAAAAAGTGTGGCATGCGTTTGTTGTATGCATTGTATAAATCAAGTTAAATGAGTAGTGACGTCAGACAAGTTATATTTGGGGCAGCAGCAATATGTTATATTTGGGTTTGTTCTCTAACTGTAACTGTAGTAACTCACAGCTTAATAAATGTAGAAAGTTCCTTCTCATTTATCATTGTTGTGAAGTCAATGAGATTGCGACGTTAGCCGAAAAGAATTCCGATGAGCAAATCATGAAGCAAGACGCTGTGCACTTAATGAACGAAGCAAGAAATGTGGACATGATAAGGCGGACGTTGTTTTTTTTAATCGGTCGGTGAATACAAACTCTTATGAATGCCGCGTTCTTTATACGGCACGTGTACAGGCGGTTTTCACTGTTCATTTATAATTCCGCTTGTAATTACGCGCGTGAGACCTTCATTACACAATCCGCCCCCCCCCCCTCGAAAAACACACAAAAAACAACAAAACAATAACAGGATTTAGTTATGTCGGATTGTTTGATCTGCTCCAGGACGTCATGCCACATCTCCGGAAATGTTATTGCAACTGCAGCTGCGGCTATCCTCCAATTACAAAATTACCGGCCTTTATATATACATATCGTATTACTGAAGTGAGGGTGTAGTTGTTTGAATAAAACAGAATGGTTTAAGTAAACAAATCATTAAATTAGATGTGAAATACAGTTAAAAGCACAGTTCTTGAATGTTTTTTAGCATCTTTTAGAAAGATAATGCTTAATTGTATATATATTTTATTTTAATTATTTTTAATATTAATATATATATATTGTGACGTGTATAGTTGACGATGTCCTCTTCAACGTCTTTCAGCATGGTGGCCGAGGAAGACGAGGACCACGTGCGCTTGAACTGGGTGCGCGGGCAGAGGCACGCTCGATGTTTTAAAGTGCAGTCATAAAGACAGGACGGCGGACCTTGGTCTTCGTCTCATATATTCAAGGAGGTGAGCTTTTAGCCCATCCCCCTGTGTGTCTCACACGCCATACAAACAGCCGAAGGAGAAATCATACGTCAGCCCCCTTATCGTGTGCCTCTACTCGAACGACGTACGATGGAGAGGTGACAGCTATGTTGGACGAAGGCATCATTGGACCGTCATCAAGTCCTCTTTCCACTCCCGTGATTTCAGTTAAGGAAGATGGTACCATTCGCTTTTGCGTTGATTGTCGGCGTTTTAACGCTATCGCAAAGAAAACATGTCCCCTCTTCCCCGAATTGATGATGCGCCTGACACGTTGCAGGGTGCAACATTTTTCTCGTCTCTTGATATACGATCTGGCTATTGGCAAATTCATCTCAACGAAGAAGATAAAAAGAAAACGGCTTTCGTTACACCTGATGGTTTATTTGAATTTAATGTCATGCCGTTTGGCCTATGCAATGCACCTGCTACGTTCGAGCGTATGATCGATAACGTGCCACGGAGACTGAAATGACGAACTTGAATTTGTTATTTATTTGGATGACAATTGTTTTCTCTCGCACTTTTGAGAAACACTTAGACCACCTCGACAAGGTCCTTACGTGGCTAAGAATGGCAGCATTGCAGCTTAACACAGAAAAATGTCATTTTGCTGCTCGTCAAATTAAGATTCTTGGTCACCTGGTTAGTGAAGAGGGCATCAAACCTGATCCAGACAAGGTACTCGTTGTTACGGCATTTCCGACACCACGCAATGTCAAACAGGTAAGGAGTTTTCTTAGCTTGGTGGTCCTACTTCCGTCGTTTTATTCCTCAATTTGCTCACATAGCTGCTCCTCTTACTCGTCTTCTTCAAAGTCATGTCTCATTTGTGTGGTCTCCCAAATGTGAACGCGCTTTTAGTGCCCTGAAGAGAACCCTTAAGTCGGACCCAATACTTGGTCACTTTAATGAGACAGCACGAATAGAGCTACACACCGACGCCAGTGGCTACGGGCTCGGCGTCGTTTTAGGTCAGCATTACCCCGGAACGTCGCACGAATACGTTGTCGCCTACGCCAGCCGTTCCCTCTCCAAAGCAGAGAATTGCTATACAATAACAGAAAAAGAGTGCCTCGCCGTCGTTTAGGGCATTAACAAACTTTGAACTTACTTATAGGGACGCCATTTCACAATCGTCACCGACCATCATGCCCTTTGTTATCTCTCTTCACATAAGCACATAACGGGACGTCTTGGTCGATGGATACTGGCATTACAGGAATACACCTTCACAGTTGCTTACAAATCTGGTAAGAAGCATACGGACGCAGACGGACTCTCACGCTGTCCTCTCGAGGGTTCAGACGAACGCCTAGATTATATAGATGACGCTTTTGACCTAGCTTCAATTCATGCAACCTCATTCTCAACCGAACAAAATAAAGATCCTTGGATTAGGGGCATTGTTGGGTATCTAGAGCTACCAACTGATATTTTAAATAAGTCACTTTGAAAACAAATGCAGTCCTTTTCATCGCGTGATGGAGTCCTTTATCGCCACAATTTTTCTCCAGATGGCAATCGATGGCTTCTCGTAGTTCCAACGCACCTCCGGCCTGCCTTTCTTTGCACTTTGCATGACGATCCTGCGGTTGGCCATATGGGATTTGCAAAAACATACGCACGTATCAAACATTGTTATTTTTGGCCGAAATTTTATGACATTATCTTTAAATACGTGCAATCATGTCTCCAATGTCAGCAACGCAAGCGCCCCCCAAGCGGTCCCACAGGATTACTCCAACCCTTAGTTTGCCTAGATCGTGTTTGAACGTGTTGGCATTGACCTCTTGGGACCTTTCCCACATTCTTCCCAAGAGAATCGTTGAATAATCACCGCGGTTGAATACTTTACCAGTTACGCTAAAACGGCTGCACTCCCAAACGCATCCGCTGAAGCTGTGGCCAGTGTTTTTATTGCGAACATCCTGCTACGCCACGGTGCACCGAAATTTCTTTTAAGCGACAGATGCCGTCAGTTCTTATCCCAAGCCGTAGAGGTCATCCTAAAGGCTTGCAACGTAGCACATCCACACCACCTCTCCCTTTCACCCTCAAACCAACGGACTGACTGAACGCTTTTATAGAACCCTTGCGGATATGATAACAATGTACATCCCTTCTGATCATAACAATTGGGACAGTATTTTACCCTTCGTCACAATCGCATACAATACCGGACAGCAAAACACGACAGTTTTTTTCCCTTCTTCCGTCTTTATAGTCGAGAAGCATCGTGCAACATAGACACTATCTTCCCTTATTCAGCGAGCGATCAGGACGCCCTTCTCATGCTGCTGACATGCCGTGCCGAGGAGTGCCGCCAACTTGCTCAACTTCGAACTGCTCAGCAGCAACATACCGCGAAAACTCGCTATTATTTGCGGCATACAGCCGCTACTTACGCACCAGGAGACCTCGTCATGGTGTGGGAACCCATCAAGCGACAAGGCTTAGCAAATTAGTTCCTGCGCAAGTATGTCGGGCCATATCGCGTCATCAAACAAACGATACCAGTCACATGCCATGTAGAACCACTCTCACCACCATCCGATGCCCGCTTCCGACACGACGACATTATTCATATAAATCGACTAAGTAAATACGTTCAGCCCCAGCCGACCCCTCTCAAACACTTATCTCCGAGATGCTCCTCCTCACCTTACAACTGCAAACACATATACCGCCTTCCTGTCTATGAACACTCCTGCTCCGTCCTACTTCACACGGATGCACGCCGCAAAGACCTCAACCCCTAACCACCTCTTCCTCCCGCCCCCGGAGCGGGGGGGTAATTGTGACGTGTATAGTTCACGATGTCCCCCTTCATTGTCTTTCAGCATGGTGGCCGAGGAGGACGAGGCCCGAGTGCGCTTGAACTGGGTGCGCGGGCAGAGGCACGCTCAATGCTTTAAAGTGCGGACATAAAGACGGTCGGCGGCCCTCGTTCTTCGTCTCAATATATATATATATATATATATATATATATATATATATAATATTAACGAAGTGAGGGTAGTTGCTTGAATAAAACTTCATGGTTTAAGTAAACAAATCATTCAATTAGAGGTGAAATATTGTTAAAACCACAGGTCTTGATATTTTGTTTTTCTTAGGATCATTTAGAAAAATGATACTTAATTCACACTGCTCTGAGGAAAGCTTCGAGATAAAAAACGAATATAAAAAATATAAAAATGCATTAATTGGCTTGTTTTTTGTCTAATTTGAAACACTCTAAACACCTTTTTATTGCCATTAATTTGCTATATTCACTTCTTTTTATAAAAAGTATAAGATATGAATATATTGCGGAATGTTCAAAACTATAAAGTCTGGTACGTTCTGAAAAAGTTAATTTTAAAATAAATATTTCCGTATGTCCAGAGACCAGGCAGCTTGAAACGTTGCCACGAAAAATTCATTACGCTCCACGAGTGTATATAAAAAATTAATTTCAGAAATCTGGAAACGAACACTTTCTCTTTTTTGTGCACAAGTAGTTTATAACTGCAGCTTTTTTCTTCGTCATACAACAGACGCCAAAAGTCTACTGGAATCGCGCTTTAATGCCCTGGGATGGCACCGAAAATTTGAATCTGTGCTGGAATGCATGCATTCCCTATCGAAAAGACCATCGGGAAAATCCTGTTGGTCTGATGGAGTCGTATTGTGGGACGTCTGATGGTTTGATGGTTTGATTTTCTGTTGGCCTGGTGGTCTGTTGGCCTGATAGTCTGTTGGCCTGATGGTTTGATGGTCTGTTGACCTGATGGTTTGATGATCTGTTGGATAGGTCTGATGGTCGATTGACCTGTCCTATTTTGAGAAGTCTATTTTTTTACGGTTTGATTACGGTGGTTTTATGGATAATTTGAAACAGTTCGAGTTGGCCACAACTTAAAAAAACACAACAATATATGAATGCATAATGTGGAAACTTAATTATGCCATGTCTGGAGCATGACGAGGTGCATATCCCACTTAGAATTTAATTATATTGTCCACTGCACACTGGTAATCGCCAGCCCGACATTTAAGTACGGCAAATGCAGCTACCAATAAGAATAAAGTCAAACAAGCTGCATTGCTTTAATATTTTTATTATAAAGTTATGAAATCATACATTGTTTCGCTGGGCGGAATGGCTAGGTGGTACAGAAAAACCAGAAACATTTGAGGAAGTACTTCTGTGACCAATGCTAGTTGAAGCGCAATGACGCATGGCGTTTGGTACTATCAGAGCCACCTGTCGGATTTTCAGTGAACCTCTGTGTTTGCTGAGGTTTAGGCAGGTTGCTTCTTGCACTCATTGTGCCACTATGAGCTGGAAATTGACACGGAACGGCATAGTGGTGCAACGAGCACAAGAAGTGATTTGTTTCTACCTCAGCGCATACCAAGGTTTGCTGAACAATCTGAGAGGCAACTCTCATCGCGTGCTACGTGTAGTGGCGTTTCAGCTCATATTGGCTGCAATAGTACATTTGTTCCATTTCAATAGTATTGGCAATATATAAATTAAGCTAAATTAATATTGCCGCGCTGCCTACTTTGCGCGGCAATATCAAAAGGGTAAAAAGGCTACAAGATCGGGTGCAAGCGATGGCAGACCTGCAACAGCATGGGCAGTTCGTGGTGGGACCACGCATCGGGGGAGGACAGGCAGCAAAGGGATGAGCCGGGACACCTCAAGGGCAATTCAGAGATCAGCAATGAGTCCAAACACAGGACGACCATTGACATACGTCAACAGCACAGTGGGCCTAGAGACGACTAAGGGGCAGTAAGAGTGACGTGCTTCATTGTAATTGTGTGACCATGCAACTTTTTGGAGAGTGAGCGAGCACGGCCTGGTGGGATGGCAGTAGCGACCAAGCAATTCACAGCCTTTTTCAAGTGGTCGGTTGATCAACACACTACTTTAAAGTTGTTTGCATAAACATTTAGATATATTAACCTCTAAATAATTTATCTATACCATTATTTAAAATAATTGCTTGTAAACTTGAGACCCAAAATAGTATATTACTTAATTGAGGAAGTTAGAGTATAGAGGCACATACCTTTTTAGTGATTTCTCTTGAGATTGGACAGCTTTTCTGACAGGTACCGCCGTATCTTCTGGTGCCGGGCTGCCCTTTCAGCCTGGCGGTACCTTTCTCCCTCAGGTGTAGCCAAAAGCAGCCTGGAATACTGAAAATCCAGGGTAATAATTTTTTGCAGTGCTCGAGACTACAAACAATATAGAACGTCCTAAATACAGGCTAAGTCTCAAATGAAAGCAGTTAAGTGGCAGCTGGCACCTAACAAACCTTCAACGTTTCTTAGTATTTACAGTGTTCACAGATTACCATAAAAACAAAAGTACCGTAGCATCCTGATTTATGTTCCACTCCCAATAGACAGCTCGTCCTGGCTTTTTTTAGCTTATTTTAAGCACAAAACAGGTAGCCCATATCTATAAATCTCACTGCTAGGCTAGTGACTTTGTAAGAAATAGGAGCTACAACTGTAGATAAGTAGACAATGAACGTTCGAAGTGTTCACAGATTACCATAAAAACAAAAGTACCGCAGTATCCTGATTTATGTTCCACTCCCAATAGACAGCTCATCCTGGCTTTTGTTAGATTATTTTAAGCACAAAACAGGTAGTTCATATCTATAAATCTCACTGCTAGGCTAGTGACTTTGTAAGAAATAGGAGCTACAACTGTAGATAAGTAGACAATGAACGCTCGAAACTGCTTATACTTGGTTGTCATCCCTCGCTGTGGTAACAGCTTAGACAGGCCACAGAATTAAAAAAATAGCATCATGAACACCAGAAAGAACCAATGCAGTTTTATATAAAAACAATCTTTCACATTCTTTGAAATATCATCCATTCATGGCCTGGCTGCAATATTTATAACCCTTTTTGGTAGCACTCGACAAGGTAGACTACCTTACATTTTTTACCGAATTTCTGAATTTTAGGTGAATACCTTCAGGATATTATAGCAATGGTCATTTTTAGTTAACCTTCTAAAAGTCTCCAAGCCAATATTCCTTTACTTATTGCATAAAGTGATGTTTGCTTCTAGAGCACTCACGACAGTAGTCATAAGTATGCCCATATCCGATCTAACAATCTGGGATCTGCATAACAAAGTGATCCTTAGGTTGGGAGTCACCTGAAGAAAGAAGAGAAATTGATGGATAAATGAATTCAGAACATTTATATCCCTACAGTTGGCATACATCTTGAAAGGTGTATTTCAAACCTGCAATACACATGTCAGCAAGCAGATTATAACCATAAGAAAATTAAATGCAAATGCTAAGAGGATCAGTTTATGTTGCCTTTCTTTTTTAAAACTAATAACCAATAGAATTGAATGCCTTTCGTAGCGTGGGCTGTTAAAAACAATGAACTGTTTGTTCCTGCAGTGTTGCCCATTTCTCTTTTACTTCAACATGCTGCTTTGAAGTTTAATCTGATGCATGTCTCTCCCCACTAAGAAAAAACAAGTAGATAAACAAAGCAAAACAAACAAGTTTTCCTAATGCCGAAATTAATTTCCTCTAGGCATTAGTTGGTGCTTTTCAAAAAAGTGTGCCTCCACAAGTTACACAAATGCCAGAATGTAACTTACAGCAGATCTCAAAGGGGTACGAAAACGGAATTCCAGCGCTCATTTGCTAGCTTAGATGTGGGCTATGTTGCAGCATCACCTCAAAAACAACAAACTTTCGTGGAAAGGCACAAGAAAACTAAATTTAAAGGTAATTAAACAGTCTTTCAATGTGCACCTGGTGGAGGCCTCCGAAACTTCGTTGGGAGGTAATCTAGCAATGTTGGGGATCTTGGACGTAGTAGTGACATGGCAAAAACCGCTATGTAGCTGCACTACACATCGGAGCAGTGCCGCTCCTTGGAGGTATACTCAACTGTTGGAGTAATCTCGTCCTGAACGCGATGACCTTGACATGACTTATCTCACACATAGGCGGTTAGACGGCTTAGTCCGCGTTGGTCCACGTAAAGCCCAGAGGTGTTTCAAATGGCTAGGCTGCAGCACGTCTATGCCACCAATATGCACCCGAACGGCACTGCTCGTAGCCACGCCAGCTTTGCCGGATAGCCCACGACGCATCGAGCTCTCCGTTGACTTCTCTTCGAGCACTCGCTCGAGTTTGTTGCTTAGAACGAAATATAAAATTATCCGTTCAAAATAGAAATGTGCGATTATTATTAACGGTTATTATTTCTTATGATTGACTGATTCTTGGCGGGGTACCCCAATCACACGTCCAGGTGTTAGCAGACAACCTACTAGAGTAAAATCTCGGTGATACTAACTGGTACGAATTTCGGAATAAAACAAATTCACAAATTCCCCGGCCGAAGCGCATTGTATACGATGTGAAAATTTTTGGGTGTTCCGAATACCTCTAAGCGCTGCGACGGCTGATACGAATGCGTGCTCCACAACCGATGGTGGCAAGGAGGCCACGATCGGCGACTGTAAGCTCCCAAGGCTCCGAGCGGCTGATTGCCTGCTGCTGCCAGGGATCAGCTGCACTTTACCCAAAAACTGGAGCTCAAGATTACATGCGTGTTACAATCGGACCCGAAAACCAAAACTAAACAAAATGCTAAAAAAACTGTGCAAAGTGGCCAGCCCCATCACCATCAACACATGTTTCCAATCCAATCCAATCTGAATCCAAATTCGCTTTTTTGTTTTTGCGATCTCGTGGAATGGTGTTTCAGCCTTGAAAAAGCAAAACCGATTTTACTATAAGGTTACCTCTAAAAAAGAAAGTAACTGCGTTGGCAAAAACAGAAAACCGAGTGATGTTGGTGGTGTCTTTGGTGTGGTCCAAGGTGACATGCGAGCTTGGTTGGAAAGACAAAGGAACCGAAATTTTCTTGCAAGTTTTTGATGTAGAGCTTCAACAGCACATAGTGCGGGCACTTTCCGAGTATATGCGTTTGATACAATGTTTTCCACAAAGTGTATGTTGTTCAGCCATTATAATTTTATCTGCGCAGTAGACTCGACATTAATTATTTTTTTTTAACATTCCTGGATTTATTATAACCGTGTTACTATCGGGGGCGTGTTAGAATCGTGCAAATTGCATACAAGATGTTTTCTTCCATAAATAAATGCACATTCATGCATTCCTTGTGTTTAAAAATATAAATTTTGTTTCGCTTTCGTTGATACAAATTTAGCATGAAATATCTTACGTGACTCCGCGAGATTTATATCAAGATTTTAAAAATGTTTGCTTAATGAGGGAGCCTGTACCTTGCGCTGAGTGAGTGGGGCAAACGCCTTCTCTTGCCTCGCTGCCTTTGCCTTGTTGGAGAGGGTGCCGGTCACCGACCTTGATCTTGCAAAACATGGAGTCGCACCCTGCTTTCCGCATGTTGCTCGGATTCCTAGTTGACGTGCAAACCTTGTCCGACATGGATCTGTTATAAACAAAAGAGAGAAACAGCTTCACACATACTAGTCGTTGACGCAGAGTGGTACTGTATACTCCCAGATGCATCGAAAATGTACTAAAATAATTACAACCATGCAATTTAGACCTTTAAATTTAAGACAGCACTACCTATGAATTCCTATCTTCATGGGCGTCTGCGAAGCTGATGGGACTACAAAGCTTCATGGCATTTGCATAAAACAGGTACGTAATCCCTTAGTTGCATCAGGTGAGCATGCCAATAGAATGTTTTCCAGGCCCTGGCTATAACTACAATTAAGAGCCTGGCTACAATAATGTTTTAATGACTTCTGGTTGCAATCGATTCAATCTACTGTGCTTACACTATCTCAGGAGTGGCCAAACTGAGGCTCGCGAGCCGCACTCGGCTCTTTGCGGGTCCAAGTGCAGCTCACGGCTCCCTGGAAAACGTGTCCCCATGACGCGTGTCCCCTAGACGAAAAAAGTTCTAGATTTAGAAAGAGCTCACAGTCTTGGCAGCCTTACAACACACTACATATATACACCTGGAATGCTTTTTGCCACATAGATGCGTCGAGTGACCCTGTTTCGTTTATTGTTTTAGAAAGACTTTCAACCGTATACGCATAACAGTTGTCAGGGGCAGTGACTGGCTAGTGAGTCGTGTATTAATTTTTGATTAGCAGTGGAAAAGACCTTCTGGTGCATAGTGTCATTTGTTGCAATCGCCCATTATGCTTGTCCTCTATGGAAATAACTGTTCCCTCCATATCGTTTCTTGTTAAAAGTAGCCCTTCCCCCTTTCTTTTTTCCAGCGACTGTAAACTTTCGTAGTTTTGTCTGTGGCTCTAACTCCATGTCACTTTGGCCACCCCTGCACTATCCTAAACTCTTTTAATGTATATCATACACTGCATTAAAGTGAAAAGTTTTTTTTTTATTTTACCATTCCATTCTTATTCTGGAGGCCGATGCTAGGATCCGCGATCTCGTTGTTTGCAAGGATGTCCTCGTCAGCAACTGGAAAAACAATTTCACATTAAAGAGGGACGGAAACCAAATTCCAGCGCTCATTTTATCGTTTTAATGAGTTGCATGTTGCAACATAACCTCAAAAATACCAGTCCTTCGTTGAAAGGCACGAGCAAACTAATTTTAAAGCTAATCAAACAATCTTTCAATGTGCACCTGGTTGATGCATGTGAATCCTATTCGAAAGGTAATCTAGCCACGTCGGGGAACTTGTTACGTAGTCATGACGTAGGAAGGACATTCCTCGGTCATCCTGCTCAGCAACAGAGCGCAGCCACAACAGTAGAGTAGAGAGCTCTTTGCCGTTTATGCCTTCTTTCTCAGCATTATTGTTTCCACCCTTTATGAATGAATATCCTCTATGCAAGATATAAGCGATGTGTTGCATTTGACATGTTCAGCTCTATCACCGCACAGCAAACTTCTTTCATATACTGCAGGTTCATTAAAAAAGTTACCTTTTCAATGCTAAAGCATGGGTTGTTAGTATGGTAAACATACGAGTACCCAGAGGTCAGGCCATAAATGACTTTCTTGTTGGGCAGTAGGGCCCTACAGCACCTCCCGCAACAACAGCCGAGCCGCAGGTAGTCCTGCAATTGATAGAGCAGGGTAAGTCAGAGAAAGGTGTTTCTAGCAGCTCTACCGGTGTGCTTCCTAGCAGCATTACTCACGCACATTGGGGTGTAGGCAGAAAGCATGGCATTCCTCATAAACAAATCATGACAACACATTGTGGCCGGCATCAAACTGGATCCCCGTGCTATTTTTTTTGTGTGATTTAGCTGATTCTTTGTCTTCCTTGTCACTCCCGACTGCTTTAGTGGCCTTTGTGAAATAAAGAAGGATTGGTAAACTGCAAAGCCTTGAGTGAATGGCAAAACAGAGCAATCACAAGGAAGAATAAATGTTAAGGACTTGACATGACATTACGCAGAGTGTTGGGATTCCCAAGCTGCTTTCCACACTCACATTTTGTGCACAACCGGCTCTCTTGGACCGGTCAGTTGTGTGCCCGTTTCGGTCACTGCTAGCTATATGTGGCTGGCGCTGCTTTTGAGAGCCTTGCGACATCGTCACTTTCAGCTTTTGTCCTGACATAAACCGCATCTAAAAATTTAATTAGCGCTAAGATTTAGCTTTTGGACATCCCAGCAAAATAGGCTGTACCACATTACATAGACAGGTAATGATATTCTGGTGACAGAATTTCCACAAAAACTGCTTTGCGTTAGAGGGCACAAGGGCTGACGTTTCTGGGAGGTGCAGCTTTGTGTGAACTTGCAGATGCCTCAGCTGCCTGTTTGCGTCTGGTCAGTTCAGTTGTTATTTCCTCTTGGGTTTCTAGTAGGTACAGTCGGGGACAAAAGTCTCCAGGACACGCAAGCTGCGACTGAAACGCATTGCCCTGCCATCTCCCGGCGGGTCGCCTGGTTTCGAGATCACAGAAGAGCGCATGTGCGTCCTATTGTGCCTGCCAACGTGTGCGCTTTCCCGCTCTCCTGCGGCGCGGCGCCTAACTCGGCATCGGGCGCGTTGTACCATTTCGGAGATAACGCTTACTGACATGGCACCTATAAAGCAAGAAGTCACGGCAGCTCAACTAAGCGATAAGCTGAACTGGTTATAAAGCAAGGTTCGCTGACACGGCGAAATGCGGCGCAATGCCCCAGGCGGTATCTCGAGTTTCGAAATGTATAGCAGACGCTCGTCAGCCGCCAGCGCTATCTCCGAGGCGGTACCTTGTGCCCGCTTCCTAGTTAGGTGCTGTGCCGCAGAAGAGCAGGAAGCGCACATGCTTGCAGGCAGAGTAGGACGCGCATGCGCTTTTGTGTGATCTCAAAACCAGGCGACCCGCCAGCAGCTGGAAGAGCAATGGGTTTCAGCCGCATTTCGCACGTCCTGGGAACTTTTGTCCCCGACTGTACATTTGTGATCATGAATAAATAAATTGGTTAGGAAGCAATGGCAGCTGAAGCAACGTCAATGCAAGCCATGTATTCTATGACTCACATGAATTGACGTCGAATCAGCCACGATTGTGCGCCTAAGTTTGTGCTGCGGAGCGCAAGAGTTTGGCGCTCTGTTCGTTAAATGGACAGAAGCGCCACCAGAAGACTGACACTCAAGCGCGCTCTTTTTGCACCGAGTATTTCTCGAAGTGCAAGTGATTTCTTCGCGCTGACAGAAATGTCGTCGAGACGAGGAGTGCAGTGGATCGCTGCCTCATTTCAGTTGAAGAATGCTTAACCCAGCGAGTAAAATGATTTAATTTCAAAGCCGGGACAGCAATTAGCATTACAGAAAAATGTTCGTTCCTGAATCTCACCTGAAAACTAGCGTTATGATGTTACAGCGACAGAAAAGTTGTCGGGATGAGAGGACAGTCTGATCGCTGCCCTTTGTAGAATGCACAGCCCTGCGAATAAAGATACTTCAATTGGAAAGCGAAAACGTTGCCGAAAAGGTTTGTGCATGCATCTCACCTGAAAAATAATTAATGTGCTGTTTATTGAACGGTGGTGTGCCAGTATTGGAGTAGCACATCGACATGTTCCGTCTCGCGCTGGAAGATGGAAACCCAAGATATCTAACAAGTTTGAGAGTTTCTTGTTTTGACAAGCGAGTTCAAGAATTTTCTCTTTCATTTGAATCTAAACAGCATGCATGGTCAATAAATAGATCGGTCAAAGTAACATTCAGCATATGTGGTCGAAGCGAGTCTTCAATCCTTCAGAAATATTAAAACATTCGTGAAAATTTCCCAACGTCGCCGCGCATTTCTTTTTGGCTTTTATTTTACCGTTTTGCAGAGCCCTTAATTAATTTATCTTCAAAATAATTTTGGCATCCGCGAGATACTGGGTTTGTCATAAACATGCGGTCGGAAGTGGCTCGTACAGCTCGCCGACTGTTTCGGTGTCTTACGCTACTGTACGCTATGTTTCGTTTAGTTGCTGCGCTCAGAGTGTGAAACTCGGAACGGTGGAGTACGAGAAAATTAGCACGGACCTTGTAGAGTGCCATGTGATGTCACGTGCAAGGCAGTTCAGTCCACACGTTCAACTGAAGTATTAGTCAGCCCATGCATTTATCTGCCTAGCTTGGTGCCCCATATAAGCACAGTCTACAATATTCACTTTTAATTACAGTCGCAATAAAAAAGAGAGAAAACGGCGACTGCTGGTGGCTACGTCGCACTTTGGGATGGTAAAAAATACACACTCACCCGTCAGTTTGAGGATCTCGGCGTCGTAATAGCCTCCTGGAGTGTTCGCGTCGCCGTCCCGAGACATCTTGTACACCGTCCTACGCTCGACGTCGGCCACATTCGAAGGATTGCAGTTATTAAATAAAGCCCTGTGGACGCCGCTTATTTTTCCGCTCTCGCAAAATCGAGTGAAACCTACCAAAATATCTAAAACTTCGAAAACTCTCCACGAGGAAGGGTGAGGCTGCCGAGGCAACAAAGCGCGCGAAACCACTGGATTTGGATTTGGATTAGAAGCTTTTGAAGACGCGGTTGCTCGAACGAATATAAGCGGCGAACGTTTTTCAAAATGTAAAGTGTATATTAAAATTAACGGATCGTCCAGTGTCGAACACTGGGTATAAACTAGAATGAGAACATTTTTGACAGAAATCTGTCAAGTGTCAACACTGCGTGTGAAGAAACTGGCGCCGGCAGCAGCCGATGCGTCGGCAGTAGCCGATACATTAAAGACTAACTCATAATTTACGCGACCCTCCACAGTCCTCCGCCCGTGGCGCAGGGGTACCGCGTCGGTCTGCGGAGCGAAAGGTCGCTCCGCAAAGCTCCGAAAGATCCGAAAGCCCCCCGGGAGGCGGAAGAAAACTACTTTTTTGTGTGTGTGTTTTTTTTTAATTTTTATTATATCTATGATGGTGGTGACGTTGAAAACTTTAATTCAGCCTACAACCCCTGCGACGCTCCTTCGTTAACGGTCGCCCTGGTCCAAAAGGGTTCTGGTGCAGCTGAATACTGAATAATGCTGGTTCTTCTACCTTTCGTGTCGCCAGTTTTAGTACCTTTCGTGACTCGACGTGTTTTCGCTCAAGAACTTTGAAGGTCGTGTGAACGACGAGACATATAAGACTTTTTCTTCATAAAAAAAATCACATCAACCCATTGACCACGCCGGTGCGGCCCATCATATATCATACGCGAGATTCAACGACAGTTTTTTTTATCGCGACATAGCCTCAAATCGCCATTTTGTAGCGTGCAAAGTAGCGGAGCTTCCTCGGCTTTGGACTGCTTATTCAGCGAGGCGGTGGCGCATACTCCCGACAATTTAACCTTCGAGCAAAGTAAAGCAAAGCAATGGCCGCGCGATCTGTATGGAAGCTGAACTTAATTGCCGCCGCGACCGTCTGATGCGCACAACGGTCGCGGGGCTCGGGGGTGCAGTGTCTATAAAAAAATAATGTGTCGACGAAAAGTCTGTCGACCTTCTGTTGGTAATGAAAGGCGTAGATGAAGCATATGCGAAACGATGGACCCTACCGTAAGTACGGGTTTCCACGGTGCGTGATTGTAGACAAACGCACAGTTGCCGGTTAATCGGGTGACTCAGTGAGTAAAGACAACTCGCGTGACATAGTTTTGTCAGCACCTCGCGAGCCCGCGACTCATCACATGCTGGCAAATATATCACGACCCATATATCAATTGTTATTAAACGCCTCTGACGGCGCCGTCAGAATACCGCGAGCAACAATTAATCAAGCACTTTTGATAAACATTGTGCGCAAAAAAAGTCGCGGCGGCCACAAAATAAGGCGCTTTTGATGGAACCGAAGTGAAACATAAAACTTCTGACGACCATTAGACCACCTCTGACGGCCCATCAAGAGTGTCCAACAGACCTTTAGGCGCCGTCAGGAACTTCTGACGGACCATCTAAACACATCTGATGGTCCATCAGGACAGTCGGATGGCCCGTCAGGAATGGGCTGATGGTCCATCAGACTTTCTTGATGGTCCATCAGGAAGCCTGATGGGCCATCAAAGAAGTCTAATGGTCCATCACGGAAGTCATATGGTCCGTCAGGAATCGGCTGATGGCCCATCAGACTTTTTTGATGGTCCATCAGGAAAACCTGACGGTCTTTTCGATCGGTTTGCGAAGAAGGAATGCCTCTTTTTAGGATTAATGGAAGAGGCAGTCATAGCAGTGTAAATGCCAGCCTGAAACGCTCAAGGCAAGACCCTCGCACTACAGTACAGAGAAACAAAGTCAGCACGAAGGTCCAATTTCTATAAATGATTAAAACTCCAGAATTTACTATACGGCATCGAAAGTAGGCAGTCTAAAGAAAGAAAGACCATCCTGAGATGGCAGCCTAATTGGAGATGAAGGCTAGCCTAAGACAACCTGTCCACGCACATTTGCTCTCTCGACCCGTTAACAATGAAGAAAACATTTGCCACATCCTCTTCAACTGCGAAGAATATAGCAATCCACATCATCAGTTTGACACTCAGCTCGCCAGAATTGGACTTCGTGATCTAGACGACGAGGACATCATCTATCCAAGTGCATATTGTGAAAAGTATGATTTAATACGCTCATCCCAGTACGGATTTCGCAAGAATAAGAGCACTGAAGTTTTGCTGCAAGATTTTACAGATTATGTCAGTTTCAGTCCAGACAAGAATCATTTTACGTTAGCCCTTTTTCTCGATTTGACAAAAGCTTTTGAAACAATCGATCATGAAAAACTTTTATTAAAGCTAAGAAATATGGGTTTTAGGGGGCCTTTCTATACATTTTTGCAGGATTACATTACAGATAGATATCAACTGGTTAAAATAAGAGACTGTAGAAGTAATGTAATACGAATTAAATCGGGAGTACCACAGGGATCAACAATAGGACCTTTACTGTTTAATATTTACGTAAATCAAATTGGAGCACTATCTCTCGCATCTCAAGTGTATCAATATGCAGATCATACAGCCCTGGTACTAGAACATAGCGATGAAACAAGCGCACTTTCAACTTTTCAGAAAGATATCGAATTATTAATGACATGGTTTTCTAACAATCATATTTTTGTTAATTCTAGTAAAACTAAGTTGATGTGCTTTCACAGTCCGTACAAATATGTTAACTTGTCGACTCCACTGTCTCTTCATTCAGATAGTTTCAAAACTTGTAGCTGCGTACCTTTAGATTATGCTCTAACAACCAAATATTTAGGGATTCATCTGGATGTAAATCTTTTATGGAATGATCATGTAGAATATATCATAAAAAAAATGAGAACCGTATTAGCCTATTTTTGCAGGTTACGTAGTGTTTCGAACGTTTCTCTGAGAAAGAGGGTACATAACGCACTGGGTGAGTCTATCCTATGTTATGGAATCTCGCTATGCGGAATGTGTTCCAACTATAAAAAATCAAAAATCGATAATATCCTCTATAAAATTGCTTGTAATATCAGATATGGGGCAATGTACGAAGAAGTAGAGAAAAATAAGAAATTGAATGCAGCGGGAGTGTTAACTACTGAAAGATTGTACTGTTATGTAATTTTAGTGAAACATTACTTCAGGAGTGATTTTAAAATTCCTTTAACAAAGGAACGAATTTTGAGGCGAACAGAAAAGTTCATTCTTCCTAGAATTTATACTAAATACGGAAAGAATGCAAGGTCATACTATGTTCCTTTTTATTTTAATAAGTTACCAGAAGAGCTTCATAACCTGGATTCCCTAAAAAGACTAAAACAAGACCTGAGAGAATGGTGCTGCCAGACGATAGGTCACTGAAATGAACCACGTTTTTCCCTTGTTCTCTTGTCGGGTATAGTTCTCTTTGTTTTCGGTTTGTTTAGTTACATGCAAAAATGCATGCTTTGTTATAACTATGTAAGCAACCTGTTGGACGCCAGGTCCCGCCGACAAGCATACCCATGCTTTTGCGGGCCGGTCTATGTACTGTGTTGAAAACGGGACAATAAAATATTTATTATTATTATTATTAAGTGGTTCAGCCCGTCGCCGCCAAATAATACACCTGCTACTGCACTTCCTCGACGAATCCGGTGTCGCAAACCTCCTGTGAAATAACTCGACATTAACTCTCAGCGCGTTCACATTTTTATTTTATTTTTCTCTACTTTCCTTTCCCCATTCCTTTATCCCCTTTCTTTCCTTTCTCTCTACTTTCTTTTATGGGGAACCAGTTCAGCATTCCCGCTAGCACAACCTCCCCTACTCCTCTCACGTCACCCCTCTCTCTCTCTCTCCCGTGCATGCCACGCAAGAGGACCCCTGCTTGTATAACGGAACGAATTGTATGTTGCGGGTTGTTGCATCGCCAGACGGCGCTAATGTATTCTATGAATATACTATAGAGATACATCAGTCCAGAGCAGAAAGACCATTGCTGGTCATATCGATCTCTCATTGATGACACAACCTTCTTGAAGATCACGACAGAAAGAGTACAAGAGGAGGCTAGCTCTAGTGTCATTGACCCTATTTCTGAAAGTAATGACATCAGGCATCCCTGTGTGTTTGCTTAGGGGGTTCAGGTGCAAATACTGGTCAAATTCGATGTTCTTTTTTTGTGTGTGTGAGCTAGCTCGCATCAGCCCACTGTCAGTTTGCACATCTGTTTCCTTGTTGTTGCTTTTTGTCATTTTGGTTTCTTCTTCTTGCCCCTCGCGTTTCCTCTTTCCCTACTGTGTCTCCCAAGACGTGCGTAGTTTATTATGAGCTAATCACAATTATGCGTTTCGAAGAAGTCATGTCTTTTACAATCGTTCTCTAAAGGTATGTTTGGGCTAGCCATCAGAGGCGTGTATAGGGATACCGTATTTTTCGCACTATAGTCGAACCTCGTGTTTAGTTCGCCGGATAAACGTTAAGTTGAAAACACAATGATTGTTACTTAAGCCGGGGTCACACTGCTTATACATCATACAAAAGACACTCTGCATACAAATTTGAACGCGAGTCACCAAGAGATACGTGCTTCGAATGCCGCATGGCAATAGGTTCAAGGAGAAAACTTGGCACGCGGCATTCGAACCACGGATTTCGTGGTGACTCGTGTTTGCAGACTTTCTTTCATATGATGTATGAACACTGTGACTCCGGCTTTAGATTGTTTGCAACTAGTGTATATTACGCACAAATAAAAATACCCTATGCAGCATATCTTGAAAAATGCCTGCTCTTTTAGATCAGAAAGAAACTTGTATCATACATAAATCATCCTTGACCCTCCCAACAATTCCCAGAATACATCGTCTTGTTATAAAGAGCGATCTAGAAAAAAAAAAAAAAAAAAACTTTCAGCCTTTCAATTCTGGTTGAGAAGGAAAATCAGCGAAGCTGTACTATGGTGGGAATGAAGTAATGGCCAGCCGGAAGTCGGCAAGTCGAAGCGGAAAGGCTCGAATGGCTGCCGCCATCTTTGAGCAATGGCGGCAACCAAACAACTGGCAAGCCTGGTTGCCGCCGTCGCTCATAGATGGCGCTGGCTGCCTGGAGTTTTGTGTCGATATTTGTTTGCCCGCGGACGTGATACTGGGGAAAGTAGCCCTTAACAGCTCCGCTGTAAAATATGTGCGTATTCCGCACCTGTATAGATAACCGCACCGCGCCCAATTTAAACTTTTAGACATGTGTAGTTCACACACTATATCCGGTAAATTATGCACGCTAAGAGCTCGGGCATTAAACGAGATCACGAGATGTTGGGTCGCCTGTGGGGAACCAGACGACCCTTCTTTCCCGAGTTTGATGACCTCTCTTAGGACATTAATGAGATCTAGGTGAAACTGAACGGTCCAGCGGTAAGGTACCAGGACTTATCTACCGTTCGTTCTGGCAAGGTTTTCAATGGCTTTTGTTAGGGACATGGTGGACATCCCGACATGTACTAATAGTTTTATATTTTTAGGTTCTCATTCTATAAAAGTGTAACAATTTAGGAGCTTGTCGATGAACAGTGCATCGCTAGAGCGTTAAATAATTTATTTTCGTCTGTGTACACTAATGATAACTCTTGTCTTGGCATCATACACTTAGGACAATCGTGGGATCAGTAACCTAGTAGTCTCTACAGAAGGGTGACAGCCTTCTACGGCTGGAGATTAGAAAGTCTCGTTGCCAGGATGGAATTTCTAACGCTTCTATAAAAGCTATACCGAATGGTGTTCCAAGTTTCTTTACGTAATTTACCCTCGAGGTTTAAAAAAAGGTCAGTTGCCACAAGATTTGAAACTAGACAAAGTAATGCCTTTATATTGTCGCGCGCGCAAAGAGCCAAGTAGGCAGATTGCCTTGGCCGAATGATTATAATACTTCTTTATTTAGTCTCCAGGGTTTGGAGGGGCAAGGACAAAATGCTGCATTCAGCAACTTGACGAGGTCCCTGCCTCAATACAAACGGCAGAAAGAGCAGTGATGACATGTTTCATAATCACTCCTTTACGAAGAAAATGAAACAACAAATACAAAACTACGCCTATACGATAAAAATGAAGCAGCGGTCACCCAAAGCATGTAGTTTAAAATTTGTTAGTAAGTGGCAGTGAACGTCATAAACAGAGATATTGTCACGGGTGGTGACCAAAAACAATAGATAAACAGGAAGAAATAAACGTTTAATGTGGCGAACTTGTGCCAAAAATAAAAGAGTATAAAAGATAATAACAGAGCGTCGCGAACGTCGAAGTCGGCGAAACCGCAGGATCGAGCACTGGGGCGAGACTGACTCCGCTCGCCTTGCGGAATCCCTTATGTACCCTCCTGGGTTTCTGGATCGTTCGGCGTAGAAGGTTCGGCGCGTGGAACATTCTAAACTCGAATCAGCAAGACGGTTCTCGAATTCACCAGAACCTTACATTACAGTGTCAACAAAAATGCTCCTCCGCGGCCTGGAATCGAACCCTGGCTTTCAGCGTGGGAAGCAAGCGCGATAACCGTTAGGCCACGCGCGCGCTGCCTGCTTGGCCAGCTGCGCGCGTGGCAATATTATGTGGGACTCGGCGACAACTTTAGGTATGACGAGATATTGAATCAATTCGATTAGTAAGTGCGGTAGATTGTGTCTTGTTGATTGATGTCCATATGTTGTAAAAGAGATGTCGGCACAAACCACCATGGTTCTGCACTTCGTGTATTATATGGCTAGTGAGAACTTGTTTAGATAAAAAAAAAATTCAATTATGAAGGTATTGTCGTGCTTGGTTCTCACGCAAAGGGCCGAGGTTTGATGTCTAAAAGGGGACAACTCTCTTCGTTATTTATGTAAATGTCGCGCTCTGGTGTATTCGAGAATTTTGTTGCTTATTCGAAGTCGGAATGTTCTACCTACGCGACGATTGTTCCCGAAACCGACGCTTGTTCATAAGGAGCTCCGCGTGGCGGGCCGGAGTCACTCTTTTCCCTATGCTCGATCTTGCCGTTACACCGTCATCGACGCATGCGACGCCTGTTATTCGACATTTGTTCTTATCTTATTTTGGCACAATTTTGCCACATTTAACTTTTAGTTCCTTGAGTTGCTCGCCGGTTCATCATTTGTCATTTCTGACAATTTAGTGGATGCGCGGGGAACGCATGTTCGTGCAGCTTCCCCCTCCAAAGGCCCGCAGTGCAAGTCCGATCCCAAGCTAACGAAAACCCAGCGAAGAGAAGACCTAGGCCCGATTAAGCCGTCGCACTGAAGGCATACCCTCGGAATTCGGACTTTTTCCACCCCACTGTGGAGAGGCCGGCAATGTCTCTCTCCTCTGCTACTACCGCCAACTTGGGCTCCGAGGTTTTCAGCCGAGCGACCCACGCCCCGAGGTACGGTGAGTGATCACGGGACATCGGCGAATACCTCTGCCGGTCGCCTTCTTCGGGACCGCCTCTCCTCCGCGGCTTCCATTCGCCGTCACCCCACCGCCCAGCATCGCAGATTCCTCCTGACATGGTTAGACTCTGACCTTAGCAACGGTGAACAGGCCCCGTTTGTGGTGTAAAGTAGAATCTATTGAATTACCCGTTCTGTCTGGGTACCCAAAGGCTCGATACTCGTACCATTGTTTTTTTATCAATGATCTAGGCTACCGAATTTATTTTGTTACAATTACCTGTAACTTAATCTGGAATCTTCACATTAGACAGGTTATTGCCAAAGCGTCTAAAAAGCTCTGGTCGCTTCGAACGACTATGATACACTGAGATCCAGAAACGAGAGGAATGGTGTATAGATTTCTAATCAGTCCCTTATTTGAATATGCCAACATCTAATGAGACCCTCATTCACAACCGCATATACCTTTTGAAGAAGGTTAAAAAATTCTTAGGATAGTTTATATTTCATATGTCAAAAAATCCCATGTTTCACCGTTTTATACTGCGTGTGGATTGCCTGAGTTGTCATGTCGAAGGAAAGTGAAGTGCCTAAACTTTCTACATTGCATAATACATACCAAAACTTACTTAAAGTTTGATGATTATCTTCAGAATGACGTGAGCCGTGAGACAAGACAGAAACATGATAAACTGACTCGTGAGTTCCGTTGCAGAAATGACAATTAAAAATATACCTTTTTTCCAGAAATCATTTGCGAGTGGAACGAGTTGCCCCTCAGCGCGACGGGTATTCTCTTTTTCGCTACATTTGCTAGTGCGTTTGATGAACTTTTCTTCGTCAGAAAGGCTCCAAAGCACTAAACTGCTTACTTGTTTTACTGAATCTTAGTGTGTATATATTTGCTTTGCTGACTTCTTTTAGTGTTCTGCCTACACGCCATGCCTTAGCCTTGAAAAGTGGGCTGGCGGTATCTTGAAAATAAATATACATATCAGAGCAATGCAAGAAAACTAAGAAAATATAATCCGATCTCTGCTCTACAACGTTATTAAAATTTTGTTTTCAATTTGTGTTGACAATAAACAGTATTGATTTCAAAGAATAAATATTGTGGTGTATGTATTACTTGTTTATTTAATATTTCTTTCTTTTGTTGTGACAAGGTGTCATGAAACTTTACTACTTGTATTATTCTGTTTGGGTGTCTCGCCATATTTCATTTTATAATATGATTTTTTTTTCTGCATCGTTATGTTTAATTTTATTCTCAATTTTAAATTAAGATATATCCTAGATTCAGAATAATAAAACTGACCACGAAATACTTTGGCCAAATAAATAAATAATGTAACAACGTTGTAGCTAGTATTCTGGCTAACATTCTTATTTGATACTCTGGTATATCAAGTTTTCTTTCAAACAAGTCAAAAATATTCGCACAGTTACATCCGCTTTTGTAAATTTGCGCTAACAAAAGAGCAGCTGCACTGTAAAGCCTGCTTCGCCTAGTCAGTTAAGGTCCAAATGTTTAAGTTTCTTAACTTGGTGTGTTTCTCGTAAGCGGTAACGCCCACTGGATGATTCTCCTTAAATCCGCTTGGCGCTTGCCATCAGTCCAGACCGCTAATATAATCGTTCGCTACGAAAGGAGGACCGACCGGATGGGAAGAAGAGCGGCCCCCAGTGACCTCACGTTTAATTAGCCGAGTTAATGAAGTAATTAGGTTCTTAATTGGATCAAGCACAAACGTGAGGCGAAGCTTTCACCGATGCACACACACAAACAACACATAGAAAGAAAAAGGGGGCTAAAAGCGTTAATTATTCCGGAACATCTCCCGTAATGCCCCTCTCGCTCGTAGAATTCGTGTACAAGAAAAACGAAGGACAACATAAGAGAGCGAGAAAAGATCACGTGATTTTAAATGATATTAGTAGCTCGTTCTGAGAAGCTCTTTTTGCCAGTAATTGTTTAACAATGACCCGTTTATTACCAATAATTTTTCTTCTAGGGGAAAGATTCGGCTTATGATGATGCACTTTTTCGTACCACTTTGTGATGCTTCAATTGATCATCACGTGCAACGAATTGTGTAAGCATTTTTAGAAACATAAATGGGACAGGAAAAATTCCATACTGAGTAGCGCAAGGTGCCTTGATGCAAGAGATACGTGCAATGTGCAGCCCTTGGGAAGATCATGGCGGCACAGCGCAGCACTGAGCTAGATTTCAGATTCCATGTTCTTCCCAGAAGCGGCGCGCGGCACGTGCCTTGAGCATTTTCACAGCAATGAATAGCACCACGTTTCCCAGGATAGAGGGACTTAAGCTTTAGCTACATCGGCACTGTATCAGTGAGCTTTGTGGCGTGCTCACCAACGCTGAACAGCGCGGGAACGGTGGAACAGCGCGTGGAAAAAGGTTCAGTTCTTGTGCTATATAATATTGTGGTGGTAAAAGAAGAATCGAACAAGAGGTACTGACGAACATGGTCTACTGCTCGGACAGCGCAAGAACCACGGTGGAAGAAACATATTTAGGTGATGACTCTGGCCGCTCTTGCGCGGGGAGCGAGCGACCAGATCATGTTTGGAGCTAGCCTCGAACCAAGAGTAGTTAGTTCCGTTCCACCGCTGAGGGCGCTGAGGTATGAGGTCCCTCTTCGGCGGCCACGCTGTCGGCGGCGTAGCGTGCTCGCCTTTTTCGTGGTGTGGTGGTGTGGTGGTGGTAGTGTGAGGCCAGTGGCTGGCCTCGTGTTTTGCTTTGGTGCTGTGTCGATCACAAACAAAACAAAACATATTAGTCTTTAGTTGTTTATGCAGCAGGAGTTTAGTCTGCCAGAACATGGCGACATTGTTACCCACTGTAGATAAGCAATTTAACCAGTGCAGTACAACTGCTAGGCTGGGGTCTTTAACGTGCACCACGCAGTAGTGATACACGACCGCATGCCGGTACGATGCTTATCCAGATCGAAACGGCCAGGGGTGGGGATTGAACCCAGGATCTCTGTGTTCTGTAGCGTGAGCTTTCGTTCCACGTGCTCCGAGCTGGTGTGCGCTAGACCACTCGGCCACCGACCCCCTGTGCCGATCACAGGTGCCACCATCGTGCACGAAGGTGAGCTTTAACCCGAAGAAGAAGGAGAAGAAGGAAGAGAACACTCAGATTTACGGATTCTGGTGATTTGATGGCGGCGTGGCGGCGGTGAGGTACAACAAGAAGCAGTGAACGAGGGAATGTGGGTCCACCGCTGAGAGAAAGAACCGGAGCGGTCGGTTTGGGAGGGACCCGATACTTGGGCACCATCTATCTCTGTGCGAGTAAAGCGCTCGGTGCGCCGAGCCTAATGTGGTCACCGCTTTGTACAGAGAGTCATCACCTAAATCTGTTTCTTCCACTGTGGCAAGAACCCCCATCATATTTCATGCGCTCCTCCATAGTGGTGAGCGGCGACGCAGCGCCGATGCATTGTTGCTGAACTCGCACAACATCAGCGCCGCATCAGGGTCCTTTTCAGCACAGATTCGGCGCTGCACTGTATGCGTGGACAGACCTTTTGCCTGTCATCGACTGTAGCTAGCTACGCTCCGTGTCTCGGCTATCATTGGTGGGAGAGATGATTGCTGTGTGAAATGCTGGTTGTAGAATTGTTTCTCCCTGCCCTCCCTGCCTCGGTAATCTTCTATTCATGGAGGTATAAAGCTTCTGAAGGCGACATGACGCTGTGGAAGGCCACGCCCCCCCTCCCCCCCCCCCCCCCCCCCCACGACGACCAAAACCAAGATGCGCTATTGTACGAAGAGGAGAACTGACTTGGTGCCAACAACTGCTTTGTTCACCCTCTGGTTACCCTCCCGAGAGTGACCAAAGTAGCTTTTGGCGCCAAGTCAGCTCTAATGTTCGTCCAATAGCGTCTCCTGGATTTGGTAATCGTTGGGGGCGTGTCCCTCCAGATCGGCATGTTGCCTACACAAGCTTCCTACCCCTAACTCGGCATAATTTTGTTTCAAAAACAAACGATATTCAGTGGTTATAAGTTTAGAAAATATCACGAGATCGAATTTTCCGCTTCGGTTTCAAAGTATAACAAACATGGCGGCCGGCGCTTGCGGCGAGCGGTTTATACCACTTATCTCTACCTATAGGGTGCATTCACTGGACGCTATATTTGAGGGCGATGATTATAGTGCATGCTCAGAACACGCTCACATTATAGTCTGTTGCAAGCTAAGAACAATCTTTTAGCTCCACCCACAAGCGCATTGCGCCCATCTGAAGTGCCTCCACCGTCGAGAAAGTAGTTCGCTAGCAACGTTGCTTTTTCTTCCTCCAGGAAACGTGTCTTAAACTACTACAATATTTATTTAATTCATTCAGGACATTTAAATAAGTTAGAATACGTTTTTGTCAACGAAATAGCTGTTTAGTAAAGAAAGAAAGTCATGTACAATGTACCGTCTTCCCAATTCATTTTCTGTCCAAGATACCGTCTAACATACCGTCTTCCAGCTCTCAGCAGTGCTAAGCCTTGCGCCCGCTTCGAAATTTTCGTTGGCGATAGCGTCGCTGGATTCTCACGTTGTCGCGCAAAAACTGCTGCAAACGCAAGCCGATACCATTAAGATTTCGTGGCGTAACCTCGGGCACGTAAAACACGGTGCAAAAAAGCAGAATAATTGTCACGAGAAACTAGCGTCGCGTTGCTAAGGCCAGCAGCCATGTTGAGCTTTTTTTTTTTTTCAAAATGATCGCGATTGGTCCACGGAATCGTGACGTCATGAAAACGATTGGCTGGCGTTTCTCGGCGTAGGATTACATTTTCCTCTGAGAGGCATTTCCGGTTTTTTCTTAGCTTGCAACCGACTATAGTAGCCTGCTAAGACCTGCAATTGTGACGGTGTTGAATGCTCGTTGCAAAAGAACTGTGCCACGTCGTCGTCAGCACGCGCTCCACAGCCGCGCACACATCTATGGCCGCCAGTGAATACCCCACCCCATGTTGGGAAAGAGATCGAATAGCCACGCCTCTAGCGGTACGCTTCAGTTGTGGGTAAAACAAACCGAATTTTATTGTTTGTTTCTGATTAAAGGAATCGAAGACGACGATTCGAAGGCCGATCCTCGTGCGACCAAAGCACCCATCAGAGGGAAGCGTTCGTGCCCAGATTATGCTAGGCGAGGTACAACTTCTTTGTTATGCTGTGTTAGTAAACACCGGGTTGTGCGGACAACAAGCTCCATAAAGTGCCCCTTATTGGCGACGTGCGCCCTCAAAAGCGTCGTTGTGGTCGGCCTTCCACGATTGGCCGAATGCTGACTATAACGTCAGAAAAGGATTTATCACCTACGGAAATAAGAGGAATGTAAAAACTTTATTTTGAAGGTGCTGGCAGTGTTCCTTTGAGAACGCAATGATTTCAAGCTTCCACCATGCTCGTTACAAACACCATCTAACTTGCTGTTCGCAAGATAATGACGTCACGAGAGGACACCATAAGGAAGGGGGGGGGGGGGGGCGGACCACCAAAACATCTCGCCGTTAATAGTCCGATCTCGTGCCCGCTGCCCCCCGAACCTGGCGCAAGTGTAGCGGAAGGAAGCTTGTTGCTTGTTCCGGAAGTCGGGCGTCTGCTGGGCTTCCAGTTTATGTTTTTGTCTATGATTTTTTTGTGTATTTTATTGGTTTTTAATAAACCCGTTTGAAACAAAGTCCGAGAATAAGGCATTCGAACGTTGGATATACGTACACCGGATTACCTAGAACTTCACAATTTTCACGTCGAATGGCTTCCCAGGAGACCTCTCGGCTCTGCATGCGCTGTCCAGCGTCCTGGTGGCTTTTAGAACCAGCACTAGGAAGAGCTGAAAAACCTGTCCAGCGCTCACTTCCGGAACGAGCCGCTTCTTTTCGGTGACTTCACACCTCTTTGCTCAATGCGTCATCCAGACCTCTAGTGGAGACCAGTGGTTTATACACGGCATAACTTGTTGAACTCCGCTATTTTTATGAGTGCGAGTTGTTTAACGTTCACCAAGATTTTTTGAGATCTCAACCAAACTATTTTGCAGCTAACATCTTTCGCAAGTACGCGCCTTTGGAAGCGCTGAGCGCGTGTTTGTTTTCGTAGCAGACTGGCGTAAGCCTTGCTTCCCACGTCAACTCTTTTGCTTCATTTGTGCGTTTGCGCTTTCTGATGCTGAATAAATGTGCCGTTTCCTGTTAAAGCGGCCCCTCTACTCTGATAATCGTGCAACCGTCGTGATTGCGACCATGGTTTCGATACTGAAAGGTTAACTACACAGGTAAGAATTGGCGAGACATTTGGCTGGAAGAAATCAGGTGCCTGCCTCACATGAGGTTTGTCCAGATGTGTTTCCGTCACTTCGCTTCAGAAGGCCCTTAGCTTTCGAGTTTTGGGCAATGTACCTGGCTTGCTTGGGCGAATATTTTTAGGTAGTATTTTAATTCAGCGTCTTGACACTCACCATAGCCTTCTATATACTGACAAAGCCTGGCAGATCGCCACGACAAGCCGCTGCCGAAACGGAAAAGGTCGAGGTGGTGCCACTAAATAAGCTACGCTTCAGAGTAACGATACTTACCCATTTTGTGGCTTAAAATCATGGTGACCAGTTATTTAAAGCTTTATCTGAAATCACAGGAAACGCTTTTCTTTCCTCCACAAATATTGAAACAGTTCGCGACAGCACAAAGCAATAATACATTAACTTCTTAACAACGAATCTAATGCTGAAGAAGTCACACTTTTGAATCATGACGATCGGCAGTTGTGTCTAAATGGCGGCACCCACAACGATAACGGGAAACAGAGTGCCGATACTCTAAGCGTAGCTCATTTAGTGACTCTATGTGGAGCGTCAGACAACCGATGAGAGGAGAGCCACGTGACTGGCGCCCCGCTGCGGCGAGACGCCGAAACGCAGCGTCTCGCCGCTGTTGCGAGACGTTCCAGCGAGATGTGAGGACCCGAAAGTGTGTTTCGGGTTCTCGCCGTTCCAAAAGCTGCGCGCTGACGTCCAGGTTCCCCGAGAAATGACTCTTTAATGCTCTGTGCCACCAGTTCCTCGCGCTCCAAATCTGCGACCGGGCACTCTATGTCTCCATCGTCGAACTGCCAGCCTTTGTGAGTATAGAGGAGGCAATGTGCTCACCCACCTTGCTCGGGGACGCTATGCAAGAAAAGGACAGAAAAGCTAAAGGGATTGCATATTTTTTGTTAATTTTTTTTATTTAATTCGGTCGATTTTTATTTTACATCGACAATACTGACAAGGCTTGTATTGAACCGTGGCTCGTGCATGATCGAATGCTAGAACACCGCTTTCGTGGTCCCGTCTTGCGAGCGTTGCAGACGGTTTTAGACGGCGGCGGAATAGAAGACGGAGGCAAGCGATGGCGGATGCGGACGCGCCGCTTTCACAACCGCGTCTTACGGGTCTACCAGGTGTCAGTAGAGTGTGCTGCGAGAGCAGACAACGACGTACGCTGCGGTGCGTCTACCGGCACGACTAGCAGATGGTGTCAGGACGTCAGATGGCAGACTAATCGAACAGGACGTCGCGACAGGGGGCTTTGGTTTTCGTACGTGTTCAGTCAAGCAGCCAAGCCAAACCGGCAGTAATGGGCGGGGACACCGTTTTGGGTGGGCGGGGCCTAGAAGGGGTGGTGAACTCCACATACAGGGCGCCTAATGTTGTAAATATAACGCGGGCATTTTTTTACTATAATTTTTTTGTTGTAAAGTATGCGTCTTTTTAAATTTTGTTGAATATCCAGTGTCTCTTTAATAGACAGACCGGGCACTGGGTGCTGAATGGTTAACGTAGGGCTAAGCTGCGTGAGATCTGACGAAGATTATCAAAATTCACGATCAAATATTTTCACCGAAACACGGCCGTCTACAAGTAATCCAGCATTAATGAATATATCACACGCTGTCGTAACAGATATACCAAAACGGTCGAGCCGGGCCTTTACGGTAATAACTTAATAATTCTTTATTTTTCAATACTACACACGAACAGCTATTAAGAATTGTGTGTAGTAGAATACAATTTTACATCTTCGAATTAAGTCAAAACTTCAAACCAAAATACTGTGGGTTTTCCCTTTGAGGGGGGTACCACGTAGAAACACAGGTTGTCTGTGGGTCAGTAGAATGACGTGTTTTATTAGCTTCTGTGCCACCACTCTTTGCCCGTCGGCCAAAAACTAATAAATGAAAGGAACGGAAAAATGGCGGCGCTTTCGTATTAGACAGATTTACCTGGAGGCGGCCCACGCTGCCGTATTAAATAGTTTCCTGGGGAGGGGGAAGCTAAAAAAAAAAAGAAGTTCCGAGGCCAGAGCCTCCCTCAACGAGAGAGACCACTCGGCCGCCGCTCGCGGCCGGCTTACCTAGCCTACGGGAGATGGACGCGCCCGAGGTAGGTGGTGTGGCTTATTCCGCAGATGAGCCGCGTCCAGAATCCTTCCCGAGGGTGCACCGGAGGCACATTCACACAAAAGGGCCAGGTAGACACCGCCCTCTTCGAGGAATGCGGCCTTGCCCCGTGTCCGGGAAGCCGCTGCCGTAGCGGTCCTTACGGTATGCGTGTGCTAGGCCTAGAAAGGAAGACACGTGGTTCCTGCAGTCTTTTCTCCAAAATGATAAAACAAAAATGTAACAAATACAAGTAACCTCTGGCAGACAAAAGACGCTCCTGCTAAAGCTGAATTAAGAGCAACAAAATTAATTAAATGTATCTAATTAACAATGCCCAATATCACTCGGAAGAGTATGCATTGTGAAAAACCTGAGCTTAACAAACCATGTGAAGAAAAATCTGAGAAAATGACGGCTAACTCTATAACGCGCATGCAAATCAATATTATAAAATAATATATCAGTTTTTACGTTTTTATGTGCTATCCAACACTCTAAAAAAAAGACGGCCCGTCTACTTTCCCGCACAACACTCTGAGAGCCAATCACCGCAACTTATGGAGACAGCTCACCGAATGACGATGCCGAAACGTATGTTTAGACGAAAAAACACACTCTGAGTTGTGAAATTAAGCAATGCAAAACGTCACGCCTGCATTGCTTAATGTCACAACTCAGACTGCGTTTTTTAGCTTAACATTTGTTTCGGCATTGAGGCGATTGGCTCTCCGGGTGTTGTGCGGGAAAGTAGACGCACTATCTTTTTTTTTAGAGTATGTGAAGAATAATAAAAATATTTTTTCTCTTCTCGAAAGTATGAGTTGATTCCTATTGGTTTGATGATCACACAAACTTTTTACTGAAAGTTAAGGCCCGTTCACTCACTTGCGACCTCTTAGAACAGAGTCCCTTGAAACCTCTTAATATCTCTTTGAACGAGAAGACACACTAGCGCCATCTGCTGGGTAGCAGTGTAAACTTGGCGGTTCGGCATATTTTCTATTTCTCTCGCGCATTACCCTTTCTTTCTTGGCTCGGAAAACATTTGTCAACGTTATAAACGAGCCTTTCTCATAAGTATTTACGCACATTTGACTTCCCTCTTGTGGAATGCAGTTCCAGGGTCACCGCATAGATGGCGCCAGCGTGCCAGCGTGTTTTCTCGTCTATAAAAAGTTTAAGAGGTTTCAACAGGTCTCGTCTCTCTCGGTCGCACTTGGTTGCAAGAATGTAAACAAGCCTTTGTTTAGAATGAATCAACATTATTTAGAGAGATACAAAATGAAAATGTTTTGGAGTTTATTAAAACTTCGACTAAAATAAAGAGCATTTATCCTTTTAAAACAACCTTTCTTGATTACAGAAGAAGAAATTAGATGATGCCATGGAGATTCTTGATTAGATATTTCTAACGCAACATTGTTTTTGTGTTGATACTAGAAACAGGTTGTTGATCCGAACAGCCGAAATGGAAACATCTGAACGAAAACACAACCCATTTCATTTCATTTATTTATCCTTAAGGGCCCGGGTGGGGCATTATATAAAGGGGGGAGTACACGAGAACTAAAATACACTTTGACACTTGAAAACGACAAAAATAGGAAAAGGAGAGAGTCAAAATAACAATAGTAAAAAACACAAAGCACTGATATGGTTTAGTCGGGAATGGTTAGTGGTTGTGTAAAGAGACTTCCTGGCGAAAACTTATTGGGTCAGTAATGACTACAATGTTGTCGGGAAGGGAGTTCCAGATGGCTCTTGCATGAGGGAAAAAGGAAGTGTTGAAGGCAAGCGTTTTGCCTGCGATACGCTTGATGCATTGACTGTGATTAAGGCGTGATGATACTCGGTCTGGAAGAGCAAGAGGGGTGGTATGGGAGTATGGATAGCTATAGTAGAACTTATGCAATAAACATAACCGAAAGTTCAATCTTCGACTGGACAGTAAGGGTAGTTCTAGTGATTCTTTAAGTTGGGTTACACTGATGTCATGAGTATAAGCTGATGCGATGAATCGGGCTGCGCGGGTTTGTATGCGTTCCAGGTTATCAGAGAGGTAAGGTTGAGAAGGGTGCAAGATGGATGACGCATATTCTTGCTTTGGTTGAACGAATGTTATGTGTGCGAGTTTCTTAAGGTGACTGGGCGCGGACCTTAAATTACGTTTCAGGTATCCAAGTGTGCGTGATGCCTCAGCTACAATATTATCAACATGTAGTACCCAAGAAAGCGTTGAAATTAAATTTACTCCTAAGTACTTATAAGAAGATGAAGTATTAATTGGGGTGCCGCCGAGTGAATATAAATACGTGTGTGTAAATTTTCTCCGGGTAAACGAAACTATTTTACACTTGTCCAGGTTGAGAGGCATAAGCCATTGTTCACACCAGGTATTAATTTGCGTTAGGTCGTCCTGCAATATGAGACGATCTGAATCATTTGTGAGTGGGCGATATATCACGCAATCATCGGCGAATAGCCTAATTTTCGAAAGGATGTCATGAGGAAGGTCGTTTATGTATATTAAGAATAGTAGTGGGGAGAGTCCTGCACCCTGGGGAACTCCTGATGCTACTTTACCAAGGGGCGATTTGTGAGTATTAGCCGATGTGAACTGAACTCTTGAGGTGAGAAAATCCTGAATCCAAGCGATGATAGTCGAATCAATACCAAGAACTGAGAGCTTGGTAAGTAGATGACGATGCACAACACGGTCCAAGGCCTTCGCGAAGTCGAGAAATATTACATCTGTTTGGTAATTATTATTCATGTTAACAAGTAGGTCATGAGTAAACTCTGCAAGTTGGGTCTGGCACGAGAGACCTTTACGGAAACCGTGCTGGTGTGGGTAAAAAAAACTAATCGAGTTAAGATGACTTATTATGTTTCTAGCTGATTATTAGTTCTAATAGTTTAGAAGGAACGCTTGTTAAAGAAATCGGGCGATAATTAGATACAAGTGATCAATCACCACTTTTATGGACGGGGATGATTTTTGCAATTTTCCAGTTTTTTGTGCTTTGGCAATCTGAGAGTGATTGGGAGAAAATTAGTGATAGATACTCACTTGCAACAATATTGGTTCTTTTAAGAATTTTGGTGCTGATGTTATCTATGCCAGCAGATGATGATTGTTTTCGTTTGTCAATTAAGACACTTATTCCAGCAGATGACATGACAATAGGTGGTATGATGGCACTAGACAATGAGCGGGGAGTTGCTACTTCGTCAAGGCCACCGTCCGTGAAGAGAGAAATGAAAAAGTCGTTTAAGGCTGTCGCACTTTTGTTCTCAACGATGAGATCTGTATTGCTGTCTGTCAGCGACAGAGATTAGGAGTGATATTTCGGTGATAGGAGTTGCCAGAATCGGGTTGGGTTAGAACGAAGAATGGAAGGCATGGTCGGAAGATAAAAACTTTTCCTTAGCCCGTTTAATAATTTTTTGCATATTCTTTTGAAAGTTGACTGTGTGTGTTCCAATCTTGAACGTGACCAGTGCGCTTAGCTTTGCGATACATACGTTTCTTTTTGTTTCGTAGTATTTGTAGTGTCTTATCAAACCAGGGGTGGTTCCCATCGGATTTAATAAGGACTGTTGGTATAAAAATGTTGATGAGACTGTTTATTTTATTTCGAAAAAGGTTCCAGTTTTCTTCAACAGATCTCGAATAAAAGTTTCTGGTGAAGTTTGTGTAAAAAGTGTGTAGTTCATTATTGAAGGATTCAAAATCTCCTTTATTGTAATCTTTAATGAATTTTTGAGTTGGCATTTTCCGAATAATAGGTAATGACATAGTCATGCTTAAGAGTTGATGGTTGCTTAATCCTGGTGAATGAATAATGTTTTGAATATACTCGAGAGTAGCGGAAAAGACGAGGTCAAGCGTATTTTTGAGTCTTGTTAAATGACTAACTACTTGAGCGAGGGTGAAGTCGAGCGTGAGATCAAGAAATTTTTTTGATTCCTTTATGGCAGTTTTGTTTGTCACCGTGAGTGAGGACCAGTTGATGCTTGGAAAGTTAAAATCACCAAATAGAAAAAAGACTGCTCTGGGGTGACTGGTTTGAGACTCGTGAAGAGAATCCCGCATCTTATCAACAAAAGTAGTATCGCTCTCGGGCGCCCTGTAACATACTCCGATTATAATGTTTGAGTGAGGGGAGCTGATGCGAACCCAGATTAGTTCCAGATTGTTGTTCCGACTGATACAAAGCGATGAGATGTTGTTTTTTATGGCAATGAGGACGCCGCCTCCCCTTCTTGAGCAACGATCATGACGATATATATTATAGTTTATGTGAGGAGAGAATATTTCAGTATCATGCACGTCATTCGTTAACCAAGTTTCTGTTAGAATGATAATGTCGGCTGTGCTATCATCAATAATACTATGTAGGTCATCTCGTTTGGACATGGCACTGCGTATGTTAGTAAAGATTACAGAAAGTTGTAGAAACTTTTCAGGTTTATTTACAGGAACTATGGGGCTAGTGACAGTCTAGCAATGGCCTAGTTAGCTGCGAGTTTCAATGACTCTTCCTGATTTAGCATCGTACACATAGCAGAAATTACCTACAAAAAGCTTATCTAGCCGTATTCTAAACGAACATTTCTGAGGTTTGATAAATTCGAGCAGTTTGTCGCGGGCTAATCGCGTCGCTGATGCAAAGTCTTCGCGGATTGCAAAGTCTGTTCCTTTCAGTTCTCGTCCACATGCTAAGATGGATTCCTTGTTTTTGAATTGATTTAGTTTAATTATGATTGGGCGATTTTTATTTGAAGTGAACTTCCCTATGCGGTGTGCTCGTTTGATGTTGTTTGAGTCAAGATTAAAATCTAAATATTGCGCACAAAAAGCAATCAGTGTTTCTTCCGATTGCTGTCAAGATTCAGACTGCGAGTCAGCAATTCCTACGAACAGAATATTATTCCTACGAAGTCTGTTATTTAAGTCCTCGTTAGCCGCTTGAGGACGGCAATATCCTCCGAGATTGCGTGAGTGTTAACTATTGGTTCTGTGCCCCCTGAATCTGCTGAGGTGTTTTCCAGCACCATAAGTCTTTGCTTAAGCTCCTCCGTAGTTTTATCTGCAGAATTGTTTTCCAGCACCGCAACTCTTTGCTTAAGTTCCTGTACGGTTTTATCTGTAGTCTCTTGTCGCTCTTTCACTGTCTTAATTTCTGCAAGTAGGGCTGCTTGTCCCTGCTCGATCCTTTGTACAATGGCTAGAACAGTTTCTACTATATCTGTAGGACCACGGTTCGTTTCTATGTCACCGGACAGTAACAAGACCATGTGCGATAAAAGGACGTTGGCATACGAATTTCGGCACAAGCGAAAAAAACTACGTCATCTCAAGTCTTAGGGGCACGACATCGCAAGTAAACAATATCTACTACTATAATCTTTAGTACAGTCGAGGTAACTAACCTGTAGTAGAAGTAGAGGTGAGTGCATTGCTTCGTTGGCGATGTCGTGCCCCGACGAGTGGGCGTATACTGGTCGTTTATATAGCGCGCACAGTGTGTTCCCGCCGAAAAGCGTTGACGATCCAGGTTGCCATCCGTGTTGGAAGGGAGGCTCCACCTTTGGTAAAGTTTGTGATGGAGCAGGCGGCCGGGCTTGTTGGTTCCCGTGCAAATCTTGCGGTGTCCATTGTTGGCATGCGCGATCGTAGTCAGTGGGCTCAGTGGGGCTGCCGGCGAGCGACAGCACCTGTTGTAGAAGTAGAGGTGAGTGCATTGCGTCGTTGGCGATGTCGTGCCTAGAAGAACGCAACTAGAAGCAGGTCCCGATCTGAACTGCTGTGAAAGACTTGATGTGCACAAAACTTTAGCTAGTATGCATCTCCATGTCCCATGATTTCCCTTCAATATTTGGGCTGTTGTTGTAACTGCATTTTGTAGAACCTTTTGCTGGTATTGATTACTGCAAGATAATTATAGGAAAATTTGTCTTGCAACAAAATATAGAAAAGTTAGCCTATAGCTGCTCTCTTTCAGTATCTCCTTTTTTTTTAGAACGCAGCTCTCAGGCGTACGTTTACGGCTTGAGCGGCGTCGCCGTCGCCGTTAGCGTAACCGCGCGTTGCAGTATAGGACGTTTCCCATAATGACGTCACACGTGACGTCACGTGTGACATCACGTGTGATGTCACGTGTTATGTCACGTGTGATGTCACGAGGGTCACGAGTGTTGTCCCTAGGGTCACGAGCAACACCACCTACACTAAAAGAGCCCATGTGTCTACATTCCTGCGCAACACTCGAAGAGCCAGTCACCGCAACTTACGGAAGCAGCTGAGCGAATGGCGATGCCGAATCATATGTTTTGACCAAAAACCGCAGTCCGAGTTGTGATATTAAGCAATTCAAGGGTATGACGTTTTGCATTGCTTAGTGTAACAACCCAGACTGCGTTTTTTGGTCTAAACATATTTCGGCATCGCCATTCGCTCAGCTGCTTCCGTACGTTTTGGTGATTGGCTCTCCGAGTGTTGTGCGGGAAAGTAGACGCACGGTTTTTTTTTAGAGTCTAGATAAGCAGAGGGACTCCGCACCGTCATCACACTCAAATCGGTCGAGGCCTGAGATTGGGCACATGTGCTGCGTAAGTGTTCGGCCGGGGCACGCGTTCTATCAGCGCGTCAAAGGTCGGACTCGGGCCCAATAGCCGAGTTAGCGCGATCCGACTGTGATGACGGTTCATTAAGGGGGAGGAGGCCATGCGGATGCTTCGATTATTCTATATGGCGTCACAAGTGACATCACCAGGGTCACGAGTGACGTTACAAGGGTTACGAGTGACGTTACGAGGGTTACCAGCGACGTTACGAGGGAGGAGGATGGAGGATGGAGGAGGAGGAGGGGAGGAAGAGACGATACCCTCCTTTCCGTACCCTCCCTTTCTCCTCTTCAAGAGCTGCACTCTAATTTGAGATTACAGGGAATTGTAAACGTCTTTATTTAATTCTAAATGAGCTGCTTTTTAATTTATGAAAAAAGTAACCCACACAAAATATACATAGAAAGGTAGGCTTGGTCCTAAATATAACATTCGATTCACAAGCACAGAAAACTAATGTGAAGAAAAAAGGCAAACAAGTGAATCTAGCGGATTCGTCTGTGGCACAAGCAGCTGAAAAGAACGGGAAAAAGGCGACCAGCGGCGAAACAATGCTGGAATTGCCGTTCACACGGTGGTAACTAGGACAAAGCATTAAAATGTCATTAGCACACTCAGCAAATGGTTCGGCAGGAAAGCCGGCGGTACGGATTTTATTTCGGCAGCCACTACCCGTTAGCGTCGTCGTTTCTTGTGAAGTTGTTTCGAATTCCAGTTAGCCTTAGTCTCCATTAGGCTGACTCTATTCTACAAAGAAAAACTTAATTGCTTCTTTTTCTTTCGTGCGTTTCACTTTTCATATATATATATATATATATATGCAATAAGTTGGTACGTCTGTATTGTGATATACAGTGTTTCAGTTATGTTACCTGTAACACAAAGTACGCCGATACGTTTGCAGCATAAAAAAAGAAAGCAAAATAAAAATGTGATCAAAAATGTTATACTATTTCTTTTTGCCGTTGCCTAGACAGTGTGTGTTGTCACTGACAGCTTAAAGAAACACAGGGCACGCAGGGTCCGAAGACACAATTGTTTCGATATAGGGTGCTTGTTTGTTAGAGTAGTGAAAGCACAAGCGGTGAGAGTTTAGGCTTAACAACGGCGGCGTGTCCGGCAAAAAACGATGCCGGTTTGTCGGCATTATGTTCCTCATCTCTTCTGGAAGCCACCTGCATTATCTTTCGATGACCTCATTGCAGGCGTGGACTCTCAAGGGGACCTTCCCCTCGACGCCACAGAAGGAACTTGGTGTTCTTCAGTGAAGAAGCATGTTGCTTTCCAGCAACGCGAAGTATTTTATGTATGGTGTACTTAAAGCACTACTTCAAAAAGGTTTAGAAAACCTTGGTCCGCTTTAAGTAGATTCTCTGAGTATGTAATTGTAGTTTTTTTTTTTTTATTTATTTGTTTGGCGGGTTTTTTCCGCCCAGGGGGCAGAGATAAAGGCGTGAAGCCTGACAAAGTCTCTGCCCCCCCAACAGTTCAACAGTAAACAGTACAATGAATATAATCAGCAAAAAGTATACTCAGTAGAAATTAAAAAAAAGCACAGTGGAACAGGTATTTTAACATTCAACATTGTGACTTGTAAAAAATAAAAAAAACGGCACAATCAAACAACCAGCAAAAACACGTTACACAGCAAGCATGATTCGAGGCGTATAACACATGTAACGTCGTATGACACAGAAGCATCATATCACTAATATAAAAAAAGAATAAAACGTTAGAAGAAGGTTACAGCCTAAAATAGGGCTGATGGCAGCAATTTAGTCTAGAAATGAATAATGATCGAATATATGCCAAGAGCCATATTTGTAGTCAAATATAAATACATAATAAAAATAACAGCTTAGCCTACATATCACACAAGTGAGAAGCTCATACCACTGCCCACGAGAAAGCTTCGGCACTGTTTTTTGAAGGCATAAAATGTTTTATTATAATCTATAGTCATGTCTGTTCTGTTTAGCATCTTAGTTATCTGATATGACAAAGCAGTGCGGCCATAATTGGTTCTTATTGAAGGCATCCTTCGTTTTCGGTCTCGTAGTTGGTACGGACCTAAACTCGATTTTGGTGTGGAGTATATTCTATGTTTGTGAATCCATTGTAAAAGTTTAAAATAGTATATTTGGTCTACCTGAAGCATATTATATTTGATGAATAGAGGTTGGGTACTTATGTTTCTAATATCTCCTTTATAATTTTCGGACATGCGAAGAATCCTCTTCTGCAAGGTGATAAGTTTGACATAGTTCGAATTGATCGTCGTCCTCCAAACTAAGATACCGTAACTAATTTTAGAGTAGACCAAAGAATAGTACAACGTCTGTTTTAGCCAAGTGGGCAGCAAGTTTCGTATTTTATATATACTTCCCGTAACACGAGATAATTCACCTTTGAGTTTATTCACGTGAGTGTTTCATGAAAGGTCCTCGGTAAACCATACACCAAGAATTTTTTGTTCCGACACTTGCTCAAGCACAGTGTCTTCAAATTTTAAGCTTATGGGGCTGCAGTCGAGTTTATTTATTGGCTTAAAAATAATATACTTAGTTTTGATTGTATTTAGTTTTAAAGAATTTGTTTGTAACCAGTTGGATAGCTTCAATAGATAGACATTTGCAGCATTTTCTAGGCATTTTTTCGTCACTCCAGAAAAGAATACGTTGGTATCGTCTGCATACATTACTTAAAGCATTTTTTTTTGCATTTGTTTAGGAACATACAGCTCCCGACTTCGAAGTACACTCTCCAAATTTGGTGGGTAATAACTATACCCCATACGCTGGGTAAAGCGATAGTAAACACAGGGGTACGACCGTGCTGATCTGGACAGTGTGTTCTTGAGCTCGGTAAAATTAGGCTCTTTCTAGCACCACGTGCTCGCGTCTTTGGTTTTCGCAGTACTACACACAACTTTTGAGGTCGAGTGTAAGGGTTCACCAACCTCTAACAACAAAAAAATGGCGCATCGTCTTATGAAAACGCGCTATCGTCTTTCGAGACGTCATCAGGTCATTTCTCTGAGTAAAGTAATGACAGCTATTATACCAATACAAAAAGTGTCTTATAACTTGATTGCGTTAAATAAATTAATGCGGCAATGCAGGCAAGTTGGTTCATGATTACAACTGGTAGCAGCGCGCAAAAACAGAAGAACAAATTCACAGGACGAGCGCTGAACATCAACATAACGCAAAATAAAAGAACATACCCAAGTAAACAACCACACCGTTATCGCATCAACGCTAAATATAAGCTATTTCTTTTTTATGTATATACACCGAAGTCTGGCTAACACAATTATCTCCCTCCTTTCCTATCAAGTACTTTTTAAGCAGTTCTCTTGCAGTTTTGTCACCCCCTTTCCCCACAATCGTAATATAATCAAAATTCGGCTGACACATGCAAGTGGCACAGTGTAAAGGAGTCTGTTTTGCTAGGGGTGGCGGAGAAATTACTAAGGAAGTTAAAAATAGGACAACATCAACCCAAAGAAAGACCGAACAAAAGATCTCAAGTGACCCCTTATATACATAAGATTTCTCACAATGTGAAAATGCTAGCGGGCAGGTACGACGTGCCGGTCGTCTCTTCGGCGCCTAGTAAGTTGTCGCAACATTGCCCCCGAGTGACTGACAGAGGAAGCAAAGGTAACAAGTTTTCTGTAAAACAGAAATAAGTACGTTGATCGTGCGGTAGGAGTGATGTACCGAATCCCTTTGAGCTGCGGTCGGGAATACATAGGCCAAACAATTGGACGCGTCAACGACCGTGCGCGCGTACATGCCCTGTCACTGCGCTCAACAACGGGATGACATCTGCCTTTACACTGTGCCACTTGCATGTGTCAGCCGAATTTTGAATAAATTACGATTGTTGGGAAAGGGGATTAAAAAACTGCAAGAGAGCTGCTGGAAGCGTACTTGGTAGGAGAGGAGGGAGATAATTGTGTTAGCCAGACTTCCGTGTATTTATATAAAAATGAAATACCTTATCTTCTGCGTTGATGCGATAAAGGTGTGGTTGTTTACTTGGGTATGTTCTTTTCATTAAACGTTCAGTTGAAGTTCAGTGCTCGTCTTGTGAATTCCTCCCTTTGTCCTTGTGTTTTTGCGCGCTGCTACCAGTTGCGTCAAATAGTTCGTCAGCAAGACTAAAGTAACATATCTCTGGTCACTCGATGTTACCTAATACTCACCGCCATTTCCGAAAATACCTGAAGCATTCCCCTCCCCCCCTCCTCCAAGTTACCCCTGGGGCAATGCATACCAGTTAAAGAATAAAACACGAAAAATACTGTTAGGCTAATTAAAGGGCATCATAAAAGTTGGGTTAAAAAAGTGAAAGCCGTTTACAACTCCCTGTAACGCCGAATTGGAGCGCAGCTCTTGAGGAGGAGGAGAGAAGGGGACTGAGGGGAGGGTGTACCCCTCCTCCTCCTTCTTCTCCTCCTCCCCTCATTCTTTAATATGTTCTGGGGGGTCACCTGATCTCGGCGGGAGGGGGTTACCTGATCTCGGGGGGGGGGGGGGGGTCGCATGACTTCGGTCGGGGGTAGGGAAGTCACGTGATCTTGGGGGGCCACCTGATCTCGAGGGGTCACGTGACCTGGGGGGTTACGAGACCTTGGGGGTCACGTGACCTGGGGGGTCACGTGACCTTGGGAGGGGTCACGTGACCTTAGGGAGTCGCGTGACCTTGGGAGGGGTTACGTGACCTTGAAGTGACCTGGGGGGGGTCACGTGACTTTGGGGGTCACGTGACCTTGGGGTGACCTTGGCGACGGCGACGCCGCTCAAGCCGGAAACGGGAGCCTAAGAGCTGCGCTCTAAAAGTACTTGTACTTTACTTTGTAAGTGCGTTGTATTTGTAGTATCGGGTGTTTGTAAGAAATCCGAAAATCCGAACCCGGCTTTTTGCACCGCAAATATAAACTAGACATCGCGGAGAGCTCGAACTCCGTCAAAACTTAGCCCCAGCCGTTCGAGCAAGACGCTAAAATTTCAGCACAAACCGTTATCTCATCAAAAGTTAATTATAAGTAAGTTTCTGAAGATTTCAATGCAAAAACAGCGGCCGAAGGAGCTCTCAAATACAATGAGCTCTATGTCACCAGAGACCGAAAACGGGGGAAAATGGGCCCCATTTTCCCATTAAAATTTTCAAAAAATCACTTATAACTTTTCAATAAGATAACGGTGTGTGTTCAAACTTTGTCACCTTGCTCGAACGGCTGCGGCTAAGTCTTGACGGAGATTGAGCTCTCCGCGATGCCTAGTTCATATTTGCGGTGCGAAAAACCGGGTTCGGATTTCTCACAAGCCCCCTATACTTTAATTCAAGTACATTGCGCCCTGTGTATCTACTACTTTACGTGAAGTCCGTAACCTTTCATTTACTTTTTACTTTATATGAAGTACTTTTTAGATGTGCATACATTACCTAACACTGCTGCTTTCAGAGAGAAAAAATGCTCCATTCTGTTGAGACCACAAGCACAACGTTGATATCCAAGCAAGCACTATGACAGCCCTGCAGGATGAGGTCAAGGGTCTGCTTTACGTGGGGGCCAAGCTATAATTATTGACAGCTGAAGAAACACCCTTGGCGAGTCCAGATCACTCGGTTATAGCTTCGTAAACCAATGTGATTGAACGTCATTCGGCAATTCAGCATTCAGCTTCTCCTGCAGGCTTCGGAGATGTACCGCTCCCTGTAGACCTCACTTAGCCAGAAGACGGTCTGCTGCGCCCAGAAACTCAAGCCCTCGCACCTGAGCGCTTTGACTGCTGCAGGGACGATGCAGTCCGTGACCTGCAAGTTGAGTGTTGCCTTATCGTCACCGCGTGGGAGGACGTTGTGCGTGACCAAGCTGGTACGGCACACCACCTGGGCCAACATCGTTTCTCGATTGTCTTCCGTCAGAGTTGCTATACTTGAGTGTCAGATACTGGAGTCTACCTACGACATCTATGCCTCTTTCCACGCGTCAGAGGCTGCCAAGTGGTTTGGCGTGCTGTCTAATCCAGCTATGTCCCAATGTCTGTACCTTTTGTATAACGTTCCAGACGCACTACGCGGAGAACTGCTCCATGTATTCGAAGAAGCATCCAGTTTCAGTCGCAAGTACACGAATGATTTAATGGGAACAATGTAAAGGGCGCAAACGTACGCAATTCGCGGACAAAATTCGTTTTTTTTTTAATTACTTTGTCTAAATCCGGGTTCACACTGTTCATACGTCATACCATAGCCACCTTTATACTGACAAAGCCTGGCAGATCGCCACGAGAAGTGGCCGCCGAAATGGAAACGGTAGAGTGACAGACAACGGTTAAGAGGCGAGCCTAGGTGCCTCCATCTGCAGGCCGCTTCCGCAGACAGGGTGGAGACACCCTTTGACCAGGATCGCTCCGCGGCGGCGCCATGTTGTGGCTATTCTCCGTATCGGTGGCAGCACCAGCAGCCATGTGCGATGCACTCGGAGTGAAAGGCCGAGGACTATGTTCAGCAAGACATGCCTTGGGGCTGTGTTCCACTGTGCAAAAAGTCATGCAAAAAAGAAAATTGGCTTCGCACATAAATGCGAAGCCGAATCGGCTTCCCATTTATGTGCGGTGGATAAACGCTCCGGAAACGACGGGTGAGTCTCCTGGTAGCAAGACTGTTGCTGGTGCAAATCTTCAGTAGAGATTAAATATTTTGTGTGAAAAAGCACTTTGTGCTAGGTGAGCGTTGGATTGTACTATCTACAAATTTTTGTTATTTTATAAATTAAAATTGTTTCGACTGTTATGGCACTGGTTCGACTTTTCTGTGTCCATGCACTTGATTTAATTTGATCATGTTGTTTGCAAGCTTATATGATGTTTGACATAGCGCCTGCGAAGATACTACATACCCAGTTACCACTTGAAAGAGGCATCTAAAATACTTTATAAAATGAAACTAGGCACTCAAATAAAGTTGAGTGTCAAGAAGGAGTGGAGTCGCCTTTAGGACCCGTGGTGAAAATGTCAGCACCGCTGCAAGACAAAATATTAATGAATGAGGAGGCAATCGCTTTGAATGTCAGACCGGCGACGCACGAGCTGTATGCTTGTAACTTAACTTTATTTTGCTGAAGGAACGTCAATGAAAATGTTATTATTCAGGGCCAACGCTCAAGGCACAATGTGAGGAACTTTAACAAGTCGCGGCACATTTTTGTGCGCAAAAACACTCAGCGGACACAGCGTTCAGTGCCGTCAAGCCGGAGGATAGCCCCAATATGGCGCCGGCGAGAGCTGTGTCTCCACCCTGTCAGCGGAGCGGCCGGCAGATGGAGGCACCCTAGGCGAGCCACGTGACAGGCGCCCCGCTGCGGCGAGATCCCGAAACACACTTCTCCGAATCGATGGAATGTCCGCTCGCGCTCCTCGCATTTTCCGCGCTCCTCGCGCTACCGCTTCTTTTCTCGTCCGGTTTGAAGACCATGTTTCCGGTCCTTGCTGCCGCAAAAGCTGTGCACTGACGACCAGGTTACCCGAGAAATGCTCTGTGCTACGAGATCCTCGCGCTTCAAATCTGCGACCGGGTACTCTGTGGCTCCGTCGTCGAACTGCCAGGCTTTGTGGTAATGGAGGAGGCTATGGTCATAAAAAAGGCAGTCGTACACAAGTACGCAAAACTTCGTACGAAAATCACCACGAGATCTGTGCTTCGAATGCCACATGACAACGGGTTTAAGGAGAGCCTTGGGACGTGGCATTCGAACCAAGGATATTGCGTGACTGATGTTTGCGGACTGTCTTTTGTATGATGTATAAGTAGTGTGAGAGTTTCACTGTTTCTTAACTTGAATGTTGGTTATGTTCGGCCATCGGTTCTCCGATTATTTCTTCAATTGTTCTAAGGTGTATATCAGCGATATGGATTTAGCTCGAGGGCAGGGCCATAGGTGGTACGTAAGTCAAGGTTGGTATAATCCTTACCGCTCAAGGAGATGTGCCCTGAGAGTGTTGCCACAGTGCACTCTGGGGCAATTTCAAAATGAAAGAAAAAAACGAAAGAAAATACCCGAATGACACTGCCTCCTTTAACTAGGGGCAGGGTTCTGCTAAAAGCCTAGGAATTAGCAACCCATTTTTGACGAGTAGGAAGGTAAGCCGCACGCGCAGAAAACGAGGGGGGGGGGGGGGGATCGATTTCGCAACTCCTGTTGTGTTGAGCATTTGTCATTATCAATCGGAACAAGAGAAAAACGACATCCATGAGAGGATAAAAAAAAGGAATGATATATTTACAAGAAGAAAGATAGGGACGTGCAAGAAGCAAAACCACAGGAAAAAAATTAGCAATAAGAAAAAAAAAAAAACACTGAAGGCAGTTAAAGTGACGTCCTCACACTCATAGCCCGTTTCCGCTACAGTCCTTGCCCTAAGTTCAAGTCTTTCCTTTCGGTACCGCTTGATGTGATGACGTAGAAGCCGGTGTCTCGTACTCTCCCTGGAGTTGTTCGTAGCAGGCGTCGCCGACCGTAGCGGCTGGTCCTCCCTCATAGCTCTGGTCGTCACCGTGCGTCGCTGCCGGACCCTGGCTTTCACCGCTGCTCCTATTCTCGCGCTCGCCGTTTCTTGGAACGTGTTCGTTTCCTTGCTCTTTTCTTACACCAATAATAATCATCATCAGAACGTGACACACCACCCTCACTTCGAGAACTTCATCATATGAAGTTTCTTCACGAAGGCGACCTCCTCGATGGCTTGCTGTAGTGTCCGCGGCACATTTGGTCTTTAGGACTCACGCACGTATGCCGTTTCCACATCCCGAAATTAATATTGCCCACATCACGAAAACAAACCGTGGTTACTCTCTCGCGTCCCTAATTGCACGTACAAATCACACGTGGGCAACACACTCTTGTCCTGACCGAACTTAACGAAACAAATCCTAATGGGTCTCATTAACCCTGTCTCCAGCCTTTGTGAACAAATATCCCCCGACGGCTTAGCTCTCTAGACGACTTAAGAAGTCAGCTCCCAGATTGTCTTTCCCCTTAGTTTATTCTATGTGAAAGTCCTGTTCCTGTAATGATCAACTCCATCGCATTATGCGACTGTTGGAATGCTTTGCTTTGTTCAAAAACTCTAAAGCTCGATGATTCGTTTGCATGCGGAATTTTCTGCCATATAAGAACAGCCTAAATCATTCCACGGCCCAAACAATCGCAAGACACTCTTTCTCTACGGTAGCATAATTTTTCTCCGATTTTCTCTGTGTTCTGCTCGCATATTCCACTGGATGCAGCGGTCCTTCACTTTCCTGGAGCAATACTGCACCAAGACATACATCAGATGCGTCCGCGTCCGCAGAACGAGTTCCTTGTCAGGATCTGGCACCAACAGAATAGGTGACCTCGATAAGCAGTCCTTCAGTTTCTCGAACGACTCCTGCTGTGCTGATCCCCATTCAACTTGATTTCGTTCTCCTTTTTTTCGTGAGCTCCAGCAGTGGTGTGGCAAGATCCGTGTAGTTTGGGACGAAGACGCGGTAATAATCGGTCAGCCCGAAAAACGACTTCACTTGACGTTTTGTCACCGGCCTTGGCGCGTCTTGTATCCTTCCAAGGATCTCCGCGTGGGGTGCGATTCGTCCTCCACCAAACTCATGACCGAGGAAGGTGTCTTTGTAAATGCGATCTCGCATTTCTTCGGCCAAGCCGTGATATTGGCTTCTTGCAACCCATCAAAAACTGTCTGCAACGTCCTCATGTGTTGCGTCCACGTATCCGAGGCGATGAGAATGTTATCGATGTAATGATGAGCCTCCGGAATTCCATAAAGCAACTTTCTCATCAGTCTGGTGAAGGTAGCGGAGGCAGTCTTGAGCCCGAAAGGCATGAACCTGAACTGGAAAAGTCCGCTACTCGACGAGAACGCCGTCTTCCCCTTGGCCGAATCCTCCATCGGGATCTGCCAATATCCCTCTGGTAGATCCAGCTTAGAGAAAAACTTCTTACGGCCCACCTTGGTAAGGTGAAGCCCACTCTTGGAGTCGGCTCTACGTCTACCTTAAGCACGTCGTTTAATTTCCTGATATCAACGCAAAACCTCTTAGAACCGTCTCTCTTTCTAACAATTACAACCGGCGCATTACACGGTAATGTGCACCGTTCAATAACACCCCGTCGGAGCATTTCCGCGACCTCCTTTTCGACTGCCCCTTGGACGGAAATTGGCAACGCATGTTGCCTTATCCGCACAGGCTCCTCGGTGGTCGATTTCAGATTGCACGTGATCAAGTTAGTCTGACCTGGAAGATCTGAAAATATGCTCTTATACAGTTCAATCAACCTCCACACCCCATCTTTCTCTTCATCATCCAGGTCATCGTTGACCGTGACCTCTTTCCAGTCATCTACAGTCACTTTCTCAGGCGTTGATGCCTTGTTGGCATCTCCAGCAAGTGTAGCCTCCCCAAGGTCCTGCGTTGCCACGCTGCAGCTTGGCTGCCTCCGGTCAACCTCGAACCTCTCTTGATATGTCTTGAGCATATTCACGTGGAATACCTTCTTGCGTCCTCCAACATCGAGCTCGTAGTCCACTTTGTTCTTTTTGCAGGATACTAGAAATGGTCCTTTCCACTGCATTATTAGCTTGTTGTGGTCGCTCGGTAGGAGAATGAGGGCCAAGTCCCCTTCTTTCAGCTGACGCTTGGCGCTCTTTTTGTCATAGTGCTCCTTGTACTTTATCTTGACTTTTCCAAGAAGCGGTAAGCAAACTCACATGTTCTTTGTTGTTTCTCTCTTAGCTCCAGTACGTGACCGTAGGACGTCCTCACGTCGTCTTCGGGCGCCTCGTTGGACCAGATCTCCTTAAGGATGGCCAAAGGTCCCCGAACTCTTCAGCCGTATAGTAGGTCAAATGGCGAAAACTTCAGGCTTGCCTGTGACACTTCTCTATAGGCGAACAGTAGCTCCGGTAGGTACCTGTCCCAGCCCTTGGGCCTTTCTTGACACAGTCTTCTGATCATCTGTTGGATGGACCCGTTGAATATTTTCACCAACCGGTTCCCCATCGGATGGTAGGGTGCAGTCATGAAATGCTTCATGGACAGCAGCTGGCTTACCTCTTTTATCAGGTTTGACTTCAAGCAGGAAGCTTTATCGCTAAGGACCTCATTGGGATTCCATACCCAGAGAACATTTCTACCAGGGCTCTTGTCACTTTCTCCGTGCCGATGGTTCTCAATGGGATATTATTCAGATACCTTGTGGCAACGTCCACCAGGGTCAGAATATATCGGTCGCCCGAGCTCGCAGTTGGGTTGATCGGACCGATGATGTCGATCGACACTTTCTTGAATGGTGTCTCAATGGCAGGGATTGTCCCAAGAGGCGCTTTATCTACTCTGCTTTTTGGCACCGTGCGCTGGAATACATCGCAGGAACGCGCATACCTCCTGATACCACTATGCATGCCCGGCCAAAAGAACTCTTCAGCCATTAGCGCGAGCGTGTTCTACATGCCTTGGTGGCCTGACATGACACCATCGTGTGCCATTGCCATAACAGCTGGTCGGAATCTTGCTGGGAGAGCCAGCTGCTCTATACTCCTCCCGGTGGAAAATATACAGCTCCGAAAGAGCGGGTTGTTCTTGATCAACATTTCATACTTCGCGCGGCACCTGTGTTTCTTTACCACCCTTCCGACCTTGTCGAAACATTTCCTCAAGGACGGACGCATCGTTCCTCTGCTCTGTCGAAAGCTTATCGACTGTCGTCTCGAGAATCGGAACCTGTGGCACATACAGTGGAGGTTCCGCTTTTTTCCAACTGTTATTCTTCCTCAACTCTCCCAGTCCCGCGGTAATTTAAGGCGGAATTATCAATCCCAAATCCGTGTTTTCCAAGCCATCCAGAGCAGCTTCCTTGTGGTCGTTCCTCTCTGGTACCTCGTCTCTCTTGTCCAGCTGGTGAGTAACATTCTGGACAGTTGGTGTCTTCATCTCGTCGCTTCGCTGTTGATCGCATCGCCAATATCCCAAGCAGCACATTACGACCGGCTCAAGCTTGAGCCAGACTGGGTAGCCGGGGACGTTTCACTGGGCCTAGATTGTTTTGCACCATGGCACTAGGCAGCCCCATCCTGGTATGCAAGTCTGGCGACCACCGGCAGTTGCCTGTGTAGCCATGGACTGGCTCACCACTGGAATTATGGCCTGGGCCAGGCAGGAAGCTCAGTGGTACCCCAAGCTTGGCTCTTTATTGTATATACAGCATGGGCCAGGTTAGTGACCGGGTGGTCAGCCAAGCTTGGCTAGACAATAGAAATTCACCATGCAGTTAAACCAGTTTAACTGGTCATATTGACAACACACGTCGTAAATTAATAAAATTCAATTTATTTCCACAAAAATTACATACTGCAGGCTGCAAAAATAAACATAAAACATATGTACAACGCAAAAAAAAATTGGCATGATATTATCCATGTGTCCCAGGCGGTTGGCGAGATTCTCCACATCTTCTGGAGTTTCGGGGTTCCGGTGGTGGCTAACATAGTACCGCAAGGCATCTGAAAAAAGAATAAACATCAGTAATTAGAACCATGGCAGATTTATTTGCAGCCGTCTGTTGTAAAAACGTAAATAACTAATGCCACTAAAAAAATATGCACTATCATAAACACTGTGAGAGGGAATATGGAAGCGTGTGCCAATCGTACATGTGGTGCCAGTCTCGCGGCAATTAAGTAGAAACCTCATGTAAGAAATTTGATGAGCCACGAGACAACCGACGACGATCCGCTTCACTGTCGTTCGGTCACTCGCGCGACGCGGCAAACCGTATGAAAGCGACGGGAGCAAGCGACCAAGGCGATGAGCAACGATTTCTAGGAATCCAAAAACCGAGCGATGCGACAAGCGACCGTGCGAAATCTCCGCCGCTCGTCGCCGACTCTCGTCGCTCGCTTAATCGCTTACATGCGGTTCAGCCTTTACGTTGCATAGCGGACGACAGACTAGGAAGGCAGGAACGAGCAACAACAGCAGGATCCTCTACCACAGTGGTTAACCACTGCGGTAGAGGATCTCTGAAGCTGAATGTATACACTGGCGGTTGTGGTACTAGCATGGCTGTTCCAAATGGGGTTGCAAAAACGTTCGGATTCACTTGACCCTGATTATGAAAATGAATACAAATGGTCGAGCCTGCTTACCTGGCTCGCTGGCGCCGAGACAGAGACAGCCAGTGCCCGCGCTGCAATGAGCACGGAGCGAATTCCGAACACGCCGTTCTGGGATGCAGCTATTTCGCGCGCGAGTGAGTGGAACTCAGGCGAAGTCAGGCTGAGGACGTCATCAGCCACAGGAACCATCGGCAGAGGCAGCACTCAAGGCACCCGCAAACTATCTTATTCAAACACAGCAACTTGCAACCTCTCCAAGCAGAACAGCAGCGCGAACAAAGACCCAAGTTCGCGTTACTAACGCCAGATATGGTTTTCTTTCTTTTATTTTTTTTGGTTTTCGGAACTTCGCCGGCCGCCGTCTCAAAACTGGCGCTTCCAGCGGACGCGAGAGCCGCGCTGATTGGCCCGCGCGCTCCCTGTCCTTGCACGTGAGCAGCTCTTCGCTTTCACGCGCTGCGCGCGGGGAGACTGCATCAACCCCGGTCCTTGGGCACTGGTGCATTCCAGGCGCATGATTCATCTGGAGGGTGCGGGATCTTTCCCGCGCTTTTCCAGGCACCCCGCCTCAAGCACTTGCGCTTGAAGCGGCTTCTCCGTGCAAGCCAGGGTAGATAAAGGCCGCGGTAAAAAGAGGGAAAATGATAAAGTTCGAGTGGGACCACTTTCGATAGTTTGATTTCCAATTTCTCCGGTACAATTACACTACAACCAGTTCATTTCGGGTTTGACCTGTTCATATCCAAGCTGCCTTCAAAAAGTTTTTTTTTTCTTTTTCAATGGGGAAAGCGTGTTCTTTTTATGTCTCAAGCTAAAACAGACTTCTTGCACTCAAACGTCACTTTCTAGTGCAAGGGCTCTTGCCACAAAGCACCAAAAACATGTTAAGAGAACGCTCATACGAATTTTTAAAAAAAATGGAAAAAGTTAAACGAACTATAGAGTAACAGTGGCTTTCAGTGGGCATTCTGGGTCCGATAAAATACGAGCTTGGGCCACGGAACGTTGCATAGCGGCAAATCCCTGACATTCCTTGGCTCACCCTATCTTCGATCTGGCAACATGCCCGAATATTGGCTGTTGCTTTTGTTGTGCGGACCAGGGAATTCCTGCGAACTACCATGGAACCCCAAAGCTTGGCAGAGGCATTGCTACCCTGGCCATCTCTGACCGAGGAAAATCAATAGACAGCCAGGGTACATCAAATACTGGCAGCGGCCTGTTTACACTGGCCATCAATGACCAAGGAAATTGATTGGTCAACCAGGGAAAGCGTTCCCTGGCAGTTCCGTGGCTTTCTGGAGCAAGGAAAGACTATGAAACGCCAGGCTGGCATACAGACGTAAATGGCTGGGCAGTCGTGACCTAGCTATCACAACTGAGTGCCAACCCTGGCCCCAGCTAAACCAAGCAAGTGTGCTACCTGGGATGGGTTCGGATCGTCGGGATCTCTCGCTTGCGGAACGTTGCCGAGCACTAAGTCGTATAGGGGATTGTCAATGCACTTCGCCGCGAGTTTTCCTGCCAGAAAGGGTGTGTTGATCACAATTTCCGCCTTAGGTATGTATTTCACTGTTCGGTCCAGTAAATATACGGGGCTACAGTTTCCAGTGTAGCACCCAACGGGCATGAAATTTTTTCTTAAGACTAGTGTATTGCAGCCGGTGTCCCAAAGTACCGTAACTTTTCTCTCGCCGATGCGGCCTCCGACCACAGGAATATTCTTCACCAGAATCTTGGGTGACCTCCCTACAGCTGTGTTAACCACTGGTATTTTGTAGCCGTTCTTTAACGCGAGGTAGGTCTCGTCTGGTTCGCCTGCCGTTTCGTCGGAGGCTGTTCACAGGCAAGAAGCTTGTGGTTTATTGCCAGCCCTCATAGTACATTCGTTGACCTTGTGTCCCATCCGGCCGCAGTGCCAACATGTCGATGGCGTGTATTGTTGATTGCGACCCTTGCAATTTTCCGCTTTCTGTCCTAAATTAATGCATCTAAAGCATCGGAGGATCCTCCTTGTGTCTTCTCTGACGGCGTTAGGGACTGTCCTTGGACTGGTTTTCGGGTGTTGTCCCTCTAGCTTCACTTTTAAAGCGCTAGGTTGACTCTGCGCTTCCAAAAAGACGTCGGCTTTATTAGCCAAGTCATCTAGGGTCGAGCAGTCTCTTTCTTTGAGAAAGACCATCAGCTTACTAGCGCAAGTTGTCATGAACTGCTCTATTAGCATTCTGTCCCGGAGCGCCTCGAAAGTCTTCTCGATTTCTGCTACTTCGATCCACCTATCGATATACCCCGTCAACCTGGCTGCAAATTGTTTTCTTGTTTCCCCGTCCCCGGGCTTCGCCTCACGAATTCTCTCACGATATCCTTCTTTTGTATACAGGAATCTTTGGAGCAGCGCCAGTTTCATCTTTGTATAATCTATCGCATCCGCAGGGGTCATGTGACCGACCACAGTCAGGGTTTCTCCTGTAAGACAAAGCCTGTAAGTGGTTGCCCACTTGTCCTGTGGCCATCCGAGGCCTGTGGCCTTACTCTAAAACCTCTGCAAATACGGGTCGAGGTCGTTGCGCGTCTCATTATACTGCGGTATCAGTTTGTGTGGACTGGCCCTATGACTTGGTCCAGTCGAGCCTCCTTCTCCTCCTTCGCCTCGAGCTTCGCGATTTCCTCTTTGCTGAGCCGTGATTCTGATTTGTAGCACTTCCCGTTCCTTATCCAGTCGGACACATTCCGCTTGACATGCGCGTTCTTGCGCCGCACATGCGCGTTCTTGCGCCGCGTGCTCTTCTCTTGCCGCCTCCCGTGCCTGCAGCCTATCCTCTCTTTGAATATTTTTCTCTCTCTCAACCCAGACCTTAAGCTCCCCTCCAGTGTATTCTAGTTCCCTCCCAGCCGCCATCAATTTACCAATCTCTACAACCCCGGACCCAGTCATGGTCGCGAACTCTCCTCTGGACCAACGAGATCAGGCCAGCGTATTAATGGAATCCTGGCAGGCTCGCCAAATTGTCATCGTCAATCAGAAAAAGAGAGAAACGACATCCATGAGAGGATCGAAAAAAGAAATGATATATTTACAAGAAGAGAGATAGGAACGTGCCAGAAGCGAAACCATAGGAAAGGAATTAGCAATAAGAAAAGCAACACACTGAAGGCAGTTAAAGTGACGACATCACACTGATAGCCTGTTCCCGCTACCGCCCTTACCTTAAGTTCATGTCTTTCCCCTCGGTATCTTGCGGAGCGTTACCGCTTGATGTGATGAGGTAGAAGCCGGTGTCTCCTACTCCCCCTGGAGTTGTTCTGAGCAAGCGTCGCCGACCGTAGCGGCTGGTCCTCCCTCAGAGCTCTCTCTGGTCGTCACCGTGCGCCGCGGCCCGACCCTGGCTTTCAATGCTGCTTCTCTTCCCGCGCTCGCCGCTTTTTGGAACGCGCTCGTTCCCTTCTTCTTCTTCTTTTCTTCCACCAGTAATAATCGTCGCCAGAACGTGACAGCCTTATATAATGGATTATATCTATTCATCAATGAGAAAAAGGGCAGTGAAGCTATGACCCTACGAGCGTAACAACATTCCTCCGTCTATCTTTAAAATGTTAAACAGAACATGTCACATGAGTTTCGGAATTGGATACTCTCTCCCAAAGTACGAGCTACATCTAACTTTTAATCTGGATAAAACCTGGTACATCTTGAAGCAAGGTCCTATTCTCGAATATTACGGCGAACAAAGCGCTGCTGCCACATACTTAATCGAAACAGTTAATAACGAGAGAAATGGGGGGGAGTACTTTAAGTACAGTGTGCTTAAAGCACTACTTAAAAAAGGTTTAGAAAAGTTTGCTTTACTTAAGTACATTCTCTGAGTATGTACTTTTTTTTGATGCAGAAGTAGAAAACGCGCGAAAATGTTGTGATGAGAACCTCATCGCAAACGGAACCACTCTAGACGAGAAAATTAGTATATGGTTCGGTTTCTTTTTCTTTTTTTTTTCAGAAGATTTCCAAACGCGTTTTTTTACTCACGCCGAAATACGCCGGACGTTCTGATCCTACGAGGCACAACTTTCTCACGTCCGTGCCGTCCGTTCCAGCACACGCTTAATCGAAGCAGCAACGGCCGATGGCGCGGCCATCCTAAACGCCGCACCGAGTTTCTCCTCTGGCTAACCCCGATCCCCGATTCGGGGTGCATACGGATCAAGAGCAGGAACTCGTAACACTTTCCCCCCAATCGCTTTTTCCGCATCTCACTCCTGGTCTTTCCCCACGACGCCCAATATTTCTTTTCACCCGCAGGCTGAAAGGGCGATGGGAGCTACCCGCTCGCCAGACCAATGTACTGCCTCCCCCTCATCACCTAACTCCGCTCTCTGCGCCTGGGTATGGGCGAGAGCCTGATCACGTGACGAAGGATAGACGTGTGATTGGTGCAACGGGCATTAAGTATCCAGTGCACTGTCAGCTTAGGACTAAGCGGAGTCTATCCCCTAAGCGCTTTACTCTCGCACCCAGGTAAAGCAGCCTGAATCCTGAAGCTCCGTCCTGGATACCTCACTATAATACTCTGGCATCCAGCCACTGATTTCTGGGCCATGCACGCCACAATTTCTTTCCTTTTTTTTTTGTTTTTGAGGCGCGCGTTTTTGCGGGTATCGACGACGCTCGCCCGCTGACGCTGTTCTTATTGGCGCTTTTCCGTTGCTCCGTCTCTAACAGCGAAAACTGGCGGCGGTGCGTTTCGAAATCCGGGCATAATAAGTTCCCGGGGCTCCTCGGTCGGCGGTTGCCACGGCGACAGCGTCGTCTCGTTCGGGCTTCTCGGAGGTTGCGTCGAGATCGAAATTTCGGGAGGAAGGTCAATTCAGGAGGTCCCGGTAATATGGCGTCATTGAAGGCTAAAAGAAAACGAAAGGAGCACGAAAAATAGGTAAGGAGAAAGGGAGGATAAAGAAGGTAAACATGACCGATGAAGACGGGTCAAAAGGGTGAGACCTGCATTGATCCCATGCCCCACCTCGCACGCGAAGGCGGCGACTATACGCTAGGATTCGATCGTTACGATACAACGCTTTATAAAAGGGCGATTATCTAGGGTGGTAGAAGAACTCGTGACCATTGGTTGTTTCTATTAGGTCGTCGACGGTGGTCCTGCAGAGGTGACAAAGCATGTGTGTAGTGTTTTGGCGACAAGCTAAATAAAAATTGAGACAAAAAGGATGTAGGGGAGAGAATAATTAAAACAAAAATAACTGAAAAGGGTAGCCTCCTCAACCCAATAACTATTTGTCTAATTGCACTTTTTTATTTTTGTTTTGAGGAGAAGGGTGCTAGAGTTGTTTATAGGTGGCCTCATGACTGGGTTTGCACCGTAGAAAGGTAGGAAAGAAAATGAAATATCGCGCGAATCCAGGCGGGCAATTTTTAGACTGCTTTGGACGTGGATTTAAGGATGCTCAAAAGACTTAAGGTGTATAGTATCGGGTATCACATTTAGATTAAATAATCTTGCAACCGTGTCAATACCTAAAAATAAAAAAAAGGTACATGTGATACGAACATGCCGGTTTCAGGTCATTGGAGACCATATTTGAACTCCCAAAAATATTTTCTCCTTTAAAAGGTTTCTGACTTTCCTGGTCACTGTGCCTCAGATCCAGGCTAAATGAAGCCAATGGGAAACTTAAACTCCACTCTTGTATAATGTTTAACATGTACACAATTAACAGTGGCCTTTTTAGTTTTTTTGAGCGCTTGCAATAGCAGTCTTCTATTGAACTGGAAAACAGGAAGTTATATCATCAAAATATAAAAACAGGCAACTCTGGGATTTCCAAGATAATTGGCTGTTTTCATAGCGCTGGGAAGTGATTACGTGGAAAACTGCGAAGCTAGGTAAAAGACTTTTTAGGCATACATTTCGAGTAATCGAAAACGTTCATTGGGCTACCTACAATAAATAAATGTTGGTAAATGCATTATATATTTGTTTTTTTTATTCTCTGTAACTACACCGAAGACCCCTCATAAACTATTGCAACGAACTCCCAGTGGGTCCTCTGCGCATCTCGCCAAGCTCTCGATGCTTGTTCACTTATCTTACGGTGCCCCATGTGAACGAAGTCTTTTTTCCTGCACGTTGGTGGGTTTCCCCAACGTGGGCACATTGCGCCAAAAAAATCCTGAGACAAAAACTGAAGCATGCATTGGAGTGCTTCGAATGGCGGCGTAGCCTACCACTATGGCTAGAACCAGCTACGAAAAGACACGCCGTCTGCACTTTCATTTAGCGGGGCTATGCTAGTGGCATTTTTTTCCCTTTTGTCGCCCATCGGAATTGGTATAACAAGGGCCATGATTCGGAGTCAATTCTTCGCAGACGTGTACAATAAAAATTTCTGCGAAAAAAAGAAAAGATGTATATAGGAGTAAATAAAGACATCGCCAAAATCACTACCGGACACTTGGAGACTGAGGAACGAACGTGGGGAGAAGACGCCGAAATGGCAAAGCATGAAGAGGTAGCGACAGTCTGGCTCGCGATGTCGATGTCTGTGGTCTCAGTTGATTATTTTATTAGGCAGGGGTGACACCCCCCCCCCCCCCTCCTCCCCTCGCCCCGTTTTGGCCCCATTTGGTCCGTGAAAATAAATAAACTGGGAAAACGCGGCTGCGTTAAAAGGAAAATACGAGCGAACCGTACGACGTGATGGGAATCGCCCATGTCTGCCGGACTAAGTGGTCTACGATATATTATTATTGTTGGTATTATTATTATTTGTATTATTATTTCCTGCAAACTGAATTACGAACATGTTTCACGCCTGCGCCATACAAAATACGGGGAGTGCTTTTTTTTTTTTCGCGTGGCGATTTCAGGGAGCTGTGATTATGATTCGTGAACGGCGCACTGTGTCGACGGATTCGTCCCCTTTTCATTTAAATAGCGTATGGGCTTTTGGGTTTGTCTTTGTCATCGAGAAGGCCAACTCGATCGAATCCAGCTATACCTCTCTGTTCAACAAGAAGAGGAATCCGTGTATAGTGCCTCTAATAAGATAAAGGTAGCGGAAGCTTCAAAATCGAATTTACAATTTCCTCCGCAGTCTTCCAGAGTGGGCTCCTTTCGAGAGTTCCAAGCATTGCCGCTTCTGAGTTTTGTTTGGTTTATTAGGCTCTCATAGACAGCGAGGCGTGGCAATGAAAGCGTTATATTCCAGACCATTAAAATACAAGGAAACATAACTCTCAATACAGAAGAGCTGTAAGCAAAGTAAAGCCGACCCTGCGTTTTTTTGTTTTTTTTACTGTGATTTTTTTATTGGGTCTAGGAAGGCGCTTCATGCGACGTGCCACAACTTCATGGCACGTCGCTAGAACGAGGTTAGGTTTAAGGTTGAAAGCGCGTAAATTCAAGTGACATAAGAACGTAAGCACAAGCAATATTACACAATAAAGGAAAAGCAAACTGAATGACAGTTCAGTCAAATAATGCTAGAAGAAAAGGAAGCGGCGTTTCTCAGGAACAGTAGTAGAAACTAGCATGCTAAAAAGCTAAAAACACACGTAGCGGTGCCGTGCAATGACATGCTAATTTGTTTAGCCAACTTGGCCTTTTTACAACCATTGTCTTCTGAAAGTAAGTTGATCAATCACTGAAATGTACTGAAGCGCTGGAAGGCAGGAGCCGTCACTTAACAAAGAAGCCGAATTAAGTTAATAAAGGCGCAGTCAGGGGGAAGAATATAAAACAAAAGAGCCGGATAACAAAGACCCAGGGGTCATCCGAAGGTCACTTTGTTTGTTTCGCAAATAAGAAAAAGACTTTGCTGTTTAGTTTTGAACTTTCAAAAAGCAATGCAGAAAACACACCCGTCACGGAGCAACAGAAGACACGGCTTCATCTGTACTTTGCTGCCGTGAACTTCGCTTTTTTGACTTCGACGCCTTCCTGAGTTTCAAACTGACAGTTGTTTCTAATTGGCTTGGCGTCTAGAAAAGTTAACGTTTTAGTTTTGAGCGTTGTTATCCGCTGGTAGCTTAGCAGCTGTTACTCCGCCCCGCAACTTTCTCTCCCTGCTCAAATGAAAGAGGTTGCAAATCACCTCGCTGTTGCGAGGCAGCAGTAAGCTGGCTTTCTTCTTTTGTCAAACGCGCAAAGGCACCGGGCGAACAAGGGCTTCGCCAAAACAAGAGAAAAAAAGAAAGGGACGTCCTCCAATGGAGCTACCTCAGAGAGAAAACAAATCGAGAGGCGGCAGCAGCAGCTTTTCCACTTGTCTCAATGTTTTATGTACGAGCGCTTGTTGCCGTAAAATACCGACGCATACACAAAGAAAACAAACGAACAAAACGTCACCCAGGCTCGACAACCGAGTAATCAGAGAAAAGGGAACGAACAAAAGGGAAGTATGAGGGAATCAGAAAGAGCTTGTATATTGAACGGGAAATACGGTGTTGAAATGAAAAGCAGCAAACAGATAGAGATGAAGGAAGTTATACACGGTTGCGCAATGTCTGTGTACGTTTCACCGCTTCTCAAACGGAAGCTGTACATAAGATCGTATTTGTAAGGGGAAGGGACGTGCTTAAAATTAAAAACCAAGTAAAAAACAAAGAAAGGAGAAAGAGGGGGTAGGGGGGTGGGGGGGGGGGGGGGGGGGGGGCCGTTCTAGCGGAGTCGGAAACAGTGAAAAATGGGAAACAACTAAGAGGAACCGCTTTGTTCCGATCGTTTTGTGAGGACGGAATGGCCGACATTAGGGCTGCTTGTATTTTAAGGCGGAAGTAGAAGGACATGTTTGATAAGGAGACTTACAACGTTGCACGGAAAGTGTAGCCAGCCGTTAACCTCTGTTTCTTGCTGGGGCAAAACCGAAATGGGTGAACGATTTTTTTTCTTTTTGTTCTGCCTCTTTAATGTCAGCAATCGTTACGGAGCGCGAAGAATAATGGCAATGGGAATTCTGCCGGCGTAAGATTTTTTTCATATTTACTGCTGTTTTGTCAAGCTTTAATATAAAAATTGCGGTTGAAATAGTGGCGGCAAGTGTATAAGTGCGCACGACATAAAATGGAAATGAAACGGCCTATTGTGATTGTTCGTGTGTTTTCCATGCGCCATTAAACGCCGTCGTTGTCTAACAAATTTAAAGGTACAGTTGAATTCGCTATGCTTCTGTACCCTTTTATAATGTAATATGTTAAATGAAATAAAAAATAAACGAGAAACAAAAGCTATGCACAAAGCACGATGTACATATACTTGTTATTTTAAACGTGTGGTAAAATATTTAGCTTGCAACTGTGATTTTTACAGCGGCAAATTACCGCAAGAAATATCAAGAACAGTGCCTTATAACTAGCTGACTATTCGTCGACAGCAAAAACACCAAAGAGAGACGATAAGTACATATTAGCTGACATAAAAAAAGAGACAAAAGAAAAAACAGAGAGTGCGCAGGCGAGCTGGTGAATGTTGATCGTTATGTAGAATACCCGAGACTGTGGTAAAAGAGGGGAACTTTGTGGATATCACAGCCGCGGTGCTCAAAACTAATCAAATGTCGTATCACGTGAAGGCGCCGCAATAGGACCTGGTCCGTTTCGTTGCGTTCGAACGCCAGAGATGGACCTCGTCATAAGTGACCTTGAAGCGCAAAAGTGAGGTGTGCAGCGGTGTGCACACCTCACATGTAATCGGTAAACAAGAGTTCAGATTCTGGCTCTGACACGTTACGTTCCTCGGCGTTTTTCATTTAATTTCGTTTGATAAGCACGGGGTGTTCATCTGCGTACCCGACATTGATTCCGCTGGAAGCAGCTCGCCGACTGAGCCTTTACTCCGGTATAGAAACAAAAGTTCTTCCGCTATATACTCACTAATTTTCGCGAATTGTAAACGTCGTGAACATTATTGGGCGCGAATATTTCTATTGTCTGTATAGACCGTTCCATTAAGGTCATAGTGGAGAGGGTAAAAGAGAAAAAAAAATGCATTCCCCCTCTTACCCCGCATTTCGTCTGCTCCGCCGAGTGGGCTGTAGCTAGCGTCCGGCTGGCGTGCAAACTCTGTTTAAAATCGCGTCATTTTGGATCTTTCAAGCGCAGATGCGCAGATTTTGGTATGCCTGTTGTCGCGTAAAGCTATGTTAGATAAAAAGACTCACAGGGTCCAATTGCGCTGTTACCTACGTGCAAATAAAAAAAATGGGAAAAACTGTGTCAGATTGGCCGGTCTCTTTGGCGAAAAGTAAATCCGGTTTGCTGTACCTTTTTTACTATACAAAGTTCGTACTGGTGTAGGCCTTTAGCGACCATGAGTGGAAGTCTGAAATAATAAAAAAACGTGCTCTCCTGCCGCAATACACGCAGTAGTTGCGGGTACTGCCGCCTGACTCAACTACTATTTAAGTAACGGAAAAAAGATATGCTAGTTGATCATTTAGCGAAATAGAACAGCAGAGAGCTATTGGCTGATTTTGGAGTAGCCACAACTATTCTAAGAACGCGAACCACTTCAGGACGGCAGCCACGAGCAAGAGTTCGATTTTCCGTACTGCCCGCCGATACAGCCCAAAGATGGAGAACGGCAACCTCCCGGTTTGTCGTCTGTTAGCGGAGTCGGGCGCGTGCCCTCTCTCTTGTTTTACCCCGCCGAACCCGCTGAACTTCCCGGATGCGTGGCGAGGGCGCTGCGGTCGAACAAAATGGTGCCGCCCAGAGACGGCTAAATGGAATGGTCTATAGAGGCGGATTCCAGCCTTTATAACTCACAAAATTTCACGGTCGTGAATGTGACCGCGGTGCTCAATTCATAAAACTCGCCGGAAGCACTCAATACTCCTTACGTGTAGGAATGCTAGAGCATTCCTACACGCCGCACATCCTTATAATTAGCGCACCCCGTCTTCCTTTCGCAGACGGCGCTCCGGCGGTGAGATAACACTCCCCCACTGCGCAGGCTCGGCGAATTACCCGCCGGCCTCACGACCAGGGGGGTAAAAGTGGGTGAGAAGGAGTGGCAAATCCCGTGCGCCGACATCCTGGGTCCCGAGTGAAAGATCGCGAAAGAGAGCGACAGAACACGAGAGAAAGAAACCAATGTTGCCAGCTGAAGGAAGGCAGTCGTAATGGTAATCGCGAAGACTGAAAACTCTCAACAATATAAACAGTGATAATTTAACGTTGTGAACTGAATTCTGAGCTATTCTAACGCTTATGAAAAGCAGTGTACTCATTACGCTGCATTAACTTTCCTTCTGTTGGAATCTCGGAAATCTGGTGGTATCTCGGTTTCGTATTCCTGGCGTGCGGCCAGGTGCGGCCACCCACGCCTGGCCGCGCCTGGCCGCACCTGGTTTATCTGGTTTAGTTTAGCTTTGACGGGAGGCAGTACATGTGCGCGCTATGCAAAAAGAAAGCTTCGAAAGGAACGCGAATATCGTTCCACCGCTAAGTTCGTGAATTGTTGAAGTTCATGACACTTCTCTGGTGATATAATTATATTCGTGAAATCGTAGGCAGGTTGGTAACCATGTGTGGGACCCTGAAGGTCTGCCTGCAAGCTGCGCCGCTTGCGGCATCCAGAATATATGGGAAAATGGCGGACCTTTTCCTCTAGAGTTAGTATGTATGATCTCTATGCTCACGACGGCTTCTGTGACAAAGCACCTGCGTTGCTATGCTTTTCTTTGTGTTTTCTTTCTGCGGCGTGTGCTTGATGACGTAGTTTTATGATCATCTTTCGATGACAACGCCGACGGCTTGTCGAGTAATGCGACAAGTAATAAAAATTAGGCCGCGAAAATAAAGGGCTTTACAGTACATACACACCACCACGTATACCAGTCACGTCATCGAGTCTTTCCTCGAACCGACCACGAGGAAAGGTATAGTAGCCACGACGAGTTATGTGACGTTTTGCTTTCTGGAAGTAAAAGATGTTGCGGTGGGAGGGTAGCGCTAGGACTGGGACATTACTACTATACCCGTTTTCACCTGAAGAAAGAAGGAAGTTTTGCGGATTTTTCATACGTGGCGCGAAGTAGTTCTTACGAGGTTTGCTTGTTCTTGATCTTAATTATCAGCATGAATAGGGATATTAGTTATTCTCCGCCAGGAGCCGGACTTTTTTTAACCTCGGTGCTTGAGGTGAAAACGAGTATAGATGCCTTCGCCTTCCGCTCTCCCTCTCCCCTTTCCTCCAAACGTCTCCACAAGTGGATTCAGACCGCGCCGCCTAGCTCGCTTCAGCGTCGCTGCCAATACATCTTGCAGAGTAGGTCTCAATGAGCGCGACGCTACAGAACTCGGCGACGCCAAGACGCGCACGTGTCTGCCGCACTACGTTGTACTCTCGGCGAGCTTCAGCGTGTTTGCCGCTTTGGGGCGGGTCGGACGTCCAGTAACGATGGCAACCCGACGCCCCAAGGAGCGTTCAATTGTTTTGCCTAAAGTGAGGCGTAGATGAACGACTATACTCGGGGTGATGCCCTCGTCGTTGCCTAGAAGCCGTGTGTCGTTGGTGGGAGCGCCGACGGTATATACTGCCGATATCATGGCAAGATGCTCGTCACAAGTGCATTACTCTGTTACGCACAAAGTTTGGGGCGAGACTGATGGCGTTTTTTTGTATCAGCCTTAAAATAAGGCAAGAAAAATTAGAAAAACAAATTATTGATCATTGCCTGGAAGCCCGTTGTCTCTTCGCAAATTGAACTAAATGTTCTGAAGCTTCTAAGACTGGCTGTGTTCATGACTGCACTTGCAGTATGACTCACAAATCAATAGCTGAAAACTAAACTATACATTGGGGCAACGTTCTGTGGCAATAAGGGCAGAGATATATATTCGGCCCCCCGCGCCTTGCAACTGTGCACAATGCTGTGCACGCGCACCCTTTACCTACAACTGTCATAGAAAGTTATCTTTTCCATCAATACACTTGATAATAAGCCTAGAGTGATTGTAACGGCTCCCCTCTTGCTTCATGGATGCTGAGCCAAGCAAATACACAGCGCTAGTCGGTGCCCATAAAACGGTCCCCTATTACAGAAAAGCCGATTTTTCATTTTTAAATGAGCCATGAAACAAGTTTGTTACTTTTCCTATATACTCCTTAGAATCACTGCCTAACGTTAATTACAAAAAAAACTTGCCTTAGTTTGTTTTTTGTTTTTTTTCCTGGGCCATGGCAGTCGACAAAACATTCGAGAAATATGACCAGTGTTCATCCCCACAACTCGGATCCAGGACAAGCGGCCGCGTGGCCAGGTTTCTATCATATGCCGCCAACGTTATTCATAGCCACGCGCTGGGGTTGGCAAAGTAGAAGACGCGTGGTTTCTCAAAGTGTCACAAAAGTTTCTCAAAGTGCCAGAAATCATTCGCATACGGTCGCACAATGAAAGGGCGGTGCAATTATTTTTTTACCATGCGTAAATACCACTTATAATGAATCCTTGACGTTTATAACCCACGAAACACACATTAGGTTTTCTACTCGTGGAATGTTTGTCGCAAAAATAAATGAAAAAAGACGAGCAACGTTCTTCCTCTCAACACACAGCTATGATGCGTTCACCTTTAAGCTGATACTAGCTGCTCCGCCTTTAGCGAGAGCCTTCTGCCCTTGCTAAACCAAGTGTGAACGCCCACGCATGCGCAACCAAAGCACTGCAGAATCCAGCGAGATCGCGCTGAAGGCGGCGCTTCTAGTTTCAGCTTAAAGTAAACGGAGTATAGAACAAGCGGCCACGTAGTCTGGAGCCGACTATACGCCGCCAGTTTTTAGCATACCAACGCGCTGTGGTTGGCAAAGCCCAGGACACGCGCTGAGTACGGGACATTGTTAGGCTGCGGCTATTGTCGTAATTAAAGCGACTGCACTCTCAACAAAAGGGTAGTCGTAGGGTACTGCATTTGGGGTAGTCAGAAACCGTCCCAGATATCGCTACCCCCCTTAGTAATACTAACGACCCCATGCGTAGTCACGCGGCATGAAATCAACATGTAGTCACAGTGAGCACCCCCAAAAGCAACATGACGGCTGGCAAGCGACAGTGGAGCAGTACGAGTAAGGCCTAGCGAGCTGGACCGCCTTTTGCTAAAATACGATTCTCCAGTGCGCATGCCCGTTCGCTGCCTTCCGTGAACACTAAAACACTCCAAAACGCGCCTCGAAGCACCGGCACAGCACCTATTACGAGTAGGGGTGGCGATGTGAGGGAGGGAGGGGGGGGGAGGGCATTCGAGGGGGTTTGTCCGCGACTGCTTTCGCGCGGCCGGCTGCATTTATTTCGCAGCCAGAAAACATTCAAAGAACAAATCGTATAGCGACAAATGAAATGGTGTCTTTATTGAACAGAGAATCTGCTTGCTCTGCTTGCCGCAAGTGATCCGGCGTTTTCGGTTGACAGCGGCGAGGCGAGGCATCACCGATTCAAGCGGCGTCGGTTTCGATAGTTCAACGCTCCTGCTCACCTGTTAGCATTCGTTATTCACTTTCAAGTCCCTGGTCATCCCCACCGCGTCTGTGCTCGCACTATTCACAGCACGGAACACCCATTCAACTGGCTATGGGACTGATCCGCTGATCCCATTGGGACGAGAAGCCGAGAACCGAGCCCTTTGTGGCTCTCCGTAGAGCTATGGAGCGCCTCCATGCTCTATGTCCGTTAGGTGACACGCGCCACCTAACGGACAGCGCTCAAACTAAGAAAGAAGAAACCAGCAATCCTTGCTCTGAGAGCCTCGCCTGACATGCGCGTACACTCTAAAAAAAAGGGTATCACCTTACACCCTTTTGTCCCATATAATACACCCCAAAACTTCAATTCGACGTACAGCGCCCTTCAGTCGAACAGACGGCACAAAATTTTGCCAGGGGCTTGATAACGGTGCGATATAACTTATTAAATTGCTAAAGTACGCATCAAAGACCAAAGAAAGAAAACACGGAGCTTTTGCAGTACGGCCAAGAAAACTCCGATAATCTTTTTTTGTAGTCAATAATACGTACATCAGCTATCTTAATAAGTTGTACCACACGGCTACCAAGCCCCTCGTAAACTTTGGGGCCGCCTGTTCGATTATGGGGCGCTGTACGGTCGAATTGAAGTTTTGGGGTGTATTATATGGGACAAGGGGTGTAATAATACACCTTTTTTTCTGAGAGTGCTACATTCCACACTTCACTCATAAGCGACATACAGACACCATACAATATTATACATGAGCGCGGTCACAAACAGCACAAGGTACAACATGAGATATTGATACTCTACATTCCTGTATATACGACTAGTCGACACCACCAGCTTATATACTGCTGCATTTTTTTGACCGATCAGGATGGTGACCACTGTCATATTTTGCATAAATACGAAAATACTGTGCAAGATTTATCCGTATATATTATTTTCCTCTACTGCCCTTAGGAAAGCGCTCGTATCTCCTATGTAATCCATTGAAAAAGTGAACTGCAGCTTATATATACAACTGAATAGTCACTGTACGCCACGTTTTGATCAGTTTGGTTTTCTCGCTTGCCTACACTTCCAGTATACAGAAGCCTGTTTAATTAATTGTATTATTATCGGTACAAATTTCAGTTATCATAACTTTCTGAACACGCTGATGCATTTTCTTTTCTCTTTTTACATATCCGAATAACTTCAGCGGCGGTTGAGTAAATGTTGAGTACACTGAGCGCGCGCAGGTGATTTTAGCGAAGCCCGTCCGATGGTCCTCCCCAAAGCGTTGTTTCAGTTTTCTTCTTTTCGCTATAATTGTTTCTGCTCAAGCGCGTGTCTTTCAAATATGCGTTCTATGCGCTCGCGCTCGCGCCAAGAGGACAGTGCAGAATTGCCGTTTTCGGGCCCGTGCCTTCACCTACAGCGAACGCGAAATACGTATGCTAAATTATCTGAAGCCTCACTATTGAAAATTCCATCAAGCTACGTAATTTGGGACACTGACTGCCAGTCAGCAGCGTTGGTGGAACGTGATGGACCATCAGACGTCATCTGATGGTCCATCAGATGACGTCTGACTGCCACTGCCAAGGGAATTTCATCAACAAAAGCAGCATTTATATAATAGTAAAGCTATACGCACTCATAAATATCGCCAAATGCCTCGATAAAACAAAATGCTCGAGAAAAAAAAAAAAAAAAGCAGCATCACCGCGCATCGAACCCACGACCACATGCGTACAAATCGGACACCTATACCGCTACGCTACGCCACCGTCAAAGAAACTCGATTTGACTATTCGTTTTAAACAAAATGCTTCGGCTGCAAATGCAGTTAAGCCGTCGGTATGTTATGCAAAGCACTCGTACATCACTCGCCGTACTTCAGTTCTACTCACCTGCCATGTAGAGTACTTTCGCGTCGTAGAACGATCCTTTTGTTCGCGCGTAACCGGCCCAGTAGACCTGGTACACCTCGTCGTCTGCAACTACACCGCTAAAGTCCCTTACATCGTCGGAACTCACAACAGGCTGGGTCTTGTCGAGTAGAAATTCTGCTAAAACATAAGACATTGTAGAGCCCGGGCAGGATCGACAGGTTGGAGCAAGCGGGCAAACAAAACGAGTCGAGAGCGATCGTTCATGAAAGCTCGGCGAAGCCTCTATGGGCAAAGCGAAGTGTCGTGTTCGGCCTGTTCGGCGCTTCGGCGGGCTTCTGATCAAGGCTGTGGGTCGGTTGCGTGTCATATCTCTAACGTCAGCGGTTCTATGGGCTCATGTCCCGAAATCGTTTTCTCGTGCATAGATTACTTTTCGTATTCGTAGATTTGACGAAATAGTCGTATCCGAACGAACTTTACGTCCTTTCACCGTACGTCTGTCTGCACGTCAAAGCTTTTTGACGTACAGTCAGAGACAATCGATGTACAGTCAGAATCGCCACCAAGACATCCTGATGGCATTTCGCGGCGGCCGACTGCCACCAGGAAACCATCAGAAAGCCGACAAGCGGGGTCTGACTGGAGTTTGACTGTCGGTCAGAGTAACTTGTTGGCCAATCAGACATGCTTGACGTACAGTCAGGCTCAGTCAGCGGTCCACTAGAAAACATTGACTGCCAAACAGGGTTACATTGATGGATATTTCCTTCGGGCTGGTTCAGACAGTTGCGTTTGACTGCGTAGCGGCAGCGAGAAACCAGGACATCCCTGCTGCTTTTATCGCGTGCCAAGACAATTCATTGAATTGGATTCCACGCTTCATACGAAGCACAGATGTGCCGGTTAGTCGCTTTCGGTTCTCGACGCAACGCTGTCAAACGCATTCAAGCACAAGTGTCTGAACCGGCCTCAAGCACCAAAGAACGCCGAAAACATAGTTATCTGCGCTGCACCTGCTGGCTTCCCCAGCAGTACTTTTTCTAAAAAAAAAAAAATCTAAATTAAATAGCGCGTGTATGTTTGCCAATGACTTATTTTTTTAAATTTACTTGGAATCCTTATATAGGTAAAAGGAACGCGTGCCGAAAGGTCTGAAGTCCTAGTCCTTTTTAAAGTACTCCACCTTGAATGACACACAATTGTTTGAAGCATTTTTATTGACTATGCTCGATGAAATGTGCCAAATGATCCAGTGAAGGCGAATCATATATCCAAATGTTGTCAACGATAGGAGCCGTCGGCACGTGTGCGCGAGAACCGCGAACGCATGCCGCAACCGGTCCACGCGATGTGGTATCATCGGCGTGTGACGTCACCTAGATAGGTTGTGTGTGGACAACGAAGAAAAAGAGGAAGTAGACTCGGGATGAACGAGATTCGGAAGGTAGGTACCCTTCTCGGTGACGAACGGGTATCGTCGAAATAAACCGCTTGTTTTTATAAGAAAACGAAAAACGCAACGTCTGTGTGACTACAGAAAAGCTCAGAAGTGGGATCGAGAGGCCCCGACTTGAGAAGCCGTTCGGAATGAATGCTAGAACGTAAGTAGCGCTCTACGAATTCTCGCTTTACCCGAGATCTTCGACGAGAGCTTCGTCCACGTAAATCCCGATATCGAGAAGACGTAAGCTAACGACAGGAGGACAAGGGCAGGGGACCCCACGAGAGGATGATCCGACGACCACAGATATGCTTCGCAGTGCGGAGGTGCGTGACGGACACTCGGACCACGACGATCGCCAACACGACAATTTGACGACGGAAGCCGGGGACACCGCGACGTCGAACGACCACGGCCTAGCTCCTGACGGTGCAACGTCCGGACTCCTTGACCTTCAAGTGCTCATGCAAGCCGCGATACGAACTGCCGTACGCGAAGCCTTGGAAGGAGCGGCCCAGCTTTTCCAAACGACGCAGTCACCACAACGCCACCCACCAACGGGGGCTTCGAGTGCCATGGGACGGACGGCTGGCTACGACGAGCGCCCAGTTGGTGCCAGTATATGATCCATCATCAGACACCCAGCTTACGGTGGAAGCGTGGCTCAACAAGGTTGACAATCTTGCTCCGGCCTATGAATGGAGTGATCGACAAACGACCTGCTTTGCTCTCACTAAGCTTCACGGCGTCGCAAAGACATGGTATGACGGTTTGACCTCTGTTCAACGAACCTGGCACGAGTGGAAAGTGGAAATGAAAAAGGCCTTTCCGTCGGCATCGAGTTTTCAACACGTCTTCAGGGACATGGAGAAAAGAAAGAAAGGGCGCCACGAGACCATCGAAGCGTACTTTTATGACAAGCTGGCGAAAGCACGACGCTGCAACCTGGATGACGGGACGTGCATCGAGTACCTGATCACTGGACTAGAAGACGAAGATTTAGTGCGGTCTCTGAGCGTGCGAGATTACGCCACCCCAGACGAGCTACTTCGGTGCATGAAGCGACTGCATGAACGAGTCGATGTGATCAAGCAGACTCGGGCCAAAACCCTCCATCAACCGCCGACTGGTCAACGTCAAAATCGCGGTTTAGACAACAACGAGCCGACGACCAGGGCTCCACGAAAAAGATTCAACGAAACAGGCGAGCCACTTTGTTTTAATTGCTCGACATACGGACATTTCTCGGCTGCATGCCCGAAACCTCAGAGAAAACCAAGATGCACCAATTGTGGGAAATCTGGTCACGAGACGAAAGCTTTCAAAAAAGAAACTCAACGAACACGAGTGACAAGAAAGCAAATGTTCTAACCCAACAAGGTAACAAGACGTGGGACTGCATGGCGCCAAACGAGAAGTATTTCATGCAGGCAATTCTAAACGACAGGCCAATCAAAGCTTTCGTCGACATGGGAAGCCAGTGCGTAACGTTACAAGAAAGCGAAGCGCAGCTGATGAACGTGACCTACGAACCGTTGAATCATCCATTCACAATCAACGGGTTTGGCTCTGGAAAAACGACGCCTTTAGGGAGTTTCCAAGCAACATTGACGGTCGACCAAGCCAAGGCCAACGTCAAGGTGTACGTGGTGCGCGACGCAGTGCAGATTGTTCCGCTGCTTGTCGGACAGCCTTTTACTGAACAACCGCATGTTACGGTGGTACGTTGCAAGAACACCCTACGCATTTTCGAAGAGCGTGACACGTCTGATGATGAGGACAGGACTTTGGCCAATCTTAAGATACCGGTCCTGCCTCCACGACGCGTAAGCCTATGGGTCAAAGAAGCGGTCGTAATCCCTCCAAGCTACGTCGGGATTATCGCGCTCCGCTCCGGAGAAGGGACACAGAGAACCTACGGAGACATCTTTATTGATAGCAGTATCCACGAATCACGTGGGCATTACATCCCGACCTGTGTTTTGAGAAAAGACGAACTGGGAGAACTGTATATCCCCGTAACTAACATATCGCCTACGCCGCTGGTCCTTGCTGAAAACGAACAGATCGCTAGAGGAACATGGTGCACGGAAGAAGACGCGAACACCAACCTCGACGTGTACGTAAACTACAGCGAAAGAAAGCCGACACCCTTGATTGCAGCAGAGGACGTAGATGTCGGTCCAACCGTTTCTGACTCGCAAAAGAAAGCACTCCCCAAGCAGCACCAGAAAGTGAATTTCGATCGGCCGACGGTTGGCCAGTGTCTGGACAGCTTGGCCACTTTAAGTGCTTGGCCACCGGAGGCATAAACAAGGCCGGCAAGGGTCCGGCCACAAACTAGTTGTTTTTAGCTTGTCCGCCGGAGACAGAAACACTGCCGGCAAGCGCCTGGCCAAAAGTGCCCATTTTCAGCTTGGCCGCCGGAGACATAAACACGGCCGGCAAGTGTTTGGCCAGCAGTGGTGATTTTCAGCTTGGCCGCCGGGAACATAAACACGGCCGGCAGGTGTTTGGCCAGAAGTGCTTATTTTCAGCTTGGCCGCCGGGGACATAAACACGCCCGGCAAGTGTTTGGCCACAGGTGCTGATTTTCAGCTTGGCCGCCGGAGGCATAAACACGGCCGGCAAGTGTTTGGCCAGCAGTGCTGATTTTCAGCTTGGCCGCCGGAGACATAAACACGGCGGGCAAGTGTTTGGCCAGCAGTGCTGACTATCAGCTTGGCCGCCGGAAACATAAACACGGCCGGCGAGTGTTTGGCCAGAAGTGCTGATTCTCAGCTTGGCCGCAGTGGACATAAACATGGTCGACAAGTGTTCGGCCAAAACTGCTGATTTTCAGCTTCGCCGCAGGTACACCCATAATCTAAACGTTCATCGCGTTGACGAAACTTTGGCATAACGACGGGCAGCGAGAGAAGCATCATGAGCGAGTGGTTGGCAGGATATTAGTGCGTGCATCGCGTGAACACTGTTATCGCAAGCAAACGATCACCGTTTTATTCAGTTTTTTTTTTTTTTCGTTAGACTTGAAAGGCTTTTGTCTTAACTAGCACTGTCATGCGATATGTTCATTTGGAACATTACTAGAAGTGGGAAAATATTGTGCCCGTCCTTGTTCTATGAAAATAAAATACGAAAGCAGCGCCGACGTTATCTTCGCGCTAACAATACCGCTCTGTCGCTGCGCGGCACTCTTAGCGCGAATACCACATCCGCGATTTTTCGGTTAGCGCTCCACATATATACTTCCCAACTGCACTCGAAGAAAAAAAAAGTTGTAGTCGGGTGCATCGGGCGCACATGCTCCCCTTTCCTGGAAGGCGCACCCTCCGTTACCCAGCCAGTGTACCTGTATACCAACCATAAGCCCCCTTCTCTACCTTAAAAACCTATTGGTGTATCAATGCACTCAGCTTAGTAAACCGCCACGCTAGCCACGCACCCCGATCAGCTTGTGCTTGAATCGGATAAGATTGGATATTTCAGGCTTTGTGTTTTGGAAGAGCCTAAACAAGACGTCGCTCATATATTGATTAAACTTAAGCTAGTCTCAGTAATGTTTTAATTAGGTGCTAGGATACTGATTTCCTGATCCAAGGAAAGCTAACAGCTTCGGTTAAAACCGCAACGGAAACGTTCAAAATCGAACCACACGTAAAAGAAAAAGAAAATGAACATCTCGACCTAGATGTGCAGGACGCTGGTTTTGTTGTTAACAACGTGGTTGTTGGCGGGTGGTGGGCAATGCCGTGACGCTATCGACGCTATCGTGGTGATTGACGCCAGTGATGCTCGGCCGTACTACACAGTAAAAGTTTTTACACCTTTAAGGGTGTAAAAGGGGTGTTGTGGCAACTTACACCCTCGGCTACACCCTTTTAACACCCTAAAAACTAGGAATACAACCTCATATTTTACCGAAAATTTGCTGTTTCGTGTTACACCCTACATTTAGTGAAGAATGTGAGAAGGGTGTAGAGGAGGGGTCAAAATAAATAATGTGAAATGGTTTTGAAAAGCTTATACATGGCTCTGTACATAATGTACAGGTAAGATTTCTGCTTGAAAAGCAACAGTTGTTAGCAGTCTAGTTTCTTATAATGTCAGTTGTAATTCATGCAAATAGCTGATAATAAAGTGCATCTTTTGCATACAATTTTTATGTTTGCAAACAAAATTTTATATATGAGTTTATATTTAATTTTCTTACAAATCACTCCATGCTCAGAAATCGGAAAGTAGGGTGAAATGATTTATACTAGCATTTTTTACAAATATTTATTGATGGAAGTGTACAGTAAGAAAATCTGTTAGTCTCGAGTTTATATCTGGCAACATGAAATCAAAATATTGTGAAAATGTTTGCCAAATATTCATGACATGCTGCTAGAACCTGTCCCATGACCATGTCAACCCGAGTAAAATATTCATTCGAGAATATGGTAACATGCACAAAAACTCACACACATAAAGAGGCAAATCCCATAATAAACCAGTCCGAGAAATCCCATAAAAAATGGCCTATGGTCGTCTATGGGAAATTCAATGGGAGGCTATCACCCCCTGTAGCTTTGCATGGTCGGCCTTAAAAATTTATAGATACAGCTACAGCCAGCTATAGAAAAGTTTAGGGCCCTGTGTCTAAAGTCTCAGGGCTATGTTTCAATAACAACAACAATAATAATAATAATAATAATAATAATCAATAAGTTAGTGTTTTAACAGTGTCCAAGGGGCGCAGTGCTATAGGACGCACAAACAGACGCTTGCGCGCTCGCAGTCGCACACATACACGCGCGCACGCACGTACACACGCATGCACACGCGCAATCCCACGCCCGCGCGCAGAGGCACACGCACGCACAACCGGAAACGCACACGCGCATGCACGGTAACGTATCCACACGCGCGCGCACCAACACACTCACGGGCATGCACACACGCACACGCAAACAATTACGACGAAGTAAACGTTGCTTAAGTAAGTTTCGGTTGCGGTTTACACAAAAAAGAAACAACCTGAAGTTTAAAAAAACCTCAGATTTACTCACTTTTTGTAATGTTTTACATTATTATTTTAGTGACATTCTTATTGTCACTAATATATTATTATTTTGCTTAGTATCGTTCTAAAAAAATTAACAATAAATAAAAAGGAAAAGAGACTCTTAAAGGCTGCGCAAGTCCATCTCTATCGCAATCAGCTTGGGCTCGGTTGAATGATTGTTGAACTTCCAGAGGCTTCGGAAATTTCCTTTTTTTTTACGTTTTAGCCGTTTTAGTGGATATTTTAAATATCTTCTTTACGAATGCCGTGTTCAAGAATAACAATCGGTGACTGAGAGCTGAGAGACGCTGCCTCTTGCCAACGCCCGTAAGTTCAGAACCGCCCATGCACGACTCGTGCAAACGCCGGTTAGCAACTTTCTTTTGTTTCTGCGAAGTGGGCTGCTGTTTCAAACTTTGTCGTGTACCGTGCGCTTGCTAAGCTATGCTTGATTCTAACTATGCTTCTGCCCTGTGTTATTTCGTTATTTGAAAAGAGCGTATCTTCTTCAAAATCTGTGGGTCGCTCCGCAGTGTGAGAAAGATTCCCGCGCCGCGGAACCGTGGGCATGTTCTGGGCGCCGTCGTGCGGCGCTCGTCCGACGACGCTTGTGCGGAGCATTCAAGTGCCGTCTGACGGCAGTTCAAGCATTCAGTCGCCGTCCCAAAGTGTTAATCACAGGTCGTGCTAGTTCTGACGTCTTGTCCTAACAGCCGCTCGCCACCGATTTGTTTCATAAAGCGGGAGCGAGAAAAACGTTACAAGATCGAGCATGCAGCATGATTTTTTGCATATGCTAATGCCTGTGCGTAGAGACGCGCGGTCTCTTCGTCATATTTTCGAGGGTAAAAGCGCTAAAAACAACGGACAAACAACGCCCTGTGTTGTTTGTTTCTTTTACTTGTCCGTTGTTTTTACAGGTTTCACCATCGGAAATTAGGTCTCTTCGCGTTTACCGAACCGGCACACTTTTTAAGTTTACGATTGTGTGATGCAAAAAATAAAAGGAGTTTAGATGCCACGTTTTTTAGTAGTGGCGGAAGCCCTTACAAAAATCAGAGCAGCTAGAAAAAGCAAAAACATGAAAAAAGGCGGAAAAAATTAACTAATGTCAAACCTGCATATTTGATGGAGTTCAAAGACTACCACCGCACCAACTCGCCCGGTTATTCTTTCTGTCAAAGAACAATAGCCAATAGTAATAAACAAATAAATGCCAACTATTAATTGGTTACAAAGTCGTAATTGGTGCAGTGCAGCCCTACGCTACTCTACTCTTTTGGTGATATCAGGTAATGTGTAAATGTATAGGGCAGTTCATAGCAACCATTTATGCCCGACCCATTATATTGAGATTTTCCTTTATATAAAAGTTTTATGAAAAAAGGTGCTCTTCCTAAATTAAGCCGCACCACTGAATGTACCATAGCGTGTAACGTTTATGTATGTTCTCAGCAAAAGAAAAGGATGCATTAAAAAAAGGCCAATCATTTTGTTTCCTCTCTGTTGGAGCTTCTTTCACGTACACGCAAAATGTGGGTGTCTACGTCTAAAAGAGTGGAATAGACATTTCCTGCAGGGCTGGAAGGCCTGACTCAGTTTGGCTAGCAGATTGAAACCTATGGGAACCTGGGGAACTGAACCACGAGAGTGAGAGTGACACCCGCCTTGCACTTCTTGAACGATGGCACCATGAGGAAGGGGGAGCTGCCCTAAAGTGAATGCAATAGCACATGGGTCGTTTCAGCGAACCCCTATACAGATGATACCAAGCAGAAAATTATTAATAAATGTGTTATTAAAAACATGGAATGTGAATGGCACGGACAAGAAGGAGGAGATCAACACAGCGCTGTGTTGTGTTCATATCATCTGTTCCCATATTCTTCATGATTTCTTTTCAATAATTGGCTACTAACTAGTCCAATCATCAGCACTAGTCAATAAAAGTATGCTGCTATTTATTAGTATGCATCAACACGGTGCTTGCAGTTGAATCCTACAGTCATTTATTAATAAACAGAAACGAGGGTGCAAGCTAGCTAAACAGGCTAAACAGATAATTTATTAAAGACGGGTTCTCTGAAGGATGACACAAACGCAGAGAAGTATCAAACACAGCTGAGTATTAATGGGCAAAAAATGAATAGGCGACCCAAAAAAGAAAAAGTAGGGGAAGACATGAAGTCAGTCTTTACAATTTCTCTTCTGCTTGCCACCACTTTACAAAGGGAATTCCTTCCTGTGCCTTACAGCGTTCTACAGTTCACAACCCCTGACATACCCAAGGACAGTAAACATAAAAAAGCAACCTACTAACATTTGGGTAAATGTGATTGAACAAACAACAAGGAAGGCCTTGAGCTTTCAACCTAGGAAAAAATATGCACAACATCAAGATTTAAAAAGAAGGACGCATCACACCTGTTTCTAACAAAAAAAAAGGTCAAGAAACTTCTTCCACTCAATGGCAAAACACAGGGAAGGCACTAATAGATTTCTAGGTTTCATCATTGTTAGTGATTCTTTCAGTATACCCTCGTGGTCACTCTCTTTAGTCAAAATTATTTCATCATCATCATTCATTAAATCATCATCACAGCTGTGTTCTTTAAAGGGGTACGGAAACAAAAATTGAAATATTCAAATTTCGTTCGGAAGTGAATCAAGTATGAGGGATAATAACCGTAAATGATAATCGCACGTTTGTATTTTGAATGACTGGCTATATTTTGCGTTCCAAACGGTGCACTCGAGCAAGCGCTCGAAGAGAAGCGAACGGAGAGCGCGATGCGTCATGGGATATCCGGCGCAAACAAAACCAGAAAGAAAAGGTTCTGCGCGTTCGTGGAGTAGCAAGGCAGGCGTGGTTATCAGCTTTGCCCTTGGTGGCGCTGGCAGCGTTGTGGTGGTGTCAATAGCGTCAGCGCGTTACAACCGAGCCGTTCGAACTACCCGTGGCGTGACGAGCGTGTGGCTGGCCCACGTGGGCTGGCCCACGTGGGCTGGCCCAAGGAGCACGTAGCTTCCACAACACTGTCAGCTTAGGGCTGAACGGGGTGGGGAAAGCAACTTTTGTTCGAGTTTTGAGCGACGGGGTAATCTTCTAGGGGTAGAATGACTGTTTCCGGTTGCACGAACGAGGGTCCGAGAAGGAGGGGAGATCTTCCTTTCCGTCTTCTTGGACCGTTTGGTGCAATGCTCGATTTGTGTATTGAGCCAGATGCGCGTAGGAGACAAGTGATAAGCGAAGCGTGGGTTGCCTGCAATCCTCTGAGACAAACAAAACATGTCACTTGATCTCCAAACAGGAAAGCTTTACATGCTTCGTTTGTGGCAGACCATGATGTTCACAATGGTTCAGCCGTGCAGTGCGATGCTTGGGGCCATTGCTTGCTCACTTAGAGTTCGAGAAAGGGGGGTGCCGTAGCACTTCCCAATTGCCCACGGGGTTAGGATGTGGCTTGCAAGGAGCTCTTTTGTATTACTTCATGAAGTGACTTGGTTTAGTGTGACTCATTATTTCTTTATCACATGCCTCGTATGTGGTGATGTGGCAATCCCTCTAAGTGAAAAAAGTGTAAATGTGTTCAGTAAACATGATAAGCTGTAAATCACGTAATAATAATATGAGAATATGCAATACCATATATGATTTTTGTACAATTTATAAGTTCTGATATGTGTATTGGACACATTCCAATTAAATATTCACTGGGGTCTATACTTCATTTCACCCTTCGTCCGAGCGCGGCGGACGCTACCAGCCAATCCAGCGTCGAGAGAGCGTCATGTGACCTTGTACTCCACATAACCAAAACGTCGCATGACACCCTCTCGGCGCCAGATTGGCTGGGGTGGCCCAGCATCCACTGGGCCACCCCAGCAGGTGCTCATTTCATGCCAAGCACCCTTTACTAAGGGGGTTAGCAAGCACCCTTTATGAAGGGTGCTTGCCTGAACGCCAGAAGGGCGTTAGCCCAGGGACAAACTGTGTTACACCCTTAAGTGTGTAAAAACGTTTACTGTGTACTCAAGGCTTCTCTTTCCCATTAGTGCCAGTAAGCTTGTGTAAAGTGAAAAATATTGTAACCAAACAGTAGAGAGTTTTAGTAGATCGCTCCCATGACTCCGATAACGATACCCGATACTCCGCTACCGCCTCCCTTGCGCATGCATAGTACCGTTATCGGGGCTATCGGAGGTATCGGAACGATCTACTAAAACTCTCTATTGTTGCACTGTCCCTTCACCTAAAATTACTTCTTTTTATTTTTTTTTACTGCTGCACTACCGGGGGATCTTAATGGTGGGACAACATACCATCCCTGAACCCATGACGACTGGAATGGTGGTCGCAACCAGCGTCGTAAGACTTAGTACTCAAAAAGTCCAATAAATATTGTGTAGCCTTGCAGCAGCTTCGCGTGTCATTACTATGTAAAAGTTTCTGGGGTTGAGTTCTCAAACTTGACCTCCCGAAACTCTTGACACTCTTCTGAGCAACACCCAAATTTTCTGGCGGTCTGTGATAAATTATGTATTAAGTGTATAACTACAGCCACTTTCGGCCAGTGACTGGCCGGAAGTCAATGGCTAGTGGCTGGCCAAACGTGAATGGCCAGTGGCTGGCCGAAAGTAACTGGCCAAAGGTGAATGGCAAGTCACTGGCCTAAAGTGAATGGCCAGTCTCTAGCCAAATATGAATGGCCAGTCATGGCCAAAGGTGAATGGCCAGTCTCTTGCCTAAAGTGAATGGCCAGCCAATGGACAAAGGTGAATGGCCAGTCACTGGCCTGAAGTGAATGGCCAGCGACTGGCATAAAGTGAATGGCAAGTCACCAGACGAGGACGAAAACACTGCTATTGCCGAGCACTTTGGCCAAGCTTGGGCCATCAAAAATCTGGTTGGCCATAGTACACTTGCCAGCGATGGCCCATTCACAACGTGCTGCTTGGGTCGTCACCACGATTAATGACTACCGCGACTGTTTTGCTACATCGCTTTCGGAACTGGGGTGTGCGAAGGCAACAAAAATGAAAATAGAGTTGACAACACACACTCCTGTGACGTACCGCCCATACCGTCTAGCATACTCTGAGAGGCAGACTGTTCGGTCGATGATCGATGAACTCAAAGACGCTGGAGTTGTAACAGACTCTACTTCTAACTACGCGAGTCCTATCTTACTGGTCACGAAAAAGAACGGTGAGAGGCGACTATGTGTTGACTTTCGCGCCCTCAACAAGATCACAAAGAAGGACAGGTATCCCCTCCCTCTGATTGATGACCAACTAGACAGACTTCACGACAAACATTTATTCACAAGCCTAGATCTTGCATCTGGGTATTATCAAGTGCCCATCTCCGAGGAAAGCCGAGAGAAGACAGTGTTCATCACTCCGGATGGCCACTACGACTTTACTCGCATGCCTTTCGGCCTCGTCAACGCACCAAGCGTGCTTCAGCGAATGATAAACACGGTGTTCGGCCCACTCAAGAACACGAAGGTCATGGCTTATATGGACGACCTGTTGATTCCATCGATTACGTTTGAAGAAGGGTTGGCCATTCTATTCGGAGTTCTGGAGGTGTTAAGAGACGCTGGCCTCACTCTGCGCTTGAAGAAGTGTTCTTCCTTCCACGAAAAGATAACCTACTTGGGGTATGAGATCTCGGCTTCGTCCATCAACCCTGACCAAGTCAAGTTGAAGGGCATCTCCGATTTTCCGACGCCAACGAACGTTCATGACCTTCGCCGTTTTCTCGGCCTTTGTAGTTATTTTCGACGCTTCGTGGCCGGGTTCGCCACAACAGCGAAACCACTCACCACGTTACTTTGTAAGGGAGAAGAGTGGCACTGGACGACAAACCAAGAGGCTGCATTCCAGAAGCTGCGAAGCAGTCTTATGAGCAAACCCACGCTGGCACTCTACGCACACGGTGCTAAAACAGAGGTACACACAGACGCATCCAAGTTCGGTATCGGAGGTATACTGTTACAAGAACAAAGAGACGGTTTGATGCATCCGGTCATGTATGTCAGCCGACGCACGACGCGGGAAGAAGAACGCTACCACTCCTACGAGCTTGAAGTGTTAGCTGTGGTTTGGACGCTTGAGAAACTTCGGCCGTACCTGTACGGGATTGAGTTCACACTCGTAACAGACTGTAACTCACTACGAACCACGCTGTCTAAGCGAGATTTGATGCCACGCATAGGAAGGTGGTATCTAAAGTTGCAGGACTGTAGATTTGGTGTTGAACACAGACCAGGAAACAAGATGAACCACGTAGACGCGCTCAGTAGGGCTCCTGCATCGGGACCCGAAGAAATGGATGTCGCCACGGGCGTCAACGTTTTCGCTACAGACCTCTCTGACGATGACTGGTTGGTGTTGGCCCAAAAGAGGGATCCAACGTTACAAGGAATTAGAGACTACTTACAGGGGTCTTCAAAAACTAAAGAGTCGCAGCGTATCAAGAACGAGTACGTGCTAGCGGAGGGCAAGATTCTCAAGAGGGTCTATGAAAACGGAGAAGAACGTCTGATGTGGGTTGTGCCACGAGGATCACGTTGGCAGGTAGTAAGACGATGCCACGATGACGTCGGTCACTTTGCTGTTGAGAAGACCATTGCACTACTCACCAAGAAGTATTGGTTCCCGAGAATGCGTCGTTACGTCAAGCGACACATTGCATGCTGTTTGGAGTGCTTATACCGCAAGGTTCCGTCCGGGAAAAAGCCAGGGAAACTACACTGCATTGAAAAAGTCACCGTGCCCTTTGACACCATTCATATGGACCACTTAGGCCCATTCGTCCGCAGCACCAGTGGCAACACGTGCTTAATAGTGGCGTTGGATGGTTTTACGAAGTTCGTTGTCATTCGAGCCGTCAGGAGCACTTCGTCAGGCTGCGCGAAGAACTTTCTAAGGGACCTCGTTAGCATTTTCGGTGCTCCACGAAGATTGGTCACCGACCAGGGCACCGCTTTTACCAGCCGACAGTTCGAGCAATACTGTAAGTCTCTCAACGTCACCCACGTGAAAAATGCCGCCTGCACGCCCGGAGCGAACGGGCAAGTCGAGAGATACAACAGAATCATAACACCTGCCATTGACAGTCTTTCGAAAAGGAGTGACGGAAAGGACTGGGACAAATCGCTCACTCGAGTTCAGTGGGAAATTAACAACACGTTAAACCGAGCAACTAAAGCAACACCCTTCAGTCTTCTCTTCAACTTTCGTTCCCGAAGCGCGACAGGTGACGAAGTCGACGACGCTGTTGCGAAAAGTTTGGACGCTACCGTGCTCAAACGACGAAAAAAGACCATAGAAAATATACGTCAAGATCAAGAGATCCAGAGAAAATATTACAATAAGAAACGAGGAGTCGCGCCAAATTACGAGCCAGGTGATATCGTGATGCTCCAGAGAGAGCCAGAGCAACCGGTGAGTCGCGCAAGCTGTGCCCCAAATATCGAGGCCCGTATATCGTTGTGGAAAAGCTACCTCACGATAGGTATAAAGTTCAAGATCTGCCGGAGACCCAACGCTCGCAACGTTTCTACGAAGGTTTTGCCGCTGTTGACCAGATGAAGCGCTTCACGGCCAGCGCTGAGAGTAGCACCGAGAGCAGCGACGACGGCCTGTCAACGGAAGCGGAGAGCGACACAGGTATATCAGAGGTAGAACCTCAGCAAGAGCTAGCGTGAGTCGGATGATCACTTCGCCGAAACATTCCAACTTCCAGCGACGGGAAGACCCAGCCGGGGAGACTGGGATGGAGGATGGCCGTGTTGTCAACGAGAGGAGCCGTCGGCACATGTGCTCGAGAACCGCGAACGCATGCCGCAACCGGTCCACGCGATGTGGTATCATCGGCGTGTGACGTCACCTAGATAGGTTGTGTGTGGACAACGAAGAAAAAGAGGAAGTAGACTCGAGATGAACGAGATTCGGAAGGTAGGTACCCGTCTCGGTGACGAACGGGTATCGTCGAAATAAACCGCTTGTTTTTATAAGAAAACGAAAGCGAAACGTCTGTGTGACTACACAAACACAAAGAAATACTCAAATACACAGGCATGATCCCAGATATCTGTGTACGTTCGTCCTGTCCGGCCTCAGTCGTGGTGTTCAATGCTTAATACTTCACTGCATTTGAAAGCGAAAAAATTGGGTATGACAGGCGTGCAAGTTCGGCGGAACCGAGGAGGCCATTTGCAACTAATCTGCACGCAGAACTGACCGATCACACCTTTAATAAGAGCACGCTCTTTACTGAACCGCACAATAAAATATGACAAGAGTATCTCGTCCGGCGAACATTCCAGTCAACTCGCGCCTGTGCGCAGCTTCCTGTGCTTTTCTAGAGATTTGGTTAAATTCCTCGAGCACGACGCCAGCTGCCAACTGTTTACTAGGTTTACTAGCAGTACATGGTAAAACCCGCGACGGAACCAAAAAGGACAACCGCGATACTTTTTATCTGCCTCGGGTTTTAGTAGGTGCCTACTAAAACTACTATCAAAGAGTACTGCCTCTACTCTTTGACATGTTTGTTTTCTGCCACTTTAGGCGAACTAAGCCACGCGCTTGTTTCGACCGGTTCAAATTTGAATAAATGGTAACCAACGCACAAAGAAAACAAAGTTTCAAGTACTTTTTGAGATTTTTGAAGTGACTTTTACTATTGAACGGCTGCATGTAATTGAATGTTCAATTCAAGAGTTTATAAGACGTGACTACCCCATGCTTGTCACTTGCCAACAGGGTGGTAACGCTCAATGGCTCGAGCCCAGTGGGTAGTTAAGTAAGTCTGTGGGGTAGTTTCAGCCGTCAAAACGCATGATTACTAGGGGGAGGGGGGGGTGCTCACTTTTTCTTGGAGTGTAGGCACGAACCACTACCCCGATGCGTCTCGAGCAATGCCGAGCACAAGATCGTCTGCTTCTTGCGCAGGGGTTGCGGTGACGTCAGAATGCCGAGCTCTGATTGGCTGCGATTGGAAGGACAGTGGGTAGACCTGAAGGCGGCTAGCATTGAAGTATACCCATTATCCTTTCAATCAAAGCCGGTCAAAGCTCCGCGTTCTGACGTCACCGTACACCTGCCTAAGAAGCAGACAAACTTGCCCTCCGTATAGGGAGTATTCACTGGCGGCTATATCCGTGTGCGGTGCTGCTGAGCGCGTGCTGACGGCGAGCTTCCGCTGTCCTTTTGGAGCATGCATTTAGCACCATCAAGGTTGCCGGTCTTAGCAGACTATTAATGTGAGCTCGTTATGAGCATGCGCTCTAAACAGCACCCACAAATATGGCGTCCAGTGAATACCTCCTATAGACGAACCTCACCAGCCATTTCGAGTACACCACCGCTGTCACCATGCATCACGGGTTCTGTAGTCTGTCTGCACGCGCGACAATCCTGCTAGACGTCTGCCCGGGCAGAGCACTAGACGGCACTAGCTGTGTCTTGCACGGGCGCCTACCTCTTGTGACAGAGCCTCCTATAGACAATTGCAAGCATGGCGTCTCACTGACCTTCCATGCGTGCAAGCATGAACAGCGCGCGCGTGAACGTAGCTTTGGCAAGCTTGTAATTGCACGCCCTGGCCAGCACGAGCAGAGACATGGCGGCGTCCAGATGCCCCGCTTGCAATCGTCTATATACTGGCAAAACCTGGCGGATCGCCACGAGAAGCGGCCGCCGAAATGGAAAAAGTGGACCGGCAGACAACAGATGAGAGGAGAGCCACGTGACTGGCGCCCCGCTGCGGCGAGACGCCGAAACACACTTCTCCCGAGTGAACAGGTGTGTTTCGGGTTCTCGCCGTTGCAAAAACTGTGCGCTGACGTCCAGGTTCCCCTAGAAATGGATGTGTGATACGCTGTGCTACCAGATCCTCGCGCTCCAAATCTGCGACCGTGCACTCTATAGCGAGGATTGACTGGCGGCAATTGCTGTGTGCACGGCTGCTAAGCGCGTGCTGACGGCGAGCTTCCGCAGTTATTTTGCAACGTGCATTCCGCACCACCAAGATTGCCGGTCTTAGAAAGCTATTAATGTGAGCTCGTTCTGTGCATGCGCTCTAAACATCGCCCTCGGATATGGCGTCCAGCGGGTATCCCCTATAGGGAGTATTCACTGGCGGCCATAGCTGTGTGCGCGAATGCTGAGCACGTGCTGACGGCGAGCTTCCACAGTTCTTTTGCAACGTGCATTCCGCACCATCAAGAGTGCCGGTCTTAGCAGCCTATTGATGTGAGCTCGTTCTGAGCATGCGCTCTAAACAGCACCCACAAATATGGTGTCTAGTGAATACTCCCTATAGCTCCGTCGTCGAACTGCCAGGTTTTGTGAGCATGGAGGAAGCTATGCTTGCGATGTACAGTTATGGCGGCGTTATGCATGCATAGAACGCTTAGTAAGACAGGTCTATAGACCTATTGTTAAATTACCCATGCATCCAGGAGAGTACGGGGAAGGTATGTACACGCGCCACAAGCGCTCGCGTTTCCCTTATAAAAGATTGGAAATAAATTACGAAAATAAAACTTGACAAACGCGCGTGGAAGATGCCATTTGTTTCAGGCATTTTCTTTAGAAAAGTTACTCCTGCAGAAGCCAGGACATGCAGGGCGTGTAACTATGCTCGCAGCATGCTCCTTGGTGCTTGGGTAATTTAGCAATAGGTCTATTGAATACCGCGGACCAAAATCGAATGGTAATGCAATGCTTGGGTCCAATCTCCGAGCCACATTGAAATATCGTCACTGGGCGACTATGCCAACACTGTGACTTCCAAACGACATCATAAAGTTTTGCAAAGGAAAGCTCAAAAAAGTAACGCTCGATTTAATTCTTGCGATTAAACCACAACAAAGATGTTTCTTTGTCCATGGCGTGCGTGCGAGTATACTTCGGTTCCCCTAGTGCCATTAATAGGGAGTTTTAGAATCACGTACGCAATTTTAGCGCACGCTAGCGTTAAATTTAGCGCTTGTATTAGCGCGCGCGACGCGAGAGGGTTTCAGAATAGCGTTTCTCCGTCGCAGTGCAAAAGCCCAAGCATCTCGCGCTTGCGACGCCACCAGTGATACAGTCAGAATTTTTATTTTACACACAAAACGCTGTAACATTAGAAAAAAAACAAGTGTTTTTGGTCCAGAGTACCATCATGGATTTGTTTAAACATGAAAATGCGACGCGAGCGGTTGACCGGTCGTGTCCGCTTGCGTCGCCTCGGCAAGAAAGGTCTCGAGTACTGACTGACCTTGGCACATCGAACCTTCCCCGAGAAATGTTCGCGCGTCACAAGCATCAAGTTGCCGGTGATGGTTGCCGAACCGAGTGGAATGTCGTCCCGTATTGAAAATCGCAGTCGCGAGGATGCGGCCGATGTCGCACTCACGACACCGCCAAAGCAGCTGCCGACAGAATCCTGGAAGCCGCCATCTTTTTTTTAAGCTGTGCTCGTCTTAGCTTTAGCCAACTTCTCATCACGAATCCTGCTTGGAGAAGCGCAAAGACTCTTTGCGTACGCACGCTATTTCCGAGAAGTAGCGCACGCTAAAATTGCGCACGCAAAGCGCAAAACGTGGTTTGCGTTCGGAGCATGCGCAGTGGCTGCGACGCTATTCTTTGCGTACACAAAGCTTTAGCGTGCGTTATTCTAAAACTCCCTAATATCAAAAAGCATTCCAACTGAGTATCGATGCACCGCTCCTTTAACATCGACATTTTAATAAGATCCCAATTCATAAAAAAAAAGCCTATTAAATTTTGAAGAAAGAGAAGAACCACGTGCAAACGTGCGAATAATGTTCATAGTAACCGAACTTGGTGCCAGTTTGGGGTAAATATGAACCTAGCACAGTCATTCGTCACTGTCTAAAAATCTAGCAAAGACGGCAGGAATCCCCAAACTACTGAAGCAGCATAAACAAAAATGTCAATGGGGGAAAAAATATTTAAAATCTCTATTGCTGATAGAGTAACAGTACACACGTTCGGGATGAAAAACACGAAGCGCGTTTCTCCCAAAAAATACTTGACAGCGGGAGCACGCGAGAACCTGGTTCAGGGTATATGACACGGGATCGTTTCTGACAGCGCGCCAGGTAGCGCACACCGATAGGCGAGCGTTCCTTAGCTGTCTCTTCGTTGCCTGCACGCATTTCTCACGTTAGAGCAGAGAGTTATGCTTCGCAAGCAGTGGTACACGTATAAAAACAAACAGGAGAGCTCCGTTTTTTTCTGTGTGTGTGTTTTTTTTATAGCAGAATTGAGCCGAGACTTTTCGGAAGAGCGAGGCTGTTGCTCTCAGACTCGACTCTCAAAAGCTTAGTGCTGTAAAGAACTGAACTGCGCTTCATTTTTACCATTACTTGTAGCACGTTCAAGGCCTTAGAACACGCTGATTCGGGATGCTAGCCCGTTCGAAGAAAACAACAGCCAAGACTAAAGGCCTCACCCGTGTTTTATACTGGTAGGGTTGTAGCCTCCTCTATGCTTGGGAAATCTTGGAGATATGAACGAAAGAAGTTTCCAAAAATGGAAAAGAGAAAGAAATACCTGAAATACCTTGGTGCTGTACACCATGCCGCGGCAGCGGCCGCGTTTGGAACTACATATTGTTTCCGTCGAAACAGACATAGTGACAGTGAAGATTCGGAGAATGTTTGCCTCCGGGGCACGGCGTTGTATGAAAATCGGCTATGCGCGCCTTCTTTGTCTTTTTTTACGCTGGCGAGCAATCTGTTGTCTAGTACTTTATTAGGGAGAATACATTCCGCTTCGCCCATCTGCATAATACAGTGCGCATGCAGCGCCGAATTCTTTTTTAGCGGCGTGGAAGTTGTGGGATTTCCCTTGCTGCTACCCGTCTCGGAGAATGACACAGCCAACGAGGTAGAGGTTCTTCAACGAGGTAGAGGGGCTTAGAGCGATAAACCGGGGTTCCGGTCTGCACTCGAAAGTGACCCCCATAAGGCGGCTGCCATTGTACGCAAATTTGACCACACGTCACATGACCAAACCAAATACGTGACGTCACAGGAAAGATGGCAGCGCCCATGCAGCGGCTGGCCCCAGCTGGGCCGGAGCTTGTCAGATGCTTTGTTGGTTGTCGTTCGTCTCGGCGAGTTGATTTCAGACGCGGAAGCCGTCATATGAAGCCGGTCGAAAGCGAGTTCAGAGTTCAGCGTGGTGTTTGACGTAGGTATAACGTGAAAATACGGAGGAACGGTGTGCATTTCGCTGGTGACCGACCGGGATATTGCCACGGAAGAGACAATCTGACCTACGTTGCTCGGACCTCGGATTGATTCGGATACCGCTAGGATAAAATTTAAGGCGACGTCTCTGTGCTCTCGTTGACCATCGGAATCTTCGAGGTTTGCAGTGAAGCGTGTGCAATATATTTGGATACACAGTTTAGCTACGGAAATTGCGTGAGTCGTGATTGGCGGTGTGCAATCGTGGTGCAGCTTCGATCAAATGACCGAGGGCTCACTTCGGTTGTGCGGCGCACCGGAAGGCTGCCTTGAAGCTGGTAGTTCCCGTGCCGTGCTGAATGATGCTGTGCTGCTTACAAATTGTTCCGGCGTAGAAGTGCACTTTCACGGAGCACAGGTGTGCGGCGCACCGAAGAGCTGCCTTCAAGCTGGTAGTTCCTGTGCCATGCTTAGGTGATGCTGTGGTGCTTCCGAAATTGTTCCGGCGTAGACGTGCACTTTCACGGAGCACAGGTGTTGCAGTTGGTATTGATCCCGCTGGTCTGTCGCACGTTTCGTCAACACAAACGTTTCATCCACACTCGTTACGCGAATTGCAAGCTGTCCGGACATTTCATCGAGCGTGTTACGTACCCAGCTCACGCCGCTTTGTGGCAACAGTCTGCAGTGGCTCATTACCAGAAAAGTGGTCCCACATCCATTTCAGTTCAGTTCGTCCACGGCAGTCGCCAAACCCCGAAGGAGAGGATTTATTCAGACAGAATGCCACTAAAGCAATGCAGCTTCTTCAGTGGTCAGGATAGATTCTCTTCTGCGAGTTTTGTTATACTGTCACGGATCCTTGTTCCAGTCCTATCTTCTATCAATATTCACTATTCTGGGACACTGCAGGTCATGCTCAGCTGTAATCGTATGTTCTGGTGGAGGTACTGGGCACCCATAGCCCTTCACTCTGTGTGAACCCGGCGGCTCTTCAGCCGAGTTACTCGATAATGGGACACGGCTGGCGGACTATCCTGCGTCTTATACCCCCGTCGAGCCGTAAGCAAAGTCCTGACCCGAGCCTGGCAGAACAACCGCAAGACGACCGAATACCACAAGGAGTAACCTCGGAAATACACCACGAAGCACCTGAAATCCGAGCAAGTTGCTGCTACCAGGAAAAACCACCGGAATTCGGTCTCCTGTCAGAAAATCCGAAGCTGACTAAGCCAACAATGACAAACCTGTGGCAGCAAACCGTGTCCCCTCCCACCATTGTTTGCATGCCCGTCGCAAATCACACTCTGACGCTTCTTCACGCAAGCTGTATGAAGACGTCAGGGACTGGATTGAACAATATGACAGTGTCGCCCGCCACATTGGGTGGACAGACAACCAGCTCCTGCAGAACCTATACTTCTCGTGGAAGAAACTGCCGGCGCTGGTCTGAGAACCATGGATCCTCCTTAACGTCATGGGAAGTTTGCAAGATCGAGCTGAAGCGCGCATTCGTCAGCCACCATCAACGAGAGAGAGCCGCATTCTTGATTCTGTCCAGGACACTGCCCCAACGAGAGCGCCACCGCACTCGTGGAGGATGTTTTGCGCTTGATCGAGCGCCCACGCCCACGCCGACCTTGATGCTACAGAAGACAAGAACCTAAGAATCCCATGCCCCTCACGTGAGGGACAACACCCTCGGCAGCCTTGTCCGCAACCCCCAACAACAGTCGAAGTGTTCATATCACCGAGGCTTCCAACATGGAATGTGCACTGCATGCCCGAGCCTGCCACTATGAACAACTTCCTGGCGTCTCGACACTCGAGTTGTCAAGCTACTACTTCGACGCCAGCCTCCCAGGCATCCACGACATGATCCACGACGTTGTCTGGGAGGAGATCAGGAAGCTACTTCCTGCGATCAGTTGCCCGGCTTTTATTTTGATTGCCGAGATTGTTTCGGAACAAGTTTGACAGGTATTTCAACCGAGACTTCTGCGAGCGAAGCGGCATCTGACAAACCAAGGGCAACTTACGCCACAATGGCACGACGACCGCCACCGGCTGCCCCTTAGTATTCAATGCCAATTCAATGAGACACTCTAACGCCGAAGCATTCCCGACATCGTGTGTAGGTCTGAGCTCAACAAAGTACACCGAGGAAAACGTAGGTGATGCGAATGTGCCACCGAAAACCACTTTGCTACCACTGCATGAAGCCGACCATGTCTACCAAAGCAGCCCGTACCAATGAATTGGTCTGCAAGGGTTCGTGCCAAACGACCCTCGATTACGTCTCGAGGAGCGACCACGGGAGATTAAGGATTACCTTCGGCGACCTTTGTCCCTGATGTTGAAGGTGCTGAATCGAAGATTCTGAATCCCTGATTACCCCGAAGCTCCTCATGTCCATCACCTCAACAAGAGGTAAGCACGACAAAGCAGGTGAGCGACGATGCAGTGACAGTGGATTTGGTGTCGGTTGTCGTCCAAGGACAATACCTAAAAATTTGCTGACATCAATTTTCTGTGTCCACTCCACGAAGCACACAATTTCCAACTTTGAGGGAGAATGCCCCTGGGTGACTTGAAGGAATAGAATGGTTGGTTGCTCTCAAAAGTGAACTGCAAGCATCACCAGACTTGGATAGCAAACAAAAATTGTTGCCAGCTATCAAGTCAACGGTACAGCAAAAGGCACAGCCACGTAAGCAATACATGCCCGAGCTTGCTGCATTGATGCCGAAAACTACCAGGAAAATTTTCGGATTAGAAGCCAGCCCTGCAGCTTCAGTGCATCAGACGTCAGTGGCCGCACATGACGTATGATTACAAGACAGCATCAGTCGGTCAAAGTTGCCACTCGTCGAAACTGAACACCGACGTGCCAGGAGCGTCATCCGACAACAAGGTCCACAGGTACTACGACTGAACGCCTGACACGAGACTGTCGCAGAAAGAACTCGTTATGGAACCATTAACTAACAATCAATAATTATGTAATCAAGTGGAAATAAACATATTTGATACACTAACCAGATAAACATATTTCCGCTTGCCTTCATGCCTTGAGAGTCTACACACCGAGAAATGTGTCCACTGCACGCTCTGGACCTTACGAGGACACTCGCATCTCTGACCCTTCAATATTAATTAAGGGGTCATACCAGACTCGCAGACTTCTTGCAAGGGGCTGCGCTCGTTCAACCTTTCCTGAACATGTGGTGCATCCGAAAACCAACTCCAGTGATGTGAAAATGTTATTTGTTAATTTATTCCTTCCAGGGGCCTTCGTAGGCATTACAGAGAGGATATTTAAAACTACACACATGATAATAGCATTAAAGCACACTGCTGTAACTTGTTAATTGGAAAAACAAACACACCTCTGAGCACATAGTTTAATAGTATGTGTTGATGCATTGTCATATAGCATGACACTTCCTATATGTATGACGCAATAGACCCTTTGCAGAACCTTATCAAGCAACACAACTGTCACCATTTTTTTCGGCGTAAAGCACACGAATGGGCCCTAGTTCACATTGAACGCTAATGCAGCATTCGAGTCCAATACGTGCTGAGCCGAATTCACAGGGATGGCGGACATAACATTCTTGTCGAACAAATGCCCAAAGTATGAAAGCCTGGGGTAATTAGAGTAGTAGCTACTGTAATTTGTTTCATCAGAATTTGGCAGACGGCAAAGGCTACGGTGTCGGTGAGTCAATACACACATTGGAGAGAGGCACATGACAACATATCACCAGAGTGCTCGTCTGCACAGATTTGTCACACACCTTCGCTCCGTCTCTCTGATTGGCTCGAGGGGGCTGTGGCGGTTGGCCTTTTCCAAGTTACGGTGATGCGAAGTATAGACACCCCACACTTTTAAAAAGAGTATTGAAGAGACCGAAAGGAATGGTAGTCAACATTTTTCAACAAGACTGCTCTCCAGGCAAGGGATGAATACAAATATGAATCATCTTATCCAGGTAATTAGAACAATTAAATAATTGACCGACTAATACAATGCACTCTTGATGGAAAAGAGTATAGCTGCAATAAATCCTACAAAACAGAAAAAATGCGCAGTTAATCTATGCATGCACCAAAACAGTTGTTCTTATAGCAAGTCGAATAGCTTTGAAGCAGGTGCCTGCAACGATTTATTCTTCCCCATACTCAATAAAACGCCATCCTCGTAGCTGAAAATAAGGGTGCACTTCGCACTCACACACACACAAAAAAAAAGGAAGAAAAGCGATCGAATGTAGAATCGTGGATTAGCACAAAAGAATCGCAGGAGCTTCCTCGCTAAAAGTTGCTATGGTTGTTCGGTGACGGAGGGCTGAAACAACTTCCCTTAGGCCCTAACGCGACGTATACATTTCGCGTAGATTCTCAGATATTTCAACGTTCAAACAAAGCTAAGAGAATGCGAAAATTTCATGTTAAAAGCACTCAAAGTTCTATCGGTCCTCGGACACATCCCGGAATCCGAGCACCGGTACGGCGATGCAGAGCTGATGCTGTCTCACACCAGAGCGATCTTGCGCAAAAACGGTATAAAGTCTCATTCCTTCATATTTTCACATTATATCTGCGTCAGCGAGCACGAAGAAGCCCGAAGTCGTCGGAAAGCAGCTGCACATCACGGCTACCGCGCACCGAACAAACTCGCATCCGCCAGCTCTGGGCGCTGCCATCTTACCTGTGACGTCACGGCTCTTGGGGGGTCACGTGACGAGTGGTCACATTTGCGTAAAATATGGCGGCAACCGGGGGGGTGCCACTTCCGAACTTCCGGTTTATCACTCTAAGCCCCTCTACCTCGTTGAGGTTCTTAGAGCGATAAACCGGGGTTCCGGTCTGCACTCGAAAGTGACCCCCATAAGGCGGCTGCCATTGTACGCCAATTTGACCACTCGTCACATGACCAAACCAAAGACACGACGTCACAGGAAAGATGGCAGCGCCCATGCAGCGGCTGGCCCCAGCTGGGCCGGAGCTTGTCGGATGCTTTGTTGGTTGTCGTTCGTCTCGGTGAGCTGATTTCAGACACGACAGCCGTCATATGAGGCCGATCGAAAGCGACTTCAGAGTTCAGCGTGGTGCCTGACGTAGGTATAACGTGAAAATACGGAGGAACGGTGTGCATTTCGCTAGTGACCGACGGGGATATTGCCACGAAGGAGACAATCGGCCTTACGTTGCTCGGACCTCGGATTGATTCGGACACCGCTAGGATAAATTTTAAGGCGACGTTTCTGTGCTCTCGTTGACCATCGGAACCCTCGAGATCTGCAGTAAAGCGTGTGCAATATATTTGGATACACAGTTTAGCGACGGAAATTGCGTGAGTCCTGCTTGGCAGTGTGCAATCGTGGTGCCGCTTCGTTCAAATGACCGAAAGCTCACTTTGGTTGTGCGGTGCACCGGAGAGCTGCCTTGCCGCTTGTAGTTCCCGTGCCGTGCTAAATGATACTGTGCGGCTTCCCTAACTGTTCCGGCGCAGACGTGCGCTTTCACGGAGCACAGGTGTGCGACGTACCGAAGAGCTGCCTTCAAGCTGGTGGTTCCTATGCCATGGTTTAGGTGATGCTGTGCTGCTTCCCAAATTGTTCCGGCGTAAACGTGCACGTTCACGGAGCACAGGTGTTGCAGTTGGTATTGATTCCGCTGGTCTGTCGCACGTTTCGTCGACACCAAAGTTTCATCAACACTCGTTACGCGAATCGCAAGCTGTATGGACATTTCATCGCGCGTGTCACCTACCCAGTCCACCCGTCCACGCCGCTTTGCTACGGCAGTCTGCAGGGGCTTATTACCAGCAAAATGGTCCCACATCGATTTCAGTTCAGCTCGTCCACGGCAGCTGCGAGACCCCGAAGGAGAGGATTTATTCGGACAGAATGCCACTAAAGCAATGCAGCTTCTTTGGTGGTCAGGATAGACTCTTTTCTGTCTGTTTTGTTAGAATGTGACGGATGCTTGCTCCAGTCCTATTTTCTATCAATATTTACTATTCTCGAAAGTTCCAGGCCATGCTCAGCTGTCATTGTATCTTCTGGTGGTGGTGCTGCGCACTTTATCCATAGCCCTTCACTCTGTGTGGACCCTAGCGGCTCAGCCGAGTTGCCCGATAAGAAGACACGGGTGGCACATTATCCCGAGTATTAAACCCCCGGCAAACCGTGAACCAAGTCCTATCCCGATCCCGGCAGAAAAACTGCAAGACGAGAGAGTACCACAAGGACGAAACTCGGAAATACACCACGAAGAACTTGAAATCCAAGCCAGTCGCTGCTATCAGCAAGAACCACCGGAATTAGGTCTTTTGCCAGAAAAACCGCGGACTAAGCCAACAATGACAAACCTGTAGCAACAAACCACGTCCACTCCCACCATCGTTTGCATGCCCGTTGCATCTCACACTTTGATGCACTTTCACGCAAGGTGCGTAAGACATCGAGGGCTGGATTGAACAATATAACCGTGTCGCCCGCCACAGTGGATAGATGGACAACCAGCTCCTGCAGAACCTATACTTCTCGTGGAAGAAACTGCGAGGCACTGGTTTGAGAACCACGAATCCTCCTTAACGTCATGGGAAGTTTGCAAGATCGAGCTGAAGTGCACGTTCATCAGTCAACATTGACGAGAGAGAGCCGAATTCCTGATTCTGTCCAGGACACAGCCCCAACGAGAGCGTCACCACCTTCGTGGAGGATGTTTTGCTTCTGATCGAGCACCCACGCCAACCCTGATGCTACAGAAGACAAGAAGCTAAGAATCCCATGTCCCTCATGTGAGGGACAGCACCTTCAGCAGCCTTGTCCGCAACCCCGCGACAACAGTCGAAGGGTTCATATAAATGAGGTTTCTAACATTGAATGTACACTGCAGGCCCGAGCCTGTCCCTATCAACAACTCCCCTGCGTCTCGACACTCGAGTTGTCCAGCTGCAACTTCGACGCCAGGCATCCGTGACATCATCCACAACGGTGTCCGGGAGGAGATAAGGAAGCTAGTTCCTGCCATCAGTTGCCCGGGTTTTATTTTGATCGCCGAGATTGTTTCAGAAGCAGTTTGACAGGCATTTTAACTGGAGACTTCTTTGAGTGAAACGGCATCTGACGAACTGAGGGCGACTTATGCCACAAAGTCACAACGACCACCACCGGCTACCTGTTACTATTGAATGCCGATTCAACGAGGCACCCCAACGCCGAAGCATTCCCGACATCGGGAAGAACCAGTGTAGGTCCGCGCTAAACAAAGTACACCGAGGAAAACGGAGGTATTGCGAATGGCCGACCGAAAACCACTCTGCTACCACTGCATGAGGCCGACCATGTCTACTGGAGGTGCCCGTACCAATGAATTGGCTTGCAAAGGTTCGTGCCGAATGCCCCTCGACCACGTCTCGACGAGCGTCCGCGGAAGATTGAGGATTATCTTCGGCGGTCTTTGTCCCTGGTGTCGGTATTACCCCGAAGCTCGTGATCTACTTCATCTGGACGGGAGGTAAGCACGACAAAGCAGGTGAGCGGCAATGCAAGGAGAGTTAATCTGGTGTCGGTTGTCGTCCAAGGACAATACCTAATAATTTGCTGACACTAATTTTCTGTGTCCACGCCACGAAGCACACGATTTCCAACTTTGAGGGAGAATGCCGCTCAGTGACTTAAAGAAATAAAATGGTTGGTTGCTCTCAAAAGTGGACTGCAAGCATCACAAGACTTCACTTTGCCACATGAGACTTACACAAGTTGCAGTGGTCGTGGGATGCAGAATAAATCTGCATTACGAAATGGAAGTGAAGTGGCTTGGATAGCAAACAAACATTGTTGCCACTATCAAGTCAGCGGTACAGCAAAAGGCACAGCCACATAACCAATGCATGCCCGAGCTGGCTGCATTGATGCAGAAAACTACCAGGAAAATTTTGCGGATTAGAAGCCAGCCCTGCAGCTTCAGTGCATCAGATGTCAGTGGCCGCACATGACGTATGATTACAAGACGGCATCAGTCGGTCAAAGTTGCTACTCGACCAAACTGAACACCGACGTGCCAGGAGCGTCATCCCACAACAAGGTCCCCAGGTATTACGACTCAACGCCTGACAGGAGACTGTCGCAGAAAGAACTCGTTCTGGAACCACTAACTAAGAATCAATAATTATGTAATCCAGTGGAAATAAACATATTTGATACACTAACCAGATAAACATATTTCCGCTTGCCTTTACACCTCGAGAGTTTATACACCAAGAATTGTGTTCACCGCACGCGCAGGTCCTTTTGAGGGCACTCGCATCTCTGACCCTTCAATAATAATTAATGGGACATACCAGGCTGGCAGACTTGTTGCATTGGGCTGCACTCATTCCACTTCTCCTGAACATGTGGCACATCCGAAAACCAACTCCAGTGATGTGAAAATGTTATTTATTAATGTATTCCCTCCAGGGGCCTTCGTAGGCATTGCAGAGAGAATACTTCAAACTACACACATTATAATAACATTAAAGCACACTGATGTAACTTCTTAATTGCAAAAACAAACACACCTCTGAGCATATACTTTAATGATATGTGTTGATGCATTGTTATAGCAGGACACTTTCTATATGTATGACACAATAGACCCTTTGCAGAACCCCATCAAGCAACACAACTGTTACCATTTTTTTCGGCGTAGAGCACACAAATGGGCCCCAGTTCATGTCGAATGCTAATGCAGCATTCGAGTCCAATAGGTGCCGAGCATAGTTGACAGTGATGGCGGAGATAACATTCTTGTCGAACAAATGACCAAAGTATGAAAGCCTGGGGTAATTAGAGTAGTAGCTACTGTAATTCGTTTCATCCCAATTTGGCAAAGGCTACACTATCGGTGAGCCAATATGCATGTTTGAGAGAGGCACATGACAACATGTCATTCAGAGTGCTCGTCTGCACAGATTTGTCACACAGCTTCGCTCTGTCTCTCTGATTGGTTCGAGGGGGCTGTGGTGGTTGCCCTTTTCCAGGTTACAATGATACGAAGTATAGGCAACCCACACTTTTTAAAAAGGTCTATTGAAGAGACCGAAAGGGATGGTCAACATTTTTCAACAAGACTGCTTTTCAGGCGAGGGATGAACACAAATATGAATCATCTTACCAGGTAATTAGAACAAGTAAATATTTGACCGACTAATATAATGCACTCTTGACGAAAAAAAAAGTATTGCTGCAATAAATCCTACGAAAGAAAAAAAGCTGCAGTTAATCTATGCATACACCAAAACAGTTGTTCTTATTGCAAGTCAAATAGCTTTGAAGCAGGTGCCTGCAACGATTTATTCATCCCCACACTCAATAAAACGTCATCCTCGTAGCTGAAAATAAGTGTGCACTTCGCACTCACCAAAAAAGGAAGAAAAGCGATCGAATGTAGAATCGTCGATTAGCACAAAAGGGTTAAATATCGCAGGAGCTTCCTCGCTAAAAGTTTTCTATGGTTATTCGGTGACGCAGGGCTGAAACAACTTCTCTTAGGTCCTAACGCGACGTATACCTTTCGCATCGATTCTCAGACATTCCAACGTTCAAACAAAGCTAAGAGAATGCGAAAATTGTATGCTAAATCCACTCAAAGTTTTATCGATCCTCGAACAGATCCCGAATCCAAGCACCGGTACGGCGATACGGCTGATGCTGTCTCACAGGTGTTAATATCCAGATGATCCAGAGCGATCTTGTGCAAAAACGGTACAAAGTCTCATTCCTTCATATTTTCACATTATACCTGCGTCAGCGAGCACGAAAAAGCACGAAATCGTCGGAAAGCAGCTGCACATCACGGCTGCCGCGCACCGAACAAACTCGCATCCGCCAGCTCTGGGCGCTGCCATCTTACCTGTGACGTCACGGCTCTTGGGAGGTCACGTGACGAGTGGTCACATTTGCGTAAAACATGGCGGCAACTGGGGGGGTGCCACTTCCGAACTTCCGGTTTATCACTCTAAGCCCCTCTACCTCATTGGACGCAGCACACCGGCTCAACAACACGTAAACATTTAATGACCGCTATCGCCTGCGCCGCGATCCCAACAGCCCCCGCGCATCCGCTGCGAGGACCTTTTATCTGCGGCGGAGCGCCGCTCGCGTGGCCAGTTGCCCTTGGCCCCTTCGTGGTCATGAATGACCACTCATGACTGTAGGAGGGGCAGCCTGGGCCAACCGCTTGGAATCGCCAGGTTGCCCACACATCTCCCCCCTTTCAAAAACAAAAACAGAGGGCGTCTTAGATGGTCCTGGGGGGGGGGGGGGGGGGCGGGGGCCTTCCTTTGGGGTCATCAAGGGTCATCTCAGGTGAGCGAGCACGGGTCCGACGTCAGTACTTCCGGACAGTACCGATGCAGCTGGGGGGGGGGGGGGTCTGATGGTGGGAGTTGCGTCGCCGCTGTCTGGCACGAGGAACTAGAAATTGAAAACAACATGAGGCCACGGCGCGGTAGGAATAGGTGGCCGCGCACACGAAAGATGCCTGCCCAACGTTGGGCGCTCGCCAGGTTGCCCACAAAGTCCCGCGCCCGAGAACGCATGCGCATCATGTTGTTCGCGCTGCGCGCGCGCTTCGGAGAAAGAGGATCACCTCGCTCGCGCACCGAGACACTGGTAACACTGGTTTCGCAGAGACACCACAGGAGACTTACTCGACTGGCACTCAGGAAGTCCACGGCGATAGATGGCGCCAGCCACCGGTCCTAATACTAAGAGGAAACCCCGAGGCTGCGGCGTATCCAATCGGTCGAACTACGCTAAACCTGTTATTTCCGAGAGGATCATATTTTCTTGGATTGAGATATATTCCTTGCATAAATGATTTGCCGATTTCTTGACGTTGAATTGTGCCAAGCTTTTCCTGTATAAAGGATAATGCATGTTGAAGTGGATGCTTCGCCTTCACCTGCCTTGTCAGCACGAAAAAAAAATAGTAACGCGACCCAAGAATAGGAAAACAAAAGCAGACGTCCATACTATTCACTGTGGCATTCGAGTGCAGTTCAGGCCAGTTACGTGTCTCGGGAACGGGCTGTGGCTCACTGCGTTTGTCAATAATCAGAAGAAATTATAGCTACCGAAAATAGGTCGCTTCCCCAAGATCAACATAGACTGAACTAGCAAAATATTATTAGCAATAAACTTTGACACCGTGCGGCTTTACTTGTATACATGTGCGCGATAACTTTTCTTCCAAGTTCTATAATACACGCTTTGCGCTTTGTTGTGAACAAACTTTATATATATATATATATAAAAAAAAACTTAGATGGGCTATGTAAAAAGATTGTTTTCTCTACAATACTGCGCATAGTCGATTCCTGGAGCCCTTGACTTGCGAAGGTAGCCTTGAAGCCGGAGTTAGACTTCTCTTACATCATACAAAGGACAAGGTGTTCGGTACAGACATAGAACAGATTTATCCGCACACGACGTCACAAGTATGCTCAAAGCACGTTTGCTTCATACATATCCTTTAAACATGTCTAAAGACAAGTTTTGTATCCCCAATGTGACCGCACTTTAGACATTATGCCTCTGACGGTGCCTGCAGACTGTCTTTTGTATCAATGTTAGCGGTAAAATAGCCTCTTTAGTATTTTTTTTAATATTGTTTTCTAAAAGCGCGTAATCAAGCGAAGATAAAAAAAACCATAACAGGTAACCGGAAGTAGCGGTCACGTCATCCGGTGCCACTTATATACGCCTCCAATGTTCATCGCAGTAGGCACTATAGGGACGGCAATGCCGTGCGGTGCAATAGGTTTGCCACGCTCGTCACCGCCGCGACTGTGCACCAACCCGAAGCCGCGTAACCGAGCCCAAGTCACCATCACGTAACCACCGCGATCTCATTGAACGTGGGACAATAACAAAATGCTTAGAATTCTCCGCGCCCTGCGTCTCTTCAACTATTAGCTACTACAGTTTGTGTGAAATATTCGACTGTCACTCTGGCAGGAGTGATATCCGTGACTGGTACAGCCTCGTGGTCTCCACAACTATGTCAGCAAGATTAGCGAAAAAAAGATAAAAGACGTGTACAATTCCTTGTAATGCAGAATTAGAGCGCAGCTTTTGAGGAGGAGGGGAGGGTGCGAAGGGGAGGGTACACTCTTAAAAAGAAGAGTCACTATGACTCTCTTTGGGGGTATTTGCGCGCTAAAGATTTGACTCCTCTACGACTACAGTTTGTAGAGTCACTTGACTCTTACTTAAATAAGAGTCCCGCGACTCTCATCACACTGGAGTCATGGTAGTGTATGGGCGACTCTAGGTGACGTAGTCAACTGCGACTCTTTAGGGACTCTTATCCAACAGAGAAAAAGAGTCACAGGACTCCCTCCTGGTAATCCCCGTGACTCGGTAACAAGAGTTCTGAGGACCCTCCTTTTATGAAGAGTCCCCCGACTCCTATTGCAAGAGTCATAGGAGTGTATGAGCGACTCTCCAAAAAACAGTCATTGCTGACTTTTACTTTGCCTGGAGTATAACAGCCCTAGTCAAGTGTCAGTTTGTTGAACAATGGGAGTCATTGTGATCGTTAGGAGACTTCTTGCCGCCTGCGAGGTTCAACTTGAATTTCCCTAAAAAAGTAACATCAGCTGTGTGAAAGTATAAAACTTGAAATGGAAACTTCAATTCCACCTAAAAGAAGCGGTAACATCAATTGTCTGCAAGTGTAAACGTCGAAATGCAGAACTAATATCTTCTAATTTCCTCTAATGAAACATGGAAAAAACGAATGATGATGGTCTTAACGACCATCATCATGAACTTAATGCTTCTCTAAAATTTATCATGAAACACAACAGAAGCTTTGAGGACAGCATTATTTTGTTACATTGGAATTTGCACGCAACAAAAAAAAGTAAAAGATTTTTTTTTAAATCGGCAGCTTAACTTTCTATTAGGTTGATTACACTTATCATTTACAATAGGTTGTATATCTTTTTTATCACATGTCTGGACTATTGACAAGAGCTGGTGTGAACCAGCATGTTCTGTTGCTTCATGCTTGCTTTGTGTGTGGACAAGTGGGTGGCAATAAATTGCAGAAATCTTCAAATTTAACAATAAAGATAGCTGTTTCGTCTCAGCTCATATCACTGCCATTTGTGCACATGCAACTTCATGAGCCCTGCCATGCAGGTACTGCAAAACAAACCACAAGTATTTAAAACAATTACGTCATTAGAAACTAATGTTATACATATTGGCTCAAAAGTCTGCTTCGGCTTATCACATGTGTTTTATCACAATAACGAAACAAATAACATCATGAGAAATAATACTAATATACAAAACTGGTTCAATTATTAGACAAGAATGAAAATAAATTACAATGACATGTTCTGTGAAGGATTGCTTTGCCTGCTTAGTGTTGCAGGATTAAATTAGAATAAAAATATATTACAATAAGTTTCCTAAAGGTTTGGTTTGCCTACTTGCTGTTTTTTCAACGCTTTGTTTGGATCCTCAGATCAACAGATGCACAAAAAAAAAAAAATCTAAACGAAGTTTGGGTTGTATTAGAGCTGGAATATTCACCAAATACACATGGAAAAAATTAAAACCGTAACCGTCATTGGTAATTCTTTTTCCCTGTTCTAGGAATGTGCTCCGAGTGCTGTTGCAACTTTCACAGCTCTTGTCGAACTCTTTGTATTTTATCACCCATGAGGTGCTCGAGCACAAAAAGTGTGCTTCGTCGATTCCCCCCCCCCCCCCCCCCCCCCCCGTATTGACCTTTCTACGCTCAGTGCCTGGCTAATACCCAAGAGATTCCTGCTGAAAATTCGAGGACGTCAATTCATAGGTCCTCGCAGACAACGCACATGCTGCCAGATGTCCATGGGTGCTTTGCAGTGAAAATAAACGTCGGGTTCCCGAAAGTCTTTACTGGGTCGTGGGGAAAAAAAGCCAATGATAATAAATAAGTTCTGGAAGTAAGACGAAGTTGTAGGTGAGCAAAGTAAATTTGTCGAGGACATGTTAAGTGCCAACAGTGTCATAGAGGGAAAGTCCATACAGCAGAGTGAAGGCAAGTGAGCAGACACCCGTTGCTGCCTTTCTATATTTCGCTTACCCCAATTCTCACTTGATTGTGAAGTGTTTCGTACAGTGGAAACAGTGGATTAGGGTGTCTACCGAATTACTGATTTAAAATTCACTGACTTTTCTAGAATTTCCCATGACTATTTTGATAAAAACTTCCTGACCACTTCTGGGTCGAAGGATTATAATTCGGATACGTTATTCCCCATAGTCGTGCCAATGCGCAACCTTCAAGCTTTGTTCCGCATCGCCGTTCCACTTTCAGTGGTAATTTTCCCTGATGAAGCCAACTTTTTGACGATTTCCCTGAGAATTTGAGGTTGTTAGACACCCTGATGATGTATTAGGTTACAGATGGACACCACAAAAATGCAGACAATTGCATTCAAAAGTATTTTAGCCATCAGGAGGAACCTAAAATATTCCCATGGAGAGAGATAGAGAGTGGAGGGCGGGGAGAGGCTGCTGATGCCATTGTCTACTTTTTCTTTTAAAATACTATCAATTTAAGGCTCAAAGGGAACGTAAGTAATAAATCAGTAAGTGCACTGAGAGCACTTGAAGCACAAGGGGCACGGTGCTTACTGAGGAAAGAGGGGAGGATACTAAGTCTAGCTTTACTTGTTCTGCAGCACCCTGCATAAGCTAGGTGCAAGGCGAGACTAGGGCTTATCTACTGAGAGTGTCTAATACAGTCAAAGAAAGCATTATAAAATTCTTTGCTGGGCAATCTGCTTCGTGGCAGCAATGAAAAAAGAGTACATTAAGACAGGGACAAGGAAGGAAGGGAAGACGTTTTTTTCTCAATAAACTAGTTGGTAGTGAGCACTTGTTTCTTCCGTTCTCGCCCCTGTACTATCGTGCTCCCTTTTTAGTTGTAACGAAAGCAAGCCACCATGGAATTTAGAGAGGGCTAAAAGCTTGCTTTAACATCTGTGTGCATGTGAGGGAACGCTTCATGTACAAGGCCTACTACAAGGTAGTAATCATCACAATTTCACATCCGAGTAACAAAATAAGGCATCTCTGCATTACAAAGTATACAATAACTTTTCGTGTGCTGTACCGATATATGCATCGTTTGCATGCAGAAATGGCTGGACACTAAAACTAATAGTAATGTGTTTATCATCTCTGCTCAAATAAATGTTACTCAAGTTCGGCAGGAAAGAACCGCCTTCGAATATGAGCCCGAATCAAGTCTTTGGTTTGTTTTAAGTCATGGCCAAGTACTCCTAATAAAATATTGAAATAGCCAGTTGAGAAGACAGCGGATGAGACTTAATTCACATAGTCTCCAGCTTAAAAAAATGTTTACAGATTGGCATAGCGAAGACACCCTTTCAAACAGATTTATCTTAAACAACCATAGCTACATGTGATTTACCTTTAACATGAGTATTTACATCGACCGTGCAAATGGTCGATGTAACTACTTTCCTCCGCTCTTGTCCCTTCCCCTACCTTGTTTTCGTTTGCGACGATTAGCATTGATGAGAACAGCGTAGGACAGCAAACCGAGCTTGTTAGTGGTTGTCGGCACCAATTTAATCATAACAGTCTAACCCTCTTTTTTAAGAATGCAAACAAAAAGATGCTCTCCCCCTGGAAAAAAAAGGAATAAAGTGGATTAGAGTATGACCATAGCACCTCTATACTCACAAAGCCTGCCAGTTCGGCAATGGAGTCAGATTGCCTGGTCACAGATTTGGAGCATGAGGATTTGGTAGCACAGGGCATTAAAGAGCCATTCCTCGGGGAACCTGGACGTCAGCACACAGCTTTTGCAGTGGCGAGGACCCGAAACATACTTCTTTCGTGTTTCGCGTCCGCTACGGGGAGACTCTTCTCCGTTGTATGCCACTCCACCTTTTCCATTTCGGCGACTGCTTCTCGTGGCAATCTGCCAGGTTTTGTTGGTATAAAGGAGGATATGGTACGACATATGCTGGTGCTCTGTAGCGGGTCACCATCCTACTGTGTAATCTTCGGGCAGCCCCTTTGTCCAGCAAACTCTAAGAATGTGGAGGCTATCTATCCAACCTGTGACATTATCTGCACCTCGTAAATTTCAGTGCTGCATTGGATTGTTTACAGCAAGGCATGCAAGCGAGTCATGTTTTTTTTTTATCCGCAAAACTTTCAAACGGCGTAATTGTTTACCTTGGCAAAAACTGCACGGTTCGGGGCACAGTCACGCAGGCGACAAGGCGTTGACACCAAGAGGTCCCGTTCCCTTGCCCTCGCTGGCTCTTGTGGTACCCTAGTCTCCGTCGACTGAAAGGCAAATCCCTTCAGTGTCGTGCATACTTGAGCCTCCACTGAAGCAAAAATGATTCCATATGAACCTACTTGCCATTAAAGACCAAAGTTCACTTTTCACTCTTATTTTATACCCATAAAATAGTGTGGTTTGTTAACAGGGACACCACCGTTAACTAGAAAACTCATTCGTAATGCAAGTCCTCCGTAGTAATGAATCATTTTCAAGGTCTAATTAAACAACAAGCATGGGCACTAAAGACACGCTCCTACATGGGTGAGTATCAGTGAACCCGATTCGGCTAACATTTGCAAGGCCTAGCTTGACAACATAATAAATGACATTGTTTCGGGTCACAATATTGTTTTTAGATGCCTTGGCATTAGTTCTGACCTTGCACTGGTTTTGAGCGCACCAATATAATGTTTGCGAAGTTGCCATGGGAACCACGAAGTTCTTTCAAAACTAAATTGTAAGCTTTAAAATAAAATAACGAAAAAAGTTGTACCGATGCACGAATATAATTACCATTGTCTATGCCCGTACCTGCTGGCCACCTGTTTCCAGAAAAATCAACAAATACCAAAGTAATGCACGAATTATATGACGACAACCTGATGAACAGCGTATTAAATGCCAAGAACGCATGAACTGTGAAGTTTTCCGTTCACTGCATGGTTCTCTAAAGGCCTGTTCACGCTTTTGCGACCTCTTAAAACTGGGTTCCTTAAAACCTCTTTCAACCAGAGGACACACTGGCGCCATCTATTGGGTAGCAGTGTAAACTTGGCATTCCGGCATATTTACTATTTCTCTTGCGCGTTATCCCTTCTTTCTTGGCTCGAAACACTTTTGTCAACGTTATAAACAAGCCTTTCTTATAGGTATTACGCACGTTTGACCTCGGAAATCCCGCGAAATCTTCGCTCTTGTAAAATGCAGTTCCAGGGTCACCGCATAGATGGCGCCAGAATGCCAATGTGTTCCCTCGTCCTAAACACTTTTAAGAAGATTTAACAGATCTCGTCTCTCTCGGTCGTACCTAGTTGCAAGAGTGTGAACAGGCCTTAAGACTAGGGCTTTTGCCAACTGTGTTAATTTTCTTTGAATCTTGGAAAGTGCTTCCAAGATAGCAGTGCCCATGCATCCTCTTGAAGTTGCTGGTGCATCCTTGGTACACCCTCGGAAGCTTCTGCCGTTGACTTTGGAAACCTGCGGACGCACAGATACTGCGGTTCCATCCTTCGACCTGCCATGCCCTTCTGGACGCGCAGTGGTCTCACGACGTCTCTGGGTCCTAAGCGCACAGTGTCGTCGTCCCTGTATGCACGACACATATTTGTTATATCTTTGTTTGATTATTTTTAAATCACGCTATTTTGTTTATTTTTGTTTTAAATGATTCTATATTCATGTAAACTTCGACTTAGCTGGTCTTGACATGTGTAGTTTCAAAAAAATAAGAAACAAAAATTTTGGTTTCTTTCTACTTATACACCAACTCATGTTTACGAACAAACCGGAGCGCCTCTAGCGAACGCCACCGGCGCCGCGCAAGCGCGGTGGATGGTGGGCAAGAAGCCCGCCGTCGCCCATAAACAAACCATTGAATTGCGTTGTTGTCGGTGTCGGTGGGAGTCTCCGTGCTCGTTTTCACGTTGGAATTGTTGATTCTACGTTCTCCTAACAATGTCTGACTACTTGAACGGCTTCAGCAAAACTAACGAGGCAAAACTTTGCGTGAATAATGTGACGTGCGGCGATTCATTTCACGTGGACGCCGCAGAATAGGCGCTAAAGCCTGACTCCCACGATGAGATTCTGCTCGCTGTTTTCAGACGCGACGTTGATTGGACTGCAAAAGCGTGGACCGTAGCTGAGATGGTAGACGTCGATACTGAAAACCGCAAGTAGAATCGGGCATTACAAGTTGGTGATGGCCACTGGTAGCAATATGATCAACATCTTCTTGTATCTGTTTACACTTAGTTTACTTACCCCAACCAACCTTCAAAAGTGTTTTGAGGCCTGCACTTAGTTCTTATCGCAATTATTGGGTCAACGTTTGGTTTACGGGCCGCTGTCGTTTGAACGAGCTGACGACAAAAAGCAGCCAATTTTGAAAGAGCAGACGACAGTTCGAACGCATGCGTAATGGGGTACGGGCAAGAAGCACCGCCGTCCCGCGCCAACAAACCACTCGAATGTCACGTTGTCGGTGTCTGTGTGAATCTGCATACTCTTTTTCGCGTTGGAATTGTCGATTCTACGTCCTCATCGCAATGTCTTACCACTTTAATCGCCTAAGCGAAATTATCAAGGTTCCTTACGCCGCTACACATCGCGTAAATAATTTGACGTGCGGCGATTCATTCGCATGAACGCCGCAGAATGGACGCCAAAACCATGATGAGATTCTTCTAGCTATTTTCGGTAGCGACGTCGCTCGTGTTGCAAAAGTGTAGAAGGTAGCGGCGATGATCGACGTCGATACTGAAAATCGGAAGCGGGAACAGACCAAGCGTAACAAGTCGGTGATGGCCACCGGTACCAATGATCAACATCTTGTATCTACTGTTTACACCGAGCCTTCTTAAGTTTTTTGAGGCCTGCAATTACTTATTGCAATCACCGGGTCAATGTTTGGTCTACGGGCCGCTTTTGTTTGAACGAGCAGACGACAAAAAGCAGACGTTTGAAAGAGCGAACGAAACTTCGAACGATCAGACGGCCGCGTGAATTTGAAGACGCACTGAACCCGTGGGTGTTTTGGACAACTTGGCGATTTTCTCTCGTTTATGTTGGAACAAAGCAAATACATCTGGCGACCACAAAGTGTTGCCCGCACACGCAATCGTAGTTTGACAGCGTCTGGTTTGCCCTTTTCACGGCTACTATTCACGTTCTCGGACGAACGGAGGGGGCAAAAACACATGAAAACTGATCTTCAAACATTTCCAGACTCTATTGGTACAGTCACCGTCGCAGCATTTTGTAAAGAAGGCAGGTTTTTTGTCTCGTTTTTTCCAAAGGAACACAGGAATGCATGTCTTGCACGGCGACTTCTGCCCACCGCCCCAGACCGGAAGTGCGTCCGGCCCGCCGCCACCGCGGCGTGAGGTAGGAGTGTTGAGTTCGTGTATATCAAACAAAATATTGCAATAGCAAGCGGGCTTGCCGAGGTACTTGCATGCCTCCTGTACTTGTTACTTCTTCTTGGACCAGGCGTGGGGTGGTTAACACGCTCTCACCTTAAAAGAAAAAAAATCTCGGCTCCTTTGGTTGTCCCATAGCGCTAGACGTCTGTGTAACACCACTTTGCTAACTCCGCCTTGTTACAAAGCGTTGAAAGAGACCAACAAAACTCCAAACACTCCACGTTAAAAAAAATATCTAGCCGTGTTTGCTAAAAGTGCAAGCTAAATGCTTTGGACCACGCGTCAGAGGCTGCTCCAGTCAGGGCTACCCGCTTGAGCTTGCACAGCTTTCGCAGTTAGTTCATGCTGAGCCGAGACGAGGTATAGTGCCATTTGCACACTCAGCATAGCAAAACCCACCACGTGTCGGCTGCGAGCAGCCTGATGATGATACCCAAAAGTTATTTCGCGTATGATCTAAAAAAAAATATATATATATAATGCACGATGCTGAACCTGCCAATAGCTGCATAGTTTAGAGCCGGGAAGTTGGACATGCAGCAACGCACGCACCTGCAATTGCATCCACTTTGGCAGGTGAAATGGGCTTCCTTCTCACGGCGCCATACTTTGACATGCCTGGAAGGTTGGCCTTTGACACTCCTATTGACCAGGTCCTCGCCCTTGTAGAGGCACCGGGCCAACAGGATCAGAAGCGAGAGTCGAACTTGGCCTTACCTATGGCCCAGTCAAATTTTGCTTCTGGTAGGGAAACCCCGCCTCCGAGGTAACGCCTGCAAGTGTAAACATAATCTTAAATAAACAGGCGCTCAATCAAGTTTTGTACAGATATAGTGCCTGGACGTAATCCCCACTGGTGCAGTTGCCATTCTGTTCCTCCCATGCATTAAAGGGGCCCTGCAATAATATTTAAGTGTCTACCTTTTTTGCGGTTTCAACGTCTCTTGGGGTTTGGGCAAGCCAGCGGGCACAGAGAGAGTGACTAAATATCAGTGCATCGCATTTTAACCGGACGACGTGGAAACCTCCTCCACCGACGAGGGCGACCCGTGTTACCGAAAGCGCGCGAAATGTGACGTCTTTGGTCCTGGGCTTCCTACTAGTCAGAGCCGCTAAAAGCTTCTTTTTAGTCGAAATACAAAAAATAAGTGGCGCGAACCGTTTCAATTATTTATACAAGTAGTTTTTGGTTAGTATTTTAGATCAGAAAAGAAACAAATGCAGTTTATAAAGTACGGAAACAAGAAATGAGCCGTCAACATACCCGCCACCAAGCGGTGAAAAAGGCGGCGCATACTAGAAAGGGATAGTGGGACCAGGCGCCGACACGGAGAGGTCCCGGATGTACGCGGTGGCGCTGCGGTCCTTTACGAACTGGAGGATCCGACCGGCTCCAAGCGTTCCGAAGGCCTTCAGCGAGCAGCTGTGTCTTGCGTTTTGGCCGTTTCGCGGTACGGCAGCGCGAAGTGGCTCCCATTCTGAACTGATCTTAACCCTGTGTTTACAGTCGTTTCTGGCCAATGAAGTGTCATGCTGAATTAGTGTTTAATCGCGCAGCAAATGCAATGAGAGCCGCTTTGGCTGCCCGCTGTATAACAGCCTATCCAGAACACGCTTTAGTGGCGCCCTCTCGCACCGTCGACACGGAGTGCGGCAGCCGTGGGCGCTCGCTGTGCTCACTATCCCTCCTCTAGTTCACGGCCACTCAAGCAACCAAGGACGTCATGAGGGGGGATATTTTTTGCTTGTTTTTTGAAATATTAATTTGTCTATAACTTTTAAAATAAAGCGAAATTCGAAAAAAAGAATTTCATTAGGTTACTACGGTCAGTGCGCCCAGGTTTGGTGCAAATTAAAAACCAGTAAAAAAGTGCTTGCAGGGCCCCTTTAAGAGTTGTCCCAAGGAAGCAACAATGATGTTACGAATCGGAAAGTGTCATGCTGTCGAAAGTATGCAGTTGGTCTTCAAACCTCTGGTGAATAAGAGAAGCAGGCACAAGTGCCGCGGTCGTCATGTCGTGCCAACTTGGGACTGTGAAGTGACAGTCGAAGAACCGAAAAGAATGGTGGGGCAAACACACCGGATGGCTAACCCCACCTAAAACCCCTGGATGAGTTTGTGCTAGTTTCGTAAATGGCATCAAAGCACCTGAGCAGGAGGCCAGTGCAGCACTTGGAAGCAAATGGCAGTGTAGCCCTGAAATGAGAGGTACTTGGAAGTGAGTGGCAGCACAGCACTCACTCGTGACACGCGTTTCTTGCTTTCAGACAATTAAGGCTGGACCGCATATAAGCAATTCAGCGAGCAACGAGACGAGCATCGGTGACAGCGACGGAGATTTCTCACTCTCGCTTGTAATGCTGCTCGGTTCTTGAATTACTAGAAAACGTCGCTCATCGCATTGATCGCTTGCTCCTGTCGCTTTCATGAAGTGTGCCTCGTCGTGCGGCTGAGCGATAGCAAAAAGGGTCGCCATCGCTTGTCTCGATGCTCCCTTCATGGTTGTCGGCGCTTGCAAAATCTGAAGTGTGAATTTTATGCAGCGCTTTGTCCATGCCGGCTCTCAGACCGCTGGCAGAACTTTGGGTTTCAGTGAAATACGACCACATGATTTCGCACTTTGCTGATGCACTGAGGAGGAAAGCTGAGGAGGAAGTTGTTGAAAAGTCAGTTCATGATCTCTTCAAGAAAGTTGTTCGAGAATTTTCGTTTTCTGGTTTTTTAGGCTGTCTACAGTGCCGTCCGACGGCACTCCACCCGCGCCTACAAGAGCCGTCCGAAAGAAAGTCCAACAGCACACGTATCCCTGGGGAGCTCGTTAACCAGCCCCCCGCCTGCATTCATGCCGCCTCGCGGCGACAGTATGCTAATTACAACACTATTAACCTACTTGGCCCCGCTGCACATGCCGCTTCGCAGCGTCCAGTCCCTCTGTCCCATACCAAGCTCCGCTGTCCCCCATGTATCTCCGGAAAGGGATGCCCACGCCATTTTGTTAAAGGGATGCTGAACCAAAATCTGGATTCCCCAAAACACGCGGCAAAACTGTGCAACGGGATGCTACAAACACCAAAACATCACTCATACAGCGATATCTCGAACGGATGACCTTATTTTTCAAAAAAAGAGGCGCATTTGGCAGGAATGTTGACGTCATGTTTCTCCGAGAAGGAAAGGGAACGGCCTCGCGTCTTCTCCGCCTCGCGGCCTTGAGGGAGCGAAGCGAAGAGAGGAGGAATCTCGGTATCTTCACGTCACGCGCCTCGCCCGGCCTGGTTCAATCTCGACTTCTCTTTCCAAAAATACGGCCGTCCATTTGAGATGTAGGTGGGGATTTTAGCGTCCCCGTCTATATCTCCAGCATTTTTTTTTTTAAATCCAAATTTCGGTTCACCATCCCTTTAAGCAAAGTTTCATCGACAACATCAGTTTTTTTTTCCAGTGTAATGGTAAAAAAGAAATGTCGTAAATATTGCCAAATGCCTCGACGAAACAAAGTGTTCGAGAAAAAGATTTAAAAAAGTAAGCCCACACCGTGGATCGAACCCGGGTCGGCCGCCTATGAGGCGAACTACGCTACAATTTCCACTAATCTACGCTACAACTTCGAAAAACTCGTTTTGACAATTCGATTTACACAAGAAATTCGGATGGCCGTTGAAGGCGTGAGTAGAGTGCCATTGCAAGGCACGTGAACGTTCTGCAAGAGTGCCGTCGGACTGTACTCGACACTACATTATATATACATATTTTTTTTAGTAAAGCTATACGTACTCCGGAGTGCACTTCGGACGGAAATGGCTATACGCACTCCGCTAAACTCTATAAAACAAATGGTCCCAACGAGTTTTCTGAGCGATGGCATAGCATGGGGGTTAAGGTGTCCGCTTGAAGTTTATACGCAAGTGGACGCACGTTCGATCCGCGGTGGGCCTACTTTTCGGTTTCTTTTTTTCTTGAAAATTTTGTTTTGTCGAGGGATTTGGCGATATTTACGACATTTCTTTTTTGCGATGAATACTAAAAAAACCGAATGTTGTCGACGAAACTTCGCAGAACTAAATGGTATGGGACTCCCTTTCCGGAGGTGCGATCTTGGACCGCAGGACTTGGGTTGCCGGCTGGACGCCGCGAAGCGGCGTGTACTGGTTAAGTTTTGTAATTAGCAGCCGCATACTGCCGCCGCGAAGCGGCGTGAGCGCAGGCAGGGGGCTGTGTGAACGAGCTCCCCAGTGATACACGCGTTGTTCGAAAAGGGTGGCCCGAGCGGCATGAGCTCTCCACGGAGTGCGTATAGCCATTTCCGTCTGAAGTGCACTGCGGAGTGCGTATAGCTTTCTTCTTTCTTTTTTTTTGTAACTACTCAATGAGCGTTTTTTCCCACAACCTTCACAATAAACCACAGCCAGAGGCCTAGCAAATAAGTGCAACATATACAGCTTTTTATATAAAAAGTCCGTGCCCTAGTCAAAAAAGAACTCTTAATACTCTTCGCAAGCATCGAACTTGAATTCGAACACTAGCAGTGAAAGCAAACTGGGTACAATTACTAGCGCTAGCACGTAATGGGCACCTTTAGAGTCATACGTTCCGCGAAACACACCGCCTAGTTACGTGGTACCAAGCCGCCACCCGATTTGTAGAACTCGTCTTGTCCACCAATCGACGAGATCAAGCTCCCCGATACACTTACGAAGTCCCCCCCCCCCCCCCCCCCCCCCAACGGCTTCGGTGGGACCTTCGCCTCTGTGTGCGTTTCCGCAATCTGACTGCTCGCTCAGTGACAGGTCGGTTTCGGGACTTCCTTGGGAAAAGCTCTAAGGTTATCCAATGCGCAGAGCACGTGTGCGACAAGGAGCCGCACACGTTCGCCTTCACACTTCCTGCACACACACACAAGGACACGTGACAAACGCTCCGAAAAGAAAGCACTGAAAAAGTAAAACGTATGGACGAGTACTCACCAAGTAGACTCAAACCCACAGCTGGTTCCATGGGCACGCCGGCACTTGGGACACATTTTGTTTTCCTAAGAACGTTCTTGAATATTTTTTAGAAAGCCTAAAGGCCTCCTTCTCTAGATGTTTTCTCCTTCCCTGGATCTTTTACACCAATCTTCCAATCTCCTCTTAGTTACCGCAATTCTTTCCATTCGTCCATCCGTGTCCGGAATACCCAGTGCCCCCTCCAAATCCGTAGTCATCCCCCCCAAGAGGGTGGGACGAAGCCCACCCTCTTCAACGTAGAATCCCACCGCTGCCACCAATTGTGAAGACTCTGGTTAGGAGCTGCACACAGACCGTCGTCGGGGCCCTACGTTGAGGAGAGAAGCGCTAGCTCCGGCACATATAACTTTATCTAAACTCGGCTTGAGTTCGCGACACAGACAACTGCTACAACGTTCTCCGTCTGAAGGCTTGCGATGGCTAACCGCCCTTTTTCGCTGTCCTTCCTCTTTGTCCTCTTTTCTTCCCATAGCCGCGAGGCGAGGATTCTTCGTAATCTGGCGCGAACGCCACCAATGGGACACCCACCCACACACACGGGCCCGCACGCACAGCACCGAATGAGTCGGTAGTACACTCCGTCATAATCCCCCCCCAAGAGGGTGGGACCAAGCCCCGTGCACCTTAATATTACATGTTCTATAGTTTCCCTTTCGCGGTTGCATACGTCGCACAGAGTGTCTACTTCCTGGAATTTAGCCCTATGCGCTTACGTTCGTAGCACCCCCGTTCTAGCTTCAAACAACAAAGAGCTCCCCACTGAATAATCATACAGCTGTTCCTTCTTTATTTCTTGTTTTTTTGCCCCGTATATTGTTAAAGCTGATTTCCCCTGCATTCTCTCTTCCCACAATTTCCTCTCTGTTTCCTTTACTCTCTTTTCTATTGATATGCTCTGATCGGCTCCATCTCGTTGAATGTATTTAAATCTCAGCATGCGGGTTCGGTTTGTCCATTTCGTGTTTAGACTTTTCATGTATAGATACTTGTACACCTTCGCTGCCTACCGTGTATCCTCAATTTCAGCTAGTCTCCGTTCAAATTTTACTTTACTGATCGCTTCTCTACTCCCGAAAGTTGCCCAACCCATATCCTTCTGTACTTCCTCATTTGGTGTATTCCAATGTGCCCCCAGTGCCAACCTACCCACATTCCTTTGCTGTATTCTTAAACCTGCCTGAATCTCTGACCTCATACACAATACCGCATTCCCAAATGACAGTCTTCGCACCATGACTCCCTTCCATACACCCCTAACAACTTCATATCTATTATAGTTCCATAGTGCCCTGTGTTTCATGATAACCGAATCTCGTTTCCCCTTCTTTATTGCAATATCTTCATGGTCTTTTGGATACCGTCTTCCTTCACTTAATTATACTCCCAGATATTTGTACTTTTCTACGCGTTCTATCAATGTGTCCTGTATCTCCAGGGGCTCTCCCTTCTCGTCGTTGAAAACTATTATACCAGACTTCTCCCTACTAAACTCTAGTACTAAATTGTCCCCTTCCCTGCTGCAAATGCTAATCAGTTCCTGTATTGTCTCACAACTTTCTGATATGAGTACAAAGTCGTCTGCATACGTTAACCCTGGCAATGCTTGATTTACTTTATGTCCTTCCTTCATGTAAGTAAGGTCAAAACCTAGGTTGCACCGTTCTAAACTTTTTTCCATCTCACTCAGGTATATCATAAAAGTAGCAAAATGATATACCATATATCATAGGTATATCCTATCGCTACTTTAAAAACTGCTTTCTTCTACCTATAAAACCACTTGTATAAGACCAAAAAATGCTCTGCAGTAGGGCTCTAAACACGGAGGATCAACCCCAATGGGGTGTACCTCTTGCCTTTAGCGCGCAACACCACCAACGAAGAAGATCCAACAACCAAGTATATCCTATCGCTACTTTAAAAACTGTTTTCTACTACCCCATAAACACACCCGCAACTAAACCAAATACACCGAAAATAACTTAGCTTCGCAGGAGCTCGGGAAAACACGTCCTTTTTGTCAGCTGACCAGTCTGCGACGTTCGCTGGTTCCAACCACAGGTTCCGACGACAGTGTTTACAACGAAACTCATTTGACGCAACGTGATTGTTCCTGTTTTAGTCGACATATATTAGAACTTTTAAACGTGAAAATCTTTGTTTTAAAATTTATCTAGTTTTTTGTAATTAAGTATGTTGGTTGTGTACTAAACTGAAACTTGGCCTGTCTCAGCTCCGTTGTGTAATAAACTGTAGCTTGGCCTGGCTCAGCTACGTTTTATTTCAACATGGCGGCAACAATCGTTCTCTGTGTGTGCTCTGTGTCGTGCTCAACCTATTTTCTGTGCATTGGTTGTCCTGCTATCCACCTCCTGCAATCCACATAAGCCGCAAGCATGCTGTCTAAGTATTGTGTGCCTGCCGGAAAGAATATCCAGTCTTCTCGGAAGCAAGGCTGCAACTAGGGCTGCTCGGATCGTGGCTTGGACGTCGTCGGCTCCCACGAACCGCGTCCGCGAGCCTCACGTCGTTTTCTTGGTTCCTTTGCGTTTCCGGCGATGAATCCCTCAGCCTTGGCCTCATCCTACAGGACCTAGCTGGTGAAAAACAATCTACGACAACGCGGCGTCTTTGGAATGCGATTACTACGATCAGTGGATCTTAAAACCTCAAAGGCCCCGCTTCAATTGTGAGCTCTGCGTGTGTGTGTAGGCGCTGTAAAGAGAGCTCTTCGGTGTGAACGGTCTTAACTTCACACTGTGCAAACTCTTCGAATGGTTATTCGACAGGCGGCACTGCGGGACGTGAGCCCTCGGCGTTGCTTCAACTCGCAGTGTGGTTCTCAAAATGGGCACTTATACTCCTTTTCATACATAGCGTGCAAAGCTGTCATAGGCACTAAAATGGTGCGCATGAAAATACAAAAGAAAATGTGCTCCTCCGCGCGTTTCGTGGACGAATGGTAGAAGGCGTTTCTCTGGCGATACCGACGTCTTGGCGGCAGTGGTTCGAACCCACTGGACGCGCAAATTTTTCTCTTTTTTTGTCTTCTTTTTTAGACGTACCTTTTGTGCAAGATTGTGCGCATTGCCGAACTGCATATTTCAATTCCTCCTTTCTTCTTGCTTTTTATTTATAATTCGCCGAGAGGCCACATTTCTACCATCTGCTCTGCCGCTCTGCAAGTGTTATTTGCCTCCAGCACCGAGTTATATTTTCGTTCGTGCAGCGTGGAATGACGAATCGCACTGATAGCAGCCTTGTCCCAAAATTTATAATAGGACGTTAATCGACAATAGTTGTGGCCTGTACAGTTTATTTTGAAATAGCTGTCAAGGGTGGGAATCCCCCTCTCGGGGTACTTGCGATGCACCTTCAGGCGAATGGCGTTGTGTGTGAATTCGGCATGCTTGACGGTCCCCGTGCTCGAAACTTCTACATTGCGAGGTCTTCGCTTCGGGGACGCCACCTTGCCAGATAGACAGTGCGCCTTGTACTTCGCGACAGTACGGGCGTACACTCGGTTTGTCGCTACTGACCGTCTCCATGACTTCACGACCGACTCCTTCGGGAAACGCGTTCTTGTACTCGCGTAGACGTTGGCGATCACCTGCTGGCACTCTTTCAAGGTCTTCGCACACCGAATCTCTGAAAATATCCGAGCAGGAGAGGTACTTGAGCTTGCCGCGTAAGACGTCATCTTCTCAAAACCAGCCAGTGCCACACAACCCGAAAACCCGCAGCGGCTGCCGCACGGACGAAAACGAAAACAATTTAAAGTAGTTTACATTATCTTTTCCTTTTATTGAAAAATATTTGTGCTCCGTCCAAATCATAACGCGACTATCACTTACTAGCCTCAATGAGGCACATTTTTCGACTCTTTTTAAAGATGTTTTGCAGGGGACGCACTATTTTATGGGGTGAACGTAGACACGGTCGGCGATGCAAACCGGTGCGCTAGCTTTGACTGCGTTGCACGCTATGTATGCAACGGAGTGTGGTCTTGAACAAGCTGCTGCACCTTCACTCACTCTCAGAGACGCACCCCACGATAGTTCTAGAAATATGTAAACTGCAGGCACAGGATTCGGTTTAGAATACAAGCACGGAGGCAACAGCCAACGGTCTGAGAAAGAATTGTGCCGCCGCCACGACCGCCAGCGATCGCCCCAACGGCAAGAAAAGAAGCGACATGCTCAATGAGGTTTGTGTAGTGCTGACTGATAATTAATCGGACGACAAAGGTGAATGATGGAAAACGCGACGTAAGTTTGCCAGAGTTTCGCAAAACTAATGCGTTTCGTCGAAAATTTAATTTGTGGAATTTGTTAACGCCTTGAAAGTTTGACGGGGACTGCATTTTGAACGCGGGCTTCACGCAAGTGTTTTTTGCAGTGTATACTTTGCCCGCATGCATATAAAGACAGAAACACTGCCTATATTTATTTATTTATTTTTTTATTTCAATACCCTCAGGGCCCATAGGGCATTACAGAGGGGGCGGGGCATATAAGAATTCACTCAAAAGAAAATACAAACTTAAAAGGCAGTGATTAAAACACAATCAATTCGACAAAATATTAACAAACGTGATTAGTAAGCGCTTCTTTAAATAAATCAAGTGATGGGATAGCTGCTAAAGATTCTTGAAGGAGGTTCCACTCAGAAGACGTTCTTGGTAGAAAGGAGTCGTTGTATGCTGATGTCTCACAGTGAGGAATGCCGACCTCGAAACGATGATCAATGCGTGAAGAGATATATGTGGGGTTAAGGAATAATTTATCTTTTAGTGAAGCGTTGAAGTGATAAATATTGTAGAAAAGGCATAGACGAGATATTTTTCGCAGTAAGGAAAGAAGAGGCAGAGACAATGAGGTTTTCATAGATGATACACAAGCGGTGCAATGATAGTTAGAATAGATAAAACGTACTCCACGATTTTGAACCGCTTCAACGTTAGTCACAAGCGCCGTGTGACCGGGGTCCCAGATTAATGAGGCGTACTCTAATTTTGAACGAACTAGAGTTTTGTACAGAAGCAATTTTAATGATATTGGGGCTAAAGAGAAGTTTCTTTTCAGATATCCAAACATTGAGTTAGCATTAGCGATAATATGATAAGTATGTAATTTTCATGAAACGTTAGAAGTAATGTGAACACCAAGATATTTGTAAGACGTCACAGATTCCAATAGGTTGTTAGAAATTGAGAATCGTGATGGGGACGTGTTCCGACGGGAAACACTGATGGATTTGCATTTGTTAGTGTTAAGAGTCATTTTCAATAAGTTACACCATTCGGATACAGCACACAGGTCACATTGAAGTAGTGTTGCGTCAGACTCGTTAGTTATTGCACGATAAATTACACAATCATCGGCAAATAAACTTATTGAGGATGATACACGGAGTGGTAAGTCATTTATATAAATAAGGAACAAAAGAGGTCCTAAAACGGAACCTTATGGGACACCAGAGGTAACAAGACTAAGGGAAGAATTAGTTTCATTCGCACAAACATATTGAGATCGATTAGTTAGGAAACATGTAATCCACGACAAAACATTAGGACCAATGTTAATTTGCTAAGCTTAAAAAGTAATAATTTATTAGAAACTTTGTCAAAAGCTTTGGCGAAATCAAGAAACACACAGTCAACCTGGGACCCACGGTCAAAAATGGAAAGTAGGTCATTAGTGAAAGACAAAAGCCGAGTCTCACAAGAAAGAGATTTGCGAAAACCATGTTGGTGAGGGTGAAAAGAAAGAATTTGAATCTAAGAAATTAACTAAGTTAGAATAAATAATCTGCTCTAAAAGTTTGAAGGGGGTGCTGGTTAACGAAATGGGTCTGTAATTAAGAGGATTAAGTTTGTTACCTGTCTTGTGAAGTGGAACCACCTTTCCTTTTTTCCAATCATCCGGTAAGACACCAAGTTTGAGTGACTGCTCAAAAATGTTTGTAAGAAAAATTGACATGTAGTGTTTAGTGTTCTTAAGAAATTTAGAGGTAATGTTGTCAACACCACACGAGGAAGAAATTTTCAAATTATCAATCAACTTTACAATCCCGTCGTAATCAAAAGCAAGCGGATCCATGTGAAAGAATGCATAATCTGGAAAAATAGGATAATTTAAACCATCATTATCAGTAAACGCCTTGACAAAGACGTCGTTCAGAATGGATGCACATCGAGCTTTCGGAATGTCAATACCCTCAACATCAGTGAGCGATACAGCCATTCCTTTATGCCCGTTCATAACACTCCAAAATTGTTTAGGGCTATTAGCTAACATTGAAGGAAGGCTAACATTAAAAAAAAGTCAGTTTTGCTTGCTTGATGGCTGCCTTATAAGCATTGACAACAGATTTATAAAGCTCTTATAAAGCTCAGCGAGGCCAGACTACTTTGCAGCGCGGAAAAGGCGTTTTTTCTCATTAGCAAGGCGTTTAAGAGCTCATTAAACCAGGGAGACATGTGGTTAGATGCGATATTCCTACACAGAATGAATAAATTAATTATATAATTTACTTTGTTTTTAAACATGTTCCAATTAGTCTCAATCGTGCGGTCTGACAACAAGGGCAACAATTCGTCAAGGAAGCAAGCCAACTCGTTATTTAACGCACCGAAGTTTGCTTTGCTTTAATCGAGAAAGTGTTTGGTAGATTTGTTAGCAACATGCGAGGAAGCTTGCAGGCTGAAATTCAAAAGAGCATGGCCGCTAAGCCCGGTAAATAAGTTATAGAAGAAGCGAGATTAGGGTCAGTTGTAAGAATAATGTCTAACACATTGGCCGTCGCATCAGTAATCCGAGTAGGCTCAGTAACACATTGAGAAAAAGAAAAATCAGAACAGAGACAAATAAAGTCCGAGTAATCAGAAGAGCTACTAGATGCAGCAGGAAACGGTCCAGACCAGTTGATCAAGAGAAGATTAAAATCACCTAGTAAAAACATGGGTGCAAGGGGGAACCTTGACCAAATCATATTTAAAGCATCTTGCCAATCCGAGCAAAAAATTTGCAGGAGCATTGGGAGGACGGTAACAAACGCACAAAATAATATTTCTACAAGCGCACTGTAGGCGTACGCAAACAAGCTCCAACGGGGAAACAATATTCACGCAATAACATTCAATTGCTTTATTCACTGCGATTAAAACACCTCCCCCACGCCTATCTGTTCTGTCACGCCGATAAAACTTTCAGCACTTAACAGAGTCAGAAACTTCATTATCACGGACAACACTTGGAAGCCACGTTTCTGTCAAAACAACAGTATGGCTTGATGATGCATCGATAACTACTGACAGGTCATCGCGGTTACGGACTACGCTTCTTATGTTAGTAAAAGGGCTGAAATCTCATTTGGCAAAGAAAGGGGACTACGCTTGTGTTTACCGGCGTTTTTTTTAGCTTAGAGGGAGCAGAGTCAAATGCGCTATTTCTTGTTAGTTAGGAGGCGGCTTCATAAACTTCGTTTGTGTTATGGTCGAACAAAAATTGCTTATCGCCGATATACAATTTGTCGACACGAAGTTTGTAACGACCCCCTTGGGTCCGAGGAAATTCATGCAGCCGTTTTCGGGCAAGCTGAACATTTGGTGAAAAATCCTCGCTGATAGAAATACCCGTATTTTTTAGCTTGCTGCACGACCCCAGCACCGTATGCTTATGTTTAAAGAAGGGAAATTTTACAATAGGCCTTTTCTTGCTGGTGTCGAACTTCCCGATGCGGTGAGCCTGTTCGATTGTAGCAGGGTCAATTTGTACGTCAAGCTTATCTGAGCACACATCCAAAGCCAGCTTTTCCAATTGAGCTCACGTTTTCTGAGCTGAGTCATCTATTCCAAAGAAAAGCATGTTGGATCGACGGGAATGACACTCTGCGTCATCAGAACGACGCTTGAGAATGGCCAATTCCGAAAGTACAGACTAGAATTTCGCCTCAAGTTGGTCTGTCGAGTTCATTTTTGATTTGCAACTTGCGAGATCACTTCCAATCATTTCAACACGCGCGGTGAGAGTGGTTATGGAGTCATTTGTTCGTTTTTTTTTTTCGTCCCTGATTTCTTTGAGCTGAATCAACACGCTTGCTTGGCCGAAATGCAATTCGCTGACAAGCGACTCTATTTTCGCTAGTGACTCGGCTTCAGGTTTAGACATGGGACCAGGTTTACGCTCTATGTCTCCACTAAGAAGTAAGAACAAGTCAAGAAACCGCTTCAGACACATTCGTGGGCACGGCAAAAGAAGACAAACGTAATTACCCCCAAAGCACTACGAAAGTTTTTGCCTACTAACCTGCAGAGCAAACAGGAGCAGTATGTTAGGTGTCCTTGGCGTAGCATTTTCGCCGTGCCCACTGGTCGAAAACGCCGGCGAGAAGGCTTTTGAAGGCAGTGTGCTTGATGTCGATGCTGGTGGGGCTTGCGTGTCAGGCGACACTTGCGGAAGAAATCCTGGTATTGCTCCAGCGTTGAATTCATCGGCATCGAGGGGGGCGGCCAGGGTAATCAGCGGTGCTTTCTTTGTCATCACGGGCGTTGCGTTGGTCGCTCTCGGGCAGAGGGATGAAAGGCCACTGTCACTCGCCACGAGAAGAAACTGCCGAGCAAACAGAAGCGGTATGTTAGGTGTCATTGTCGTAGCATTTTCGCCGTGCCCACTCATAGGGTGCATAAAATAATGACAATTTCGCTTATCTTGACAATGTTGATTATCTATTCACTGCTGTTGATAGTAGTGGCGTAGCCAGGAACTTTTGAGGGGGTGAGGGTGGAAGGGGGTTCAGGTGGCTGGAAGGTTTTTGACTAGGGGTGCGGGGGGCTATGGTATCTAAATTTTTGTGTATATTCTAGGGCCCACCGGATTTGGGGACGGGGGGGGGGGGGCAAAGCCCCATAAGCCCTCCCCCTGGCCCCCCCTGGCTTTACCGCTGGGTGATACCATAAGGGGAGCATCCCACAATCACAGGCTGGCATAAGCATGTGCATAGCCACTGAGCTCGTACCACAATGGCGAGATAGTTGCTGAGATGCTTCACGTTACGCATGCGCTCTTTCTTTAGTACATATGCTCGCTTTTCCTTCACACAACTACGCTGCTTTCGCTTGTCGTTTATGCTTGATGGTGATAAGTCAACAGTGCGTATTTGCTCTGCTTTACAGGCAAATTTCAAAACTTCAGCTCGCACTACTCTTTAATTTTAATGAGTTACGCTCACTTTTGAAACGACAATCTATTTAATCGGTATCATAACCTTTACTTTAAACGCACGTGTGTCGAATGTAGGACAACTGTATCTGTGTTATTTTTTATTGTCACGGAGATGACAACCATCCACAAGATTGCACTGGTTAAATTTCTTGTCTACAGTCGGTAACTATGTTACCATACTATGTCAGACTAAACTCCTAATTTCTAAACAACTAACGATTCATTTTAGGACACACCTGATCGTAGTTCATTGCAGGGCATCGAAAAGTGTTTCTTACGACTGTCCGATGACTGACATGCCATTCCAGAAGCTTGGCGTGAAAAGGTAAAATATCTAATTGATACAATAAAACGCCATCAGCAACCCATCCAGATTTTATTGCGTGATTGACAGTAGCTACAAACCGCAACAAATGGTCAAATGAAGGCGTAGGTACTAAGCGTGCACTAACTTCGAAGCGGTAGAAACCCTGAAGTTTTAACGTCAACTTACCACCAAGTTGTTCATGGCAAAGCGGTGTAGTCCTTCAGAACGGTGACGATCCCCTTCAGACCGATGATGGTGGTGACGAAGGTTCAGTTAGATTCTAGGTTCCGTCAACGCACCCCACGACGTCGGTGTGCTTGTCGTGGTGCCGGCGAAAGCCTTCTTTCGCATATGCTTCAGCTGCCTCGGTCCGGGGTTCAGAGCCTCGCGACGGCCGCCACGGCTCTGATCACCATCCACTGGACATTAGCTACGTGGTCATCGGTGGCAACGGCGCTCTTGTAGTTCCCCGCTGCGAAAAATCTCAGTGCGATTCAATTAGTATCTGCTGCTCGACGATCATCATCTCTGATCGTCGCCGTCTCTCGTCGCGCAGCTGGTCACACTGCGATCGCACGGTGCTTTTCGACAAGCGGTATTGTCGTCAGAAACAGTCGTCATGCATCGCGAAGGCAACGGGGTGCTCGCGAAAAACCCGTCATTGTACGCGTTGGTCGAGCCATCGTTGCGCAAAAAGCATCGCCGCGATTTTCTACGCTTGTTCACCTTCGTGCAGTATGAAACAGAAGTTAAAAGCACAAGCACACCACTCCGAAAGATGTTTCCACGAACGTTGGCTTGCACTGCGCAAGCGCGCATGTTCGACAGGGACGTTGAAAGCCGGGAGCACGTTCTTATAGCTCCTACACCCGCACTAGCTCGCACTCATAGTGAAATAGGGAGTAGGGTGTGTCGAGTAATACCGCAGTTAATCTAGTTACTCAAATTCCGCTATGTGCTACGTAGGTCGGACGTGGGCATACGTCACTTTGTCGTCACGGTCCGAACTCGAAGGGCGACAGTTACGGCAAATGGTTGCTTTTGTGTTTCGCGAACGTTCCCACGGGAGCCGCGTGGAATTATCACGCGGGCTGTGGCCAATAGGAGCGCGCGGTTCGTAGGGATAAGGAGTTATTGAAAAACGAACGTGACCGTTTGTGACCAGAATAGCACCCCAGGGGGCTCTGGTCATTGCTCTGTAAAGTGTGTCTTCGCTATATTAAATTTGTTCTTTCTGTGCTGTTCCTCCGAGTGGGAGCTTCTGTTCTTTGGCGCTTCGGCTACTTCGGCGAAACACAACAATGGCGACGAGGCTCGGATAGAAGATTGAACGAACCGAGTGACAACGTGGCAAACAGCACAATGCCGAGGTTCACGGAGTTCAAGCCGGAGGAGGACGACGTCGAGGAGTATCTCGAACGCTTCGAGATTTTCCTTCGAGTGTACGCTTTGGAGACGGAAGACAAGCCCGTGACGCTGCTGAACTACATCGGGAAAGCGTCGTACCAGGTTCTGAAAACCTTGTTCATCCCAGACTCGCCGGTATCGAAATCGTACGACGTACTTTCCGAGGTGCTGAAACGCCACTACGCGCCCAAGCGCTTAGTGACTTCCGAGCGCACGAAATTCCATTGGAGAAATCAAGAGGTCGGCGAGAGCCTAGTGGACTTCTCTTTGGCTATCAAGAAACTCGCCCAGACATGCACGTTCAAGGACTACCTCGACCAGGCTCTTCGGGACCGGCTTGTGGCTGGGAGTCGCGACCCTGAGGTGCAGCGGACACTCACCCAGCTCGACGACGATTACTTTGACGAAGTTCTGAAGGTGGACCTGGCAAAAAAAACTTTCTCTGCGCAAAACGGGCGAGATACGACAGCCCGGCGTTTCGGACTCAATGGACGTGCACCGCGTTCAAGGGGATGGTGAAGGACACTCTCGGTGTCCACCTTACACCTGATGCTGGACCTGTGGCATCGCCACAGGTCCAGTATCAGCGTACGGTAGGCCCTTGTTTTAGATGCGCTAGTACCGTGCATGCTTCCGAGAAGTGTCCGTTTTTGAAAGCAAAGTGTTTCAAATGCGGGAAGCAGGGGCACACTAAGGCGGTGTGAAGGGCTAAGCCTAAGCCTACTTCGAACACCAAGCGTGGACCTTGGAGCGTAACCTGAATGCGAAAGAATGACGCGTCTGCGGCATTCCAGAAGGTATTGGAAATCGAAGGAAAACCGGTGACGATGGAAATCGACACTGGTTCCGCAGTTACTTTGATGCCAGAAAGAATATATGTGAATTTGCTTCCTCACGTGCCCCTCGAGGCGAGTGACATGCGTCTCCGAACGTACACCGGAGCTCTAGTGCCAATCACGGGTGTAGCGAGCGTTAATGTAAAAAACGGGGAGCTACCAAGCGAAAAGTTACCTTTGATTTCGGTAAAATCCGCGATAGCCCACCTGCCAGCTCTTCTAGGCAGAAACTGGATCGAGCAGTTATAAATTAACTGGTCGGGCGTGGGTCGTATCGAGAACGATACGATGACAGACTCACTGAAAAGGTTGTTCCCTAGCGTCTTTCAAGGTCCAGTGGGGCCGATAAATGGATTTCACGCAAGGATTGTACTGAAAGAAAACTCTCAACCCGTTTTTTGTAAACACAGAGTGGTGCCATACACATTCAGTGAGCAAGCAGAGAGTGAGCTTTAGAAAATGGTGGCGCAGGGCATTCTGAGGCCTGTAAAGAGTAGTGAATGGGCAACACCCCTCGTTGTGGTTCTTAAGCCAGGGGGTAAAGTTCACATCTGTGGTGACTACAGTGTGTCCGTAAACTTACAGGCGACGGTGGATCACTACCCTTTACCGAGGGTAGATGAGGCATTCAACAACTTTCGGGTGTGTGGCATCATCGCTATTTTGGATCTAAAGACTACCTACTTGCAGTTAGCCCTTAACGAAGCGTCGCGGAAACTGCTCACAGTGACCACTCACCTAAGATTGTTTAAGTTTTTACGTATGCCTTACGGAGTCTCAAGCGCACCACCAATTTTCCAGAGCGTAATAGATAAGATTTTGTTGGGCCTAACCAAGGTGGCGTGCTATCTTGATGATGTGCTGGTGGGTGGCGTAGACCAAAATGACTGCAACCAGAGAGTTTTGGAAGTGTTGAAACGTTTTCAGGAACATGGACTTTGAGTGAATCAGGACAAGTGTCAATTTTTTGTACGCGAAGTGTGTTACATGGGATACTTGTTGAGTGACCAGGGTTTGAAGCCTTGCCCTGAGAAGGTAGAGGCTATCAAAAAGGCACCCACACCGAGTAACGTGACGGAGGTTAAGGCATTTGTGGGGCTGCTAGCTTTTTATGCTCGTTTTCTCCCAGACTTAGTTGCCACACTGGGACCTTTTTATGAACTCTTGAAGAAAGACAAGAAATGACATTTGTCGGAAGAATGCCAACCGGCTGTAGACAGAAGCAAAGACCAATTGTGTAGTACTGGGGTGATTGTCCTCTACGACTCTGGTCTACCACTTCGAGTGACGGCCGACGCATCCAGCTACGGCCTCGGAGCAATCTTAGCCCAAGACATGGGAAACGGGGACCACAGACCACTGGAGTTTGCGTCCAGGACGCTTACTGTGGCGGAACAGAACTACGCACAAGTGTAAAAAGAAGCCTTTGCACTCATATTCGCTGTCAAGAAATTCCACATGCCTTTCTTTGGGCGTTCGTTCACCCTGGTAACAGAACACTACCTGCTAACGTCGATCCTGCAACCTAAGTATTCTACAACAACAATTGCTGCTGTAAGGATCCAGAGGGGGCGCTTGTTACTTGCAGAGTACTGCTTCAAGATCCTGTACCGCAAGGGCGGGGAACTCGGAGATGCTGCTGTCCTATCGAGTCTTCCTCTGAAGACAACTGTGGGAAAGGAAAGTATGTTGAAATATTTTTAACCTACAGAGCAACCGCTTCTTTCAAGTTCCGATGTGGGGAAGGAGACCCTCCGCGACCCCTTGCTACAGCGTGTCCTTCAACCCACTAAGAGAGGCTGGCCAACATCCGTGCAAGATCCAGGGTGGCAACCCTTCTAGCAGAGGTGGGAAACGATGTCAACGGACCAGGGTTGCCTACTTTGGGGAATTAGAGTTGTGATTCCACAGGCACTACAGGCTGCGGTCCTCAAGGGGCTGCATGAAGAACATCCAGGAATGGTGCGTATGAAACAACTTGCGAGAGGGCATGTCTGGTGGCCCGGAATCGACGCCATGATCGAGAACAAAATGCAGTCATGCGAGATCTCCCAAGCGGTCCAAAACGACGTTCTTCCAGTACACCTCCAACCATGGAAGATGACCTCGCAGGTCTTCGAACGTATTCATTTGGACTTTGCAAACAAGTCGGGAACCAACCGCACCCCAGACAGTCGAGAAACGTATGGCTGTCTTCGCACAGTTTGGACTACTCCAAGTGGTGACTGATGGAGGCCCCCAGTTTCAAAGTGAGGAGTTCAAGAACTTCTTGAAGGATCAAGGAGTGGTGCTCACCATGACGCCACCCTGCCACCCGGCTTCGAATGGCGCCACGGAGAAGGCTGTAAAAACAGTCAAGCGAGCGCTGCTCAAGCAAGTACTTGAAGACGACCTCCGAGGGAAGAGACGGAATATACAGGAGAAGTTGTCTTGTTTTCTACTTGCCTACCGAACGACACCACACACAAGTACTGGAAAGGCCCCTGCAGATCTGTTCCTGGGACGACTTGCTTCCGCGGACCCAACTGTCGCAGCTCAAGCCGGCTGCAACGTCCCGTCGACGACGAGAGAAGCAGAACAAGAAAAAAGAGCTGGCAGACATGCGCAGAGGTCCAACGAAACTTTTTCAAGTGGGTGACGGGGTTTGGGTCAGAAATGGGAGGGGGGAGACAGTAAACTGAACTAAAGGAATTTTAAAGAAAGTAATCAGTCCGGTTACATACCTGGTGCGGGTGGCTAAACAGATTCGTTATGTGCATGCTGATCACTTGCGCTTTCGAAGTGAAGGCTCGTCCTGATCAGCCTCTTCGGAGAGTGGATCGAGCGACACTGAGAGTGTTGACGAACCGGGTGGATGTGAGGTGCCTACGCCACCGCATTGTGATAGTAGCATTGCTGCTCAGGAAGTCCGACGGTCGAGCAGAGCTCGACGTCCTCCAAATAGACTTGTGTACTAGTGTTCGTTATGTAAGTGTGGAGGAGTGTTGTGTATGTATAAATCAATGTAACAGGTACCCACTCGCACCACCAGTGGGCGCTGGTCATTGCCCTGTAAAGTGTGTCTTCGCCATACTAAATGTATTCTTTGTGTGCTGTTCCTCCGAGTGGGAGCTTCTGTTCTTTGGCGCTTCGGCTGCTTCGGCGCGACACAACTAGTTCTTTCTCGTTCTTGTAATGAATCACAGTTAGTCTTGCGAGAAAAAAAAAGCGAGACGTGCGTCACAAGGATTACGAACAAGTTCTCGAAAACACCTAGTGCCTATTGGGCAGGAGATCGAACTATAGGGGTGCTTAATCGAGCTTGTTGTCTCCACAGCTCGGTGTTTACCAACACAGCATAACAAAGAAATGGAACCTCGCCTAGCACGGTCTGGGCACGAGCGCTTCGCTATCACATTTACTTTAGTCGCACAAGGAGCGGCCTTCGAATCGTCATCTTCAATTTCTCGGATCAAAAACAAACAAGGAAATATGGTTTGTTGTCCCTAGTGCATGCCACTAAATAAGCTACGCTTCAGAGTAACGACACTTGGCCGTATTATGGCTTAAAATTATGGTTGGGTTATCTGAAGTTTTATCTGAAATCGAAGGAAATGCTTTTGCGTCCGCCACAAATGTTTAAACAGTTCGCGACAAAGCAAAGCAATATTACATGAGCTTCCTGATACCGAATCTAATGCTGGTCAAGTCGCACTTTTGAATCATGACGATGGCAGTTGCGTATGCTCTGCACAAGCACTAAAATGGCGCCGCCCATAACGATGCCGGGGAACGGAGTGCCGATACTTGAAGTGCAGTTCCTTTAGTTGCTCTAGTTGTCCCCACAGCTGAAGCGTACCGCTTGAGGGGTGACTGTTCAATCTCCTGCCCAAAATGCTGCCCGCCATGTTCTGACACCATAGAAGGTGCAACTTTTGAACTACATACATGATAGCAACAATGGAGTGGAATTAATTTCCTTTCATTCCAAGATAAACTAACAGACATTTTTTAAGGTTCTAACTTTCCAACCGCGCCAGTTCTGTTTTGTCCGCCATCGTGTGGGGAATCGAGATCTTCAGTTTCAACGTTACTTTACTCGCAGACAAGTTAGGGAGAGTGTTTTCCCTTAGCAAAAAGAGGCCGTACCTGAAACGAAGTTAAAATATATTGAATAGGAATATTTATTTTGTATTCATGTATTATTTTGTCCACATTCGAAATACGCGCGTAAAGTATGCGAAATATATCATAAATATTAGTCAGAAAAGATTTTAGATATACCAAAAATATAATTCCTTCCCCTCAAGATGCCATTTGTGTACTGAAAACCGGCTACACAATTTTTTGGGAGGGATTTTCTTAGTAAATGGTGTCCTCGTGGTATTTGAAGGCACTACAAAATACATCCCACAACTAGACATTAGAACCGAAGGAAAACAAAAACACCATGACACACTGAACACCTGAATCACAGTCCAGTTGACTGGTGTAGAGCCTTATATAGCCTACATATTGAAGGTAATCATTTGGCCGGATTACCTCTGCACTTATTAAGGTTCCAAGTATTCGACCTTCTCCTCAGGAGTCTGTCAAAGAGAAAACAGTGTTTTCACGTTCGTGGACGATATCTCTTACTAAAAAGCATTAATACAGCGAATAATAATTCGGCGCAGTCGCTAAAACAATATCCACATAAACGGCTACTAGAAGAAATGTTATTGCTTCTCTGCATGGCACCACTCAGGACAAAGCGAGCCAAGGCGGTTTCTTCACTTTAAAATGGTTATTCTGCTTTTTTTCTTACTATTTGACTATTAAATATGGTCATTAACGTCACTATATTAAAATCACTACTCACATCACGTACAATATGGTGAGTATACACATTCAGTGAAGTAACATTGTGCTAACACAACCATGCCAAACATATCTGCTTACAGCACTTGCTGGAGCTTTCCAGCATCAGCAAGTGTTGCGGTTGTAGTTCCCGAACCCTGTTTGTGATTTGTGTGCAAGAAACTCGTCAGGTGTGTTCTTGATGGAAAAAAAGGAAACAATATCATGAACTGGGCTGATTTATCAGTGCGATGCTGCACAACTCAATTGACAAACTAATCAAATGTTGTATTTGTCCAGAACGCAGTGAATGGGCCTCACAGACAGCAACAGACAGCCAGTCAACGTGGCTCCAATCCGACGCTCAGGAAAAGGGTCTAATACACTTTTTTCCCGTGGAGTGCGCTATCAAAAGCGTTGCACATGGGCGAAACACTGCCTGGTCGCCTTTTTTCGGATTAATATTTATTGCATTCATTGACGCAAGATTAATGTCAGACGATCAACTTTCATGTTGTTCGTTTAATAATGCAAGGACTTCAACCTTCCACTTTGCGCCTTTACACCAGCCATGACTCTTGTCCTTTGTTAAGCAGCTAGGGCTGAATTACTAGAAGCAGCGTCTCAGCTGAGACTGGCGGAAAAAAAGCACTGCCAAAGCCAGCGCATGAGCTGAGCGGGACTCAAGCCGTGTCTCAAAACGCTCACGCGCCCCACCCTTTGCAGTACTTTCTTTCACCATTGCCCCCTTTATACTCACAAAGTCTGGCAGTTAGACGGAGCCATGGAGTGCCCGGTCGGAGATTTGAAGCGCGAGGATTTGGTAGCACAGAGCATCAAAGAGCCATTTCTCAGGTAACGTGGACGTCAGCACAAAGCTTTTGTAGCAGCGAGGACCCTAAACACACTTGTTTGCTTGGGATAAGTGTGTTTTGGCGTCTCGCCTTAGCGGGGCGCCCGTCATGTGGCTCTCCTCTCATTCGTTGTCTGCCACTCCACTTTTTCCATTTCGGTGGCCGTTTCTCGTGGAGATCTGCCAGGCTTTGTCACATGTAGGAGGCTATACTTTCACCCATTCTCAGCTGAGACGCTGTTCTAGCAAGCCGGCCCATGATCACAACTCGTGAAGTTTTATCGCGCAACTCTTTCGTTCTTGCAAGTGCCCGCAATCAGTAGCTTCGTTAGATATACCTGCACCTCCTGCACCGGTGCAGAAAAGTATAGGGCGGAGCACTTCCGGTCGTATCCGAGTGCACATACCGGAGGTACACCGCCCTACACTCTTCTGCACCGGTGCATGAGGTGCACGCAAATCGAACGAAACTAGTGTTGTGAAATAGAATCAAGTGAGATGCTGTGCTGCCCTGCTATGTTCTTCTATGGCCGGGCTAGAGAGCGGTTTTCCTTGCAGCCTTCACTCTCGTCTAGGAGCAATGGGAATTTTTTAGCCGTGTGGGGGTGTACATCACACTACCATGCCCAACACTACCTGAGCCATCCTGAACAACTGCTTTCCAATCACCGCAATGAAAATGTGGGCCACAATATTTATTTGAAACAACTGTAGCGATCCGATTAAATAAGTTTCGGTTTGCTATAAGTAAATGCATGTTTATAAAAACCAGTTTCTTGAGGAGATGAAGAGAAAGAGGTTTTGCGCATAAGTCTCTGCAGGCAGCCGGCCTCATGAGAAAAGAGGACAACACGGTGAGGAGGAGGTGCCTCTCAGAAAGAATTAAAACGCGGTAGGAGTGATAGGGCTAGAGCGACTTTGTAGAGCTGTCGCCGCTGGAAGCAACTACTCCTCGTGCAAAGGACTTAAGAGAACGCGCTTGTTCTCCTTAGCCCGGCAATGGTTCCTCCAACTGCTGAACGCATGTTCATTAGCACACTTGGCTTCAAACCTAAACACGCCAGGAGAATAACGCGGAGGGAAAACTTGCACTGCAGAACCCCGGAATCATCGACTCGAACCACGCCGCCGCCCGTTTCTATCTGTATGAGCATCGTACTGCGGCGTACTAAATTTTTCACCCAGGTTGGAGACACCATGCGCCTCTTGGACTACTTTAACTTTCCACTGCCTAGACATTTAACAACAAATCACTTACGGTGAATATATACAAGGAATTGAAGTCGTCGCCTTCTTGCACCAACAGCGAAAACAACGTCAACTTTGACATATTTTTGTTGAGAATGCAGCGACTTCAAGCATCCTCCCAAGCTTTTTACGAACATCAACAAACTAATCGAACTCATCGATGGCGCCATCTTTCTTTCTCGCCGGAGCAATGGGACAATCTGTAGTAAAAGAATAATTTGTCCTCGGCTCACTGGAGAGTACTGGAATTAGTAAGTGACGGTGACGCGAGTCACGTAACCTCAAATTACGATGACGTATATTCCTCTTCATGGAGTTAATATACGTCGTGTGAGTACGCCACAAGAGCAATATGACAAAGTCAACTTTGACGCTTCCGTTGTAAGAATGCGACAACTTCAGCTTTCCCCATGTTTTTTGAACCCGCCAATGATCTTGTCGTTCCACGCCATCTTCTTTTCTTGCCAAATGATGGGGAAATCCTTGCGTCTCGGCGGAGTACAGGGATGAGCAAGCATCCGTGACATACGTGGCGCACGTGAACTCAAAACGCAACGACGTGTGCTTCTTTCTGTGGAAGAAATCTCCGTCGTCTGAATACACCATTAGAAGGTTCACCATGAAGCGTGGAGGCGGAGGAAAGCCGATTCTCGCATCTAGTGCTGCATAAAACTAACTTCGATCCTGCGAAGGTTTAGCGTGTCTTTCACCCAAACCTACCGTATTTACACACCGACAATGTTCAGAAAAAAGTTGGGTTTCATTTGGGGACGTTAAATAGATAACTTGACAGGCTGGGTTGTGATTGGGGAGTCAAGACTTTACTACGCCATTCGATTTGTAGGCCCAGGAATTGCACACAAAAAAAAATGCCAAAAACGAACCATCTTTTGTCAGCGTTAAATTAGGGGAGTACTGCACTTTCCCAGGGTGTATGCAAGTTTTCGTCTACAAACGATAAAACCAAGCGAATGAAACGAGGCATTAGGCTTAGCGTAAGTCGAAAAGGGGTAGTTGAAAAAGCGAGGAATTCTGAGCTAAGTTTCTTTGCGTATCGATAATAAGTTGTTTTCTCCAATAACCCTGATATCTCACACTGGACTTTCAGAGGGAAATATTTATAACATTTTTATCGTCATAAAACAATTTCAGAATATACCCTAATCATTTTTTTTAAAATCTTAATGCAGGCACGAGTTTGAAGGGTTAAATTCTTCATAATTAAAAAAAAAACATGTTCTGGGGAAGATTTTGAAATGAACGACAAAACAAACAACATGCTTGACGGATTTTATTTCGTTTTAAAGTGTTTATTGAAACGGCCAAAGGCGAAAACTGATGTTCCTTCCCCCTGTCGGAGGTCGCATGTTTGACCGCAGGCTGTGCTTCTACTTCTCACACTGCTGCACTAAAAAACCTTCTGTGACACTTTAAAAATAAATTTCTCGACGCTTATTATTATTAATATAAAATATTTATTTACCCATATATTATATTTATTTTCCCATCGCACAAGCCAATAAAAACTTGTGTGATGACACCCTAGTAAAAAGAAACAAAAAAACACACGTGTCTAATCTAGGTACAAAGTAAAGTAAAATTGACACAAGATGCTAAAAAATGCAAAGATCAAACTAGCACACAACTTGCACCCCACAAAGAGTCCACACACACGTCATGAAACGGCAGTTAACTAGTGTTCAAATTCATATATCTGAGTTCTTTTTTGAGCGTGTTCAATTATGTAAAATTGTAGAGTCCGGGAGGTCGTTGAACAAACACATGTCATAGTATTCATGCATACATTCGCAATATCGGGCCGAACAATGCTTCACTTCCAAACGAAAGAAACGTCGCAATGTGCGGGATTTGATCACTGGTGTTTTGAAGTAACTGTTCCAAAAATAACGAAGCGCAGCAGACTGAATAAAAGATGAAATATGTTCCCAAATCTCTGTAATGCGAAATAAGAGCGCGGCTCCTGAGGCTGAGGAGGGGAGGGTACAGACGGGAGGGTATGCCCCTCCTCTTCCTCCGTACCCTATTGAAAAAGGCCAATATGAACTCGGCTTATTGGAAATATTGTATTCCAATGAAGTTGATGGAAAGCAATAAAACTTATTGTTATCCGATTAGCCCAATACGCACGATGGGAATTCATATCGGAGCACAATATCCCGATATAGTATGCGGTTATTGGTATACAACAGCATATTGGAGCACAATATCCGATATAACTTGCGGTTATTGGTATACAACACGATATCGAAGCACAATATCCCGACAGAACTTACGGTTATTGGTATAGAATACGACACCGCGTGCATATTGGTGAACGACATGGACATACTGTGCGGCCACACGGTATATAAATATCGGTCGTCGATCACGGGCCCAAAGGAGAATACAATATCGCGTCGATAAATCTCAGAACGAATTCCAAGTTACCAACATGAATTACGTCGGCATATACCGCGGACTAAGAGGATACGTAACACAGTATTGATCGCCCGTGAAGCAACATGTGGATATCGGTACGCCCACATATACGACATCGCGTGAATGATATCGTAGAACAGCAGGAGTTACCATACGGCAATACGAGAGAGAACGGTATTGGAGGTGGATACACACAGAACACAAACGTTCTGCGTTGCAAACACATTCACATTGATCGAAAGCGCAAGTGTACGTACGGCACACAGTACACACAGCCTCGAGCGCTTGAAATGCTAGACAACCAGCAAACCATTCAGAATAACTAGCTGGGACACCCGCGACCTACCTTCAATGAGAAAGCCCAATAACGACGTGCTCCTTGGAGTGATCGTTTTCAAACAAATGTTTATTGCAGTTTTAATGCAACAAAAGTTAGGTTACCGATGTTGGAACCCAAATCGAACGCGATACGCGACAATGTCAGTTCGCACGATAAAATAATGAGGATTAATGGGCTTGACAGGTCACGTGCTTCTTACCCGCACATTTATCGATATTGACCCACCTTTCTGGGTAATCCTACGTCGTACACAAAATCCACAACCACACACTAGCACATTTCACCCACCACTCTTCGTCGCCTGTTTCGCAAGATTACACACTGTAAAAAACGAAGGGAAAAATAAGTGCATTTGCGCCATCAAACGATACGTTACAGACTCGTTCTATGAGAAAAGTTTCTATCGTCAACCCGCGCGCGCGAAAGCTCGAGCGCTCGAGCTTCGGAGGCAGTTCCAACTCCGAAGGGAGGCGAGCCGGGCGAGCCGCGAGTAGCCCATCGAGCCAAACGAGCGGCTGAGCGAGCCGCCGAGTAGCCAAATCCGCCGATCCAGCCAAGCCTAGCCGAGCCGCCGAGATTACGCGATTGCGCCATTGCGCAGCGACCGTGACCGCGCCAACCCGGCGATACAGCGGCGATGGCGGGACCCACGGATAACAGCTCGTCAAGTTCGTCGCGCACTTTGCTTGTGGGTTCCAAGTGAAACCAACGCACTTTCAATCGCTTCCAAAGGTACGTATAGACGACTTTATTACTTGCAGCATTGAGTTCTTTGGTATACACAGATCAAAGTGAACACTGAAGGACAGAAGGGATACATGATGTTTTGAAATCGCAGCTTATTTGAACGCATGCGTCCCCTGCTGAAAGCGTCTGGCTGTGCTTTGTTGCATACGTCATTTCGACTGCGTGTACTCTGATGTAACTTCAGTCAGTGTTTACACTCGGCTAGCTATCACTCGGCTTGTTATCTCATGTGCGAAATAGACGTAGAAACGAGCGCCTCGTCTCTTTCGGATATTCAACCTCCAGCCCCCTGGCTCCCAGCGTGCTTACCGGCGCAAACCGTTCGACGTGTTGGACTCGTGGCCTCGTTAGAAGAGGCGTTGTTTAACGCTCGCGAGTCGCCGAAGTGTTACCGGAGCTTCTCTTTACGAAAGTCGCGATCGACGCTGGGCTCTGAGCTCGTACTTTTTTCTTCCCTGGTAGACTAAGAGTGCCGACCATTCATCTGTGGTGCCGACTGGCGCCGTGCGAAGTTGAGAAAAGCTAGCGAGTCTGTCAGATTTTCGTGACGCCGCCCAACTGCCCTGCTACCGGCTGCGCTCAACAAATAAGGTAAAAAAACACACAAAAAAGACGCGTTTTCTAATTTTTAAATTTTTTTTTGTGCCATGTTTTATTTTAGTAGCCGCAAAGTAAATCGCGGCCGTGCATCGGTTGACTCCCGATTACTGTCTCTACATCGTAGATTGTCTCACCACAATGGTGCCTCGTTGGTGTGATCTTATTCTGATATCGTTACATCTTGCTTTTTCATCTTGGCACACTTCTAGACGACCTTCTAAACGTTGTTGCACTCCTTGTCGACATGTCGCTGGTGTTGGAGACAAATCTGAAGTCGCTGTTTGCTCACCCCTTGGTGCACATATTTCATGTTCAACATCAGGTATCTGAAAGAGGCGCCATGAAACCCTGGAGTTTGTTTAGAGGTACGTCAACATACTGTATTCAAGTGTCGTTTTGTGTGTTATAGTTTTCTACAAAACCGAATTCCACTTTGTTTGTAATATACCCTATATCTGTTCACTACAATTAAAGTTGCTATGAAACATTTGCCACGAGAGGTGACTCGGCCAACACAGCCTGAAAATTCCTCACATAATTCTCTTCATGGGTCATTTTGGACATTGACAAATTTTCTTGTGAATAATGAGTGTTATGCACATATGTTCTACTTTTCGTACAGGTACTTCAGTTAGATAAACCCCAGCAAAGGCAGCAAGACAGTCTCATGTGGTCACACCAAGGGTAACAGCATTCCTGCTCGAGTCCCGAGTCTTGTCACCAAACTTCACTGAACATAATGGTACATTCCGTTTCCTTAACTTTTTCTTCTGAAATGTGTTTTTTATATTGTTGTTGTTGTTGCTTTTTTCTATTGAAAAAAGGGTAGTACAACGTTTAAACACCCAATGTTTTTTTTTTTCTTTTTGTAAAATGTGTAGTACATCGTTTAAACACCCAAGCGTTCATAAATGGTCTCTGTACCAGACAATAGGGTGTCTTATACTCTGTTTCATACTTAGCGTGCAACGCTGCCAAAGGTACTAAAGTGGTGCGCATGAAAAAATAGAAAAAGTGTTACTGCGCGCGTTTCGTGGACGAGTGGTAGAAGGCGCTGCTTTGGCGATATTGACGTCTCGGTGGCCGTGGTTTGAACCCATTTTACGCGCAAAGTTTTTTTTTTTTTTTCTTTTTTAGACATATTTTTCGTGCGAAATTGTGTGCATTGACGAAGTGCATATTTCAGTTCCTCCTTCTTGATTTTTATTTATAAGTCGCCGAGAAGCCAGATTTCTACCATCTGGTCTGCCGCTTTGCAAGTGTTATTTGCCTCCAGCACCGAGTTATAGTTTTCTTTTGTGCAGCTTGAAATAAGGAATCGCCCTGATAGCGGCCTTGTCCCAAAATTTATAATAAAACGTTAATCGACAATAGTTGTGGCCTGTACAGTTTATTTTGAAATAGCTGTCAAGGGTAAGAATCTCCCTCTCGGAGCACTTGCGATGCACCTTCAGGCGTATGGCGTTCTGTGTGAACTCGTCATGCTTGACGGTCCGCGTGCTCGAAACTTTCACGTTGCGAGGTCTTTGCTTCGGGGACGCCACCTTGCCAGATAGGCACTGCGCCTTGCACTTCGCGACAGTACAGGGCACACTCCAGTGTCGTTACTGGCCGTCTCCAGGACTTCACGTCCGAATTCTCCCGGGAATGTGTTCTTATACTCCCGTACACATTGGCGATCATCTGCTTGCACTCTTTCAAGATTTTCGCACAACGAATCTTCGAAAACATCCGAGCAGGAGAGGTACTTGAGCTTGCTGCGTAAGACGCCATCTTCTCAAAACCAGCCAGTGCCACACAACCCGAAAACCCACAGCGGCTGCCACACGGATGAACACGAAGACAATTTAAAGTGGTTTACATTATCTTTTCCTTTTTCTTGAAAAACATTTGTGCTCCGTTGAAATCATAACGCCACTATCAGTTACTAGCCCCGAGGAGGCACATTTTCCGACTTTTTTTTAATTTTTTTTGCAGGGGACACACTATCTTATGGGGCGAACGTAGGCACGGTCAGCAATGCAAACCGGTGTGCTAGCTTTCACTGCGTTGCACTCTGTGTATGAAACAGAGTATAGGATCGCTTCAGACGGGGCAACCTTTCCAGCAAATTTGGGGCTGCTGGCGGGTTGTTCCCTAGTTTTCCCTAGATCGACACGAATCGCTGAGATTGGGTCCGGCTCGAAGCGGACGAGCAACTTTGACTACTCGGAGATGTGTGAAGCGGCAGCAGCCAATCAGGAATGCAATGTTTTCACGTGACACCCCTGTGGTCGTGATGATGAGAACTGAGGACTTAGTTCTGGTTTGAAATGGATCATTTTTGAAAATAAACTGTTCCAAAAAGATGAGTTAGTATTCTCGGCGCAATTTAAAGATATAAAAACATGTTTTTAGGATATAACTGTGCGTCTAAATACTGTAAGAAAAATAAAATTTCATGATGATGATGGCCAATCGTAGCAATTCGGTTGCTGCATGTGAACGCGGGCGGCCCGTGTTGCTGGTGTTGCGACATGAAGTTGCTGGGCGAAATTGTTCCGTCTGAAGCGGGCTTTAGGGAACTGAATTCAAGGGCCGTAAAGCTCTGAGTGCAAGCCCACATGGAAACATTTTTTTTCTTTTTTGCCTTTTTTAGTATTTAAATAAATATATATATATATACATATATATGTTTTTTTAAGTTTTAACATATAGATGCATAATTTACACACTAATTCATTTTCAGAAGCGCTTTTATTCACACTCTGTGGCTTTCTAGTGCTTGCAATAGCTTCTCGGTGAGCTAAAGTCAGCTCTGCAAAGGGAGAGGGATCTTCCCACGCTTTGCAGGCTGTAAAGCTGTGGCTTGCACAGCTCTAGTGTGTCACACCTCGCTCACTGGCTCCATCGCGAAGCAAAGGTGCTTCATGAGTCGCGCCACCCCGTAAGCCCAAAAAACGGTCGGGTGACAAACCTGGGGCCATTTGTCACTGCACTCAGCTATGGTATGGTGGCATGGTCGGGGCATGAAGCAGGGGTACAGCTTGGAAATGCTGATCTTCATGACATTTTAAACACATTTTTATTACTTTTGTGTCGAGTTGTCAGCATTCTAAAGGTGAGAAATCAAGCAGCAGCGAGAGCAAGAGAAGAAACATTTAAGACCGCTTTCACCAAGAATCAATTACGAGCACTAGAAAGGCATGGAGTGTAATTAAAACGCTTCTAAAGGTGAATTAGCGTATAAATTGAGTACTTGTGCCTCAAAAATGCAAAAAAACAATGTAAACATAGTTATAAGGATAAAAATATACACCAGGAAGACTTAAACCAAAACTACATTCTGTAAGTTTGAAATTTGACACCTTAAACCACTTGGCCACCACCCAATTTTATTTCCAGGTCGTTCATCGAGGTATATGAATTTCGTTTGCAGCTGTCGGCTACAAGAGAGATTGCCTTATTTTCATTTACTTTACTATTCCCACCAAATATGACAAGTGATAAAGAATAGAACCTCATTTGGTTGGCCGAGACACTGTGCTTGCATCAAGGCAAACTAGCCTGTCTTGCTGGGTTCATATTTTGTTTCATCACCTGTTTAGGATTCTGTTGTCGCTCATCAAAAGAAGAAAAAAACTGACTAATTCTGACTTATTCTGGTGTGCAGGTACCCTTGGCAGTAAACTCTGCTAAATGGGGCAAAATATAGATACTTTTTTTAGCAAATATGCATCGTTTTAGCAAAATGAGCTACACTATTTGACTAACGTGAAACAGAACGAGCCTCTCCACTTGGGTCTTTTTTCATCTCTCGCAGACACTATTTTCTGCTTCTTGTGGTTTGTATCAGACTTTTGTATTTTGTCCGGCCGAAGCATCTGTGTTACACTAAGACTGGGTTCTTTAGGATATCTACAGGTATTCTTCGCAGCAAATGGCTTCCAATCAGGAACACGAGTTTGTTCTCGGCCACCGAGAGCAAGTATTTTCAAGGCGAGCTATTGCCCTCCTATAAGAGTTTTGTATTTCATTCCTCTTGAATGCCATAACCTATGTGTAGTGGTCTTGCATTAGTATTTTGTTGTCTCTCTTCTGCAAAACACCCAAGTTTGACTAAGACCAGGTTATTTCTTATACATGCAGGTCTTGGTGGCAAGCACCAGCCAATCAAGGCCAGAAGTTTGCTCTTGGCCGCGCATGGCAAGTGTTTTCAAGGTGAGTGATTGACGCCTATCTGAGTTGTGTGTTTCATTCCTCACAGACACTCTATGTCCTGTCTTTATAGTGGTCTTGTGTCAGGCTTTTGTGTCTCTGTCCGGTCAAAGCATGTGTGTTAGACTAAGACTCGGTTCTTTAGGATATCTGCAGGTATTCTTTGCAGCAAATGGCTGCCAATCAGGAACACGTGTTTGTTCTCGGCCACTAAGAGCAAGTATTTTCAAGGTGAGCTTTTGCCCACCTATATCAGTTTTGTGTTTCGTTCCTTTTGGATGCCATTTCCTATGTGTAGTGGTCTTGCACTAGTATTTTGTTGTCTCTCTTCTGCAAAAGCACCCAAGTTTGATTAAGACCGGGTTCTTTCTTATACATGCAGGTCTTGGTGGCAAGAACCAGCCAATCAAGGCCAGAAGTTTGTTTTTTGCCGCGCATGGCAAGTGTTTTCAAGGTGAGTGATTGATGCCTATCTGAGTTGTTTGTTTCATTCCTCACAGACACTCTATTTCCTGTCTGTATAGTGGCCTTGTTTCAGGCTTTTGTGTCTCTGTCCGGCCAAAGCATCTGTGCTAGACTAATCTTTAGGATATGTGCAGCAATTCTTGGCAGCAAGTGGCTGCCAATCAGGAACACGAGTTTGTTCTCGGCCACCAAAAGCAAGTTTTTTCAAGGCGAGCTATTGCCCGCCTATATGAGTTTCAGCATTTATCAAGGAGCGCAAAATCAAAGCCCGGGGGTTGGCCATTGCAAAAATGTTGACTCGGAAGCGCATAGGGAAGAAGCTTTATAAAAGTATCCACCTGCTTCTACAAGACAAACCAAAACTAAGAATGTGGGTTCCATTTGAAAAAAAACAAAAAAAAAACATTGTCAGCCCGAATTAACTAAGGAGCGGCACGGAACAAACAAGCCACGGTACGAGTATGCTTGGTTCAGGCGTTTGTAGGGGTGGTAGATGACTCGGTGTTTTTCTAAAAAAAATATTTTTTTTTCTAAAAGTGTGGTGGTCGAATATTCAGGGATGGGCATTGAGTCGGGATGTTAAGGTAAACATTTCATCCACATGCCGGGATTCATGTGCCTTGTCCCCCTAGCGAGGGGGACAAGGCCTTCAAAATTTTTGGTTCGCAAAAGGGGTGCGTCAGTATTGACGTCTCATTTTACATCATGCGTCTCAATTTAAAACACACTATAAATGACATGCCTGAGATTCGTTTGGGTGTACTTCCTCTCAGCAAGTATATGGTTCTGTTTCAAAAAGGTCTAATCTGATGTTGACCGCTCCTCAGGTCTCCACCGACGATTCATCAGGACGAGACCCAACCGGGACACTAGGGAGGAACGGCTTAAGCAAGGGAGTCTACATATACGACAGCTTCTTGCGGACAAGGAACGAAAATAGATAGTTGGTGGGAGTTTCATTTGCTATGCCTTTTGGCGTGCACATTATGTTTGTTATGTTTCAAGATTCCTGCAGAGTTAGGTTTCAACTATTGTAAAATACCGAGCATGCGCCGAGGTCGCAGAAGCGCCTACCCTCTGATTCGGAACGATCCGCAAATAAGCAAAGGGCATACCAGACACCCATCCACCTGTTTTGAGCCATGCTCAATATATTGAAAGAGCACATCAAGCGCCAGGTACTGTGGCGTCTTTGCCACAATAGCGCCAGTCGCAGAGCTGACAGATCCGTGACTGGCGCAAGCCATGGCATGGCCTTTGGGAACCAGGGAATCGAGATTAAAGAAGTAGCGCAGAAATTGGAGGCGAGTGGTGAAGGTGAGCAGAGTTAACAGAAAACAAGGACGAAAGGAGTTCCGTCGCATTAGGCATCTGTGTCCCGTGCATGTAATTTTGAGTGTGCTGTAGGTGGCTACCCAAAAAATTGTTACTTGGACGTAACTAATCGCAAACCTCTCTTGCAGTTTCCATGGCCCACAAGCCAGCCGGCGCCAGTTCGTTCTCGTTCAAAGGTGAGGATTCTAGATTTTCTAGATTGCTCTGAAGCAGCAATACTGAAGCCAGACAAGCGGTACGGCATATTTAATTGACAGAACGACTGAGGACGCTTTCACTGAAGCTTGTTTTGCTGCAATACACGTGTGTATTGCAGCAAAACAGCCTTCAGTGAAAGCGTCCCTACTCGTTCTGAGCTCCGTCAATTAAAGGTGCCGTACCGCTTGTCTGTCTGGCTTCAGTGTTGCTGTAGGCGGCAAAACGTGTGCCCAGTTTTGTCACAAGAGGCATATTATGTCAACCACATGTAATTTTGAATTAATCCTTCTTAGTGTGCTGTAGGTGGCTGGTCAAAGAAATTGATACTTGGACGTAGCTAATCTCAAATCTTTCTGGCAGTTTCCACAGCCTAAGAGCCAGCAGGTCCCAGTTTGCTTTTCTTCAGAGGTGAGAATTCCAGATTCCCGAAGCAGGAATACTGAAGCCATACGACCGGTAGAGCATTTTTAATTGACGGAGCTCAGAACGACTGGGAGCTCATGCATTGAAGCTAATTTTTCTGTAATAGAAGCGGGCGACATTGACACGTGCCCAGTTATGTCGCAAGAGGATATCTATGTCCCGCGCATGTAATTTTGAATCTTTTAGACTTAGTGTACTTTACGTGGCTACTCAAAGTAACGGCTCCTTGGACGCAACTAACCGCAAATCTCTCTTCCAGTTTCCACGGCCTACAAGCAAGCAAGCACCAGTTCGTTTTTCCTCAAAGGTGAGCATTCCAGATACTCTAGTTAGGTGCGAAGCAGGAATAGTGAAGCCAGACGAGCGGATACGTATATTTAATTGACTGAGCTCAGAATGACCTGTGGCAGTGGCATTGAAGCTTATTTTCGCACAATCAAACGCAGACATAATTTTGAATCTATCCGGCTTGGTGAAGGATTGCTACTTGTCGCGAACTAATCACAAATTTTTATTTTGCAGTTTCTATATGGCTACAGCTAGCAGGTGCTTTTTTCATTAAGGTGAGGATTTCAAATTCTGTTTTCTAACACCCGTGCCCGTGTCCATACCCGTGTCCGGGGAAAGGGGGACCCTGGTGGTTGAGCTGAGGCCGGGGTATGTTTGGACCCTTCGGGGCCCCCCGGGCGAGGCAATACACCGCTTCGACCCCTGCTTCTCGTAGACGGGTGTCCTGGCTTGGCCCCACCAGGATGATTCAGTCAGTCGCCTCTTCTACCCTCTTCTTCGTTCTTTCACTTTTCCTTCCACCTCTTTCTCTTTTCTTCTGCACTATCTTCCTTCCTTTTTCACCTTCTTAGGCGGCAAGGGCTAACCTTGAGTGGAAACAGGTCCTGTCCCTGCATCCACACTCGGTTATAGTGCCCGGGCAGCACTGGTAGAGTAATTGTGTCAGCCAAGCCTTTCTTGTTATGGCACATTACCTACCCCCTCGTTGGGCTCCGTGGTGGGCGGTGCACCCGGGCACTGAAACTCCTTCCCATCTATATGGGTTCTCAAACTAAAAAACCTCTTGATCGGGCCCTGAAAAGGACCCGCACCGAAGTACCGTTTTAATTTGAAATGTCTCTTGTTTCCGAAAAGTTTCCGAGATTTTTAGTTTTACATTCTGAAAGTGAAAAGCCACTGGGCGAACTGTCCCCCTTCCTTGTAGCCAAGGTACTAGAAGGCGTTGTTGGTCAGAACTTTCATGCGAAGAAAATGGCGTCCGGAGACCTCCTTGTAGAGATCAGTACAAAACAGCAGAGTGATGCCCTCCTGGCTCTCAACTCGGTTTCGGACTACAAAGTCACCGTTTCTCCGCACCGCAAACTGAACACTGTCCAAGGAGTTATTTCCGAGGATGACCTGCTAGACACATCAGACGCAGAGTTAGTGGAGGGGCTCTCTAGCCAAGGAGTTGTTGCTGCGCGACGAATCAATATTCGTCGTGATGGCAGCGAACGGAAAACAAAGCACATCATCCTAACCTTTGACAGCACCACTCTCCCTGCGACTGTAAAGGCAGGCTACCTACAGTGCAGAGTCCAACCCTATGTGCCAAACCCCCAACGGTGCTTCAAGTGCCAGCGGTTCGGCCATGGGTCACGTAGCTGTCGGGGGGCCGACACATGTGCTAAGTGCTCAAGCAAAGAACATGTTGCTGACAACTGTGACAATGAGCCAAAATGTGCGAACTGCGAAGGTAACCACCCTTCATACTCGCGTTCCTGCCCTCTTTGGAAACAAGAAAAAGAAATACTGACGCTGAAAGCCAAAGAAAACATGTCATACGTAGAAGCAAAGAAACGATTTTCTTTCTTATCAAAGGGTGGATATGCCGAGGTCGTGCGCAGGGGACCGGCACGACCAGTAACGGCATCGACGGGAACCCAGACGTCTCCGGATGATCTGCGGCTCTCGTTGAAGTCCCCTCCTAAACCCACAGGGGCGGTGCCAGTGCCACCGGGTCCCAAGCCCAGGGTGGATGCTGGCTCACTAGCATCCACTTCAGAGCAGGGGAAGGCCCCCCCTGGTCGGGGGCCGGCCACCCCGCACCTCTGGTCCGAATAGACCTGGTGAGCCGTCACGGCAGTCGACCCCCCAGGGGCGGCCGTCGGCGACGCATGAGGAGCCCATGGACGAGAGTGGGCCCAGATCCGACGAGGAGGTTCCCTCCTCAGGATCGGTGTCTTCTTTCTCTGCCCCCAGTGACCCCACTGGGAGGCAGGCAGATACGTCGAAAAAGAAAAACGCTCCACGTGTAAAAATTAATTTTAAACCATAGTGATGTCATCTTATGTTTCGTCCTGTTTTTTAGTCTATTTTTTTTTATTTTTACCTTTTTATTTCTATGAGTAAACATATGGGCGTCATGCAATGGAACTGTCGCGGCCTTCTTCGTAATATTGATGACGTGAACATGTTTCTTGATGAGCTCCGTCCCGTGGCGCTCTGTTTACAAGAAACTCATCTCAATGACAATCATACACAGATCTTACGTCGTCACCAAGTTTTTAGGAAGGATCGCCTTTCCCCCACTCCTTCCGGTGGTGTTGCAGTAGTAGTGCAGAATGGAGTTGTGTGTGCTCAAGTACCTCTTCAAACACCACTTGAGGCAGTGGCAGTTCGTGTCCTCTTTGATCGCCTCATCACCATTGTGTCGCTCTACCTTCCACCTAACAGTCCATTGCATCTTCATGAACTCCAAGGCCTTGTAGATCAACTGCCCAAACCTTTTTTAATCTTAGGTGATTTTAATTCCCACCATCCTTTGTGGGGAAGCTCTCGTCAAGATTCCCGCGGTGGAGTTATTGAACGGCTCCTATCGCTATCTGGACTCTGTCTTTTGAATAAGAGAGAACCAACCTTTTTTAGCTCTGTTCATAACACATTCACATCAATAGATCTTTCCATATCATCACCATCTTTACTTCCATGTTTTTCGTGGAAGGTTTTAAATAATCCTTTTGGAAGCGATCACTTCCCCATAATTTTAGAAAGAGTTATACCTCTTCCTTCGCTTTCGACCCGCCTTCCGAGGTGGAAGTTTGAGAAGGCCGACTGGGCTCTGTTTGGTTCAGAAGCTGTGTTTGACCCCTCTTTATTTACTAGTATGTCTGCAGAGGAGGCGACAACTTATGTCACTGAATGTTTAATTAATGCTGCTGCATCGTGTATCCCACAAACCTCTGGTAAGCTCCCCAGGAGATGCAAACCCTGGTGGAACGATGAGTGTACAGCCACTCGAAAGAAACAAAATAGGGCTTGGGGAATCTTCCGCCGATATCCGACGCCTCTTAACTTGATAGAATTTAAAAAAAGCAGAGCCAAAGCTCGATGGACGAGAAAACAAGCCAAAAAGGCATCGTGGGTTAAATATATTTCAGCCCTAAATAGCTTTGTACCGTTAAAAGAAGTGTGGGACCGCCTGCGGAAGGTCCGAGGAGATTACCAATCTTTTCGAACTCCTCTCTTTTCTTCCTCCTCTGTATCACTCAAAGATCAAGCAAACATCCTTGGCGAGCATTTTCAGCTTATCAGTAGTTGCTCAAATTTCAGCGCAAAGTTTAAGAAATTCCAGTCTATTGCTGAAAAGCAGTCAATCTCCATGTTAGGGTCTGCCACTGTTTCATACAACAAACCATTCACTATGGGTGAACTCAAAGTAGCACTTGCTACAAAAAAGCAGGCTGCACCAGGCCCAGATAAAATTCATTATGAAATGCTTAGACACCTGTCTCCTGAATCACTTTGCCATTTGCTGACGTTTTTTAATCACCTATGGAAACAAGCTGCATTCCCTCAGTGCTGGAAATGTGCTCATGTTATACCTCTCTTGAAACACGGAAAAGATCCATCTGTCCCCACAAGCTACCGTCCCATCGCACTCACTAGTTGCCTGGGGAAGACATATGAAAGGCTCATTAATCGGCGTCTTCTTTATTTTTTGGAGGCTGAGAACTTTTTTGATGTTAACCAGTGTGGATTTCGAGAGGGACGATCAACCACAGATCACTTGGTTCGTTTAGAAACCCTTATTCGTGAGGCATTTGTGCACCGACAACATTGTGTTTCGGTATTTTTTGATATGCATAAAGCATATGATACCGCATGGAGGTATGGAATCATTCGAGATCTGTACAACTGCGGTGTGCGTGGTCGATTGCTTCAGTGCATACAAAACTTCCTAACCAAGCGAACCTTTCAAATTCGCTTGGGTGGCACACTGTCAGATGTTTTTAGCCAAGAAAATGGGGTCCCTCAAGGAGGAATTTTAAGCGTTACCCTTTTTGCTGTTAAACTCAACAGTCTTGGAAGGGTGATACCGCCATCGGTATCTTATTCTCTTTATGTAGACGACGTGCAGATCTCCTTCTCTTCATGTAACCTCTCCAGTTGTGAACGGCAACTACAACTCACTATCAACAGGATGAGCAAATGGGCGGATGAAAACGGTTTCAAGTTTTCTCCCGAAAAAACTGTTTGTGTTCTTTTTTCATTGCGCAGGGGTTTGTCTTTGGACCCCACTTTGCATCTCAATAACATAGACATATCTGTTCAACAGGAACACAAATTTCTTGGTGTAATCTTTGACAAGAAGCTTTCTTTTGTGCCACACTTGAAAAAGTTGAAACGCAAATGCTTAAGTTCTTTAAATGTTCTAAAGGTGTTGTCCCACATTTCATGGGGATCGGACAGGCGATGCCTTATACGATTATACAACTCCCTGGTTCGGTCTCGCCTTGACTACGGTGCAGTCGTGTATGATTCGGCACGATCCTCTACTTTGAAGATGCTAGACCCCGTTCACCACTTAGGGCCCAGACTTGCCTCCGGCGCATTTCGCACATCACCTGTGTTAAGCCTATATGCCGATACACATCAGATGTCGCTTGAGAAACGCAGACAGTACCTGAGTCTTTGCTATGCTTATCGGGTCTATTCTAATCCACAGCACCCAGCTTACAATGCCATTCATACCTGTCGTTTTTCTCGACTTTTTGAAAACAAGCCGAGCATTATACGGCCACTCAACTTTCGCTTTCAAAATTTCAGTGCTTCCCTTCATGTCCCACTTCATGTTGCCGTGCTAAATTACAGGGACAGAGTTGCTCCTTGGGACGAAGTCCCAATCGTTTGCGACTGGACACTTACAAAATACAGTAAGCGGGTTACCTCCCCACGAGTTCTCCAGCAGGAGTTCCTTTTATTGCAGGAGACATATAGAGGTTACACTGAATTCTATACCGATGGATCGAAATCCTCTTCTTTTGTTGGCTGCGCAGTATATTCTGGTTCCTTCATGAAATCTCTTGAACTTGAGTGTGTGGCAAGCATCTTTTCTGCAGAGCTTTATGGCATTTTACTATCTGTTGATCACATACTAAAAAACAATATAAGGAAAGCTATTCTCTTTGTTGATTCTCAAAGCGCATTACTGGCTGTGTCCTCACTGCTCCCTACAAAGAATCTGCTTACCCTACATGTACGAGGTAAATTATATGGAGCCCTCCGACTCGGACATGACATAAAATTTTGTTGGGTGCCGAGTCATGTCGGGATTCCAGGGAATGAGAAAGCCGATAGCTTGGCTGCATCTGCCAAGGATTTAGTAACAACTTGTGGATTACCTCATCAAGATTTGAAGCCGTTTTTGAAGAAATCACTTTTGATGTCATGGCAGTTGGAGTGGGACAGAGAGTACGACAATAAGCTTCATGTCATAAAACCCATTTTGGCCCCGTGGGAGAGCTCGTTTCACAGGGAACGGCGTGTAGAGGTTCTGCTCTGCCGCCTAAGAATTGGCCACACACGCTTGACGCACTTGCACCTTCTTCGTGACGAAAATGTGAAGCTTTGTGCCCATTGTGGGAAAGGCCTTACAGTGTTACACATTTTATGGCATTGCCCTTTTCACCATCAGTTGCGCCGGTCTAGCTTCCCTGAACTTTTTAGAGGTTATCTTCCCTTTCATCCAATGTTTTTAGTTAGTGACTGCCCTTTAGTGGCTTTTCACCGTGTTCTCGACTACATAAAGAAAACTGGCTACCTACACCAGTTGTAATTTTTTTTATACTGTTATTTAAACCGTTTTGCTTAGTGCCAGTTAAACAACATTGAATTGGCGCAATATGACCTCTGTTGTCAATGCGCCACTAAAACCCTAATCATCATCATCATCATCCATAATTCGCTCAGTATACTGGAATCGTAAACCCTTATTGGATGATCATACGACACATGGGGATCCAACAAGGGTTTATACGGTATTGGATTCCAATATTTTCAGCGTATTATGGATATTGGAATCCCATAACAAATCCTTATTGTAATACAATACAATAAATGTATTGTTTTCAATACACTGTCTATATTGTATTGCAATACAATAAAAAGATATTGTTTACCAATATCCATAATACGCTGCTCATATTGGGGTTTTCCAATAGGGTACCCTACAATCTGGTCCTCCTTCTCCCCTCTTTTCCACCTCATCATCCTCTTCCTCCTCCCACCTCCTCCTCTTCTCATTCTCTGCCTCCTCTCCTCCCCCTCCCCTTCGCCTCCCCCGTACCCTCCCCTGCTCCCCCTCCATGCTCTCCCCTTCTCCCTCGATTTCCATGCTAAATTTAGCAGAAAAATTGACGCTTCATGACCTCAACATTATTTCAGTGTTGCCGCAAAATTTAGCGGGGAAAATGACGCCACATGACTTGGTGTCACGTCACTTACGAACAAATTCAGTTTCTCCGCTAGATTTAGGGGAACATTGACGTCACGTGACCTCAACACCAATTCAGTTCCCCGCTAAATTTAGCTGGGAATAGAGCTGGTGTTGATGTCACGTGACGTTAATTTTACCGCTAAATTTAGCGCGGTTACGCCGACGCCGACGCCGACGCCGACGCCATATAACCCGGAAACGGGCGTATAAGAGCTGCGCTCTAAATATGGGAAACATGCAGGCGGGCTATAGTTTGTCTCATCCTACGATGGACTAAAGGACAAAGCCACGGGCCGCCCAAGTTCCAATCACGTTCCACGCTATGCTATGACACGCTTAACATTTTGGAATCGAATAATGCTCGAACCCAAAAGCGCCGAATCATTTCTTTAGCGTCAACGCTGCACAGAGCTATATATGTCGTGCCGTTCTTTGCGATGCAAAATTGCTGAGTCATTCAGTGCTCTTCGATTCAAACCACTGTCCACCTGTCCCCTCATCAGTGATCCGAGACGCGGGCACCGATACGTGCATCGAAGCGAAATACCGCACAATTTCTAGGTGGCTCGTTATTGAATCTGGGGGTCCGTAGCTTTTGCCTTTAGTCCACCGCAGGGTGAGACGAAGTATAGTACGTATTAATCATGGGAAGGCAACTTGAAAATATATTAGAATAACACAGATGAAAGGTGAAAGACAAGCGTCAGATGAGGCGCCTGGTATTACCGACGTGTGCGAGAAATTGAGCACGCCAGTACGATCGCTTATCTAGATAAAAAGCTGCGGCGGTGTGGTTCGAGTCAATGATTCCTCGCTTCTGCGGTGCAAGTTTTCTCTTCGTGTTGTTCTCCCGACGTGTTTAGGTTTAAAGTCAAGTATGCTAATAATGAACAAGCGTTTGCCTCGTTCAGCAGTTGGAAGAACTATTGCCGGGCTGGAGTAAACAGGCACGGTCTCTTACGGCCTGTAGAAGAGTAGTAAGCTGTCTTTTCACGAGTAGTAGTTCCTCCCTGCATCGGCAGCTCGAAGGGGTCGCGGTGAACCTACCCTTCCTACAGTGCTTTAATTCCTTCTTAGAGGCAACTCCTCCACAGCGTGTTGGCACCTTACACTCTAAGAAAAAATTACTACCCTGGGTAGTCAAATGGCGCTTTGGAGGCTTTGACTGCCCCAAAAGGCGAGTTAGCCTTTGGGCAAACCGCTGTGGAATGACCGCCTTTCTGGAGGTGACGACGGGGCTGTGGTCACTTTCGAATCCGATATTCACGTGCAGGCAGTCGTAAATGATATTAGTAACCTAAATAACTACTGGAAGACTATAAATGATATGCTTCCTTAGCTTTCGGGATCTTTTAAGATCCGCCAAGATCACATATGTGTGCAATTCGCGTAAATTGGGGGAATAAACATTTTGTCAGCGCGAGCAGCAACACTGGTCTCGACAGCCGTGGACCGTGGTGGGGAGTAGCTGTGGCATCATAACAGCAACAAACGGCGTGGGTGTTTGCCGAGCTGAGGTGAGGATATCTTTCTGCCCTATTTTATTGCAAAGAATATTTAAAAAAAAATGATTAGTTGTAAATCTCATAGTGTTGAACCATTGAACACTGGGACCGAGGATCGGCAGGGTAAACATGCTCAGAGGTATGTGTCTGTGTCGCCCGTACTGTTTTCATCAATCTCGGATTGGTTGAATTTCTCTGCGCTGCACCAGTCGTGGTTGTGATCTCCTGGCTGTACCTACGTAGTGCGCGAACTTTCCAATTCAGTAGCAGGTTGAAATTCAGTGGCAGCGTAGTAATTGGCTTTTACTAGATTGTTGTGTCGTTACGGGCGCTATTTGTGCTTTTACAAGCGCCAGCGCGAGCCCGAACTTGCGCATCTTTCACCGTTTGCGTTCTTCTGGTTTGATGTTCTGCTCTATGATTTATTAAACCTAAACCTAAAGGTCAATCGCCTCTGTCTCGTAACCCATCAGGACACCCCATAGCGCTGCTGCTCTGTTAACCCTTCCTGGATGTCTCCTGCTGCCAAGTAGCAGCCGGATCGTCGAACCACCATCATCGTCACCTCTCCACCAGAGGATCACTATATTTAGGTGCGTCAGCTACCACTTTATTTCGGTGCGTCAGCTACCGCTATATTTTGGTGCGTCGGCCGAGCCTGCCGGCCCGTCCCGTTTTTTTAACTGTTTAACTCTTTTCTGGGTACAAAAAGAGCCCCCGCGGTTTTTCACAACGTTCTTGCGCTCGTGCTCGTTCAGTTTATTTATTTTTTATTTCTTTTAGGGCAGTATATAATCTTACGAGGTTCTTTGCAGTGTTCCAACACTTGTGTTTCTTCAGTTCTTTTAGGACAGTAAATAAGCCCCTGATGTTCTTCACAGTGTTGCAACGCTCGTGATTGTTCAGCTTACCAGTCTGCATTGCAAGACGTGGCCTTTCAAACCCTCGGATCTTTTCCCCTTGGCCGGTCGCTCTGCTGTACCCGGTTTTGGACTTTACAAAATTTCATTGCATTGAGACATGCTGCCCTATACTCCGTTCACCCTTAAGCTGAGACAGAGCCATATATGTAGAAAGCTTGGCCATTCGTTGGGAAGTATAGGAGACAAATGAGGAATTGCCATTGGCCGAAAGCAGGATGGGCGTGTTCCAGGGCGTCTTCACAAATTCGAATGTGGCCAATCAGAAGCCGGAAATAATACCCTAGCGGTGGTTGCGAGAAACAAAATTCATAAGTGCATCGGAGTAACTCTTGGTGACTGAAAATGTGGTGCATGTGATGTTTCAATCACGGTCATCCGAACTTATGGTGAAAGAGTGCGACTGGCGGTGCGATCGACATAATCCGTGGGCCGAAGGCCGGGAATCTACCGTCTGAGCGGTCACACTCTCCCTGAGCAAAACAGAGTTGAGCGGCACATTTGTTTCTTGCATCTTTCTGCATGATCATGAATGTAACATCATGTGCACCCTATCTTAAACCATGAAGGGTCACTACACTTCACACTTACGTGCTTATTAAAACTATACACCAACATATACCTATGAATAAAACAGTTTCTCGCTACTACCGCCGTCGAGCCCACTTTCTGCTTCTGGTGCACGCCCAGGCTCTGCCTGCGCCTAGCACTGACCAAACACTCTCTAAACACGGCTCTGAGCTGAGACTGCAGTGGGAACTACTGCAGTCTCAGCCGAAGTAATCAGCCGCCTCCCTTTCATCACCTGACCCAGTTCTCGGCCTGTGTATATGAGCGGGAGCGTGATCACGTGGCGAAAGAGGGATGTATGACTGGTCCATTGAGGACGTAGCTTTCACCGCAATTTCAGCTTAGGGATGAATGGAATATAGTCAGCGCGCAGTATGGCCACCCAGCTCCGGCCTCCCAAGAAGTTGGTGTTTACAAGACGGCCGCTGTCTTCATTGGCCTCCTCGCTCAGCATGCTGGTGCACGCTGAAGAACCAGCGTGCACCAGCATGCGACACGAAGCTTTATCGATGGCTGCCCGTACGCGGACGAGCTAGCATCTCCTCCGTTCTAGACGGGCGCTTTCGGTGAATCGCAGTGCTGTGAAATTAATTGTTTCTCTTTCGATTTTTCTTCTAAGAAAACGTTTTTATTATAAATGCATGTGACCACAACAGCCACCATTAAGTCAACATTTTCCTCTGATTGCGACTATCTCAAATATGACAAACTTTCCTCGGATATGAAGTTTTTCCAATATCATTTCTCATTGACCACTTGTGTGTATTAGAAGATAAGTGTTGTGTTCTGGTATTTTTATTATTGTAGTCTCCCTATAGCTACTGTTAAAAAAATATTAAGAATGGGAAAGCAGTAGTTTTTCGTTCTGCTTTAATGGGGTACGGAAGCAACATTTTAGCGCCTACTTCTTTGTGTAAACATGGTCTGCTTCATGACAACAGCTCACAAACATCAGTCTTTCCTCTATAAATGCAAGAAAAGCAATTTTAAAACATAAAAACAAATGTCCTAATACCAATGGTAGTTGAGGTCTGAGCGTTGTTGGAATGTCTCACGTCACGGGCCGATCAGGAGCTACGCCACGGTGTGGCGTGTCCGATAAAGGCGTGCGGGAGCGAGCGACGCTTGGCGCAAGTCTCAGGTCTAGTACACCGTACCTCGGGCATTCCGACCTGTCAGAATTGTAACGCGCTGACGATAAAGCTGGCGCCACCTAGTGACGGCGATAGTAATTACTATACCCTTGGCATCGTACGGGCCCGTGACGTTGCGACTATGACGTCACGGGTAAATATCCCGAGATTTGCGTGCCGACTCGATGGATGTTTTTGAAGCGCTCGCCAAAATCTGTCGGTTGGAACAAAAAATATAGGCATCTGCTAAAAAATACAAGCGTGCCATTATCATTTACGGATATCGTGGATCATATTTCACTTATTTTGAAGTGTTCCGGAAATATTCCAAGTTTTGATTCTGTACCCCCTTAATGTCTTTCTTGGGGTTTTGTTTAAAAAAAAATATAAGGAAAGGAGAACCTAATAATTGGCTTTTACTAGTTTGTTACATCGTCACAGACACTATTTTCGCTATTATGAGTGCAAGTTCGAGTCCGAGCTTGCACCTCCTTGCCATTCTTGTTCTTCATTTCTGATGTTCTGCTCTATAATTAAGGAAATCTAAACCTAAAAGTCAGTTACCTCTGCTTTGTCGCCGGCAAGGTTCGCGCTGACTGTGAACCCCGCCACTACTCGTCTCCCATCAGGGTACCCCCCTCACCTGGCCGCTCTACCAGCGCTTTTTGGATGTCTCCTGCTGCCAAGGAGCAGCCTGATGATTGAACCACCGGACCTCCAACATTGTTGCCTCTCCGTCAAAAAACTACTACAGGTAGGCTGGCCCACTTGTGGGGAAGCTGTGTCCAGGGCTGATCTGCCTGGTGTTGGTGCTGTCCTCTTGAGGTGCCTACTGTTGTCATTCGTATACCATCAAGTGAGCAGACATTTTCACGAATCCACCATAGGCCTAAACTGCGCGCCCACACAGTCTGTCCCTCACCAAAAGGATGGTTGCCTACCATGTGCGGGGACGAGTCCAAATGCATATAGACAAAACTCAATCGGGGATCTGATGTGGTAGCCAAATAACAGTTAAGAATACTTCCTAGCTTTTGCTGAGGTTCTGCAGCAGTGGAACTTCAACAACAGCGGGGAAGTGCTTGCATGCCAGGTTCCAAGACTGTGAGGTTGAACCTCATAAATTCCCCCTTGTCTCCACATATCGTATGCTCAAATAACCTGATGAACTGCGGGTGATACAAAGGGGTTTCGGGGTGATGTACATGACTGTTGTAAAAACTGATTGAAAACATTACTATTAATCTGGGTTCGTTGTCGTCAAACACAAGTCTCCTTGGCTGTCCAAATCGATCAAAGATGTCGCACTGGGCTTACACTGTGGTCTCGGCCGATGCTTCTATCTGCTTTGTGTCGATCAGTATCACGTAACTCTCCAGCAGTACGGCATAATATAAGCCATGTTCAGCGTTGCTTGGTATCCAATCAGCTGACCCGAACCTGCACCAAGGGCATTTAACAGGACTGGGCACATGTTTCGCACCTTCTTACATGGTCTTAAATGTCTTTGTCAACACCGGGGTACCAGAAGATGGTTTGTGCCAAGCTCTTCATAACTGACCTGCCTGGGGCCCTATGTCGCGCTTTGTGGACTCCCACGGCGACTAGGAACAAGGAAGTGACGTCAACAACGCAGCAAGCACAGATTAAGTGTTGATTGGTGAAAGTCGCTGATGACGAATTTCCGCAGAAGAAAACGAAGCTCACTTTTTCTTTGTTTTCTTCTGCGGAAATTCGTCATCAGCAACTCTCACCAATCAACATCCAATCTGCGTTTGCTGCGTGTTTGACTTCACTTCCTTCTCCCTAGTCGCTGTGGGAGTCCAAAAAGCGCAACATAGGGCCCCAGGATAAGCGTCATGGAGCACAGCCTCCTGTATACTGATGATGCCTGCTCAATTGCCAGTTGCCAGCTACAAGGGTGTGTCGCCCTCCTATACAAGGCAAAAAATGTGAATGAAAATAAGCCTCTCGTGCGTTCTTGTATTCTTAGTGCTGTTTTTGGCATTTGTCGTGGTACCTGTGGGCAAGAACTTGCCGGGGCTGTCATTTCACGAGACCCCAAGCAACGCCCGGGATCATGGAAAGTGACTAAATCTTATTTTGAGGGAAGACAGCGTCCCAAATTCGACCTCCTATATACTTAATAGTGTGTGGTAGGCACCTTCTTGTGACGTATATGAAGGAAGGCTTCTCTGGTCCTCCTTTGTGGATTCTGCTGAGGTTCCAATCTAAGCCCAGCTTGGCTCAGGCCTCTCTGGTGTCAAAGCTGGATGAGTCCATGTACCCTTCCAGGTCCTGTTTTGGTGCTGCTTGACTGGCTGTTACTGTTTACCTACGCACATCCTTCTCGCACTGCTCGAGGTATAAAGTGACGGGCGCCTGACAATATAGGCACAGTGCGTCATTACGAAACGTAAGCCCTGGCACAGCTAACACCTTCCACAGTGCTTAAGTGACTTCGTAGCGGTTGTTACCCAGAGGACCCTGGCTGTTGCAATTCCTCTTCACCTTCTGAACTTTAAAGCAAAACCAATTATGCAGCAAAACCAAAGCATGCACAACCTTTCAGCATTTTAGCACGGCTTCTCGGCATCATTGTCGTTGTTGCAATGCTTTGTTTGTTTGTAGTTGAGATGGTGATATTACAACACCTTCCTTGTCACTCATGGTGCTTGCAGTAGCTTCGCAGAACACGAAAGCATTCAAACTGCATACACCTGACACTGCAGTGGAATGACCAAACTATGCGGTTGCAATTTCTGCTTGCGTCGGCCAGCTCCCTACAATGCGACATCGGGACGTGCCATATCACAGTGTCATAGGACGCCAGCTACGATTGATGTGGGAACCATCATACAATGCCTGTCTTTTTCGTGCATGTGTTTCACATCTGCTTTGCCAACTGATGCAATGAAAAGAGTTTTTGTTGAAGGCTACTGAGTTGGCAGGTTACAACCGCCTGAGCATTCAGCTAATTGGTGATATCACTTGGCTACTAGTTTCAGTGAAATGTGTAATCATGATTATGTTTTTCCATAATCTATTTATTGGCTGGTTTGTTCGAAAGTAACTCAGTCGGTCTATCTAAGGAAGCCTCAAGAAAAAGCTTTGCTAAGGCAGCACTAGCCTTGACAATCTTTTTTGTTGAGACCGAGATAAGGCCACCTGATTTTATTTTGAGCGAGCCAGCACACTGCAGAGGAGGAATGACCCAGATTTGGCATGAAGTTATAGGTTTCACGTGAGGACATTCCATTTGTAGCTGAAAAAGAGGTGTCACTTAATTAGAAAGACAAGTGAAAGAAAAGCATTTTTAGGTATTTCGGTTAAGAAAGCTGTGCATACTTTAGCTCAGCTTTCAGCATTTTGGGTACATTTTGCTTTGTAGCTTTGAGTTTATCAATGATAACTATTAGTTCACTTGGAGCATGTAAAATACATTGGTTTTGACAGACAACCGCACTTGGGCATCTATCATATGTCTGAGCTGAGCCTTCAATTTTTTTCAGTTGAAGTGTATCACTCGCTTGACTTGATCAGTATCTACTTCATGTACTGAATGCCTTTTTACGGGGTTGCGTTGCCACAGGAGACTTGTGCGCTTGTGGGTGCTTGGTGAGTGGTGTCTCCAAACACCATGAGCCCCGAGCCCAGCATGGGTTCAGACCCCCTGCAAGCCTGGCTGTGCTAGGTGTCCCCGTGTCTGATGAAACTGGGGTCTTGGCAGTTGAGCCAAGCCCGGACTAGGTTTCCTTCAAAGGCCCGCCAGGTTAGGCAACACACCACCCCAGCCCACGCCCTGCACAAACAGGTGTCCTGCGTTGGCTCGCCTAAGAGGATTCGGTCAGTCGCTTTGCTTCACCACTCCTTTCCTCTGACGTTCTTCTCCATCCCTGTTTTCAACCTCTCGTCTTTCTGATGTAACAGAATTCTTTGAAAGTAAAGAGGAATTATATAGCCCATGGGTGTTGAAAACCACCAGCGTGTGACATGACGACACCAGATACTTTACTATGAAAATATCTCACCCCATGAGAATCCAATGGCCTGGACACAAAGAGGCTTTGCAAGGTTGGAACGACTGGATGTGCAGCAGCCTCAGGGGGTTTTTGCCTTTGAATAGACCAATCTCACCAGCCAGTTTCATTAAGCTGCCGCTGCCACAATGCATCAAAGAAACTTAAATCTTTCTGCATGTGGGAGAACCCCGCTGGAGCTTTGCACGTGACGAGACGACACGAGCCGTCTCGTGCACTGCCTCCTGTGAACTAAAGTTATGGTGGCATCACGCATGCGTGGAACGCTTAGTGAGATCTGCCTATCGGGACAGTTGGTGGCAACTATAGATGACTGTTCCCCTCTATGGTTGTGGACACCTGGAGCACTAGTCGAGACAGCTGCCCCTGCTGTCTCAGCAAACCCGGTATCTCGGTGTGCCCATGGCAGCCCTCTCCCTTGGTGTGGCATGACGGCTGTACAGTGTGAAGGGTGTGATCCTCATGCATTCTCTCAGATGCATGGTGTCTGCACCGTTAGGAGAGTAACATTTGGCAGTGTCGGTGTGCTGGCGTAAATGAATGGAGACAAATGTATTTTTCCTGGTAAAGTATTTGGTGATACTGTCAACTCGCATGCTTGCAGCCAGGCTAGCAATGGCCGTGGTAAGGTGACTCGTATCCCAAATGTCCCAAGATGTCTCTGTCACATTTCAATGACTGCATTGGATGTGATTGCAAGAATGGGACGTTTACAATAAAAATATAGCAATTCACTCAAGATAGATATTAAACATATTTTTTTAATATCTGTATATGCTTGTAGTTTGATTTCATTATCACTGCAGGGTCAGAAGGATAATTGACAACAAAATTTATTTGCTTTATTTTTTTCTAGTTTTGTTATTTATGGTTCTAGGAGCATCAGCAAAAGACATAGGCATAGTTGCAAGTGATCACTCCGAAAGTTTGGGTCTATACAGCATGAACTAATTGTATTTTTGGATAGTGATCGTACCCGAAATAGCACGTTGCTATTTCAGCGGTTGCTATTCGTGAACCCAGGAGACTGGAATTGCAGCTATTGCTACTTCAAGATGTAGCGAGACTTCAGCAGGTAGTCAGACCATGGCCAGGCGGTGGAATGGATCCTCAATCCTTTGGGGGGCATGCTTGTTGGTTTAGATCGGGGAACTTCCAGAATTCTGTTTGCCTTGCAACGTCAAAATGTTGAAAAAGCTTTTCCGTGTGAAGCCAGCCTAAAACATCTCTGTTTGCTACATTGTTACAGGTTTGTCACCTTGTTTTTTTTTGTTGTTGTTGTTGTTTTATAGTGATTTAGAACTGTTGTGGGAAACACTAGTGCCCACCGCCGAGCACAGCACCTCTTTTCATTTCATTTCATTTATTTACTCTCAAGGCCGAAGCATTACAAAGAGGAGTGGTGAAGCAAAAAAAAAAAAAATACAACATGAACATAAACACAGCAGGGAGATTACAAAAAATGGTTGCAAATGGCGCTTTTGAAACGGTCGCTGTCGGTGATTGAAGCGATGGATGCGGGGAGGTGGTTCCAGTCTGTGCAGGTTTTGGGAATGAACGAGTGGAAGTGCAAATTGGTGCGGCTGCTTGGGACGCCAACCTTGAACTGATGGTCGCTGCGGGAAGAAATGTACGATGGTGGCAGAAAGAGAGAGTCACTGAGTAGAGAATTGAAATGATAAACCTTGTGAAAGAGACAAAGACGAGATAGTTTACGACACAATGAAAGATCGGGTAAGTGAAGATTAGATTTCATGGAAGTGACACTGGCAGTTCGAGAGTAATTTGAGAAGATGAAACGCGCGGAACGGTTTTGAATGGCTTCTATTTGAAGAATAATGGAGTTAATATGAGAGTCCCAGATTGATGATGCATATTCAAGCTTTGACCTCACTAAAGTTTTATAAAGTATGAGTTTCAAGTTAGTTGGGGCTAAAGAAAAATTACGCCGTAGATAACCAAGTGCGCGATTAGCATTACTAGTGATGTGGTTGACGTGATCTTGCCATAAAAGGTTATCAGAAATGATAATGCCAAGATATTTGTAGGACAAAACTTGCGTTAGACGAACACGGTTAAGTAAGTAGTCACATGGTAGGATGCAATTTGAATGACGTGCAATTCTCATTGACTTACATTTAGCAGGGTTAAGTTTCATTAGCCAGGTGTCACACCAAAATGAAATGTTATCGAGGTCAGACTGAAGAGCATGATGATCAGCAGGTTCCAGAATTTTGCGATAAACAACACAGTCGTCAGCAAAAAGTTTTATATATGAAGATATGCAGCTAGGTAAGTCGTTAATATAAATAAGAAAAAGCAAGGGCCCTAGCACTGACCCCTGCGGGACACCGGACGTTACAGGACAGTGAGGGGAGTTATGGTCATTGGCGGTTACATATTGCGTGCGATTCGACAAGAAGCATTCTATCCATTTAAAAATATTAGGGTCCTTGTAAGTTTACTTAATTTATACAGGAGCAGACTATGACAGACACTATCGAATGCTTTAGAAAAGTCGATGAAAATGCAGTCAACAGTGATTAAGTGATCTGCAGCAGAGAATAAGTCGTTAGTAAAGGCGAGTAGTTGAGTTTCACATGAGTAATTTTTTCTGAAGCCGTGTTGATGCATACTAAAAAAAGAATTAGTTTCGAGGAAGGACACCATATGACAGTATATGACATGTTCCATGAGTTTGCACGGTATACTGGTTAATGAAATGGGTCTATAATTATTGGGACAATGAGTGTTACCTGATTTGTGCAAAGGAACCACCTTTCCCACCTTCCAGTCGTTCGGAAGCGTACAGGATTCTAATGATTGTGCAAAAATCTTCGACAATATTATAGATGAATACACTTCGGTGTTCTTCAAAAATTTGGGGTTAATGCCATCATCACCTGGAGAAGAGGAAAGCTTCATATTTTGAATTAATTTCATTACGCCTGCCCAGTCAATAACTATTGGATCCATCGGAATAAAATCATAAACCGGAACATCGGGAAACGTACATGGCGTGCTGTTAACAAACGACGATGAGAATGCAGAGTTTAAAACAACGCAGCAGCTTTCCCTAGGAACGACCGATTCGCTATCCGTAGCAAGTTCAATTGGTTTCCTTTCACTTCCGCTCACAACGTGCCAAAACTTACGCAGATTAGTTTCCAGTAGCGATGGAAGAGTTTGATTAAAAAAAGTATGTTTGGCGAGAGACAGTGCACGTGCGTACTCATCCTGTGCACAATGATAAGCTGCCCATCTCTCTGGGATCATTGATATCTTGGCTCGTCGAAAAAGGCGCTTTTTTTTGTTTGATAACCGTTTTAATGTTGGCGTATACCAAGGTGACTGTGTATTTCTAATTTTACGAAGGGGTATATAACGGCTAGTAAGCTCAGTTACTTTCGATTTAAACATACAGCAATTATCTTCCAACGATTGCTCAGAAAATATTTGAAGAAAATCTGATAAAAATATCTCAAGTTCATTATTAATCCCTGTGTAGTCAGCCCTACTATAGTCTCTAAATACCTTTGAAGCTGCACATTTGCGAGGCGAACTGTTTGGAATATTAAAGTGAATGACGGAATGATCGCTTACACCTGGAAAAACTGAAAGTGATTGTACAAGATCCGGATGGGTAGTGAATACTAGGTCAAGGACAGTGGCACTTGTCGGGGTTGTACGGGTTGGACATTTCACGAGCTGAGTCAAGTTAAAATCCGAGCATGTAGTAAGAAAGGAATTGCACTCAAGAGAGCCGAAGCTTGCCACGGGAATAGGTGCGTCCCAGGAAACACCAGGGAAATTAAAATCACCAAGAACAAATATGGGCAATGACGGATACCTTGCGTGTAATGTATTCAAAGCATCATATAGATCAGAAGAAAATCCAGAAGGTGAATTAGGGGGGCGATAACAAGCGCAAAAAATTACATCCTTGTGGTTCAGACGAATGCGCACAGAAGTCAATTCTAGAGGCGAGGCAAGCGACACACCAAAAGAAACCAACTCGTCGCAAACCGTTATCAAAACGCCACCCCCAGACCGAGTTCACCTGTCACATATGTAGAACCGATACTTCTTTTGGCAATTTAAAATCTCACTATTATCTACTTTTGCGGATAGCCAAGTTTCCGTCAAGACCACAACATCAGCAAGACATGTGTCAATTAAAGAAGACAAGGCGTCGCGCTTGTTGATAACGCTCCTGACGTTACAAAGCAAAAAAGAAAAATCACGTACTAAGGAGGCACTGGACATAGTAGGCGAGGGAAGATTACGATCACCACCCCTCGCCGACCGCTAAAGTGGTGTGGGTGCACTGGGCGCACCCTCAGACCTTGGTGATTGCTGCACCAAATTACGGGAGGGTCGTGGTCGAGAGAGCTCCGAGATCTGGTCTAGCTCTTGGTCATAAAAATAACAATGATCATTTACATACAACTTGTTATAAGTAAGTTTAAAGGTGGATCTCTGAGTCTTTCTAAATTCGATTAGGTTCCTTCGAGCCAAGCGCGTCGCAGGACAAAAATCTTCGCTAATGCTGATGCAGTTTAACTTTAGCTTGGCTCTGAGCTGCATCACCTGGTCCTTCGTTTTAAAAGACGAAAATTTGAAAATCAATGGTCTACATTTGTTTGCAAAAAACTGTCCCAATCTATGAGCACGCTCGACGTCAAATGACAGCGTGTTGGCAGTCAACTCAGCTGAACCCCTGTCGAAGCAGAGCGCTAACGCGTTTTTAGCCTTTTCTTCCGCCTGTGACGACGTTTCAGACACACTGTCAGGAATTCCGTAGAAAAGTAGATTGTTTCGTCTGGATTGATCCTCCATTTCATTCAGACGTGAATGCAAGGCGGCATTAACATTCCTCTGATCTCTGTTTTCCCGTCGCAGTGCATCCAGTTCACTCTCCATTGTTCCCGCTTTATTCTCAACAGACGTAAGTCTTTCCCCGATATTTGTCATTTTGTCGTCGATTGTTTTTTGGCCCTGTTTTACTTCATCAATGGAACTTTTTAACTCTGTTTGACCCGTCTCAAACCTTTGCGACCGAGAATTCAGTTCGTTCAACAGGTGAAGCATCTGCGTGAACTGGACCAACTGGTCTGCGCTCATAGGACCAGGATTTGATTCAACGTCGCCACAACAAAGAAGTGACCGAAAAAAAGAAGCGGAAGTCGCAACACAAGACTGCAAGTGGCGTGGGCATGTCAGTAGCAATAAAAAACGATCGTCCGAACGGAAAGAATAGCAATTGTCAATTTTAAAACGTACCTGAACAAAAAGAAGGAACAACTTATTAGACATCTCGGCCTCGCTGCCGCCAACCTGCCCACTGAAGTAGTTGTCGAGATGGCACGCCTTTATACACTCGGACAGCAACGCTGATGTCCCACGTAGTCGCTCGGTGTCCCACGACACCTGGTAGTCGAAGATGACACTGGCCGTCGTCGAGTCACGGTAGGGTGAGGTGTACTGACTTGTCACCGCGCAACTTCCACGCGTGCAACCGATGGTACCCTCGAAGCAAAGATTAGTTGCGGTCGTATCAGTGGATTTTCCACGAGGCAGCAGCGTGATCTGAACAAAAAGAGGGAACAACTTATTAGTCATCTCGGCCTCGCTGCCGCCAACCTGCCCACTGAAGTAGTTGTCGAGATGGCACGCCTTTATACACTCGGACAGCAACGCTGATGTCCCACGTAGTCGCTCGGTGTCCCACGACACCTGGTAGTCGAAGATGACACTGGCCGTCGTCGAGTCACGGTAGAGTGACGTGTACTGACTTGTCACCGCGCAACTTCCACGCGTGCAACCGATGGTACCCTCGAAGCAAAGATTAGTTGCTGTCGTATCAGTGGATTTTCCATGAGGCAGCAGCGTGATCTGAACAAAAAGAAGGAACAACTTATTAGACATCTCGGCCTCGCTGCCGCCAACCTGCCCACTGCGACGCGCTTGGCATGTGGCAAGCACCAGCAAAAAGAAGCGAAAGAGGGTTAGCAGACAAGGCCCACCATGTCATAGATGCCACCAGCCTGACAACCCACAGGACCACGTATTGTATGCAATGAATCAGTTGTCGTCGTTAATCTGTCTCGACCACAACATGCCGGCAGCGGTGGGATCCAGTTTTGCCCATGGGCAGAACAAAGGCTATATAAAAATCATGGGAGATGAGTGAACATTGCAGTATGCACTTCTGCTATTTGTATTGAAGCCACCAACAGCTTGTCAGCTACCCTTGAATCGACCCTTTTCAAAAGTGTGCACCAGCTATACTATGTTCACGCTGCCGGACCAATCAGAAGCCTCCCTCTTATCACCCAGTGATGTGATTGCTGCGCCAATTGTGCCAAACTGCGCCTAAGTGCTTATTCTGCTACACTTGCTACATTTGATCAAAATGTGAGGAATTTGCACCAATATTGCACCAGAACTTAAGCTCAATTAAATAATACTGAAAATATAACAGCTGCAGGCCTCGCTGCCGGGGCGAATTGCTAATGTAGGCTCGTGCGGGTTTCCGGGAATTTCGATAATCGTCTCAAATAACATACTATTTGATTTGATTTCGCACCAAGCACTGACAGTACTCAGAAGTTTCGCAACAAGTCTCGTGTTCGTGGTCTGTTCTGGTGGGTTAGTTAGCTTTGTTGAGTGCGCTTCTCACCGCATGTGGTGTAATGCAGTGAAGCAACAATTGCAAATTAGGCGTCGCTCTGTTGTGTGTCTTGCTTCGCCACAGCACACCCGCGTACTAAGGGGAAAGGTACTCCTCCAGAGCGAGACAGGGTGCAAGAAGGTATATATGGACTCTTGTACGTTTACTTTTTATGCTTTTATTTTTTTCTCTGAATTAAAAGTTGCAGTTTTGTTACAACCCTTCTTAGAACTTGAAGGACACATAAGTCTAGGTGCTCAAAATGATTGTATTTTAATATTTTTTCAGTGGGATTTCGTACCTAAAATAATCATCCACAGCAGTTTGCGCTGTTCTTCATCAGTCGTCTTCTTGTTGCCGTGTCTGGTGCTTCCACAAGCAACTAAACAGCTGGTGTTTGTTTTCCTAATATTTGCCATCTCTCCTCACATTTGCAGTGATATAAATGAAAATGAATTGTGCGGTTGTGCTCTAAAAGCTCTTTTTGCTTCTCCAATATGAACTTTCGGCTGCTCAAACAGCTGCTCCAAAGTGGCTATGACCAATCACATCACCGCTTTTATCACCTGACCCAACTCTTTGCGCGTGGGTATGGCCGGGAGCGTGATGATGTGGCAAAAGAGAGGCGTATGACTGGTCTAACGAGGACGTAGCTTCCACCACTGTCTCAGCTTAGAGGTGAACGGAGTATGGTAGCTGCAGCACCAATTATCGAAGACTGCTATTATTTGGGCACTCACTGTGGCCGATGTTGCTTGATGTTACAGAGAAAATTGCCTCATCTCAATTAACCTTATGCGAAATCGCTTGGTAGTCTGACAACACTGAGAGCGACACTGTTTTAATGTTAGCAAGAGTTGTCGGTACTGAAGCACGGTGGAGGGCAGTGTGTGATGGCGCGGCAGCTGTGTTTTCCGCCTTCTGACCGCGGAACGGAGATGAACAGTTTAAACAACCTACCGTAACTGTCTGATGAAACTTTCGGAGGCCTGTGCACAGGCTGGCGAAAACCCGCAGTGTGTAAGCTTGTACAGCAAAGGCGTAGGACTTGCTCCGCTGCTTCGACGAGGTTGTTGTCAGCGTGCACAGGCCTCCTAGAGCTTCATCAGACAGTTGCGGTAGGTTGTTTAAACTGTTTGTCCACATTTGATGGTCAGAAGACGGAAAACAGCTGCTGCGCTATCGTACACTGCCCGTACGACTCTCTCTGATGCCTCCACCGTGCTTTGGTACCGACGACGCTTGCCAACATAAAAATGGCGACGCTCTCAGTGTTGTCAGATCACCAAACAATTTTTCATAAGGTCTCTTGAGCCTCTTTGACTGGGTTGCCATCTTTTCTCTTAAACATGGCATATATCGAAAGCTTTTGGTGCAGTGATTCGTTCCAGGTTGGAAGCAAAAGTAACCGGAATGAATTTCTAAAAAGGCGGGCTGTTTGTAGTACCAGCTTCCGCCGCTAGCAGCGCTTTGCAGCACCCTTTCCGAGCGAGTTTGCCGACTGACAATGTCTGCTATAAGTATTTTTTCCAAGCACTTCAAATTTTTTTTTTCTTTGCGATGTCTGATATGAAAGAACAACATGCGGCTGTGAAATTTTGCTTTAGGTAAAACTGTGCCAGAAACTCTTGTAATGCTTCAGAGAGCTTACAAGATGCTAATAAGAAATTGCAAGTGGTTTTCTCGCTTTAAGACTGGTGATTTTTTTTATCGATGACCAACCTCGTTCTGGGCGACCTTTAACCTCCTCAACCGAAGAAGAACACTAAAAAGTTTGGGCATTGATCACTCCGAGTTTGTTCCTCTTGATGAATCTGTTAATCGGGTGTTTTACCGGGGAATTTGGCGACACTTGCGAAACTCAGTAAGGCAGAAATGCCCCGATATGAGGGAAAGGGGGAATGATAGTTCGATCACAACAATGCCCCAGCAGACACCGTCCTGGCATGACACCGCTTCTCAACCTCCCGTATTCTCAGGACCTTGCCCCATGTGACTTTTTTCTATTCATCCGTATGAAAAGCCTTGAAAGGAAATCATTTTATGAATGCGGAAGGTCCTTCAAGTCAGACATTGCAAAAAACAAGGAATGATTTTGAAGCGCTTGGGGAAACAATTCACAACATGCCGCTAGATCCTTAGCAGACGACGCCGGTCGGCAAACTAACTTAGGAAGGGTGCTGGAAGAGGTGGATGCTGGTACTACGAATCCCCGGCCTCCTGAAATTCATTCCGGTTATTTTTGGGTACCCACTCATACCTTTTTTTATTGTTGAAACTTTGGTTCTAAGGCCCAGTATCTTGCTTGGTGTAAATCATATCCCTTTTTGTGTTATACATATTTTCAGGTATTTATTTTTTTAGAATGATGAAGTGACTGTAATGTAGCATATTTTGATGATTTAATATGTTTGTAATGCATACATAACATTGTTTTTTGGTTAAACGTTCCCCGTTTCCATGCAAGTTTTCTGGTTTGTTTCATATTCAAAGGGTTGTCTCTGGCTTTTGAAAGTATCATTACTATAACTATTATAGTTCGATAGTCCGGTGCTGGAAAAAGACTCCTTTTCAGATTTCCATTTCCACAATGTTTCAAAAGTACCTACAAGGTTGTTTTAAGAGTTTTATTTATTTTTTAGAGGAAAATATTTTCAATATAAAATTTTATAATTAGGTTTTGAAAATAAAAGAATACAAACAATTGCCACCTGAGCACTTTGTCCTCATTATAGCCACTTTATGTATATATATACACTGTATAGTTTTGGTTTTAATGCCCTAATGTTTTGAGCTTAATACACTGTTATTATCAAGTGTCCCCATACTTGAAAAGTGCCAACCTTTTGTTGTCAACAGAAAACTGAAAGATTTAAAATTTGATATCAGTGCACATGTTCTCCGAATGCAGCACAAAAAAAAGAAGAAACCTCAGCTATGTTAGTTGTTTTTGTTTCTTTTACAGGTACCCCAATCATTTTTTTTTTCACATGAGTACAATTTTGGGGATTCTAAAGTGGAGCGAGTAGAGCTACTCATCGGTCACTCGATCAACACGGGAAAGCGTGCCGCCAGCGTTCGCCCGCTACAATTGTCACCTATTCTCAAGCACTAAATTTAAGCCCTACTGAAAAAACCCGTATAAAAATTCATACTGGTTGACCCGTATATCTCATACGGTGTTATGGGATACGGGTCTCCCGTATGCTACTGGGAACCCGTACCATTACAGGTTGACCCATTCAGTTACAGGAACCCGTTCGGATACGGGGCCTGTACCGGTACGGGTTGACCCGTTTAGGTAAGGGAAACCGTGCCTGTACGGGTTGACCCTTTTAGATATAGGAACCCGTACCTTACAGGTTGACCTATTTAGATATAGGAACCAATATTTATGCATGTTCATCTGTTCAGATAGAGAAACCTATATCTTTAAAGGTTTATCCGTTCTGATGCAGTAATAGGAATCAACATGGTGTCCAACGTTTGCAAACGGATGGATGTATCTTCGCAGGTTTAACAATTCGCATGCATTTGTCATGCAAAGAATGAGCATGAGCCAGGTCATTTCAGGTTATATATGTATTTAGTGAACGCAAATTGGCATCTGCAGAACAACAACAAGAAGCTTAACCTCTAAGCAAGCTTAGAAGTCAAACTTCTGGTTAATATCCTGCAGTAGGATATTAACGAATTTGCATACTGCAGTAGATTCACCCGAACTGTCCTCTTCCTTGGAGAGGCCTCTCGAGGATGCCTCCATAGGTGCTCGTTGAAGGCATCTGCAGGGGAAACGAATACAACAATAAGTCATGTATAATCTACAGTTTCCTGAAAAATTGAATATTTTACTTCCTGCAATTATAAGCAAGCAATTTCCACTACAATTTATGCCTTGTTAATATCTTGTGATACCATGTAGACCCCAAGAGCAGGCATGCATGATTCGGCCCCAAAGTTTTGAAGATGTAGACCCAACAGCAGGCATGCATGATTCGGCCCGAAAGTTTTGAACCAGTTCAGACCGAGTTCAGAGGAGTGCAGAAGCAGTGCGCAAGTCGGGCTGCGGCTGCGTGAACTTAAGCTGAGGCGTTACAAACGACCCTGTAATTGGTTTCCGAAAGACCGAAGAGTTGCCATCTGTTACTGCATGAACGCTGAACTGACTTCGGCCAGCGCAAGATTCTGTGGAACTGAGGCTGAGCTCGTGCAGCACTGGAATAAATCGAACAGGCCAGTTCAGTGTCCATGCAACTTCCGGTTGAATCTAACAAGTCAGTTCTTACACTATTTGAACTAGATCGGCCAGTGCAAGCAAATCGAAAAGACCTAGTGCGACTTTCCACAACTATGCACTTAAAGTTTGCTTGCAACAGTGTGTTCCTTGCATTTCAGTGTTTATGAAAATTATAGACCTTGGAGCAGGGGACAAAAAAGAACGGAAAGACACAAAGCTCCGGAGCTTCGTGTCTGTCTGCCCCTCTTTTTCCCCACGTTCCCGGGTTACCACGTCTATCCTTAACCAGCTCGCCTGCCTGTTAACTAAAATAAAAGTATGTTCTATAAATCTAAATATGTATTTTCAGTTATGAACATGGGCCTCTGATTGCCTACTACCTCTAACTTATTTCATGCTCAACAATGTCACCATGGGAACAAGTGAAACGAACACTGAACACACAATTCTCGACCGGCAGTTTTAGTGCAAAAGAAATATTTTGACCCGCAATTGTTGTTCTGGGCATGTATATAAATTGACAACACAGATTTGACATCAAGAATCATTTAACTAATTTAATATTTGTGTTACGACCCTTCAATGGTCTATTCCAACGAGATAGTTCCCTGGTAAGAAAACTGAGCGCTAGAAAGGAGGAACACCCACGATGAGAAGGCGGTTCAGAAAAAATGGGCAGTACTCAAAGGACAGAGCCAAACATAGTTCGGTTGCAGCATTTCTAGTGAACAAACAGACTTACTTTCACAACTTTGCTAGTGCCAGCTTTTCGTTCAAAAGAAAAAATGAGTGCCTCAGCAGAAGGTCCTGCGAGCAGGCCACTGATATCATGGACCTCCCCCAAAACTTGCAGGGATTAGCAGATATTTGCGATGCGGAGCATGTTACTGTAAAACCTCCTCAGTATGAATACATCAGAAAGCACCAAGGGACCTAGATGACCGTGACAAGGTCACTTTAGTTTTCTTCATATATTAAAAACAAAGAGGGAGATAGGGCTTCTTCATTTCGGTTTTGCGCTCGGAGCTTCACGTTCCTAAAGCTCGAACTAGTCGAACTGTGACCCTTCAACAGCCTATAATACTGAAAGTTCTGAAAGCCTTGGAATATTTTATCACATAAATTTTGACGTAGCAGGTTGCAACTTCAGAAGCCATAAGGTTCGAGTGACTCACCAAGTATGAGACATCTGTGAGAAGTGGGCACTTACTGCTGCCAACTTGACTGGAGTCAGGGCCCTCTTGGCGACGGCGCCCTTGAAGCGCCAGCATGGCACCCCAGTCACACTCCGCCCATGCAGGTTCTCCCTGCCGAAGATCAACTACGTGGCCTCTTTAGCGAACATGGAGTCTCCCCGGGCTCGCCTCACGTAAAACAGTTTGTCTTTTTCCACCAAGACATCATGGCAAAGGTGAACCTAGAAATAGATAGAAATGCTCTACAGGAAATGCAGCCAGCCATTGGTTTCAATCTCATTGATCTTTCGGAAACTTGTGCAGACGTCTGCTGCACAATGCCACTTTTTTCGGACGCAGGACATGCGAGGCAGCTCTTCACGCAACATCTTGGGGGTATTATTTTCGGAGCCGACCACTGAAATTCACCACGGGCACTCACTACTCATCTCCAACTTCTCAATGTAAAGAACAACTCATCTTGAAGTACAGAACAGACAGTGGAACAAACATAACTGCAAAGGAATCGCATAGCAAACAGTTCCAGCCACGCATGTCGTCTGCTATGCACAAAAAAAAAAAAAAAAAAACACGGAGGGGAAACAGAAAAGCTCACGGTCGGGTGTAGCCACGTGACTTCCGCACACTCACTCTCTCCTCTCCACTTCTGCGACCTCCGTGCGCGGGTTTCAGTTTCGGTTCTGAGCAGTTGCGTTTGTTGGCTTTAATAAAGATATATGTGACTGTTGCAAAATATTAATTTGGTAGTCTTTCGAAACCATAATATATTGGCTGGCAAAAAATGAAAACTTTTATTGGCCGGTATAAGTGTCCGTTTAAGTGAGTTCAGAGTAAAGAGAGAAAGCGAAAGAAGGGTACCAATTATAACACAATTTTAATTGTGCTACTTGGTACATGATTTATGAAAAAGCTCGAAATAAGACAAGGACACTAGATAGAAAACGTTTCAGAAAAGTGCCAATTAATTGGGAACAAATATCTTATCAATGCCCGTCCTTACTCTTTACATTTATCAGCATTTTGAAGCAGCCCGATGGTTCAATTTAAGGAAGCATACAAGTAACCTCATTCAAAGAGCTGTGGAAACAATAAAATTTAGTCACTTGCCCGATATCTGGAATGAATATTCCATGAAATTCTGAACTTGCCTCGTCATCAACCTCTCCAAGCACTGGCAAACACTCGGGAAATGCCTCCGGCGGGCCTGCCACAAGATCCGCTGCTGGAGCAGCAGCATCAGCGGCCGGTACAGGTCGAGCGTGATCCATACCAGCTCGCACTACGTGAACTGAAGCAGGAGTGCCAGCTGCAGGAACCACTGCTGGGCAAGCTGGAGGACCTGACCCAACACCGCCAGACGGGACATTGTCCTCTGCAACATAATAAAACACTCTTTAGAAACAAGACACGGTACAGGAGTCAACCGATTTTTCGGACGCCAAAAATTCAGGCAAGCTTGATTATTCGGACTTCAGCACTTTCATGGTTCGTTGATGGCATGAGGGCTTCATAGTACTTCATGCCACAGAAGACTACCGGCAGTGTGCTTATTTGTTTTTCCGTATCACACCGGGACTGGAAAAGTAGCGCGAGCAGGACACAAAACAAAAGGATGAGAAACAAAACCAAAGAAGAAAAAGAGGAAGAAAAGAAATGCGCTCAAGTTCGCCGGCAGTGGGCGGCAGAGAGGTTGTTTAGTTTACAAAAAAATACCGGTGAATAGCTAATGAATATTCATGCCAAGCATTTCCAACGGTTTGCCAGATATAAGCTCAATCTTTCTGACGAAATCCAATGCTGTAGCAGATCGTCTGCTCACCTTTTAACCAGTTGCACAGTTGCGTCGCTAGGCACAATCTGCCGCCCGATTAAAAGTTCAGCCTTGTTGGTGCTGTGGTCATGCCTACGACCAGCTTCCTCACTCCCTCCTCTTCAACAAAAAAAAACTCCTTTCTCCCCAATGCCGAAAGGATGTGTGCTGGCCGGGCTCATCGGAAAGTGCATATTTAAAATGTTTTGACCGACAGAACAAACTTTCACTTCAAGCCTCATCTATGCGCACAGACCATAGTGTCTTGGTATGGACATGATTGTTTGACAAACTGCAGAAAAATATTTCTTCAATCAAAGCAAAAGTGCTGCCGAGCAAAACGGGCTCATCGCCATCAGCAACAAGAAACAAACTCTCAAAGCTCCATTTGCACCCTAAGAGAAGAAAAGAGAATTATAGACACCTCTTAAACTCATTGATACATTGAGGCACCCCTGTAGTATATGCTTACTTCTGTTTGCGACCAAAAAAAAATTAAAATTACTTTTGATCCCTGATAAAGTGTGAGCACATAATGTGTAGTGTGTCAGGTAAGCAACTGAAAGTGCCTCCATGCTTACCTAGTAGTGCCAGCAGCTGCTTCTTGATAGCGTCCTCTTTATCTGGGGCTCCTGCTCCAGGTTCAGCACCCTCTGCTCTGCCGACCTCAGCTTTTCAACCAGTCGGGCATGCTCCCCAAGCGACACATTGGACGTCCTGTTCTCTGTCTTTTTTTTTCCTTGTACTTGCCACCCACTGCAGGGGATGGCGACATCTCAATCTGGAAAAGAAAAAGGTCCAGGTGTTTTAATATTCATTTAATACAAACTCCAGCACATCAATGGGACACACATTGTTCACATTAAATTGCCCCCCCCCCCCCTTCCTGTTTATTTTTTGGTTGTAGGTTTCAGCCCTATACCTGTGATTGCCCCCTTCCTGAAGAAATGCTTTCAGACGCCCCTGACAAGATATCCGGTATTCACTGTCAGTACAGGATGTAAATGGTATATCGTCCTTTACATACTCTAGTGTGTAAAGGACGATACCTGTTGGCAGAAAACACTGTGTAGGTAAACGAAATAGTGTGATAAAATATTGTGTTAAAAGGTACTTCTAAGTTAGTTAGAAAGTAAAATATGATTATACTACTTTGCACCCAGTGTACTTTCTATGAGGAACGTAAACTCTCAGTTGCTTTGTACTTTCAATTCAGTGCTTTTAAATACGATAGCATCTATAAGCAAAGCATATGCACTTTAGGCATCCGTTGGTCCGAGGATTTGTAACTGCTTTTGAAAACTGCATGTGCCGGCACATTATAATTAAGAAAAGAAAAACATGCCGCCGGCACTGCGCCTCAAACCCACAACTGTTGGAGTCTAAGCTGGGCATCGTATCCGCTTCAGTACGAGCATACATGGGTAAGCATTTGCGAAAGAGCTACTGGTTGCAGGCAAGAGCTGCGTTGATGCACGTGCCAGCGACTCAACGCCGTTGTTGCCATAGCGATGTGTGCCGCATCTGGTCGCACTCGCACGTAGCCACATCTCAGGAGAGCTCTGTGAACCAGACTTGAGTATCATCTTTCGTTGTCGGTATGCGAAAGCAGGTCTCACCAGAGGAACATTACGCAAGCGTGCTGAGGCACAGTGAAAGCAAAGTGCCTAGGGTACTTCGGAACAACATAAAACATGTTTGTTGAAAGCTAGAGAGGCAAGTAGCAACCAGAGGACCATTGAAGCGGATGAAAAGATTAAAGAGAGGAAACTTCGGCTGCAACGCAAGCAGGACGCCAAACAAGTGAGGACCCCTAGTGGAAAGACCAGTTTAAACTGGCAACCAGTTCAAACTGGTACCAGGTTCAAACTTGGATATTGCTCCAGTTTGACCAGTTTGATACTGGTTGAACTGGTCACACTGGTTGACTGGTCATGGTGGTTGAACTGGTCATACTGGTTGAACTGGTCATGGTGGTTGAACTGGTCATGGTGGTTGAACTGGTCATGGTGGTTGAACTGGTAACCAGTGGCTTATTGCCACTGGTTAAATTGGTTGAACTGGACAAACAAACTGTGCATACTGGTCTTACTGTGAAACTGTACATACAGGTCTGACTGTGAAAATGTGTATACTGGTAATACTGTACCACTGCGTATACTGCTTCACTCCAAGCAGTTAAACCAGTTAAACTGGTAATATCGACAACACATTTCGTAAACAGATAAAATTCACTTTTTTTCACAAAAAATACACATACTTCAGACCACAAAAATAAACAAAAACATATTTACAATTTAAAAAAAATTGTCATGATATTATTCATTATAGTCCCAGCCGGTCGGCGAAATTTTCCACATCTTCTGGAGTGTCGGGGTCCCGGTGGTGGATAACATAGTACCTCAAGGCAACTGAAATAAGAATAAACATAAGAAATTAGAGCCATGGCAGATTAATTCGCACCCGTCTGTTCTGAAACGGAGTTACATCTCTTCTCCACTATCGCAAGACGTACGTCTTGCGATAGTGGAGAAGAGATGTAACTTCGTGTACAGCGAGATTTTGACTTGACTTAGAGCAGGTGAGCACATCTCGTAAGACTGAAGAGTGTCGAATTCAGATTTAATGCGGTCGAGAAACAAGCAGGAGAGTGTCTCTTGAAATTGAAGAGGGACAACTGTGGCTACAGCACAGTTGAGACCAGGAGTGGCCAAGCTGCGGCACTTTGTGTGTTAAATTATGGCTTGTGGTCCACTTTCATAAAACGTATCTACCCACCAGATCTGTGTACCAGAATAGCAAGCAATTTAAAAAGTGTCTGTATAAATAGTCCTGACCAGCCATAATGAATGGACACAATTACTCATGAAGCGAACAAAATGCAAGATATTCTTTAGCCTAACCGTTCAATTTTACCCACAATTACTGCCCACTGGTAACGGAAGTGAAGTATGCTGCTGATTTGAAAAAGGGAAACAAAAGACGAACACCACCGTCTGAACAGAGTCGAAGATTAGGTAAGAAAAACAGCCTAAAGGCACACATAAACCTCGAACCTTGAGTTCAATACCATAGGGATGGCCACGTGCTCCTCTTTCAAAGCAGCAACCAGCTCAGCTCGTGTCTCTGTAAAACAAAACATGCACACTGAATTACATCTCAAAGTCGTCGTGTTCGTCTCCCTTTCCCCCCTTGTATCGGGGTTTATAATAATGACCGTTCACCAGCTAGCCTGGGCTTTAACCCTTGTTTCAAAAATTATTTTTTTCGATATTTTTACACATTAAATGCACCACCTAGTCGAACTTATGTGGTAAATTTGTCATAGCTTACAAAGCCGATTTGTTGCGATTTATTTTGAGTGTCGTGGCTACCATCTGGAGCGCCCTGCAGTTAAACAACGTAAAACCCTTAGCTCTTGCCACCCAGTTCTTCACAAATCGGGCGCAAGGAGATACTCGTGCCCACCACATTTCGCGAATTTTAAACGCCGGAACGGGGGACGCCGGAACGGGGGCCCACGAAATTTGCGTTTTCCACGTGTCCTTAAATTTCGCTAATTTTTGGACGCCTGGAATTTGGAAAAAATCGGGGGCTGGCGAACATTAGGGAGTGTTCGTAGACCGCGTTTCCCCCTCCGCAACAAAGATGCGCCTGCCCGCCGATAGCCTTGCCTGTAGAATTCCGGGTATATAGCGAGTCGCGGAGGGCGTTGCGGGACAGCGAAAACGATCTACGAAAACTCCCTATTAACGGTTTGCAGTATACGTTGTGCTTCGAGCCCCTGATGCGTAGAAAACAACTTACCATTCGCCGGCGCACGCTCCAACAGCCTCCCAGTAGACGCTTTTCGGCACGTCCGGGTTCAAAGTCGCCAACGCTCGCCGGTTTGAACTTCTTGATACGGTTCACGCTGACTATTGCCTTCGCGGCATCAACATAAATCACGTATACGTACGCTTAGTACATATCGACACCGATACACACCGATCGCGATAGCCCTAACGTCAATGCGGCTTTGATTCAGGGCACTGGCTGGCTCTGGCCGGCTGGCCAGCGGCGCTGGTACGTAAGGATTGGATTGGATTGAAGAAATAATCTTTCTTAGTTTATATTAATACTCTTATTACTCAAAATAGTTTTATAACATTTAAAAGCATAAAAACTGACCATGTTAAGTTTATTTATTGTTAAGAAAAACATTGTTTGTCCGTCGTTGGTTGTCTTTCTGCACTCTGCCTTGCAGCTACGAAATCCAATCCAGTCCGACGTCAATATACCGAAACCGAAACTACCGCGGTACAGGGCTCAAAGCTATGAAGCAAACTCTCGTTTATCTCGGCCTCGCTTCCCATGGATTTGGTTTTCTCATTTTATGAGTTTAAATATGCATGTCATAAAACGGTTGAGTTCGATAGCTGAAACTGTTAAATTGAAATGACCTAATATGTGATTTTCTGATTAAAATTCTTTATTGAAAAAAATATCACAGTTTAGTTTCGCGGTGAGCGCGTTCCCGTCGAGGTCTGATAATTTCTGGTCGCGTTAAATAGACCGATCTCACCGGCCAGTTTGACTACGCCACCGCTGCCGCAATGCAGCGAGGGAACTTTAGTCTTTGGGCACGTGCGACAACCTCGCTGGAGCTCTTCGCGTGTAGAGCACGAGAAGGCACGAGCCCTCGCTTGCACGGCCGTCTGCCTCCTGTGAACTAAAGTTATGGCGGCTTTACGCATGCGCCCAACGCTTAGTGAGATCGGTCTATTGTGTATACCGGTAGAGCCTGTGCAAGGATACCGACCGCCGGTTTAAGTGCCGGCGCCGGTAAGGCGTTACCGGTCGCTCCGATACGTGGTTGCTGTTAGCCGCGCATCGATTACTGGCCATTGGTACGTTATTACGGCCCACCAGTGTGGCGTACCGGCTTCTCCTGTACGTGTTCACTCGCCGCCTGTACATGATATGGGCAACCGGTACGGCGTATCGGCTTCGCCGGTACGTGGTTACCGGTTACCGGTGTGGCCTACCGGCTGTGCCCTTATGTGTTTACCGGCCGCCTGTACATGGTATGGGCAGCCGGTACGGCATATCGGCTTCGCCAGTACTTGGTTACAGGTCGCCGGTACAGAGCTACCGGTTACCGATATGAGAATACAGGACTCCGGTGTGAACCGGTATAGGCCGGTATACATTTGTACAGGTTTTTTCAGTAGGGAGTGCTTGAGAAATTTAAGCCCAAACATATTTCTAGGCGAATTAAAATTGTAGGAACTTGTGTGGCTTTATTTATGGCTAAGGTGAGTACAATGATACAAAAAGCACAATGAGATTTCAAACCACTAAAAAATTATTGAACGTATCAAATATGATAAATTGGGCTTTTCCGCTACTTCCTTGCCAGCTGCAGTCTCGTGGCTTGTGGTATTCAAAGGAACAGTTGCGTCGCTTGCTCAGACTCGGAGTTACATTGCATTTCGCGCACACAACTGTGCTAAATGTGTTCCCGTATGGAAATATTATATCTGGGCCATATCTGGCCATATCAAACATTATATGATTATATACGACCTATATACAGTCTTATCTGGCGTATATACAGACTTATCTGGCGTATATACAGCCTGATATGGCGTATATACAGACTTATCTGGCGTATATACAGTCTTATCTGGCATATATACAGCCTGATATGGCGTATATACAGACTTAGCTGGCGTATATACAGACTTATCTGGCGGCCGGTTTTCAATATATTAAAAAGTTAAAACAAGTAAAAAAAATTCTTTGTTAGAAAACTCTGAATGACTTATTGTTCGCGACCTAAATGTTAGCACAAATAATTACAAACTTCAGCTTCGACAAGCTTAAGTTTAAGATTATGTGTGCTAGTTTTCGCTAGGATTTCAATGTAGCTTAATTATTTCAAAGTGTTAACATTACGCCCGAATAGACAATTTGCTAAATCCCGTAAGTGCCTCGGCCCGTACTCGAGGAATCATTGGGACGGTGTTTCTTCAGCTGCCTAGTGATCGAACAGTTTGAGCAATTCTATGGTTACACAGATTTGAGTGTAATTCGAAGTCGCCCTGAACACGTGCTGTACAGAACCCAAATACCTGCCATACCACTTTTAAAATGTCCCGCCAGTGTCAGTACTGTGCATTTCGTCCAACCTTCAACCTGGGTGAGCCGCAGACATATCTCTTACGTTATTATCACTCTCGTACTACTTAAAAGACGCTGATATTAAGTTAGAAACGCTAAAAATGTCATAAACAGCTCCGCGGAATCCGAGCTAAATCCCGGTTTTGGTTGTTGTGATTTCTCAGCTTTTAAGCAATTCCTGCTAAAACAACGCTCACGAGAATGATAATATGGTAAGAGATTTCGGCGGCTCAGCCTGGTTGAAGTTTGGACAGAATGCACAATATCCTGAACGCTGCCATTGACGAAAAACTTAAAAGTGATATGATAGGTACTTGAGCCCTATGGGAGGCTTGTTCACGGTGACTACGAATTACACTCGAAACTGTGTAATCATGGAATTGGTCAAAAGCAGCGATCACTAAGGAGCTGAAGGATCACCGTTTCCATACAACTCCTCGAGTGCGGGCCGGGGCACTTGGGAGAATTGTAGACAATAAAAATATATAAAGTGCTGATTTCAGGTTTTTGTACTTTTGAAATGCCTGGCCAGATCTGGAATTTCCTTACTCAGCCAGATCTGGGATTTCCATATCTGGCCAGGGGTATCAGGCTATATCTGGCGTTATGAGGCTATATCTGGCAGATATACTATATCAGGTTATATGTGGCCAATTTTTGATATGGCCATATCTGAAATCTTCAGATCTGGCCAGATATAAAATTTTTTGTAAGGGTTCGCACTGGGCACACAGTTCCTGCATCGAAGTTGGTGGCTCGCCACAGTTGGAAGATGCCCGACCCCGTCTTTTCGAACGTCATCTCGGGGGATGACTTGGCGTGAACTTCCTCTTCTTCATCGGAGGCGAAGGCAGACTGACCGGTCGTCCTCTTGGCGCTTTTCCAGTAGAGATCGGGCTTTCTGATAAACTGGCAATGAAGGTTGTCAGCTTGAGTGGCCGCTCCTTTAGCTGATGGCTTAGGCGCCTGTGAATATTCCACGCATTCACGACGCAGATGAAGATAGCATGATATATGAGGTACGTGTACCAGCGCCTCGACCGAATGGTGTATTTGTACAGCGACACCTGATAATTATGCTGGTCGATCCCCCCCCCTAAAACTGTTGTACATACCAACAATTGCGAGGCGTGTGATGTCAATGTGAATTTTGGCCTTCCGGTCATACCGTTTACTTGCTGATCTTACTCAACAGAGACGAAGTTTTACACTAGGGTGACAGATTTCCTGTCAAAACAGCGAACTACCACGATTCCTTTGTCATTGTCAACTCTGTAATCATGTGAGCCTTGGCCAACTTTTCTCAGATTCTTCTCATCCTGGAGTTTGCAGTCTCTCAGCCGATTTTGCTTCAGAGTTCCAACGTACTGTATTCCTCTCGTTAACTCTTCAACAAGGTTCAAAGAGCTAAACAACTGTCAGCTGCAACCTTGACGTCTTCATTTGAAGGTATTTCAGAAGCAGATGCTCAGGACAGTATCACCCCCAAGTCCAAAAATGTAGTTTTCTTTGGAGTGGCCTTGGTATACCTCGAACTGGTAAAGGACACCGGTTGTGCCTGCCCGTCCCCAAAGCTTGAAACCCCACGGCGTCGGTTTGTTTGGGATGTACTGTTTTAGCGAGCTCCTTCCTGTAAATAACACCATTATCTCATCCACCGCATCGAACTCTTCTTGTTCATTTTGAAAAACAGCGCGAATACCACACGGACAAGAAGGAGGAACACACAGGACGAGGCGCTGACTATCAACTGTCTATTCAGAACACATACATAGAAATTCACGCGAGGTCGGCTTCTTCTTTTTCCTCTTCCAGACATTCGCCATTAAGCACGCAACATATCAAATTAAAACACACGAGTACATTAAAACACACCAGCACAGGTATAAGTCATCGCGTCTTCATCTTTTCTTCTTTCTTGGATCTTCAATCTTTAATTGTCAGGTCAACCCATGCCCAAAAAATTTACCTCACTGTCCACTAGGTTAATGGATGGTTGGCTCACGCACCCGGGTTTTCGTTTTGCTATATGATAAGCTTCTACTAGCTCCCTCGGTAGCTGATCTTTGTGTTTAAACAGCACTTTTGTGTCACTAAATTTTGGCTCACATCCACAATCACGGCAGTGGACAGCTAAATGGGAGTATGCGTTACCTTTTAATGAACTGTGGTGTTCGCGTAGACGAATGTTGAGGCAACGACCCGTCTGACCTATATATGAGTGACCGCATGAGAAAGGTATTTCATAAACGGTCCCCTGTGCACAGGACACGAACTTCATGCCATGCTTGACGCGACATCCAAACAGTTCTGGCTTATTTTTCCTGTCAGCACTGTTTGGATGTCGCGTCAAGCATGGCATGAAGTTCGTGTCGTGTGCACAGGGGACCGTTTATGAAATACCTTTCTCATGCGGTCACTCATATATAGGTCAGACGGGTCGTTGCCTCAACATTCGTCTTTGCGAACACCACAGTTCATTAAAAGGTAACGCGTACTTCCATTTAGCTGTCCACTGCCGTGATTGTGGTTGTGAGCCAAAATTTAGTGACACAAAAGTGCTGTTTAAACACAAAGATCAGCTACCGAGGGAGCTAGTAGAAGCTTATCATATAGCAAAACGAAAACCCGGGTGCGTGAGCCAACCATCCATTAACCTAGTGGACAATGAGGTAATTTTTTTGGGCATGGGTTGACCTGAGACTTGAAGATTGAAGATCCAAGAAAGAAGAAAAGATGAAGACGCGATGACTTATACCTGTGCTCGTGTGTTTTAATGTACTCGTGTGTTTTAACTTGATATGTTGCGTGCTTAATGGCGAATGACTGGAAGAGGAAAAAGAAGAAGCCGACCTCACGTGAATTTCTATGTATGTGTTCTGAATAGGCAGTTGATAGTCAGCGCCTCGTCCTGTGTGTTCCTCCTTCTTGTCCGTGTGGTATTCGCGCTGTTTTTCAAAATGAATTCATACCAACTCGCCCAACTTTCCATTCTAGTCTTCTTGTTCAATGCTCTTGAGGTTGTGCTGCAATAATGAAATCCAAGGACGAATCTTCCACAACTTGTCCTCCTTTGCTTTCTCGGTGGTTTCCATGTTGTTTACAACATGCATGCATTGCACCAGCTTCAAGAAACAATTTCTCGACCTCTTGTCAGCGATAGCAGAATACCCTGTCCCATTCTCCCTGTAGCACATCACGTTCAGCATTTCGTAAGCCCCATTTTCAGGTATATTCTAATATATTGCTCTAGCTCTTGCAGAGTTGTGTCACGGAGCTGCCGTATTTCTGCGTAGTGTACACATTTGTTTGCTCCAATATCATAGTGAGCATATCAGTACTTAGAAACTGGCGGAAAAGGAACAATGGTGAATCTATGGCATCCGGCTCAGAGAATACTTTGGAAAATTCAGCATGACTGTTTTGGAGCAATTCCTTTCGTCATTTGGTGTATGGACGAGAAGACGAAGCTACAGATGATCCGAAGGAATTTTCTACGGTCTCTTCATCATCACTTGTCTCAGAGGGCTCAGCCGCGGCGGGGGGACTAATTTTCGTCACTTTCCGACAGATCACTAAATTCGCTGACATCTTCGCCGGCGACGATGTTGTCCAATATGTTCCTAACTTAGGAACCTAAAATTAGAAGGAAAAATCAATAAAAAAACGCTTAAAACGTGTACCATTCAAAGGTTTACCAAGAAAAGGTATCAGAATTGGTACAAAAATTGTGGTATCAATTGCGACCCACTCTATCGAAAATGATAGGCAGAAATTTGAAGCAATGTTACTAAGCGGACGGGACTTAAAAACAACAGCGAACGGAATAATGTAATTGCGCACCACCTTCTGAGAAAAAAAAAAGTGCCGAATATAAGACGGCTTACTGTTTTTGAGTAAAATGCGCCGACAGTATGCCTTCGAGCGAGCTGCTGCGTGCGGCTATCTTGCTCTAGCTGCCAGCGGCAGCCTGGCGGGGCCTTGCTGAACTACCCAAATCTGAAAACTCTGTCAGCGTATCAAAACCTATACAGCGGGATCTGGTCTTAGCCATATAGTTATTACAATAATAATCTATGGTCTCAGCTTCACGCAATTTATTGTCACTTTTTGAGTTATCAAACTTCACGTAGCAAATATGATACGATGGGCTTTGTGAAGTATTTAACAACACAACACTAAGAATTATGTTACCTTTACCCGATTACTGACTAGGAATGCAGAGTTCATAAAATCCTATCTCGGCAGAAGGCGACAATTCGATTTTCTGAATGGCTTAACATCTAAAAGCAAAGAAATTATCTCTGGTGTGCCTCAGGGTAGCATTCTTGGCCCGTTGCTTTTTAACTTATACGTCAATGATATCGTACATATATGTCAACAGGCGAAGTTTATAATCTATGCGGACGATACTAGCATATTTCTATCGTCCAGCTCCTACGCCGAGATAACCAATATGGCAAATGATGTTCTACGTAAATTAAGCTCTTGGTCAAAACAGAACCGTCTAAAAGTTAATTCTAATAAAACTAAAGCCGTTTTCTTCTATACAAGAGGAACAGCTATCCCATTGCATCATAACATAGCGTTTAATCACACAAACATCGAAGTTTTGGACACCATAGAAGTGCTTGGCACGTACTTCTCCAGTAACATGCAATGGGACGAGCATGTTAACTTTTTACTACTCAAACTTAGTCAAATAGCTGGTATACTGAATCGAAATAGGTATATTCTTCCGGAATCAGTTAAATTATTAATCTACAATACGGTATTTGTATCTCATATTAACTATTGCCATCTTGTATGGGGCACAACAACATAATCTAACCTCCATTAATTACACTTAATGCAAAAGAAATGATACGCGTTATTGCCAATGTCTCATACACCGAACATACTGACTACCTTTTCAAGAAATATAACATTCCAAAAGTTCATGACATATACCGAAGGAGGCTTATGCGAGATTTTTATTATAGCATTAGGAAAAATACCTCTACACTCTTAGAAATAGGAAACTTAGAAAAAAGGCAACCTTCGCATAAAACACGAACTCCAGAACCATGGATAGTTCCTCGTTCTCGGACAAATTATGGTGACCAAATGCTTAAGAATACTTTGCCTCGACTACTAAATTGATTTGAGGAGGCTGGCACCGATATATCCTCTATAACCCCTTCTAAACTGAGATATATTTTATGTTCATTTTCTGATACCGGTGCCCTTAGAACTGCCTGAGATGAAAACGAGCTATTTTCTAGAATTGTTTTGTGTTCCTTACCCGACCTAATCATGTTAAATTGCAACTGTATAGTAATGTGTGCAGCTGTATCGAATGAGTGAATCTGATTGACCAGGAAGTGTTTTGTTACTGTGTGTGAGTGTTTTGTGAGTCCAATGCTGCCAATCTTTTAAAGGGGGCCGAGGGCCCCACAAGCTGCGTTTTTAGCTTTTTTCGTCGGCCTCCTCCATTCTGTATGAAATGGAAACCAATAAAGAAAGAAAGAAAGAAAGAAAGATATTATTGTATCCTTTGCTGCTATAACACGCGCGGAACGAGCCTGGGGCAACATGGCATTAGTAAGCTTATCACTGCGTGAATCTGAAACCGAAACTGATCGAGAGCATGCCATGTGGTGTTACTTTAGCTAATTACTTTCATATCATGTTGCCTTCCAAAGCGTTAGATCAAGAGAGGTGTCTAGTCGGCCAATCTAAATACTCAGAATAACTGTATACTAATAATACTTGCAGATACTCTTTGTATTCATCAACTAAACAGCGGCAGTCACTTGCCTAATCCTTGTCAGAAGCCGGTAGGGCATATATACGAATCGGGTCGGTAGGGTGGTTAAAGTAGAGGGTCACGAAGGTGTTGTGTTGCAGTTGCTTGTGCCTTGTACTGTTGATATGTATGTATCAACAGTACAACAAGGCACAAGGCAAGTTGATATGTAGCAAGTTGATATGTACGTATCAACAGTACAACAAGGCAAGTTGAAATGTAGCAGTGTTCGATATCGTGGTTGGTGTGTGTTGGCGCAGGAGTTGTCATAGGAGCAGTACGTACGTAGTTCAGGAGCTTCAGGAGAGTTAGTGAATGAGCATTTTTTTAGTGCATCTAGCGGTTACTATTACACCTCCTAGGTGGCGCAAGCTGCCGCCTGATTCAATAAGCTAAGTGTTGTGCAGTCCTGTAGCTATTGATTACAAACAGCTGGCATACGGTCCAGCCGTCCAGGCTCTACGGTCCATTGGGCTTCCTATGTGCCTCTCAGATTGACAACAATCGTAATAATTGTGTCACTCGGCCACCTAAATTATTGTTCTGTGTCGAAGAGCTGCGAAGTGCAGGCAGCAATGGATAACCACGTCGGTTGAGGTACGCACAAACAAGAAGAGATAGGAAAAAAACAAAAAGAAAGATAGCGGGGCGTTGGTGCGAGTTGAACGCCTCCCGTCGGTGTCGACGAAGGTCCCCAGCGATTCATTGCCGCAAACGACAAGCATACGTTGTCTTCAATAAAGTCAGCGTGCCCATTACTCGCGTTACAATTTCTTTTTGAGCGTTCTCCGCTGGCGGTAAGAATACAGTCAATCTAGCGAGATGCCGTCGGGTGCAATCGCGGCGATTCCGGCAAAGACGCTGCCGTCCTCCCGGCTAATTGGTACGGTACCGGTGTCTAAGGACGGATGTTTAAAGTGTCTGATGGCGCTTGGAAGACGTCGAATAGGCGTATGCGCCCAATTCTCTAACTCGGCCGAAAAGCCGTGCTGTTCGCTAGGCCTTACCCGGGAATCCGAGCCTTGCTAACCGTCCGTCATGCTGCTTTTGGGGGTAGTCGAATTAGACTACCTGCTTTTTGACTACGTGTGGAGTCGTCATTTTTACACTAGGGGTCGTTATATTTGGGACAACTTTTTACCACCCCAAAGGTAGTCACATATGACTACCTTTTTTTTAGAGTGTAGCTTCGGGGTTGAGTTGGAGAAGTTTGTAGAGTAATTGGACCCTCAAGTCATGAGGCCACCTGCCTGCAGGGACTGATGCGGGACAGCTCTTTTCTTAGTCTCCTCAAGAAACGAGTTTCTATAGGAAAGCATTTCATTATCGTAATCCGAGACGTATTTCAATCGGCTCAGTAGAGATTCTTTCAAATAAGTATAATGACACAAATTTTCAATCGCAGTGGTCGGGGAAAAGTTGTTCAGGATGGCTCAGGCGGTGTTGGGCAAGGCAGTGTGGTTGCACCACCACGCGGCTGAAGAAGTCCCATTGCTCCTAGGCGAAATTGTAGGTCGCAGGGAAAGCTGCTGTCTAGCCCGGTCGTACAGGAACATGTCAGGACAGCGCTGAGCATCCCGTCACACTGGCGGGTGTGGCCAACACCACCTAGAGCAAAGGCGGCAGCGCTCGGAGTTGTGACGTCACAGATTCACGACGAGTGGGCGTACCTGAGAGGAAGACTTCTCCGCAAGACACGCTCTCTTCTTCTTTTTTTTATATATGTTTTCCCGAAGAAGCCAAGCGGCGCATGGTCCGGCCTTTTTTCGTTTTTGTTTTTAGGTGTCTCCGAGCCCAGGGTTTTCCCGGGGCAGCTGTGCAGTGACAATTTTCACCTCCTTTGCGCACGGCGCTTTGCACAGGCCTCGCGGCGGGAGTACGCGAACTGCTCTAACTGTCTTTTTTGTCTTTTTGCGTTTGGTGTGCTTGGCGGTTAACGCGTGGTGGTTGTCAAGTTACGGGAGGCTTTCGGGCTAGCCATGCCTCATAAATGCTGTGTTTCTGGGTGCCATAGGAACTATGAAACGTCGTCAAAGAAAGTGTCTTTGTTTAGTTCTTGGAGGATGAAAAACTGCGAAAAGTATGGGTGCGGGCGATTCCTCGAAAAAAAACCTGGTTCTTTCGACGCATATCAGGGTGAGAACTCTCATATCATTTTACATTTTTTTTAATTATTGAATTTATTTTGTAGAATTTTTACACTGACGTGGCAGCGAAGGCGACAAGCACAAGCTAGCTTTCGCTTTTAATTTTAGAAACGTATATTTGTAGCGCAAGCTCCTGTTTTCAAAACCACGGTCAGGAGCCTCTAGCCTTCTTTCTATGTCCCCCTCTCGTTCCTACATCTGTGGCGAATACTATTAAAGGAATCAATGAAATCGGCGAGGCCTCGAAATCTGAAGGGAATTTTAACATGGACGCCGAACAAAGGAACGCGACTCAGAGACAACTTCTAAGAACGAGTGATTTCTGCAGAGGACGATCCCAATGTGCATTCTTTGTACAGTCTTTTTGACTGGCTGGACGCCTGGCTTGACGCATGGGAGAGCGAGAACTATACCAGTGGCACGCTAACCAAGGAGACTCACGGAGCACTCCGTCAAACAACCCGTGCGCTTGTAGAGATCAGCGAATACTGCTTTACTGAACTCGGGCTGAACTATGTCCTGCTGGGAAAGATTCAGACTGATAGCTTGGAAGACGTTTCGGGAAGTACAGGCAGCTGGCTCGCTCGGAATATCACATATTTGTAAGGCAGCTTTATGAAGGTGAAAATAAGCTGAGACTGCCGGGTACGTTGCCGACAATCCCGTGTGAAGACGACCTATGGGAGGAGCTTGAAAAACAATTAGACACGGCACGGCCCAGGTGAAGCATAGTATAGTTACAGAAAAGGCAGTGTCACAAGCGATAGATTAGACCTTCCCAGTCCTAGTCTTTGTGGCAGGGTTCGCAGTTTATGCCGCTTTGAAAAAGCCGAAATGTCAAAAATGCAGGGCGGCGCTTAGTGAAGAAGATAAGAAGGCAACCGTTTGACTTGCGCAAGAGAACTAGTCTCTTCTCAACGAATTGGATGGAGGGGGGCTTTTTTATCCAAATATGTTCGCCGTTAATGCCGTGACACACAGTTACGTTGTTGCTCAAGAATTCTCCAAGCAGACAGAGTTTCTGAAGCTTCCGATCCAGCGTCAGTTCGTCACCGAGCTTACAATGGAACTGCTGTCTACCAACGAGACTTGTGACTTCGACGCATCTGAAGAAGGACACAGGAGTGAGCTCGTGCTGAAGAACTTGTTTTGGTACAGCACGAACATTGTGCTGAAACACTATCGTGGAAGGGTGAATGAAAAGGTTATGAGGCTAACTAATTCCAAGTCAAAGAAAAGAAAATGTGAGACCTGAAATTTGAATAATTATTTTATATTCAGTGCAACAGCTGTCATTGCATTATTATTGCGACGCGGCATTAAAATCAACATGCCGTACATGTGCTGCGCTTTAGTGTCGCGAAAGCTACAGAGCGGCATCTAAGTTGCTTGTGTTTGGATTGTGTCAAGATGGATATAAGGAGAAAGTATGGATACACGAGGATATACAATTTGAAGCTTTCAGAGGTGAGAGAACTTGTATTCACAGCATCTATTCGTAGTGTGAATGAACACGGGTTTGCCTGCACTCCGCTAAATCAAAACTTGTGCACTTCGATCTAGGCGGCGTCTTTCCCTCTTTTTTGTGTCTTTTCTGCGTTTAGTTTTCGTCTTCGTGTGTCAGTCTTGGATTACTTACTTTATGATAAACATTCCCTAGTTCGCCCGCAGTTGTTTTTATTATTATATGTTTACTTCTGGTAAAAAGTACATTTCAACACATTACATTTTTCGTGCTCCAAAAGTCCACATTTTTTAAATAATCTTCTTTACGTCAGCTTCACGTACGAATTCAGTAACTACACATGTCATCACCAACTTGATTGTTGCTGTTATGCATTTTGACGGGTCCCATTACTTACAATAACGCTTAAGGGCATTTATTTTTTTTTGTTTGTGTCTTCTCAGTCCTAGAGATAATTAAAGCACCCAAGATTTTGATGCCTAAAACGAAAACCCTACTCTCTCGAAACGTCGTTAACCTTAACCTTCTTGAGACCTGTCTGTTTTTTCTGTTACTTCTGCTCTTCTAAAAAAAAACCAGTCTCAGGGTAAAGGACGAAATGGTCGTTAACCTTGTTCTTTCATATCATAACAATAATGGTACGTCCTAATATGCTGCCCGTGTAAAAAATTATGCTTCCCAGTCATATAGATATTTATAAATCCTGTTTTAATAATAATAACATTAATCTTTATTTGGACTCCTTCAGTCGCGGGCGGAGGGGCAAAAGGTAAACAAATTTTACCTGACGAGGCCCCACCACCCTGTACATAGCTCAGCAGCATACAGCAGTAAACGCAAAGAAAACTATGGAGTCAATATCGTGTCCACAAAACAATATTCTTATACAAAACAAAAACAAAAACAGTAATAATAAAATTACACAGATATAAATAATAATATACATGATAAGGCACTTCATAGAATTGACAGTAATAAGTCGCTAAGAACTTGTGGCTTACAAAGCAAAGTATCGGTTAACAAAGACGAATACAGAAAACGAAAAACTGATAATCAGCCCCATAAATAGACAGAGAATGGTTAAAGAAACTGTTTCACAACACTATTCATAAAAATGGCAGGAGATAACGTTTCATATTTTTCTTAAAGGTGAAAAGTGAAGCAGAACTTTTTATTAACTCAATGATATCGGGGTGGTTGTTTAGGAGCTCGGGTATTTTGTAAGTTATTGCTTGGGAACCGTAACTGGTTCGTATTTTTGGTTTCATACAGATTTCGTTTCTCAGATTATATGGTGTTGTCTTCGGGTAGTAGGTCTCACTAAATGTATTTTCATCTCTGTTGTAGTCACTATATATATACATTGCAAGTTTAAGGATAAAGAGGCTTTCAATGACCAAAAGTCGGTGCTTTGCAAAATATGCAGGTGTATGATCAGTATAACCGAGATTCTCAATACAACGAACTGCTTTCTTTTGTAAACCAAGTATCCTAGTCAAATTAGATTTTGTTGTGGTTCCAGACCAACAAACAATAATGCAGATGGGATTGTACTAGAGTGTAGTAGAGCTGACGCTTAAGCCAACAAGGAAGGATTTCTTTGAGTTTCTATAAGACGCCAATAGATTGAGATATTTTCGAGCGAACATGATCTATATGACGCGACCGGCTTAGGGTTTCTTCAAACCAGACACTCAAGAATTTAAGGGCGGACACTCGTTCCAATTCGAAGTTTTTAAAAGTTATTTCTAGATTAAGAATACTACGAAGTTGCTTATGACCCGGTTTAAAAATAATATATTTTGTTTTGTTGACATTCAGTTCTATTTGATTGGAGTCTAGCCGGAGCGCTAGTTCATGAAGCCACATTATTGACAAATCTTCTATCACACTTAGATCCTTATCAGTAAAAAATACATTGGTATCATCTGCATATAAAATTATGTCGGGAGTGCCAGGTATGTTCACTATATCATTTATATATAGTAGAAAAAGCAATGGTCCTAGGTTTGACCCCTGGGGTACACCATAATTTATTTTTCTTGGTTCAGATTCGAATTCATTAATTTTTACGTATTGCGATCTGTTCGATAAATAGCTGCAAATTAAATCCCAAGCAGTGCCCCTTATACCATAATGCATCAGTTCTTTTAGAAGGATGTCGTGTTTAATCGAGTCGAACGCCTTGCGGAAGTCTAAGAAAATTCCCACGGTGTATAGCTGACTTTCAATACTATTGACCAGTTTATCTTTAATATGTAATAGAGCCTTTTCTGAAGATTTATTTTTCTGAAAACCATACTTTTGCCTTCACTATTATTTGCTTTTCTTCGAGATATTTAGAAAGCCTAACATTAATTACTTGTTCCAGGATTTTAGAAAATAGTGGGAGTATTGAAAGTGGCCTGTAGTAGATTATATTGTTGCGCGGCCCACCTTTATGTATAACACACACTCTCGCAAGTTTCATTTTTTGTGGAGATGTACCAGTTGATAAAGCAGCGCTGCAAATATGTGTCAGTGGAAGACTGATAAGATGAGAAACTGCTTTTATCGGTACTGCCTTGATATCGTGTATCCCAGCTGCGGTGTTATTTTTTAAGCTCAAAATAATCTGTATTATCTCTGTTTCTGTCACAGGGCAAAGAAACAGTGAGTTCGCATTTTGAACTGGTGACAGGTATAGATCAGAATTACTACTCGATGTACACGATGAGGCACCAGCATCTAAGAAATGTATGTTAAATTTGTTGGCCAAGGACATGTTTGAATATAAATCACCATCAATTATTAGTTCATTGGGTAACGCATCGTGGGTCCGAGAAATAAGACTTTTTAGGTTGTTCCATATTTGCTGTGGGTCGTTATAAACTGACGCAAATTTATTCTCATAGTACTGCTTGCGTGCTCTTTTAATACCTGCATTCAAATTATTTCTGGTCTTTTTATATTCCCGTAATATCGCTTCATTTCTCGTTTTGATAAAAGTATCATAAAGTTTATATCGATAGTTCATTCTTTTGTACATGTCCTTATTTATCCATGGTTTTCTCATTTTCTTGTGCTTTCTCACATTTCTGATAGGAAACGCTTCATCATAGCATCGTTTGATTTTTGTTATAAATATATCATAACATACACTTGGATTCTGTTCACTGCATATATCATCCCAATTAATACTCGATATCATGGCATAAAAGGTGCTTATATTGTCACGATTGATGCATCTTGAGGCTGTCAGAGGTGAAGAAGAGGATGAGGCTCTCGTTTTTGGTGAAGATGAAAGATTACAGAAGATGGGTAGGTGATCGCTTATAGGAGTGGAAAGTATTGCGGGGATTGCCTGACTCGGTAAATGACTTTTAATACACAGATCAATTACAGTTGCACTATCAAGCGTTGTTCTTGTTGGGGCGGTGATAACATTACTGCACCCGAAAGATTCAATTTTGTCAAGAAACGGTCTGCAACAAGGATCCGAGCCAAGTACATTAATATTAAAGTCGCCTATTAGTGTGACTGGTAAACTTAAGGCAGTAATATAGACTAAAAGTTCAGTGCCCTGTTGGAAAATATCGATGATGGAAAGATGATGGAAAAGGCTCATACAAGCGTAACCGTAATATGGGACATCCTATACAAGCGAAAAGGCAGCTCCAGTATAGTGGATTACGGCGGAACGATACAGGTAGGCGGAACCATACAAGCGTGTCGTATTATGGGACGTCCTATACCGGCGTAGTGGATTATGGCGGAACCACGTAGGCGGACGGAACCATACATGGATAACGTAATATGGGACATCCTATACCAGCGAAAAGGCGATACCGGCATGTTGGAGCCATATGGCTCCAACATGGTGGTTTCGCCTTTTCACTGTTGTACACGGCAATTTAGTTTTAAGCTTTACATATATGTTTAGAAAGGTCGTGAAAGCTAAATTAATGCGATTTGTGCAGGCGAGTTATATGGCCAGGCGTACGTAGTATAGGGACCTAGTCGTAACGATCAGTCAGATAATTAAATACAATTTGTTAATTAACTTTTTAATTAGTGAAAATGAAACTATGGTTTCTATTGGAAACTTGCTGAGTCACTGAAAACCACAAAATCAACTCTTTTTAGAAGGATATAAAGCAGGGGTAGCATTTTACGCGTTCTGTAAAAATGCTTTATTTGGACGAGTTTCTAGGTTTCAGTTTCTTATCAGAGCTCATCTTTGCGCCCACGGTCCTGTTCCCCAGGGGCTTAGACGCGCAACACATGTGCGCCTTGCTTCCCTCCATCCTACGAGGGAGGCGAGGGGGCGGCTTCGCACTGCGGCCACCGGGCAGCAGGACCGTAGGTGCAAAGATGCGCTCTGATAAGAAACCGAAGTCTGGAAACGCGTCCAAATTGACCATTTTTTTAGAACACCATAAAATGCTGCTCTTGTCTTATATCTTCACAAAGAAAATTGATTTAGTGTGTTTTGATGATGCTTAGAAGTTTCTAATTGGAACCATGGGTCTATTTTCACTGATTAAAAATTTCAGGAACATACTATACTTAGAGAGAGGCTGAAGCGGTTTTGTATTTGAGAAAACACTTTTAAATCTTCTTCATTTGACCTCCAGAATCTCAAATATCAAAATTATTTGCCAATTTAATTAATCGAGGCTGCATAGTCATTTTTAAAGCGCTTTGAAAGCACTTCCCTAGAGAGCGACGTCACAAGAGCAGCTTTCAAAATCTTTGTTCACGCATCTTCAGCGCCTATGAAAGCTATGCACGCACATGCTATTTTGTAAAGGGGCAGAAAAATGTGTCACGACTGGTGCCAATGCGGGAGAATATACCTAGAAAACTTGCGACTGGACGCGCGGCCCTTAAGCGACACACACTTGGCGGCTGAAAGGTCTTCTTACGATGTCACTATTGGTAGGATGTTTTTTTTGTGTTTTCTCACGTTTAGTTATATCTTTGTGGAAAACGAACGGGATATTCAGATTCGCGGGATAAAACCACGCGAGAATGAACCTCCATCTAGTTTTCTGAAAGAAGTCTGGCACATCTCTGTAATAAGCCGACTGATCATTACAAATTAGCCTTTTATACCATGCCGCCCTGGCCATATAACTCACATGTACAGACTGCGTAAATGTAGCTTTTACAGCTTTTTTTTTTAAATCTGTAAAATATACAAAAAAAACACTCTGTAGAATGTCCCCCAATACAATATGATTGTATGCTTCCTTTCTCGCTTGCATTGTTCAAGAAAGACTTGTGGATATCCAGCGTTTCATTGGAATGCCGGATGTCAATGAGTCTCTACATCAGTGAGTGGTTTCAAACAATTATGATGTTTGCACACCAGTAAGCTCTTATCTGAGGCTCACCAGGAGCACTAAGAGCAGAGGCAAAATGTCGTGACCTGGTAAATTTGGTTGCAGGTATTTATTTTTAGAAGAACTGCATGCAGCAAAGCTTAACTTTGCTCAAAAGAAGATAATTAAAAATTCAATACTGAACAATGGTGTCCCTTGAGCTGTCAGACCAAACTCCCACTCTTGTCACTCAGGAGTTCCTAACTTGTGCGTAGAGGATCAGCACAACCCAGATTTGTGCTGCAAGCGCACCTGCAATATAAAAGTTGAAAAAACATGAGATGAAATATGAGACGTTTAATAACTCTGTAATGAGAAAATACAGTACAGCTCTCGAAGAGGAAGATGGGAGGGTATGCCCCTCCCTCCCCTCCCCTCCTCCTCTTCTGCTCCCTCCGATTTAGGGGGAAATTTCCCCACTAAATTTAGCGGGTTAAGTTTCCCAATAAATTTAGCGCGGAAATTGATGTCACATAACCTCAACACAAATGCAGTTTTTCCGCTAAAAGTAGCGGGGAAATTGACGTCGCATGACCGTGTCACGTCATCCATAAAAATATTCAGTTTCTCAGCTAGACTTAGCGGAAATATTAACGTCACATCATCACAACATTAATTCAATTTCCTGCCAAGTTTAGTTAAACGGTTACGCCAACAGCGACGCCGCGAAACGCGGAAACGGGTGCTAACAGCTGCGCTAAAAACTAAATGCATCAGGTGAAATAAAGTGAACATTAGATATACTGTAAGAAAAAGAAGAGAATCTAAGATACCATTCTCAGATCCTTCCTTTTGTCCATTCTCAAATGTTTTGATATCAAGAAATGTTTATCTCTTTATTCATACCCAGAGAACCCGTCCCAGTTTCAGCATGAATGCAATAAATCAATGCAGACTAGACCTAGTAAACTATAATGCACATAAAAACGAATGTTTGCCACATAGTCATGTATCAGTCAGTGGCTCAGATCTCAAAATACATTTGTATTGAGGAACATTCTTGAATAAAACTTCTGGGCTTCGAATTCAACAGTTTGTACTTCTATAAGGAACACTGTATGGCACTGATTTTTTTTGTTTTTTGTGACACATCAGAAACAGCACAACACTGTCATCCTTGCATACCTAACAAGAATTTGTATTTTTTTTTTTTTAGCATGGCATGTGCTATTTTAATGCCCATACAGCCTCCTTTAACAAAATTTCCTTTGTATAGCTTTTTATTGGTTCTTATTTAGCTCGCACGACAGATTCGGTACCGTGAATTCTCACTCGGCATCAACAGTTTTATATATTAATGTAATAGCGAAAGACAAGATGTATGGACTTGAGTACGGTTCAACAAGCACAGATGTTGAGAAAAGTACTGAGGAAAACTCAAATGTCAAAATAAAAATAAGCTGGAATGTGGATACAATTATGGACATGGTCATGAATACAGTTAGCAGATTCAATATAAAGAATATGTGTTAGACGCATGCTCAAAGAAACCTGTTGCATCATTATTCATTCAAATTACTTTGCAGAACCCAGCGCTGCAGTCTCAGGTGGAAGTTCGCTGGATGAGTCTACTGAAAATGAGTGTAGACGGAAAAAGCAGTTTGATCTGCGATAATGAGCATTACATAAGTGACATGTCATTATTACTGTTACAGTGCCGAATGTTCCAAACTGTCAGTCGCATCATTCTGTGAATTCCCTCCGTACATTACAGGGTTTGGCTCTTTCGAATGCTTTGCGAGAAAAATGATGAACTGGAAATATCTAGAGTAGTTCTAGAAAAACTATTTCCAGAATCTTATCTCAGCATCGCAAAGAATATAAAAAGTTTCTAAAGACAAGGTTAGTGCAGGAGTTGAATAAACTAAATACTTTGTTTTTCGAAACCATCTTGCCGTAGTAAACGTATGAAGTTCCCCTAGGTAGAGCTAGTCATTACGGATGATTGTGCCCATTGCATACCATAAAAATTTAATTTGCTACCTACAATATTTACAAACTCAATTAACTCTGAATAAGTGGACCACTTGGCATTAAAGATTGGCCTCACCATGACTGTCTGCCAACATCTACATAATAATTTTCATGAACCTATGTATTTCAAGAAAATATTTGGTGCGAGCTGCTTAAAACACAATAGCACTTTTTAACGAGTGCTGATTGTTGGGCAAGTTGGTACGGTACGTTAGAAAACATAATTGCGCTTTGAAGACGGGGACATAGGAAGGACAGACACCACCGAGTGCTAACTTTCAACTGATTTAATTCAAGAACCTCAGCGCAAAAACACACTGCGTCACCGCACCACATCTCAACCAATCCGTGGCCCTGCCACGGACAGCAAGTACGCCAACTCCTTATCCGCCAAGTCAATTGACGCCACACTGACACAACACGTGCCAGAACTATTTATAGCATCAGCCTCCATAATCTCTCTAACAGTCATATCTTTGTGCCTAGCAAGAACAGTAGACAAAGCAAATAATGGTTTGCACTCGCAGTGATGATCTGTCGTGTCACTGTCATGACTGAGGGTGCAAACAATTATTTGCTTCGTCTACTGTTCTTGAGAGGCACAAAGATAGGACTGTTAGCGAGATTATGGAGGCTGACACTATAAATAGTTCCGGCACAAGTTGTGTCAGTATGGCGTCAATTGACTTGGCGGATAAGGAGTTGGCATACTTGCGGTCCGTGGCAGAACGGATTGGTTGAGATGTGGTGCGGTGACAAAGTTCGTTTCTACGCTGAGGTTCTTGAATTAGATCAGTTGAATGTTAGCGCTCTGTTGTGTCTGTCCTTCCTATGTCCCCATCTTCCAAGCGCAATCATGTTTTCTATCACACTTTTTAACACTAATAGAAAGCCTGTAGTGGGCCACAACTTAAGCAGTTTTCACTTCATTATGAAGAGCAATTACACATATGTGAACCATGAATATAGGCCTGCACTGAATTTTTTTCTTAAGCTGAACGTGCAAGTTCCTGTTTTTTTATATTTCACATGTCCCGACTGCTGGGTGTGGTAGGGACATAAGATTGATGACACCAACGAAACACAATGATTATTTTAAGAATTTGTTTGGGTAAAGCACGAACAAGGCGATCTGCGGGAAGTTATTTCTGTGACACCGTCGAACCTACATCCGCGGGCTTTAAGTTCACATGTTAATCATGTCTGCAGACTCCTTTTTGTAATTGGAACTCCATCCAACCCAATATTTGAATATGTTTTTTTGCATTTTAGGCTTAGTAGTGCTTTTGCTGTTCTAGTAATAGGTAAGAAAAATGCTTGTTTCAAGTGGCATACCTAACACCTGGTGGCACGAGGACTCCCCTGTCGTGACGCTGATCGAAAGTCATAGGCAGGGAGATACTGCGATGCTCTTGTTGCTGGGATTATCTCCCCCATGGTCCTGGCCAGACCACAGAAAAAGATTCACTAGGATCTCCAGATCTTGAGGCACCCAAGTAGCTGAAAATAAAAACAAATCACAATCAAGTACTTGGCAGAGCTAAATTAGAATGGCTAGCATATTCTTTCGTGATCAGCACATAGATCCTCTTATTTTAGTCACAGTCACCCCCCAGGACAAGGCCACGTAGGCGTTAAAATGATGGGCACCGAATTAAGTCGAATGATCAAATGCATTCATTTAACCCTCTTTCGCCCCAACCTGAGAGACTTTTGTCAAATATTCACATTCAACTGTAAAGACTACAAATAAAACTACTACTGCAATGCAGAGCCGTATAGTCTGTTCTCAAATGTTTTGATTTTAAGAAATGTTTATATCTTTATTCATACCCAGAGAACCCCTCCCAGTTTCAGCATGAATGCAATAAATCAATGCAGACTAGACCTTGTAAACTATAATGCACATGAAAATGAATGTTCGCCACATAGTCATGTATGAGTCAGTGGCTCAGATCTCTAAATACATTTGTATTGAGGAACATTCTTGAATAAAACTTCTGGGCTTTGAATTCGACAGTTTGTACTTCCATAAGGCACACTGTATGGCACTGATTTTTTTTTTGTGACACATCAGAAACAGCACAGCAGTGTCATCCTTGCATACCTAACAAGAATTTGTATTTTTTTTTTAGCATGGCATGTGCTATTTTAATGCTTATACAGCCTCCTTTAACAAAATTTCCTTTGTAGAGCTTTCTATTGGTTCTTATTTAACTCGCACGACAGATTCGGTACCTTGAATTCTCACTCGGCATCAACAGTTTTATATATTAATGTAATAGGGAAAGACAAGATGTATGGTCTTGAGTACGGCTCAACAAGCACAGATGTTGAGAAAAGTACTGAAGAAAACTCAAACGTCAAAATAAAAATAAGCTGGAATGTGGATACATTTAAGGACACGGTCATAAATACAGTAGCAGATTCAATGTGAAGAATACGTGTTAGACGCACACTCAAAGAAACCTGTTGCATCTATATTCATTCAAATTACTTCGCAGAACCCAGCGCTGCAGTCTCGGGTGCGAGTTCGCTGAATGAGTCCACTGAAAATGAGTGCAGACGGAAAAAGCAGTTTGATCTGCGAAAATGAGCATTACATAGGCAAGTGACATGGCATTATTACTGTTACAGTGCCGAATGTTTCAAACTGCCAGTCGCATCATTCTGGAACTCCATCCGTATATTACAGGGTTTGGCTCTCTCGAATGCTTTGCGAGAAAAATTATCAACTGGAAATGTCTAGCGTAGTTTTAGAAAAACTACTTCCAGAATCCTAACTCAGCATCGTAAAGAATATAAAAAGTTTCTAGAGATAAGGTTAGTGCAGGAGTTGAATAAACTAAATACTTAGTTTTGCGAAACCATCTTGCCGTAGTAAACGTATAAAGTTCCCCTAGGTAGAGCTAGTCATTACGTATGATTGTGCCCATTGCATACCATAAAAATTTAATTTGCGACCTACAATATTTACAGACTCAACCAACTCTGAATAAGTGGAACACTTGGCACTAAAGATTGGTCTCACCATGACTGTCTGCAAACATCCACATAATAATTTCCATAAACCTATGCATTTCTAGAAAATATTTGGAGCGAGCTGTTTAAACTGCCATAACACTTTTTAACACTAATAGAAAGCCTGTAGTGGGCCACAACCTCAGCAGTTTTTACTTCATTATGAAGGGCAGTAACAAATATGTGAACCTTAAAACTAGGCCTGCACTGAATTGCTTTCTTAAGTTGAACGTGCTATGCTCGGTTCAATATATTATCTTTGCAGAGCTGACAATGTGCAAGTTCCCATTTTTTTATATTTCAAATCTCCCGACTGCTGGGTGGGGTAGGTACATAAGATTGATGACACCAACGTAACACAATGATTATTTTAAGAATTTGTTTGGGTATAGCACTAGCGAAGCCATCTGCGGGAAGTTATTTCTGTGACTCCGTCGAACCTACATCCGCGGGCTTTAAGTTCACATGTGAATCATGTCTGCAGACGCCTTTTTGTAATTGGAACTCCATCCAACCCGAGATTTGAATGTTTTTTTGCATTTTAGGCTTAGCAGTGCTTTTGCTGTTTCACTTCAAGAATAGGTAAGAATGCTTATTTCGAGTAGCATACCTAACACTTGGTGGCATGAGCACGCCCTTGTCGTGATGCTAATCGAAAGTCACAGGCAGGGAGATACTGTGATGCTCTTGTTGCTGGGATTACCTCCCCCATGGTCCTGGCCGGACCACAGAAGAAGATTGAGTCCAAGCTTGTGGCCACTAGGATCCCCAGATCTTGAGGCAACCAAGTAGCTGGAAATAAAAACAAATCACAATCAAGTACTTGGCAGAGCTACATTAGAATGGCTAGCATATTCTTTCGTGATCAGCACATAGATCCTTTTGCTTTTATACTTTGTACTTGTACCTATTAAAAAACTGCTCCTTCACAGCCACAGTGTCACAGTCGCCCCCGCCTGGAGGTTAGAGGCGCGATTCCCCCTTGACAGTTCGCCCGCCGGCCCTCTACAACGACTGAGTACAATATTTATTTTGTTGAGGCCGGTCAGCCCGCGCGGTTGGCGCGTGTGCCCAAGTAGGGGAAGAACGGAATGAGTTCAGGCGGACACATAGACTGAACAATGAACAATATATTTACTTGAAAGAAAAAGAAATATAAAATCAAGGTTGGCACAAAGGCAAACGATACACAACAAAAAGAAAACCTCATAGCTCCACACGGAACTTCAATCAGTATCAAAACCAAATGAAACAATAGAGAAACGGTTGGCGCGCTACAGCAATACAAAATAAAGACAATGAAACAAACAAAACTGGCTTTCGTCTTCCCGTTTGTGTCGCCGCCACGCGAGGCGGCTCACCGAAAAGGCAAATTGGCGAAGGGGCACGGCGAGCAGCACAAAAACACAAAGAAAAAAGTTCGCGGGAGAGACGGCCGGCGCCAGAGTTTGTGACACACAGTCATAGACACACCCCAGGACAAGGCCACACAGGCCTTGAAATGATGGGTACTGAATTAAGGCGAATGATCAAATGCATTCATTTAACCCTCTTTCACCCCAACCTGGGAGATTTCTGTCAAATATTCACATTTAACTCTAAAGACTATAAAAAAAAAACTACTATTGCAATGCAGAGCCGTATAGTGGGAGAGTTTAGCCAGTGGGTGTGGTGACAAAGGTGGCAGAAAGGATGAAAGGGAGGAGAGCGCCGAAGGAGGGAGAGAGAAGGCAGCAAAAAGGAGACGACCACTATTTTGACGCAACGCTGTTGGCGCGGAGCACTGTTGAGGCTATGTGTCGTCTGCTACTGGCTTAATTCATTTTTGCCTTTATAAAACTTTGCGTTTAAACATGGAGAAACTTCTTTCTTTAGGTTTTTAAGCCACCGAGGAATAACACTATATTATTTTATTGCCAGAGCCTGCCAAATAAAAGCAAAGGGCAGGTGTCTGGATAGAAAGAGTTTAGTTGGCGCACCAAGAGGCTAACCAATAAAAATGGGTACCACTCTGCGCAAAATGCCTAAAAAGCGTGCATCTCAACTTGACACTAACAGCGGCATACACTATCTATTTTACTGACTAAAGGGTACTAGATCATTATTTCCAGCTAACTAGTCAAACTAGATATTCTTGCCGACTTGCTTTTTAGGAAAATTTTTAAATTTACAAGAACTATTAAGACAACAGCTAAAAAAAAGCAATGGGAAAACCAACAATCGAATTCGCCTGCTCTCCAGTAGCACGACATCTATAGAAGGCAGACCTGCAGAATGAGCAAGCAGTCTAAAAAAGAGTATGTCCCATGTATAATTTGTTCCCATGCTGCAAAGCAAGTGCTGGAAAGAGGTTTCACGACATTAACAAAATTTCTTGCAATCAGTTGAGAACAAGTTAGAGCAGCGAACTTGTCCTTGCCCTTGGCATAACGTCTTAGTGTTGCCCATGGAAACTCAAATAAATTTGTAAATAAAAACAAAAAAAACTAACCTTTATAAAAAAAATCTAGCTTTCGCAAAGAAAAGTTATCTTGAACAAAATATGCGGGATACGGTTGTACAGCATCCATTTCTGTGCTGAACCAATTTTGAGGCAAATCTGCGACAATGAAAAGAAAACGCCCGAGTACATTAGGGAAAGACAGAAAGGATGCATACCTACAAGAAAAAAATTTAGAACGACCACGGGCAGGAACCTCTGGTGAGGCTCTCGGAGTGACTCCCTGCAATGGGCCTGCGCAGACCAGAGAACAAGATCGGTCAGAGCTTGCAGCCATAAGGTGCTTCAAACCATGAAGTTCCAGAAGTAGCTGCAATTGGAAGCAAAGTGCATTTCATTTCTCTGCAGAATGGAGAGTTTAATAGCTAGTATGCATTCATAAGGTGATACAGTCACGAATGCAGATTTTTCAATGCAGCACTATATCACCAAATTGTTAACCGTGCCGGGCAACACTAAAAACCGAGAGCATTATTCCAAACTATCTCAGTTTAAAGTTAACCACGGCAGAAGCTGCAAGCCATGTGACCTTCAAGTTGGACGCCATGGTACGTCGAGCTTATAATCATGTGTCACACTGTTTTTGCTGCAATGGCTTGTAGTGTAAAAAGTGGTCCAGCTTAAAGAGATGCAAAGTATAGACGTTTGTGAGTGGGGCCCTGACCTAGTCTTGAGCTACATTGCGAGGAAGGACGTTTCAACCGGGATGTTTGCTGCCTGTATCCACACAACCAGCTTGTGGACAGCGATTGCTCGAGCCGAGTACATGTCCTCGACAGTGCCATTATTTGACAAGCAGTTTTATGAATGTTAAACATGACTGACTTACAGAGAGACTGCATCTCAACGACTAATGACTTGGGATACCTAACTGAATACTGATATATTAACTGAATGCAAAACAAATTACCTGGCAGGCATTAAATTTATCAACAAGGTGGGTCGACTCCGCATTAAGTTGGAGTCGATGCGTCAGGCACGTAGCCAGGATTTTGTTTCAGGGGGGGCCCACTCATAACAAAATGCTGTATGAGGGGGAGGGGGGAGAGGAGGACCCATGCAAAATGGAAGATATCGGGGGGGGGGGGGGGGGCCGGGCCTCATAAGCCTCCCCCTGGCTACGTGCCTGCGATTCGTAATAGGACAATACAAACAAAGATATGCCTTACAATTCCTCTTGCACCTCCAAAATGATGTGTTTTTGAAGGTAAGATACACAATGTTCTTGATTCAGAAAGTGCCTCAGCTGTACAAATGCATATGCAGTAAGGGCACTCGCCAAGCCTATTCTCCTCAGCTCTGTGCAGGTTAAGCTAAGTTAGAGTATAGAGGTACACGCTCACTGACAGCATGAGGAAGGCAGGGAGAAGTCTCCGTTGTTCCACCACCAGCCCGTCTGCTACCTTCGATGACGTTTCAGCGCCTCATGAGCCTGGAGCGAGCACATCTGTCCAAAGTGGGGTAAAAAGCACAAGCACGTGCTGGAGGACGCCCAGCCATTCTCTTTTTGTCATCGGCTATTCTACATATTTTAGTATGACATATTTTTAAGTGAGAAAAAGTATTGCAAATATGCAGTCCAACTTTGACCATAATACAGAAGTCTGATAAAGATAACAGTTGCCATTCACCATTTTCCAAATAAGTGGTCCCATGTATTGGAACATCTACACATGTGGTGCGCGAGTGGGTTCAGGACTGAGACGCTAGAAAACGAAGCGCTCACAAGGCTTGTCTGGCCCTTCCAACCATGCGGGTACATTCATCGCAAATCCCCGATTTTTAGACAAAATGATTTAGAATGAGCAAATCTTGTCTACGCCCGAGGTAGAACATTGAATTGTGATTCCCCCATATTGTGCCAACCATCCTTCAACCTGCGGTACCACCTGCAAATGAACTATGTTGCGCTGCGGCAAGCGTCCATGCTGCCTACTTCAGGGAAAACCACTGCTCGTGTTGAAGACGACATCCCACAGTGTACAGGCAACAATGTTTAACGAACTAAAACAAAATTGATATCATTCAATAGACACAGATAGGCTCACAAAGTGTCGACACCATGATTGTTGTTGTTGGTTTTACTCTTGCATACAAACAAAAGTGACTTCCTCTTTCCTCCGATGTACAGTAAAACCCCCTTATCTTCGTGGCCCCTATTTCTTCTCGAATCGGTCACAGAGCACATAATCGCAGCCACTGAATTCTGCAAAATTAAAGGCCGCGAAAATTAAAGGTTCGCCAACATTAAAGAGTTTACTGTTCTTCCGTGTGTCACATGATGTTAACATTTCAAGGAGGCTGAAGGTATTGGTTTAAGAAAAAATTGACCTATAAAAAAAATGCCCTTCTCCAGGTTAGGCACGCGAGGTTCTTTTGCACTACCTATAAGGCGGCAAGTTTGTTTCGGCAGAGCTTTTGGTTAAACGGAGTCACAAAAGTAGCTATACTTGGAGTCAACTATTTTGTGCTGCATTATAAAGCTAGAGTAAATTCCACTGTGCTTCTGCACAGCACTGCTTGTTGCGAGAGCATATGTGGTTTAGTGTTGCATCCCATTTGCATGATCTAGAGAAACTAGCACTAGCAGAGTTGGAGCACTCAAAAAAAAACAAAAAAAAACACACAGCCGACTGTGGAAACATTGAGAGATGCACACATGCGAACTGTGCATTTCTTAAAAGTGGATTCCAGCAAAGGTAAAGACAATATGTATACTTACGGCGGCCATACTTGCCTTTCCCAAGCATGACCACTTTTCCCTCGGTAACACCATCCAGTAAGCAACAGCAACACGCCCATGAGACGCCGCCGACTCATGGATTGAATGACGACCCGCCTGAGGTCTTGGAAGGAGACCCGGAACACTGCTTTAGGCCAGATGTGGTATCTGGAAAGGGCAGGGACTAAAAGTAAAAATTAACAAATTTATCTGAAGCGCTACATTCCTATAGCATAAACTCTAGGATAGCAGTATCATTTTTTTTTTGAGGTCAGTGATGCATTTTAATTAAACACAAATGGTTGGTTTATATGATGAACCAGCAGCCCCTATTTTCCTTAAGTGTAACGGAGTGTCTAACGTTACGTCCGACGGAACCCGAAATAAAAATTAAAGTTACGCCCAACGTAAGTGTCAAGCATTCGAGTTGCGTGCGACGTAAACCAAAATAAAAATTAAAGTTACCGTATTTACTCGAAAATAGGTCGAACCCTATTTACTGGGTCCATAGAGAATAAAAAAAAAGTAATTCAAATATAGGTCGACTTTTTTTTTATTTTTAAGAACAGGGGAAATTTTGGGCAAAAGAAAGAAACAAACCTTTATTTACATCACTCTCAGCTAAATCACGGGGCGATGCCAAAAACTTCATCACCGTCAGAACTTCTGGACATGTCATCGTCGTCCGAAGCTTCTTCAGCTGGGTAGACATCCTCGCGTATTCGCAGCAATACTTCACTGACACCGTTGTAAAATGACGACAGGAAACGAAAGAAGGTGCGAAGCGACGGAAGACAAACTACAAAGACGCAAGCAAAGCCGCCGTGTCGCCATGAGCAACACGCGAGCCGAGCCGCCTCAAGCAACTAACAAAAGTAACTTTTTTTTTTTTTTTTTTTTTTTTTTTTTGTGCGCGTTTGCAAGGATGGAGGGTAAAGTGCGTGGCGCATCGCGTTCCTCTCCTTCCCCGTTGCCCAGCAAGGGGAACGCTAGAGGCGCGATGTCGACATCCGACGCCCGAGGAGCGGCACGGGCCACCGCGGGCGGCGAGCCATTTCGGTTACCAAAAGCTTTTTGAAACAAGAAGCGGCGCGGCTCTACGGCAACGCCGGCTCGGTGACTCGATAGCTTCATGCCTCCGGTAGGGTCGCAAAATTTGGTCGCGAATACAGGTGTCGAAATTCTTTAGTCACAATTTCCGAAAAAAAAAAAAGAAAAGAAAAAGAGGTCCACTTATATTCGAATAAACACGGCCGCGCGACGACACACACATTATGAAAGCGATTGGTGCGAGCGACCAAGGCGATGAGCGACGTTTTCTAGAAGCCCAAGAACCGAGCGGCGCAAGCAGCGGGAGTGAGAAATCTTCGTCGCTCGGCGCCGGCACTCGTAGCTTCTCGCCGTCGCTCGTCTCGTTGATCGCTATATTGCTTACATGCCGTTCAGAAAGGCGCTCTAAGTGCTTAACATTGCATTGGGACCAGCCTCGCATCCAACCGCAACCAGTCTTGACTTTCTTTAAAGCCGCACAGGTAGAAGTTAACATCGTACATACATCGTTTTCAAGCATGGCTCCTCGTTCATTGCTCGATTTACATTTGCGGTAAATGACAAACCGCAATGAAGCACAATTATTCTAGTTCAAAATTGTCACGAACACTTGGCACGCATGCTTACACAGTAGCGCACCAAACGTAATTTAAAAGTAGAACGAAAACGGGACGAGATTCGCTTACCGTTTCACGGAGACAGACGCCTTCGGATCCCAGGCCTAAAGAACTCGGAAGTCGCCGGCGGTCCGGAGATCGGACTTGGCGAGCCGACCGCGCTGACCCAGGCCGACCACACCTGGTTGAACTATGAGAGGCGCCGTTGAGTTTAGAACCAGAGACGCAGTAGAAACGGACCGCAAAACATCTGTCCCGTAACCGTAAACGAGCCAACGAACCACATCGCGCTATCTTTGCCAATGTTCGCCATCTCCGCGACGACCGGAAGTGGAAGCCGCGAACTTAGAAAAGCCGCGGCAGCGGAAGCACCGAAGCCACTGGGCGGAAGCCTTAAGTTTCGGTTTCGGTTTCGGTTTTCTCCAACGCCGGCTACGGTCGCTACGGTTGCGGGCTGGTGAGTTTGTGGCTGGTTGCGAGGACGCGAGGGGCCACGAAAAGACGCCGAGTTTGCCGAGTACGAGCAACGGGCCGTTTGCCGCTGTCGACCGGCGATGCGGTATCCGCTGCTTGGTGTTACGATCGGTTTCTTGCCGTGCACGTTAACTCAAAGCTCGAAGTTCCGCAGTTCCGTTCCGGCACCAGCCGCACCACGTTTTCCGGTGCATCGCACGTGGAGTCCTTTCGACGCATTCAGTGAAAGTAAAGATCGTGTCCGCTGTCTTCGGTGCTGTGGAAGAAGTTGCGAGACGGAAGAAGCATCAAAACCAAGGCGTTTAGGACTCCAGGCCGGGCCGCCGGTTCACTCTGAACGAGAGGCGACGTGTGTGCCCACGCTTTGAGGAAGCCTCCGCGTTTCGCCGCGCCAGACCTCGCCGATCGCGACAGGACCAACCGGACCCCGAGTCCGAGAGGCTCTTGCGCAGCCAGGAACGGCACCGAAGTAGGAGCTGCTCGTTCTGCGCTACCATGCAGTGCTCTACAGTGCTCGGAGCTCTCGGGTGTCATTCGTGCTTGCACTGAAGCCATTGTGACCCCTTCGGACGCGCAAGTCGTACTTCGCAAAGGTTTGGACGGGGCCGCCCTCACCGAGCAGCTCCGCTATATTCCGCGTACTTATGATCGCAACAAAAGCTTGCGTTTGTTCTCGGGAAAAAAAATTGCGGGACCGCTCTCCGCGCCGCTGACGAGGTTGGCCGCCGCCATGTTCTCAGCTGTTCACTCGCTCCTGCAGCGAGCGCCTTGCGATTATCCTTCCCGTTCCAAAATGCGATGCGCTTTGCGCATTATGCCGTTTACATGATCATATATTGAATGCGGCAACTGGATTCAATGCGACTAAGTCGCATTCATGTAAACGCGGCTTATGTTCTTTTTCGACATACATGGTGTATGTACGATACCGGTGGTGAACGATGGACGTTTTTGGTGGAAGATGGCGGTCGTCTTTCTGCATGTATGATTTAGTGATACCGGTGGTCCTGTGGTGCAAGCGTTTTGTTGGAAAGAAGGCGGTCGCCTACGTCATCGGACGCAAAATCATACCAGCCACACGGAATCATATCGGCAAGCAAACTGGCTGCTAGTATAGACAGACCCGGAGCCATAGCGGTGCCGGTATCTCCAGTTATGCAGAACGCCAAACCAAACTAGCTGCATACATAATACCAAGAAATTATGTTGGTGTCATACCAGAATTGTAAAAGCGGCAGGTTTGTTTCTTGTACGTTTTTCCAATAGGGTGATGTAATTAATAAATTCACATACTGTTCCTGAAGGCGGGCGATACAGCGGGGCGACTACAGAACCGTCGCATACTGCAACGATTGATTCGTAGTGACTGGTAACACCCGAATACTCGGGCAGAACACGATAACTAGCGCTATCACGGAAGTACAGGGAAACGCCTCCTCCTCTTTTGTCTGTTCTAAACACCCCTTCCCTCTTGTATCCCTGAAAATTAAATTCGTTACTGGTACTAGTTTCCCAAGTTTCTGTAAAAGCCAAAACGTCGAAGCTATATTTAAGAGAACCCAAAAGGATAGTGATTTCGTCATGTTTATTAGCAAAGCTTGTAGCTTTCAAGTGGAAAATAGAGAAATGTTGCTGTAGGTACAGCGGATCTTGCTGGATAAGTTGGCTGAAAGTAGTCGGATTATAATACAACGAAAGAGGAGTTGTATCATCCCTTCTCAAATTATTTTGCCGAGATCAACTTCAGATCCGATTTTGATAGCGCGAACGCCTTCTGCCTTGCGTACGAAGATGTTTCCATTTTTTTGCCAAACAAACTTGTACCTTTTTTTTTAGCTTTTACTTTCGTCATCCACAAGAGTTTCTTGCTGTGTGCGGTTAGGTTGTCAAAAAAGCGCACGTTCAGATCAGTGTCTCTTAGACAAGCCCTCTTAGCCAGCCATTGGTCACGTGTTACTCGCGAAACGAAGCTTGCCAAGACGACCGGAATCTTACCGGGCTTAGGCGGCACTCGGTGAAGGTCTTCTAGATCATTTGCTGTCAGTTCAACGAGTTCGAGCTTTCGTGCAATATCATTTACTTTACAGAGAAGATCTTCATTTTCACCTCGAGGCAGTCCATGTATTTTTAAGTTAGTTCTATGACTGTACTGTTCCAATTCATTGACTTCTTGCCTTAGCTTTTCAACTTCAGTGTTGTTTTGCATCTCGACATCCGATAGTCGTTTCTTTAGGTTTGAGATTTCTTTGGAATGCTCCATCATTTCTGACAGCACATAGTCATACTTGTCAGACAATTCATGTACCTTCGTTTCGATGTTGATTACAGTTTCCTTTATCGTCATCAAGGAGTCCACCCTCTCCCGGATGGACACGAGGTCACCTAGTTTTCGGTTCATTTCAGTCAGCACCTTACGAAGATCAAGTTCTGGCTCTTGTTTATCTTTTTCTGACAATGATGCTGCTCGTGCCTTGGAAGTGCGACACGTTTGGCACCTCCACGCTTTTTTAGCTCCTTCTCCTCTGGACTTAAAGGTATTTTCACTGACTCCTGAGCAAGAGCCCAAGTGATACCCGTACTCACAGTCGAAGCACCTCAAGAACATGCCATCTTCAGGGAGCAGTTCATTACATAGCAAACACAATTTCGAGTCAGACGACTTTGCCATACAAATATCTGTGGTAACAATATACTTCGACGACAGCAGCAGCAGCGGCGGTAAAGAAAATGAACATTGTCCTTAAGTAAAACAGATTCCACCATCCTGCGAAGATCGGTGACAGTGATCAGCACTTGTTCCTTGTACCGCTACTGCTGCTGCTGCTGAGCGAATGCGACGATGCCGCGTGCGCTGCTCCTTTTATCGGCGATCGCAGGTAACGTGACGGCGCTGAATTGGTCCCGTGGTGCGTCGATGTCCCAGAAATTTAATTACGTCGCAACACCAGCAACACGCGCCGCCCGCGATCACACGCAGCAACCAATTGCTGCAATTTGCCATCGTCATCATAAAATTTTATTTTTCTTGCACTATTTAGACACAATTACGCGTTATAAAGGTGTTTTTATGAACTTAAATCTCGTTAAAAATACTAATGCACCTTTCTGAAACAGTTTATTTCCAAAAAACGATCGATTTCAAACGAGAACCAAGTCTTTCGGTGTCATCATCACCGGCACGAGGTATGACGTGAAAATTTTGCGTCCCTGATTAGATGCAGCCGCTTCAAACGTATTCGAATAGCTCCGAGTTGCTTGCTTATTTCGAGCCGGACCCGATCTCAGCAATTCGTGTCGATCTAAGGAAAGCTAGAGAACAACCCGCCATTAAAACCAAAATTGCTGAGAAAGATGCTCGATCTGAAGGGGGCCTCACGCACTCACCGCCCTCACGGCCCTCACAACGCCTCATGCACTCACCGCCCTCACGGCCCTCACGCCTCTCATGCCACTCACTGCCCTCACGCACTCACGGCCCTTACACCCCTCACGCACTCACCGCCCTCACACCACTCACGCACTCATGGCCCTCACGCCACCAGACTTGTACACGTTACTGAAAAATTGTAAGGAATTACATTTACAATTACGCAAGGCTAAATTGTAATTTTTTACAATTACAATTACCTTCTCATAAAAGTAAGCGACCGTTACTCCCAAAAGTAATCCGTTACTTTCGCGGCGTTACTTTCAACAATATTTTCCTCAATTAAGAAACAAAAGGAAGAAGGTTATTTAAGTTTTTACTGTTGCCACCTGTACCATTTATTGACCTTGAGTATTTTGAGCAACAGCTGGCTCTTGAAAGTCTCGTCAGACATATATTGCGTCATTTCTTACTGAAGATGTTGACTGCTACGCTGAGCACTATTTGAACTGAGTCACTGGATGGGAGTGCGGTAATGTGCCTCACGAATATTTAGTTCTCTGCATTGAGCTTTTTTAGCGAAGTAATGGAAGTACTATTTAGCTCGAAGATAGGGCAAAGCTTCATCGTTGCAGCCGTTGCCTGATATTCGAGAGTTTTAGTAGAGTTGGTACCATTAAGGTGATAGGTAAAATAATATTTAAGGTTTGGCTTAATATTCTTCTTCCTTTGATTCTGAACAGGTCGAGCCTCGGTTGAGGCGCGTTGGTGAATAAAAAAAAGTTTTTAATATATTAATATAAGTAATAGAAAAAAATTAGAACGTTGGATAAAATAAGGAAATGCAAATGCACGTTTGCCGTGTGTACCTTTCTTGGTGCCGTTCAAAAACGCACGGAGCACGGACCGATTGCAGTTTACTGCGCTTTTCTCCAGATAGACTTTCGCTGATGCCACGGGCAGCGAAGGTCAAAGAACTGAGCCACACTATGGCTCCCCACTCATGAGTTTCGCTCTCTCCTCAAGCCCAGAATCTCAAGTCTACGTCAGCCACCATTATGTTTTATTTGTAAAGATCTCTAATCTTTTATTTGTAAAGATGCGTCGTGCTAAAATACAAACAGCGAAAAAAAAAAAAAGGGAGGTAATTATTATTTTTGGAGTAATCGCAAAAAGCTGACTCACGAAAAGGGTGGCTGAGATGCCGATAGCCTGGCTGAAGTTTACAAGTAAGATGGGCCAACCCTAGAAATTGGTTGGCCCATCTTATCAGGTTCAAATAATGTGGAAGAAGCAGAAAAAAATACATCCTGTTTTCTAAGAGAAGATAAGTGTGCAGCAACGAAGGAGGATGCTTGTGGCTATAACACCTTTAGATATTATCACATTCCTTTAAGTGGATTTTAGGGCAGACGGAGCGTTGTCTCATGTTGAGACATTATGAAAATGGTCGTAGTTACTATAGCCGAGAAGGACATTGTTAATTCTTGTCTGTGCACTTACCACCTAGAGTTTCTCGAAGGGGCATACAATCACTTCGTGTCCACCTCTGCCCGCCTTCGATCGCAAAGAAAAAAACAAAAAAACAGACACTAAAAAAAGCAGATATAACTTGCCCCCCCCCCCCTTTTTTTTTTTTTGAGAAATGCTTATTTGGATTTTATGACATTGTTCTTAGGGCCTAAAAAGAAAATATATTCCGGGGCTTGGTGTTGCAAAAAAGGGCTTTGCGGAACTGAAGAGTGCCAAGCCTCCCTTTGCGCTGGTCAATGTGCGTGACAGTGTCACTGCGCTCAACTTTACCAAAATTAAAACGACCTTTTCTTTAGAAAAAGAAAAGGGGGGGGGGGGGGGGGGGCTGGTCCTGAAGAAAAAAATGTAACGGATTACGAGGAATCCGTTACGTAAAAAATGTAAGAGAATTACTTTGAATTTACTCTAGAAAATATGTAATTATTCCGTTACTAAATTACTGATAAATGTAAGGGATTACAAGTAATTTCGTTACTTGTAACGGATTACGTACAAGTCTGCACGCCACTCACCGCCCTCACGCCCCTCACGCACTCATGGCCCTCATACCCCTTACCGCCCTCACCGCCCTCATGGCCTTCATGGCCCTCACGACCCTCACGGCCCTCACCGCCCTCACGGCCCTCACGGTCCTCACCGCCCTCACGGCCCTCACCGCCCTCACAGCCCTCACGGCCCTCACCGCCCTCACAGCCCTCACGGCCCTCACTCACCCTCACACTCATGAATTTTCCTGGTTCAGCAACTCACTCACCCTCACCTCACCTGTGAAGATGAGGGTGAGTGAGGGTGAGTGAGGGCCCTCATGAGTGAGGTTTGCCGAGGTATGGGATCAAGAAGGAACTGGGCAATCGGTACTCGAACCACGGATATTGCAGTGACTTGTGTTTGCAGACTGCCTTTTGTATAATTTATGAGCAGTGTGACGCCGGCTTTACAGCTTGAACGGAGTCTTGCCATGACCTTTGCCTTTCTTACAACGATTAAAAAAAACGAAACTCATCGCTTAAATTGTAATGAGTATGCCGGTTTAAGAACATCTCACTAAACGTCTGACATCTTCATTTATTGTTCAAGTTATTAAACCACTCACATAATTGCCGAGTTAGCAAAGTGCATACGTATGACGGTTTCGACTTAGGCTTCAATTAGAAGATAAGCTTCACCAGTCTTCTACGATGAAGAAACTCCAACTAGACGGATGTAAACACCAAACAAAGCGAGTCTTGCTTCTAACTCGCAAGTCAGCGAAAGAGCGCCTTCTTTATTCAGCTCTAGCGCTATATAGCAAATTTATGCGCACAAGAATATCTCTAATATAAACAAAAATGGATATGCTTTCGGATACACCCAAGTTTATTTCTCGCCGAATAAACAGAATGGTCGTATCAAACATGCGAAACAAAAGAGACAAATTTGAGGGCCAGACACCCGCGCCACTTCTCGCTTCTTTGGACAGATCTAGGCGCATGAAAAAAAATGCGGCAAAATCACGAGAGGGCGAATATGCAAACAGAGAGCAAAACCTCCGAAAAAAAAAAATACATAGAAATAGGGTATTGGAGGGGCAAAATATTTGGCGCGTTTCTCAGGATATATCTCGGCCGGTGCTGCACATTCGGAGTATCCGAAGAGTGCAGAAACACGCCCGAATTATATTGAAAGTGGGCGCCATTAAAGCGACAAGAATAGAGCACCGAACATAGCCTTCAAATAAGAATAAAATTCTAAGGCCATGTGTATAAACTCTCAAAAGCGCGACGCAAATATTTCGAAACTGTTTTTGTTTATCATAATCTTGCCATCCCGAATAGTTAAAGTTTTGTGTTCTGACCAATTCTATTACTTTCATGCGAGAAGTGCTTTTGTTTGAACGGTCGCGAACAGAACAACTAGGCATACGGGGAGCAGCGGTAGGAGACGAATGCATAAGGAATTTGTTTTTCGGCGTCCCGCAGACCACTTGCATATGCTATCCGAAATATAGTTCGGTCGAAGAATATTTGTCTCCGTCAACAGGCGGGTTGTTGCTAGAAGTACAGCGTTCCCGAGAAAAGACAACCGTGCTTTTCGGCCCGGATAAATCAACTATTCATCGCAGAAAGTTCAAAATCCGCGAGAATGTGAAGCTAGCGGCTCGGATAGTACGCGAAAGTTTGACAACATAAAATTACCTGGATGAGAAGATAGTTGAGTAAAATGAAATTCTTCTACGAGCCGACGTCCACCAAAACCTAATATCGTAAAAAGAAAAAAATAAATGATATTGTGGACGCTTGCGGAATTTATATTAGTGAAAAACACGTGTCAGAAAGAAATAGCTCTTTTTTTTCTTGCTGACAAGTTTGTTTGACTGAAATAGAGGCTATAGGCACCCACAATGCTGTTCCTTGCTTCGACGACATTAGGCTTAAATGAACGTCAACTCATGTAAAAGAAGTATTTTTTTTTTCTCAATTACTTCAATATCCAGGTAATATCACGTTCTCAAACTTTCGCATTCTATCCCCAACCGATAGCTCTACATTCCCACCGAGTTTGAGCTTTCTGCGATGCATAGTTTATTAACCTGGGCCAAAACATGGTTCTTTTTCCAAAAACTCCCTGGGCTATTGAGACCCTTGACTAATGCGGATTCTTGGGCGAGTTGGCACTGAAACTTTGAGAACATAATAGCGCTTCACGACACGGAACGAGACATTGTGTTGTCACGTTCCTACTCTCGCCCCTGTCGTGAAGTGTTATTACGTTCTCAAACCATTGACTAGCTTCTTTTTGAGTGTCTTGAAAATAAGTATACTATTGTAGCTTAGATATTGGTAGTCAATAATTTTGAATGAGTACCGAGAAATCAGCTTAACTAATCATCTTTGTAACTAAAATCAATGCTATAAAAGGGACGACGTGGGTTGCGGTGCGTTGCCGACATTAGCCGCGATTACATTTTCTTGTGGCGTAAAAATACTTCACGACGAACAGTTTATTCGGGGTGCAGAAAAACACAAATAAGACGCAAAAAATTTACTTGCCGATAAAATATTTACCGAACAGTATAGCGTGCTTGCGAAGCGCCTTTATAAAAATTAAATTACATGTTCGGTTATCATTTGGAGACGCCACAGCAGCCACAAATTTATGTTGTTTAGTGACATCTTATGCTTCCAGTATCCCCAGATATTTACATTACTGTTGTTATGGCTTTAAAATCCAAGCTGCTCTCATGGCACTAAAATTGGACCCCAATTTGTCCGTAAACCATAGATCGCTACAAATCTGTTTTATTTCTTAGCAAAATAATAAATTAATAATAATTTTTATCCGATTTTGTGTTCAGTGTCAAAACTAACAAACAGCAATATGCCTTCCTAAAAAGTCTATGAAGCAAGATTGGCGGTCGTCATTTTTCTTGGGAACGAAGCGCACGACTGGGTCCGAGTCGTAGCCGAACGATCACGCTACCCTGGCGTACAATAGATGCTCAGAGTACGCGCGCAAACAGTGACGGAATTGGATAATTGACGGAGGACCTACTAGATAGGGCGAACTTTTGAAGAAAGTCTATTAGACGCCATTAAAAAAAAACATTAGGCGCGATGTTCACGTATACCAAACCCGGTGGTCACAGAAATCAACGCGGAAAATCGCCGAATGTCTGCGGTATTTCCTTTTTTTTTTACGTTTTATTTCGCCAACTTGAGAAACTCCTCAAAGTGCTCTCCACAGCACTCCCGGCGTATTAGGACAGCGGATGTTTATCCGGTCGTCATTCACTCTTAGACCGACCGGAGGGGAGAGCTTAGTCGGTTATCATCCCCTGTCCGCGCGCTTATTGCCCGGGCTTATGGGACCCGAGACGGCGAATTGCCGAAACGTTTTCTCTCGCCAAGAGACCCCGCGGAAAAACTCCTCGACTCAGAAGAAGATTCGGGGAGAATCTGGCCCTATGTCACGAGAGAGAGAGAGGTCACGGAGACTCCTTGATTCCGCTCAGTCTTGTTTGAACTACTCTTTTGGAATTGTTTTGTTTCTGTTATCACGCTCTCACAGTTGCTTAAAAACGTAGCCGTCTCTTTCTCGATCCAGTATGGCAGCATTTTTGTTTTTGTGCGAATGAAAAGTTAGGAAGAGGGCGAAGTAGCGAGGAAAGGTAAATTTATTTTGACGCGACTGATAACGAAAGAAGGAACTAGATTCTTGAAGGGCTACGGTGCCACTCACTCTGCAGCAATTATGCCAGTTTTAGTCTCACAAGGTAATGGTTGCGATGCTAATTATATTCTCGAAAAGGATATTTTATAACATTTTTCTGTGTCTATGCATCGAGTATTGTAAATATTTTTTTCTCAGCGAATAAGTGAGCCGTGTCTTCAAACATAAAACACACAGAAATACAAAAAAAAAAAAAAATTAAATGTTAGCGATAGGACACGTACGTCACAAATTAAACGTGCCCCAGACAAGGAATTAGTGCCATATTTACTTCGCGAGGCACAGTTTAAATGAGGTATAATTTCAAAGCATGCTTCTATTGACGTGAAGCGTTCTTTGGGTAGGTGTTCGGCATTTCATGAAGAGTGCAGGCTTTACACTGATTGGTGGGCGTGGGGAAAGGGAGAGGTGAGGTGTTCGTTGCCGTCTGGTTAACGGGGAGGTCATATGACCAAAGAGGTAGGCGAATAGTGGCTCGACAACCTGTGAGCACTGAAGGAGATGAGCTCGAAAGTACGGACGGCTCTGTAAGATGGCCAGGTTTATCTGCCCGATTAGCGCTAGTATCGATTTATTCCAGCAACCACTATCAAGTGTACACTTGGTACGCATTAAACTATCTGACGAATAGCGCCTTGAACGTAGGCGTCTTGCGTCTAGGAAACTCAAAGTATCGCTAAACGTTTGTGGCGCAACAACGTTTCACGAATGCAACACCATTGCCTAGCAATTTGCCCTAAACCTTTTGTGTCGTCGACGCCGAAATAAAACGGTGTTTTTGGAATAGCTCCTAGGACACTGAATTTCATCCCAAGGAAGTTCAACATTTTCTTGATACGACACATATATCATTAAATTAACATTCACTGAACGAAAAGACGAAAAATAATTATTGACGCAATAATTACACCGCGAGACTCATTTTAATTTTGGAGCAATTACTACATATGCTTCAATATCTAGACGTCAACCCCCGACACCGAGGCATATGCTTGTAGATAGAAATAGAATGGAACATGCAGGCCAACTGGTAAACTTTCGGCATCTTGAACACCCGAGACTTGGGAAGAAACAGTGGACGTGGAGATCGCTAAAATAATATGTAGCGACGTAAATATTGCGATACAATTTTTTTGGTGGGGAAAGTTTATCTTTTGACATATGTGTCCTATCCAGACACCAGGGATGGGCAGTATTTAAATACAAGTATTTGAAATACGTATTTCAAATACTTTGTGTATTTTGCATTTGTATTTAATTACAAATTGGGTAATGTATTTGATTTGTGTGTTTAAATACTAATACGTGGATATTTCAAATACAATTGTAGTGAAATACAATTTTGTGGGCGAAAATACATTCCTCAAATTTATTGTCACGGCTCATTTTGCTCATCCTAAGACGTGTCCAAAGCTGCTCGTTCTTCATCTCAACACCAACGGCAACAGCAAACCAAGAAACTCTTCATCTCATCATCCACCAGTCCTGCGACAGTTCACGTCTGGCTCACCGCGGGCGCCCGGGCACGCCGGGCGCCCGCGGCACTTGACTGTATTACGTTAAATAAATGTTATTGCCAAAGTTACAATTCATGTTTTATGAATGCGGTTGTAAGATATAGTCTAAATCCTTTATTCGGCCATGGGGCTTTTTCTTTTTCTCCTCCGGATTTATTTTAAAGGCACTGTCCAGAGTAGGAAGAAAGCTACGTTCTGCACCGAATGCAGTGTCTCTCAATCAAGCACAAGCGTTTAGTGACTTTTGTGATTACGGTGCTAGTCCAGGGCAAGAATAGTGACGAAATCGACGTTCACAGGCAGACTGGCTAAATAAGTGCCTCCGACAACTTGTCATGCTTTCAAGCCTGATATCCATCTATATTTTTGCCTGGAACAGTCTAAATGCGCGTGTTGTCCAGATTTTCGTAACTGGTGCGAGTTGCAACAATGAAAAACTCTCTCGCTAGTGCTGCGCGTCTTCGTCGTCTCGGTTCTTTGTTGGTCTATACCAGAATGTAATCGACAAAAAAAAAAGCTGCTTGAAGCTCTGAAATTTTTTCGCCTACTACGTCCAAGCTGATTACTTTTTTTTTTTGTGATTATAGTTCTATTAAGTTACTAGAGCATCGCACACTAAAGCGCCATTCACACTCTTGCGACCGAGTAAGACCGAGAGAGTCCAGACCGGTTTTTAAGCCTCTTGCGACTTCTTAGTACCAGCTACGCTGCAGCCGAACTGGTCCTAAAAGATCGCAAGAGGCTTAAAAACCGGTCTCGTCTCTCTCAGTTGTACTCGGTTGCAAGAGTGTGAACGGGCCTTAACTTCCAAGTGAGCGATGCAAAATTGAAATGAGATACCCAGAAACCCGTTGCAAGCGCCCTGAAGTCGCTGACGCAAATTTCGAGGAATGTATTTGGAAAAGTATTTGGAGGAGACCAAATACAGTTGATTTTATTTGTATCTTGTACTTAAATGCTTTTTTGGAATTGTAATTAGATTTGAAAGTAAACATTTGGCAGAAATCTGCCTGGTTGGGTAAGAACAATTAGAGGAGGAGGAAGGAACGCCAACCAAAAATAAAAAGGAGCCCAAAGTTTCAAAATCTGAGTTGGTTTCTTCTTCAGGGGCGACTGTGTGCGCGAGGAGCAAGTGGTCTTCTTTTACGGCGGTGGACGTGATGTTTTCGCGATCGTAATGTGGCAGAGCCCGTTGACGTAAGCGGACGGTAAAGCGCCAAGCGACCGATTGATGTTTTGCGGTGTGGTTTGGATGTGCCATGACTCGACGAAAAGCCTTTGCCGGGAATTGGTCTCAATGTCGAGGATGCGTGTGTTGTCGAAGTCAATGCGGTGGTCATTCGAGTCACTGTGTTCCGCAACCGCGCTGCGCACATGATCGAATTTTCGCACGTCGGTTTTGTGCTGGAGAAGTCTTTCTTTAAAGTTTTTGGTTTCGCCGATGTATGTGGCAGGGCAATCCGCACAAGGAATCTGGTAAATAATGCCTTGCGCTCTTTCCTTGGGGGGACGATCTTTTGGCCGGGGCATCAGGTGTCCAAGCGTTGACACTGGTTTGTGGGACATCTGGATGCCTTTTTTTGCCAGCACACGCGCGAGCGCTTCGCTGGTTTCCTTTATGTAAGGGACGCAGATACGCGTGGTTGAGCGGGGATGTGCGATTTCTTGTGTTTCGCCAATTGGTCTTAGGCGTCGATCAGACTTACGTTGACGACGAGCGATTCGCTGAATAAAACTGCGTGTGTAGCCGTTATTTAGCAGGTCGGAGATGATGGTTTCTTCTTCCTTTTTTCTGTAGTCCTCCGACGAGCAAACAGTCTTCGCTCGGGACAGGAGTGCCTGGACGACCGACGCCTTGTGGCTCGCAGGGTGGTTTGAGTCAAATCGGAGATAGCGCCCAGTGTGTGTCGGTTTTCTGTACACCGTGAATTCCAATTGATCTTTTTGTCTTTTGACCAGCACGTCAAGAAACGGCAGGGCGTCGTTCTTTTCAGTTTCAACGGTGAACTGGATGGCCGGCTCGATGGAGTTGAGGTTTGCCAAAAAGTTGTTCACTTCTGACTTCTTCATAATGCAGAAGCAATCGTCGACATACCGTAAAAACACTTTAGGGCGTGCAGTGAAAGACTGCAGCGCGCGATGTTCAATGGCTTCCATTGTCAGGTTGGCCGTGGTGACGGAGATGGATGCGCCCATTGCGGTTCCGCTGGTCTGCTTGAAGAGTTCTCCTTTAAAGCTGAAGTAGGTGCTCCCCAGGCAGAACTCCAGCAGGCGGCACAGTTCGTCCACCGTAAGACTGGTCCGTTCGCTCAGCTTCTTGTCTCCCTCGAGGGCAGCTCTGGTTGTGGCGACTGCTAGGGGAACCGGCGCGCTGGTGAAGAGCGAGACGACGTCGAACGACACCAGGCTTTCGTCATCGTTTACCTTTAGTTGCGCAACCTGTTCCACAAAGTGCCCGGTGTTCCGCACATAGGTCGCTGTGTTTCCAACGAGAGGAGAGAGAGTGCTGTGGAGGTAGTTCGACAATCCCCGAAGTGGTGAGGTTGTGAAATCCACGATCGGCCGGAGAGGGACGTTAGGCATATGAATCTTAGGAAGACCGTAGAAACCGGGCGCAAACCCATTCCTGCACAGAAGCCGCAGGTGAAGGCTTCGCGCGTCAGGGTGCTTCTTAAAAATTTCAGAAAGGATATTGTTCAATTTTGTCTGAACTTGTGATGTCGGGTCTTTCCTCAGCTTTTCATAGGCAGAGCTCGCAAGAAGGCTCTGAATCTTGTTCTCGTAGGCATCCCGGTCAAGGACCACAGTCGAGTTTCCTTTGTCCGCGGGTAGAATCACGATGTTTGTGTCTCCTCGAAGCTCCCGGAGAGCTGCTATCTCTTCTCGTGGCAGGTTAGGCTGTTGACGACGCGGAAGTTTCGATAGGATGCCGATCACCTTCTGCCGGACTCGGTCTGGGGCACTTGGATCTAGGCGCAAGATGCCGTCCTCGATATTTTCAACCATTTTTGGCAAAGGGGGTTTTGTCGTGGTCACGTTAAAACCGTGACCCTTCGCCAACACACTGACCTCGCACGGGGTTAGTTGCCTGTAGGCAACTAACTCCGTCACCACGGCCAACCTGAAAATGGAAGCCATTGAACATCGTGCGCTGCAGTCTTTCACTGCACACCCTAAAGTGTTTTTACGGTATGTCGACGATTGCTTCTGCATTATGAAGAAGTCAGAAGTGAACAACTTTTTGGCAAACCTCAACTCTATCGAGCCGGCCATCCAGTTCACCGTTGAAACTAAAAAGAACGACGCCCTGCCGTTTCTTGACGTGCTGGTCAAAAGACAAAAAGATCAATTGGAATTCACGGTGTACAGAAAACCGACACACACTGGGCGCTATCTCCGATTTGACTCAAACCACCCTGCGAGCCACAAGGCGTCGGTCGTCCAGGCACTTCTGTCCCGAGCGAAGACTTTTTGCTCGTCGGAGGACTACAGAAAAAAGGAAGAAGAAACCATCATCTCCGACCTGCTAAATAACGGCTACACACTCCGTTTTATTCAGCGGATCGCTCGTCGTCAACGTAAATCTGATCGACGCCTAAGACCAATCGGCGAAACACAAGAAATCGCACATCCCCGCTCAACCACGCGTATCTGCGTCCCTTACATAAAGGAAACCAGCAAAGCGCTCGCGCGTGTGCTGGCAAAAGAAGGCATCCAGATGTCCCACAAACCAGTGTCAACGCTTGGACACCTGATGCCCCGGGCAAAAGATCGTCCCCCCAAGGAAAGAGCGCACGGCGTTATTTACCAGATTCCTTGTGCGGATTGCCCTGCCACATACATCGACGAAACCAAAAACTTTAAAGAAAGACTTCGCCAGCACAAAACCGACGTACGAAAATTCGATCATGAGCGCAGCGCGGTTGCGGAACACAGTGACTCGAATGACCACCGCATTGACTTCGACAACACACGCATCCTCGACATTGAGACCAATTCCCGGCAAAGGCTCTTCGTCGAGTCATGGCACATCCAAACCACACCGCATAACGTCAATCGGTCGCTTGGCGCTTTACCGTCCGCTTACGTCAGCGGGCTCAGCAACATTACGATCGCGAAAACATCACGTCCACCGCCGTAAAAGAAGACCACTTGCTCCTCGCGCACACAGTCGCCCCTGAAGAAGAAACCAAGCAGGTTTCGAAACGTTGGGCTTCTTTTTATTTTTGGTTGGCGTTCCTTCCTCCTCTTCTAAGTAATTAGATTTGTAACTAAATACATTTATGACAAAGTACTTTGTATTTGTATGTGGATACATATTCGCATGTGTTTTGTCCATCCCTGCCAGACACTATATAATATGTTTTACAGCGACACTTTTAGTTGTAACCTCCCAGAGAAATTACGCGGTCGTCGTTAGTGGAAACTGCCAGTGATGACATCAATCCCATGACTGCTCCCAGTAGTTGCCGCCATCGCCTACTTCCTAAGAATCCCCTCCGTCTGTCGTGCCGCATTGGAACCAGGAACCTATGAATGACAGCAATCGTACGTGTAGAAAGGAAAGGAGAGGAGGAGTCAGAATATCATGATCCGGTAGGAATGATTAGTGTCTACGCGCGAAGCTTTAGCTGACTTCGTGTCTATACACACTGTTCGAAAGCAAACGTTCAGCGCCGGACCCTGAAATTCGGCGTTTAAACAAGTTCGAACAGTGAGCAGTTACAATGGCAGCTCTAGCTTCTCGTCTACCCACTCATCATTTCAACCGTAGCTCCGTGTTCTGTAGTCCTCGCGCGCTCCCCTCTCTTCCGTTCTCTTAGTTTTTTTACCCGTATGAGAGGGTAAGTTCGTCCGATCGGACGAACTTGCACTCCGTATTGCTAGACCTCGGGAAACACGTAGCGGGTTCAAAGAACGCAAATTTCCGTTACGGCGCGCTAAGGCAATACCACCTAGAAGAAAACATTTGCGGCCCCCTTCCCTTCCCGTCGTCCCTAGTGGACAGAAGCAGCGCCACCTAGGCAGCGTCACCATCTCCGCCAGCGTTAATGCCTCGACTTTAACGTTTCTTTCCAACACTGACTAAGGCGCAGGGAGTGCTGAAATACGGCCGCTGACTGTCTACCCTTTCGATTTACGCAGTCATGGGTATTGTTGGGTATCATTTGAACACATTGCCTCATTAGTAAGTTAAAGTTAGTATTGATATTATAACTGAATTTATTCATATTTATGGTGTTCCGTATGGTTACAGATGACTGTCGCCATTCGTCACATCTTTCCGTAGATACAGGGGAAAGGGGGGGGGGGGGAATTATCGGTGGCCGAGTGGTCTAACTCACACGAGCACGGTGCATGTGGAGAGAAAGCTCACTGCAGAACCCAGGGATCCTGGACTCAATCCCTGCCCGTTTCAATCTGGATGAGCATTGTACCGGCGTGCGGTCATGTATCATTAATGCGTGGTGCACGTTAAAGACAACAGGCTAGCGGTTGTACCGCACTGGCTAAATTTCTCATCTACAGCAGAGAAACAAGCACCCATTGGGCAGACTAACTTCCGGCTGTATAAACATACACACAACAATTTGCTATTTGCTTTGCGTAGCTATACGTGAAAAATTTCGTCATGTCCAGCCAAGTGCCCCCTAGTTTCATTTGTTGTTTCTAAAAGCAACACTACCTCCCTTGTGAGTTTGGTGGAGGGGCCTTTTTGAGAGCACAGCTTTTAGGCGCCCGCTTCCGGCTTGATCGGACTCAGCGTCGCCGTTGCCGTCACCGTCGGAGTAACCGCGCGGCGCATTATGGGTAAATATCCCCGCTAAATTTAGCGAGAAATGTTCCCCGTTAAATTTAGCGGAAAAATTCCCTGCTAAATTTAGTGGGAAAAACTCTCGCCAAATTTAGCAGAAAATTTTCCCGTAAATGGGAGGCGAGCAGGAGAGGACGATGGGCATAGCCTCCTCTCCGTTCCTTCCCCTCCTCCTCCTCAAGAGCTGCACACTAATTCGGCGTTACAGGGGATCGTAAACATCTTTCTTTTTTTTTTAACTGTCAATGCAGCATTATATAGTTTTAGTAGAGCGGTCAACGCATGGCGCAGCATACGGGAGCATCTACCTTCCCTTCAATGCACAGTTGTGCACGCAGCCGCAGGGCACGCCGTCCGCATCGTACGCTATACGGATACTCACCATTGCAAAGTTGATGGAAAGAATTAAATTCGATATGGTACAATGAAAAAATACAATTTAGTAGTAATCTTATTTGTGGAGAAGAAGCAATATGATTGTGTCATAATCGCGGAATATGTATAAAACATTTGGAAAATTCCTTCCAAGAAATTTTGTGTTTTTTCTTGGCAAAAGTGGGAGCAGTTTTTGCATTCCACAGGAATCCCCGAGTTCACCGTTTACGTGGTTTATATGAGAACGGCCAGAACGGCTGTGTATGAATAAAAATTCTTTATTGTCCCCTCTCAGCCCTCAGGGTTCTTGACCATGTCGTTAGCAAAAATATGTTCGCTCGAGTACTTCTACCGTTTTGATGTCTTATTCGTTCCGAAAAGGTCCGCTGAGCCTGGCAGTCAGAGTATGAGTGAACCGCACAGTCGAAGCAGCAAATTTTCTTCACTATATGTGCGCACAAGAAAGAGGGAAAAAAAGTAAGGTTGAGAAAGAGAGAGTGGTTCCAGGTCTTGAGTTTAATATTCAGGCATTTGTTTTCTGTTTATCAGAAAGCCCTGTGCAAAAATGATTGAACAAATATACGCACGCCTTTGTGAACCCTGCCCGGACTTGTGAGTTGTCAGGGGCAGCGGCTGAAGTTACGCAAACGAACTATCGAACGCAGACCGTCACGTTTTCTTTTTTGTTTGTTTTCTTCTGGAGCCCACCAACAAATATAAAACCTGCCAAGAGGTTCATGAAAGAGGCGTTGTTTTCGTTGAAAGGTCCTCCGGGACCAGTTCAATATCCCGGTCGGGACGGTGCATTGGCTCTTCGCTGCTCTTCGTTTTATGAGCCTCAAGCGTGCGCTAAGGGATTTCGAGTGACGAAGCAGTCTCTGCGGACGCGCAAGCCTGACGCTAGAATCTGAATTGCCTGTTATTTATCGTTGGCGTCGCTATAGGCATGGTAGGATTTTTCAGAGCACCCTCCAAAGAATAGGTTGAGGATCAAGACGTGACTGGGTAGTTGTAGTTCCCGTCAGCATCAACGATCATACGTGAGAGCTGTTAAGTGCTAAGCAGTGAAAACGCGAGAAAATTGGCTTTCACCCTATAAAAGGATTAAGCCGTTTTAAGACTGCTTTGACGGTACGTTACGTGTCGACTAACCTTTGCCCGAAAATTGGAAGAGGAACTTGATTGAAAAAAAGAAAGCATTTGCTAGACTATAAATTGTTTGTGTCTTGACGTTTCTTGGAAAATAACAAAGAAAGTGATTGTATTCTTCTTAATGCATGTAATGACAGGATTACGAAGTGGTGCTTCAGGTGGCTTTCATATTTTGTATGAGAGCTACTCAAGCACAATTGAAAAAAAAAGGAATTAAATTGTTATGTTAACAACTGTCGCCTGGTGCTAACACAACGTTTGTATTAAAAAAAATTAGACATGTGTTAAGGTTGTAGAAATTAAGTTTACTTTCTCATCTCATGCGAGGTTTGGGAACCCAATATTCAACTTGTAGAGCACTTTGAGAAGAGTGCTGCTTCAGTTTGGCTTGCGAGAGAATGGCCAGCGTTTCCTCCGTTTGGTGCAATATGCTCAGGCGTCTATGTAATGTATAACTCAGTAGTAAATTTTGAGTTCGCCACATTGTCGGAAAGTTTTGCCTGGGTTGCCTTCTTTTTGTCGCTCGTTGTATATAAAGCTTTTTCTGTCTCACACGAGAAAGCGAGCCCGAGTCGCTAAAACTATCCGTGTCACTAGATATGCACACCACCGAAGCTTGCAGTTTCCTTGTTCCGAGTTTTTCTAGTGTAGCGATGCATCTATCCATAAAAGCTGTGGCAGGAAGCTGTTGACTGCCCTTTCTTACTGCGTCAAAGTTGGAGGATGCAAACACGTACACATGCCAGCAAAAAAAGCAAAGGGCATATCTGGTTGCCAAGTCTGCCAACATAAGAGAGAAGATACAATTTGGGATTCGGTCGAAATAAAATACGCCGAGCTGCGACAGAATTCTGTAGCGTTCTTGGAGCGTGGTCGTTCGTAGAGGCGTATCTTCGTTGAACTAAAAGTGGAAACACAAATTTCTCAATTGCATAAAAAATAATCATGTGAACACAAGGGCATGGCCATGTGAACGGCATAGCAATGAAAGAAAAACGAATTAATCAAGGCAGGAATTGATTCTGATATTTTGTGTTGGTTATTATAATGACATTAAAACAAAAGGGAATGTATGCCATGCTCGTCTTCAATTTTCACTGTGTGGTGCCTCAGTCATTTTGGGAAGTGGAACCGTCTGCTAGAAGGAATTTTGTAACGCGTTTTCGTCACGCGCCTATGGTACTCAGTCAAAAAAGAAAAAAAAATAGTAAAGAGATTGTTTTTAAGCTTTACTAAATTTTTCTAAAGTGGATGATTGTTACGCAAAGTTATCGTCATGACGGTGTGTTTAACAAGTCCAAATAAAATTTACGATAAGTTAACTTGCTAACAAAGATTTGGTAATTAAATTTTACATAATGGTCTTGATGAAATTGCAGTGTGGGAGCCAATCACTATTAGAGGCCAGACAAATATGTAATGTTGGCACAAAGGGAACGTGCTCTGAGATATCTATCACTCATATTGCGGATTTTTTTTTACCCGATTTTTACATTGGATTCAGAGAGAGAGCGGGCAGTCCTGTTCACATTGATGTTTAGAAATGTGACGTAGTACTTACTTATCAATGGCAAGTCGTCGTTATATCGGCAAACTGTCTTTAGCGTTCCCACCGAGGACACGCTACCGAGATAACAGAGAGTTTTAGTATTGCGAATGGGAGCGAACGCAAGTACTGCGCGCTTGAATTAGCGTTAGATGTATCAGGGTGGGGTGAGCGATGGCGTTATATAATGACTGAATCCGGGAGAGAGGTGAGTCATTGCACAGTGAGTGGTCATAGGAGCAAACAAAATGTCTGGTTAGACGTGAAGGAACATGAAATTTCATCCTTTTAAGCAGTTGCGGAGAATCACACGCACCATTAGCAACCTTGTGCAGAAAAACAACGTCTCGAACAGATCTCCTGGTAGACAGAAGTGAAAGTGAAAACATATGAAGTGTATGTTTATAATTATAGTAAAAGCGCCTCTCAAAGTATCTATCGCAAACATTTTGGATGACCTTTTTATTAACATTTTCGATTGTTAAAGCCTGTGTCGTCGATATTGAGTTCCATGTGACTGAAGCAAACTCGAGTCGTGACCCTACTAGGGAATTAAGAAGGTAGGTCAATGAAGGGGTTGTTTAAAATTAAGCGTAAATTGGGATATTATTCCTAAAACTTTATAAGCATTTCCGACGAATAAAGAAACATGCTTTTTGAAAGTTAAAGCACACGTTGTATTGGCGATCCCTCAAGATAATAAGTAAAGTCAACAGCAGCATGCCGCCGGCACAAGAAAAACGCTTTTGATTTTGCGGGGTTAAGCAACAATTGATTTTTTTACACCATTGAAGAATGTTTGACACGTCATTTTGTAAGATATCGCAATCTTGAAGTGTATGAAGGCTTTTGAGCAACTTAATGTCATCAGCGAAAAGTAATAGCTCAGGCGTATCTACGCAAGACACAATATCATTAATAAAAATCAGGAAAAACAAAGGGCCCAGGACTGATCACTAAGGAACACTGGAAGTTGTAAAAAAGAGTTCGGGGAAACTGTCATCAACGTGAACAGTGTTAGAGCGCACCAAAAGATAGCTGTCAAACCATTCGCACAACTCATAGCACACTTCATATGAAAACAGCTTGTGTAATAGTAACAGATGACTGTTTTTGTCAAACGCTTTAGTCATATTATTGTATATTGAATCAACTTGTCCTCTATTTTTAACAATCCACGCAGAATATTCTAAAAACGAACACAAATTATTCTCGACAGACCGACCACTCATGAAACCGTGCTATAAAGGTGTTATTTTCTGGCGAAAATAAAAAAAAAGTATTCGCCTACGAATGACTAGCTCGGAAAGCTTTGAAAAACCACAAAGCAAGAAAATTGGGCGGTAATTTTAGAAAAGACATGCATCACCGCTTTATAAAATCGGAACAATCACCGATTTCTTCCAAAATGACGGAAAGGTACCAGAACTGAGTGAAATATTAAATATATGTTTCAGAATCGGAATGAACAGTTCACTGCAACCTTCGAAAATAAAACTGGGTATGTCATCGGCACCGCTCGAGAACTTAGGTTTCATATTTCTAATCGCTGCAGCGATTTCACGGAAATCGACACACACGGAAGATAAGTAGTCATGAGAGTATCCCAGTTCGTTGCCACGTTGAAAAGATTGCTGGCCGACAGTAAAACATTTGCTAAAATAATCAGCGAAAATATTTGCAATATCAGCAAGTGAAGACTGATAACTAGGATCATTATCTGTCCCAACACGCAAACATGCTACGTTAATTCGGTCTCATGCGTGGGCTGTTTCACAAAGTTCCAAAATGTTTTTTGGTCGACGGTTCAAGCTGTTTTCTATACTCTCCTGGTGAAGACTCCTATCACGCATAAACAGTTTCTTTTTTCTAGGGAACGGAATATGTTGAATTTTGCATATAAAAGAAACGAACTGCACTTCTTAAAATGTCGGTGAATTTTTTTTTCTGTAGGCTGACTCGTAACTCCTTGGGAAACCAAGGAGTTACGAGTCATAAAATTAGTATTCAAATGAATGGGAACGTCTCTTAGGCAGTATATATATATATATATATATTTCCGTCGGTATTTCTACCATGCCAACTGGTTTACTTTCTGAAAAAGGCTTTCAGATGTTGGCCACGTGTTACACAGTTTTCTTTTTGGTTAGATATTGTACACTGAATACAAATTGGGGTGTATGAACGGGTTTATTAGTGCGCAAATATGCCAAAGAGCAACTTATTATACAATACTTTGGGTGATCAAAAGTTAGTGATCGAGGCTTAGTTTTTTTGGATGATTATGCCTGTTGGCGCCAAAAATACGAGGCCAGAAGAGGGAAAAAAAAAAAGAAAATACGACAAGGGCCGTCTTTCGTCCATTTACTTTGTACCTTCTAGCTCTCTTCGTCGGTTTTGTGGACTAAACTGATTAATGAACGGGATGTACGTTTAATATCTCTATAAGAGTTTATCGACTGTTTTGTACTTTAAAAATTTTCCCCAATATTACATTATCGTCTCAAATGCAGTGGTACCAGATAACGTATTGTGTGTTGAGTCTCAATGATGCTTCACAGAGGAGCTTGATGGATAACATATGCATTGACAGCGCGGATATGGTCTTACCTTCGTGGTCCCTGAAAGAAGACCCTGCCAATCCTAACTTTTCAACAAAAAAACAACGCCAAGTTCGCGTGGCTTACTGTCGCACACCCTAGATTTGATCTTGCTACACCGCAACTCCGTTTTGTGCGAATCAAATGCTTATGCTCTTCCCTTTCGCCTCCTTCACACTCCTAGATCATACGCAATGAGGACGTACGTCGAGTAACGAACACGCGTCATCTGGATACGTTGAATACAAAGAACGGAAGTGCTGGTGACTCAAGTTCATATAGCTTGGGCCGTGTTCAAGATATGCTCAGTTTTCCCTCAGAGTAGACGGTTTGTACCATAACGTTCGCTTCCAGCATCGCCAAATATTCGGATAATGGCTCGTGTTCAATAAAAGGTAAAAATAGTCGCATTTTAAGAATGTCTGAAGCTCAGCCCATAGTCTATGCTTTGCCACCCCAGCACAAGACAATGAAAAAATCTGAGGGGTATATATTTAGCGTCAGATCACGAGGTCGCTTGTTCCAGTGGGGGGGGGGGGGGGGGGGGGGGGGGGAGGGGAAGCTGTTCCTTTCCTTTATTGTTTTCTGTATTTGCCCATAGCGCAGAGAAAAAAAAAATAGTGGGTGCCTTTGTAAGTTATCAACGTCAAGAAATAGTTCTTAGAGGTATTCACTCAAAGTACAAAACCGTTGCACGACCCATTTAAATGCACACATTATTGAGGCACCCAAACATGTTTCCGTTGTTGCTGAACTCCCTCAGAATGTTTTCCACGAGAATAGAAACATGGAAGGACCAAATGTGACTTATTAATACGACGTTACACAGAACTGAAATTGTGCATAGGAGAGATACCTGAATAGAAAGGTCTTAGAGGCCTCAGAGAGACAGCAAAACGTCGGCAGCCGCTCTGAATCCCAGTGGAAACGACGTTCCCAAGTTTTTTCCCAACCTTCAACCACCTCCGCATTTTGCTTAAACTGCACAGTTTGTGGGTGCAAGCTAAATGCTTTGGAGGACAACTGTTAACAAGTGACACATATATAATTTTAAACCTAACACCCCCAAACGGAGGAGTGAGTCCCTCGGGTACAAACAGTGTTTTTTTTGAGGAGCAATGAAGAAAGAAAAGAAGAAAAAAAAAAGGGGGGGGTGTGAAATAGTTATAAAAACATACTGTGTTGTAAAGGTTCCTCTAGCCAGCATCTTCTGCACAGGTCAAAAAATGAAACCCCAGAAACTACTTTGTTAACAAAAAAAACACTTTTGCCAGGAAGCGCGTTTAGTGGTGCCGGACGTTCTCTCCATTTCTCACAACGCTGCACCAAGCAGGAATAATGTGTCTCTCAAATGCATGACCTGCTCTGAGCACGAATCTTCTACAGAGTGCATTTTGGACCGCCGTATTTGATTTTTTCAGCAACAGCGCAATGACTACCAGCATATAGTGCGGTGACGTTACGTACAAACCGTGTTAACAGTTCAGTTTCCTCGTGACTATCGATGTTCGCAACACTAGCAGGAGTAGATGTCCAAATTGTAATGTTGTGCAGAATATATAGCGGTCTCGCGATGATATGCAGCAGCCTAATACAATTTCAGAGCGCATTACTGATAAAGCACAAAGTCATAAAGTGAGAAGCCCAAAAAAGTTCACCTAAAACCGAATATAACATTATCCTCCAAAGGCAGTATTTCGCGAAGTTTCGACTTCATGAAAGCTGATGCCCCAACGTGACCTATGCTATTGATATACAAATCTTTGCCTCTCCTTTGCGCTATTTATGTTTAACTAGGAATATGATAACACATCTATGCGTTTATGTTTTCGGCATCTTGTATCAGATTGGTGAAGGCGAGCGGGTTGAACGTGAATACACAAAATTGAGGGAATAAAACACAGAGGACAAGCACAGGACAACCACTTTCTTTCATGAAAGAAAGTGGCTGTCCTGTGCTTGTCCTCTGTGTTTTATTCCTTCAATTTTTGTATAAGATTCTTTTGTATAATATCATTCTTATTTTTCTCGTTCTGCGTATTTCGTGTATTTGTCTTCAAATCTTTCATGTGAGCACAAAATGATATTTGGCTTTCCCCTTAACACTGCTAAACAACACATAAAAAGCACTTTTCTGCAGATCGGCTCAACAGCTGACGTATTTTCAAACCTTGTATTCCCGTGTCGGTCTCAAGCGGTTATGTGAACTTCATACATACAAATTTATTGATAATAATGAAGATATATTTAATGCTCTGCAAATCTTTTACGACGTTTTTATTCTCGAGAGACACGTATATAAGTTATTTAAGAGAACCTTAAGCACATTTTTTTTATTTTGACGCTGACTTAAACAGATGTATATTCCTGACTTATGTATAACATTTAAAAATAATATAGAAGTCTGTTATTGCCTTTTTAGGTAATGAACAGCAATTTTATGTGTGTTTCGGCGGGACAAAAACAATGTGCACATGGGCGCGTGGCAGAACTATGATGATTAGGCACGCAGATCGTCAGAAAGTGCCATGTAGAGTAGATCATGTAATATAATTTGTTCTATTGAACATAATGTCATAAATTAGCAAGGGGGATACTTATTTTTAAATTGAATTGACCGGCATCTTGTTAAGAACAAACCTCAACTACCAGGCTAAGCCAGTTTTACCTGCATCAGAAAATGTTCGCTTAGGTAAGCGTTCCTTTAGACCACATTCGATGTCAGTACGAAGGTGCGTATATATTACTGTGGACAATTTTGATCAAACCTTCCTGCATAAATCTTCACCTACATCACGAGGTTGAGTGTAAACAATATTGGTCAGGAAAACAAACGGCGTGACTGCCGCTCAGTGTTTCTATAAAAAGTAGGCTGAAAGGGCTTGTCGTTAAACTTTCATAACATTTTGAAAATATTATTGCTTTTAACTCAGTTGCGTCATTATCTTTCATATCTTGTGAAACGTATCTTGTGAACTATATTTCATGATATAGATATATGGCGACAAGGTGCCCACCCCACGTTTTTGTGCACTGCATTTATCTCCTTGGTTCAAGAGCGCAACTACGATTCAACTTCTAATACTGCGACGCAAAGTAGTACTAATCACAGGTATTTTAGGCGACCTACCACATTTTGTGACAATCTTTCGATTCAGGTAAAATATATGTGACTGATATAATGAATGGATGTTGAGTCGTATAAAAAGGGCGATATATCTGTTTATCTAGATTTCCATTTACTGGTGACACAAAATAAGTAACGCATAGTTTCTTATCTTTAGTACCTGAACAATAAAAGTGGATTGTACGAACGATAAAACACTACGTAGTTATTCGTTTCACGGCGGAAATAGTGCCCATTGCCAAAACAAAGTGGAAAATATATCCTTAGTTTAGCGGGTCAGACCGGTTTGAACCGGATTGAACAGTTATTTTTGCTCCCCAGAACTGAACTGGAACGGAACCGAAAGCAGTGAACCCAAACCCGAACCGAAGCAATGAAAATATCGCTTCGACACTCTGATGGCAAGCATGTTTTCTCATCATGGCATCCCACTTGATATTTGTACAGACGGCGGCCCACAGTTCTCGGCAAGATAATTCACCGAGTTTTCGCAGCACTCTGAATTCAAGCATTTGATTTTAATCCCTCTTTCAAATTTCGTATGGGCCTGCGAAAAAATATGCGTAAATTGCGAAAAGACTGCTGAAAAAGTGTGAACATTCCGGCCAATACTTTTGGTTTGCCTAACTAACCTACAAGACTACGCCACTCGATTGCGGAGCAGCTCCAGTAGAGTTATTATTGAGAAGAATTGCGCACACGCTACTGCCAGTTGGACGATGGAGATGCTGTACGAGTTCGAGATGATAAATCATGGTCAACGAAAGCAAGAATAATCTCTGGCAACGGTCCAAGGCTGTACAAGATACAAACGCAGAAAGGTACACACCAACGACGAAACTGCCAAAACCTACTAAAGATATCAACGGATTTTATAACCTTACGACGAAGTAGTCTGAGGCATTCGACACTGCTGACGGAGATTTGCCGAACCCTGTGGCAAGAGCGTCAACGGCCTCTTGCTCTCGTCAAATCAAATCAAGTCCTGGCACAGCCAGAACAATGTAAAGCAAGCATGTCAACGACAAAGTCCGCCTTTGATTGCCACTCGCCAACCTCGTGAAGTTCGTCCACCTAAACGGTTAACCTGAGACGAGGAGTTTCATCAAGTTGTTCTAGATCTATCTCCATATGCTTACTAATTATTAGCTTGTAATATTCGAGTGTCTGCGTTGTCCCGTAAGTGTCTTCTCTTTCTAATTGTTCCAATACGCCTCGCAAGTGGGCTCATTTTCGTCTTCTGCGCATAAGAAAGGAAGTAGCGGAGACGTCAGAACGCCGAGCGCTGATTGGCTGATCGCGACCCCCTATCTGAGCGTCGTCTGCTCCTTTGCAACGTCGTCTGCTCGCAACGTCGTCTGCGTCTGCCTTACTTTCGCTGACTTTCGCCTTTCAGAGAGGGCAGACGAAATAACTCGAGCGGTACGTTGTTTTTGTCTAGCAACTAGCAGACGCGCATCGAGGAGAGAATTCGAAAGACTCGCTGGCGAGGTGTCCCGAGGCGCCGAGGTTTGTTTGCTAAGAACCGAGAGGTGAACGTGTTAGTGTCCGCAAGTTCCCTCCCAAATACTTTTTCCCTCCTTTCGTGTGCGGCGAGACTCCTCACTCTTTAACGATGTCGGCGGGTTGGCGCAGCTAACGCCGTCTGCTTTACGTCTGCTAGTCGAAACAATGGCTGCTTTACCTTTCCTGCGTCTGTCGGAGATTCACCGCTTTTTCACCGGCGAGAGTCACCGCTGCCTCGGGAAACAAGGAGATAACAAGAGGAAGAAATTGACCCCTTAATATAAAATTGAGGTCAGCAATCAAAGTATAATACGGAAGGGTTCACAAGGATCGCGCGGGCATATTCCATTCAGCACGCCAGCCGGTCGTGGGCAGACGGTCGCCGAGTCGCGGAGTGCCTGCTAGGCCTAACTGCGCAGCTCGCTTGGTCGCGTTCGGTGCAATCGTGGCTGTTGGAGCTTTCCCCGGGTGTTTGCGGATCCAGCGTTTTTGTTCGTCGTAGTCTGTTTCAAGTACTTTTTACTTTTTTCTTGCTGCTTGAAGTCGGGACGCGTGAGAAGTGCACGTAGAAAAATAAACGTCCGTGGGTCGTCGCGACCGCGACGCTGTCGGCCATGCTGATTTGATCGTAAGAAGTGCGTAAGACAGCTTCGGAGCTGTCGTAGGATTTCGTCGTAACCTGCGCAAAACTTACGAAAATTTCGTTTCGTGAATACGAATTTGTTCTTAAGTTTTGTCTTGTGCACATTTTTGGCGTAAGATGGTTTTGTGAATCTGGCCTCTGCGCTTCCAAAAGTCGCAGGAAATGTTAGACGGACGCAGACGACGTTCCGAGCAGACGACGTTTGCAAAGGAGCAGACGACGCTCAGATAGGGGGGTCGCGATCAGCCAATCAGGGCTCGGCGTTCTGACGTCACCGCTACCCCCTGCGCAAGAAGCAGACGAACTTGCCCTCCGCATACCCGCGTTTTACCTTTTAAAGAGGAGAAGATGTATCGGTTATAAATGTAGCCCAACATGCTAGATCTGTAATTAGGAGACGACGACGAAATAGACGTGACGGCTGAGCTGCTTCCAGGTCAGAGGTATTCGGAAACAACGTGTCAATTTTTCTTATGCCTAACCTGGCACGATACAATGTTGTCAAACGCTGCTTTGTGAATTGGCCTCAACAAGGCCTTAGTGCTGGTTCTTTTTCTTTTTTTTAATAAACCGGAGGTCAGAGCGAAGAATAGTTTGAAGACAAGTGTGATGACACGAGTGCTGCGGTAGCGTCCGGCATGGACACGTGTTCAGTAATATGGAATACGGGTTCCAGCTGAGGGAGCACACATGTCACTATAATTTTTTTTAAGGAGTGCTAAACCGAAAACTGTTAAATGCTAGCTATATATAACACATTTTGTGTTAAGAATACCAGCAAAATAAATTAATCCACGCGAGGTACAAGTTCTTGGAGCAGTCCTAGCTATTACTCCCGTAGAGCGGTAAACTTTCGTCATGGTGTTTCTGCATGCTCAGATTAAAAAGCGTGATATTATGTGTACACGATTCACTTACACGTGTTGAAACTTTTAGTGTTACATAATTATTATATATATATATATATATATATATATGTATGAATTATGTTTTAGGTCATTTGTACTACACCTTTCATGAGCCAGAGTTAACTTGCCCGGGCCCCGAGGAACGTGCAGTGATACTTGCCTTGTCAATAAAGTAAAGCCTGAACGTTCTCCTGCCACACCCGTCATTAATATCCAAAAAGTTTGACTAATCCAACACTAGCTCATTCTCCTAATTAAAACTTGCGCTTAATATATTAGACACCCAATTCGCTGCCCTATTCACACTCACGCGATAAATTTCACTACTCTACTACGCGAATAATCGCAAGAAGGATTATATTTTTACTAACTCCTTAAAACTCAGTTAGCACCCGCATTTCTTGTTTTTGTGTCCGTTCCCCCGCCTCATGTATAAATATGAACCGAAACTGTACCATATCAATCATCTTCAAGGGCGCCCGATATTAATCCGCGCATCGGACATGCCTGGATGTAATGAAGATTAATGGCGCTTAGTGCAATATTAATTGAGAGCCTGAACAACTGGATAAAACCCAATTTAAGCTGAAGCATATCGAAAGTTTTTTTTCTTTTACAAGAATTTGCTTGGAGGTCCAGAGTGAAAAAATTAGGAAAGGGGAATAAAGAATCATGAAGGGGAAAAAGCTGCTTTCTGATTATCTTTTAATCACGAAATATGAGCACATTTCCCGACTAATTACAATTTAACTGAATGAAGGCGGCAGACGAGTGGACAGTGAAGAATAGTAGAGTAACGTTTCATTGTGCGCTATAAACCTCACACTGAAAGTAGACGGCTGATGTAATTATGTCCAAATTAGGGAGATAGAAACGCAGCAACCAGTATGACATTTGACGTTACTAATGCATTCTATTGATTATTTCTCACGTCTGCTTTTCAGTACGGTCTTGCGTAAGTAATGAATACATCAAAAACAAAGAATATTCTGTTTCCCGAAATTTTATATTAGCGAGAATTATTCATGACTGCATATATGCTCATGAGATTAAGCATTTGTAGCTTCTATAGATGCAAATGGTCCGAAGTTCAGGCATATAATTGTCTCTTTATAGAAAGAAGATAATTTTGTAACCTTGGTGATTAGCGGGGGGTTCTAATTGGATAAATACTTCTTTCAGCTTGACCAACTCTGATATTTCTATCTCGCGAGAACTCAGTATTTCAATATATTTACAAATTTACCTCTTTTTAAAAAAACACCAAGCAATTTTCATATGTAGAAAAAAAAGTTTTTTTTTTTGTCAAGCGTTAACAATAGAGTTATGTGTATATTTGAATGACTAAGAGTTTGTTAGGATATTATAGTTTTCCTTAACGCCACAACACTGCAATAAATTAGATTTATTTGAAGAAATAGGGAACGCACCAAATCAGCATATATGTTATTTGGCAAACCTAAAGGGACAGTGACGACGACTTAAACCACAACAAAACCAAGAAATTTCCGTCAGCTTTGATTTAAAAGTGGAACATTTTTGGGTATACTTTTGGCATCAAATTGCTTTAATCAAGTTTCTGGACCGGAGTGTTCCTACAGGCAGCGCCTGGAGACAAAGGGATTCTAACTGGGTTATGCCGCTTCTAACCGTAACGGACAAAAAGGTTGAAAATGTATTCTCTGGACTGGCACCCTCTCCACCGCCGTCACTGATGGAGCCGGCCAGAGATTTTCCAGCGTTTGAAGACCTTTCAGCGAAAAAAAGAGGTGGACGTATAATTTACTCGGCATACTACAGTTGTACAATTGATATTTTAATTGATAATTATTCTGTGCAATCACTCAAGTTCACACTCCCTACCGTATACAACGCCCTGATAAGAATAGAACATTTATATTCTTTATATTACAGGGCAGTACCTAAAAAATTAGCTTAAGTGAAACGAGAACAAATGAATCGATTTATGAGACGTGTTTAATTTTGTATTTTACTTCGTTATGTTGGTTTCCTCTTTGTTTTTCTTTACGCTGTTGATTTATTTTGAGTTCTATTTACGAAACTGCAAGAGAGCAGGGGGCTCCATCAAGCTGTTTATACAGCTTTTTCTTGTTATTTTCTTCATTTATGTATTGAAATAGAAAATAAATCTTTTTCTTTTTCTCCTCCTTCTCCTCCTTTTTATTTTTATTATTATGTGCAAACTGGGTGTTATCCATTCCACGTCTAATTCAGGGCAATTCCGAACACTGCTGGCGATGTAGTCGCATAATACTTAATAATATATTTTATTCGGTGTTGGCCGATGAAACATAACCGCGTGCTACCCACGCAGTTATGTTTTAATTTTTCATAGTGCATAGAAGCTTGGCATTGCATGTGCTTGCGCCATCAGAGGAAGTTGAAGTTGTCCTCACTCTGAGTTGCGAAAAACTTTCACCAGGCGGCGATACTCAAAATTCTCGCGGCGGATAAGGGAAGTAATCTTTAATGTAATTATACTTGTATTCAAGCACACGCTAAACTATAATAAATAGCTTCATCTTTGGCATGGGCGCATTTCTGAATGCGTCACGATAACTGCATCGGTGTACCCTGGTAGTAGAGACCGCAACAGCGCTTTTATAGTTATTATATTTGGCGTTATGGTTTCTAGAGTCATTACGAATAGCGAATCCTTGTTCTATACTCCTACCCATGAGATAGGGTTTACAATGTATTATGAATGCCATAATTTCATACCTCCTCTCAAGATTAAAGAATGCAGCCACTGTGCAAAAGACGGCCGCTGGTAAATTGTGAGTGTTGTATTTTGCCTTCTGACGTTATTTAAGTTTATTTAGCAAAAAAAAGGTATTCTTGAAAAATTAGTTTAAACTAATAATGAGCGCAACGAACCAAAAGTCGGAGTGGGAAAAATATATCTCCACAGTTCTCGTTTTTTCTACAAGGCATTTCTACAATTTTGAAAATAACGTCATATTGAAATTTTTTTTTATACTCCTGGAATTATATTTATTTGTAAAAGAGGTATGCATATATATAAAAAGTAAGACCGCAATAAGTAGGACAAATGACTCCATCAGCTCTCAACCCTCCCTTAACCAAAACAACTTAAAAAAAAAAAATCAGACGACTTAACGTCACAATTTCGGGAAGTCACGGAGAAGCTTTCCAGAACCGGCCCAATTTCAAGAAACACCGATACCCGAGGAAACCCGCTTTTCTCTCTGACCCCTAACATCTCCCCGACAGCAACCACACGAGCACCGACAACACGAAAGAAAAGAAACCAACAACACCGCCCAAGGAAAAAACAGGACTCGCCATGAAAATTGCAAGTCGCTGTGCTCTATTGGCAAACACAACCCAACGCGTATACACTACTGGCCCTCCGAAACCAACAGGCACTCCCAGACCACCGACACCGAAAACAAAAAAAAAAAGAAACAATTCAACAACCGACCTCCCGAATCGGGAAACGGTGGAGAAAAGGAAAACTCCAGCTCTTCCCACAGGATCCCGCGATCCCCTCCCCCCAGAAAAACGACGCATGCGCAATGCGCGTGGAGTCCGCAGCGCCCCGTGGCGGATCGCGCATCCAGCGTACGGTGGGCCGCACGGCGAGTCGGGCTCCGTGCAGCGCACCGGAGCTTGTCGGCGCTCCCGCGGCCCCAGCGTCCGAGCGAGCGGCGAGCGAGCCCATGGGCCGGGCCCGTCCCGCAGCCCTCTCGAGACCCGGGAGAGCATGAGCTCCCGCGGCTCCTGCCCCCTCGGGCCCTGCTCCGGCGTAGGACCGCCGACCCCCGCGCTGCGCTCAGCGGGACGCCGCCGCCGCTGAGCACCTGTTGTTCGCCGCCGCCGCAGCCGGCCGGCCTACGGCGACGCGCCGCCGACTTTCCCGGCAGTTGTGAGGATTGTACGATAGTGCTGCTGCTGCCGCTGCTTTCGCTGCCGCCGCCGGAATGTGCTTGGTTGTGGCCGAGATCCGCGATTCCTGACGGCGCCCGTCCGGAGTGACGACGGGGAGGCGACCGGCGGAGTTCACGCAATACGCCGCTTCCGGAGGAGCCCGAGCCGAGCGTGGCCCAAGCCGTGGTCACCCGCCACGATCGGGTCTCGTCGCTGCCGCGGACGATGAGGAGGACGGCGCGATGCTCGGCCACGCTAAATCTGACCCGACTCTGCTGCGCCAACCTGCTCTGGCTCGCCCTGCTCTTCAGCGCTCCGCAAGGTGAGCCCACGACTGGCCCATCTTTGCCTAGCAATTTTTCTACTGTTGAGTCGGCGGACAAGTCCACGTCATCCACCGCAGATCGCAGGTTGTTTCCTCGGGTTCTAAAGCTCAAGCCCGAGGTTGTTAATTATTACTCTTTCGTTTTCCTCTTTGATAGGCAATTAACAAGCCGGAAGTACCACGCCCTTCATTATCGCTAGATAACATTTCAGTACCATGTTGAGTCCGAAAGATGCCACTGAAAGGCGTGTTTAAATTGAAGAGTCGCGGGTTAATTGAACAATGCCACATCCGCGGCTGTTATAAGCGCCGTCGACGGATACAAATGTGTATGCCGATTCAACATCAATGCACGTAGTTGCGATGCGAGATTAACATAGCCGTCCCTGCACCCACAGGGGGACTAAAAGTGACCTCAGCGTGCCTCATTCCTGAGTCAACTGAGACAAATGAACAGCGTTAAAATCACGGCCCTGAGTCCTCGAGTGGTATATTGAAACGACGCCGTTGCTCCTCATAGTAAAAAGGGCTATGCCGCCGCTCATTGGTACTACGCAAGCTCTACAAGACGGAGCAGTGCGTAATCATGAGAAGTCTACTCCGGGTCGCGCGATTGATATCATTGGACGTGAAAATGCCTGAAATTTTCAATGTGCCCACGTAGACGTGCTTTGATAGCATGAAAAAAGTCGAATATTGCACTAAAAAGAAAAGAAAAAAATCAACCAGTTTTTTTTGTTGTTGTTTTCGTAGATGCGCTTAACGTTGCCACGAAAAAGTTATCAACGAATTTTGAATGAGCAAGAGAATTAAGGCACAAGAAGCTGTTATGATATTACGCGGGAAAGGTGTCGTATGGTCGGCTCACATTTTGTTTCACCTAGTTTTGTACAATTGTACAATTCTCTCATGCTGTTGGATATTTGATTCTTTTCACTGAAGTTTACATTTTACCGAATTATTAAAGTATCATTAACGAAATATTAATTATTAATAAATATAACACGAACAACTTACCAAACTAACTTACTCTTCTCGATCCCCCTGTCTCGTGAACAAAGTAAATTGTTTCAAAGATATAAGCATGGCTATAAGATTTAAGATTGCCAAAACAATCCTGCCATTAAAATATATATATATATTTAGCTCGTATCGTTTTATCTTGTTTTTTTTTTTTTTTTTGACAGTTTGGCGTTTTGGCTGGCAATACAAAAAGGCTCTTCCCCTTACATTTTCTCTTGTAGAGGACCTTCGGATCCAATTCCACGAGATTTTTGGTATACGCTAGCCTCAAAACCAATTACCCGGTTTTCTTTAAATCCCCCTTCCATTCTGAAATGACACGGGGGCCCGACTGTTCTGCTACTCCAACAAATACAAAATAAAACCCGTCATAAATTGAGAAGGAAGCCGCATCTCTTAAAAAAACAAGAAAATAAAAAGCGTGGCAGCAAAATTGACAAAACGAAATATACTTCTCGAATTCTTTTTATTAAAAACCCATAAACGCAGTTTGTTTGACGCGGAAATAGTGAAGAATACCCGAGCTGTGGGGGGAAAATGAATCTTCGCTTTTGTGTAAAAAAATAAAAAATGAAAGTGATTTTCTCGCTTTTTAGATTTATGGAGATTGGGAGACCTCAAATGGTTTACAAAACAGATATCGAGAATGGCAGTTTATTCGCTCGGATATCTTCATTTGAATCTTGAAGCACGAACGCCTGAGGAGGCATCAATATTGAGCGTTCGGGAAAGCTCCACAACGAGACATCGAACGGGTGTGAGAACCTAATTTATGCCAAGTCAGCGGGCGCCGGAGGGTGACCTTTATGCCTAATATTATTTTTGAATAGAGTTGTTTTTTTTTTTTTACTTTTTTAGTTTTCTCAGGCAGTCTAAGTTCTCGGCAACAGTAAAGTGAATTCATGAATTCTTTAGTTCTATCTGCACATACACTTTGGATTGCTATTTGTATAGTGAATGATGTGTCGGCATTTTGCTACGCCAGTCACCGACGTAAAAAAGTGCGTAGCCTTTGCGAGGGCTTCACTCAGGTCCTTGAGTGTTCGTAAAATATTACCAGCGAAACAAAGTAACGACACACGGAAATATAAGTGTTATTAACGGCTGCATAGCCACGTTGGGGCGAACTTAAGCGTGTTTTATTGTAGCAGTTTTTTTTTCTTGATTAATACCTTTTCTTTTTTTTCTGGATGTTCGTAGAACGCGTCATAGGAAAAAAATAGTTCTAATGTAAAACATGATTCTAAATTGTATATAAAAAAATTTCTCAGGCACTACAATAATTAGAAGATTATAGTGCTGTTACGTTTCTTAGTATAATAATAATAGTGCATGGTTGTGAAAAGTTTATGTTTTTCTACCTGCACAATGACAAGCATAAATACGTTTAGCGAATTTTTTGTCTTTCATTCTGACCTTTAAACTCATCAGGCCTTCTGATGAGATTGTGCTTGATGTTGCCACAGTGACAAGAGCAAAAACAAAACAAAATTCGACCAAAAATTCGGTTTTAAGTACTCATTCTAGTACATGATGTTGGTAAACCCTTTCTGTTCTAGCTTTTTTTTTCTCAATTCCTTTAGCTATTTTTCGTTTCCCGGCCTTCTATCGAACGTGCATTAATCCAATCTCTAGTTAGCGCAAAAGAATCTCGCCTGTCGTGGTCTTTTTCCGCATTGGAAGAGCAAGTGCACACCGTGCCACAGATGACTCAGTCAAGAAGTATGTCGGAATACATAATTTTAAATGAACATTTTCTGATCTGATCTGATCTGATCTGGTCTGTGCAGCAGAGTAAGGGTTATCACAATATGTTCCGCCCGACCAAGCTGTATCTTCCCACGTCGAATAGGGCGGGCAGCATCAAATAAAGATACCATCCGCCCGTAAAAAAAAAAGAAAAGAAAAAAGAAGGAAAAGCTACATTTTATTTTTATCTTAAGAAAAATTGTCCGTTATCGGCCCCACGCACAGCATGAGTCAAATATCGTGCAAAGAATTAACAGAGTATCATTTAAATCTCTGCTTAGGAATCCACCACTTCATATAAAGTTTTTTTTTTGTATTCGTTTTTTTTTGTAATAATTAGCGTATTTTCCAACCATAGTCCGTGGAATATCCACGTACGTTTAAAACCTGACGTCTCGCTTACTTTAAGATCGTTCTTTATGACAAGACGTGGCTAATCCTGTGAATGACAGATAATATTAATGATAATGTTTTCATAAAAAGCAAGCATCCTTGAGCAGTGATAAGACAGGCGGTTCTCAAGGTGTTCGGCGTATGAGAACGTTGTACTTGCGTACGAAAAATACTGCATCTTGAAAAAGTATTATGAAAATATGGTCTCCGTTAGGGAGTCAGTTTGTAGCTCATCGCTTTTCGCTTGTTCTTATCTATGGTCGTAGAGGTAGTGTTGAGGGCTCGACAACAAGACCACAGACGTTTCGAAAGCCGACAACGCTCTCGCGTACGACGAATTTAAAATACGCGATCGTGAACATCAAGGTTGTCCGCCTCGCCATTAGTCACTTTCCCAACTGATTCCAACTAGTCTCTTGCCACCGATGCCATCGCGATCGTTCGTTCTTCTTTTCGTATTCCCCATCATAAAAAAAAATATATTAATAGAAACAACACCCACCTAACGGCGTACTCTATAGCCGCAGCTTGGAGAGTGTGCTGCTGATTTCTCGCTCTACCGGCATCTCGCAGCTGGTGAGACTTCTTTATTTATTTATTTATTGCTATTATGTTTTCTGCGCAGAATCTCCGACACCGCAGACGTAGATGGAAGGTCTTCGTACAGCTGTTTCTCGAGAGCGTAGAAATTTTTCTCTGTGTGAAAGCCGCCCCCTTTGTCGGCAGAGGTCTCTTAGCCGCTTGTTCGTAACCGTGAAGATGTTCGTCCACGTATAGAGGGTTGCACGCGCAGCACAGATGCCGAAACCCCGACATAATAAGCTATTGAAGCTTAGGCAAAGCTGTAAACTGGCTAAAGGCCACATTTAGTGTTTCTTAGTTCTTTGAAGCGTCATAATTTCCGGCCGTGTTTACACTTGCAGAGGTGTAACTTATGTGCACACTGTCTGGAAGTATTTTTGTTCTTGCTACCCTAGCAAAGGCAAATTGGACCCTATAAATTGTTATTTTTCACATAAGAGCCACAAAGCGGCTGGTGTACAAACTATTCTTGGTGGAAGTCTTCCGCACGCGCGAGCTGCTCGTGTATGCGTTAAACGTATGTCATGCGTTATATTGGCGACGTGCGCGATCGAAAGCGTCGCTGCGGTCGGCCTTCCGCTTTTGGCCGAATGCTGACTATGACGTCAGCTAAGGATTTCTCATCGACGGAAATAAGAGGAATGGAAGAACTTCAATTTCGACGTTGTTGGTAGTATTTATTTCTTTATTTATTTATTTACATATACCGCAGGCCCCACATGGGCCCAAGCAGGAGGGATAGCATACATAATAAATATAATAGTAATACATACGGCAAAACACATGAACACAAACGCGTACATATAATATAAGGCTGCGTTATACAATTTATCATACAGCATAAATAACACATTATAACAGAGGTTTTCAAATGTGCGCATAAACAAAACAAAAAAAATTGCAGCTTGGGACCACACTGCCCCCTAGAGAAGAAACATAAATTTCAAAAACAAAAAACAATAGCAGCAAACGAAAATAGGTTGTAATGTGATGACGGTGCTAGTATTAAAGATACGACAAAAAATATATCTCAGTTTCCAAGGCTTCGTTTGGCAACTTATTTTATTCTTCAATGGTTCTGGGAAAAAAAGTATTCTTGTACAGATTAGTCCTTGCAAATATGGGGTCAAGGCGAGTGAATGACGATGCCTTGTCGAGCGCGTGTCAAGTTGTGAAATATAACTTTGTGGCTGAATGTCCAATCTATGAAAATAAAGAGAATAGAGAAATTTTAACCGAGCTATTTTTCGTCGTTGAGTAAGGGTGGGAAGGTTGGACAGACGTAACATATCTGTTGGGGCATCGAATCTATTAAACCGTCGGTAGATCAATCTCAGTGCTATGTTTTGTATCTTGTCGAGTTGTCCTATACCTTTCTTTGTATAAGGATCCCATACTAAGCTAGCATACTCTATAGCGGGTCGAACGATAAACAAGTTTTCTGAGTTCATTTGGTGCCTCGCAGAGTTTTCTTCTTAGTAGTCCAAGCTTTCGGCGAGCGTTTGAACATATGTTCAAACGACATCTGGGAGATTAAAATCTCCAGCAATATATTAACTTCTGGTTTCTAAAGTGGTTAAGGTGATCATATAGCTTATAGAGTAATTCAGGTTGTGCAGGTGAATCTCTGTAGACACCAATTATCACAACGTTAGTACCCCATCAATTTAGTTTGCAGCAAAGACTTTCGTGGTTTTCTATTTGCTCAAGAATGAAACATGGGATAGCTTTTTTAACTAATATCGCTACGCCACCTCCTATAGAAACGCGGTCCCGCCTGAAACTCTTGTAGGAGGGAGGGAAGATGTCACAATCAGGTATATCTCTGCTAAGCCAAGTTTCACTGATTACCGCGACATGCGGGTCATAGAGCATCAGAACATGTCCGAGATGCTCTTTTTTATTCATAACACTTTGTGCGTTAATACAAATCAAACGAAGCTGGGTTTTGGCTCTGGCTTGTTGACAATCATCATTGCTTCATCCTCCGCTATTTGGGGGTGTTCTCGAGGCATTCAGCCTCATTCTAGAATCTGTTTCATCATCCCACGTGTACACTTCTCCGTTTACAAAGAGCTTATCATGCACTAGTCTGACCTTGGTGTCATCTTGTCTATCGCCCTGTACAAATGACAAAAGCTTTTTTTTTTTTCGACAAAGTTCTCTGGGAATAATCATTGGATACTGATAGGCCGGTGTCTTTTTAGCTTTTTGCAGTTATTTAAAACTTCCTGTTTCTAGTTGTAATTAAACAACCGCAGTATAACGGTCCTTGATTTTCCTTCTTGTAATCTGCCGAGCCTGTGAATGCGCTCTACAGGTGACATGGTTACACCTAGCTTTGTGGAAAATGTTTCGTGAATAGCCTTCTGGCTCCAGGTCGTTCCGTGTTTCACCTCGTTGCTCAGAAAGTCCAAAAACAATGAGGTTGTTCGACGAGATCGGTCTTCGTAATCTAAAAGCTTTTTGTTTTGCTCGTGCAATGCCCTTTGAAGTTCTTGCACTGTGCCCTCCAGAAACGCTAGTTTCCCCCCAGTTTCCCTGGTAGTTTTAACAACCTCATTTAACTGATCGAGTCTCGTGTTTATTTCATTAAATCGCTCGTCCTGTAGACGCATGCTATTTTTTTTATTTTAAGAACTTCTTTAAACAGTTTACCCTGTTCATGTAGCACGCTCTGTACCAATTCCTTCGGATCGTCAGGACCAGGGTTGCTCTCTTTAAGAGCGCAATGATTTCAAGCTTCCATCATGCTCCTTACAAACACCATCAAACTTGTTCGCAAGGTAATGAAGTCACGAAAGGTAACCATAGGAGGGCGCCACTAACACGTCTCACCGCTAATAAGTCACAAGCAAGCAAGTGTAATCAGCTTGTTTGAAACCGGGTCCTCTGAAATAAAACACTCTGAAAGCCATTGCTATAGACTTTTTTTAAAATTTACTCTGGCAACTTTGAACGATATCAACATCTCAGTGTATGGCATCCGTTGATGGCATCTTTGTCAAACTCGGTGGTCAAACGTGGGTCCAACTAACGGCGGTCTTTTTGAGACAGATAAAGGAAGAATTTGAAGATACTACCTATCGGAGTATATCTATGAGACCTGTAAAAATTTTCGACTCGTAAGTACAACACAGCGCACGAATTCGATACAACGACTGCGTAAGAGTTTATTTTGGAGTGCGGTCAGATCATTCTCTTGGTTCAAGTTTAGCTTTAACGCCTTTCCTTTTAATAGTAGAAAAGCAACAAAGGGGCTAAAAGGTCGCCGTTTTGTGCTCGTCAATTAGGTTCACACGATCGAAACGGAACCAAATCAATAAAATATTATGACGTGATCAAATAACCAATTTGAATCTGCCATTCACGTGCGAAAGTGACTATGAACTGCAGTTTCACGAACATCATTAGTTTATCGAAACTGAAACTGCTTTGCGAGCCACCAGATGGGACTTAATATTGAATACGGTCTATAAACCCCTTCGAAAATGATGTCCTCGTGTGTCTATTTGAATATACTACACAGTGCCGTGCGCAAAAAACTATGAATATGGCAAGTTGATCAACTGTACACAGTCTCTTGGAAGTGGGTATTATATCAAGTATACACTTGCTAGCTTCTTGGCATTTTTTGCGCACGCTGCTCTGTAGTATTTTCACACATATCGTAAGAAAGCGTGATTTTTAAGGGGTCTATCGCAGTTTGGTACATGATTGTAGAATTCCATGAGCTCGGACGCACCAACTTGCCAGTGATTTTTTTTTTAACTGTTTTGAATAAGTCGCTGTTTTGGACAGACGGCTTCAGCCCGTGCCAACGTTGAGTCGAAATTACTGTATTTTTGTTGCCTCACCACTTTACCGAGTTGCCCAGCCACTATAATAGGTAATGACGAATTCACGCAAAGCCTGCTTTGGGCACAAGAACACCGCGGTGTCTGGAAGGTCAATTACCCGTCGTGCGACCACATTGATGACGTAAAGTGAACGTAATTGACTTTTCGCTAAATTACCCAAGCACCAAAAAGCATGCTGCGAGTGTGATTGCGTGAGCTGCATGCTGGCTTGCGCAGTAATTAAGGTAAAATCAGAAACGATTAGAACTTTGCACGGGCACGTAAAACGCGTGTTCTTATGTTCCCAGCCTTCCTCTTGGTGTTTTTATTTTCTGTATAATAGGCGCCATGGAAATAGACATTTTGCCAAATTACCCAAGCACCAAATATGACGCTAGAAACGTATAGGTACACGCGCTGCATGTCGATGCCTTGACTGTATGAAAGGTTCGAAGTAAAGAATAAAGAAAAGTTCAATTTGTTTCATATTCTTGCTTTAAAACAGTTACTGCTGCAGACGCCATTGCGTAGTGCGTGCCTTGTGTTTTGGACAATTTAGCAAACGCGTGAAGGCCCGTAATGGCTGCTCACACGCACAGGTGAATAAAAAGCGACTGATGGTGCGAGCTCCTATGTTGATTTAGCCTTTCGTAAGCACGCGCTGTTGTACTAATGAAACTAGTCCGTTTTCGGCGTTCGAGCTAAGGTTCATGCATTGATCTCTTTTCATCGCGACGAACACGTGCGTGCTCGGCTGTGCAAGATTTCACCGCGGAGATTTTTTGCTAATACAGCAATATTCAGCCCCTAGGTGGGAGCAGAGCGCGCGCACGCTGAGAAACCTTCTTTGAAAGGTTTCAGTTTTGTTGGATCTTCTACCTTATGCCCTTGTCCCGCTTAAACAACAAGCAGCAACAACCAAGAGCGACACACGCAGCATGCAGACGAGGGTATCTTTGGCAGATTTGATATCTGTCAGTGCTCGTGAGATCAGCACGAGTGATTAAAAACCTGACAAAGATACCTTCGCGTGCATGCTGAACGTGCTTAAGGTTAGCGGGTGTTTGTCGTTATTTTTTGTTGCGGAAGTAAGAGTAAAGGGCCGCCCACACTAGCGAGGAAACGCGCCCGGCGCGCCGATAAATCGGTTAAGCGGGAAAAAAAAGGGCGTGTCTCTGCACGCGCTCGTGGCGCTGACTGTGCTTCGGCGACATTTTGTTACTTGCCGCGATCGGCGTGCCACGCGCGTTTTCTCGCTAGTGTGGGCGGCCCTTAAAGCTTTACAGGGAAAATCTAGACGGCGCTTCAAACGACGGGAAGCGGACTGAAATGAGTGAGGGGGGGGGGGGGGGGGGGGGAGGAACCCCCTTTTGCGGGAGTTCCACAACTGAGGTAATCTAGTAGCGTTGGCTTTTGCTTTACGGCTGGTCAGAGTTGCTAAAAAAATTTTTTTTCGTCGAAAGGCAAAATATAAGTGGCCGAACCCTTTCAATTATTTATGAGAGTATTTTTCGTTCAGTATTTTAGATGAGAAAAGAAACAAATGCAGTTTCGAAAGCACGGAAACAAGAAACATTAACGCGCAATGATGACCCGTCGACATACCCGCCATTGGGCGGTGGAAGAAGGCGGCGCAGGCCAGCGCAGGCGTTCCCACGGTTCCTAGCAGACGACGCACGACGCTGACGGCACATTTTGTAAAAAGCGAAAGTACGAATTTCCCTCCCGTGGTTTTGCCGCTCGCACCATAGGAGACCCAACCGAAACTTGGCCGGATCATGAGCTGTCGTCGAGTTGGGGCCCAGAGGCTTCGCCAGCGCGCTCCGGACGCTTACGAGGAGTGTCCTCGTGCGGTACTACCACCAGCTCCGCACATCTATCGAGGATTCGCTGCTCGAACTCAGACAGACCCAGTAAATTCATGCCGACAAGCGCGGTGGAGGGCTTAGCAAGCGACGAGCCGTTGACGCGCATGCGGGTGCAGGGGAAGCGACCATCAAAGTAAGCCGCAGCCGACTGGCCGGTCACTTCTACAATTGGTCACGCAAGCCAGGACCAGGGGCGTCATGAAGGAGTTTATTCTTTTGCTTCTTTTGTAATTTTAGTTTGCCTATAACTTAAAAAAAAAAAAAAAATTCGAGCGAAAAAAGTTTCACTAAGTTACTACATTCAGAGCGCTAAGGTTCGGTGGAAATAAAAAAAAATAAACAGTCCAAAAGTTGCTGCAGGGCTCCTTTAATGCCCGTTCACAGACTTGCGACTCCTTACCACAAACTTACGTTTTACTCCGATCGCCTTAGGCAAAACCGGTATTTAAGCCTCTTATAACGGCTTACGACAGACTGCACTGCTGCGCAGCCGGTCGATAGGCACGGCACCAGCCGCTTAAAAAACCCGTCTCTTCTCAGACGGTCGAAGTCAATTGCATGTGTCTGAACGGGACTTTAGGACCAAGTGCCTTAAGACCTCTCCAAATTTCTCACGGCGAGAAAACACGCTGGCATGCTGGCACCATCTATGCGGTGACCCTGGTATAGCATTTCACTAGAGCAAGGGGTTTGCGGTATTTGCGAGGTCGAATGTACATACTAATTTTGAGAAATGGTATTTTATAACATTGACAAACATTCTTTCAAGCCAAAAAAAGAAAGAATGACGCGCAAAAGAAAAGGAAATATACGGGACCGCCAAGTGTTTCATTGCTACCCGATAAGTGGTGCCAGTGTGTCCTCGTGTCATAAGTGATTTAAAGAGCTTTAAGGCCCACGGTCCTAAGAAGTCACAAATGTGGGAACGGGACTTTCGGCACGAAGCTTGAAAACCAAAGAATCGTAACATTTTTTTTTAATGCATAACCACAAAAAATTCATAAAGCCGGGGTCGCACATCATACGAAAGGAAGTCGGGGAGGATCGGTGGACGAGCGGGCTAGCGCACACCCTCTCGGAGCACGTGGAGCGAACGCTCGCGCTGCAGGACCTGCAGAAGCCAGATTCTGCAGCTGGATGAGCATCGTACCGGCTTGCGGTCATCTACACCACTACTGCGAGATGCACGTTAAAGACCCAAGGCTAGTGGTTGCACTGCACTGACTAAATTTCTCATCTACAGCTGGGAAACAAGTCTCCCGTTGGGGCAGACTAAGTACTAAGCTATATGAGCATACACACACACCAATTTGTTTTACAAAAGAAAGTCTGCAAACACGAGTCACTGCGGTATCCACGGATCAAATACCGCGTGCCAAGTTTTTTTTTTTTTTTTTTTTTTTTTTTTTTTTAAACTCATTGCCATGCGGCATTTGGGGCACGGATCTCGCGGTGACTCGCATTCGAATCTGTATGCAGGCTGTCTTTTGAATGATGTATAAGGAATGTGATCCCGGCTTAAGAAAAGTTAAATACAAAGCATAATAAAGTAAAGGAATACACTTTGTAGTGTGTAGTGTGTTTGTTTAAACCAATGCAAGTTAGACAGCCCCATTACAAAGTATCGATAGATAAGCGAGAACGCCAACAGGGTAAGACCCCAAATGGCCAAGCCGCGATGCCAAGCGCAGCCAGAAGAACGCGGGGGTGTTTGCGCGTAGTTCGTCTGCGATGTGACCAGAGTCTCAATTAAACCCTAATCCCGCTCTGATAGCTTACGCTGTCGCTCCAGAAAGGCTTCGATTCTAGACGTGGGAGCTTATAGTGCACCTCATTTAGTGCGTGCCAACGTCAGTTTGCTTTATCAAAGGAAATGTTTATATGAATAGTAATATTGTGTTAAAAATCTAAGCTGAGCTACGTGACTTTTTTGTATTAGGCTACTACCAAGTTATATAATTTGTGATTTAGAACTTGTAGCAATAAATTGAATGACTTTACTCCAGTTCTGCTAGATTACGAAGTTGCTTAGTATGCATAACGGCTTTAGAAGTTTTTGTTTGTTTTCAAATAGAGACACAATGCTTACTTGTCATTTCAGGTTAATAATTAAAACAATTGCGCATACATTCTCTTGGGTGTGTCAGCGCACCGCCGCTTGGAGCACGTACAGTCAGAACCTAAGCTTCAGTATCCAGAGATTATTCATGGGTTGAATCCCCGCTGGTTTCGATCGAGGTGAGTACCGTACCATGTAGTGTGCGGTCCCGTAATTCTTACTGCGTGATAAATATTAGAGACGCCAGGTTAGCGGCCTTACTGCACTAGCTGATTCCATAGATTAAACCAGCGTCACTATACTTCAGGGAGAAGACAGTCCACACGCTGCAGAGACATTAAATATTCAGTTAGTTATTTTATTTTTCTGACATGATGACAAAAAGTGATGACAAAAAGTAAATATCTAACTTTCACCTAGAAACGAAGAGCAATAAATATTACGTCCGTATCAACTTTATGTTACGATGAAACTGAATGTTTTTTTTTTTTTGAGAGCGTGATTGAACAAGGTAGCCAGGACGTATTGAAAACATCTAGCCTGCGTGGTTGATAACCTAAAGCATATAAAAAAGAGGCCGCATCTCCACGTGGTGAATGATGTTGATTGGGGCGAAGCTCTGGTGGTGCTGATGATACTGATTTTATTGTTCAGAGGTAGTGCTGATGGTGCTGATTTTTTAGAGCGTAGCTCTTAGGCGCCCATTCCCGGCATGAGTGGCGTCGTCGTCGGCGTCGGCGTCGGCGTAACCGCGAGTAATCCTCGTAACCCTCGTGAGGGTTACCCTCACGAGGGTTACTCTCATGAGGGTTACCCTCAGGAGGATCACGAGGGCTACGAGGTTACTAACTCTCGTAACCCTCACGAGGGTTACGAGTGTTAGTTACCCTCAAAAGGGTTACCCTCATGAGGGTTACCCTCACGAGGGTCACGAGGGTTATGAGAGTTACCCTCACGAGGGTTTTGAGAGTTACCCTCACGAGGGTGACGAGAGTTACCCTCACGAGGGTGACGAGAGTTACCCTCACGAGGGTGACGAGAGTTACCCTCACGAGTGTCACGATGGATACCCAGGTCACATGACCCCCCCGGGGTCACGTAACCTCCCCAAGGTCACGTGACCCCCTGAGGTCACGTGACCCTTTTGACGTCATCGCCACTGATAACGTCATCAGTGACGTCACTGATGACGTCACCGGCATCCGCATCGTCATAGCCATCATCACTGATGACGTCATCAGTGACGTCACTGATGACGTCACCGGCGTCCGCATCGTCATCGCCATCATCACTGATGACGTCATCAGTGACGTCACTTATGACGTCGCCGGCATCCGCATCGTCATCGTCATCATCACTGATGACGTCATCAGTTATGTCGCTGATGACGTCATCGGCATCGTCACGTGGCCCCCCGATGTCACGTGACACCCCACGGTCACGTAACCCCCACAAGGTCACGTGACCCCCCAAGGTCACGTGACCCCCCGCCACCCGAGGTCACTTGACCCACCCCCAGTGCCCTTCCCTCCTCCTCCTCAAGACTGGCGCTCTAACTCGGCGTTACAGGGAGTTGTAAACTGCTTTCATTTTTTTATTGCTCATAGGTAGTGGTGAGTTCCGGGTTGCGTTTCAACTTCATTATTACTGCTTTATGGTCGGTGAAATGCAGAGCCAGTGGTTCTTCTAGCGATCAGCTTGGATCTGCTAAAAGCCGTTGGAACGCATTTCCACCGCTTAAGTAACGGTCCATGTCAGAAAGAGAATGAGTGGTATGGATCGTGGTTATATGCGCAGTTGAGCATTTGACCGCAGCGCCCTCTCGTCTATAAACGTTGAGTTAGTGCATGCAAAGTTTAACACGGTTATATACGTATTTGACCGCAGAGCCCTCTCTTGTATAGACGTTGAGCGGCTACATGCAACTTTGGAGTGTAGCGTAGTGGTTAAGACGTCTGCCTCGCAAGCATGCGGTCCTGAGTTCGAACCCCCGTGCGCGCGTACGCTATTGTTTTTTTTTTTTTTTTAAAGTGGGCCGAACCCGGATGCAGTGCAATCGATGTGAGCACAGATGCCGGACGGATGGACAAGGCTAGACCCTAAGGAGCTTCGCCCCTAAACCATAAAATCTTAAATTGGGGTTTATTATTGCTTTAGTAAATCAAAGACTATCGCACTTTCGGAAGAAACATCTTTGTTTTTAAAATGGTGGTATCAACGAACCGGCGTTGTTTTATTTTTTGAGATCAAAGAACGTTCCTTAGATTTTACACAACCCTTGGAAGAGCGGTACAGAGAACTCCGTCCACATCTCGTGTAAACATCATTCTTCTTCCAGATTAATGATACCAAGAGTACAAAAAATTTCGGAGTCAATGAGCTGGAGACACGCATTTCACGGCAGAACTACGAGTTCCGTTTTCAAGTGACACCTTTGAAAATCTGACCCACAACCCCCTCTTTTGTTATCTTTGTAAGGATTATGAGCGAAATTGTATAAAAATTCAAAAGCGCAAACACCAAGGAAAAGAAGAGGGGACAGGACAGAGCGCCCCTCTTCTTTTCCTTGGTGTTTGAGCTTTTGAATTTTTATACAATGTGTAGCCAACTAGCCCAACAGTTAATTTTGATTATGAGCAAAACCCTTCGTGCTTTTTGCAGGGGTTAGCTCTAAAATCTTCTAGATTTCGAAGAGATGGAGGAAAAATGGGAAAGCGACCAAGAAAAATGAAAGAGGTTTACAACTCTCTGTATCGCCGAATTAGAGCGCAGCTCTTGAGGAGCAGGAGGGGTGGTGGGTAGGTAGGGAAGGGTACGGGGGGCACCCGCGGGGTAACGAGTGAGACCTGCGCGTTGCATCATGGGACGTTTCCCAGAATGCAAAGCGCGGGACCCTCACGACGTGACCTGTGACGTCATTATGGGAAACGTCCCATAATTCAACGCGCGGGACCCTCGTCACGTCACTTGTGACATCACGTGAGACGTCATTATGGGAACGTCCCAAAATACGACGCGCGGGTCTCACTCGTGACCCGCGCGTTGCATTATGGGACGTTTCCAATAATGCAACTCGCAGGACCCTCGGACGTCACTCGTGACACTTGTGACGTCACTCGCTACGTCGCGTGTGACGTCATTATAGACAACGTCCCATAATGCAACGCGTCGGTCACGAGTGAGACCCGCGCGTTGCATTATGGAACATTTCCCGTAATAAACCGCGCGGTTACGCCGAAACGTCCCATAATGCAACGCATGGTTACGCCGAAACGCCCCATAATGCACCACGCGGATATGCCGAAACGTCCCATATTGCAACGCGCGGTTACACCGAAACGTCTCATAATGCACCGCGCGGGTCACGAGCGAGACCCGCGTGTTGCATTATGGGGCATTTCCCATAATGCATCGCGCGGTTACCCCGACGGCGACGCCACTGAAGCAAAAAAAAAACGCTAAGAGCTGTGCTTTTCAAGAAAAGAAAAGAAAGAGCGATGCAGATTTTCTTAGTGAGGTTGAAAACAGTCATGAACCACAGTCGTTAAGCACGACCTGAGACCTCTTGTATGTTGATGGTACAAATTAATTTGCATTGCCATTGTTGGGGGAAGTTATGAAAAAATCGGAATCTTCAGAGTGCCGTGACGGCGACGACTTTTCGTAAGAAAGCCGAAAGACACTGCCAACAGGCCACACTTAAGTTTTGTTTACGAGTTCGAACAGTTCCTTCTGCAAAGAGATGTGGAATGAACTGTACGTCAAATACCTGGTTCCCGTTACTTTGGTGTTCGAAACCAGCCGAGAGACCAAAAGGCCTTTCGCCACGGACGGCTTTGAGGCGACCTTCAGCACGCACTGTTTGACCGTACCATCGTGGATAATGATGCCAGCTTCTGAAGCCCAATTCCCAATAGTGGTCGAGGATAAGTACCTGCAAAATTTATTATTGCAATGTTTTCGACAGAGATGGTCAAAATGTCGCTAGATGACGGGAGAACTGAACCAATATCTAGGGTTCCGTGTTTTCGATGTGTACTTTTCTTCGATTCCAGAAGTATTTTTTCGGGGGGTTTCGGTATTGACTTTTGGTGTCGGACAAAATATCGTGGTTTATCGGGTCTTATGCTGAAAACAGTAGAACACGGGCATGGGATTTTCCAACCTTGAGGAAACATACGCGTCACCCGAATACTTGGAAAACGTCCTGCTTACCGGTAAGAAAAAGAAAAAAAAGAAAAAATGTGTGGTTCTAAAGCAAGAACAAGCCTCCCGAACAGTCTATCGTGGGCTGCGTTTCCCCAGGGTCAACACAAAGCAAAGTTGTAGACAATAATTTTTTTCTCGTGAAGTTTAGGTTTTTATTATTCTTGGGCAGCTCGAATTTGGGGATCCCTGATTTGACACAACCGCCTCGGGGGTTACTTTTCGGTGTTTATAGGTATTTACCGAAAACACGGAACCCTGCCATTAACCAAGCTACACAAGATGTCCGTAAGATGTAATTTCACTTAAGGTTGTAAGAAATTAGGACTACCCACGTAAAGTTGTACCGTACTGCAGTACAATATAGACAAGTGTGATCACAAGGAGGAAATTTGTTTCCACCAGGAGGGTTGTGCGTATGTTATAACTTGTAGGGCACACGACGCAGCAGCTCGCTTATTGCAGAAGTAGAACATAGGCGTTTCATGATACATACAAATAAATAAATATAAATGGGTCTGTATTTTTTAAGAGTCGACTGACGCATATTTACAAAACTTCCAATTTGACGTGTGTAGGAAAATTAGTTTTTTATAAAGCACAACTTTAAAAAGACTAAAGGCGGCGCATAAGGTGCGATTTTCTAACATTGTCTCAAATGCCGTTCGAAGAAACCCGACTCATAATTTCGCGTTACACAAATGTTGATGATAATAAAATAGAAAAGTTTCATGCGAGTATTAAAATATTTCGCAGAACTCCAATACCCAGTAAAAGTCATTAACACGGATATTGAAATAGTGACGGCAAGGCGACTTGAAGAATAAATATCAGCATTCAATTACTATTTCACACTTGGAGTTCAACGTACTAAGAACGACTGCATGCAAATAGACCAAAAGTTTAGAAGCGATATTGAATACTAGACCTTCCTTGACAAGGCTGGAAAACATAATCAAGACTATAAAAAACGCACACACACAGTCGAAATGATATAATTTATGCAAAGGCGCGTGCGGACAGGACAGAATAAACGGAAAAATTCCTGGGGATGGGGACAAAGGGGGACAAAGGAAAAACACAAGCCTCCAAACACAGCTAGGCGACTGGTCCGCGCTGAAAAAATTCGCCTGGTCGTGGTAAGGAATTACAAGATTTTTGTCAGAACCTTTTTGATAAAGGCGATATTAAGATAACGTAATTGCTTTTAGTTTACTGTACTTACCATTCTTATAACGAAAATTGATAATTGCAGTTTTAAGGTAACCTCTGGAATTATACCTGACGTTTTGAGAATGTTCAACAGTTATCGTAAAACATTTTAAGAAAATGTAATTTCGACACTGGGCATCCGCACGTTAAATGTTTCCGTAGGTAAACCAAGGAATTTTGCTCCGGTATACCAAGAAAGAAGAACAGGAAGGGGGTTAGAATATCTCTTGAAGTTGCGTTTGAGGGGCGAACTTTATTACTTCGTGAAAAACTTGAGGTCTTACGAAAATGGACCTTTAATTTATCGGAGATAATTAACGTGCTGCAAACTAAATAATTCGAACGGTTTCATCAACATAATTCTTCTGACTACGGTAACACAGAGTTTGTTTACATTGTCAAAGTTGCTCGCTGCTTCAAAACGTGACTCGACCAGCTTGTGTCCAACATAGTTTTCTTGAGCTAGTGGAATCGTGGCGGTTACAATATTGCGCTCATCAAAAAAAAAAAAAAAATAGTGAACAAGTCTCTATTTTTGAGAGAGTAACGGCAGCGCGACGAAAATTATTTTATGTATTTATTTGCGACGATTGGGTGGCAATCATTAAAACCCCATTGTCTTGCCTCATACGCAACACTTTTGTTTTGCAACTTTTTATAAAAGTTACCTGCAAACGAATTTTTTGTTCATTTAGGAGACACAATAAGAAGTAGCTTGTTTATATACAAATTGATAAGCCTGTCGAATTCCTTGCGATTAAGTGTTTCTATTCCCCTTGTTTCAAGACAGGTATTTCTAAAGGTCTGTTCACACGGTGCATCTTTTAGGCGCGCAACAGTTTCGCGACACTCGAGTTTCGCGAAATGTGCTCGTTCACACGTACCGCTTCATGTGCAACAACGATGACGTTTAGACTCGCGAAAATAGTTTGGGTGTTGACCATAAAGTGGCGCTTCAGTTGAAAGCCAACATCATCATCATCACCATTAGCCATTCAGCGCCGTATTCTCCATCTCCCGCCACATTCTGAGAATCAAAACGCAGGCGAGCTGGTGAGCAATCATAATTAAGAAATAAGACAAGGAAACAAAAAGGGACATACACACCACCGTCTTAAAACCTGCACAGCATACAGCTGTCATTTACTTCCATTTACTTAATTTACTCTTAGTCATTTACTAGTTGTTGAATTGTCATTTACTGCCATTTACTTAAATTACTCTTAGTCATTTACTAGTTGTTGAATTGTCATTTACTGCCATTTACTTTATTTACTGTTGAATATGTATAATTTGGATGGGGGTTGACAAAGAAGAAGGCTGTTGTGGAAGTAAATGAGAGCTGTACGCTGTGCTGGTTTTGAGACGGTACTGTGTACGTCCCTTCTTGTTTCCTTCTCTCAAGGTTTTATTTCTTAATTATGACTAAAGATACACGCGAATTATCAGCATCACCAATTACGTCTTCGTCCATCGCTGGATTTTTTTCCGATATGCTACTCACTTTTCCTTCAGTGGTGCTTGACGTGCTTCCGGAAGCGCCGCCAGTTTCCATCGTTCGTGGTTTCGTTTTTTTTGGGGGGATTTGGCTCGGCTACAACACCGGCAGTGAAGTGGTCTTCTCAAACAGCTCGCTCTCCCCTCAAAGGCCACGTGAGAGCGTTTCTGAGCGGCCATTGGCGGCGCCCTCAGAGTGATTGAAAGGACTCGGCAAAGTTTCAGCAAGAGCTCGCTCCAGAAGCGAGGTGTGCGCGCAACGTTTTTTTAGATGCGCGCGTCCTTTTCGGACTCATTCAGACGGCACAACCATTTCGCGAAACTACGTTTCGCGACACTAGATGCGCGAAAAAAGTGCATCGTGTGAACGGGCCTTAAGCGGAGTCTCTGGAAGGCGGCGCTTGAATAGTACAGCCAAGACAGTGAGAGTGAGAATAATAATTTCGCTGATGAGGGTCGTCGTTATCGCCATTATTAGTACTATTATTATTATTATTAATATCATTATTATTACTATTATTATCATCTTCAAAAATCAACATGATGAAGATTATCGCATGAGGGTTATTATCATTGAGCTCAAATAATGCATGACATGTAGCATTAAGTTGCGATTGTTTCAATTGTTTGGTAGAAATTAGACAGTCGTTCCAAGAGTGAAGACCGTACATTTATAATCAATTCGGGGGAATTCAATTGACGTGTCATGTGACCAGGGAGGGGGAGGAGGAGAGTGCACTGCAGGACGGTGAGGAGAGGAGGGAGGAGAAAAGAATGAAGAAACTGAATTTGTTTCAGCATGATCAAGAAAGGGGGAGAATGAGGGAGCGGAAGGGAGGGAGGGGGAGAGAGGGCACCGTGGGGATAGGGGGAGTGGGGAGAGAAGAAGGAAATGGAGAGCAGGGGAGAGGGAAAGAGGTAGGGAATTGGATGTAGGTGGAGAGGAGAGTGAGAGGAAAGGATAGGCTGGTAGGACACCCTAGAAGGAAGGAAGGATGGGGAAAAAATCGGAGGGGGAAGGAAGGAGAGGGATGGGGAGAGGGACTCGGTATTTCACGCGACCTATCTTTCCCCGCTAAATTTAGTGGAAAAACTGTATTGTTGTATAGGTCACGAGACATCAGGTCATGTGACGTCGAGTTTACCCGCTCAATTTTTTCGGAAAACTGAAGTGACCTAATGGTCCCGTGACGTCGATTTCTCCACTTGGTGCATATGTCACGGGACGTCAATTTCGCCGCTAAATTTAGCGAAAAAAAAATGAACGGACCGACGAACTGGCGAACAGAATTGTGGTGTGGTGAAGAGTCCGTTAAAAACATTTTGTGATGTAATAAAGAATCGTAAAATGTTTTAGTATGAACAATTTAGTTACAGTATATTTTTTAAGGTCGTTAATGTTTATTATACCACATAGTTTTAGAATATCTGTTCCGGGCTGCAAATTCTCGGAATGGACAATCTTACCTTGTTTGCCACGTCCTTTTTCTGAACCACACTTAGCTAATCTGGGGAATGTGTGAAGACGTAGCCCAAACTAGCTAGAAATTATAAAGATATGATTGGATAGAAGTTCAAAAAATGTATATATATATATGAGCGAACCGCGGAGTGCGTTCCGTGCGCTTATAAAAGTGAAGCGCTTTAAATGTCAGATTCCAACACTCGACAAACGTATAGATGGAATCTCGCAAAAAAAAAAAAAAAAAAAAAAACTGTATTTGGCTTTTTTTGTTACCATATTTTCAAGGAAACAGAAGCCGTCGCAATTTGAGCCCCACTGCTTAGTCCTAAACCCTGGCATATCTCTTCCGTATCGTGCGCTCGTCCCACCATTGTCCGTTGTATGCATTTTTTGTTGGTATGATTTGTTAAATCACTCGGTATTTCGGGGCATGCTTCGTGCATCACACGCTTGTTCAGTCGGTTCTAGAATTCTTAAAACTCAGAACGGCGACGAGCTTCTTCTACAGCACTTTTTTTTTCGGTGTCAATGACTAGAGGAAGATATATACATGTATATAAAAAAAGTAAACGGTAAAGCAGGAAAGGCGAGATTAAACAAAACGCAGAAAAACAAATGCGGGAGAGAGAGACAGGCAGCAAAAGAGATGCGTATTCCGTTCCATCGCTTTTGTGCTATTATAGTTCACTATTTTCATCCCGTTCCTGTAGCATTGCCACGCTCGCTCAAGTCATCACCAAGAGTATAATATGATATGCTTTGAATTGCACATGAAGATCTGTTTCTAATTTCCCGTCTACGTGCACTAACCATCATTTTAACGCGACAGCGTTAAGGTGCGCATGTCGCAGAAAAGCCGGCGCCGGTGACGTGATGCAAAAATCCTGTTCGATGGATAGGGTCATGACGTTAGAGTCCCATGATTTCGCGCGGGAATTTCAAAGAGCGCACAACGCTCACGGGAAACGTGACGTCACGCGTAGAATGAAAGTGGTTCAATTATGACATGTAATGCGAATGAAATGTCTCCGCGTATCTCAAATGGTTTTACTTAAAAAAAAAAATTTAATGTGCCTTAAAGAAAAATTTAAATCCTTTTAGGCGGGATTCGAACCCAGGAACCTTCGGTTGCGAGTCAGACACGCTACTAACAAGGCCACGCAAAGCACGTGTGCACGGCTTTTGCGTTTTTTGTTTCTTTTAGTGCCATTGTTTACAATCTAAGGTAAAAAAAAAAAAAACATCAGAAATGGCAGTGTTAAAAGCTACCAGCCGGCCTTTGGGCTAGTAGTATAAGTTAAAATCGTTTTAAACTCTTAATTGCGTCCAAACGTTGAATCCACTCGAAACGCAGCACTGTGCCTTGTGTATTTCAACAGTCAAGGTAATATTCTTGAAGAAATATTCACGAGCCTCGCGTGCGTCAATATCGGCATGGCGCGTAGCTATCCAAGACCTCCAAATGCTATGCAGTCCCAGTGACATAATCGTATCAAACAATGCGCCGTCCTTGTTTTCAACGGAAAGGTATCTAATTTTATGCATGTCTAACGCAAAATATTTTTTTCAGGGTGCGTTGGAGGACGTCCCAGAAAAAGACGCCATCCCAGCACTCCAAAAATATATAATCGATTTTTTCTGGTTTTTGACACAAAATACAGTGGTCGCCCCACGGGATGAACAGCCCCTTTTTCCTCATCCATGTCTTTACAGTTAAGGTGCTGGTGCGTAATTTGAAACAGGAAGACTTAACAGCAGGCGGAACGAGTATTCTCTTAACACGCTTTAAGACATCTTGCCATGGGCTTGGGCCTGGACAATACAAAGGTACGAGAAAAACAACGTCGCCAAGTTCCCTATACAAAATTTTGCTGGACACTTCACTCAGATATTAAAAAGAAAACCTGGCTGCCAAAAATTTACATGACGCGACAACTTCATTGAGATATCCATGGATGCCGCATGGCACAGATGCCGAAGAAACAATGAACTCAGGCAAAAATTTACACAGTCTCACCTGGCAGACGGCTCGTAGAAACGGGTCACTGACATCCCGAAGATAAATAAAACGATTTGCAAATACAAAACTTGAAAGTATAAAACAGCGAGGACGAGGACGGGAACAGGGCATTTTTCAAAAGTGTTGTCCAAAGATGTCCTGTTCCCGTCGTCGCTGTTCAAGTTTTGTATCTAGTTTTGTACCTTCAAGTTTTGTATCTATTAACCAACACGCTCGTTTTCAACTGTAGCGATTTACAACTTGGCGCAAAAGAAAATGTGACAATCCTAGTCCGCCATCTCGGACGCGCCGGAAAAGGTTCATGCCCGCTCCCATGACGAGCCCCAGATAAATCGGAAAAAACATGCTGCAATTTTTGAACATTAACTCGCGAGCAAAGCAACACTTGTAGCACGTACCAGAGTTTGCTAACACGAAACAAATTGCGAACTTTGTCCACAGGCAAATATAGACCAATCCCAACCCTTCAAGTTTTCCGCCTTCTCGCGCAGTTTTAGTGCCTGCCTGCGCCAAAAGGGCTCACTGTCACGCACTGTCACGGTAGTTGTCGAGAGGTATGCCCATACAGAAGGGGTTAACCACCTTATATTTCGGAACACACTGGGATTGAAACACCAGTAACCATGCCAGAAATCCCAACATTTATTCCAATTTACAGCGCGTCCACTAACAGCACAAAATCGTTTGACTATGCTGACAACTTTAACTACGATTTCTTGATTTGTACAAAACACAGCGATATCATCAGCGTAAGCTAAATTACGTACTTCCGACGCAAAAGGTTAAACCCGCTGATACTGTTGTTTCTAATGATGCTCAGACAAAACGATCCTATATAAATGCGAAAAAGAAGGGGTGAAAGAGGGCTTTCTTGGCGTACGGAACACCAAGGATGTCCTCTTTTTTATACATAGAAACATACACTTTATACATAAAAAACAACATAGACACTTAGGCATTTAAATGTTCTATTTCTATGTGGACACCCCAAATGTGTTCAAACTCAACATACCTTTTATGGCTTTTATACTTTTCTACATCTTGCGATACATTTCTTAATTTCTCTCTCTCTCTTCATTTTTTTCACTCTCTCTCTCTATCTACAAATATATTATATACTCACTGGAAGCGGTTGTGACGGGAGGACGTAAGTAACACAAGGCAGGCGGATCTAGGCAATGTCATTTATTTAGAACGGCGTTTTAACCAGAGACCTCTCTTCGTCATACAGACAGGGTGTTTCACCAACAACTGACAATGATTTTAAAAAAGAAACTTGAAATAAAGAAATTATTCATTCAAGATAACATTGCCGATTATTGGCACCCCCTAAAAACGAAGAGTGTATATTTTGACAAAACAACATGGTGTATGCCGTTTTGTCAATATTTCAATGCGGTTACCCACAAATATTTTATTACTTTATTTTTCTAGAAACATTTTTTCAACGATTTATGTTTCTGTCATACGTTTCACGCAATTCACGGTGAATAACATAATGAATATGATGTTTTATTTACGTGCAATTTATGGACGAGAATTCACCTTCCTATCCTATGCTAATCGAACCTAACTTTACCTCGCATGACCTTACGTAAACCTCAGACTCCCTGGCCGTTGGATAACCTGTGTTGATGATGATATCATGTTATGAAATTTATCAGTTCAAAGTTTTTTATTCAAACGAAATTTTTCTGAATTTTAAATCTAAATCAGGTTTAAACAGGTCGCTCTAATTTTGCCACCAATCTATCCGCTGTGCAAGCATAAAATATATGTTACATAGGGTGTTTTGGTCCCAAATAATATTTGAATACAACTTTCTTTCCAAGAGTGCACTTTAATCTAACCACCACCAATTAGTCGAAGTTAATTGAACTGTCGAACTTAAGTTGAACTAAATTGAACTGAACAGAAAGTCGCACGATTGAGCTATTGTAAACAAAGTGTAAGAAAGAAAGAAATTGGTACACAAGTTCTGAAAGTGGAGGTATACGACTCGTGCTAAGCTTTTGATGCAAAAAGATGGGTAAATACAAATCATGCCAAGTCAGCCATTTCTTTGTATATGACAGCCAGTTTCTTGTAGGCCACCAAGTTTATACTTAATGAGATGCCCATAAACTGCATTTTCTATCAAAATGCTGACATTTTTGAAGGCAAGAAACAAAGCACAGCTAAATTTTAACCATAAATAAGTGTTTGGCAGTCAAAGATATAGCCGTTGCTTTAAATTCATACTCTGCAGCAGGGTGATTTAGTGGACAGGCCAGATGTGTAAGTTTTGAGCTGGATTTCATCAGAGCAAATAGGAAGCCGAAGCTGATGTCAGTCATACACATTGAATCCCAGCAGTCGGACAAATCACATACACGGCACGGAAACGCGTACACAGAAGACGCAGTTTCTCGCGAAATCGGGGAAGTCTGCGCTCTCAAATGCTTATAACATAATGCATCGTCCTAACAAGCGAAAGGTTCCTTAATGAGGCAGTCCCAGCAAGCACGAATATACTGTGACCGTGTAATTCCCTCTCTATCCTTAGCCCCTCTTGCCAAAATGTCGGCATTTGATATATTGAATTACCACAACATATTCGCCGCAGGAGTCTGAACGTTGTGCCCAGTAACGAATTGTAAGAGGCTTTTTGTCTAAAAAACAAAAAAAAGAATGCATTAATTTGGACGGTATTAACATCCAGCTTGGTCACGCCGATGGACTGGTTGTGGTGCGTGTTGTAAGAAATGAGAGACGCGGTTTGCCTATGCGGAGCGCAAGTTCATCTTCGTCTTGCACAGGGGTTGCGATGATGTCAAAACGCCGAGCTCTTATTGGTTGACTGACAAAAATAGTGGGTATACCTCAAGGCATCTAGAATTGAGGGCTACCCACTATCTTTTTCATCAAAGCCAATCAGAGCTCGACGTCGTTCTGGCGTCACTGCAACTCCCGCGCAATAAGCAGACGACTTGCTCTCCGCATAGTAAATGACCGCTTAAGAAACGCAGGGTGTGACAAATCAGGAACATCTTATTATGACTCTGCAGCCAGTCAAATCGCAGCGTCAGCCGGGAAAAAAATACTGAAAAAGACACCATGAAGCCGTCAGTGACAATAGTTCCCGTAGAAAAAATTATAATTCAGGGATTTTCTCGCACTCGGGCAATGACAGTGAGCATACGCATTTGGCATATCTTTCTGATGGGCGGTACTCATAAGTACCAAAAGGCCCGAGAACACGCACACAAACAAGACGTGACCCACATTGACGAATGGCTTAACCCACGTGACACCAAGTTGGAACCACCCCACCGGCGCGGACCCCGATTTTGAGATTACTTCCGCAGTAAGCTCTGCCGATTGACGCTGACGGCCGAACGACAGCGAGCAGACCCTAGAAATATATGTTTAAAAGTGAGAATCGGGGAAATCGTTTTTCACCTCTTCCGCTCTTGACTTTTTTTTCCCCCAAGTTTAGGGGCACGCGTGTGTGAACTAAGATTTGAATGCATTTTTTCTTTATATAATATTCAGGGTAAGGTTTAGAATTGCATATTTAAAGTAGAGAGGGACATTCTTTGGAAATACGTAATGCACGTCTTTTGACGCGAGCACTTTCGAGAGCAATTCAGACTACGGTACGAGGATGGGATGCTTGTCAAAGCGATAAGTGAAGCAATAAAAATAAAAAAAATGTAAAAAAAAAAATTGTAGGTTTTTGTTTGTTTGCTTTTTGAACATTTAAAAGTGATAACTTTAATACGTGAGGCAAGAAATCAGGGGAAATAAGTGAGGTCGTTGCGACCAAGAAAACAAATCAACTCATTGATTACGTTCTGAAACTTGTGCATGATCACATATTACCAACGACGTGCATAGCTCCACTGATGTGTTTGCAATACTGGCTATCATGAAAAAAATTGACAGGTTCGAATAATTTGTGGGTAGTTTTATTTATGTGAACAGCATTGGCTTATCACTGAAAGCGTTTTTTGTTGTCTCAGCTCGATTTCTGTACTATAATGAGACTGGACACTACCATATGCAAATGTGCTTGCGCTTGTGACAGGCGGAGTGTAAAGTAATATATAATATAGTGTCTTAAAATGTTCCTAATCAATAATAGTGAACTAAAAAAGATTGTAAGATAAAGTGCACTACTGACTAACTATATACGCTGTGAAAAGTTGGCGCCTACACAACACCGACGTTTTTTTTTTTGCGTTTTATTCATACGCGTTAGTAGGGAACACCCCTTTTGCCCTGTGGTTGATGCCGATAATGCAATTATATGCTTAATCGGCAACAACCATATCGACTGGTGCAAGCGTCAGTCGATATCCACAGCTGGTAATCTCCTACACCGAGATAACATAATAAGGCTCGTGGGTTGAACCTTCTAGAATCGTGTACAGACCGAGTGTAAACCCTAAAGTTGCCAACGCGAGAAGGCGCGAGAAGGTACAACGACTCCACAGCGACGCCGGAGATGCATTCTCAACGGAGCGAGGAAACAACTGCTGAAAATTAAAAAGAAACTCCTATGACTTAAGTGCAGCAACTAATGAAAAGAAAACAATAGACCATGATACGAAAGCAGTTGTGTATTTGTTCGTCGAGGTAACGAAAATAGTAGCTTGCTACTTTTGACGTTAAGTAGCGCGGTCCTTTTGAGAGTCGGTAACGAGTAACATGTTTAGTTACTTTGTGAGCCAGTTACGAGTAACGACATTTAGTTGCTTTTTTTAGAAGGGGGAGGGGGGGGGGGGGGGGTGACATGTACATATCTGGCAGAGACGTACCCTATAGCGCATCCGGGAACAAAACAGTGTGTTTGACATTTTGCCATCGCGGTAGTCTGGACGCATGGGGCAATCTTTCCAGAAAGAGCCCCACAAACGAGCATTTCAGCGTCGCGAACGAGCCTTTCCTGGCGCAGCTTCTGCAATTTTCACCTTGCAATGGATGAGCATGCCACCTATCGTCCTCACGATACACTAGCACGGCGCCGCACACGGAGCAAGCTGCGTGATTCTGACACCTCTCCTTCTAGCCACCGTAGCCTGATGCGTTTACAAAGAAAAGGGTCAATTCGCTCTTTCTCGCGTGAGTGGAAACGTGGTGGCGTCAGTGTGCAAATAGTCCTCAATCACTTCGTGTTCTAAACGAGATGGCGGTCTTCGCAGTATTGGCGAAATTAAATATACACGCTATATTCTGAAATTGGCCACGTATTTAACTGTCAGACTAAATTTACTCTTTTCATAAAAGAATGACAAGTAAAAAATTAGGAAATATACGTGAATCAGAAGTGTGCCAGAGACACCCCATAGATGGCGCCACTGAGTTTGTTGCCAAACAATAAAGGGCAAAAGGTACCAATATCGCCAAACGCTTTTTCAACGTTAACAAAAGGCGAGGCAGTTATAGCAGCGGTATAGCAACGTAGATATATGATTTCATGATCAGAGACCTTACGTGCGTTCAGGAATGCTCACACAAATCACTTTTCTCGGGTGAAGAAACCGCCTGAAGATACAGGTACTTTATACTCGCCTTTAAATACAGTACGCACCTGTAACACTTTGAGCTTGAGCACACGCACGGAGTGTGCAAAATAAGAAATCCAGGTGATGTTCGAAGACACAAACACTGAAAAAAAAGAGACCACTGTAGTCGAGGTAACCAAACACGAAGGCACGAGCGCTTCTACAGACTTGAGGGTGACTCCACGACATCGACGCACGAGTAGATGAATCTTTCCTTCTAGGACGTGCTGGCTTATATTCGCGACACACGACGAGGATGGACAGTCAAGGAAAGCGCTCTACGCGGAACGGTGAGCATCCGCCACGTAAACCACGTCTGCGATCACCACAGACGACGTTTTTCAGCAGATAGCAGGAGCCACCACCGGCATGCAACGAGCGCGGCCGAGCTCTTTTCGATTAATGATTGGTCTGTCGGTGCAGTCTCTTCGTTTTTTTTTTTTTTTTTTTTTTTCCAAACGTAGCGAAAATGTTCAGCACGGTTCAACTCAATGGGTTGCAAACGAACACGAACGAACCGGCCGTTTGGCGCTTCGTTGCCATGGCGAGTCGTCATTCCAACCGGCTGCATCCGTTCGTAAGCGGAGCTGTCGCTCTGAACGCAAGTTCGTGAACGGGCCTTTGCACGACATCAATGCGGTGTTGTGACGTCATATCGCGTTAACAACGACGTCGACGTTGACGACGACCACGTCACACGACGTCAAGAACACGCCGTCCTTGTCGGCGACGCGATATCATAAAGACGCTTAGCGACAGGTCGTTGACGTCGTTGACGGCGTAAAGCCAGTCGACGTCACGACGACGTACCGTTAGCTTCACGCCGTTAACGTCATCGCGCCAGCGATGACGACAACGTTGCACGACGTTAGACTTCGTCATGTCGACGTTGATGTTAGAAAGGAGACGTCACACGACGTTAAGACCTCGTAGTTCCGTCGTTGTGACGTCGCGTTGACGTTGATGACGACTTCACGCGACGTAAGGACGACGTTTAGTAGGACGCTAACGTGACATCATAGCGACTTTGACGTTGCGTGGGGCATCGATGGCAACGTGGACGCCACCTGAGATACAATGCGACGTCATGACGGTGTTACGACGAAGTTTTGGCGTGGCGTAACGTCGTCGTCAACAATGACGTCGTGACGTTGTGCTTTAACGTGATGTCTGATGTCAATATCACAGAGCCGGGTACACGCTGCTTAAGCCGTCGTCACACTGCTTATACATCATACAAAAGACAGTCTGCATAGAGATTTGAAAGCGAGTCTCCGCGAGATCCGTTCGTCGAATGCCGCATGGCAATGAGTTCAAGGAATAACTTGGTGCGCGGCATTCGAACCACGGGTATTGCGGTGACTCGTGTTTGCAGACCGTCTTTTTTATGATATATGAGCAATGGGACCCCAGCTTAAGGGGCTATGTTGCCCATATGACCTTGACCTGTGTACTGATAGAGGGTAACGCTCGAGAATAGTGGTCGAACGTGGCTGTGGAACCCGAAGCATTTTTGATACATATATGCTGATAAAGCAGATTTCGTGTTGAATTTTTTTTATTAATCCCTTTTTCAGCTTGTTGGTTCAAAAATATTTGTCCGCTGCGTAAAAAGAACTAATGTGCCATATGTAAGTTAAGCGGTGAAACCTTATTTGCTAGCAAATGAGGTTGTCGGGGCGCAAAGAATTAAATTCCTTGCCTCGGAATTTAGGCAAGGAAAAGGCGAATTTTTTTTTTTAGCATCGCCAAGTCAAGTAAGTTTCTACAACGCAAATCCGGGGGAAGCAAGCGACTTCAATCGCAGCGCCACCACGTCAACTTTCCGCATGCCGAGCTTCAACTGAAAGCAGTGTTGTGGAACAGACACCCCCCCTCCATTGTAACTTTGTTCCGGAGAATCGGAGTTTCCAACAATTCTATTCCTTCCCACTCATGGGAATGGAGACGCTTGGCCCATTCCCAATCCTGGAATGGATGAACTCTACCATTAAATTCCTCAAACTCCTAAACGTAAAAACAAAAAAAGACGGTTGACAACTAAACTGAGCTACAAGGGCAAAAATGAGCGTAAAGCTGAAGTTTTTAAACGCAGGGACAACTGAAAAAGTAAGCAAAATGCTCCCAAAAAAGTCCTCGTTTATACTAAGCCATGCGCTGGTCGCACAAAGCACTCCGTGGCACTTGTCACTACATCGCAGGATCGAACATGAAAGGTTCGCAAAAGACGTGACATAATAAAAGCACCACTTTTGTCTATTCTTCACAGATACATGGCCAGCGTGTTGTTTCTTTGATGAAGCCTTTTTGTGCTTGGCGCAAATAGAGGCTATCCACTTTCTGCTTTGACTATGCCTGCACAACAGCCCTGCCAGTGCGCTGTCAGAAGAGACGCTGCATATAGCTTCCCCAAATCTTCGTGTACTGTGCAAGCACTCAAATCTGCTAATGGTACCGGCACGGAGGACTTTATACTCCTTTCAACCGAAGTCCAGACAAGGCCGAGGCCACGAGCTCATAGAACCAGTGAGACAACGTCAAAGGCGCAGCATCGTGGCGTTTGTGATGCTTTTGTACGTATTCTATCATTGCTGAACCTATCATAAAAAGAAAAGGTCCTGTGACCTGTGCTGTTGACTCTACGTTAACTCGTAGCATGGACTGCTTCTGGACTTAAGCTGAAGCGAGGTATAGCACCATATATTGAAACCTTGTTTATAATGTATACCTTTGCGTTTGCTGTAAGTACGATCCTTGCGATTTCTTCCCAGATTAAATGCGAATTTTTTATTTATTTTCTACACGAACGCTGGTAGATCTGCTGGGTTAAAAGCTACATGCCGGTTGCGCATGGTTAAAACAGTCGCCCTTTAGCGTCTCGCGGCGCCAAGAACAGCAGAGTGTACGTCTACAACTTTTCAACAATGGTTGCTTCACTGGAGACGCGCCAATTTGATCCTCGAAGGAGCATGAGCTTGCAAGGCAATCAAGCCGTCATTCACCTTAAGTGAAATGGTGCTGTTCCAATAGCAATTATTTTATGCACTACACACACAAAAAAAATCCTTTCTTTTTCCAGCTCATAAAGACCGCTTTCGCCTCATGCACTATCGCCTCCTGGCGGACTAGAAAGGCAAGTGGACGACAAAATGATAGTTCGCATCCCCCCCCCCCCAAAAAAAAAAAGAGCATAAAAGAACTCTTTAGAGGTTTTTTCACGAAGAACATTTATAAGTTATTTTACGACCATATTTTGTTTTCGAGCGCAACGTCACACCAGTAGCCGTAGGTCCTAGTTGAAGATCAACACAACACAGCTAGCATAAAAGTCTAACCCCCATTTTATTTCCACTCCATTCCGGGTCAAGGGCATCTAGTTCCATTCCCATTCCATTCCTCCCAGCGCTGGCGCCATTCCATTCCCATTTAATTCCGGGGTCGCGGAGTACGGAATCGTTCAAACTCCGGAGTGGTCAGTCCGCAACACTAACTGAGAGCAGGAGATGAGCCGTTGCTCGCCGCACTCAATCGTTCCCAAAACGTTCTAGCAGAGAGTGAAAACCTGCTCGTCTTTCATAGTTTTTTTTTTTTTTTTTTAAACTACCATTGTTTGAACAGAAAAAAAAAATCGTGTATTTCAAGGTAGAGACGTCGGAAATTTGTTCTAAATAACATTCATGCAAAAAAAAATTGTTGCTACGTTTTTTTTTTAATAAAATAAAATAGGAAAATAATTTTGAACTTGTTCCCACATAACTTTAATCCTCAACTTAAAATCGAAATTAAAACAATCCCGTAATCCTTGCGTGCTCGTGCACCGAATGCGATGACTCCACGCTTGTACAGTGATTTTTATGTACACCATGAAACTTGGTATACGCAAGCGATGATGAGTGCCGTCACAAAACTCATTGGCCACGAGCACGTATCCAATATTCGTCGAAGAATCGATTGTTGAAGAGCGCATACGTCCGAGTGACGCAGTGCTCGTGTTCAATACATGAGGTGGGTTCGGCTAACGTTCCTGGGCGCCGCGGATACCTCACGGTGTAAAGGCGGGAAGTTTTCAAAGAAGGTAAGAAATCTGTTTTGACCGAAAAGCAGGTATTTCGCATCTCCACCCTCGTGTACTAGTTTTCTTTTGGCTCGCTGAGCGATGTGCGCTTAGTAAAACCCCAGCCTGAAATCATTTATCTCACTTCGAAATTCATATCATGGTCTCTTTAAAGACGAAAGGTTACCACATTGTCGAGCATAATGCTTCAACATAATTACTCCTTGGTTAGCTTCGCCATCACTCAAGACGCACAAATAAATACCCGTGCGCAACGCCCAGGAATAAACATGTGTCACATGACCGCGTTGCAGGCACGCCTCCGCAGTTAGTGCAAGAGAGCAGGGGCGTATCTGCCATATTGGTCATGTCCCGCGGACGGACGTAACACACAATCGCGGCCTCGCACACGAACGCGACCCACAACCTCGCGCTGACAGCCGCAAAATTGGGGAAAGCAGCCGAGGGTCCCGCGACCTCCCTCACTCACTCTCTCTCTCTCTCGCTGTCAACACACAGACTGCTCTGCTGACGAGACAGAAATGCGGAAGGGCGGCCGGACCATCCGCCACCGTGGACGACGGACGGTTTCTGGACAAGTCGAAAAACAACAAGCTTAATGCAACCCGCGGCTGGTCGATAGGAGCCGGTACACGAATAAATTAAGGGATGAAAAAAAAAAAAAAAAATAAAAAAAAAAAAATAAAAAAAAATACATGAACGTGCATACCTTAACGAAGCAGACAGCCGGCGGTGATGAATTTCTTCCAGGCACGAGATAGCGCGGAGTGACACCTCCGAGGGAAAGAAAACTGAAATTACCGGCATGGGGAAAAAAGGGAAAGTATGGGGAAATAAGTAGAAGAGAAAAGAGGAGGAGGGGAAGAGATGGAATATTGAAGGCGAGCCCTGGAGGAATAACAACAAGGATGAAGCGGACAGAGAAGGGGAGGAAGTGTAGGTGCGGGCTAAAAGAAACAGATGTTGGAGGCAAGGAAGGGGAGAGGGGAACGCAATAAGGAGACGTTGAGGGATGAAGGAAGGAAGGTGGGATTATGGGAGAGGATGGGGGGAGAGACGTCTAAGCGGCATTGATTTAAAGGCGCATTGCGGGGGGACGGGGTAAGAATGCTGCGTCTGTCGGGCCTTGGTGTGAGGCACGTTCTGTGGGCTCGATCCGGTAGAGGTTCTCGACGAAAGTTCCGGCAGCCTGCTGAGTGATAAAGAAGGCATGACGCGTGTTTGTGATTTGTTTCGTGGTCTTTGCTCACGCACCAAAGGAATCCAGGTCGAACGATATATATATATATTTTTTTTTTTTTTTGCCTAGATTTTAGTATGTTTCTTTTTATCGTGTGTGAAAGACAATACAACTGCGTCGCTCTGAGTCCTAAAGCTTCAATTCAAACGTCGACGGTCTACTTGCAATTGATTGAAATATTGAATACGCATCATGGGAGAAAGTGTTATGTAACAACTTTAGACATCAAAGACATAAACTACTTCATGGATAAGTCGGAGCTGTTCATGAGGTCATGATAATATAGTGATGATTCAGTCTGCCACTGGGATTGATGCAGAGAGGTTTTTTTTAGCATTCTAGAGTTTTCTTTAGAATCGACTGTGGCAAATTTTGAAAATTATATTTTTATAAAGAAACAGGAAGTGTGTACTGGGTCGTCATTTGCGCCAGTGTTGTTGGAGTTTGTTTTAAATGAGATGGATGTTCACGTTGACTCGGCTGTGCGGTCCTTGCCGAGTGGAGCTGTCGTTGTCCGTCGCTATGTAGACATTTTGATTTGTGCTTTCGATGAAGGGTTGGTAGAGACAGTTAAGAAGTGTTTAGTATACAAGTGCCAGGATTTGACGTTCATGGAAAAAAGTACCCTTCAGGGCAAGAATTTAGTACTTAGACCTCCTGTTGCACGCGGAAAAGGGCCTGTGCTGGAGGTACGGCAAGGAATCGGCAAATCCTTTGTTGGCAGGTGACAGCTGTCACTCCAAAATAAGTAAGAAGAATGTAATTGCGTCTGTGAAGGATAACGCCTGTAAGAAGTCCTGTGTGGATTGGGCTGGAGAGGCAGTTTAGTTGCAAATGTTGCGTTTTTTTGGAAGCGGGACATCACCAGTATGTAATTACTAGAGTGGTGCTCAAGGTGTTGGGAAGGTTTAGTTCAGCTCCTGTTGAAAAAACTGTTGTTATGAATGTTGTCTGTGTGCCTTACTAACGTGGAATTATATAATATAATAATATCTTTATTAGCTTTGAAAAAATACAGGTGTGAGCGTGCTGGCCCACGAAAGCAAAGATGCTTGTATGTGGGACCAGGCAACCAACAAAATACCGTGACACATTGAACACTGGAGAAACAAAACAAACAAACAACAGCAATGTAGGCATTTGGGCAACGAATACGCACTAAGTAATTATTTAATTATTATTGCGCGAGCGTGAGGCACCATTCTCTTACATTTCGTTTTACCGCACGAAAGGATGACAAGTTCAGCAAAGATTCTGGCAAACAGTTGAACATCGAAGGGACATAGTGTCGTTTTAACTTTTTTCCATAGTTTGTTTGTATCTTAGGGACCTTGAACCTATCTGTACGCCGCAAGTTTCTTTTTTTACCTCTTGTTTAAATGTTCTACTATAATAATTACTTGTTATTATCACATATTTATGAAACTGATTAAATGACAATACTTCTAACGACCGCATTTTTCTTCAATATCTAGTTTATCGAACACTGACCCGTAAGAAATATTGTTTACACTATATTTTATGATTCTATCAATTCCCTGTTTTTTGTACTCTGAACAATTCCCATATATCGTAATCCCATACCGTATAACAGATTCTCCTAGCGATCTGAAAATAGTTCTCCGCAAGTTTACAGAACATACACTTTTTAGCTTGTAAAGATACGCCGATACCGCCCGCATTCTCTTAATAATATATTCGATTTGTTGGTTCCAAAGGAGATGTTGGTCAAATATTAACCCCAAATATTTAACCGAGCAGTCAGAAGGTAATGGTCTACACGTACAAATGTGTTGAGCATGATCATGAAGGTGAAGATACATGTTTGGTACTAGAGTAATTTGTTTATGGGGATTACGAAAACAAACTAATTTAGTTTTACTGACGTTCACAGAAATGAGATTACTTGAGAACCAATCAACTAATACATCTATATCGCTTTGAAGCAGCGGAACCGCCTGGTTATAGTTGTCATGCGGTAGGAATAGAACGGTATCATCCGCGTACTGAAACATTCTAGATTGTATTTGTAATAACCCTAGATCATTCACATATATATTAAACAATAACGGACCTAGTGTGCTACCCTGTGGCACGCCGCAATCGACTCTGAGTTTTGTACTAGTGCTGCTTCCAATTTTAACCATCTGAAATCTGTTTGTAAAGTAGTTAGTGAAGAATTTCTGAAACGGGCCCCTGAAACCATGCTTATTGAGTTTTGATAGGAGGAGTGCGTGATCATTTGTATCAAATGCCTTGGATAAGTCCAAAAACAAGGCAAGGGCTACTTTATTATTTTCAAGCGTTTCATTAACACAGTCCGAGAAAACTTCAAGTAATGAAATAGTGCTCCTTTGTTGCCTGAAACCGTATTGCCTGTCGTTCAATAACGAAAATCTCTCACAGAAGTCATTCATACATATTTGTACCCATTTTTCGAGAATGTGAGCAATTGTTGGTAATATCGATATCGGCCTATAGTTTCCTAATTCTTTCTTACTACCCTTTTTGTATAGCGGTCTCACTACCGACAATTTTAGTCCTTCCGGTATTTTTCCTGTTGTCAGGCATCCGTTATTTATAGCGAGGAGGACCAGTTTTAGACTTGAAAAATTGTAGCGCAAATCCGTAATGCGAATTTGGTCTATTCCAGGCATTTCGTTATTGACATTGAATTAATAATGTTAATGAGATCGTACTCATTTATTTCTGGTAGATGTGCCGAATTTACATTCAATTTGGTCAGCCGGTTCATCATTTACATGCACCGCTATCTTTTGCCTTAGGGCTTGTACTGTACTAATGAAACTGTTGTTGAAAGATTCGGCCAATTCCGTGTAGTTATCTAATGCTGGAAAATTCTTTCTAATTGGATCATCAGTGTTAGTTTTCCTTTTCCTGCCCATCAACTCATTCACGAGGTCCCATGTTTTCCTTGGGTTTTTTTGCAGAACTAAATTTGCTAGTATAATGATTTCGTTTGGCTAATCTAATTTTAGCAGTTAACTTATTTCTTAGCACACGATATTCGGTTTTTGAAGTGGTATTACCCGGATTTCGTTTCCATGTATGCCATAACCTGTCTTTCAAATAGGATAGTTCTAAAATCTCTTCATTAATCCAGACATTTTCGTGTTTTCTTTGCTTCAATTTTACATTTTTGACATATACTTTATCTATCTCTTTAAATTTATCAACGAGTAAGTCGTAAGCGGTAACATGGTCATGTACTAATAATGAATTCCAGTCATAAAGTTCTCATAACTTTAAATCAGTGGCAAAGAGGTTCGGTGTAAATTTTGTTTTCGAAGCTCAGTAAAAATTAGAAAGGTAAACCCCCTTTCCAGATGATCCTCAAGGGTGCCAGTAAAAAAACAAAGCAAAAAAACATAAAGCCCAGATGTAACTTGTCAGGTAGGAGTGGTGTGCAACATTTTCATTTATTTTCATTTATTTGTACCCCACAAGCGCCCCAAGGGAGCATACATGAGGGGGGAAATTCAACAGTATACAAGGAAAACAGAACAGTGAAAATATGAACAGACATCACGCAAAAATAACAATATAATGAAAACACGTGGAAAACATACATTTCAATTTACGCAGTATTGAGCACACGCACTTTTAAATTCGTCGACATTTACTAAAGCCACAATGTTGGCTGGAAGTTTGTTCCAGTCGGAAATCGCCAACTGTAAAGGTGACATCTGGAAAAGTTTAGTTTCCTTATGTTGGGCAAACAGGTTGTTGTTAAAAGAAAAGGCTCTTGGAACATAAAAGGGCAGTAGAAGATAAGGCTCAGTACTTGGAAATCGCTAAACACGTTGTAGACGGTAATGACTGTTATACTGAGTGGGGGGATACCCAGGTTTTGCACAAGGAAAAAGAAAATGGTAGGAGAGCTCAGAGTTGTTAAGGATACCATGCGTATTTTACACTTGTCAGGTGTGTAAGCACATCGTCCTTGGCGTTCGATAGCTATATGAGGGGTTTTTCTATGTCTTTATGGTCGTGTTTTGTGTTTTTTTTAAACAAAAGTAAGGGTTGTGCTTAACTGGCCTGTAATCGGATATCTGGTCAGTCTCCAAACGAGCTCATCAGGCTGGGTGGTTGGCGTGAAAGGAGGGGGCCAGCATGAATCACTTGGATTTTTCTGAATGTCCGTTGACAAAGAACTATTCCACAACACACTACATCATTCCGATGCTATAGTCTGCTGCACCTCAAGAATGTAGGACGAGGGAAAGGAATGCCGGGGAAGAGGAAGCAGACGGAGCGCTGGATAGGCGAGAGCGAAATTTCCTCCTCTCTCCAGCGTTTCGCCTGCTTCCCGCCCGAGGCCTTCCTTTCTCGTGCTTAACCTTGTTGAGTTGCAACCGACTATAAACTCGGTGCCACTATAGTCCGTTGCAACTCAAGAAATAGAGCGAGGGAAAGAAAGGCCGGTGTGAAGGAAGCAGAAAGAACATTGAAAAAGAGAGGGGGAAACCTCCTACTCTCTTTAGAGTTTCATCTGCTTCTTCCTCCCCGGCCTTCCTATTCCTCGCCCTACCATCTTGAGTTGTAACGGACTATAGTTATGTGCAGTGAACGCCAAGGCAACGCCAGGCGAAGAGAGAAAAGGCGAGCACTAGAAAGGCGGGACAGGAGAGGAGAGCAATGGAGGGCGAGGGACAAAAGCGATAGCTCAAGAAACGTTAGAAAGGTGAGGGTGTCTTCTCCTCCTCAACAGCCTTCCTAAAGCTTACCCTTAGTCCCCTCGCCTGGCGCTGCCTTCGCATGTACGGCACGCAACAAGTGACACGGAGTATGGAAGCTGTGTTTGAGAATTGTTGTTTTGCGCGTTATTTTCTTGTTCCGTGTTACTATGGAAATATCCAACCCATCCTTCTGCGAAGGCAGCGAAACTACTGAGTGACTTTTGGCAACTTGGCAATCAATCAGTCGCCGGCTGGGTGTAAGCAACAAAAGAGTTAAGTCTTGTTCGCACAGTCTCCGACACAACCAGTTTTGAAGCCGCCTGTGACTGCTTACGACGGGCCGCGCAGCAGCGATGGCGGTTGTTAGCAATTTAAAAATCGGTTTTGTCCGGCTCGGTCATCGTCGGTACGCAAAGGTTTGAACGAGCCTTTACTTCATTAGGTATTCGAAGCAGTAGCGACAAGACTCAGCGTCAACATGGGTAGTTGTGCTACATTGTCAAGGCTGGTTTAGTTTCAACAGCGCTGAAGCCCTGCACTGCTGCACGAGCACGTGGATTAGTCTACTTCTTCGGGGACCCTCAGTAGCTTTGACAACGTTGCGAAAACTACGTGAACCCTGAAACAGCACTATGTAGCAACAACACAGAAAAGAATGGCGCGGTGTCCGCGTTACGTTTGGGGAGCACTACATACTTTGACTGAAAGCAATATATTAAGAAAAGCCAATACAGAAATCTAGATTGATCAATGCTACAGCCTGAAATACGTTCTCGCCGAATATTCAGGTACTCGATGGGAGGATAAATTCGGGAACTCAAGGTCCCACGGTGACAGCACGACTATATAAGACAACCGCTTTTATGACAATAGACCGATCTCCCAGCCAGATTTATCACGCCACCGCTGCTGCCATGCATAGTAGGAACCAGAGCCACTAAATGAGCTACGCTTGGAGCATTGGCACTCTATTCCCCGCTATTGTTGAGGGTGCCACCGTCTTGGTGCTTGGGCAGAGCAGACGCAACTGCCGATCGTCATGATTCAAAAGTGCGACTTCCACAGCATTAGGTTCGGTGTTAGGTAGCTCATGATTGCTTAGCTCTGTCGGGACTGTTTAAATATTCGAGGAGGACAGAAAAGCGTTTTTTGCAATTTCAGACAAAACTTCTGATAAATTGCAACAACGATTCTAAGCCGAAAGCTAGGTAAGTGTCGTTACTCTGAAGTGTAGCTTATTGTATGTTTCTAGTAGGATGTTTAGTGACATCGATCTATTCAAACACTCGACTTGTAACACACAGGCACGTCCACGGCGAAAGTAAGTCATCGCTTTTCTTTATATATAATTTTCGCATTGAGACTAACATGTGACTGAATTCTACATGAGTGAATAGATCATTTCCAGAATTTGGTTTGACCACCTCAATGAATATAGTTACGTGAGTATGTATTATCTGTACATCATAATGGCTGCTTGTTGATGGTTGATGTGGGAAAAATTGAAAGAGGCACCGACGTGGAGCCTGGACGTATTCACTTTTCCAAGAGAGGTTATCGGTGCGCGTCCATTCCCGTTTGTGTGTTATGCGCACGCAATTTCTCGCTGGCCGCAATAGGCCTTATGCATTTTTGGCGCCACGTTGTCGAAAATGCCCGACTGCAAACCTTAAGGATGACGGCCTCTTCGGCTGCATTTCGATCGAATTCTGGACGAGGAATTTAAAAATCCCGGTTACCACCGGTTTAAAATAAAAGCCATTTCTCGCGCGTTGATATTTGACAAGGTCTCTTGCCAATCACAACATACAATCATTGAGCGTTCGTTAAACCTCTTCTGAACTAACGAAAATTATTTTGAAACAAAAAATGAGATAAAAAAACGGGTTGCGCAAATCATTATACAAAGGCGCTGCTTAACAATTTCACCGTAAAGGCGCTAGTGTTCGGCAGGGGTGCAGGAATCAGAACCGACATAAGCCTGGCGACATAGGGAGCATTTCATATCAGGAAAAAATCCCAAAGGAGGGACTTTTAATAAGAGATTTGTGCAGGTCAGCAAATTTAGAACCTGAATGCAAGTGCTGCATAAGAGGCGCTCATATTGACGAGGAACGCTTTGAGCAAAATTATGCGTCACTGCGATCTAGATGCATGATATTCCGAGCGGCCTTCTATACCGTCCCAGAACAAGGATGGCGCGCCACCATATCTGATGCAGGAAGACTTATGCTTTGAATGTGGCACCACGATTATAAATGAGGTCTATTGCGAGTGAGCGCTGACTGGACTGCGATTTTAGTAAACGATGGAAACGTGCGTACTCCATCTCACGAACATCTGCAGTACAGAAGAAGGAATATACACAGCGTGTGGCGTTGGAAAGTCGCTTCTATGCGCGAGTTCTCGCACAAAATCATTATGCTCACCTAGGCTCACGCGAATGTGCCTTTGCTTTTACTGCAGACATTAGTGAGCCGGAGTGCACACGTAAAGCCTGGTTCAGACAGTTGCGCTTGACTGCGTTGCGGTTGCGAAAAACCAGGACATCCCTGCTTCTTATGTCGCGCGCCAAGCTACTTTTTCTATTGGATTTCACGCTTCATACGAAGCACAGATGTGCTGGTGACTCGCTTTCGGTTCTCGATGCAACGCAGTCAAACGGACTCAAACGCAAGTGTCTGAACCGGCCTTTTGGTAGTCCGCTGTTCGATGTAACCGTGACGGGACTTGTAAGGTTTGTGCGCTACGCATTCGAGGGTGTCATGTGAATCCCTAGAATTCCTGGCTTCGGCCTGCCCAAAACAGCACATGACAATAAAATGTGATGAATACTAACAAAAGATTTACTCAATTGAGCGTATCTGACTGGACGGAAGTTCATTGACACCATTAAAACTCAAACGAATAGACAAACAAATCTGCAGCGGAGAATATCGTAACTTTCGCACGTTTGCCGTTGCCGAATAGATACTAAATTGTATTTGCCATTAGAATTCAAACTTTTAAACTGATATTTTATCTACTAGATGTCACCGAACTTCTGAAAAGGTCAATTACACGCTACGCGCACTTGAACCAATGAAAAGGTCGTAGCACTAAAGTACCTTCGACGACTCTTCCTAGTAAACCTCTCACTATCGGGTCAATTTCTCACTAGCAGGGCCCGTGCTTCACATTTTCAGAATTAATTAAGGAAAAATACGTTCCTTACTCCCCACCCCCCTCTACTGCCGACTGCGTACGAACTACCCCGCCGGTACACCATAACAAACCCACCGTAGGAGCGCTGACACAGCTTGTCCCTATCGCAAGGGGTTGACAACGCAGGCCACAATCTAGCATCTATCATCGTATAACGCTTCGAGCCTCTTGTATTCTGTGCATTGTCCACGTTGCAGTGCATAGTATACAGTTATACTCCATTCGCGCGGCTGACAGTGCGGCGGGAGCTACGCGCTCGCCGAACCAAACAACCGGCCTACCTGTCATCATCTGACCCTTCTCTCTGCCATGGATAGGGGCGAGTGTGCGATCACGTGGAGAAACACAGACGTATGGCTGGTCCAACTATACTTCCACCGCATTGTCAGATTAGCGGTGAACGCAGCGTAGCCATACGAGGAGAAGGCCGACGGACTCTACCGTCGGCACAGCCCATTCAACAGATCCGTGCTGCGCGGAGAGGTTGTGGCTATGAGGCCCTTGCGTCATGGTCGGGCGGCCATGAGCACAAAAATGCGAGGAAGCGCATTGACGAGCTTTCGGCTGTTCCGGCGGAGGAAGCCATTAGAAAGGCGCCCTAATTAATGACCTGTCGGTCTAATGGCGATGGCGTGAGTATGGGGTTTCGCGCGTGTTTTAAGCCATAGGCGGCGCGGCCCGTGACCCCAAAATCAAAGGATGTGCGAATTTACGATATTCAGCCTATTTTACACGCGGTTACGAGGCCTTTTTAGTTGAGTTTGGGTCGTGGCACGTTCGTTTTTGCTCTTCTACCGCTCCTCATTTGTGGTAGTCAGACCCGTCGCCCCTATACTGCTGCATGGGGCCCCGATGAATGCTTCGGTTTCGGAAAAATGGAGGAAGTTGCCGGTCCGATTCACTCGTTATCACTGCAACATTGAAGTTCTGCAGAACTCCTTGGTGTAGTGTTGGAGAGAGGTGACATACGGTATTATGAAGACCCTCTGTCATTGGTCGTGTTGTATATAAACAAAGTAACTAAAAAAAAGTCACCTTGTGATGTTTTCTTAGTGTACTTTTCTTAAGTGCAATGCAATGCACGTATACTGCTATCTAGAAGTGTTCTACTTATCGATTACAAAATGCAACATTTTTACGTTTTATAAAAAAAAAGCTAGGTTCTGGCCATATTCGGAATCATCGCCTCTTTTTTGCACAATCGAGGCTCATTTGATTGGTGCTTTTGTTTTGTGCTTTTCACAGAGGGATCGTGGTGTTGCGGTCGTCTTAACGTTCACGTACTGTCCGACTACATCGTCAAGTTCATTGTCTGCGTAAACAGCTAGGTTCTACTTGGAATTGTTTTGTGCTGTGCCTCTGGGAAGCCTGTCAAATCCACAAAGGGATCGTGGTCGTCTGAGCGTCCAAGAACCGATTCAGTGTCCGCCACTGTTTTATGGTTTATAGTTTCGTTTATGAACAAGTTGACTGATGTTGTCGTGTCAATCGAGAAGTTCACAGGCGTGAACATTGCACTCTGTGCCGGCCAGTGTCAGGTCGTCCAACTCAGACCGATGAAAAATTAAGCGATCTAGTCGCCAAGAGGCGAAACACCGTCCAGCAAGCTATCGACTTTGTTCTCCAGCCCTTTAGTATATAAACTGACAATACAGATATGTTTTGACTGAATTCACTCTCTCGGACTTCTATTTTTATTCGGACTTCTATGCAATCCCGATCGAATCCAAATAATCGGTTGGCGACTGTATACTCGTTTCTTGCTCAAAAAGAAACTAAATACATTACTTTGAAGAAACTATCAATAAAGGAACGCCTTACATGAGCTTGAAAGTAACGCGTTATTTTCTCATTAGTCTGAATGTGTCGTATCTTAAAAATATTTAGCCACCTTCCTACTTGTCGTCCCCATTCATTCCTTGTTTTTTTAACGCGTTCAATCAGGGACAATTGCGACTCTACTGGCATATATTGTGCACATCTTTTTTTATGGTCTATCTAGCATTTTCGGGGCGTGCAAATTTGCAAGCGCGAGCTGGGGCGAGAACGTGGTTGGGTACTTGAGTTGCAGACGTTCCACTGCAGAAATACCTCAATACCGTTACTCATTACTTCATCAAGAAGTAGCGACTATTCGTTGCTCGTTACCTCTCTTGAGAATTATCTAGGTCGTTACTTCGCTACCAAATAACGTAACTAGGTATAAGTAACGCGTTACGAACATGTCTGTCTGTAGATACTCTCCCCGCATCCCTTCCCGCTTTGCGGACGGCGCTGCCCAGCTTGCGTAAAGGTTCATTGGTAGAACCGGTTGACGAACATTCCCCGCATTCGAGGGCTGATGCTTTGAGACTGGTCAAGGGAAGAGTTTTAGAGTGCAGCACCTTGGACGGTGGTAGCCCGGCTCTCCCAGCGTATATGGACATGTCAGTGCTCATTGCGCTGGTAAAACGTACCCAGTCACTGGCCTCCCGACGCACGTCAAATGTACGATATTCCTCTAGACAGAGCTACTATTGCACATACTCGGTCCATGATCCACAGTCCAGCAGAGAAAAAGGGAAGCAGGCACAGGGCGATTATTAAAATGGTAGTGAGGGCCGGAATCGCACGTACATTGTTGCACGCCTATACTAAGTTTTTTTTTTTTTTTTTTTTTTCTAGATGGGTATTGTTTTACGTGTTCGTACACCTCGTCTCTGTTCCAAATAACAAAAAAATAATTTTTTACTTCACTGTAGTTCGTCGTGCGTTGTCTGTCGCATAGTTACGACGCCCAAGATAAAAGAGTTTTTCTTGTTCACCAGTTTTTAAACATTTCTGGCGTAATAATGGGAGCAAAACGCATTTGTAAAGATATATTTTTTAAATTAGTTCAGTGCCCAATTTAGCTCGCAAGGTATGCAAGTATATAACATAATATAATGTTTAATATTATAATATTTAATAGCATAATATAACATTTAGTAATAAAATATTATTATGTATTATAATAATATAATATAATATAATAAGAAATATCAATGCTTGAGCTTCTACTAGCTTTCATTAGGTATTTAGTTCAAAGGTCAGGTGACCTCATGCTATGCACAATCAGCAGCAGGTGCCGCTATCGACAACATCTGTCGCTTCTGGTGCGAATCACTCTCTTATTGCTTTAGATATCTAGAGTTAAACACTGAACGATATATCTTTAACAAAAAAAAAACTCAGAGTGCACTACTTCCAAAAATTACTGCACTCAATACGCTACTCGTTGAATCATGGGCCCTGGTTGGCCATGGAGAGGAATGTCATGGTTTCGGCTTCAATCACCCCGTTGACGAAGTAGTGCATCCCAGCATCGCATGGAAATAAAATCTGCGCTCGCTTGCATTGCACAGATTCATCCTTGTGAGAGCCCCCATTGGAACAAGGACCTCCAGCGGCCGTAACGGCCTTCCTTTAGGCTTAGCGAGGGGTAGGAGTACGACCTTCCGAGCCCTCTTCTTTCCTCGCGGCCTGGCTACCACCGCAGAGTGCAGCTTGACCCTCCTGGCATACGAATAATTTAAACAGCCGAAGACATACAGGAGACGATAGAACAGGATGACCGAGTGTAACTCTTCTTCCATGCAGAGTTCAATAGTCGTCCTTTGTTTTCGTGGCCACAAACTCCCGTCCGCCAAAAGCTAAAAAAAAAAAAATAATAATAACACGTGCCCCATCATTCTATCCGTATCGGTAGGCAAGAATTACAGTATTATTAATTTAAGGAAAGTAAAACATTCGAAAACTACAAGCACCGTATTTGGTTGCGTCAGGATGTCGTGGAGGAAGCTTCGTAAACCGAAACGGAAACTTATTGGACAACCAGTACCCAAGATGTTTTTCGCGGCATTCCACCGCTATAACCGCTTCGATTCTGCAAGATATCTATTTCACAGCAGGCTAACCTTGCTGGGCAGCAGGCCAACCACACAGTCAATGTTTTAAAGCCTTTGAAACTAGGACCATGGTGGATATTAGCTTCACCTACGCTACATAATGGTATTTTGTTGCCTTGCGCTATCTAGAAGGCGTCACATATGCATTTTTATACGAGTGGCACTAAGGCACTTCGTCGGACGGCAATGTTAAGTCAATGCGTTTGCATGAAGATGGATGTGCTGACATTTTAATCCGGTTCAAGAGTCGCGCCCGGATGGTGTCGGTGGAACCCCTATTTTCTCCATCAAAACGAACGAGGAAAAATAGCGTACGCAAGGATCAAAATAAATCAATAGTCTCGAGGCACGAGTCGAAGAAAATAAAAGAGAGAATCCCGAAATCGAAGTGACACCGAAAATAACGGCGCTGTTTCTTTGAGGAAATGAACAGGTTTCCAGTAAATTTGACAGCAGAAACTAAAAGAGCGTTTCCGGGTTTGAGACGCTGGGTCCAATGTTTTCCTTCGGGTCTTCGGTGTAGGCTTAGAAGCTGGGATATTTCGACAACGAGGAGACACTTGGGTGTTAGGTTCAAGAAAGCTACGGAAACATAGGAGATACTTGGGAGATGACGAGCCTCGTTAGAAATAAAAAGCTAAAAACAAAAAGAAAAAACAAACAAAACAGAGTAAATAAACCTGAACACGTAAACGCATCAACGAGAAAGTGTACACGGAGCATATTGCAGTTCCTTTATGCGGAACATCATGGGAAATTCGTTTTTTGTAGACGAAAATACTTTCTAAAGGCTCACCGTCGGCTGGTCGCCACTTGCTTTCAGATCAGTTTTTCGCCGTATGTTTGTTAGCTTTAATTTATATGTGTGTGCGTGTGTGTGTGTATGTCTTGTTGTGTGTCCTTTTACGGGTTTTTAGAGAGGTTGCGAGCTTCTACAGGTTATGAGCCCGTCACTTTTTTGCTTACTTGCTTTATTTGTGTTTTTGCTTTGTTTACTTACTTGCACGTTTTGAGACGTGCAAGTAGGCACCGTTGTCTGAGACGTTGACTCCAATCGGTACGACGATTCTGCTACCTTGAAGCCGGCAGTGGATCTTGTTTTGTGCTTGAGAGTAAAAAATAACTTTTGTGCCGCAAAACTACAGCAGAGTTTGAATTAAAAGCTCGATTAAGGTGCTCTGTTCATCAGTAACGTGATTTTTTCTCTTTAAAGAGATCCCTCGGTTCGCATTTATTCTAACCACTATAATCTTAATACAATGTCCCGCTAGAGTGACACCAATATCTCTCTGCCAACTTGATAAATTTTCTACAGCGCTGCTTGTTAACCAAGTTGTTTGTTTCTTTGGAAGTTCTTAGCGGTCATTCCTAAAAGAAAAAGCAAACAAATATCCTACGGGACAATGCACAATTTATGTGTCTGCGACAAGTGTCGCGGGTCCGTGATATTCGCCATGAATGTAAAAAAAGGGTACGTAATTTTTTCTAAAATAACTATAAAAACTTATTGATGAGGTGAACCTTTAAAGGTGAAGGGTGCTTGTTAAGGGGACCTCCAATAGGTTAGTAAAATAATTTAGACGTTTCCCCTTGCTTTGGTTACGTAATAGTCCCGATGTAACTCCGCACTTGTGAATACACATATTAAAGCAGGGACCACTGCTCCGTAGTGCTTACCCGACAATACATTTTTCCTTCTACACATCTGAGTTATTGCACTTTTGCGGGTGCCCGCTACGGGTGCCCGCACACCCGTAGCGGGTGTGCGGGCACCCGTAGCCGCACACCCGCTACGCTGTTTAGCACCCGCTAAACAGAAAACAAAACAAGTATATTATAAATTAAAAAAAGGCTATTCGTTAAACTTTCGGAACATAACAGTACTTCATCGTTCATCAAAATCTCTCAAGTCCGAGGCACTAGCGCACGCAATAATTCAAAAGGAAAAAGGTATTTTGTCGCAACCAACCAGAGACTCGCCATGTGTTTCGTGCCGCATCGCTACTGCGCGTAATCTCTCAGCCGGTCTGTCCGGAACAAAAACATAAAGGCGGCCACGCTAGGGCGATGAAGAGCTCGCGTAGGCTGCGCGCGCTTCCTTCACCTCTCCACCAGGACCGTGGCGGCACCGTCCCATTCTTCTGACGTGTCTGACGTAGTGTTATAGCCTTTGGTAGCGCCACTCCTTCCTCTCTCTATCCGCTCTCTGTCTTTCGCAGCGGCGTGTACGGCTGGCCCCCTTCTGACGCGGTGAAATTGTGGATGTACTGAACTTCTGGAGGGGGAGAAAAGGCGCCCGCCGTCACTGCTGCCTGCAGGCGGAGTTTATTTATGGCCATCCAAGACAGCCAAGAGGCGATGGCGTGGCCTCTATCGACGTCGAATCTCTTCCCTATATCCCACATCCGTGCAAAAAAAGAGAAAGAAAAAATGTTTTTTCTTTCGTGAAATTTACGAGAAAATGAGTCCGCGCACTGCGCACCTGTCCCGCGATTATGAAAGCTGATGCACTTTTTCTCTGCCTGCCTGCCTATATTCGGGATCCTCACGTTTCTTTTTATTTTGCTTGTTTGAGGTATTCATATACTGTAAACAACTTAGTTTTCGCGCGTACCGAATTTTCGCGAATTTCGCGAAACGCGTACAATTCGCGAAAAATAGGTCCCGCGAACGATTCCGGTAAAATGTAAACACATTGGAATCTATATTGAGATTCCACCGCGTCGCGAAAATTAGAACCCGCGAATTATTCCAAGACTCCAGCTTTTACCTAAATCGCGAAATATTGCGATTTATCGACGCACATTAACCAGCATTGAAATGCGAAAACCAGCCGCAAATCAGCAGAAGCCTAGCAAAGCAACGCGCAAACTGGGCAAAAAAAAAAAAAAAAGAAAGCTACAATATATATATATATATATATTAATCTAGGTGGCGCAAACTACCGCCCATCCCTCCAAACACAATGGCGCCACCCTGCAGTTTCGGTTTTGGTTTCGCTGTGCCGCCTTGTTGATTTTAGTACAGCCCACCAGATACCAGGGGACTCAAATGGCGCTGCGGACTCGCAGGGTTTTCCAATTTGCGTTCCATAGGCGATATAGGAAGTTGCACTCCTCCGATATTACCCTGGGGGTCACCGGATGCAAAAGGCGTCGGGAACTATTAGGACTGGTTGAATTTGTCGGAACATTCGATTTACAAGAAAACATAATTTTCTATTTATAACGAAAGGGTCTATTTGAAGTCGTAGAATTTAAGAAGGCGATAATGTGGAATGGTGTCAAATGCTTTCACAAAGTCCATGAAAATTACATCCATTTTTTGGCTATATTAGTATTAAAGTAAAGGTTTGAACTAAGTTTAAACTGATGACTAGTGCGTGACTGACCTTTCCTGAAGCCATCCTGGTTAGCAAACAACAAGTTACAAGAGTCTAGATGAGATAAGTTATCTGTATACAAAAGATGTCCCGTGATTCTCCATGGCACACTAGCAGGCGAGATGGGGCGATAATTTGAAAGAGTCGTTTTGAGCACCTGTTTTAAAGATAGGCACCCTTGAACGAAACACCAATCAGGTGAGAGACATCCCAAATTTAGAGATTGCTGAAACAGCTTAGTAAAAAAATTTTGATGCGGAATCACTTAATTCCTTTCAACAATTTCGCAGAAATAGCATCGTCACCAGGTGCACTGCTCAAAAAATAGTTGTCCATTATATAGAGTGCGCCATTTTGTTGTAACATGATAGTTCGCATAACGGGATCCCAGCTAGAAATGTACTGCGGTAGTGGATGAACTTCCTGGATGAGCACGCTCGGAGAAAAATGTGTTCAGCAAGTTAGCACTTTCTAAATCCCTTATGATTTTATTTTGATAATTCAAAATTCTTGTACTGTTTCTTTTTCTTTTGGGACATATCTCCGGCAAAACATATTTGTGGACTAAGAAATGGTGCGGGGTATGGTCAGAACAAAAGTCTTGTGGGTTTCCTTTTATTTGTTTGCATTCATTCAAATTGATTTGCAAGATTGCAAGCACCTTATTTGTTTGACCTTCAAAATATTATTTTATTTTTGTCCAGGTGGCGTTTCAAGCTCTTTGTAAACAAGGTGACCAATCCTCAGTTAGCACCGTGAATCGTGAGACGAAGGTCACAAGAGTCCGTTGAATGTATTCTTGATGATAATGGAAGTTTCTTAGTAGAGCGATCTTGACATGATGCAGTGAAGTTTCGTTCAAATGTTGTTACAGCTTAGATTAAAACTTCGATACCTGTCCGTGAATATGCGAACGTAGTTTTCTTAATTTTATTGGATCGTTGAGTCATGGCATGTTACATTTTTATCGAGATTTTCGCGCAGTAAACTGAGGATAGTTAATGGAGGATAATATATTCCGCAGATAACTTTCGATGAAGATTGTGTTGACTGCACGGAGAAACAAAACAATATTCACCCTAACGCATGTTTATTTAATTTGATTGCATCTGTGATAGGAAATCAGTAATAAAAGAAATTTAAATATATTTGAGGTTACCTTGCAGTTCTAAACTTGAGGGTGAACTTAAGCTTGAACGCAGAGACAAAACTTTAAGGGTTGAATTTTTGAAAACACGTCTGCAACCATTTGTATTTTAACATTCATGACCGAATCCTGTTTCTGGCATCAAGTATTTCTTAGTCTAGCTTTTGATTAAATTATTCTGACTACAAAGTTATTCTCGATACATTGTTCAGCGTTTGGTATGTGTCACCGCAAAAGTTTAGTTATCCGACTTTCATGCAGTCGCGAATGGCGTGGGAGTATATAAAAGTTTAGCAGGATGTTCGCAGTGACATGCAGAAATTCCTGTTCAGCCATAAAAAAGTACAATTCATGGCAACAGTGTTTTTGAAAGTGGAGCAAAGTGGCGCGTTCTCATATCTCGAGTCTACCCAGCTCAATCATGTGTGAAGGAAATGTGTCATGTGCGCACGTGTTTCACGTCGAGGTGGGACAACACAACCCAAAATGTTCGATCGCTGTGAACAACTTCCTCCGCCTTCACGGAACGTCATCATCATGGCGCTAACATAACAATTCGGCACGAGCCCGAGGCTCAGCGCCCTTCGATTAGACGCGAGGTCGAGGTGAACCCTGACGCAGCACTCGTGTCCAGTCCGTGTCTGCGCTCGAACTCTCCATGATGACGTCACAATTCTGGTGTACAGGCTTTGATTACTTTCGGTGGTTCTGGGTAGGGCGAGACCGCAGCTCTAAGGAGCTCGTGTCACAGAAAGGCCGGCGCCAGCGTTGTGACGAGAAAATCCTGATTGGTCAATAGGATCATGACGTCACAGCCACATGACCATGCACTTGAATTTCAAACAACACACATCGTTCACTTGAAACGTGTCGCCACGCGTAGAAGGAAATTGATTAAACATGAAATATAATGCAAATTATAGTTCACCGTATGTCTCAAAATATTTCACTTTATAAACTGATTATTTTGCCATAAAGAAAGAATTTAAGAATTTAAGGCGGAGGAGCCTACGGCCCTTGGGTTGCGAGCAACACAGGCTGCCGACTAGATCCCACAGACACGCTTGTACGGCTTGAGTAAGAGCAGGGGTTTATATATTTAGCTACAGCGTTCCACTCCAAAAGGCGAAGCTTAAGCGTTCTCCTGTAATTTTTTTTCAAAAAATATCCGCGGCGATTAAAAACGAACTGCAGTCATATTGGCACTGATATCATTCAAAGGTGACTTATAATCATTATTTAACAGTGCAAAAATCCAATTATGTATACGAAAATAACCCACAATGGTTTCTGCTAAACTTTTCTGTGTCACTTTAAATGGCTAAACGGCTATTTTTAGTAGTTTTCTTGAGAGCATCAGTTCCTTTGCATGCTTTGTGCAAGATTTCGCCTACGAAACGTTTTGTTCTTCGTCGTGTAATGGGACATAAGTCCCATCTCACGCATGGTTAATTTTAAGTCAAAATACAAGCGATGTTTTGCGTTTGGTGAAGCGTTCGGTAACAGGTTTGTAACGGTTTCAGGTGCGCCGTACAAGTCGTACACCGAATTTGTTTTATAGAGATCTATACAGCGGAAAGAGCCTTCAGAATGGCTTATAGTGTTTTCGCTCTAGATGAACGATTTAACTAGTATGCGAAGGACTGCTATTATCCTGGACTCTTTAACGTGCAACGAGGAGTGGTGATTACACGACCGCACCTGTGCAACTGTTGCGGTCGTGTAAGCACTACTACTCGTTGCACGTTAAAGAGTCCGGGTGCGATCGTGCCCAACTGTGCAACGGTGCGGTCGTGCGCACCTGTGCAACGAGCAGAGGAGCATAGGAATATAGCCTGCTATCCATGGGGTCTGAAGGACAGCTTCTGCGCAAAGTTTTTTTTAATTGTAGTGCGAAAATACCCTCGAAAGCCAAACACTTTATGGACACAAAACACAAAGAATGCATGAATTAATTAACGTCTTGTTTGTGTTCACTGTAAGCAGTTGCTCGCCGACATCCGAAACTTTAAGACTGCTTGATAATCGAAATCCAAGATGTACAGTAAGTGCAATAAAACAGAAGTACGGCACACTTCGTGTCGCAATTTCAAACTGCATCCCCTTAACGGTACGTAAGAACAAAACCGGCGTGATCGTCGCAGTAACAAACATGAGGAAGAAACACAGAGACGGGACGGACAACAATGATTTTCATTGGAAGTCATTGTTGCCCGTCTTCTTCTCCATGTTCCTTCCTAATTTTTAATACAGAACGCTTCTTGCTTTAAATTCAGAGCCACCGCAAAATTCAATTCAAAAGACTCAAAGTAAACATAAGAGTCTCTCCCGAGATTCCAAAGCGTTCCTTGAGCAGATAACTCTTTTCTTTGTTCTTTTCAAATAAGTTTTCTATTGTATATTTTGGCGCGTAATTTTGTTCTTTTTTTGCAATATGATAAACTACTCGAGTATAGATCAATTATGTGTTTGTTAATTTGCTTGTTTGTTTGTGTTTTCGATGTCATCTACGAAGAAAAAAAAGAACAATGCTTGGTGCCTGACAGTGTTTCTGCCCCCTCAGTTTAACAACGTAAACATAGTTATTGCAAAGATAATTATTCTATACAGACAGCAACAGCGAAGCATTTGTAATGTTCCAGAAAGCAATAAAACAACATTCAATGCACGATATAATGCTAGATGGCGGGTATGGAGAAAAATAATCAAAATGATATCATTGTGATATGCACATTGAATATGTTATCAAGACTTCCGTAGGCCTTTTCAGAATATACTAAAGCTTCGGCCTTTATTGGATTCTTTCAATGCCTGTTACATTTTTAATTTGAACTGACATAACAAAAGAACGTAATTATCTTGGTGGCATTGCATAATAAAAAACAACTGATTTGTATCATACTCAGAGCTCAGCTCCCGCATCGTATCGTTAGTCATAAGGGTGAAATCAGGGAACAATTAGCGACCAATGCAAAATGCGGTTATATGAACCCTCGAAGGTAAGAAAATAATTTGACAGACATATCAGTGTCAAAAAATTATATTAAATCAACACCATTGACGCAGCGTAACTCTCCAAAGAAAAATAATTGCGATACTTCCTCAAATAGTGAATTTTTAATAGATTACTTTTGTGCCCAAAGAATTTAATTCAGAAGAAAAGTAGGTGTAATTTCAAGTCAATAAAAAGTTAAAGTAATTCACGCAAGTACACAACAGAAGGTGCTTTTGACCTGAATATGGTGAATACCTAACACAAACTTTAAACATAAACCATCTCATATGAAATTACTCCGTCAGGGTGTATATAGTGACTAGAAAACACACCCAGAACGAGTTCGATGCTGATACTTCCGCTTGACTTATGTGGAAACGTTCTCCTAGGCGCGCCTCATACATAAAGGTATCCTAACTTCTCAATCGGCCCTTACAAAAAAAAAATATATATATATACATACGGCAAAATTTTTTAAATTGTAAATGCTATAGCAAAGTGGAAAGTTGAGCCAGTTGGTTCATGGTTCTTTAAATAATTAAAATTGCGAAAAAGATAAGGGACAAAGAAGTGGAACGGCACAAGGCGCCTTGTGTCGTTCCACATCTCTGTCCTTGTCTTTTTCGGCGCTTTTAATTATGTAAATGCTATAACCGAGATGTTACGGTCACCTCAACATTATCAAGCAAAGAACACGTTGGGAGTAGTAGAACCACACTTAACTAGAAAAGAATTATTTTGTGAAAGAAAAAAAAAACGAGATAAAATGTAGCAGCAAATACTTTTGTTAGAAGTATTCAACAACAAATGAGACAGAATCAACCACATAACTCGGAATACACCAACAAAAAATGCATAAAACGTATTTATGACTGCCAAAAATAAATGCACCAGTAAACAAAAGTTATGTGCGTAATTTGACGCATACAACATCTACATGAGTTAGGTTGATTGATTAATCTTTCAGTCCGGAAAAAAGGCCGAAAAAATAGTAGAAGGAGTAGGGTCTAGGCACACTCCTGGAAGGCCAACTCGTCGGCAGCCCAGTCTTTGAATAGGCCGATTCGTGATAGGGCAATTTGTCGAAGGAAGACTCGTCGCAGTGTCTAACTGGTCACTGCTCTCTAAAACCCAGAATATATGTGTTTTTTTTCGCGGAACGTTAAAACAAATACCTAAAATCGCAGCACGGTAATTGACCTCCAGTATTGTCTCTCTTGTAAAGAATAACAACTCGCGACTTTCACCGCTTTCCCGGTGCTGTAGAGCAATGACGTATCCAGGTTTTTTCTTTTAATGCGAAAGCATAAGTTGTTTTAATGAGCGAACTGACGTTACCAGCTTTGACGCCGCGCCTAACGGCACCTAAAGTCACTGGATCTTGGGAAAGTAGCGCCATTGCCTTCCCTACCCGCTAGCCGGACACAAACTGGTACTAACATACATACGACCCAAACCTAGCACGGCGATTGGCTAATCGGTCTACGCTGCCATGGAAATCGCCATCTTGGTCCATTTAAGTCTTCGAAGCTTCCAGAGGGTCGTTCTAAATTAGTCACGCCAGGATTACCATGAAGCATCATCGTACTTGAGGCGTTCCTCGCCAATATAAGAGTCTTTGGCACTCTGCATGCAGTCAACTTATTATTCATGCCCAGCTCCATGGATCTCTTACAATTATATTGTTCTTCTTGCGTATTTCAGAGCAGTAAATTTATTTTTCAGTGCTTCCAAGCACCGACACAGCATCTGGTGGTGGTACGACGGTGTAGGCTTGTTTCTCCGGTGTTCGGTTAGCATAATCTCGGTATACAAAAAACCACTACATAAAGCTACCCGTCACCAGCAGATCTAATCGGCTCACCAAGAACGGAGGGTCCAAGGAGAAATGGCTCATTTCACGGACCAAGATGGTGACCACACGGGGAGCTTGGCGTTACTTTCCCAGGATCCAGTGACTTTAACGGCACCTTCCCCTGCCCCAATGTCATCTGTAGCAGGAATCTGATGGATAGTATCCCATTGGCTGGCGCGCATCATCAAGGAACGAAGCTCCCATTGGTTCTCGTGCGGCGTAGTTCCAAAACACGCCACCAGAGAAGCCCCCTCCATGGCGACGCAGCGCACGCAACGGCTCAGCCACCGGTAAGAGGAGCGGTGGTTGCCGAGATGGCAGAGCCCGCACGTGCAAACCCCGGAGAGGCTGTACGGCCGACCTCAGCGCGGCACGGCCACTTCATGAGAGCGCGCCCTCGGCCGTCGGCCGCTAGCTCGGCAGTAGCGAAAAATGGCCGTCCACGTCAGTACGCCGCAGACGAACTAAATGAGCGGAAGAACGAAATTCATGCTTTTGCATTCACAACACATAAGGAGACCTTAAGTTTCCTCGGGCTTTTATTTTATTTATTTTTTTGTGTGTGTGTGTGCGTGTGGGGGGGGGGGGGGGGCTGAGGTGGCTGGGATGTCCATGACTTCGAATGCGGAGAGTAGGAGGTAGCTCAAAATGCGTGTGTATAATATAGGGTCGGCTGAATTTTGGAGGGGGGGAGGTGGGAGGGGGGCAAAGCTGCATAAGCCTCCTCCGTGGCCGCGCCACTGCAGTGGAGGACGGGAATTACGTCGTGCGTGTATCACTGGGGCGCGTAATAACCTACCGGGCCCACCCGTTCACGCCGCTTCGCGGCGACATTCCGCGGCTGCTCGTTACGAAAGGTAAAAAAGAAAATTTACAAAAGGGCGATCCCGAGTTGACAGACTTTTCAGCTTGTCTCAAAGATCTTTTATGTCTTCGCCCTCTCGTGATTTTTTTTCCTCAGTCTTGTAACCTAACCAGGGCGCTGCGCTTATTCCAGACACAGATAAAGATATCGGTCAAAAGGGAAGAAACCACTAAATTTTTCCTCGAATCTTCATTCAACCCACTCGACGAATCACCCTTCGAGAGATTGCCCATTTCGACTAGTTGCCTCTGTACGAATTGCCCTATTACGAATTGGCCTATTCAACGAATCTACCGTTGATAAGTTGGCCATCGACCAGTTGGCTTTCGACGAGTTGGCCGGATCCCGGAGGAAATATATGTAAACGTTCCGAGTAAAACAGGAAAAGAACAAAAACTAAAAACGACACTCGAAAAAGCTTTTCTCTTCCTTTAGGCAAAATTAAATTGAATTGCACATAGAACACTTAATGTTCAATTGAAAAAGTCTTTTGTTAGCGTATTAGACTCAACTTGAATGTTTCAAACTCAAAGATAAAGTTATATTTTTTTTTTACTGCTGCGGCTGTCTTCAGAAGTTTCAGACGGCTGTGAAGACTTCATAGGTATCTTTGTTCGAAACACACATCTATTACCAGCTAGTTATTTAAATCAGAAACTACTTCAGAGGCTTCAATAGACTCGGAGTGAATGATGGGCCTCCTTCATTGAAAAACCAATTTAATAGATATCATCTTCTATACATCCGAAAACCCATTTAAGATCAACTCCTTCTGAACTTCATGTTAGAGGTGCCTCTTCGTAATTGCATTGATATTTATAATTTATAACAAAAAATGTACTGTCGCTCTGAATTTTTTTTTAAGCCACGTATTATTTCTTTTTTTTTTTTATAAACAAACTATAAATATAGATTTCTCGATATATTTTTGTTTGACTGAAGAATTTCTTTGCCGGAGTACTCATCCGAATATTTTTAAGGAAAGATCGAGTTGATACTCTCGCCAGGTTCTTGAGGGCCATTGGAGACATAATTCCAAATGATATTTTCTTTTCCTTTTCCAACATCTTAATCACCTCACTCGAGGTTAGCCCCTTCCCCCCGCTCCCAAGGATTCCCTTCACGGTGTAATCAGGCGCGAGAAAATCTGGATCGCATAATCCTCCCACGAAACCTGATTCAATTGCACCCAGATGTCCAGACACGAGTCTCTCCCCCCCCCCCCCCCCCCCTTAAAATAAAAAGAGAAAACAAAGATGTGTATTAAGCAAAAAGTGACCCGATACTTTGAAAAGGGAAAAGATAATTGATGACTCGTATAATTGATGGACATTGTAAGAGAACCACGTCCCACAGGAAAAAAAAATCACCAGCAATTATCCTTTCAACCCTCGGAAGTAAAAAAAGAGAGAACAAATAATAGTTAAACCGTACACAGGAAGGAAAAATAATGATAAGCAAGGTTAGAAGAGCGTCTCTTCTAAGAAGCGGTTGAAGCCAAAATAATCGGAGCCGGCTGAGCCATAAAAACGAATTTGTCGACGTCGTAAACGAGTGGCCCGGAGGGCACGACGAGAAGCAGACGGTCCTGTTCGTTAAATTTCCCCATTTCCCTTTCCTTTCTTCTCAACCTTCCCCATACTGTCCCTCCTTTCCACTTCCCGATTCTCCCTTCTCTCTCCGTGGGAAGCTCTCTTGCCGTTGATTCCTCTGTGTGCGAGCTCTTTCCCCGGGAACGTTTTCATTTCGGAGCTGCAGCAGCGGGGGTTAGGACGGATACACTCGCGGTGCGTGCGCCAGGTCTGCGTAATTACGTGAAATGAGCTCTCGACTGGAAAATAGGAAATTTTAGGAAAATCGATGAAGACGGCGGATGGGGGGACGGGTGAGCAGCGAGTGGAGCATACTCGGGGTGCCGCTTACGGGTGTGTCCTGAGAGGGTGTGTGTGCGTGTGTTTGTATATGTGCATGCGCGAGCGTGTGTGTTTTGCATTTCCGATTCCGCCGCTTGGTTTCCGGTTCTTTTCTCCGGTTTGGGGTTTCTTGCAGCTCGTTCTTTTGGCGACCTCCGTTTACGCTTTTTTGCTTGGTTTGTCTCTTTACTTTTGTCATATATGTTTTGTTATCTTCTTCATTCACCGTGCGCGAAGTCGGAATATAAATATAAAATTGAATAAGGTAGCACAACAAAAAAGAAGGGAAAAGATTTGAGTTTTTTGTTTTGCGCTTTTTATGGCCGAGATAAGCTCTCATTTCGCAAAATTTCAGTTAGGCTTTTTGGGCTTCCATGGCAAAGAACAGCTGCAACATAACACAACCGGGACCGCGGGTCGCTGATGCGACATCGTTGAGAGAGCAACAGGTCGGGAGAGCCGTGAGCGAACCGGCACTGGCGAGGTAATCGTTTAAATTCGCTCTCCCGGAATATTTTGTTCGTTTCTTTTGGCCGCGTCAAGGTAGAAAAAATGGCGTTGTTTGTATGTCTGTCGTAGGGAGTTTGTAAGTTTTCAAAGTAAACGCTTTTTGGCTATGTTAAGAGACACCAAAATACGTTGTGTATTTTTTTTTTTTTTTTTGTAGTGGTGGTAGTGATGATAGCGGAAGGTGGGATGTGCATGTGTAATGATACGGCACGAAACTCTCGGCGATTTACTTTTGGTGCATTCAGCGGCTCTTCAAAGCAGCTCGGCCACGAAGGTTCCATCGAAAGCAAATTAGAATGATTGATACGGTCGTTTCAGTTCCATAAGCAGTCACTCTATCAACGTCGTCCAAATCCCCCGGTTTCGAGACGGGGACGAAAGAGCGGGCTTGGCAGCGCGTCAGAGCCCCTTTGCCTTCGGCTGTGGGCAAATGAATGGACGACAATATTGCCGCCAAGGGGTTACTTGCTACCAAAACTGACATCATATTACCTTTTTTTCAAAAAAGTGATGCAAATGATTCATTCTATGCACACTTTTCATACATTATAAATGTTTAAAACAATATAAACCTAACTACTTTTCTATTTTTAAAGTAAAGGAAGAGTAATTTGAACGTTTAACACGAATTGAAATAAATCCAGAGGAACACGACAAAAGTCTTATCAGCACCGACATTACAATGGCCGCCCTCGCCAAGCTTTGGCTTCCGCAACGTGCCGTGATAGTTCTAGCGGCAGCTCTAGCCCCAAATCCTACCTCTTCCGACAATGCTTCGTGCTCCGATACTTCCCAGATACCTCCTCCAATCTGCCGCAAAAGTAAGTGCTGCGGTGGCGGTGGCCATGGGCGGAGATGCGGCGGACGCCACCATCTTTAGCTCTATTTGGGCGAAGCGCCATCGGTTAACTGAGGTGGGTCAGCTCAGTTGAACTGAATGGTCGTTAGCGACTCAATGACAGTTGGCACCGCCGTGTAACTCCGGCCCATCACGATTGAGTCAAGTGTCGTTGGCTTAATGACAGTTAAAAGCGCCAGTATAACTAGGGTAGTTGAACGGCTCCTTAAATCCGAGTTTACTAGAGGAGGTAGACGCTGCTACTGAGCATGCGCAGCACTGCCTTTGTCTGCACCATTCAGGGATTATTTCTGGTTACCTTAAGCTAGCGGGATGGCGGGTGTAGTTGCAGCTTTTGCTGCCTCGTCAGCTTACAGGTGAACGGCGGGCACTTACATGCTTTCTTTTAAATACTGTAAACGACTTATTTTTCGCGGGATTAATATTTCGCGATTTAGGTCAAAGCTGATGTTTTGCAATAATTCGTAGGTTCTTATTTTCGCGACGAGGTGAGATCTCAATATGGATTCCAATGTGTTAACATTTTACCCGAATTGTTCGCGGGACCCATTTTTCGCAGATTTTAGTGAATCCGCGAAATTCGCGAAAATTTGATCCTCGCGTGGATGAAGTCGTTTACAGTATAATATTTTATTTTTACAAGGAGTACAACAACAATATTTGAAACGATAATCTCTTACGTTTTAGGTTCGGTAATTTGTAACTGTAATTCATTACATTTTTAATGTAACGGGCACAAGTGTGCCTTCAACTCTGCATGTGACAACTCCAACTTTTGCCACCGCGGCAAAATTAAAAAAAAAAGAACGACAAACATGCACGAACAGTCGTCGATTTTTTTTTTTTTTTCTTACGGCGAAAACTTTATTTTTACTATTGAGCGAGAAAGCGGCGGATATGGCCTTAAAGGTACAATTGAGCGGCACATGCTGCTCAATCGTATGCTCAATAATGACGCGTTTCTTGGCGTCGTCCTTGAGGTGTGTCCTAGAGGTCGTCCTAGACCTCTAGAACGACCTAGCTTGTCTATTACCCGAAAAAGCGGCGTCGTTGTGCACGCAAGATGGCCATAAAAATACGTCATCAAGCACGCGCCGCTCATGCTCAAGTGCGGGAGCGTGATGTCACCGCCGGAGCGCCGTGTGCAAAAGGTAGGCTTCGGACTTCATCTGAACTCGTTGTGTGCTTTGTGCGATGGACTGTGAGGCAACCGCGTCTACGTCTGCGGCCTCGGTGTTGGCAGCAGAGTCTACATCTAGCGCGGCTTCCGCAGGCAAACGAGGCCGCCCACGCAAATACGCCAAAAGTCTCCCTAAGTGTCGTCCTCTACATGTCGTTCTCGACGTCATCCAGACGTCGTCCATGAGGTCGTCCTAGAAGTCGTCGAAGACATCGCTCTTGACATCGTCCTCTAGGTCGTCATCCTCGACGTCGTCCTAGACGCCTTTCTTGACGTCGTATTGGAGGTTGTCCGAAAGATCGTCCTCGGCGTTGTCCTAGGCGCCGTCCTCGACGTCGTCCCCGACGTCGCCCTAGAGATCGTCCTAGGCGCCGAACTTCGCATCGATCTCTAGGACATCGTCCTCTACGTCATCCAATACGTCGCCCTAAACTATAATACGTGGAGAAACATAATTCGAAAATATTTCTTCCACGGTACTATAATGCTTTCGCCTTCCTGCACTTAAGCAGTATTGAGTGTCCTCCTGTAACTTTTGTTGTGGTTTCCTAACGAAATATTATTTAGCTGCAAACAATATAAAAAAAAGAAAAACTCTTTATTCCCTTGGCCCAGTCACAAATGCTCCGGTTCAACCTATGATGGGCCGCGGCGGACGCAACGCGCCATCCCCGCCCATCCCGCGCTGTGGATGTGTCACGTGGCTTCAGGACCCGCGTATCGCTGCAACCCTCCCGAAGGTGGCGTGACTCTCACATTGCGTTGGGTTGACTCCCGTGTCTCGTAGCGTTCGCTGCGGTACATCGTCAGACGAAACGGAGTAAAGGGGCGCCATAACATATATTTTTTTTAGATAAATTAGAAATTCGACCCTCTTTTGCCTGCACAATTTGAGATGAAATCACCCATATATATACCGGGTGTTTTGTTTTTTATTCTTACACATTTGTTTTAAAAAAAAAGCCGTGCGGTTTGTGCAGGTTGGTTATACGGCCACGCGGACATTATGTGGGTGGCTAATCTTTGGTACAAGTCGGCTAATTAATTAAAATTTGTTAATTAACTTTTTAATTAGTGAAAATAGACGTATGGTTCCAATTAGAAACTTGCTGAGCATCACCCGAAAAACCCTAAATCATTAATTCTTAGAAAGACTGAGCGCGTGAGGAGCACAGTAGTGCGCTGAAGTTACCACTCGTGGAGCAGGTACAAGGCTGGGGCTAGATAATAGACGGAACAATTGCGCGGGCGCCATACCGCAACCGCTAGCCTTGTACCTGATCCACGAGTGGTAACTTTAGAGCGCTACTACGCTTCTTATGCGCTGAAAGTTTTTTCTGAAAATGACTGATTTAGTGGCTTTCGATAACGCTCAGCAGATTGCTAATTAGAACCATTTGTCTATTCACACTGATTAAAATGTTATTTAACAAATATTAATTAATTAGCTGGCTAAGTAATATGTTTTTGGCAATTCCTGACGTCCGCCGTGGCTGGTAGTTTGTTCCTGAAGATTGATTCTTCTTTTTTTTAAACGCCCTAATTTCTTGGATTTTTTAAATTCTTCGCAATAACACACGGTGTATGTATGTATGTATATATATATATATATATATATATATATTGTTACGAAGAAGACGACGATGACCGTCTTTATCGGGCCGCTGGCGGTCGTCCCGACCGCGAGTGCAGAGTAGGGTCTGTTATGATGTGAATTGTTGCAAGTAGGGTTTCATGCGGGCGACATGTACGGTGTCGGTGGAAGTCCGGCGAAGGTCAGCCGTTGGTTCGTGCAGCGTCAGCATGGTGAAGGCGTCCTCGGCGATTCCTTTCATTATATGGTTGACCTTTTCTGACTCGGGCATGGCTGCGTTAACGCGTTTGCACAGCGCGAGGAAGTCTTCGGTGTAAGAGGTAATCGACTCGCCTGCAGTCTGGGCTCTTGTAGCAAGTCTATGTGTAGCATCTTCTTTGCGGCTGACGGGACACCCGAAAACATCCGACAGGTTAGCTTTGAAGGCATCCCATTAGGAGATTTTGTCTTCATGGTTATCGAACCACACTTTAGCTGTGGCTCGTAGATAAAATACAACGTTTGCGAGCTTCAGGGTGTCGTCCCATGCGTTGTGGGTGCTTACTCGTTCGAGGCTTCGGAGCGAGTCGTCAACGTCGTCGGTGCCGAAGCCGGCGAACGTCGGAGGGTCCCGTTGGCGATAGGGCACTGAGCCAGGGCGGAGCGCGGGAGTGCCTGCCGCTTCACCTTGTGACATGGCCAGCGCAGGGGGCCGTCGGTGGCTTCGGAGAAGCGTGGTGATTAGCGTGCGGAGAGGCGAAGAGGAAAGACCCGCACCTCCACTACGATGTTACGATGGAAATCAAGAGCAAGGACAAGAGCGGTCCGTTTCAGCCTCGATCTTTTAATCGAACTGCCCGCTCCAGCTCGCGCTGGAGTGAGCCCCACCGCCAGCGGCCCAATAAAGACGGTCATCGTCGTCTTCTTCGTAACAATATATATATATATATATATATATATATATATATATATATATATATATATATATATATATATATATATATATATATATGTATAAAAGCGCCACACAATCAGCAATTAAGACAACACAAGGCCCCTTCTGTTGTCTTACTTCTAGGTCCTTGTTCGGCACTTTTATGTTTTTAAACTATGAACCAATTAGCCCAATTAACCACCTTGCTGCTATGTGAATGATGCCGAAGGAAAACTATAATCACTGACAGCTTAAGAAACGCAGGGCGCGTTGAGTGTATTATCGTCCCAGAAACTATCGAATTGTGGAATTAGCCGATATGGACGGCGAAGCACTAATTATGAAGCAAAAGGGGGGGAACATAGAAAGCCACGCCCTTTCATTCCCCCAGTTGGCACAAACTATAGAAAATATGAGAACAAAAAAAAATTTTGTTTTCAGTAACCGCATGATTTTTTCAAAAATTACCTTGTAATTTAAAGCCGAAGGACAAGAATGGCCTGCGCGAAATAGTAATAATTTCAAATACCCTCTGTTTGCAACCACGAAAAGAAGGGATCGTGCATTTGTGGAGGTCATTATACAACCATGAACGTTTACCAATTTTCTCTACAGCAAAACAAACAAACCTGGCAAAGGATCACTCCACACCCAAAGTTATTTTCTTATTTTTTTTTTATATAGGTTCCTAGGATGCTATTGCTGATGCATTATTACTGCAAACACCGCGGTCAATCCTTCCGGACGGTTTCGTCGCAGCTCCACTACCAAGTTCCATTGCGCAAGTGCGCGCACGGGCCCAGATCAAAGCTCAGAATAAGTGTGTTTAGCATAATCCCGTCGAAGCCGTTCATAAAATCGAATGAACAGCGTGAATTAGACATGGAGCAGCCAGAAACTTTTATGATGAGCGCAGCAGTTTGATAAACGGGTTTTTCGACGGAGAGGCATTAGATTCGCAAATATCGTTTGTGCCCCAACATTCCAAGCCGCCTCTGCTGGCTCATTAGATAATTAAGGAATAAAGTAAAAACAAAACAGGCGTTTGATACATTTAATGCGAGGGTTAAGCCACGCATAACTTAGGAGTGCGCAACCCAGTTTAATATTATGTATTGCCGTTGTCAATATACCATGGCGTAATCAAGTTCTACAGTGTTTAGTAACTTAGTGTGTCGGAGTGTACGGCTTACACAGTCGTTTGTGCGAAGAATGGCTGTTTGCTAATCATCAACAAAAGTGTTCGTTTTTCATTGCCTTAATTACGCCCAGCAGCCAACCAACAATCCGACATTAGTATGAATAATGTATGCCTGGTTATTATAAAAGAAAATATATATATTTTATCTCGAATTATAAACTGCGATAATATGTTTTACTGAGTTTTGTGAGTTCGTTGTTAACGGCTGAACCAGGCACGCACAAGAAAATAAACAAAAAACGAATGCATGATCTTGGCGCATTTTTTAAACGTGATTGGTATGGCCCAAGGTAGCAAATACACGAGCACGACGAGCGCCGTGACTATGCACTTTTGGCGCTGCTCAATTGGCTCCATCAAGCTGTTACGTTGGACGCGGGCAGATATAACGTGAAACGGATCCCAAAATGTAAAATGACGAAAACCAAGGGGTTTCCTCGGCGATTCACAATAACCTTTCTGCCACCAACATGTGGACGAGCTGCACAACACCCGAGCTCTCTGTCCCTGGGTATGACAAGAAGGAGCGGTATGGTCCTTAGCTGCGCGCTGCTCTCCTTCGCCGTCAGCGACGAGCATAAGCGCGGAGGCGAACAGTAAAACGCATACGAGCTCGCGAATTTCGGAAATAAAATACGAGCTATATGAGCCAGTAGTCTCAAGACGTTGAAGGAAGTCATTTGAATCCGCCTTTTTGGGGTAGGGATGGACGTTATGGTTCGAGGGAGAGAGTGTGAGAGAGAACGAGACAGAGAGAACAACAATTGAAGAACGAATACACTTCACTTATCGATATTGCACTCGCGTCTTCAGCATTTAGCGAGCTTATTTAACTATAATTATCATCACTGACAGATTTAGAACGACCGTGAAGCATTTGAGTTGTCCCGTTTCCTGCAGGAGCTTGGTATACTTTCGTCGACGCTAAAACCTCTCGTCTGCTTCGAGCGAATATACTTACCGCCAGCGCATGGCGGAAGGCACCAGCCGCGTTCTGGAGGCTGGGCATTCGAAAGAGAGACACTGCGTTTCTTGCCCTGCCACGAACTACACGCGTTTGATTATTCTTAATGAAAAGCGATTAAAGGGTGGAATCATGGAACACTTCTCTCTAACTTAGCGAAAGAGATAAGAAGAAATTGCGAAAACTCTGCTAATTCTATAATTGCAAAAAAAAAGAAAGATAAAAAGCGAGGTCGACTAAACGCACAAGAAAAAATACCCCAGCCCGCCTTTCTTCTCTTTTCATTTTCTATGTATATCTTGGTTTACGTTAGCCACAAATTCACTGACGAGCGCAAGTGCCTTCAGACTCTTGGCCAAACGCCTTCTGGGCCGAATGACTAAGGAGTCAACAAACCAGGCAGTTGCTGGGACGTTATGGTCCACTTGGGAGCCACGGCCGATGACTCGGGTTGGGGTGCCAGAAACAGTTCTAAGCTTACCAAAGAGCTTATACATTTATAAGCACTTTATCGCTAGTTTAGACTTCCACATCATCTTCCTGCATCATCTTTCCCCCTCTACTTCTTCTCCTCCGAGTTCGTTGGAGCCTACGCAATCAGAAATGCGCTATTACTGCGATCACCTCGGTAAACAACCCTGAGACTACTCTCGAAGTCCTCGGCAACAAAAAATACAAACCCACCTAAAGCTTTTACATTTCTTCTTTTTTTTTTTTGTAGGTAGTATGTTTTTTCGTTGTTTTCTTTTTAAGTGTATGAGATCACTCTTTTTCTACCACTTAGTCGAAGCCGTCTGCAAGAAGGTGTAGTTTTAGTCTTCATGCCCTTCTTCCTTGGAAAACATTGATCAAAGGTTCTGCGACGTCGGGACATGTAATGCAGAAAAATTGTTCTCTCCTATGGAATTGCATTAGTACAGTCGAAGGAAAATTGGCTTGAGTGCTGCTTCAATTATCAACCGTCGCAATCCCTTCCTCAACTAACGAGGTTTTTTTTTTTTTCCCTTGCCATCGAAGGTATTTTTTGAACGAACTTTCTTCTACCCTTCAGCGCACGCGCGCAATGCAAGTATAGGTTCCTTTTTTTAAATAATAGGTATATTGGCACAAGGAGGCTGGCACTTTGATATTAAATGGAACAAATAAAGATCATTTGAGTCTTTGCCCTTTCATACGTCGATTCGAGTATGTATTTATATAACGAAACGTTGTTTTGAAATAAAAGCACATTCTCTTTTTATGAAACGACTTAGGCTCGGTGTGACGGTCATTAACGCTAATTAAGCTTTTGTCTCTCAACCACGGCGGCACCGCGGCGACAGAATCGTTCTGGTTCAGTGCTAAGCGAATAACGTTGTGTGAGCCTCAAATTCGATTGCTCTTTTGGAAGCTCGTTTGAAACTGTCATGAATCTTACGAGTCATAAATATTTTTGTCGTATTTTGCTTATTTCTGCACCGGACGGCGCGTGTTTAATAAAACACTGATATTAGGAACATTCTAGTGGTATTTCATATGCGAATAGATTCCTTGTTCACTTCTAATTTGTCACTTTTCACTCCCCACTCCTATACTCTGGCAAAGGTTCGGTTAGCGGAGGAGCACCTCTGGGGTCTTAATTTGACTCAAAATAACGTCTCTTTTTTTTTTTTGCTCTCTTTCTCTTCTTAGTTAAGCGCTATCAGTCCTCACCGCTTGTTATTATTATCTTTTGTTTTTTGCTCTAACGAAAAACCTGCTACGCGCTCTCTCAGGTGTAAACAAAAAATTCATTTAATTTTTTAACTATTTATTCTTCCTTCACGCACCTTCTGAACTTTCAAAACTACTTGACATCAGTCGTGGAATACTGAGAGAACGAAATCCTGGATAATGTAATTAAGACTTAAATCGTTTCTATTGTAGCAGCACACCATGTACCGTATTTTTGTTTTTAAATCAGAAACTTATTTTAACACTTATCTTAGGCGTTGTTTATAGCCCATTTTTTGCTGATATAGTTGGGTTCAAACATAGCGGACAAGTACTTGATTATAAGCTATGGTTTAGATGTGTATAAGTATGTACAAGAGGAGTAACACAATGACTTACATTTTTTTTATCAGATACTGGTCATTTAGAGGTCTGTGCATGTGTCCACCTTATCGGCAGGCTCCCACTGAAGCCGAATTCTTCTGTACCGCCTGTGTGGAAGCCCCTCCATGTCGAGCTGGGACCAGTTTTTGGGAATGCCCCACACCCACTCCTGGACAAGTACGTCCAGTTTGTTAACACCCGCAAAATGGCGTCCACGCAGTTTTTTTTTTTATTTATTCCACCGAACAGGCGGAAACTACTGAGGGCCCCGTCATGCCATATCGATGCATGACCAAAAGTCTGACTTGTCGAACTACGTGTCCGAAAGACGGCCGAACCCTACCAGGCGCCGGTCAATTAATTAGTGGGTAGTGTCATAGCCTCCTCTTTACTGACAAAGCCTGGCATATCGTCACGTCACGCGGCCGCCGGAAGTGAAAAGGTATAGCGGCAGACAAGAGTCATGTAACGGGCGCCCCGCTGCGGCGAGACGCCGCAATACACTTGTACCGAGCGATGGAATCTCCGCTTGTGCTTCTCGCGTTCCTCGGGCTACCGCTTCCTTTCTAATCGGGTTGAAAACCCATGTCTCGGGTCCTCGCCGCTGCAAAAGCTGTGCGCCGAATTCCAGACTCCCCGAGAAATGCTCTGTGCTACCAGATCCTCGCGCTCCAAATCTGCGACCAGGCACTCTATGGCTTCGTCATCGAACTGCCGGGCTTTGTGAGTATAGAGGAGGTTATGGTAGTGTGCAGGGGGCCATGATTAACTTTCGCCTTATCGCGAGGCCGTCGAAAGTCGTACGGTCAGTCGGACGTTTGAACACGATGGATATGGCCTGATCGGGATCAATCTGACTATAACCAGTTTGGTGGCCTCAAAATACCCCGCGAGGACGCCGTTTGGCGGTCATGAGAAGCTTTGCAGGCGTGGGAGTGAGGCACTTTAAAATGTGGTTCTAGCTCGGCATGGGGAGGCTGCCGCACAAGTGGTGCAAGGGAATTCAGAAGCAGGGGCGCCTGCCGAAAAGGTAGCCATATCTATGTGGCCGGTATCTTCAGAAAAAAAGAATAAATTGTAGATCTATATGACACGCCCATATAATGTGAATGAAACTACCGTTGTGATTTCGTTGTATCCTTTAAAAAAGAAAATACAAATCATGACTTATGGTAACTTTTTCTTGTCAACATAGCGCGGTATGTCTCACTTGTAAGCTTGACATACCACAAGAACTATACTAATAGCGAATATATTCCCTAACGTGGACAAACAGGCATTTTATGTTCAAGGTGGCTTCCTTAGCTAAACAACATTCTCTTCATGGTCAATGTACTCAAAAATTTTCGTTTGAATAATTTATATGTCAGTCGCGTCAATATATTTTTTTTGTATAACATGGGGGTACTTAACACATGTACTCAACACTAAGTCCATTTCCCAGATGTTTTTTTTTCTCACTGCTGATGTGTTTTTCCAAAAAGAACAAAAACACGAAAACAATTGATATGGCTTTAGGTTCATTCTTATCATCGGTTCATTGAATAAGTTTTCTTAAAAGAGCCCACATTTTTACAGCTATTGAGGGATAGTTTCCCCAGTTTCATATCCGGTACCAAAAAAATGTCGACACAAAACTACACAAAAATCTCGACAGCTTCCACCATCCATGAGCGACGGCGGCAACAAGACAACCAGTCTGGTTGCCGCCGGCGCTTATAGGTGGCGGCAACCTTTCCAGCTATCATAGAAGAATTGATAGTTGGCCGAGTTGGGTGGGAATTCATCGTGGTAAACAGCGCGCAAAAAAGACGAGGACGAACAAGAAACACACGGGACGAACGTACAGCTTGGCTGGTATTCGTTCTTCACCAGTGTGGAAGGGCTGAAACATTTTGTTTAGTGATAATTATTTATTCAAAAAATATATTAAGACTTATAGTAATTGCTTAAGCTAAGCCAAATATTAGTTATGTGTTTAGGTCTCAACTCTCTATTGTGATATTTTAAGAACATGCGGCACATTAACTTTTGCACATAGGTCCTCAGTCGTCGAAGCTGAACGAAAATGTTAAGTATCATTTGTCTTGAAAAAGATATCGGTGGTGGCTGACGATCATGGGAACCCATTATAGAAGTCAACGGTATTTTTATTTCTTGTTTTTCTTCTGACAAAATGTTGTTACCCTACACCAAACCGAAGAAAGCATGATACCGATTTTTTTTTAAATTTGAATGGGTAAAATAATATATAGAGATAATAAACCTTAATTGCTGTTGATTTTCGCATTCCGAACGCAAATTTTTGGTATCACTAACACTGTAGCATACTCTGTGAAAAATATTTTTCTTTGAATGGCACACTATTTATTTCATGGACAAAATGTTAATAGATGTCTGCATGCCTTCAACCTGTGAAATATCTATAGTATTGCACTTTTCGAAACGATGTACTGTACAGTGGCACTTCGACGACGCACCCATAGTTTACTGTTTCGAGCGGCCTTACTCGGCCTTAGAGCTGTAACTTACTTGTTCTCACAGTCGTCGAATACCGAGTTCATCACTCATTTCTAGATCAGAATGTTCGTCATGAAGCGCGAAAGAATGAACGACATATATTCGCCATTCTGTAACAGCGATGAAGCATACCGAAACAGATCTTGCCAACAAAAGCACAAGTAACATGCCATTAAAAAGTGGCACCAGAAGGTAAAACATTGTTTTCTTCGCTTGCTCATACATGCCGCTACACGTTAAAAGATAACAGCCCAGTTGTGATGGGAAGGGAGCGAACTGAAACTGAAAACACCTGGGAACGCGCCCTAGTATACTGGAGTGAGGCACAGAAAGAGTTAATACTGCGTGTGTGTTTTTCTATGCTTATTTTTTTTTTACTGCCAAGTAGCTTTTCATGAATAACTGAATTTCTAGAGCACTTTCACTGCTCTACCACTTACTGCATGGGAACGAGTTATAAGACGTAAATGTTATTCGGCTTTTTAATGGGGGATCTATTTCATATTTTAATATATTTTAGTGGTAGAAATTGTGCAGAAAATTTGCATTCAAAGGTTGTGCGAAGTTCATCATTTTATTATCCAAATTTAGCACCTACCCGAAGGAGACGTGGCTACGGAATCTGGCTGAATGCTCTTCCGAGGAAAAGGGCTAGCATAAATACTTAAAAGAAAACCATAAAAGCACTGCCGCTATTATCATCACATAAATGAAATTTTCACCGATAGAACCTAAAAAATATATTGAAGGTCGGGGTTCTCCAATCCGGTGGCCATTATGAACGACTCTTGATACTTGAAGTGGCGGACGTCCCGGTTCCAGCCACTGACGTCTTGTCGGTAACTGGCGACGACAGTGATGTAAAATCACTTCACTCGAAACAAACTGAGCAATCGGAAAGTTATTGCTGTCGTAAAGGTTCCAAGATAAGCTCAAACTTCGTATTAAGGCGTTGTCGAAGTCTATGGCTTGGAAATCGGAAACGTCAAAAACTGGAGGGGCACCGAAAACAAAAGCAAAACGTTGCGAGGTCGGTGACGACACTTTCGAGAAAACGAACCGTGGTTTGTAGAAAATATCTATGAAAACATATAAAATAAAAAGCAGACGTTTTCTTTTACACGTCTGCTTCTAATAAGAAAGTCATCCAATCGTATTACAATCGAGGGAAGTACTGTGGGTTTTTAAAAAAAAAATATTTCCTACAGCCACGATTAGAATTTGAGAAAGAAAATTTAGATAAAAGTCACGCTAATAGTAAGCCTCTTTTTGTCTCGAAGTAACGACTGTAAAATCGTTCGACATTCCGCTCTTTCCAGACTCTGGCGATGATCAAAATGGAATGGGAGCGTGCTCGGTGGTCCAGAAATAAAAAGAGTAATGTTGGAAACTAGAAAGTATACATCAAAAACAATCTGAACAAACATAAGAACTCTACAACGATTCTTTCTTGGAGAAAAGAGGAGCTTACTTGATGAAACGACTCAAGCGTGATAATATTTGATCGAGGGTGTAAAAAAAAAAAGCTCAGGATATAAGTCGCGCGCGATTTGTAATACTTTATTTTTTACTTCAGGGACAGTCAATGAACGTGTCTAGGTTCAAACATGTTTTTACAACGCAAAAATATGATTCCTGTTACACAAATCCTGTGGCTACCTTCTTATTTTTTATTTTACTCGCCGGACTCAAACCACTAGAAGAGATAATTAACATCGTTCTAAACAAATATAGCCAAAAATCCTAAATAAAAACTGCACACGCACTATCAGAAATTGGAACTGCAGCGCGACCTTGTTAGCTGAGTGAACTTCAATGGTGGCAACGCTGTTGATTGTACCTGTTCTTTCAGTGTATCACTTGAGGCGCGGCTGCTTGTTAGCATGTACTATATTGAGTTTATCTAGCAATGGCCATAGTATACTGAAGAATGAGAGACATTATCTATCGACGTGGCTACGGTTGGGTGTAATATAGCTTATAAATATAAACAATAGTACACCCTACCATAGCCGTCGCTGGATAATCTCTCTCAACATACATGAAATCTAAATAGAATGGGAGAGTATATCCAATTCTATGGGATACACTCCCCCGTTGATTTATATATAATAGGAGAGTGTATCTCATTATATATAGAGTTTATAAATAGGGTGTCTAAAATGCCGAGGCTAGATCTAAAATGGCCTGTAAATATCGGCGCATGCACATAGAAATCTAAACTTTTCGTCAAAGATGTATTTCACAAGTTGGGTTTACCTCGCAAGGTACAAGGCGTAGCTCCCTTTCTGTAAAAATAGGGCCAACAAACTTGCCAGGGTCATCGGTGGACGGCGACGCAGACGACCGAATCCAGTGACGTTTTGCGGACGTACTGATAAATAGAAGCTACCTCCTCGTTCAGGCTTGCTTTTAAGAAAACATCGAGGCTGCCTGCGATGAACTTGGTCTGTTAAGATGAACATAATCTTTTTGAAATGCACCTTTTGTTTGAAAATAATTGCGGAAAATGATATAAAACTTGAAGTAACAAAAAGGCGGCTATCTTGCTGTCGACAGATCTCGTCTGTGTGTCGCCTGCTTTCTTTCGCCGATCGGCTACACTTTCTGACTCTGCTACCGACGCCATCTATCAATACGCGCGCCAAACGCGCCACGGTTCTTGACTCGGTCGTTTGCACCGCCGTCCGCCGTTGACCCTGGCAAGTTTTTTTAGCCTAATATTTACAGAAACAAAGCTGCACCTTGTACTTTTACGAGGTAAAACCCACCCGTGAAATCCACGTTTGACAAAAAGATTAGAGTGCTACGTGCAAGCGTCGGTTCTCACGGTCCATTTTACTCCGAGCTTCGGCATTTCAGATACCCTATTTATTATATTTCTTTTGTTACTTTTCTGCCCGCCAAGGGGACAAATGTAGGGGCCGGGGCCCTGCCGAGCTGCGTTATTGCAGCTTTCTCTCCTGTCCCCTTACCCACAGTTTGTACTATGTCTGCGAAATAAATTGAATTGAAAAATGAAATACAAAATACGATGTATAGTAAAAGAGGTGAGTTTAAACAGCGATGACTATGGGTGCCATGGTAGAATGAGAACTTGCATTTAGCAATTGCTACAGGGTGACATTGCAGTTGTGCAAAGCACCAAAGCCTACCTCATGTCACCACTAACTCGTATCACCCCTGAAAGTGAGGTCATTTTGATATTAAAACGACTTCATGAGCAAAGAGAAGTGAAATCTTATTCAAAACAATGTGACGTAGTAATCAAGGAGAAATTACTTTATAGTGAAAGATAAGGAACTGCATAATAAAGAAGTGACGGCGCTGAGGGAAGTGAAGACATGTTAAAACAAAAAAGCGTTGTAATGGCGACAAGAAGTGATCACTGCGACAGCAGTAGAGACGCTAAACGTTGATTTAGGAATTTGCCGGCCTGCGGTCATTAGTCACGGGAGCTCCAAAACATTAGGGAACAGCCGGCTGAAACGTCAAATTCGGTGACCAAACTTCGCGTTCAACGTTTTGTGCATGTCTGTGCGGACAGCTGCACAGCGCGGCTGCGTGGAAGGTTCTGCTAAAATATGACAACGTTGGCATTCATATCGGAACACGCCGATTATCATGGCCGCGTCCGGTTCAAGAAGTCTGACGCACCGAGCTGGTGGCCAATGAGCGCACAGAGTTTTGACCGAACGGAAGTGTCTTTGGGGATGGGCTGCCCGCAAACTCTCGATCTATACGGACGCACCCTTTGAGCATAGCTCACGCATTTCTGTTTGAGTGTGATCGGCTGCGTCTTATGTAACTGCGTCGCAACCCTTTCTAGACATTCACGACGACAGTATACACCGGAGGAATCTAACGAGTGTCCCTGGATTATTTTTTATCTGCGTATGTATTACGTGATATTCACCGTGTGCTTAAAAGAATTCTGATAATACTAGGAGGGACGGCTTCTCTCAGACAGAGCCTATAAGTTTCATCTCGTACCGGAGATGAAAAAAAAAAATCGTATTCCAGCGATTGCGAACGAGGCGCCGCCGTTTCATCCGAAAAACAATCTGAAGAAATGCTCATGCTCTAAAACTTTTAATGTTAGCGAGCCCTTCATTTTCGCGAATTTCGCGAATTGAAAAATTCGCGAAATTGAAGGGCACGCAAAAATTTCTCTCCTAAAGAGTTTCAATGCAGGGGTTTCTAATTCGCGAAATTTATTGGCCGCGATTATGTTTTCTGTGACCTATTCGCGAAAAATAGGGGCCGCGAAGATAAAGGATTTTGCAGACTCTTCAAAGGGGCTTCTAAAAGTCCGTTATGATCAAAATAAGAACAAAGTAGGCAAAGTTAAAAAAAAATAAAGAAAACATTTTGAATCCCTTAACACTCGTGGGTGTTAAAAGGGTGTCACCTGGACTTTGACCACCAATACCCCCAAGAAGTCAAGTCTTTACCTCCAAAAGTCATCACTAGGGGAGCTATTCTTTCGCACCGGAGCATCATTCCCTGCGGAGCGCAAGATCTTCTGCTTCTTGGGAAGGTGTTGCGGTGACATCAGAATGCCGAGCTCTGATTGGGTCTCATTGGAAGGATAGTGGGTAGACCTCAATGCTTGCTGCCTCGGGGGTCTACCCACTATCCTTTCAATCAGAGCCAATCAGGGCGCGGCGTTCTGACGTCACCGCAACCCCTTCCTAAGAAGCAGAACTTGCGCTCCGCATCGCCACGAACGGTTCGGAAAGGCAGGGCGTGGCCTATTCTGACCACGCCCCCTGCTTGGTGATTCGTTCGTCGACGTTGTTCTGAGGCCGAGGCAGAAATCTTATAGAGCTGCGGAGCGAGAGGATGTTCGGGTTTTGCCGAACTGAGGGAGAGGAGGGGACGAGAGCACGCGGGAACGTGGGAAACTGTTGTGACATCCTTTTGATCCAGACCTTGACTGCATGCCATGATCATTGTGGGAGATACTTTCATGCTATCACGTCAGTTACCTGTTTGTTTGTACGCGAAAAGACCTGAACTCATGTGGTCGCTTGATCAGTTGCCTTCTTTTCGTATTTCTTTTTATGTGTATCATACGTGTGGAAGATATACGAGATTGTCTTGAACCACCTCAAAATTGCTAATTCCCAAATAAATTTACTTAATTTTTCTATTTGTATTCTTACTAGTTTTTTGTATGATGGGTCCTATGTGGGTGTGTATTTTGCGTGTTTTTGTTTTCAGAAGAAGGCTAGATTATGATTAAGATATGTTAGGTTATTTGCAGTTTAAATTAGCATAGCAAATGTTCTTGTCGTAAGACCTTATAAAGTTACGTATAATTATTTATCATAAAATGTTGGTCAGCTATTTTTGACACAAAGGCGGTTTTCTTTAGGAAAAATAAGTATGTAATATAAAATTATACTAGGCATAAAAAAAGAAGCGCATCAGACAGGAATAGAAAGGGAGAAAATCTATTGAAGGGGGATGTACAAGATATCAAGTGCCCTAGCTACACTCTAAAAAAATGTTTGTGGGTCTACGTTCACGCACAACACTCGAAGAGCCAATCACCGCAACTTCCGGAGGCAGCTCAGCGAATGACGATGCCGAAACATCTGTTTAGACCAAAAAACACAGTTTGAGTTGTGACATTAAGCAATGCAAAACGTCACGCTTGCATTGCTTAATGACACAACTCAGACTGCGTTTTTTGGTCTAAACATATGCTTCGGCATTGTCATTCGCTGAGCTATTTCCGTTAGTTGCGATGATTGGCTTTCCGAGTGTTGTGCGGGAAAGCAGACTCACGGACTTTTTTCAGAGTGTATACTGCTGCTGGTAGGCGGTCGAAGTATCAAGGCGATCGTTATCGTCTCGTTACTTTTCTCATCTTCCCAGTAATGATGGATATTTGCCCTCCATCTACAGTCGGTGAGATGCCCCGGCTCCATTGCAATCTTTCTGCTTTTGATGGCCTTTCGTCGCACGCGCAGTCAGAGGTCGAGGTTGAAGGCATCCAGCGCGTGCTGGAGGCGCAGCATATACTGGGCTCTTAACCTGTCGCCGAATACAGTGTACTGTACAATATCGTACCGCAACCGAAAGTATGTGTGTTTAGTGTGCTATCTCTACCCCATCTCGGCTCTTATAAACGGAGTCTTTGGAAACAACTGACTGATTGCTGCCCTCGAGGCTTGCGATGAATGTCGTCAATCGCACGGCCCCCGGCACTTTCGTCTTGTCCTAAGATGCACTAGCTCAACCTCTTGCAGCGCACGCGCCTGACAAAGTCGCACCGGGATTATTCTGATGCAACACACCTGGTCATTTCCACAGTATTTTAGATCCCCCTACAAGCTGGCAGATTATAGCCAGCCGGCAACGGCCAGGCGGCGCCAGCAGGGTAAGAGCGCACGGTGATACCCTGTCTCGTTGTAACTTGGCAAAGGGTGAACGATAAGACCCACATTGCGTGCCGAAGGCTTCGAAATGCGCGACGTATACGAGCGGAACGCACACATATTGGTGCATGACGCAGCGAAAAGCCTGATACTTCTTCGGAGTTTAGGCGCGCTCCGGGAATAGGCAGTCACGTTCCGATTGGCCCGCCAGGGCCGTAGCTTGCCCTGTACTGGCACGTTATGCGATCACGGCTCCCTGGGATACCCAGTATTTCTCGCTTAATACACTAGGTTAAGCGGCGCCACCAGAGTAAAAACTCACGTTTGTAGAATGCAGCCGCCACTCCCAGGGGTACCCAATATTTCTTGCTTCAGTCGCTAGATGGCGCCAAACCAAACAGCACTGCAGGTCGCCTATACGCGGTCTGTCAGGACAGAAGCCGGCGAAGCCTGGGGAGTCGCAACACCCCGTCCGTCCGTGCCATTGGTGTTCGAGGCAATCAGTTACCCTCGACTGCGTCGGCCACTCCACATCTCAATCGTGAGCTGCCTTGAAAGACCATCTGCTATATTACCCAAGCATCAAGGAGAATGCAGGGATTGGAATTCTACGCGCCACACGAGCACGCTTTCCCCGTATGAAAGATTGGAAGTAAATAACAAAAATAAAGCGTTGACGAACGCGCGTGCAAGATGCCATTTGTTTTAGGTATTTGCTTTAGAAAAGTTTCTACTGCTGAGATTAGCACATGCGGCGCGTGGAACACCAATCCCCGCATTCTCCTTGATGCTCGGGTAATATAGCGATAGTCTATTCCCTGATTCTTCCAAGCTCGTGATCATCTGTGACAGCAGACTGTGCGTAACAAATATGGCGTCAATGAAACAAAGAAAATATAAATGACACGAAGGATGCATCCGTGAGCCAGAAGCCTCCTGGTAAACCTCGGACAACTTCAACCAGACTGCGTGGCCCCTTTTCTTTTTGCTATTGGTGGATTCTCTGGTTGCAAGTCACCCCTGATCGGTTAAAACATCACGCATGCGTTCTCCAAGCAACACAGCCATCTTAAAACGTCGCATTCTTGTTAGGTAACCGGATAGCCACACTTCTATAGTCAACGGGACCAATCAAGCAGTACCGAAACCGTCATGTCACGGCGTTTTCCGTCATTCTGCGCATTGGTTAGTGTCAAACGACCCAATCAAGAGCAGTGAACGCACCATGACGTTGCACTATTAGTTTCTGTGCCGTATTTGTTCACCGTTTAGCCTTTTACTGTGCTCAGAGTAATTGTGAAACGAAGTATAGACGTCTGCCAGCTCGGCTTCTGCGCTCCACAGTCTTGCTGTTCGCGGGTTGGCGCGTGTATAGTCACTGAGAGTTTAAGAAACGCACGGCGTGGCTTCCTACGTATGCTCACTCTTCTTGCCTCGTTATTCGTTCTTCGGCGTCTGATGCCGCAATCTGGCTGGCGGCGGAGCGATACTAAGATGCTTGGGATCTTGCGTTTTTCCGAGTGCCGTTACGAAGGGTGACGCAGCACTCGTGTCCAATCGCTCGGTGACATAGCCTCCCCAGAGTTACCATTCTCCCCAAAGAGCCGACCGAGGCGCCTCCTGCTCATTACCGTGGGGGGGTGAACAGGAGGTCAGGAGCTTGACGGGTGCGGGAGGAGTGAAGTGCTTGACGGTGATTGGTTAACGGGGAGGTCATGCCAATAGGTGTGGAGCGAGGTGGAGAGGTAGGCGAGGAGGCAAGGTGGTAGATGTGCAGTACGTTAGAAGGGTCTGGAAGGTGACCAGGTTTATCATCTCAAGTGTACACATGACACGCGTTACATTATCTGATGAAGTTGCCGTGAACGTAGGCGTCTTGAGGAACTGGCTAGACGTGGTTCTAAACCACTATATAAACATTTCTGATGCTAGAACGCTTCACGTATGCAACACAATTGCCTAGCCATTTTTAAAGTGCATTGGCCTTATGAAAGGCCTTCGTTCATTTTATTTTTTCTTCTCGATTCCGCTCTAGGTGTAGTCGTCCCAGCGGTTCGTGATCTTTCCCTTGACAGATGGGTGCTTTCGCTGCGGAAGTCGGGTGGAGGTTGAAAGGGTGATATACACACGTAATTATGTTCAGAATAAACCGATCTCACCAGCCAGCTTGACTATATGCGACTGCTGGCGCAATGCATCTAGGTAACTTTACCCTTTTTGCCCGTGCGACGACATCGCTGGATCTCTGCACCTGTAGAGCACGAGATGTCTGCCTACTCTGGACTAAAGTTACGGCGGCGTCACGCATCCGCAACACGCACAATGAGATTGGTCTATAAAAGTGGTGGCTGTGTGCGGATCAAGCGGGCACAAAGCGCGTAGAGCTGCGTTACCACGGGAAGGAATTGCAGGTCATATCGCCTCACGGGACTGTCTCTTCAGAGCAGAGTGAAAACAAAACACGATATATTAACGCGATCCCGTTAAGGTGAAACTGAAGCGGTTCTGTTTTTGAGAAAAAAACACTTAAATCGTCTTCATTTGGCCTCTAAAATAGTGAATATCAAGATTTTTTTTTTAAATTTGGTGCATGGAGGCTGCAGAAATGTATTTTCAAAGTACTACTTAAGCCCCTCCTTCCCTGGGCGTGACTTCATATTAGGAACTTTTCGAATCTCCGCGTTCGCGCATCTTCAGCGTCTGTCAAAGCTATGCACGCGCACTCTTACTATTTTCAAAAAAGATAAAAGAGCGACGTCACGACTGGTCGGATGTTTTTCGTGTTTTCTCGCATTCAGTTACCTCTTCCGAAAAAAAAAAAAAACGAACGCGATATTCAGATTGACAGCATAAAATAGGCCAAAATTAGCCTCTAGATCAGGGGTGGCCAAGCTGCGGCTCGCGAGCCGCATGTGGAACTTCGCGTGTTAAGGTGCGGCTCGCGGCTCCCTCCCATTTCGCCCCCCCCCCCCCCCCCCTCCAACAAAAAAAGGAAAAACGAAGAAAGAAGTAGAACGGGTTTTAAATCGAAAGACAGATTGCGGTTCGGTAGGGTATAATTACGTATAATGGACCTTTTCCACATACCGACGGCACCAGGCGGTTGCTCCACGAACTAAAAATCGACGAAGTGCCCGCTAGCAATCGATTATGGAGGCTATACTACCAGTTTCTTCGCTTTCGGAGCACCTGCGCGTGCCCAGCGCGACTTTAGAGAGGGGAATCCGTGGCGTCCACCCAAACGTCGTGTTTTCCTTTCCGTCGACGTTCTTTTTTTGTGTAACACAATTATATATATGCTGCAGTCACGTGTTCTACTCGCTGATATACAACCTCCTTCTGAATTTCCTCGATTTCTCGTTCCAATTTCCGCCGCTTGGCATCGGGCGCTCGCGCGTGCGCAGAACGCTTCTCGGAAAAGGTCCATTGGATTGATTTTGACTCGGATAGATTGTAAGTAGTTCGAGGTTTGTTTATTGCTGTAAACAAAAGTTTGCTCCCTCCCCCTCCGTGGTTTTTGGAAGGTTCATGGTTTTGTTTGCGGCTCTTAGGCCGGGTCAGCCTGGCCACCCCTGCTCTAAATCGTTTTTATTAATTTTATTTCAGTAATTGTTTTAGCTTTCTTTTACGGAGCTTGTGGCGCACCGGCCTCGTTGTCGTGCCAGAAGATCAGGCGTGACGCCCGTGCCCGAAAAGCTGCTGTAACGCGAAAATCCTGATTGGTCGATAGAGTCATGACGTCACAACCACATGACCTAGGCTCCTCTGTCTGGAGGAGCGTACACTTTCCATTCGTGGCGGAGGAGCGGAAAGCTTCCGACTGTTGCCGAGTCCAACCACTGGCGCTGCGATCTTGCTGTCATCGTTCGACGGTGGAGAATGCGTACGCTGCCGCGGTGCCGCCTTATGCACCCTGGAGAGAGAGAGAGAATTAACATCTTTATTGAGCAAAAAAAGCTTCGGGAGGCGTCCTTAGTCTAGGAGGCCTTGAGCTCGGGCCGCGTGTTGGGCCCTCGCGACCAGTCGTAGCTGATATCCATATAAATCGCCATATTTGCCACAATCTGGCAAATATAGCGGTATAATACAGGTCGTACCATGCCCATGTGCCAACTCAGCACACAACTCAACACACAACGCAACACACAACAAGCAAGCATTGGACCCAAAACGGTTTGCCCCGTTTTTATCCTCCACGTTTTGAACCTGCGGCGATCTGTTGGCGTAGGCGGGCTTTCAGAGGCGTGACGTTTTCTGAGTAAGCGACGAAAAGACTGCCTATTATCCCTCCACAGAGCCGATGAACGTTGATAAACGTTGAATATCTAGTTCACGCGGTTGCGTAGGCTGCGTGCAGAGCAACCTGGGAACAAGCTGACACTATACAGAGTTACGACAAAGTGAACGGGACAACTGTTCTATCTCGCAAACCACCGACAACATGTAATCACGGAAACCACAAAAGACGAGCGGAGATCGCGAAAGCACCTGCACCGGCCAGTTCAGTGTTTTTCCGCTAGGTGCCGCACGTTTTTCGGGAGTGGCGAATCAGGCCAAAACGACCGGCGCCCATGAAGTGGCGCAGCTTGAGAGCTGTTCAAATTTGCACACGCGCGCACTTCACTTCTTCAGAAATGCCCCTCGTCTCAGCACGCTCGGTCACGTTGCGCGCGAACAAGAAATGTGTGAAAGAAAGGAATAATTACGAAAACGTCGGAAGGCAACCATTGTTCGCGTTTTCATTGCCGCTAAATGTGGTGTACTAAAGTGTTGCTTTCTTCATTTTTTTTACTGTTTACTAGCGCGGGTGAGCAGTTACTGAAAAATGCGTATACACCGTTCATATGTTTCCCAAATCTGCTGCTATTTTTAGACGCCAGCACGTGCTTGTTCGTCGCTCTGAAAAGAGATCAAATCACCCGCCCGCACGAGCGCTGAGGATCGCAGCGGCCAGAAGCTTTTTGTTTACAAAATGCTGGTCTGCGGAGATCGCACTGCTCAGCATGCGATCTTCACTTTTCAGCACGCACATATTTGTCGGTTCTAAGAGCGAGCAAAGCACGTACCGTACATACAAGCGCTGAATATGGCCACACGGTCAAAATCCCTTTTCTACCTATGACCGTGGCTTGTGCTTGATGTGATGCTACTCATGGCAGGCTAGCATCTATAGAGACTGAACTTTAGGGACCGAAGTTTAACCAAAAGATTCGCGCTGCAAAATCTCCGCCGCGACTTCGTCGGAAAACATACTCCATGCGACGAAGAAGCGATGAACGCCGCTGAAGCCAATACGTGATGTCAAGGCGTCAGTTGCGTGAGCGACTCCATCGGCACGAAAATGACGCATTTGCAAAAACTGAAAATCCGTGTGCTCTACCGACGCTTATGGTATATTCGGCGGTCACTTTCGAGCACTCCAATCATGCGAGTCGTAGCTACCAGATCCCGGAGCGCCTCCGCATCGGAGCGAGAGAATCGGCGCGCCCAGCCGAACGCTCTTCAACTTTTCAGAGCGGCAAGCCGAGCGGATAGAGGGTGGCGTGAGCCACTAGAGGACGGCGCGAGCCGCCCTCTAGCGGAACTTTTGCTCTTTAGATTCCAAGGGTTCAGCAGTATTCAGTGATCCATCCATCCGTAAATCCTTGAAAAATGGCAACCGTCAACGCGGACGCTGATAAGGTCATCGCAAGCCAGCCGTGCCGAGCGGAAGTTCCTGCGAAACTATCAAAAAAGACAACATTACAGCTTGAAAACTCTCGTACTTTTGTTCTTACCGTTTTGTCCGAGTAGGTTCGCACTATAAAAACATAGGCCTTGACCTTGGGCACCGTACAAGGCAACGTTGGTACAAGGCAACGTTAGGTACAAGGTGCATCAAACAACTCGGCAAACTTCGCTTCGCAAACACGGTCCTCGTCGTCGTAGTGCGAGCTGCTGGTGTTGTCGCTGTCTGCTAGCTTCGCCAGCAGCACTGGCGGTGCCACCACTAACATTAAACGTCTTCGTTTCAACGACGTTTCACTTGATTTTGGGGAGCACAACACAACGGTGACGGCGTCGAGACTGACGCTGTTTTTCGCAGCCCTCTTTTTGCGGAGTAGCTGCGTTCTCGACGTCCGCTTCCGACACAAAATCAAAATGGCGAAATAGCTGGAGTCACGTGACCGGTCGGCAGCCAGATCTCTCGCGCGTTCCCACTTCCAAGTCAGAGCGCCTCAAACCGCTCCGATTCGGAGGACGGCAAGAGTCGGAGCTTCGAGAGCGCTCCGAAAGAACCAGGCGAACATACTTGGAGCGCCTGGCATCGACCTACCGAATGCACACCGGCTTTTCAGAGCGCTCCAACAGGCCGAAACACGACGAGCCGAATATACCATTAATAAGCAAAAAGGTTGTCAAAAATACGTTTGAATGGTTCAAACAAAGTGGTATTTGGTTCGAACGTGTTCCAACTTCGAACCCAGCCAGAAATAAGATGAGTTCTCCGGCTAGCTCGTGCTCCGCGCAAGCCGTTGGCTTCTGCCGGTAGCGGCGGACGCCGGGTGAACAAAACCTAGAGCTCGCCTAGATCGGCAGTGAACAACCCGTGGCTCCAGCGCGCCCGAAGCGCCCATCCTTGAGGAAAAAGTTAAAAATAAATCGCGAAAAATAAAGCTTCGATTCAGAAATATTTCCGAACAAAGCTTACAGCAAGGTAACAAAACTTAAAATAATAAACTTTTAATCGCAAAACGTATTGGCGGTGAAACTAATATCAGCAAAAACAAAAAGACTGTCATAAGCAGCCAAGCAACTTTCTGCAGCCATCACAATTTCTATGATTTAGGCTTCAATGAAATATTCGCTTTGCGCCTATCCTTGAAAAGACCTTTAATATGCGCTCGAAATAAGCTATAGATTGCGGCATCTTTTTGAGGCATGGATAAGTTACGTTCTATAAATTCTCGGCGATTGTGCACTTCTTTTGTTTTTCTTTTTTTTTTTTTTTTTTTTTTGGGGGGGGGGGGGGGCGAAAAGGGGATACGACGGAATCATTCAGAGCGAAAAGATGCATTGAAAAGACAAAAAAGTAAATTGCTCCAAACGAGCTGGTACGCCCACAGAGGAATAAAACATGACGGGGACTTCTCCGATTCAAATTGAGGCAGCTTTTGCATAAGAAATATTTTTGCAAAGTGATCGTCCCTGCTTTAACTATGCACCCAACACTTTTGAAAGAAAGGTCTTTCAGTTAGGGGAACGAGCCGATTGCTTGCCACGTTAGCGAAATGATCCGCTGTTCCCGTTTTTTAACAGGAAGATCTTGGGCGTTTATTGATAGAGCACGGAAAACTACAGACCTGAGAATAGGAAAGGAACAGTGAATAATTTTTGGCATCAACTTTTACTCTTTTATATTTCAGTGAGCTGGCGAACAGAAATGTCATGTATTTACTTATTTTACTCACACAATTTTTTTTTTTAGTTTTTGAAGAGGAAAATTTAAAGAAATACGATCATAAACGAGAATGCCTTCCAATGACGGGGGAATGTTCAAGCGGGATGTGCTGAGCACTGGGATAAGAGATCAGAGTTCGTATGCACAGCTATTCGTGGCCGGAACTGAACTGACTATGAGACTAGGTGTTAAGAAGTTCAGCAAGTCATGCTGACATCCTGGAATTAGGACAGTGGCACTATTAGAATCGGGGCGAGTGTCGGAGTAGGAGCGCAAAAGATGGAAATCAAAATGTGTTTGTCACGCGAAGAAACTTTTATGGGCCAATTCGACGGGGCATCCGAATGAACAAGGTGATGACGTCGTCGTATTACAGTCTGAATGCAACCATGCAGTCACCATTTTCACATTCGAATTATGCTAACTATTTCTTGGCATCCATAGACTTTCAAAACGTTTAGAGAAAGAAGCATGGTAGGGGACGACACTACTTTAAACATGCTGTCACTAGTGTATTGCTTGTCGGTTACATCTAAATTTGGTGTGACGATTATTCGTGTGTTTATGCGAGCTCTTATACGCATCGTTTGTCTTGATACATAGAAACAATTGCTTATATTAATTCATACTAAACGATGAAACAACGTTGTTTAAAAAAAAGTTTAAAAAAAAGGGGGGTATTCCTGAAACGTAGTTTTTTTGTTTTTTTTAGATTCTTCGGTGTTGTGAAAATTCCTAATTTATATTTGAATCCTTTTCGATGTTGACGCCATTTGCGCTAGAGCACCCAGCTTTCATTTCTCAGCACCTTTCAAATCGCCCAATATATGTTTTTAACTTTTTTTTTTCTTCTGAAAAACGCCTTTAAACCCGCACATGTCCGATCGTTCGATATCCCTCCAATTGCAACCTCAGACATGTTTTTCGATCTAAACGTCCGTCCAGAAACCAGCAACACGATATAACCGTAACAAAACACGCGGCTCCTGTTTTGCCCTGCAGAAGGGGGAGAAAGAGGGATAGAAGGAACGAAAGGCTAGCATTTCGGAGGGACTTGAACGATAAAGTGCACCTGCTTCACAACTGCGATGTCGGCAAGAGCTCTGAATCCCCACAAACAGCACGCACGAATTGTCCGGTTCTTAATAAAAAAGAGAAAAAGAAAAATTGAATACAGAAAAACAAAATAGGTGAAAAAAAAAGGAAGTCGTGAGGTTTCAACTTTTGGTGTGTGTAGAGAGAACCCAAGGAGCGCTCCAAAGGTTGGCTTGGACGCACGAATGTCTTGTTTTTATTTTATGTTATTTTATTTTCATGCACGGTCACCTCCGACAAGCCAAAATAGGTGAAAAACAGAATACGAAGAAAAAAAAAGTGAAATGGCAGTAACTTGAGCAGCCGCTGGGGCGTCGGAAGCGATGTCGGGGGACTCAACGTGCTTCGCGCGAAGGCGTCGGGAAAATAAAGACGTGAACGCTTTGCTTTAATCCTTATAGTCACGCCGGTTACACCGACACCGGTTTTGTGTCGCATTGTTGGGTGTACCTCTGAACCGTGCCTCCTGGTCACCAATGGTATGACCGCGTACTCTATACGGGGCGAGAAAAAAACCGAGAAAGCAGAATTAAACGCAAGCACGCCTAAAGCCAAAAATAAAAAGAAGAATGCCGTAAGCGAAATGGCGAATATTCCCGGGGAGGCGAAAATGTTTACTCGCCAAGCTGGACGAGCTGAGCTCCCATGTCCGACTCAGCGGCATTCGGTGCGCGTAGACTGCCAAGCACATTTTCCGCCCGGAAATACGAGAAGGGAATCCGAAAGACGGATAGGCTTTAAAACGCCCGTGTTCGTGATAGAGCTCACAAAGACAAGAAGGAAGTCAGAAACCCGACGACTTTGAGAGTTGGGAGCATTAGTTAAATTTAAAAAAAGGCAACCCATACAAATAAAGTTATCAAAAAGGAGTGAAGGGGAGAGAGGGCAAGATACGTGTGTCAGACCCCATCGATATAGGTATGTACCCCCGCGAACAAACAGGGACTTTAAGCAAACCGTTACAGTGTTCCGCGTACCGCACTACCGGAAACTTTGAAGCATGCTTTTAAGCGCACGCCCCACGGTCACGGTATCACCCGGGCGCTTGCTTGCTTTCTTGAAAGTCTGCTTTGAAGACTCCGGTAGTGCGGGACGCGGAACACGGTGACGGTTTACTAGAAGTCCCTAATTTAAACTAAATCACCCAATCTCGATTTTTTTTCTATGTTTGTGGTCTCCGCAAACATTATCGTCTACCAATTTGTCAGAAAAGTGTCAATTATGTGAACTCAACTTCGCGCTCCATTCTTAGATCGCACAGCAGCTCTCCCAGAGACTGTCCGGTATGCGCAAAAAGAAGCAACGAAGGACTGGTTCATTTCATTCTGTCCACCATGGTACTTCCCGTACTTGTAGAAGTAGTACATGGAAGGTTGGTTCAACTCTCATAGTGTGGACGTCCAAACGCTTTGTGCATAGGTCAACGCAGCGGTGCACGAATACTACATAGGATGAGCTACCATTTGCGATTAGATGGGTTGGTGGTTACTTCAAAGGAGCGTGTTATTCGGCTGCGGACTGTCGGCGTCTATTGATTACCCCCTCGTCGTCGTCCCCATTCTATGTTCAAAGACAGTTTAAAAAACGCAAGACAGGCAGGGTGTTTTGTATCACTTCTTTTATGGAACGCAGAAAGACAACGAGTGCCGTGAGGACACACTTTTGGCGCTGCGTGAAAGGCTGCAATCGAATTTTAGCCTAGGCTATGGTCGGACTTAAAGTGAAACGGAGTTTTAGCCGTCGAGAGGGAGACACACAGAAAGCGTATCGACAGCGACCGCTGACGTAGCGAATACGATTTGTAGCATAAAAAAACAAAAACAATTCCGAGGGTGCATAAGCTCTTCTTATGAGCTGTGAATGCCAAAGCATGGAATGTCGTTCTTCCGCTCCCTTAGATCGTCTTCGGCGTACTGGCGTGGACGGCCGCGTTTCGCTACTGCCGAGGTAGCGGCCGACGGCCGAGCGCGCGCTCTCGTGAAGTGCATGGCCGCGCCGCGCTGAGCTTGGCCGCACAACCTCTCCGGAGTTTGCCCGTACGAACTCTCCTCCCTCCTACCAGCGGCCTGGCCGCTGCTTGCGCTGCGCCGCCATGGTGAGCGCTTCTCTGGGTCCGCTTTTTATAACTACGCCGCGCGAGAGCCAATGGAAGGCTCGTTCCTTGAAACTATGATGCGCGCCGGCGAATGGGAGCCTATCCATCAGATTTCTGCTACACACAACAGACTTCGTTCCATTGGGACAGAGGTAGGGGCCGTTTAGTGTTGATTTGTCGCGGCAAAAGCCGATGACGTCGGTTCGCTCTATGGGACAGTTAATGCTTTCGCATTAATTACGCTTAGCTAGATTATCCGCTTTCAGGGAGGGTTTTATGACACACTTTTTCTCGTCACCGTTTTAGTGTATATGGCACAAGTGAAACCTAAACGGCCTTTTTTTTCTTTTCATTTGACCACACAAAGAATTTTTTTTTGTCTTAATATCATTACGTCAAGAAGAGCTCGTCCTATACTTAAAGATATGGAAGAAAAACAAGATTATTAAGAGGGTATGGGTAAAATAATAATTGCTGAATATAAACAAAAAGGGAACGCGAACGCGAAATAATATTAAGACAAAATTTACAGTGATGCAGCTAAATGCGAAATAGCTAAGGGGCTCTAATAATAACGCGTCAAGTGTATTGTTCGTTGGTGGTAATGCCCGCCTCCTTAGTAATAAATACAGTTTCATAAGTCAGGAGGGCCAAACTTCCAGCAAAGAACTTAAAAGATCCAATCACTTCTGGATGGAGCTTGGCCAATGGTGAACCTGAAATATGTCTAGACCTATAAAAAACTGTGTGCTGTGACAATGAGTATTATTTTTCAACTTCCCACACAACTTCCCACAAATATTACACGTAAAGTGTAATACTAAAATAAAGAGAAAAGAGCGGTATACTTCGAGTGGTCGATACACAACGTAATGTCAGCCACATTCGAGGAATAATTAAAATGATCTCACTCTCTACTTTCCACGCCCAAGAAAAACGTACTAGAACGTGAACGATCACAAGGAGCAACAAAATTTCCGTCCTATCAAAGCAAACTAAAAAACAAATTTGACCTGTTTTTTTTTTTTTTTTTTTTTCTTGTGTTTGAGCCGTTTGCGAGCCACGCTGCTTTCCTAGAGTATTCGACATAAATAACATTCAAGAGCGCTGGTGGGTTGTAGAGCGAGAAAAAGGTCAAAATATTGAAACATATATCCCTATTGAAAATTCCATCAAGATACGTAATTCGCGACACTGACTGCCAGTCAGCAGCCTTAATGGAACGAGATGAACCATCAGACGTCATCTGATGGTCCATCAGATGACGTCTGACTGCCACTGCCAAGGGAATTTCATCAACAAGAACAACATTTATATAAGAGTAAAGCTATACGCACTCATAAATATCGCCAAATACCTCGATAAAACAAAATGTTCGAGAAAAAAAAAAAGAAAAAAAAAGCAGGAGCACCGCGGATCGAACCCGCGACCACTTGCGTAAAAATCGCACACTGTAACCCCTATCCTATGCCATCGCTTTAGACACGCGATTTGACCATTCGTTTTATACGAGATGCTTCGGCTGCAAATGCAGTTAAGCCGTCAGCATGTTATGCAAAGCACTCGTACATCACTCGCCATACTTCAATTCTACTCACCTGCCATGTAGAGTACTTTCGCGTCGTAGAACGATCCTTTTGTTCGCGCGTCTCCGGCCCAGTAGACCTGGTACACCTTGTCGTCTTCAACTACACCGCTAAAGTCCCTTACATCGTCGGAACTCACAACAGGCTGGGTCTTGTCGAGTAGAAATTCTACTAAAACAAAAGACATTGTAGAGCCCGGGCAGGATCGACAGTTTGGAGCAAGCGGGCAAACAAAACAAGTCGAGAGCGATCCTTCATGAAAGCTCGGCGAAGCCTCTATGGGCGAAGCGAAGTGGCGTGTTCGGCTATCGGCGGGCTTCTGACCAAGGTTGTCGGTCGGCTGCGTGTCATATCTCTAACATCAGCGGTTTTATGGGCTCCCGTCTCGAAATCGTTTTCTCGTGCATAGATTATTTTTCGTATTCATAGATTTGACGAAATAGTGGTATCCGAACAAACTTTACGTCCTTTGACCGTACGTCTGTCTGCACGTCAAAGCTTTTTGACGTACAGTCAGAGACAATCGATGTACAATCAGAATCGCCACCAAGACATCCTGATGGCATTTCGCGGCGGCCGACTGCCACCAGGAAACCATCAAAAAGCCGACAAGTGGAGTCTGACTGGAGTTTGACTGTCGGTCAGAGTAACTTGTTGGCCAATCAGACATGCTTGACGTACAGTCAGGCACAGTCAGCGGTCCACTAGAAAACATTGACTGCCAAACAGGTTTACATTGATGGATTTTTCCTTCAGGGTTTTAGCACATTTTTGGGGTCCGTCCTTGCAAGCATAATATAGCCGTAAATATAAGCTGGCGCTCCCAGCTTAGCGTCAATCTTATTTTTAAATTATTTACTTTTAGTAAGTTTTGGTTGCATAAATGTTTCAGCGACACGCTCAAAACTTTAGACGTGTACTGTGTCCTCAAGGAATGAGGTAAAAACTTGAGAGGCTAAAATAGAAATATATTTTTTTGAATGATGATATAAAATTCTAAGTGCTATCCAGGCCTTTTATTGAGCTAAAGCAGGAACAAAATAGTCATGTTGGAGCTTAACATACAGCAAAATCAAAAGCAGGTAACGAAGGTATCCGTTATTTCCCCTGAGAGGAGTAATCATTTGAGGGCGTCTTGTCATCTTTCATAATTCCGGCGTACCTAGTAAGTTACAAGCCACATTTTGGCTGAGTGTCACCTGCAATGAACAAAAAAAAAAAAAAGTTTCAAAGAAGGTTTTTCTTTTTTTTTTTTTTTAAACTGTGAAGAATTGTTTAAGAGGTTTTCAGGTTGGTCTTTTCCAAGCCTGATAACTCATTCTATAATAAGCTCTTTTCCTCCTAAGAAATCAAAACATAAATTAATACGGAAATATTTTCGGATTAAAAACGTGGCCAAAAATTGCGATTGTCAGCCGAAAAAAAAAAAGTTGTATAAGAGATTTTAGCGTTTTTTATTCAAACTTAGAATAACTAGGTAGGACCCGAATGACGATAACTCTGGGTTTTCACGACACTTAAAATACGTAAATTGAACGTTTACTGTCGCAAAAGTGCAAGCTCTAAACACCTTTTTATTGACTGGTTCAGCTTAGAACGTTGATTAGATACGAAGTACATAGTCATATTGCAGTTGCCGTGTCTTTGTGAGAAAGCCCAGAGTCAGATTTTGTTTTTCGGCGGTTTTCAAACTTTTTTTTCCCTTTCTATCATGGGGTTTATTCGTTCGCCCGTCGAGCTGCTTATTCAGAACAGCTTTACGGGCTGGGGCAACACCACCTAGAATAATAAAGGCCTCCGCATGGCCTCCTCTCCCTCTATGAAACGTCATCACGGTCGGATCGCGCTAACTCGGATATTGGGCCCGAGTCCGACCTTCGACGCGCTGATTGGACACGAGCCCCAGCTGAACACTGACACACCACTCGGGACCAATCACAGGCCCCGATCGATCTGACTGGGATGACGGTGCGGAAACCTCCGGCTTATCTAGGTGGCGTTGGATGGTGATTTGCCAAGCTGTTTTGCAGCTTTCTTTTTCCCCAGCTTCCGTTTCCTAAATTTGTGGAGCAAACGAAGTTATCTTGTTGTATTATATTGCACATTTCGACTTTCTAAACAATGCAGTCAGACCAACGATCTTTTATCTGAGTTTATGTATTTCGTTTCTTTTTTTTTTTTTCATTAATACAAGGAAAGGCGTGGAAGCCAAGGTAAGCAGGAGTAGGTGAGCTCAAAGAGGCTCGAGGCCTTTTCGTTCACAATGACCCAAAAATATGCACAGTGACACGCCGAAGTATTTTAAGTAAAGTGTGTGTGCTCATGCTCCGCATTCATCCTTACAATACTAGGGACGTTTTTAACTTGACTCGCCAATTCTTTGTGTTTTGTTTTTTGTACATCACATCAACCTGCCCATGCTCACGCTGCTGTGTTAAACTTTACTCTATTTATTTGTTTCGATAAAGAGCAAATAAACAGCAAAGCCTGTTTGTCGACTGTAGGAAAAAGCTTATCAGAAAATGTTCTAAGTTCGAAGTTATATGTTATGTTTGACTTTTTATTAACCTTTTTCGTTCGGCATGTTAACTTAAATACGTCCACGAGTCATGTAAGATAAAAATACGAACACTGTGCTCTATTTCAAAAATAAAATCACCAGCAAAAAAGTATATATATATATATATATATATATACATATATATATATATATATATTTTTTTTTTTGATAAGCAGAATTGATGCAATGATCCAGGTTGCGTAACCGCTGAGGTTGCATCATTGCCCCTAAGAAGGGCGCCCAAAAATATACGGCACCTCCATCAAACGTGTTGCAGAGTTTGCCTCCGTGAATGCTTCAAAGGGCACGACCGTGAACCGGAGCTGTTCATCAATTTCCTTCCGTAAAATTAAAAAAAAAAAAAATAAAAGAATGACCGATGGAGAAACCCGGAGGAGCCCACGGTGGTACTTCCGAAATTGTTTTATTTGGCCTAGGAGGAATCACCGAACGAAAGGGGGAACTCGAAAGCTATATTGAAAGAAAAACAAGTAAATAAAAACACACACAAAAAGAAAAAGCGGGCATAAAGTTTGACGGTCTTCCATTTGCCGCAGGCAGCCGTAAAGTTGCTAAGAGATCTTACATAAATTTAGGTAAAGTGAGAGAGCATGCGTTATTTCTCGGGAGAGAAAGTGCTGGTCGAAGCTAAGAGGGAATACTTCAAAGGTTAAAACAGCGCAGAAAACGACGGACAGGGTAAAGAAGGACACGGACAAAGCGCTGCCCGTGTCCTTTTTTACCCTGTCCGTCGTTTTTGCGCTGTTTTAACCTTTTAAGTATGTCATACCAACTCGCCCAGGCTTTAACTTTAGCAACCAAGAGGGAATGGAGAGTCAGCGCGCGAGTGCAAAGGTACGAGTAAAGGGGAAGTGGGAATCGGTGTGCACGTGTGCATTTCCGCAATCCGTGGAATGTTCGAGCCCGGAAATGAAAAAAAAAAAAAAAATCGCACCAAACACTTCCAATGTATTGCTATTTTAGACCGCGAATGGCAAATGGCGGCTTACGTTGCCACTCAAAAGAGATTGTGAGACGTACAACAGGTAATAGCACTAAACCATAAAGTTCACATTTATCTCGAGCTGCAGTGTTGAATTAATTGAGGTAAGTGTTCGATCAATCAGCAGGTATAGGAGGTATTCACTGGACGCCATATTTGAGGGCGATGTTTAGAGCGGGTTACTACAGCGAGTTACTACAACGATCACTCACCGTCGTACTTTTCTCTTCTGCAAAACGTAAAAAAAGAATGAAACAAAACACAAACCCGAACACCACATTTTCCGGGTCAACAGTACACAAACGAAAGGAACAACAACATCGGCCAGATTACGATCACAGCCTCACCGAAGATAATGCCCAATCCTCATTTTCCGCCTAAACAAATGGCTCCATCGTGTCCTGCTGCCCCGCTTGTTTTCGAAGTCGTGTACCCCCTAAAAAGAGGTGGCGCTAGTTTCTCGTAGAGTGAGTAATTATAATCCCTCTTCTTAAAGGACATATTAACGCGGACGAGCTCCGGCCAAAACCGCGCCGCTTAGATCGTTGTCAATGCTCACATTCCATTAGTTCCCATGTAACGAGAGTCTTGCGCGTATACCAGAACACGATCAATTCGTATAAAAGCAGGCAGGGTCATAATCGCAGCGGGTGCTTCGTGCTTACAGAGTGACATTAGCGTCTTCTCAATGGTGTTAAAAATATAAACGCACTTGTTTCTTTTGTTTTGGCACTTCATTTTGTCTCACCAGAAAGAGGTATAGAAACAATGCACTTAGCGATAAGAAATGCCTCCTTTATCACGTGTCGCTTCATTTACTAGAAAAAGAAAGAAAACGAAAAACGCCTTGCGGCCCCGCCACGAACTGACTCTTAATGTCTCGCTTTTAACTCGACGGCACTATTGGGGAGCAGATCCGCCCGTTGCGATTCTAGCGGCTAAGCTAAGAACTAAACTAATGGGGAAAAAAACACGAATTATTCATTGGTGTTCCTGACGCAGCGCTCGATTGTTGACGTAACCGAGGTTGCGTTAGCGCTCGGTTGAGTCTCGCGACGAATCAGTGAAGCCCCAATGGAACCTACGAGTCCCTGTCGAGCGCTGAAGCGGCACTCATTTCTTCTCTGCGCCACGGAGGCGACCGATCGAGGTGCCGTCGTAAAGGAACCGGCTAACCGGCCTTACTTTTGGGTAAACACCGAGTTACACAGAATACAAGCTGGACAAAGCGCTCCTCAGATACGAGTAGTTCGATCTCCTCGCCAACACTCAGAGACAGGATGAAAACAGAAGGGAGGAAATAAATTTTCCCGACTCCACCGTGAGCCCTCCAACCTTCGGTGTATCTTGGGCTTCGAGCGTGCACGCGCAGCCAAAGCGCGACGGAAGGCAGCGAGCGAGTGCTGGAGGATGGACGTTCGAAAGAGGCATCCTACTGTTCTCATGTTATTAGCGACTGTAATAAGCCCGAGTTGCTGCAAAACAAAACAAAAAAAGACAAAATAACGACAGAAAGCGCTAGGGGAAATCTGCGTACCGATCCCATAGCCCTGAATACTCCAACGGGATCAATATACCGCTACGGGTGCTTCCGAGCAGACAGCGGCGACGAAGTTGAAAATTAAAATAAATAAAGCGAAAATAATCCCTGGATACGGAAGACTCATTTCAGACAAACAAGATTATGCAGACGAGATGCAGGGGAGCCAATCACGGGTTTCCAGCTCTCGTCGAACGAGCTGGTGAGGCAATACGGCGTCGAAAATTCGCGGACCGTCGGAGAATTCCGCACACGTCAGAAAACTGACAAATGGGATTTTCTGGTGGACGCCTCGCGCATCTTGAGCGAAGTGAAATAGGCCGTCGAGACTTGACTCTTGTGTCTGGCTTATGCGATGGGGCTATAAAGTTCTTCGGAGCAGTCGACGGGTAAAGAAAATGTCCGGGATCGCTCGAGTTCGCCTACGGAGCTAGGGTGCCTTTGTTTGTGCATCGCGCACGCCTGCCCCGGCTTTCCGTCGGAGCGGAAGTTTTTGGAGCGCTGGATGTGCACACAATGTCGCTGTCCCTGAAATTCGACCTTTGTCGCCCGACAAGAGGGAAACAAGGGATTTTCTTGTCGATGAGACGGGTGGCTCGAGCGTGGCGGGAGGAGGCGGCTGGTTCCCAAGCGGCACACTAATTGTTTACTCCTAACGATGCGTGATACTTTGTACACTCCCCTTTTTATTTTGCGCACAATGGCGTGCTTTGCTTCCACTGCTCATACAAGCTGCTCGGATGAGACGCTGCGCGCGAGTCTGTCCGCGTAGCATGTCAGGCTAAGTTCTCCTGGTTAGTAGCAGAAAGGTCTATGAGTCAGATATCGTATGAAACACACCTCTCATCGTTCAACTTCTCTGTATTAATTCCCCTAAACATATCGAAGTTTTTATCAGCTTGTCGAGTCACGATCTCGGCAAGTATTGTAAGATTCTAGTTCAAGTGACTTCAGCACAATATCGTTCACAACGGCGGACTGACCACCCCTGTAATGCGGGTTGACAATTCGTACAACCTAGCCGACAGTGTTAAATCAATGCAGGGACGTGATAATAGAGGGTTTCTAAAACTATTTACTGTTTTGTGATACTAAAGATAGAGACTGCCTTGTTGGCGAGTTTTGTGTTATCTCAACTCCCAGGTTCTCACTTTTTAGGCTTAAATCAAATGAAGTAGCAGTTCTGAAGCTTCGAAGGATGAATGGTCTTGTAGGAACATTTTATACATGGAAAAACCACTATATTGGAAAAAAAAAGCAGCGTGTTAAAGAATCGTTATTTAAAGAGTATTAACTGCTCTCTAAATTAAATATGCGCACTTGGTAAACTATAATCAACACAATCAAGATATACATACATATCTTTCGAGCTGCAATTTACAATGCAGAATGTACGATTTTTATGGAGTCGTTAATTTTCTACAATCTCGACGGATAATTTCCCCTAAATACTTATGCTATTAAATTGGGCACTAAATTTTCAACAAAAAACAAAAAAAAAACAAATAGAGGATCACACAAAGAGGAAAAGCCTAAAAGCGAGGGGCTAGTTTGGCTGACGCTTGTGCAAGAAGGCAAGGCGAGAAGAATTCAGGCTAGAGAAGCGGATTGACTTAGGGGAGTGATGACGTCGAAAGTATGGTCGGGAGCGACAAAATCGCTGGCATAACATTATTGAAATTACATATAAAGAAACAATAAAACATAAGTTGATACTTTAAAATCAAAGTTATGCAACCATCATGACTACTCATGACTGAGCAATCTCGCGTTCTTTTAGTGTAAGTTGGAGTGGACCGAATATCGTCTGTTCTTGTTTTAGTGAACACCTTCCGTTATAAAGATTTTCTATAGGTTCGTGGGGGAGGGGGGGGGGGCGAGAGCGAACATTAGGGAAACTTTTGTAAGGTAGTGATTAAAGAAAATCTGAAGGTACCAGAAAATTGTAGCCTGAGTTATCAAAAAGAGTTTCTATGAGACCTCCGGTTTTTTCTGAATTGGACGCTTTGCTTATACCTTTTCTTTTCGACCAAAGGAGTCCGCGACTTCAAATCAGGCTTCTTTCCCCGAAAAGAAAAATTGTATTAATAACATTAAGCAAAAACGACGACGAAGTTAAAGCCTCCGTTCAAATTGCCAGCTGGAACTCTTGTTGACTCGCGAGGGTACAATAACCTAAGAAACACAAATTTTCTTTTGCCATCGGTACCGCCCCTTTTTAGTTTGCTGGCTTATAATTATAACAAAAGACTTTCAGATATAATTTTGAAAAAAAGCCAAAAGAACTACTATAGAGATACTGTAATTAAATTAAACCCGTGTGGAGGATATTTGGGACACTGGAATGCTTTATGAACGTGTGGGAGAGGTTCCCCAGTGACATTCTTCTCTGAGAAAGTATTAATATAAACCAAACCACCAAAGTAAAAGTGCATATTCACAGTTTTTTTTTATTATTATCATAAAGAACTAATCAAATTAACAACTATATGTATTTCTCCGGCAGAGCTCGAGTGAAACAGTTTCTTAAAAAAGGCGTAACTTCTGTTTTGGAAGATTCAGAAAACGTCACGCTGCTATAGAAACTTTGCGTGTGGTTTTTTCGTTTCGTTTCCTTCTTCGAGCCATCCCTGTTCAGTTTGCGCGCGGTTCTCGCGAAATTTCAATTTATATTCGAATGCTCTTTCGTGCCAAAGAATTCGTGGATTGACATAATTTATACGTGACATTTGCATATAGCTTTAAAAAGCAGATGCTTTCTGAGCTTCAAATAACAGCCTCGGCTACCACTGATGTAATGTGGGTAAAACTCACTCACCTGCTTTAATGCTTCGTTGCTGCGGTGTTTTTTGTAAATAAAAATAAAATAGAGAACGGAGCTCGTTTACTCGTAAAATAATATTCTTAACTACCATCGCCCCTCTCTACCAAAAAAAAAAAAGAAAAGGGATTTATATTCGCGCATTCCCTTGGTACTGAGCACTGCGTCAATCAACAATTTTTTATTTACTTTATAGAGAACTTCGATTTTCTTTCTTCAATTAGAAAAGTGCAATGCCAATCGAATTCCTACAAGAACCATAAGTTGGTAGCAAGGCCGACGCAGGAATCTTTGTTTATAATTCAGTGGTTGTGCAGTGGTAGCCTCTTGGAATGATTTGTGGTCAGTTTATATTCCTATGTCATTCATTCATTTGTTTATTTGTTGTGGGCTGGTGAACACCTTGGTGCCTTGATAATGATGCACAATTAACATACAGCAAAGATAAGAATAATTCTACGAATTGACAAGAGAAAACTTGAGCGCTACAAAAGACGAGTTAAAATTTATAGATTTGTAAGAAAAGCTTGAACGCTGCAAAAGATGGGTTAAAAATGTCCATGCAAGAATCATCGGAAGTATTATACAAGGTCTGAATACGTGTGATGGGGCAGGTTTGAAAGAATTGATTAACATAAAATGGAAGAAAATTTCGCAAAAATCTTCTCGGAGCATGAATATTTATCGCTGATGTTAGGTCAGGGCAATCAATGACTCCGTGAAGGCATTTGAACAAAAATATGAGATCTCTGTCGCGTAGTTCGGCACTCAAAATAGAACAATTGTATCGTTCTAGAAGTCTTCTGTAATCAAAGTAAACAGTGCGACCAACATAGCGGTCGCAAAAAATTCGAAAAAGAACATTTCTGGACATTTTCAATCAACTTTTGGTGCCTACACCCAATAGAATATCGCACAACTGAGGAAAACTCTACCTTAGACATAATTAATGAAATGTATAACTGCATACAGGCCGACATGGAAAACTCACATGTAATTCTGGATATGACACCTAACGTACGAAAAAAGGCGTTGACAATGTTGTTGACTTGTGTATTAAATGACAGAGAAGAGTCCATATAAACTCCAAGATCACGAGTGCAATTCACCCTTTGCGATTGGGCATTGCCGAGTTGGTAACAGAAATGAAAAAGTCTTAGCTTCTTAGCAAATTACATAACAACACTCTTAGTGGGATTAAGTGTCAGCCTGTTGAGACTATACCAATTGCTCACTGATTTTACATCATCAATTTGTTTCACACAGGCCTCTACATATACTATCTGCCTAAATAACTTGATGTCAGTGGCGTATTGCAGGACTTCTGAATGTAGAAAACATGAGCTAAGGTCGTTTATGAAAACTTTAAAAGAATCGGCCCAAGAATGGACCCCTGGGGAACACCAGAGAGGGTGACAACAGGCCGGTAGGGATGACCAAGGGTATGTACAAAGTTCTGTCTATCGGACCAATAATTGTGAAGCAATGTGCATAGCGTAGTACTCATACCCTACGACTTCAGCTTTTGTAAAAGTAGCAAGTGGTCAACCAAATCAATTGCCCTAGACATATCAAAATATACAATGTCAACCTGACCCCGCTGACACACAATAGACGAAACGAAATTATTCAAAGACATGATGTTTGATTCCACTGATCTTCCGCGCACAAAGCCATGTTGTTAGGGGAGGATCTCATGTTTAGAAAAGCTCGTAATATGTTCCGAAAGTACTATTTCGTAAACCTTTGAAAATGGACATAATAACGAAATGGGACTATAGTTTTTTGGATCATCTGTTCTTCCTTTCTGATGTACCAGCTGGGTTATCGCGTTTTTCCAAATTGAAGAAAAAGTGCAAGTGATAATGGAAGGTTAAAAATATGAATTAGAATGGATGTGAAAATGGAAGAGCATCCTTTGACAATAAAACTCGTGATACCGTCAAATGCGATCGTTAACTGAGGTTTTAATTTTTGGATTGCAAGTTTAATGGCAGCGTTTCCAAATAATGGAATTGATATTCAACCGCTGCAACTGTCAGCAACGTCAGGCGCTGATAAACCATTCCGGCTGCAAGAATACACAGAGGCAAAATAGCTCGCAGAAGTGTTCGCTACATCTTCGGGTTCATTAATCGGAATTCCAGACGAGTTAGCGATGATTGTTTGCGATGAAGTTGTGGCTGTACGGTTCTTGACGTACCTCCAGAACTGCAATGAATCACGATATAAACTGCGCTCTGCTGACTCATGGTGCACTCTCTTACCGCACTGCAACAAAGACTGTGCCTTTGCACGTGATTCGGAAAATTTGGCGTACCAGAACGCTTAGTCAGAAGCCTTATATTTCCTTTGATAATGCAATTTGGATCTTAAAGCTGATATCAGCTCGAAAGAATACCAGTGAAGATACCGAGTTGTTTTGGGACGTTTCTCAGGAACGAAGTGCTCAAGTGCAGATACGATATGTTTAGTAAACGCTGATACCGCGCAGTTTACATCAGTCATCTTGTAAATGTGTGCCCAGTGTACGTTATCGAAATATTAAAATACACCAAAGTAATCACCTCTTGAAAAGGAGAACGAGTCAGGCGTGCCAGACATCGGCTGATACCAATGGATTAAGGACACACACTAGGCTGTCGATGAGAAATTTAGAGCAAGATCTAGGACATTTTCTGCATAGTTTTGAAGACTATTCTATTGGTTGAGTCCCTGAAAGTTAACAAAAGACAAAAGAATATTTGCTTTTGGTGAGGCATTACGCGTGGGCAGAGCTGAGTGTTCGGGACTCCAATTTATATCAAGAATGTTGAAGTCGCCAAGTATGAGTATACTGTGTCGGTCTGCATCTAACGTGTCTTCCACTCTATCTAACTGATCAGAGAGCATAGATGCATTAAAGTTAGGAGAAGAATAAAACGTGCCGATCAGAAGGCTAGTGTTATCACGGAGACTTATTTCAATCCAAACGGATTCGCAGTCTGACTCAAGATCAAACATGCAAACTGCATGCAAGTGATTTTTAACTGCAATGAGGACTTCGCCACCGAAGTTTACAGTCAAATTTTCATGTTCTCTGTCCCGGCGGAAAATTGTGTATTTGGGGGGAAAGTAATCATCTGTTCCGAAAGAGGTGTCCAACCAAGTTTTGGTTAATGAAATAATATCAAAATCACTTAAAACGATGTCATTAAAAATATATTAGCTTTTGCGCGATATCGGCGTACATTTTGGTAAAAGAGTGAACAGTTCTTGCTGTGATCTAATTCGTCGTAATTGTGTCACGATCATCATTACACCGTACCGCTCCAAAAAAATGGTCTGAATAGAAAGCCTATTGGCCAGACGTCCGCCACATTAATTTTGTTGAAGTCTTCCTTATTCACAGTTATGTGAAAAGAAGAGTAACTATCATGTTTAGTTTCCAGCTTGATGCAAGTAAAAGTTTTCTCTTCCAGAAAGGCAGTAAGAGCTGCTCCTACAGCATCGCACGAGGTGTCCAGACTAAGGCGGGAAACAAAAAGTGTCTTAAGCCTTGGTGGTCTAGGAACTGATAACAGCTTACTGCTTGCACAGGTTCCAGATAAAGGCTTGACGTGTTTCTTCCGTTGGACGAGCGTAAATCCATCAGCGTCTTTCGGTGCTACCTCGCCCGTCACCTGAACTGCCAGTGAGGTGGAAACCACAGTCACGGCAGGTTTCGGCGAAGTCTTCTGGATGGTAGAACTAGTACTTCCAGGTGTCGCCTTGCCGCCGTTGGTCCGAGAGTCTCTGCCAAGGGCAGACGCGAAGCTCGCTGGTTCAGGGCTGGGCACTTGAAGCTGTGTCGTAATCACGGGCGGCAGTACGGCTTGGGCGTTGAAGCGACATAGTAGCTCCTTATTCCGGGCCAGATGCAAGTGCAGGGACGCGTCATGAGCCCTGACAGAGGCCACTTCTTTGATTAGTGAATCAAACTTGTCGTGCAGTGCCTGAAGGAGGTTGTTCAAACAGTCGCACGCGCTGCAGGTACTCGAGGCGCTCGCCGTTGTTGCGTCGTCACGTTCCAAGTGGCGGTTTCCATCGATAACACTCACTTCGTCGGAGCCATTGCGCTTTGTGCAAGACTTGCACTTGTATGTACTGGAAGCAGTCTTCATGAAGTATTCATATTCGTCGCCAATGACTCCTATGCACTTGCAGTGAAAGCGAAAACCACAATCCCCAGAGCATTGCAGGAACTGCATCCGGCCGATGGAAGGTTCGGAGCACACACCGCATCCGTCCTTCGAGAACGGCATATCACTTCGATCTTCGATAGAAAGGGAGCGCGTGAGCATGCGACTGCCCTGATTCATCGGTTTTGTATTGTTAAACATAATAATATGCAGTTGCTAGAAAAGAAAGGGCCGACTCAAGAGTCAATTGGTGTTGGTTCATGAGGCTATGCATTGTGTCCAAGCAAAATGAAAGTTCTCAGTGAACGACCTAGCTGCTGCACGCGCTTTGGAGCGTCGAGTTTTGAGAAGTGCGGCAGAGCACGTTTGTTGTTACTCGAACGGTGATAAAGTTAGAGTTACTGTTGCTGAAATGATATTTATGTTAAAGTAGCTAGATACTCAAATCACAAATAATTACAACAGCTTGCATCCTTGTAGTTATTCGCTTGTGTAGCTCGGCAAAAATTAGTTCGACGCGAGTGTTAATCCTCACGGGGGGCACCCGGATTCGATGCTTTGTCGAGGGATTTCCATGATAATTTGATCTCCCTCTCTTTGCGTGCGAGGTGGTGCTTGCGGTAGCAGGAATTACGCTGCCGTTGTTTACGCGTCGGTATTTTTGCTATATACTGGCTCTCAAACGCGTCTGTCCATGAAGAATTCCTTTTATATTTCGGAGTAGGTACGCTGAATTAGCCACGTTCTGAATATTAGAGGCTCTTTTAAGAGCGAGATCTTGTTCCCATGCACGATGTTGTGGTTCACGTGTTTGTGCCTAAAAAAGGCTCCGCGAGATTTGTAAAACCAGTTTAATTGTTTTCCTGCCTTTAAACAGTGAAGTGGAAATACAGGGACTCGAAATACAAAGAGAACATTTCGTATATTGTTTCCATAACTTCAATCAGACCCAAAGTAGTGATTCTACGTGCACATGTGAGTTGCATAATACCCTCTTAGAAATTATTTGGCGTTTTCCAAAAGTGAACCTACTGTTCTTTAGTAAATTTAACTTTCCCAACCAATGCTGGTAAAGTTTAACAGCTACCGCAGTACGATATTATAGCGAGTGCCTTGAACTATGTTTGCTATTTAACATAACACAAGTCGTTGGACGTCCAGCCCGTGGGGATAACATCCTTGACCTTCTATTCACGTCCTCCCTCAATCTTGTCCAGTCTGTTACCTACAGCAATCGGGTTTCAGTGACCATAAACCCTTGAGGGTCCCGCAATATTTTCTCATTTTGATTTGAATTCCTCTGAAAAAAAAGCGATATGGGACTTTAATATATCTGATTTTGTGTCAATAAATAGTCATATGACCACTTTCTTACAATCTTATCAAATCAAATTTACTCTGAGAAGTGTATAAGAAAACTCTATTTTATATAAAAATCAAGCCAATGATCTTATCCAGGCATGTGTACCATAAGTAGAGGTTCGATGTGATGGTTGCCAGCCTTGGTATAATCAATCACTTAAATTACTTGACAATAAGAGAAGCGCCTCTCTCGAAGAGCAAAAATGACCAGTTGCTCAAGTGCTTTGGAAAAATACTACGCTTGATTTAGTGAATAGGCTCGTCTAATCAAATCTTACAAAGTAAATAATATAATCAGGACTTACAAGGCCATTCTTCAAAACAATCCCACAATGATTTGGAATTACATATCGACAAAAAACAACATTCCCATTGCTCATTGGTTTTTAAGAGCAGCAACCCCGTTGAGGAAAAACTGTGCGACCATGCCATGAATACATTTTTCGCTTCCATTTTTAGTAACGAGCATATAGCCCCTATTTGCGCTTCATCTGCCGGTACTGCCGCTCTCATCGATGGGCTGAAGTTGTCGTAATCGTCAGGGTCAGATAACATATCACCCAAAGTTTTAAAATTTTACCGAATACCGTTCCTATACCGAAAACCGTATCTGGTAAAATTTTCTAGGCTATATTTAATCAATCGCTATCCGAACGTTACCCTCCTTCTTACTGGAAAATCGGTAAGATTGTTCCGGTCCACAAAAATGGCGATCGCTGTTCGCCTTCTAACTATCGCCCAATTTTATTTACTTCGATTCCATTGTAACTTCTCTAACACACTATATACTCTCGCATAATGATTGTCTCATTTAGATTGCAACAAATTATTTTACTAACAGCAACAGGGTTTTCGTCAAGGCTATTAATGTGAGACACAGCTGTTCTAATTTATGCATGACACACATCACCATCTTCAATCTCGTAACAAAAGTGACGCAATATTTTTAGAATTTTCAAAGGCGCTCGTGCTGCTCGACAACTCCATGTAATTTCAAAACTCTCTCACCTTCATTTAGACTCAAGTTTTATTGTGAATACGACGTTTCCTTGTTTCGCGGATACAGTACAGAGTCTTAAAAGGGTATGAATCAAACTTTCTTAATATCACCTCCGCTGTGCCTCAGGGCACATTTCTTAATCCTTTTTTATATTCCTTTCTGACCTACCAAATTGTATTTTTTCTAACACATATTTTTGCAGACTACTCTGTGCTGTATTAAGAAAGCACTTTACATAATGACCAAACTCTCCTTTGGAACCACCTAGTACGAGTATCCCGTTGGTGTAACAACTGGATGATATCATTAAATAATTCAAAGTGCAAACCAATCCGCTTATGTGGAAAGAAAACCATTTCTCCTTTCACTACATGCCAGAGGACAAGAATATTGAGAAAGTCGATGAGTACAAATATCTCACTGTCGAACTAACTTCTGATCTGACATAAACTAACCACATTGAGACCACATTTGACGCAGCAAGGACCCTTGACTAAATCCGGTATTGCCTGAGTGATTTTCCTCCAAAATTTAGGAAGCTTGCATACGAAACTTTTATTCTACCAAAATTAAAATACGCTGCCGAAATCTCGAATCCTTACCAAAATTACTTAAAGGGCCCATGAAACGAATTTTGGGCTGGTATACACCACGTTAGATTGGGATTTTACTAATAGCACAGCATATCGTTCAGTGGGCCAAAAGAAAAAGAAAGGCAGAAAGTCACACGCCTGACTTTCAGTGTGAAAATTTGAAAACGCAGCGGACTATTTCGTACCTCCTCCCCTTCGTAAGCTCTCTGCCTCTTCACTGTGATACATCCGCGGTTCTCAAAGCGCGTCATGGGGTCCGAACGCACGTCACACGAAACCTGACCTCCCTTATTCCCTTTACCCCTAAGCTGGCATTGTGGTGGAAGCTACTCGCTTGCCCGGCCAATCAGTCGCCTCCCTTTCATTACCTGACCTTATCCGGTGCTCGTGGGTGTGCGCGACAAAGCGTGATCACGTGGCAAAAGTGTTGCTGGCCCAAGGAGCACGTAGCTTCCACAGCACTATCAGCTTCGGGGTGAATGGGGTGGGGAAAGCAAATTTTGTCTGAATTTTGAGGGACAGAATAATTTTTTAGGGGGTCAATGACTCTGTCTGGGTATACAAACGAGATTCCGAGCAAGAGGGGACTGCCCTCTTTTCGTCTTCTTGAACTGTTTGGTAGGATGCGCGATTTATGAGTTGAAGAGGAAAACTAAACAGGGAAAAGTTGGAAAAGCGTTTCATGACCCCTTAAATAACTCAGCTTGAAGCAGTTCAAAACCGAGCGGGCCGTTACGTTTGCTCTAACTACGATTATACAACCAGTGTCTCTTCAATGAAAATGAGCCTAAATGTATCTGCTCTCGAGGCACGCCTCAAGGTAGCACGCCTTTGCTTATTCCATAAGTGTTATCATAGTCACCCCGTCGTTAGATGTTAATCCCTGTTTAATCCCACGCGGTCATGTCGTCGACTCAATAACTTCCGCCATTTCTAGCGCATATCCAGTTCGAGTAACGCCTTTCACAAAGCATTCCTACCACTTACAATTGTGGACTGGAATGGTGTGTCAGAATTTCTCGTGTTATCACGGACCCTGCGGTTTTTGAAAGTTCTATCATCTTGCATTTTCGCTTTACACTTTAGGTTTTCAGTATTGCCGCTTTTCAGTTTTTGTTCGCAGTAGTGTGTGCTGTTTCTCTTATTTTGTTGTTTGTGTTTTCAAAATTTCATTGCATAATTTCTTGCGTGGCCCCAAGATTATGCAATGCCCTCACACGAGGATCATTAAGGAAAAATAAATAATAAATGAAAGCCGTTTACAACTCCCTGTACACCGAATTAGAGTGCAGCTCTTGAGGAGGAGGAGGGAAGGGTACTGAGGGGAGCGTATACCCCTCTTCCCTCTTCCTCACCTCTTCATCCTGCCTGCTACCCCTCGCTCCGAGCGACGTCGGCGTCGCCGTCGCCGTCGGCGTAACCGTGAAATCACGCGACCCTCGTGACCTCACGGGGCCACATGACCTCATGGGGGTCACGTAGCGTCACCGTGGTCACGTGACCTCACGGGGGTCACGTGACGTCACCGGGGTCACGTCACCTCACGGGGGTCCCGTGACGTCACCGGTGTCACGTGACCTCACGGTTACGCCAACGGCGACGGCGACGCCACTCAAGCAGGAAACGGGCGCCCAAGAGCTGCGCTTTAAAAAATGCAATGTATGACGATGACCAGAAGACTTGCCTGAAATCAGCCACTTTCGGGAAAATGCAAGGGCAAGCTTATGCAAGGCAAAATATTCTACTTACACACACAAGAGAACATTTCAGCTGAGCTCGGGTGTTCCTAGAACTCCTGGTGCTAGTTACACATTCCTAATGGGAATTTTCATCGTGCTCGTGATGAAATTGATGTGTCAGTGAGAATTTGCAGACACTGTGCTGTATAGCTTCGATAGAAGTCGACGAAGATAACGAAATAAACATGAGTTTAAGTCAGGAAGCTACCAGAGATGTTCTGTGTCATTTTGGATTATCAACACAGACACCATGAAGTTGGACTGAATCTTGTCTAACATGAAAAGTAGCCTCTTCTTAGAATCCAGGTTGAGTCTTTGCCACACTTGGATACTCACCTCCTAGTCCCCCGCAATAAAATGGTCGGAACAGACGTGACCACAGCGTGCGCCGATGTCGTCCGGACCATCGCAGCCAATGGCCCGAAGCCACAGGACCCTACGATATGGCTCGCGCGGCAGATTATGAAATCGAATGCCGTCTGCACTACTGCACGCCTTGCAGCAGTGACTCACAGCGCACCCGGTTGGCCTGGCGAGAGCTGACACGCGCACACAACATACGCGAACCACGGTAAACACGAACCACAACTTAAACCTTCTGTGAAGAGAGAACGAGAAGCCGCGAAACGACAATGCCACCTATCAGCTGACAAGCCACCGTTGCTATAATTACCAAGCGGCAGAAGACCCGGATGTATTTGTAAACGAAACTCAATTGCAATCACTTGATGCAATATCATGTAAATAACATAAGAGCGTCCAAAAATTGTTTTTTTGTTTTCCATTTTCAAATTGTTGTTTGAACATTAAATAAAGCTGAACATATCTTCCTTATGTCACTCATGATACCGTTTTGTTGCCTCTGGCTCTCACATATTGTCGTATGGACGTTTCAGAACCTTCGTAACATGACAATTTTAAACCGGTTTTGTCGAATTCATACGCAATATTTGGCCGCAAAACTTAGAAAACAACAGCTTATGGCTTTAATGATTATAAAAAAATTAAGATGAGGTTTACATATTTTCTTGTCATGACCCCTTTACTGTTTCGCTTGCTGTAGTTAAATAATATTTACTCGGCTAAAATCAAGACGCTTACGGATATCCCTATGGTCTGCTTGTTTTCTAATATAAAGCAATATTAAAAATGACCATTGAAATTCATATTTTTTTGTTTCATTTTGCCCCACCATATCCTATAAGGCCCCGGTCCCAGAGCGTGTAAACATACGCACAGAATTTGGTAAGCTCAAGTTCGATGGAGTTAATAAAAATTATAGAAAGCTTGTGGAGTTCGCGTGGGACTCCGGGATCGTGCATTAAATCAGAAGAGGTGAGACTAAGGATGTATATATATATATATGTATACAAAATAATTAAAGATGGGTAAATAAAAGATTCAGATGAAACAGAAAAAAAAAATAAACCAATTCAAAAGTTTAAAGACAGTGCCATGTAGAAAGTTCCTGACTCACGTCGCCCTGGAGGCGGAGTCGGTGATTGCCGGCGGACTTCCCTTGGAACCTTGGCTGTCGACCACTCTTGTTCCCAATGAATTTGCCCTATATAGTTTTCGGGACAAGAGGAGATTGCCGAGCGCTGAGGCGAGGCGAGCAGCAGGTGTACTTGCTTCAAAACGGAGCCGAAGTTGAACCGTCTTGTCCATCAAAAGTCTCTCGCGCGCACTCCCTCCTCGGATCTCTCTATCTTCTTCTTTTATTTTTCTTCATATTTTTCAACCTTGTCGCAAGGACGTCATCCAATGTTTCTGTCGCTGCTCCTATAACTTTCCTTGTCCAAAGGCAAAAAAGACATTATAGCTGTCGCCATTTACGAAGTTAAGCAGAGTACAGACATAAACTCACCCATAACCTAGCTGAAAACTCTCAGCGAACCATAATAAGGGAACGCAGACTACATGTTTGATTGCGCACATGCCCAATGTGAGCACCTAATGTGAAAACAAAATGTCGTAGTTCCGCCGATATTGCTACGGAATAGCGTTTATGAATCCAAAATAGGGTATTCCAGAATGTGCAACAAATGATCCGTCCACTTCGAAACGCTTTCGGAAGTTATGGACACACGCATACGTAAACACTCAGGCGCACAAGCTCACACGTGCTCACACGCGCACACACACGCACACACGAGCGATCACGCACATACATACCCGTACCCACGCACGCTCGCCCGCACACGCACGCACACATATAAACACACAGAAACAAATAAAACTCCTGTCGATATCACACGCTTCAAGATAAAAGCTACGAGGCTTCTGCGAAAAAAGCATATGTGAGGTTACGCCGATGTCGCAGGCATGCGGGTTTACGGTGTATATGATGTACCAGAACTCGTCACAAAATTTTTTTAAAAATGAAACCGCTTCTTTGTGAAGTTTTTGCATTTCAGTGCATCTCGCTATAGACGCATCGCGCGCTCTACAGCGCACGCTAAAGAACTACGAAACGGTTTGAGATGCCGGCTAGAGAATCCGACTGGCAGGAAACTACATTTTGCGTTCGCATATTTATTTTAAAAGTTCGCAGTACAGCAACAACATATTTCAGCTATAACCTAGTTCCCGTGCTTCATAAGGCTTCAAAAGGGATATTTTTTCTCGACAGAAAAAAGGCCCAAACGCGGCTGCCACCCTTTCTCAGACTCCATTAATTCTTCCGGTTCAACATATCCAGGGAACCACAGACGATGGCTTACTCTGTCTTTGGAGTTTTCTGCTGGATATTCGGCTCTCTGGCAACGGCGGTCCAGGATTCCTCTAAGCCGCGCGTTGCTTTTTCTGGGACAAGTGTTCTTCTATTGAAACTGATATTTATAGGTCGCGGTGTCTCGCCATCATTTCTTTTCTAATGACCTATGTTGTTCGAGATTTTAAAAACCCTGTCAACAAAGCTTTTGGGGACAAGAATTTTTTGTAGAATGGCCAAATCAGAAAAAGAAAAGAAAGACTGAGGGTATTTATACGGATGTGTAGGTATTTTTCTCTCTTATCGTTTGGGGTTGCCTGGTTCTCGTAGGCTGTATCACAAGGACAATTTTTGAACAACACTACCAGTTCAAAAGACGCAAAAAATATCAAGCTGGCACTACATTCTGTTCATATTGAGCATAAGAGGAAGGACAATGCTGTAACTGAAAGCTTGCTAGGCAAATCGGGAAAGAAAATAATGTTGATTGTGAGCGACGCTGTAATGAGTTTTGTTTACTTTTGCACCACCTATCCAAACGACCGAACGACTAGAATAGGCAATGGGTCCTTGTTTCGATAATCTGAGACACGCGATGCCAATTTAGTATGGAATGGGAGATTTCACTTGAGTTCTAGTAGACACGATACGTGTATCGCACTTTGCGTTTTGAATTAGAGGAATTCTCTGGATAGAAATGACGAGGCCAGCTCTAATCTCCGCCCACAGATCAGTGGCCCCGTTTATGACTACTGGATTGACTTGGCTGCTCGGCCGAACACGCTCGGAAGTCTTGTGTCTCCCTTTCGCGACATCCGGTGCGTGTAGTCTGGCGTCAGACACTGCGGGTTAATCGTGCGAGCAGACGCCCTGCAGCCCCCGGCTTCGCTTGCTATTTCCCTACCGTCTATCGTCGTCTGCGATGCCTGTGAGACACGGACACAAAAGCTGCGCGTCAGCGTCCGTTTTCGCCTCCGTCCGTCTCCTATTCCGCCCCCGTCTAAAAACGTATGCAACACCCAGAAAACGCGAACATGAGATGGGTGTTCTCGGGTTCTATTATGCACAAGCCGCGGTCCAATAGAAGCGTCTGTTAGCGTCGATCGAATTGCGGTGATAAGCGACCAAGCACTAAACCAATCAACAAAATTAATATGCAGTCCTTCCAGCCTTACTGTTCTTGTTATACGTTTCCAGATGGTATTCGGGAGCAATGGGGATGAACGGTATGACGCCCAATAGAACGTGTCGGAAAAATATTCCCTTTGGTAGACCACGTGCACTGCAAAACTTAAGAGCTACTTGTCTTTCGAAGCGAAATGACGGGAACATAGACAAAATTTATGCGAGTCGAACGTCCGATTGCCTCCAGTCAAATGGCTCCCAAATTCCTACCTGTGTCGGTTTTTTCTCGGTATCAAACCATGGTTCCTGTCAGAACGGTTGCTCAATTCACAAAGCAGCGAGGCTGGTTGTATGGGAACGAACATTTTTATTCATCACCAACACTCGCAAACGAACTAATCAAGATAGATCAAGCAACATAGTTGACGTGAGACGCTAGAATTAGGCCAGTCCCGCTACGAACTCAAGCACCCGCACAGCGCTTACGAAGGCGCCTACTTGCGACAGTCGTTTGCTGCAAGCTAAGTGGGTTGAACAGATCTTCCTCTAAACACCTCGGTGGACGCAAAACGACTCGCACTCGTAAGAATAAGCAAGGTCAACGAGCTACCTTCGTTGAGCACGCTCCAAACGCCGCCAGCCATGAATGTATGCTATCGTTTGAAGCAGAAACGGAAAGGCAACCTCGGGATATTTTCTTCAAAACAATATAGACTCTATCTAGATCATTCGTTTCTCAAACATAAACGTACAGTTGGCATAATTAGGATTACGGCACGGAGAAACAATTTTACGACGAAGATCTCACACGTCCATCATCTCTCCAAGCAAGGGGAGCCGAGAAAATGTGCTTAGCTTTGTAAGCCTCTGCCGGGCGTAGACCACAACTATACACACCCCCTCCCCCCCTTTCCTAAATTGTGTCTAACGGCGTAATATTGCTCAAAAATGTTTATATTGGACAAATTTATAAACAAACATTAAAGGGATACTTCAACGAAATTTGAAATATTCCCGTCGTGTTCAAAAATAGGTTGAATATAATCCACAATATCCCTAAATGACAATCGCACGTTTGTATTTTGAGCCTGGTGGCTGTATTTTTCGTTATAAACAGCCCACTCTGGCAAGCGCTCGAAGAAGGCCCAGCGGAGACCACGTGACATCCAACGTAATCGTGACGTAGGTCGTCTCAAGACGAGCAAAGCTACGGCGAGGCTGACGTCGAGAGGATGGCCTAGTCGTACCAGCCACCGAATCGGCTGCTTTTGTACGAATCTTGAGTGACGGGTTAATCTTCTGTAATCTTGTAGGGGGACAATAGCGACTTCTGCGACACACAAAAGGCATTCTCGGAAAGAGGGGAGTTCCTCCTGCCCCTCTTCTCTCGTCGTGGCCGGAGACGAGACAACCTCCGTCACTAGCTGTCAAGGTTCCTAGACGGGCATAACGAACGAGGCGTTAGCGACATCCACCAGGTGCTCTTTGCTAATCGTTTAATTCGTTTTAAAATTCCTTTTCGTGACTTTTAGAGCGCAGCTCTTAGGGGCCCGTTTCCAGCCTGAGCGGCGTCGCCGTTGGCGTCGGCGTCGGCGTCGGCGTAACCGCGCCCCTCCCTCTCCTCCTCCTCCCTCTCCTTCTCCCCCTCCTCCTCCCCTCCTCCTCCTCCTCCTCCCCCTTCTCCTCCTCCCCTCCTCCTCCCCCCTCTTCCTCCTCCCCCTCCTCCTCCTCCCCCTCCTTCTCCTCCTCCTCCCCTCATTGTCCGGCTTGAGCGGCAAGGAGGAAAGCAGTACGAAGGTGGAGGAGGGGGGGAGGAGAGACGAGGAGGCGGAGGCGAGGGGAGGGGAGGAGCTTGAAGGACGAGGAGGTGGTAAAGGAGAGGGAGGGGGAGCAGGAGGGGAGGAGGACTAGCAGGCATGATCACGAGGGAGGAGGAGGAATATACCCTCCACTCCTCCTCCTCAAGAGCTGCGCTCCAATTCGGCGTTACAGGAAGTTGTAAACGGCTTTTTTTTTAACAAGGTATTGGTATGTTCGATGTGATGATGCTTTTTTGAACACATATAGACCAAAAAATGAGCGCCGAAGTTTCGTTGTAGTATCCCTTTAAACCCTCTATAGCACTTAATTTTTTTTTCACTTCAGTGTCCCTTTAAGGTGAAATGCAGTTTTGGTATGTCGTTGCTTACATCTAAACGTTTGATAGCTGCAATACCCTTAGAGTCACTGATAACATAAGGAACGAAGGATGTGCCAAATGCCGGGCATCTTATTATCGCCCCGCAGCGAATGCGATTGCGCCATTAGCCGACAAGATCGCCGAAGGACCAATAAAAAAACAAGACGCGTGAGCATAATGTCAGATGCTCTGGGCTTTTTAAGTTGTCAGGGTCTAAATTTTAAGTGTGTTCTTAAAGGAGCGATGAAACTACTTTTCTACTTCCGCTAAACACTACTCATTCAGTCCGTAACGTTAATAACTGAATAAACTTACTTTAGCCTTCCTTTCTAGGCAATGGCAGTCGCCGAAAAAATTTGAGAAATATGAGCATCGTTCATCCTCTCAACTTGGAGCCAGAACAAGCGGCCACGTGGCCAGATACCTAACCTTTTCCGCCAAAGTTAATCATAGCCTTGCGCAGGTACTGCCAAAGTTGAAAACGTGTACTGAGCTCCAGGCATTGTTAGAGTTCGGGTATTCTCATCACCGCCAACTGTTGGACGCGATCCACCAACGGAGTGTCTGCCGAGGCATTGATTATCATGAGCCGAAGTCGAGTGCTCACGCAGTTTTCGTGTCCAATCCGTGAGCCGCGCTCCACTGTCGTCAGGTGGGTGGTTTCGATCCCAGAATTCGGTCATCAAGCTTTGCGAAAGCAAGACTGAAAGAAATATTCCCCTTTTGTACTGGCACTTTCACCGCAACAAAGCTTCTTCTGAATCAGTGGCGGTTTGTGCGAGTATAGTTGGGCCAATCTAGGATCAGTACGCCTCTGAAAAGTCATGAACTTTTCAACCCGAAATCGTTTCATGACCCCTTTAATTATTATTGTTATAATAACGCCAATTCTCATTTTGAACCATTGGCCTCCCATAAGGTAACACCTACACTGTTTGAAATTCTGTCTTTTTTACCGTTTCACCTCACCATACCAAAACAAAAGAGCGCGAAGCAGATGGAAGGAGCAGTCGCGAGGGACGGCCTAAAGCTCCTCGTTGAAACGATAAATTGCCCGCGGATCCCATTTCTTTTGCGCGTGACCAGTCTTCTCGGAGAGGCTTCGCGCGTGAGGCAGCCATCGCCGGGCGGATCAAGACACGGCTATCCTTCCTCCGACCGGACGAATGACTTTCGTTTCGCCAAGTGGCAAGGACGACAGGGCCTCCAGACGTAAGAAAGGCGGGGAAGAGAGCGAGGTTGAAAACTGCAGGGTAGGTGAGTCGATGCCCAAGAATGGCTTCAGGCAGCTGTAGGTGTGAGACAGCTCTGTCGACACGAAAGAGTTTTATGAAACCAATTTCGAACTGTCGGGAAAAAAAAGGCGAACCCGGACAAATAATGTTTGCGCTGCCCACTGCAAAAATAAAACGAGAACAATTAAAACACGCGCGTTATTATGCCGTTTGGCAGTTGTCTTAGTTGTTTTGAAGACGTATCGATGGTTGGGGCACTCTACTCGAGCATTCTTTTAGCTTCCCTGGAATTAATACTTTCTGGTCTGCCGTCTTTATTATCTACATATATTATTTGATATCCCGTTTGCATGTATTCATAACAACATGGTGTTTGTTTTAAATTATCGCACTATAATTATCTCGTTCGCCACCTACTCCTTTAGGTAAAGCACCTTGTCGACATTTAAGAACGAAAATAAATTAATCAATAAATAAATACGTAGTCGGCGTGGATCTTTTATTCATTTTAATTCTAGACACTGTGTAGCTATTTTTTTTTATTTTACGTTTCACCTATAACATTACCCATTACGAGTACATGTTGTAGAGTACGCCCCACGCGAACGTCATTTGGGTGTATTCTTGTAGCGCTGCGCGTCGCTTGAACTTTGAACGTCTGCGCATCTCCAATGTTTGTTTTTCGGGATGGCAATGTTTACAAATGCACCGCACGGTGCACGGTGGTCACCTTGATTTAGTGAGAAAGTACGCATTCAACCCACGAATATTCTTGGCGCCTGATGCGGTAAAGTCCTTTATGGCACGGTTTACATAGTCAAGAACTAAAGCTTCCCTCAACTAATATTGGCGTGAAGCCTATGGGCGCGAGCTCCTCAATCGCATCGACTGCTCTAGCCCTCATTATGGAGCAATTTTCAAACCTACCAGCTGACACCCGTAGCTGTCGCTTCAACGCCTAAACCGGTTACAGGAAACGGAGGAAGATCTTCCCGTGTCGAAAAAATGGTCGCGCCGCTACTGTTTGTTGTATCATGAAAAGCAAGCTATGAACGACGCTACTGTTTCGATCCCATTCGCTAGTGTGCGTATCATTGGCATCACCATCATTTCCGTTTCGTACCCAAAGTCTCTGTGCTGCCTGTGAGAACGCGTGCTTTACAATAAATCATCGAAGGCTCCCATGCCTCCCGAGCAGTACGTCTGAGCACTTTCGCCTTATTGCCTTGTTCAGGAACATCCGTCAAGGTTAATTGTGACGCAAATTTTTGCTTAGGATTCCACCTTTAGACTTCATTTTATTTCAGTTTATTTTCTTTCAGGGTCCGAAGGCATCACAGAGAAGAGTGAGTTTTAACACAAAAAATAAATGAGTTTAACAACAAACAATACAAAAAATAAGAACAATGGCTAAGGAACAACAAGAAAATTAGCAATCACAATTTCAAAATCAGCCGCATCAGTTATTAAGGCTCGCGTGAAGACGATTACAATTTATTGAGGTTTAGGGAAGAAAAAAGGCATTGAATGAGGACGTGTTGCAATTGGGGATGCCTATCGTGAACTGGTGATTTGTTCGTGATAATATGTAAAATGGTTTTATGAAAAGTAGTTCACGAGGTGGGGGATTAGAGTGATAATTCTTGGTGAAAAAGACATAAACGAGACAATTTTCTACGAAAAAAGAGGTTTCGTAAGGAAAAAGAGGCTTTCATAGAGGTGAGAGTGCCTGCGCGCTGATAGTTTGAAATGGTGAATTTCATGCGGCAAACACAAGGATAAAAAGGTCCGTTTTGTGATAATTATTCTTGAACCCTCTGTTTTGCTTGTTCACTAGGGCCGAAGTTTATTAATGCATGACTTGTTAATAAAAACGTCCAGTCAACGTGTGTGTTTGGGCTGGGAAATATCTAGTTTATGATCCACGCCCTTTAAAAAACGTTTTAGTTAGGCTGCACAATTGTAGACTGTCTTGCTGTCTCATTTATATATCACTTGTTTTTCTACACATTTGTATGGAGTCGGTAGCTAATTAACGGCATTAGAAAAATTAATACGGTTTCGCAACGCAAATTTTAACAAATATTCTTCTGATATATAATGACAGGAGCATGCCTATAGAAAATTAAAGTCACTGCGCTGGCGAGCTGGTGGAAGTTTACCATGATGATTTTTACCCGAGACTCAGAAGCCGACTCTTTTCCAGCGAGCAGTAGAAATCTTTGATGTCCATCGAAAAAAAAATATATTACCTTCCATAGTGATCCTTGAGTAGTTTGATCAACTCGTTTGAATTCTATAGTGACAGAGATTGATCTAGATGAACATGTCCTAAACAGTTTTAAAGAAACACGAATACAACGTTGTGCCATGTTCCAGTTTTATTAACAACCACCCGAAGTGGCATCTCCGCTTTGTGATCTTTCAGGAAAAACTTCACACTCAGTGCCCATCTCCGACAATACCTCCAGGTTCTTTGCCGAATCTTTGAAACAGTATTTTTTTCGGATTGTACTCATATTCTTCCCAATTGTTGCTATGTTGGCACCCCATTCATGAAACATGGGGATCGGTCGCCGAGTGGGCTAGCGCACACCAGCTCGGAGCACGTGGTGCAAAAGCTCACGCTGCAGAACCCAGGATCTTGGGTTCAATCCCCACAACTGCCCGTTTCGATCTGGATGAGCATCGTACAGGCGCGCAGTCGTGCATCACTACTGCGTGATGCACGTTAAAGACCCCAGCCTAGCGGTTGTTCTGCACTGGCTAAATTTCTCATCTGCAGTTGGGAGACTCGTCGCCCGCCGAGGCAGACCAAGTCCTAAGTTGTATAAACATACGCACAACCCAATTTTTTTTAACAAGGAGTTTATGGTTCTCTGTGTTTTCGTCTGAAAGGTTGATTTAAAAGGAATAGCAAATCTACAGCAGTTATTAGTTTGTAACAGTTTGAATAACCTAGTTTCTGCTCCTTTTTTAACTGTTTAGACGTGGTGGAAATATTTTTCTAACTCGAGTACGCGTGGTTTATCACGTTTTTAATTTTACCGACAGCAAAATCGACATACATTGCTTTCTCCTCGGGGCTGAAAACACTCGAAACTTCTGTATGAATGCAAAACATCAAACCTTGATGGAATTACTTTCTTACCATGCTTAGGTCCTTTTCCCAACACTTATCGCTTTTTTTTCCGTCAAAAGTACACCACTTGGGTTCCCAATAGAACAACGGGACTTGCAGCTGACATAATCACAAAATCATGACTTTCTACCTCCTAGTTTTTAAGATTTCACTTTAATACTGTACAAACATACCTCCCTTTGACATACTAGAGTGTGTCTAAGGGGGCCTGCTTAATGCTGTTCTAATGATTGTTGTCCCTGTGACGTTTGAAATTACATCCCAGCAGGAGGACCCACAGCCTGTCACATGTGCTGCGCATGTCTTGAATCCGGCGACTTGAGGCCTCTCTGCATGTTTTGCGAATCTCCTTCTTGGTGCTCCATGAGATTCCAGACGTTGAAAGACGCTTGAACATGTCCAGGACAACGAAGTTTTTCCGAAGGCACATGCCAAAGAACGCAACATCTGCCTCCAGCTCTGCCAGGTGACGTCCTAACTTGTTCAACTCGGCCAAAGCTTGCAAATTTAGTGTGGTCGATGTTCTGAGTTTCATGCGTATGAATATGATTAGGGTATTAAGCCTGATTCAAGTACGTTTAACAAATGTAAGTCAGGGGGTTAAGGGGCAACTGATGGCTTCGACCAACGACCATGCCACCACAAACGCGAGGAGATTGAAATAAACTGGAATATCATTTTATTTTATATACTTGTGTTGCAAAAAGCAGTTTCAGAATCGTCAAGCCGCATGGTTAGCCAGGTATGCAACCAAGCCAAGTTCAAGTACGAAGGTAAAAGAAGTTCAACCCTAAGTCGAAATTACATTTTCAAAAATGGCGGATTTTGACGGATGTCCTTTTGTTTAATCGCTTGTTTTCACTTAAATTAAAGTGCGTTTTGTTGGAAAAAGTAATCGAGTTCGTTCCCTGACCTTGACAACTTGCAAGCCGGTCTGTCAAATTTTAAGAGCTTCCGTGGGAATGCGCGCCTTCGACTTCGTTGCCGCCAAAACTCTAGCGCTCATACTAATGCGTATGGCATCGGCAAGGCAAAAGGCATTTATTGATGTGGGCAAACCAATAACACGGCAGGCAAATCATATATATTATGCATAGCCTCCATTCCGACCATTAATTAATCCCAATAACAAAGCTCTGTACACCTGCATTTGAAAAGATTAAAGAGATGACAGCGATGTAGGGGCGAGTATGAGTCATAGCCACTCTTTCAAAAAGGGAACAATGTGCTTTGAATAAATCAAGAATATTGGGAAACAGGAGTATCTCAGTTGCGTATTTTCTACGCTACTTATAGGTTTTACGATATGGTCATTGACAGGAGAAGTGTGTGTCCGGCCTCTGTAATACGCTCAAATACTTTCTGTGGTCTTGGCTGCTTGAACCGGGTTTCTCTTCTCTCGCCCGCCCCCCCCCCCCCCCCCCCACGCATCCCCCAAAAATAATATTAAAAAATACAATGGTTCTTAGTCGCAAATAGCACGGTCGCGCAATACGGGTGGAATGGCGACGTCAAGTAGTTGAGGGCGGAGGTGCGACGTGGTTAATTCTCATAGCTGTCTTGGTTGGCGTCATGGATGCCACAGACGACCGCCACCAGTACTCGGTGATCCCTGAAGTAAGTGGGTAGGCGCGGTGGAAGTTTCTAGATCCAACTAACATTACGCGTAGCAACGTGATAATGCCAAAGTGGGATTTTGGATAACGCGAGTAATGTTAGAAAACAAGCCTTTCAAGGAGACGAAAGGAAGATTCTCCCTTCGTTCCTCAATTCTTGGCACGACGCCAGGGCTGCCTTGTTCACTCTCTTAGCGCGGCACGGCCGACGGGAAATCCCGACTTGCGCCCAGAAGGGAGAGAACAAGGGTTTTTCAACTTTTTGCGCGCGCGGCGACGACAACCAACGATGTCGAAATCTCCGCAAAGTGTCGCCCGTTCTTTAAAATAACCTGTACGCATCGTCTAACCCTTAATATATACCCTAATGTAGCACTAGCGGTCTGAACGAGATACCAAATATTCAGGACGAACCGGATTATCCTAATGAAAAGTCGTAGGTGATTTTCAAAGTATGACAGTGATTAGATGGTGGCCGACAAACCTCACAAATAAATAGGGCTGAATGGTGCAGACTTGCTGAGTTAAGGCCCCGTTTCACCATTGAAAATTCCAGAAAATAACTTATAACTTTAGTAGAAGATAACGGTTTGCTCCGAAACTTCGGCATCTGGTACAGACTGGTAGCGCTACATTTGGGCGGAGACTTAGGATACGGCAATGCGTACATTTTTTATGAAAAAAAATTTTACGATTTTTTGGAGGTTGGGGAAGGGGGGGGGGGGAAGTTGTACATTCTAGAAGTTTCCAAGACGCCGAAGAGTTATCGGAGGCAGGAAGCTCGCCCTGGAGACGGGACGACTGCTGTCTGCATCCTGTCAATGTATGCAGACTCCAAAACACTGTAATGAAAACAACTTTTTTTTTTCTAAAAAGACACTCATAAAAAAAAAATTACCACGAAAGCATTTTTTTTTTTCTTTTTGGCGCAATACTTACGTCGTTAGACGCAATGTGGGTGAAAAAGAACGATGGGGTCGAAGTTCGCTAAGCCCCTCCCCGTGCTTAGAAGGTGATTGCACTCTCTTTTGGCTGGAGAGCTGATCGACGTTTGAAAGGGGAAAGGTTGGTTGTAAATTTGTACCTCCGTGCGGTAAGAGTAGTTTCATCGATTTTTTTTTAATGCTTAAGGCCGGGAACACATTTCCGAAAAAACGAGCCGAAAGTCGGAGAGAAATCGGAGGCTGCAAAAATCGTAGCTTGCGATTTTCGGAAGACGAGCCACATGAGGTGGAATGCGCGGCGCGGAAATCGCAATGCACTGCGGTTTTCGTGCTCCGACTCCAGGAGGCCGTTCGGTAGTCTGGCGAACTGGCGTCCCATATTTCGCACCTCTTAAAAACTTCAGGTATTAAAACCTCGTTGAATGCCTCGCAGGCCTTTGTACCACCACCCTTTGATGGAGACAGAAGGGGTTTTTACGAAGGTTGAGGTGAGAACGCAGGGTATGGCATACGATGTTGCCTGCGCTGCTCCGGAGCTGCGTGAGCCGCCATGGTGCGAGCCGGTCGTATCTTTTCGTTCCGACCTGTTACGGGCTTTCGCTCACCGAGCTCCTCCGCCCAGAATTCGGAGGCGCCCTGCGAAAATATCTGGCGCTGCAGATCTTTGGAACCGCTCCCGATTTTCGGAAAAGGGGAGGAGCAAAGGAAAAGGAGGCCTAGCTGCCGTGCGATTTTCGCGTGCGGTTTTAGCACAAAATTCGGCTTTTTTTCACAAATGTGTTCCCTGCTTGAGAAACAAATAATATAGATAATCATTATTGTTTTAAAAAATATCCCGAGATTGCCTTTACGCTTCGGTTTTAAACGAAGACAAAGGATAACAACCATAGCTGTCGGAGTTTGCGGTGCGCTCAAAGCGCGTGGTTTGTTGAGCTCGTTTGTCTTTACGAGTTGGAGTCGTTCTGAGTTCACAGAGGTGTTTATAGTAATATCTCAGCCGACCTAGTTTGCAGCAAAACAACTGTCACAAGTATGTGCGCGCCTTCGGAAGCGTTGTGCGGTTGCTCGTTTTCGTAGCAAGACTGGCCAAATACCCCATTCACAGGGTCAGCATGAATAAAGTTCCCTTAGCAATCGGCGTATCAGACCGCGCTCTTGGGTCGCGAGAACACGCCACACGTGGTGGATCGCGAATCGATTCGCCGCGGGTCATGAACATCCCATAGATAAGTGATGCCTTTATATTTATGTGAATTGGGTATACGCCTAGCGTCCCATATCTACCACAATGCTCGATCTCGCTTGATTTATTTGTTTGCACGTGTTGGTTTTGAATAAAGCTGTTGGTTCCCGTAAAAGCGGCCATGCTGCACTGCGAATTGTGCAACCGTCATGATTCTAACCATGGCTTAGGGGTAAATATTTGTGAGCCATTTTTGCTGGAGTAAATTGGGCGCTCGGCTGGCATCAAGTTGGCTCAGGATTGGTCCCTTTATCTCGCTTCGAAAGGAAAGCAGCTTTCAAGTTTGGCAATGTACTTTGCCTGCCAAAGCGAATATTTTTAGGTAACTTTTAATTGGGCGTCATGGCGCTCATTCACCTTGCTCGTAGATTACATTCGAAAAAAAAAGATAAGAACAATAACATTATAACTGAAATAGCAAGATATTCTTTTTTTCTAATGCAATTGATGGAAGGCTGCGAGCCAGCTGGATAAGCCTGACAACAATAACGCCTGCAGAAGGGGAACAAAAGGGGACGGAGGACACACAAATCTCCAAACATAGCTAAGTGACTGGTGCGCGACCGAAGAGATCCGCCTGGTCCGGGTATCGACCAGGGACCTCTCCATTTCCAGTGAAGCGGTCCACCAACTGAGCTAACTAGCAGTTAGGCTTCAATAGAGCAAACGGGTTTTATCAGCTGCCACCAGTCTGACACTATTAAGAATGAACGGCATGCATTTCAAGGTTATGATTATAATGCATTTAATGCAAAGTTGCAAGCAAGCTGGACAGGAACGTCTATAATAATCCCTGGAGCAGGGGACCAAAAGGGACGACGGACAAACACAAATCTCGACACACAGATAGGTGAACCAGCGCGACCGAAAACGTCCGCATGATCCTTTTATCGAACCAGCGACCTCTCCATTTCCAGTGGAGCGCTCTGCACTCAAAAAAAGTCTGTTCGTCTACCTTCACGCACAACACCTTCACGCACAGCACAACAACTCAGCGAATGACGATGCCGAAACATATGTCCAGACCAAAAAAAACGCAGTCTGAGTTGTGACATTAAGCAATGCAAAACGTCACGCTTGCATCGCTTAATGTCATATTTCAGACAGCGTTACTTGGCCTAAACTCATGTTTCGGCATCGTGATTTGCTGAGCTGCCTCCGTACGTTGCGGTGATTGGCTCTCCGAGTGTTGTGCGGGAAAGTAGGCGCACGGGCTTTTTTTAGGGTGTAGGCTTCTTAGCGTGTTAGTCCAAGCACCGAAGCCAATCCAGTAGTAATAGGCGGGGCAACTGATCTGTGGGCGGGTCGTAGAGCGGGTGGTGAACTCCACCTAAATTGCGTCCAACGGCGTAAATATTGTCTGATTTCATTTTTTTTTTATGAAAAAATACGAACAAAATATTGTTCCACAGATGCTATAAAAAAGAACTGTTATTTAGTGCAGTGTTTCTTGCACAGTCTTTTACGCGGACGGTTGACAAGCGGGGCTAGCTTCCCCCGATGACCATCGGTGACTGCGGACTTCCTTTAATAGTCCCACCGCACGGTAGCGGTTAGGAGTGTTTGACGACGTTTGGCAGCGTTGCATTGTGAAACGGCGTCGGCTGCTCTCAAGCACGGATCAGTAATGCGTTTTTTGTTTTGCCGCTGTGGTTGTTTAAAAGCGAGAGCAGCCATGCGTGACACTAAATGAAGACGTTTTCTCAACTCAACTCATCTCAGCACTACCAAACTCGAACTAAAAATGGGTCACTATGCAATGAGAAACTGTGGGCTCGAGGACCCACAAGAGCGCCGATCTCTGATCAGAAGGCTGGTGGGTAGACGCGGAGGCAAGCTGTCTCTGCCTTTACTCACTGTTCGATTTCTTCCGAGAGCCTAACAGCGGCGTCTGGCGTCCGAACGCGAGACGCTGCGCGAAAAGCAGATGACGCTCTTGCTCGGTCGAATTGAAGGGACACAGTGGGTACAGACAAATGCAGCTAGCCTTCTACGTCTACCCATTAATCCTTCCAACCAGAGCTCGGAGCTCTTACGCCGCCGCTCGCTCTGACGTCATCCTCTTTCTCGATTTATCACCATATACGGTCACACACGCCTGAAACGCGGAAGGGTGCAATTAACGTAGGGCTTAAAACCCGTTAACTGCTTCCTCCCCACACTTCTCAAAACTTTACTACGTGGGGTGTGGCAATAAGAGTGGCGTCAACCGCGAAATCGATCCTGCGACAACTATACCGGTTCAGCCCCTGCGTTAAAGTTCTGTGAATGCCCTTATTTAAAGACTTTGTGTGTGTGTTTTTTTTTTTTTTTAAGTTGAAGAAGAACGAATGGACAAAAAGAAGGGAAAGTCGTTTTGCTTGCGCCAGCGTACTTTCATTGTGGACTGGGTAAAACGCTCGGATTAATATATGGCATGTCTGAACCGCAGCGACTCTATCTAAGCCTCGTCCGAGGGCCCCAACCACTCAAGCGGGGAAGAAGGGACTCGGCCTCGGATGTTTGCGCGTATCCGCCGAAAACTCGGGTTCATTTGTCCTGGAAAGGTCTCTGTCGGGGAAACGTTACCAGGGCAACGACATCTTTCTGTCGGCAACGGAGGTAACTGCATTAGGGACGAGAGCTAGCTTCTCCTATAATGCTCGTTTTCTTCGCGTTGCGGTGACTATTTACGTCTTTTTGCCATTAATGTCGTTTTTAACCTTAAATATATTGTTAGCTACTTGGCTCTTTCCTTGCCCGGTGTGTCCCAAAGAAACACGCGACTGTGTTTCGAATGTCGAGAATTCCCTGCGCGAGATTTTTTTTTTTTTTTTTTTTTTTTTCTCTTTGGATTTTTTACGCACAGTGGAAGGCTCCACTCGAGGTTGCCTCATATTCTAGCAAAGTAAATATAATCTTCCTGAACGTTTCGTTACTTTTTACTATGTTCCCCCCTGTTTCTCTTTGCTTTTTTTTTTTTTTTTTTTCAGTGTAGTCGTTTTATTTGTTTTACCTGAGCAAGCAGTTCTGTTCTCGTTACATCGCGTACTACGTTAGTCGTACGTTTCAGTTTCTGGTGACAGAGTGCAGCATTTTCTATACGCCGGTTTACTGCAGAAGCTTCATATCAGAGGTGAGAAAAGAGTTGATGAAATCGAACAGTGCTGCATCATTCATAGCTGGGCTTACGTGTTTTCGTAGTTTATTTCTCGTTAAATTTGGATGGTGTTTTTCGGAATTAATTTTGTTGCAAACATTTGTACTTTATCCCAGTTTATTTATCATAGATTCTGAATTCTCCGAGATTTAGAGTTTAATTTTGGTGTATGTCCAAATTGTTTGAATTCAATATAAAAACACATCTTCTAGACACTAATCTGCCCTAAACTCGCAAGAACTCACCTGTAGCGAATTATGTTTCTTCAGCTGAATTTGGAATTAATGCCTTTGTCATTTGTAATACTCTCTGTACCCCAAATAAACTTGCAAATATGTGTTGCTTTAATGAATGTCAATACTTTAATATAACTAAAATTGCCGACGTAGTATTTTAAAGCTTGTTTTCTTCCCATCTTCCCATTTTTAATGATGTTGATGCGAACCGCATCAACATCGTAACAAATCGATGTTGAAGAAATTCGCCTGCGGTGTTGTAGAAACTTGCTCCTTTTAAACCCTGACCAAACTAAAGTTGTATGTTCCTCCCGCAAGGCAAGTGTTATTGTTCATCCTTTTAAATTGTACGGCTCAAACATTTCAAGACCTTCAGTTGTACGTGACCTTGGTGTTTCGATTGACTCACAACTCAATTTTAATTACCATCCCTACCCAAAAAAAAAAAACAAAAAAAAAAAAACAGCAGGAACTGAATTATGGAACAGAACATTATGCTGGATTTCTTACCGGATAAATGAAATCCAGTTTGCAGGCAACTCCGTGCAAACTGGATTTCAGGTTTCCAGCAAAAAATCCAGTTACGTTTCCTGCTCCATAATACAGTTTTTACCATAGGCGTAGACTACGGGGGGGGGGGGGGGGGGGGGGCATCGGGGCTCGTGCCGCCCCTTGTGAGATCCAGGGGGGGGGGGGGGAGCAGAGCCCCTCCCCCCTTCCCCCCCCCCCTCCGGGCCCGGGCCATGATCCTTACCGAGAGGCTGTTTACGTGCCATGTAACGAGCTTCTAGTAGTGGCATGTAAACAAAATAACACCCACTTTGCCTTCATTGACAAAATACATGGGAAATTTAATACCAGCGTGCCTTACGTTAGCTTCAATCTCCAGTTCTGGCGAAAAGTTAAAGCGCTGCCCCCCCCCCCCCTCTCCCCCCCCGGCCCGGAGAACTTCTCAGCCCAGTCCCCCCGCCCCGGGAACATGGAAAGTCTAGGCCGCTGGTTTTTACTGTTTTTTACAGCAGCAATGTTTTGGAAACTGTCAATGACTCTTTACGCATCCTAGGCGTAATAGCACGTATTACCAATAATTGTCGCAGTTAATTCTGCATATTGAACCTATTTCTGTCGTTAGTTTTATCAAGGTTGAACTGTTGTTTTACCGTATGAAATTCCCTGGGAGTAGGTCAAATGCTAAGGTGAGAGTGCGTACAGCGATAATTTGTGAAAATTACCTATAATCACCACATAGAATGGCAAACTTCTGATTACGTGCGTCTTTTGGATGCACTTGGTCTTTCGCCTCTTTCGGATAGATGAGTAGTTCGCGACATGTTTTTTTTTTAAATATAAACTGCACGGCGCTGCTGTTGATTCCTCTCTGCTATTGAGCAGAATCTCACTTCATGGACCCCAGCGACAAAATCTGTCTGCGGTTTCTTTTGCCTACTAACTTAAAATATATTAGTATGCTGACTCGGATGCAGTCCATGTATAACAAGTGTTTCAACCCTGACGTGAACCTTTTCACTACATTTGCATGTTTAAAAAATAGTGTAATACTGAGTCTCACTCTGTAGTGTGGAAATATTTTTGGTCTGATTGTCTTTCACTTCATGCTAGTGTAACCCTCCTCAGTACTTACTAGTTTTTGGGGAAATAAAACACGGATCGATTGATTGATCCCATTCCACCGATCCTTCTTTCGGCTGCGTGGGGTGGAGTGGTGAGATAGAATATTTAGCTGCCCCCCCCCCCCCCGCCTCTCCCTTTGTGCTCATCGATTTCACTCTTATAAAAACACAAACATACCTTATTCTAAGAGGGCAAAACTGAAAACTAGAACAGTGACGTTTGCCGTGACCCAAAATTCTAATGATGCGTTGTTTTGAACAAAACTTGACAAGATAAACAGCAAACCGCCTTAAGTCACTAGTTGGAGATATTAAAGGGAACTTAGGAAACTGGAGAGGCCTCTGCCCAGGGCCACTGACCCTATCCGCTGGATGAACTATTTTGTAAAATACTGTTGCTGTTGTTTTCTTTGCCACTGTGGCATAAAAATTCTGAGTTTCTTTGGATAAATCCTCTTTGGCAAAATCTTTACAAACGAGTGTTTCAGATATTACGGGAGTTATTCGAAAACGCGGAACCCTATTCATGGCCTTCGCAGTGGAAGTCAAAACCACAATAACCTGCTTTCTTCACAGTGTTGAAATTAGAAATGACGCTACACGATTCATTTCAATCCACTAAATTTATATTTGGAAGCCTTAAGTGCCAAACCAACGAAAGTCATCTGGCCCGCCCCAGCGGTGGACCGAGGATCTTTAGACGTACAACCGAAAAACCAAATTACACGGCGTCTTCTCCGCAATTGGCGACAAAATCGAACTATAGAGGAAGAATTTTATTATCATCATCATTAACACAAACAATCGTTCTGTAGCAAACAAATCCGACGCCAGCATTCGCCTAGGGTACGCCGCATCGGCGCACTCACAGCGTATTACAGTGCTCGAAGCATCCTTTTGAACTACGTGTATGCTACGAAGAGCACTGCAGCACGTGCGCGACGATGTGGAAACGGTCCTCCGTTGGCTCTGGTGCAACGCTGACCTCGAGGACATGATGGCGGCATGTTGTGCGCGTCCCCTGCTTCAACGAGACACCGCTTGCTTTCGCCGATGTCGTCCATGATTGTCGCAAGAGACAGGGTAACTGAAAAGTGAAGGTTTTAAGTTTCGAGAGTCATTCAGGAAAACACGGACGCATCGCCGGCCAGGCACGATCCAGCACGTGTGGCCGACATGTCGCAGCTGGCCCGGCACGCACGTGCGTGACATATTCGCTTGTCTTGCCTTCCAAGAGGACTTAGACGGTATTTAACGCAAGAAAGGACTGAATTACGAATGTCTAGATGCGTTTAGGAGAATAAAATAGAGTTACATATATTTCACCAGCCTTGCGTCGTCGGTTTCCATGGCAGCGAATTCACTATGAATGAGCGGTTTGTTTGCCGCACAACGTTAGTTCCCGAGGTAGCCGCCAGGGGGTGCCATTCCTCGATTTTCTCCAAAATAAGCATTCGTCAGGTTGCGGACACCTCGACCGGGATTCGAATCTGGCACCTGAGAATCCGTAGGTCGGCGCTTTGACTCGGATTTACCGAGGCAGCATTTTGAACCATTGTTTGCAAACTCTTTCCTTTCTATTAGAGGGAACTGTTACAATAAACAAGCAACAGGTCATCACAAAACTATGCTCTCGGGGACACGAATTAATTCCAGAAATTGCAAAGCACCGTGTTGCGCACTCCCGTGCGTGAGCACATGTATCTAACCATATGTATGCGTGTGTGTGTGTGTGCGCGCCTGTGTGAAATTACTATTATGTGGAACTTTGCGCTGATTCGGAAACATTTGTGAGATGCGTCATTTATTCAAGCAATGAGAGCGCGTTATTTAAAACGTGGGTTTCTTCACTCGAAAACAGCGGGCTCTTCCCTCGAGCCTCAGCTCGACCCAGAATCGACGTCGGCATTCGACTATAAGAAATGTGGCCCGCGGACAGTGAAGACACGTCTCTCTCAGTGAGCATCGAATGAGGTAATGTAGTTAGGAGGTTCGCGTGTAATCGAGTTTTAGGGACCGGTCTCTGGAGAGTGCCGTCACGGCCTCTCAATATTCCCGGTGAGGAAGTGCAGACCGTCCACTGTCCGATCGCGCATTGTCCGCTCCTTCCATCGCGGCCACCTCTTTCTTGTCTGAATGGCGGCAGAGGGGGGGCGGGGGGAGGGGGGAGGGGGAGGCTCTAAGAAATGCCGAGTAGTGTCGTAATCATTAATCTTTTTCAGCTGAGGTTTTTCTTGCTTTATTTTGAAAAAAAAGCGAATTGAATAATGTTAGCGATAAGGAGCACACGTCGACGTTACTGAAAGTCTCAACATAATGACGGACGAAAAAACACATCTTTCAACGTTCACCGAATGGAGTGTTCAAAGTAGGAAGATCTGTCGTTTTGTACGTCCCTGTGTTCATACCTTCAGTAATGTCTAATTGCAACCAACGTGCTTAAAGTCCACTTACTTACCGAAACTGAAATTGAAAGTAAATTCATCACCGATGCTTTTATTCATAGATGACATGGTTGAAATAATATGAGGTTCTGGCCAAAACCACTGTCTGGTGGTACCGCTCCTGGCCACTAAAAGTACGTTCCTCGTTTACGAAGTTGATTCACACTCCTCTCTGTTTCGACATAAACGAATCGGTGTGAGACTACCTCACACTCGTTAAATACAAAAAAGAGGACGCGCGTTAAAGACCGCGGGTTACTATAATCGAACTGCGCATGGCGAATTTTTCTTTCACCTGGAGTCGTCGTTATGATGTAGACTTAGTTTCGCGGAGTTTTTGCATTTGCACAAATGTCTTTGATATTAGTTTCACTTAGTGCACTGCGCATTTCAACTAATCATAATATCTGCACAAAGTAGATGTTACATCAAACAAGAAATCTAAAGTTAGAGGACTTTGTGTCGTATATATTACTTATGAGTAAAGATATTATATTTTCATTGGGGAGGAATGCTCTAGAGTGAATAACGCGGGAAACCAACTGCCAATGCTTGGAAGGGTATGCTCAGCTTTTTCGGTTTAAGAGCGAAAACCATTCGGAGCTCAGTCAAACCCTTGCAACGCCAAAAAATAACATATTTAGAATATATCCACTTTCATAAGGCGAGTAAAAGTAACTTCGTTCAGACAACGCAGGAAATAGATCCACCTTAAGGTGTTTTCACCTACCATTCTCTCAGCTGTATAGGCATCGCCATCGCCCCCGCAACAACTGCATTTTCTGGAGAAGTTTAAGCGGCAAACTTTTGCCGTTTGCAGACCAAATTTGGGGGGTTGCAGCACGTTGAAAACCAAAGACTTCTTTTCATATTTCGAATGTCTACTTGCTCGGCTGCATGTTTCTCGTTATTTATATTATTAAAGGGATCCTGAAATCAGGGATGCGGAAAGTGGGGGTCGCATCTCCCATGGGGTCGCGAGACGAATTCATGTGAGCGTGGTGCACCACAAAGCCGAACCATTGTTAAGTGACATTGGAAAATGGAGGGGGGATGGGTTCACCGAATGGCGATTGAGTATTGTAAGAGTCGCGGACTTAAAATGCCGGTGCGCCCCTGCTTTAAAGGAACACTTCCCTTACACTTCTCATTTGAATGATAACCGAAACTCTTCGGCACGCTGTCGTTGAAACCGGAGGCGGAATTCGGTTATCGGCGAGGTCTACGCGGACCAGACAGTTCTCAATTAAAGGAGACCAATCTCTTCAGCTCTGGCTTAGCATCCTCTCCGCCATTGTAATTAACATCCGCTTCTTCTGGGCAACCCCGACACTTGGGGGAGAGGGGGAAAGGGGGGGGGGGGGGGGGGGGAGAGGTGCGCTTGTACTAACGAGGTCAATCGCACTACGGAAGACCCGACTCACCGACTTGACTCGTCGGGTGGAGCTTTCCGGGTCCGAACCAATTCGGGGGATTACGCGTCGGCCGCGAATGAACGATGTCTCTCTGGAATTACTGATGGGACTTAAGGAGCCGTAGGTATGCTTTGTCGGGTGCTTCGGTTTCCCTGATTGATTTTTGTGTCTTCGGTTTACCCGAGAACGACGTCGAGATCACGGAAAGTGTGAGGGTCGTACTTGTAGATTCGTTGTGCAGGATATCGGGTCTCTACAGGCACAACCCACAATGTTTCTGCGTATGTAGACGTCATTTTTGGGGATTTTACCGACTTACGACATATTTGGTTTCGTGCAATTGTACATAAATCGTGTGCACCCGGCGTAATCGCCGCGGCTTTAGATTCTGCGAAGCAATCTGGCCATATTCGGTTTTATGTTTTGGTTAATCGCAAATTATTGTAACCTGAGTGCGCGTTCATTGCACGAACGTCTGATTGAGCCGCGCTAAGGCCGAAGACTAGGATTTCCTGACTCATCTGCACCGTCAGTTTAAGAACGAAAGGTATATACGCTTCTGAAAGGGGCTAAAAGGAAGGGAAGAAAGGGGAAGTGGTTTAGCATAGAGGGATATACGTGCAATATACGCATGTGCAACGAGAATTGGCGTAGGAATGGCAGACTAATCAAATATATGACGTTTATCATTTTATCACAAAATTTATTGAAGCTTCGTTGTCCGCGCACCACCACAACTGAGAGCAGAGACTAGTGCTTTTACGTGGCGGTAGTGGGCAATATCACTATGGCGCCCACATATGTCACAATTCTAACTAAGCGCGAGTACTCTAATAATACGCCCTCTTAAGGAGTAACCAGTTAGAAACACCCCGCCTGCTCTTGTTTCACCACAGAAAGGAAGTACGAGAAATTTCAGGCATGTCGTCTGGATTACAACATAATATGGGAAACAACATAACTACGGAATAGCTCGTAAACGAAGAGGATCATGCAAATCACATTTACGTTCCGTCATCAACCGCATGGTATGACATCCGTGTCTAACCACCCTGTCATCCGTTTTCTTTTTCTTTTTTGTTTTTATATTTACTGCACGGTTACGCCAAGAGACTGAATTGCTCCCGCATAGACAAGAGAAAGAGAGAACATGCGTGAAGTGGATGTCAATGTATCTTGGAAATCTGACTTGAGGAGTGTTTCAGGAGTAAGCCCTTCGCTCACTTCTGTCAGCAATTTAAGCACCGACCGGTTGTCGATTGACAAAGCGAATAGTCAAGTAAAAGCTGTGTGTACTGCGCGTGCGAACAAGGCTACCTCTGTTTCACCAGAAATGTGAGCGAAGCCTATCCACCAGGCACGATCACACTGCTTTAAAGGCCGACGACCACACTCGAGATTCTGCAAGGCAGAAGATCCTCCTCACCATGGGGGAGGAGGAAACAGGCAACGGTGGACAGCGTAGATGGGGGAGAGGAGGAAGCGGGGGAAAAGTGGAAAGCGCGAACTGGTCGTCGGGCTTAAAAGAGAAACTGAAACGTCTTTTTATTTGTAAAACGAAAAAAAAAAAAAACCTTAAATCTTTTTTTTGCCTCCTGGATTATGAATATCAAAATTATATATCACTTCGATACGCCTAGTAGCCAGAACGGCACTTTCAAAATAGAAATGAAGCCCCTCCTTCCCGTCGCGTTCGATGCGAGGAACGACTCTAGACGTATTATACAGGGATCTCAACATTTTCGCGCTTTCCGCAAGCCTATTTGAGCAGTTAGAAACTCTACACGCGGTTCCTCACTAGCGGCATGCGCGACGCAGCTGAAACCTCTGGCAATGACGTCACGGTCAGCAGTTGGTGTTTCGGTTCTTCGGTTTTTCTCGTGCCTTATGAAGCGCTCGGGTCCAATTGCTGGTGATGCACAAATTAACGAGACAAATAAACGCTTCACCTCTAACTCTTTCTTTTTCTTTTTTCAGGGACCTTATCAGCTCTTCTTTAAACTACTCTCGCACTACATCAGATCGCGACCTCAGCAGGCACGTTCAAAGCGCGGAGCTCGCATATGCAACTCCTGCTGCGCTCACACTTGGAGTGACAAAGGCAGGTGCGAAAGGCCCATAATTTGCGCGTTAAGCATCGGGACAATGCCCCCGCTATGGAATCACATATGTGTTCGCGTATATGTGTTACTCGCAAAATATAGACGCCAAGCTATATGTCTATCCCCATAGTGTGCCGTCTAAACATAATTTATTCATACCATAGTCCCCCTTTTTCGCCAGAGTGTCTTCAAAAGATCCTTCAACACTATTTTGCTAATGCCAATGGATTCCTCAAGCCGCTTCGTAAGTCGTTAAAAACCGAGTTTCATTTCTTAAGGCCAGTAATATCAAACTGGTCGTGCGTGTCAAGTTAAATATATATATATATATATATATATATATATACTTACACATTTGTTTAAAAACAACCATGAAAGCTACACTGGTACGGTTTGTGTAAGTCGGTATACGGCCAGGCTGACGCTATGTGGGTGCATAATCTTTGCGATAAGTCGGGTAATTAATTAAAGTTCGTTAATTAACTTTATAATTAGAGGAAATCGACATATGGTTCCAACTTGCAACTTGCTGAGCGTTGCAATATATATATATATATAACAACGAGCGCCCTCAAAATTGAAAGAAAGAAATGTTCCCGAATATCGAAGCCCCGCACGTTTGCTTATACTTCTATGAGGTTTCTAGTGAGCTGGTTTCAAGAAGTTTCAAATTATTCTTTCTAGGCCTTTTAGTAGCTGCGTCGTCAGCATTCGAGATCCAGATCGATCAATGCTCACCGTGTACCGCGTCCTGCTTCCGTGCACGGATTGAATATCTCCGCAAGGGAACTTCCTTACTTGATTGTTAATTATTCTCAAATTAAAACAAATTAACAGTACGTACCAAAATGTAAAAAAAAAAAAAAAAAAAAAAAAACTTTGCTGCTGCTTTTAGGAAAAAAGGCGATCCGCTCGCGATGTCTGCTTCAATGTGAAAGAAATGGTAACGCTTCTTTCAGAACGGACATACAAAATATCTAGGCAGCAGTCCTTTGGATTTTAACCAAAAAAAGCCTCTAAATATTCGTCGATGTCAAAAGTGCAAAACCGGTTTAACACGGAAAACATCAATAAGCGTCCGTTGGTGTCAAAATGCTAAATCTGTATAACCATAAAGACATCGATATCTGAAATGTTCTGCTCCAGCTCTGTTTTTGTTCAAACACTCCCCTTTTTTATGTATTTTTGAAGAATATTGCCGGTCACCTATATGGCGTCCAAAGCAAGGGTGAGCATGGTACAACATGTACACCACCGTACGACGTGAACAGAGAATAGCAGCATATCAATAAGTACAGTCGATAATACAACGCAGAGAGACAAATAACTAATATTATAAGAAAAAACAAAAGCAAAACTAGAAAACACTATTTATTTGAGATATATAACAAAAATAAACATAGATTGAGTCACAATAGGAAAAAATAGCTATATAACAATAATAATTTGAAAGTGCCGCGACAACGCAAGGGGTTGTGGGCTGATTGGCAATACTGAGTGATATAATTATTTCATTCATGAACAGTGGGTGGTATAAAAGAATATTTAAAAAAAACTACGTATAATTTTTAGTTCCTATAACGGTTCTGTCAAGCTCGTTGCGTGTTTGTTGTGATGTATTGTTTTGCATGTATTTTTCGAATATTAACTTAACATTGCTATTGACTACTTTATAAGGAATCCTGAGGCGACTAATTTTTCTGCTTCTTTTGAGTTCAGGCATTTATGAAATCTTATAAAGTTTAGAGAGGGAAGTTATTCTGTCGTAATGATTGCAAACAGAGCGCAGTGTTTCTTTGTTTCTTTTTTTCTGAATTCGTTCTAGTTGCTCTATAATTTTCACTGTGTAGAAGCCCCATACCGAGTTCGGATGTTCTAATATTGGCCTAATTTTGGTTGCGTGTGCCGTTCACTTTGTTTTGAATGTACTGTGGATTAGGTTTTGCCTTAAAAATCTAGAGTTTCTGCTATGCTCCTACAACTATGTAGTTCACGTACGCGTTCCACGTGGGGTCTCAGGCAATAAAAACCCCAAGGTACCTATATTCACTAACAACATATGACGGAACACGATTTACGTAGTATAAAAAAATTTAGGAGTTTCATTTATGGTTAGAGTCATCTGCACTCACTTTTTACCTTTTGCCAATTGCACCAATCGTAAATAGAATCATTGAAGTTGTTAAGCACTTCTTGGTCTTCAACATGACCTTTCTCTTAAAACAAGACACAATCGTCCACGAAAAATCGGCATTGAATAAACAGACCAGCTGCCGGAGAATTTATAAATAGCAGAAATAGCAACGGACCGAGTACAGGTCCTTTCTCACAACTGACAAAACTCGAAGTACATGGGACAAAACATCATCTATGAGCAAAACTGTTGGCGGCTTGATAAGTAACAGTACAGCTCGTACTTGAACAAATGTCTTATTTTTTACAGCAGTTTTGGGTGAAAGACAGCCAAATGTTTTGGCAAAATCTAATAAAATAACGTCGGTTTAACTCCCTTTATTCATAACATTTGGAAACTTATTTAGAGTATGAAATAGCTGCGGTCATTGACGACAAGCCACAGCAAAAGCCGCAAAATAATGATTGTTCTCGAAGGGCGTAGATAGGTCTTTAAATTAATAAAAAATGGTGCCAGCACCTTCCCACTTGTAAACTGACCGATAGTTGGTTACACGTAAATTTCCGCAGATTTGTAGACCGGTAAAACGTTTGCTGTCTTCCATTATTGTGGAACTCTACCCTCTTTTAGACTACAGTCGTATCAAGTGGAATGATTTTGGCGCACCACTTTGCATAAAAATATAAAGATATATTTGGAATTTGACTGAGCCACACGCTTTTTTGTCAATCACAGGCAAAAGTGCTTGAAATATGCCGGCCTCTGGGAAGGCACCATGAAGTATCTTCAGCGGATAAAGTGACCGTGTTGTGCCGCTACTGTCGTGTGTTATAAATGTCGTGCTAAATTAATAATCGAACGGCTTCGAGATAGAGTAATTATAAGATATTTCCCCGTCGATTATATTTGTTTTGTTTACGAAACGTTTCGCACGAGATAGACAGCGCCAAACCTTCTGAGTGTCGTTTCGTAAGAAGTTGTCCATCGTAAGGTAGCGTAGTTTAAACACTTACTCACACGCTTGACTCGAGATCATAAGTTCAATATGTCTATGCTTATCTATGAACTCTCCAGGCGTGTCGCCTTTTTGCGGAGAGGTAGAAATTTATCGATGCAGGATAGTACTAATTGCTTAAGCAAATCCAATAGATCGTTTCTATTCTCTTTACTTTCACTACTCAAGTTAACACATTTATTGTACGACAGGTTTAGTAAATCCAAAATATCAACACCCATGCGCTTTCTTGAAGTCATGGAAATCTCTTACAGGCGCATGCATGTTTGGGATCAAAATAACCGAACAGTTTAACCAAATCATATGATGGGCCGATATTCCCGGTATGGATTCGCAAAAATTGTCAGAAAATCTTTTTTTCTTGAACACAAAAATAAGATCAAGAATTGAAGGAAACAATTAGGTAACTCGGGTAGGACCGTGTACTATTTGTGTGGGGTTACACGCAATTTTTGTATCGAGGAGTGCCTCAGGATGGCAACAGCCGGTTGTAGAACACACGGTATCCCGATTCATGCTTGGTAGGTCGAAATCCTCGCCAAGAATAATGTTCTGAAAGTGTCTAGAGTGCTCACAAAGAAAGCTATGTTGTGCATACATAATAATCGATACTTTCATTCGGTGGCTGCTACATGGAACGAATATTAAGTCAGATAATTTTGACGCAGCTTGAGTATTTCATCGCTGTAGAATTCAATACCCTTTCTTATCACAATGGCTACCCCTCCTCACTTTAAATACCGATCTTTCTGAAAGATGTCATAATTATCAGGAATAAGTTCATCAGATTTGTTATCGTGTAATCACGCTTCTGTGATAATCATTAGGTCCGGATCATAACACATTAAAATACCTTCTAACTCAGAAACGCTATTTACATCACTTCTAGTCTCAACATTTATGATTATGAGACGAGTTGAAGCGCGTGGGGGGTTTACTTGGATTCGGGGGATTCACGCTTACGGATGGGCCAACTTCGGGCACTGATGGATGCACCTGTCAGGGTCTCCACAACGCCACCTTCGTTTTAGCAGACTCATCCTAAATAAAAGTGTCGCCGTTTATCTTTACTTTGTCACATTACGAGAACACGTCATCTCACCCTTTTTTCTTTGGTAAACCGTACAATCCCATAGCTTCTTCCGCATCTCTTGCACTCCGGCCAGAAATCTTCAGTTATGCCCTCTAGACAGCTGCGGTTCTTAAGAATTGTGTCCTCATCTCTGCTATGCAGCAGCTCCAGAATAACCGGTCTGGATTTATTATCAGTTTTCCTGCCAACCCTGTGTTTTCTTTCAACAGCCCGATCCAGAACGGACAAAATAGCTACAATAAATTTTTACATGAAATATCTTTTGGACGAAGTTCTGTCTTCATTTACAGAATCTTTCACTTCGTGCACAATCAGATTACTGCGTCCGCTTCTGTTTTATAAATCAACCTTGCTGAGCACCCCATCAATGGCCTTTACCAGGGATGTAACCTTTTCTTTATATTCACTTGCGGTGAACTGAGCGGTTTCGATGTTTTTCTTAATCGAGGTTTATCTCACATTTGTCTCGAACAACAATTTGTCTGTTCCAGTCGTACTTCTCTTTATATCCCTGATATCGCGGACCACCCACTGTATCTGCTCAAAGATTTCATCCATTGTTGGTACCGGTTCGACTCGATACCCCACACAAGGAGAGTAGTGCACGATCAAGTTCAGGGCAAACCGACATAAACGCTAGCAGTAACCGTGGGCACGGCACAATAAAAAAAGAAAAAAAAAAGGTTGTTGCTACGAGGCACGCGTTCATCTCTTACAACGTTCATCTCTTACTTGAACGATGCAAACGAACAAATTTGTTAGACACATTGTCTCAGCGAGATTGCCATGCCTACTTGCGTGTGCTCTGTAGTCGCTCCAAAATATGGCCGCGCGCGCAGCTGGCCAAGTAGGCAGCGCGCGCGTGGCCTAATGGTTATCGCGCCTGCCTCCCACGCGAAAAGCCAGGGTTCGATTCCTGGGAGCGCCGCATCCTTTGCTATTCCTGCAATTTAGTTTTCTGGTAGATTCGAGAATAATGTTGGGCGTATTCGAGGTCCGAATGTTCTACGCGTCGAACATTCTACGCCGATTATTCCAGAAGCTCACGCATGTACAGTGCTAATCACACTTATCTATAACGCGCGAGCGTGCGGCTTTCACGGGGAGCGTTATACTGGTGGAATTCGCGGAAACTAAGCTAGTCACGTGGCGCAACATGGAACGGCCTGCTCGAGGGGTGTCCTGCCCACTCTATGAGCTTGATAAGCGATACAAGTAAAGTGCTTTATGATATATTTCTGTTTTTTGATGACTACATCGTTGATACGCCTTCAGGCTTTAGTCTGTTTATTGTTCGATCAATGATGTTTGTAAAAAGCGTGCGAGCAGTCTTCCGCGTTAGCCGCCAGCTGATAGAGTGGGCAGTACACCCCTCGAGCGGGCTGTTTCACGATGCGCCACGTGACTAGTTTAGTTTTCGTGAATGCCACCAGTCTAGCGCTCCCCGGAGAAAGCCGCACGCTCGCGCGTTATAGACAAGTGTGAATAGCACTGTACGTAAGGGGCGCCACGTGGCGAACCGGACTGAGTTTTCGCCTCAGCGTTCGATCCTGCTGCTTCGCCGCTTTCGACGCCCGCGACGCTCTGTTGTTATTTACTTTTGCCTTTTATTCCTGGGCACAAGTTCGCCCCATTAAACGTTTCAGTTTTTTCAGTTATTTTGTTGTTTTGTCACCTTGTCATTCGTGACAATATGACCCCTGATGTTAACGAACCCCTAATTTTCGCTAATTGCGCGACTTGGAATATTCGCGAACTTTAGGGACCGCGCATATTTCTATTGTCTTGAGAAGCACATTCCAGCCTTTAAAACTCGCGAAACGTAATGGTTGCGAATATAACCTCGCTGCCCGATTCGCAAAAAATCGGGACCGCGAAATAAAAGGATTTCAAATAGTGCGCCCCCGATTCCGCACCCCTGTTGTCGTTGGCGATGGTGCTCCGTGGATGATCGCCGATGGGAAAGCAGCTTTCTTGGTTGCTGCGTCATTTCCACGAAGTGAGGTAGCGCGCCAAAGGTGACGACACTCGCGGTGCTTCGACGACTCCACAGCTGATGCTGAAATCAGCCCCAGAAAACGATTGCACCAGGAAGTAGCCGATCAGCAAAACCTGGACGCTATAAGCGAACGGATTCGTGAGACGCATTGTCTTAGCGAGATCTCCTCTGGTTCACACAGTACCGCTTTCTTACGTATACGAAGCTTATGTACACTTACGTCGAGATACGAACGCTAGTCACGGGCAGAACCGTGGTTCGTATTGAGCGTGAAAAGCGACTCCTTTAACTGGCTGGAACGCTTTGTGCAAAGCGCTGATGTTCCCTGCGACTATGTCTTTCGCATCTCGACATCTCGACATAAGCGTATGTAAGCTTCCTAACGTAAGAAAACGGTACTGTGTGAACCAGAGCCGATCTCGCTAAGACAATGCGTCTCACAAATCCGTTCGCTTATAGCGTCCAGGTTTTGCTGATCGGCTACTTCCTGATGCAATCGTTTTCTGGGACTGATTTCAGCATCAGCTGTGGAGTCGTCGAAGCACCGCATTTGTCGTCACCTTTGGCGCGCAACCTCATTTCGTGGAAATGACGCAGCAACCAAGAAAGCTGCTTTCCCATCGGCGATCATCCACGGAGCACCATCGTCAACGACAACAGGGGTGCAGAATCGCTGGCACACTATTTAAAATCCTTTTATTCCGCGGTCCTGATTTTTCTCGAATCGGGCAGAACCATTAAGGAACCATTACGTTTCGCGAGTTTTAAAGGCTGGGATGTGCCTCTCAAGACAATAGAAATATGCGCGGCCCCTAAAGTTCGCGACTATTCCAAGTCGTGCAATTTGCGAAACTTTACACTTATAAAGTTACTAAAAAAAAGTTTTTTTCTTTAAACAGTTAGAGGTTAAGTAGCGCTAGACAAAAAACAAAATGTACGCAAAAAAAAAAAAAAAGTTAGAGCAATATTGACGGCGCGCGACGCGATATACAGTAGTCGGTAGTCACCTCCTTTCCACAAGTTTTCTCTCTCGGCATTTCGGGCGCGCGGAGCACAGGTGGATCGGCTTGGCCATCACGTTAAGGTGGAGAGAGTGTATGACCATCTCGTTGACGTAGAAAGAGTGTGTGCTCATTTTGTGACCTCATGGACTTAGCGCACGGAGTTTAAAATAAATCTCGCGCCGTCAATATTGCTCTAGAAACTTTTTTCGCGTAAAACTTTTTTTTTATTTCAGTGGCCTTTTCAACCTTTGTAGTTCATTGATCAGACGTCTTTTCAACGATAATCAACGTTTTTAGCGTCCTTCCGACACAGATCACTGAAATAAAGCCATACTTGAATAAAATGGGGGGAAAAAATCAGAAAAATACTTTCATCGAGTTTCCTTATAAATAAACACCGTAACGTCTACTGCCTAACTATACATCCGAAGGCGATATTTGGGCTTTATTTGACCACCAACAGGCAGTGTTCGGGAACCCTAGGTAGCTATGTCGAGCAGCCTTTTGTGTACCCAACAAACACGCGGATTAGAGGAAACCCGGTAATAATCTAAGACGCAAGAAGAAAGCTCTGTCAGACCCGGAAGCCGGGTTCCACCGAGGGGCTCTCTCCTCGGGGCTTAGGAGGCGTCTGGATTGTGGTCCCTGCGGCTCCAGTAACACACGTCGGCGTCGGTTGCTATGGTGCGCGCCTGGAGAATGTGGCGTTCCAACACGCGGCCGGGACTGTGGTTGCATGCGGGCTGGACATTTATACACCATTTTGTGTACATGTTTGTGCATGCGTGCGTGTGCTCGCGTGCATGTGTGTCTGTGTGCTTGTGTGCAGGCATGAGTGTGTGCGCGCGCGTTTGAGCGCCAGTGCACGTGTGCGTTTGCCTGCGTGTGCGTGTGTTTGTGTGTGCGTGTTTGCCTGTGTGCGTGTGTGTGTGTTTGTCTCGCCGCGTGCGTGTGTATGTGTATGCGTGGGCGCGAGAGTGAATGTGCATAGGTGCACAAATGTGGCTCTTTTGCCACTCATGACTGCGCGCATCTACGCAGCGTGACACTCTTGGTATGAACACAATATCGACGCTTTCTTTTCACTTCATTCACAGAGTTTGTTCTTGAAGAACAAATTTTATAGGATAACAACATATACTCTCCCCCCACCCTCGCCCTCTGATCACTAAGAACATTTCGCTGCAGTATTAAGTTTTCAAGACAGACTTTTAAATACAGTCACAGCTTTATTTTGTAAATCCAGGGATGTCTGTTAATGTGTCTGAACACGTTCAACGTAAATAGATTCTTTTTTTTCTTTTTGCGTATGCGGACAGGTACTTGTTTTTAAAGCAAGTCCTCGCTTATGTCGGTCTCCATGTATATGAATTGTTCTTGCATCAACATACGCAGCCATCTTTCTAGGCTTGTTTTCTGGTCTTGTAATTCATTGTTACAACACGTTCATATCGAGTTAATGTTTGTTTATTTTGTGATAATAGTAACTTATATGCCTTCATCGTTTATTTTTTTTTTTATTCTCCAACTTGAAAACGGTGATAAGAGATACAAATCTACCATTCTCCAAAGTTTAAGTAGCTCGCTCGCCGAAAGCCTTCAGAAGTGGCTAATAATCAAACGCCTTCAATTCATCTATTCGCCTTTTTTTGTGTGTGTGCCTAATCTATAGCTACGGGAGCGGGTAATGAAAGTAACAATCGAAAGCGCAGATACCCCATGAGACCGAAAATTCCAGCGTGCTTGTTCAGAATTATATGTTATTTCGGGCTCAATCTGTGGTCAGATTGCTGTATCGTCACTTTCGTAACTAAGTCGTGCATTTTAGAAATAAAAAAGATAAATCAGTTTGGATCCATATCTGATGAGCGTTTCTTTTTGCCGCAGCATCGCATGCGTGGCAGAATTAAAGAAAGGCATTTTCAGATAAATAAGTAAAGAGAACTGGAGAGAGAGGAAGCGAAAGAAAGAAATAAAGAAAGAAAGAGAGCAATAAGAGGGAAAGAGAGAGAGAGATACCGCATTGCGTTGCTTCGCGATAGATGCCCTGTTACATACTTGAAAGTTTTCCATTCAATTCAACTCTTTATCTTTATATTTGCTCTTGCGTGAGTTGAGATGGTGGCGCCAGTCTACAAGTAGCCCTCAAGCACTTCGGGTTCCAAACCATACGGCGGGTTTCGCAGTATCTGCAAGATGAAATCTACGCGCTATTTTCGGGAAATGGTCGCTTATGCCACTCGAACACATAACTCAGTTTTATGGTGAAAGAATGGTATGTAAAGAATTAGAAAATATACCCGGACCGGGAGTGTGGCCAGGGCTAATCCATAGATTGCGCGACTGAGTTTGTTGCCAAACAAATGGTCAGGGGGCGGGGCGCATATACAGCGGAACCTGTTCGAAATGAAAAGCTGCTCAAAAGCAGCGTACTTTATTGTGAACTCTATCACGTAATTTAAAGTCTTGCAGAAAGTCCCGATATGAGGTACAACAATAATCAATGTTTTAAAAATGCAATTTACATGCTTATTCGATTAATAGAAACACTACTTATGAACAAAGTACTCGCTACAGTTTTATACAGAACAAATATACAGCCAAGCACTGCGTTCTTCATAAGAAACTTGGCAAATAGGGAGGTCGAGAACACGTTTCTGCGTAAAAATGGGGTCCTTGCAAATAGCATTTTCGCGTGAGGACGTTATCTCTCTCCCGCAAATCGCTGGCAGCTTTCTGTTGATGGCGGTGATTGGCTACTCGCGTGCTCCGAGGGAAAGTTTACCCGCGGGCTTGGTTCATAAACAGTGTGTCTAGTGCTCGAGTAAATACTGCGGTCGTAAATTTAGAAGCTTCGTTCCCCGCTGTACCGTCGATTAAGTCCCAAATCCAAGAACGCACAAAAATCTAACATGGAACAATCCGATAACCGTCGATAGTTCAAGCTGCTTCTTTATCGATGATGTTGTGCCACTGCAGTCTGTTGCAACGCAAAAAAGAAAATGCAATAGCGGCTCCTCCGCTTTCTCTTAGTGAAAAATAACGCAACAAAATCAATAAAATAATTCAGTAAAAACGAATAAAGTTTCTGACGCGATGTAAAGCAGTAGGAGGATGATTTCAGATAAGATCGACCAAAGGGTGGCTGGTCGACATTTTTAAATCAACTGATGTTTTTATATGACATTTTCTAGTGTCTGGTATAAACGAATCCACACTTAGTTTTGACCAGAAAAAAAAAATTGGAGACAAGAAAAATCGTAAGGCAGGGAGAGGTGAACGGTTGCAATAACGCGCACTGATGGAGGGGGCAAGTTTGAAAGTGAATAATTAAAACAATAAAATTAGGAGAATTTTAAAACGTTTTACAAACAAACTATGGGTACAACTTGCTTGTAATTAAAAGTAATAATATTTATTAAAAATTTATTTAGTTTTCTAAAAATTGCCAAACATGCCTGCTCGAACGACAAATGGCAAACTTTGGAAATCTGTATCTCATGAAATAATTTAATCATTATTACATAACTTGCAGACATTATTTTACTAATATATGGCTATTGTTTAAAAAATAAATAAGGTATCTGAGTGACACAATAGTTACAATATATTTAGGCAAACATGGGAAAAAATCAAACAAAAAAAATTCCAATGCGAATAAAAAAAAAAACACCACCTTCGATTTTTTTAAATTTGGGTACCCTGTTATACTCTATTTCGGCATTCATTTCTATTAAAAACATGTTGCATCATTGCACTGTGAAAGAAGAAACAACTCCCCAAATTAGGGTCCTTTTTCAAAGCCTACACTTAGCAGTGTCCTATACAAGAAGTGACTCTGAGTTCCAGTTTCATGAAACTTGCACAAATCTTTTATATACATTTATTCATATGAGGTCATTGATAAAAAGAGCGATCGGTCAGACAGTAAAAGGGAGGAGAAACTATATACACCATTTTACATAAGCGTACAAAGTGGTATCATATTAGAGACTAATGATTTGAGAAAAGATGATGCAGTGTGAAGTTGTACCTTCCGGTATATTTTACATCTAGAGTAAAATAAATAACTTTACTTCCACACACAAAAACAAAAGATATAATAGTAAGATATTTAGGTTGGCTGTGTATTTACGATTACAAACAATTTCAGGTGACAGATGCCATAGTGCCTAACTGGAGTAGCTTCGATGCTCTCGTTGTATGAATGAATCGTGGCAAGCCGATATATTTTATCCTGCTCGAGGATAACATTTTAGGATTTTTTTTATAGTGATCAGATAAAAATTATTAGTAACCACCAACAAAAACAGTAGGTTAAATACCCCGTGAAGAAAAATGTGATAAATAAGATGTCCCTGCATTCAAAATGAGCAGTCCTTGGGAAATCAAATTCGGCACTTTACGCTAAGGTTTTCCTCGCTGTACCCATTTAATAAAGTTGCTTCCAAGCAGATCCGACTGTCCGTGCTACATATACGTCACAGGTCCCTTCTGTTGATGACTTGCTGAGCCGCCACGCGTGCCAAGACTGAATGCCAGGGAAGGCGCGCACCGTCAGCCACTCTTCTTTTTTTTTTGTTCACGATACCGAACAACCTCATTTTCGTCCAGATATACAAGATGCACGCCTTTCAGTTTCTTTGATAAAAGGCTCACCATTGTCCTGGCCGTCTAAATTGCGCTTACTGAACGTTCTCTCCGGTTGTTCAGCGTGGCCTGGTGCTTCACGAGTCCGCCAACTCCGTCACATGCATTTTTCCCATGTCCAGATGCAGAAAATAACCACTGGGCTTGTGGGCAATCGTCCTTTGCAAATTGGTGAAGCTGGTAGCGATTCTTGAAATGACTGGCGGCGCCGTCACTTACGTACGTCACGTACGAGTATACCGACCGTTGTCATCAACCCACTCCATCACTTTTTCTAGAGCCAAGCAAGCGTGAGCGGCGTCGTGACACAGGTCCTTACTGATGATGGCAAAGCTGTTTGTAGATTTTCTTGTCGTCACTAGACATGTAAATATCGAAACTTGTTTTTTTTTCCAGTGATATGCTTGCACTTCGTCAGGAAGCACGATGGTCCAGTTTTCAGCAAAGTCAAAATTAAAGACAATGCTCCCGCGTTGCATGCACTTTTTTTTATCGTAGATGGCTTTACCTTGCGTTTGCCGGATATGGTTGTGATGTACCCAACTTCCAACCGTCACTTGGATGACTTTTAGGAAGGTCTCAGGTTCCAAAGTTTTTTTCACAAGGTCGCCGGACTCCCATGTTGCAAGCACAATCTCTTCATCCTCCGGGATATCAAGTTCCTGGAGTGTAAGAAACTGGCCTTTCGGGCAGTGATCACAGTCTCCTTGAAGGCACAGTTCTGTTGCTGGGTCGCACAGAAATGCCGAGTTCATTTCACCAGTGTTGAATGTTGAGCCTGTAACGTTCTCTAGAGCGGCAATACAAAGATAATAATTGGCGCAGCGCACACAAATGCACACTTCCTGGTGTGGAATACATTGGACCCATCTAGGGCGCAACGAATAAAATTTCGTTAGCCCAACGCCGGAATCGGGATGCTTGTCTTTGTATATACGGAAGGCCTCTCGTATTGAGCGTGTCATGAAGCGCTTTGGCACGAACGTTTTCTCTCCGTTGAGCACGACAGAGATGACGTCCTTCTGGTTGGGACTTTGGCGCGAACATTGTAGCTCGTCTTTCGTGAAGTACTCTAAGGCAGCAGACAGGTTCTCAGGGCTCACCTTGCACCTCGTGTAAGGATCCGGCTCATACCACACGCCATGCTTTTCCTTGAGGTTTCGGGATTTACTGATGAGGTACATTGAGGCCTGTGGAATCATCTTTTGAACCTCATTCTTCGTCAGTGTTGACGGCAGGAGTGTAAGCAGTTGACAACGTTCCCGGAGAGAGGTGGCGGTTTCAAAGGCCTGCCGAAAGTTGTCCACCCACTCAGTGCATGTGGAGCATGTTGGTTCGGACGACCCCGATGGTGCGTCCCTGTCGTACGCAATACGTAGCCTTGAGCGTATATTCTTGACAGCAACCTGCTCCAGTTCTGTCTGCTTTCTCTTGACATAGGCAGGCCTGTCCCGACTTCTTACGACGCTTGGTTGTCTCAGCGGCGACACATCTGTAGGTAGTATGCTGCGATTTAGATCTTCAATTGCTTCTTCAGCTGGCACAAATATGTCAGGGCACTGCTCTGAGCTTCGCATCGAGATCTCCTTAGTGATGTGCATGAAGCAATGGTAGCACAGGTAGTCCGTCGCACTCACTTTGGTGGAACAGTCAGGCGGAAGAATTTGCTTCAACGAGTTTAGGTCCAACTCGCCAACACTTCGAAAATTCCGCTGCTTTGTATAGACTTTTTGTGTTTGCAAAAGTAATCTGCACAAAACACTCGTTCGGAGCTCCAGGACGTCTTCATAATGTATACATAAATAATAGAAATTAAACCCCAACTGATGGCATATAATTGCCAAGTGAAAGAACTACTGGGTGCACAAGTGACAAGTCCGAGGCTGAGGAGCTCACTCACTGCAAACGTACATTTGAAAAGAGAGGTCACAATTGAGGCTGTCGGCAAAGCTTGATCCACGTCAAAGGAAGAAAGAGGGAAAGTCTCCAGACAAAAAATTGTGGTCAGCGGCCTTCGAAAAAGACTTTCCGGAATCGCACTGTCGTCCCTCCACGCGCTGATATGAAAGCACCCGAGCTTCTACCACGTGGTTCCTGACACAGCCTGAGCCATGTCGGCGACCGGTTCGCGAGGGTTTGGCGGTGGGGTTACGTTGATGGTCACTCGGATTAGCCCTTGCTGTACTGAGCTACCGCCTGCAGTGCCTTATCGCCGGCTGGTGTCAACAACGAGAACACACACAACCTGTCTACACCAAAACTACAAGCGTTCACCGCACACGCGTCGCCGCCGCTTTTAAGCTTTTGTGAAATTGCTTTCTTTTGCCGCGGAGAACCGCCTTATCTTAACTACGCGCCTGAAATCCTTCCAGGCGGGAGTACACAATATCAAGCATTTCGATAAATGCCCGTGGAGTAGAACTATGGGAAAATTCGGAGCCCGCCATGTCGATATCATCGCCGTTGTGTTAGTACGCCGTCGCGTACTGCAGTCCCCGTTGGGGGAGGGGGGGGGGGGCGGTCTTACTACGATAACATGGCGACAGCGTTTACATTCTATGTATTTACGCGAGGCTCGAGTATTTGGGGATAATGCTGCCGGTTGGTGTGCCCCTTTGTGCCTGATATTATCGCCCGTGACGCCAGCGAGTGAGATGGCGACAGGCATGACTGCTCAGTAAACAGGCGTCGGCGGCCATGTTTTGCTGGTTGAAGCGAACCCCCTTGTCCTTGACAGCGAGCGGGGAAATGCGAAAAAAAGATTGTATCGGCCGTTTTGCCAGAACTAGCGACGAGTGTCGTCTGCGGTTTCCGGCAACTATTTTGCCATGATCGTGAGCTTAGCGAGGAAATGATTTTTGCTAGCCACAGAACACTACCACGCAGAAAGGGAATGCTTGAACATGTTTTTATTCTGGATATATATCAGGGATATATATGAGAGAGAGAGAGAGAGAGAGAGAGAGATGAAGGTAGAGGTGAAGAGGGAATAGCATATAGTGTCGCAGGATAATAAAGTAAACAAAGTTCCTAGTTGCCGATGGCTGCATGATCTTTTCTCGGATCACTAGTCCGTAATATGATACCTCTTTGTACACAGTAGTTTCTCCTTAATTTAAGTGTGTGAACGATTTCTTTAGTTATCATTGGCCTCATCTGAATAAAAATATATAAAAGATGTGTGTTGGTTTCATGAAGCTGGAACTCAGAGTCAGTTCTTGTATAAAACACTGCTAAGTGTAGGCTTTGAAAAAGGACCCTACTTTGGGGAGTTGTATCTTCTTTCTCAATAAAATGATGCAACATGTTTTAATGGAAATGAATGCCGAAATAGAGTACAACAGGTTACCTAAATTTAAAAAAAATCGAGTTTGGTGTTTTTTTTTTATTCGCATCGGAATTTTTCTTTGTTTGATTTTTTTCCATGTTTGACTAAATATATCCTAACTATTGTATCACACAGATACCTAAGTTATTTTTTAAATATTAGCCATATATTAGTAGAATAATATCTGCAAATTATATCATAATGATTAAATTATTTCATGAGATACAGACCTCCAAAATTTGCCATTTGTCGTTCGAGCAGGCATGTTTGTCAATTTTTGGAAAAATAAATAAATTTTAAATAAATATGATTACTTTATATTACAAGCAAGCTATACCCATAGTTTGCGCCTAAAACGTACTAGAGTTCTCCTAATGTTATCGCTTTAGTTATTCACTCTCAAACGGGCCCCCTCCATCAGTGCGCGTTAATGCAACTGTCCACCACTTCATGCCTTACGATTTTTCCTGTCCCCAAGTATTTTTTCTAGTCAAAACTAAGTTTGGATTCGTTCATACCAGACACTAGACAATAACATATAAAAACATCAGTTCATTTGAAAATGTCGACTAGCCATCCTTTGGTCGATCTTATCTGAAATCATCCAGGAGCATTCTTCGGCTCTTTTTATTTTTGCTTCAAAGATCCTTCCTACAAAAAAGAAAAGTAAGCCCTACTGCCAATTCAAGTAACCGTATCTCATTTTCACTTTTTTGCGGAAGAAGCGTTTCATTATCATAATTGCAACTGATTAATGATTAGTTCCTGAAGTTGGTAGTGGCGCTCAGTAAGACGCGGTCACGATTTTAATACATCATAAAAAACACAGACTGCGGACATTGTTTCAGGTGTGTTTCTTCCTTGTGTGACAGTCCTGTCACGTTGGTCAAAAAAACTCTCTGAAGTTTGAAGTTTGAAGCTTACGTACGTGTGCAGCAGCTTTGAACATGCTTTAGGCGTGTTTTCAGATAATCTTGTAATCTAATCTAAAACAAACGTCGTTTTCTTTTTTTTATATAAGGTATGAGCAGTGTTCTGTGACTTTAGGTTACCCGACAAGGACGTGCGATGAGCGCTCTGCGTGAATCTTCGAAAACATTTGTTCAGGTTACTACTTTATTTTTGGAGCATGAAATTCTTGGAACGATCTAATGTTTGGCAAATATTTTGTTCTCCGTGCACACAATTGGTGTTCACAGTGCTTCCCCCTTGCGCTGACAACATACGCGAACTCATCGATCACAGTGATGTGCGAGAGCTCCAAACTCTGTGTGTTTCACAATTGCCTCATGGATGATGAGTTAGTCCTCCAACGTTACTCCGCCCACATGACTCCTAAAAGCGACCTTCCTCTTACGTGATCAAAACAAAAATACGCACTCCCACAAAATAAAAAAAAGAAAGCACACCGCAGATATCTGTATGTTTGCTACCCCGTTAAGTAGAGTCACTGGCATTCTCAAGAAGCAAGCATCATCCCAGGCTCGGCAAAAATAGATACATATATGCGGTCGTGTCACGCACAAATACAGACATAAAAAATGCGGCGCGTGAGCGACAGACGTAATAAGAAGCGAAGAACGAGCGCTCGAGGAGAGTGGCGATAAGGCCGTAGGATCTGCGCCTTCAAAAGACCGGACTAGGCAGCGAGGGAGTCGGTGCGGCGCGCGATACGGGAAGACTGATGGAACGGGAGTGAAGGATCCTACAGGGAGTTAGTTGACCGCAGTCCAGCAAGAGGCCCCGGCGTCCAGGACCTGACAAGTTTCCTTCGGGGTACTTTCGCCGAACCATCACTCGAAATCTCGGGAGCTTCACCGGAGGATCCGATCACCGGCTAAGCTATTTTCATTCATCGTAATGCTTTACCTCTCCATGTTTCCCTCGGTGAGAGGTATCGACATTTCCCCATACCGCATGGCACCTGCTGTATCTGCGTGTCGGTGACCCTCATTGCGAATTCGTTACCGGAAACTCCTGCACAGTCAGTCTTGTACATGTTACTCTAAAAACGTAATCGATTACAATTGCTCGTAGTTAAAGAGTGATAAATTACATTACTTGATTACTCGAGAAGGAATGTAATTGGCCGTTACTTGAAAGAGTAACCGTTACATTTCTGGTTATTTCAAATTTGCAAAAATAACAGCTGTCTTTCTCCGCTGGTTTGAAACCGAACCTTCGTTCTCGATAATAGTCCCTGGAGAGGGGGAACACGGGGGACAAAAGACAAGCACAAATCTCCAAACACAGCTCGATGACTTGTGCGTGACTAAAAAAAATCCTCCCGGTTCTGGTATCGAACAAGGGACCCCTCCATTTCGAGTGGAGCGCTTTACCAACTGGGCTAACCAGGAGCTCGACGCCAGTAGAGCAAACGGGCCCTTAACAGCTACCACCAGTCGCTAACACCAACGAAGATGAACGGCCTGCTTTTTAGGGTAATAATGATAATGCAATTATTGCAAAGGTTCAAGCGAGCTGCACATTATCATAATATTCTTGTCCAGCTCGTTTGCACCATTGCCTTACTTGCATTATATCTTTCGTTCTGTCCATTACAGGATTAGAATCGCCGAATCACAAACTGCTTATCATCTCAGTGCAACAATTGTTTCGAAAATCTTTGTCCTGACGGAGGCTTGGTTCGAAGGTTCCTCGCTAGGTAACATTCTCGAACCAAAAGGCACTATTAGAAAAAAAGGAAGAAAAAAAAAAAGAGTAATGGTTACAAGTAACTTCAGTACTTCTCAAAGTTATCAAATTACTCGCGGGATTACTTTCTAATAACCATATAGTCGAATGATTACAAAATTACTAAAAAGTAATTGTTACAAGTAATTTTAGTACTCGTAATAAGTACAAGTCTGCGTACACGGACCCTTTGTTTCTTTAGAATGAGCGCCATCTAGTAGCTGCTGTGCTAATTATCCGAGTCCACCATTGTTCGGGCGCGTACTCCGAGCGTGCATTGGACACGACGATTGCGTCAGCGTTCGGCGAGGACTCGGATCCAATAACGAGTTTCGTGCCCCAGAAATCGCCACGGCCAATGTTGCTTGTTTTGGTTTAAAAATAAGGGTATTTACTGAAAGGGCGCAAAGTGAACCGAGTCAATCTCGTGCTTTGAATTCTGTCTTGCTCGCTGTATTGCGGGTCTAGATTTTCTTAAAGACCAGTGGTAGTTTGAAAAATTATGAGTTATTTTTTTAGTACAAATCGGTTTCTTTGTGATAATAAGTTGAACGTATCTGGCGACATCGGTTTCCTGATATTTGAGAGTTCTAATTATAAGGCGATGAGGTAATTTCTTTAATAAATTAAAAGTGCACGGTAGTGGTATTGAGATGGAAATAAAGTAGAGAGTATTAGCAGCTGCCTAATATTTCAAAGAATACCTTGCGTTCGTGTATCTTTATAAGTCGTGACATTATTGAGCTTCATTGCTTGTATATTAAACAGAACTAAAGAGGGGGGAGCTGCATTTCAGTGTATTAACAAATAAATGCAGAAAAGATGGTTAAAAGTGAAGTTTACAGTGGAGTTCAGCGCTACTTTGAAGGCGTTTTTCTGGCTGATCCGCGAATAAAATAATGAAACGAATAGGACATTCGTAATTGCTGGGGGCTACAGTAAATCACAGCTGAAGAAGGTAGGGCGAGAGAAACGAAGAAGCAGACGGAACGCTAGGAAAGAGAAGAGGAAACCTTCTCCTCTTTCTGGCGTTCCGTCTGCTTCCTCCTCCTCGGTCTTCCTTTCCCTCACCCTATTTTATTGAGTTCCAACGGACTATAGTTAGCAATGTGCAAGTGTTTTTTCCCTCGTATTTAAAACCGCTTTAGCCTCCCTTTCAGAATCTGATACAATGGTAGCTTGGAACATGAACCGAGAAACCGGACGAGACACCTTAAAGGTGGAGGAGTTAACTCCTCACCCTATTTTACGTACGAAAAAACGTTCGACTACGACGCGTCGAAATGGTCATCCAGACTTCAGGGAGACGGCCACACATGTTCCGCAGTGCACAAACGCAGGTATTTTCCAATATTCAGCGATTTAAGGCAAGGGCAGCTCCGATATGTATTACTCTGTAGCGGTGGCACGGCGCGGAAATTACAATAAAATGCGTGTCATATTATGACGCTAGGTTTCGCACGCAGCTCGAATATACTAGAGTTCCTGTATAGGCTATACAGGAACTCTAGGATATGCCCTTTTTCAAAAGTCAGAGTCATCTTGTGACAGCGGTCAAAGTTCCAATATTGCCGCCCTAATGTTGGCGTGTGGGGATCATGCTCGCCTAAATCAAACACCCTCGGCATTGTAACTCGTAGGTAACGTAAAATGACCAACCTCTTTTCCGCTTTCTGCCCTATGCTTTCGAAGACGCTCGCTTTTCCGAGTGTGGAGAAGCTGTATAGTGCCCCTCTGCACAAGGTGGGTAGACTAACTTTCGGAAACTGCTTATTCACCGAGCCCAGAAGCTTTCCTTCCCCATGGAACTCAAAAGGCACGATGTACACCTAAGCACTTCTATGAATTTTGAATGCGAATCTATGAATGTTGTTCTTGCGCGCGTCCTCGTGAAGTGGCCGCGCTGCGCTGGCACCGGCTGTGACGCCGCTCTCCAAAGCGGCGCCACTCCGATTCCTTGTACCGGCGCGCTGGTGGCGCGGGCACGCAGCGCCATGGCGTGGCCCTCCTTGAAACTGATGCGCAGCGGCCAATGGGACCGAAGCCAAAATCCATCAGATTTTGGCTTCACTTTGGGAGCGGGGAAACTAGGTGCCGCTTGGCTAGGCTTTTCGCGCGGCTTCAAATCTGGGAGCCATCAGATCGCGGCTTCAATTAGAGAAAGGTGTTTAGGTGCCGTTTGGCGGTGCTTTGAGCCGATGACCTTGGCTCGCTTCATGGAATAGTTAATGCTTTCGCATTAAAAAAAAAGGCCTCTGCCGTTTCGCTCTCTTTCCCCGCGTATCGTGTGAACTCTAGTCACTCGCAATACAGGATCAGAACAACAGAGAGATTTTTGGGTTGTCCCGCCTTCTGCGCGAGCTTCCTGCCTTCGATGGCGCTTGGGCTCCTCCCGAGCCTCGAGCGTCCGCGTGCAACCAAAACACAACGGAAGGCAACAAGCGCGTGCGGGGGACGGACATCCGAAAGATACACAATACAGCCGGTGTCACGCGGCTTATACATAGCACAAAGTACAGTCTGCAAGCACGAGTCAGCGCGATATCCGTGGTTCGAACGCCGCCTGCCAAGTTTTCTCCTTGAAATCTTTGTCATGCGGCTTTTGAAGCACAGATCTCGCGGTAAGTCGGAGTCGAATCTGTACGCAGACCGTCTTTAGTATGATGTATAAGCAGTGTGATTCCGGCTCACTGTTCTCAGCCTCTCAGTGATTATTAGCGATGTGCGCGACCAAAAGCGGCGCTGCGGTCAGCTTTCCACGATTGGCCAAACCATGGGCATATGAGCATTGTCAGATAGTCAACTTTGACGGTGTTAATTACGGATTGCGATGGGTCCTAGCTTCCACTGTGATTTTCAAACACACCACCGAACTCGTCGTCGCACCTGATGGTAAGTAGCCAGGATAACAACAGGTAACGTCACGGCGAGGCAAATCCCAGTCGTGACGTCACGTGAATCGATACCATAAAAGTGCGCCACTGAAACATCTCGACGCTAATAGTGCGAACAAGATACGGATACCGACAAGTTTAATACTCTTTAAGTGTTGTAATTTTTTTCAACCTTTGTGTGAAAATGATTAAAGGAAGCTTCCAATCCCAAAACATAGTCTAGCCCTGTATTTCCCGCTATATTTAGAGGGAAAACTTATTTAGAGTTTAGATCACGTGACGTCAATTGGTGTCACGTAAACTGACGTCACGTGATCTACACACCGATTAAGTTTCCACGCTAAATTTAGCGAAGAAATTTACGTCACGCGAATTGAGGTCACGTTACCTCTACACCAATTGAGTTGCCCGCTAATTTTTCACGGGAAATTTGATGTCACGCGACCTAAACACCTTGAGTTTCCCCGCCGAATTTAGCGAGGAAACTTACGTCACGCAACCTGACGACAGGTGACGCGTCGATACAATTTCTTCATTGTATTTAGCAAGAAAACTGACGTCGAGTGACCTCTACGCCAATTCAGTTCCCCCTCCCCCCCTAAATTTAGCAAAAAAATTAATGTCACGTGACCTGAAAAAATTCACCTTTCCTCTACATTTATCTGGGAAATGGACGTCACATTGACCTGCCGACATGTGACACGTCGATGCAATAGCCCTAGCAAATCTAGCAGAGAAACTGACGTTGCGTGACCAATACGCCAATGTACTTTTTGCGCTAATCTTAGCGGGAAAATTGACTCCACGTGACCTATACACCCAGTGTTCCCCTCACCGTACCAGGGAAATTTATAAAAATTAATGCTTGTTTTTATTCCCCGAGACGACACTGTGATGTATTCTAAATAATCTTGAACGATCGTACAGTCGGCGTCAGAATGAGCTGGCTCGTCGTAAAGGCGGCCGAAGCGGCAAAAAACCGGCATGTGGCGTCGCTGTCGGGAGAAACCGCCGCTAACAGCGAGGCTGGAACGGACTACCGCGGGGGAGATTGGTAGAAATGATAAGTCAAGCATCTAGAGTCTATTGGAGGCCTGTCTTGCGTGGCCGGCTTTTGATTTTTATGGATCATCGCGCTATTCATGTTTTTTTTTTTCTCTCTCTCTTTCTTGTTTACGAACAGTGGTTGTTGACTAGATGCGCTGCTTATTATTTCTACCAGCCTCCCCTGTGCATAAAATCGCAGCAGTCTGTTCTAGTTTCAAAAAGTTGCAAAAATCCCCATGGGGGATCTCTGCATCTCTGGCCGTCGTTCCGCCGAGCCAGCTCATTTTAATGCCAGTTATATCTCCGATACATGCATTAAATGCATCCTTTTCATGCGTATAACGGGGGATATAGAAGAAAAAGGTCGCTGCCAATTTTTCTAATGTTTTCTTTTGCAAGCAGTGCGCATGAGACTGCAGATTTTCCTCGTTAGCATGATGTGCGTGCTCTTCTGGACCTGAAAGTAAGGAGTCGCTATCAAAAAAAAAAAAAAAAAGTAAATCTGAACGACGACTGTGCGTTTCATCTCAGGTGGAACTTACTGGTTCTAGTATGAAGCGACAAATACCCGAGATCTCGCAAAATCTACAAACATCTCCGTTCTCTCTTGCCTTACAACCCCAGCGCAATAGAGTGCCATGCCGTCTAGGTTGTCATCAACAGCGCAGACATCAACGCATTTATTTTTGATATTAGTTGTGCAGCCCGGCACGTACAGAGCGAAGGGCGAAGAAAGAAGACATTTTGCTGCGAACCAGTCGTATTAATAAAGGCGACCGTTGTTTGAAACCGCTCAACCATTAAATCCAAAGAGCTGTGTAAGTCAGGCCTTAAAACTTTAAAATGTTACAGTGTAGTCACCGTTGACGGCTTAACGCAGCACAGAACCGAACAGCGCCAAGGGTTAAAAATAATGTTCTTCGTCGTCATGCGCCGCGGGCCCATATGAGTAGCACCGATGGAAGTTCGGCGCTAGTTTGCCGTCAACGACTATTCGGGAAAATGACCGCGGTAATAAGGGGCAAGTATACACGCACCCCTTTTAAAATGCGCATAACCTGGGAGGGGAGGGGGGGGGGGAGGGCGTTAGCGCAGCCGTCTCAGGAAAGATTGCCGCTACAAATGAAGTCTCATGTTTGTTCCTTTGTCGCTGCCAGCTGCTAACGGCCTCCACGCGGTATACCACGAAAAATCTCGTACCTCGGCCTGATATATCTGCTCAGGGCGGCGTCATTTGGCGCACATCAAAGGGAATGCAGAGAGCTACCGGTGAAGCAAATATATACATAAAAAATGGGAAAGAAATCGTATACGGTGTGTACCTCATCGCGGTATATACGGCGGGCGACGGAAAAGTGGCTCCCGCGCTCCCTCGTGTAACAAGGTGGAGCACACATTCGCGTGGAGGGGGCGGAAAAATCGATGACTTTTGCGGCTCCCTTTGGAAATGCGTGGGCCTTAGGGCGGGTAACGACCGCTTCCCTCGCAAACGAAGTCGTAAAAAAGGTCTATGTTTGCGTCTGTCTGTTGAGAGGGTTAGCGCAAAGTTTGTTGCGAGGCGTTGTGATTTCGAGAGCGTGAAAGGATTTATAGCCAGAGACCCTACATAAACACGTATACATTAGGAGGGGGAACGGGCTGCTTGTCTTGGTTCGTTGTGCGCGACGGCGCCTGGACGGATTGGGAAATATACGGTGCGTGGTTGGACGACGAAAGCACAATGTTCGACTGTCAAGTACGGTGGCTTTTTTTTTTTCTTTCTTTTCTTGTTTTTTTATGAAAATTTGATTATATTGAACGCCTCCAAACAGAAAACCTGTCACTCGTGAACACTAAAGCAACATTTCGAGCATCATGGTTATTTACTTCTTGTCTTGTTAATTGTTTCGTATCTTGAGAGGGATGAGGAAGATGGAGAAAGGTGTTGCCGAGGCATGTACAATCTTTCGTAAAAGGATTACGCAATATAATTTCATTGCCTTAGCATTAGTGCCCTAGTACATGCGCTGACCATGGAGTGGTTTGGAGCCCACGATAATGAAGTTCACAACGCCGCCACGGGATGGCGCCAGAGCTCAACTGGCCTGGGAACTGCCTAGGAAACACCTTCTGCAAGCGCCGACAGATGGCGGCGGAGTGCACCTTTTGAAAGGCTTGGCGATAGGAAGCATAGCAACGGAGGCCGCACTGGATTCGCCGGGTATAGTGAGCGACGCCGTGACGTAACACCTGGCAACGCAAGATTGCCCGCGACGTCCCCCTTCGACGATTTCGGCTCCACGCAGTGTGAAACGGTGGGTGTATTACTTTGAAGGAGGGGGGGGGGGGGCGTGTTAACCCTCCCCCCGCCCCCAAATTCGCGCCGCTTCACGGTGATAGTACGCGAATGAATCATTACAAAACCCGTACACGCCGTCCGCTGTGCCAAAGCACGCCCTAGCCGCACTGTTCCCGCTGCACCTCGGTTGCTAGGTGTTACGTCACGCCGTCGCCTTCTATGACCAGACAATCCATGCTGTGTTATATTACCATGCTTTGTTATATATAACCGCTGCGCGAAATGCTCACGCGTTTCTTTTATAATTTATTGTTTAGCTATATACGTTTCACGTTCCTAGAATGGTACGGGTATACAATCCATAACTTTAATTTACTACATTTCTCATTTTTTCACACACACACACAAGAAGGAAAAAAGTAATATGTCGCCTCACTTGCAAGGCCGCTTTTAACGTTTCGTGTTGATCTCTTCGACAACAGCGCGGGTACAGAGGGGTGATTTGCATCTCAATGAGTTTGTTTTATTATTAACGTTATATTGGCCGAATCCTATTAGCCAGAAGACTGACTCAACCCTAAAAATTGGCATAATTTTTCGTTGCGAGTGTTTTCTGAGCAAATACTAAATCTACATTGCGTAGATTTAGTGATTCCACAAATTCGAATCTGCCCAGCCAGAAGCTGCCAATAATACCCTAACGGTAATCGTGAGAAAAAAAAGAAAACAAAAGTGCGTCGGAGTAACTCTTGGTGTCTGAAAATATAGTGCCCTTAATTTTTCGATCACGGCGACGCAAAATATCAATCTAGCAGAACGAGCAACGAAATCCGTATGCCAGGCGCCGAGGTCCAGAAATCTGCCGTCCGAGCGGTCAGATTCCGTCCTAGCAAAACAGAGTTCGAGCGATACATTCAATTCTTACAACCTTTTGCATGATCATAATCGAAATATCACGTGCACCATATTTTCATCCTTGAAGAGTTAACCCTTTAACTCCTTCGCGCTTATTAAACCTGCTTCTCGTTACCACAGCTAGGGGGATTATTTGCGGCTTCTGGCTGGCCAAGAGAGCATGTCTAGCCCTCTTTCTGCGTCTGGTGCACGCCCTGGCTCTTCCGACTCTTCCCATTGACCAACCTCTCTCTTTTCACGGCTGTGACAGTGGCTAGCTATGGATGACCCGAGTACGCGCCTTATTTTGTCAATGGTACTAGTATGGTGCCTGGAGCGCGTCTCCGACTGGTGTGTTTAGCCTCCTATTCCGCCCATACATCAAAAGTGGTCCCCAAGTGGCAACAAATGACGTCACAGAAGCCAGAGTGTCATGCTGTTGCCTGTCGCGATCCTGGCGGTAGGCCGTAGAAATGCTGGCGAAAAGCAGAGCGAACGCGAGTGTCGCTGTCGTCACGGCGTCCCAGGCTTCCCAACTCCCGGCTGCTGCAGCTTCCGTGGACTGTCACAGTAGAGAGCGACCTGCAGCAGGACAGGCGTCTGCCTGATCCACCGCAACTGATGGGACGCCGCCAGGATCGCGACCGGCGACAACGTGACACTTCTATGACGTCATCAGGCGGAAATCGAGGGACCACTTTTTTGGGCGCGGTAAACACACCAGTGGGAGGCGCGTTCCAGGCACCATAGTACTAGAGTAGGCGGGACTAAAAAACGTCCCTGCGCTTCCGCGCCCTGAGAAACGCGCTCTTACGATCCGAGCAAACATAAGAGAGATGCACCCTGCTGCGTACTACCGCGATACTGCAACCTGCTGGCGCCACGCTACGGTAGATGTTCTCGAGAAACAGGCATCACCAGCCACGTGACGTGCGGACTGTACGCTGTAAAGGCTGTGAACCGCGATTGGGTCGCAAAAAAAGTCATTACCGCGCGCCCCCAATGGCAAAGCTACGCACTTCATTGGCGACAGCTCCTTCCATTGGGAGCCCTTTCGTGGACAGGTTAAGGTTACAGTAGGTCGTGGGCAGGACAAAACAAATTTCAGGATGTTTTTGTTTGTTTTGTCTTGGCCTTTTTGTTTACATATGCCCATTCGTTCCAACAATTGTTTTCTCATCACTTCTTTCTTTTTTCTCCGAAACCACTGTTTAGGTGTTTCTCAAAAGCAAACTCGGCTCTTCTATTCCAACAAGATTCCTCCCCCTCCTCTTCCCTTTCCTCATCCCTCTCCTCCTCCTATTCCCCCCTTATTCAAGCTCGCAAGTACGGAATGTGATCCACTAAAGGTAACATTTTCTCTAAAGTTAGGCTAACCGCTAACTAATAAACGGTATATATATTTTTTCCTCTTCATCTGTATACCTGCGCTCTAGTGGAGGCGTTTAGCGAGTTTCGCGCAAGCTCTTGCACGTGTGGTTCTCCAAGCTGCGTCCAAGGCCCCCGCAAAACGGGATGCAGAATACGAAGACAGCCTATCACGGAGAACGAAATAAAAAGAAAATCCCAACGAATGACAAAGCTAAGAATACAATCTGGTCAAAAATGAATTGCGATGGTCGCATTGTTGTAGGCGTTACCGAAAAGTAACGAGGCATACTTTACTCGCTGGTTAAAAATAGAAAAAAAAAAAAAAAAAAAACGCGTTACCGAGCTACGTTACTTCCAAAAAAACAAAGCAAAAAAACTAACCGTTAAATCGTTACCGTTAACGATAAAAAGCAACGCCCGTTATTTTTGCGTTGCATTTTTATTTATGGAAGGACTTCGTTTGTCGACACTGGGGCAAAGGGCGCCCGCGTTTTCTTTTTTTCTGAAGTGGGACGGCTTGCGCGAGCAAACAAAGGCAATGCCGTTAATCGTAATGCCGCTACCTGCAAGGCGTTACCCGCAACGCTGTCACTTGTAACGCACTACCCATAACGCCGTAACTTGTACCGCGTTCCTACCAACACTCGATCGTGTGTGCAGGGACAATGGGCGTGAGTGACGTGCTTGCTAAATGTCCCTGCACATGTCGTTTTTTTTTTTTCATATTTATTTGTATATTGAGATTTCACATTCGACGGGATCCTTGCATTCTTTGCCGCGATTGGCCCTCTCCACGCCCCGTAGGAAAGTGAAGTCACATAATTTTTCTACAGTGTATAGTGGCATAGCGTACTCCGTCTAACATTAAGTTGGACCGCAGCCAACGCTACGATCCGAAAGGAGCCAATCAGACTGCGCCAAAAGGGCAACGTCAGGGCGCTCGTTGTCTTCTTTCCGTGTGCCAACTTTTTCGAACTAAACCACTCCAGCACTGCGTTCACTGTTTGTGATTAGTTTAAGTCGGTGATAGTAAATGCGTAAAGACGACGGGTGTTATGACGATATATACTCATTTAGCGCAACGGACGATATACTGTATCCTAACGGAGTGTAGTAATCCCACGAATGCGTTGTGCGATGAACGCCCGTCTTGTCGACGTGGCGTCGTTATTGGTGTTTGGATATTTTCAAAATATGGTTCGGTCAAAATAGAAAGTTTTTGCTCGACTCTGTGTGCAGCACGAAAGTAGTACATGAGTTTGAAAGAGCATAACATAATGCAGAGAGAACAATTCTCGTAGGACCTCAAAATATCAACTGTCGTTATGACAACATATACTGAAAACAACGAATATGCTAAAACTTGCAGCGCAATTTCGGTTGCCATTCTAGAGTCCCTTCGGGTGGTTACTTATACTACTTAAAGTTTACCAATGCGTACGAAATGTCTACCAGTAACTGTTGAGATTAGCCTTTCTTTGCGTAAACCTCCGACTTTTATCATTTTCTTTAATCGCAAAAATATTTTTTTTTTCATTTATGTTCGGTGTGCATGGTTAAACAAGCGCGGGTTGATACTACACGTTCGTAGTCATTTTCTAGTGGAGTCGAGCGTCTGTTTCTACCATCTTCGTGCAACGCGTTGTTCAAATGCGGTAAAACAAGAACACTCAAGAAAAATGTAAAATTATAACCCTCGAGAACAAAGTAAAAAAGGGTGATGTGGTTCACAATAACACTTGCCATGTTTTTGTTTGTATTTCTCTGTCCAGTGTCTATAAAGATGGCATAAATAATTTATTAGGCTGCATTTATCACGTATTTTGTGATTTTATATAATCTTCTTTTGGTGTGTAGTTTCAAGGCTGCTGCATAAGTTCAGCAGGATCCGGTCGGGACAGCGCCAGTCTAAACAGCAAAGCTTAGTCCCTCCTGCTTATCTTTGTGACATCTACCTCTCCCCCCTCTCTTTCTACCTCCCCCCCCCCCCCCCCCCCCCCTTCCCGTCCGCCCCGAGTTTGCAGAGTGTTCTCAATATCGGGCTAGTGCAGCAAGGGGGCTGTTATCGTTTCGCAAAACACGTAAGACATGCAAATTTAAAACAAATCTAAGAAGAAAAAAAAAAACGGTAAGCAAACACGTTTTGTTTCAGTTTTTTTACAACCTAATTTTTATGCCGTTCAAAAAATTAGTCTTTTTTCATTTTTATTCATTTCAAGTGCGCCTCAGGGCCCCGAGAACACCGCACTCAACTTCTTCATCAATACGTGACATAAAAAAAAGCAAAACCGAAGTTTTTTTTGTTTTTTTTACGCTTTTAATTAATTCGGTCAAAAACAATCTAGAAATATGAAATGCGTTTTTTTTATATGCTGGATAGTCATTGACAAGCATCCGGGCATAACTTACTTTACGATGTACATGACAAGAGAAAAAAGAAATATCGCTTCAAAGGCGCCGGCAAATTAGTTTAGAAGATCAACAGCGCTTCCAATATCATTCTTCAGGCACGTGTTTTGACACCGACATTAGAATATTTCTTTTACGATGGGCCACCCTCTTTAAGCGCGCTAAACGAAAAAAAAAAAAAAAGAAATACAACAAAAACAAAACAAACAAAAACAGGTCTTACGACCGGTTGTTCAGTGAGTAATGGCCGGTTCTTACATGCATCGCAGCGCTGAGATAAAGCAAAGTCAGCGCTGACTCACCGCTAAGTTAACTCTTCGTTTATGGGGCGTAGTTAGCGTTGTGGTGTATGTGGGAACGTGGCTTGCATTGACCTGGTTTGCATCGAGATGGCTTGCATTGACATATCAGCTGCTATCGCAGTAAACTGGCTGCCGAGGGCGTATTTTTTTCGGGATATGTTTCGCACCGCCAGCTTTAATCTCCTTGGCAAGAACAAGTTCTAATAAAGACCAGCCTAGCGCAATGAGTGGCCTCATGTGCAAGCCCAGTTTACTGGCGTGTGGTCATGAAATCGCTGTTGCGTCGCTCACGTTAAGAACCCGGTGTTAGTGGTTGTGCTGGGCTGAACACATTGCTGAAAAACAAATACCTCCGGCTTGCATAAAAATATCAACAATTTATCAGCAATCCAACGCAAGAAGCGCTGGATTTCTGGTAGCTAGTCGGGTGTTCCCAGGCCGCACTGATGATGTCTCCCGCATAGGAGACGAAACGTCTGATAAATTGTTGGTATTGTTAGGCAAGTCGGAGGTATTTGTTGTTAATTATGAATCCCAGCTTTTGGAACATTTTTGAACAAATTGCCTATTGGAAAAAAGACAACGATTCTAGGCGCTCCACAAGCAAATCCAGCACACGCCAGGAAACCTAAACAGGTCGCAGGGCGCTCTGCCCTCTGTGTACGCGCATGGCCTCCGTGACCTGACGGAAAAGCTGAAGAGACGACCATCTTCATAACTAACAAGTTATTTTACAATTTTTTTAAATTTTCTGACTTCTTTTTAATTTTTTCTTTTCTCTTTCTTTTCTTTTCTTTTTTGAAGACGAAGAGGTTGGGAGCTGCTGCTGTGTCCGCGTGCCTTCAGTCACCCATGAAGAAGAAACCGTGTTGGTTTTGAAACGTCGGGTTGCCTTTCCATTTTTAGTTGGAGATACATTTTCAAACTTTAACTCTTACCCAACCAGGCAGATATCTGTCGAATATGTTTACTTTCAAATTCTAGGCGCTGTGTAACTTCCTGGAATTGGAGACAACGCGCTGGCGAGCTTAAGAAAGAATGCTCCAGGGGTAGTAGTAATGAAATTACTCTAATTGAATTACAGTAATTAAATTCCTTTGAGAGCCATTTGTAATGTATCTCATTTCTTTTTTATGCAGGTAATTAAGTAATGTAACGAATTACCCTAGCGGTAGTAATTGTAATTAAAATCGTAATTATCTTTTAGATATTTCAGCCACGTTCTTTTTTATTTGCACAAAAAAAAACACTCGCATTTGCAAAAAAAAAATCTTTAAAAAAGAACGAAAAAGGAAGCACAGATGGGGTTTTCGTTTGCTGCCGCCGGCTCGTGTGACGGTCGGACTGGGTGCCTTTATGTGAGCGTTGGTTGACGAGACTCTATGTCGGACCGGAGGGTCGTGCCATCTAAATCCTTCTGGGTTTGTGTTGCCGTGACCAAGAATAAGCCTCTCCAAACATGGCTTTTGTCCCTCTTGAAGATTATCTTGCCCCGAAATTCACACAAAGAAGACACAGCCCACAGGAATAATCAATAGTGATGCAATCCGAACCCAGACGCATCCGGGGATCAACAGCGTGCGAAGTAGGTATTTTGGTAAAAGGTGAACCCACAACACTGACAGACCCGACGTCAGTCCGTTCGGTTTGGAAAGGCTTGTTGGTTCGGCCTTATCTAACCTTGGTTTTACCCACTGGCTTGGTCTGGGGTTGACGGCTGTAGAAATTCAAAGCAGAGTGCGATCTTTCATTTAGAGTGCACCTTTTAGGCGCCCGTTTCCGGCTTGAGCGGCGTCGGCGTCGGCGTAACCGCACGGTGCATTATGGGACTTTTTCCTTGATGACATCACGATTGACGTGACGTGTGAAGTCACTCATGACTTCACCGCGCTGTGCATTATGGGTAAATATCCCCGCTAAATTTAGTGGAAAAAATGCCCCGCTAAATTTAGCGGAAGAAATTCCCCGCTAAATTGAGCAGAAAAAATTCACCGCTAAACTTAGCAAAATGTTTTCCCCTTTAAATTTAGTAGAAAAAAATCCCTGCTTCATTTAGCGGAAGAAATTCCCCTCTAAATTCAGTAGGAAAATTTTCCCGCTAAATTTAGCAGAAAAAAGTTTCCCGCGAAATTTAGCGGAAAAATTTTCCCGCTAAATTTAGCGGAAAATCTTTTTCGCTAAGTTTAGCGGGAAATGTAGCGGAAATTTCCCGCTAAATGGGAGGTGAGCCTTTAAAGTACGAGGGTAGGGTACAGATGAGGAGGAGGGACCCTCCTCTCCGTACGTTTCCTCCTCCTCTCCAAGAGCTGCGGTCTAATTCAGCATTACAGGGGATTGTAAACGTCTTTCATTTTTTGCTTAGCTCCTCCTTTAAAACATATGAAACAGTAAATTGAAAGTAATTTCATTAATTTTATGTGGTAATTTGTAATTGTAATTCATTGCTTTTGTGTAGTGGTAATTTGTAATGTCATTTATTTACATTTCAGTCGTTTTTTGAAAAGTAATTAGTAATGTAATTTAATAAATGAGTAATTTGGCCACCTCTCGAATGCTCACACTGAAAACAGATCCTAGGGATGAGGCACACACACCGAGAAACAACACAACACCGTGTCTCACCCTGTGTGTTCCACGCCACCGGTTTGCTTTCTTAGTATGATCACAGGCTTCCCGCCGACTGAACCTGAGAAAAAAAAAAAGAGACATTCACCAGAACAAAAGTTCGCAAATACTCGCTGTACTGCCCCTAGCGCTTGCTGTGTCTCTTCGACCCAGTCCTTCCACACTTCATTCCTCTCTCTTTGTTAATCTCTCTTGTTCTCTCTTCTCTTTGTTAATCTCACTTCTCTTTGTTAATCTCTCTACCTCGTTCACTATTATTCTTCCGACGTCCCCAGCCAAGAAACTCCCTAAGCAACAAAAACGCTGCGTGCCCCTCTCCAGAAGTGCCGTGTCGCCTAACTTTCCCCTTTATTTCTGCGATCTTACCACACGTCCCACCTTGTCCCCGACTAAGAAACCAATACTGTCCCTGTTTGTCATTCTGAAGGACACACTCCGGAATACCGCACTCAACGCTCAAGCCGTCCTCCGCCAGAAAGACCGAACACAGAAAACAGGAAACAGCTCAGGCATGCAACGCGGGCGCTTAGCAACACAGCACTAAACGCGACTGGCATCCTCTTCTTTTTTCCCCGAGACTTTTCTGTTTTAATTTCACTCCTTATTCGTTCTTGGCCTTTTTTTCCCGAACTTAAGAACATATCTGTATTTGCGACTCGGCACACGAGTCAGCGTGCAGGAGAAGCCGTCGCCGACGAGGCCTTCAATTGTTTCTTCGAGGCGGTTTGGACCGAGAGCCAGCCTCCTCGGCCGCCTTCTCCTTTAATTTGGCGTTGCGAAAAAAGTCTGCCGGCCCGAAATTCAAATACCTCCGAAACGAGGCCTGTCTGCTCGCCAAGCCTTCCCTTCTTGGCCGAGAGGAAGTCAACAAACAAGAAATCCGGAATGAAACAAGGAAGAGGCAAACAGGAATGGCGAGGGTGTGTGGTGTCTTCGCTTCTGTGTTTGAGTTCCGGATCAGCGCACCGCAAGCTCTTCTTTATCACGGCCAGGGGCGATTGTTATTGCCCGTCCGAGCGCGCCCACGCCTCCGAATGCTCCTTTTATTTACCTTTTTTACGAGTCCACTTCTTTTTTTTTTTTTTCTATTACAGCATTTCTTTTTTTGAAAGGGGGGGGGGGGGGGGGTTGGCTTGTTTAGCCCAGGTTGTGTATCTATTCGCCTTGGGCCTTGTCAATTTGCGGAACTGAATAGTGTCTTGGACGGACCGGGGAACGTAGTAAGGATGAAAGAGGACGCTCTGGTTATCGATATATACACGTATACGGTATATGACTTTTGTTCTGCCTCGTTATCTCCTCCTCCGCCGGTTCCTTTTCATAACGTCAACACGGCTGTGCTTTCTGTTCTTCGACACCCAAAGCCCCCCCCCCCCCCCCCCCCCAACCGCTGATTAAAATACAAAATTGCTTGGGTGGAGGAAATTGCGCGGCATAATGATGACAGCGCAATATTGTTTAGGCAAGATTTTCATCTAATAGCAGTGATAAAGACGTGCCTCCCGCTCCTTAAATGAACTATCAAGAGACCTAAAGTCCCTTGATAGTTCATTTACAAGTAACGACAAGCAATACAAATGACAACGCACAATTCGCTGTAACAAAATGGCGGCTTTCAGTTCTCAGCTGTGCGCCGTCATTCGCTTCCAAAAACTTGCACCAACACGCAGTCTGTGCTTCGAAGAATGTCACTACTTGTCGGAAGCTCTTACCTAAGGACTTTAGGACTACCATGTCACAGCCGGTGGCAGACGAAAAGATAATTGCGCATTGGCGATTTAGTGCAAACTGACCCAAAGTGGCTTACTGTAGACCATGCGTTTCTTAAAGGGTATCTCAAGCAATGGTCTTCTTACTGTGATGTAATTTTACTCTTGTGAGGTGAGAAGGCTCAGGAAGCTAGAGCCAACTTTCTTTTAAAGTCAACTCATATGAGAGTGTTTTTTAATGCATTGAAAGCTTATTTTATTAAATTCGACTGAATTCTTGAGTAGGTCAGAATTTTCAATCTGACTGGACGTACTAATTTGGATTACAGTGTAGTTTGACTCAAAAATTACATATGAGAAAACGTTTCAGTAAAAATAGAAAGTTTCAGTTCGGTTTGAAGTTACAATATGCCAGAGCTTTTGAACTTGGCTCAACTTCAAGTTTCGCTAGAAGTCTTGGTTCGGCCCCACGCTTCTATGTTTCGAAAAATGCGGAAGCAAATAATTCGTCATCTGCATTTTCTCATAATAATCTATACACCCTAAAGATAATCACTGTTAGGTCCGTTTATTGATGTGCAAAGTTCTCAGGCTGCAAAGATCGAGATGCAGCCCATGCATTCTCTGCAATATCACGCGCATCTAAAGGCGCTTGAAAAATGAATAAGTCAAAGCTTGATAGTTGACGTTATTCATTTACTGCTCTTCATGATTCGACTGGGCTAGCACTGAAGTCTTTAAAGGTCCGCTAACGTAAGTTCGGGTGGCCACTTGTAGTATATGGCTTGTCTGTCCTAACTCTGTTTTTCTTTTTTTTATGTGCAAATTTTGAATTCAACACGTAACCGTTGCAGCACTTCTGAAAGTATGCCCTTTAGTCAAATGACAATTACAAATTAACTGCGTATTTTCTTTACGAAAATCGTCGCGGTGTTTGCAACTCTCCCGTGCATATTAAAAACGAGTGTTGTGATTTTCGTATTGGATTACACTTTCGGCACTATCTATGATGTTACATATTTTTTCTTTTTTTGGTGGGGGGGCGTTAAAATTAAAGACTGCTATTTTTTTCATCACCACCATAATCTTGACCTTCGTCTGGTAAAATTGCACCGACGGCTTTGGCGTCCAGATAATGTACCCAAAGGCCCGTCTTTGCGTCTTTTGAAACCTGCTACCCGCAAATTGATCGTGTAAATGATATTATACCGCGACATGTTAGAACACTAATGTCATCTTAATTGCTTCTGGTCTGCAAGGACCCAAACTACTTCTCTCATCAAAGCGGAAGAGAGAACGAAGTCTACAATAAATAATTTGCCATGAAACCCAGAGGGCGTCACGCACAATGATAAACAAAGCATTCTCATGACAATTTGCAGAACTCTGAAAAACTACCAAATATTTATCCGCATATTCCATTGAATTCTCGTCCACGTCCAAAGCTTAAAGCTTACAAGAATTCTGGTAGATCATGAATATGTCATATAAGTGTCATCTAGAGATAATTATAGATTGTTGTTGCTGTTTCGTGCGAAATATTGCACGCTTTTAATGGTTGCTGTCATTCACAGAACAGTTAAAAGCCACAACACTTAACAGATACGGAAAAGTTACCTCTTTGTTATCAACATGCTTGAACAATTAAAAGCATTGAATCTTATTTTTCAAGGTTCTAGATTTTATTTATTAAAGCCAAGGGTATAAGCATTGAACCTTCTTTGAGTCTTATTTTTTAAGAGTACATTTTTTTATTAAAGCCAAAATGAATTCAGGAGTGAGTACTGCAGAGTTACATTTAAGTGACATACCATTTGCAATACCACTATAAGAGCATTTTAGTCACATCAGAAATGTCATAATGTATCCAAATGGGTGGTAACATTTCCGTTCAGACTATGTATAATAAACAATATTATAAAACTTTCTTACAAACTAATATTAGTCCAATTGGTGCATTATAAATAGGGCTGCATGTTTTAGGAGTTTATTTTTCGTGAAATTTGGAGGGTGTTTTTCGGAGTTTATTTTTTAGCAAAAATTCGGTGTTTATCGGAGTTTATTTTATAAATCCCGAATTCTCCGAAATTCGGAGATTAATTTTGCAGTATTTCCTATTAAAAATAATAAATAATAACCGGATGCAAAAAAATAACACGCGCCTGTATCTATTATGATCTCTTCAGTTGAATTTGGCGTTGGTGTCATTGGCATTACTAATTTGTCTCACGACACAAGTCGCGCACAAGTGTGGCTTCGATATACGTCGATACCTTAAAATCAATAAGCTGCCGGAGATAGCCGCAAGAAAGGTCGTAGCCATCCCATCAATCTATCCTGCTGCCGCGCGAGGCGGACGTAACACGGAAGTTTCAACTGCCCCTCTTCCCTATTTTATTCAATCTCTATGGTCCACAGCTTTCACTGTTACCCCCAGAAACATACCCTTTCCTTTCTCTACATCCCAAATCCCATGGCCCAAACTGGAAACCAAAAGCGTGGCTTTTGTCGTAACACGAATGGTAAGATGACCTGTTTCCCTGAAACAACCTTGCAGAAGTCGTAAGACCACTTTTTGACAACGGTCCGAGGCTTGAAAGATAATTATGGTGTCATTTTCTCAGGACCATTGAGCCTGCGCTGCCGAAACTGTAAAAAAAAAAAAAAAAAAAAAAAAAAAAAAAAAAAAAAAAAAACAGAAGCAAAACTATAACTTTTTCTTTTTTGTTGTTGTTTAGGGGGGGGGGGGGGGGTGGCATGGGCACATAACAATTCGGAGTTTATCGGATAAATCCGAATTGCGAAAAGTTTTACCGGCGGGTGTTTTTCGAAGTTTTTCGGATTTATCCAAAAGCACGGAGCCCGAGTTATAAAACACCGAAGTAGCATACCTGTAGTTATATTTGTTTTTTATCCCCTCTGCTACATTTACCCCCACGAACAATATGAGCTGAAACACCCCATCCGTCGATTTTTTGCGTCTGCGCTCCCAACCTGTTGTATTATATATTAATTCGTCAAATAGTCCAAAGTATGAGACCTAAAGTTCGCATTCCATTAGTAGTTCAACCCACAGCTTAAAAAAAATATATATATATATATATATATATATATATATATATATATATATATATATATATATATATATATATATATATATATATATATATATATATATATATAACAGCAGGTGCGTTAAAGGAGCACGACGGACTTCTCACAACTCATATTGTCCGCAATTGTACATATCGGGACGTCCATTATCTCTAATGCTATGAATATACGTACTTTGTGGAAATCCAAAGCCCTTCCAACAGGATGTAAGACTAAGCGGAGCCGAAGTTCGTCCGCTACTTTTGCAGGTGTTGTGTGACGTCAGAATCGCCGAGCTGTGATTGGCTCTGATGGAACTATAGGCGGTAGACCTCAAAGCAAGCTGCCTTCAGGTATACCCACTATTCTTCAATCACAGCCAATCAGAGCTCCGGGGTCTGACGTCACCGCAGCCCCTGCAAAAGGAGCAGACGAACTTGTGGTTCGTATACGTTCACATTGCTTCAAAATATTTATTCCTTATGACGTAAAACAGATGCTCAAATCTTTTCCGGGTTTTTCATATTTTGTTACAGTTTTTTCAGTCTGTTAATTCCCTATTTTATCCCAATTGTTTCGCATTGCCGACCCAAAAGAGTTATTCTAGTGCTGCCTAGGTTGCGCACTTCCAGAAAACGTCGGCGTCCAACGAAGGACAGACGCTATTCAACAAACTACGAGTCAATAAAAACAAAGAATACGAGAGCGGATAACTTGCGCTTTCACTTCTTTAGGGTGGCCTCCTTTATTGTGGTTCATTTTCTCTTCAGTATTATTACGTCGTGAAGTATACAATCCGAAGCCTGCCGCAGAAAGGGCGGTGCCACCAGCGTAATATTATCCAGGACAAAGAAAAACCGCTCGAAAACCGATATCATGTTCCGAAAGAGATACCAAGCGAGCTTCGAAGCAATCCGACGGACTTATACTCGTCACCGCTCGTTCAAAAACCCTAAATAACAAAAATAGTAAAAACAAAACGTGCATAATAAAAAAAAAAGAAAGGAAGACAACTCAAAGGGTGGACTAGAGGAAACCGCTCCAAGCTCCACGACTAGAGCACCCGAATAAAGGAAAGGAATGTTTTTCGAGATTATATTTCTCAAAGCACACACAGGCCACCCTACAAGCGTTAAAGCCTTTCCGGTGCGGCCACACGGAAATCGCTAGCCTCGGTTCAGTGATCAGAGGTAACGATAAAGTGGAAAGAAAAACGCTTCAAAGAAAGCCCCGGGAAAGAAAAAAATTCGACCTAAAACGTGAGAGAAAGACAGCCTTTTATTAAGCATCTGGATTATATATTTTGGCTCCATGCTACAGCCTCAATCCGACGCAGGAGACACAGGCCGTAAGATTCCATCACTCCAAGTGGGCTAGCTCTCACTCGAATAACCTTGAAAGCGGTAGATTTCTTTTATTTTTATTTTTTTATGGTAATTCAACACGGACCTTGCTTGTTCCAGTTGGTGCTGGTCGCATCGTAGCAAGGCCATGGGTGAAAGCTTCAGCCAAGTTTACAAAATTCGCCTAGGTGGGGAACTCTCGGAGAAGGGAGCAACCCTGTCCCACTTCATTGCGTTCAGTCCGCCCCCCGTTGTTTGAAGCGCCCTCTAGATTTTCGCTTCAAATCTGTGTGTTCTATACAGCACTCTGATGTGCCATCGAGAAGCCGTGCTTCAAAGAATGTGTACTCCATAGAATACACAGCATCTACCATAGCAGCCGACCTCACAACGGTGCCGCATTGAACGACGGGAGGCGGGCCGCGGGGGGACAGGAGGGTATACCGCTTGTGGAAGCAGCGTCTATGAGCAGTTTCGTAACTGAGTTAATTTAGAAACGTTGGTGTCAGCAGAGGAGCGCAGCCGTTGCTTAGACGCGCGACCAGCGGAACGTAGAGGGGGAAACGGGCCATAACACCCATCCAAACTTGTGCCTATGTCAAATACTCTACTCAAGTTACTGTATTTCAAATACTTTTTGACGTATCTTGGTATCTAACAAATGCTTTGGATCAAGAGTATTTGAAATTCTATTTTGATAACATTTCTGAGTATCTTCTACTCATTATCTCAAGTACATTTTTGATATTCCGCATTTTTCGAATTTTTCGGTATGAAGTGGCGTGGGCGTGGCACGAGCAAGTTTGAACAGTCTTTCGAGAAATCACATCATGTAGCTAGCTCCGATAAGCTGCGTTTACTTAGATTGAGCTCGTGAAAACATCACCTTTCTGCCGATTGTGACTCATATTTCAAGCCAAAGTTCGTACAACGAAGGTTTTCCGCTCGCCTACCCAAAGGCGCTTTTTTTCCCCATAGTTTCCACAAAACAATCTTCAAACGAAAAGGGTGATTTTACAGAAGAAAAGACTGGCCACACTGAGTCGCAACGCAGAACGGGAAACGACCCGCGACAACAATGCAGACTTCAGTGTGCAGAAAATGACGAATAGAAGAAAATGACAAGTGGACACACATATTTGCTATTTGCATATTTTACTCCGCTACGGCGAAACGCCGAGGTTTTTTTTTTTTTTCTTTCTTTTCTTTTTGCTGTCAGTCTGGCACTTATTTCTCTCGCGAACAAGATCTGTAACCGAACTTTGGTAAGCAGAGAACAGGACAGGAAATGAACTGCGAGCAGGATGACCTCTCAAATGCCAGCAAAACGTCCCTTAACGTTGAATGACTTTCTGAGTCCAACCTACCTGAAGAAGGTGCGAGCAGTGCCGTGGCTATTAAGCGGGCTCGCTTTGTCCTCAATTCATTCATTTTCGTATCCCAAGTTCGATTATAGCAACGTCACTAGAACCACTCAGTTGGGAAACTGCCATAGAGCCTGCTCTGAAAAAGTGGCACCGATCCGTACTCGAGAACCGAGCTAATGGCGATCGCCACGCCGCCATTTCTCCCGCAGCGGTCACTCGAAGAACTACACGTTACTTCTATTTTGGCTTTAATTCGCCATTTTGGCGCCGAAACAGATAAGTTGGAAGGGGTGTCAGGGGTGCCGACCCCGACTCCCAAGCGGACGCACCGCGAATTTCTACCGAAGTAAGGATACGCCTAGGTCGGGACGCGCTACCTGAAATCACCGCTGAGGCATGGATGTATAAACACATTATTAGGGGCGAAGCTCCTTAGGGTCTAGCCTTGTCCGTCCGTCCGTCCGTCCTTCCGTCCGCCCTTCCTTCCGTCCTTCCGTCCGGCAGGCCGGCCAGCGTCCGTGCTCACATAAAAAGAAAAAATGTTTCCGCAGTCGAGAGGATTCGAACCTGTGCGGGTAGACCCCAATGTTTTTCTAGTCCATCGCCTTAACCACTCGGTCACGACTGCGGGACGAGCAGGGGGCTCTGTGACGTGGCAGTAACTCAAGAGCTGGGGTTTCTGTCATGAATCAAACGTTGCATGTAGACGCTCAACGACTATACAGGAGAGGACGCTGCGGTAAAATGCGTATATAATCGCGTTAAACTTTGCATGCATTGGCTCAACTTTTAAAGCCGAGAGAGCGCTGCGGTCAAATTCTCCAATGCGTATATAACCACGTTCCATACCACACATTCTCTTTCTGACATGGACCGTTGACTTAAGTGGTGGAGATGCGTTCCCACGGCTTCTAGCGGATCCAAGCTGATCCGCTAGAAGAACCACTGGCTCTGCATTTCACCGACCATAAAGCAGTAATAATGAAGACGAAACGCAACCCGGAACTCAGCACTACCTGTGAGCAATAAAGAAAAAATCAGCACCATCAGCACTACCTATGAACAATAAAATCAGTATCATCAGCACCACCAGAGCTTCGCCCCAATCAACATCATGCACCACGTGGAGATGCGATCATTTTTTAATTCTGCCGCAAAACCTTGCAAACTAATGATTAAAAAAAATCATCACGCGTCCTTTATTTTGTACTAAACTCCAATAAAACTTACTACAAAAAGATTTTTTTCCGTTGGTTTTTACGCAAAAACATACTTTCTAAAAGCTCAAGGTAACCACAGTACAGAAAAATGATAAGGAGTGGCGCTGTTTTCGTATTTAGCTCGGTCTCGGTGGACGCCAGCGGCCCAAGTTTCAACGGTGAGTTTCCAAACTGAGTGCTTTAGTAACGTTGGCTTATAGTGAACTCTCCATAAAGGAGATAAGGATTGCATAGTTAAATGATGCGTCTAAGGTGCGCCGCAGGACGTGATATTAAGCAATGTCACTATAACTAAAGCGACCTATTGTTTTTTCCCCGAGATATTTTTTCTAACATATATCAGTGATATCCTGCTCTTTATGGTTCAAGTGTATAAAATAGTCGTACGATTTCTTTCCCGTTTTGTGCTGTTGCGTGCTAATAAACCATTCTGATAAACCAGATTTTTGCAACCGTATAATTGTGTTTGTCACTGACGCCGATACAAATTACGCAATACAAAGTATCTTGAAAAGTAATTGAATTACATTCCTTAGGATTTGTACTCTACTCGAGATACCTTGAAGTGAAAGTAGCTTGCGTAGTGTTTTAAATACTTTATGAAGCAGGTATTTAGTAACTCAATTTAAATACTTTTATCAAATATTTTGTCCTACACTGAACCCTTCTCTCTCCAAACGGACGCTGCGTAATAAGTTAAGAAATGCGTATCGGTAGAATATTCTACACTCCGTCTTCCCTTTTGCTGATACTACAAGCTCCGCCTTCAGCGCGAGCTTTCTGCCCTTGCTAACACAACGGTAAACGCGCAGACACGCACAACCAAAGCACTGTGGAGACCAGCGAGCTTCTGCGGAAGGTGGAGCTTCTAGTTTCAGCTTAATGGCGAATGGAGTATAGCAGGTGCAGAAGCAGTCTAGGTACACGTCGTATTCGCAGAGGCATTTCAGTTAAAATGATGCACGGCCGCCCAAGGAAGAGGTGCAAAAATGGGAAAGAAGTCCTTTATACATTCAAACTTCCTCCACCACATGTCACAATGAATATATGATTCTGAGAGCGAGTGCCGCTGGTTAAAAACCCTATCAAGTGGCACCGTCGTTGCCTTTGACGAATGCCCCAGACAGATTATTCATTGTCCTCGAAGCGAGTTGAACCAAGTGAGAAAAGACAACGATAACGGAGTTGGGGCCCCTTGAACATATGCGAAGAGTTCTAAGAGAGAGAGACAGCGAGATAAAAAAAAATCTATACTTCGTCGTCGAGGAGCGGTGTTGATTGAGCTTCGTAATTTTCTCGTCATTTGCAAGGGGCCGCGTCGTTTACCACTCCAAGGCGCTACCACGTTTCCCGCCCGCTTAGCACTTAATTTACCGCACCGCCGGCCGCGATTGGGAAAAGGATCAGCGCTGGCAGAAAACATTTGTCTCTTGAACAAGGCTAGTAGGGGAAGCGGGGATATATTTTTCTAAAGACCCCATGATCCCAACACGGGCTTCGTTGAGACGGAACGAGTTTCGTCCTCTATCGGCGAAACGATTGTTAATGAGCCCTGGAGGTTTAGACGCGTTGCTTGCTGGCAGATCGAGAAAAAACTTCATTTCTCTCTGCGTTCAACACACGCCGAAGATTTCTTTCCTAATGTTTTGTTTCGTTTTTGTTAGAGTAAAATTATGATGCCTGGAACTAGGGAGGCTTTATATGCGCTTTGCTAGGGTGATGCCACCCTTTGTAATGCCACTCGCCGATAAAGCAGCAGCCATTTTAATTCTCGGCGATAATCCGTGGGGCTTATAACCATCTAGGAAGCAAGCACCTTATCTCACAAGTTCGGCGCAGCGTTGTGGAACCCACGGAGGGAGGATTAGCATTTTCCTCCTCAGATGGGAGGACGATGGAGAGAAAGGCCACTTTGCGGCGCACTGGGAAACAATGAGAGGAACAAAATGCCTGTGGAAGAGGGTGTGGAAAAGGGAAACTGGCAGTTGGCATCACACTATGCGAAGCGCGCATATGCACCCTACCTGGAACGCGTCTCCAACTTATCTGTGTCCTAAAAAAAAAAAGAAAAGCTCGAGGTACACCTTAGCATTTCTTTTGAGTTGTGAATGCGAAAGCATGCAAACCGCTCGTCCGCTCCCTTTGTCGTCGGCTGCGTACTAGCGCGCGCAAGCTTCGGGACCTCTGAGGCCATGGCGCAGCGGCCAATGGGAGACCCGTCGACACGCGCCGGCCAATAGAACCGAAGGCGATCGCGGAAACTAGGAGCCGTTTTCGCGCTTCAAACTGAGGACGACAGCTCGCTCCCTGAGGGAGTTAATGTTAAAAAGGGGTTTCTGGATTTCCGGCTGACGACGTCATGGAAGTTTCCTGTTGCCGCCGCGCCGGCGATTCTGGCGGTGTCATGGCAGCGGTGGCGGATGTCGCAGGCGCGTGTTTTGTAGCAGGTCGATCTCCAACTTGGCAGTCCACAGAAGCTTAGGGAGCCAGGAGTTGGGACGCCACGACGACACCAAGACTGGCGTTCGGTCATGTTGTTTATCGGAAATCCCGGCACCAACCGCCAGGATTGAGACATCCGACAACATTACACGCCGGCTTTTGCGACGTCATTTCTTTCCACTTCGGGACCGCCTTCGACGTATGGATAGAATAGGACGCTGAACACACCAGTCCAAGACCCTTTCCAGGCACCGTAGTTGGCATTTCAATGGCAGCTTAGGTGCACCGGAAGTTAGCAGGTATCAATACGTTTCGTTTCAAAGTAGGTCAAAGTACAGTAGATTGTGGAGCGGTGGTTCCAAGATGGTCGAATATACTGGGATAGATTCTTCAATATTTCCATCGCGCCTGCTTGCTGACACTCTAGACAGAGGGCTTAAATTATTTGTCTACTTGTATGCTACAAATACGAAGCGGTGTGGGCAGCAGCATATCACGGAGGCGTTGACGTGCGTTAACAAGATAAGCATGTTTTGAGTTTTAAAACTTGCAAAGCAGCGAATACAGCAATTTATATTTTAACGCACTCACATTTCTCTTAAAAACTACCTGATGCACGAACACGCCCACCGGAACCACGCGGGAACAGTAACAATAGTCCTTGCCACCGTCGACTCAATTGTTCCCGCTCCTCTGGTTCTTCGTTTGTCGGCGAGATGGCGAGCGCTGGAGTGTCCATCAAAAGAGAGATCGCGGGGTTAAGGCAAGTAGAGCGCAACTTTCCATCTTTTTTTATCAAACATCCTGCAGGTCCCAGGCCTTCCATCGCAGTGGTTGTGCATGTAAAATTCCACAAAATGTCCCCACCATAATAATCTTGCCGAAATATCTTCCACTTTGCAAAATGATCGAGAATATCTGCGCAGTTTCACGATTACCTTCGAAACAGACATCGGCTTCCCGGGGAAAATGGTTTTAAATTGCCCCGGTCCGGATTTTTTTAAAGAGAGGTTTGAGGGGTCTGTTGCGGAGTACGCTTTTTTTCATACTCGAAAAAGGTCTGGCGTTTAATATTTCTATAAAACATGCGTAATTTTAGAATTGCGAAACTTTCCTTCCGGAATGTGAAGTGCTTCTTTTCTATAAAAAAATTCACAATTCGACACAAAGTTACAAAATTATACAGATCCCTACCGAAAAATCCGGTATAACTTTTCACTATCCGGATTATGGAACCGGAAATTTGTTACTGGAAACCCGAAATCCAGATTGCAGACAAAGAAATAATTTCTGAAAACCTAAATTCCAGATAGACTCCAGATAGAATCCAGATAGATTTCCGGTTCCATAATCCGGATAGCGAAAAGTTATACCGGATTTTTCGGTAGGGAGTCTTTCACGAAAGGTGGACAAATTTGATATTGCGAAAACTACGTATAGCACCAAAGAAAATCTTGTGTCGTTTTGGGTCTTAGCCCAGGGACCTACTTAAGAAAATGATTAAACTTAGGGAAAATTAAGTTTTTGATTATTTTACCCGAATTGATTTTTTTTTTAAATATTGAGTTTAAAGGGCAACTCCGGTCTACACTTTCGATTTTGGGATTATGACTGTTTTTTATGCAGTCAGCGTCCCTAAATTGCAAGGTGTAATTTTATTCTCGGCATTGTGCGTAGTTTTAAAGATATCCACGCCTCAAAGTTTTGTTTGGGGCGCGGCCAACAAAACCGAAACTAGCCCCTCGAGGCCCCGGCAACACTGGAAATCAGCCCCTATGTGAACGTGACGTCAGGATCGTTCTCGTTCAATATGTACGCAGGCCGAGCGGCCTCTGTTGCGCTAGCCGTCTAATGATAGGAGGTAAGCTGATTTTGTTTTAATTCTTTATACGTGGTAGTTATCCAACATATGGAGCAACAGTTGGTGCGTATACCCAAAAGCTAGCGACTGGAAAACCCGTGAACTCGTGCGGTGCGGTACTCGGCGGCCGCCGCCGTGGGTGCGCAATGCCGTACTCGTCGCTTGTATACCCAAAAGCAGCGACTGGAAAACCAGTAAACTCGTTCGGTGCCGTAGTCGGCGTTTGTCGCCGTGTGTGCGGTCTTCCGTAGTCGTCGCTAGGCCTAAATTCTCATCGGGGCTCCGTGGATGGACCGGCGTTGCTCTACGCCACGCTGCCAGTGACGTACAGTACTGGGGGCCCTCTCGCTTTCGCGCTGCGGCTCAGTCCCATACACGAAGCTCTGAGGCTCTCCGGCATGGGCCGCGGCGTCCGAACACGCGTATGCTCGCCTGTACATGTCCGTTTTTTTGTTCTTTTTTCCCCGGGCGCGTAAAAGCCGAAGTCCAAAGGCCACCCGTCGAACAGCGTTCACCCACACCTTCTCCAATTTCCGGTCCGTTCGAAACTTGTGAAAAAGCACCTCCGTGTTGCGCAGCGGGTTGTTTGAGCAGCCCACAGCGCTCAAGTTGTACTCGGCATCTTTCCAGCAACAACTGGGCAGTCTGGGGCTACCGAGTTTCTCGCTAAGACGAGTCTTGGAGTCCTCACAAGGCAAATAAACAAAAGGCTATACCGAAGCTACACGGACTACGGATAAAACTAACGGCTAAACACGCCAATCACAAACCGAAGCAGCGGTGGTAGCGGCTCAAAGAAGCGTACTCCGCGCAACGTCCAGTCCGGAGGAAAAAAAGAGAACGATACTGACGTCACGGCCCGATGTTGATTTAGCAATCGGCAACCCGCTGGCCGCCCGCTAAGGAGCAGCGGCTCGCGGCAGGTCGCGTTTTTATTATCGGCATTAGTTGAGAATGCGGCGTCCCACGGACGTAATATTTTGGCTGGGGTCGTAGTTTGTGTCACCACAACGATACCAGTAATTTATTTCATTTCGAGTTTTGGCCGCAGTTACCCTTTAAAGGAACGGTTTCATTTTGAAACTTGCTGAACGTCATGAAAAAACACAAAATAAAAAAAAATTGGAGTTCGATAGAAGGCACGCGCTGCATTTTACGGCTTTCTGAAAAACCTAACAACTTGAACGGGTTTTTAAGTGTCGGTTTGCAATCGGAGCGCTTCTCGGCACCCACCGCACCGTGTGACGTGGAGAAATAGTGCAACCTGACTCTGCTGCATTGCCCGAGGACAGTGAAGCAGATGTTGATTGCACTATTTCTCAACGGGGCGCGGTACCGTCGATGCCGAGAAGCGCTCCGATTGCAAACCGAAACTTAAAAACCCGTCCAATTTGTGCTGTTTTTCAGGCAGCTGTAAAATCCCCTAATCTGACCCCGCCCTCTGCGCGTAGGTGTGGGCGGGAGTGTGATAACATGGCAAACGATCAACGTACAGTTAACTGGTCGAACGAGAAATTGGCTTCTACCGTATTGTCAGCTGAGTGGCGAACGAGTTCAGTGGTCACACATATCATCGGGTTGAGAAGGGATTACACGTAATATCTTCTTGAAGGAGAATTTTCTATTCTTGTTGATTGCTATTCGCATTATACAGAAAAAAGATGTGGGTGGAGGCACATGTTATTTTCGTACCTACTAATGCATGGTTCGGTTCTTCCCCTGGCGTATCGCTTCAGTGCCAACCGTTAAGCGTATCAACTAAGGTACTATATATTAGTATCGAGTATTTTCGTGCTCAAAATTGTTAACTACAATGACTTGCGACAATTTTGCGATACATTTAATACTCAGTTTGCATATATGTATATATATATATATATATATATATATAGGTGAGGCAGAGTAGCTTGAGAACAATAGACCGGGAAAATGTAATAAATCAGAGATCCGTACTTGCGGAGTTGCTATGCTAGGAGTTTATTGCATGTACTTCGACAGTTTCGCCGAGAGGCTCGGCTTCGTCAGGAGGTCGCACATAAAATATTAATTTTTTGCATATTCTTACAACTATTTGATGGCAGCTTTAGTACGTATAGTCTTTTATTAATGAACTACGACGCGCATTGTTAGTTTTAATAGTCAAAGATACCGTAAGGCTACAAGTCGCTACCGCCTATGGGCCACTGTTCCTCAGCTCCCATATGACACTCATTTGCTAAGTTACTTCACCCTAACAAATACATCGACGTTTTCCTGCAAATATTGAACAAATGTGACATAGGAGATGGAAAACATGTAGATTCTGGGTTCTGTCCCCTACCCTACCCGTTTCTATCTGAACGAGCATCGTACCGGAGAGAGTTCCAATATAGTTACCGTACCTTAGACACACCAGACTAGCCGTATAGTACCGCACCGGCCGAATTTTCTATTTACACCGAAGACACCGCCCTTTGGGTCAAATTATCTGTGTAAACGTGTATACAAAAAATGACCAGTTTTGCAAAAAAAAAGGACAAAAACAAACAAACAACGCCGTCGTATGACATCAGTCTCAAAACGAGAACGAGAATGGAAACAAGCTCGACCTACTTGAACATGCTGCTTTGTGTGAACCAACTTCGTCGGTTAATATGCGGGAGAGAAAAAAAAAAAAAAAGGAAGGCGGGAGATGAAAAGACGTATATCATCCGTTTCGCTCTATAAGCCTTTACCGCAGCCGATGCCACAATCCGAATAGAGTCGTTCAAACATCACAAAAAAGTGCATCGCCGAGGCAGTCGTCGTCTTGCTGTGTCGGGTATTCCCGGCCGGACCGATCACGCATAGTAAATGCCCGTTGGTCCTGCGTTTTATTTTCCTATGCGTGATTAGTTAAACCGGTGAAAGCAAACGCGCCGGTTTAACCGCTATTTTGGCAATGCTTGATTGGCTGCACCGAATCCTAATGTCCTCTGCGGTGAGACTTCATGTGAAATGGAGTGTAGCAAGCATGGAGCTATCACGCAACAATCACACCTAACATCATTTGAAAAAAAAAATTAAAACACAAGGAAATTTTTTTGGTATATTATAATTTAATTCGCACGCTCGGATACGTCTTCTTTCTGTAAGTTGAATGCTGCTCGTGAGAATCCACAAACTGTTTCGTTTATTCCTTCAACAACGCACACACACACAAAAACACTAGGCATGAAATATTGCGTTTGAAAGGCGTCTTCGCCGTGTGCTTTATGCGCAAAAATATAAGCCTATATGTATCGCAAAAAAACAAGAAGTAGAATACAGCCGCACTATCAGCAAGCATCGACACGACGAAAGTATGTGCCTAAATCTGGAATTAAAAAAGAAATAAACTGTCTCAATTTGCCTCTTAAAATGATCGCAGCTAAAGAAAGAAATTCGAAACAATACACAAACTAAATGAAAGGTGCGAGATTAAAAAAAAAAAGAAAAAAAAAAGGGGGGGGGGGGTCGAGAAACAGTGCAGTAGCCTTGAGCAACACATATGATCCAAAGGGTGCATTAAGAAAGGGAAGGAGAGAAAGTAGGCGAGGGCGTCAACAAATTCCCGAGCCGCGCGCCCAACACAAAGGACCCGTCGTGCCCGCCCCCTCCTCGTCGTAATAGCGAGGTCGGGAGAGCCGGGAGGGAGTCAGGAAGAGGGGGAGGGTCAAAAATGAAAACTGCGAGCAACTCCACATTTCTCTCGTCCCACTTCTCTTCCTTTTTTTCTTTAATATGCTTTTGATGGAGCAGCAGCTTCCCCACGAAGTCGTTTTCTGTGCACAAAGGCACCTTTTGTTGCGCCACGGCGATGTATACGCTCTTTGAAGTCGATCCTGTATAGATTCTTCGCGCGCTTTTACGACGTCGGGGAGAACGTAAAGTTTCCCCTCGTTAAGGATGGAGCGACGTGGGGGGGGGGGGGGGGGGGGGGGGGGGGGCGAAGAAAGCCGTAGCTCAAGGAAGGAAAGTACTTTGCCGTTGCTGCTTCGAAAGAGACTTCCCACGCAGTGTTCGGCCTTGCTGGAGCTCGGAGGTAGAGGCAAATTACGTCTCGCTGATGGGATCAAAAGTTGTCAATGTTTTCTACCCGGATATAACGATTTCTTTAATTATAAAACCTTCGAGCTCCTACGAATTACCGAAATATTAACGATATGAGTGTGATTAAGATTTTAACGAGGATAATCTGCCGACGTGATGGTGTATATTAAACCTGGCGTTAAAACCTGTGACGGGAGGGCACTCTCGGGGTTTAACACCCGGTTCAAGGTACACCAGCCCACCTGCACTTTAGGCATTGTCCTTCAAGGGTGAATATGTCCTACTGTAGGTTTTCAAGTCCCTTAGTATCGCTACGCCAATTTTGAAATCAGGCAGCATGTTAAACGCGAAGAACAGGCAAGGACAGGGACACGAGAACGGGACAAGCGCTATGCTGACGATTAAGTAATAATTAATTGACAGACAATAATAATTCAGCCAACCTTTTCTGTCTTTCGCGCTATTTAGGTGTATTTTAGCTGACCAACTAGTTTACCCCATTATATTGCCGCGCGCGCAGCTGGCCAAGTAGGCAGCGCGCGCGTGGCCTAACGGTTATCGCGCTTGCTTTCCACGGTGAAAGCCAGGGTTCGATTCCTGGCCGCGGAGGCACATTTTTGTTGACTCTGTAAAGTGGTGTTCTGGTGAATTCGAGAATCATCTTGCTGATTCGAGGTTAGAATGTTCTACGCGCGAACCTTCTACGCCGAACGATCCAGAGAAACCAACGAGGGTACATAAGGGATTCCGCCAGGCGAGCGGAGTCAGTTTCGCCCCAGCGTTCGACTATGTTGCTACGCCGACTTCGACGCCCGCGACGCTCTGTTATTATCTTTTGTACCCTTTTATTTTTGGCACAAGTTCGCCACATTTAACGTTTATTTCTTCCTGTTTATTTATTGCTTTTTAGTCACCACCCGTGACATTTTGGTGGAGGTGCGGGGTACCGCATGTCCGTGCAGCGCAGCCCTCCGAGTTTCCGCAGTACAAGTCCGAACCCAAGCTCCCGAGGATCCAACGAAGACCAGATCGAGACTCGACCAAGTCGCCGCACCCAAGGGCTACACCCGGAATACGGACTTTTACCATCCAGGACCAGGCAGCCGACGATGGCCAAACAGTCGCAGACCCCCGCCGCTCCTGGCGTCGTCTACCTACCCGTCGCTCCTCGGACACCGGCTCCATTCCACGGCGAGCAGTACGAAGACGTCGAAGACTGGATTGACCAGTATGAACGCGTCGCCCGCCACAATTGGTGGACCGACGAGCAGCGCCTGCACAATGTCTATGTTTCGCTCGAGGGGACCGCGAAGCACTGGTACGAGAATCATGAGTCCTTACTGACGTCGTGGGACATTTTCAAGACCGACCTCAAAGCTACCTTCATAAACCACCACCGCCGAGAGAGAGCCGAGTACCTACTGCGAACCAGAACCCAGGGCCCCAACGAGAGTGTCACCGGCTCCGTAGAGGACGTCCTGCGCCTGAGCGCCCGCGCCGACCCTCAGGCTACAGAAGAGGAGAAGCTACGATTCATCATGCGGGGCGTGAGAGAAAACATCTTTGGTCGCCTTGTCCGCAGCCCTCCGACAACTGTCGAAGATTTTGTCGCCGAGGCAACGAACATCCAGCGTGCCCTGCAAGCCCGAGCCAGCCACTACAACCGACTCCCCGACACGCCTGTTGCTTCGACACTGGCATCTTCCCGAATCGACGAGGGCCGCATCCGCGCTGACAACCTTCGTGAAATTGTCCGGGACATCGTCCGGGAAGAGCTCCGGAAAATTCTACCCGACAGTGATCGCCCCGCCTCGATCTCCATCGCCGAGGTCGTGCGGGAAGAAGTGCAGAGAGCCATCCAACCAGAGGCTCCCATCAGCGGGGCAGTCCCCGAAGAACCCACGCTAACTTACGCCACAGTGGCCCGACGGCCACCACCTCCTACTCGCGCCTATGTCGCGCCGCCCCGACGTCACTCTCCTGCGCCGCAGCACAACCGACGCCACGACGATCAAGTCCAGTACGCCTGCACGGAGCCCCGCGTACCCCGGAAGACAGACGTGTGGCGAACGCCCGACCGACGCCCTATGTGCTTCCACTGCGGGGAAGCAGACCACACCTACCGCCGCTGCCCATACCGACGACTCGGGCTGCGCGGGTTCCACCCGAACGACCCGCGCCCTCGTAATGGTGAACGACCACCTGAGATCGACGAGTACCTGCGACGACCTCAGTCCCCCGAGCCCGCGTCCCGCCGAGAATTCCGGTCGCCGTCGCCACGACGTCCAGCTTCGCCGATGCACCAACCCCGACGTGAAAGCCTGTCACCCCTCGCTCCTCGCCGGGAAAACTAGGCGCGGCAACCCCTGGAGGTGGAGTTGCCGAAGACGACCGACGCCAAGATCCTCCACAAACGTCGGAGGGCTCCCACTCGAGCACTACCAGAGACCAAAACGACGCCCCTGCAACGGTGTCCAATAACCTAAACGTCGTCATCGACGGCCACAACGCATCAGCACTCGTGGACACCGGAGCAGACTACTCAGTCTTGAGTGGGAGGCTCTCCCGCCGCCTTCGCAAAGTCATGACGCCGTGGGATGGACACCAAATACGAACCGCAGGAGGACATCTCATCACGCCCGTCGGAAGGTGCACTGCTCGCGTCGAGATTCACGGCGAGACGTGTCCGGTAAAGTTCATCGTTCTACAAGACTGTTCCAGAGATGTCATTCTTGGCATGGACTTTCTGTGTGAATACGGCGCCGTCATCGACCTGGGTGAGAACAGACTGACGCTGCGGAAGCCTGTTCCGCCTTCAGAGAAACCCCAAACAGGGTCAGCCGCCGTCCGAGTCGCCACCGACCACGTGAACGTGCCGCCGCGATCAAGTGTTGTCGTACCCGTCGTGGCCGATACAGCTACCTGCGGCGAAGTTGTCCTAAAAGGCAACCTTCAATTGCTCCTGGGAAGAGGAATAGGCGTCGCAAGAGGCGTAGCTGAACTTCAGGATGGGCGGACTGTGGTCATCGTGACGAACTTCCGAAATGAAACGCAACACCTCACGAAAGGTGCAGCCGTGGGCCACGTCGAGGAACTTCGAAACGCCGCCGAAATCGCCACGATTACTGACGAAACCTCGCCACCTCAGCAAGACAGTCCGTCGCCAGTGCAACTCGACATTGACCCTAAGCTTCCGAGCCCGAAACGACGGCAGCTAAGTGACCTCCTCGCCGAATACAGTGACTGCTTCGCGACGTCGTCGAGGGTGCGCCAAACCGCCGTTGCGAAACACCGCATCGTTACCGAGGACGACGCGCGCCCTGTGCATCGATCGCCGTACAGAGTCTCCGTTAAAGAAAGGGAGGTGATCCAGGAGCAAGTGCAAGAGATGCTGAACAACGACATAATCCAACCGTCAAGCAGTCCGTGGGCCTCTCCAGTTGTACTGGTTAAGAAGAAGGACGGAACGCTTAGGTTCTGCGTGGACTACCGGCAGCTGAACGCAGTGACGAAGAAAGACGTCTATCCACTCCCCCGCATCGACGACACGTTAGACCGGCTGCGCCACTCCCGATACTTTTCATCAATGGACCTGAAGAGCGGCTACTGGCAGATCGAAGTCAACGAACGGGACCGAGAGAAGACAGCTTTCGTCACGCCAGATGGGCTGTACGAGTTCAAGGTGATGCCCTTCGGACTGTGCACGGCTCCAGCAACTTTCCACCGTGTCATGGACACTGTACTGGCAGGACTCAAGTGGCAGAGCTGTCTCGTCTACCTCGATGACGTCGTAGTGTTTTCCAGCGACTTCGACGAGCACTTGCGACGACTCCGAGCAGTTCTCCAAGCCATACGGATTACCGGACTCACCCTGAAGCCGTCAAAGTGTCGGTTCCCCTATGACGAACTGAAGTTTCTAGGCCATGTGGTTAGTAACGAAGGCGTTCGCCCCGACCCAGCGAAGACTCGCGCCGTCGCAGCATTTCCAGCACCGACATACAAGAAGGCCGTGCGAAGGTTTCTTGGACTATGTGCCTACTATCGGCGCTTCATCCGGAATTTTGCAAGGATTTCCGCACCACTCACAAACCTCACAAAGAACGCCGAGAAGTTCGAATGGGCCGAGGAGCAGCAGCAGGCATTCGACGAGCTGAAGCGACGACTGCAGACTCCTCCTGTTCTAGGACATTTCTATCAAGATGCGGAAACCGAAATTCACACGGACGCAAGTAACGCTGGACTTGTCGCGGTACTGGATCAAGTGCAAGAAGGCATCGAGCGAGTTATCGCCTACGCAAGTCGGACACTGTCCAAGGCGGAGAAAAATGACACCACGACTGAGAAAGAATGCCTTGCGGTAGTCTGGGCATTAACGAAGTTTCGTCCGTATTTGTACTGGAGCCCGTTCCGTGTAGTCACGGACCACCACTCGCTCTGCTGGCTTGCGAACCTCAAGGACCCGTCAGGACGCCTCGCACGATGGAGTCTACGACTACAAGAGTTCAACATGACTGTGGTCTATAAGTCAGGCCGGAAGCACAGCGACGCCGACTGCCTGTCCAGAGCCCCCGTCGAAACACCTTCTGGCTGCAGCAACGACGATGACGACGAGTGCTTCCTAGGTGCAGTGAACACCGACGACATGACACGACGTCAAAGAAACGATCTTGAGTTGCGCGCGTTAATCGAGCACCTCGAAGGACGAGGGAGTACTGTCCCCCGTGTCTTCTTGAGAGCCCTGCCGACTTTCATCCTCCGACAAGGTGTACTTTACGAGGAGAACTTCGGAGACAACAGCACACCATGGCTGCTGGTAATCCCTACCGACCTTAGAGCGGAGATCTTCCAAGCCTGCCACGACGACCCGACATCCGGACACCTTGGTTACAGCCGTACGCTGGCCCGAATTCGTGAAAGGTATTACTGGCCCAAGCTGCCCAAGACCGTTCACTACTACACACGGTCCTGCCACGAGTGCCAGCGACGCAAGAAACCACGGACGAAGCCGGCAGGTCTCCTACATCCGATCGCTCCCCCGACCGTACCGTTCCACGAGATCGGAATGGATCTAGTTGGTCCTTTCCCACCATCGACGCAAGGAAACAGATGGATTATTGTCGCCACAGATTATCTCACACGGTACGCCGAAACGAAAGCCCTTCCTGCAGGGACGGCTGTGGAAGTCGCCAAGTTCTTTATCGAGTCCATCGTCCTCCGGCACGGCGCTCCCGAAGTTTCGATCTCAGACCGTGGATCATCATTCATGGCCCAGCTGACGCAAGAAATCCTTCGTCTCAGCCACACCAGCCATCGGCGCACAACGGCGTACCACCCGCAGACCAATGGGCTGACGGAGAGACTCAACAAGACCATCGCCGACATGATCTCCATGTACGTCGACGTGGAGCACAAGACATGGGACGAGGTGTTGCCGTACGTCACATTTGCCTACAACACGGCCGTGCAAGAGACCACCGGGGTGACACCTTTCCAACTGGTTCATGGTCGCAAAGTAACGACAATGCTGGAGGCGATGTTACCCCACGAACCGGCTGTCGACGGAAGCGACGACGCCCAGGTGGTTGCCCAACGGGCAGAAGAAGTCCGCCAGCTCGCCAGACACCGTATTCAAGCCCAACAACGTGTCGACACTGGCCGCTACAACCTTTGTCGTCTGGACGTCCACTTCCAGCCCGGAGACAGGGTGTGGGTGTGGACACCGATCCGCCGCCGTGGTCTCAGTGAGAAACTCCTAAAGCGCTACTTCGGGCCCTACAAAGTACTTCGTCGACTCGGGGATCTGAACTACGAGGTGATGCCCGACGAAACACGGACTTCATCACGCCGCGCTCCACGACCGGAAGTCGTCCACGTCGTGCGCCTCAAGCCGTACTACGCGCGATAAGACTGCGAACTGTGATCTTGTGCATCGCTTGATAGAATTGTGTTTCGCGAGCCTCCGTATGTTCCCATTCTTTTGTTCGTTTCACTCTGTTTTTTTGCCTATTACGTAGCATCAAAACGATGCCTTATTAAAAGGGGGAGTAATGCCGCGCGCGCAGCTGGCCAAGTAGGCAGCGCGCGCGTGGCCTAACGGTTATCGCGCTTGCTTTCCACGGTGAAAGCCAGGGTTCGATTCCTGGCCGCGGAGGCCCATTTTTGTTGACTCTGTAAAGTGGTGTTCTGGTGAATTCGAGAATCATCTTGCTGATTCGAGGTTCAAATGTTCTACGCGCCGAACCTTCTACGCCGAACGATCCAGAGAAACCCACGAGGGTACATAAGGGATTCCGCCAGGCGAGCGGAGTCAGTTTCGCCCCAGCGTTCGACTCTGCTGCTACGCCGACTTCGACGCCCGCGACGCTCTGTTATTATCTTTTGTACCCTTTTATTTTTGGCACAAGTTCGCCACATTAAACGTTTATTTCTTCCTGTTTATTTATTGTTTTTTAGTCACCACCCGTGACAATATATAATGAGAATTACATTAAAGTGAATTGAGCTAGTAACAATAATACTTCGCCTTCGTCATTTTAAGTTAAACCTTAGCTGTGTCCTAAGGCAGGTCAATTAAAAGTTAAACAAGGACTTTCACGCGAAAACGTAATTACTAGTTACTAGCTGTAAGGGGGGATTTGAACGTGAACTTCTACAAACCTTTACTACATTCATTGACTTTCAGTCACCGTCAAAAACGTTGAGTTATGTTTAAGTATTTAAGATCAAAGAAATATTCGAAAAATAATATTCGAGGAATAATTTATTTCATAACGCAGCTTCTTCTTTCTCCTTAAATTCATTTCCCACATCTCAGATGACCGAGGCAGATAAACTCGTTAGGGACCGGTTGATTCAATAATGTCCTTACTGTCACCCCTACTTTAGACTGGAATTACTACTAATACAAAAATCGAGAGAATATAACATGGTGGTGCGATTCCTCGGCTGTCAACTTACCTGTCTGTCCTTTTTTGTTTATCGGCCATAAAGATCGAGGGATCTTGAGAGAAAGAATCCCTGCTTAATCCCGCTTATGCAAGCAACTCGCGCGTGTGGAAGCACGTGATTAGAAAACGCGGAACCGGTTCGTTCCCGGGTTTCGGTGGTTAGAACTTGTCGTGGACGTGATCCGAATGCAGAAGACCTCCCAGACGAATAGATCGCTTAGCAAGAAGAAGCGCGGTCACGCACAGCCCCACGCGTTGCTTTGAAAACAGCACTCCCAATAACAAAAGAAAAAAAAGAAAAAAATTTTTTTTTTTTTGTTTTCAATATGAGAATGTTTGGAATGGGATTCTTAAACATCCACGAATCGAGCTAAAAGCGAGAAACGTGTGAAATCTGATGTTATTTATCAAGAATACACCTAAAGAACCACAAAGGGAGAGTATTACATAGGGAATGCGATAAATACAGAGAAGAAACTAATGAACAAGAATTTACAAAAATGCAAAATATACAAAACCAGGTAAAACGATGGATAATAAAATATAAGTAAAAACGAATTAGTAGAAAAAAAGAAAATACTAGATGTTAATAAGAATGCACGCGATCGAGTTTATAAAGTTGTGTTAGATTATTGTGTTAGATTAGCAATGTGTACTCTTGGGCTATTCCAGTCAATGAATATTTGCGGTACGAATGATTGTGGATAAAGAGTTGAGTGGAATATGTGATGCGTTTCAATTTATATAATTTTTTGCCTAACGTTTCGAAGAATTTCTTCTTTTTTTGTGATATCCCAACGAAGCATTGGAAAAGATACAAGTTTCGAGGCAAGAGCTTCCTTTGCGTCTGTCCCGCTTACACAAGAAAGCGGCGACTCAGACGTCACACTACTCGGTGGTAGGTGTCGCTGTCGGCGAGGCAGATGCGCAGAAATGCTTCACCTCACGCGGAACTGGTTTCTGCGCATGCGCACTGCCCACACCTAGTGGGGGGAAACGCGAACTTGTTATGTAAACAGCGTGTTGGGCTACAAGTACCGTTTCGTGCTTTCGGTTAATACCGATTAACGCCGAAAAGTTACCTCCGAGCCGGTTTTAGCAGAATCGAAAGAAAAAACCCTAAAAAATTAAACCCTTGCAAATTGGAGTTGTCCTTCAAATCCTACCTAGAGAATCGTATTGTGCCGTGCAGAAATACGGTACCCAGTTTCCTTCTCTCAGTTTTATTTCCCCCCCTCTTATACCTACATGAGCAGATCGCTGAGCTATACTTACCGCAGGAAGCAGAAGGGTTTCCTTGTTTCTCGATTGGAAAGCTTGGACGCGTTGAGTGATAGTTTCCTCTTTTCAGTATGTTCGTCAGCCTTAAAAAAAAAAGACGAGGTGGATTAGAAATAATTCTTTAAGTACAGCTTTATATTATATTAACCTGCAGGGCGCACGTAGTGCACCGAACTTTCAGCAGGTCTGTTGCTTTTCTGTTACCTTAATTCTATTTGTATTAGGACGATTTTCAAGTATTCAAATCACGCAAGTGTTCCAGGAGGTTGGGGAACCGATCATCCGTGTCCTGTTTTCTTCAATACGAGCAAGCCCCGATAAATCCAGATTTTGCTTCCTCTGTCGCCGAAAATTGACACCGGGAAATATTAAACCTGCAAAAAAAAATTAATCCCGAGTTAAGAAAAAAAAGCACACCCCCAATTTTGAAAAGAAAAAAAATAAATAAAAAAAACGCCAAAAGCACTGAAACCTCCCCTTCAAAAAATCCCGAAAAAACGCTTACCACAAAGAAGATATCAATAATCGCAAATATTGGGTGGGCGATCTTTCGGGTGGGGCCGTTCATTCGACATTTTACGGCATAAGGCGCAAGCGGCGCCAGTTTCGCAGACTTCACGTTGTTTCATTAGGTGGCTCCCCTAAACATTACCTTCAGACACGTCCACCGCAAAACCGCCCGCCATACGAGTTGAGAAACAAACCTAAAAACAAAAGGAAGAGCGGCAGAGAAACTATTATCCTTAGGGTTATGAGCTTTACGCCCCGAGCCGCTGTGGCCCAGTGGCCTCACATAAACAATGGTCCATCCAATAACAACCGAGGCAGGTTCGGCTGACTACCTGGTCGACTACTGAACCGAGACCGCCCGCAGTCAACTCGGGCGCACTGGCATTCCAGGTTCCAGCCTGGCAGTTCCTAATCAGCTGTTAATCAGATCAACCATCGCCGACTCCACGCCCTAACAGCCCAGCCACCTCTCCTGGCAGCCTTCTATTTCCGTCTCAGGCCCAGGAGCATTTCCGACTTCCGCTCTGGGTCCCGGGTTTTTACGTCCGGGGGAAATCAAAACGACCCCTTCCCCCTTCTCTTTCACCCTTTCTTATTTCCCCCGCCCTTCCTTTTCTACTCTCCCGCCAAATAACTCCCCCGTTGGTGACTCCGCTCTGAGCAAACGGGAGAACAGAGACCTTAACGCACGTCACTGGACCTGAGTGTGTCGTTATCACTGACTTTTTGTTTACGCCCGAACTTCACGCAAGCCCTCCTTTTGTTTATGACCCGCGCGTGTATGTGTGCGTAGTGTTCGCGTGTGTTTTTTTTTTAGTTATTATATTCTTTGTTCTACACACGAAGATACATTCTCAAGCTGCCTGTGAGGTTCTTTTTGTTCTCGAAAATGCTGCTCGAACTTTTTTCTTTATTAAGGGGAAGGGGGGGATGAACGTTCGGGCCGGCTCCGACCCTCCGTATGTCCTGTGACACCATCCATCATTGTTATTCTGACAAAGTTTCCTCTATACACAAACACACCCTTCACAAAACAAGCCCCCGTTTCCCACAGCGGGTGTGGGTAATGTGCGGGGGCAAAAAACAGAATCACGTGCGAGATAGTGTCTGCGCATGCACTGTATCGACCGCAGCGCCGCCACATTGATGTGACATCAGAAAGCCGAGTTGATGTACACTGAGTAAGCCTGAGAGTCCAGCACCATAACAGCTGCTCCTACATAGCAAGGGCGTAGCACTGGACATTTTACATTTGTGCTGGAGTACCACCCTAACGTTCGGCTCGGACTAGTGTTCCTGTTCAATCTGTGCCCCTCACTGGTCTATTGTAGGCGTGAAACCGAAAAGGCATCACTACTGTCTCGCCATCTAAGGAGGTGCTGGCCGAAACCGGTCGCCTGTCCTTGGAGAGCGAGGGAAGTAGTGATGCAGGTGGCCAGTGCCAGATAGCGCATATCGGTGATCCTTGAAAACTTTCTTCGTCGTTTTTCTGCGGTTTCTTTTCCACCTACGGCTTACCCGCCTCTCCTAGCATTCTGTGCCACAGCTCTCCGCTGTGTCCACTTTACACATTTTAACGGGAAACGTTATTTGGCTAGGTGTTCGGCATTTCGTGAAGCACAAATATGAAGCCTGGATGAAAGCGTGGCCGCGAGGCTTGACACTGACTGGTCGAACGGGCGGGAGAGGAGGAGTGAGGTGCTCGACGGTGATTGGTAAGGGGAAGGCAATGTGACCGGGTCTGGAGTGAGAAGGAGAAGTGGAGCGGGGTAGAAGGTTCCGGTAGATCATTAGGTTTATTACTTAAAGTGTTGACATGACACGCGTTAAATTGTCTAATGAAGAGAGCCGTGACGAAGGCATCTGGTTAAACAACTTTGACGGGCTGCTAAACGATTAAATAAACGTTTTTGAAGCGAGGACACTTCACGTATGCAACACAATTGCCGAAAAATTTGCGATACATTTTTTTTTATTCTCCGTTTTTTGTAAACATTGTTTGGGTTCTGAGAATTACGGCTGCGTTTTGTATGGCGCTGTCCATGCGGTCTTTTCCGTTTTCATTCATTTTTTTAATTTCCAGTTGGCCGATTCTTGCAGTGTACTTGCAGTCTTAATGTAAAAAAAAAGAAGACAATGTTCGAGAGCTATTAGCTTAAAAAATGAAACACGTTTACAACTCCCTGTAAGGCCGAATTAGAGCGCAGCTCTTGAGGAGGAGGATAGGATGGCGCGGCAAGGAGGGTACGCCCCTGCTCCTCCTCTGTAACCTCTCCTCCTTCCCTCCTAATCCTCTCATTCGCCTCCCTCCTCCTATTCTTCTCCTCCTTCCCTGCCCCTCCATCTGTCCTCCTCAATCTTCCTCCCTTCTTCATCCCCCTCTCTACCTCCCCCATCTTCCCTCGTGACGTTACTCGTGACGCTTGTGACGTCACTCGTTATCTAGTGACCCTTAAGACGTTACTCGTGAAGGCCTCGTAAAGGTCGTGACCTTCACGTGACCTTCACTGTGAAGGTCGTGACCTTCGTCGTGATCTTCACGAGTGACCCTCATGACGTCACGTGTGACGTCGTTATGGGAAACGTCCCATAATGCAACGGCCAGAACCGTTGTGACGTCACTCGTGACCCTCGCGATATCACGTGTGACGTCATTATGGGAAACGTCCCATAATGCAACGCGCGGCTACGCCGACGGCGTCTCCCTCGCCGTCGCCAACCAGCGTGTTGCATCATGGGACGTTTCCCTTAATGAAACGCGCGGGACCCTCGTGACCCTCGGGACGTCACACGTGACGTCACGTGTGATGTCATCGTGGGAACGTCCCATAATGCAACTCACGGGTCACGATGGAGACCCGCGTGTTGCACTATAATACTTTTCCCATGATGCAACGCGCGATTACGCCAACGGCGACGCCGCTCAAGCAGGAAATGGGGGCCGAAGAGCTGCGCTCTAAAAGCCTATTGAGATCCTACACGGACACTTTTTTTACAGCGATGCTGTTAAGGGCTAGTTTCCCCAGGATCGTGTCCCGTACAAAAACAAATGTCGACACCCGTGGTGTCGACACCACACTCTGATTGCCGCCGTCGCTCATAGATGGAGTAGCTGTCCCGAGGTTTATGTTTGCCGATTGTCTGTTTGCCGCCGTAGCTTATAGATGGCGGCAGCATTTCTTCGGGGGAAGAGCGGGAACGGAACGAGCGGCGTTGTGCGCAGCAGCGCGTATGGTTCCGCAACCGCCTCGATGCCGCTATCGCCTAAGGTTCCAGTGCGTCGAACGCTTCAGATTTCCTTGCGAAAGAAGAGCAGATCGCTCGCCTGGAAAGCCACCGCCGAGAACAGAAGCTACAGTTCCGCTGCTCTTCCTTCTTCGCCAGAGTGGAAAGGCTGAAAGTTTTTCCTGACCTTATTTGCGCTCTGAATTCACAAAAAAAATGTTAAACCAACATTTTGTTGTTTTTCGATTTATGCGTGCCACTCCAAGCTCTAACGTTCACGGAATTCCCGTAGTGCATCCCGAATGCAGTGGAAACGCCAACAACTTGTGCTTGTCATGTACGCAGACGACACCAACGTGCTTTTTGCTTCAACGTCTAAAGCGGCCTTGAATCTATGACAAATAATTACCTGGACAATCTATCAGCGTGGCTTCAAAATAATAAATTACAAATAAACGTAAAAAATATATATACTTTTCACTCCCGTTAATAGGTGCGACAACATTAAGGTGACAATATATTTTGAAAATAAAATTATAGAGGAGGTTACAGAAGAAAAAATTCTTGGTGTGTCGTTCAATCGGGAGTTAAGTTGGAACACGCACATAAGAAAGCTGAGCTCTGTGCTATCCTGAGTCATCGGATGTATTTATAAAATAAGAAATCTCATACCTTCGTGGCTTAAAAAGAATATATATTACGCTTTATTTTACTCCAAACTGTGTTATTGCATTTTAGTCTGGGGCACGACATCGGCAACTAATTATAATAGATAGATCATCTTACAAAAAAGAAACTTCTACGACTATTTGAAAATTATAAAGGCAAGCTTCCACACCTCCAAGCTGAACCGATATTCAGCAAATATGGCCTACTTAAAGTGAATCAAATTCATTATTATAAATTGTTACAGATCAGGGATGGGCAGTATTTCAAACACAAGTATTTGAAATACGCATTTCAAATACTTTGTGTATTTTGAATTTGTATTTAATTACAAATTGGATAATGTATTTGACATGTGTATTTAAATACTAAAACGTGGGTTTTCAAAAACGATTGTAATTAAATACAAATTTGTGGGCGAAAATACATCCCTAAAATTTGTTGTCACTGTCCAGAGCAGGAAGAAAACTACGTTCTACACCAAACACAGTGTCTCTAAATCAAGCAGAAGCGTTCAGTGACTTTGTGATTACGGTGCTAGTCCAGGGCAGGAGTAGTGACGAAATCGACCTTCACAGTCAGACTGGTTAAATAAGTGCCTGTGACAACTTGTGATGCTTTCCAGCCTGATTTACATCCATATTTTTGCCTAGAACATTCTAAATGCGCGGGTCGTCCGGTTTTTCGCAACTGCTGCGAGTTGCAATAAAAAATTCTCTAGCTAGTGCTGTGCGTCTTTGTCGTCTCGGTTCTTTGTTGGTCCATACCAAAATGTAATCGACAAAAAAAAAAAAAAGCTGCTTGAAGCTCTGTACTTTTCTCACCTATTAAGTCTAAGCTGATTACATTTTTATTATATTTCTATTACCTTACTAGAGCACCGCACACTAACTCGCGAGTGTGCAATGCAAAATTCAAATGAGATGCCCAGAAACCCGTTGCAGGTGACCTAAAGTCGCTGACTTAAATTTTGATGAATGTATTTGGAAATGTATTTGGAGGAGACCAAATACATTTGGTTGTATTTGTATCTTGTACTTAAATGCTTTTTTGGAAACGTAATTATGCTTGTAATTAAATATATTTTTGACGAAGTATTTTGTATTTGTATTTCGATACATAGTTGCATGTATTTTGCCCATCCCTGTTACAGATAATACACACAAAAAAACTCTTCGCAGTTCCTCTAGAAAACACAACCTATCACAGACTTAGACATAGAATCAGACGAACTAAAGATATACGTACCAATTACGGAAAACAAACGACAAGCTTCCAAGTCGCCAACATTTTGAATAATACAGAAGATCTAATAAATTTTAACTGCAATATACTCGAATTAAAAAAAAGCTATAGACACTTCTGGTGGGCCGTGACATCGTGTTCTGATATCTGTGTACTGTGTACTTATTAAATCATGTCCATATTTCGTTTTCGAATTGTTAAAACATGTTTCTGACTACTTTGTTTTTATCATTCGTTGCTGAAAAAACTATCGTGGGATAATTGATTGATCCTGTTTTTTGTTTCTGAGCTGTATAGGATCTTATAGCTTCTTTTCTCTACTTTTCGTGCTCAAAAATGTATGTACCCTACACTGCTGTGTTAGAACTGTAAAGCGGACAGAGACCTCGTCGGGCATCAGGCCTTTAGTCTCTGCTCACCTCCCGGTCAATCGGAAAAAGAAAGAAGAAAGAAAGAAAGCAAGAAAGAAATGTTAATAATTGTGCAGTAGTCGATTGTCACATTATCTGCTTAAGAAACAAATGACCTAAAAGTCAAACAAAAAAAAATACAGTGTACTGCTTTTGTATTTTTTACTTATAATTGGTGTTCCTACTTCAGCTCGTGGTTGCCCTTCCTGTCATTATTTTTGATGTAAGAACAACGTTGCTGCTCTTTGGTGAAAGACAATATATGTTTTTACCGAAATTGTTTCATGTTTGAAGAAAAGGTGATGACTGGAAAATCAACGCTGTAAGTTACCGTCATGAATGGACTGGTAGTTGCACTTCTTGTTTAACACTACAATAAGAAAAATAATTTTTGGAGCTTATTTATAGAGGATTTTCAAGGGGGCGAAACTTGTATAGAAATCAAAGTTTATCTATTTTTTACCGAAGCTCCACTCTAAAGGTGCAATGTAAATGACATTGGGTCCAGCCTGTCAAGCCGCTCCTCACGCGTACGATGTCACACATATAACGCCACTCTCTTTACATTTAGGCTCCTCCATTCCACAGTTGCTGTCGTCATTTGCAGTGCTACCAATATCTTAAGGACGATGATCATTCACGCTGCCAATCTTCGCTTAACAGCGCGATCGCGCGGAGATCACGCCTACGTTGAAAACGGAATGTGCATGAAATTGAAGTTACGTGTAAAAATGTATTATCAGTTTTAATGCGCTTCTTCATTGAAATTTATCTAAAATATTGCATCGTCGTCATTGCATTGGAAAACCTATAAATTCTTGACGATCAAGAGCTTTGCTTTGGCTTACATTGATAATGCACGAACAATGCGGTGACGTCTCGTTTTATATAGATACGCTCTCCCCATAAAAAAAAAAAAAAATATTAAAAATTTTAAAAAAGTTCGTAATGAAGGCCTTTTTTTATCAAGCCCAAAATTTATGCATTTGTAAAGTTCATTCCTGAGAATATTGTCTACCGTATTTACTTGAATAATGGCCGTACCGTTTATAAAAAAAAAAAAAAAAACACCTGGTGGGTCGCTCTTCCGTAGAGCGCGAGGATTGCCAATCACCGCAATTGACAGCATGATTCCAGTGGCTTGCAGGACAGAGAAAAAGTCTTCGCGCGAAGATACCATCTGTGAAGATTGAAATTGTATGGAGAATCGTGTTTTCGATCTGATTATTCGCTGTGTTATTTATGCGCAACGCGATGATTGGCTGCATATCTGCTTTGCGGGAAATCAGACACAAGGGCTTTCTTCATAAAATGTGCGGCTATTACACGAGTAAATACGGTATACAGCGGGGTATGCAAATTGAAGGTGTCCCTATTAACCTGGCATCAACTTGTTCTGGGACCTCACTTTGACAAGACCTAACCCTCTTGGCTCGAATCTAGAACCTTTAAAATCAGTCGGACTGAATTTGTGAAGCCCTCTAAATACTTTCACTCTGAACAAATAAGAAAGTTTCTCCTCGCGAAGATGCCGTATCTGTGATGCCTCTATTCGAGGCCGCTGCAAATTCCGGAAACCGAAAGCCTGTTTCTCTCGAGCTCTTCCCTGTTACTTTTTCTACTCTCTCTGCACTCAAAAAGCGCTATCGCCAAGCTGTTGACTCAAATCAGCAGTCTTTGTTGACCCCTCTTTATACCGAACCAGAGACTATTTCCGTGTATCTGGCGGGTTGAGCACAAGCGGTGGTGAAATATCTTGTTCTCTTTTTTTGGGTGGCCAGCAGAACAACAAAAAAAAAAGTCAGAAGGAATACAATTTTGCAGACCTTTGTCGAAGTTTTGCTTCTGGCAAAGAAGTTTCCTGAAAATCCGGCTTCGGCGCACGTTCTTCGCCTTCATACAATTTTGTGAAGACAGGAGATACAACAAACGCTCCGCTGCGGATTGAGAAAAACAAAAACAAAAACAGAGCTGTTTCAATTTTATTGGTCTTGAAACACAGCAAGTGTTCTAGTCTGTGCACGCTACGTTAAACTAAAATGTTTAAACTTTTTTTAATGATTATCAGATAGATATGAAAACCACAGAGCAATACCACTTTTCAAAAAATCGGGTAAAGTGATAAAAAAATAAAGAAATAACAGACAATGACGACTTCTTGTTTTATCTTTGCATTCGAAACATTTACCACTATACGTTAGTCAAAGAAATCGCAAAGTAATTTTGAATTAAAATCTAACAAACAACATACTTTCTATATCGACTTCTACAAACACACACAAAAAAAAAAAACATAGCTTGCTTATAAGATGAAATTGCTACCTCAACTACTAAGTGTAATTTGTACACTTACACCTTTGTTTCCAGGGCATTTCAATTGTGTTTCGGGCATAACGCTTTCACTGAATTAGTGCACAGAGTAGGGGTACGCGGAGAGTAAAAACCGCAAGATGGTCTCCAGATTCTATGAATATCTTCGTTCAATTGGCCTTTGGGATGCCCACCGTAAAACAGGTATATAAATTTCGCGCCTCATGGGCATTAAAAATTGCGTTTATAGGGAAGGGTTTTGAGGAATAGCAGAAACAGTGACGCCAAGTGGCCCGCGTAGAGTCTTGATTGCGGGTCGAGTCACTTCTGGCCCAAAGGCATTTGGCATAAATGCCATTTTAAATTTTCGTGAATCAGAGGTACACGTGCCGACTCTATTATATAATTTTTTCTTTCGGTACGCTTTTAACTTGGCTTCTCTGTGGTTAAAGCCAATATCCAGCGTTGCCAGAGGGAGGAACGAAAATAATTTTTTTTTTTATGCTTGTAGAACAGAAAGAGTCACGATGGCATTGAGCCAGAACTTCCAGTTAAATTATTCTTGCAAGATCTCGTCTGACCAATTATGTGTGACATGCTTCACCAAACAGCAACGACCACGTCGACCTGTTAACGTGTTAGGGAACTTTAATTCTTAATACTCTGTGAATAGGGTTACACTTCCTTTCCGTAAAAAACTCCCCCCGTCAAAAGTAGGAGTCGTCGCAATTATTAATTTAAAATGACTTTAGCACGACATTCATGATTAGTCATTTGTTTCGTAAGGCAGATATATGTCAGGTGATGGACGCGACCCAGTCTCCGAACTTGCCTCCTCAAACGTACAGTGCTCAACAAAACGAAAAAGACCATAGCAGCGCACGGCCTCACTAGAGTAAGTCCGCATGATTCGCTTGAGGAGCGTATACAGTTACTCTAACGTGTGCAGCTAGCATATACAGCTACTCTAGCCTAGATTCACCACATGACTCCGCCCATTTGGTTAATCTAGTAATCGCTAGATTCACCGTATCAGCGCGGGCCCACGCGATCTAATATTGGAAGGTTCTTTTGATATTGAGTGAGAGTGTCGAGAGAACGTTTTCGCAGTTTGAAATCACTAAGATAGAAATCACGTAATCCTTTGAGCCACAAAATGAGGGAATGTACAAATCGCCCTAGTACAACAAGGTGTGCTGATTGAAGCAGTTCTAATATTTAAAGTGTTATAATTTTAAGAAAGTTCACGACAATTAATTAATGCTGAGCGTCCGACTCGTGTACCGCTGATTAATTTTTATGTGTTTTATTCGTCGAAGCTCCGTTCGCATGCCCACCAATCGGCTAATTATTTCCATACCAATGGCGTGAATTTAAAGAGCAAAAAGTACTTGAATAATAACAATCACATCTGACTCAATAAAAAGAAAGAAAGAAAAGAAACAGCATAAATTAATAATATACAATAAATACGCGGGACCATATGTACGCTTACAATATCCATACCAGTGCCACTCCTCCACCCCTACCGCCAACACACACGCTTCTTATTCCTGTTTTGCGATCAAGACGCATGAATGCCCATAGAAGAGCTCCCTATTCGAAAACCGGCGGGGAAGGAGCGCCAGCGAGACCGTAAAATCGGTCAAGCCCGCATTCACGTAGTTCTCCCCCGTCTCCCACAAAAGGCGCAGCGTTCTTCATTCACGCAAAAGCTCGAACGTGCGATCGCTCGTGCTCAAAGGTCCCCTTCCCTCTGCGGGAGAGGAGGAGAAAGAATGAATATGCTCTTTTCAGCCCTAAGCAGGCAGTGCGGTGGGAGCTAGGCGCTCGTCGAAACAATCGACCGCGTCCCTTTCATTACCTGAGCCCGTCCTCTCCGCCCATGGGTATGAGCCGGAGCGAGTTCGCTTGGCCAAAGATGGACGCCTGCCCAACGAACACGTAGCTTCGACCATACTGTCATCTGAGGGTTGAACGGAGTATAGGAAAAGGTGTAAGCGAATGAGTGAGGAGGAAAATAAGCAAGTCTGCCCGGCATGATGAAGCGTGTCAGCAAATGCCCGAGAAGCTTTGGAAAACTTACTAGCGCAAAGGATTCGGGCGTGGCGGAGGTCAGACAATGAGCGAATAATAACAATATTGAGCAAATAAAAACGACGAGGAAAAGGAGATACAAGAAAAACGGGAGAATGGGATGTTCGGGGTTGGAGGATGTGTATTTCGTGAACCGGGGGGACAAAAACGGTGGATAGGTCAGGCGGCGTCCAACGGAGAGAAGGTAAGATTCTCCGGGGCAACTGAGCGGTCGTGCGGAACAACTCTGGCGGAGGCCGCGCTGCTTGGAGAGGCTGGCAAAGGCCAGCCCGTTGGGGAGGTAACATAAGAAGCGTGTCTACGTGAGGCTCAGGTACCTAAAGCCGTGCTTTTGCGTCTTGTTCACGGATAGTATGCCAGCTTGTATGTAGGCTTGTAGCGCAAAGCGCGGAAAAGACACAGCCACCTGAGACCACCAAGTGCTCGCAAGCGTGAGGTGTAATCATTACTGTATGCTAGAATTATTCGGTCGTCCGACACGCCCTTGTATTATCTTTTTATTTATGTGGTGTGTGTGTGTGTGTGTGTGTGTTTGGCGGATGAGACATTTGATGTTATTCACGTTGCTCTAGTGGTGGTTGATTAGGGATATACGCAAGACACATTTTTCAAACACGCATTAGCATGTTTTCATGGTTTGACTCACGCTAGTGTACACATCGCTTTAGTTGATCGCAAATCATTCAGACAGACAATTTTGTGGTCACTTGTGTTAATTATTGATGGCAAGAACGACAGGGAAGCACCAGCGTTAGTAATTTTGATAAGTGCATCGCGCGACACAGTTTCAGTTCCGTTTATTTATTTTCCGACAACCGAAATAAACATATCTCGTACTAAGTTATGCATTGAAAATTACAATATTAGAAAGCCCGTTGTAATAAGACCTAGTTGTTTTATAAGCTTAGCAAGTTGTTTCATAAATGAATCAGTATTAAAACGAATTGTCATTGTCTCGCGTCACTCTTTTCTTACAAAAGGTTTGTAACCTTACAGTTGAAAGTTTTGTATTGCATCAGCGTGTAAATAAAAAAATGTCTGTCAATGACCAAAAAAGCAGAAACCCAAGAAAAATAATAAAAAATAAACGGCGACGATGGCGTTCAAAAGGAACATTTTCATCGTTTCGTTGTTTGCATATGTACAATACCCAAAGTTCTCAAGCGACTTTGGAAAATGCTCTTGAGGTTTGATTTGTTGTATAAAATCTTACGAACACGCTTTGAGCTTCTGGATTTGTTTCCCTCCATACCTATTGTAGCCAGTTACAACACTTTCTTCACTCGTACCAAAAGGGAAACTGAAGCGGTTCTCTATTTGAGTAAAAATAATGAAATGGGATTCATTTGGCCTCCAGGATTATGAATATTGAGATTCCTATTTTTCAATATTGAGCACGGAAGTCGCAGAAAATCATTTTTAATGTAGCACTGAAGCCCCATGTTCCAGGAGCGTTACGCCATAAAAGGAGTTTTCAAAATCTCCGCTCTCACGTACCTTCAGTGCATATTAAAGCTATGCATGCACACTCCTGCTATTTTCAAAAAGGTAAAAAATATGTCACGACTGGTGTCTGTGTGTGGAATATACCTGACAAGCTTTACATTTGCTAAATTACCCAAGCATCCAAGAGAATATTCGGAACGTAGGTACACGCGCTGCACGTCCTCTCCTACCCTATACAAAGAAAAAAAAAAGTAAATCACAAAAATTAAGCGTCCGTGGAACACGCGTGCGAAGTGCCAGTTGTTTTAGATTTTTGCTTTCCAACAGTTAGAGGTAAAGACGCCAGCGTGCGCAGCGCGTGCACCTACGTTCCCGACATTCTTTTTGAAGGTTATTCAGCAAAAGGTATATTGCACGTGTTGTCCACCCAAAGGACACGAGCTTGACGGCCAAAATATCCAGGATTGGTGAGAAGTTTTTCGTGTCATCTCGGATTTAGGTACATCTTCGGTTAAAACGAACGTGATATTCATATTAACGGGACAAAACTACTCTAGCATTCACCTCTAACTCGTTTTCTTCATTAACGTTTTCGGCTTCTCTTCAAAGACTCACCCTGATCAAAAGTCGAACTAAACTAAGCGAAGAATATCGATTTACGGAATTTAAATAAGAGCACTGCCAAAATACTACGCTAATCGGAAGCCGCGACCCACTCTAAAACCGATATTAAAAATGGTAGTGCTAGCTTGTCAGCGGGCATTCAGCGGGTTCGCTTTTTTCAAGCAACATTGTGCCCCGATGTCATGATCGTACTGAAGGAGGTTATGTGTTTGTACTGCCATTTCTTTCGCCGTGTATTTCTGCTGTGTTTTCAACCGTCCCATCAAACGATTTCTACTTGTTATGTTATGCCGTAAGTCGGGGTCACACTGCTCCTGCATAATAGAAGAAAACAGTCTGCAAACACGAGTCACCGCAATACCCGCGGATCGAATGCCGCGTGCAAAGTTTTCTCCTTGAAATCATTGCCATGCGGCATTCGAAGCACGGATATCTCAGTGACTCGCGTTCGAATCTGTATACAGACTGTCTTTGAATGATGCATAAGCAGTGTTACCCCGGCTTTCTGGACCGCCGTTTGTAAGTGCTCCTCAGCGATCGCGAACAAAGATTATTAACTCCCAGCTCGCTCAAGCTTCATGGTGCCGAAGGTGGCATCCGCTGGCGGCCATAGTTTATACTTCGTATCACCCTACGGTGGAGTAAAGGCAAAAGCTACGGACCGCCAGATCCAATCACGAGCCACTTAGAAATTGTGCGGTATTTCGCTTTGATGCACGTATCGGTGCCCGCGTCTCGGATCACTAATAGGACGAGTGTACTGTGGGTCAAATGGAAGAGCACTGAGTGACTCAACAATTTTACATCGCAAAGAAAGCCACGATATATTGGCTCTTTGCAGCGACGAAGCTATAGAACTGATGCGGCGTTTTTGGATTCGAGCATTTTTCGTCCACCCCTAATCAATGTTAAGCGCATCATAGTATAGAGTGGAACGTGATTGGACCTTGCAGCCCGTGGCTTTGGCCTTTAGTCCATCGTAGGATGAGACAAGGTATAGTCCCTTCCTGCCGCGCGGGAGCTTGCGATTATTTTCGACAACGCTTTTGAAACGTGCATGGCCAACCACAAAGATCGTAGTTCTTTTCAGACGGTAAGTGGGGCTTGTTCTGACCCTGCGCTGAGCCTGCGTTCATTGAACTCGCATTGGCCGGCCACTTTAGGAACGTGTATTACTTGTTACAGGCGTTATACATATACAAAGCAAACCAGTAAAACAATAATAGCATATTACCTGACTGATCGGAACTGCTCTTCTGACTAAGCCAGTCATACGTTTTACTGTACCAAGGTACCAGCTTTACATCACGCGATGGCCATACAGCTGATCACAAGGGCTACCATCATGCTCGAGGCGAAAGTTTCGGTTTCGCCGTAGGCGCTCAAAACAAAACTTTGAGATAAGATGTCTACAAAACTACACAAGGCATAAAACGAAATTAGGCAACTCGTAATTCTGGGGCACTTACTTCACTGAAAAGAGCCTTAGTCCTAAAATTGAGAAAATATACCGGAGTGACCCTTTAAAGCAAACCTTTTTATGTTGCTTGACTCGTTTCCCTTTTCTAAAGATATATATATATATATATATATATTTATATATATATATATATCAGGGTGTCGAACCGGAACCGAACCGAACCGAAAACCGGAACCGAACCGGCATTTTTTCCGGAACTGAACCCGAACCCGAACCGTTATATTGTTATCGCGATGAACCCGAACCGGAAATGAACCGGAAAAAAAAAATAACGCTTACCGGCTCATGTCAAAACGGTTCGGCCACGCGCTGCTGACAATGAATGTGCTATCAATGCCATTTGTTTTTTAAGTGCCGTCAACTGACACACACCTCGGTTACATATTTTTCTTCTCCACTCAGTCTTAGGAATATAAACGCTGCATCCATGAACATTGACAAACGCTGCATCCATGAATCTTGACATAGGAACCAGTACTGCGCTGGTCGCGGCTTGCACGGAAAAAAAAATTGGAAGGCTGTGCAAAAAAAAAAAAAAATGCGTCACGGTATTTCATTTTCTTACAATCTCGTAAATCCTAAATGCTGCTGTGCGCTCATTTCATAACACGTTTCTAGAACGCGCGAGTTCTTGAAGCTTGCTTCCATCGGAATGAGAAAAAAAAGGCTGTGGAGTTTGATAATAATGCATCCGGTTTCGTATAGGCACTTAGGAGCTAACATATTTGTGAGACAGCGAACTCTTTTATTTTAATATTTATCCTATTACGTCCTTCTGGCGTTGCGTTCGGTGAAGTGTTTTTCATATTCCGTATCTTGTTTAATGAAAATTTCTTTTAGGGTCTAATTTAAGTTACCGAAGGCTAGTTCAAATAAAGAACGCTGTATTTTCTCCCCACTGTTCCTTCAATTGCTTACACGCCGAGGTGGCGGGATAGTTAGCGAGTTATACTTGTAAGTGGGTTTGTAAGGAGGTCGCTGATTTTACAGCTACTGCGTCGGACCCAATTAGATGAAGTCCGAATGCGTAAACGTCGGTGAGGTAACCTTTGAGGGCACATAAAGAAACCATTCCTGGTAGAAATCTCTGAGCCTTACACTACGATATATCCCGTTTCGTATGTGCTGATTTCAGATGTTTTATTTGTAATTTATTTTGATGTTGCAATTTGTCATTTATAATTTCCGAGCCGGTTCGCGAACCGGTTCAGCGCCCCGAACCGGTTCGCGAACCGGTTCGCGGATCGAATTAATCGAACCGGAACTGAACCGGAACAAAATAAATTTACCTGAACCTCGACCGTAACCGAACCCGTAGTTTCTTCGGTTCGACACGCTGATGTATATGTATATAAATTTATTTATATTTTATTTCAAATACTCTCAGGGCCTTCGACGTTACAGAACGGAGTGGGGGTCAGTACACTTTGATAATCAGTCGGAACGGTTTATAATATTTAAGGCAGTTTAAAATAGATCACAAACGGCAATTGTGGCTATCGGTGTGGGAAGATGGTTTTAGTCCACAGAAGTTATTGGGAGAAGCGACCCTTGAAAACTATTAGTGTTTTATTTTCGAATGCCTACCTAATATAGATGATCCAACCGTGAAGAAACATAAAACGGATGTTTCAGCAATTGATCTTGAAGTAATAGATTAGTATGGCATATGTTATGAAAGAAACACAATCGAGCTGTTTTTACGGCGTAAAGCAAGATTAGGCCATGATAGAGTGGCATTCATTGAGCTTATATTGGTGGTTTGATGATATGTGTTAAGAATAAAACAAGCAGAACACTTTTAGGCTTATTCTAAATTATTATTTAGTTTGTAATGACCACGCTTCCGGATAGCAGAATCATAGTGTAATTTATTGCGAACAAGGGTTTTATACAGACTTACTTCCAGAGAAAAATGAGCAAAAAATAAATTTCGTTTAAAATAACACAGCATGCGGTTATCGTTCTGTGTTATCAACATGTATCTACCAGGAGATATCTGGAGATATATGAACACCAAAGTATTTTTATCTAGACACGGAAGGTAAGGTGATGTTTTGAAGAAAATAAGATGGAGGAATACTAGATTGACACCATATACTCGAATGGCTTTGCATTTAGTCGTGTTAAGTTTTATCCCTTACTAGTCACACAAGTTAGAGAATGCGTTAATATCTTCGTGTAAATTCTGAGTATCCAAAGTGTTAGCAACTTCTCCGTAAATAAGACAATAATCAGCGAATAAACTAATGCACAAAGGAAATGGAACATGGCAAATCATTGATATATATGAGAAACACTAATGGGATACCAGAATTGACGAAAACAAGTGGAGGTCTCCTATCGTAGCGTGTTTTAGGTATTAAATGCAAAAACAAAGTGACACCATATATTTCCTCTGATAGCATCTCGCCGGTTTGTCGAACGAAGTATAACTGAAAAATTGTGCGACGGGCCAGCCACTCCCTCATAACGATTGTTGGGCAAAGGGGAAATGAAATAGAAAAACTAAAAAAACTCAAACCCCGTTTTTTTTTACAGTTTGGATTATAATTTGCTGATCTGCATCATACTCTGGATATGTATATGTATGACCCTCTGTTTGTCCTCTCTTGTTTTATAGATACGGAGCAAGGTGCCCACGAACGCCGGCTCCTCGGCGATCTTCTGGCCAACTACAACACGCTCGAGCGCCCGGTCTTCAACGAGTCCGAGCCGCTCATCCTCAGCTTCGGTCTCACCTTGCAGCAGATTATCGACGTAGTAAGTGGAACAACCAACCTGCTGGTTGCGATGAATATAAACGCTGCCTCCTCGCGAGAGGCTTTGTACTCGGCCCTCAGCCGTGGCTCACGGTCTTTGTAAAAGGAGTCCCGATCATGCACGTCTCCTGTGATCGCTTGCGGCTGTGGTGCGAAGCTATCTGAAGTTTGCTGAGAACTTCCCAGTGCTTCATATTTTTTGCTTTTAGTTTGCTAAGACAGTCTCGCAAAGGTATAGCTCCGGGTTGTGCGTTTGCTGATCGAGTGGTCGTTTAAAGCGCGATCCAAACCAACGCTTCTTTTTGCGCCTGTAGGTCGTGCGGCTGCGGATGTGACGTATTTTCGTGACGTCGCGCCGCTTCTTCGCTCCTTCCGGGCGCGCACAAGAATGTTGGTTGACTTCAACTTCTTTCTCAACGCGCACAAAAACGCGCGGTGACGTATAGGGCGCTCCTGTGTCCCGGCCAATCGGTGGAGGGCAAGCTAGTTCCGGCTCCGCATTTCTCGCCGCCTGGCTGCCCTCTCCTCCTCCCCCCCCCCCCCCTTTTATTCTCTTCCAACATGACAACGCGATCTCTCTCTCTCTTTTTCTCTCGCCGTCTGCCCGGCCAGTCTGTCGCAGTTGCACTTTGCTTGTGCGCTCGTGCCTGCGTGCGCGCGTGCGCGCTCGCCCGAAGTTTCGCCCGTCCAAACCAAAGCGCACGGTTCTGACTCAGAAAGCGAGCCCGGAAACAGCAAAAACGCCACGAAATGCGTGACATCCGCAGCCGCACGACCTACAGGCGCAAAAAGAAGCGTTGGTTTGGATCGCGCTTAAGTCGACACTTTCGCAAAGCTGTTTTGTTGCACTTGTTGCCTGAGTTGCGCGTGACGATGAATGTTCAACAAAGTTTAGCTAGCAATCTAAATTCGTTAAAAACAGCCGCGAGTGTGCATTGTCTTGAGTACTATTCACTTGCAAAAACTGGAGAAACAAAAAAACTTCATACATTAGACGTCTTTTGCGCAATACCTTAATATTTACACTTTAGACAACTTTTTTACTACTCTAAATTGTTTCTAATGCAATACATTGTTTGTGTATTAAAACGCATTCTACAAGCGCCAACTGGTTCCAATTTGATGGAAGATTATAGCGGAAGAGACGATTGACGTGTAACCCAGGTTGGAGTGTCACGTTAAGATACTAACTTTCTATTAAGTCATTCGGTGTCAGTTAGATTTTCCTAGTTTATTTGGCAACAAATAAACCGAGTAAACAGGGGGAACTGAAGAGCTTAAGATGAAATCTCCCTCTTAGTTTTATTTTCTATTTACGTGGCAGATCTTTATTTATTACATGCTGCGTTGCTGCTATCCTAGGTCAATGATACGTCAAGCACTGGTTATATCACCTATCGGTTTGCACCCTCTATCCTAATGTTTGCCTCCGTGAACTAATATATGAATGTAGCGCAAATGTAGTGAATTAAAAATAAAAAGAACTCAGCGCCAAAAAGCGATCCAGGAGATGAAACTGGCTCAGGACTCTTTGAAACGCGTTTCGATCGTACACACGTGCAAGCGCTCAGTATAAACAAGTTCACAAAAGTGTACAATGTGTATTTATTATATTCAATAGTTTGAAAGATGCACAACAGCATATTTTCTACCATAATTCATACCTTATACCACATCCATCAAGAAATGGTTGCGTTTTGCTGACAGTTTGTTAACCAAAAAATAACAAGCGTCAGGTATTTGTGTGTTGACAGAATGTTGTTTATGAGCCGAAAACAAATATCACGACATGATGAACTGGCCCAAATCACCACCCTACTTAAATATAACAATATATCGTGGCGTGAAATGTCAAGAGTAGCTGACGGAGACCGTGTTTTTTTTTTTTTTTTTTTTTTTTTTTTATAGCTACAAGGCATGAAAAGGGTACCAGCAATAATGTATAAACACTTTCTCCAGCGTTGTTCGAGGTCAAATGATTTGGTGAGAGCAATTTTTGCGTGCGTAAATTCAACAGATATGAAGACGTTTCCTGACCATAGTCGTCGGCATGAAATGACAATATCCTTCAAAATTACATTCATATTTTTTTTCCAATAGCTAAATTTAGTAAAACAAATTGCCCGCTTAATTTGGCGGGAAAATGTTTCTGCTAAATAAGTTGGAAAAATTGACCGGGGAACTTTACACGCCATACTTAGCGAAAAAATCCCCCCCCCCCCCCCCACAATTTAGCAAGAAAATGTTGCCGCCAATTTTAGTGGGCAATATTTCCGCGACATTTAGCGGGAAAATTTTCCTGCTAAATTTAGAGGTAAATGTTCATGCTAAGTTTGGCGCTGATTTTTCCCACTAAGTTTGGCTAAAAAATGTTTCGCTAAATGTGGTGGAAAAATTTTCCCGGTAAATCTAGTGGGAACATTTTCCGCTAAATTTAGCGGGAAAAGTTCCCGCTAAATTGAGCGGAAAATTTTTCCGCCAAATTTAGACGCCGTGTGACGTCAGGAAGGTGACGTCACTCGTGACCCTCGTGACGTCACACGTGACGTCACGTGTGACATCATTATAGAAGAGGTCCCATAATGCAACGAGCGGTTACGCGGATGGCAACGGCGACGCCGCTTAAGCCGGAAACGGCCGCTTAAAGGCTGCGCTCTAAGAAAGTTACTATAAAGAAAACATTCCTTCGATAGGGTGTCATTAAAAGAAGAGGTAAATTACAGTCTCCTATAGCGGAACTGGATCTCCCGCTACGCAGATGATTTAATCAGATCCAGCACAAATACTTGTTGAGAGCCATGTCTAAACAAGCAAACTAAATTGATGCTAAGACAATTAAGATCTTTTTCATATTGAGGTTAATTTTCGAGGACAGAGCGGGCGCTTCTCCCACCCTGGGACTTCATTAAAAGCAGAGGCGAGCCTTTCAAAAACAGCTTCTGCACTAACATGTTCATGTTTCGACTCCGCCAGACGTTTTATCTTCATATCACCGTAAATTCTTCCCGACCTGTTACGAAACGCCAGCCCTTTCATAACGCGGCATCGCTCGACGTTGGTAGACTTAGCTTGAACGCGTGCATCGCCATGCTCTAAGCAACGTGGCTCTCCCCTAGTTTCCGGTCAATTTGATCGATGCGGCGGAGCACGACATGCTTCCACTCGACTGATTAGCAGCGACTTCCAGCGACCTAATTGCTACCTCGTGGATTATCAGAGAATCACTGCAAAGAACTCGCGGCGAGCGTCTCAACGCAATGAACATGCCCTTGGTTGTTGTAGCGTTCCATCGGAAAAATATACAGAAGTAAACAAAAGAAATGACACTGACTGCTTAGGCCAGATGAGAACTGTCAATATCGCGATATTTCCGCGTTAACGAGTTTTCGCAATGTTTATTACGTAAGATGCATTTCGGAGCGCTCAAATAGGGCTACCCCCGTGGAAATGTTCTATGATCACGCCGGGTGTTTTAACGAAGGCTTTTAAAAACCCTGAAAAATAGTGTTTGAGAAAAACAAAACCTATTTCCGGGAACACACTGCCAGCTACGGCCATGTCAAGGATGAAAAAAAAAAGTTAGTTACGTCAGTTACTGGCATTTACTAATTTAATCCGCGTTGTTCAAGCTGTCAGTGTAACAATACCAGGGCAAATTCTATTCGATAACTAGGGTTCCGCGTTTTCCGTTTTTATTTTTTCGAAATTCGGCGTACTTTTTTTGGTGCTTTTGTACAATTCATTTTTTTTTTCGGTGTATTCTTTTTACGTCGAATATGAAATAAACACCAACAGACACCGGATCACATGATCCTTGTAGCTCTGATATTTGTGATCACTCAAAAAATAACGGCACAGATATATTGAAAAAGAAGCGGACACTTTTGTCAAATGTGGCAACTGTACAAGAAACAAGAAAAGCACACAGAAGTACGGACAAGCCAGATATGAAACCTATGCCCCAAAAAACATGGAACTTAACCTTCAGTACATCAGGATTACGTGATCATAATATAGCAAACACACATGTACTTTCCCAAGTTCTTGTTGATCCGCACTCTTCCTTTGCTCTTAATAGGACCCTGAGCTTCTAGCATAACACTGGACACTGGCAGGCTGAGGAAAGCGCTGCCTGAGCCGAAATCGGTCAAGCAACCAAATCTGACCATCAAGAAAGACACTGTGCGACGTTTTGAAGCACAACATGTTTCGAGTACTCACTAAACTCTGGCTGCAGAGCTTGCACCAAGTTAGTCTCCCTTGCAACGAGTTTGAAAACAGGCCCATAAATGGCGAAGTCATCGGGAATTTCGGACTTAACATTCCGATCTATTATGTGCACATTAAACCATAACGTCGTGATGGCATCAGTGTATCCCATACATTCGGAAATGTTTCGATTGACACTGCCATTTCGCTTTTTCGCCACGGCTCTGTGGTACGACTGGAAAGTCAAAGGGGCCTCTTTCTGTTGACACCGAATTTTAGAAAATGAATTCGACGTACTTTAATCGTTTTATCGGCTTAAACCGAAAACGCCAAACCTACAAACAAACATACCTTTGTAGATTAAAACCGAATTTCCGAAAATGAATTCGGCGTACTTGTTTCGCTTTTATTGGTTTAAATAAAAACACTCCGAACCCTATCCATATCATGCAGGAAAAAAATTGCTCATGTCTCAGAAACTTTAAGAAATATGTATATGTAGCTGTGCAAATGTGTTACTAGGACGCATACTTGGGGAGCTTCGCCAGGCTTATATGCCTTCCAAACAACGGATATATATACATTTTAAGTCGTTTTTTAAACTTCATTGAAAGTGCAAGACATTCATGAAATATTTCGTTGCGTTTTTTTTTGTTAAGAAATTCAAAACCTCACTTCATTGAAGATGATTTATCAGACGTGGATGATGATAAGTTTTATAACATTCAATTCTATGACCTAAATTATATGTATATAAAATGAAAGCTTAAACGAATACATATACAACATGCACAATACCGCTATCGTCAAATAAAGATATTTGGCAAGAATCGCCATTGAATGTCAAAGAGAACTCTAAAAAAACGTCATATTTCAGCATCCATTTTCTCAAAAAGGCACTTTTAATAAATTTGCTTTCTTTGCGGGAAGAGGCCTCAGTATGGTTTAAATCAGTGGTTTGCAAACGGGGCGCCGCGGAACCGCAGGACGGGAAGGGGGGGGGGGGGGGGGGGTACTTTTGGGGTCTGCGAAGCCCTCACCTGGACCCTCAACTCCCCCCCCCCCCCCCTTACCCCCTTCTTTTCCTGAAAAAAAAGTTGCTCTTACCGTGCAGTCTTTATCGGCGATGTTTTGAGGTGAAGTGAAGCCTCAAAAAGCGCAACCGCGAATTTCTCCGCTCATTTTAGCCTCGAAAAGGACGTCACTTGGCTTCATGTTAGCGACCTATGCACAAAATTAGTAGCCTCTCCACTAAATTTAGCGAAAAAATTGACATCACGTGACAAGACCACGTGCCCTGAACACAAATTCAGTTTCCGAGCTAAATTTATTTGGGAAAATTATGTCGCGTGACTTCGTGTCACGTTACCTATACACAAATTCGGTTTAGCGGTCACGTGACGTCAAATTTAGCGGAAAATTTGACGTCACGGGACCTACACGTCAATTTAATTTAGCCACTTCCCGTCATCCCCCATACTCTGTGGACAAAGGCCACCCCGACGTGGAAAGTCACATTGTCAACAGGTCAATGGGGTGGAGAGGAGGGACTGGAGTCAATGGGATGAAGAGGAAAGGAGAGACCTGGAGCCACAGCTCAAGAACAAAAACCTGGAGGTTATTAGCGCTAAACCAAGGCCGTTTCACATCGCAACACAATTTTAGAGCAATCTGCGATTCATTCTTTATAAAGGTTACAGCCTCCTTTTAGAAAGGGTACAGCCTTACCATATCCATCCATTCATCCTTTTACTTGATTCTGCTTACTTTTCCTGTCTGTCACAGTAAATTATGTCCTTTTTCACACTGTAATTAGTTAAGTTGACATTTGGGCTAGTTGGTAGTCTAACATATTGAGGTATTTAGTGCACAAAGTGGAGAGAAGGACAGGACAGAAAAGAGCGCTACTCTTTTCTGTCCTCCTTTCTCTTCCCTTCTTATCAGTAAACGTAGTTGTGAGTACCGCTCATTTCTGTCCTGTCCTTCTCTCTACCTTGTGCGCTAAATACCTCAGTATGTAATTAGTTGTTTTATTTTATACTCTCTCCCCATCTCCTTCACCCACTGACATGAAATCCCCCATCACTTTGTCAAGAGCCCAAGGGGACCCCGACACCCTCATGCTCGATAACCACTGGTCAAAATCCTAAAATTTATATCATATGTGATATATGGTTGTAAACATAGATCCCTACATTTAAAAAAAGCGAAATGTTTCAAGTTCTATTTCAAGAATCGAAGCTTGGTCATCGTCGTTTTTTCCTTCATAAATAATTAATTATTGGCACCTCGACAGAGTATTCGTTGGTTTCAAATTAACATACAATTAAGCAAAGTATAGCTGATGCGTAGATGGAATGTTGTGTTTATTATATTCGTTTTCCCACAAATATCAACTTTATTGAACTTTAAGAATTATAAAAACAATTAAATGAGTATTCTCGATCATATTATCAGAATAAGGGGCTAAAAGATACTTCCCTTAAAAAAGCTTTATGCAGAATGACGGAGTCTCTGGGGGAAACAAAATATTTTCGATGTGTCGATCGACAGCCCTAGCACGAAATATTAGCCTTTTCCAACTCTCGCGTTTTAACGCCCTTTAAGCCTTCTAGGAAGGTAGGGTTGTGTAAGCCTACTGATATTCGTGTTTGTTTTTGATCTAAAAAAAGAAAAAGCTTGCATAGGCCATGGGGAATAACAGACACGTACATAAAATATGTGGCAACGCAAGTTCACGAGAACTTTTAATGTAACCGGTAAGCGTCGTTAATGCGGATAACATGCATTTCTTTCGATGCATAGCTAGTTATTTACTATAGCATTGAGAAACCGGTTCCTGCTTTGAAATTTCGTTCATAAGTGTCATGACCGAATGTTTTTATTTTCTTGGCGTGGAGGTAGTGGGCCATGTGTGTTGTGACTGCTTTTGGGGAGTGCCAGGTGCGTGTCGCGGCGTGTGGCGACCACTGAAGCATCAAGCCTCTTTGAACTACCGCCGATCTGCAGAGCTTCAAACAACGCGACATACTGATGACTTGGTCCTGATATTCGGTCATGAAGCCTTGAATTATTCCTACAAAATGTGATGCAACAAAACTGGCCCACTGCTGCGACACAAAAAGGAAAAAAAGAAGGTTTTTAGTTGTATCGATAAATCATTCGGTACGCGACTCGTGGTCCAAAACTCGGAATTTGGATGGTCCCTAAATGTTATGCTAAAACGATTTGCTAAGCCTGAATAGTGAGCATTTAACATCTTTTAACGTCGCTTTATGGTCACAATAAACGTCCTTGTGTTCATTAGATATCATGTAATTGTATGGGCAGTGCGCTTCAAACTTAACGCCTACAGTCCGTTACCCAATTATGAATATATTGCCGGTTACTCAAAGCTAAATTGATCACTGAAGCAGCTGGAATGTTTTCACCATGCTAGGTTGTGGTCGGAAATCAAAACGACACGACGTAGTTGGACCTGTATAATCCAGAAATAACACGAAAAGTGACCAAACCGGACCATCTCATGAGAGTGTTACGTTTGGAGAACACTGTATTCCCACATAGTTAATGCAAGTTTTTTCTTCTTTTTTTATAAGAAGAAGAAGAAGAAATGAAGATTAAGGAGCTAACCGAGCACAGCTTCTGATTAGGCCTAATCTGCTTGGCGAGGCGCCAGCTCGAAACGCGAACTTTTGTGTTAGGCCTCTCGGTGCATGAGTAATAACGTAGTGTGTTTTCGTCTCTAGTGCCACAGTATCCCGGATAGGACTTTCATGAGGTAATATTTATAAATTGTTACTTATTCAATCTAGGGGAAGGTTTTTGTACTTGCCTTTGCCTTATTTTTTAAATAAACAGGCCGGATATATTTATGTACACCTTTATATATTATCCGTGACAAGCTTAATTTTTATTAAGTTAAAGCCAGGCAGCACATAAGTAAGGGCCAACAAATAATTAATAATCTGGAAAAACACATACTGTAAACAAATTTATTTTCGCGCTGGCCTAAGTTTCGCGAATATCGCGAATCGCGTACAATTTGCGAAAACTAGGTCTCGCGAAACAATTCCGGTAAAATGTAAAACCATTAGAATTTATATTGAGATTCCACCTCGTCGCAATTTTTAGAGCCCGCGAATTATACAAAACTTTTGGCTTTGAACTAAATCGCGAAATATAGAGCCCGCGAAAAATAAGTCGTTTACAGTATTTATGACACAACTTAGCATCTTAAAATAGAACTGAAAAAATAACGTATTTCTTATTGTACTGATATGTGTGTCCAAACCACATATTGCGTCTTTTATTGGATCTTTCTGACCAGACCAAAGGTTCTTCATAGGAAAAAAAATTTGCAAATCGATTTTCTGCGAAATTTGATGAAATTTGTATTTTTACGGCTTCCTCTTGAATTCAGTGGCTTTTTTTTAGTAATTTAACCTTTATGGAATAATATAACAGTGCGCTTGTTGAATAGGTATTTATTTCAGGTTGCAGTTGATGTATAATTTATGTGATATTATTGAAAGCTACAAACGTTATCATCGTCCATACCTGATAAATTATCGTCAAAGAGGACAAGTTTTGAAGTTTTTATAAAAATGAATAACGCGAGTTTTTTGTTATAAAGATCTTGCGAGTCTAAAGTAATTTAGAACGCCATGTAAAAAGCAATTTTTGGGGGGGGGGGGGGGGGGGGAAGACATTTGAGCCCGGAGAAGCTCCCAAAAACGCATACTGTGATGATCACCCAGATTACAAATTCGCATTTGGTCCTTTAGAAGTAAAACACTAAAAACCAACATATGACGGAAAAACGGCTTAAAATATTCTTCCTAGTGAAGGATTGGCCCAACATATACAGTTTCACAAAAAAAGATTGCAGTTTTTTTTTTATCGTAAAACTAAGATAGGCGTCGCCGAACTCTCATTCTTTGTCCGAAGAAAGCTCTAGAGATGCCAAAGTGTCAGCCCGATTCGATAACTTAATCAAATGTTACAAGTGATTTTCTGAAAATTTCAAAGGGAAAATGGAGCCCCTTTTTGCCCGTTTTCAGGTTCTGGTGCCCATTGAGCCCCATGCATTCGAAAACTCTGTCGGCCGCCATTTTCACATTGAAATTTTTAGAAAATCACGCATAACTTTTAAATAAGGTATCGTATCGGGCTGAAACTTTAAGATCTGGTTGTGACCTCTAGCGCTACCTTTGGGCGGAGAATAAGCGTTAGGCGGTGCCTAGTTTAGTTTTACGGTAAACAAAAACGTATAAATGTTTTTTTCTGACACCCTGTATATTATAATAAAAAGTTTTTGAGATGGGATCCTTTTTTAGTCCTGCACGAATGGAAATGAAACCGCCCACCATTAGTCCGTTCCTCTGACCTGAGAAAAAAGCTCTGCCGCATAAAGGGTCTTTATGAGAAGAAGCCACATATCAGTACAGGGCAGGAAACGTGCAAGTAAAAATTGTTGTCATTTGAGAGACTAGGAAACGGACATTCTCGCTTTTTCTACACACCTTGTAGCTCAATTTTCTACTTAAATATTATGTAATACGCGTGTTATAATTTTGCTCTGTGCAGCAGCTGATAATAAAAAAAAGAAAGAAAATAGAACCACCTTCTCCTGCGTGTGTCTCTCACAAGCAGTAAGTCTCTTGTTCCGTGTTCTGTCTCCCATTCGCGCCTCCAATGTTCATCACAGCAACACGTATAGATTTGCAGTGAACTGTGTGCATGTTGTATTTTTGACAGTGTTAAAGTTCGGTGACATTTGTCCCTCCATCGATTAGCCCCGTGCCTGAAGTCGGATACCGGCTTCAGGCACAGGGCCAACTTGACCACGAGTATAGCGATGGCACACTACCTCTTCTTGCTACTTGAACAGTGTTCAAATATCGTGTCTTGGAATCGGAAGTACCAGCTTTTGTTAACCGCGGACGCATTGTAATAAAGTAAGAAAAAAACTTTTTGAGGTCCAAATTATAAAAAAAAGAAAAAGATTATAGTTTTTTAGAGCATGGTGTTTACGTTTGTGTATACTTCTCTCTGCACTAGGAGCATTTCGTAAAACTTGAATACATTGTTTATGATCCCTCTAACCTGTTTTGCAATAATGTCCATAGGCGCACATTGGGTGAGAGGCGTGTTATTTTATGTGTTATTATGTTATTTAGTGTTGTTTTATGTGTTATTATCTTATTTAGTGTTATTTTTATGTTAAGAAACGTGAAACTACCAACAGTGTATATAGTTAAACTAATGTGAGCGATCAGACGAAAATGGGTAATTAAGAACATGGTCGCCATCATTCAACGACTCGGCATTAGAAATAACCTTCAATGGCACTTTAATTTGGAGCACTTCTCACTATATTGTGCACCAAATTTTGTGAGCTTTTCAAACGCCGCTTAGCTTAAATTTAAATTATTATAATATTAACAGTAGCGAACATAGTTTAGCTACGTGAACGCCCATAAGTGCCCATGCTCTTTTGTGGTTCAAGGAATTTTCGCGAAATATCAGTTCGTTATCCTATGCACTGGTTAAAATTTATGTATTCACGTATTAACTGCCTGTACGAGACAGGCCTTGTGGTTAAAGCGTTAACTGTCGGAACGGGGATGATAACCGAAGTAAAAATAATTCATTAAAGTATAAAGATAAGTTGTAGATCATACGTTAATAAAAGTATCTTTGAAATTTTAGGATAACGTTGGAAGGAATTAAACTCAAAGAAAGAAAGCACTTTACACAGGGTCAAGTAAAATTAAGCCCGACCGATCTCGCTAATGTAAGTCTAATGCAAAAGAAAAATTAAGCTTCGCAACCTCGGGTCACGTCAGAATTCACAAGGCGACCACACAGATATAATTATTTATGTATGAATACCGTGAAAAAAAAAATAAAAACATTAGGCAAAAATAATAACACACGGGAAAGAAAAGTGTTTGTCTGTGCTGTAAGTTTTAATTTTTTCTTCTAGCATTCTGGGTACTTTTTACACATAATACATCAATTCCAACGGGTCCTCCTTTCAACACTTCTACAGACTTAATTAAATTGCGACGTCTGTGTAACTTAGACTGGTTAGGCTAAATATATAATTCATCTAAGTTACCACTCAATATTGCTTAGAAACCGAGGCCGTGTCTAGCTTAAATGAGGTAACCTGTTTAAAGAGAATTTAACGAGACTTTAACAAGAATTTGATTTGTATTGTATCTTCTCGGGAATGGAATTGTTAAAACTTAAGAAATCTAGGTACGGTTAAAGGAAATAGCTATTTGGTGAGCTTGATCGGCAATGTGGTGCTTTCACTATATTGGCTTAATTAACACAATTAATGGGTCGATTTCGCACTTCGCACGGACCAAGTTTTAACGCGGGCATGTTAAGTCAAGTGTTCGAGCGTTCTTCTTCTTCTGACAACCTAGCGGTGAGTGAACGCCTAACACGGTAATTACAACCCATAAACGACGGGGACAGTCAACGAGACTCCCTCGTTTATGTTTAATAAGGGTTTGCTTACACGCCTCCAGCCCGTGAAGAAAGTGGGGGAAAGAACAACCCAATTTGAGTAACTTTGGAGCCGTTCGATGAAATAACATAAAAGCCGCACAGGATAACTAAATTATGTGTTGCCTGCTTGCATTTCAGCAAACGAAGCTAAAATGCGGTGACTTAACGCGAGTCGAGTGTTCGGACTATCAAACATGTCAGTTTCAAAATGAGCCAGTCTGACGATGGTTGGTGGTTTAAATAGGGAGATTTAGAATAGCGTTTCTCCGACGCAACTAAACACCAAGCATCTCTCGCGTATAGGGCCAGGAAGATGCAATAACATTCCACGCACAAAATGCTTTAACTTAAGAAAACAAATAGATTTTTGGTCCTGAGAAAACATAGAAAGTATATTCGTTTAAACATTAGAATAATGACTGAGCGGTTGACCAGTCGGGTCCGATCGAACACTCGCGTCGCCTCGGGAAGAGGTGGTCTCATACTGGCCTTCGCAGAAAAGTCTTCGTCCAACCGGAGCTGTAAGCCCCAACCACATTAGGCGTTTTTTCACGCGTCTCTTCCGCGTCGGCGTCCCTCTTCGTCGGGGCGCGTCGCACGAGGTAACCCACAGCAATGCGTTGTGCGCGAGGTGCCATAGTCTCTCTAGGACAGATCTCGGCGTAGACACCGGAAGTGGACTGCCAGGCATAGACTAACCAGAGTCGCGCGTGGCGAAAGTGTAGTAGGCAAGCCCGCCCTCTGGAACACTCGAGTCAGTCTCTTCGCAGTAGGTGCAGCAAGCTACACGACTGTTTCGGAATTGGTAGTTAATTTTCAGTAATTTAAAACAAAACAAAAGGTTTATGAGTTTTAAATTACCTTTTTGTGGAGCACCAATACACGGTAACAAGGGGGTTGTCGCCGGCTCTCTGAGGTTTCACGCCTGGTCGTCCTATAGTGACACTGCGCAACACCCGACATACGTGGGCTGGTGCGGGTCACCATTGCGTTGCTCGCCCTTTCTCGTGCTAGGGGCGTGTCAACGTAGAGAGACACGGACACCGATGAAGCGCGTCAAAAACGCAACCATGCGGTTAGACTTTTAAGGTTCCGGTGACTGCCGCTCACTTGTTGGGTCTTCAAACACTTCTTGTAATGCACCTCGCGGGAGAGGGCATTGTCGTCCCGTTTTAAAAATCCCGGTGGCGAGGACACTGTAGAGGTCGCGTTCACGAAGGCTGGAACCCGCTATTTTCGAATGCAGCTTGTTTTGGCTTGGCTTACCCTTCAGCCAACCTCTGCGTGTTTGCCGCTTCGGGGAACCCCTAGCAATGGCTTCACGCGCAGGCCTAGTCTTCTATGTGGTCTACGCCGAAAAGCTGAGGAAGGGGAGGAGATGAGAGCGCGCGGGTATGTCATAACGCCAAGCTCTGGTTCCAATGATTAGTGGGTGGACCTAGAACTCGGTGTTTTCGTCTTCACTGCACTCATCGAATGCGCTAGGACGCGGAACACGTAGGCAAGTGCAAAGAAAAACATGGGGACAAGAACGTAGGCAAACAAGGGCGTTTGTGCGTTGGACACCGCGGAACACCGACGTCCGTCGTTTGGCTTTCGCATTCGAAGCCGCTCGACGCGTGCAGAGGAGGTATGGTGTCTGGAGGGCGTCTCCCATTGTTCTGTTTAGCAGCCTATCCCTCCCATAGATGAAAGGTTGTCCCGAAGTGGTTACAAACAACGTAACTCAAGTCGCAGTGCCCTGCTGTCGAATGTCGTGGACTGCCACGCTGGAGAGCGACATGCAGCCTGCCACGTGCACCACAGCTGCTGGGATACCACCAGGATCGCGACTTGCGACAGCATGCCACTTCTCTGACTTCATAAGGCGGAAATCGAGGGACCACTTGTTTGGACGCAGTACGCGCACCACTCGGAAACTCGTTACAGGCACCATAGTGAAGCCAAATGTAGTATTTGTCTCCACTGCACCCATTGAACGCGTTAGAATGCGAACGCCGGCGTCCGACGTTTCGCTCTTACTTTCGAACCCGTTCGACGAGTGTAGTGGAAAAAGAGAAAGAAAGAGAAAACTTTTATTTAGATCGAAGATGCTCCTCGACTCTTAGCCCAGGTACAAGCCTTCGGTAGCTGTGTTCGGAGCTCCGTCGCCCACCCGCCGAAGGAGGGGTAGCCACCACAGCTTTTAAAGCTCTCGAGGGGAGGAGGACCATTCCTCCCAGCCGCTTGGCATGAGGTGGTGGGGTAGATGGGGGAGCGACTGATAGAATCTCTGGTTGACTGAAAAGCCGACCCAGAGTGTGTATGTTGGTTACAGGGGTATACACCGCAGTGGGAGCAGGCGGGTCGACCTGCAGCATTGTTAATGCAATGGATATAGTGCGGGGTAAGTGGAGAGTGTGTTTGCGCTTTACGTATGAGGGACGCTTCTTTTTCTGAATGAGTGTGTGAGGGTGGGGGTAGAAAAGCGGAGGCTTTCCCTCTATCCCCAAGAACGTCTTTTTGATATTTATGTGTATACTTTCTTGTCGATTTCGGTTCATATTTTTGCACTGCCGACCATGCCAGAGGGGGTTTCGGATTCGGTTCGCGGGTGAGCTCATGAGCTCGGCTCTTCCTTATCAGAACCTTGGTGCTCGGGGACCCATTCGGTCCTAATTTTTAGCAGCAGATGTTTGTGCATGTGTCGTCGCAGAATGTTGTAGATGTATGTGGGTAGTTCATTGTCGAGAAAAACTCGGCAGGCACGTTGGCTATTCGTTCTCACTATGGCCTCTTCCTTCTCGTGTTTGATGAACTCGGCTATTGCCGAGGCTATGGCTAGCATCAGCGTTCAGGGGGTTAGAAACTCGCTGGAACTCCCGCGTCATGATTTCTTTCTGGCCATGTTGCTAGCGTGCATTTCTCTGTTTTAAAAGTGGCGTTCGTATAATAGATTGTTGTGTTTAAATGCTCGGCTTTTTTTTCTAAGCGTTTAATTCCATCGATTCTTCCGTTTGTATCTCTTATTTTACGATTAAAATAAGAACACCGACTTCACATAACAAGAGAAACAACTTGATTAAACGTTTCGCCTCCCATGCGCGAGGCATCATCAGTACATACACAGGAATGAGAGAGCTTCGGTCAACGCAGTTCTATTTATCGGGAAGGTCCATATAAGCTTCCGGGAGGGGGCCACGGTTCTTGTTGCACGCCGTCTAATCTCCGCGGATGAACCATGACTCAAGTAGTTTGCGTTGGCCCCACCTATCCTCCTTCGCCAACGTCGTCGCGGCTGTGAAGTCAAAAGTGTGTCCTGTGGTCCACGCGTGGTCGACCAGCTCCGTCTTGAGACGGGTGGCGTTCGTGTAATACTTGACATCACGTTGGTGTTCTTTCATCCTGGTTATCTCCTTGCGTCCGGTCTCCCCAATGTACGAAGAGCCGCAGTCCTGGCAGGGGATCTTGTACACAATGCCTTTCTCCGTGTCCGCAGGGGTGGGGTCTTTTGGCTTAGACACAATGCTTGCTATATATAGTTTGGTACGGTTTATACACAGTTTGAATACCTACAGGTTTTAGGGCGCGGCTTAGCGACTCAGACACTCTCTTAACGTACGGAATGCATAAGACATTACGTTTTTTGTCGGCTGGAATCGAGTGCGTTTTTCGCGTTGCCCGGTTGATTAACTCATCTACAAAGCGCACGGGGTAGTTTCGCTTTTGCAGAGACTCTTGTACACGTGCGAGCTCATTAGCGCAATAGGTCGCGTAAGAGGGCATAGTGTTTGACCTGTGAACAAAAGTTTGTGCAACAGACTTCTTATGCTGTACAGGGGGGTGAGAAAGAAAATCTAGAAAATTACCACTGTCACATGGTTTACAATACACCTTGGTTTCCATCCTGTTGTTCAGCTCGTCAGTTCTGATCACACACATATCTAAGAAGGACAGCATGTTATTTTGTTCAGGCTCGTAGGTAAACTTAATCGCGGGGTGGACGCTGTTTAAGCATTGGTGAAAATCATCAACAAAATTCTTGTCTAGGATAACGAAAGTGTCATCAACATACCTACGATAAAACTTGACAGGAAATACAATCTCACCAAACACTTTCTCTTCGATATACTCCATTACAAGGTTAGCTGCAGTGACAGAGACAGGGCTTCCCATTGGACAGCCATTCACTCGATGGTACACCCTCCACGGAAGGCAAAGAAACATTGGTTCAGACAAAAACGCAAAAGCAAAATGATATCATCTACATGCAGAGACGTGCGAGTAGAGAGCGTTCGGTCATCAAGTAGGCGTTGTTGGGTGACATCAACTGCAAGATCGTTGGGAACGTTTGTGAAAAGGGAAAAAACGTCTAACGAAATCATGCTTTCGTGTGGAAGAAGATTTTGAGCGCGAATCAATTGTACAAACTCTTGGGAATTTTTTACACCAAAGTTATTTTTCCCTGTCATGGGTGTTAGCAATTCTACCAGATACTTCGACAGAATTGTTGTGGTGTTAGAATTGCTAACACTCCTGACAGGGAACGGGGTTAAAGCCTTATTGCAGCAGAGGAGGGCGCTTGCAGCGTTCAGGGACCAATATCCTTCTCTTCTTGGAGGCAGCAGCGGTTGCAGCCGGACGCTACTCGAACCTGTAGATGAGTTTCGATCGCTGTTCAAATGTTCCGAAAAAGCGAGAAAACCGGCCGCCCGCTAGGAATGGAAGAAAAAAAAATTATGGGCGCGAATCGGGGACCTTCCCTCCCCTAACCCTCTCCTCCCTTTACAATCGCCAGTCCCCTGCGAAGCGGGGGCGCTTTGAAAACGCTCACCGTCGGCAGTATAGAGTAAAAACAATGTCAACAGGGGCTTGGAGGTGCCACCGGAATGAGCCCGAAAAGATTACGGTTCCAAACGAGGAGCACGCACGCACGCATAGTCGTTGTAACCAGGGTAACGGAAAGCACACCTCTTCCGCGAACAGAAGGCAGGCGAAGAGAGGGCAAGAGAAAAGAGCTGAGAGAGACGTGAGTAAGATATTTTTCTAGGATCCGCCCTTCTGGTATTGCGGCTACGGTTGCCTCCCTAAAAGAAAAAGAAGACGAAAATGTTCGAGAGGGAAAGGAGAGGGAAGAAAAGCAGGCGCTGGAGACCAGCTCAGAAATCGATGTAGGACCCCTCCGGCCTACCTGAGTCTTGGGGCGAAGGGAAGCGGGGACTAGGGGCCGTTCGTCCACCCGTAAACTGACAGTGCGGTGGAAGCTACGTGCTCGTTGCGACCAGTCATACGTCTGTATTATGTGACGTGATCACGCTCTCTCTCTCTTTCCCTACCGTACCAGCGCAAAGAGAGGAGAGTCATGTGATGAAAGGGAGGCGGTTTATTGGTCTGGCAAACCCGTGGCTCCTACCCCACGGTCAGCTTAGGGACGAACGGAGCATAGGGCCTCCCTACCTGTCGCGGCGGTGCTCTGTTCTCGCTGACGCTGTTCCCACTGGCGCGAAGCAGGCGGAAGGCGGCTGCTGTTTTGATAACTTCTCGCTTCCACGTGGAGAGAAAAAAAGCGCGTAACGTAAGAAAGAAAATCACAAATTGGTTGTAGAACTCAACAGCGTTTTTGTTTTAATTTTTATTTTTAGTCGCGTTTGCGGTTTGCGATGACTCGGAGCGAGTGGTATAGATTAGGGTCGCCTAACCGGATTTGGTTTAATTTGTCGCCGGCGCTCTTGTTTGAGTTGATCCGAGCGGTAGCCCTTGAATGCCTTTGAGTTGGTTCAGTAGGGTTCTGGGGGCATGCGAGTCAACAGTAAGTACGGTAGTTGACTGCTTTCGTCCGCTGTGCCAGGTCAGAGTTAACCTGATTGACTTGGGCTGTACTGCTTGTCTGAATTTTATTGGATGGGACTATAGCGGTCGAGTCCGATGTTCGTGTTATCCAACTGATTCGTAATAAAAGCGCGGCACTGCGGAAAGTACATTTTCACAATAGTCAAGTAACCGACGATTGCGTCATCCATCAGAAAGTTTTCTGATATACCTGATGTCATTTGGCTACCGTCTGACCTTAATCGATTATCTTATTGGTGCGACCAGTACTTAATGAAACACTAACAAATGCAAATCTGTGAAGGTGTCCCGTGTTCAATCTTTGCATCATGCATGTCACCTTAATATACAATATCTCGCGTCAGTGTTTGTGTATTAATATATTGATGTTCCTTGGACGACTAAGTTTCCTTGGAAAGTTCGCGTCAAACATGTGGTTAAGAGTGCTAGCCGTAGTTAGAACACCTGAAAATAAACTTACTTCTCGTTCCGTCTTCGGTGAAACTAGCGTCGTACAAAACGCTTATGAGTTCAAAATTAGAATATGCCGCTGCTGCCACTGTGTGGGAGTCCAGTCTTTCATCGCTAATCACTCCAATGGAATCAGTCCAAAATATTTCAACAAGCGGCATCCTAATCAACTCTCACCGTACCCCACTGCCAGCATTACTACCATGAAAAACGTTTGTAGCTCAGATTTTAGTGCATCGTCGTAAACTCATTTGTGTGTGTCATTTTAATAAAATCTTGCGTTAAGATAGTGCACTTTTTCATAGATTAATAAATCCACCGTATACTACATCCCTTCTCGTATTGGTCGCCGGGAATCCCAGACTTGTATGGTACACTAATGACAAGTCATCAAGTTACTTGTGAGCGATTACTTTTTAGGGTGATCTGTAATCATTTGAATACTTTTATTAGGAGCTAATCACGATATTATTTTATTATTTTTTGTACTACTACATTTACTTGTAATAGTTACTATTATTACCTCCCCTTCGTAATGGGGCCCTCTGTAGAACTCTCCTACCACGGAGTCCTGGAACCATGTCTCCGACGGGAGAATGGTCTACCAAAATTGGCGGATTAAGAAAGTAAGCGTTTTCTAGTTCGGTAATTTTTATCCAATATTCGATAGTTTTGGGGAACCGCTTTTGACACATATCCTATACTGTACGGTGAGCTCTCCGGTACGAACTGTGAATACGAGAGTTTTCTGCATTAGGGAATGCGCAGTTCGCACCGCAGCACCCATCGCACTGTAACAGATGTGCAAAAACGGTTCCCTAAAACTCTCTAAAATTGGACAGTACGAAAAACTGTAATAATACTTAAAAAAAACAAGCGAGCCGGTGATGACTCATGGTAAGTTGAGACGTTGTGTTGTGTTCGTCCCCTTCTGTGTTCCTGAGTCTCGGGTTTTATTACCATGAGTAGGAAAAACGCGTTTTTAAATCGGCAAAAAAAAACAAAAAAAAACAGTCGATTTGAATATTTCCGGTAATCAAAAAGGTAACGGTCCTTCTTTTTTTTTTCCAGGTAACGACATATTACTTTTCTTCTCGAGTAATTAAGTAACCTAATTGAATACCTTTCAACCAAAAGTACTTGTAATTGAAATGGATTACTTATTTTTCAAGTAACGCTTACAAGACTGGGTATTTCTAAATTTCAAACGTCATCTCTTCGGTATTTTGTATGCCTCAGACGTCGAATGATTGGAACCGCCATCCGGCTTTGTCTGCTAACATCACCCATACTGTTTTGCTTAAGACTTTTCTGAGTGGACTTTGAAAGTTTTCTTTAAGCTAATTCCGTTTTTTAGTGTACTGCCATGAGGGCACTCTAAATAAATAAATAAACGACAGCTGCTTTGGCAACGCCTCCGTCTATCAGTATATGCAGAAAGTAAAATTTTAGCTGACTCTGTGTGTGTGTGTGTGTGTTTTTCTGAAACATCGAAACATGTTCTAGGCGACAAACTATCCGTGTTTCTTCTTTCGTGATTTATGGAATTTGGACTCATTTAGACAAATTTACAAAGCATAATCTAGTTGCATTTGTTCCAAAATATTTCCGGTGCACGTAAAACACTGCTCCAAAACAGTGTTCAGGTTCAATATTTGACATGTGAGATGTTAGATATTTCTTTAAACCTTCCCTGAAAGTCCCGATTTGGCAATCATTGCTTTAGGCTAGAAGTATGGTGTAAAGATACCTTACGCTTGAACTTTTCTACGTAGAACGATCACCCTGAAATATTGAGGTGATGGTTAGCCTGGATCTTCTCATATGAAGATAGGCCATTTTGTAACGTGAGTTTCGCACATTTATTTATGCATTTATATATTTCTTTATTTCCTTCCTTTTTGCAATAATTTCATAGCCTCATTAAAATACGGCATGAAAGGGATTAGAACGCAGGACTCACTGGGTGTCATAAGCACTGCAAAAGAAAACGCTGAAACTTCGCATACCGCTTCTTCGTTAATACTGAGCATTATTTTGAATATATTCATTCTCGGGTAAGAAGATACTATTGGTCTAGTAACGGTTGTTGAAGTAAGAATGAAACACACGTGTCCATTTTTTAATGCAATATTGCGAAAACAAAACTATTGCAGTGCGCCTTACACCGTTGCAGTGAGGTTATTGAAATACATTAAATTGAGTAAGAAAGGACATTTCCCCTCTATCCAGGAGGATTTAGAAAGCGCAGGGGAATGCGGTGGTAAAGTTCCAGGAAAGCTTGGTTTATATTATACTGGGTTACATCGAGCAAAACCGGACCGCACTGACCGGAAACCATAAACTACTAATCGCAGGAAGCTACAGCCTCGTGAAAATGTGACGCTGGCTGTGGCGACAAAATGCGTAAGTTTCCGGATTTGACTATTTGGTCTGAAAAGTAAAAAAGAAGAATGATTTTTTTAATGATTCGATGTCCGTTTAAGCTTATTATTAAGTAAACTGAAATTTGAGATTATAGGCGCATGTGGCCATTATTTCAGTGAAAAAACGAAAGAACTTGCCAGTTAGAAATGCGATATTGTTTTCTTTTATTGCTAGGAATATTATTTTTACCAAGATGATTGATATAGTTCTCAACAGTCTCAAATTTCGGTTTGATGAATATTAGGCTTAGGCGGACGTCGGCTCGTAGATAAATGACTGTTTTTCTTTTTGTATCTTTCGATTCAAGTAACGTCATGCACTCAATATTTCTCATTTTGTCACCACCACTAACGTCACATTATCACGAAGTTTCGGCTTTCCGCGATGCGTAGTTTGTTTATGCGGGTCGAAAAGGGCCGGGTTTTTGTTTTCTCGGTCGGACCAGCTCTGACTGGAAGGCGTTCAGAAATCGAACGCTTCCGAAGAGAGAGTCGAGACAAAGGTAGCTAGCTTTGAGTCTACCCCCTATTCATTGAAGCCAGAGCTCGACGTTCTGACGGCCCCGCGCGTTCTCGTATCCTCCTCTCCCTCAGTCTCTCGTCGCAGTGGCGTCTAGAAGCGTTTCTCCGAATTGACAGACAAACCCATCAAGAACCGTAAACAAGGAAACTGATAAAAAAGAATACGAAAGTATTGAGCACATGCAAGATACATGTTTTCTAAATTTGTCACTATCGTTAACTGGTAGAAACGAAGAATCGTTTTACATTTATTTATTTATTTATTTATTGTACATACCCTCAAGCGCCGAAGCATTGTAGAGGGGAGGGGCAAAGCAAAATAAAACAAACTGACAAAACAATAAAAAACAAACAACAAGAAATTGAAATATCAAAAACACACAGCCATTGGCAAAAGCGGCAAGCAATATATTTTACGGAAAAAAAATAAACAAAATAAAATGACTCATGTTGGCTCACCAAACAGAAATGTAGACAAAGATTGGCGAAAAAGAAAATATTCAGGTATAGTTGCGATATCTGCTGGAAGGTGGTTCCAGTCGTTTGATGTATGCGGGATAAATGAAAAAAAAAATAGTTTGTTTGGCAACGTGTTAATCCGACTTTATTCCGATGGTCCAGACGGGAAGAGTAATAGCTAGGCAATGTAAAGAAATGGTCTCGCAGCGACTGATGATGATACACTTTATGAAACAGGCAAAGTCGAAAAAACTTTCTGCGCAATGACAAAGAGGGTAACAATAAACTGGATTTCATTGATGATATGCTAGCTGTTCGATTATAATTAGACAGAATGAAACGAACGGCGTTATTTTGAACTAGTTCGAGAGCTTTATGCAGAAACGTGTGGTTAGGATCCCAAATAGAGGCTGCGTATTCCAATTTTGACCGTACAAGAGTGTTATAAAGAAGAAGTTTTAAGTTAACTGGGGCCGTTCTGAAGTTTCGTCGTAAGTATCCTAACATGCGGTTAGCGTTGGCGATTATTATATCAATATGAGGCTTCCAGGTTAATGTCGACAATATAGTAACACCCAGATAACGGTATGAGTTTACAGATTCAAGTTGAATGTCGGTTAGTGTATATTTTGAAGGGCGTGCGCCTTGCCGGGAAACGCGCATTAGTTTGCATTTGTTAGGGTTTAATTCCATACGCCATTTTTTGCACCAAAGAGTAATATTATTTAAATCAGATTGCAAAATGCGTACGTCATCATCATCATGAACTTCCCGATAAATTACACAGTCATCTGCATATAAATGCATCATATCAAATGTATGATAACTAAAGAAATGAGCACCGTGAGTGTTGATCAATATGCCTTTAACGATGTTGAGACGACAACTTACGACATTTCTGCTGATTGTTTCCACTCTTTCGTGAATTGGGTGCAGTAAAATATTTATAAGATGTTGCTTGGTTGATTTGTTCGCGTTCGCTATTTATGTCTTTGATTTGAAGCTCATTCTTATTTGTATCAGCACAAGTTTGACACGTGACTCGAAGTGACGTTTTTTTAGGTGCGGTTTTCAGTAATATTCGATGTGTTTTCCAGCATAGAATGGAGGAATTTGAGAAAATACATCCTAATTGCGTCAGAAAAGGTGACCTACACTGCCCGACACTGTTAACGCAAACATGTGACAGCCATTTTTTGTTTCTTATTTCCTTTCATTTCATTTATGTTTTCCCTCAAAGCGCCCGGAGGAATTACATGACGAGGGAGAGACAAAAGAAAACGTTCCCTGCAAAAACAGGAAAACACTAACATAACATTGAAAACAGCACGCGACAGATCGCGCACACATTCACAGCATACTATATACGCAACAGCTACACACCAGAGAGCGTATAAAATTAAATTGACTTAAATTATTCTTTACTTACACTACTAAACTGTGCACAGTCTCAGACATCAACCACACTTTCAGGGAGGTCATTCCATTCATGGAAAGCCAAGATCAAGGGCGACTGAAAAATGCTTAGTGCGACATAAGGGTAGCCTAATTTTATGACTGTGATCATGCCAAGGAAACATCCCATGGGGCGGAAGTAAAAGCTGACTTTTAAGGTGAGCGTTGTAATGTTACACGCGATGAAGAAAAGTCAGTCGTGATACTTTGCGTCTATTACATAAAGGAACAAGGTCAGCTCTTGTTTTTAGTGCTGTCACACTCGACGTAAAGGAATAATCTCTAAAAATCAAACGTACGGCTCTATTCTGAACAGACTCTATTTTTTTAATTAAATAATCTTGCCATGGGTTCCAAATAATGTTCGCATGTTCTAGTTTTAAAAGGCTGACGTCAAAACTACTAGTTGAGGGAGGGGGGGGATGTTCACTTGTGGAAAACATAATTTGTAAAGTTTGATGCGAGCCAGTGCCCTTTTGTAGTTAAGTGCCAAATAGCGCTGGACATTGCGATCGCGTTAACAGCGTTGCGGAGGGTACGTGTGTTTCTGGTTTCTTGATTTTTTTATTCATTTTTGTATTGGCTTTACTTGTACTTCACTATTTAGAGAGGTGTGTGTAAAAACTAGACATCTTAATCAAATATATCATATTTCGAATTAACAAATAATATGCCGCCCTTTTTTGCGGCAAGCGAGTTTTAAGTTTTGAGAAATTCCGTCCGATTTGAAAGAATATTCAACAACCAAAAGTAGCATGGAACAAAGTCGATAGCTCCTTTTAATATAATTAGAACGGAACGCCCAAGACTTGCAAATTAGATCCTCAAACGCATATACAGAGGCAAAAGTAGCTGAGGTTTAGATCACATGCACGTGTTATTTTCAAACCGTGATTCAATTGCTGAAAGTATGAGTTTGATCTCTTCCCACATAACCAATATTCCCATTCTCTTTGCTTGCATGGAGCATGACTGCAACCTTGGGTAGGAGCAGGTGCAAGGGATGATTAAGTGATATTGATCTCACGAATAACACGTCTCCTTTGTTTGCAACAGCTTGAAGTTGAACATTGGAGCAAAAAAGTATAAATTTAAGCTAAAAAAATGTATTTCGCATTGGAAGGCCAACACTCTGGAGAACTAGAAATCGATTACTTTGATAATTTACTCATAGTCGTCTGGCCGATTACTTGTGCACGTAGTAAGTGCATCAATTTTAATGTTTGTGATCCTCAGGATGGTACTACTACTTTTTGATAGATTAAGGATCTGATAAGTGATTAAAAAGCTCTATTTGTCCCGATTATTACACTAGTTTAGATGAGTCCTCTTTATAGGAAGCTCCGTGAAAGATGAACGTTACAACGATTAAATTGGAAATACGTTGACATTAGAAAGAAGATGGAGCGTAATGCGTGATGCCCGAGAGTGCAAAAAGATACGCTCAATAGTAACGTCTAAAAATAAGATATACGTCGCTCACTACCTATTCACAACAAAAAAACTAATATATTTAGCGAGGATTGAGATCAGACATTTTTCTGAAAATCCAGGCAATCAGGGAATGCATAGCACTAGTGGAAGCTCGTCGACGTGGCTTAGTTCCAAACTTTGTTCAAATTAAGTAGAAAATATACAAAAAAGCTTATATGTAGTCTTTTTTTATGCGTTTTATGTCCGGGATCCTAATGCGTTAGCTTAAAACCAAACAAACTGCATGATTATTCCCGTATATAAACTTCCAAAGTGCACTCAAGTTGAGAGGTAATTAAGTATATCAAATCAATCATCTCAGCAAGACGGATTAATGTTTGTGCGGAACCTGTCATCAGGACTTGGAAACCATGCTATAAATATTGACTTTGACATTTTAGGATTATAAGATGAAATACTTTGAGTAATTTTTTTTTTCGTTAAGCGCTTGAACATGCCGGAAGACTCTTAGATATAATTTTCAAAACAAAACAATCTATCAACTTTAAAAGTTAATTGACCGAAGTCAAGGCTGCGGTCAATACTGCGTGGCGTATAATTAATGGCCCAGCTGAGTTTGGCTTGCCCATCTTAAATATATGAGCGGCGTATGTGATCATGCTGCTAAAACATTTGTGCACAAAAAGGTCTAGAATGTGTGCGTCATCGCTTCTTTCCATTGGAAACATCTGAGCGAGAGGATGACATGCTATTTTTAAAAGGCAGCTGGAATTAAACCTGCAACACCGCCTGTCCTAAGTGAACGCTCTACCCAATGAAGCTATTTTGGCCACATTTCTGTTCTTTTTTTTTCGCATGAAAGTTGCAGAAAGAAACACAACAAGAGTCGCTGTATAAAAATACTTATGACTAGTCGGGCATTTATGAGAGTACAATAGGGAGACCTGACCAATCAAGGGAAGGTTCCATAAGCCATTCTAACCACCCTGGCTCTAAGTAGGCTTGTATGGTTTTTATTACAAGTAACCAAACGACTAGTATTCGACTACATATTGAAGTACGTTAATAATAGTTTGATTACGGTTTATTATGTAGTAATCGCAAAAGTCACCTCGGTGATTCTGTTAGTTATAAAATTACTTGTAACCATTACAAACCCCCTCTCCCATCTCGACTTCCGGTTTTAGGATTACTTAGTCACCACATCCCGAGCCAGTGCTGCGATATGTCACTATATCAGATTTTAAAAATGCACAACCACAAAGAATGGAAGGATTGTTACCGAGATCTGTAAATGTACAAGAGGAGGAAAAACTTTGTGTGGGGTCGTTTACAGAGGGGTTTGCTGTGTTTCGAGTTAGGTCCGTCAGGTTCGGGTTTTCTACAAAAGTCTTTGTATCCAAAGTTCGACGGTTCATTTAGCGTCTGTGTTTTTACTCGCTGTTCAACAGTCCACCCCTTTTCTCTTAAACGAAAGTATAAATTAGGCTCAAAGAACCTTTCAGTTTTCTTCCCTCAAGACAACAAAAACCAGATAATGTAAGGGCTAATGTGTGTCGAAAACCTGAGCTCTTTGTGGCTGGATTTCCACAATAGTTAAGATTTATAGCCCCGTGATTCTACTCTACAGATGGGCATTAATTACAAAAGTCAGAAAAAAATTGTTATTTTTTGCGTGTGACATCCTGGAACAAATCTCGTACTTTCAGTTATTTGTATTTTTAGCTTTGCCTAGATATGTTTCTTTTTTTACATGGGTAAGTTTGTTCACAAGTTCACGGCATAATCAAAGCGCATGCGCCAAACTATATTTAGCAGAATCTTCGTAACACCCGTTGAGTGTGAATGCAGAAATAGATCGCCATTTATTTGTTAATCTTGGAAGGATAGAGTTTTTCCGGGTTAAATTGTCGGAACATCTATAAATCTCGCGAATCTGTTCCATTCCCGTGGCACACACATGGCTGCTGCTATAACTAAGAGTCGTGACTCTCTGCCACTGTGGCAGCAGCTGACAGGCTTGTTTGGGCTCAAAAATGAAAGACGTTTACATATCTTTGTGATGCGAAATTAGAGCGCAGCTTTTGAGGAGGAGGAGGAGGAGTGGAGGGTATTGAGGGGAGTGCATGCCCCTCCTCCTCCTCCTCCGTACCCTCCCCTCCTCTTTTCTTCCTCCCGTCCTCCTCCCCTTCTCATCTGCTTTTCCTCCTCCCTTTCTTTCCTCATCTGCTTTTCCTTCTCCCTTTCTTTCCTCCTCCTCTCCTCCTCTTTTCTTCCTTCTCCCTTCTTTCTTCTCCCCTCCTTTCTTTCTCCTGACCTCAATACAAGCTCAGACTCCCCGCTTAATTTAGCAGGGAAAATGACATGACGTAACCTCAACAACAATTTAGTTTCCCCGCTAAATTTAGCGGGGAAAATGACGTCACATGACATCGTGTCACGTAACCTATGATCAAATTTAGTTTCTCCGCTAGATTTAGCGGGAAAATTGATTTCACGTGACGTCAACACCAATTTAATTTCCCGCTAAATTTAGCGGGGCGGTTACGCCGACGCCGACGGCGACGCCACTATACGCGTAAACGGGCGCATAGGAGCTGCACTCTAAAAAGCGGGGCGATGGCAACCTTACATTTCAGTGTTTACTTTGTAAGCCTATGGGACAACTGTCCTGTGGCAATGCTATGCACTCTAACTCGAGAAAGCACATCAAGCTTTATCGGTTGTGCCTCTTTACGGTACGTGGGACATTGAATTACTTTACGAAGTACTATCCATCTTACATTAATTCTTCTTTTTTGCTTCTGATAATGAGTTTCTGAAGTAATCAGAAAAGTTACGGATACAAAACTTGAAAGTATAAAACAGAGAGGACGAGGACGGGAACAGGACATCTTTCATTTAGCAACAACATAGAATGGCACAACGATAAAACCGCCCCCCAAGGGTCTCAACGTTCTCAAAGAGGGAAAGGAAATACTAGTTATAAAGGAAAGGGAATACACTAAAAGAAAAGTTTAAAAAGCGCATCAGTAATCTAGTTATTTTCGGTTACTTAGAATTAACCTTCGTCATTGTCAGTGATAATGCGGAATTATTCTTGTATGCAGTCCAAAAAGGGGAATTGTACTATAAATATAAAAGTTTAAAAAGCTGTAGCGTCACGACGAGGTGTCAATATTCTAGTCATCTCTGGTGTTAAGAATTCGACCTCTGTCTTTGTCAATGATAATGAAGGTGCAGAAATGTTGTTGTTAACAGTCCCCATGGCAAATGACTCGATGATTTCTCTCCCAAATCTGTTATTGTGCCCACCCAGTATACTAGTATTAGAAAAATGAGGTGTACAGCCATCGCATGTGCGGCTGTGAACGACAATGGGGTGATACGACTCAGTTGAAGCCTTTGATGCTTCCAAGTTATGTTCTCTGAGTCGGTGGTTGACGCATCTCCCAGTCTGTCCAATGTACTGACTGCCACAGCTTAGTGGAATTCTTAACACGAGAGATGACTAGAATATTGACACCTCGTCGTGACGCTACAGCTTTTTAAACTTTTATATTTATAGTACAATTCCCCTTTTTGGACTGCATACAAGAATAATTCCGCATTATCACTGACAATGACCAAGGTTAATTCTAAGTGACCGAAAATAACTAGATTACTGATGCGCTTTTTAAACTTTTCTTTTAGTGTATTCCCTTTCCTTTATAACTAGTATTTCCTTTCCCTCTTTGAGAACGTTGAGACCCTTGGGGGGCGGTTTTATCGTTGTGCCATTCTATGTTGTTGCTAAATGAAAGATGTCCTGTTCCCGTCCTCGTCCTCTCTGTTTTATACTTTCAAGTTTTGTATCTATTAACCAACACGCTTGTTTTCAACTGTTACGGATACTTGTTTTTAAAGTAATGTTAATTTAATTTGCTTTTCAAGTAATTAAATAACTTAATTGAGCACTTCTTTTTTAGTTTTTTCTTATTCGGAAAAAAATTTGAATACTGCTTGAAGGATTCAAGTTTTGACCTGTTGTTTACGCAGAACTATCCTCGAAACACCATATCTCTCTGACTGACACATTCAATTGGAAACATACATCCTATAAAACCGTCATAAAAAAAAAAACAGGGCAGCCTAAAACAAACAAATTATACGTGCCTATTTAAACCAATAAGACGAGCTCAAAACTTGCCACGTCTAGTTTTTCGGCAGCTGATGTAAATTGCAGAGAGGGTAGTTCGAACAACCTTGCGCACCTCAGGTAGACTGTTACTAGACTCAATACAAAACAACGTCAACACCGTAACCAAGTTTGTCCTCTTTTGTGGTTGACTGCGCACACAAAGAAACTTGCTGTTCACCTCGCCACCATCCCGTTTATCACCATCGAGGGAAACAAGCCAAGCGACGCCACGACACTCACAAATGCACGCTCGTGGCATCAATTTCACCATGCGAAGACAAAAAAGAACAAAAAATGGCTGGTGTAGAGAGAGGAAAATTGCCACAAAAGAATACAAGGAAGCAAAAAGGGACACAAATTACAGATACATAAAGTTCTAAGCGAGGAGATTGACAAAACACCGTTCTGCTACCGAACCCCTGCCGAGCGAAGGAGCAGTCGGGGCCGGGTAACAAACGGCCTGTAGCACAGAGGGAAGAACCACTTCGGCGGCATGTTCGAGACTAACACCGGGGCCTTCTATCAAGATACGGCCGAATCACACAAGGTACAACCCCCAGACAAAAGAGAAATGTGGAAAGACGACACGAAACACCTTAAATGAAAGAAATCTGGCCCCGAAGGATAAAAACAAAAAGAGCTGCAACGTTGTCAGAAATGAAAGAACGCAGCGCTGTGTACTCTCTGCGAGACCGGGTTTTGGCGAGGCACTCGATGCATCACACCTACGATGGTGTGTGCCGTTTTATTTTTTATTTATTTTCGTAACACAGCATCTTCCTGATCTTACATCTCTCGACGTGTTGGATACTTAAAGAGTTTCGTATAGCTTCTCTGAATTTTTACACAAGGACAATTGTTTGTTGGCCCTTTTTCCTTTTTTCCTTTGATTTTGTGGTCCTTTTGGGAATCCACAGCGTTTGAACACCGGTAAAAAGCATTTCAGCTGCACCAAAAATTAAAAATACTGCAATAAAGTAATTAAAAAAAAACTACGAGAAGCGTGTTTTCGCTGAAATCATTTAGTTATTCGTGTACACGTACCGGCCTTCTGCCCAGATACTTCATTATCTTGGCCAACAACTTTATTCTTCTTTTTTTTTAAAATTTGATACTATTGTAGACGAGCCACACTACTCAGTAGAAATGATGCTCGGAGTTCTCAAAAAATATATTAGGAGAACCTCATTCCATCTGCTAAGTGTTATACATATATAAGGGGCTAGACATTTTTAGTTTCAAAAGCCTAGGAGTATTAAAAAAGAACGTTTTCAATTTACTTCCCATTATTTCTGAAGCTTTCTAATTCTGTATCAGACTTGTTCCCCAAATGACTTGCAATTAGACTCTGCAACATAATAATACAGTCTGCGACCAAATTAAAAACAACAAAAAAATTAGTTTAACAAGACTTGTTACGCTGTTCTCTCCCATGCTTCTTGTGCAAGTTAGATTTGCAATTAAAGGTAACAACTAAAATTTGTAAGCGCTCGCCCGCTCAATATACTGCACTAATTTAGGCGTGACCAGTGTTCCCGCTCGCCTAGAAAAGAAAAAAAAGGCAAATAATCGAGACTTCGGGCCAACTAAGTTGACCACTGTGCAACAAATTGGGTTTGGGGATATTTATACGGCGTGTAGTTGGTCTGCCATTTAAAGTTGCGACAAGTCACTCGCTGTAGATGAGCAATTTAGACAGTGTACTACAACCGCTAGCCTGGGGTCTTTAACGTACACCACGCAGTAGTGATACACGACCGCACGCCGGTACGATGCTCATCCAGGTCGAAACGGGCAGGGGTACGGCTCGAGCCCAGGATCCCGGGTTTCTGCAGCGCGAGCTTTCGCGCCACGCGCGTCGAGCTGGGTGTGCGCTTTAGCCCAATCGGCCACCGATCCCCCCCCCCCCCCCCCCCCTTTGTGCAACAGTAGGAATAGGGAGCGCTAAAGTAAACCTCACCTCAAGCAAAAAAATAAAAAAAGTCTTGAGTTTGATAGTGAAGTCAACGGTTTGTAGAAACCTCACGGCAATAAGATGTGCAGCCATTACCAATGTGCGGTTAGTACTAGTTGAAAGAGGTAAAATGCCGCATCGGGTGGCTTCGGTGTTCTAAGCTATAAAAGCGACTGCCGCATTGCATCGATAGAAAAAAATTGCAGTTCATTCCCACCTCTTTCTTAAAAGCTCAATGTATCTTGGGCTTCCCTCGTGGCTTTTTTTCTGACGCCCCAGCCTGGACGCCGCAGGGTGAAATCACTTTGCTACACCCTGTTTACTTGCGAGACGTTAAGAGTGTTACTGACAGCGCTACTGCCTTCGTAGCACGATGCATGCTCCGAAAAGCGGCTGATGGATAACCAGACACGGCGGCGGTCACGCGAACTCCATTAGGGCTGTCCGGGTCAAGGGAATTTCCATGTTTGCAGTTGGAGCACGCAAGTCAGACATCATTAGAGATTTCTACTTTTCGCTAATGGCGAAGCCTTACTTTCTGTCGTCGCTTTTACGTAAGACAATGTGCACGCGTGGGAAGAAGTGTACGTCACCAAATTTCTCTCGTGTATTCGCGTATAAGTCTCAAGCTGACTGTATAAAAGTATATAGATTTGTTTTAAGCTTTACAAATTTGGTTAAAAAAAAAAAAACGTAAAAGCTACGATTTGCGGTTTGTGCAGGTGACTTATACGACCAAGGGAACATAGTATATGAGATTAAGCCTAAACATTTAATTCACTTTTTAAATGGGGAAAATCGACATATGGTTTCACTTAGAAACTTGCTGGTCGTCATCCGAAACAACTAGATCAATAATATTTATAAATATTTTGAGCGCGTGGTAAACGTAGTAATGCGCTGAAGCTACCACAAGTGCAACAGATACAAGGCTAGGGCCGCGATAAGAGACAAAAAAATCGCGCGGGCGACTTACCGTACCGGTAGCCTTTCTCCTGCTCTCGAGTTGTAACTTCGGCGCACTACTGTGCTTCTCAAGTGCTCGAAGACGTTCTGAAAATGTCTGATTTAGTGATTTTTAATGACGCTCAGCAAGTTTCTATTTAGAAGCATATGCCCATTTTCACTATTCAGAAAGTTTATTAACACATTTTGCGCAATTAGTTCATTTCTCGTAGCGATTATCCCCCTATGCAATGTCCCCCTGGCGGTACAAGTCACGTGAACAAACTGTTCACGTGACTATTTCTAAAATCACTACTAAAATAACTTTACTTAAGTAACTATGCCTAAATTAAGATAATAGTTGTTAATTAAAAATAAACACTTTTAGTTTTTGTCTCAAAAGAATGGGAATAAATTGCGAGTGAATGCCGTGAACTCGGGTTTTTGATGTACAAATATAATATATATATACATATATATATATATATATATATATATATATACATATATATATATAGATATAGATATATATATATATATATAGATATATATATATGCTATGACGTTTACAAGATGTATTTCGGCTAAAATTCAATGAGCATGCCATAACGATTGATAAGGTTGTTCCGGAATACGCGATTGTTTTAATAAGAAAACAAATTGAATTGCATACAAGTTGAGGCTTGGAAAATCTTATTCTGAAATGAAATATTCAAAATCTGTCATTAATTCGAACCAATCTGTTATTGTTTACTTTAAATTATGAGCGGGAGTTTTTTTTTTTTTTTTTTTGTAGAAGCGAGTTTCCCTTTAAAAAGGCGTGTAGCCACCCCCGGCAAGTGCACCAGTTACAAATTCTTAAACGGCGTACGGGGATGGCAGGCAACTTACCACATGTCTAACGAGCGGCGACTCTGGACTGAAACCTTCTCGGGGCTAATTGGCACGTACAGCTAGAAGTCATTAGGCCCATGGAAAGTTGGCTCGCTGCAGGTGGTGTCAGACCTTACGCGTGCTTTGTGGAAAGGTTGTTCCTAGGCATGCTTGAGGTTCTCAGAAACCGAATGAGAGAGAAGGGCAAAGAACGGAACCGTAGTGCTCCCGTTTGAGTCAAATATTAAAGGGGGTGTCCTCTGTGCGAGCGGCGACAGTCGCCCATCAGGAACTTGGTGCGAGAAGCAGTGCACACGAGAATTTTTTTTTTTTCGGAACAATTGTTTTTGGGGGGCCACCCAGAACCAACCTACTACGTCTCGTCTAAACTAGAATAGAGAGAAAAAGCTACGAGATTGAATTAGCAACGTACTTGAAATGGCGTGTGTGTGTGTGTGTGTGTTATTTGAACATGTTCGTTTAACAAAGACGCTTTACTACCTTGTGAAGTCACTCGCATATTAGCAGTAACTTCATACAAAAAGGTCTATACCCATCTCTACACTTTTGTCTATTCAAAAATATGCAGATAAAAAACCGTACTTGATTGAATAGAACAATAGTTACGAAGCCACCGCAGAGTCTTTGGCGGAGCCGGAATTCGAATGCCTGATCTATCAAGATCCGGTCGGGTATGCTAGCCTCTTCACTGCACATACCGCACGGGATATTGGGACACCTGAGCTCGAATCCCGGCTCCGAAAAAAGATTTGGTCCTTCGGCGGCCTCGTAAGTCCCGTTCCATTCATTTAAGGACTGTCCCTCTTTCTGCTTATTCTCGAATATTTTATCTTTGGCGATCACGTAAGATGATGAAACGTGCCCGTCATATACTCCTATGGGTATATACAGGGTGTTTTTTAACATAACAGTTTTGTTTGAAAAAAATAAGAAATCCGTTAAAGCTACAAAAATGCGGTTTTTACCTGTGAGTTACACAGCCATGTGGACATATTGTAGGCTGCCAATCGTCACAGTAAGTTAAATAATTAACTAAAATTTGTTGATTAACTTTTAATTAGTGAAAATAGACATTCGATTCACGTTCTAGGCTTGCTGAGCATCATCGAAAACCATTGAATCAGTAATTTCTCGAAAGACTTTGAGCGCGTGGGAAACGCAGTAATGCGCAAAAGTTACCAGTCGTGCATCAGGCACAAGGCTGGGGTGAGAAAACGCGGATGATAAAAGGCGGATAAACCGCGCGGACGCGTTATCGCACTGGTAGCTTTGCTTCTGCTTCACGATTCGTAACTTTAGCACTTTACCGTGCTTCCCACGTTCTGCAAGTTATTCTAATATTGACCGGCTTAGTGGACTTCAATGACGCTAAGCAAGTTTTTAATTGCAGACATATGTTTATTTTCAATATTTGAAAGGTTTATTAACACATTTTAGTTAACTAGCCGACTTATCGTTACTATTAGCCCACATACTATGTCCCCCTGGCCGTATAAATCACCTGCACAAACCACATTAGTGTAGCTTTCACGTATTTTTTTTAACAATATGTTAAGCTTAAAAAGATACAGCTTGTAGCTTACGTCACGTTTGGGTGTTTTGAAGCGTCTAGTAGCTGTTGCGGATAGTTTTGTTTTGAAGCCCTGCTCACCCGACACTTTGAAAATTTACATAAAATGTACACATGTGGAGAGGCGAAGAACTCACGTAAAACTTAAACATTTAAGCTTTGAAGCTAACGTAGAAAAGAGCGTGTTCTTGCAACCCCTTGCACGCTCGGTAAAAATGCGCAGCCGGATACAAAATAGTTGCTTCTCAATCAGCAAAAGATCTGAGCTTATTGGTTCTCGAAACTCTGTTTTAAAATGCTGTGTGAAGGGTGGAACAATCGAACTATCAGTTTGCTTCAAGAACAAAGGGTGTTGAGGTCTATCGGTGGCCTCTCATTTGACTCTCAAACAGCTGGTCTGTTCACAGCCTATCCGCGTTATTAATACATACAATTTATACAACTATATACTTAGCGATATGTTCAAATTGGAAAGCCACATAAACAAGTTTTCTTACGAATTTCACACATCAATTTGTGAAGGAACCGGTTTAGCCCACTTATCACGCAGAACATTGGGAGATGGTAGCGCAGAAGAGAATTTACAGCTCTCAGATTATTAGACATACGCTGCCTAAATTGCTCAACCAGTTTGATTCCAGTGAGTTGGATCTGATTAAAATGACATTTAAGCAACTTAGAGAATATTTTGTAAACCTAAATAGGTAAAATACCTGTGATCTGGGGGTTTGTTTAGTATTTTCAGGATCATTCAATCATCTTTGATATGTGTGTTGTACTCCTATATTTTCCAGCCGTTTTGTTCTTTCTCGTGAAGCAGCATTTTTTCCTGTACCTCTGCTGTTGTAACTATGTAGGGGTTCGTGTTCCTTGTCAAGCTGTATTTCACAACTTTTTTTCCCTCGACCTCCACCATCAGTGTATATGGGAATGAACGAATTATTAATACTTCCTAGTAAAAAAGCCAACAAACATTAAAAATGCGAAACTATTGCAAAGGGATGAATCTCCTTGACAACTTGAGCTTCAGCGCCTGAACGTGTGCCGTAATCCCATGCAGCTAGTTTGTGTGAAGGACGGAATATTCGGTTTTTTAATAATTTTTGCCCATTCCTTCTAGAAGACAACGTCTGTGTTGTTCCTCTCTAAGGTTATCAATACTGAAATTTTGCTGTGTCGTCTATAGGGTGGTTTCACGTTGCGTACACCGTGCGACACGTTTAGTGCGAACAGTACTTTGGCGTATTTTTATAGTTTAATTTAGGCGTGCTTACAACAGACACAAAAATTGTTACCTCCCAGGTTGTTTTTCAGAATCGGCACATACCGCCACATTAGCAGTGTTCACCATATGTTTTCTGTATTAAAAGATGTACTAAAAAATAGCCAGTGACTGATCAAGTTGCCCCCTAGGTCTTTTAATATGTGAAACGAACGTTTTTTACCGTTCATTCGAGTTTATTTGTCTTATGATTAAAGGCACCAACCACAGAAGTCAAAATATAAAGGAGCATTGGCTCTAACTCAATTTTCATACGTGCCCACGGTGATTCCTAGGTGAGACAGGCCGGCGCTCCGAAGGATGGCTCGTCGGCGGCTGAAATGGTTCCAGCGAATGCGCCCGGATGAACTCGGAAAAATGAAAGAGTAACTAAGCATGAGTTCCAGCCACCGAAATATGTTCCTGAGCGTACTTCTTGAAGTCCGTTGTTGTTAGGCCACTCGTCATGCTTCTGAGATTTGCAAACGGTTAAGACGACCCTGGTGAATTATTGCATACATGCAATCAAATAGAGCAAATGACTAAACTTGTTCACGATAGTGTTTGAAAACTATGCACCGGAAATGAAACCGCGGTTTCCAGTGCGGGGCATAGTCAGGGCGGTTTCATGCATGACCTACTACTTCCGGAGCTAAGTATGGCGGAAATGAATCCAGAGAACTTTTGTCCTATAAACTTCTATAAATCGAGGAAAGCTTTTTGTTTTCCTTCCTTTTCTTCTTCGGGATATATTGTTGCATTGTGATGAATTGCATTTGCCGGAGTAATGCGCGACATAAAGTAGAATCACCTGGCACTTAGCATACCTACGGTATTTTTTTGAAATTAAGACGAGCCCGCGCCGGCGAAGTCAACTCGACGGTGGCGAAAATGGCGCCAGCAGCGGGAGCGACGCTGAAGGTGGGGGGGGGGGGGGGGGGGGATTACGAATTGAGCATTGGTGTACGCGACAGAAAACTCGCGTTCCAAAGTTTACTCCATCAAGCTCTAGAGTAAATTTTCTGTACTTTGGCGTTCAAAAAGCTACTCTCCAGTAAATTCAGACTAACTGCTTCCCCAAAAAGTACTTAGAATCGTCAATCGCTGCGATCTATGGAGGCAAATCGGCGAGTTATAAGGCTGAAGATATGTTTATTCCTTTATAAAAACTTTCTTCGCTCTGGCACTAACCATGAAATTTCCCCGTATTCATTGCTACATCGCAGACTGTTTTCTTTTAGGTGTAAGCATATTATCTGTCTCGTCATTCACCAAGTTACTTCGATGAATTGCAGTGATTGACCTTCCAACGTGTTTTGTGGGAGAACAGTCGCTCCAACTTTATGAAGGCTCTGTTCTACTCCGACGTCGAGCGTAGCACACGCGGTGTAGAGCAGCGCACGCCGATACTGATAGGTCGCAGATATCGAGTTTCTGTTCGCCGGCCAATCAAATGCCCGCGCTCAGCGCTACGCTACATTCGCTGCTCTCAACGTCGGAGTATAACAGAGCCTTTAAGAGTGTACCCGCGTCCTCCAGCGCCCCTCCCAAGAATGACGTATCTTTTTGTCCGAGGTCGACGCTTTGATCTAATAAAACAAACTACTTTAATTGTCGCCTATCTGGCAATGCCCGCGAGAATGGCTCGGACGTACTCGGGGAAGCTATAGAACGCTGTCAAAGATCTCCCCAATCCTGTGTCTTGAAATACTGTCATCAGTGGAGCCACTCGTCAAGCTTCTGCATTTTACTAGCACCAAACTTTACGCTAATGAAGAATCACTTCGTTTGTAAACGAATAGAAATGGATAGAAGAAAAGCGAATTAAAGCTCCTCGTGAAACCGCCCTGTACTCTTTTGAAGAGCTTATCACCCAAGTGAGAAATGCCCTGTGTACGTAGACACTCTGGACGCATGCGTGGCGTCTGTTATTCCAGAGAGGAGCGCAACCGCGTGTGCTCAGGACGCGTTCCACTGTCTAGTGAACAAAGGTGGCGGCGCACAATAGATGATTATTGGAATTGTCAATAGCGCGTGTCCACATAGCCTCAGGCGCAGTCTAGACGCCTTTGCTCCGTTTTATAAAACGAGCGCAATGCTGGCGCGCGGTGACTCTAGTTCCAGCCCAAGCTTTCGCGACGAGTTAGAATGGAAATCCACCAAAGAACGCATCATTCGCATTTCTTTACTTCCATCTAACCGAGCGAGATCAGGCTGCCTGACACGACCAGAATGAACCCGACATTTCCTGCGGCGACCCTTTCCCACTCCCCTTTGCCAATTTGCATTTAAAATCGAAAAAAAAATCATCTGAAACATTTCGTAATATTGGGGTTAAAAATAAAGTTGCCATATTTTTAGGAACCAAAAGTCACGTCTTATATTTCCCACTTTAAACTGACTTTTCTCGTTCCGCTTATTATTTAAAACAAAACGATTGTAATAAAACAACAACAAAAAACTTGTGTTTTGTGCGAAATGGCATACTAAAACTGATAGACTTATAAAAATTTAGTATTATTATTGTGGTTGCTGGTTACAAAAAAACTAATATGTAAGATTATGCTTTTTCATTGTGAATCATCTCTTGCTTTTTCGGGTTACACTATTTTTAATAACTGCTCCAGTGGTATTGCTTGAACATCCGAGTACATACAATAATAAGTTGAGCAATATAGATTTTTAGAACAAACAGACTATTTATCTTTTGTCAATAGCATTAATGTTTCTTGCACGTAATGAGTCTTTATTTCATTGACAGTTGATTAACTTAGTGCTTGTCATGAGTATTGGATTGTGGTATAGAATATGCTGTTGTGCTCTGTGTTTTCTGGTGTACTGTGTACTTTCCAGAATCCCGTAGGACAAAGTGCTTCTCCCGTTTTGGAAATTCTTAGTGTTCAAAACTGCCCGACATTGACCTTATCCAAAGCGTACAGCAAATTCCCGTAGCTGTGAAGAAGTTTATCAGTCTGTATCCTATTGCGACTCCTTAAGCCTCCTCCACTCTAAATATAAAAAGTAAAGGTTTTACTATACGGCTTTTTCTAATAGTTAACCATACAATTGTTGACAGATGCGTCCCACATTCTTTATGTGAACTGCAATGCACATAATGGCAATTTCAAAGTGTCCAAATTTTTACAGCGGACTGTGTTTTCAGTAGACAAGAATCGCACACAAAAATAAATTCTTGCTCAGCACAACCAAACAGTATGGAAATGTGTGTCCTGCCAAAGCCACTATATTAATATGCAAGACGAAACGCCTTTATGTAAAATCAACTTAGTAGATTGCAGTAATGAGCTCCATGACCGTTCCCATTGCATCCTTGCAAACTAATTTGTTGACGGCGGACAATTTCGTAGAATTTCTTTGTGCGCGAACACGAAGCTCAAGACTTTCATAAAGATTACGCATCCCTATCCAAGGTACATCGTCCCGGCCACCGAAAGCTTCAAGTTATACCGTTACATAGACCCATCAGCGTCAACCATTGTCTATTGTCTCACTCTGCACTAATACAGTAAAAACACGTCAGGGTGTACCGCTAGCCAAAAACAAAACAGAAAAAAACAACAACCACATTACATGTTTCTTGCATGCACTAGTGTATGGCAATATGCCTTTTGAGTTAAGGCCCGTTCACACTCTTGCGACCTCTTAAGGCCCGTTCACACTCTTGCGACTGCTAGCGACCTCTTAAACCTGGGTTCCTTAAAACTTCTTAAACCAGAGAACACACCGGCGCCATCTATTGGGAAGCAGTGTAAACTCGGCGGTCCGGCATATTTGTTTTTATTTCTCGCGCATTATCCTTTCTTTTTTGGCTCGAAAAACTTTTGTCAATGTTATAAACGAGCCTTTCTATGGGTATTACGCACATTTGACCTCGGAAATCCCGCAAAACCTTCGCTTTTGTGAAATGCAGTTCTAGGGTCACCGCATAGATGGCGCCACAATGTCAGTGTGTTCCCTCATTCTAGAAACATTTAAGAAGTTCTAAGAGATCTCGTCTCTCTCAGTCGTACTCGGTCGCAAGAGTGTGAACGGGCCTTTAAACCTAGGTTTCTTAAAACTTCTTAAACCAGAGAACACACTGGCGCCATCTATTGGGAAGCAGTGTAAACTCGACGGCCCGGCATATTTTTTTTTATTTCTCGCGCATTATCCTCTCTTTCTTGGCTCGAAAGACTTTTGTCAATGTTATAAACGAGCCTTTCTATGGGTATTGCGCACATTTGACCTCGGAAATCCCGCAAAACCTTCGCTCTTGTGAAATGCAGTTCCAGGGTCACCGCATAGATGGCGCCACAATGTCAGGTGTTCCCTCATTGTAAAATCACTTAAGAAGTTTAAGAGATCTCTTCTCTCTCAGTCGTACTCGGTCGCAAGAGTGTGAACGGGCCTTTATGGTTATTTTCGTTTTAGTGAGTATTAAACGGTTTTTACCCAGCATAATTCAATGAAAAGTTGCGGTATAATCAACTACAAATGTGTTGAAAACATTAATATAACTTAATCGAAAGGCTACAACGTGAAAATAAGACAATGTTATTTTATATAGACTTCTCTCTTTGCGAGTCTAACTAGAAGAAAACAGTTTGGTTGTTGCTTGTGGAATATTGGCGATACAACGGCAGCTCCGAGCTTCAGGGAGCATTAACGACCTGAGAGAGAAGCCTGTGGTTAGACATATAAGGTTATTTTACATGAGCAGCGGCTGTACGTTTGTGATTTTAGTTAGAAAGAAATCACCACCATAACAAGTAATACCCAGTGGGACGTGGTAGCTCATCATATGTACAGACTTTTTTCTAGATGTTTTCGTGAGGTCAGTGAATACTAGCATGATATCAATCGCCAACATAGAAAGTGGTGGCATTGTAGGACGTCTGGCGTTAAGTTGAACCAAAGTGGTAATATACGGTAAGGATCGCATAATTCCGATATCCTGTTAAAACAAAATCAAAGGAATCCTTCAACTTTCTGTATCTTCGGAAGTTACGGAGAACACTTTTCACCTAAAGGAACAATTTATTTTAATTTTTTGCTTTTCATTTTTGCAAAACATTCTAAAACAAATCTAAGACAATTACTGCTTTAAGAATTTTACTACTCACTGCGATAAATGTACTGACGGATGCAGTTTGATGTAAGAATTGAACTTGAACTTATAAAATTGTTGTAATCTGTTCCGTCACAATATTGTGACACACGTGAAGTAGACAATGTATTGTAACTCAATTTCGTCAGATACAATCGTTCTAATTAACCAACATGATACCCATATTAAAATTCTTACATCATCAAATATTTTTGGCACGCCACACATTGATGAACTACAAATTGCACAAAATCTAAGAAAATTACAGGACGTACGGTATGGTTAGTTACAAATTGATTCAAAATTTTAGGTATATAGAAGTGGCCAGCAGTTGAAAAGTATCATTGTATAAATACTGCTTGTGAGTGTTGTATGTGAACATTTGTTTTCAGAGCGTGCGATTTTTGAATATTTTACAGAGCTCTTAACATTCCTTTTAAGATTAGTCTTTTATGCACCCTATTTTATCTTCATTTTAGAGCACAATCTTTTTCTACCTATCGATGAAAACCGCTGGGTGAATCTGGTGCCTGTTTTGGCAATAAAACCCTTATCAGAAAGTAACACGTCAAACAGCTTAATTTCACAAACCAAAAATGCCTGATCATTTAAGCCAAAATATTCGCAAACACATATCCACGCGCATATTCACATACACAGATACGGACACCCTCGAATTCGTGATAGCACACGGAACTAACTGTTATCTGCGTCACTGTTATTTTTGGATTACCAAATGAATTCGAAAGTTTTTTTATTGTTTTCTACATACCCGAAGAAAAAGCAATTACGTGCCAAGAAGCGACTCTTGCTTTTATGAGCCATAATATTTCCGTATAGATTTCGCGAGCATTTGCAATTTTTCCCGGTTGCTAGGGTAAGGTCCTCAGAGGAATCGTTTTAACAAATATTTCATAAAAGTAAAGATTGCATCCCTAGACGTACGCTTAGGACGACGATAGTAGCTTAAGACGACCAGCACAAAATTACATGGTGGCGTAAATATAAACGATTGTCAAAATCCAAATACTGAAGAGCCTTAAATCTTCATCGTGGTCTCCTAAACACAGATACAAAAAAAAAACAACCTAATGCTGATTTTGTCCTTACAGTGCAAATAGTATCATTCCAGAACCAGAACACTGCAAGTAATCCAGAAACACATCAACCTGTATAATCAGTGCAGTAGACCTCAAAATTTTAACAAAAAGGGTTCGTGCGCTAAAGCGTGTCGAACTCTGTTTCTCCCCGTAGGACGAAAAAAATCAGATAATAACAACAAACGTTTGGTTAAACCTGGTAAGTGACTCCAAGTGCTTACGTGATGTGCAGTGTGGAGAACGTCTTGTGACGCAGCGTTCCCTTTTTTATTCCCCGCGAAACACGCACACACACACACACATGCACAATACGCTAGCAGGCAAACATTTGGAACAAAAATATTGTGTGGAGACAGGTGAAAATAGTTACTAGAAAAACAAGTTCTCTATAAAGAAAACCTAAATGGACGGAATTAACTTTGGCACTGGAAGATAAGACAGCTCTTTCGCTCTCCCGCTACCTCGCTCATGCTCTTAGGAAAGGCAGCACTTTTCTCTTATCTCCCTCTATCCTTCCTGATGCACTCAAACCTTACTGCGTACGCTCTAACAATACTTATGGGCGTGCCAGTTTGAGCATGAAACACTCATTATTGGATCACTTATGATCAGCTTTGCCGTTCGGCCAACTTAGAAATGATTCTATTCAGTTCACCAACTTAATAGGGTGAGAGGTGTGCTCCATTCCTAGACCAAGAAAGTTGAATTAGTCCGTGTTCGGCCTTCTACCGCACGGATTGTCATAAAGACTGTCAGTCTTGGGTGTCGATTGCAGATCGCGCGTGCCGAATGTAGCCATTGGTTAAGCGGCTTATAATTAAGATATAATTATTTAAAATAATTACACTTTTAGGCATTCTTACTGGTGAATATTTTATTCCATCTTCGCTAAGTTTATAGAGAATGCCTTCTGCTTCATCACTATGCAGTAGCTAAGCAAAACCTTTGCAGAAGATGTGAAACGTCGCGCCTTCTTGAATAGAAGGACTGAGTGCTTAATGCCGTGGTGTCGCAAATCATGCAAAGCAAAACAACCAAACTTACGGAATGCTCCAATTAATTGATATTTCTAGTGAATCTTCTATCAATGCTGAATTGTGCCGGTCCTGCCTCACGAGTTAGCTACCATGTGATGTCACGGTCTGTTGTACTGAGTCCTCGTGTTCTAGGAGGCGCCACTATAGCTCGCGATACTGACGCCTGCCTTCTCTTCACTTCTACTCTTTTATAGGATGAAAAGAATCAACTAATAATTACAAATATCTGGTTAACCTTGGTAAGTTCGCCGATCTAGTACCCCGTGCCGTAATTTTTTTTTAGCAGTTAGGTCAGTTTTTAAATTTAAATTTTTGCCGTAACAATTTTATAACTAAGGCCAGTCTGATCATTGCCATTTAAGCAGAATCGAAATAATTTGTTTCATGTTAGAGGATAAAGGAGGTTGAAGGGGTCTTTCTCGCCGAGTGATTGTTCATTCAAATTGGCGAATACTTCAATAAAATCAGCAAACTATACAACCCACAAATATGCGCGGAGTATCAGTGACGCGTAGGTAGAATGAAACAAACCAGAAGACTAAACCGGTCTATCTTGTGCAAAATAGACAAAGCAGATGGCAAGAATCGCTTAATTCAAAATATAAGATTTTTTTTTTATTGTTTGCTTTAATGCTTCTGTAAAACGTTAAATTTGATATAAAAATGTTTGTCTCCATTGAAAGGAGCTTACGAAAATTTATTCGTGCGTTCATATTGATAGGCGTTCGTGCCATAGAAATGAGTACTCACTAAACCGATTTCTAAATAGAAATCTGAGAGGGTGATTTCTTTCAACCAAATTTATCCTCTAAGAAGCTGTTTCTTTGTGTCTGCCCTTTTAAAAGATAACATGAGCACACTGTCAATCATCATAGTTCAAATAAATAATAGTTGCTTTGTAAAGTTGAATTAAGCCTAAGAACTACAGAGTAAACAAAGCTCTTGGAAGAAGACGCTATCTGTGTTTGAAGAGCAATATGGATAGGAAGAGTCCTATACTTTGTCACTTGAACTAACTCTAAAGGCATGATCGACAGACATAGATTCAATGAAATGTTCAGGTTGTTGCAGCTTTGAAGTCACTTGCGTAGCCAACACTCTACATTGTTAGGCCCACCACTGCATGCTGTCTGCTTTTCTCCGCACGCTCACGCCTGTTTTAAGTTTCCTTTTATTTTTGTAGACGGCAAATATGATAGTTTCCTCGGTTTGCAGATTCCCGATTAATGCATGACCTTATTGGCGAGAGTAAGGGGCTTAAAAATTGTAGGATAGTGCACGTTGACTAGTAACTATTCAAATACATTAAAATCATGTTCGAGTAGCAAATACAAGGCATATAGACAACTTCAGTGGCACTGCAAGCGTGAGTGCATGTTTGAATTTTGTGAAAATGTTAGAGATGAATCATGACAGGGTTTTCCTGAACAAGTTACCAGAGAGTTTGCTTTTTGAGGATAGTACATATTGCTTTAAAACATTACGACAAGAGTACAAAATGATTAACCAAGAATTTGCAATATACCATTACCACGTGTAAAGTGGTTCTTTAGTGACTTTTATTTTTCGTCCACACTTTATTTTGGAAATTAAAATAATTTTGATCTTGCTAGTAAAACTTGAGTTAAATTATTTTTTAAGGCAATATCGGTGGGTGCCTTCGTTTGTTTTTGAGATACTTATGGGTTTTAATGCAAAATCTAATGCAATGTATGAATAAAATAAATAACACGTTGAAGTTAAACCCGTTCTTGTTTGTACAAAGAAAGCCTCATCCTCTCAGAGTCAACAAAAATGAAGGTCGCTGTAAACTGCTCTTCGATGAAGGTAACTGTGCGCAAATTTAAGGACACAAGAGTGAAATATAATATGGACTAACTCAATAAACAATGCACTTAAAAACTTTCGTCGTTATCTTACCAAAATGATAGGACAAAGGAGCAATACTCGCCATCTTGGATTCTTATAAAGAAATGCACAGCGACCTGGTCGAAGGGTAATTTCTAAACCCGGACTAACCTTTAAATATAATGAATGCCGCGGTTGAATAAATCTTGACAAAAAGTTGTATTTTTACTAGATTTCTAGTATGTCGGGTTAATTTGTTTTCTGCAGCTATAAAACTTTTTTTACACAATAGTCTGAGTCTTTTTTTCACTTCGTTATAAAGAACTCTTTAAGAATACGCAAAGAGGATTCTTAGTGTAAAATTGAAAGAACAGTTCAAAATATGAAAGTAATATTCGAAAAGATTTCTGCGTTGAAGCTTGATGGTTATTTTTGAAACAAAAAGTAGATGAGGAATCACTACACCCTCAAAACACAATTTCAAAAAAATGTGAAATTATAATGGAAACCAAAATAAACTCAACCAGAACACAGTAACATTTTCTACCCTCCCACGCTTTTCGATGTTGCGATTCTGCTTGTGAATGTTTGCTATGCTTTACCAAAACTGCACGCAAGCCTTCAGGATATGCCTCAAAATATTGATGCCAGTAAAACATATTCGCGCATATTTCAATTTTAGAGATGTTCTAGCTGTCGCGCAATATATCTTGTGGCAAATACTGCAATATTTTTAAGTCACTAACTCACTAACAAACAAATGTTTGGTTAACAATATGCTATAATGCTGCATACTTAGGCTGCGGGTGATTACATATTTTTGTTGATTTTGTAAGGTATACTTTGTTTCTCTAGTTAATAATATAAGTGTTTTAGATACAAATTCATGAAAGAATATCAACTTTGGATCTGTACAAACAATTTATCATATTTCGCCTTTGCCACATTTTTCTCTTCATTTTGAGAAACGCTTGCAGAGAAGAAACAAAAATAGCAATAGACATTTTGATTCAATAAAAGGGAGAACAAATAGACATATTTATTCCGGCAGTGTCGGCTCTAGAATTCATTATTCTCGAGTTCAACAATTTGACGGTATCGGTACTCTCGTCGACTAATATAGAAATATTGAATTTAATGAACCCAAATATTTTCTGACCCCAGTGTTTAATAGGATTTCATTTTATTATTTTACTGCTTGTTTGACCAAACAACTCCCGTGTATAATTTCACCTCGACATGGACAAAACATCAGCCATGCGTGGAATGTATTGTCCAGTAAAAAATGTGCTTGAATGAACGTTTTAAAGCAGAACAGGTTGCTCTACTGTTGGATAGTCCAATCATTTGGCAATGAGAGCTTCCGATTTTAACAACCGACGGTCAACCAACCTGTCAGCTTCCTTGTGTTATCGATGCAGAAGCATGTGATGGCATCTCTCTTCAAGATATCAGAGACCTGCCGGAGCCATTTTGCGCTCTCTTCGAGTTGCCTGGATATTGAGGTGTAGAAGGTTAGACCATTTCGGAACTCTCAGTGTAATTGGCTTCATTGGAGGCTGCCTTCACAGCTGACTAGCGGAGAGCATCACACTATTGAATACGACTGATAATGCTAGAATTGTATTTCCATCGATAGATAAAGGATTTTCCAAGTAGAATTAGCGCTAGGGTGCTTCACGCTATCAGTTCAGTAATCACAATATCAGTTCAGTGGTCTTCAACGACATTTCTCATCTTGAGTCAAACCATCTCCTCCATAATTTTGTCCTGGCGCCGCATTTCAGAGTGATGTTCAGCTCGGAATATAAAAGACTGAACTTAATTACCGTGCTGCATTCAGCAATATCTTCATACAACTTCAGAGGCTCGATAAGGCGAAGAAATCTGTAGCAGCCACTCAGCGTGAAGCGAAGTCTTGTTAAGACCATGCATCGACAATAACGTGTCATTATTCTTACAAAAAATGCTAGCTATTCAGTGGAGCACCCAAATGACTGTTGATTTATTGGTTCTCATGTTCCTCGCAATAGTAGTCACTGGATTCCTGGACTATTCAAAACACATTTTAATTAGTCGTTGGAAATGTGCTGGGACATCGCGTATTCAACTGTGTACGTGAAAATAAACAATATTACAAAGTACTTTCAATATATAATAGACCGTTGCCGTCCTATTGTCGAGCTATTGCTAGTACGCCTCATATAATAGGATGACAGCTGCTGTTCGGTTTCTCGAGATATATTAGAGTGCGATGTAAAATTTTCGTCCCATTGTTCATAAGAGGATAATAATGTACAGCCCGTCGCCGACTTCCACTAAGCTCTCTTCAAGATTACGATTTCTGAATCGAAATGGCGTCGTTTATAAAACTAAAACGGCGGGCAAGAGGTACGCGCAGAGAATTACGGAAGACGGCGACAACACGGAAACAGATGACGCGGGACTTGAAGGTGTAATCTGACCGGGACGTCAAGTACACCGCATAAAAGAGAATTTAAAACAATGGTGTTTGAGTGACCTTCCTGGCATTCCACCTGATGTCAACTTAGAAGCATCTATCAGGAGTGAGCTTCGCGTCATCGGCAGTGACGGCGAATGCAGCAGTGAGATGATTGTTGCTGGAGTGACTGAAGTGGCAGCTACTTGTGCCGGAGCCCCATCAAATTAGAAGACCAATTCCTCCTTCACGATGTTCCTTCGTATGCGCTGTTTGTGCTTCATACCATTGACCAACCTTCGCTGACCAATGTACCCATCGGTTTCCAGGATTGTCAAGTCATCAAAGCGCGTTAGTTCACGCCGAATTTGAACTCTATCCGTAGTTTCGTTGTGAACGTTCAGCAGTTTATGTCTTCAACTCCAATCTTCACAAACCTCGTATTTTGTCTTGTGAATCTCGGCATTCCAATGCCTTTTATCTTCGGTGTTCGTATTCAAAACTAAAAAAAAAAAAATGTACAGCACACTTTGACACCAATAAAATCTACGCCGCCATAAAACTTGTTTTTTAGTACATCATCAAGAGTGACGAAAAACATTAAGCGACTGACCACCCTTCGACAGAGCTTTTCTCGTCAATGTTCCAAAAGTTTGAAATTGTTTAATCACGATAGTTCACGTCAAATTGAATTTAAAGTTGAGTTAGCGAGTTTGCGCAAATTAGCATAAACTTCTGCGCGGACAAACTGTAAAGCGAGAAGGCATTTTGTTCTTTATCTGTTCCGCAGGTTCACCGATAGGGGGCAGGCATGGTGCCACGGCGCACACCACCCGATAGAGAGAAACACACGAAGAAAGTGCAATTTTCTGGAGCAATGAACGATGTCTAGTAGCGTTCCCGATAAAAACTGTCGCGGGAACAATGTCTTGTTCGGCATTTCGCCCGTGCCAGGACCCAGGGAAGTTAAAAAAAATCCCAGTGGACGTCACACATGGTCTTCAGTTGAAATCGAGTACGAGCGACTCGATCGTTGCGCAAAAAACACTTGCATTTGAAGCAATATGTGCGCTCCAGTGTATGGCTCCTAAAAGCAACTTGTGTTCTTCAAACATATTTTGCAATTTCCAATTAATATTAATCGCCTAATTCGTGTAAATTAAGAAGGTATGAAGGTGGTAAACTTTCCTTACTTCTTAAATAACCTTTAAAAAAAATAAAACGTTGGAGTATGGTATTCCCGCAGTCGGTCTCTTGGGATACAATGCATCTTAAACAAAATAAAGGCAAATTGTGCCAAAAAAGGCAAGCCACGAATGTCAGAAGAATGTTTTACTCATCTCTTCTGTGCAGAGGAACACATTATCGCACATCGAAAAACACGACAGCAATTACGAATCACCTGGATCTTGGCATTCTTATTTCAAAAAGAAGCTAGGACCACGTGCCAGTCTCATTAGCATGGATTAATTGGAACTGTGAGCCGCGGTGTATTCGGCATTATCTCACACGCGCTACAGCCCCATGAGGCTGCCATCATTACCAAACTTAAAAGGCCCACAATGCCGTGTATAAAGGAAAGAAGATGATGAAAGCGACCGTAAAACACCACAAGAAAAATTTAGGGGGCAGGTTATTGTTCCACTTATTCCTCTGGGGGTAAGAGGCAAACATCTGGGAAGAATGGCGTTAGATTTTATCTGTTACCAAAGGGTCATTCGATCTTTACTTCGTGTTAACACTGTAATTTCGTACCCAACGAGGGAAACTAAAAACAAAAAGTAAAATACCGAAGTCAAATACTTTCAGAGAGCGAGGCAGCCGTTTTGTTTCTGTAAGCAGCCATTCAGCATCTGTGATTGCGCCGTAGCCATTGCATTGCGATAAACTATTTAGTGTATTCTAATCACAGGCGGAGGAAACTCACTTCTGCTTTCACACGTAACGGATGTTTTTTCATTGCAAATATATATATATATATATATATATATAATATTTGTTTTGCTTACATTGAATTTCAGCTTTGCTTTGGCGTCTTATGGTACTTCTATTTAAATCTGTATAAGCTAGGTTTCCTCTTAGTATAATTTGTCTCCAGCAAGTTCTAGGTGTACCAGAATATCGCTATATTGTACAAGAGTGGCACGATAACGTAGCCTTACATACATTACGTTAAAAAAAAGAATTCGAGTTTGGTTTTGCAGTCTTATATTGCGAACTGAGGTTCCGACAACCAACACTTTCTTAAAATATGTCTCCGTGAGCAATTCAACTCCCAATATATTCCTGTCCCTTCCTCTCCCTTCCCATCAGAGGAGCGGTAGGACGCTGCACTACGCGGCTCAAACCCGATCACCGAATTACATGTGGTCCGTAGGGATGCCGAGGTCGCCGAGGCACATGGGCTCCCGGCCACCAAGTGTGACTAACTGCCGAATGAGCGCGGGCATAACCGCCTTCACCTCTATAAATATGTAAAGTTATTTCCATCCATCCATCTATGTCTGCTCACTACGGCGCAATTAATGAAGCAGCAAGTTCCACTGGCAGAAAGTTTTAGCGAGGATGTCAATGTCGCAGACTTTTATGTTCTTTGTAGTTACTGTCCGTGACAGCCCTTAGACGGTGGCAAATAATTCGATATTTATACTTTTATCGGCTAACAATATGACGCATTGGAAAAGTTTGAGCTGTTTTTGATTAGGTTTAGGATATTTAAAATTCTGTGCATATTCAGCCGGGTCGAAGCGCTAAGGAATTGACTGTAGCATATTTATTTACCGCACAATGCAGCTCACAAAATATGATAACATACTGGCATACATATTCTGAGGCAGCTCCAAACGCCGTATCTGGAGTAGCGCCTTCCATTTGAGTGTCGTGGGGCTCAAACACAATGCTGAAAGCGTCACTGAGCGCTGCTAACAAACGTGTCGTCCTTGCGTCTCTTTGCGGACGATCTATCTTAAAACGTATGTTACCCCTTCACGTACAAATAATGTGACGACTATTGAAACAGGCCTGACGAGATAAGTTTTTTTAAGGAAACTCAAGCTTTTCTTTAAGGTACAAAAATAAAGTTTTATTTTCAGTGTTTCTCAAACTAACAAGTCGTCGGCGCTGCATTTTCAAGTTAGCAATTACGTAAAATAAGAGGGGCACAGCGTTTTTAAAAGAACACCTTCTTGTTAAGTACATGATTTCTTTACGTAAACACTCCGTGATTAAAGGTAAATTTAAAAACAAATCGTCAATATTTACTGATGCGCAGGTGTCGACCATTTAAAGAATTTCTTAAGGAATTTAGACAACTAACATAAAAAATGAGAACGATATTTTTAGCACTTCTTTCCGCTAGCTCCAATTCCTGAAATTAAATTAAAATACCAAATTTGTTTTAGTTTTTATGAAAAAAAAGTTACAGTTTTAAGCGATTACCGACAATTACTTTTCTGTTTAAACAATTTATAATTATCCATCTATAGTCTTTAACTGGAAAGAACGCCTAGGAGGCGTTTTTGGCCGTCCTGACCACAGATTACGAGGTCACTGGCTTCTGCAGTGCCGAGACGGCGACTTAACTTTGCGCAAGACTAAAACGGGATCGCAATGTTGGAGCATTAGAGAAGACAGCTTGCTTGATGGAAGGGAACTTGAACTTCCACCCCCTCTGTTCTTAGTTTATTAGTTCATAGAGGCAGAACTACAATCAACACCGAAATTTCCTCGTCACAGGGCAGCTTTAATGATGCATTTCAGATTAAAAAAAAAAACGATTGGCATCTGGTTTAAGCATTCGCCCTGTGAAGTGGCTTGCTGAAAGCGGCCCTCCTTATAAGCAGAACAGACTGTCTGTAAAGCAAGAGTAATGAATGTATCACACTCAGTGTTGCGCAATCAAATGGAAGGCGAAAACTTCTTTTGTTTGTTTTATTTTGAATCTCCTTTCTACCACCACTTATTTGTTTGCTGTTGTTCAGATTCCCTCCCTTCCGGCTCGCACCTTTTCCTCCATTGTCACCAATCCATACCCTCCTCAAATTGGCTGCCACATTTTGCTTCCTTCATTACACTCTCAGAACTGGCGTGCATGTCGGTGTTTCTCGGTGTCCCATTCATTGTTACAGCAGAATCACTCGGACAGCTGACCGGAATTAATACCGAATTTCACTTTTTTTTTCTTTATCTTTTGTCAATGTTTTTATCTTCCCTCTCTCAATTCCTCCTTACTTGGCTTTCTGGCTCCCTTTCTCGCTACTTTCTGGACGTCCTATAATCCTCGCGTGGTGGCGGCACTCTCTTCCCTGACATTTTTTCATGTCCCTCGCTCTTTCTCCTTTTTCTTCCTTTCCCCCTTTCCTTCTTTCTCTCTTACTTTTTTCTATTTTTTTTCTTTATTTTGATATCTCTTTTTTAATCTTTTGTGTTTCTTTTTTTGTCTCTATCTTTCTTTCTTTCTTTCTCTTTCTCTCTTTCATTATTTCATTATTATTTTTTCCCCTTCATTCTTTCTTTCTTTCCCTTCACTTCCCCGGGCGCCCTTATGCACGGAAAATGTGTTCCTCGACTGCTCTTCGACGAAAGGATTGGATTGACGTGAACCTCCGCTGGGATCCAAAGCTCTACGGCGGAGTGCAGGAAGTGCGGATCCCGCCGAGCAAAATTTGGAAACCCGACGTGCTGATGTACAACAGGTGAGATGCACCAACTTTATTCACGTCACTTCCGAGTAAATAGAAATGTGTGCAATCATTGGTGCTCTAACGTTTCCTCTATGAAGACGGATCTGTCTTTACCGCATTATTTTATAGAAAAAAGTGTATGTAAACGTTTATACCGCGGCAAAGAACATGATGAAAAAAAATATGCTACTTAGTACCACACACACCCCGAGATTTGAACTACAATCTGCCAAAGCCGTGGTCAACTTTTGATTCATATCATCCACAACACCCTTTTCCCCTTATTTCTGTAGTCGCTATCCTGGTTTTTGTGTGTGAACAGAGGCAACCTAAATGGTGTGTACATCGCGCGCAGGTAGATATATGTGGATATATACCATATATATCCACACGGCGCGTGCGGATATATTTAGTATACGTCGCCGGTAATCACGCTGATCCGGAGTTCAGATCTAGGCTTCAACAAACTTTGCCCTTCGGCAGCTTTGTAACTTTTATTCAAAGTCAATTGTAGGGTTCATTCATCTGCATATTTCGCCTATTTTGATATAGAAACGTAAGGAACCCATATAGCCATCGTCCCACTCGTTAGTATCATTACAACACAAACGTGTAAGCTGTTTTGTATTGTTAACTCACTCATCCTAGCGTACAACGCATTCTGAAGCAGTTGCCGTGAAAGGAGACCTCTTCAAGCGCGAAACTCTGCTAAATCTTTCTCGGTCATATTACCAAAAACTGAAGACGTTATCGTTTCCGAAGACGTTTTTGTGGATTTTTCAGAACAAAGGGAAGGAAACGCTACAAGTGTTGGTTTAGGGTTACCTTTAATATAGATGCAATCTTTGCAAGCGTTTTCCTGAGCGACCATATTTTCAGAAGTCCACGTCAGGGACATATTTAGGAAGTTATAACGAATGGTTGTCGCAATCTTAGAAATTGGCAAAAAGACGGCTCAAAATCTGAAGGTGCTTAAGGTCACACGCATTTTTATCGTCTAAAAATTTTAAGCAGAGTTTAAGTAGGTTCTTTCTTTCAAGCTTTGTTCGTTAACTTCTGGTCACGTATGTGAAAGGCAGTTGTTTGTTCGCTCCCTTAACATTTTTCATTTGTTCCAGTAACGCTTCACCACGTTTTTTTGAAGCTAGAAAAACCTAAATAAATGTTATTGATTTGAAATCAAGTGTTCGTCAGAAAAACAACACAGAGTTGTAGCAGAGTGAGTCTTCAGAAACTCAATGACAATTTTTTGTAAACTTTGATTGGCGGACACTTATTGAGCCCAATTTCCCAGCGTATAATTGCAAACTCGTAATCTTTGCAGTGACAAAGTGTACTTTGTCTCCGCTATAATTAAAAAAAGAAAGGTAAAAATAATTATAAATACTGAGCAACAGTTATTGGCGGCGTTCAAAAGCAGGCTGTGCCACACTTTTGACAAGTTGTCGGCGTTCCTATGTCAAATCTCTAAGTAATAATAACCAAAATATGCGACTAAAAATGGCGTGTAAAATGAAAAAAAAAAGAGGATAATATATCTCTTTATATCTCAAGCCCAACTAAAATGACTATTTTGCTATTCAGGGACGGTTATAAAAAGGAAATTAAATTAAAAATCTGATTTCACTTTGGCGACACCTGTCTACGTTTAAGGGCACGAAACATTCATCGGATTTCAAAAGTAATTAAGAGCGAGATAAAAAAAATATTTTGCGAAGGCACAGACATCCAAATATATGGCTAAAGAACAGAGCTGCCAGAAGCTCCAACACCCGGGCATACACATCGTTACAGAAAAAAAAAAATTACGTATTAATGATGTCGGAATTCTAGAGTATACGCAGGACCGACCCGAAACGCTGGTCTTGACCTGTCCATTTGAAAATCGAAAGCTGTTTCTAATTGTTATTCAGGCTTCATACCATCTGCCACTGCACCTTCAGTCTTATTGGAATAAAAACCAACTTACCCTTTACTAATATTTGGATCTGCATCTCCAAAAACCTATGCTGTTCGCAAGTTCGACTGCTTCTTGCGGAGGGGTTGCGGTGACGTCAGAAGAACGCCAATCTCTGATTGGCTACTATTGGTAGGATAGTGGGTAGACCTCGAGGAAGCCAGCACTGAAGTCTAGCCGCTACACTTTCGATTAGAGCCAATCAGCGCTCGGCGTTTTGACGTCACTGCAACCCCTGCGCAAGAAGCAGACGAACTTGCGCTCCGCATAGCAATGGAACTGGTATTATTGCCAGTGTTTGTCTTTTTTATTTGCAATCACTTTCCCGGACATGCATCCAATTGTTTTGCGATCATTTTAAAAATGACGCGAATAAACTGTATTGCTTTAATGGACCTTTTTCAAGTAACGAGCGCCGTCTATGGAGTTGTCCGCGAACTACAAATGAAGAGCAGCCCGACATGCCTCCGCCCGTCAAAACACATTGATATCGCGCCGTTGTATTGGTTTTCAGTGCTTTTAATACCCCATACTACTGGTATTAAAAAACAAAGCGTCAAGATAGGCTAAATACGCGCGAAGATAGATCCTGACAATGTTGGTGTCGCCATTTTCGCAGGGCACCGTCCCGGTGTCCTGCGAAAATGGCGACGGCGGGAGTGTACGCATGCGCAGAAGCCTAGTGGCAAAAGGTCCATTGTACATTATAATTTTTGTTTTTCCATAGATATCGCTGACACGCGTTTTTTTTTTTTTTTTTTTAAGCGTCTTTTGGTATAACACACTCGTATCTGTAACGGCACTGGTACAGAGGGCACATTAAAGAAAAAACAATATATACATATACATATATATAGAGAGAGAGAGAGAGAGAGAGTGAGGGAGAGATAACTAAGCTACTAAATTTGTCTTCGGATTAGTAGCTTTCGCTAGTAGAAGCAATAAAGTTGCAATTAAAGGCACCATGAAATGACCTTTTTAGATTTGACAAACAACTTTTACATTAAACCTTCAATGTTCTCTAAACGCCGAACAGGCATCCGTTTTTGTTTCGGTTTCTTAACATCTACCTGAACAATTATTGAAATATTGAGTTTTTCTTCCTCTCCTACTCGCCGAAAAACAAGCCGCAGCGTAATTTTGACGGTTGTGACGTGCCCTGTCGCCGGAAACGGGAGTTCTCTTGGCAGTAGGAGATCGGGAGCGTTAGCTGAGAGCTGGCGGTGTGCCGGTAGGTCTTACTGCGCTGGTGGCACCGATGCCACCGACATAATTTCCCAATCGGCGCCTCTCCTCACCGAGATAGCCGTGGACACATCGCATCTGAGCGAAATTCAATTAGATATGTTGCGCTGCAGCGGCAGCATGGGACTGGTCCCATACGCATGCGCGGGAGGTCGTCAGCACGACAGCCGCTTTTCCGCCGCCGTCAGCCGTTTCCGTTATATCTCTAAAAATTAGGGGACGCGGTGTCACTCACTGGCGTGGCAGAATCTGCACAGAGTCTCCTGTGGGCTCAAGCTTAATTAACTTTTATTTTGTCAGGATGGGCTCGCAGGAGAGAGTGGCTAAAAAAATAAAATAGAATAATGCAGCATGCCGCCTCGGACGATCACGACATCAAAACACGACTTTACTGATAGTACAAATCTGGTCACACGCCTATCCTACGACTGCAAAAGACAATGTAATCTTAGCAAAAAATATAGCCGTGTAAAAATGTGATTTCGTGATCACATAGACGTTACGATTGTTCAAGGAATGCTAACGCTAATCACTTTTCTCGGGTGAAAAAACCGCGTCGAAATTCGCATCCTTCGTACACGTCTTTAAATAGCGTACACACCAGTAATATCTCGAACCTGATCACACGCATGGAATGCGCAAAATAAGAAAGCCGGACGATGCTCGAGGACACAAAAGCTAAGAAAGCACAACTCTAGTCGAAGTAAACAAAGACAACGGCACGAGCGTTTGTGCTGTCTCGAGGGTGCCGCCACAACATCACATCACGAGTAGATAATCTTTCGTTTTATGACGTGCTGGCTTATCATAGCGACCCGCGACGAGAATTTAGGCAAGCATAGCGCTCTACGCGGAACGATGAGCTTCCACCACGCCGACCACGTCGATCACCACCAGCGACGCCATGTTTTTCAGCAGCAAGCGAGAATGCGCAGGCGCAATCTGATATTTTTCTTGCTTCATTTACCACACGACAGATGGCGTGTAGCCCGAGTATTATAAAATTCGACAATTTCCGTCACATCGCTAAATATTCAACAGAATGGGGACTACAATAATTTTTAACACAACTTTTAGGAAACATTCTCCGGCAATTTATTGTTTATGATCGCGGTGCTGGTGAGGTAGGCTGTGATCCAATAGGCGATGTGGATTTAACTAATGTGCCGTGGCACCGCGGATGCACCGCATGAAAAAGGCACAGAGCTTTTGAAAGAAAAGGTACAAGAAAGTCCGCTTTTTTTGTAAAAGTTCTATAGAAAAACTTCTTTTTTTTATTCTCGATGTTTGCTCTTTGGCTGTCTTTTCACACCTTCTACGACGCGCGGTGGATGAAATGCGATTTCAAAATCGTTTCATGGTCCCTTTAACCTAACCTTAGAAACGAGATTTTGCTAGGCGGCTCAACTAGTATAGAGAGTTATCTCAATTACGTAGAGGAGAAACGTCGGTCGTCGTTTTAAGTTTCTTCAGTCCCACCTTTTTGAAGGTGGCATTATCTGCCTTGCGCGACAAGTTGACCTAAGATATAAAACAAAAAGCTTCAAGACAGTTCGTGTGCTTCTCTACTGAATATTTTTTTTGTAAAACTTTATATACCATGGAGTATAAACCAAGGATCAAAGGAAGTAATTAGGTAATTACAGACTAAATGACCTATCTGTTTCTGGCACGACCGCCAGAAGATAAGACGATAAACCAAAATTTAAACACATTATAGCTGCGATAAAAGAAAAAAGGAACAGGTTGCGAGGTTATACTTTTGAAGGTCGGGTGTGGCGCTTTCTTACCTCCTCTGTGTGTCTTTTTAATTGTGTCTCATTTTGTTCTCTCGCTCACTTTTTATTCTTCTTCGCACAGCGCGGACGAAAAATTCGACGGGACGTATCCTACAAACGTTGTTGTCCGCCACAACGGCAGCTGTAACTACATCCCACCGGGTATATTTAAAAGCACGTGCAAGATCGACATCACTTGGTTCCCCTTTGACGACCAGAAGTGCGACCTCAAATTCGGTTCGTGGACATACAACGGCTACCAGTTGGACCTGCGAGTCAAAAGCGACGAGGGAGGAGACCTATCCTCCTACATCTCCAACGGCGAATGGGACCTCATCGGTGAGTCACTCTGCATCTGCCGCGTCCACTCGGAGTCCGCGATACGCCCTTTTTCAAAAGTGGGCGCCATCGCCTGTCCGCCATTGTTTGGGCACGTAGTCTGAGCATGCAATGGACGCGAGCCCTGCGTGATAATTCGCCGAAGACTCGGGTACAATCACACGCTTCGTGCCCAAAAAATGTTGATTACCAATGTTGCTTAATGAATTTTTGAACAAGGTCTATTCATTCGCTTTAATATGCCTATGCGGCGTGCAAAGTCCACCAGCTTTCTGCGCAGCGAGTGCAGTGGCGTCAGACCACCAATTGCTATTAGAAGGATGATGGTTAGACAGAAAGACTGGATATTTCTGTTTCTACTCACACCATTCCTCCGGCAAGAGCGGGGAACGGTGTCGTGTGCTCCTCGCTCAAAGGCAGCAGTGGCATCAGGGCTACCAGTCGGACGCCGAACGCCAGTGTCGTCTGCTAGTCGTAGCAATGGTTGATTACCTTTCCAGTACGGCTTTCGGAAATCCATTGGTTTTTACCAACGAGGACTTAGCCTTCGAGCAAGGGGAATGGAAATTCCTCGAATGTTATGCTGTTTTTTTGTCCAAGAATGACTATAAGACGCGCTCCAACGAACGAGGAAATCAAGCACTTCACATGTCGTCTGCACTCAACCGCCGTCACTACCAATGACCAGACAGCTACGGGCGCGACAATTGGTTGCGTTCGTCGCACATATCATCACTCCCTCTCCCATCCTCCAAAAGAGGCTGTGTTCCAAATCTTACCCAAATAGATCCGAGTTACTCCGGTGTGTCATGTCACGCGATATCACAGATAGAAAGACGCTGGACGCGGGTAGGTTTTCGAACGCAAAGGTACCAAGCCCTCTCCCTGGAGTAAGATCGAGTAAATTTTAAAACATGGCCAGACGCATTTCGGTTGGCGCAGGTTATTACGTTCGCTCGTATTACTTTCTGATTCATCATCCGGTGTTCTTATCGGCGAAAGTCATAATCTCGTTGACTGATGGGCGATAATAAGACGCTCGGAACTGGCCGTGCTCTGCGTTTCATAAGCTAATAGCGACTATGCGGAGAGCAAGTCGTCTGTCCCTTGCGCAGGGGTTGCGGTGACGTCAGAACAACGTCAAATTCTGATTGGCTTTGATTGGAAGGATGGTAAATAGACCTCAATGCAAAACGCCTTGAGGTCTACCCACTATTTATTTCGATCAGTCAATAAATGCTTGGCGTTCTGACATCATCGCAACCCCTGTACCAGAAGCAGACCAACCTGCGCTTCGGATTGGAAGCATGCGACAAATCAGTGGCGTCACAGGGCGGCTCCTAGCAGAATCATTTCGCATAGACCACGGCTGGACTGGCAAGGATATCATGTGTAGCAGCCGGCCTCAGTTTCTAATAAATTTGAACTTTTACCTGAGCGCAGCGCCATACCAACGTTCGGGGACACAGTTAGCACTAACTTTTTTTCTTTTTTTTTTTACGCGAGGCTTGTAAATTGAGAACACAGATACCTTCCATGCGCCGGTAAAAAGCGCCACAATCGTCTCAATCCCAGTACACGTCTACTCGATCCGCCAGCGAGTGAAGAGCAATCCCTTAATAAGAGGAACGAAAAGTACGTGTCATGTAGATTTTATGAATTACCGGCAATGGTGAGCGTTGACCCCGTAGAGTGAGTGATTTCAGAGCAGTCAAATCCACAAACGCTTTTTAGGATCACCTTCCAGGGAAGACAAACAAAGACACCATGGCGGTGTATGTTGCCGCTCACCCCTGCAGGACACACGAACAAACCCGAGCTTCGAGCAACTCCTGCCGGTCGAATGACGAAAAACATACCCAGAGCAACGCTAGACGTGGGTATAGGTTTTGAACGTCAAGGTGCTAACAGTTTTTACTCCGGAGCTATACGGAGAAAAAAAGCGGGGGGGGGGGGGGGGGGGGGGGTTAGGAGAAGACGCTGTGCGCGTATCAGAAGAGGACAAAGCGGGCAGTGCTTCTTTATGTGGTGTAACGTGGACACTGTCACTGCGCGCCCCCTTTAGAGGTGCTCCAAGTAGCCAATATATTTAGCTAAAGAATTATCTTAATTTTGTTTTATCGAGAATAGCATGAAAAGGTAACGGGGTACACAAAGCTTACACCAATGTGAAGACTCTCAGCTGACAGGGCTAAATATGTCCTCACCTTATCTAAAGTGAAGCCTTTTCAAAAATACCTAATTTTTCAACAAAATTGTGTGTTTAAAATTGTAAGAATGGCAGACAAGTGAAATATTCGGTTTACTCCATAAAAACTGCCTTCGCGATTCCATTTCTTAAAAGAAACAAAACAAACAATGTCTTTAAGAATGATTTCAGACAATGGTGATAAACACTTGCCTTAAAACGTGCATAATCTTTCAGTTATTTTAGACGAGCTTTTCCTTTGTCTTTCTTACCCGTTTTGAAGACCGCTCACAGTTTAGTTATTATGCCCAATTTCCACAAGTGTTGGTCCACGGGTTCCAGTGGACGAGTTCGAATCTCGCTCGAGGCAACAACCATTTGATGGAAGGGTGTTTCGGGCGGGATCACCATATAACTGAAAGTTTCGATTGCACGTCAAAAGATTAATCGATCAATCAATGATTCCATTTAAATAAATGTATGCTACAAATTAATGGCAACCGTCTGGGCTCATAGTCGTTTGACTAGTCTGGGCTCATCTTATTAAAATATTATTCGACTATTATTTAAAATATTTAAAAAAGAGCAAAATCAACAAATTGTCAGGTTAAGCAAGTGCTTATAGAATGCAGAAAACACCATATATACAATAAATTAACGCAAGCACATTCTATAGAGTGATGCATCTCTCCGGGTTATGAACATTAATCCTTCGTCTTTCAACGGGCGAGCCAGATGCTGTTCTTCAATCAAGCATAGAAACCCTCTAAATTAATATGTTTCTTACTTCTAGGAGTATAGTCAGCTCGGATCTAGGAAAAACCTTGCGAAGTCTATGCACTAAATTCCCTTTATGTGTTCCTAGCTGGTTCTTTGGGGTTGAATGTGAGTGTCATTTCATAACATACCTCAAGCGGAAGAACCTGCCTAGCGCGGTTAATCTTTCCGAAAGATAAATGACATCCTTAGTTCGACATTATCCCTAAAAGTTTGAGCTCTAATGCAATCAAGTGAAAGGCAAGGGGGGGGGGGGGGGGGGTAGACTGTTAAATTAAAAGTTTACTGGAAGCCATTCAGTGACATTTCAAAGATGGGCTAAACCCGAGCGCATGACGTTCATTCCACATTGCACGAGATAGTCGCTTTGACAGGCGATGAAAACCCCTCTGAATTTCGCAACATAGCACGTTCAAAACGGTTTCAATATATCGTCCTTGGTTTGGAACAGAATGGCGCAACAATCTCGCAAATTGAATGACAATTTTAAACACCAAACCTTCAAAGGCAGGCAAAAAAATTGTCCTCGTTCAAAATAAGTTGAGCCTTTCGGCCACTCGTCGATCACATACGGGCTGACACATAACGAAGCTACCGCGTTAATTATGTCAGGTGGATTTATTAGAACTGCTTGACACAAAATAAACAATTTTTATTCGGAAAGCGATATATATATATAGTGAGTATATTGCAAATGTCATTCGGCTATTCGTAACACATGCGTGTAGGTGTGTAGATGTGCACTACAGTGTTTGAAGCAGTACGATTATTATAGGGAGAAAAACGAGTTACATATGTAACGTCCCTGTTGGAACGTTATATGTGTAACTCCTTATATCTTATATGTAACGTCCCTTTGAAATCGTGCATACCATTCTCGGAGGTGAAGCAATCTTGTGCAGTTTTGTTCGGATTTTAGGGTGCTTCGCGCAGAGAACGGAAGTCATAAACTCGACGCTTCTCAGGTACTTTACAGGACAGTAGATGCCTACGCATGTTCATGGAATTCAAGTCGTCAACATAGCGCTGTTTTATATTTAAAGAAAAAGCTTGAAACTCTAGTCTAAAAATGACTTCGACTTCACTTTTCAAACACCGTGACTCAACAATAAAAAAGCGAACCGTTTTGTACTGTTTTTGCTTGCGCATACACTTGCTACTGAGCACAAGATTCTCGGGCTTCTTTATACCACTGAGAGACGCAATATCGGTATGTATTTTTTTTTTCATTATGCTCTTAGATGCCGCAAACCAGGAATGTGAAAGTGCAATGTTTTCGTAAAAATATTTTAAGAATCCTAAAATATCGCTGCGTATCCGCGACTTACCTAAAGATAGTTGTTGTTTTTGTCGCTGTGCTAGAAAAATATTATCCGCTATATCGTTTGCAAACTTCCGTCTAAAATCAAAAGAATTTCTCATACGCTGAAATACCAAACTTAGACTGCACAACTACATTTGATACGTAAATATAGTTGGAGAGAAAAAAAAAGACATAAAGTTAATTCAAAAACTAACATCGCACCTGGTATGATGCAGCGAGGAGCTATTTCAGTACATAGAGGAGCATTAAAAGCGTGGTGTTTAATCTCCATAATATTGTTTTCTGAGCAAGTAATGCGGTAGGCAGGTGAAGGCATAGTCATGACAACTTGAGAGACGCGAGGCGTGGCTTTTTATGTTCACGCATATTCATCTTTTGACGCTCTTATCAGTTAATTAGGCAAGCAATCTCATTAAATGCAAAGAGATAATAATTACGATTCTCGGGGCTCAACAAGCCCAGCAGTTCTTATGCTTTCGGTGACTATGGTATCTATTGGCCCTCCACTTGCAATGGGAGGTGCAAAACCAAGATGTATGTACAGGGTGGCTGAAAACAAAAGTACACAGATTTTTTCTCCGTAAAAATGAACCACGCATTGCCAAACGCTAATTTTCCGCCCATATGTTGCGTTAAAGATCAGGTCCAGATGCCAAAAATTTCATGACAGACCGTTATTTCAATAAGAAGTTAGAAGTGATTTTTTGAAAATTTCAATGAGAAAAGTGGGCCAGTTTTCGTCCGTTTTTTTGTAACTGGGGGCAATTGAGGTCAATGTGTTCGAGGGCTCTGGCGGCCGCCATTTCTTAATTGAAAAATACAAAAAAAATGTTTCATAATTTCTTAACAAGATGACGGTTCTTTCTGACACTTTGGCACCTATTCGAACCGCTTGCGCTACATTCGGGCGTAAAATGAGCGTTCAGCGATGCGTAATTTATTTACGCAGTAATGTAGACGTTGCAATTTGTCTTTTACATTATTTTTAGTATTGAGTGAACATGGTTATTGAGGGTTCTGGCATTTTTTATGCGCAATGCGCCAACCTGCCCTTCTCCGAACCAAGATTATATCTGCTTATAATAAAAAATAAATCAATTTGCTCTAGTATAACAAAGACCACCATGAAGAGCGACGATCAAGGAAAAGACGTTATTCAGAGATGCTATACGCCCTATCCACGTTTTGATCCCCCTTGCAAATTGCGTCGTATCTCCTATCATTGCCTCCTTTATTTATCCACAAACACCGAATTCTTATTACACATGAATGAAATCTTGGCGGCGCATTTATAAACATTCCCGAGGTGATTTCAGATTTAAGGGAGAATTTGGTCGTCAATCACATTGTTATGGATATTCACAATGCATTCAAAGTTTTTTTTTCTTTTTTTTTTCATATTGCTGCAGGTTTCAAATGTTTGCGCTCGAAAAACATATTTGCTTTTAGACAAAATTTTTTGGATGACTAGGCCGCAGTAATGAGAAACGTCGAAGCAGGTTGATATGGTGGTTGTATTTACTTGCTTATGATGTTGTGTGGGCTCATCACTGTTGCAGAGCGATATAAAAAACTTTTTCGACTAAGCCAAGCAAAGCCCCCACCCCCCCCCCCCCCCCTCAAGAAAAAAAAAGTATTTGCATCATATACTTTACGGGCTGAAACTAATTAAATATTTTATACTTTTTTACTTTTTCGGACTGCCACGCAAATTTTTGAAATTCTTTTAGGCCCAATTCACCACTATACGCAACACGCACAAAGGGAAAATTTTTTTCTCTCAAAAGGAAAGCATTTCAAGTGGGTATTACTCAGATATATTTATATATTCAGAGATATAGTATCTCCTTTTTATTTATTTTCAACGACTGAGTAGGAACCAGCTCCAAATTATTTTGCTGAAACCATCTACGCATTTTTTCTTCGAAAATGCTTCTCGGGAGGCAAACGCTGAGCTTGCATCGCAGAACATATTACTATATTTTTATTATTGTCGAACCTAGAATAAGAACAACCTATTTTAAGACGTGAATTGATCGGTATATAAAATACCTCAATAACAATTGTTCACGAAAAAATAAATGTGACTATGCATACATGGTAATATACTAATCTAGACATGCAGTATTGATGGGTTTGTATTTATAACATCGAAATATAAAAGCGGGGATGTACTGTAATTATATACCTCATTTTTTAATACAGTACTTGTAAACCATAAATGGGCCACGCAAAAATATTGGATTATAATGTTTCGCGCTTTACTCACGCTTACAACCACTAGAGCAACCAAAGTGGCTTTAGTGGTTGTAAGTACTAGTAGGCAACGCCTGTGACCAAAAATCTAGTTCTCGCGGTGAAATTTCAAGAATACTTTTTTTTTTGTTTTTCGTTCTCTCCCTTGCGAAACATGATGTCACATGGCCTACAGTGCTCACACAGTCACGGAAATTATCTCATAGTGACGATATTCAAATGCGGCTAATAGACGGGACAGGAACACTGTGCGAGCACTCCATTTGGGCTTGTGACAATCAACGTCTCGATACGCATTCCGATATTGCTGGATCGTGTTCAATCCCTGCTATGTCAGGAACCTCTGGAACTCGACACGTGCCTTCTGCTTTTCCATCCTCAGCGCGTGGCTCTGCTGAACATTGGTTTCATATAATAGGCTCCTGATCACGTGGCAGATTCTTATGGCTACAAATTAAGAGTGCGAACGTTGTTTGTCTTTCGGTAGATTTTTCTGGGAATTGTATTGCGTGTAGATTACTTTCAAAACGTGTTTTTTTATGTGTGAAAGTTTAGGAATATTTTTAAGCGATATTTACTGAAAATACAAATTGTATTACATCTCCCATTTAAAACTGAAACAGTTCTGCGGAGCGGCTAGCCGTTATTACGGGCATTTTACTCTTAAAAACACGGGTATTTAACCTATGTTGGTTACTCCACGAAATAGTCTACAAGAAGTCTGAAGCTTTAGAATTTTCCCTTAGCTGAATGAAGACTGCGGCATAAGCCTCAATTTTTTACAGCGTACACATAAACAATTCAATTCAAGTTATTTCACACTAAGCGCAGAGAGAAGGCGGGGGGAGGCGACAAGGCAAAACGCTGAAATAATGCAGCTCAATAGGTCATTACCTTCTTCACTTGTCCGCTTGGTAGGCAGAAAACGTAACAAACAAGATGTTTAAACAGGAATTAACAAATATAGGCAAAAATAATGCAGAGTCAGAGGGAAAAACATTTGCACAATGCCATTCTGTTAGCCAATTCTATGGGAACTCCTTGCTCGCCTAAATCGTTTAATAAAGTGGGTAGTGCGTGTTGAAGCATCTGTAGGCCGTAGCTTGTTCAAGGACATACCACTCTCCAAAACCCAGCGCTTCGCACCCCGTATGCAATATTTTAATTAAAGTAAATTTTGCTGATTTTTGCAGCTCATAATTTGTAATGTCAAGACATTCCGCATACGTTGTAGCCACTTTATAATAAAAGTTATTTTTCCAATTTTTATTATTGTAATTATATGTCAGAATGGTTCAGTGTGCGAGTAACGTGGCGTATTTTCTGCGCCGCTAATGGCCTTTCTTGCCAGAAAAGCAATTTATTTATGCTTATACAAGTTGTAGCTCTCCAGACTATGTGACTATAAGATAAATAAATATTAAAGAATGATTTAAAATTCAGAGTTTTACATTGGGTGGTTAATTTATACCGCTGTTTGAAAAGAACACCTATGATTATCGTATTGATAAAGTATGGTTTTCAATATTCGCGTCCCATAATAATGCTCGTAGCACACCACACCTAGTATTTTCAGAGTAATTACTAATTCAATTTCACAAGTGCTTAATATTAATCTAGCAGAGGCATTGCCAATAATTATGATATTAGAAAAACAAGTATATTTTCACATTGGAAACAATATTTGCCTTTGAAAACGTAATGAAACAAACAAACAACTCAGACAGCTACCTTCTATTCTACTACAGTAAAGTTTCATAAGCCTTGGCCACAAATTTACATCAAACAACCGATATAAGATTTTTGGGGCTAAAAGTCTGCTTTAATTATATTCTGTTTGAAGATAGAGAGCTTCACGATTGTATACAAGAAGGTATAGCTTAAAAGAGGCAGCGATTCAGTTAATAGCTGAACTCTTGGAGCAAGGAAAACCTGTATCACAATGGTGCTATCAGATACCATCAACATATTGTTAGGCAAAGTGCGGTGTGTCTGAACTGTGGGAGTAACGTTACGTTAACGCATTTTAGGAGAATTTATGGAACATGTTAAAGTAATTTTTTTAACATATACAAAGTCAGACATTAAACTAACAAATGCTCCAAATATATAATTGAAGAGCAAGAAACCCTGCCTCTTTAAGGGATTCTTAATTTGAATAAGCAAACCTCTGTAAGTCTGATGGTATTGTTTTTCTTAAATCACGCCTCTAAATTACCTTTTCCTATAATCAATAAAAGTGCTCGTAAAACGCGGGCAGGTCATGTTGATAAAGAGCAAATAATTTTTGTTTTTAGGATAGCCCGGATCATGTGAAGTTTTATTTAACGCACACATCAATTCATACACTGAGATCACATCTAGATAGGTAGGTTGAGCGTAATGCAATCTTATTTTGAACAGAATGTAAAAAGTAGCATTCTGTTTAGGCACGTTACTACATTTAGGAAAAAAATATTAGTCTTCTATCTTAAGCAAACATATGCAGATATACAATTCTGGCGCAATTTATTGTTTAAAAAGTTACGCACAAATACGCGATTGCGTAAAATAGGACTCCAATAAAACTTCACGAAAACAAGCGCGCACACAGAAGCAAGAATGAGGACATACAAAAACGTACCCCTACAAACTCCCGTATTCAGATTTTTTTCTTTTTTACAAAATTGGGGCTGACACACGCGTGCAAACATGACCAATCTGACTTTTTTTAAGCATAAATGTTTTCGGTTGGTAGGCAACAATTCCACAGATAATGATAGGAAGTAGAGATAACGTTGGAGTTCGCGACAATCTCACTACAAAACGTTAACATTCGAGTGGCTTATCAAAGGCTGAACGAAATCCGCGTCTTTCCTCTTTGTGCATTTCAATATGCAAGATTTTAACCAGGACAGGGGCCAAATCCTGCCGTACCAGGAATGCGCTCCGAGGCGCGAAGATAGAAGAGCACACACCGAGCTTGTGATAGCAAAAAGGCTGCAGATGCGGTGAAGGCCGAAGAAAAGGGCCGCAGGTCGTTTGAACTGTTCCTAGTTTCCTATCCAACAATTGTATAGGTGCTCCTTTATTTGCCCCCCAGCTCAGCGTGTGGTATTCATCGATGCACATAAAAATACAGCTGTGGGTCCGCTAGAAATCCAATCTGTGCTTCCCAGTTCACCCATAGTTTTCTCTTACTCCAAGATTGCAGGGTTTTCACTTTTCTTCTAGACTTGTTTTTCCTAACACTTATTGCTGTGAGTATTTTTTGGCATAAGGAAACGGTCGGGCAGTTTCGAGTGCAAGAAACAAGATTCGCTGCATCGATGCTCTTTTCGCGGCGGAGGAGGAACGCGGATTTTCGTCGGTGCGAAATTGAGAAAACTGCGAACGGTGAGGATTAAACATTTTATTTGTTTACACCAGCCCGTCTGGAGTTCAGACATCATCCGTTAAAAAGGATGTATAAAATACTGAAGTGAGAAATAAAAGATGTTTATATTCAGTTTATGACAGGTTACTCTGGACCGCGGCAAGAGAACTTTTATATTTAATTTGTAGACATAAATGTTTTTAGAGGAGCTGAGTATTTACGATGATTCAGCTTCCAATGGCACACATATTTTATTAAGGAGGCAACTGCATCATGATGGCTCAACAAAAAAAATTAGTCACGTTAAAAAATTAAAGTAAACTTCAAATATTTGTGTCGCAAAAGTAAGAATTCTCGTGACCGAAAAGGAGTTACCGTTTGATGTATGTCCGATCTTTAAAAGACTGCACTTTATTTTACAATGATACTATAAGGTTTCTTAAAAAAAAGGCAAAATCTAAAAATATTTGTGCTGCTCCTTTAATTACAAAGTGGCGGTAACAATTTCTTTTCGAAAGATGAGCTTACTGCGCTCTCAGACTGAATCCAAACTTTTACGTGCCCAGAATCTGACTCCGATTACCAGTATAAACACTACATCTTTTTGTTTCTCTTTTTTTATTTGCGAGGCGTTTTTTTGTAGGTGACAGAAGTAGGATATCTTTAAAATTCGAAGTAAAGTAGGCATGTAGTGGGTCATTTTTAGGCAGAGTTCACGTTAAAATAATAACAAAATACATAGAGCTATACCTGTAGTTAGCTTTGAAAAAGCGTCGCCAAAAGGTGAGTATAACAAATAAAATATTTGTCTAAAACGGTTCCAAACTGTATCTGGCCTTTTAGCAAGCATCACAAAAAAACAGAATGAGCTGCATAAAAATGGCTTAGAGGTCATGAAAGCAGCCACCAAATTTAACCCAAGTGCAATACCGACTAAACAGGGCAATATCAAAAAAGCAACCATATTTAGGCCTTTTCTCATGTTTCTTGGTCTCTCTAGTTTGCAAATCGATCAATTATGAGATGAAGTAAAGTGTTGTCCACTTACGCGTTTTCTCAGAAAATTTTCTGCACAATCAGAGCAGAAATAAAATATTACATATGTACTCTTCAGAAATTATGCATGGCCTGGTCGCAGGGTTAGACTTAAAAACTGGATTTGATAGTTTCCTTGAGCGTGTGAACTATCTCGTCGGAGTTTCTTTCCATGCATGCTGTGACCAGCCGTCTGAAGATTGATCGCTAATGCGCCCTTCTGAATTCGTAAGAAAATTTTTATTCGCACAGGACTACACGGCAATTATTTATCACTGTTTTTGCGGCCCTTTTAAGTTCATATCTCGTTCAAGTGCGCGCCGGAACTAGAAATTCACAATCACTCAATGAGGAGCAAAAAGCGTAATTGATGACTTTGAAGTATGAATTTCGAAATGCTCCCGTTAGACAGCACAACACTGCTTATAATTTAGTAACTGAAAAGTTTCAGCACATAATTACCATGATCACCATAAAAATACCAAAACTAATACCTTGGTTTGCTAAGATGGGTATATAATAAGATACTAAAGAATATATCAGCTAGCATCTGTCCCACACTGTCAGCCGTTTTTTCACAAATGTTATCGTTAGGTTGCATCCCACATGACTGGCGAATCGCAAAAGTAATTCCCATCTTCAAGTCTGGTGAACGCTCATCGCCATTAAACTATCGTCCCATCTCGTTAACCAGTACCATTTGTAAACTTCTTGAACATATAATACACACACAAGTAATTAACTACCTGGAAGATCATAACATCATACATAAATATCAGCATGGTTTTCGCCGAGGATACTCATGTGACACGCAGCTCGCCGGCCTCATTCATGACATACATTCAGCTCTTGACGGTGGATCCCAGGTTGATGCTGTCTTCCTCGACTTTTCTAAAGCTTTTGACCGTGTCCCTCATCACCGGCTTCTAACCAAACTGTCCAGGCTTAAGATTCACCCTAACATTTTGGCATGGGTAAAAGATTTCCTTTCGTCTAGAAAACAGTTCACGTCCGCTAACAATTGTAACTCTTCCTTCAAACCAGTAACCTCGGGAGTCCCACAGGGTAGCGTACTAGGTCCACTACTGTTTCTAGTCTACATTAATGACTTGCCATCCTGTGTCTCATCCCGAATTAGAATTTTTGCTGACGATTGTGTAATTTACCGAATAATTTCCTCTGTCAATGACCAGAAAGCTTTGCAAACTGATCTAAATGCTATTAATGCATGGTGCTCTTCCTGGCTAATGACCCTAAATTGCTCTAAAACAAAGTTTATGTCTTTTACTAATCACGTACCCCGGATTCCTACCTCCTATGTGTTAAATAATAACACTGTTGACCTCGTCTCCACTTATAAATATCTTGGGATTCATTTGCAACCTGATCTGTCATGGCACTACCATATAAAGCTCACCCTGGCGGCTGCTAACCGCTCTTTCGGATTTCTCAAGCGTAACCTTAAACAGGCTCCTCCTAACATACGCAAACTTGCCTTTTCCACACTAATACGTCCAAAATTAGAATATGCATCAGCCTTTTGGGATCCCGAACATGCTTACATTATAAACGACATTGAATCACTGCAAAATCGTGCCGCTCGCTTCATATTTTCAGATTATTCACGTCATTCCAGCGTCACAGCACTAAAACGCCGAGCAGAGCTACCCGAACTACTCCATCGTCGCAAACTTTCACGCCTATCTCTTTTCCATAAACTTTACCACCACGCGTCACTTCACGGTGATTTCTTCGAGCCACCTGCCGTTATTTTTCCACGCCGCGATCACCCCTACAAAGTTAAACGCATAACCTGTAAGTCATCTGCCTTTTCCCGGTCATTCATTCCACGTACCACAATCGATTGGAATAATCTACCATCGCACATTGCCTCAGAAAAAGATACCACTAAGTTTCAAGAACAAATTCAAAATACTGATGCCATCTAACTTTTGCTGTTTTACATTGTTGTTTCATTTTTTCCGGAACGTGCAGAGCACATGTGTACTATTTTGTTTTTACCTTGACTCAGCTTTATTGCAGTGTGATGAGTGAGTGTATGTTTTTTTATTCGTTTTTGAGTGTATCCTTTATTTTCTTTTTATTATTAAGTGTATTGATTGTTTTCTAGTATTCTCATATGTTGTTCAATGTGCACTAGTTCCTATTGGAACGATTTATGTACCCCCCCTATGTAATACCCTCTCACGAGGGCCTTTAGGGGTAATATGAATAAATAAATAAATATATATATATATACATAATCCGATCAATATATACTTGGGCAGGATCGCCATCGAGATTCTGCTTTGAGCATGTTTTCCTGCATTTTTTATCTTTGTCCACATCATAATTTACCCGAATCTCATGCTTTATTTTTGGGAAGTGCATATCAGGCCACCTTTCCTTTGGGTCTTGTATTACTAAATAGTTTTCAAAATTTTGTTTGCGCGTACATCTGTATTTAAAAAATAAAGGTATTTATTCGGAAGCATGGCACCTGCACATCTATATGTAAAAAGAATGGACCTTTCCAGCGTGTCTTCTTCATTATATGATAGATCACGAAATTAGTACGTCATTTGGGTATGCATTTATATAGCGCGAAATAAAATTGACGCGGTTTAATTGGCGTACCCCGAAGAGGAGTTCTTCCCTACTGAAAAAACGCCATTTGAAATTCAAACGGGTGGCAAACTTGTCGATCGGTTTGGATCAAGCGTGATTATGGGATACGGGTACCCTTTTGAAACGGTACCCGTTTGATACGAATGCCCGTTTGATAGAGGTGCACGTTCGCCCTGGCACGTGACCACATGTTTGAACATGCCATTCGGATAGGCAAATTATTCGCTTGCCCTAAATGGGTATCGTCTGGAAGGTTGATTATTTTAAACTTATTTAAGACGTCCCGAAACTCACAAACTTTTTTATAACATGGAAGAAACACGTAGAACAAATGTGCTCGCGTAGGTGCTTGCAAATGGACAGGAAAACAGACACATAAGATTGTTTTCAATTCTCCTCGAAGTTTATTACAACCTCTTCTGCAGACAAGTACAAACGTGCAAGCGATCTGTGAAATGTGAGAGGCACTCTAAGCTTTTATGCAACTAAGAAGATTTCAAAGCAAACAAGGGCCAAGGTAATCCTAGACTATAAAGGTAGACCTTCGGGGAAATTATTCTCCCGGCTGCCGCGAGAATAGACGCTGCATAATTCTGAAGATAATCTAGAAGAGTACGCGTAGAAGAACTGTCAATCATTGCAAACAAGTCGATTGCAGTGCTCTTACCATATAATAGCGAACTTGAAGGATGTAATCCGTGATATATGTCGACACGGTCAAAGCAGACCAACCACACAAATAAAAAAACGACAGGGAACGGCTCCTTGGAAGTTTCAACACGATGTGGCGCACAAGCTGTTATTTGCCGAACCCAACCAAACCGCTATAATTCCTGACTTCTTCGAAGAATCACTTTTTGCCGATATACGTGTAGGACGTTTCGAACACCGATAGGTTTGGTGCATATCGAATACGTTGTCGAGAGACAACCTAATAAGACCGCAGGGTTAGGCGACAGATCACATCAGGTAGGACGAGCGAAGTTCGAATTGCAACTGAAAACAGGCAGACAATGAAAAAAGCGGCGGTCAGGCGCGCCCTTCTGGATCTCAATGCTTATCAGCGTGTAGCTCGCGCGTTGCTGCAGGTCACGTGACAGGGGTGACAAGAGAGGAGGGAGGGGGCGAGGTCAAGGCGCCGGGACCACCGGGACAGCCTCGTACCCTTTCCCAGGCATTCCAGTAAGACATCTTTGTAGCCTCGGAAAGCATGCGCGCGCTTTTCAGAACGCTCGAACGCTGGAAATGGCACCGGCCAGAAGCTCGGTTTGCGCACGAGTGAAGAAAATACCCAGCGCGAGCTCGCAGTTTGACTGCTGCAACGGCGGGCGTGCTTTCGCAATGCTCGATGTTCTTGCAGCCGCGTGTTCGCGTGCTACCTTCGCTTCGTCTTGAATTGAAGTGAAACGGAGTCTAGAAGTACATTCTTTCACGCAGTCGCATCTTCTGCGGGAGAAATTCAAGCTGAATAAGTAAACTGAGGCAACAAAGATCGACAAAGTTTTAAAGTTCTGTCAAAAATATCGGCTCACCAACGTCGCGCGTTTACGAAAAAAAAAAAGTGTTAGTTTTAGTTGCAGTCTAAGCGAACATCAGCGCAGTTAATATAGATATAATTACTTACGCCGACGATCTGAAATCGATAAACCGGCGCTCCCAGCGTTCCAGACAGATTGGTTGCCACGGCTGAAACAGGCGTGCCCATGCCGCCGATCTGTACGTTCAATAACAAACGGGCTCCGGAGAGCCGTTTGATAAAACCGGTACAGTTTGCCGGTCACCGGTCTGTGCAACATGCATGGTCACCGGTTTGAGCAAACGTGCGACAACTTCGCCCGAGCGAGTCGCCCATTTGCCCAGACGAGCGACCCGTTTGCCAAAGGAGTGACCAGTTTGTCCAAATAGGTGAACATTATGGCTCATAACCCCTTTGAGCCACACGGGCGACCCCTTTGACAAACTGGTGACCGGTATGGCTAAACTGTTACCGGTTTTGACCCACTTACTTTCATATAGGCGCCTAATGTTTTTTTAGGGGAGTTCTTTATTTTCTAATTTCGCGAATTCTAAAACTCATCCAATCAAGTCTTTCCTATCGTTTTTTTTATTTGAACGATATTTATGTATTCTTGATACTGAGGTTGCGAAAGCTTTTGTTTGCAGTCATGATTCGCCACTTGTGGCAAGTAGAAAAGCTTAAGTCAATTCAGAAGATTCCAGCAATCAAACCGAATATTAATTTTCTTTCTTCCTTTTTAAATTTTTCGAGGTTTGCCTCTGCCAATTTCGTGAATAATCGAAGAGGTCAATTAAGACGTGCCCCTCTGCGCAAAACAATGGGAGTACAAAAATGCTAGGTGTCTGTCCGCACGCCAAAGAAATTGCGCGGCTAAAAGACGAGAAGTTCAGCCTGGAAAGACATTCTTTTTCATTGAATGATACACAATGACACTCCGGCCGAGGTTCTTCTCTCCCTCGTCGTAGCGCATATGTTACTTGTTAGTTGACAATAACAATGTACCCCTTGAACTATCTTCAACTCCGCTCTCTAAAAAGTGAAGTCCTGGTCAGTAAAAAAAAAATAAAACAAAAACACAAAAAAACGACGGGTTTCTGAAAGCCGCAAAAAAGACAATGGAGCCATTTATGCAACTATAGTCACTGAAAACTTAAGAAACTCAAGGAGGGACTTGGTTTGGTAGCGCTTTTTTATAAGCTAAAGAGCTTACTGAATTCTGAGCGATCATAAAAGGCACAAAACTCGCTATCCCAAGCGTTTTTTTTTTTTTAACTGCCAGTTACTCAGCAGTCGACGACGGAACTTGCCACTGTACTCTCTGCACAAGGAGAAAACACTTTTTTTCCCGCTGAGATTGGAGGAAACGATGTTTGGACACAGGAGAAAGCCTTTCTGTCGACCCAACAATTTTCTCCAATTGAAGCTTGGTGCCATGAATTACAATGCGGAGCGCACGTTCGTCTGCTTTTTTTTTTTGCAGGGTTTGTGGTGACGTCAGTGTGTCGACGAGCTCTAAATTCCCTCGGATTGAAAGACAGTGGGTAGACCTCAAGGCACCTTGCTTTGAGGTCTACCCACTATCCTTCAATCACAGCCAATCTGAGCTTGGTGTTCTGACGTCACCACAACCCCTGCAAAAGAAGCAGATGAACTTTCTCTTCGCTTAAGCCTGAGCAAGGGGGAGGGAAACTTGCTTGCCATATTACCTTCCAAATCGTAATTGTGACCAGATTAGGCCATTGATGGCGACGGTTTGGAACGTTTGAGATTGCCTTGCCTCGGAAGGCCCAAAATTAGGGAAGCGTATTTCGACATTTTGTGCGGGAACATATTTTCATTATTTGTTCGCGGGACAATTAGATGCAGTCGTCGTGAGCCAATTATCCGCCGTTGTTCTCGAAATTTTAGAGCGAAAATCATGTTTCTGGCGCGCTCTCCTCTTGTACTACGTCTTTTTTTAACCAATTTTGTGGTACCGAGTATCGCGGCAGCAAAAAACTAAAACAAAGAACAGTGACAATACCTTTAGGAAGTCAGGCCGTTTAGCACACCAGTTTTGATAATGTCTCATTAGATTTCATTCGAATGCATGCATGACATCAACGGCAAAAATCTGCCATCTGACAGGGCCACGTGATTATCTGATTGTAACAATCGCTAACAACACATTTGACGAATTATATCATCGACATATCTCCTGGCCACGGTGTGCTCCTGGGTCATTACGTTGCAAGATAACGGACAAACCAAATTTCTTTTAGATTAAGTGTGCAAATACGGTTGGTTCTAGTGAGTAATGTCACTAAATAAAGATTCTACGCGAATTTTACTAACAGGTGGGAAACTTATATTACTATTTTGAGTTAGCATGTTTTAACTGGAAGAATTCGTGGGAAAATGCAGAAACATTGATTAAAAAAATGTTTTGTGATCCCTGTGCCGGCTTGCCTCAGCTGAGACTTGAGGAAAAAAAGCACTGCCAAGGCCAGCGGACGGGCTGAGCGGGACTCAAAACGCGTCTCAGGACGCTGGCGCACCCCACCCTTTGCATTGCTTTCTTCACCCCGTCTCGGCTGAGACGCTGTTCTAGCAAGCTGGCCCTGGTGATGCGGCTGAAGTTCGTGCACTCCTACCACTAATAAAATACGTCTGTAAAAATTAAAAGAAGAACACTGGGCGCTTCAAATGTTGACATTCTTTATAAGTTTTGCCCCATGCTAAATTTTGCCAGAGAAATAGCAGGACGACACGAGCGAAGAGAAGCACTTCGCGCAAGGTGGCAGCACCCCGTAGTTTGTTACCTGTAGTGTGACAAATTACAAAACATATCAGTCTAACAAATACTAGAATATCCGAAGAAAAGACCACTAGACAAGTTGTGAAACAAAGCTTTCTTTCATTTTTTTTATCTCTATGTATAACTGAAAAGCGTTCAGATATTTTTTGCATCGCGTTTGACGATGGGTCAAGATAAGTGGGTTTCATTTAGGATTCCGTGTTTTCGGCGTTCGCTTGTCGTGAAATTTGGAGGGTGTTATTTCGGTGTTTATTTTTCGGTGAAATTTCGGGGTTTATCGAAGCTGGTTTTCGCTAGACTTTCGATTATTTAAAATTAGTAGTTTATTTTACTGTGTTCTTATATTTAAAATGAAAATAGAAAAATAAAATCCGGGTACCATGACCCGTTGTCTTGACGTGATAGCAGGCAAACCCCTTTTGCTAATAGTTATAGATTTCAAAGAAAACTTAAGTGGCATGACCTCAGGACCTGTGACCCGGTGCTCTATGAAGTGTGTTTACAAAACCTCGTCTTTTTGTTTTTGTTTTTTAATCTTCTGACCTCAAAATTCGGAGCGTTTTGCGTATATATGAACTGACAAAAAAGTGGCCGGCGAAAGTTTTTTTCCAGTTTTTGTTTCAGATTTGTCCCAAAACACGGACATCTATAGTTATATCTCAGCGCATTCTATTTAAACAATATCTCCTCTAAGCACCATATAAGCATCCGACGTTTCGCTAAAAGTAGTGTTCGGGAAAGTACCTAAAAAGCACTTGAGTTAAAGTACTAAGTTCATGAAGTAATGTAGTAAGTAAACCGGCACGATGTAGTTTAGGTAAAGTACTATATATGCAATGTGTTTTCAAACCAGACTACAAGAACTTTTAGTACAATCTGTGTTTAGTTCTCTTCCTATTTTTTTCCCTCTAACTGAATACTTAAAACGGAAAGCTCGTTACCGGTATTATTTTATGATGCCCGTTCATTTTCCTGTGCATTGTTTTTAAACGGGTATGCATTCCTTCATCGGTTAATCGTTGGTGAATCAGTCATTTTTGGAAATGGCGAATATTAGATAACATCAAGTAGCCACAGTGTAGATATTTTGCTCTAGTTGACGAACAGTTGGACTCAATAAACTTGTGAGGCACTTACCTGTTCACAAAGCATCATTCTGTGATTCAAAAACAATACAAAAGTTTGGGAATTTACTTTGAAGCCGGTAGTTGTGCTTTCTTAAACAAAAGCACCGTAAACATACTAAAATTGAAGTACAAAAAGTACAAGTTTTCTTTTTCTAAGCGCACTTAAAATATTACTTTAAGTGCAACGTACTTCACGTATTTCCAAACATTGGCTAAAAGTCTGAATAAGTTTATCGCAGTCAGCGACTGGAAGGCGTTTTAAGATATTAGAGGGTTTGCACTTAAGCTATATACTTCTCACGAGACTGCACCCCCCCCCCCCCCCCCCCCTAAGGGCTGGATACAAAATCACATCGGCAAAGTCACAACCACACCCAAATTAATATTACTCGCCCAAATTCTTCTTATTACCGTGTTCGACACCGTTGATTACCACCTGATAAAAGCTTCTGCATTTTTACTCAGCAGAAAGGAAGGGGTGGAGGGCACTGCCACGTATTTCCTACCTAACCGAACACCTGCAGAGGAGCATACCTTTTCTCAACCCGAGTTATAAAGCAGAAGCATAAAGAGGTGCCCTCATCTCACTCTGTTCCGGCACTAACGAACTGCGACTTGAGTCAATGAAAACATCCTGCCAATTGTACTCCCCTTTGAAGGGCTCCTAGGCTCGTGTTCCTGATTGCGTTTCTCTTCCTTTTTTTTCCTACTCTTCGCCTCTTCCCTTTCTTCCCCTCCCCTGGCGACTGCACCCTGGGGGCCCTCGGCGTGACGCCGCAGCCGTGCCGGGTATCCGTAACGAGAAAGAGTATGCCTGCTGTCCGGAGCCGTACATCGACATCACGTACACGATACACATCCGGAGGCGGACTCTGTACTACGGCTTCAATCTCATCATCCCCTGCGTGCTCATCTCCTCCATGACCCTCCTCGGGTTCACCCTGCCTCCCGACACTGGAGAGAGGCTCACCCTGGGTAAGTTCCCACTTTTCCTTGCTCCCCTATTTTTGGTGGGAGCGGAAATCTGTCGTTGTCGACTGGTTTAACGGTTCACTGACGGTTAAGCTCCCCAGATTCTCGTAAAGGCAACCGTGCTTATAATCATAAACAACAAAATATACGAAAGGTAAAATATAAATGGGTACTGGATCAATGCCTCTTTGACAAAAACGCAAAAATAAAATCATTGTAAGAAAAAAAAATTCAGTTAATTAGTGTAAAAAGGTGGTAAAAAAGCCTCGGATATCTGGTTCTTCCAGCCTACGTTTCTTTAGATACCTTAGAGAAACAGCAGCGGCCGATCTGCACCCTCCAGGGAACATCACAAGACGTCGCAGTGGCAACAGAGTTATTAAATGCAGTAACCGTGGGCTGCGAAGTCATGAAATGACGTCACGTCACGCTACAAGAGTGCGTTACGTCAGGTTACCTAGCGTAACTTCACGTGACGCCACCACTTCACACAGTGATGTTAGGTTGCCATACTGCACAGATTTGCGTATAGTACATCGGCAATACATCCTACATACCGGAACCTTATCTGGTAGATCAAAGGAGCGCTATCAATTTTAAGGCTTCCGTTTCCTCGGCCGAAGCTCTCTTTTATACGAAATTGCTTATGTGAAGTCGACCTTGATGTGTGTGTATGGACTGGCACTTACATATGATCAACTAACAATACTGACCACATTTCATCAGAAAGATCGATTCTTTCCAGAACGGCCTTCGGCCTGGGCCTTTTTTCACAATCTCCCAGTGTAAGATATGAAATTGTAAATTAGGCTCATACTGCTCATAGAAAATTTCACATTTGTCTGCCAAGCAATATGCCTTGGAGGTATATGTTTTTCGACCAAATTGAACTGCTCTTCGAATGTCTTTTACTGCTTCTTAAAACAAAGTTCAGCCAGCGATTGGGGGAACTTAAATTGAAAACGTATGAGTCCTACGTGCCTAATAAAATCGCATGTGCTTAGAGAAACCAGCGACCAAATGAAGCTACAGAACTGCAGTACTTTCCGACCACACTTTTATTATTTTTTTGCCTCAAGAAACGTTTGTGATTTTAACGAGTTTTAAATGAAAACAATATTCGACATAAAAACAAAAAAAGAGCAAATGTTCCTTTCTTAGTAAGGACAAAATGAAACCGCAAAACTTCGGGCTGTGAAAAAAAGAAAAAAAAAAACAAAAAAAAACGAGGAGGTAATTTTAAAGAAAAAGAAAGAGAAGCCGCATTTGTGCTCACATCAAAATCACGCGCGCTCAAAAAGCTTCCTTGCTCCAGAAAGCCTTTCCCCAATCTACGACCAAAGCTGAACCTTTTAAAGCATCGATAGGCAAAGAGCGCGGCAAATATACATAGCTTAAAACAACACAGTTACGCGTGCATACAAAGCAAGTCAGGATCCGCTGAAACCAAGTGCTCCAGCCCACTCCCCGTCAGCGCCCCTTTAGGTCACAATGTGCAGCATAAAAGTAAAGACGGGCGCGTAGCTTTCATATCTTCAATACGAACGCTCGAACGAGACGTGAAGTGTAACGAAGCTAAGCGAAAAAGTGCCGGGGGAGTAAAGATGCATTTTAAATTTCCTGAATACATTCCGCGCCCGGGGGATCTTCACCAACGCGTTCGATATCTTGTGCTTAGAGTTGACTTGAACTGGTGGAGAAACAACGCGCGTTGCGTATTCACCTTTTTTTTTCAAAAGGGATGTTTTTCTACTTATTTTTTGTGTCCTGACTTTGCGACTTTAGTGTTTCGCGATGTGCAAAGAAAAATAACATCGATACCTCAGCCAACAAAAGCATAGAAATCTCGACGCAGTTCGATACCCCTGAACGCCGGAGAACAAAATGATTACAATAAAAACGAGGGTTGCAACTGAGACTAGAAGAAAATCGTAGCTCTATCCGGATTCCAAGCTTTCCCAGGGGAACACTCAAAGACCTAGATTCCTAGGTTAAAATGTGGTACTCTAAGAAATGCGAATACAAAAAAATTATAAAGGGATAATGATATAATTGATAACGCGACGTCACAGTACACGACAGAACGGTACGGTCAGAGGAAGAAGAATCTACAGGCACCTTGGTCAGCCGCTTTGTTATTTTGGCGACGTAACATTTTAAGCTTTTTGCAACATGTACCCTTTCTGTTTCCCTTTAGATTGTATTGCGCAGTTTTCTTGTGTTGAATTGTTGTATTTCGTCTAATAAAACGTTTGAGCATCGTAAAAAAATAGTATCTGGGAGCTTAGTTTCTGAACGTATTCGCACCGCAGATTGCTGTACTTGGAGCGAAAACCCACGCTGCAGGACCAAGGCATCTTGAGCTCAATCACCACCCCTGTCCGTTTAGATCTTAATGAGAATCGTTCCGGCGTGCGGTGCTCCGATCACTAATGCATGAGTACACGCCGAAGACTCCAGACAGGCAGTCGTACTGCACTGTCTAATTGTATTTGCTACAGCGTGGACCATTGTCGTCATACATGCACAGACCGACCTCGCGTTCTCCAAACAAACAACACTTTAGTTTCTCTGCTTTGTTATCGAGGATCGCATTGTGTGCTCTGGGATTGCGGTTGACCAACAAGAATTTATATGAGTTTCTTTTATTTTTTTTTGCATTTAATACATACATATTAAATGTAACGTGGAGAAGTCTGTCAGCCACAAGCTACAACTCCAACGAGTCAGCATTAAATTTCAAGCGTGAGATTATAACCCACGAAATACCTTAAAACGTTTTCTTTCTTTTTATCAGACTTCAATACCAATGTCGATGACTCCAAACATTCATCTATCTGGGAAACAACACGTCGGAGCAATCGCAAAGTCACTCTAACAAAGCCTAGGACCGAAACTAAACAATAAAAACAAAACTTAGAAGAAAACAGCAACTGACAAAGGCTTGACGGCAAACATCGAAAGGCCATCAAGACTTGACCAAGTCTCCAAATCTGTCGGCCGGTCCCAAAAGCGTAGCAACAGCTGGTCGGTCCGAACTGGAAGAAGTCGTAAAAAAGGAGTGGAGCAGGCAACAAAAAGACCTGGCTTCCTATATAATGCTAAATGAACCCAAGATCACACAAAGAAGGCAGAGAGGTGATCCGGCAGAGCTCCGTTTATCGACCACTCTCTCTCGTTCACCTGACTCGTGGATTTCGGAGCGCTAGGAGGTTTTGGAGAAACGCCGAATGGCGGAGCCGCTGCACTCGAGTATAAACCGCCCAAGGCGTTGTCTTCCTGCCACACGAAAGAAAAAAAGAGAGTCCCCCCGCAATTCCGTGTAAACTGGCCAATGAGTTCGACGACACACAGCTAAACTCCCAAAGATGAGGGTACGAACAAAGAGAACAGAGTAGGATTCTAGATCGAGATGCTTACGAAGGTATATCTATAGTCTTTATATACCGTTTCAATTAAGAGACCGGCCGCAGTCAAATGCTAGCGTCCGATAGAGCTAATCAAGCAGCGCCAAAAGTGAACCATCATGGCGACGTCAGCCTAACCAATCACGCTCAAAGAAAAAAAGCTGAGGGGTCATGCGGTTTTTGCTGCACGTGATTTATTTGATCTGGGATAGCAAACTCACAAAAACAAAGAGTAGCGAGCCACATGCACCTCATTATCACCTCGCAGCCAATGGGATTGCAGCATTATACCGAATATGAACGCCGACGGACCAATCACAAAGCAAGAGGCGTGATTAACATAAGAAGACGCGCCCTTCCTTTTTTTATAAGCTGTCAGTGACTAAGTATTTTTCTTTTCGCATATCCAGGTGTGGACAAGTGGTACTACGGGTTATAATATCGACGCGTTCTGTCTCTTCGATGAGAATGTCGCGAACTATTCTCGTTTTTTCTTTTCCCCGCGCATCAAATTTATAAGATTATTGATTAGCCGCTTAAAAAGGCACATCATTGAGGGCGGATGTCCAGGATGCGGTTGCGTCATGAGCTGTTTTTTTCTTCTCTTTTTTTATGAGGAGGCTAAAAAACGATTTATACATGATTTAAAAGAAAAAATCCGCTAAGGGGCGCGGTCGTGAAGCGCAGCTTTTGTTAATTTAATGGCCTTCCGGGGCACGTATCGCGTTTCGGGTGCTTTTAATCCCTAGAATAATTCTCGTGTTTCGTCGCCAATTATCACGCCACTCCTATTAATACCTTTCGTTCCCTGGTCTACAAGATACAAGGTCCCTGAGGAGATATAATTTTAATGAGTAAGATTTGGAATAGACGAGATCAAAAGCGGGTGAAAACAAAATTTCGGCGTTCCCGTGGTGATGCCATTGTCGCGATAGTCTCAGACACCTCGTATTATAGGAGTAAAACCGCAAAACGCCCATGTTTATTTGAAAGAAGTAGCCCCAGAAAGTAGGCTGTACGGATTTCTTAGTTTAACTTCCTCAAGATCTCAAGATCCTCAAGAAAGATGTTATAAGTGTTGGCACGAGCGATGTCTAAACGCCGTTATAACCATTACAGTCAACTCACGCTTGATTAAAATAAAAAGAAACACAATTCTGTGATAACTTTTTTTTAAATTTTTACTCTTATGGAAAACAAAAGTATCTCAATCATATGTATAACATACCATCGATATTTTAAAAGCTTCCAAGAGAAATTAACAGCAGCGCACGGAGACACCGAAGAGCACTTTGACATCACGAGTGGTAGCTTGTTAAACATAAACTTTAGGGTTTAACAGTTACCGTGTAAATATATTTAATGGCACGCTGGCAAGGAAAAATATTTTCGAGAAAAGTTACATTCTATTTTTTTTTCTCACTTTTATTTTACCGTGTGTTTCAGCGAACATCGGTCATACTTTTCCCGCGAAGACTACCCTTAAAAGAGACAAACGATTGGTGTTTTATTAGTCACTGTTTAGTGTGGTGCGTAGAGATTCAGACAAATGAAATTTTTAATTACCACTGTATAATTATCTTGGGTTGCCAAAGGCATGGTAGCGCTTTATTGGACGAGGACAAAAGAAAGAAAGACAAGACAGACACGAGCGCTGTCTGTCTTCTCTTTCTTTCTTTTGTCCTCGTCCAAAACAACGCTACCATGCCTTTGGCAACCCAAGACCAATACCAACTTGCCCAGCATACAGCTTTAATAAGTGTAATTATCATATTTTTGTTAGTAAATATGAACCTATGGCACGAATTAGAAACTTGCTCAGTGTCACCGGAAACGACCTAATCAGTCAATTTAAGAAATACTTTAAAGGCAAGGAAGGCGTGGTGGTGAGCAAAAATTGCAGTGTGTGCTGCAGGAGCAAGGGTGGCGAAGCGAACGTGCGGGTGATGAGAAACAGAAAAAATCGTGCTGGGGTATCAAAATTGAAAGCATTTTCAAGAACTCAAAACACAGCGCAGGCGCTACAAATGTTGCTTATTTGACCGATTTCGCAGCTTTCGACGATTCTTCTAAGTTTCTAATTCAACCAATATGTTCATTTTCGGCAACAAAAATACGCTGATCATTGAAATTTGATTACAACCTTAGTTATCCTAAACACTTTGCACCTCAATAAACAGCCCTATTGACATTGACCCTCACGGCACGTATCTTATTCCTGTGCAATGGGTAGTTTTCACCCAAACAATAATTTGACCTATGTTCGGTTAGACACCCGGTTTAATATCTGAGTGCCATCGCCTCTGACAGAAAGAAGCTCAAAAGAGGCCTACATTGTATGTAACAAAAATATTGGTAGGCTTCCGTTTGCCCTAAACTAGTTTAAAAGCTACATGGGGCGCATTTACGACATATTTAGTTTTTTCCGCTGATTTGCAAACTTACGGTAAAGCTCCTTGCTGAAGGTACTAACTTCCGTCTATACAATAAGCAATTAAAATGCAGATGGGAGAAAAGATTGCATTTCAACATATAGCTATCGTTGAAGTAGCTTAAGGTCCCGAACGAACGCCCATTTTCGAAATCTTGCCTTCCTCATACATTTTCCCTTTTTTTTCACCATGGGTGGGCGCTTATTCGGGATTTTACGGTAGTAGTTACGCTACTATTTCCTCAACCGTGAACTGTGAGGTTTGTGCTTTTTGCGCGTGCTAACACGACATTCCTTTCAGTGGTGACGATAGTGAGGTACGTATCATAGACATCGGTCCTCACCCGAGGTGTCCTCCCGCAAACACGCGCACAGGTGTAACCATTCTGCTGTCCTTGACGGTGTTCATGCTGCAGCTTGCCGAGACCATGCCTCCCACATCGGACGCCGTGTCCATTATAGGTGCGCCGACTGACTCGTCCACCATTCCTCGGGGTTCGCTGCTCGTCCTATCACCGTGCTACCCGGCTGCCTTCACTTTTGACATGATTGTTTCATGGCTCATTTGAGTTTTGATGTTGGCGGTGTCTGTTTGTTCTTCATGTTTGAAGCGTTTCGTTGTACAAGCCCATTTTATGTCTGCGTAGCTGTGGATGCTTTGCCCTTAGAAATGCATTGTGTTCTTATTTTTATATTGTTCAAACGCCTAGAACTCCTAAGTTGTCGGTATTCAGTAAGTTTTTAAAGGTTCCCGAGTCCGCCCTTCACTGAAGAAGACAGAGGTATCAAAAACCTAACGCCCTTAGAGTAAACAGAAGCAGTGATGAAGTGATACTTCCGATGCGAAATTCAACCCTATTTGAAATAAAGGGTAAAAATGTAATCATGAGCAGGACAAAACGATAGAAGAGTCATTTCAAGTAGTATATGATAATTGTCCGTCTCAAGTCTTCTTTGTGATCGACTGAAACCCAACGGATCTGGACTTTGGAAACCGCATCCAAATAGACGTACTATTTATTTAGATGGTATGTTAATGAGGAGTATTAGAAAGGCAGGTTTTTCGGGGGGAAACACTCCAGTCTCGATTTCTCGTTCAGCAGTATTAAAAGGCCACGGTCTACTTTGGGCGATTTAAAAATACGTCGCTCTTACATTAGGCGCGTCGTAGTTTAAACTCTAATATAGGGTGATTTAATGAGGAATGATTAGATACAGGATGAATAGTAGGGGTGACATTCTTCCGGGAACAGTCCGAGCTCTCTGAATGCTCGTCGAGCGCGCGCCACTCTGCGGTACCACTTCTTCTTCCTAACAATATATATATATATATATATATATATATATATATATATATATATATATAGATATATACATTTATTTATTTATTTTTTCGAACGCTGAGGAATTTGTGAAATCCGACGTTGCAACACAAATAATCATAACGTTCCTGGTACGGTGAACCATTGCAAAACAAGAAATAGCTGTTCTGAGGTCAGAGCATTCCCACGGAGATCGTTCAATGTCTACGTCTCGTTCAGTACCACACACACACACACACACACACACACACACACAACAGCCGAATTCAGACGTAGCAACCCTTTCCTGCGGGGCACCGAGAGGGCCGTCGATTCCCGTGAGAGGTTGCGCAGGTGCAACGCGACCGACTATTCTACCTCCAGAAAATTCCCACGGGGAGGTTACATTTATGGTTAGGCTCAAAGGGAAATGAAATTCCGCTTTAGGAATACTTTTGTGCCACGGTCCGGTTTTCTAGACACTTGGCCGTTCCTAAATTTGCATTGTGGGTTAGAAAATTTGTTTTAAACATACAAACGTCGTACACGAATGTAACTTGACGGCTGCCGATTGAGACAGTCCCTCTAATCCTGCAGAATGTTCTACTGCATTATGTTCCGCCACAGTAATTACTGTCTATACTCCGTTTCAAGCTAGTCGAGAGCAGCCGAAGGTATACGAACACTTGAAACCAATCAAGCAGAGTCGAAAATGCACCTTCACGGCGCTTGTCGTTTTTGTGTGGTTGCGACCAGCTAAACCAATCAGGAATTAGTGCTTTCGACCGGCTAAGCCAATCAAAAATTTGCGCTTGTGACCGGCTAAACCATTGTGGAATTAGTCCTTGCGACCGGCTAAACCAAGCAGGAATTAGTACTTGCGACCGGCTAAACCAATCAGGACTTAGTGCTTGCGACCGGCTGAACCAATCATGAATTAGTGCTTGCGACCGGCTAAACTAATAAGGAATTAGAGCTTGCGACCTTCTAAACTAATCAGGAATTAGTGCTTGCGACCGCCTGAACTAATAAGGATTTAGAGCTTGCGACCAGCTAAACTAGTCAAAAGAAAGCCAAGGACCACGGCGCGTTCACTGTTTTCGTGACTCGTTTAACCCGTCATCACAAACCACAAAGACGACGAGCGCTTTTTTTTTTCTTTTTCCGAAGTTGCACGAGCAGTCATGTGATTTGACGGAAAGCCGTTACCCGCTTTTGCAGGGGTCACCATTCTTCTGTCGTTGATGGTCTTCGTGCTGATCATATGCGACAAAACGCCAGTCACATCAGACGTCCTGCCGCTCTTAGGTGCGAGTCAGTGTCGTCCTGTGAGCTTCCGCGTTTAACTTTTTCTTTTTTTTTTCTTTTTTCTTTTTGTCTGTTTGTTCTGGAGCGAAGTTTTGAGTGTATGCACTGTGCAGATCGCATCACGTATTTCGAGCCGAGTGTTCGCTCGCTGTACTAATTTCTTTTTCTTGAGGTATTTTTTACTTGTGATACTCCTGCCTGCGTCCTTCCTTTCCCTACGTGCACTTTAAATCTTAATTACGATAAATTCGCGTCAGTACTCGATTAAACTATAGTTCTAAATAATACGAGCTCCAAAAAAGTACTTATTTCTACTTTCAATTATGACTTTAATTTTGAAGAGTTGTACTTATAATTTCAATTATAACACTGCTTATGCATTTACTTTTTAGGTGCCGAGGTAGCGTTCATGACTGTGTTGTAATAGCCGATGTCAACTTGATCTTTTTTTTTGGTGCTAATCTATCAGTTAAAAAAATTATATAATGGGCCGATTATTTTCAGTGAAATATCTATTTACGCTCCCAGGTGTACATAGTTTCCAGTGACACTTGGTGTGCTTTTTGGTCCCGACATTTGACTTTCTGTATACGTAAACGTTTGCTAAAGTGCATGCTCCTAACCGTAACATGAAATCTTTTCCGTAGTTTCCAAAGAAAGGATATACAAACAAATGGCAGTAAATAGCCATATTAGGCTAGTTACCTAAAATGAAAAACAGTTTTTAAAGAATTTCTTTTAGTTTACTGGCTTTTATTAGAACGCCATACTCCAAGCCATCCATGCAATTTTTGTGGGGATAAGATCTAAAGTATGAATTAATGCCAAGAGCTCCTAAGTACTTAGCAGTTCGATTTAAGTGCCTTATTGTGTTATTTTCATTCAAATAATATGGCGCTCCTTAAAAAGTGCAACAATTTGTTCCATATTTAATACTGAAAACTCTGCCACTTTACGCTGTAGAAAAAAGTACACTGGTATTCTATAGCAAAAAGGTAAAGCGCGAGGTTAAATATCTATTTTTGCCTACCGGGAAATTTTTGGCATATCACTCTTCATTCGGAAAATTTAAGACAATAATATGCAAGCCTTAAATTGTGCACAGAGCATAAGCTCAATACTTTCAAACACGTGGCTCCATGTCGCTCTTTGACCAATTCTCATCCACTGCACAGAAATTGCCGATTGATGCCGACTAAAAAATATTCTCGGTAATTTAATATAACCGATGCGTTAGCATAAATGAACATGGTTATGTAAATATAATATATTTGACTGACTCAATGAGAAAAAACACCAACCTTGTGAGTTAAAGGCCTTGGTTTTAAGAATTCACGCTTGGAGAGGTTCATTCAATGTAAACCAGGCTTTTGTGGCGTGCTTCGCTCACTTGTAAATTCCTGCTTTAAATTTATCTAAACTTCGACGACCTCATCCAACAAAACTTCTTTGAGAATTTTTTTTCTTATCCTTCAGCTCAATAGGTAGAAGTGTACGGCACCCAACACGCCTTCAAGTCGATATTTGCTGCATGTGCGCCTCTAGTAACTCTTGCGCTTGCTTCCGTGGCCAAACTTCTGCTGTAAACAGGAAAATATGATCCATAAAACTTGGGTACCACCAAAGTGCGTTATTAAATAACGATCGGCAAAGCTTCTTTTTTCTTTACTTGCACTGTTTTTTTTTTTTGAACGAGAATTCGATATAGGTTACTTCAAGTTCTTGCGTTGCGTCAAGGGTTATAATATTTTAAGCCCCATCCTGTTTCTTAAACTTTACACTCGGAATAAAGTCCCAGCTTATGGAATTTAACGAATGTATCGTGTATATATTTTTCGTTCCCGGAGATATGTATATAAACTTAGATACAAAGCCGGTGTATATTTAAAATTAACGTAGCCTCTCGAGGAGAAATTATGCAATATAAAGATATTCATTTTACATAATCCAGCGAATCTAAAAATGCACACTTATATTGAAAAACAAATCTGTGTTAATATAATTTAAATTCTTTAGAGCGAAGGACAAAAACAAAGAGTTTGAAACATATTTCATTGCTGGATCAGCCCTCATTTAAAACATTTGTTTTATAAGCACGTGTTATGGACTTCCAAAGAGTAATGATTTTCAATAGATAATATACTCGGAGCAACCTTAGAAATACGCATTTGTTTTCGTTTTTTTTAAACCAAATTTGTGATTTTTTTTATTACAATTAACGTATTGTGTTTAAGGTATCTATTTGTCTTGCGATTTCGAGTTTGGCGACACTCTACTGGTACGTTGATACATACGATAAGAATACTAATCAAATACAATTTGTCACAAATAACCATAAAGGTTCCCCCTTTTCCAAACCATATAGCACGAAGACAACCAACAAATGAAAGAAATGGTTTTTGTTTTGCTTTCCTATGCTCCATTCAAACTGCTGCTCGTTAGTGCAACTTCCGTCCCACTTGCCATTCATATTATCAATCCCTGCTCATAACATGAAAGAATGGCAATACAAAATATTCAAAAGCAATAACCATTGCTGGCAAGCTAAGCAACGCTGGGAATTGGACACAATTACCCTCTCATAAATAGATAAAAGAGGAGATGACTCAAATGGTTCTTATTTTTAACTAGGCTTAGCTTAAGCCAGCTCGCGTGTTTATTAATGTTATCATTATCATTTCGTAAACTCCTGGGAAGTCGGGTCAATTCGACCCTTCTAGTTTCTATTTTTCCCGGATGCAAAAGCACCTGAGCGTCCCGCTCACTAAACTCGGTGTAGGAGCTTGATGTGACTCGCTTTTTGTAACTTTGCAATTAAGTATCGACTTTCGCTCATTTAAACGAAGCTCTAAATAGTGTACCTAAACAAAACGCTATGCACTGCTTTCCCGCCGCACAAAGTTCTCTGGCGTTTCTGCACGGGCTTTGTTGCACGCCTACTGTTGCTGTAATGCGCATTTCCCTCTGTTTCCCTCTCCATTATGGCATGCCGTGTGTTTCCTTGTGTTTGCTCTGTCCTTGTGCTGCCAGAAGTGTATAAGACTGAGGTTCGATGTTAACGTAAGTAACGACCTCAATTTATATAGTTACGGGGTTATAGTCACTAGAGTTTCACAGTTATTGGCCCCGTTTTTTTAAGTGCTAATAGGGTGTTTTTCTATATTTTACAAAACTGTTTTTTTTTAAAAACAGCTGTGAAACATACAGCAATATGAATTGCGCAGGGGCGTTATACGACCAAGAGGACATAATATAGAGAGAGAATGCTTAATATAGGTAAATTATATATACCTGAAAAAAATCTATTAGGGCAAATAAATGTACGATTCCAAATAAAAACTCGCTGAGTGTCATCGAAAATCACTAAATCGATCCACTTGAGAAAAATGCAAGGTGCGTGGGAGGCTCAGCGGTGCGCCAAAGTTACCATTTGGGTAACCGTCGGGATGCTTGTGGTGAGTAAACGTGAATGATGATCGAGAAACGGGTAAACCGTGCGGGCGCCCTTTCGCACCACTAGCTTTGCACCTGTTGCACGTGTGGTGACTTTTGGGGCACCAACACTCTTCCCACCCGCGCCAAATCTTTCTATAATATACTCTAGTCGTTTTCGATGACGCTTAGAAGGTTTCGACTCGGAATGATATATTTGTCTCTGTTAATTCGGAGGTTAATTAACGAAAATTAATAAAATAACCGACTTATCGTGGCGAATATTTTCCTATATATTGACCACCAGGTCCTATAACTCTGCTGCGCAAACCGCAATAATGCAGTTTCATGGAGTTTTTTGTTTGTTGTACACAAGAGTGTAAGATTAAAAAAACAAAACAAATCACTGTATACGCCGCATTTATAGATATCGCTTGTTTATACATTTGTATTGTATGTCTATAACAGGCTTTGACAATATTTGAGGATGACTTAATTTATTACGGGTCGACAAGTGCACTACAAGTTTCATATAGACCTGCAATGAAGTGCATAATTTTGTTTGTCCCGTGAGTAAATGGTAGCATATCAATAAACGTCCCGTGCGTCGATTTTCCCTCATATCATTCGATAAGCCAATCGCTGCGAGTTACTAATACATCTGCGTTACGTGCTTTTGTAGAGCTGGTTGGTTCATGCTTGTTAATGCCGATAGCTGAATTCTGATGAGGCACGAATGTAAACGTCTGCATAAATACAGCGGTGATTGTGTCCACTACTTTACTATAACAGAATTCATAAAATTACGAGCCTGAAAAAAAGGAGCTTTGTCAATGACATGGCAAAAAACATGTTCAGACCTAGAAATGAACTTTGCGTTCTGACGCTAAGCATGCCGTAGAGGCTCGAAACGCGGACGCGCTATGCTTACGGAGACTTAACGTTTCGGTCTCGACATATATACATATTTGTCCTTGTCATTCGCCCAACTTCTCGGTAGAAGGCGATAGTCACTTACCCACTGTCATTCTAGCTCAAAACGCTAAAAAGAATGGATGGCAGCGGACATTTTTGAGTGCAAATGTGAGAAAATCGACGCACGGGAAATTTGAAGGATGTAAAATGCATAGCCCTATACTGGCGGCCAGCTATAATCTGCGGTCAACATCGCAATTACCATTCTATGCACAGGTCGGTTTCTAACGGCTAGTGTTATTTTTTTTCGTGTGCATGGTAGAATTGAAGATTGTAATGAACACAAAAAAGTAAAAAAATACAAAAAACAGAGGGTGCATAGAATGTGCAGATATGTTATAAAAAGCTCAATATGTTGTTTCTCTTTCGTTTCCTTTTGAGTCTCTTTTATTTGGAAGGACTTTACATTGCCAGCCATTAATTAAGTATTCTTGTACAGTTAAGCGTACAATAATACTTAATTAGTGGTTGGCATTTCAAATTCATCCCTATCAATTGGCAATAGCCTTTCTGGTATATTACTGCATACAGACATTTGATAAATATTAAATTCCGTTGAACTATTTCCCGCAAAATGGAACCAAGTTGTCGAAAGTCAGGTACCCCTTGTAGAATACTTTGAGAGTTCTGGATGGTCTGCTTTCACGTAAAGCCCTTCGAAAAGCACATCGCCGCAATTGATGAAGGGGGCTCGCCGAACTACGAGGCTAAAATAGCTCCAGACCTAACAAAGAAAAAGCAGTCTTCTATGGAAAACTGAGCAAGACGTTTCGCTTGAGTACGTAATGTTGAATGTGCTGAGTTTTTCTTTTCTTTTAAGGGGAAAGGGGGGAAAGGGTGAAACATGTTTTCAGCCTTGTCATTCTCCGAGTTCCCTTCGTAGATTGCCGGCGATTGGTTCTCCCAGTGTTTACGGGAGAGTAGACGCAACCGAGTTTATAGAGTGAAGGATACCCGACTTTACATCGGCGTTTTAAGATCAGCTGCTTTACACAGTCTAGGACATTTCAGAGTCGCTGCCACACAAGAGACAAACGTGTTGGTCCGTAAAAAAATAATGCCGAAAAGCAACAGCGTCCTTACTTTTTTAAAAATGTTATATGCATATATGGGAGCAGCGTTCCTTCCGTCTTTCCACAGGTTATTACACCCACCCTCGTACACTGGTATAAACGCCGTGGCGACATTCGTAAAACATTACGCAGCGTCACAATTAACCAAAAACTGAGGCAGGAGTTGTCGTTGAACAAGCCTAACAGCTAGAATTTTAAACACTGGTTATAAATAGAAACCAAAACATTAGAAGCGCCTCAAAATATTAAACCTATGTTATGCACACTGACAAAATCCGTTGTTTTTGCAGAGCACTTTGGTGAGCGAATCGCTGGAGGTTGTGGGTGGAGCTCGGAGGATGAAGAAAAGGAAAATATGTTCTAGGCCCAACAAACAGTCGGCACATACAAATGTCCGATCCGTTACAGTCAATGTAATGCACAAACTTAGTTTTTCAGGTCTAAACATTTTTAGCCTCGTAATTTACTAAGCTTCCGCCACATCTCCATGGTGCTCTGCGGGGAAGTAGACATTCCGGATACCTTAAAGTGTTGGAAACATTTATCCTAACAACAATAAAATCTTTACTTTGATCATGATTTTCACCTCTTTTGAGCGGAAGGAACACTCCCGCGAACATATCGTTTATCTTAGCACAAAGTTACCACAAATAGAGCTGTTAGAAAGAGGCCTCATCTTAAGGTGTAAACATTACGTCTCGTGGAACAATATAAGGCAACTTACATACTGCGAAATTTCGGTAAAACTGGACGTCTATTGCAACCATATGGCACTGTTGTTGTCCTGGACGAAGTGCGGTTCCAACACTGTTGTCGCCATGATGTTCGCGATGTTTCCGAGGTATTTGTAAGCATATACTATGGACTAGGGGTAGATAAAACTGTTTGCGTTTTGTGCGTATAATTACAATATATAATCTAACAGTGGGTTTTATTCGCTCGCGTACAGGAACTTATTTCGCCTGCATCATGATCATGGTAGCGTTCTCTGTGGTCATGACAGTGGTGGTGCTCAACTACCATCATCGAAATCAAGAAACAACCGAAATGCCTGCTGTGGTAAGTTCTGAAATTCTGGTTCTCGTATATTGGACGTACATCACATTAAAGTAGGTACATGGGTTACCTTGTACGAACAACGTATAGCCTACTTGAGAAATGAATGATATCCAGCGGAAGAACCTTCAACATTGACCTAGCCTCACTAACATTCCTGAAATTATTACCTAAATAAAAAACACACTGTAGCTGATGGTACCAACAAAATCACTGTAAAAAACAGATGGGTTATGAAAGAGGGCTCTCATAAAACGATGATGAAAACGTATTTAAAGCCCTTGTGACCATCTCAGTAATTTTCAATAAAAAAAAATCCGTGGCTTTAGTAGCAGGTTCAAATCACTGCGGGGGTGCTCACTGCGGGGGTGCCCGCTATCTAATAATTTTCCAGTGGTGAAGATTTCAGTGAAATATAAGAGAATTCTAATTTGTCTAAGCTGTTCCTCAGGCTTTCGCCGGGGGTGCGGCTGATTTGATTCGTTGGTTTAAATATAAAGCCATAACATCTTCTTTCATTTCTGTTTCAACACAGTAAATATAAAAACATTGCTCGCAGCACCACGCGAAACTCAATTCTTAATTTGTAGTCCACGTAAGTTGTGCACTAAAGTTATTTTTATTGCTTCGTACTCGTGTCAGTGTTAAGCGAAGTAACCAAACTAAATAGACCCTAACGTACATTATAAAAACATCTGGTCGTAAAAGAACTATTACTGGTTCTTCTGCTTGTTCATATGGCACCCAAAAAAGTTATTTTAAGCACCCCTAAAAGGGGTATTTCGTGAAGAAGCAATAATGGCTCCTTTAAAGCTTCTTTTTGATGCGAAAGACGTCTTCATCGCCCAGTTGCCTTTCTAGTGCGCCAGGGGGCGATAGTGCTTGAAACGAAACCATTTTTCACGAGCTGAAAGAGATGTTGGAGCTTCGAAGAACCTTTCAAGAACAAACTTTTTAGAGTGTACACAAAAAAAAAAAATCTCGTTTATGGAAGAGCCTCCGACGCCTCAAGAACTCTTTCAGCTCGTGAAGAACGGTTCGGCCTCAGGCACTATCGCCGCCTGGCGTACTACAAAGGCAACTGGGCGATGAAGAACCTTTTCGCATCAAAAAAGTAGCTGAAAAGTGCCCCTTATAGGAACTTCACAAAGCACCCTTTGAGGGGGTGCATAAAATAATATCTTTTTAGGATGAAAAATAGAAACAAGCAGAACCCCTAAGGGTTTTTTTACGACTCGATTTTTTTGGTGTAGGTTACTAACGGGTGGTAACTATTGTCAACTTTGTGGTTCTCTTTCAAGTTTATATTTTAGAGCCGTTCGTACCAAAACGCTTACGTAAGCAGATCGGCGCCTCCTAAGAAAATTCGAAAGTTTTAGTTGTACTCGTGTAAGACGAAAAAATTAAATAGTGATTTTTGATTTTTGATTATGGAGTAGTTGGTACTTTATGTAGATGGTTGGATGGTTTGAAATACGCGGTATAAGGGATTGTTTATGTTATTTTTTTGTGTGTTTGTATGCGTGTGTGTGTGTGTGTGTGTGTGCGTCGGTGTGTGTGTGTGCGTGCGTGCATTCCTTTGCGTTCAATGGATATTCGTTGAGCCCAAAGAATTATTTGATGACAGAGCCTATTAAACAGGTTATTTTTTCGGACCACTCATTCGCCATTTGCAAAAATATATTGAAACAGAACATAGTAGGCTCCTGAACGGAATGGATCGGTTGCCCCAACGGATGAATCATTACGGTTGACCCACTGGAGGTCTGGTGGTGGTGGTGCAGTGTCTTCGTTGGGAAATATTTTTCAGCGCATGGCGGAAAATGTAGAGATCAGAGGCGTCTAAGGAAGGCGGTAAAACACATATAAAAAACGAATAATAATAGATCAAAATATTTCCGCACCTACGCCGGACTTATTCATCACTTCGGTAGCCAAGCTGGTTAAACACAGGCTCCAGTTCTTACTCAAATAACTACCAAAAACGGCACTCAGTCTCAACTATTTGTCAGCCCGCCACTCGCAAAAGTGATGGTAAAAGAGACAGTGAACAGCGGTTACGACATCCGATTCCGCATAGCTTGATCATGAATTGCTTTTACATTGTTAGGATGAGCTGAAGGTCCAGTCCGGTATGATCTCGTTTGGCCTTTTATTACAGCGTCACCAATTTGTCTTGGAATGCAATAATGACGTTGGTTTATTCATCTTTTCCCGATAGCTTCACAATTAACATGGTCTAACAAACACGTTTCGGCAATGAAACTCTCCCCTCATCATGGCAGAAACGCGGACAGTTATAGTTCATAGCAAACATCGAAGTAGGACTGAACCATCGAAGAGCGCGCTACAACAAAGGTGCCAAAAAAAAAACAACGAAACATTGTCCCAGCAGGGTAGAAAGCTGGGCTAGTTGGTAGTGGTTCATGATGAAATAAAAGGTGCACAAAACGCGAGGACAAAAAAGGCGACACGTACGTGAGACGAGCGCTTGTCTGTAGTACGTGTCCTCTTTTTATCTAGGTTTTTTTTTTCGCTTTTTATTTCATCATGAAACATCATCGCAGCGCACGCTTCGTCGGAGTGGCTGCCGAAGCGTACGCTGCTATTTCAGCTTGCGAATGAACGTGTACCACACAGATGCATGTGGTTATGACCACGGTGGAAGAAGAGACTAGTAGATGAACGACTTCAGCTTGCCTGGGTGCAAGCGCGGTGAAAGTTTAATCGCGTTTCTCGCAAACGCCGTGAGATGACGCAACATGTCCAGAGCAGAGGTGGCAGTAATGAAATTACGGTAATTAAGTCACAGTAATAGTTATGCAGTAATGAGTAGTGTAATACATTACATATGTGTAGTTTTTGTAAGGTAATAAATTACTCTGGCGCCGTAATGGTAATGAATATTCAAAATTACATTTTTGTTTGTTTCAGGTATATTCTTGAGCGCATACAAAAAGCCAAGGGCAACTTCTTTAAAAAAAAAACAAAAAAAACACAGATAACGCAAGATTAGGGGCTGGGGGGGGGGGGGGGTGAGGGAAAAATATATATCAAGAGAAAGGTACTATGTGACTGATGGACACGATTGATGAACGGAAAAAAGAAAGCACTATGCCAATTGGAAGCTTTGAAGTGTTGGTGAAGCACACTAAAACACACAATAGTAAAAAAAAGCAAAAAAAAAAAAGCAAGCTGGAGCAGCTACGAGAATTTAGTGGGGCAACCCTCGTTCCCGAAACAGCTACGTCGCCTCTATCGCAAGGCTGGCCTCCCCTCCCCAACCCAACCCCACCCCCCCCCCCCCCCAAAAAAAAAAAAAAAAAATCCAGATTTTTTCTTTTTTTTGGAAAGGAGGTAAGTGCAGGAATGGAGGCTGAGGCCGAGGAGTTTCATGATAGATCAACTACCAACGCGGCATTTGGTTAACTTTCACCCCCCCCCCCCCCCCCCCCCAAAAAAAAATCAACATGTTTTCCTGTTTCTTTTTTTTTACATCAAATTTGGGCAGCTGCTGGTCTCTTGTTCGCTTCGGTATCGTGGGGGTAGACAAAACAAATCAGGCAACCGTATCTATTCCACCTGTCCTAAACGTCCAGGCATAGCGAATAAGTAAATCACCTAAAGTTTTGGAATAACCCTAGTAATTGTCAGCCATACCTCTAGCCTCACAAGCTTACCTCCCTTTCCTCGCGATCAGCTTCGCTGCTCTTTAAACCCGGTGTGACAAGCTTCAAACTGCGGCTTATGGAGATAGAATATTTCTATTGTGAACATAATGATCTCTAGCAAGAAAGTATCAATTGCCCATTTTTGTATGAGAGTTATAATGTATGTCCTGACTTTTTCTAAGTAATTTGAAATTGTAATTTATTACTTGTCTTCTGTGGTGATTTCTAATGTAATTCACAACATTTCAGCCGTATCATTTAGAGCGGTTAGTGATGCGACGTACTTGAAAGATAACAGTAACTTGGGGCCAGCTCTGGCCCAGAGGCATCTTAACGGGCACCAGGGGCGCCGATGGGAGCCACTCGAGGAACTGTTCCTATTCGAGCGCGCTTTCAAGGGTTCGCCGCCCGCGACCGCGCCTGTGCAAAGGCTCCTATATCGATAGTGCCCCCTGCCGGAGTGGAGCGAAGCACCAGCAAACTTTGGCCGCCTCGAAGGGCTTTTCTCTCCTTCCACCATGATCATGCCTATGTAGAAGCTGGCTGAACAAAAAATAGTAGCAAAGATGTGCTTATAAATGTTCGAGAGATTAATCGGAGAATTAAACATCGCCAGCAAGAGCCGATATGACGGTCTGTATACGTGCAAAGGCACGGCAGGCGCATCGGGCCAATCGGGCCCCAGTTGGACACGCTCGGAACTTTTCTTTCGCACGCGGCCAGATGGAGCCAAAAGGAAGGGACCTCCTTTCGCCGAACGTTACTTGAACGCTTCGTCGAATAAACTGCCATTAGCTAAATGTCTTTTGCTCGCAATAATATCTCCACGGCAGAAAAGGAAAAGCGACCGCACTGCGTTTTTTTACAGATCAAGACAGTTTTCCTGGTTTGGCTTCCTTGGCTGCTACGTATGGAGCCTCCCGGCCAGAAGCCAGGCCGTCGAAGCCTTTTCCTGAACAGCAAGATGAAGGAGTTCGAGCTCAAGGAGAGGTCCTCGCGGAGCCTGCTGGCCAACGTGCTGGACATCGACGACGACTTCCGCACGGCCAACAGCTCATCGGCGGCCATGTTGGGCGGCCACACCGACTGCCGCTCGGCGGCCGGCGCCCGCTCCTACCTCGGTCAGGACATGGGGCCAGCCGGAGGAGCGTCCACAGTTCACGCCTGCGTCCACTCGTCCAGGGAGCTAAACTCGATCCTGCGAGAACTGCGGTTCATCACGAGCCGCATGCGCAAAGACGAGGAAGAGAAGGAGATCGTCGGCGAGTGGAAGTTCGCTGCTATGGTCGTCGATCGCGTGTGCCTCATCGTGTTCTCGGGCTTCACCATCATCTCCACGTGCGCGTGCCTTTTCTCGGCACCGCACTTGGTCGCGTAGCTACCGCGGGAGCTGAAGGCGGCTCGTCGCAGCGTGTTCCTTCGCGGCCCGCGTCGCAGCGTCACCTTCCCTCCCCGCCCCTCTTTCTCTCTTCCAGACGTCGCTAGGGTTCAACGGTCTTCTGACAACAGCGGTCAGGACGGCAGCGCCGCAGCGTCGGTAACGGGCTCTCGGAGAAAGCGCCTGCTGCGTCCAACTCCTGCACTGCCATTCAGGCCCCGTGTCCAGTTCGTCGCAGGGAACTACGCGTATTTTGATCCTTTTCGTGCTATAAAATTTTTCAATAAACGGGGGAAGGGGAAATGTCCCCCAAAAGAAAAAAAAGCGGTGAAGAACGCAAGAAGCAAACGAGTTTACAGCGTGCGGCTTGGCCTGGAGCGAAGAAAAAAAAAAAACATTCTACAAAAGGTGCTAAGAGAGCTGTGGGTATCGAAGACCGCCGTGACAATGTGTTGCTTCCAAATAATATTAACAGCGGTCTACAAGAGCTGATTATTCGAAGAATATAGAGTGGCTGAAGCTGAAGCGAAAATGTACAGCAGAGACAACAACCTACAGAAGGTGCGGAAGAGTTGTGTGAATTTTAGCGTTGTGGAGCTGTGGAAACTGGGACTAGTCGACGGTAGCTCTTAGCGTTTAAAGCGCGCGGCGGCAGTGGTAAAAGCTTTCCATGAACTATACGTCATAGCGTTAGGCAGTTTAGAGGAACTAGTCTTAGTCGTTTTTTTTTTTTTTTACATTTATTTCTTTCGACTTGCCCGAGTCATCTACATTTACAAACATCGTTTAGGTGTCTCAATAAATGTCAATGAGGGTTATGAGCGGGTTTAGCAGTGCTATACAATACTGCGCAGTAGTTCTCCCCACCACCAGTGCCAATACTTGGTCGCGCATGTAGATCGACCTTTCTTCACTAACAGCTCCACACAACAGCACGGCAGTTTTCGTTTAATCTTGGTTTGTAAATTAGGGTTACTGCACCACGCATTCATCCCGACTGGTTTGTCTATTCGAGCGTTCTACTATCGCCAACTCAACCCTCTTCTTTTATGAGGGCACATCTTGCGTTTTGTGGTGTGGAAGCAAATGAACTCCGAGACTGCAAGGAACTGTGTTGGCGCAATCAATAAAGACGTTCCAGCAACACCATCCTGGTCAAGGACTCGGAACAGAGTGTTCTCCTGGGTGCGCCTTCGGCATTCAATCAACTTCGAAGAGGAGGTGTTGCGATTGTGCGTGCTAATCAAACTCTTTTCATTTAGGATCCTTGACACTTTTCGACTGATACGCGAATGATGCTTGCAATTTTTTTTTTCTACAATCGCCAAGTTTTTTTTTTCATTTTTAGAACAGGAATTGTTTGCTTTCAAGCCTGTTGAGACCCGCAAAATATTCTGCAGCCGCTGGTAGGAAATTCATAAATATTAGGTGGACGTTCTTGCGTGATGTGTTAGGACCTAAGTTATTAGCATATCGCGCAGAAGACATAAGTTAGGGCCAAAAGGACCTAACAGCTATGTTCAGATATTGTTTGAAATCGTTGTTCTGTGACAAATAGTATCAATGTGGACTGAACAGCGACACGAATTTCTACCCTATATTAATTCAAAAACATTAACTCTCCCATGGAGCGAAGACAGTGTTGACTGCAACCCTCCTTAGCAGAAATACGACACTGACAAGCGGGATTAGTATTGGCTACGACGCTTCATATCAGATGCTTCGTGACGGAAGCCGTCCGGGCGCTAAAGGTCAAAGCTCAAAAATAAAACACAAAGGAAAGCACAGCGACGCAGATGCATCGTCACGGAAGCCGTGGAGCCCGAGGGGGCGCTACGACTGCGCAGTGCGAGAGGGTGATGTCACTAACGGTGCGCCATGTGAAAAAGGAAGAGGTGGCGCGCTGCTTGTAGGAATGCGCTGCATGCAGGAAAAAACACGTTAACAGTCTTAAGTGTGCCGAATTTATTGCGTTATGGTCACGGTGTAGAATGGCTCCTGTAAAACCCTTCATTGTGTTCTATGCTTTATATTTTAGACACACCCATCTTCCAAACCATTTTGAAAAAAAAAATCAACAACTTTGTAACGCAACTAATGCATAAGGCTTTATTTGTGCCAACTAATAAAGTCAGGACGCGCATTACTCATACTTGTTTGCTGACAAATCGGCCATTGACATTTTATAACGTTTACACGTGAAATATACGTTATTCAAAGCGACCAATACAACCAGACTACTCGAAAAACAAAAGAAACTCGTGAAATGTTAATTTTTTTTGTACATACACATTGCCCATTTTATGTGATAACCATGAAATAAGCTGGTTGCCAAGAGACAACCACACCAACCCAACAAAGCAAGGTCATCCCCACAAACGCAGTTAAAGTTCCTCGTTAAGCCATATATTCAACTACTGTGTTGTTAAGTTTTAAATGTCGCTAAAGATTAAAAAAAAAAAAATCCAAAGTTTTTTCGACAATATATAACGCACGTACTCGTTGCGTCTTCGGATGCTTCTAATATTCGGCTACACTCACTTCGCGTTCATTACAGCTGGAAAATTAATACCCCGCTGAAGTCACTGATACCTTATTAAACGCAGAACGTTGCTTTGTGATCGATTTTAAGAATTCTTACTCTGTGATCGGTTACTCAAAGTTCTTATCGGCTAATGCCACAGTCTGATCGGCTGCTGGACGAAAATAAGATGTACAGGGCTCGGCACGTCCCGCGCTCTTTAAACAATCAGTGACTGGAGGAAATGATAATTTTCAATTAGTGGTAAGGGGCGGTATTTTTACCAACTTTAGATTTCGCTGTAGCGCATGTCCTCCTAAGTTATTCATACAAAAGTGTTATAAAAATGAAGTACTCAGTGCCAAAAACAGTCTGATGCCAACGGGTTGGGTAAATGAAGAGCGTACCAAGTTTAGGGTTTTAATTATTTAAATCTCGAGAAAGATACGTAGTTTGGATGAGGCGCGCGCAAAAAATTTAAGAAATATCCAAGGGATCGGTCGGAAGTGAAGTCGTTCCGCGCATGTATATTTACGCACATTTCAGCTCCTTTACCAGCGTGTGTGGTGCTAAAACAAAGTATCAAAATTAAAATAACTTTACGGAAACTTGTTGTATTTCCCTGAAATTATTGTGTAGCCCTCCCATCTCAGGCGTTTAGAGCGAAGAAAAAAGGAAAAAAAATGTTTTCTTATTTATGAAGTACACTTTACTATACACTTGTTCTTTTTTTCGTTTTTTGAGGTGGCACACAATTATTATTAAACTTAAATTGATCGAGCAGACTGTGAATCTTATATACAAACATCTCTTACGGCAATAAAATACAGCGCTCCTAGAGTGAGCTGTTCGTCGAAACACGCTCAGACACCCACTAAGATGCGCTCCTTCGTAATTAGCATAAACAGGTACGACGACAAAAGTTTGAAAGCGGCCGCCTTCATTCTCGCTGTCGTAAAATGGATGAACCGTGCGTACCAAGCTCCTTAAATAACACCAGGTGCGAATGCTTGAAAAGGATGAGCTTATGATCTTAACAGTTATCATAACTGAAGTCTTAATCTGCCAGACAACTCATTCTTGAAGCGCATCTGACCCTCACAAACATGTCATCTCTTCTCGGGAGTCTTCGACGATATCTATTTTATGCTGGCTCCTTGAGGCCAAATTTAGCTCATTCATTTGTTTATGTATCTGCTCTTTTTCACACGCGAAAAAAAAAGATGTGTCAGTGTGTTGTGCCCATGTATGTCAAGCGCAGATTGTGAAGTTGTTCTTCCTTCAGTATGTTGAATCATCGGGAAGAATTTCTTTTTGTTTCGTGAATTCGTGAGTGAATTAAGATTGTTCGATAATCCCCAATTTCTTGTACCAAGTGCCTTAGTGCTCTTTTTGTGTATACGTCCTTGAGAATTCAACATTCTTAACATTTCTGCCCACAAAAAAAAAAGAAAATGCGAGTGTCATGACGATGTACTTTTTGACGTTGCTTGATTGGCTTCGTCCGATCATGTAACGTCGGCTGTGCTCGTACTTGGCGTGGAACAGGGTGTAGAATCCCACGAGCCACGGGGAGACCTGGTGAACGTTCACGAGGATGGCAGCTTACGGTCCCTATACGGAGCGCAAGTTCGTCCGCTTCTTTTTGCGTAAGGGGTTTGTAACGATGTCGGAACGCCAAACTCTTATTATTGGCTGGATGAAGAAAAAAGAAAGAGTCGGTAGACCTCGAGGTTTCTGGCATTGGGGTCTACTCGCTGCCCTTTCGATCAAAGCCAATGGAAGCTCGGCGTGGTACTAACGTCACCGCCACTCCCGAGCAAGAAGCAGACGAACTTGCGTTTCGCATAGTCATCGACAGTATAAGAAACGCAGGGCGAGGCTTCCGTGTCTATGCTTTTTGCACGAGTTTTTTTTTATGCGTTCCCATCGGATAGTGCTGCAACTTCCTTGACCAAGGAGCGACAACGTTACACGATCGGGGACGGCGCGACGCCCTGCATTCCTTAAGTTGTCGGAGACTGTGGTATGGTAAACCTGCCCGTAAAACTTCATTTCGTCTATTCGGCGTGTGAGGAGTAAGTTGTGGTGCCAATTAGAAGTTGCCAAGTGCATACTTTGGTACACGTCTTAGGAGGGCTGTGCGTGTTTTACAGTTGTTAAGATTATCGCTAGTGCTAGGTGTGCCAAAAAAGATGTTAGCTGAGGAGTCATCGATGAATGGGTGATACAAGCGCTTCGGAGGATGGCCGCTAAAGAGCCAGATCCTCGGATATATCTGCTCCCTGTAAGTGTTACGTGCGAGTGCGTGTCCTCTAGTCACGTTGAGAAACAAATGTCCTTGATCTGATATCAGCCAAGATGCACTGTCATGTTGTCAGCTCCACGCGAACGGTGAACGTGAACATATTGCAGAGTCAGAATCGACGCGGCTTGCTTTATTGTTTCAAAATCAAAACCTAGGTAGTTCTCGGCCGATCGCAAGCGGTAAAAATAGGCACTTTTTTTTTTCTTTCGAATTAATCTCCACTCAAAGGCTTCTCCAGCTTTGTCTCACCCTGCACAAATAGACGACTTTTGGAACTCGATTGTCTTTTTTCTTTGTGCCTAAGTGAGATTTAAAACAAATAAAAATGCGAAAATCTTTTAAAATAATGGTTGTAAATACATCCTCGGCTAGCAGTTGAGTCACATTCAACCAGGACCTGCGGTTAGATTCTCATAATGCCAAAATCTGATTTCCTAAGGCCTGCCTCCAAATAGGTAACTACTCTAAAATCTTAAAGCACGCATGGACCAAGAGGAGATTGATTTGCCTCGGCTTTACGTTGTGTAAAAATGCAAGACGTAACATTGCTACGTCCGATGCAATTGAATTGAAGGCTTTGTCAACGAAAGTTTAGGTCGCATAAGTAGTCATTGATATTGGCCCTTTGCTTTTTTTTACCAGTCAATTCTCTATTGTTGTTTCTTTCTTAGAACGAAACAGTTGGCGCTCGGATATGCCTCACGTTTTCAACACTCTCAGTGTATACACAACTAATAATAAGTTTATGGTCGACATCTATATGCGTAAAAGAAGTCCAGAAGCCGGAAGACGTCATAACTAAAGTAAGAACGCCAAACTTACATGGTATATACTAAATTCTGCGTTCTCGTTTTAGTTATATATACTCGTTGAAAACAATGGCGATTGGTGCAGTTTCTTTATTAGGCTTGATGAGCGCATTTTGTGTTCTATTGTAGACCGAGGCTATTTTCCAACTTATGTTCACTTTATCAAAAAAGATTCCTATTCATCTTACAGCACTATTAGATCTAAAAAAAACGTTGCAGTGTACTTTTTTTTTACTGTGAAGCATCGCGGCAGGGTGGCTTGTAATAACACTGGAATTTATTTGAAATAAAGTGCTAGGTCAATAATATAAAACTAGAATCCTAGGATTTATCGTTTTTCAAGGTGCTGAACAAAGGCGTCGTTTGTAGGGTCCCTCACCAGATGATCTTTTACAAAAAAAATATTTACATCTCAGCAGAAAAAGTTGTAGTTACCAAAAAAAAAATTTTAATTCGGATTGCACAATAACAAAAATTCCAATTACTGAATGTCGCTACGAACAATGAGTGAGTCTTCAGAACCGTTCTGGACCTCATAATATGACACCAGCTGCGACCTTGTGCAGTTGAAATTAAGACTGAGTCACCGGGAGTGCGCACCTAGGCACCTAGAGTACAAACGGTCTTCTCCACTTGTTCAGTGTCTACACCAATGTCCTTCTGTTTCCCACCACGTGACAGAGATGTGCTACGTGTGTATGTGTGTGCACGTCTCCTTATCCACCTGTACGAAGAGAAACTGAAGGAGACGAGGAGATGAGAGCTTGCGTTGACGTCACGAGCGCCGAGCTCTTGGGCGGATTAGTGGGTAGATGCAATGGCTAGCTGGGCCTTTGTCTCTACTCACTGTCTTCCTCCAATCAGAGTACACAAGAGAGTCTTCTGCTTCTCGTACAAAGTCTGAAAGCATCGCACGTTCTTATCTCCTCCTCGGTCCTTAGTTGCTCTCCGTATAACCAAGGTTTGATTTACGCCGGACAAATTAGCCGACAGTCGGAAAATGAAGTACGATGATTTTGGGGGAAAGCGTTTCTCTGGTTGAAAGCTAAATTAGATAAATTCCACTTTAACATGATGAGAAGGCATCTATTGTTATACACGTTGATTATCGTAGCTTCTACCATGTCACCAGGCCCAGATACTCTCTGACTGGTTGTTCGGCAGTGTACATACAGAGACGGGTTGTTTTCCTACAAGTATATGATAATGTAATCCTTGCATGTAGCGTGGGGTTCGAAGTTTTCCCTTGTATTGTGTGGCATTCAGTTGAAACTTATTATATTCGTTTTGTATAAGAATGAGAAAAAAAATAATGAGTGTGACTCTGCATTAAAGGTCGACCAAATATATGCACAAACAGAAGATAAAGGCATTACTGTCGTCCCCAAAGCATTCTCCCAAGGTCTATCATCAAAAACCTAGACGACAAACGTTTCTGCACGTGCCATGTTGTTTTAATTCCTTGGCTTAGCTGAACCACTTCACAATATGTGTAGCCGAACACAATCGGTCGATTTGTGGCTCTATGCTAAGATGCGTTAATAGGCTGCCTTGCGATGTTGTCCAAGGCTCTAAGGAGTTATATTTTGTCCAAATCAGCACAAATGCATCAACAGACTTCGAAAACATTCGACCGCACGCTTATCTCAGATTCACAGAACAAGCGATTATTTACAGGGCCTCAGAAGATACACGTAAGCAGAGTTCAGTCATTAATGCACCCTTTCTGTAGAGAACAGCGTAATGCGGGCGACCTCGGAAAGGTTCCATAAAGTTTGGGCAGGGCCACCTTCGGAGTTGTTGACTCGAGTCACGCGCGAGTACCAGGACCTAGAGTTGTGTACCGTTGCTTTCTGTATGTACTATGTACACGCGGACACTCAGTGGAAAGCGAAAAGCGCCGTGAGTTGAATGCGGGCTCTACGTTGCATTTTCTGGGCGGCCCAATCTGTGCTAACATGATTTACCAGCTTCTGTATGCGATTCACTTCTGTTAATAGTGAAACTTTTACATTAGATGACATTGTGAGGGAGTAATAAAGGCTTTTAATTTCTGTCGTCTTCTCCATTTATTGAGGCAGCCATATTTTGGGCATGCAAAAGGAGCATGCATTGCTCCCGACGAGATCAACTGCATTCGATTCGAGTGCTGTGTCAGTGCTCGGTGTGAACTTGGATCCGATTACAAGTTTGGCGCAGGAAGCGATGCCCAAATGATGGCGGCCGCTAAGGCTGCTGATCGATTCTGAAAGAAAGTCTAGGGTGTACATATGGCTTGCAGGTGACATCATTCAAAGAGTGCTCTGATTACCAGCATAAAAGAGGGCAAGAAGGAGCTGCCCTCTTACTAAGATCCTCTTTTGTGACTCCCGAATTTGCACAGACGTCGCTATTCTCCTCCCAGAAGATTATTATAGACGATTAACCCGTCATTTAAAATTCTTACAAAAGCAGCTTCCGTATCCTTCTCTTACATATGGTGGTCAAAAGTATGCGATGAGACGTCAGTGCAAGCCATGTGTATTTCGCTTCGTTCTTCTTCGTAAAGAATCAGGTAAGTCACGCTCGTGGAGGCCATTTTATGGTGAGAAATTCCAAATTCAAAACTTCACAATATTCATCGAGCCTCCGTGGTTTTGAACAAAGAACGGTTTCGGGATAAAGTGTCGGAAGCAAGCTTCATGCGGAACGGCAATGCAATTCCTTATAGCTGTTGACTATCGGAAGCTTAATCGCTCTCTGGATGATGGCAAAGGCTCCCACATTTTTGATGCGCGATGCACGTGCTTTTTTTTACCATACTTCATCTAAAGAGTTATGTGCAGTGCTGTGAAATAAACAAGCGGAAACTTATGGTATTACCATGCGCCCTTGTTGCTCCAAATTTTTGGGGGAAAAAATCACATCGTAGAAAAAAAGTTTCTTCGCACCTCTGCCTTCAGTGGGACTGCACTCATCTTCGTAATGCATTATGCAATAGCACGCTAGCAATATTGCATCTTACCTTAGCGTGACGCACAGGACGTCACCTTGTGTCAATTTTTTTGTAAGATCTATTTTATAGTATTGCAGGCCAAGTTCCTAGCCCAAGCAGTTGAAGCTTGAAACTTGCTGGATTTGCACGAAAGTTCGTTTCTTGGGCAAAGTTCCACATAAACAAGCTCCCAACCCGTGCGTTTGCACACTATTTCATTCACTCACGTGTTTTCTTCTTTTTGTTTGGTTTTGTTTTGTTTTAACATCGAGTTTGACGCTGTTTGTTGATCCTTCAAATGTCTCGTTAACTTTTTTCTTGTCCTGGTCCTCGTCTCTTTTTTTTTTAATACGCTCAATTTACTGCACATGCTAGTGATTCCGCCCGACTTCAGTCATGAAACGATTTATAGGACTCACATTGTCACACTCATCTGTTTACGGCAATCCTTCACGATAAAAATCTTGTTTTTTATGTATACAATATTTATTGCGCTAAGCGACGTCATAATTAACTTGTACAGTCTCCTGCACTATAAAAGATCCACTGCGAGCGCGAGGCCAAGACGGCGACGGGCGGGGGTGCTGCGCTCGGTCCGGGCGATTCCATGCTGCTTCACGGGGTGAACACTCATTCGGTGTTCATCCGGGCCTGAATGCGCTTGACAGTTCCTGGTTTCGGTTAAGCGCAAGAGCGCGCTTCATCGGCATCACGCCCAGAGATTTGTCACGAAGGCTGGAAACAAGCTTAGTAATCACTGCTTTTTTTTTATCAGTTCTTTCGAGTGTAAAATTATAGAACAGGCACTGCTAAACAAACAAATTTAAAAAAAAAATGACTTGAAAAGCGTATTACTTCGTTCGTTATATATACATATATATATATATATATATATATATATATATATATATATATATATATATATATATATATATATATAAGTATCTAAAAAATTACTAGAAGACACTGAAAACTGCATATGTGTAGGAATGCTTTCGCATTCCTACACGCAGCCCATTCCTACAAGCAGTGCGCCCCGCTGTCCGCGGCGCGGAGGACAGCGGGCAGCGCGCCTCGTCCTCGTGCGGCGCGACATGACTGAAAGCAGAGCGTAGAACACGTGAGGAGCGGAAATTTCCTCCCGTCGCGAGCACGGTGTGTGGGCGTCCTGACGCGCAATCAAAACGCGACCTAAAAATATTCGCTTGGGTGGGCCAGGTGCACTGAAAAACTTGAGATTTACTTGCCTTTCGAAACGAAATGACTGGAACATACCTGGACAAACTTGATGCGAGTCGAACGCCCTATTGCCTCCAGCTAAATGGCTCGCAAATTCTTAATTCCATTATTGTAGGTATCTTCTCGGTAATAAAACCATGGTTCCAATCACGACGGTCGCAGAATTCAGAGAGCAGCGATCAGTTCGAGGACACCCGAGGAGCGTGGGCATTGAGCGCTCGAGGCTCGGGGTGCGAGGGCAGACGAACGCCGGGCTCCGAAGTGATTAAACCGATTTGACCAGTGGTCTCCTGTTAACCGACTCGATGTAACACAGGCTAGCAGTCATACTGCACTGGCTAAATTTCTCATCTACAACGAGCAACTAATCGCGACTTTGAAATGGCTCACCAACTACACGCTGTATAAATATCCACAGAACCCCAACAAAAGTGCGTGACTACTTGCATCCAGTATTGGTGTGTGTAGTATCTCTATTTTGTATTTGTTTATTTAGTGTTCCCAATAATCGCTGAAGCCTTCCCATTGGTACGCTTGTTAGTAGCAACACACAAACACGAACCAACGGGGAGAGTGGTGAACAGCACCACATTTGCCGCTCGCCATCGGGCCCATTAGTTTTCGGAGAAGTTTGCAGTATTATTCTTTGTGGTATTTGGTCATAGATCGCTCATGGACACAACCAGGGCACTGTACCTACAACTCAACACTTGCAAGACTTGCGTGAATACACCCTGTAGGTGCTCCCACTTTCAGGGTCATTTTAATGTTGCAGAAATGATAGAATGGATGCTTGGGCGAGATGGTGAACCATATTCTACGGTGACAGCGCAGAGAAACATTCGCACACCAGATACTCAGGAAGACAAGCACACGCGCTGAACTTACAACTCCCGTGTACTCGACTACTTCGTTCTTCTCTTCAACGTCTAGATAGGCTTTCAGAACGCAATAAGGAGAATAGCACAAAATACAAGGAAAGAAGCAAAGAAAAAAAAAAAAGAAACGAAAAAGAAAAACGAAAATAGGAAGCCTTTACAACTCATCCCACTCCCTCACTGCTATCGTTAAGATAGAAATTGGAGCTTTTTGGTCGACAGCACAATAGAAGGACTACTTACACACTTGTTCTTCAGATGCTCTATTCTTTGCGCTTCCAATATTTCTCTTGGCAATGGGTCTCGACTGTTAACAATTACGGAAAAATTTTCAAAATGTGCCACACAACCACAATCCGGAGAGTGGGTTCCCAAACGTCTAGCGGTGACTCGGTGGGTGTTATAGACGCTTTACACACGCGCCAAATTACAGCCTCCATTGCTGACCTTCTCTTGTCTTTCCCAGATGGCGAGCCACTAAAGCGAGCGTTGACAAGCCTCCAGAAAGGCTAATGCTGTGGAGAAGGGCACAGTAGAACCTAAAATGGCAATAACCTGCCCCGCTGGGGAAACGATGAAGCTAAGTAAATGTAATAAGAGGAAACAAGAACTGAAGGGCGGTCATGGCGGCGCCCATGCACAGCTGCTGCAAAGCGTGTATAAAAATGCTCCTTAAACGATCATTAAACACCTGCCGGTCTGGTCTACATAAGTAGTGTGGTAAGAAGTATGTAGGCCAGACTGGCAGGTGTTTGAATAATCGTTTAAGGGAGCATTTTTATAATAACCACCGAGTCGTCGCTGAATATTTGGTAATCTGCTGTCAAGATTGTGGTTGCGTAGCACATTCTGAAAATTGTTCCGTAAGAGATAGGATTTGAGACCCATTGACAAGAGAAATAACGAAAGCGTAAAGAATAGAGCATTCAACGACAAGTGTGTATGTAGTTTCTCTATAGTGCTGTCGACCACAGAGCTCTAATTTCTATCTAAACGATAGCGGTGAGGGAGAAGGATGAATTGTAAGGGTTTTCTATTTTCGTTTTTTACTTTTTCCTAGTCTTGTCTTTCGCTTTATTTCTTGTATTTTGTGCTCTTTCTTTTGCTTATCACGTTCTGGAAAGTCAATCCAGACGTTGAAGAGAAGAATGAAGTAGTCGAATACACAAGAGCTATAAGTTTAGTGCGTGTGCCTGTCCACCTAGATGCCGGGATCGAGTCGTTGATTTCCGAAGCAGAAGCAGAATTTACGCAAGTGATAGACAAACAAGAAAAGATCGTCACGTGCTTAGCGAAGCTCAAAAGGAAGGTGAAGAGCCCCGAGGACAGCCAACAAACACGAGGGGAATCGACCGAGGATCGAGGACAAGAAAAGGGAAAGCAAAAATTAAGCTTCCTAAATTAGAGCTCATTAAGTTTAACATACACCGAAGAAATTGGCAGTCCTTCTAGAAGACATTGCAAACCGCCATCCATGAAAATCCGGACCTACCATCGTCAAAACAATTAAGCTACTTGAGGTCAGTCCTGATTGGGGATGAAGCCGCCGCCATCGCAGGACTGCTCCGAACCGCTCAATGCTGCGCCCACGTCATCGAGCTCCTGCAGCAGCGGTTCAGGAACCAGGCGGAGCTGATCCAGGACCACATGACAGGGCTCGTGGACATCAATCAGGTGCCGTCATCGCGCGGCGTCAGAGCTCTGTGGCGGGACTGCGACAGCTCCCCCGCTCACATCCGGGCCCTTCGGGCGTTGGGTGCGATGGATCAGTGCAACTGCGCCATGTTCTACCAGGTCCTGCATCGGGCGCTTCCGGTCGACACAAGGCTGGTGTTCAAGCGCAAAATGTCTTCGGGGAATGCCAAATATGCCCCCACCGGGAGAACATCAGCAACCGACATCGGCTCCGACTCAGGAACGGTGCCGGGACCCGTTAAGGAAGTGCGCGCTCTTATGAACTTTCTCAAGATCAAGGTGGAGAGCCGGGAAAAATCATCCAAGGAACAACCCCCAGATGCCGGCGGTAAGCCTGCACGTTGTTTCCCCATGCATGAACTGCCGAAGAGGCGCCTAAACTACGCCAAAACTCTGAACGCTACTGCTACGGCCTTGCATGGCAGGAAGGACAGCATGGAATGTTTCCTTTGCAAATCAGAGGCGCACAGCACATTAGACTGTAACGCAAAGATTGAACTCAAGAAAAAAGAGCGCAGGCTGCCGGCCGACAAAGGTGCTTCCGTTACACAAAGCCGAACCACATGGCAAGAATCTGTCGCGGCACGCTCTGGCGTGACAGGTGTCAATGGAGGCGTGTATCCTCCAAGTGTGATCAAGATTACGTGCCGGGACGGGCTGCCGGCGGATCGGATGAAACGCGGAAGAAAGACAAGACATCACTCAACCTGCATGTGAGCGAGAAGAGCAACAAACCGGATGTCTTTCTGCAAACGGTTACCGCGTGGGTGGAAAGCAAAGAACAGAAGGAAGTTGGCCCGCATTCCCTTCGGCAGTGGTAGTCAGCGCTCCTTCATTACAGATGAGCTGTCTATGGGTCTTGGTTGCAAGATTCTCGGGATGGAGGTTCTGACCGTTGGAGTGTTCGGTGGCATGACTAGCGAACAAACGTACCGTAGAGTACAAGTAGTTTTAAGTAATCATCTAGCCGCCCAGATATACGAGATAGACGCCCTCGAGGTGCGTTCTATCTGCGAACAAGAACGTCCAAGCCCGGATGAAGACATCCTTGGGAATATGGAAGCGCTCGGACTAACGGTGGGCGACGACCTGGACGGACTCGAGTGCAACAGAGTAGGGATCTCCATGGGATCGAATCACTACTGGCGATGCGTTACGGGAAGTGTCCTTCAACTGAGCGAGAACATGACGGCAGTGGAGACCGCCTTTGGTTGGGCAGTACATGGACGCGCCCAGGCGACTTCAGCTGTTGTCAGCTGTTCTCAAGTGATTGTCCTCAGAGCTGCCGTGAGCAAGCAGGAAAACACGGCTGTCCTGAAAGCTCTTGGGTGCTTAAAAGTATGAGAGTCTTGGAGGCAGAGGTCCAGGATCACTCCAATAGCAACATCTTGCAGCGCTTTGAAAGAAGCATTAGCAAATCCGTTCGAAGATACGAAGTGAGCCTATTTTTAAAACCTGGTGTAAAGCTAGACCGCAATCAAGAGGTGGCTTGGAAGGGACTCGAAAGCCAGCGAAAGCGACTAAGAAAGAATCCCGAGCTCATGCAAAGATATGATCAGGCAGTGAATGCGTGTACTACATGTCTCACCAGGCTGCTCTGCTAGAGGGCAGCATTACGACGAAGATGAGAATCGTTTTCGTCGCCGCTTCACACGGACCAAACTGCAAGTCACTAAACTACAACCTGAAGAGCGGTCCGAACCTGAACCCAGACCTTGCTAGTCTGCTTCGCAGCTTCAGGCAACACCCAGTTACACTGGTGGTGGACGTTGAAAAAGTCAGCCTTCAGATAGGAGTAATCCCGGATGATCACATTGCTCTGTGTTTCTTCTTGTACAAAGAACCACCTCAACCGAACGAGAAAACTCCAGAGGTGGAAGTCTGGCTTATGACGAGGGTCATTTGCGGAGCCAAGTCTAGCCTCTTTCTGTTGGCCGCAAACCTGCGACATCATTTCAAAGAAATAGAGGGCGTATTCCCCACATCAGCAGAGCGACAGGGTAGATCGGTCCAAGTTGACGACTTCTTTACGGGCACGGAAAGTGAAGAGGACGTCCGGGCATTCTGCAACGAGGCAATTGAGATATTGGGAGCAACGGGGATGATGCTCATAAGTGGGGCTCCAATAGAGCAGCCCTGACACAAATGCTTGAAAACAAGGGTCCCTATTAGAGACCATTAAGAGAACAGACAAGTGTGTTGGAGGTACTCGGTCTGGACGTGGAAGCAGAATTAAGACAGCCTTTCCTCTTTGGCAGAAGACGTGATTGAGTTTGCCCGCCATCGAACAAACATCAAGCGTTTCGTACTCCAGACGACGGCACGCCTGTATGAGCCGCTTGGTGTCCACTCCCCCTTCGTGGTGCGAGCCAAGATCTTGTTTCAGGAAATCTGAAAGCTGAGCCTGCGCTGGTACGATGCACTGCTGGAAGAATTTATGAGTGGCTGGAACAACTGGTAAACGAGCTCACCACACTTCGGCAGATTAACGTGCCCAGGTTTTACGACAGCGAGGTGAAGGGTGTTCCGCCTTTCTGCGACGTGGTGTTCATAGCGGGCGTAGTCCTTGTTGGCTTGTACGGTAGAGGGACGAATTCCGGGGGCAGGCCTTGGGTACGGCGACTGATGCGAATTTGAGGATCGTCAACGGGATAAGCTTTCAGGGACTTGAAAAAAATCAATCCCGACAGATCTTCTGAGGGGTACGTTTTACGGGCATGGAAGGCGGTACTCTGCACCTCCACCAAAATTTCACGAATGACAATTGATGAGGCGAAGAATGATTGACTGAAACAATGCGCTTATGCTCATTACTGATATAGTAATGAAATTGATTAGGCGTCGATGGCGGCGTAACAGCACGATCGAGCGCTGGGGCGAGACCAGTCTTGTACACGTTACTAAAAAAAAGTAATCGATTACAATTACTATTACTCTTGGCTAAAAAGTATTCGATTAGATTACATGATTACTCGACGGCAAAAGTAATTGGACATTACTTAAAAAAGTAATCGTTACTTTTCTGATTACTTTATTGTGTGAAGACACATCTTTAGCGCTCATAACAATGAACTACTTCCAATCTATATTTCACATTTGCACAAGTATTGAAGAAGAAAAACTGGCTCCATCTTCGTGGTCGTTGCACCTTCACAATGCGGACACAAGCAGAGAATTCGTTTGAAGACGTTTAATGATTTGGGCGTTCGCCAGTGTGTGTGTGTGTGGGGGGGGGGGGAGGGGGAGCGGAGGGGATTTTAGATCTTGTTAAGCTTGATCAAGGGTTGTCGCTCAAAGTTTTCGTCGCTCATTTTATTATTCACATGTGGATGAGCTCGCATGTTATACAAAAGAGCAGCAGCTCCAGGATTTGAAACGGATCACGTGTAGTATCCATTAGCGGAAGAGATCGCCCCGACCACTTCTCAACTCGAAACATTGCTTGTCACAAAGACCACGTAGGGGAAATGGGGAAATATTTCAACTGGCCTTCGTTATATTTTGCATCCGCTTTAGGCATTCTTCGGTCCTGGTTCTCCTACGGGCTGCAAGTAGGTACCCTAAGCAGGATTTTTTTTTTTATTTTTGTGTGTGTGTGCGTGAGGGGGCTAGTTTGAACGAAGGACTCACAAAGCTACATTCTGTTTTCTCAAACTTCGCCCTGAATGGCCTTTGTCACGCACTGTGGCTTCCCGCTCCCAGCAAAAATCTTTCTTTTTTCCGTTCGAAAAAAAAAACAGCAAATTTTATTTTTGTCATTTTGTAAAAAAAAAAAGGTGTGTGCCCGGGGGGGGGGGGGGGGGGGGGGGGGGAGGAGTCCTGAACAAATTGTAACGGTTACAAGTAATTTTATTACTTCAAAAAGTAATCAGATTACTCTTGTGATCACTGCCTAATAAAAGTAATCGACTGATTAAAAAGTACTCCAAAAAGTAAGCGATTACAAGTAATTTGATTACTTGTAATGCGTACGAAGGGGAAACGTTAGCATAGCGATGTTATGCTTCGTTTACACTTGCGGATCCGCTAACGAATCCGCCCAGCTTTTGCCGCTGGGACGAAACGCTGGGCGGAAACCGTGACGGCGAGCCGTATAGGTCCAGGACCTATTTCTGCCGCCGAACGAGGCGTTTCACTGACCGGAATTGACATTCCAGCGCAGCGCGACGCTGCCTACGTCACAAGTACGCGTTCTTCCTGTTTGTTTTTGGCAATGGTGTAGACGGCATCGAAGACATCCAGCGTCGGTGCCATGGCGAAGCGTCGCTGGCATACGAGCGAAGACGCGGAAGGAGGCAGCTTGCTTGATTCGTCCTTTCGCGGTCTAGTAGCATGGGCGAACCCACCACCGCCGACGGCGACGCTGCTTTTTCGGCGGTCGCTGCTCCTCTTCCACCATCGTAAGCAGGGAACACAAGAGAAGAATCACCGCAATCTCCCCTTCTTCGTCCACGTAATCATTTTTAAACTTCGCGCTGTGTTTTTTCTGTTTTTGTTTCTTTGGGATGCAGCATCAACGTGAAGATCACGCCCACTTGTCGAGCCAAAAACAGCGAGATCGGGGAGCAGCAACGCTTGGGAGAGACAGAGCCGAGCTGGCAGCTCTCGCGTCTTCTCGTCACATCTAACGGGATGTTCCGAAAACAGCTGCCGCAACGTGAGCCGTCACATCAATTGTAAACACATCCCGCTCGTCGCCACAGCCGCCGGGAGCCAAACCGCTACCGCGGCAGCGGATTTCTTCTCAGGTGTAAACATATCATTAGTCTGGTCGATGGTGTGGGCTGAGACGAGGATTCTGCGGCCGGTCTCTATGTTGTCCATTGGCACTTTGTTTGCGAGTCTCTGGGGCCCCAGTATGACTCCCTTGACCTGACCTGCGAGGGTGGCTATGTAAGTCTGGATACACTGAAGCGTCCCTTGTATGGTGAGTTGCGAGAGCTTTTTAATTAGCTGGGGGGCTGGAGGCATCTACCGCAATATTATTCTGCTGTTCTGCTGTGTGCGAGGCTTGATTTACACAGCGGGGCTCCCTTCGCGGCTGACTCCTGCGGCAGCGAGGATGGCCTTCTGATTTGTTCACACTTGCGGATTCGCAGGCGAATCAGCCGGGATGTTCATGGCGGGAGGGGAATTCCCTCATCGACGACGAAATATTCGATTGCGAGAGCAAACCGGCCTGAGACATATTTTGCCACCGCAAAAAAAGTTTCCACGCCGTTGCTGCCAATCGGAACGCACGGAGGGAATGGCGCTTGCCAGCGTCACCCCTGTCCGAGTCGCCTGAATTGTCGGGGTTGCCGCCGGTGTTGTCGGAGTTCTTAAATTGTCCAAAACACGCTGTCTCCTCTGGTATTGTTGTGCCAGCAGAAATGCGGATCAAGGCTGAATTATTCAACCCAGTTCGACAAGGGGCACCTGAGCAACAAAGACAGTGCCCACGATGGAGATCTGTGGAATAAAATTGGCTTTAAGGCACGGTCACAGTAGCGGCAAACGTTGTCTCCTTTTACTCGTAAATTTATTATTGCCTTCTCGTGTCTCCAAGATGATTTCGGCCATGTTCTTGACACTGCGGGTTAGAATTAACTAAAAGGGAAAGTCTGCGAGAGCGCTTTTTTGAACGCCACTTGAGTCAGGGGCAGTCTGGTCTAATATCCGCGAGAGACCGGAACCGCGCGAACACGACGGGTGGCAACAAATGCGAATGGTGCCGGCACCATCTTTTTCCGGCCAGTAAATTCGGTCGGCGACAAGAGAGCTTTTCGCAAGTGTGAACGCGGCCATGCGTAGGGGAGACATGAGCAATGCAAACGGGCTCTGCGCAGCAGTATCATAAGCAACCGATGCTGGCGTCCCCAAGTCAATTCCGCGCGGCGGCGCGTCGCTCGGATCTGGTCGATACAGAAAAGCCGCGCGTGCGCCTGTTGTGCGCCTGAGGGGAATCGGTGGCCGAGTCATTCTGTTTCCGGCTGCCTATAGGTGCGGACGCAGACTGGGCTCTGTGCGAGCAGCGATAGCGGCCGTTGAGGGCCACAGTGACTCGGCTTCTTCTGTATCAAAGGAATATCAGATCGCTGTGCCCAGCTGCCCGCCGGCGAGGCGATGAAGAGTGTAGTTATTCTCCACTGCGTCATCTCCGGAAGACCCAACAGGATTGAAGGTTTTCGGAAGCCGTTCAAAGACATCGACGTGATCCGGGAGGTGGCCGGAATCGGGGCATACCGGTAGTCGCATGTCAGGCTCCTCGATATGGGGTCGGACGATCCGAAGAAGCTGCGCGACGCCGGGCAGCTCCTCGTCAAGGAGAAGGCTGGCCTCGTCGTGGATCCGAAAAGGTAGGAATTCCGGGTGAAGTTGCATTGGGTGGCGTACGACGTGACCAACAACACGATACGACGAGCCTTCGGGGAGTACGGCGAAGTAAAGGAGGTGACACGAGAGAAGAGGAGGGTCGCCGACTTCGAAGACGTGGAGTCTATGACTAGGCTCGTCCGGCTGGTGCTGCGTGAGGGCGTCACGCTTGACCGTCTTCCACACCAGCTGCGCCTCGGCAGCGGCGCGGTTCTGGTGGTAGTTCCCGGCCGGGCTCCGATGTGACTAGGATGCCGCACCAAAGGGCATATTCGGCGAGACTGCCGGGTACCCAAGTGCTCCGAGTGCCGCGCATTATGGCATGTGCCGGCCGACTGCATACGTTCGTACGCGGGTGCGGTTGGGTGGGGTACGGACGGGGACCACAGCGAACTCGTCATGGAAGAGGACGAGGCGGAGGGCGCAGCGGCGCCTGCAGCGTCCCAAACTAAGCCGGGCGAGGCGAAGGAAAAGACCGACACCGCCGCCGCTGAGACGGGCGGTGCTGACCTGCAGCCGGTAGTGGCTGCAGGTCGGCACACCGAACAAAGCAGAGCACGAGAACGGAGATTAAAACTGGCAAAGGGTCCGGTAACCCTTGCTCACAAATAGGCTGACTTGGGGGTGCCAACAAGGACGTCACGACGCTTTGGACAGATTACAGGTGGAAGAGAGACTCACTGTATGCCCTACTGCAATCGCGGCACATGTTTTGTTTTAAATAAATGGAGTTTACGTTGTTTTTCGCCCAAGTTTAGTACGGTTACTGAATTCACGGGACAAAATGCTATGGAAATCCGCTCCTAACTCAGATTTCTTACAAAGTGCTTCAGCTTCCCTTTAATGCTAGCTTGACTTAGTTGCACATGCCTGTGCCAGTACATGCAACTAAAGCAAATACATTGTTGTACTATTTTGCATTTATTGCACTGCTAGTGGAGAAAGGTACTGGTTTTATTAAGCCCAAGAAGCTAAACCATTCATTTGAATGTGATGTACAGTAGACTCTCATTAATTCAAACTCCAGGAAGCCACAAATTTGGCATGAATTATCAAAAGCTTGAATTATTAGAAGTTCATTTAAATATGTTGCAAGATAAATTATGACTTGCTTTATGAATGACTACGCACACAAAACAGATATTTGATGATTTCCTCTACACAAGCCAACTAATCATAAGCAGCTGTGCCACTTATGAAACATTGGTGAAATTTATGACACAAGTTTATTCAACTATCAAAAATGTTGTTCATTGGGGACTGCTTAGACAGCACATGACAGCTCAAAACAAAATAAGTTTGTTCAACTAGCAAAAAGTTGTCTATTATACTTGCGTGAACGCTGTGACATAAAGCCATGCCTCCACATCGCAGCATCCACGCAGGTTGATGTGTAAACTGCCACGCGGCACCGTTTTTTATCACTCATGTGAACTCTGCTTCAGAGACGTTTATAGAGAGAGTTTAACCATTCATTGGGATCTATACGAAGCAAATGAAGAAGCACTATTGGCCGAAGGTGGGCAGGGCATGTCCCGGAGCGTTTTCACAAATGCAGGTGTGACCAACCAGAAGCTGCACATAATACCCTGGCGGTTGTTGCGATAAACAAAACTAATAAATGCGTCGGAGTAACTCTCGGTGACTGGAAATATGGCGCACATGACGTTTCGAGCGCCGAGCGCCGGGAATCTGCCGTCGAAGCGGTCAGACTCCATTTGAGCAAAACAGAAATCAAGTGACACATTCGTTTCTTACATCTTCTTGCATAGCCATAATCGAAACATTGCGTGCATCATAACCATCAAGAGTTACTACATTTAACCCTTACGCACTTATTAAAACTGTTTATCGCTATTATGGCTAGGAGATTCTTTTCGGCTTCTGGTTGACCAAGAGAGGTTGTCAAGCCCTCTATCTGCGTCCGGTGCATGCCTTGGCTCTGCCCGCTCCTTTCATGGACAAGCTCTCTATAGACTGATTTATCGTGAATAGCATCATCTTGAGAGCGAGGGATAAGGGGAAAGGACTACCGGTGTTTTCCCTCTTGCTAGCCTTAGAAAGAGCGAGTCTCCTATGAGAGGCTTCACCGGTGTTGGGTGTCTGCATTACCCGAACTTTGTTCGCACTTCTCCGTTTTAAACTCCCAAACTTAATTAGAGCCACGGGCATGAATAGCGACAGTCCCCCAATCATCGGGGCACCATTGCTGGGTTATACGGTACACGAATAACGACAAAAAGCGTCGAATACCGTCTGAGGACCTATGTAGCTTCCATGGAATCCGGCAAGGTGAGTGCAGCTGTTTCCACATGACCCCAATCTCCGGCGGCAATGGGTTGCGTCCGTAAACCAGAAAGACTTTTCCCCATCGCCATCCTCTGAACTGTGCTCGGAAAATTTTGTGAATGGAGCGTGCACCGATCTTCACGTTGTACCGTCAATGAACATGGGGTAGGCGTGCAAGGAGTGTGCAAGTTGTTTTTGTGATATCTGCTTTTTGAGCATGTCATTTCCAGTAAAAGTCTATTTACTGGACTATGGGACTGTTTTCACTTCCAGTACAGCCGTAGTGTACCGGAATGTCGCCGTATTTTTACTAGAATGTCACCGGTTGTTTTACAGGAATGTTACCTGATTTTTACCGGAATGTCACCATATATTTTACCAGAATGTCACCGGATTTTTACCGGAAGTTCATTTTCAATAAATTCCAGTAAAGCCAGAATTTACCAGACGATCACCAGATTGCCCGGAATTGACCGTGTTTTTCTTTCCTTTTTAAGTCGCCAACGGAAGGCAATTAGGAAGAAGCCTGTGAACCGTGGTTGGTTATGTTTACCAGATGCTGGACAATTCGGTAACAATTAAAGTGGTTAGTCCATATAGACCTGAAGGTTCTACGTATTTATTTAACTTGGTTGATACCAGTGAAACAAGTTGCACAGCTGTAGACAAAAGCAATCAGACCAAATAGGTACAACCAAGTTCTTTGCCGCAAAATATATCTTTCAAGGTACTCACTGTGCCACTGGGTAAATCCCTAGACGCACGGTAGTTCAACTAATAAAACCGCGCAGGTGCACCACACGGACACACACACGTATACTGTCAGCAGCAGGTTTAGCGAAAACTACGAACGCGCGGAGCGAACATACGCCGCTGTTGAGAAATCCCGGGCACACTCACGATGTCGTCCATCCCTGATGCCGTCGCCACGGGTGCACCAGGCGTCAGTAGCACGCTTAGCGAAAACCACGAACACGCGAAACGAGCATCCGCGGAGGTTGAGAAATATTGGGCACAGTCTTTCTCGCTCGCTGGATGCTTCTGAAGACGGACGGACAAAGAGGCGTAAGAAACAGGTCACTGAAAAAAATACTCTTTTCATCTGCACACCCAGCTGCTTTGGAACATACAGGTCGTACACGTGGAACGAGAAGCCGAGACTGAGCGTTCGTTCCTGGCAGGCCGTTGGTCGTTGGCGGACAAAGAAACCGGTTTTCTTAAAAAAATATATTAAGGCAGCAAAGCGACCATCTTGCATTTTCCCCACGAACCCAATGCGAGGGAGAGAGGGTGCGTGGGGACTCGTGTTTGGTGCGAGGCACCATAAGTACACACCCAGTCCCCGGCTCGTCTCGTCTCGCGTCGCGTTCGAGTGAAGGTCGGTCAACAGGGAAGCGAGTCACCCGTTTCGGGTAAGATTTCTAGCAAAAACCGGGTCGTCTGGTATACGAAAGAGGCTGCCGGTGAGATTCCAGTGAAATCTGTTTGCCGGCAAATAATCTACCAAAGACTGGTAAACTTGTTTCGGATGAAAACGGGTGAAAGTGCCCACCTTTTTGGATCGTCAAAACAGTTCACTGCACGCACTTGTTGAGGATTGCAACGTCGTCCCGAGCTAAAACTCGCACTCACGAGAATGCCGCTCGAGTGGTCTCGTACCTGCCCTGGCGCAGACTTTTGCCTGTCACAAATATCAAGTTGCCTGTGATCGCTGCCCACCTTTTTGGAGCGTCCAAAGAGTTCGCTGCACGCACTTCATGAAGATTGCAACGTCGTCTCGAGCTAAAACACGCACTCACGAGAATCCCGCTGCAGTGGCGGCCGCCATTACAAACACAGTCCGCCTGCTCGGCTTGACTTCCTTGACTTTAGCCGTTCCCCTTACGTCGGCTTCCAGTGATGCTCGGTGTCCGGCAAACGAGAGTGGCCTCCGGTAGGATAACCCCAAGTAGCACAACTCGCCGGTTTGGGACTGGGGCGGTACCGGTCTGCCGGTAAGATCCTACTGGGGCGACGCTGGAAACGCACCGCGGGGCGACAACGGGCCAGTGAGATTGCCAGTCACTGGCCAGTGACTGGGACTGACTGGGACGCCCGGCACTGGGCGTCCCAGCGAGTTCCCGGGATGCTGCCAGCACAAATCCCCAGCGTAGTACCAGTAACGCGGTAAGATACCAGCAAGACCCCAGGCTAGCGGCCTCAAGCCATACAGTCCTCGGGCTTGTTTTGTCCCAGCGAGTTCCCGGGCTGCTGCCAGCACAAATCCCCAGCGTAGTACCAGTAACGCGGTAAGATACCAGCAAGACCCCAGGCTAGCGGCCTCAAGCCATACAGTTCCCGGGATGCTGCCAGCACAAATCCCCAGCGTAGTACCAGTAACGCGGCAAGATACCAGCAAGACCCCAGGCTAGCGGCCTCAAGCCATACAGTTCCCCGGCTTGTTTTGTCCCAGCGAGTTCCCGGGCTGCTGCCAGCACAAAGCCCCAGTGCACTACCAGCAGTACCGCAAGATACCAGCAAGACCCCAGGCTAGCGGGCTAAAATCATACAGTTCCCGGTCTTGTCATACAGCCTAACATGTGGTTTTGTGTGCAATTTACACCTGAATAGAAATGATGTAGTTCATAAGAAGAATAATTTTAACAACAAATGAGTGTAAACAATTATGTTGCACTGTACATGAAAGTAAATTTCTGGCATAGGTATACACCTTATTGGTAAAGCGGCTGCCACAGCCATCTGTCGCTCATACACATGGTAGCAAATAAAACATACAAAATTGTTACCGTAATTGTTAATTGTCAGCTCCAGTGAAGCTACAGCTTGGCTGGTCATCATGGGCTTGTTGCTAGAGGAGTGCGCTGGATGAAAGAGGCTGCATGTCACGGGCCTAGGAAATGTTCTTCACACTTTTCATGCAGCTTGTGATGCAAGTCGACCATGCACCCAGGAAAAGGAGTCCTTCATTAGAGCACCTGCAAAGAGAATCAACAGCACAGTAAAATGACAGGGCAAATCAATACCAGCTGCACATGATAATCCAGAAATTCCAAACTGGGCAAGCGCTTAAAAGGTTAAAACAGCGCAAAGGACGACGGACAGGGTAAAGGACAAGGACAGAGTGCTGACTCGAAACCAAATTTTCATTGAACTCAACGGCGCAATATATACACACTATTGAGAACAAAAAAAAGAAAATCAGCCCGAAAAACACCCAAAACAAAAGCACAAAAACTAAGTAAGTATCACCTCTAAAAAGATAAACCAAGCTAATCAAGTGGCCAGAAAACCAGAGGCATGAGACAAGAAGCCCATGTAAAAGAAAAACTTTTTGTAACCAATGCGTTAATTGTCTTCATTTCATTTTCAATCTGGAAACTATATCAAAACAAAAATACTTTGATTGCCCTAAGGGACACCTGTTACAACACACTGGATAACCAAGCGGCAAAAATGGCCCAGTTATCTCATAATCAAGGTTAGCTATTTGCATGAAGAAGGCCCACTTCAAAGGAAGGCTCGTGGAAATCATCTACTTTAATTCAAAAGGGCATGTCGAGAGACGGGCAAACTCGCCGGAGTAGTTGGCATGTAGTTTAACATTGCCGTTCGTCCCGATAGGTGCGAGAGATCCAGCATTTTTAGGTAAATATAGCGATTCATTAGTCTTACTGAGACAATGACTAATCATATCCTTGACATATTCGCGACCCTAGCAAAACGGACAGCACCAAGCGGGAAAACCGGGAACCAGCCAGAACAGGTCGCTCTGCGCCTCTCCACGTCTCTGGCGGCTTTCGCGGACACGTGTTGTCGACGCGGTGGCAAACAATGTAATTTGATGAAGGTCTGAATATAGACACTTTCAGGCAGCTGTGCATGGGCGCCGCCATAACTGACCTTCAGTTTTTATTCCCTCTTATTTCGTTTGCTTCCCTTCATCATTACCACAGCAGGACAGGTCATTGCCATTTTAGGTGTTACTGTGTCCTCCTCCCCAGCATAGGCTTTTGTGGAGACCCATCAACGCCCGCTTCAGTGGCTCGGCATCTCGGTAAGACAAGAGAAGGTCGGCAATGGCGGCTAAATTTGGCGCGCGCTGAAAGCGTCTATTTCTCAAGTTTGCCTGAGTGTTCATCAGTGTGATGAAGCCTCAGTAAATTGTTTTTTTCTATCACGTGTTTGAAAGCCTGTTTACTCCACAACACACAATCGCGTGCTTTCAACTTCTTGGATGGGGAGGAATCAAGGAAAAACATTTTGATTTCTTCTCTGTCTCGGATGACATTCAAAGTGACGACTACTCGGTAACTGATAAGTGGTATGTAAAACAGACGAGGTGTTTCACTGGAGGGAACCCCAATGCTGCAGTCAAGTGAATGGGAAGGTTCAATAGCTGCTTTTCTTGAATTTGGCTGTGTTTGATTAGCGTCAAGATTGAGCCACCCACGCTGGTCGGTGCATTGGCTATTCATCTTGGCAGCTTTTCACCGAAAAAGCCTCTGGACCACACCGAAAAAGTTGGGCTGATTTCGCATCTACTTGATTCTCGAAAACCTCCTCGCTGCATATGATTAAAGAGGGATATTGTCTGCTTTCAAAAAATGGGGGACGCGTCTCGCAAAGTTAGAAGCTGTCACGACATTATGATCTATTGCGCCTCCAATATTTATAATATACCCTCGCTGAAGCCAGCAGCAATATTCGTCTACATTGCTCAGGTTGTCCGGCCACAAAAGATACTCTCTTTCTCCATTCAGGATTTGAAGTCAAGTTTAATGCAGAGGGGTTCTGCGTGAATCTCCGATGAAGACTCTCTTCAAATTTGTCCGCAATCATCTCCGTGCTGCCGGCTAGAACCATATGGCTGAGTTTAGGTAGTATCTCTCCGTCTGTCAAATATACTTTGATTCAGCAGTTCACCTAATAGCTTGTCAAGTAAGCTCATATTTCAGCCCAAATAATATACTAATATCCCTTTAGTGGGACATGGTACGTAATATAATGCATAACCCGCACATTCGTCAAAATGACTTCGATTGTCACTAAAACCTGAGTTGAAATATGAGTATCAGCTGCTCAGTGGGGCTCAAGAAGCTCAAGCTATGCTCAAGAAGCGCTTGCTTAATTTTCGTAATTTTCCTGCAGCCCGTGTTGCTGATCAAGCAGACGACTGGAGCTGTTTCTTAATACGCACAAAAGCTCGATTTCGCCGACAGATAAGTCGTATGGTCGAGTGATGCGAGTTAGTTGAAAATTACTGTCGGTGGAACAATTCTGTAGTCATCGCTGCTTTCCTTACCTGATCAAAACTGATTAGAGTCTATTACCGTCTCTCCGGAGCTCATAGTTTCGGTAATGAACGAAACCTCCGAAACAAAAGTTTGACATGAAAAGAACAAAAAGCACCGGGAAAACAAAACTATGCTCTGCAAGTTTATCTGCACCGGCTACACTTAACCGTCGCAGTTGAAATACCTATAAAATAGGGCATTAAACAAAAGAAAATCTGTTAAATTGAATGCGCTACCCGTTCAGGCGGCCCGGCCGAGCCGACGCGACCTGTTCCCAGCCGCCATGTTTGTTTGGTGGTGGCGCCCCCTATAGATCGTTGGAGTCGCGAATACAGCTCATTTTTGTACACATACTAATGAGATTGGGTAGACACATGTAAACATATAATATATTGCAGAGTATGGCCCCTGTGTTCCCACATAATGGCAACCTGACTAAAACTCATCTGCAGACTTCACCAAATAAAAAATAGCGACTTACCCAGAAACTAGTATATATTATTAGCGTCTACCATAAACTCACATTCCATCGGCATGCCCCATAGCCCTTGAAAACGCCCGCAAGCCTCACTTACTTTAAGCATATGACATCATATGACAAGAAACATTCCCTCGTGATCATCATTAATATCTACAGGTGCGAACAGTTCAGGCAAATCAATAGAAAGATAACAAATCAGTAGTGAGGTGGTGTACAGTGGCTGGTAGGTGCAGGTTAATATGTATGGGACATCTATTTTCTGAGTAATATTGCTTATCTGGTCAATTTTATTCACAGACCCATCACATACTGAGACAAGGTTCTCAATACAGTGAAAAACAGGAAGGAGGAGTGAGTTCCAGATTTAGCTTTGCACAAGCTATGTGGCAACTGACTCCATCCTCTTAGAATTTATAGGAGTGGATCTGGGTATGATTATGTCTAGCCCAACAATACTGCTAGGGGCACCTTCAAAACCTTCAGAAAGGGGTAGAGGAAGTTTGAATCATAATTTCCGTATTGCGATGAGAGCTGCTCATACTGAGAATTGATGTGAGCCAATGTCGGCCATCCTTCTGCCTGAAATATCTATATGTCAGCCACCCCCTATCAGAAAAAGTTTTAGCTGAGCGCTTTTTACGGGCCGCTCCGCTCAGCCACTGAGCAGGAAAGTAACCAGGCACGCACGTAACGCTCAGTCGGCAGAGATCATCGGGGTGCAGGAGTTGTCTGCTCCATCGGCATCTGCGCTCCGACTGGTCGTTGCTGACTGAGCGTTGTGAGCATGCAGGTGCTTTCCTTTTGAGTGGAGCGGGTCGTAACAATGCTCAGATAAAACTATCTAATGTCTATGTCGCAGCCTCAACAGCCAAACGAGCAGTCTTCTTCCTCGCTTGCACAATAGACCAAAATTGCACTGCATACTGCTTTAGAGGCTTGTTGGCATGTTTCACACTTACTCTCTGCAGACAGCTAGGACTGTCGGTAAGCGAGGAAAAAAAAAGTGTGAACACATATCATGCACGCCAAAAGAAAACATCAACGGAACTACACGAGACTGCATTAAAGTTGCCAATTGGGCGCGTTTTACACCGCACAGCCACTGTGTGTGCACAAGTAAACTAGCTCTACATATACCGCTCAGCACACCACAGCTAGGCTGAATCACATAAGTGTCACACTTGCCGAGCTTGAAGTACAGTCGTGATCTCTAAGAGTGTGAACAAGCGATCGTCGACTGCTCAGTACTGGGAGCATCATGCACCAGCGAACTTGCTCTCCTTTTAAAATGCCTTGCGAACCAAGCATGGTAAGTCATCTGATAAGGAGAGAACGTCACCACGGACAGCACTGAGCAGTTGATAATCGCCTGCTTACCTTCATATGTATCAAGTCTCTACCTGGCCGAAGTAGGCAGCATGTGTGCAGCAGAAACGGCTGTACTGAAATCTCAAAAGGATGAAAGATCAGAACAGGCTTGGTAAGCTTTCACGTTGCAAGTATGCCCATGCGAATTTCACTTTCTAAAACATAAACACGCATTTCAAATTGTCATCCAGGACAAGCTGCTATTACACAGCTGTATATATAAGGCAGCTTACCATCAACAACCTTTGCAGACTGCCATGGACCTGATCCTCGGGTCGGCTGGTGATGCAGGAACGAATTGGCCTAGTCGATGCTAGCTTCCGTTCGGCAAGGGCTGCACTGAGTATAAAAGTGAAAAAAGTGTTGTAGATAATGTGAAACAAACAAAAGCAATCCTAGCATCCACAATTCGCTAGAGGCACTGAAAACCAAAATCAGAGGTTGGGTCAATTATGTTAATGCAATATACTTCGGACACATACCATGACTGCAGGTAAGATATTTGCTGCCTTCAATCTAGATCTGCTTGAAAATTTACAAGCCAAATAACAAATATTTTATAAGCTGAAATATATTTCGATGGAACTACAAAATCTGAAGACTATCTCTGCAAATATGGTGCTATCTAGTACACCAGGGATGAGTAGAATTGGATTACAGCATCCCCCTTACAAAGATTGAAGCAAAACAAGTATAGAGTCTGCCGTGCCACTACAGTAAAACCTCGTTAATTTGGATCTCATGGGACCGGCAAAAATGTCTGAATTATCCAAAGGTCGAAATATCGAAAGAACAAAGAAAGCTGCGCGAAAACGTTTCTTTTATTTTGAGAAGAAATCTGTTATTACCGCCTGCTTTCTGGACGACACTTGGGCGGAGACGGCAACTTTCCTTAGCGCGGTCGAGTGCTCCACCGCACTCGCACTGTCGGAGCTACGCATCCCGTGCGCTGACAATGTAGTACAGCAAGGCCTCTTCTAGTTTCGGGTGCACCACCTTCCAAGGCCACTTTCTTCTCGTGTTGAACTTCTCGCTCTCGAAAGCCTGTAGGATATCGGCCACAATTTTTACGTATGTAGCCAAAGTGCTTCTTTTGACATCGCAACCTTCCATCACTTGTCGAGAGATGCCGCCCTCCAAGGCCCTCAGTATTTCCACTTTCGTCGCTAAATTCTTAGCCTAGTACAGCTGCAACGGAGAACTAGTAGCAAAACTGACCAGTAATCGGAGCGGCGAAATCGCGACAGCCGGCGCTATTTTCCCCAAACGCCGATAGCGAGAGTGCCAGTCACGTTGCATTTTTCAATGCAGGGGTGGCCGGCGAAAAATTGAGGGATAGGATAGTTGTTAAAATGGCGGGCTTTAGGATCCCCGCGTTGAGGCATAAAACGTGACTGTCACTCTTGCTATTGGCACGCTCGGGAACAATAGCCCCGCGTGTCGCGATTTTGCCATTCCGGTCGTCGGTCACTTGTGCTACCCTTTTTCCGTTGCAGCAATGCTTCTGCTGCTTCCATGCCAGGAGAGTAACGCACTGAAGCACGGCGATCCAGAGCAAAACTGGTGCGAAACACGGAGAACCGAAAGAGCGAAGAACCATGGGAAAACCGGAAAAACCACGTGCACACTTCGGATGGATAGCGGTCATACCCTTTGGAACAGACGGTAGCTAGCACCACCTGCCGAATTTGTCCGAATTAACTATAGTGCGCCGCGTTCCCTCCGAATTAATGAGCGTTTGCTGCCATTGACTAATACATATGTTTGACGAGACCGGATCGACAGTTCAAATTATCCGAATTAGCGGGGGTTGAATTAACGAGGTTTTACTGTACAACAGAAACGACTCTACTGTGACCTCGTGGAGATCAGAGTTCGGAACAGGCATGAAGGATTTGGCATGAGAAATATGCCAATGTCATTATTCATTTTTGCAACATTAAAATTACTTTGAATGTGCGACCAGCTGCAGGGTGTATTCACGCAAATCTTGCGAGTGCTGAATTGTAGGCACAGTGCCCTGGTTGTGTTCATGTGCGATATATGACCAAATATCATAGAGACCAATACTGCAAACCTCTCCGAAAACCAATGGGTGCGGTGGCGAACGGCGTGAGTGGCGCTGTTCACCTCTCTTGCCGTCCATTTGTGTTTGCGTGTTGCCACTTCCAATGGGAAGGCTGCAGCCATTATTGGGAACATTAAACAAACAAATAAAAATACAAACACAACACACACAGCAATACTGGCAGCAAGTTGAGACGCACTTCTGTTGTAAACTCAGCATTTCACTTACGAATGGGATGCGCAATTCCCCTAGAGTGTTTCATTCCACGTGAGTGGCGTCGGAATTGCTAAAGGCCAGTCCATAAACATAGTCTGCGTTAAAAACAATCCTATCAGCAATAAGTTGCTATTATATTGCTCAATATATAGAGCACCTTACCATGAACAGCCTTGGCAGTCTTCCATCAAGCCTGGCCTTCCGCAGAGGAAGCTGTCATTCTGTGTCGCCTCAGGACACTCACATCAGGATGGTGAAAGTGAATGCCAACTTCTACTTGGTAAGGACTGCAGCAAGTATAAAGATGAAAACACAGATTAGAATATACGATAAAAAATATCATGGACCAACTTGAAAAAAGTGCACAAAAAGACAAGGACAAAAGGACAGGAACACAGAGGACGCAGACTGGTGCGCACTCACAACTTGATCTATTGAGCATAAAAGAAAAAAGAAAAAGAATCAGAGAAATCAGAAAGGCTGTGTTCGGAGAACGTGAGCTTCAGAAACCGGGGCGTGAGCAAAAGATGTCAGGTAGATTGTTTTACAGACACTTTGGAATTAACAACAGCCTTTCCATGTAATAAGGTGGTGAGTTCATTCTGATTGAACATCCTGAAAAATAACAGACAAAAAACAAGGAATAAAGGAGAGGAATACATACACTACATACGAGTGTAGACTCCCAACTCACAAATTGGAGAAGAAAAAAAATAAAGAATGCGGAAGGAGCTTTAGCAAAAGTTCGAACAGGTTCAAGTGGAACGTGCCGACTCCCACCCATATGCATAAGACTGTAAACACGATTTTCTTGGCAGCTCAGGTAACAGACGGATGTGCGAACACATTGGTGGCCCATACTATGAATAATAAAGGCCTAAAATAATTCCCTTTTATGTTTTTCACAGTATCTGCTAATTATTCACGTTTTCTCTAAAAGCCTCGTCCCACTAGAGTGACAAACACCAATTTTTGTCCGACGACACCACAAAGTTCTGTGTCGCCGATGCTGTCCCACTGCAACGGCCAACACCCGCGACAATCGCCGACAAACCATCGACGACGGACGAGTTCTTGTCGGTTGTTGGACTTGAAGCGCAGCAAGCAGTCCCACCGAGGAACATCTGTCGGATACAAACTTATCCTCCTCGCCCGCTTGTGCCCTCTGTTGCCTCTCTTTCCACCCTTCCACCCTTCCTCCCGTGGCTTGCTCCACCGCTCGACCTTCAGAGAAGCCCTTGGCGGCCTCTCCCCGTTCCTGCAGTTCCAGTCCCTCGATTGCTCATAGTGGTCGCGGGCGCGGCTTGCTTGCTGGCGCTGGCAGTCATGTTGCGAAAGGCTTGTCTGTGGCTGGTTTTGCTCGCAAAAACTTGGTGCGCGATTTGGTGCTTCAAGACGCCGAGGTCTACGCCCCTAAATCAGGATGGATACACCCATGTTCGAGGACTGACCAAAGACCGCTTACCACGAAGTAGGACACGACGTTCCGCGGCAAGCCCTTCCGGCAGACGAGACTTGTCATCACATTCTGTGATGATCGAGATGCCGTATTGTCCCCCATAAAACGCCTGCCCTCGATCATTCGGATATGAAGTTTTAAACATCCTCAAAATCAGGGTGAAATTCCTTGGTGCTAACTTAGAATTCCTCGAACGACCCCCCCCCCCCCCCCCCCCCCAAAAAAAAAAAAAGGAACGATTCGGGTATTCTAGTTCAGAAAAAGTTTGGTGTCAATTGTCACGACTGTTTGTGGAAAGTCGCCAACGGCAAATGAAGAGAAGCGGAAGCTTTAATCAAGAAACAAAGTAATTGTCTCCACTTTCACCGTGTTTGTCGGCGCATTTAATGCCTAAAGAGCAAAATATGAAAACCGCATCGCCAGACTGTTTATCTGTGTATTTTGAAGTGTTTTGTTGACAACTCCAATCCCACTAGGAAAGAAGTTTCCTCGTCCCCGTGTCCTGCGTTGTGTCCGCCAGGTGGGACAGCGTGCGTCGTGTGTCGCTCGTCGTGTGTCGCTGTCGTTTGTTGCTGTCTGTCGCTCTAGTGGGACGATGCTATAAGGATGACACACGAGCAGTGTAAATAGTGCATAAGTAGGTGACAATTCATCGTAGACTTTAGGGAGAGATTAAGCTGTCTTTATGTATTGGCCATCAATCTGTTGCCTTAACAGACAAGGAAATTATGGTTTTAAAATCTGCTCTTGCTAATGGGTGAATCGGCGCATTCCACTTGGCCTGTGCTTGAGCTCCTTCCGCATTCTTTATTTCTTCCTTCTCTGTTTATGCGAGTCGAGAGTCTGCGCTGGCGTATGGTTTACGCGTAACTCTGCTTGTCTCCTTGCCTTTTGTGGTGAACTGTTTTTCAAGCTGTTCAATTAGTAGAGCTCACCACATTACTACCATCATGCAACAACTAAAAACAATTACAACCTACACCATTCGCTCAAGGCAGTACCGAACGAAAAAATACAGGGATTGGGTGAGGCATGTCTAACACTATATACTTACACTGAACTAAATATACCTCTCATAAACTGGCGAGACACTACCTTAATCCAGGACATGCTTGTAAATTTCCCCAGAAGCGGCATCAAAAAATTATTTCGTGGGCACAAAGTTTTGCGATCAGGAGCGGTATGCTATGCAAATCACCATGGGATGAATTCATCGCGGCACCAATTTTTGACAATTCTCTTCTGATAACGAGTCACGAAAATAAAGCCGTTTGCAGACGACTGCGCGGCGGAAGCTACGGACTTGCTCGATCCTCCTCTGCCTTTTGCCTGGCTCAGCTCTCCGGACGCAAATACGCACACGGAATCCACCCGTAGTGTCTAACCTAGAGCTTAGACGATGGAGGGGCACCGCGCTGAGTTGAGTGCTTTATTTATTTTATTTTATTTATTTTTTTTTTGGGGGGGGGGGGGGGCACCGCGCTCTTCCAGACATCCTAGTTTACCAGTGAACAATACGGTGGAGGGAGGCAATCAAACTTCCCCCCCTCCCCCTCCCCTTTCCGCCTCCACCCGCCGGCTGGCCGGCTGGCCGGCCGGCCGCCCACACGCCCGCCGCCGCCGCCGGCGCCGCCGTCCCCCCCCCCCCCCCCATCTCCCAAAAAGTTCCGCCGCTATTGATGGACCTGGACCGAGTACACAGCCTATTTGTGAACGAAGCAAAACAGCCTCGCATAGCACCATTCGCGCACAATTAGTAATACTGGTAAAAGCAAGCGATCTAGACAATAACAAGCATTTTGAACGGAAAAAAGAATAATCTAGCCCTAACGGGCAAAGAAAGGAACTTACTTTGAAACGACCGTGCCATGATCTTGGCTGTTGAGCAGATTCGACGTAGTTCCACGGCTCACAGTCGCTTCCTTCTTTTTCGGACACATTTGAAACTAAGTTAAACTCCACGCATCACGACTAATCGGTAAATTGACCTCAAGACAGAGACATGAAACCAATGAAACACACACGGCCAACACGTCCGGCAAAACAAGGCTGCGGATTGGATTGGATCGCGTTCGTTGGCTATTATGGATGTCTAACGACTTTACGGAATCTATGTGCGCGTATCTTCAACACGCTTGCAATAAAACGATCAGCAAAGCGCATTAAAAAACTATTAAAAGACACAGTAATAATAAATCATTGAGTATGAAAAAATTGCCACAATATTAGAAATACGTCCTGAACACGTAACAAAAAATTACATACGAAACTAACCGTACAATGCATTCAAACGAACTCAGCAGACATATAGACTACTAAAAAGAACGCGTTTTCGATTTGGCGATTTGGGCTTGGTGTTTAACGCGCGATGCGGGTGATCGTGTGGTCGGTGGTTCGAATCCCGGAAGCGCGAAGTTTTTTATTGTTTTTTTTATTGCGTTTTTTATTTCTTTTTAATATTTTTTTTATGTTTTTTGCAGTTGCCGGGTAAAAATCACGCAAAATGTGGAAATAAGAAGTGCGAGCCCAAATTTAAATTGATGCAATGCACAAGCCGTGGCCCTCTTGTTTTGCCGGGATAATTCGCTCCCTCCGTGCTAATTTCTGGGTCAGTGTAGTAGGCAAACAGCGCAAGTCCTTTCAACGAAGTAAAGAAGGTAATAATAATGGGAATATTGAGAGCAAAATGAGAAAATGAGTAAGTGGTCAAGCTGCCACAGTGATGCAGCCGAAGTTTGTCTGAAGGTGGTCAACTTTACCCACTGTTAAAACAGAAATTATTTAGCCGAGCTCACAGCGCGGTACGTATTAAGCACATCTCTTATTTTTCTGACTTACGGAAAGTAGTACTTAATTTTCTTCTGGTACATCAGTGATATTTCCCTCGCCTGCCGCCTGATTGTACTTATCGAGGTTGCGCTCCGCAGTTTTACTTTTTTATTAGGCCTAGACATGTTTCTATTCCTGAGATCCAAGAACAGTGCGGATAATTAAACTATCTTTCAGAGGCGGCATCGTTCGGTATTAGAACATTTATGTTTCGCAGCGTCAAGGGGTCACATTCACGACCCGGCAGTGTAAACATCCACAACGCCTTTATCGTGTTAAAAAAAAAAAAAAAAGTTTTTATATTTTTTTTTTGTTTGTTTTTGGTGCGGTATGTCGTATATAACATAAGCTACCGGGGGACAGATCGTCTGGCTATGTCAAAATTTGAAATATTTCTGTTAGATGATCGTAACTACCACAGAAAACAGACGATTCTTGACTGAAATAGCATATTTTCACACTCAATTAAAATCACCAATAACACGATCTCAGGAGAGTTGTGTACCTCTCGTAGCGTCATAAGCAATACACACATCTCTTTCTTGTCCAGATTCTGCAATGCAATGCAAATTATAGTTTTTGTAACTCAAAGCGCGTGCTCAATCATGCCACGTGTTTGTTAATTGTGGTTGTTGCTCTTCATTCGGATTCTCCGCTATACCGTTTTTATTTTAATTTTCTTATCAGAGCCAAATACGTGCGTATACCACCGACCTTAAGTAATGTGCATCAAATTAAACTAGCTTCCTGAAAAGGTATCGTTCGGCGTTGTGTAACTTATTCTTCATGGCGTTGGTGGTCAGATTCTCGAATCCTGAACTGCAAATGTTCCTCGCCGCATTGTTTTTTTTCTCGCGTTTTCGCAATAAAACACGTCAGCCTTGCCATGCTGGGATCAAATACACCAGCGTCGGCAGTTATTTGCGAAGGATTGATCTATGCGAATATTTCCACTCGCTATTCATGAATTGCCACAGTTCGTCAGAATCTGAATGACTTGACTGCATAGTAAAAACGGCAAAAAAAAAAAAAATAAAAAATAAAACGATGTCGGTTAGTAAACGGAACTTCCATGGCGGGGCTCGCCAGCCTAAACAGCAAAGCGCCGATGCCGGCCAGTCACTGAATTTCCGTGTAAATACTGGCCATCAGAGATAGCAAAGTGCCGATGCCGGCCAGTTACTGAACTTCCATGTAAATACTGGCCAGCAAAGACAGCAAAAACCCGATGCCGGCCAGTCACTGTAACTTCTTCGGCTGAACTGGCCAGTGAGCAAGACGAAACTCCGACGCCGGCCGGGGCCGGTAGCTCACCGGCGCCAATGGCCGGGCGCCGCCATCCTGTTACCGGGACCGGCCGTCGTAGTCCCGATACCGGCCGACGCGGTGTGCTACCTGGGACAGCGGCGGGTAATCGAAAGTGGTTCTGGTATAACTTCCAGCGACAGTGACTACGCTGGTTTCTGGTGAAAATGAGTGGAAATTAGCCCGTTTCCAGCGAATGTCACGGGAAGTTTTGCCGGATTTTTCAATAGGGTAGAGCTCTGCTCTGCTTTAGCCCTGTTGAGCGCGCCTCTTACCGAGCTTTGGTGCTCTGTGGAAAAGCAACACCAGCGGAAGAAAGCTCCACGGGTGTTATTTCTCCGCAGTGCACTGGTGCTCAGAAAGAAGTGCGCTCAACGGTGCTGCGAGAACAAAATGTATGAATTACACAAAAACGGTGTTTGAGTGAAGCAACTTATGAATACATTGAAAAAAGTGGCGGGACAACCCAAGTTTTGAAGATTGTTTGACTTCAAGAGAAGTATTAAATATCAGAGTTTGATTTATCGCGAGCCTACAATGTGTATACAAAGGGAGATCTGGCTCAGTTTAATGTGCTTAATATCACTGAATAGTTGTGAAATTCTAATTTGCTACTTTATTTCTCAAGCACCTGTTGTATAGGGTTTTCAAACCAATGCAAATTTTTACCTCGGTTCAATTTATGGGAGGTTTGTTTTATATGTCATGTACGGTAGAAGGGTGGGGAGCTGGGCTTGTTGGTAAGCACGTTGCTTGCTGGCTTTAACCATGTATGTCATATACAATTTGTTGGGATTGTGTTTTGAATTCGAATCCTCTTCTGCTCTTTATTTCAAGCTGACCATACATGCACCATGAAGATACTGAAGACGTCTTCAACTGAAGGATAACTATAAGCACAATCATGGAGGGGCATCTAGACGGCCAGCGCAAGGACAACTATAATGTAAATATTCTCCAAAGTTAAAGCATGCCTTCTTCTAATAAAGGTATTGTGGCAAGTAAGTATGGCTCAGCTTCAAGCCGTCGCAATATATAATCTTGTTTGTTCATTTCTAATCACCTGCTCTAGTCACCACTTCTAGTGAGTTTCAAGCTTGTTTCTGTAGTACATACACATTTGTTTTCAATTATTGGTAAGTCATTTTAATAGCTGAGTCTAGCAGCATCCTTGCTCGTATGTATATGCTTCTTTTCTCTTAATCTAAAACCACTAAGAAGGGGACAGCACACAAGGATTTCATCCTTGTGTGTTGTCCCCTTCTTCGTCCGTCGTCTCCGGTTTTCAAAAATCTGGAAGGGTGGTAAATTGCAATTAATTTCGTCTCAATATGTGCTGTTATGAAAAAGAGCTTGGCAATGGTTGTGCATTCTAGCGTTGTTGTTAATAGTGCGCAGTTTGTACCTTTCACAAAAAATGTTTTCCTCGGTTAACAAACATGCTACGATCAAGCTTCTTCGAAAGGTGCATACAGTCAGTTCTGTGCAGTTATATATGTAGTGCACTGGAGTCCGGTGGTTCATCTTCTGGAAAACATTGCTATGTATGCGAAAAAGGACCTCCTCGAAGACCCAGGACGCAATATTTTGCTGCAAGTCTTAGCTTTTACAGTCATTGGAAAAGCCATGCCTGTAGCGAAACACTGCCTGTCGTTGGGTTTCAAGGAGGTTCCTTTCCAACACCTTTCTTCCAGCTTTGACTACCTACGGTTTTGTTGGTACGCAAGCTGATAAAACATTGAATTCACATCAAAGAAAATGGTACTGCTACACTAGCAGAATATCCGCAAAATGTTAGAAAGAACTTTTCAGTTGACGAAGACAAAAGTATTGTAATCAGACGCAATTCCTACCCATGCAGTTCGCCTCGCTCACAGCAGAGGCGTAACTGCATGAATAGCGGTTGCGTCTGATTTACAATATGTTTGTCTTTGTCAACTGAAAAGTTATTTCTAACATTTTGTGGATACTTTGCTAGTGCAGCAGTACCATTTTCTTTGATGTGAATTTAATGGTTTACAAACGTTGCGTATAGGTCGTAGGAGTGTTCCAGAAATATTATGATAATGTTTCCTTCAATGTTAGTTTAATGTTTTGCAAACATTAAATTTATGTTGTAGGAACGTTTCCTCTGTCTTCAAATAACGTTTGGAAAAACATTAATCTAACCTACACATAAACGTTGTGAAAACATTAAATTAAATGACAGTAAGGACATTTTTCAAACGTTTGGGCCATTCAATAAAATAACATTATTATAATGTTTTCGTGCTACCTGGGAAATGGCCGAATACAGTAGGTTGTCTCCTTTCCATTCCTTTGTTAATTTCAAATCAGTTCTCGAGCTCGGTTCGGTTGTCAAGTGAACCGTTAAATCAGTCCATAAAGTGATCCCGACGAAACTCTTCAAAAATGTGTCTTTAAGTGCTGCATTTATTATACTCAAATTTCGTGAGTCTGGGTTCGCAGCAACTAAAACAAAGAAGAAAAAACGCAATCTCAATATGAACGGGCAGAAAGTACGTGAGGAAACAGTCTGCTTGATGCTGCCATTCACAAATGGCTCCAAGACGCCTGACGAGGTTATACCCATGGAACCACGGTTGTCGTGTGATCAGGTACATTTGAAACGGTAGTGGACAACCTTCTCAAATATCGTGGCGGCGTCTGTGAGTAGCAGCATCAAGTAAACTTCGTTATCGTTTGTTTTCCCCGTGCATAGAGATGATTTGAGAAACACAAAATAATATAACATGTAGAGACGAAAACAGACAGTACAATTCTTCGAAGTGCAGCTTTTTTCTTTTGTTGTTTCTGGAACCACGCTCACAAAATTTGAGTATGATAAATAGATGAAGAGTTTCATTGCGCTCACTTTATGGGTGATTTAAACTGTTCATTCTAGTTACGGCCGGACCGCGCTCGAGAACTCCCTTACGTATTTCTACTTTAAGTCAGTAACGCTAATTGAGCAAAGCTGTTTCTTTGCAGCCTACTTCAGTGTCAGATTCAAAAATAATTACAGATGTATTGAATGAATAACAAAATCGCGTACTTGCGGATCCCGTAGCTTGTCCAAGTCGACGTTATCTCGACGGACGGCTCTCTTCCATTGGGCTTTCCGAGCTGGATCTTTTGGGAAGGAAAATGTACGAACCTTGAGCCCGTTCGTATAATCTCCTCGACAATTTGGGACACAACAGCAACCCATTGTGGTTCCCAAACGCAGAAAAAAAAACCCGGCACGCCAAACTGAAGTGAACGGAGCTTACGCGGGAAGAGATGCGGACGGCGTAGCAGCCCCCCAGCGCCGAGGCTAGATCGGGGTACGTGACGTTAGCGCCGTGGGAAAGGGAAGGTGAACGGGCCTTAGTTTCTAGAGGGTGTTGACTCTGCCCCCTTGCACTGCCCCGTATCAACCTCCGAAAAAGGCGTTTCGTCGCATATGGCACGCTTTTGGCACTGGATTGGCTAAGATAGCTCTTGGCAACGGCCGCGGTCACTCCAGTCTTGAAAGTGAAAGCGTGGCTCGTGGCGGTTGTGCGTTGCCATGGAGTCGCTATGTCATACAGCGGACACCTCTCGTTTGTTCCTTTTCTGTTTTTTATGCGCGGCATGGCTGGCAGAAACTGTACGCGGACCAGACTCCCGACCGCATGCAGATCTCGTCGTATTGCGGCAAAACCGATCGTTGCGGCACATGGTGCAGTTAAACGGTGCGTGTCTCGAGGCGCCATTCCGCCAGTGTGGCCGTACTCGGAGACGCAGAAAAACACCACGCTCATTAGCTGAGATATACGCTCCTTTCGAACGGCCGGGCGACGCGGTGCTGAGCATTGCCATGGCGTCACTATCTGCGCAGTATGTGACTGACCCACTTTTGCAGTGCGGTGTGGGAGAAATCGCGCACCAGCCGATTTGTCGGACGGCAGAGGAAGCTCGCCGTTCTCCTCCGAAACCAGGCATGAGCGGCAGCCCGGCGTCCGGCAAACGGTGAGCCGAAAGCTCCCGTGCCGCTAGTGTAGTTGTGCCTTGGCTGATGTGATTCGATGGGAGCTGCATAATGTTGAGGCCATCTTGAGGCTTTTGTATGACCGTTTCCCGATTTTGAGTGGCCGGGATGCGGTTCGGAACTTAACTGCTGAAAATTAAGAAACACCTACGACTTGAGTGCAGCAACTAATGAAAAAAAAACAGTAAACCATGATACAAAAGCAGTTGTGTGTTTTATCGTCGAAGTAACGAAAATAGTAGCTTGCTACTTGTGACGTTAAGTAGCGCGCTCCTTTTGAGAGTCGGTAACGAGTAGCATATTTAGTTACTTTGTGAGCCAGTAACGAGTGACGATATTTAGTTAATTTTTTTTTTTTTTTTGGGGGGGGGGGGGGGGGGAGGGCGGGGTGACATGTACATATCTGGCAGGAACGTACCCCATAGCGCATCCGGGAACAAAGCAGTGTGTATGACATTTTGCCATCGCGGTAGTGTCGGCACATGGGGCAATCTTTCCAGAAATAGCCCACAAACAAGCATTTCAGCGTCGTGAACGAGCCTTTCCTGGCGCAGCGTCTGCAATTTTCATCTCACAATTGATGAGCGCGCCAACTATCGCCCTCATGATACACTAGCATGGCGCTGCACACAGAGCAAGCTGCGTGATTCTGACACCTTCCCTTCTAGCCACCGTAGCCTGATGGCGTTTACAAAGAAAAAGGTCAATTCGCTCTTTCTCGCGTGAGTGCAAACGTGGTGGCGTCGGTGTGCAAATAGCCCTCAATGACTTCCTGTACTAAACTAGATGGCGGTCTTCGCAGTATTCGCGAAATCAAATATGCACGCAATATTCTGAAATTGGTCACTTAATTAACTGTCAGACTTAATTTACTCTTATCATGAAAGTATGGCAAGTAAAAAAATAGAACATATACGTGAATCAGACGTGTGCCAGAGACACCCGATAGATGGCGCCACTGAGTTTGTTGCCAAACAATAAAGGGCAAATAGCATCAATCTCGCCAAACGTTTTTTCCAGGTCAACAAAAGGCGAGGAAATTATAGCAGCGGTATAGCAACGTAGATTATGATTTCATGATCACAGACGTCACGAGCTTTCAGGAATGCTCACACAAATCACTTTTCTCGGGCGAAGAAAACGCCTGAAAATACACGTACTTTATACACGCCTTTAAATACAGTACGCACCAGTAACACTTTGAACTTGAGCACACGCACGGAGTGTGCAAAATAAGAAATCTGGGTAATGTTCGAAAACACAAATACCGAAAAAAAAAAGACCACTGTAGTCGAGGTAACCAAACACGAAGGCACGAGCGCTTCTAGAGTCTTGAGGGTGACTCCACGACATCGACGCACGAGTAGATGAATCTTTCCTTCTAGGACGTGCTGGTTTATATTCGCGACACACTACAAGGATGGGCAGTCAAGGAAAGCGCTCTACGCGGAACGATGAGCATACGCCACGTAAACCATGTCGACGATCACCAGAGATGCCTTTTTTCAGCAGATTGCAGGAGCCACGACCGGCATGCAACGAGCGCGGCCGAGCTCTCCTCGACCTAAGATTGTTCTTTCGGTGCGGTCTCTTCGTTTTTTTTTTTTTCAAACGTAGCGAAAAATTTCAGCACGGTTCAACTCAATGGGTTGCAAACGAACGCGAACGAACCGGCCGTTTAGCGTTTCGTTGCCATGGCAACTAGTCGTTCCAACCGGCTGCATCCGTTCGTAAGCGGAGCGGTCGCTCTGAACGAAAGTTTGTGAAGGGGCCTTTGCACAACATCAATACGGTGTTGTGACGTCATATTGCGATAAAAACGACTTCGACTTTGACGACGACTACGTCACGCGACGTCAAGAATACCCAGTCCTTGTCGGTGACGCGACATTATAAAGACGCTTAGCGACAGGTCGCCGACGTCGTTGACGACGTAAAAACACTCGACGTCACGACGACGTACCGACAGCTTCACGCCGTTGATGTCATTGCCCTAGTGATGACGGCAACGTTACACGACGTTAGTCTTCGTCGTGTCGACGTTGACAAAGGAGACGACGTCACACGACGTTAAGACTTCTTAGAGTCGTCGTTGTGACGTCGCGTTGACGTTGACGACGACTTCACGCGACGTAAGGACGACGTTCAGGAGGACGTTAACGTGACATCATAGCGACGTTTGACGTTACGTGGGGCGTCGACATCAACGTCGGCGTCGATGGCAGCGTGGACGCCGCCTGCGATACAATGCGACTTCAAGACGGCGTTACGACGAAGTTTTGGCGTGGCGTAACGTTGTCGTCAACGATGACGTCGTGACGTTGTGCTTTAACGTGATGTCTGATGTCAAGATCACAGAGCCGAGTTCACACCGCTTAAGCCGTGGTCACACTGCTTATACATCATCCAAAAGACAGTCTCCGTACAGATTCGAAAGCCAGTCCCTGCGAGATCCGTTCGTCGAATGCCGCATGGCAATGAGTTCAAGGAGAAACTTGGTACGCGGCATTCGAACCACGGGTATTGCGGTGACTCGTGTTTGCAGACCGTCTCTTGTATGATGTATGAGCAATGGGACCCCAGCTTAAGGGGCTTTGTTGCCCGTATGACCTTGACCTGAGTACTGATAGAGGGTAATGCTCGAGGATAGCGGTCGAAAGTGGCAGTAGAACCCGAAGCCTTCTTGATACATATATGCTGATAAAGCAGATTTCTTGCTTCAGTTTTTTATCAATCCCTTGTTCAGCTTGTTGGTTCTAAAATGGATGTCCGCTGCGTAAAAAGAACTAATGTGCCAGCTATGTACGCTAAGTGGTGAAAACTTATTTGCTAGCAAATGAGGTAGTCAGGGCGAAAAGAATTAAATTCTTCGCCTCGGAATTTAAGCAAGGAAAAGGCGAAATCTTCTTTTACCATCGCCAAGTAAAGTAAGTTTCTACAACGCAAATCTGGGCGAAGCAAGCGACTTAGATCGCAGCTCCGCCACGCCAACTTTCCGCATGCCGAGCTTCAACTGAAACCAGTGTTGTGGAACGGACACCCCCACTCCATTGTATACCTTTATTCCGGAGAATCAGTCTCCGACAATTCCATCCCTTCCAACTCATAGAAATGGAGACGCGGGGCCCATTCCCACTCCTGGAATGGATGCACTCTACCATTAGATTCCTCTAAATCCTAAACGTAAAAACAAAAAAGACGGTTGAAAACTAAACTGTGCTAAAAGAAAAAAAAAAGAGCGTAAAGCTGAAGTTTTTAAACGCAGACACAACTGCAAAAGTACGGAAAATGCTTCGAAAAAAGTCCTCGTTTGTACTAAGCCATGCGCTGGACGCACAAAGCACTTCGTGGCACTTGTCACTACAGATATTGATCGCAGGATCAAACATAAAAGGTTCCCAAAAGACGTGACAAACTAAAAGCACCACTTTTGTCTACCGTTCACAGATACATGGCCAGCGTGTTTTTTTGTTTGATGAAGCCTTTTTGTGCTTGGCGCAAACAGATGCTATCTACTTTCTGCTTTGAGTATGTCTGCACAACAACACCGCCAGTGCGCTGTCAGAAGAGACGCTGCATATAGCTTCCCCAAATATTCGTGCACTGTGCAAGCACACAAATCTGCTAACGGTACCGGCACCAGGGACTTTATACTCCTTTCACCCGAAGTCCAGTCAAGGCCGAGGCCACGAGCTCATAGAACCATTGAGACAGCGTCAAAAGCGCACCATCATGGCGTTCGTAATGCTTTTGTACGTGTTCTATCATTGCTGAACCTATCATAAGAAGGAAAGACCCTGTGACCTGTGCTGTTGACTCTACATTAGCTCGTAGCATGGACTACGAGCTAATGTTGTGAAACCATATTGTGAAACCGGGTTTGCAATGTATACCTTTGCGTTTGCTGTAAGTACGATCCTTGCGATTTCTTACCATATTCAATGCGATTCTTTTGTTTCTTTTCTACACGAACGCTGGTATACCTGCTGGGTCAAAAGCTACATGCCGGCTGCGCATGGTTAAAACAGTCGCTCTTTAGCGTCTCGCGGCGCCAAGAACAGAAGAGTGCACGTCTACAACTTTTCATCAATGGTTGCTTCACTGGAGGCGCGCCAATTTGATCCTCGAAGGAGCATGAGCTTGCAAGGTAATCAAGCCGTCATTCACCTTAAGTGAAATGATGCTGTTCCAATAGCAATTCTTTCATGCACTACACACAGAAAAAAAATCCTTTCTTGAAATGTGCTTTGACGACCCAAGACAATTCGCAGCTCATAAAAACCGCTTTCGCCTCATGCACTATCGCCCCCTAGAAAGGCAAGTGAACGACAAAAAAATCGTTCGCATCAAAAAAAAAAAAAAAAAAAAGGAGCTTAAAAGAACTTTTTATAGGTTTTTTCACGAAGAACATTTAGCAGTCATTTTACCACCAGATTTTGTTTTCGAGCGCAGCGTCACGCCAGTATCCCGTAGGTCCTAGTTGAAGATCAACACAACACAGCTAGCATAAAAATCTATCCCCATTTCATTTCCACTCCATTCCGGGTCAAGGGCATCTAGTTCCACTCCCATTCATTTCTCCCAGCGCTGGCGCCATTCCATTCCGGGGTCGCGGAGTGCGGAATCATTCCAACTCCGGAGTGGTCAGTCTGCAACACTAACTGAGAGCATGAGATGAGCCGTTGCTCGCCGCACTCAATCGTTTCTAAAACGTTCTAGCGGAGAGTGAAAACCTGCTCGTTTTTCTTTTTTTCTTGAAACTACCATTGTTTGAAGAGAAAAAACATAGTGTATTTCAAGTTATAGACGTCGGAAATTTATTCTAAATAATATTGACGCAAAAAAATTTTGGTAGGTTTTTTTTTTTTTTAATAAAACAAAATAGGAAATGAATTCTCAACTTGTTCCTACTTAACTTTTATCCTCAACTTAAAAGCGAAATAAAAAATCACGTAATCGTTGCATGCTCGTGCACCGAATGCGATGACTCCAAGCTTATACTGCGCTTGTTATGTACACCATGAAACTTGGCATACGCAAGCGATGATGAATGTCGTCACAAAACTCATTGGCCACGAGCACGTATCCAATATTCGTCAAAGAATTGATCGTTGACGACGCAGTGCTCGAGTACAATACATGAGGTGGGTTCGGCTAACGTTCCTGGGCGCCGCGGATGCCTCACTGTGAAAAGGCGGGAAGTTTTCAAAGTAAAAAAGGTAAAAAAATATTCCGCTATATTTTTATTCTGTTTTGACCTAAAAGCTGCTATTTTGGATCTCTGCCCTCGTGTACTAGTTTTCTTTTGGCTCGCTGAACGATATGTGATTAGTCAAACCCCAGCCTAAAATCATTTATCCCATCTCGAAATTCATTTCATGGTCTCTTTAAAGACGAAACGTGACCACATTGTGGAGCATAATGTATCAACATAAATACTCCTCGGTCAGCTTCGCCATCACTCAAGACGCACAAATAAATACCCGTGCGCAACGCCCAGTAATAAACATGTGTCACATGACCGCGTTGCAGGCACGCCTCCGCAGATAGTACACGAGAGCAAGGGCATATCTGCCATATTGGTCATGTCCCGCGGACGGACGTAACACGCAATCGTGGGCTCGCACACGAACGCGACCCACAACCTCGCGCTGACAGCCGCGAAATTGGGGGAAGCAGCCGAGGGTCCCGCGACCTCCCTCACTCACTCTCTCTCTCTCTCGCTGTCCACGCACAGACTGCTCTGCTGACGAGACAGAAATGCGGAAGGGCGGCCGGACCATCCGCCACCGTGGACGACGGACGGTTTCTGGACAAGTCGCAAAACAACAAGCTTAATACAACCCGCGGCTGGTCGATAGGAGCCGGTACACGAATAAATTAAGGAATAAAAAAAAAATCCAACACAAAAAAAAAACAAAAAAAAACATGAACGTGCATACCTTAACGAAGCAGACAGCCGGCGGTGATGAATTTCTTCCAGGCACGAGATAGCGCGGAGTGACACCTCCGAGGGAAAGAAAAGTGAAATTACCGGCATGGGGAAAAAAAAGGGAAGTATGGGGAAATAAGGAGAAGAGAGAAGAGGAGGAGGGGAAGAGATAGAATATTGAAGGCGATCCCTGGAGGAATAACAACAAGGATGAAGCGGACAGAGATGGGGAGGAAGTGTAGGTGCGGGCTAAAAGAAACGGATGTTGGAGGGAAATAAGGGAGAGGGGAGCGCAATAAGGAGATGTTGAAGGATGAAGGAAGGAAGGTGGGATTATGGGAGAGGGTGGGGGAGAGACGTCTAAGCGGCATTGATTTAAAGGCGCATTGCGGAGGGACGGGGTAAGAATGCTGCGTCTGTCGGGCCTTGGTGTGAGGCACGTTCTGCGGGCCCGATCCGGTAGAGGTTCTCGACGAAAGTTCCGGCACCCTACTGAGTGATTAAGAAGGCATGACGCTTGTTTGTGATTTGTTTCGTTGTCTTTGCTCGCGCACCTAAGGAATCCAGGTCGGACGATATATATATATATATATATATATATATATATATATATATATATATATTTATAACGGGCATGGTGGAGGGAGGCCGAAGGCGTGGGTATAAAACTGAGAAGAAAAAAACCCTTAGTGAAAAACAGCAACAACGGACAATTTAATCTTCGACGTTTCAGCCGGAGTCCGGCCTTCGTCAGGAAGTCTTCCTGACGAAGGCCGGACTCCGGCCGAAACGTCGAAGATTAAATCGTCCGTTGTTGCTGTTTTTCACTAAGGGTTTTTTTCTTCTCAGTTTTATATATATATATATATATATATATATATATATATATATATTTTTTTTTTTCCTAGATTTAAGTATGATTTTTTTTATCGTGTGTGAAAGACAATACAACTGCGTCACTCTGAATTCTAAAACTTCAATTCAAACATTGACGGTCTACTTGCAATTAATTGAAATATTGAATCCGCATCATGGGAGAAAGTGTTATGTAACAACTTTAGACATCAAAGACTTAAAATACTGCTGATGATAATATAGTGATGATTCAGTCTGCCACTGGGATTGATGCAGAGAGTTTTTTTTAGCATTCTAGAGTTTTATTTAGAATCGACTGAGGTAAATTTTGAAAGTTATTTTTTTATAAAGAAACAGGAAGTGTGTATTGGGTCGTCATTTGCGCCAGTGTTGTCGGAGATTGTTTTAACTGAGATGGATGTTCACGTTGACTCGGCTGTGCGGTCCTTGTCGAGTGGAGCTGTCGTTGTCCGTCGCTATGTAGACACTTTGATTTGTGCTTTCGATGAACGAATGGTAGAGACAGCTAAGAAGTGTTTAGTATCCAAGTGCCAGGATTTGACGTTCATGGAGGAAAGGGTCCTTCAGGGGAAAAATTTAGTACTTTGACCTCCTGTTGCACATGGAAAAGGGTCTGTGCTGGCGGTACTGCATGGAATCGGCAAATCCTTTGCTGGCAGGTGACCGCTGTCACTCCAAAATAAGTAAGAGGGGTGTAATTGCATCTGTGATGGATAACGCCTGTAAGAAGTCTAGTATGCATTGGGCTGGAGAGGCAGTTTAGTTGCAAAAGTTGCGTTTTTTTGGAAGCGGGCCATCACCAGTATGTAATTTCTAAAGTGGTGCTCAAGGTGTTGGGAAGGTTTAGTTCAGCTGCACTTGAAGAACCGGTTGTGAAGAATGTTGTTTGTGTGCCTTACTAACGTGGAATTTCTCAAAACTTTAAATCAGTGGCAAAAAGGTTCGGTGTAAATTTTGTTTTCAAAGCTCAGTACAAATTAGAAAGGTTAACCCCTATTTTCAAATGGTCCTCAAGGGTGCCAGTAAAAAATAAAAAGCAAAAATAAAAAAACATAAAACCCAGATGTAATTTGTCAGGAAGGAGTGGTGTACAACATTCCGTTGCGGTATAGGTTGTCTTATGTTAGGCAAACTGGTCGTTGTTTAAAGAAAAGGCTCTTAAAACATAAAAGGGCATTAGGAGTCGAGGCTCAGTACTTGGAAATCGCTAAACATGTAGTAGGCGATAATGACTGTTAGTTAGCCTTAGGGGGGGGGGGGGGGGGGGGATACCATGGTTTTGCACAAGGAAAAACAAAATGGTAGGAGAGCTCCAAGTTCTGAATGAGACCATGCGTATTTCACCCCTGTTAACTGTGTAAGCACATTGTCCTTGGCATTCGATAGCTAAATGAGTCGTTTTTCTATGTCTTTATGGTCTTGTTTTGTGTTTTTTTAAAGAAAAGTAAGGCTTGTGCTTCAGTGGCCTGTAATCGGATATCTGGTCAGTCTTCAAACGTTGTAATCAGGGTGGGTGGTTGGTGTAAAAGAAGGGGGCCAGCATGAATCACTCGGGCTTGCCTGAATGTCCGTTGACAAAGAACTATACCACGGCACACTACATCATTCCGATGCTATAGTCTGTTGCAACTCAAGAACGTAGGACGAGGGGAAGGAAGGCCGGGGAAGAGGAAGCAGACGGAGCGCTGGAGAGGAGAGAGGAAACTTTTCTCCTCTCTTCAGCGTTTTGCCTTCATCTCCTCCCCAGCCTTCCTTTCTCTCGCTTAACCTTCTTGAGTTGCAACGGACTATAAACTCCGTTCCACTATAGTCCGTTGCAACTTAAGAAGTAGAGCGAGGGAAAGAAAGGCCGGGGAGAAGGAAGCAGACGGAACATTTAAAAAGAGAGAGGGAAACCTCCTCCTCCCTTTAGCGCTCCGTCTGCTTACTCCTCCCCGGCCTTCATTCCCCTTGTCCTACCTTCTTGAGTTGTAACGGACTATAGTTGTGTGCAGTGAACGCCAACGCAACGCCAGGGGAAGAGTGAAAAGGCGAGCACTAGGAAGGCGGGACAGGAGAGGAGGGCAATGGAGGGCGAGGGACGAAAGCGATAGCTCAAGGAACGTTAGAAAGGGGAGGGTGTTTCTCTCCTCCTCAAGAGCCTTCCTAAAGCTTGCCCTTACTCCCCTCACCTGGCGCTGCCTTCGCGTGTACTGCACGCAACTAGTGACACGGAGTATAGAAGCTGTCTTTGAGAATTGTTGTTTTTTCCGTTATTTTATCGTTCCGTGTTGCTATGGAAATATCCAACTCATCCTCCTCTGAAGACAGCAAAACTACTGAGTGACTTTCAATCAGTCGCCGGCTGGATGCAACGTATAGCAACAAAAGAGTTAAGTCTTGTTCGCACAGTCTCCGACACAACCAGTTTCGAAGCCGCTTTTTACTGCTTAGGAGGGGCCGCGCAGCAGCGATGGCGGATGTTAGCGGTTTAAAAACCGGTTCTGTCCAACTCAGTCGTAGTCAGTACGCAAAAGTTTGAACGAGCCTTTACTTCATTAGGTATTCGAAACAGTAGTGACTAGACTCAGCGTCAACGTTGGTTGTTGTGCTACATTCTCAAGGCTGGTTTAGTTTCCACAGTGCTGAAGCCCTACCCTGCTGCTCGAGCACGTGGATTAGTCTTCTTGTTCGTGCGCCCTCAGTAGCTTTGACAACGCTGCGAAAAATACGTTAACCCTGAAACAGCACTATATAGCAACAACACCGAAAAAGTATGGCGCCGTGTCCGTGTTACGTTTGGGGAGCACTACATACTTTGACTGAAAGCAATATCCCAAGCAGCACAGAGTTGGCCTAGCATTGGCCAAAGGCTGGCAATGGTCCTTTGGCCAGTGGCTAGAGATTGGCCGATGACTGGCCTTTCCCTGGCCATTGGCCAATAGCCACTGGCCATCAGCCATCGGTCAAGCATTGGCCAATGAATGGCCCTTCTTTGGCCACTGGCCCCAAGACCATTTCCAGCCATTTGCCATTGCCTGGCCAAAACCCGTGCTGCTTTGGATATTAAGAAAAGCTAATAAAGAAATCTAAATTGATTAATGCTCTCGCCGAAAATTCAGGTACTCGATGAGAGGTTAAATTCGAAAACTCGAGGTCCCGTGGTGACAGCATGACTATATAAGACACACTCTTATGACAGTAGACCGATCTCCCAGCCAGTTTTATCACTCCACTGCTGCTGCCATGCATAGTAGGAACCAGAGCAACTAAATGAGCTACGATTAGAGTATCGGCACTCTGTTCCCCGCTATTGTTGCGGGCGCCTTCGTCTTGGTGCTTGGGCAGAGCAGACGCAACTGCCGATCGTCATGTTTCAAAAGTGCGAGTTCCACAGCATTAGGGTCGGTGTTAGGTAGCTCATGATTGCTTTAATCTGTCGCGACTGTTTAAATTCATGGAGGGCGGAAAAGCGTTTTTTTGTGCGATTTCAGATAAAGCTTCATATAAATGGCAACAATGATTCTAAGCCCCAAGGTAGTTAAATGTCGTTACTCTCAAGTGTAGATTATTGAATTGAGTGGTTCTAGTAGAATGTTTAGTGAGATCGATCCATTCAAACACTCGACTTGTAACACACAGGCGCGTCCACGGCGAAAGTGAGTCATCGTTATTTATATATGGATATAATCTTCGCATTGAGACTAACATGAGACTAAATTCTACGTGAGTGAATAGACTATTTCGAAAATTTAGTTTGACCACCTCATTGACTATAGTCACATGAGTACTGTATATATTATCTGTACATAATGATGGCTGCTTGTTGATGGTTGATGTGAGAAAAATTGAAAGAGGCAAGGATGTGGAGCCTGGACATTCTATTCACCTTCCTATGAAAGCGTATCGGGGCGCGTTCATTAATGTTTGTGTGTTATGCACACGCAATTTCTGTCTGGCCACAATAGACCCTATGCGCGTTTGGCGTCACGTTTTCAAAAAGTCCCGACTGCAAACCTTAAAGATGACGGCCTCTTCGGCTGCATTTCGACCCGATTCTGGACGAGGAGTTTTAAGATCCCGGTGACCACTGGTTTAAAAAAAAAACTATTTCTCGCGCGCTGATATTTGACAAGGTCTTTTACCAATGACAACATACAATCATTGAGCGTTCGTGAAACCTCTTCTGAACTAAGGAAAAGGCGCTAGTGTTCGGCAGGGGTGCAGGAATCAGAACTGACATAAGCCAAACGACATGGGGAACATTTCATATCAAGAAAAAAAATACAGAGGAGGGACTTGTAATAAGAAATTTGTGTAGGTCAGCGCAATTGAGAACCTGAATGCTGGTGCTGCATCAGAGGCGCTCATATTTACGAGGAAGGCTTTGAGTAAAATGATGCGTCACTGCGATCTAGATGCATGACATTCGGAGCGGCCTTCTATACCGTCCCAGAGCAAGGATGGCGCGCCGCCATCTCTGAGGCAGGAAAGCTCATGCTTCGAATGTGCCGCAACGATTATAAATAAGGTCTATTGCGAGCGAGCGCTGACTGGACTGCGATTTTTGTAAACAATGGAAACGTGCATACTCCATCTCACGAACATCTGCAGTACAGAAGAAGGAATATAGACGAGCGTGTGGCTTTGAAAAGTGGCTTCTATGCGCGAGTTCTCGCACAAAATCATTATGCTGACCTAGGCTCACGCAAATGGGCCTTTGTCTTTACTGCAGACATTAGTCAGCCGGAGTAAACACGTAAAGGCTGGTTCAGACAGTTGCGTTTGACTACGTTTGACTGCGTTGCGGCTGCGAGAAACCAGGTCATCGCTGCTTCTTATGTCGCGTGCCAAGCTACCTTTTCTATTGGATTTTACGCTTCATACGAAGCACATACGTACTGGTGACTCGCTTTCAGTTCTCGATAGCGCACTCAAACGCAAGTGTCTGAACCGCCCCTTATAGTCCGCTGTTCGATGTAACCGTGACGGGACTTGTGAGGTTTGTGCGCTACGCATCCGAGGGTGCCATGTGAATCCTTAGGATTCCTGGCTTCAGCCCGCCCGAAACAGCACATGACAATAAAATGTGATTAATACTAACAAGAGATTTACTCAATAGACCCTCCCAGAAATTCAGTGACATATGGTGGCTATAATCGCAGTTTAACTTTTGCCGTACTAATGGCGGCAATGAAAATGGAGTTTTCCGTATTTTATCGGGCACCGTCACTTTGGTAAGTCAACGTCAAACGACAGTGTGCGCTTCACAGTACGTTTCCTTCTCAATCTCTTTCAGTGATGACACAAACAAAGATGCAACCAGTCAGAACGAAGCTTCAACCCACGTACACGGCTTGATAAATTTCTACAAATCAAGGGGCTTTGGAGCACCCTGATGCTACCAACAGACTGGCTGGGCCCGAGCTAGAAATGAACGCTTACGCAAATCTTGCTTTCAATTCCTGCTTCGCATCGTGCTAACGTCACGAATGTATAAGCCTCGAATTATCTGCTAAGGAACATCTTCAACTCCTTCGTTCATCAGTAAACAGAAGGCCGCCATTAGTACGGCACATATGCCATTTTTCCGACGATGATGGTGATCGAAGTGGCCAGACTGAATTTCGGTCTATTGAGCACACCTGACTATTGAGGGTCTATTGAGCACATCTGACTGGTCTATTGAGCACATCTGTCTATTGAGGGTCTATTGAGCACATCTGACTGGGGGGAAGTTTATTGACACCATTAAAACTCCAACGAACAGACAAACAAACTCTACAGCGAAGAACATCATAACCTTCGTACGTCTGCCGTTGCCAAATAGATACTAAATTGTATTTGTCATTAGAATTAAAAATTTTAAACTGATAATTCAGCCACTAGATGTCACCGAACTTCTGAAAGGGTCTATTACACGCTACGCGCTCTTGAACCAATCAAAAGGTCGTAGCACTAAAGTACCTTCGGTGACTCTTCCTAGTAAACCTCTCACTATCGGGTCAATTTCTCACTAGGCGGGCCTGTGCTTCACATTCTCAGAATTAATTAGGGAAACATACGTTCCTTACTCCCCACCCCCTCTACTGCCGACTCCGTACGAACTACGCAGCCGGTATCCCATAACACCCCCACCGTAGGAGCGCTGACACATCTTGTCCCTATCCCAAGCGGTTGACAACGCAGGCCAAACTCTAGCGTCTACCATCGTATAACTCTTCGAGCCTCTTGTATTCTGTGCATTGTCCACGTTGAGTGCATAGTATACAGTTATACCCCATTCGTGCGGCTGACAGTGCGCTGGGAGCTACGCGCTTGCCGAACCAAACAACCGCCATACCTGTCATAATTTGACCCTTCTCTCTGCGCATGGATATGGGCGAGTGCGCGATCACGTGGCGAAACACAGATATATGGCTGGTCCAACTATACTTCCATCGCACTGTCAGATTAGCGGTGAACGCAGCGTAGCCATACGATTACAAGGCCGACGGACTCTACCGTCGGCACAGCCCATTCAACAGATCCGTGCTGCGCGAAGCGGTTTCGGCTATGAGGCCCTTGCGTCATGGTCGGGTGGCCATGAGCACAAAAATGCGAGAGAGCGCATTGACGAGTTTTCGGCTGTTCTGGCGGAGGAAGCCATTAGAAAGGCGCTCTGATTAATGAGCTGTCGGTCTAATGGCGATGGCGTGAGTATGGGGATTCGCGCGTATGTTTTCAGCCATAGGCGGCGCGGCCCGTGACCCCAAAATCAAAGTATGTGCGGATCTACTGTATTTAGCCTATTTTACGCGCAGTTACGAGGCCGTTTTTAATTGAATTTGGGTTGTGGCGCGTTCGTTTTGCTCTTCTACCACTCCTCATTTGTGGTAGTCAGACGCGTCGCCCCTATACTGCTGCATGGGGCACCGATGAATGCTTCGGTTTAGGAAAAATGGAGGAGGTTGCCGTCCGATTCACTCGCTATCACTGCAACATTGCAGTTCTGCAGAATTACTTGGTGTAGTGTTTTAGAGAATTGACTTACAGTATTATGAAGACTCTTTGTCATTGGCCGTGTTGTGTATAAAGAAAGTAACTAAAAAAAAGTCAACTTGTGATGTTTTGTTAGCGTATTTTTCTTAAGTGCAATGCAATGCACGTATAATTCTTTCTAGAAGTGTTGTACTTCTGGATTACATAATGCAACGTTTTTACGTTCTATAAAAAAAATGAACGAAGACTGGTTTCAAAAATGTTGGTTTCTTTCCAAGCAAAGCATACCGGGAACACTGCCTCTTTTAGTGATTGCCTTGATCTTTTGAAGCACAGGTATGCTTGAAACATGTAGTCGCAAAAACAGTTATAACCAACAAAACACATCTAGCAAAACGTGTAATAAAAATTGGCCGTCGCAGAGCAACGCGGAGGCCCCGATTGAGATAGACCGCTACAGAGCGACTGCCCAGGGAGATTCCAACTTGGGGAACACTTCTACACGCCCTACTAAGTCTCGTGACCCTTAATGTTACACTCTTGACCTAACGTGTAAAAAAATGTGCGGATATAAATGATGAAGCAAATCGCAAAACAAATCGAAGAAACCCTCTTCTTCCTGCCGCTCTGTTAGGCTGTGTTTACTTTTTTAGCTACATTTTTGGAGGCTGCTTTCTTACGGAAAGACATAAAATTCGAAGCCTTTTTGCTGGTGCTGTTATTGTAGCACCCTGGCACACAACAGGTCAAGCCTGCCCCTGATAACCGTGAGAAAACACCCGATTAAAAGATGAAAGCCGTTTACAACCCCCTGTAACGCCGAATTGGAGCGCAGCTTTTGGGGAGGAGGAGGGAAGGGTACTGAGGGGAGGGTACTGAGGGGAACGGTACTGAAGGGTCACGTGCCCTGGGGTGGTTATGTAACCTGGGGGGCGTCACGTGATGGGGTGTCACGTGACCTCGGGAAGAGGGAGGGGTCACGTGACCCCGGGGGGGGGGGGCCTCGCGCGGTGCATTATGGGACGCCCTAATGAAAAATACACCAGGCAATCCTGGTGTGGCATCAGAGAATCCTGTTGTGACACCAGAATATCTGGTGTGTCCACCAGGGATGCTGATGTATCGAGCACACCAGCCTGGTGTCCCCACCAGGAATGCTGGTGTACCCGCACATCAGCCTGATCGGTACACCAAGAGAGTCTGCTGTCACACCACAAGGACTCATGCGACGACCAGGCTGCCTGGTGTGCACACCGCGAAGTTTGAGGTCACACCAGAGTTTTGTTTTTGTTGACTTTTCCCCCCGCTTCGCGCGCGTGTTTTCTATTAGTTTGTGTGCCGCTCCGTCCCCCGACGGGGTGCCTAGTTTCCTCCCGTCTTGGTGGTCGCCGGAGACCCCGCGGCGGGCTCCTTTGTGCTCAAGAAATGTCCCCCTCGTCCCGAGCACTTTCCCGGGCGGCCTTGAGCAGCTTAGGGCGCTCGCCGGCTCGCCCTTCCAGAGTTTGTCTTTCCCTTTCTGTCGGTATTCTTGTTTAAGTTTGAGAATGTAAAGAAGCCATCTTTGTGAGTCGAAGCCGGAAAGATGTGTTGGTGCGCTTTCCTTACTTCCGACGTGCTTGGTTTGGTAGCAAAGCAACAAAGGAAGCTAGTAATTATTACAGTTTTTGGGGCCGAAATGCCTACTACGAGTGAGGAGGGCGTCGACCGCCTGAAGCGAAAGAGGATTACCCTGCGAGCCGCCACAACAACGATCATCAACAAAATTGGCGACTGCTGGCCACGGATCCAACTGATATCGGTGAGCTCGAAGAAACAGTTGATATTTTTCTACTTAAGGAGGCTTCCCTGAAAGAGCTGGACAAGGAAATCGAGCCATCTGTCGAATATGATGCCTTAGAAGAGGAAATTTCTTGTGGGGAGGGGTACGCGAAACGGATCAGCGTAACTAATACACGAGTCAACCGCAAGCTGAGAGGCCAAGAATTTCGGAACGACAGGGCGTCCGGTTCTTCGAAGCAGGGCAGTGGCTCCGGACAAACTCCAGTTGATCACGGTCAACTCCCTACAACAGTAAAGCTTCCGAAGCTTTACTGTTGTGCTTTTTTCCTTTTTTAAATAAAGTAATTATGGCAGCAGCGTTGTTGTCAAACTTATCATTGCACCCCTTTTTGTGAGTAAAGCAACACCCAGTCAACAGGTGGTCTGGTATCAGATTACAACAAAACCTGATGTCCCGCCAGAACACCAGATTTCTGGTGTAACATCAGAACACCAGATTTCTGGTGTCATACCCACACATCAGATTTCTGGTGTCACACCAGAACACCAGATTTCTGGTGTAACACCAGAAAATGTCCCAAATCACATCTGTGAAAAGTCTGGTGTAACATCAAGTCACACCAGACCTTGAGCTGGTGTATTTTTCACTAGGGCGTTTCCCATAATGCACCGCGCAGATACGCCGACGGCGACGCCAACGCCGACGGCGACGCCGCTCAAGCCGGAAACGGGCGCCTCAGAGCTGCGCTCTAAAACTTGTGCTAAACCGAAAATTTCCTAACACCATGCATTCATAAAACGCGCATTGGCGCGGGCGGAAAACTGGGAAGAACTACGGGTACTTGAATACACCGAGGCAGTGGTGGCGTTGCGCAGCTCCTGTGGATATTGGTTTACTGGGACCATTGATGGCGGATGACCAAACACTAGAGCATGTCTGAAATCGGTATGTCCGAAATTTCAGATATGCCCGATTATTCGGACAATTTAACGGAACCATTATTCTTCCTCATAGAGTTAGTGTGTAACAGCGAGTGAAAATTCGGACAACGTACCCCTCGTCACTCGATTGTTTTACCTTAGTAAAGGCCACCATACCGCCATGGCGACCTGAGCCGCCACCATTTTTGTTTGTTTCGGTTTGACCTGTATCCTCGATACCGCGTTCTACGCGTGTTTTTTACAGAAGGCGCTGTCCACGCGGTACAGAAGCTGGGTTGAGGCCATATTCGGAATTATCGCCTCTTTCTTGCACAATCGAGGTTCATTTGGATGGTGCTTTTGTTTTGTGCTTTTCACAGAGGGATCGTGGTGTTGCGGCCGTCTTAACGTTCAGGTACTGTCCGACTGCATCAGCAAGTTAATTGTCTGCGTAAACAGCTAGGTTCGACTTGGACTTGTTTTGTGCTGTGCCTCTGGGAAGCCTGTCGAATCCACGAAGGGATCGTGGTTGTCTAAGCGTCCGAGTACCGATTCAATGTCTGCCGCTGCTTTTTGGTTTATAGTTTCGTTTATGAACAACTTGACTGATGCTGTCGTGTCAATCTAGAATTTCACAGACGTGGACATTGTACTCCGTACCGGCCAGTGTCAGGACGTCCAACGCAGACCGATGAAAAGTTAAGCGATCTGGTCGCGAAGAGGCGAAACACCGTCCAGGAAGCTATCAACTTTGTTCTCCAGCCATTTAGTATATATAAACTGACAATACAGATATGTTTTGATTGAATTCACTCTCTCGTACTGCTGGTTTATTCGGACTTCTATGCAATCTTGATTGAATCAAAATAATCCGTCGGCGACTGTATACTCGTTTCTTGCTCAAAAAGAAACTAAATACATTACTGTGACCATGCTATCAAAAAAGGAACGCATTCCATGAGCCTGAAAGTAATGCGTTATTTTCTTGTTAGTCTGAATGTGTCGCATCTTAGATTGATTTAACCGCCTTCGATACTTGTCGTCCCCATTCATTCCTCGCCTTTTTTAACGCGTTCAATCAGGGATAATTGTGACTCTACTGACATAACTTGTGCACATCACTTTTATGGTCTATCTAGCATTTTTTGGACGTGCAAATTCGCAAGCGCGAGCTGGGGCGAGAACGTGGTTGGGTGATTGAGTTGTGGATGTTCCACTGCAGAAATACCTCAATACCGTTATTCATTACTTGATCAAGAAGTAGCGACAATGCGTTGCTCGTTCCCTCTCTTAAGAATTAACTAGGTCGTTACTTCGTTACCAAATAACGTAACTAGGTATAAGTAACGCGTTACGAACATGTCTGTCTGTACGCACTCTCCCCGCATCCCTTCCCGCTTCGCGGACGGCGCTGCCCAGCTTGCGTAAAGGTCCATTGGGAGAACCGGTTGACGAACAATCCCCGCATTCGAGGGCTGATGCTCGGAGACTGGCCACGTGAAGAGTTTTAGAGTAAGGCACCTTGGACGGTGGTAGCCCGGCTCTCCCAGCGTATATGGACATGTCAGTGCTCATCACGCTGGTAAAACGTACCCAGTCACTGGGCTCCCGACGCACGTCAAATGAACGATATTCCTCCAGACAGAGCTTCTATTGCACATACTCGGCACATGATTCACAGTCCAGCAGAGAAAGAGGGAAGCAGGCAAAGGGCGATTATTAAAATGGTAGTGAGGGCCGGTATTGCACGTACATAGTTGAACGCCTGTCCTAAGTATTTTTTTTCTAAATGGGTATCATTTTACGTGCTCGTACACCTCGTCTCTGTTCCAAATTACAAATAAACTATTTTCTACTTCGCTGTAGTTTGTCGTGCGCTACCTCTCGCATAGTTAAGACACCCTAGATAAAAGACTGTTTCTTGTTCACCAGTACTTAAAAATTTCTTCCGTAATAATGGGAGCAAAGCGCATATGTAAAAATATATGTTTTTACCTAGTTCAATGCCCAATTTAGCTCGCAAGGTGTACAAGTAATATAATATAATATAATATAATGTTTAATATTATAATATAACAATTGATAATATAATATCATATTGTATTATAGTAATTTAATCTAATATAATAAAAAAATATGGGTGCTTGAGCTTCTACTAGCTTTCATTAGGTATTTAGTTCAAAGGCCAGGTGACCTCATGCTATGCACAATCAGCAACAGGTGCCGCTATCGACAACATCTGTAGCTTCTGATGCCAATCACTCTTTTATCGCTTTAGATTTCTAGAGTTACACACTGAACGATATATCTTTAAGAAAAAATAAACTCAAAATGCATTACTTCCAACAATTACTGCACTCAATACTCTACTCGTTGCATTATGGACCCTGGATTGCCATGGAGAGGAATGCCATGGTTTCGGCTTCAACCACCCCGTTGACGAAGTAGTGCATCTCAGCATCGCATAGAAATAAAATCTGTGCTCGCTCGCTTTGCACAGATTCATCTTTGTGAGAGCCCCCGTTGGAACACGGACCTTGATACGACGGCCTACGTGGGCCACGCGTGTGATTGGTCACGCTCTGTGACGTCATTGGGCAAGCCGCCTTTATATTCTCGTTCGTTGCTAAATAAAGCAGTTCTGCATTTGGCCACCAACTGCGTCACTCTTTAGTCCGTTGTAACAGTGGCGACGAGGATGGGATGAACCCCGCGCCGCGGCACTTTATTGTTTTCGGCGCTTCAACTCATGGCCACAAAGCCGCCCGCCGACACCCGTTCGCCGTTCGCCACAAGCCATGGAAACAAGCTTCTGCTTTCCGAGCTTCGACGAAGCGCAAGATAAATGGGACATTTATTTGACTCGCATCGAAGCCTATTTCGAAGGCAATGGCATTACGACACAGGAAAAGAAAAGTGCACTGTTGGTCGCCGCACTCGCTACGAAAACGATAGGTGTGCTAGCGGGCAGCTGCGCTCCCCGCAAGGTGAATGAGCTGAGTTACGAAGAAGCGGTTTCCTTACTCAACCAACACTACGCCCCGAAACAAAACGAGATTGTCGCAAGTTACAAGTTTTTTTACAAGGAAGCTCTGTTAAGCTCTCCAATGTTGTCATACTTGGACCCGGATCAGGTTGTGAGACTGGAATGCGACGCGTCTCCATCAGGCATCGGAGCTGTTATATCGCACCGTGTTGGGACTGTAGACAAGCCCGTGGCGTTCCGTTCGCGCGCGCTGTCGTCGGCCGAACGAAACTATTCGCAATTAGAAAAAGAAGCACTGGCGCTAGTGTTCGGCGAAACTAAGTTCCGCGACTACCCGTTGGGCCGAGAGTTCGTGTTAGTCACAGACCACCAACCCCTAGTGGGACTCCTACGGGAAGACAGACCAGTGCCGGCAATGGCGTCAGCACGAATACAAAGATGGGCACTCCTACTAGGACCAATATCAGTACCACATTGAATACAGGGCTGGAAAGAACAACGCGAATGCGGATGCTCTAAGCCGCTTACCCGTGCCAAGTTCCGACGCTCAACAGTCGGACTTCCTGCCCGAATACAAGATGTCAATTGAGCACCTAGGACATGAACGAGACGATTAACACGGTTACCAGCGGCGCCTGAGTCCGGGCAGCGACTCCTCAGTGCGCCGCCTCTGATGCGCCTTATCATGGCGGCGCACGCGATGTGCGCGCGGCTGGCGTGACGTCGCCGCCACGCGGGAAAAGTTCGGCACCTTTGCCTCGCAGTCGGGCAGCTGGGCTGGGAAGCCCGCCAGGGTGCCCACACTTCCCCCCTCAAGCTTCGTCCGGCATGTCGATGACGGGAGACGTTGTGGGAGTCAGGGGGTGGATGGCGCTGTTGGGCGGACTGACGTTGTAAGTCCGGCCGGCGCCTGCTGGACGAGCGCGGCGGCTGCTGACGGCGCGGCGGCTCGGTCAGCTCCACTTTGGCGCTTGAGCTTGTTCTGGATCAGGGCTCCCCCTTGTTGCTCTGGACCGCCTCCAGCAGGTGGCTGTTCTGCACGTGGTCCTTGATCCGAGCCAGCTGCCGCTCCATCCTGTAGAGGGTGGCGGCGGTCCATGGTTCTCTGGGCCGCCTTTGGCGCGCCGACGTCCTTGGTGGCCCGGTCCACCTTGAGATCGGCCGCCGTGTCTTTCCGATGGGGGCTGTGGTGACGGTGTTGTCCATGAGCCAGCTTCGTAGAAAAACAAGGAAGCAGGCGACATGGGGCTCAGTTGACCCTAGTGAAAAATACACAAACTCGAGGGCTAGTGTGACTTGATGTTACACCAGACTTTTTCACAGATGTGATTTGGGACGTTTTCTGGTGTGACACCAGAAACCTGGTGTTCTGTTGTGACACCAGAAATCTGATGTGTGGGTATGACACCAGAAATCTGGTGTTCTGTTGTTACACCAGAAATCTGCTGTTCTGGCGGAACATGAGGTTTTGTTGTAATATGATACCAGACCACCTGTTGACTGGGTGTTGCTTTACTCACAAAAACGCGTACAATGATAAGTTTGACAACAACGCTGCTGCCATAATTACTTTATTCAAAAAAACAAAAAAGCACAACAATAAAGCTTCTGAAGCTTTAGTGTTGTAGGGAGTTGGCCGTGATCAACTGGAGTTTGTCCGGAGCCACTGCCCTGCGTCGAAGAACCGGACGCTCTGTCGTTCCGAAATTCTTGGCCTTTCAGCTTGCGGTTGACTCGTGTCTTAGTTACGCTGATCCGTTCCGCGTACCCCTCCGCACCAGAAATTTCCTCTTCTAAGGCATCATATTCAACAAATAGCTCGGTTTCCTTGTCCAGCTCTTTCAGGGAAGCCTCCTTAAGTAGAAGAATATCAAATGCTACTCCGAGCTCACCGATGTCGGTTGGGTCCGTGGCCAGCAGACACCAGTCTCGTTGATGATCTTTGTTGTGGCGGCTCGCAGGGTAATCCTCTTTCGCTTCAGGCGGTCGACGCCCTCCTCGCTCGTAATAGGCATTTCGGCCCCAAAAACTGTAATAATTACTAGCTTCCTTTGTTGCTTTGTTACCAAACAAAGCTCGTCGGAAATAAGGAAAGCGCACCAACACATCTTTTCGGCTTCGACTCACAATGAAGACAGCTTTACTTTCTCAAACGTAAACAAGAATACCGGCGGAAAGGGAAAGAGAAACCCTCGAAGAGGCGAGCCGGCGAGCGCCCCAAGCTGCTCAAGGCCGCCCGGGAAAGTGCTCGGGACGAGGGGGACACTTCTTGAGCACAAAGGAGCCCGCCGCGGGATCTCCGGCGACCACCAAGACGGGAGGAAACAAGGCACCCCGTCGGGGGACGGAGCGGCACACAAACTAATAGAAAACACGCGCGCGGACCGGGGGGAGAAGTCAACAAAAACACAACTCTGGTGCCACATCAAACTGCGTGGTGTGCACACCAGGCTGCCTGGTCGGCGCATGAGTCCTTGTGATGTGACACCAGACTCCCTTGGTGTACCCATCAGGCTGATGTGCGGGTACACCAGCATTTCTCGTGGGCACGCCCGGCTGGTGTGATCGATACATCAGCATCGCTGGTGGGCACACCAGATATTCTGGTGTCACATCAGGATTCTTTGATGTCACACCAGGATTGCCTGGTGTATTTTTCATTAGGGGAGGGTTGAGCCTGACGTTATCTTCGCATGCACCCCTTCCAGAAACTTTGAAATAATGGATCTGAGGTGGGTACACAATCTTCTCCCCCCTCTCTTGAAGAGGGGGCAGATCCGTGGAAGTAGAAAACTACCCCCAAAATAAAAAAAAGGCCAAGGAGAAAAAAAAAAAAAAGGTCCTTTCTTTTTGGTGTTACCGACGTCGCAGGTTATACCGCCGCCTTGGTGGAGACAAGGGTGTTTCCGGAACGGGACTGCCGTCAGTGTCGTTCCGGTCCTGCGAGGAATCTTCGTCTTCTGCTTGAAAAAAATTCGTTTAAGGTCGGTGACATGAAGAGGTCCGGTTCCCTCACTAGACTCACAGTGAACTATTTTGTAAGTGAGCGGTGAGCAGTTTTCATGCACGCGAAACGGACCTTCCCACCTGTTGGCAAGGGAGGCTGCGAAGCCTCGAGCGGCGTCACTCAATGGGTGAGTACGCCGGAGTACAAAGTCTCCCACCTCTAACTGCAAGTCACGTCGCCCCTGGTTGCACTGCTCTGCCTGCTGTACTCGGGGGACGTCGAGATTTTTCGGGCTTCTCGAAGGTTATCGGAGAAGCGCTTTCGCAGGTCCTCTGCGAACTTCACGTAGGGGCGAAGCCTTCCCCCTGACTCTGTAGAAAGGAGACTGTTAAAAAGTGGGAACGCGAGCTCCTTGCCAAAATTCAATTGGGCAGGAGTGAGGCCCGTTGACCGATAAGTGGTCGTACGGGTTGCGAATGCCAGCTCGGGCAGTTTCGCGTCCCAGTACTTGTGGCGCTCTGTGTAGGTCACTAACATCATCTGAAGGTTCCGATTTACCCTTTCCGTGATGTTTGCTTTCGGGTGGTATGGGGAAGTTCTTTTGTGCTTGATTCCCAGCACCGCGCATGCGTCCACAAACACCTTACTCGTGAGACAGGAGGCATTATCGCTTACAAGCTGTGCAGGAAAGCCAAACCTAGCGAATGTTTCGAGTAGACACTCCCAGAGTTTTTGCTAATTTAGCTTCCGCAAAGGGAATAACTCGACCCACTTCGTCAAGTGGTCGGTTACCACGAATAAGTACTGATTGCCGCGGGTACTACGTGGGAAGGGGCCCATGACGTCACACCAACAAATCTGCCAAGGGCTCTGACTCGCGATTGGTTGCATGAGACCGAAGGGCTGACCACCACGTGGTTTTGCCTTCTGGCACACCGATCAGCTACGAGCGTATCGGAGCACATCCTGCCTCATGCCTGGCCAGGTAGCAATTTGGGATAACTTGTGGTAAGTCTTGCTCCCACTGCTGTGTCCTGCCAAGGCAGAGTCATGCATGTATCGAATGAAAAGCTTACGTAGCTTGCGGGGTATCACGGTCCGGAACGCCGAGCCATCCGGATCGTCGTCGGCCTGGGAGATGTAGCGCAGCAAGAGGCCGTCGTCGCTCATCAAGTTGGAGTCGAACTCCTCGTCACTTTGGCGGTCGACTGGACCTCTTGCTGCCAGCTAAGCGGACACGCGTTGGCAGAGTCCGTCATCCAGCTGCCCCTTGCGAAGCTTTTCGCGGCTCACCAATTTACCCCACCGTGAATCTGGGGACCCTCGTGTCGTGGCCGCGACGGTCATCAAGCCATGGGTATCCTGCGAGTGTTCCTCGGGAAGTGGAGCACGAGAAAGCGCATCAGCAACTTTGTTAGATGACCCCGGGCGGTACACAATGGAGTAATCGTACTGTTGTAGCGTAAGCGCCCAACGAGCAAGACGCCCAGCCGGATTCTTAAGTCCCCTTAGCCATGATAGCGCTAAGTGATCAGATTGAATCTGGAACGTTGCGCCATCTAGGTCCATATCGAACCGCTTCAAAGCGTGAGTAATGGCGAGACATTCACGTGCTGCGTCACTGTAGTTTCGCTCGGCTGGAGTTAGCGTGTGGCTCGTGAAAGCAACTGGCCGAAGCACACCGCCATACTCCTGCAGCAAGACAGCACCCAAGCCACAGTCGCTTGCATCTGTCTGCAGACTTGTTCAAGTCTGGGAGCTATAAACAAGCGTTGTCAGTCACGGCTTTTGAAAGGGCTGCGAGTGCGCATTGTTGTTGTTCGGCCCAACACCACTTGACGCCTTTTTTTAGAAGGTGATTGAGCGGTTCCGATATCTCGGAACAGTATGAAATGAAAGCCCTGTAGAACGCAATCATTCCGAGGTATCTTTGTAGGCTCTTTATGTCATGTGGGCTTGGGTATTCCGTTAGCGCGCGCAACTTATCTTCGTTGGGGCGGAGCGTGCCGTTATCCACAACGAATCCAAGGAGGTTAATCTTGGGCGCGGCCAACTGAACCTTTCCAAAATGAATCGTGAGCCCAGCATTACGCATTCGCTCAGGTACAATGCGAAGGTGCTAAACATGCTCTTCGATAGTTCTCGAGAAAACAACCGCGTCATCCATGTATGCCATGGCAAATTCGTACTTCGAGTTCCCAAGTACAACATCCATCAGGCGTTGAGAACTGGCTGGAGAGTTAGACAAGCCAAACGGCAGTCGGGTGAACTCGAACAACCCTCTGTGGCAGATGAAAGCCGTTTTTGGAACGTCTGATGGGTGAATCTCGATCTGAAGGAACCCGAGACTGCAATCCAGCGTTGTAAACACGGTCGCGTTACCGAGCGCGTATATCACGGAGGAAATGCTGGGGAAAGCCGCCTGTAATCCGCACAGAGTCTGGCTGGTCCGTCTTTTTTTGAAGCGAGAACAGCGGGGAATGCCCAGGGGCTCTTCGACTCACGTACTGAACCTGTGTCGATCATTTCCTCGAGCGCCGCATCTAGGAGTGCTCTTTTGTGGGCGCTAATCGGTCGAAGGTTGCACCTCCGAGGCAGCGCGTCACCGGTTTCAACGCGGTGCAGCAGAATGTCAAGTCTTTCCAGGTGTTTCCGTGAACATCGGTGAGAAAGAATCCAGGACGGCTTGCAGCTCCTGCTTCTGCTGGCTGCTTGCGGGGCACTTTCGCAACGATTCTCGAACGCCGGCAGCCAAGACGTCTGGCACCGTGGTAAAGTGGGCTGCGGTGGTCGGGTTAGGGATGCAGTCCTCCCGTTTGGTAAACGGAGTCAGCTCCGGTTGTTGTCCCAGCCGGTATCCACCACCAGAAAAGTCGAGCGTCATGCCTTCGCCTGTAATGAAATCTCGGCCCAAGATCACAGGTACCACGAGTCCTGGCCGATAAGGAAATCGCTGACGCCGCTTCTTTCCATTAAACCGAATCTGCAGCCTCACGGCTCGTCCAGCGGTTATCGCTGTACCAGAAGCTAGCTGCAAATGGGTTTCGCACTCCCGGAGGCTTATCTTTTTTGCTTTGAAGAGTTCAAAAACAAAATCCCCAAAAGCGAGATAGCGGCCCCTGAATCCAAAAGTGCGGCAATGGGAAAATCGAGCAGTGAAATTGTCATGCGCGATTCAATGATGTTAGGCTCGGGCTGGATTCGACATACCGATGGAATCTGCGCCGCGGCCTGACCGCTCCCAGGGACTGCACCGGCCGTCGGCGAGTGGCTGTCTGGTTTCAGCGTCGCCGGCCGTAGTAGTTTCCCTGGTTGTTTTGGTTCCGACCCTTTGCCGCCGTCTCGTGCCATTTCTTGTTTGTAGTGTCCAGAAGCCTTGGACACTGCCGTCGGTGATGGCCGGGCTGCTCGCACTCGTAGCAGCAGTCCGACGACAGTTGCCTGCTTAGGCGACCCGCACCGAGGTGCCCGTCGGACCGCCTCCAGTGATCGGATAAGGAACCACTATGAGAGGGCCTCCACCAGGCTTGCGACTGGCTGTTGTGGGGAGGGCTTGTTCCGTTGCAGCGGGGGTCAGTGCTGCTGGGCAGAGGGTTTGCGACCGCACCACGCCAGTTTTCGGCAGCACTTGCAGGAGCAGACTGATGAAGATGGTTTGCTTGGGTGGTGATCTCCGTTGGGCCCCAGCTTGGGATAGCGCACGGCCAACGACCTCCCACCTGTCGTGGCGACCCCCGCCCGGAACCCTCACGGACTGCGCTGTGACCTCCGGGGACCTCTCGGGGAGAGTTAGGCGAACATACGCTTATCCTGCACTGCAGCAAGGCAAACCGACCACAATGGCCCCACGTTGGGCGCCCCACGTTGGGCGCCATTGCGGTCGGTTTGCCTTGCTGCATACCCGACCCGGAGGAATAACACGGAGCCAACGGTTTCAACAACAAGGAACTACATTTAATGGGACATGGACGAGACGATTAACATGGTTATCAGCGGCGCCTGAGTCCAGGCAGTGACTCCTCTGTGCGCCGCCTCTGATGCGCCTTATCAAGGCGGCGCACGCGATGAGCGCGTGGCTGGCGTGACGTCGCCGCCACGCGGGAAAAGTTCGGCACCTTTGCCTCGCAGTCGGGCAACTGGGCTGGAAAGCCGCCAGGGTACCCACAACCTCCAGCGGCCGTAACGGCCTCCCGTTATGCTTAGCGAGGGGTAGGAGTACGACCTTCCGAGTCCTATTCGTTTCTCGCGGCCTGGCTACCACTGCAGACGGCAGGTTGATCCTCCTGGCATAAGAATAATTTAAACAGCCGAAGACATTGAGGAGACGATAGAACAGGATGACCGAGTGCACCTCTTCTTCCATGCAGAATTCAATAGTCGTCCTATGTTTTCCTGGGCACAAACTCCCGTCCGCCAAAAGCTAAAAAAAATGAACACGTGCCCCATCATTCTATCTGTATTGATAGGCAAGAATTACAGTATTATTAATTTAAGGATAGTCACAGATTCAAAAAATACAAGCACCGTATTTGGTTTTGTGCAGGATGTCGTGGACGAAGCTTCGTAAATCGAAACAGAAACTTAGTAGACAACCAGTACCCAAGATGATTTTCGCGGCATTGCACAGCTTTAATCGCTTCGATCCTGCAAGATCTCTATTCTATAGTAAGTAGGCTAACCTTGCTTGTCAGCAGGCCAACCACACAGTCAAAGGTTTAAAGCCTTTGAAACTAGGACCATGATGGATATTAGCTTCACCTACACTACATGATAGTATTTTATCGTCTTGCGCTATCTAGAAGGCGTCACATATGCATTTTTATACGAGTGGCGCTAAAGCACTTCATCTGACGACAATGTTAAGTCAATGCGTTTGCATGAAGATGGATGTACTAACATTTTAATCCGGGTCAAAAGTCGCGCCCGGATGGTGTCGGTGGAACCCCTATTTTCTCCATCAAAACTAACGAGAAAAAATAGCGTACGCAAGGATCAAAATAAGTCGAAAGTCTCGAGGAACGAGTCAAAGAAAATAAAACAGAAAATCCCGATATCGACGTGACACCGAAAATAACGGAGCTGTTTCTTTGAGGAAATGAACAGATTTCCAGTGAATTTGACAGCAGAAACTAAAAGAGCGTTTCCGGGTTTGAGACGCTCGATCCAATGTTTTCCTTCGGCTCTTCGGTGTAGATTTAGAAGCTGGGATATTTCAACACCGAGAAGACACTTGGGTGTTAGGTTCAGGAAAAATACAGAAACATGGGAGATACTTGGGAGACGACGAGCCTCGTTAGAAATAAAAGGCTGAAGACAACAACAACAACAAAAACAAACAAAAACAAGCAAATGAACATAAACACGTAAACGCATCAACGAGAAAGTTTACACGGAGCATATTGCAGTTCCTCTATGCGGAACGTCGCTAAAAAATTCGTTTACTGTAGACAACGATACTTTCTAAAGGCTCACCGTCGGCAGGTCGCCACTTGCTTTCAGCTCACTTTTTCGCCGTATGTTTGTTAACTTTAATTTTTGTGTGTGTGCGTGTGTGTGTGTGTGTGTGTTTGTGCGCTTTTACGGGTCTTTAGAGAGGTTGCGAGCTTCTACAGGTTATGAGCCCGTCGCTCTCTTTAGAAGAAAAGGGGCAGTGTATATGAGTAGAATTCCACTGTAACTGAAGGTATCCACACGTTTTCCCCATAGAGGCCCTGACGTTATTACGTTTTTTTTCTCTCTACATCGTCGCAGAAGTGCTTTGCATAACGCGTCTTCGGTGCTCACTTGCGCGTTTTGAGAGGCGTTGACTCTAATCGGTACAAAGATTCTGGTACTTTGAAGCCGCCAGTGGATCTTGTTTTTTGCTTCAGAGTAAAGAGTAACTTTTGTGCCCTAAAAATACAACAGAAATCGAATTAAAAGCTTGATTAAGGGGCTCTGTTCATCAGTAACGTGATTTTTTCTCTTTCAAGACATCCCTTGGTTTGCATTTATTCTAACTACTTTCGTCTTACCACCAAGTCCAGCTAGAGTGACACCAATATACGTCTGCCGAATCGATAAATTTTCTACAGCGCTGCTTGTCCACCAAGTTGTTTTTTTTTCTTTGGAAGTTCTTAGATGTCATTCCTAAAAGAGAAAGCAAAAAAGAAAGAACTAAGGGACACTGCGCAATTTATGTGTCTGCCACAAGTTTTGCGGGTCCCTGATGTGTGCTATGAATGTAAAAAAAGAGCTATATAATTGTTTCTAGATTGACAATAAAAAATTAATTCACGAGGTGAACGTTTAATGGTGACGGGTCCTTGTTAAAGGGACCTTCACTAGGTTAGTAAAACAATTTAGACGTTCCGCTCGCTTTGGTACCTTATAGTCCCGATGTAACTCCGCACTTGTCAATACACACTTTAAAGTTGGACCATCCCTAAAGTGGGACCATCCCTAATGAAAAATACACCAGGCAATCCTGGTGTGACATCAGAAAATCCTGGTGTGACACCAGATTATCTGGTGTGCCCACCAGCCATGCTGATGTATCGAGCACACCAGCCTGGTATCCCCACAAGAAATGCTGGTGTGCCCCCACATCAGCCTGATGGGTACACCAAGAGAGTCTGGTGTCACACCACAAGGACTAATGCGCCGAACAGGCAGCCTGGTGTGCACACCACGCAGTTTGATGTGACACCAGAGTTGTGTTACTGTTGACTTTTCCCCCCGGTCCGCGTGCGTGTTTTCTATTAGTTCGTTTGCCGCTCCGTCCCCCGACGGGGTGCCTTGTTTCCTCCCGTCTTGGTGGTCGCCGGAGACCCCGTGGCAGGCTCCTTTGTGCTCAAGAAGTGTCCCCCTCGTCCCGACCACTTTCCCGGGCGGCCTTGAGCAGCTTGGGGCGCTCGCTGGCTCGCCTCTTCGAGGGTTTCTCTTTTCCTTTCCACCTGTATTCTTGTTTAAGTTTGAGAAAGTAAAGAAGTCTTCTTTTGTGAGTCGAAGCCGAAAAGATGTGTTGGTGCACTTTCCTTACTTCCGACGAGCTTGGTTTGGTAGCAAAGCAACAAAGGAAGCTAGTAATTATTACAGTTTTCGGGGCCGAAATTCTTACTACGAGCGAGGAGGGCGTCGACCGCGGATTACCCTGCGAGCCGCCACAACAAAGATCATCAACGAGATTGGCGTCTGCTGGCCATGGATCCAACCGACATCGGTGAGGTCGAAGAAACATTTGATATTCTTCTACTTAAGAAGGCTTCCCTGAAAAACCTGAACAGGGAAATCGAGTCATCTGTCGAATATGATGCCTTAGAAGAGGAAATTTCTAGTGCGGAGGGGTACGCGGAACGGATCAGCGCAACTAAGACACGAGTCAACCTCAAGCTGAAAGGCCAAGAATTGCGAAACGACAGGGCGTGCGGTTCTTCGACGCAGGGCAGCGGCTCCGGACAAACTCCAGGTGATCACGGCCAACTCCCTACAACAGTAAAGCTTCCGGAGCTTTACTGTTGTGCTTTTTTGCTTTAATAAAGTAATTATGGCAGCAGCGTTGTTGCCAAACTTATCATTGTACCCTTTTTTGTGAGTAAAGCAACACCCAGTCAACAGGTGGTCTGGTATCACATTACAACAAAACCTGTTGTCCCGCCAGAACACCAGATTTCTGGTGTAACATCAGAACACCAGATTTCTGGTGTCATACCCACACATAAGATTTCTGTTGTCACACCAGAACACCAGATTTCTGGTGTCACACCAGAAAATGTCCCAAATCAAATCTGTGAAAATGTCTGGTGTAACATCAAGTCACACCAGCCCACGAGCTGGTGTATTTTTCACTAGCGATTGCTCCGTAGTGCTTACCTGACAATACATTTTCCTTCTACACAACTGAGTTATTGCACTTGTGCGGGCACCCGCTAAACAGAAAAAAAGCGAAAAAAACAAGTATGTTATAGATTAAAAAAAGGCTATTTGTTAAACTTTTGGAATATAAAGGTTCTTCATCGTTCATCGAAATCTCTCAGGTCCGAGGCACTAGCGCGCGCAATAAATCAAAAGCAGAAGGTACTTTGTCGCAACCAGCCAGAGACTCGCGATGTGTTACGTGCCGCATCGCTACTGCGCGTAATTTCTCAGCCGGTCTGTCCGGAACAAAAACATAAAGGCGGCAACGCTAGGGCGATGAAGAGCTCGCGTAGGTTGCGCACGCTTCCTTCACCTCTCCACCAGGACCGTGGCGGCACCGTCCCGTTCTTCTGACGTGTCTGATGTAGTGTTATAGCCTTTGGTAGCGCCACTCCTTCCTCTCTCCATCCGCTCTCCGTCTTTCGCAGCGGCGTGTAAGGCTCGCCCCCGTCTGACGCGGTGAAATTGGGGATGTACTGTACTTCTGGAGGGGGAGAAAAGGCGCCCGCCGCCGCTGCTGCCTGCAGGCGGAATTTATTTATGGCCATCCAAGACAGCCAAGAGGCAATGACGTGGCCTCTATCGACGTCAAATCTCTTCCCTATATACCACCTCCGTGCAAAAGAACACAAAGAATTTTTTTTTGTGAAATTTACGAGAAAATGGGTACGCACGCTGCGCACCTGTCTCGCGATTATGGAAGCTGATGCATTTCTTCTCTGCCTGCCTGCCTATATATGTTGGGATCCTCACGTTTCTTTTTATTCTGCTTGTTTGAGGTATTCATATATGCACGAACTCAACTCTGCTACGTCACACCGCTGAGGTGGCGCGTCGGGTGCACTTCCGGTCTGGGGCGGTGAGCAGAAGTCGCCGTACGGGACATGCATTCCTGTGTTCTTTTGGGAGAAACCAAACAAAAACCCTACCTTCTCGTCTCGTGCTGCGACGGGGCCTGTTCCAAGAGAGTCTCGAAACGTTTCAAGATCATTTTTATGTGTTTCTGCCCCCTCCATTCGTCAGAGAACGTGGATAGTAGTCGTGAAAAGGGCAAACCAAACGCTGTCCAACTACGATTGCTTGCGCGGACAACACTTTGTGGTCGTCAGATGTATTTTTTTTGTTCCCACATGAACGAGAGAAAACCACCAAGTTGTCTGGACCGCCCGCGGGTTCAGTGCGTCTTCACATTCACACGGCCGCCTGATCGTTCGAACTTTCGTCTGCTCTTCAAACTTGTCTGCTTTTTGTCGTCTGCTCGTTAAAACAAAAGCGGCCCGTAGACCAATCTTTGACCCGGTAATTTCAATAAGAAGTTACTGCAGGCCTCAAAAGACTTAGGTAAGCTTAGTGTAAACAATAGATACAAGATATTGATGATTGGTACCAGTGGCCATCACCGACTTGTTACACTTGGTCTGTTCCCGCTTCCGACTTTCAGTATCGATTTCGACCATCGCCGCTACCTTCTACACTTTTGCAGCACGAGCGACGTCGCGACCGACAATAGCTAGAGGAATCTTATGATGGTTTTGGAATCCATTCTGCGGCGGTCATGCAGATAAAACGCCACACGTCACATTATTTACGGAAAGTTTAGTGGCGCAACGAGCCTTCATAATTTTGCTCAGGCCATTAAAGTGGTAATACATTGCTATCAGGTCGTAGAATCGACAACTCCAACGCGAAAAAGAGTATGCAGACTCACACAGACGCCAACACCGTGACATTCCAATGGTTTGTTGACGCGGGACGCGGTGCTTCTTGCCCGCAGTCCACTGCGCATAGTCCGAACTGTTGTCTGCTCTTTCAAACTGGTCTTCTTTTTGTCGTCAGCTCGTTTAAACTACAGCGGCCCGTAAACAAAACGTCGACCCGGTAGTTGCAATAAGAAGTAAGCGCAGGCCTCAAAACACTTTTGAAGATTGGTTGCGGTAAGTAGGCTCAGTGTAAACAGTAGATACAAGAAGATGTTGATCATTGTTACCAGTGGCCATCACCGACTTGTAATGCCCGATTCTATACTTGCAGTTTTCAGTATCGACGTCCAACATCTCAGTTACAGTTCACGCTTTGCAGCCCGAGCGACGTCGTGACTGAAAATAGCGAGCAGAATCTCGTGGTGGAAGTCAGGCTTTAGAGCCCATTCTGCGGCGTCCATGTGAAATGAACCGCCGCACGTCAGAGAAGTTTTGCTGTGCAACGAGCCTCGTTAATTTTGCTAAAGCCGCTCAAGTAGTCAGACATTGTGAGGACGACGTAGAATCAACAATTCCAATGCGAAAAAGATGTCCCGTGATTTTCATGGCAGACTGGCAAGAGAGATTGGACAGTAATTTGAAGCGTCGTTTTGAGCACCTGTCTTAAAGATAGGCACCCTTGAACGTAGCACCAATCACGTGAGAGACATCCCAAATTTAGAGATTGCTGAATCAGCTTAGTAAAATTATTTGATGCCGAATGTTTTTAATTACTTTCAAGAATTTTGCAGAAATAGCATCGTCACCAGGTGCACTGCTCAAAATATAGTTTTCCATTATATAGAATGCGCCATTTTGTTGTAACGTGATAGGTCGCATAACGAGATCCCAGCTAAAAATGTTGTACTGCGGTAGTGGATGAACCTCCTGGATGAGCACGCTCGGAAAAAAATGTGTTCAGCAAGTTGGCAGTTTCTACATCAATTATATTTTTATTTTAATAATTCGAAATCGTTGGACTGTTTCTTTTTGTTTTGGGACTTATCTCCGGCAAAACATATTTGTGGACTAAGAAACGATGCGGGGTATGGTCAGAACAAAAGTCTTGTAGGTTTCCTTTTATTTTTTGCATTCTTTCAAATTGATTTGCAAGATTGCAAGCACCTTATTTGTTTAACCTTCAAAATATTGTTTTATTTTTGTTCAGGTGGCGTTTCAAGTTGTTTGTAAACCAAGGTGATGAATCCTCGGTTAACACCGTGAATCGCGAGACGAAGGTCACAAGAGTTCGTTGAATGTATTCTTGATGATAATGGAAGTTTCTTAGTAGAGCGATCTTGATATGATGCAGTGAAGTTTCGTTCAAATGTTGTTACAGCTTAAATTAAACCTTCGATACCTGTCCGTGAATATGCGAACATAGTTTTCTTAATTTTATTGGATCGTGGAAAAGAGCCATAGCCACGGCATGTCGCATTTTTATCGAGATTTTCGCGCAGCAGACTGAGGATAGTCAATGGAGGATAACATATTCCCGAGATAAAGTTCGATGAAGATCATGTCGGCTGCGAAAAATCGTGTCGGCTGCAGAAAAAAAATATTCACCCCAACACATGTTTTTTTTTTTTTAATTTGATTGCATCTGTGCTACAAAATCAGTAATAAAAGACATTTAAATATATCTGAGGTTACCTTGCAGTTCTAAACTTGATGGTGAACTTTGGTATGATGAGTGTCCGGTATGCAAGGCGTTTTGTCTCAAGAGGAGCAGGTATAAGTCTTGTCTTAAGGAGCCAACTGTTTCAGTGCACTATTTATCATGTATTCAATGTGTTCGTTTCTTGATAGTGTATCTGTAATTAGGATGCCTAAGTACTTGCAGGATGATAATATCCCGCCTCTTTTGAAAGTAATAAGTACTGTGTACTGTGTACTGTGTTTGAACCCAGAAATAAAACTTTAAGGGTTGAACTTCTCAAAATATATCTGCAACCCTTTGTAGTTTAACATTCATGTTCAAATCCTGCTTCTGGCACCAAGTATTTATAAGTCTAGCTTCTGATTAAATTATTGTGACTACAATGTTATTCTCGATACATTGTTAAGCGTTTGGTATGTGTCACCTCAAAAGTTCAGTTATGCGACTTTCATGCAGTCGCGAATAACGTGGGAGTGTGTAAAAGTTTAACAGGATGTTCGTAGTGACACGCAGAAATACCTGTTCGGCCGCAAAACAAAAAGTACAGTTCATGGCAACAGCGTTTTTGAAAGTCAAGCAAAGAGGCGCGTTCTCATCTTTCGAGTCTGCCCAGCTCAATCATGTGTGAAGGAAATGTGTCATGTGCGCACGTGTTTCACGTCGAGCTGAGACAACACAACCCAGAATGTTCGATCCCTGTGAACAACTTCCTCCGCCTTCACGGAACGTCATCATCATGGCGCTAACATAACAATTAGGCACGAGCCCGACGCTCAGCGCCCTTCGATTGGACGCGAGGTCCAGGTGAACCCTGACGCAGCACTCCTGTCCAGTCCGTGTCTGCGCTCAATCTCTCCATGATGACGTCACAATTCTGGTGCACAGGATTTGATTACTTTCGGTGGTTCTGGGTAGGGCGATACCGGAGCTTTAAGGAGCTCGTGTCACGAAAAGGCCGGCGCCGGCGTTGTGACGAGAAAATCCGGATTGGTCGATAGGATAGTGACGTCACAGCCATATGACCACGCACTTGAATTTCAGACAACGCACATCGTTCACGTGAAACGTACCGTCACGCGTGAGAGAAAATTGAATAAACATGAATTATAATGCGAATTAAAGTTCGCCGCAGGTCTCAAATGATTTCACTTTATAAAGTGCCATAAAGAAAGAATTTGCCATAAAGAAAGAATTTAAGAGTTAAGGGCGGAGGAGCCTACAACCTTTGGGTTGCGAGCAAGACAGGCTGCCGACTAGATCCCACAGACATGCTTACGTGGCTTGACTAAGGGCAGGGGTTTATATATTTAGCTACAGTGTTCCACTCTTAAAGGCGAAGCTTAAGTGTTCTGTAATTTTTTTCACAAAATGTCCGCGGTGATTAAAAACGAACTGCAGTCATATTTGCATTAATATCATTCAAAGGTGACTTATAATCATTAGTTAACAGTATAAAAAATGCAATTATGTATACATTAATAGCCCACGATGGTTTCTCTCAAAATTTGCTCTCAGTTTAAGTGGCTAAACGGCTATTTTTACTGCAGTTTTCTTCACAGGATCAGTTCCTTTGCATGCTTTGTGCAGGAGTTTGCTTACGAAACCTTTTGTTCTTCGTCGTGTAATGTGACATAAGTCCCATCTCACGCATGTTTTTTTTTTTTTTTAAGTCAAAATACAAGAGATGTTTTGCGTCTGGTGAAGCGTTCGGTAACAGGTTTGTAACGGTTTCAGTTGCGCCGTACAAGTCGTACACCGAATTTGTTTTATAGACGTCTAGACAGCGGAAAGAGCCTTCAAAATGGCTTATAGTGTTTTCGCTCTAGAGGAACAATTTAACTAGTACACGAAGGACTGCTGTTATGCTGGACTCTTCAACGTGCAACGAGGAGTAGTGATTACACGACCGCACCTCGCCGATGCTCGTTCTAATCAAAACGGGCAGAGGTGCATAGGGATTGAGCCTGCGATCCCTGGGGTCTGAAGCGACAACTTCTGCTTCAAGTTTTTTTTTTAATTGTAGTGCGCAAATACCCTGGAAAGCCAAACACTTTATGGATACAAAACGCAAAGAATGCACGAATTAATTAAATCTTGTTTGTGTTCACTGTAAGCAGTTGCTCGCCGACATCCGAAAGCTTAAAACTGCTTGATAATCAAAATCCAGGTAGAAGAGTAAGTGTAATAAAACGAAATTGCAACACACTTCGTGTCGCAATTTCAAACTGCATCCCCTTAACGGTACGTAAGAACAAAACCAGCGTGTTCGTCGCAGTAGCAAACATGAGGAAGAAACACAGAGACGGGGACGGACAACAATGACTTCATTGGAAGTCATTGTTGTCCGTGTTCTTCTCCCTGTTCCTTCCTAATCTTTAATAAAGAACGCTTCTTGCTTTAAATTCAGAGCCACCGCAAAAGTCAATTCAAAAGAGTCAAAGTAAACATACGAGTCTCTCCCGAGATTCCAAAGCGTTCATTGAGCAGATAGCGCTTTTCTTTGTTCTTTTCAAATAAGTTTTCTATTGTATATTACGGCAAGTTCTTTTTTTATTTGTTTTACAATATGATAAACTACTCTAGTATAGATCAATTATATGTGTTTGTTTATTAGCTTGTTTGTTTGTGCTTTGGATGTTATCTCCAAAGAAGGAAAAGAAAAGTGCTTGGTGCCTGACAGCGTTTCTGCCCCTTCCTCGGTTTAACAACGTAAACATAGTTATTGCAAAGATAATCATTCTATCCAGACAGCAACAGTGAAGGATTTGTCAAGTTCCAGAAAGCAATAAAACAACATTCAGTGCATCATATAAAGCTAGATAGCGGGTACGAAGAAAAATAATCAAAAGTATATGAATGTGATATGCACATTGAATATATTACATGACTTCTCTAGGCCTTTTCAGAATAAACTAAAGCTTCGGTCTTTATCGGGTTCATTAAATGCCTATTACAATTTTAATTTCAACTGACATAACAAAAGAAGATAATTATCTTGGTGGTATTGCATAATAAAAAAACAACTGATTTGTATCATACTCACAGCTCAGCTCCCGTATCGTACTGTTAGTCATGAGGGTGAAATCAGGAAACAAAGAGCGACGAACGTAAAATGCGGTTATGTGCATCCTCGAAGGTGAGAAAATAATTTGACAGAGACATATAAGTGACAAAAAATTATATTAAATCAACACCATTGACGCAGCGTAGCTTTCCAAAGAAAAATAATGCGATACTTCCTCAAATATATTTTAATAGATTACTTTGGTGCCCAAAAAACTTAATTTCGAAGAAATGAGTTGTAATTTCAAGTCAATAAAAAGTTAAAGTAATTCACTGAAGTACGCAGCAGAAGGTGCTTTTACCTGAATAGGGTGAATACCTAACACAAACTTAAACATAAACCATCTAATATGAAATTTCTGCGTCAGGGTGTATATAATGATTAGTAAACAGCCAGCCTGCACGAGTTCGATGCTGATACTTCCGCTGGACTTATGTGGAAATGTTCTTCCCGGGCGCACCTCATTCACAAAGTTCTCTAGACTTCCCAATCGCCTTTACAAAAAAACGAAACAAATATATATATATATATATATATATATATATATATATATATATAAATATATATATATATATATATATATATATATATATATATATATATATATACGGAAAGTTTTTGAAATTGTAAATGCCATAACCGAGATGTTACGGTCACCTCAACATTATCAAGCGAAGAACACGTTGGGAGTATTAGGACCACATTTAACTAGAAAAGAATTATTTCGTGAGAGGAAAAAAAAACACGAGATAAAAAAGCAGAAGCAAATACTTTTAGTAGAAGTATTAAACGAAAAATGAGACAGAATCAACCACATAACTCGGGATGCAGCAATAAAAAATGCATAAAGCATATTTATGTCTGCCAAAAATAAATGCACCAGTAAAAAAAAGAAGTGATGTGTAATTTGACGCAAACAACATATACGTGAGTTAGGTTGATTGATTAATCTTCCAGGCCGGAAAAGAGGCCGAAAAATTAGTAGGAGGAGTAGGGTTTAGGCCAACTCCTCGAAGGCCAACTCGTCGACAGCCCATTCGTTGAATAGGCCGATTCGTCATAGGGCAATTTGTCGAAGGAAGACTCGTCGCAGTGTCTAACTGGCCGCTGCCTTCTAAAACCCAGAATATATGTTTGTTTTTTTCGTGAAACGTTAAACAAATACCTAAAATCGCAGCACGGTAATTGACCTCCAGTAGTGTCTCTTGTAAAGATAACAACTTGCGACTTTCGCCGCTTTCCCGGTGCAGTAGAGCAATGACGTATCCAGAATTTTTTTTAAAGCGAAAGCATAAGTTGGGTTTTAATAAGGCGAACCGACGTTACCAGCTTTGACGCCGCGCCTAACGACACCTTCCCTGTCCCAATGTCGTCTGTAGCAGAATTCTGATGGATAGCCTCCCATTGGCTGGCGCGCGTCATCAAGGAACGAGGCTCTCATTGGTTCTCCTGCGGCGTAGTTCCAAAACACGCCACCAGAGAAGCCCCCTCCATGGCGACGCAGCGGACGCATCAGCTCAGCCGCCGGCAAGAGGGAGCGGTGCCCGCCCAGATGGTAGAGCCCGTACGGGCAAAATCCGGAGAGGCTGTACGGCCGACCTCATCGCGGCACGGCCACTTCAAGAGAGCGCGCGCTTGGCCGTCGGGCCCGCTCGCTCGGCAGTAGCGAAACATGGCCGTCCACACCAGTACGCCGCGGACGAACTAAGGAAGCGGAAGAACGAGATTCATGCTTTCGCATTCACAACTCATAAGAAAAGCTAAGTTTCCTCGGCCTTTTATTTTTTTATTTTGGGGGGGGGGGGGGGGGGGCTGAGTAGGCTGGGATGTCCATGACTTTGAATGCGTAGAGAAGGAGGGAAGTCAAAATGCGTGTGTATATTATAGGGTCGGCTGGATTTCGGGGGGGGGGGGGGGGAGGGGGGCAAAGCTCCATAAGCTTCCCCCATGGCTGCGCCACTGCAGTGGAGGACGGGAACTACGTCGTGCGTGTGTCACTGGGGCGCGTGTTAACCTACCGGGCCCGCCTGTTCACGCCGCTTTGCGGCGACATTCTGCGGCTGCTCGTTACGAAAAGTAAGAAAGAAAATTTACAAAACGGCGATCCCGAGATGACAGATTTTTCAGCTTGTATCATGGATCTTTTATGTCTTCGCCCTCTTGTGATTTTTTTTCCCTCAGTCTCGTAACCTAACCAGGGCGCTGCGTTTATTCCAGACACAGATAAAAATTTAGGTCAAAAGGTAAGAAACCACGAAATTTTACCTCGAATCTTCATTCAACCCACTTGACGAATCACCCTTCGACAGATTGCCCATTCCGACTAGTTGCCCCTGTACGAATTGCCCTATTACGAATTGGAATATTCGACGAATCGACGTTTACAAGTTGGCCGTCGACCAGTTGGCTTTCAACGAGTTGACCGGATCCCGGAGGAAATGTATGTAAACGTTCCGAGTGAAACTGTAAAACAATAAAAACTAAAAACGACACTAAAAAAAAGTTTCCTTTTAATTTAGGCAAATTTAAATTGAATTGCACATAGAACACTTAATGTTAATTTGAAAAAGTCTTTTGTTAACGTATTTGACTCAAGTTGAATGTTTCAGACTCAAAGATAAAGTTAGGTTTTTTACTGCTGCGGGTGTCTTCAGAGGTTTCAGACGGCTGTGAAGACTTAAAAGCACACATTCGTTATCAGCAAGTTTGTTTAAGTCAGAAGCTACTTCAGAGGTTTCAAAAGACTCGGATTAATTCATGGGCCTCCTTCATTGAACAACCAATTCAATAGATATCTTCTTCAATACATCCGGAAACTCATTTAAGGGTAACTTCTTATCAACTTCATCTTATAGGTGCCTCTTTGTAACTGTAGTGATATTTATAATTTATAAATAAATGTACTGTCGTTCTTAATTTTCTTAAGCCACGTATTATTTCTTTTTTGGTAAACATACTATAAACATAGATTTCTCTATATATTTTTGTTTAACTAAAGAATTTCTTTGCCGGAGTACTCATCCGAATATTTTTAAGGAAAGATCGAGTTGATTACCTCGCCAGATTCTTGAGGGCCATTGAAGACATAATTCCAAATGATATTTTCTTTTCGTTTTCCAATGACTTAATCACCTCACTCGAGGTAAACCCCTTCCCCCCCCCCCCCCCCACCCCCCCCCCCCCCCCCCCCCCCCCCACCCCCCCCCACCCCCCCCAAGATTCTTCACGGTGTAATCTGGAGCGAGAAAATATGGATCGCATAATCCTCCCACGAAACTTGATTCAATCGCACCCAAATGTCCAGACACGAGTCTCTCCCCCCCCCCCCCCTTAAAATAAAAAGAGAAAATAAAGATTAAGATTAAGCAAAAAGTGACCCGATACTTTGAAAAGGGAAAAGATAATCGATGACTCGTATAATTGATGGACATTGTAAGAGAGCCAAGTCCCACAGAGAAAAAGATCACCAGCAATGATCCTTTCAACCCTCGGAAGTACAAAAAGAGAGAAGAAATATAGTTAAACCGTACACAGGAAGGAAAAACAATAATAAGCAAGGTTAGAAGAGCGTCTCTTCTGAGAAGCGGTTGAAGCCAAAATAATCGGAGTCGGCTGAGCCATAAAAACGAATTTGTCGACGTCGTAAACGAGTGGCCCGGAGGGCACGACGAGAAGCAGGCGGTCCTGTTCGTTAAATTTCCCCATTTCCCTTTCCTTTCCTCTCAACCTTCCCCATATTGTCCCTCCTTTCCACTTCCCGATTTCCCCTTCTCTCTCAGTGGGAAGCTCTCTTGCCGTTGATTCCTCTGTGTGCGAGCTCTTTCCCCGGGAACGTTTTCATTTCGGAGCTGCAGCGGCGGGGGTTAGGGCGGATACACTCGCGGTGCGTGCGCCAGGTCTGCGTAATTACGTGAAATGAGCTCTCGACTGGAAAATAGGAAATTTTAGGAAAATCGATGAAGACGTTGGGGGGGATGGGAGGACGGGTGAGCAGCGAGTGGAGCATACTCGAGGTGCCGGTAACGGGTGTGTCCTGAGAGGATGTGTGTGCGTGTGTTTGTATATGTGCATGCGCGAGGCGTGTGTGTTTTGCATTTCCGATTCCGCCGCTTGGTTTCCGGTTCTTTTTCTCGATTTGGGGTTTCTTGCAGCTCATTCTTTTTGCGATCTCTGTTTACGCTTCCTTGCTTGGTTTGCCCCTTTATTTTTGTCATATATACTTTGTTATCTTGTTCATTCACCGCGCGCGACGTCGGAAAATAAATATAAAAGAATAAGGTAGCGCGACAAAAAAGAAGGGAAAAGATGCGAGGTTTTTTTGCGCTTTTTATGGCCGAGATAAGTTCTCATTTCCCAAAATTTTAGTTAGGCTTTTTGGGCTTCCACTGCAAAGAACAGCTGCAACGTAACACAGCTGGGACCGCGGGTCGCTGATGCGACATCGTTGAGAGAGCAACAGGTCGGGAGAGCCGTGAGCGAGCCGGCACAGGCGAGGCGATCGTTTAAATTCGGTGTCCCGGAATATTTTGTTCGTTTCTTCTAGTCGCGGCAAGGTAGAAGAAATGTCTGCTTGTATGTCTATCGTAGGGAGTTTGTAAGTTTTCAAAGTAAACGTTTTCTTTTTTTTTTTTGTCTATGCTAAGAGACATCAGAATACGTTGTCTATATGTTTTTTTGGAGGGGTGACAGTGATGATAGCGGAACGTGGGAGGTGCATGTGTAATGATACGGCACGAAACTCTCGACGATTTACTTTTGGTTTATTCGGCGGCTCTTCAAAGCAGCTCGGCCACGAAGGTTCCACAGAAAGTAAATTAGAATGATTGAAACGGTCGTTTCAGTTCCATAAGCAGACACTCTATCAACGTCGTCCAAATCCCCCGGTTTCGAGACGGGGACGAAAGAGCGGCTTGGCAGCGCGTCAGAGCCCCTTTGCCTTCGCTTCTGGGCAAACGAACCGACGGCTATATTGCCGGCAGGGGGTTACTTGCAACAAATATCCAGTAAACAATTTAGAAGACGATACAAAGAACGCGTAACCTTCTTTTATCCTGAAATGCAATCAGGGTGTGGAACAGTGTTGCCAGATTGGGCTATATATAGCCAAATTGGGCTACATTTTTTTCTAGTTGACGTCAAAATTTCGTGGTTGACTATGTGGCTATTTTGGGCTATTTCTAAGAATGCGGCGAACTTTTGTCGAACCTCAGGTTCGACGCCGAACTTTGAGGTTCGGTTAGTTAATTTTCGAACTTTTAATCAGTTTCAAAACAAAGAAGTTTCTCTTTTGGTTAGTCGAGAGAAGGGAGAGGAAGCAGAAAGGCTTCACACTTCTACAAACTTTGGGGTTTTCGCATTACGCAGTGAAGCAATGCTTGCAGAGTTCAAGCGGTTTCCCTATAGTGCTGTGGAGCAAACCAAACAGATTGCACTATTACCACAAGCCCAGTAGCGCGCCCTCAACCCGGACGCATATCGCTATGCCCGGGCGTAGACTGAACTCTCCCGATGCTGCTTTGGTGCCCATTGTGAAAATCCTTAGGCACCCAGGTTTGTAAAAATGAGAAGTCCACAGTTTCACCGCTAAACAATTCACTACCTTCCAGTCGTTGCTAACCCCAAGAGAGGACAACACAATCAGAAATAGCGTGAACATGAATGGGTGGCACTAATATTCTTCACAAAGAAAAAGAGACGGGGGGATATTAGAAAGGGCCTGAGATATTGGGGTTCTGGTTTGAAACACCCATTGTTATGACTGTTCTGCTTGTTCTGCTTCTTTATTTTGTTATTCTACTGTATGATAATATCTCCCGGGCTTCACAATAATGCTGCTTTGTGCGTTTGTACTTCTGAGAACCTACGAAGGAATGGCCAGTTTTGTACGGATATTCATCCTTCCGAAGCTTTTCTTGAAAACTTCACAAGTCACATAATGTACACAAAAGGTGGTGCATCTGACGGTTGAAACAAATATTGTAACATGTATTGTATGAGCGTGAGAAACTGTCAATCTAAGGCTGAAAATTCATTGTTTTAGTCTTGGCTATTTTGGGCTATATTTGTTTTGCGGCTTTGGCTATATTTGGGCTATACCTCCCAGACGTTTGGCGGTTTTCTGGTGGGACCATCTGGCAACACTGGTGTGGAACCGGACATTATTCCTATTCGGTTCGGGTTCAGTAGCTCTACATTTTGTTCTGACGTTCGGCTCCGGTTCAGTCGTGCATTCGAAATATTGGTTCGGTTACCGTGGTTTCAGCAAGCGCGAACAGGTTTTAACCGGTTTACTAATCTACCTGAGACCGCGGCTGCCCCGTGCATTCTCTGCGCTAAAACAACGACAGAAAAGTTCACAGCTTCTACTGATTAAAAAAACAAAAGTGCATTCAACTCAGCGTCATACGCATTCAAGTGCTAGAAAAAAAAAGCGGTAAACAGAAGCCGTGCTGCGGAAAGGAGGACAGCAAAACAAATATCTGCTTTATTTGGTTTTGTGATCTTGAATTTTTTATTGCAAACACGGTTCGATGCAAATCACGTGGTTATACAGGTCCTCAAAACCAGTACCAAAGAACAGTACTCGCACGCGAAGCCAATCAGCCAGCACCCTCAGCGACACCGCTAGCACGCACCGTACTCGCAAACTACCCGCTTTCAATAGGGAGTTTTCGTAGACCGCGTTTCCCCCTCCGCTAAGCCCTCCGCAACGAAGCAGCCGCTACTGTGCCGGCGCGACGATGGCCTTGACTGTAGAGTTCCGGCTAGCGGAGCTGGTTGCGGAGAGCCGTTGCGGGACAGCGGATACGATCTACGAAAACTCCCTAATGACGGAGCGAGCGACGATAAAGACAGCGAAGGACGGTAAACAGATAATACAAACATCGTATTAAAAAACACTGTGTGGCATGCCGCAGTTGAATAAAAAAACAAAACAACAAATATTTTCCTCGGGCGTCCTAGCGATTGCCGTCCTAGCGGCGGGAGCCACAGTGTCGCCGTCCTTGTCCCTTCACCCAGGTGTGGGAAGTAATCCGTTACTTTTTAAAGTTATTTTGTAATTACCACATTTATTTTTTCCGGTAGTAATTTGCAATGTAATTTAGTTGAGAAATATTGGTAGCAGATTACTTTAATTAACAATATGAACATAAGAGAAAAACTGGAGCAATATGAGTGTTACCGCTACCTTTGTCTGCACCATTCAGGGATCATTTCTGGTGACCGTAAGCTAGCGGGATGGCGGGTGAGTTGCAGCTTTTGCTGCCTCGTCAGCTTACAGGTGAACGGCGGGCACTTACATGCTTTCTTTTAAATACTGTAAACGACTTATTTTTCGCGGGCTTAATATTTCGCGATTTACGTCAAAGCTGATGTTTTGGAATAATTCGCGGGCTCTAATTTTCGTGACGCGGTGGGATCTCCATATAGATTGCAATCTGTTAACATTTTACCCGAATTGCTCGCGGGACCTATTTTTCGCCGATTGTAGGCAATTCGCGAAATTCGCGAAAATTAGATCCTCGCGAGGATGAAGTCGTTTGCAGTATATTATTTTATTTTTACAAGGAGTATAACAACAATCTTTTGTATTAGTTTCTTAATAAATGTACGAAAAAAGCAACGTGAAAGTAATGTTTAACGCAACGAATAAAGTGATCCCGTACTTTTCAGCACAAGTAATTTGAAACGATAATCTTTTATATTTTAGGCTCGGTAATTTGTAATTATAATTCATTACATTTTTCAAGAAACGGGGACAAGTGTGCCTTCACTTTTGCATGTGGCAGCTCCAATTTTTGCCACCGCGGCAAAAAAAAAAAAAAAAAAGAACGACGAACACGCGCGAACAGTCGTCGGTCTTTTTCCTTCAGGCGAAAGCTTTACTTTTCCTATTGAGCGAGAAAGCGGCGTATATGGCCTTAAAATACAATTGAGCGGCACATGCTGCTCAGTCGTACGCTCAATAATGACGCTGTCCTTGGCGTCGTCCCTGAAGTTTGTCCTAGAGGTGTTCCTAGACCTCTAGGACAACCTAACTTGTCCAAAAAGCCGAAAAAGTGTCATCGTTGTGCCCGCAAGATGGCCATAAGAACACGTCATCAAGCACGCGCCGCTCACTCTGAAGTTCGGGAGGTTGATGTCACCGCCGGAGCACCGTGTGCAAAAGGTGCGCTTCGGACTTCATCTGAACTCATTGTCTGCTTTGTGCGATGGACTGTGAGGCGACCGCGTCTACATCTACGGCCTCGACATCGGCAGCAGACATTTCTAGTGTGGCTTCCACTGGCGAACGTGGCCGCCCACGCAAACACACCACAGTCTTTGTAAGTGTCGTCCTCTATGTGTCAATCTCGACGTCCTCCCAGACGTCGTCCATAAGGTCGTCCTAGAAGTCGTTCTTGACATCGTCCTCTAGGTCGTCATCCTCGACGTCGTCCTAGACGCCGTTCTTGACGTCGTGCTTGAGGTTGTCCGAAAGATCGTCCTCGGCGTTGTACTAGGCGTCGTCCTTGCCGTCGTCCTCGACGTCGCCCTAGAGGTCGTCCTAGACGCCGAACTTTGCATCGATCTCTAGGACGTCGTCCTGGACGTCATCCAATTGTCGTCCTGAACTATAATACGTGAAGAAACATTACTCGCAAATATTTCTACCGCAGTACTATAATGCGTTCGCCTTCCAGCAAGTAAGCAGTATTGAGTGTCCTCCTGTAATTTTTGTTGTGGTTTTCTTGCGAAATATTATTTAGCTGCAAACAATAAAAAAAATAATAACTCCTTATTCCCTTGGCATAGTCACAAATGCTCCGGTTCAACCTATGATGGCCCGCAGCGGACGAAACGCGCCATCCCCGCCCATCCCGCGCTATGGATGTGTCACGCTGCTACAGGACCCGCGTATCGCTGCAACCCTCCCGAATGTGGCGTGACACTCACATTGCGTTGGGTTGACTCCCGTGTCTCGTAGCGTTTGCTGCGGTACATCGTCAGATGAAACGGAGTAAAGGGGCGCCATAACATATATTTTTTTCAGAGAAATTAAAAATTCGACCGTTTTTGCCTGCACGATTTCAGATGAAATCACCCATATATATACAGGGTGTTTTTTTCCTTATTCTTACACATTTGTTTAAAAAAAAACATGCAGTTTGTGCAGGTTGGTTATACGGCCAGGCGGCCATTATATGGGTGGCTGATCTTTGGGACAGGTCGGCTAATTGATTAAAATTTGTTAATTAACTTTTTAATTAGTGGAAATAGACATATGGTTCCAATTAGAAACTTGGTGAGCATCATCTGAAAAACCCTAAATCATTAATTCTTAGAAAGACTGAGCGTGTGAGAAGCGCAGTAGTGCGCTGAAGTTACCACTCGTGGTGCAGGTACTAGGCTGGGTCTAGATAATAGACGGAAAAATTGCGCGGGCGCCATACCGCCACCGTTAGCCTTGTACCTGCTTCACGAGTGGTAACTTTAGTGCGCTACTACGCTTCTCATGCGCTGAAAGTTTTTCTAAAAATGACTGATTTAGTGGCTTTCGATAACGCTCAGCAACTTGCTAATTGGAATTATATATGTCTATTTACACTGATTAAAATGTATTTAACAAATATTAATTAATTAGCTGGCTAATTAGTATGTTTTTGGCAATTCCTGACGTCCGCCGTGGCTGGTAGTTTGTTCCCGAAGATAGTTTCTTCTTCTTTTTTAACGCCCTAATTTTTTGGATTTTTAAAATTCTTTTCAAAAGCACAGGTATATATATATATATATATATATATATATATATACATACATTTATATATATATATATATAAGCGCCGCACAATCAACAATTCAGACAACACAAGGCCCCTTCTGTTGTCTTACTTCTTCTTGGTCCTTGTTGTTTTCGGCACTTTTATGTTTTTAAACTATGAACCAATTAGCCCAACTAACTACCTTGCTGCTACGTGAATGATGCCGAAGGAAAACTATAATCATTGACAACTTAAGAAACGCAGGGCGCGTTGAGTGTGGAGTACTTTAATATCGTTCCAGAAATAATCGAAATGTGGAATTAGCCGATAAGGACTGCGAAGCTCTAATTATGAAGCAAAAGGGGGAACATAGAAAGCTACGCCCTTTCATTCCCCAAGTTAGCACGAACTATGAAAAATATGAGATCAAAAAAAAAATTTGTTTTCAGTAACAGCATGATTTTTTCAGAAACCACCTTGTAATTTAAAGCCGAAGGACAAGAATGGCCTTTGCGAAATAGTAATAATTTCCAATTCACTCTGTTTGCAACCACGAAAAGAAGGGATCGTGCATTTGTAAAGGTCATTATGCAAGCATGAACACATACCAATTTTCTCCCCAGAAAAACAAACAAACGTTGCAAAGGGTCATTCCACACCCAACGTTCTTTTCTTAATTTTTTTTTATATAGGATTCTAGGATGCTATTGCTGATGCATTATTATTGCAAACGCCGCAGTCAATCCTTGCGGACGATTTCGTCGCGGCTGCTCTACCAAGTTCCATTGCGCAAGTGCGCGCACGGGCCCAGATCAAAGCTCAGAATAAGTGTGTTTAGCATAATCCCGTTGAATCCGTTCATTAAATCGAATGAACAGCGTGAATTAGACATGGAGCAGCCACAAACTTTTATGATGAGCGCAGCAGTTTGATAAAGGGGGTTTTCGACGGAGAGGCATTAGATTCGCAAATATCGTTTGTGCGCCAATACTCCAAGCCGCCTCTGCTGGCTCATTCGATAATTAAGCAATAAAGTAAAACACAAAACTGGCGTTAGATAGATTTAATGCGAGGGTTAAGCCACGCATAACTTAGGAGTGCGCAACCCAGTTCTATATGTAATGCCGTTGTCGATATACCATGCAGTAATCAAGTTCTACTGTGTATAGTGAATTTGTGTGTCGGAGTATACGGCTTACACAGTATACGGCTTACACAGTGCGAAGAATGGCTGTTTGCTAATCATCGAAAAAAAAGAAATGTTCGTTTTCCATCGCCTTAATTACGCCCAGCAGCCAACCATCAAATCGATATTACCCAGGCAGCACAAAACGTCGTGGAAACGTCGAGAAAAAGTCCCAGACGTCCGTGACGTCCCGCATGACTTCGATCACGTTTTTTCGATGTTGAGGTGACGTCCTTATATAACGTTCCATTATAGTCCAATCAGTGACGTTGTGACGACGTTGTATATCAACTCAAACGTCGTCAACGTTCCCACGACGTCGATGCACGACGTTCTCACAACGTCCAACGCTCACGTTTCTTTGACGTTGAGCTGAAGTTAATAAATGACATTCCTTTATCGTCCTGTCCGTGACGTGCTGGCGACGTCACGTTTCAACTTTAACGTCGTCATCGTCGCCACGACGTTAAGGCAAGACGTTCTAGCAACGTCGAACACTCATGTTTCTTCGAAGTTAAAATAAAGTCCAGGGTGACGTTACATTATTGCCCCATCAGTGACGTTTCAGCGACGTCGCGTTCACACCTAAATGTCGTAAACGTCATACAAGACGTCCTGGAAACGTCGACCACTCATGTTTTGTTCGACATTTTTAGATTTTCCAGCTCCATCTCCAGCCGCACAATCACTGTGGTCAAGGTGACAGTGCTCAAGAGCCGCAAACAAAACTTGATTTTTGAGAGGTTGAGGAATTTAATTATTTATACATTACTTTGCATATTTCAAAATGCTATTAATTGCACATCGATGACGCTAGGGAGGGCATTTACAAAACTCAACGTACACAGAAGAAGAAAAAAATATGAAAGCATGTTGGGAATATCATTCCTTTTAGATGTGCTTGTTATAATTTTGGTTTGTTTAAAATATTGTTACGGGTTTAATTTGCGACTAGAATGGAGCGTCTAGACGGATCGAATTGTGCAATTTTTGCATTTTGTATCACTACTGCGTGGCGCACGTTCCCCAGGCTAGTGGTTGTACTGCACTGGCTAAATTGCTCATCTACAGCGAGTGACTCGTCGCAACTTTCAATGGCTGACCAACTACACGCTGTATAAATAGGGTCTAAGAGAACTCGTCACAAGCAAACTCGTCGCAGCCAACTCGTCATAGGTAAACTCGTCAAATAGGGCAAGTCGTCAAAGGGCATCTAGTACACAGGGAAGTCGTAACAGAGGGCAACTGCGCGCTTGTCCAGTTCGTCACAATTTACCTTTTTCGCCGATCTTGCGTTTGCAATCCGGCTTCGATAACTGATGAAAAATAGTAATTTACAACTAAACATAAAAGCGCGGCATGGTCTTGTATAGAGTTTTCTCAAAAAGAGCTTCTGCTGCCATCTCGAAGAGTTTGTGCCTATGGCGCATGCTTTGCTTGCTTTCCGAAGCGACAAACACGCACGTGCTGGGCTGTAAATATCACACGCTGGCCGTACCTGAGAATGGTATATTGTCGGGGACAAGCAAAGAGCTCGCACGTTAGCTTCCGTCGTGCTTTGCTTCGGCGTGCGCGCTCGTGCTATCAAGGGAAACAAATTCATTAGCCCCATGACCGATTATAACAACCACTCTGAAACATGAAAATATTGGGTCTAGGAGAACTGATCACAAACCAACTCATCATAAGTAAACTCACCAAGTGGGGCAAGTCGTTATAGTGCATCTGAGGATGGTGGCTTTGGCCTTTGCAATGCTTTTTATCTCTACAGACCGAGTACGCAGCGTCGGGTTCTTTTCGGCTAAGCGTATAAGAATACCTTTCGAACAGCATGGGAGCGTCAGGCTGGGTTTTAATTCGGTCCATCATACGAAATGCGCCCGTGATCTTTGAAGGTCCGCAAATTTCGTCCCTATATATGTACGTATTCGAAGCCACTTCGAATGAAAAACCCCTTTGGCGTAGATATAGAGAAAAGAGCGGACGCTCTCGCAGACGAAACCTAACTGCTACACTTCCTAGCATCCTGGTGCGGAGGTCTGCATACCGCACCCCTGTCTTATCATTGCACAATAAGTTCCGACCTAGCAAAGCTTTCGAAAAGGATTTAATAACAAAGGGACGTCGTAAGTAAAGATAACACCGAAAAGCCGACCACAACCGTCCCCTGCAAACAAGCAAAAGGAGAGGTCAAGATTGAAACTGCGACAAGTTCGATGCGACCACTTTCCAAAATAAAGCCCCCCCCCCCCCGCCCCTTCCCCTCCCCCCTATAAAAAAAGTCTGTGACGAACTCTCCAAGAACGAGAAGGTCACTGCGACCACTTTCCCTACTACAAGTTCAACTAGAACGAAATGCCCTCTTTGACCATTTCACCTATGTCCAGTTTCCCTATGACGACTTGGCGGTGACGAGTGGGCATGTTCCCGTATAAATATACCCATAACCCAATTTGCTTTTTGCACGCGCGTTGTTGTCTTCCATGGGTCCTGGGCCCTGGTACGCGCCTCAGGGGCGCCACTACACTATCCCCTCTCCAGGTGATTTCAGGCCTGCAGGCTGCATCCTTTCCTAGGAGCACCCATACTGCTCCGCGACTACCCGAGATTGTTTAAGGTTCGTCAATTTCTCTTCGTATTTTCTAACCCATGTTCAACTGCGCACAACCAAAAAATTCGCATCAACATCACAGTTCATCCAGAACACCAACTTCCAGCGCCTTAGCGCTTTCGGTAGATCGGGGCGCAAAGTCTTGTCACGTGACTGTCAGTACTGATCTGGCTTTCGTTGCCACTGGTGACGTACCGAAACGAAAATCACATGCCAGCACACACTATAGACCCATCAGAGAAAAAAGCGCCACCTGTCGTACGCAACAGCAACTAGTGGCAACCGCCATGCTGCAGGATAGTGCGCGCCGCTGCATACGCTGCGTTGGCCGTATACGCTAGTCAATTCCTGCCCACGATGCCAACGTACTGCTGCGTACCCCTCTGTAAGCAGAGTAGGTATCTGAACAAGTCTGGCATTAAGGTACGTATTCGGAAATGTACTCGTTATCGGTTGACGGCGGCGTAGCCGCGCAAACGTTTCCCTGCTGAAGTGCAAAAACGGAACACGTCCCGTTTTCACGCTACGCTGCCTTGGGTGTTTGAGTCAGGTGTTTTTAATCTTACTTTGTTGCGTTTGGAGGTAGAGTTTTCAAGTTTCAGCTAGCTTGAAGAAATAGGCGTCAAATACAAATATAATGTTGCTCGTGGTATCGCTTGTGGAAGTGACAGCTTCGCGAGCGCCTAGCTTCAGCTATGCACGAGCTCGCGGTGCTTCAAACTTGCGCGTGTAAATTATATGTTAGGTATGCATGAAGCCATACGACCTGACGCTTTAAGCTGCCTGTAGCGCAGACATCTGTGCAGCGCGTGCTTTATGCAAAGCAACATGCACGCGCTTGCAACTTCTGCTTCACTGCAAAATTTGCTGCTCTACTTTTCCCAACTCTAAAATCCCCCTCAAGAAAAAGGGACTCGACGTATCAAGTAGGAACTTGTGTCGAATACGTCCTTTACTGGTTAACTTGCGCTTTGAAATTTTAGGTCTTAATTCCAAGTAAAAAAACGCGATTTGACGAGCGACGAGTCAAGCGACGGCACAAGCGACGAAAGTCGGCTACGAGCAACGAAAATGTTTCACTGTCGCTTGTCGCGTCGCTTGGTTTGGGATTTCTAGAAAATGACGCTCATCGCCTTGGTCGCTCGCTCGTCGCTTTTATGCGGTGTGCTTCATCGCGCGACTGTCCGAGTGACAGCGAAGCGGGACCCCTGCGCCTGTTTTGTCCCACATCCGGAGAGTACTGGCGACTTCTAACTACAGCCCGTAAATTATAACCCGTTCCTATCATTTTTTGATGACATGTTTGATGTCGTAACTACAAAGATCTTAGTAATTACCGTTTTCTTGCGTAGTTGGCCTTTATAAATGCGGCGACCTTGAACCCCTCAACGAGAAAGTTGTAACTTCTGTCGAATTGTCGTTCCGAGTCCAATCGGCTCTTGAAGAAGCGATATACCTCATCATCTTTAACGGCTGGGAGCTGGGAAAGGTCGTTTACCCAACCCGTGATCGGGAAAACGCTACCTGCCGCCATACAGAGGCGAAGGGATCGACGAAACAAGAACGCTACAGCCAAAACAAACATGCCGGCCGCAACAGGGTCCTTCCCAATGGCGCCGGCCGCCCAATGTTGTTGGACTCGTTCACCGGATTTTCGCTGTTGCCAGATTTTTTAAAAGGGGTCTATATGAAAGCACAACTTGACTGCACACTTGCGCATTTTCGGAGTTGACTAAAAAAAAAAAAATTGCCCGGCAATGACGAAGTTCGTTAGATACTGTCAACGGTTTGTGGAAAATGACGTTCATGATGCCAACCCCTGAATGGCCCAGATGACATTGACGGTCCAAAAAGCGTTCAAGTCCAGTCCGAACCTACGTGCCGGAAAAGAAAAACACAAAACAGGAAGAAAAAAAGAACGAGAAAACAGCCGGCACGGCGCGAGAGAGAGGGGGAAAGGTAAGCAGAGGAGACGCCAGTGCCATCTCCATAGAGCCCCATGAAATGTGTCGGGAAACTCGGCAAGAAGAGAGAAAAGTGGAGGAAGATAGCGTCGACGAACAATTGACAAGCGTAAGTTCCGGGTGTACGTATTTTCTCGGTCGTTCCCAAAATATTTCACTGAATGTTCTGTTCTTCGAATCGGCCCAGAGAGAACAGCTCTGGGACCCGGTACAGCCAGTCACCAGCACCGGCCGTCACGTCTACGGGTCTGCGAGGCAGCAGTGTTGCCAGATTGGGCTATATATAGCCAAATTGGGCTACATTATTTTTTCTAGTTGGCGTAAAAATTTTCTAGTTGGCTTTGTGGCTATTTTGGGCTATTTCCAAGAATGCGTCGAAGTTTTGTCGAACCTCAAGTTCGACGCCGAACTTTTTTGTTCGGCTAGTTAATTTTCGAACTTTTAATCAGTTTAGAAAAAAAATTGTTTCTCTTTCGGCTAGTCGAGAGGAAAGAGAGGAAGGAGAAAGGCTTCAAACTTCTACAAACTTCGGGGTTTTCACAATGCGCAGTGAAGCAATGCTTGCTGAGTTCATGCGACCTCCCTACAGTGCAGTGGAGCAAACTAAACAGATTGCATTATTACCTCAGGCCCGGTAGCGTGCCTTCAACCCGGACGCATATGGCTCTGCCTGAACGTAGACTGAACTCTCCAAGCTGCTTTGGTGCCCATAGTGAAAATCTTTAGGCACCCAAGTTTGTAAAAATGAGAAGTCCGCAGCTTTACTGCGATACAATTGACTACCTTCCAGTCGTTGTCCACCCAAAGAAAGGACAACACAATCAAAAATAGCGTGAACATGAATGGGTGACACTAATATTCTTCACAAAAAAAAGAGACGGGTGGGATATCAGTAAGGACCTCAGATATTGGGGTTTGGTTTGAAATACATAGTGCTCTGACTGCTCTGCGTCTTTATTTTGTTCTTTTACTGTATGATCATATCTCCGGGCTTCACGATAAAGCTGTGTGTCTGTTTTGTACTTCTGAAAACCCACGAAGGAAGGTCCACTTTTGTACGGATTTTCATTCTATTGAAGCTTTTTTTTTAAATTCACAACTAACATAACGTACACAAAAGGAGGTGCATCTGAGGGTTGAAACGGAGATTGTAACGTGTATTGTATGAGTGTGAGATCATTGCTTTTAGTCTTGGCTATTTTGGGCTATATTTTTTTTTTACGGCTTTGGCTATATTTGGGCTTTACCTCCCAGTCGTTTGGCGGTTTTTTGGTGGGACCATCTGGCAACACTGCGAGGCAGGCTGCTATGTCGCCGTGATTTTTTTCCGAGTCTGCATACAGTGTAAGTGCTGCGGTTGGATGAGTCGTTCAAGTCGCCCCTATGAAGAAGTCGGTGATCGCCAAAAACTCCGTTGTATTCAGTCATGGCCCGAGGACCTTCTTTAAGGCCATAACTCTTCACACGTTGAATCGTATTATTGCTCGGATCAAGGTGCCTGTGAGGATGTGAATGACGCCCCCAAGAAAACAAGTGGCAGTGCACATAACGGCGAGTCAAGTCCAGTATCCGATCAAGACCCTTCAGACGCCTCCGACGATCCCAATCAAGAACGCCCAGCGGACGAGATCCCCCTTCTGAAACCATTCCCGTGCACGCAGCGAGAGTACCAGCTATGTGCGATGGGGCGACTAAAGCACGCGCGTCAGCGCATTAATCAGAAGCAGAACGAGGTAAGCGGTGGAACATTCCGCGCTGCGTGACATCGTCTCTTGTTCATTTATTTTCGTGAATTTGTTTGTTATTTTATATATTTGAGGTCGGCACATCCAGGGACGTCTTTTGTAGTAACTTGCCTTCGCAATAATACTGAAATTTTTTTTTTTTTTTTTTTTTTTTTTTTTGGGGGGGGGGGGACACATCGTTTTCCCACGACGGCTAAAAAAAAGTAATTTGGAAAGGTTTCTCGACGTTCTGTGAACGTCAATGGCAGTCCGGATGTCGTAAACACACGTATCATAAACGTCGCAGGAGGAGGCAACGGCCCACTGAGACGTGCAACAAACGTCATTTGGAACGTCCCCTCGACCTTCTGTGCACCTTTTCTCGCGGACATTTAAAGGTTTCATCGACGTCGAAGGAAGGTAACGTCCGCGCCTTCGACGTTTTACGACGTCACGTTACAGACGTCTTCGACGTTCTTTCGACGTTTTCTTTACGTGTATGTGCTGCTTGGGTAGTATGAATGATGTATGTCTGGTTATTACAGAAAAAAAATATATATATATATTATCTACAAATATAAACTGCGATATGTTTTATTAGGTTTGTGAGTTTCTTGCCAACGGCTGAATCAGTCACGCACAAAAAAAATATGCATGATCTTGGCACAATTTTTTACGCGTGATCAGTATGGCCCAAGGTAGCAAATACACAAACACGACGGGCGCCGTGACTATGCACTTTTGGCGCTGCTCAATTGGCTCCATCAAGTTGTTGCGTTGGCCGCGGGCAGATCTAATGTGAAACTGATCCCAGAATGTAAAATAACGAAAACCAAGGGGTTTCCTCGGCGATACACAATAACATTTATGCCACAAACGTACGGACGAGCTGCAAAATACCCGAGCTCTCTGTCCCTGGATATGACGAGAAGGAGCGATATGGTCCTTAACTGCGCGCTGCTTCCCTCCGCCATCAGCGACGAACATAAGTGCGGAGGCGAACAGTAAAACGCATACGAGATCGCGAATTTGGGAAATAAAATATGACCTATATGAGCCACTAGTCTCAAGACGTTGAAGGGAGTTATTTGAATCCGCCTTTTGTGGGGGTAGGGATGGACGTTATGGTTGGAGGGAGAGAGAAAGGGACAGAGAAAACAAAAATTGAAAAACGAAGACACTTCACTTATCGATATTGCACTCGCGCCCTCAGTATTTAGAGAGCTTATATTACTATTATTATGATCACTGACAGATTTAGAACGACAGTGAAGCATTTGAGTTGTCCCGTCTCCCGCAGGAGCTTGGTATACCTTCGTCGACGCTAAAATGTCTCGTCTGCTTAGAGCGAGTACTTATCACCAGCGGATGGCGGAAGGCACCAACTGCGTTCTGGAGGCTGGGTATTTGAAAGACAGACATTGCGTTTCTTGCCCTGCCAGGAACTACACCCGTTTGATTATTCTTAATGAAAACGGATGAACGGGGGGAATCATGGAACACTAAACGCACAAGGAAAAATATCCCAGCCCGCCTTTCTTTGCTATTCTTGTGATTTTCAATTTTTATGTATATTTTGGTTTACGTTAGCCGCAGATTCACTGACGAGCGCACATGCCTTCAGACTCTTGGGCAAACAGCTTCTGGGCCGAATGACTAACGAGTCAAGAAACCAGGCGGTTGCTGGGACGTTATGGTCAACTTGCGAGCCACGGCCGATGACTCGGGCTGGGGTGCCAGAAACAGTTCTAAGCTTACCAAAGAGCTTATACATTTCTAAGCACTTTATCGCTAGTTTAGACTTACACATCATCTTCCTGCATCATCTTTCCCCCACTACTTCATCTCCTCCGAGTTCGATGGAGCATACGCAATCAGAGATACGCTGATACTGCGATCATCTCGGTAAACAACCCTGAGACTACCCTCGAAGCCCTTGGCAACAAAAAATACAAACCCACCTAAAGCTCTTTTCTCCTTTTTCTTTTTTTTTTGTTCGTGGGTAGTATTTTTTTTTTTTTTTTTTTAGTGTATGTGATCACTTTTTTTTTTTTACCACTTAGTCGAACCCGTCTGGAAGGAGCTGTAGTTTTAGTCCTCATACCCTTCTTCCTTGGAAAACATTGATCAAAGGTTCTGCTACGTCGAGACATGTAATGCAGAAAAATAGTTCTCTCCTGTCGAATTGCATTAGCGCAGTCGAAGGAAAATTGGCTTGAGTGCTGCTTTAATTATCAACCGTCGCAATGCCTTCCTCAACTAACGAGTTTTTTTGTTTTTTTCCGTCGTTATCGAAGTTATTTTTTGAACAAACTTTCTTCTACCCTTCAACACACACGCGCAATACAATATAGGTTCCTTTTTTTTAAATTAATAAGTATATTGACACAAAGAGGCTGGCACTTTGATATAAAATGAAACAAATAAAGAAGCATTTGAGTTTTTGCCCTCTCATACGTTGATTCGAGGATGTATTTATGTAACGAAGTGTTTTTTTAAATAAAAAAACATTCTCTTTTTATAAAACGACTTTGGCTAGGTGTGACGGTCATTAACGCTAATTAACCTTTTGTCTCTCAGCCACGGCGGCACCGCGGCGACACAATCGTTCTGGTTCAGTGCTAAGCAAATAACGTTGTGTGAGCCTCAAATTCGATTAATCTTTTGGAAGTTCGTTTGGAACTGTCATGAATTTTAGGAGTCATAAATATTTTTTTTGTCGTATTTCGCATATTTCTGCACCGGACTGCGCGTGTTTAATCATACACTAATATTAGGAAGATTCTAGTGGTATTTCATATACGAATAGATTTATTGTCCACTTCTCATTTGCCACTTTCCACTCCCCACTTCTATACTCTGGCAATGGTTCGGTTAGCGGAGGAGCGCCTCTGGGGTCTTAATTTGACTAAAAATAAAGACTTCTTTTTTGCGCTCTCTTTCCCTTCTTAGTTAAGCGCTATCAGTCCTCACAACTTATTATTTTTTTTTTCTTTTAGGAGAAACCTGCTACGCGCTCCCTCAGGTGGGGAAAAAAATTAATTTCCTTTTTTTACAATTTATTCTTCCTTGACGCACCTTCCGAACTTTCAAAACTACTTGAAATCAGTCGTGAAATGCCAAGGGAACGAAATCCTGGATGATGTAATTAAGACTGTAAATCGTTGCTATTGTAGCATCAAAGCATGTACCGTATTTTTGTTTTCAAATCAGAAACTTATTTTAACGCCTATTTTAGGCGTTGTTTACAGCCCATCTTTTGCGGATATATTTGGGTTAACACATAGCGGACAAGTACATCATTACAACCTATGGTTTAGATGTGTACAAGTATGTACAAGAGGAGTAACACATTGACTTAATTTTTTTTTATCAGATACTGGTCATTTAGAGGTCTGTGCATGTGTCCACCTTATCAGCAGGCTCCCCCTCAAACCGAATTATTCTGTACTGCCTTTGTGGAAGCCTCTCCATGTCAAGCTGGGGCCACTTTTTAGGAATGCCGCACACCCCATCCTGGACAAGTACTTCCAGTTTCTTAACACTCGCAAAATGGCGTCCACGCAGATTTTTTTTTTATTTCTTCCACCGAACAGGCCACTACTGGGGGCCCCGTCAGGCCATACTGATGCACGACCAAAAGCCCGACTTGTCGAACTACGTGTCAGAAAGACGGGCAAACCCTATCAGGCGCCGGTCAATTAATCAGTGGGTAGTGTCATAGCCTCCTCTATACTGACAAAGCCTGGCAGATCGTCACGTGACACGGCCGCTGGGAGTGAAAAGGTAGAGCGGCAGACAAGAGTCATGTAACGGGCGCCCCGCTGCGGCGAGACGCCGCGATACACTTGTCCCGAGCGGTGGAATGTCCGCTTGTGCTTCCCGCGTTCCTCGGGCTACCGTTTCTTTTCTAGTCGGGTTTGAAAAGCATGTCTCGGATCCTCGCCGCTGCAACAGCTGTGCGCCGAACACCAGACTCCCCGAGAAATGCTCTGTGCTACCAGATCTTCGCGCTCCAAATATGCGACCGGGCACTCTATGGCTCCGTCATCGAACTGCCGGGCTTCGTGATTATAGAGGAGGCTAAGGTAGTGTGTACGAGGCCATAATTGACATGCGCCTGATCGCGAGGCCGTCACACGTCGTGCGATCAGTCGGGCGTTTGAACACGATGTATATGGCCTGATCGGGATCAATCTGGCTATAACCAGTTTGGTGGCCTAAAAATACCCCGCGAGGACACCGTATTGCGGTCATTGAGAAGCTAGGGGCAGCTTTGCAGGCGTGGGAGTGAGGCACTCTAAAATGTGGTTCCAGCTCGGCATGGGGAGGCTGCCATACAAGTGGTGCAAGAGAATTCGGAAGCAGGGGGAGTCTGCCCAAAAAGGTGGCCATAACTAAGTGACCGGTATCTTCAGAAAAAAAGAATAAATTGTAGATCTATATGATAGGCCCGCATAATGCGAATGAAATTATCGTTGTGATTTCGTTGTATCTTTTAGAAAAAGCAATACAAATCATGACTCATGGCAACTTTTTCGTGTCAACATCGCGCGGTGTGTCTCACTAGTACGCTGGACATACCACAAGAACTAAAATACTAGCGAATATATTCCCTAACGTGCACACACAGGCATTTAATGTTCAAGGTTGCTTCCTCAGCTAAACAACATTCTCTTCATGTACAATGGTCCCTGTACTCATAAAATTTCGTTTGAATATTTTATTTGTCAGTCGCGTCAATATATTTTTTGTCTAACATGGGTACTTAGCACATGTACTCAACACCAAGTCCATTTCTCAGAGGTTTGTTTTCTCTTCTGACGTGTTTTTCCAAAAAAACAAAAACACGAAAACAATTGATATGATTTAGGTTCATTCTTATTATCGGTTCATTGAACAAGGTAGCTTAAAAGAGCTCATATTTTACAGCTATTGAGGAATAGTTTCCCCAGTTTTGTGTCCAGTACCAAACAAATGTCGACACAAAACTCTGGACAGCTTCCGCCATCTACGAGCGACGGCGGCAACAAGAGAACCAGTCTGGTTGCCGCCGTCGCTCATAGATGGCGGCAACCTTTCCAGCTATCATAGAAGAAGTGATAGTTGGGCGAGTTGGTGGGAATTCATCGTAGGAAACCGCGCAAAACCGACGAGGACGAACAAGAAACGCACGGGACGAACGTACAGCTTGGCTGGTATTCGCTCTTCACCAGTGTGGAAAGGCTAAAAGACTTTGTTTAGTGATAATTATTTATTCAAAAATATATTAAGCCTTATAGCAATTGCTTAAGCTAAGCCAAATATGAGTTATGTGTTCAGATCTCAACTGTCTACTCTGATATTTTAAGAACATGCGGCACATTAACTTTTGCACGTAAATCCTCAGTCATCGAAGTTGAACGAAAACGTTAATTCTCACCTGTCATAAAAAAAGATATCGATGGTGGCTGACGATCATGGGAACCCATTATAGAAGTCAATGGTATTTTTATTTCTTGATTTTCTTCTGACAAAAAATGGGTTATCCTACACAAAAGCGAAGAAAGCATGATACCGATTTTTTTTTTTAATTTGAATAAGAGCAATTTTATATAAAGATAATAAACCTTAAGTGCCATTGGTTTTTGGCATGCCGAACGCAAAGTTTTAGTATCACTAACACTGTTGCATACTAAGTGAAAAATATTTGTTTATAAATGGCGCACTATTCTATGGACAAGTAGATGTCTGCATGCCTTCAACCTGTAAAATATTCATAGTATTGCACCTTTCGAGACAATGTACTGTGCAGTGACACTTCGACCTCCCGCCCATAGGTTACTGTATTGATGGCCTTACTCGGCCTTTGTTCATTGAGATCTGTAACTTATTTGTTTTCACAGTCGTCGAATACCGAGTTCGTCACTCATTTCTAGATCAAAATTTTCGTCATGAAGCGCGAAAGAATGAACGACATAGATTCGCCATTCTGTAACAGCGAAGGAGCGTACCGAAACAGATGTTGCCGAGGAAAGCACAAATTACATGCCATTAAAAAGTGGCACCAGAAGGTAAAACATTGTTTTTATCGCTTGCTCATACATGCCGCTACACCTTAAACAATAACAGTGCAGTTGTGATGGGAAGGGTGCGAAGGGAAACTGAAACCACGTGGGAACGCGCCCCAGTATACTCGGGCGTGGCACTAAAAGAGTTAATGTTGCGTGCGTGTTTTTCTATGCTACTTTTTTTTTTTTACTGCCAAGTATTTTTTCATGAATAACTGAATTTCTAGAGCACTTTCACTGATCTCTCACTTACTGCGTGGGAACGAGTTATGAGACGTAAATTTTATTAGCCCCCTTAATAAAGGGTTCAATTTTATATTCTAATATATTTTTAGTGATAGAAATTGTGCAGAAAATTTGCATTCAGATGTTGTGCGAAATTCATCATTTTATTATCCAAATTTAGCACCTACCCGAAGGAGACGTGGCTAAGAAATCTGGCTGAATGCTCTTCCAAGGTAAAGGGCTAGCATAAATACTTAAAAGAAAACCATAAAAGCACTGCCGCTATTACCGTCACATAAATGACTTTTTGACCGAGAGAATCTAAAAAAAAAAATATTAAAGGTCGGGGTTCTCCAGTCCGGAGGCCATTATGAACGACTCTTGATACTTGACGTGGCGAACGTCCAGGTTTCAGCCAATGACGTCTCGTCGGTAACTCGCGACGACAGTGATGTAAAATGAGTTCACTCGAAACAAACTGAGTAATCGGAAAGTTATTGCTGTCGTAAAGGTTCCAAGATTAGCTCAAACTTCGTATTAAGGCGTTGTCAAAGCCTATGGCTTGGAAATCGGAAACGTCAAAAACTGGAGGGGCACCGAAAACAATTGCACAACTTTGCGACGTCGGTGACGACACTTTCGAGAAAACGAACCGTGGTTTGTAGAAATATCAATGAAAACATATAAAATAAAAAGCACACGTTTTCTTTTACACGTCCACTTCAAATAAGAAAGTCATCCAATCGTATTACGATCGAGGGAAGTACTGTTAGGTTTAAAAAAATGTTCTACCATTAAATTTTGAGAAAGAATAATTATATAAAAGTCGCGCTAATAGTAAGCCTCTTTTTGTCTGGAAGTAACGACTGTAAAATCGTTCGACATTCCGCTCTTTCCAGACTCTGGCGATGATCAAAATGGAATGGGAGCGTGGTCGGTGGTCCAGAAATAAAACAAAAGTAATGTTGGAAACTAGAAAGTATACATCAAAGACCATCTGAACAAACATAAGAACTCTACAACGATTCTTTCTTGGTGAAAAGAGGAGCTTACTTGATCAAACGACTCAAGCGTGATAATATTTGATCGAGGGTGTAAAAAAAAAAGTTCAGGATATAAGTAGCGCGCGATTTGTGATACTTTATTTTTTACTTCAGGGACAGTCAATGAACGTTTCTATTTTCAAACATGTTTTTACAACGAAAAAATATGATTCCTGTTACACAAATCCTGCGGTTAACTTTTTATTTTTTATTTTACTTGCCGGGTTCAAAACACAAGAAGAGATGATTAACATCGTTATAAGCTAATATAGCCAAAATCGGTAATTAAACACCGAACACGCACTATCAGTAATTGGACCTGCAGCGCCACGTTGTTAGCTGAGTGAACTTCAATGGTGGCAACGCTGTTGATTGTACCCGTTCTTTCAGTGTATCACTTGAGGCGCGGTTGCTTGTTAGCATGTACTATATTGACTTTATCTAGCGATGGCCATAGTATACCGAAGAATGAGAGAGATTATCTATCGATGTGGCTATGGTTGGGTGCAATATATTTTATAAATAGAAACAATAGTACACCCTACCATAGCCGTCGCTGGATAATATCTCTCAACATACATGAAATCTAAATATAATGGGAGAGTATATCCAGTTGTATCATATGGAATACACTCTCCCGTTGATTTATATATAATGGGAGAGTGTATCTCATTATATATAAAGTTTATAAATAGGGTGTCTAAAAGGCCGAGGCTAGATCTAAAATGGGCTGTAAAAATCGGCGCATGCACATGGAAATCTAAACTTTTCGTCAAAGATGTATTTCACGGGTGGGGTTTACCTCGCAAAATACAAGGCGTCCCCCTTTCTGTAAAAATAGGGGCAACAAACTTGCCAGGTTCATGGGTGGACGGCGACGCAGACGACCGAATCGAGTGGCGTTTTGCGCTCGTACTGATAAATGGCGTTACCTCCTCGTTCAGGCTTGCATTTAAGAAAACATCGAGGCTGCCTGCGAGGACCTTGGCTTGTTAAGATGAACAAAATCTTCTTGAAATCTACCTTTCGTTTAAAAATAATTGCGGAAAATGATATAAAACTTGAAGTAACAAAAAGGCGGATATCTTGCTGTTGACATATCTCGTCTGTGTGTCGTCTGCTATCTTTCGCTGATCGGCTACACTTCTCGACACTGCTCCCGACGCCATCTATCAATGCGTGCGCCAAACGCGCCACGGTTCTCGACTCGGTCGTTTGCGCCGCCGTCCGCCGTTGACCCTGGCAAGTTTTTTAGCCTCATTTTTACAGAAACAGAGCTGCACCTTGTACTTTTACGAGGTAAAACCCACCCGTGAAATCCACGTTTGACAAAAAGATTAGAGTGCTACGTGCAAGCGCCAATTCTCAAGGTCCATTTTACATCGAGCCTCGGCATTTCAGATAACCTATTTGTTAATTTTTTTCGTTACTTGTCTCCCCGGCAAGGGGACGAATGTAGAGTCTGGGGCCCTGCCAAGCTGCATTAATGCAGCTTTCTCTCCTGTCCCCTTACCCACAGTTTGTACTCTGTCTGCGAAATAAATTGAATTGAAAAATCAAATAAAAATTACGGGGTATAGTAAAAGAGGTCGCCGTCTTCTACGAGTGCCGATGCCGAATATACGTCGTCTTCCGCTCGGCGACGAGTCGGCCACGTAAGACTGAAGCCAAAAAGACGGATACGAAGGCTAGGTTTGTAGAGGCGATGCGCCACAAGCGGGCCGAGGTTTGGATAACGCTATTGCGTTCCACTCTTAACGGAGAAGCTTACACGTCATCCGCCGTTTTTTTAGCTACTTTATACAGTGTTAATAATTCATTTAAATCAAAATTAATTTGATTCCATCACTGTGAGTAGAAAAAAGTGAGTATCGCTAAATGAATTTTTAAACATGGCAGATTAATTTATCAATCCGTTCTACCCCTGAAAACTATATGAGGAAAGGATTGCTGTGAAATTAAAGTTTTTAAGTTGGACTACGTGAAATTACAAACGCTTTATTGATATAAACCCGCCAGGTTATAACAAAATAAGCTGATTTTTCAGTTAGTGAAAGAGTTCTATTTGATTTTCCTTCGTGTTCAGATTTACTTGCTATAGGTGTCTACCAAAAGCCACGTGCCGCGCACTATTTCCTTGGCAAAACACTCCGTGGATATTCGCCACTCCAGCGATTTATATGAAACGCCACAATCGGGCAAATATGGCGGTATAATACAGGTCGTGCCATGCCATGTGCCAGCTCAACACACAACACACAACTCAACACACAACGAAGCACACAACAAGCAAGCATTGGACCCAAAATGGCTTGCCCCGCTTTTTGTCCTCCACGTTTCGAACCTGCGGCGATCTGTTGGCGTAGGCGGGCTTTCAGAGGCGTGCCGTTTTCTGAGTAAGCGACGAAAAGACTGCCTATTATCCCTCCACAGAGCCGATGAACGTTGATAAACATTGAATGTCTAGTTCACGCGCTTGCGTAGGTTGCGTGCAGAGCAACCTGGGAACAACCTGGCTCTATAGAGTTACGACAAAGTCAACGGGACAACTGTTCTATCTCGCAAACCACCGACAACATGTAATCACGGAAGTCACAAGAGACGAGCGGAGATCGCGAAAACACCTGCACCGGACAGTTAAGTGTTTTTCCGCTAGATACCGTCCGTTTTGCTGAAATGGTGAAAAAGCTCGGCGCCCGTGCAGCCGCGCAGCTTCAGAGCCGCTCAAACCTGCACACGCGCGCACTTCACTTCTTGAGAAATGCCCCTCGTATAAGCGCGCTCGGTCACGTTGCGCGCGAACAATAAATGTGTGGAAGAAAGGAATAATTACGAAAACGTCGGAAGGCAACCATTGTTCGCGTTTTCATTGCCGCTAAATGTGGTGTACTAAAATGTTGCTTGCTTCAGTTTTTCTTTTTTCTTTTTTTAAGGTTTATTAACGCGGGTGAGCAGTTGCTGGAAAATGCGTATAGACCGTTCCTATGTTTTTCAAATCTTCTGATATTTTTAGATGTAGGTACTTGCTTGCTCGTCGCTTTGAAAAGCATATTCTCAAGAAAAAAGGGTGTAAAGGGGTGTATCGTTACACCCTTTGTCCCATATAATACACCTCAAAACTTCAATTCGACGTACAGCGCCACACAGTCGAACAGACGGCCCTAAACCTTACGAGGGGCTTGATAGCCGTGCGGTACAACTTATTAAAATAGCTAATGTACGTTTTACTGAATATAAAAAAAAATAATCGGAGTTTTCTTGGCCCTACTGTAAAAACTCGGTGTTTTTGTTTATGTGGTCTTTGAGGGGTACTTTAGCTATGTCAAACGTTATATCGCACCGTTATCAAGCCCCTCGTAAAAGTTGGGCAGTCTGTTCGACAATAGGGCTGTGTACGTCGAAATTAAGTTTTGGGGTTATTATATATAGGACAAAGGGTGTAACAATACACCCTTTTACGCCCTTTTTTCTTGAGAGTGCGATCAAATCACCCCCCTGCACGAACGCTCAGGCTCGCAGCGGCCAGAAGCTCTTCGTTTACAAAATGCTGGTCTGCGAAGATCGCACTGATCAGCATGCGATCTTCACATTTGAGCACGCACATATTTGTCGGTTCCAAGAGCGAGCAAAGCACGTCCCGAACATACAAGCGCTGAGTATGGCCCCACGGTCAGAAGATCTTTTCTACCTACGACCGTGGCTTGTGCATGATGTGACGCTACCCATGGCAGGCTAGCATCTAGAGACTGAACTTTGGGGACCGAAGTTTAACCAAAAGATTCGCGATGCAAAAATCTTCGCCGCGTCTTCGTCGGAAACCATACTCCATGGGACGAAGAAGCGATGAACGCCGCCGGAGCTAATACCTGATGTCAAGGCGTCAGTTGCGTGAGCGACTCCATTGGCACAAAAATAACGCATTTGCAAAGACTGAAAATTAGTGTGCTCTACCAACACTTAATAAGCAAAAAGGTTGTTAAAAATACGTTTGAATGGTTCGAACAAAGTGGTATTTGGTTCGAACGTGTTGCAACTTCGAACCCCGTCAGATATAAGATCAGTTCTCCGGCTAGCTCGTGCTCCGCGCAGCCCGTTTACTTCTGCCGGTAGCGGTGGACGCCGGGCGAACAAAACCTACAGCTCGCCTAGATCGGCGGCGAACAACCCGTGGCCTGAGCGCGCCCGAAGCGCCCATCCTTCAGGAAAAAGGTACAAACAAATCACGAATGAATCTCCCTTAAAGCTTCGATTCAGAAATATTTCCGAACAAACGTTACAACGCAAGGTATTAAAACGTAATATAATAAACTTTTAATCGCAAAACGTATTGGCTGTGAATCTATTACCAGCAGAAACAAAAAGGATGACATAAGTAGCCAACCAACTTTCTGCAGCTATCACAATTTCTATGATTTAGGCTTGAATTAAATATTCACTTTGCGACTATCCCTGAAAAGACCTTCAATATGCGTCCGAAATAAGCTATAGATATCGGCATCTTTTTTGAGGCATGGATAAGTTACCTTCTATAAATTTTTGGTGATTGCGCACTTTTTTTTTTTTTTTTGGCGCGCGAAAAGGGGATACGACGCAATCATTCAGAGCGAAAAGATGCATTGAAAAGACAAAAAGTAAATTGCTCCAATCGAGCTGGTACGCCCACAGAGGAATAACACATGACGGGGCATTCTCCGATTCAGACTGAGGCAGCTTTTGCATTAGAAATATTTTTTGCAAAGTGATCGTTCCTGCTTTAACTATGCGCACAACAGTTTTGAAAGAAAGGTCTTTCAGTTAATTGAAGGAGCCGATCGCTTGCCGCGTTAGTGAAATGATCCGTTGTTCCCGGTTTATTACAGGAAGATCTTGGGTGTTTATTGATAGAGCGCGGAAAACTACAGACCTGAGAATAGGAAAGCAACAGTGAACAATTTTTGGCATTAACGTTTACTATTTTATATTTCAGTGAACTGGCAAACAGAAATGTCATGTATTTACTCATTTTACCCACACAGATTTTTTTTTTTAGTTTTTGAAGAGCGAAATTTAAAGATATACGATCATAAACGAGAACGCTTTCCAATGACGGGGTAAATGTTCAAGAGGGATGTGCTGAGCACTGGGATAAGAGATAAAAGTTTGTATGCATTACTATTCGTTGCCGGAACTGAACTGATTATGAGATTCGATGTTAAGAAGTTCAGCAAGTCATGCTGACATCCTGGAATTATGACAATGGTACTTTTAGAATCGGAGCGAGTGTCAGAGTAGGAGCGGCAATAGATGGAAATCGAAATGGGCTTTGTCGCGGGAAGAAACTTTTATGGGTCAATTCTACCAGGCATTCGAATGAACAAGGTGATGACATCGCCGTATTGCAGTTCGAATGCAACCATGCAGTCACCATTTTCACATTCGAGTTATGTTAACTATTTCTTGGCATCCATAGACATTCAAGACGTTTAGAGAAATAAGAATGGTAGGGGACGACACTACTTTAAACATGCTGTCACTAGTGTATTGCTTGTCGGTTACATCTAAATTTGGTGTGACGATTATTCGTGTTTCTATGCGAACTCTTATACGCATCGTTTGTCTTGATACTTAGTAACAATTGCTTAAATTAATTCATACTAAACGATGAAACAACGTTCTTTAAAAGAGTCTAAAAGGGCAGGGGTGAGTGTTTTTGAAACGTAGTTTTTGTTTTTTAGATTCTTTGGTGTTGTGAAAATTCCTAATTTTGTATTTGCATCCTTTTAGATGTTGACGCCCTTTGCGCTAGAGCAGCCAGCTTTCATTTCTCAGCACCTTTCAAAGCTCCCAATATATGTTTTTAACTTTTTTTTTCTTCTGGAAAACGGCTTTAAACTCGCACATGTCCGATCGTTCGATATCCCTCCAATTGCAACCTCAGACATGTTTTTCGATCTAAACGTCCGTCAAGAAACCAGCAACACGATATAACCGTAACAAAACACGCGGCTCCTGTTTTGCCCTGCAGAAGGGGGAGAGAGAGGGATAGAAGGAACGAAATGCTAGCATTTCGGAGGGACTTGAACGATAAAGTGCACCTGCTTCACAACTGCGATGTCGGCAAGAGCCCTGAATCCCCACAAACAGCACGCACGAATTGTCCGGTTCTTAATAAAAAAGAAAAAAAAAAGATAAATTGAATACAAAAAAAAAATAGCTGAAAAAGAAATGGATGTCGTGAGGTTTCAACTTTTGGTGTGTGTAGAGAGAACCCAAGGAGCGCTCCAAAGGTTGCCTTGGACGCACGAATGTCTTCTTTTTATTTTGTGTTTTTTTTATTTTCATGCGCGGTCACCTCCGACAAGACAAAATAGGTGAAAAACAGAATACGAAGAACAAAAAAAAAAGTGAAATGGCAGTAACTTGAGCAGCCGCTGGCGCGTCGGAAGCGATGTCGGGGGACTCAACGTGCTTCGCGCGAAGGCGTTGGGAAAATAAAGACGGGAACGCTTTGCTTTAATCCTTATAGTCACGCCGGTTACACCGACACCCGTTTTGTGTCGCTTTCTTGGGTGTACCTCTGAACCGTGCCTCCTGGTCACCAATGGCATGACCGCGTACTTTATACGGGGCGAGAAAGAAGCCGAGAAAGCAGAATTAAACGCAGGCACGCCTAAAGCCAAAAATAAAAAGAAGACTGCCGTAAGCGAAGTGGCGAATATTCCCGGGGAGGCGAAAATGTTTACTCGCCAAGCTGGACGAGCTGAGCTCCCATGTCCGGCTCAGCGGCATTCGGTGCGCGTAGACTGCCAAGCACATTTTCCGCCCGGAAATACGAGAAGGGAATGCGAAAGACGGATAGGCTTTAAAACGCCCGTGTTCGTGACAGAGCTCACAAAGACAAGAAGGCAGTCAGAAACCCGACGACTTTGAGAGTAGGGAGCATTATTTAAATTTGAAAAAAAGGCAACACATACAAATAGAATTATCGAAAAGGGGTGAATGGGAGGGAGGGCAAGATACGCCTGTCAGACCCAATCGATCTAGGTATGTACCCCCGCGAACAAACAGGGACTTTCAGCGAACCGTTACAGTGTTCCGCGTAACGCACTACCGGAAACTTTGAAGCATGCTTTTAAGCGCACGCCCCACTGTCACGGTATCATCCGGGCGCTTGCTTGCTTTCTTGAAAGTCTGCTTTGAAGACTCCGGTAGTGCGGGACGCGGAACACGGTGACGGTTTACTAGAAGTCCCTAATTTAAACTAAATCACCCAATCTCGATTTTTTTTCTATGTTTGTGGTCCCCGCAAACTTTATCGTCTACCAATTTGTCAAAAAAGTTCCAAATATGGGAACTGAACTTCGCGCTCCATTCTTAGATCGCACAGCAGCTCTCCCAGAGACTGTCTGGTATGCGCAAAAAGAAGCAAGGAAGGACTGGTTCATTTCATTCTGTCCACCATAATACTTCCCGTACTTGTAAAAGTTGTACTACAAGGTTGGTTCAACTCTCATAACGTGGATGTCCGAACGTTTTGTACATAGGTTAACACAGCGGTGCACGAATAGGATGAGCTACCATTTGCGATCAGACGGGTTGATGGTTACATCAAAGGAGCTTGTCATTCGGCTGCGGACCGTCGGAGTCTATAGATCACCCCCTCGTCGTCGTCCCCATTCTATGGTCAAAGACAGTTTAAGAAACGCAAGAAACGCAGGGTGTTTCGTATCATTTCTTATATGAAACGCAGAAAGACAACAAGTACCGTGACGATGCACTTTTGGTGCTGCTTGAATGGCTACAATCAAATTTAGCCTAGGCTACGGTCGGACTTAAAGCGAAGCGGAGTTTTAGCCTTCGAGAGGAAGTCTCACAGAAAGCGTGTCGGCACCGACCGCTGACATCGCAGAAAACAATTTGTAGCATGAATAAAACAAAAAAAAAAATTCAGAGGGTGCCTAAGCTCTTTTTATGAGCTGTGAACATAGAGTAATATAGTAAACGTAAAGAGAGCACACAGAAGCCTATTCGCGGCCCAGATAGTGCGTTCAATGCCCTCCGCTACGTGGCGCTTTTCTGTAATTTGGTTAAAATTAGTTAGAACTATTTCTATGAGAAGTATTCCTTTTTGAGGTTGCTACGCTTTAAAATTACTTAAAGTACTTAAAAGGATTAAATAGTTTTAATCTAATACGTCACAAAATTCACGCGAGGAATGGCGCCTGCCACGGCCTGCCGTGCGCCTGCACGCCGTCGCCTCAGCATCATTCTGCATGGCCTCTGCACCTCCGTGCGTCGTTCGTCCGTGCCGTGCGTGCCGTCCGTTTGTGCTTTCTGCTGCAGCGTGTTTGGCCGGCTTTGGATCAAACAAGGTGACGCATGACTGCCCGCGTGCTCGCATGCTCGGCGTGAGCTCGTGGAACCGAGCGGCTTGAGTTTCTCGCGCTGCTGTTTCCGTCGGGCTGTCGGGCTGCAATCGTGTGTGCACCTTGATTTTTGATGAGATTTCTTGGAAAATGGACGTGATTTATGAATCTGCGAACGAAATTGTTCATAGATTTACAGATGACGGTGTTGAACGGTGTTGCAGACAGATCCTTGGTTGTTGTGCTCTCTGGAATTTGCAGGAGGTGGGTTCAGCCACTGCTGTGCACACTTTAACGTTTTCTGTTCCACTCATTTCTCTCATTGCAAGAGTTTAAGACTTGTCTTTACAGTAAAGGCTTTGGTCTGTGATCAGGGGGTGTCAAACGTAGGCTTGGCCAACCAACTTCGCGTGTCTGTGGGTAAGTCGTTTATTGAAGTTGACAACGAGTATGTTTACTTTATTTTTGATGTTCCGCACCTTATCAACAGAGCCAGGATCAATCTCCAAGCACACACATTTTGCATTTGAAATAAGGTAAATGAGGGGTCCCATATTGTTAAACTTTATCTTTCTACGCGTGAGATGAGGTTGCGATTGGCTCCGAAAGTTACTGAGACAAACCTTTTTCAAAACACTTTCAGTAACATGAAAGTAAAACGTGCCGCACAGGTAATGGGTGCCCCACAGTCCGTCTCGCAATCCTTTTGCTTGTTTATGCCAAGGAGCTTCTTGAGGCAGCCCTGGCTACAGCCTGTTTCTGCGATAGAATGGACAGCTTTCTAAATAGCTCACAATTCAAAAAGACAGGGCAGAAGTTACGTCATGCCGTTCTGAAAGGAGAATCTGAGGTACACCCGTGAGCGACATGAAGGTGAACAACCATCTTCTTGTTTTTGACGCTCCTGCAAGTTTCGGAACAAGCTCTGTTCTAGAAGAGGGCTAAAACGCAAAGTTTAGACCCCCAAGCCACATACCATTTGAGACGTTGAGAGTTAATATAGCTTTAGGGAGCCGTAAAACAGGCAAGAAACCAGGTAAGGTGTTCACCTTCATATTGCCGGCGGGTGTACTCGATTTTCTTCACCTGCAACTTGGATAGATTCAGACTTGTACCGTACGCATTACAAGTAATCAAATTACTTGTAATCGATTACTTTTTGGAGTAATTTTGTAATCAGTTGATTAGTTTTATTAGGCAGTAATCACAAGAGTAATTTGATTACTTTTTAAGTAATAAAATTACTTGTAACCGTTACAATTTGTCCCCCCCCTTCCCCCCCCCCTTCCCCCCCGCCCGGCACGCGCCTTTTTTTTTATGAAATGACAAAATAATTTTTTTTTTCGGACGGAAAAAAGAAAGATTTTTGCGGAGCTGTAGGAAACGAGGCCAATCTCTTTCTATGTACAGTTTCTGTGAAATGTCCGTTTTTTTTTGTTTTTTTGTTTTTCGAGCTGGTACTGGGAGTGGGAAGCCCCAGGGAACCCACAGTGCGTGACAAGGGACATTCAAGGCGAAGTTTGAGGAAGCAGAATGTAGCTTTGTGAGTCCTTCGTTCAAACTAGCCCCCTCACGCATACACGCACAGAAATAAAGAAGTAAAAAAATCCTGCTTAGGGTACCTACTCGCAGCCCGTAGGAGAACCAGGACCGAAGAATGCCGGATGCAATATATAACAAAGGCAGGTGAAATATTTTCCTATTTCCCCTACGTGGTCTTTGTGACAAACAATGTTTCGAGTTGAGAAGTGGTCGGGGCGATCTCTTCCGCTAAAGGATACTACACATGATCCGTTTCAAATCCTGTAGCTGCTGCTCTTTTGTATAACATGCGAGCTCATCCACATGTGAATAATAAAATGAGCGACGCAAACTTTGAGCGACAACTGTTGCTGAAACTTAACAAGATCTAGAACCCCCTCCGCCCCCCCCCCCCCCCCCCCCCCACACACACACACACTCACTGGCGAACGCCCAAATCATAAAACGTCTTCAAACGAATTCTACGCTTGTGTCCGCATTGTGAAGGTGCAACGACCACCGAGGAGGGAGCCAGTTTTTCTTCTTCGATACTTGTGCAAATGTGAAATATAGGTTGGAAGTAGTTCATTGTTATGAGCGCTAAAGATGTGTCTTCACACAATAAAGTAATCGTAAAAGTAACGATTACTTCTTTAAGTAATGTCCATTTACTTTTGCCGTCGAGTAATAAAGTAATCTAATCGAATACTTTTTAGCCAAGAGTAATAGTAATTGTAATCGATTACTTTTTTTTAGTAACGTGTACAAGACTGGATAGATTTCAGCATGGAAGTTGCAAAGTAGGATGCAGCCACAAACCATCATAGGGTGGCAAGTTACTATAAAGAGTGTCCTCATGCTCCCGCAGGAGCTTTCAACGGCCATGACTTTAAGTTCTTACTTACACGACGCCTAAGGCAAAACCCACTTGAGAACATTTTTGGAGCTATATGACAAATGCTGGTCTGCGATACAAACCCAAAAGTGTATCAGTTCACCTGAGAACTAAAACACATAGGAGTAAAGAAACTAATCAAACTGTCGAACAATGGAAACGTAGAGGATGACGAGGCTGGACCTCCTCAAGGAGTTGCCAATATTTTTGCATCACGAAAGTTGAATTGCAGAAAATGTGGAATGTCTTCCAATTGATAACTTCCCGCCACTAGAGGATATTTCTGAGCTGACATGAGACATCAGGTTTAACATATTTGATGACTCGTCCACTTGTTACGTTGGGGGCTATTTGATCAAGCATTTCCTTGAACTGACAACCCACAGCTGTGGCTGTTCTCAGCCGCCAAGGGAAGAGTCTGACAGCTTGACCAGGCCTCACCGGTACTTTCTTATGCTTAAAGCATATTACGTGCCTGGAAAACTCTTCGGGAATCTAATATACCATCGCAGGCTGCCTTTAATTTCATTCAGCAACTAGAAAATCGCTTTCTTGCCATAACAGAGAGTGTGGCACATGTTTGAGGAGTGCGTGCTGTCTTGTATCACACACTTTCAGGTGTGGGTAGTTTTAGCAATGCTCAGAGCAGGCACGTAGCCAGGGGGGAGGCCCATGGGCCCCCCCCCCCCCCCCCCCGAAATCTTCCATTTTGCTGGGACCTCCTCTCCCCCCTCCCCCTCATAAAGCATTTTGTTATGGACGCCCCCCCCCCCCACCCCACCCCCCCCCCCCCCCCCCCGCCCAAACAAAATCCTGGCTACGTGCCTGGCTCAGATTGCCACAAATGGTTTTTAAAAAAAATGTTTTGCAGAATACGCTTGTGCTGGCATGTTTAATTTCTTAACCGGAACTTGGACAAAGTTTGGTTGCACTCTTCAGTTGCTGTAAAGACTAGACAAATTTAACTGTTAATAGTGTATTAATGAAGGTGTTTGAAAATCAGAAACAAAAAGTGCTTATTAATTCAGTGGTGCAGCTTGCACTCGAAACATTTGTTTCCCTTATTTCCAGCGAATGTGTATCACGGCCCTTTTGCAAAATGTATTTGTCCTTTTTCTACAGAATGTTTATAGAGAATAGTGTATAGTTGCTATAGATATTCGAAAGAAAATGTGTCCACTTTCGTATCCACTGTCTATAGATTTGTAGCCGCTTTTTTAAGCCGTACTGTTTCTGATCAAATGTATTTCGAGGAATGTTTAGGGACGTTGAATTCCGAATAGAGTTCTCAGTGTTTGGTATTGGCTCGCCCGCAGTGTGTTTCAGGCTATGCCAATTCGTATGTTCTATAATAACCGGAAATTGGAAATTCGTGCTCTTCGCTGTGTGTTTTGCACTCTTATTATACTCTTATGACTGGTAATAATAGCGATGTCTTATTTATTTCTGGACTTACTTCCCCTGCCCGAGTCGGCGTGAAAGCGAATGGATCATACAGCATGTTTCCTGTGGAACATTTTTGTTATCTTGGTACCGGTAAAAATATGTTACGAAGTGTACGACATGCCAAACTCCTTCATATTCATTTATTTTTGTGAGTATTAGTATATGTTTCTTATAAAATATACAGAGCGTCTAAAGTAAATCATGTATATACGAATGTGGTACAATAAAATATTTTCGAACCAATCACTGTTGCTGACACCAAAATGATCCACCAGTCAGGAGTCAATGTGGAGATTGTGTAACTTCAAGTTTCACAGTATAAAAAACAAACAAACAAGATATACACATCTGTTTTGTGAAGTAGAAATTTTGTTTTACACATTTTGCACGAATTCTACCGTAAAAATTAAAATAAAATTGCGTCAACATTAAAAAAAAAAAAAAGGAACAGTGGCTCCGGGAGCCGAAGAGCTCCCGAGAGCGAAGCGAGGAGCGACGCAACAAGGAAATTTGGGGAGAAAGAGAAGGAGAAGGGTACCGGAGAACGGGAGAAGAAACGCCAAAAACGAAAGCGAAACTGACTTAACCGGAACCAGAACTAGGTTATGTTTAATGCCGCCCGCTAGGAGCGCTAGCTGTCACTCGTCTATCTGGGCCGCTGGGGCCTATGGCAGTGTCCGCTCTTTACCTTGTGTATATTGCTCTATGCTGTTAATGCCAAAGCATGAATGTCGTTCTTCCGCTCCCTTAGTTCGTCTTCGGCGTACTGGCGTGGACAGCCGCGTTTCGCTACTGCCGAGGTAGCGGCCGACGGCCGAGCGCGCGCTCTCGTGAAGTGGCCGCGCCGCGCTGAGATCGGCCGCACAACCTCTCCGGAGTTTGCCTCGTGCGGGCTCTCCTCCCTCCTACCAGCGGCCGGGCCGCTGCGTGCGCTGCGCCGCCATGAAGAGGGCTTCTCTGGGTGCGTTTTTTGGAAATAAGCCGTGCAAGAGCCGATGGAAGCCTCGTTCCTTGAAACTATGATGCGCGCCGGCCAATGGGAGCCTATCCATCAGATTTCTGCGACTGAGGACATACTTCGCTCAATTGGGACAGGGGAAGGGGCCGTTTGGTGCTGATTTGGCGCGGCTTTAAAAGCCATGACGTCGGTTCGCTCCATGGGACAGTTAATGGTTTCGCATTAATTACGCTTAGATAGATTATCCGCTTTCAGGGAGGATTTTGTGACACTTTTTCTCGTCTCCGTTTAATTGTAAAACTTAACGCCGTTTTTTTTTTCTTTTTTTTTCATTTGACCACACAAAGGATGTTTTATTTTTGTCTGAATATAATTATGTCATGAAGAGCCGGTCCTATGCTTAAAGACATGTAAGAAAAACAAGATTATTAAGAGGATAGTGATAAAATAATAATTGCTGAATATAAACAAAAAGGGAACGCGAACGCGAAACAATATTAAGACAAAATTTACAGTGATGCAGCTAAATGCGAAATAGCTAATGGGCTCTAATAATATGCGTCAAGTCTATTGTTCGTTGGTGACAATGCCCGCCTCCTCAGTAATAAATACACTTTAATAAATCAGGAGGGCCAACCTTTCAGCAAAGAACTTAAGAGATCCAATCGCTGCTGGATGGAGCTTGGCGAATGATGAACCCGAAATATGTCTAGACCTATAAAAAAGCTGTGTGCTGTGACAATGATTATGAGTTTTCAACTTCCCCCTCAGGTACACACAAAAAAAAAACGAAACTATAATAAAAAATGGCAAATATTAAACGTAAAGTGTAATACTAAAATTAAAAAGAAAAGAATGGTATACTTCGAGTGGTCGATACACAACGTGATGTCAGCCACATTCGAGGAATAATTAAAATGATCTCATTCTCTACTTTCCACGCCCAAGAAAAACGTACTGGAAGGTGGACGACCACAAGGAGCAACGAACTTTGCGTCCTATCAAAGAAAACTAATAGACAAATTTGACCTGTTTTTTTTCTTCTTCTTGTGTTTGAGCCGTTTGCGAGCCACGCTGCTTTCCTGGGGTATTCAATAGAAATAACATTCAAGAGCGCCGGTGGGTAGTAGAGCGAGAAACAGCCCAAATTATTATTTTTAAATTAGTTACTTTCAATAATTTTTGGTTCCATAAATGTTTCAGTGATGTGCTCAAAACTCTAGCCGTGTACTGTGTCCTCAAGGGATGAGGTAAAACCTTGAGAGGCTAAAATAGAAATATATATTTTTTTAATGATGATATAAACTTTGAAGTGCTATCCAGGCCTTTTGTCGAGCTAAAGCAGGAGCAAAACAGTCATGTTGGACCGTAACATAGAGCGAAATCAAAAGCAGGTAACGAAAGTATCCGTTATTTCCCCTGAGAGGAGTAATTGTTTGAGGGCGTCTTGTCATTTTTCAAAATTCCGGCGTACCTAGTAAGTTACAAGCCGCATTTTGGCTGAATGTCACCTGGAATGAACAAAAAAAAAAAGAAGAGTTTCAAAAAAGTTTTTTTTCTTTTTGCCATCGCGGCACAAAAAAAAAACAAAAAAAAAACATGGAAGTTAAAAAGTGTGAAGAACTATTCAAGAGGTTTTCAGGTTGGTCTTTTCCAAGCCTGATAACTCATACTATACGCTCTTACCTCCTAAGAAAACAAAACATAAATTAATACGGAAATATTTTCGGATTAAAAGCATGGTCAAAAATTGCGATTGTCAGCCGAAAAAAAAAAGTTGTATAAGAGATTTTAGCGTTTTTTATTCAAATTTAGAATAAATAGGTAGAGGGCGAATGATGATAACTCTGGGTTTTCACGACACTTAAAATATATAGATCGAACGTTTACTGTCGCAAAAGTGCAAGCTCTAAACACCTTTTTAGTGCCTGGTTCAGCTCAGAACGTTGATTAGATACGAAGTACATAGTCATATGGCAGTTGCTGTGTCTTTGTGTGGAGGCCCAGGGTCGGAATTCAGGCGCCGTCAGATTTTGTACTTCGGCGGCCTTCTAACTTTCCTTTCCCTTTCGATCATGGGGTTTATTTGTTCGCCCGTCAAGCTGCTTATTCAGAACAGCTTTACGGGCTGGGGCAACACCGCCTGGAATAATAAAGGCCTCCACATGGCTTCCTTTCTCTTCATGAAGCGTCATCACAGTCGGGTCGCGCGATTGGGCCCGAGTCCGACCTTCGACGCGCTGATTGGACACGAGCCCAAGCCGAACACTGACGCAGCACTCGGGACCAATCACAGGCCTCGATTGATCTGACTGGGATGACGGCGCGAAGGCCTCCTGCTTATCTAAGTGGCGTTGGCTGGTGACTTGCCAAGCTGTTTTGCAGCTTTCTTTTTCGCCAGCCTCCCTTTCATCAATTTGTGGAGCAAACGAAGTTATCTTGTATTATATTGCACATTTCGACTTTTTAAACAATATAGTCAGACCAACGATCTTTAATCTGAGTTTATGTATTTCGTTTCTTTTTTTTTTTTTTAATACAAAGAAAGGAGTGGAAGCCAAGGTAAGCTGGAGTAGGTGAGCTCAAACTGGCTCGAGGCATTTTTGTTCGGAATGACCCCAAGGTATGCACAGTGACACCCCGAAGTATTTTAAGTAAAGCGTGTGTGCTCATGCTCCGCATTCAGCCTTACAATATTAGCGACGTTTTTAACTTGACTCGCCAATTCTTTTTGTTTTGTTTCTTGTACATCACATCAACTTGCCCATGCTCACGCTGCTGTGTTAGACTTGACTATATTTATTTGTTTGGATAAAGAGTAAATAAACAGCAAAGCTTGTTTTTCTACTGCAGGAAAAAGCTTATAAGAAAATGTTCTAAGTTCGAAGTTATATGTTACGTTTGACTTTTTATCGCCCTTTTCTTTCGACATGTTAACTTTAATACTTCTACGAGTCATGTAAGATAAAAATATAAACACTGTGCACTGTTTCACAAAACAAGTCATCAGCAGAAAAGTGTATATATATATATATATATACATATATTTTTTTTTGATAAGCAGAGTTGATGCAATGATCCAGGTTTTGTAACCACTAAAGTTGTATCATTGGCCCTAAGAAGGGCGCCCAAATATAGACGGCACCTCGATCAATCGTGTTGCAGAGTTTGCCTCCGTGTATGCTTAAAAGGGCACGACCGTGAACCGGAGCTCTTCATCAATTTCCTTCCGTAAAATAAAAAAAAAAATAAAAAAATAACCGATGGAGAAACCCGGAGGAGCCCATGGTGGTACTTCCGAATTTGTAATATTTGGCCTAATAGAAATCACCGAACGAAAGCGGGAACTCAAATGCTATATTGAAAAGAAAACAAGTAAATAAACACACACACGAAAAATAGAATAAAACGGGCATAAAGTTTGTCGGTCTTCCCTTTGCCGCAGGAAGCCGTAAAGTTGCTAAGAGATCTTTCACAAATTTAGGTGAGGTGAGAGAGCATGCGTTATTTCTAGGGAGAGAAAGTGCAGGTCGAAGCCAAGAGGGAATGGAGAGTCAATGCGCGAGTGCAAAGGTACGAGCAAAGGGTAAGCGGGAATCGGTGTGCCCGTCTAAGCATTCCCGCAACCCGCGGGATGTTCGAGCCCGGAAATTAAAAACAAATCGCACCAAACACTTCCAAAGTATTGCTATTTTGGCCCGCGAGTGGCTAATGGTGGCTTACGTTAGCACTCAAAAGAGATTGTGAGACGTACAACAGGTACTAGTACTAAACTATAAAGTCCACGTTTACCTCGAGCTGCAGTGTTGAATTAGATAATGTAAGTGCTCGATCAATTAGCAGGTATACTAATGAGTTTTTGGTAACTCGCATAGCACTTGTTGAACGTGTTCATCTCCGATGCACCACCGGCGGTGGTGCACCACTGAGAAACGCTGTTAAGCTATATCAGGTTCAGCTCCGATGAAGTTAGGATTTCTTGCGTGTATGGATTAGATATTCAAACATTCACGAAGAGGTTTGTTTCAGAATTGAGCACACTGTGTTTCAAACAAACGTTACTACAACGGTCACTCACCGTCGTACTTTTCTCCTCTGCAAAACGTAAAAAAGAATGAAGCAAAACACAAACACGAACACCACATTTTCCGGGTCTACAGTACATAAACGAAAGGAAGAACAACATCGGCCAGATTATGATCATGGCCTCCCCAAAGATAATGCCCAATCCTCATTTTCCGTCAAAACAAATGGCTCCATCGTGTTCTGCTGCCCCGCTTGTTTTCGAAGTCATGTACCCCCTAAAAAGAGGTGGCGCTAGTTTCTCGTAGAGTGAGTAATTATAATCCCTCTTCTTAAAGGACATATTAACGCGGACGAGTTCCGCCAAAAACCGCGCCGCTTAGATCGTTGTCGATGCTCACATTCCCTTAGATCCATGTAACGAGAGTCTTGGGCGTATACCAGAACACGATCAATTCGTGTAAAAGCAGGCAGGGTCATAATCGCTGCCGTTGTTTCGTGCTTACACAGTGATATTAGCGTCTTCTCAATGGTGCTGAAAATATAAACGTACTTTTTGTTCTGTTTCCGCCCTTCATTTTGTTGCACCCAAAAGAGGTATAGAAACAATGCACTTAGCGAGAAGAAATGCCTCCTTTATCGTGTGTCGGTGCATTTACTAGAAAAAGAAAGAAAACAAAAAATGCCTTGTGTCCGCGCCACGAACTGACACTTAACGTCCTGCTTTCAACTGGACGGCACTATTGGGGAGGAGATCCGCCCGTTGCGACCTTAGCGGCAAAGCTGAGAACTAAACTAATGGGAGAACAACACGAATTATTCATTGGTGTTTCTGACGCAGCGGTTGATTGACTGAACTGAGGCTGCGTTAGTGCGCCGGTCATGACGAATCAGTGTAGCCCGAATGGAACCTACGAGTCCCTGTCGAGCGCTGAAGCGGCACTCATCTCTTGTCTGCGCCACGGAGACGACCGATCGAGGATGCCGTGGTAAAGGAACCGGCTAGCCGGCCTTACTTTTGGGTAAACACCGAGGTATACAGAATACAAGCTGGACAAAGCGCTCCTCAGATACGAGTAGTTAGATCACCTCGCCAACACTCAGAGACAGAATGAAAACAAAAGTGAGGAAATACATTTTTTCGACTCCACCGTGAGCCCTCCAACCTTCGGTGTAACGTGGGCTTCGAGCGTGCATGCGCAGCCAAGGCGCGACGAAAGGCAGCGAGTGCGTGCTGGAGGACGGACGTTCGAAAGAGGCATCCTACTGTTCTCATCTTATTAGTGACTGTAATAACCCCGAGTTGCTGCAAAACAAAAAAGAAAAAAAGATAAAATAATGACAGAAAGCGCTAGGGGAATTATGCGTACCGATCCCATAGCCCTGAATACTACAACGGGATCAATATACCGCTGCGGGTCCTTCCGAGCACACAGCGGCGACGAAGTTGCAAATTAAAATAAAGAAAACGAAAATATTCCCTGGATACGGAAGACTCATTTCAGACAAACAAGATTATGCAGACGAGATGCAGGGGAGCCAATCACGGGTTTCCAGCTCTCGTCGAACGAGCTGGTGAGGCGATACGGCGTCGAAAATTCGCGGAGCGTCGGAGAATTCCGCACACGTCAGAAAACTGACAAATGGGATTTTCTGGTGGACGCCTCGCACGTCTTGAGCGAAGTGAAATAGGCCGTCGAGACTTGACACTTGTGTCGGGCTTATGCGATGAGGCTATAAAGTTCTTCGGAGCGGTCGACGGGTAAGGAAAATGTCCGGGATCGCTCGAGTTCGCCTTCGGAGCTAGGGTGTCTTTGTTTGTGTGTCGCGCACGCCTGCCCCGGCTTTCCGTCGGGGCGGAAGTTTTTGGAGCGCTGGATGTGCACACAATGTCGCTCTCCCTGAAATTCGACCTTTGTCGCTCGACAACAGGGAAACAAGGGATTTTCTTGTCGATGAGACGGGTGGCTCGAGCGTGGCGGGAAGAGGCGGCTGGTTCCCAAGCGGCACACTAATTGTTTCCTCCTAACGATGCGTGATACTTTGTGCACTCGCCTCTTTATTTTGCGCACAATGGCGTGCTTTACTTCCACTGCTCATACAAGCTGCTCGGATGAGACGCTGCGCGCGAGTCTGTCCCAGTAGCATGTCAGGCTAAGCTCTCCTGGTTAGTAGCAGAAAGGTCTACGAGTCAGATATCGTATGAAACACACCTCTCATCGTTCAACTTCTCTCTATTACTTTCCATAAACATATCGAAGTTTTTATCAGCTTGTCAAGTCACGATCTCGACAAGTATTGTAAGATTATAGTTCAAGTGACTTCAGCACAATATCGTTCGCAACGGCGGACTGACCACCCCTGTAATGCGGGTTGACAATTCTTCCAACCTAGCCGACAGTGTTAAATCAGTGCAGGGACGTGATAATAGAGGGTCTCTAAAACTCTTTACTGTTTTGTGATACTAAAGATAGAGACTGCCTTGTTGGTGAGTTTTGTGTTATCTCAACTCCCAGGTTCTCACTTTTTAGGCTTAAATCAAATGAAGTAGTAGTTCTGAAGCTTCGAAGGATAAATGGTTTTCTAGGAACATTTTATACATGGAAAAGCCACAATCTTGGAAAAAATAAGCAGCGTGGTAAAGAATCGTAATTTAAAGAGTAATAACTGCTCTCTAAATTAAATATGCGCACTTGATAAACTATAATTAACACTTTTTTATTTATTTATTTGCACATATCCAAGGTGAACATATATATACACATCTTTCGAGGTGCAGTTTACAATGCAGAATGTACGATTTTTATAGAGTCACTAATTTTCTACAATTTTCGACGGATAATTTCCCCTAAATACCTATGTCATTAAGTTGTGCACAAAAGTGTCAACAAAAAAAACAAAAACAAATAGAGGATCAAACAAAGAGGACAAGCCTAAAAGCGAGCGGTTAGTTTTGGTGACACTTGTGGAAGAAAGCAAGGCGAGAAGAATTGAGGCTAGAGAAGCGGATTGACTCGAGGGAGTGATGACGTCAAAAATATGGCTGGAATCGACAGAATCGCTGGCATAACATTATTGAAATTACATATAAAAAAACAGTAAAAAATAAGGTTATACTTTAAGATCAAAGTTATGCAGCCATCATGATTACTCATGACTGGGCAATCTCGCTTTCTTTTAGTGTCAGTTGGAGGTGACCGAATATCGTCTGCTCTTGTTTTAGTGAACAGCTTCCGTTATAAAGATTTTCTATAGGTTCGAGGGGGAGGGAAGGGAGGGGGTGGGGGCGAGCGACCCTTAAGGAAACTTTTGTAAAGTAGTGAATAAAGAAAATCTGAAGGTACCAGAAAATTGTAGCCTGAGTTATTAAAAAGAGTTTCTATGAGACCTCCGGTTTTTTCTGAATTCGACCCTTTGCTTAAACCTTTTCTTTTCGACTAAAGAAGTCTGCGACTTCTAATAAGGCTTTTTTTCTTAGTAAAGAAAAATACATTAATAACAATAAGCAAAAACGACGACGATGTTAAAGCCTCCGTTCAAATTGCCAGCTGGAACTCTTGTTGACTCGCGAGGGTACAATAACCTGAGAAGCACAAATTTTCTTTTGCCATCGGTACCGCCCCTTTTTAGTTTGCTGGCTTATAGTTATAACAAAAGACTTTCAGATAAAATTTAAAAAAAAACACTCCGAAAGGACTACTATAGAAATACTGTAATTAAATTTAACCAGTATGGAGCATATTTGCGACACTGGAATGCTTTATGAACCTGTGAGAGAGGTTCTCCAGTGACATTCTTCTCTGAGAAAGTATTAATATAAACCAAACCACCAAAGTAAAAGTGCATATTCACAGTTTTTTTATTAAAATTATCATAAAGATCTAATCCAATTGACAACTATATGTATGTCTCCCGCAGAGCTCGAGTGAAACAGTTCTTAAAAAAAGCGTAACTTCTGTTTTGAAAGATTCAGAAAACGTCAAGCTGCTATAGAACCTTTGCGTGTGGTTTTTTCGTTTCGTTTCCTACTTCGAGCCATCCCTGTTCAGTTTGCGCGCGGTTCTCGCGAAATTGCAATTTATATGCGAATGCTCTCTCGTGCCAAAGAATTCGTGGATTGACATAATTTATACGTGACATTTGCATATAGCTTTAAAAGGCAGATGCTTACTGAGCTTCAAATAACAGCCACGGCTACCACTGATGTAATGTCGGTAAAACTCACTCACCTGCTATAATGCTTCCTTGCTGCGGTGTTTTGTGTAAATAAAAATAAAATAGAGAATGAAGCTGGTTTACACGTAAAATAATATTTTTAACTATCATCGCCCCTCTCTACCAAAAAAAAATGAAAATAAAAGGGATTTATATCCGCGTATTCCCTTGGTACTGAGCACTGCGTCAATCAACAATTTTTTTATTTACTTTATAGAGAACTTCGGTTTTCTTTCTTCAATTAGGAAAGTGCAGTGCTAATTGAAGTTCTAAAAGAACTATAAGTTGGCAGTAAGGCCGACGCAGGGATCTTTGTTTATAATTCGGTGGTTGTGCAGCGGTTGCCTCTTGGAGTTATTTGTGGTCTGTTTATATTCCTATGTCATTCATTCATTTGTTTATTTTTTGTGCTCATGAACAGCGTGGTGCCTTGATAATGATGCACAAATAACATACCGCAAAAAGAAGAATAATTCTACGAATTGACAAGAGAAAACTTGAGCGCTACAAAAGATGAGTTAAAATTTATAGATTTGTAAGAAAAAGCTTGAACGCTGCAAAGGATGGGTTAAAAATGTCAATGCAGGAATCATCGAAAGTATTATACAAGGTCTGAATACGTGTGATGGGGCAGGTTTGAAAGAATTGATTAACATAAAATGGAAGAAAATTTCGCAAACATCTTCTTGGAACATGAATATTTATCGCTGAAGTTAGGTCAGGGCAATCAATGACTCCGTGAAGGCATTTGAACAAAAATATGAGATCTCTGTCGCGTCGTCTGGCACTCAAAGTAGAAGAATTGTATCGTTCTAGAAGTCTTCTGTAATCAAAGTAAACAGTGCGACCAACACAGCGGTCACAAAAAATTCGAAAAAGAACGTTTCTGGACATTTTCAGTCAACTTTTGGTGCGTACGCCCAATAGAATTCCACACAACTGAGGAAAACTCTAGCTTAGACATAATGAAATGTATAACTGCATACAGGCCGACATAGAAAACTCACATGTAATTCTGGATGTGACACATAACGTATGAAAAGAGGCGTTGACAATGTTGTTGACATGTGTATTAAATGACAAAGAAAGAGTCCATATAAACTACAAGATCACAAGTGCAATCCTCCCTTTGCAATGGGGCATTGCCGAGTTGGTAACAGAAATGAAAAAGTCTTAGCTTCTTAGCAAATGACATAACAACAGTCTTAGTGGGATTAGGTGTCAGCCTGTTGAGACTATACCAATTGCTCACTGATTTTACATCATCAATTAGTTTCACACAGGCCTCTACAGATTCTATATGCCTAAATAACTTGATGCCATCGGCGTATTGTAGAATTTCTGAATGTAGAACACATGAGCTAAGGTCGTTTATGAAAACATTAAAAAGAATCGGCCCAAGAATGGACCCCTGGGGAATACCAGAGAGGGTGACAAAAGGCCGGTAGAAATTAACAAGGATATGTGCAAAGTTCTGTCTATCGGACCAATAATTGTGAAGCAATGTGCGTAGTGTAGTACTCATACCGTACGATTTCAGCTTCTGTAAAAGTAGCCAGTGGTCAACCAAATCAAATGCCTTAGACATATCAAAATATACAGTGTCAACCTTACCCCGCTGACACACAATAGGCGAAACGAAATTAAGAAAAGACACGAAGTTTGATTCCACTGATCTTCCTCGCACAAAACCATGTTGTGAAGGGAGGATCTCATGTTTAGAAAAGATCGAAATATGTCTTGAAAGTACTATTTCGTAAACCTTTGAAAATATACATAATAATGAAATGGCACTATAGTTTTTTGAATCATCTGTTCTTCCTTTCTTATGTACCGGCTCGGTTATCGCGTTTTTCCAAATCGAAGAAAAAGTGCAAGTCGATAATGAAAGGTTCAAAAATATGCGTTAGAATGGGTGTGAAAATGGAAGAGCATCCTTTGACAATAAAACTCGAGATACCGTCAAATGCGACCGATAACTTAGGTTTTAGTTTTTGAAGTGAGAGTATAATGTCAGCGTTTTCAAATAATGGAATTGATAGGCAATCGGCTACAACTGTCAGCCAATGTCAGCCGCTGATAAACCATTCCGGCTGCAAGAATACACAGAGGCAAAATAGCTCGCAAAAGCGTTCGCTACATCTTCGCGTTCACTGATCGGAATTACCAGACGAGTCAGCGATGTTTGTTGTCGATGAAGTTGTGGCTGTACGCTTCTTGATGTACCTCCAGAACCGCAACGGGTCACGATATAAACTGCGCAATGCTGACCCATGGTGCACTCTCTTATCGTGCTGCAACAACGCACGTGATTCGGAAAATTTGGCGTACCAGAACGCTGAGTCAGAAGCCTTATATTTCATATGATAATGCAATTTGGATCTTAAAGCTGATCTCAGCTCGAAAAAATACCAGTGAAGATACCGAGTTGTTTGGGGACGTTTCTTAGGAACGAAGCGCTCAAGTGCAGACACGATATGTTTAGTAAACGCTGCTACCGCGCAGTTTACATCAGTCATGTTGTATATGTGTGCCCAGTTTACGTTATCGAAATATTGAAATAGACCAAAGCAATCACCTCTTGAAAAGGAGAACGAGTCAGGGTTTGTTTTTTTGCTTCACTTTCCCGAGGAAAAGCTTAAGGGAGACAAGAAATGGAACGTCCCAGACATCGGGTGATACCAATGGGTTAAGGACACACACTAGGCTGTCGATGACAAATTTAGAGCAAGATCTAGGACATTTTCTGCGTAGTTTTGAAGACTATTCTATCGGTTGAGTCCCTGAAAGTTAACAAAAGACAAAATAATATTTGCTTTTGGTGAGGCATTACGAGTGGGCAGAGCTGAGTGTTCGGGACTCCAATTTATATCAGGAATGTTGAAGTCGCCAAGTACGAGTATACTGTGTCGGTCTGCATCTAACGTATCTTCCACTATGTCTAACTGATCAGAAAACATAGATGCATTAAAGTTAGGAGGGAAAGAAAAAGTGCCGATCAGAAGGCTAGTGTTATGACGGAGACTTATTTCAATCCAAACAGATTCACAGTCTGATTCAAGATCAAGCATGCAAACTGCATGCAAGTGATATTTAACTGCAATGAGGACTTTGCCACCGAAGTTTACAGTCAAATTTTCATATTCTCTGTCCCGGCGGAAGACTGTGTATTTGGGGGGAAAGTAATCATTTGTTGCGAAAGAGCTGTTCAGCCAAGTTTCGGTTAGTGAAATAATATCAAAATGACTTAAAACGATGTCATTAAAAATATATTATCTTTTGCGCGAAATCCGCGTACATTTTGGTAATGAGTGAACAATTCATGCTGTGATCTAATTTGTCGTAATTGTGTCACGGTCATCATTACCCCGTACCGCTCAAAAAAATGGTCTGAAAAGAAAACCTATTGGCCAGACGTCCGCCACATTAATTTTGTTGAAGTCTTCCTCATTCACAGTTATGTGGAAAGAAGAGTAATTATCATGTTTCGTTTCCAACTTGATGCAAGTAAAAGGTTTCTCTTCCAGAAAGGCAGTAAGAGCTGCTTCTACATCATCGCACGAGGTGTCCGGACTAAGGCGGGAAACAAAAAGTGTCTTAAGCCTTGGGGGTCTAGGAACTGATAACAGCTTACTGCTTGCGCAGGTTCCAGATGAAGGCTTGACGTGTTTCTTCCGTTGGACGAGCGTAAATTCATCAGCGTCTTTCGGTGCTAGCTCGCCCGTCACCTGAACTGCCAGTGAGGAGGAAACCACAGTCAGGGCAGGTTTCGGCGAAGTCTTGTGGATGGTAGAACTAGTACTTCCAGGCGTCGCCTAGCCGCCGTCGGTCCGAGAGTCTCTGCCAAGGGCCGACGCGAAGCTCGCTGGTTCAGGGCTGGGCACTTGAAGCGGTGTCGTAATCGCGGTCGGCAGCACGGCTTGGGCGTTGAAGCGACGTAGTAGCTCCGTATTCCGGGTCAGATGCAAGTGCAGGGACGCGTCATGAGCCCTGACAGAGGCCACTTCTTTGATTAGTGAATCAAACTTGTCGTGCAGTGCCTGAAGGCGGTTGTTCACACGGTCGCACGCGCTGCAGCTACTCGAAGCGCTCGCCGTTGTTGCGTCGTCACGTTCCGAGTGACGGTTTCCATCGATAACACTCACTTCGTTGGAGCCATTGCGCTTTGTGCAAGACTTGCACCTGTATGTACTGGAACCAGTCTTCATGAAGTATTCATATTCGTCGTTTATGACTCCTATGCACTTGCAGTGAAAGCGAAAACCACAATCCCCAGAGCATTGCAGGAACTGCATCCGGCCGATGGAAGGTTCGGAGCACACACCGCATCCGTCCTTCGAGAACGGCATATCACTTCGATCTTCGATAGAAAGGGAGCGCGTGAGCAGGCGACTGCCGTCATTCATTGGTTTTGTATTGTTAAACATAATAATATGCAGTTGCTAGAAAAGCAAGGGCCGACTCAAGAGTGAATTGGTGTTGGTTCATGAGGCTATGCATTGTGTCCAAGCGAAATGAAAGTTCTGGGTGTACGACCTAGCTGCTGCACGCGCTTTGGATCGTCGAGTTTTGAGAAGTGCGGCAGAGCACGTTTGTTGTTACTCGAAATGTGATAAAGTTAGAGTTACTGCTGCTCAAATGGTATTTTAAGTTAAAGTAGCTAGATACTCAAATCATAAAAAATTACAACAGCTTGCATTCTTGAAGTTATTCGCTTGTGTAGCTCGGCAAAAACTAGTTCGACGCGAGTGTTAATCCTCACGGGGGCGCCCGGATTCCATGCTTTGTCGAGGGATTTTCATGCTAATTTGATCTCCCTCCCTTTGCGTGCGAGGTGGTGCTTGCGGTAGCAGAGATTACGCTGCCGTTGTTTACGTGTCGGTATTTTTGCTATATACTGGCCCTCAAACGCGTCTGTCCATGGAGAATTCCCTGCATATTTCGGAGTAGGTACGCTGGATTAGCCACGTTCTGAATATTGGAGGCTCTTTTAAGAGCGGGATCTTGTCCCCGTGCACGATGTTTTGGTTCACGTGTTTGTGCCGAAAAAAGGCTCCGCGAGATTTGTAAAACCACTTTAATTGTTTTCCTGCCTTTAAACAATAAAGTGGAAATACAGGGGTCGAAATACAAAGAGAACATTTCGTATATTGTTTCCATAACTTCGCTCAGACCCAAAATAGTGATTCTACGTGCACAAGTGAGTTGCATAATAACCTCTTAGAAATTATTTGGCGTTTTCCAGAAGTGAACCTACTGTTCTTTAGTGACTTTAACTTTCCCAACCAATGCTGGTAAAGTTTAATAACAGCTACCGCAGTACGATATTATAGCGAGTGTCTTGAACTATGTTTGCTATTTAACATAACACAAGTCGTTGAACGTCCAACCGGTGGGGATAACATCCTCGACCTTCTATTCACGTCCTCCCTCAATCTTGTCCAGTCTGTTACCTACAGCAATAGGGTTTCAGTGACCATAAACTATTGAAGGTCCCGCCATATTTTCTCAATTTGATTAGAATGCCTCTGAAAAAAAGTGATACGGAACTTTATTATATCTGATTTTGTGTCAATAAATAGTCATATGACCACTTTCTTACAATCTTATCAAATCAAATTTAGTCTGAGAACTGTTTAAGAAAACTGTATTTTAAATAAAAATCAAGCCAATGATCTTATCCAGGCATGTGTACCATAAGTAGAGGTTCGATGTGATGGTTTCCAGCCTCGGTATAATCAATCACTTAAATTACTTGACAATAAGAGAAGCACCTCTTTCGAAGAGCAAAAATGACCAGTTGCTCAAGTGCTTTGGAAAAATACCACGCTTGATTTAGTGAATAGGCTCGTCTAATCAAATCTTACAAAGGAAATAATATAATCAGGACTTACCAGCCATCCTTCAAAACAATCCCACAGAGATTTGGATTTACATATCGACAAAAACCAACATTCCCATTGCTCAATTGGTTTTTAAGAGCAGCAACCCCGTTGAGGAAAAACTGTGCAACCATGCCATGAATACATTTTTCGCTTCCATTTTTACCAACGAGCATATCGCCCCTATTTGCGCTTCATGTGCCGGTACTGCCGCTCTCATCGATGGGCTGAAGTTTTCGTCATCCTCAGGGTCAGATAATATATCACCCAAAGTTTTAAAATTTTACCAAATACCGTTTCTGTACCGGAAACGGTATCTGGTAAAATTTTCTAGACTATATTTAATAAATCGCTATCCGAAGATTACCCTCCTTCTTATTGTCAAATCGGTAAGATTGTTCCGGTCCACAAAAAGGCGATCGCTTTTCGCCTTCTAACTATCGCCCAATTTCATTTACTTCGATTACATCGAAACTTCTCTAACACACTATATACTCTCGCATAATGATTGTCTCATTTAGATTGCAACAAATTATTTTACTAACAGAAACAGGGTTTTTGTCAAGGCTATTAATGTGAGACACAGCTGTTCAAATTTACGCATGACATACATCACCATCTTCAATCTCGTTACGAAAGTGACGCCATATTTTTAGAATTTTCAAAGGCACTCGTCCTGTTCGACAACTCCACTTAATTTCAAAACTCTCTCACCTTCATTTAGACTCAAGTTTTATTGTGAATGCGTCGTTTCCTTGTTTCGCAGATACAGTACAGAGTCTTAAAAGGACATGAATCAAACTTTCTTAATATCACTTCCAATGTGCCTCAGGACACATTTCTTGGTCCTTTTTTATATTCCTTTCTGACCTACCAAATTGTATTTTTTCTAACGCATATTTTTGCAGACTACTCTGTGCTGTATTAACAAAGCACTTTTCATGATGACCAAACTCTCCTTCGGAACCACCTAGTACGAGTATCCCGTTGGTGTAACAACTGGACGATATCATTAAATGAATCAAAGGGCAAACCAATCCGCTTTTGTGGAAAGAAAGCCTATTTCTCCTTTCACTACATGCCAGAGGACAAGAATATTGAGAAAGTCGATGAGTACAAATATCTCAATGTCGAACTAACTTCTGATCTGACATAAACTAACCACATTGAGACCATTCATTTGACGCAGCAAGGACCCTTGACTAAATCCGGTAATGCCTGAGTGATTTTCCTCCAAAATTTAGGAAGCTTGCCTACGAAACTTTTATTCTACCAAAATTAGAATACGCTGCCGAAATTTCGAATCCTCACCAAGATTACTTAAAGGGCCCATGAAACGAATTTTGGGCTGGTATACCCCACTTTAGATTGGGATTTTTCTAATAGCACATCGGGGGGGGGGGGGGGGGAGGGGGGCGGGGGGGGGGGGGGTTCAGTGGGCCAAAAGAAAAAACAGGTAGAAAGTCACACGCCTGACTTTCATTGCGAAAATCTGAAAACACAGCGGACTATTTCGTACCTCCTACCCTTCGTAAGCTCTCTGCCTCTTCACTGTGACACATCCGCGGTTCTCAAAGCGCGTCACCGGGTCCGAACGCACGTCACACGATACCGCACCTCCCTTATCCCCTTCACCCCTAAGCTGGCATTGTGGTGGTAGCTACTCACTTGCCCGACCAATCAGTCGCCTCCCTTTCATCACCTGACCTTATTCGCTGCGCGTGGGTATGCGCGACAGAGCGTGATCACGTGGCAAAGGTGTGGCTGGCCCAAGGAGCACGTAGCTTCCACAGCACTATCAGCTTCGGGGTGAATGGGGTGGGGAAAGCAACCTTTGTCTGAATTTTGAGGGACGGGATAATCGTTTAGGGGGACATTGACTCTCTCTGGGTATACAAACGAGATTCCGAGCAAGAGGGGACTCCCCTCTTTTCGTCTTCTTGAACTTTTCGGTAGAATGCGCGATTTATGAGTTGAAGAGGAAAACTAAAGAGGGAAAAGTTGGAAAAGCGTTTCATGACCCCTTAAATAACTCAGCTTGAAGCAGCTCAAAACTGAGCGGGCCGCTACATTTGCTCTAACTACGATTATACGGCCAGTGTCTCTTCAATGAAGATAAGCCTAAATGTATCTGCTCTCGAGGCACGCCCCAAGCCTTTGCTTATTCCATAGGCGTTATCATGGTCATAACGTTATCGCGTTATCACGCGGTCATGCCGTCGACTCAATAACTCCTGCCATTTCTAACGCATATCCGGTTCGAGTAACGTCTTTAACAAATCATTCCTACCACTAACAATTGTGGACTGGAATGGTGTTTCAGAATTTCTCGTGTTGTCACGGACCCTGCGGTTTTTGAAAGTTCTATCATCTTGCATTTTCGCTTTACTCTGTAGGCTTCCAGTGTTGCTTCTTTTCAGTTTTTTTTTTCGCAGTAGTGTGTGCTGTTTCTGTTATTTTGTTGTTTGTGTTTTCAAAATTTTATTGCATAATTTCTTGCGTGGCACCAAGATTATGCAATGCCCTCGCATGAAGATCATTAAGGAAGAATAAATAAAATATGAAAGCCGCTTACAACTCCCTGTAACGCCAAATTAGAGCGCAGCTCTTGAGGAGGAGGAGGGAAGGGCACAGGGGGGGGTTAAACTAACCAGGGGGGGGGTCACGTAACCTTGGGGGTCACGTGACCCCCAATGCCGATGGTGTCATCACTGACGTCACTGATGACGTCATCGGTGACGATGACGATGCGGGTACCGATGAAGTCATTAGTGACGTCACTGATGACTTCACCAGTGATGATGACGATGACGATGCGAATGTCGGTGACGTCATCAGTGACGTCGCTGATGACGTGATCAGTGATGATGACGATGACGATGCGGATGCCGGTGACGACTTCAGTGATGTCACCGATGACGTCATCAGTGATGATGACGATGACGATGCGGATGTCGGTGACGTCATCAGTGATGATGACGATGACGATGCGGATGCGGGTGACGTCATCAGTGATGATGACGATGACGATGTGGATGCCGGTGACGTCATCAGTGATGATGATGATGACGATGTGGATGCCGGTGACGTCATCAGTGACGATGACGTCATCGGGGGGTCACGCGACATCGGCGGGGGTCACGTGACCTCGGGGGGTCACGTGACCTCGAGGTGGGGGTCAAGTGACCTCAGGGGTGTCACGTGACTTCGGGGGGTCACGTGACCTCGGGGGGGTCACGTAACCCCCCACGAGGTCACGTGACCACGGTGGGGGGATCGCGCGGTGCATTATGGGACATTTCCCATGATGCACCGCGCGGTAACGCCGACGGCGACGGCGACGGCGAGGCCGACGCCGCTCAAGCCGGAAACGGGTCCGTAAGAGCTGCGCTCTAAAAGTGAAAGCCGTTTACACTTCTGTAAACAGTGTAAACTGTAAACTGTAAAACTCCCTGTAACACCGAACTAGAGCGCAGCTCTTGAGGATGAGGAGGGAAGGGTACTGGGGGGGGGGGGTGAAGTGACCTGGGGGGGGTCACGTGACCTTGGGGGGTCACGTGACGATGTCGATAATGTCATCAGTGACGATGACGATGCAGACTGCGATGACGACATCAGCGATGATGACGATGACGATGCAGATTCCGGTGACGTCATCAGTGACGTCAGTGATGATGACGTTGACGATGCGGATGCCGGTGAGGTCATCAGTGACGTCACTGATGACGTCATCAATGATGATGACGATGACGATGCGGATGCCGGTGACGTCATCAGTGACGATGTCGTCATCGGGGAGGTCACGTGACCTCGGCGGGGGGGGGGGGTCACGGGACCCTGGGGGTGGTCACGTGACCTCGGGGGGTGTCACGTGACCGGGGGGGGGTCAAGTGACCTCGGTGGGGGAGTCACGTGACTTGGGGGTCACGTGACCTTGGGGGTCACGTGACCCTGGGGAGGGGTCACGTGACCTCTGGGGTCACGTGACCTTGGGGTGACCTCGGGATGGCCTTGGGGGGTCGCGTGACCTTGGGGTGACCTTGGTTACGCCGACGGCGACGCCGACGCGTCTCAAGCCGGGAACGGGCCCCTAAGAGCTGCGCTCTAAAATGAAAGCCGTTTACAACTCCCTGTACACCGAATTAGAGTGCAGCTCTTGAGGAGGTGGAGTGAAGGGTACTGAGTGGAGCGTATACCCCTCCTCCCTCTTCCTCACCTCCTCATCCTGCCTGCTACCCCTCGCTCCGAGCGACGTCGGCGTCGACGTCGCCGTCGGCGTAATCGTGAAATCAAGCGACCCTCCTGACCTCACGGGGCCACATGACCTAAGGGGGTCACGGGACGTCACCGGGGTCACGTGACCTCACGGTTACGCCGACGGCGACGGCGACGCCACTCAAGCAGGAAACGGGCGCCCAAGAGCTGCGCTTTAAAAAATGCAATGTATGACGATGACCAGAAGACTGGCCTGAAATGAGCCACTTTCGTGAAAATGCAAGGCCAAGCTTCTGCGAGGCAAAATATTCTACCTACACACACAAGAGAACATTACAGCTGAGCTCGGGTGTTCCTAGAGCTCCTGGTGCCAGTTACACATTCGTAATGGGGATTTCCATCGTGCTCGTGATGAAATTGATGTGTCAGTGAGAATTTGCAGACACTGTGCTGTATAGCTTCAATAGAAGTCGACCAAGAGGACGAAATTAACATCAGTTTAAGTCAGAAAGCTACCATGAGATGTTCTGTGTCATTGTGGACTATCAACACAGACACCTTGAAGTTGGGCTGAACCTTGTCTAACATGAAAAGTAGCCTCTTCTTAGAATCCAGGTTGAGTCTTTGCCGCACTTGAATATTCATCTCCTAGTCCCCCGGAATAAAGTGGTCGGGACAGACGTGACCACAGAGTGCGCCGATGTCGTCCGGACCATCGCAACCAACGGCCCGAAGCCACAGGACCCTACGATATGGCTCGCGCGGCAGGTTATGCAATCGTATGCCGTCTGCGCTACTGTACGTCTTGCAGCAGTGACTCACAGCGCACCCGGTTGGCATGGCCGAGCGCTGACACGCGCACAGAACATACGTGAACCACGGTAAACACGAACCACAATCTAAACCTTCTGTGAAGAGAGACCGAGAAGCCGCGAAACGACAATGCCACCTATCAGCTGACAAGCCACCATTGCTATGGTTAACAAGCGGCAGAAGACCCGGATGTATTTGTAAACGAAACCCAATTGCAATCACTTGATGCAATATCATGTAAATAACATAAGAGCGTCAAAAAATTGTTTTTTGTTTTGACCATTTTCAATTTGTTGTTTGAACATTAATTAAACAAAGTTGAATATATCTTCCATATGTCACTCATGATACCGTTTTGTTGCCTCTGGTTCTCACATGGTGTCGTATGGACGTTTCAGAATCTTCATAACATGACAATTTTAAACGCGGTTTGTCGCATTCATACGCAATATTTGGCCGCAAAACTTAGGAAACAACATCTCATGGCTTTAATTATTATAAGAAAATTAAGATGAGGTTTACATATTTTCTTGTCATGACCCCTTTACTGTTTCGCTTACTCTAGTTAAATAATATTTACTCGGCAAAGAATCAAGACGTCTACGGATATCCCTACGGTCTGCTTGTTTTCTAATATAAAGCAATATTAAAAATGACCATTGAAATTAATATTATTTTGTTTCATTGTGCCCCACCATATCCTATAAGGCTCCGGTCCCACAGCGTGAAAACATACGCACACAATTTGGTAAGCTCAAATTCGCTGGAGTTAATAAAAAATTATTGAGAGCTTGTGGAGTTCGCGTGAAACTCAGAGTGTCGCGTTCGACCAGGGTCGTGCATTAAATCAGGAGACGTGAGACTAAGGATATATATATATATATATATAACGAAGTGGAGAACTCACGGTGAAAAACAACAAACAGAGGAAGTTTAATCGACAGTTTCGCCGAGAGACTCGGCTTCGTCAGGAGATGACATTCAAGTGCGGGCATATCGCTGCGGCAAAAAAAGTCAGAGCTAAGGGGCAAAAAAAAAAAAAAAAAAAAAGAAGGAAAAGGGTGTAGGCTAAGTACGCGTTTCTAAATAGTAAATCACTTGAGCTGAGCCCGCTCCTCCTTCAGGGCGGCGAAATACAAAGTGCGCTTGAACGCTCACAGCAGTGGCCACAATAGGTCGTGGACGGCGACGTCTTCTTGGCTGATGGCCCCCAACGCGCCAATGCATCCCCGCGACGGTCACCCCTGGGGCGCGTGTCAAGAAAACCGAAAATTCAAAGAATCGCAAAAACATGTTTGCCCTGTCTTCCAACTTAAAAAAAAAAAAAAAAAAGAGAGAGAGGGTGTGGTATTTGGGGGGGGGGGGGGCGATGAATGAGGGTACGTTTCTGAGCTGTGATTAGTGAGACATGAAGCGCGCATGTAAGAGAAAAGCACGGGAACAGCACGGTACCATAGAAAATAACATTCACAATATAGGGGTCTCAATAGAATAATCACGTGGTCCAATTCCAGTCGAAAATACAGTACCACCATGAAAGGGTAGTCTAGGTTAATGCTCTTATTGATGCAAGTGTTCCTGGACTCTCGTTTATTCCTTTTTCTATAGTATTAAATTTGTATATGAGGTATGACTCTCGCTGTTCGCGCTCCCGGTTTGATCTAAATCCTGTTTCCAGTAATGTCACGGATAGTTCGTCGAAAGAATGCTTTGGGAGACGGAGATGTTTAGAAAGAGGAAGGCCTGGATTAGTTTTAGAGTGAGATTTGTGATTGTTAAAGCGTAGTCTAAACGCTGTCTCGGTCTGTCCTACGTATTGCATTTTGCATACTCTACACTCTAGCAAGTACACTACATTTGAAGAGTTGCATGTCAGTTCCCCTTTAATTTTCATAGAGTATTGCGAATGCGTGCTTTTGGCTGTGTCTGTTTGTTGAATTTGTAGGCAGATTAAACACTGGTGTATTACAAGGCCTGCACTCATTGTGTCGCGGTGCAGAGTTTAACCGAGAATTTACCAGCACGTCTCTAATGTTGCGTGATCGTCTATAGATCACCCCCGGTGGGGAAGGAAATGCGCGTTTTAGGCGGTCACTCTGCTCGAGCATATTGTAGTGCCGTCTTAAAATATTATTTACGTTAGGATAGTTAGTGCTATAGGTGAGACACAGATTTGTACGTTGCGTGTTGCTCTGCGGGGGACGGTCCTCCAGGAGGTCGCTGCGGTTCAACATTCTGGCTTTATCGATCGCATTATCAATTACACGTGGGGGATAATTTTGATGTGTCAACACGTTCTTAAGGTTCTGAGCGCTCGCGTCAAAATCATTTTCGCTTGAACAGATGCGTTTGAAACGGTGGGCCTGGCTATAGGGTATGCTGTTCTTGCAGTGACGTGGGTGGTCGCTTTTGTAATGAAGGTAGTGTTGCCGATCTGTTGGCTTGCGATAAAGCTTTGTTGTTAATTTCCCATCCTCTACTGTAAGCGTTACGTCTAAGAAGTTAATGTCGGTTTGGGAGTAAGTGTGAGTGAAACGGATCTGTGGGTGGACAGCGTTGTAATTAACTATGAAATCTTGCAGGTCCGCCTCGCCGTGTGTCCAGATGAAAAATATATCATCTATGAATCTCTTGTAGAGTAGTGGTTTTAATGGGTAATTGCACAAAAATTTTGACTCCAACTTCCCCATAAAAATGTTAGCGTAACTGGGTGCCATCTTGGTGCCCATTGCGGTACCACTAACCTGTCTGAAATATTCATTATTAAATTCAAATACATTTAGTTCTAAAACAAGCCTTGTTAGGGTCGCAATGACGTGACCATCTGGGCTCTCTGGTTTTCTTTGGGTCTCGTACATCTCTCTTAACGAAGCTATTCCGTCGTCGTGTGGAATGTTCGTATACAATGAAGACACGTCCAGGGTTACAAGATATGATCCTTTCGGTATATGTAAATTTAATATGTCCCTGAGAAAGTGCGTAGTGTCCTTGACATGCGAATCGAGAGTTGTAGGTATGTGCCCAATTAGATCGTCCACATAGCCCGATAGAGGTTCCGTTATTGTTCCTATTCCGGATATGATTGGACGGCCTGGATTACCACTTTTGTGAATTTTCGGAAGCATGTAAAATCTACCGGGGGATGGTTGTTTTGGCTTCAATATATTATATTCATTAACGGTTATCTTACCTCGTTGTACAAGTTGTTTCAGCTCTGACGTTACGATCTGAGTGTGGCGTTTCGTAGGGTCGCCTGGAAGACGCTCATAAAATTTCGGATCGTTTAGTTGGCGATACCCTTCCCGAACATAATCGTCAGTACTGAGAATCACAATTGCCCCTCCCTTGTCTGCAGGTTTTATTGTGATGTCTTTTCTCGTGCTTAGTGATTTCAAAGAGGTTCTCTCAGATTTAGTTAGGTTGTCCCGTCTCCCTTTGTACCTGTGGTATTCTCGCATGATATCCCTTTGTACAGCGGATATGTACAAGTCGAGGCCGTTGTCGCGACGGGTCTTTGGAGTCCAATCACTAGTTGGACGTGGCTGTGTGTTTTTGGAGTTGGACGGTTTATCTGCAAAGTATTCCCGCAACCTTAAATTTCTGGCAAAGTTATCTAGGTCTCGGAGAACTTGGAACTCATCAATGTAACCAGTGGCAGGGCAAAAGTTTAGTCCCTTAGAGATAACTTTATCTTCTTCGGCTGATAGAGTCATTCCAGACAAATTAACGATAGTGCATGTACCACTCGCCTCGTTAATATTTGAAGGGTTATCTTGGTCTCGGTGTATGTTATCTCTAATTCTAGTGTTTGGCTGAATACCGGCATCATTTTGGTTTGGTGCGGATGGAGGTAGTATGGGGTTTGGTACTTTGTCCCGCTCCAGTTTCCGTGACTTTATTGTTTCAAGCTCGCGGCGTTTCTTTCTTTCAAACTCTTGTAAGGAGGTTGTTTCATGCGCCGAAAACGGGTTATTCGATCGGATAATAGTGGTTATTGAGGTGTTACATTTTTTTACTTGTTTTTCGCTATGACTGATTGCGATTTTCACCAGTTTAAGTGACGCCTCTAAAAGGACGGAATCCCATTCCGATCGGTCGCATCGATCGAGGTTTGTGATAGCCGGAGGGAGAGACAGTGACATGCCCTTCGGGGTGACCCCCGCGTTCAGGTACACTTGCAGAGTTGATTTGTGGAGTTCATGTCTAATTTGCTTGTCAGTTAATTTTCGTACTTTAAGGAAGGTGGTACTGTAGTTCGTTGGAAAGGAATTGGACTCACCGGGAACAAGTCAGTCTTCTTTTGGGTGAGGGGTTTGCGAGCCGGTCCTCCGAAGGTTGTAGCGTTGTGTTGTGGGAGGTCTTGAGCCCCGAGGAGTCGAGAGTCGGCTCTTTGCGTCGTACTGTCAGCGAGCGTCGGGAAATCATTGCAGTCAAGGTCGAAGACTCTGCCATCGGTTGTGGAGTGTTGTGCTTCGTGGCTCTGAACCGTATCGCAGGAACTTCCTGGGTGGGAGAGTCTTCTTCTTGGAAGGGCGTCCTTGTGGGCGCTACCTCTCGATAGGGGTGGAGAGACGACCGTCGGGGGTTTCTTAGGTGGGGGGGCGGCGACAGGAACCTCAGATGACCATCCACTTGGCGTGAACGGTTTGCCTTGCAGAAGGAGGCCTTTCAAATTTTGCGCGATTAGCGCTACTCCGGAAAAACTTGGATGGAGGCCATCCGCGGCCAGAAATCGACGAGGCGGGAGCGTCGTAAACCCGTGGTCGAGGAAGGTCACCTTGCCCGGCTTCCGGCAGTAGCCCTTCACCGTCTCGTTGAATTGGCGGGTCTCGTTGTTGAACCAATGTACGAACCGGTCATTGGGTTGTTCCAAACGGCGGTTCATGTACCGCGGCAGAACAAGGGATACCACCAGGTTGTGAAGCTCCGGACGAGCTTGCAAGGTGTTGTTGACTAAACGGCGACAACGTCGAAGCGTCTCTTCGGAGCCGTACCTCTCCAACTCGCTCGTTCCGACGTGGAAGATGAGGGTCGTTACGGATCGTGGAATATTGGCCAGCTCCTTCTCGACATCGAAGGTTGAGGCCCCGCGGATGGTGATGAAAGCAGGAGTCGTCTTGTCGTATGGATCGAAGTGGTGAAACAGGTACCTCGTCTGGGAGTTTCCGATTACTGCGGAGGTTGGAAGGTGCTTCGGGTACTTCCGTGAGAGTTGCTCCACCGTGGGTGCGCCGGGGGCCGGTCTTGAAATAGTGGGCATGGTGGCATAGGAGCCAAGGGGCCGAAGGCGTATATATAACGAAGTGGAGAACTCACGGTGAAAAACAACAAACAGAGGAAGTTTAATCGACAGTTTCGCCGAGAGACTCGGCTTCGTCAGGAGATGACATTCAAGTGCGGGCATATCGCTGCGGCAAAAAAAGTCAGAGCTAAGAGGCAAAAAAAAAAAAAAAAAAAAAAGGAAAAGGGTGTAGGCTAAGTACGCGTTTCTAAATAGTAAATCACTTGAGCTGAGCCCGCTCCTCCTTCAGGGCGGCGAAATACAAAGTGCGCTTGAACGCTCACAGCAGTGGCCACAATAGGTCGGGGACGGCGACGTCTTCTTGGCTGATGGCCCCCAACGCGCCAATGCATCCCCGCGACGGTCACCCCTGGGGCGGCGCGCGTGTCAAGAAAACCGAAAATTCAAAGAATCGCAAAAACATGTTTGCCCTGTCTTCCAACTTAAAAAAAAAAAAAAAAAAAAAAGAGAGAGAGGGTGTGGTATTTGGGGGGGGGGGGCGATGAATGAGGGTACGTTTCTGAGCTGTGATTAGTGAGACATGAAGCGCGCATGTAAGAGAAAAGCACGGGAACAGCACGGTACCATAGAAAATAACATTCACAATATAGGGGTCTCAATAGAATAATCACGTGGTCCAATTCCAGTCGAAAATACAGTACCACCATGAAAGGGTAGTCTAGGTTAATGCTCTTATTGATGCAAGTGTTCCTGGACTCTCGTTTATTCCTTTTTCTATAGTATTAAATTTGTATATGAGGTATGACTCTCGCTGTTCGCGCTCTCGGTTTGATCTAAATCCTGTTTCCAGTAATGTCACGGATAGTTCGTCGAAAGAATGCTTTGGGAGACGGAGATGTTTAGAAAGAGGAAGGCCTGGATTAGTTTTAGAGTGAGATTTGTGATTGTTAAAGCGTAGTCTAAACGCTGTCTCGGTCTGTCCTACGTATTGCATTTTGCATACTCTACACTCTAGCAAGTACACTACATTTGAAGAGTTGCATGTCAGTTCCCCTTTAATTTTCATAGAGTATTGCGAATGCGTGCTTTTGGCTGTGTCTGTTTGTTGAATTTGTAGGCAGATTAAACACTGTGGTGTATTACAAGGCCTGCACTCATTGTGTCGCGGTGCAGAGTTTAACCGAGAATTTACCAGCACGTCTCTAATGTTGCGTGATCGTCTATAGATCACCCCCGGTGGGGAAGGAAATGCGCGTTTTAGGCGGTCACTCTGCTCGAGCATATTGTAGTGCCGTCTTAAAATATTATTTACGTTAGGATAGTTAGTGCTATAGGTGAGACACAGATTTGTACGTTGCGTGTTGCTCTGCGGGGGACGGTCCTCCAGGAGGTCGCTGCGGTTCAACATTCTGGCTTTATCGATCGCATTATCAATTACACGTGGGGGATAATTTTGATGTGTCAACACGTTCTTAAGGTTCTGAGCGCTCGCGTCAAAATCATTTTCGTTTGAACAGATGCGTTTGAAACGGTGGGCCTGGCTATAGGGTATGCTGTTCTTGCAGTGACGTGGGTGGTCGCTTTTGTAATGAAGGTAGTGTTGCCGATCTGTTGGCTTGCGATAAAGCTTTGTTGTTAATTTCCCATCCTCTACTGTAAGGGTTACGTCTAAGAAGTTAATGTCGGTTTGGGAGTAAGTGTGAGTGAAACGGATCTGTGGGTGGACAGCGTTGTAATTAACTATGAAATCTTGCAGGTCCGCCTCGCCGTGTGTCCAGATGAAAAATATATCATCTATGAATCTCTTGTAGAGTAGTGGTTTTAATGGGTAATCGCACAAAAATTTTGACTCCAACTTCCCCATAAAAATGTTAGCGTAACTGGGTGCCATCTTGGTGCCCATTGCGGTACCACTAACCTGTCTGAAATATTCATTATTAAATTCAAATACATTTAGTTCTAAAACAAGCCTTGTTAGGGTCGCAATGACGTGACCATCTGGGCTCTCTGGTTTTCTTTGGGTCTCGTACATCTCTCTTAACGAAGCTATTCCGTCGTCGTGTGGAATGTTCGTATACAATGAAGACACGTCCAGGGTTACAAGATATGATCCTTTCGGTATATGTAAATTTAATATGTCCCTGAGAAAGTGCGTAGTGTCCTTGACATGCGAATCGAGAGTTGTAGGTATGTGCCCAATTAGATCGTCCACATAGCCCGATAGAGGTTCCGTTATTGTTCCTATTCCGGATATGATTGGACGGCCTGGATTACCACTTTTGTGAATTTTCGGAAGCATGTAAAATCTACCGGGGGATGGTTGTTTTGGTTTCAATATATTATATTCATTAACGGTTATCTTACCTCGTTGTACAAGTTGTTTCAGCTCTGACGTTACGATCTGAGTGTGGCGTTTCGTAGGGTCGCCTGGAAGACGCTCATAAAATTTCGGATCGTTTAGTTGGCGATACCCTTCCCGAACATAATCGTCAGTACTGAGAATCACAATTGCCCCTCCCTTGTCTGCAGGTTTTATTGTGATGTCTTTTCTCGTGCTTAGTGATTTCAAAGAGGTTCTCTCAGATTTAGTTAGGTTGTCCCGTCTCCCTTTGTACCTGTGGTATTCTCGCATGATATCCCTTTGTACAGCGGATATGTACAAGTCGAGGCCGTTGTCGCGACGGGTCTTTGGAGTCCAATCACTAGTTGGACGTGGCTGTGTGTTTTTGGAGTTGGACGGTTTATCTACAAAGTATTCCCGCTACCTTAAATTTCTGGCAAAGTTATCTAGGTCTCGGAGAACTTGGAACTCATCAATGTAACCAGTGGCAGGGCAAAAGTTTAGTCCCTTAGGGATAACTTTTTCTTCTTCGGCTGATAGAGTCATTCCAGACAAATTAACGATAGTGCATGTACCACTCGCCTCGTTAATATTTGAAGGGTTATCTTGGTCTCGGTGTATGTTATCTCTAATTCTAGTGTTTGGCTGAATACCGGCATCATTTTGGTTTGGTGCGGATGGAGGTAGTATGGGGTTTGGTACTTTGTCCCGCTCCAGTTTCCGTGACTTGATTGTTTCAAGCTCGCGGCGTTTCTTTCTTTCAAACTCTTGTAAGGAGGTTGTTTCATGCGCCGAAAACGGGTTATTCGATCGGATAATAGTGGTTATTGAGGTGTTACATTTTTTTACTTGTTTTTCGCTATGACTGATTGCGATTTTCACCAGTTTAAGTGACGCCTCTAAAAGGACGGAATCCCATTCCGATCGGTCGCATCGATCGAGGTTTGTGATAGCCGGAGGGAGAGACAGTGACATGCCCTTCGGGGTGACCCCCGCGTTCAGGTACACTTGCAGAGTTGATTTGTGGAGTTCATGTCTAATTCGCTTGTCAGTTAATTTTCGTACTTTAAGGAAGGTGGTACTGTAGTTCGTTGGAAAGGAATTGGACTCACCGGGAACAAGTCAGTCTTCTTTTGGGTGAGGGGTTTGCGAGCCGGTCCTCCGAAGGTTGTAGCGTTGTGTTGTGGGAGGTCTTGAGCCCCGAGGAGTCGAGACGTCGGCTCTTTGCGTCGTACTGTCAGCGAGCGTCGGGAAATCATTGCAGTCAAGGTCGAAGACTCTGCCATCGGTTGTGGAGTGTTGTGCTTCGTGGCTCTGAACCGTATCGCAGGAACTTCCTGGGTGGGAGAGTCTTCTTCTTGGAAGGGCGTCCTTGTGGGCGCTACCTCTCGATAGGGGTGGAGAGACGACCGTCGGGGGTTTCTTAGGTGGGGGGGCGGCGACAGGAACCTCAGATGACCATCCACTTGGCGTGAACGGTTTGCCTTGCAGAAGGAGGCCTTTCAAATTTTGCGCGATTAGCGCTACTCCGGAAAAACTTGGATGGCGGCCATCCGCGGCCAGAAATCGACGAGGCGGGAGCGTCGTAAACCCGTGGTCGAGGAAGGTCACCTTGCCCGGCTTCCGGCAGTAGCCCTTCACCGTCTCGTTGAATTGGCGGGTCTCGTTGTTGAACCAATGTACGAACCGGTCATTGGGTTGTTCCAAACGGCGGTTCATGTACCGCGGCAGAACAAGGGATACCACCAGGTTGTGAAGCTCCGGACGAGCTTGCAAGGTGTTGTTGACTAAACGGCGACAACGTCGAAGCGTCTCTTCGGAGCCGTACCTCTCCAACTCGCTCGTTCCGACGTGGAAGATGAGGGTCGTTACGGATCGTGGAATATTGGCCAGCTCCTTCTCGACATCGAAGGTTGAGGCCCCGCGGATGGTGATGAAAGCAGGAGTCGTCTTGTCGTATGGATCGAAGTGGTGAAACAGGTACCTCGTCTGGGAGTTTCCGATTACTGCGGAGGTTGGAAGGTGCTTCGGGTACTTCCGTGAGAGTTGCTCCACCGTGGGTGCGCCGGGGGCCGGTCTTGAAATAGTGGGCATGGTGGCATAGGAGCCAAGGGGCCGAAGGCGTATATATAACGAAGTGGAGAACTCACGGTGAAAAACAACAAACAGAGGAAGTTTAATCGACAGTTTCGCCGAGAGACTCGGCTTCGTCAGGAGATGACATTCAAGTGCGGGCATATCGCTGCGGCAAAAAAAGTCAGAGCTAAGGGGCAAAAAAAAAAAAAAAAAAAAAAAAAAAAGGAAAAGGGTGTAGGCTAAGTACGCGTTTCTAAATAGTAAATCACTTGAGCTGAGCCCGCTCCTCCTTCAGGGCGGCGAAATACAAAGTGCGCTTGAACGCTCACAGCAGTGGCCACAATAGGTCGTAGACGGCGACGTCTTCTTGGCTGATGGCCCCCAACGCGCCAATGCATCCCCGCGACGGTCACCCCTGGGGCGGCGCGCGTGTCAAGAAAACCGAAAATTCAAAGAATCGCAAAAACATGTTTGCCCTGTCTTCCAACTTAAAAAAAAAAAAAGAGAGAGAGGGTGTGGTATTTGGGGGGGGGGCGATGAATGAGGGTACGTTTCTGAGCTGTGATTAGTGAGACATGAAGCGCGCATGTAAGAGAAAAGCACGGGAACAGCACGGTACCATAGAAAATAACATTCACAATATAGGGGTCTCAATAGAATAATCACGTGGTCCAATTCCAGTCGAAAATACAGTACCACCATGAAAGGGTAGTCTAGGTTAATGCTCTTATTGATGCAAGTGTTCCTGGACTCTCGTTTATTCCTTTTTCTATAGTATTAAATTTGTATATGAGGTATGACTCTCGCTGTTCGCGCTCCCGGTTTGATCTAAATCCTGTTTCCAGTAATGTCACGGATAGTTCGTCGAAAGAATGCTTTGGGAGACGGAGATGTTTAGAAAGAGGAAGGCCTGGATTAGTTTTAGAGTGAGATTTGTGATTGTTAAAGCGTAGTCTAAACGCTGTCTCGGTCTGTCCTACGTATTGCATTTTGCATACTCTACACTCTAGCAAGTACACTACATTTGAAGAGTTGCATGTCAGTTCCCCTTGAATTTTCATAGAGTATTGCGAATGCGTGCTTTTGGCTGTGTCTGTTTGTTGAATTTGTAGGCAGATTAAACACTGTGGTGTATTACAAGGCCTGCACTCATTGTGTCGCGGTGCAGAGTTTAACCGAGAATTTACCAGCACGTCTCTAATGTTGCGTGATCGTCTATAGATCACCCCCGGTGGGGAAGGAAATGCGCGTTTTAGGCGGTCACTCTGCTCGAGCATATTGTAGTGCCGTCTTAAAATATTATTTACGTTAGGATAGTTAGTGCTATAGGTGAGACACAGATTTGTACGTTGCGTGTTGCTCTGCGGGGGACGGTCCTCCAGGAGGTCGCTGCGGTTCAACATTCTGGCTTTATCGATCGCATTATCAATTACACGTGGGGGATAATTTTGATGTGTCAACACGTTCTTAAGGTTCTGAGCGCTCGCGTCAAAATCATTTTCGTTTGAACAGATGCGTTTGAAACGGTGGGCCTGGCTATAGGGTATGCTGTTCTTGCAGTGACGTGGGTGGTCGCTTTTGTAATGAAGGTAGTGTTGCCGATCTGTTGGCTTGCGATAAAGCTTTGTTGTTAATTTCCCATCCTCTACTGTAAGGGTTACGTCTAAGAAGTTAATGTCGGTTTGGGAGTAAGTGTGAGTGAAACGGATCTGTGGGTGGACAGCGTTGTAATTAACTATGAAATCTTGCAGGTCCGCCTCGCCGTGTGTCCAGATGAAAAATATATCATCTATGAATCTCTTGTAGAGTAGTGGTTTTAATGGGTAATCGCACAAAAATTTTGACTCCAACTTCCCCATAAAAATGTTAGCGTAACTGGGTGCCATCTTGGTGCCCATTGCGGTACCACTAACCTGTCTGAAATATTCATTATTATATGATATATATATATATATATATATATATATATACAAAAGAATTAAAGATCGGTAAAAAAAAGATTCAGATGAAAAAAAAAATTAACGAATTCAAAAGTTTAAAGACAGTTCCAGGTAGAAAGTTCCTGACTCACGTCGCCCTGGAGGCGGAGTAGGTGATTGCCGGAGGACTTCCCTTGGAACCTTGGCTGTTGGCCACTCTTGTTCCCAATGAATTTGCCCGATGTAGTTTTCGGGACAAGAGGAGATTGCCGAGCGCTGAGGCGAGGCGAGCAGCAGGTGTACTCGCTTCGAGACGGAGCTGAAGTCGGAGCGTCTCGTCCAGCAAGAATCTCTCGCGCGCACCCCTTACCTCGGATCTCTCTCTTCTTCTTTTATTTTTCTTCATAATTTTGCAACCTTGTCACAAGGACGTCATCCAATATTTCTGTCGCTGTTCCTATAACTTTCCTTGTCGAAAGGCAAGAAGGTCATGGTAGCTGTCGTCGTTTACAAATTTAAACAAAGTACAGACATGAACGCACCCAGAACCTAGCTGACAACTCTCAGCGAATCATAATAAGGCAACGCACACTACATGTTTGATTGCGCACATGCCCAATGTGAGCATCTAATGTGAAAACAAGAAGTTGTATGTCCGCCAATATTGCTACAGAATAGCGTTTATAAAGCCAAAATAGGATATTCCAGCATGTGCAATCAATGATCCGTCTAATTCGAAACGCTTTCAGAATTTATGGACAACCTAAGAAACACGCATACGCAAACACTCTGGCGCACAAGCTCTCACGTGCTCACACGCGCACACACACGCACACCCGAGCGATCACGCACATTCAAACGCGCACCCACGCACGCTCACGCCCGCACACGCACGCACACATACACACACAGACACAAATAAAACTCCTGTCAATATCACAAGCTTCAAAATGAAAGCCACGAGGCTTCTGCAAAAAAAAAAAAAAAAACATACTTGAGGTTACGCCTATGTCACAGGCACACGGCTTTACGGTATATATGATGTACCAGAACTCGTCAAAAAAACTTTTTTTAAAAATGAAACCGCTTCCTTGTGGAGTTTTTGAATTACAGTGCATCTCGCTGTAGACACATCGCGCGCTCTGCAGCGCGCCCTAAAGAACTACGAAACGGTTTGAGATGCCGGCTAGAGACTCCGAGAGGGAGGAAACTACATTTTGCCTTCGCATATCTATTTTAAAGGTTCGCAGTATAGCAACAACATATATCAGCTATAACCTAGATCCCGTGCTTCATAAGGCTTCAAAAAGGATTTTTTTTTCCTCGACAGAACAACGGCCCAAAACGCGGCTGCCACCCTTTCTCGGACTCCATTAATTCTTCCGGTTCAGCATCTCCAGGGAACTACACACCATGGTGTACTTTGTCTTTGGAATTTTCTGCTGGATATTCGGCTCTCTGGCAACGGCGGTCCAGGATTCCCCTACGCCGCGCTTTACTTTTTCTGGGATAAGTGTTCTTCGATTGAAACATATTTAAATGTCGCGGTGTCTCGCCATTGTTTCTTTTCTAATCACCTATGTTGTCGGAGGTTTTAAAAAACCCTGTCAACAAAGCTTTTGGGGACAAGAATTCTTTGTAGAATGGCCAAGACAGAAAAAGAAAAGTAAGGCTGAGTGTATTTATACGGATGTGTAGGTATTTTTCTCTCTTATCGTACGGGGTTGCATGGTTCTCGTAGGATGTATCATAAGGACAAATCTTAAACAACGCTACAAGTTCAAAAGACGCAAAAAAATTAAACTTGCACAACATTCCGTTCATATTCAGCATAAGAAAACGGACAATGCTCTAACTGAAAGGTTTCTAGGCAAATCTGGAAGGAAAATAATGTTGATTGTGAGCGACGCTGTAATCATTTTTGTTTACTTTTGCACCACCTTGCCAAATGACCCAACAAGTCGGTTATGCAATGATTCCCCGTTTCAATAGTCCGAGAGACGCGATGCCGATTTAGTATGGAATGAGAGATTTCACTTGAGTTCTAGTAGAAACAAGATACGTGAATCGCACTTTGCGTTTTCAATTAGAAGAGTTCTCTGGATAGAAATGTTAAGGCCCGCTCTAATCCTCGACCACAGATCAGTGGCCCGCCCATGACTACTGGATTGACTTGGCAGCTCGGCCGAAAAAGCACGGAAGTCTTGTGTCTCCCTTTCGCGACATCCAGTGCGTGTAGTATGGTGCCCGGAACGCGTCTCCGACTGGTGTGTTTACCGCGTCCAAAAAAGTGGTCTCTCGATATTCGCCTGATGACGTCATAAAATTGTCATGCTGTCGCCGGTCGCGACCCTGGTGGTGTCTCAGTAGTTGTGGTGGATTTGGCAGACGCCTGTTCTGCAGCAGGTCGCTCTTCACTTCCACAGTCCGCGGAACCTACAGCAGCAGGAAGTTGGGACGCCTGAGACGCTGTGATGACAGCGACACGTGCTTTTCGCCAGCATTTCTACGACCAGCCGCAAGGATCGCGACAAGCTACAGCATGACACTCCGGCTTCTGTGACGTCATTTGCTGCCAGTTTGGGGCCACTTTCGACGTATGGGTGAGATAGGACGCTAAACGCACCAGTCGGAGACGCGCTCCAGGCACCATAGGTGTAGTCTGAAGTCTGACGTTGCCTGCTAATCGTGCGAGCAGACGTGCGGCAGCCCCCGGCTTCGCTTGCTATTTCCCCACCGTCTATCGTCGTCTGCGATGCCGGTGAGACGCGGACACAAAAGCTGCGCGTCAGCGTCCGTTTTCGCCTCCGTCCGTCTCCTATTCCGCCCCCGTCTAACAACGTATGCAGCGCCGAGAAACCGCGAACATGAGATGGATATTCTAGCGTTCCATCATACACAAGCCGCGGTCCAATAGAAGCCTCTGTCAGCGTCGATCGATTTGCGGTAATAAGCGACCGAGCGCTAAACGAATCAACAAAATGAATATGCAGTCCTTCCAGCCCTACTGTTAGTGTTATGCGGAGGGCAAGTTCGTCTGCTTCTTGCGCAGGGGGTAGCGGTGACGTCAGAACGCCGAGCTCTGATTGGCTGATCGCGACCCCCCTATCTGAGCGTCGTCTGCTCCTTTGCAACGTCGTCTGCTCGCAACGTAGTCTGCGTCTGTCTTACCTTTCCTGCGGCTTTCGGAAGTGCGGAGGCCAGATTCGCGAAACTATCTTACGCCAAAATGTGTGTAAGACATAAGTTAAGAACAAATTCGTATTCACGAGACAAAATGTTCGTAAGTTTTGCGCAGGTTACGACAGAATCCTACGAGAGCTCCGAAGCTGTCTACGCACTTTTTACGATCAAATCAGCATGGCCGACAGCGTCGCGGTGGCGACTCGCGACGACCCAAGGACGTTTATTTTTCTACGTGCGCTTCTCACGTGTCCCGACTTCAAGTAGCAAGAAAAAAGTAAAAAGTACTTTAAACAGACCACGACGAGCAAGAACGCTGGATCCACAAACACCCGGGAAAAGCTCCAACGGCTACGATTCCACCGAACGCGACCAAGCGAACACGGCAGTTAGGCCTAGCAGGCACTCCGCGACTCGGCGACCGTCTGATTACGACCGGCTGGCGTGCTGAATGGAATTTGCCCGCGCGACCCTTGTGAACCCTTCCCGTATTATACTTTGATCGCTGACTTAAATTTTAGATTAAGAGGTCAATTTCTTCCTCTTGTTATCTCCTTGTTTCCCGAGGCAACAGTGACTCTCGCCGGTGAAAAAGCGGTGAACCTCCGACAGGCGCAGGAAAGGTAAAGCAGCCATCGCTTTGACTAGCAGACGTAAAGCAGACGACGTTAACTGCGCCAACCCGCCGACGCCGTTAAAGAATGAGGGGTCTCGCCGCACACGAAAGGAGGGAAAACGTATTTGGGAGGGAACTTGTGGACACTAATACGCTCACCTCTCGGTTCTTAGCAAACAAACCTCGGCGCCTCGGGACACCTCGCGCAGTAAGCCCTTCGACTTCCCTTCTTCATGCGCATCTGCTAGTTGTTAGACAAAAACAATGTACCGCTCGAGTTATTTCGTCTGCCCTCTCTGAGGGGCGAAGTCGAGCTCGCTCGTAAAGACCTGCACTTCCGAAAGTCGCAGGAAAGGTAAGACAGACGCGGACGACGTTGCGAGCAGACGACGTTGCAAAGGAGCAGACGACGTTCGGATAGGGGGTCGCGATCAGCCAATCAGGGTTTGGCGTTCTGACGTCACCGCTACTTCCTTTCTCATGCGCAGAAGACGAAAATGAGCCCACTTGCGAGGCGTATACATTTCCACATGGTATTCGGAAGCAATGGGGGTGAACGTTATGACGCCCAATGAAACGCGACGTAAAAATATTCCCTTTGGTAGACCAGGTGCACTGCAAAACTTAAGAGCTACTTGCTTTTCGAAGCCAAATGACGGGAACATAGACAAAATGTATGCGAGTCGAACGTCCGATTGCCTCCAGCCAAATGGCTCCCAATTCTTACCTGTGTAGGTATCTTCTCGGGTATCAAATGATGGTTTCTCTCACAACGGTTGCTCAATTCACGAAGCAACGAGGCCGGTTGTATGAGAACAAACATTTTTATTCATCACGAACACGCGAAATGGAACAAATCAAGATAGATCAAGCAACATAGTTGACGTGAGACGTTAGAATTAGGCCAGTCCCATTACGAACCCAAGAACCCGCACAGCGCTTACGAAGGCGCCCACTTGCGACAGTTGTTAGCTGCAAACTAGGTGGGTTGAACAGATCTTCCTCTAAACACCTCGGTGGACGCAAAACGACTCGCACTCGTAAAAATAAACAAGGTCAACGAGCTACCCTCGTTGAGCACGCCCCAAACGCCACCAGCCATGCATGTATGTTATCGTTTGAAGCAGAAGCGGAAAGGCAACCTCGGGATATTTTCTTGAAAACAATATAGACTCTACCTAGATCATTTGTTTCTCAAACATAAACATATTGTCGGCATAAATAGTATTACGGCATGAAAAAAACTATTCTACGAGGAAGATCTCACACGTCAATTATCTCTCCAAGCAAGGAGAGCCGAGAAAATGTGCTTAGTTTTGTAAGCCTCAGCCGGGCCTAGAGCAGAACTATCCACTCCCCCCCCCCCCCTTTCCTAATTTGCGTCTAACGGCGCAAACGGCGTAATATTGCTCAAAAAAGGATTATACCGGACAAGTTTACAAATAAACATTAAACCCTTTAAAACACTTTTTTTTTTACTTCAGTGTATCTTTAAGGTGAAATGCAGTTTTGTTATGTTTGTGCTTATATGTAAACGTTCGATAGCTGCGAGAGTCACTGATGGCATAAGGAATGCAGGATGTGCCAAATGCCGGGCATCTTATTATGCCCCGCAGCGAATGCGATTGCGCCATTAGCCGACAAGATCGCCGAAGGACCAATAAAAAAAGAAGACGCGTAAGCATAATGGCAGATGCCCTGGGCTTTTTAAGTTGTCAGGGACTAAATTGTATGTGTGTACTTAAAGGAGCCATGAAACGGCTTTTCTACTTTCGCTAAATATTACTTATTCAATCCCTAACGTTAATAACTTAATAAACTTGCCTTAGCCTTCCTTTCTAGGCAATGGCAGTCGCCCAAAAAATTCGAGAAATATGAGCATCGTTCATCCCCTCAACTTGGAGCCAGAACAAGCGGCCACGTGGCCAGGTGCCTAACCTATTCCGCCAACGTTTATCATAGCCATGCGCTGGTATTGCCAAACTTGAAAACGGGTACTGAGCTCCAGGCATTGTTAGAGTACGGGTATTCTCATCACCGCAGCTGTTGGACACGATCCACTAACGGAGTGTCCGCCAAAGCATTAATTATCATGAGCCGAAGTCGAGTGCTCACGCACTTCTCGTGTCCAACCCGTGAGCCGCGTTGGACCCTCGTCAGGCGGGTGGTTTCGATCCCACAATTCAGTCTTCAAGCTTTGCGAAAGCAAGACTGAAAGAAATATTTCCCTTTTGTGCTGGCACTTTCACCGCAAACTGCCGTTTGGTGGTTATCTTAGTTGTTTTGAAGACATATCTATGGCTGGGACATTCTACTCGAGCACTCTATCAGCTTCCCTGGAATTAGTACTTTCGGGTCTGCCGTCTTTATTATCTACATACACCATTTCATATCCCGTTTGCATGTATTCATAATAACATAGTGTTTGTTTTAAATTATCGTACTATATTCATATCTTTTGCCACCTACCTCTTTAGGTAAAGCACCTTGTCAATATTTAAGAACGAAAATAAATTAATCAACAAAAAAATACATACTGCGCGTGGATCTTTTATTCATTTTAATTCTAGACACTGTGTAGCTATTTTTTTTAACTTTACGTTTCAACTATAACACGAGCCATTACGAGCACATGTTGTAGAGTACGCCCCACGCGAACGTCATTTGGTGTATTCTTGTAGTGTTGCGCGTCGCTTGAACTTTGAACGTCCGCGCATCTCCAACGTTTCTTGTTCGGGATGGCAATGTTTACAAATGCGCCGCACGGTGCAGGGAAGATACAAACTGAAATAATCTGGTCACTTTGGTTTAGTGAGAAAGTACGCGTTCAACCCACGAATGTTCTTGGCGCCTGATGCGGTAAAGTCCTTTATGGCACGGTATACATAGTCAAGAACTAAGGCTTCTCTCAACTAATATTGACCTGAAGTCTATGAGCGCGAGCTCCTCAATCGCATCGATTGCTCTAGCTCTCATTATGGAGCGATTTTCAAAACTACCAGCTGGCACCTGTAGCTATCGCTTCAGCACTTAAACCGGTTACAGGAAACGGGAAAGGATCTTCCCGTATCCGAAGAATGGTCGCGCCGCTACTGTTTGGTGTATCATCAAAAGTAAGCTGTGAACGACGCTAGCGTTTCGATCCCATTCGCTAGTGTGCTTATCATTGCCATCATCATAGTTTCCGTTTTGTACCCAAAGTCTCGGTGCTGCCTATGAGAACGCGCGCTTTCCAATAAATCCTTCGCAACCTCCCATGCCTCAGCAGTACGTTTGAGCACTTTAGCCTTATTGCCTTGTTCAGGAACATCCCTTAAGGTTAAATGCAAAGCAAATTTTTGGTTGGGTTTCCACCTTTAGACTTTATTTCATTTCAACTTATTTTCTCTCAGGGTCCGAAGGCATTACAAAGAGGAGTCAGTTTTAACACAAAAAGTAAATGAGTTTAACAACAAACAATGCAAAAAATAGGAACAAGGGCTAAGGAACAACAAGAAAATTAGCAAAAACAATATTAAAATTAGCCGCATCAGTTTTTAAGACTCGCGTGAAGACGATTACAATTTATTGAGGTTTGGGGAAGAAAAAAGGAAATAAATGAGGGCGTGTTACAATTTTGGATGCCTTTCTTTAACTGGTGGTTTGTTCGTGATGATATGTAAAACGGTTCTATAAAAAATAGTTCACGAGGTGGGGGATTAGAGTGATAATTCTTGTGAAAAAGACATAAACGAGATCATTTTCAATGAAAAGAGAGGTTTTTGTAAGGAGAAAGAGGCTTTCATAGGAGGTGACAGTGGCTGTGCGATGATAGTTTGAAATAATCAACTTCATGCGGCAAACGCAAGGATAAAAAGGTCCGTTTTGTGATAATTATTGTTTAACCCTCTGTTTTGCTTGTTCACTAAAGCCGAAGTTTAATAATGCATGATTTTTTAATCAAAAAGTCCAGTCAACGTGCGTGTTTGGGCTGGAAAATGTCTAGTTTATGATCCACGCCTCTTCAAAACACGTTTCTAGTCAGGCTGCACAATTGTAGACTTTCTTGTAGTCTCATTTAGATATACTTTGTTTTTCTACACATTTGTACGCAGTTAGTAGCTAACGGTATTAGAAAAATTAATATGGTTTCGCAACTTAAATTTTAACAAATAATTTTCAGATATTTGGTGACAGAATACCTATAGAAAATTACAGTCACTTTGGAGGCGAGCTGGTGGAAGTTTACCATGATGATTTTAACCCGAGAGTCAGTGGCGGAATGTTTTCCAGTGAGTAGTAGAAATCTTTGAGGTCCATAGAAAAAAAAAATTATATTCCCTTCCATGGAGATCCTTGAGTATTTTGATCAACTCGTTTGAATTGCATAGTGACAGAGATTGATCTAGATGAACATGTCCTAAACAGTTTTGAAGAAACACAAAAACAGCGTTGTGCCATGTTCCAGTTTTATTAACAACCACCCGAAGTGGGATCTCCGCTTTTTGATCTTCTAGGAAAAACTTCAGACTCAATGCCACCCTCGACAATACCCTCAGGTTTTCGCCACATCTTTGAAATCGTCTTTTTTTCTGATTATACTTATATTCCTAATTGCTCCTATGTTGGCACCCCATTCATGGAACAAAGGGGATCGGTCGACGAGTGAGCTAGCGCACACCAGCTCGGAGCACGTGGCGCAAAAGCTCACGCTGCAGAACCCAGGGTCTTGGGTTCAATCCCCACCCCTGCCCATTTCGATCTGGATGAGCATCGTACGAGCGTGCGGTCGTGTACAATTACAGCGTGACGCACGTTAAAGACCCCAGGCTAGCGGTAGTTCCGCACTGGCTAAATATCTCATCTGCGGTTGGGAGACTCGTCGCCCGTCGAGGCAGACCAGGATTTAAGCTCTAAAAGCATGCGCACATTCCGTTTGTTTTTTGAACAAGGAGTTTATGGTTGTCTCTGTTTTCGTCTGAAAGGTTGATGCAGGAAGAATAGTAAATCTACCGCACTGATCAGTTTGTAACAGTTGGAATGACCTAGTTTTTGCTCCTTTTTTAACTGTTTAGACATGGTGGAAATGTTTTTTCTAACTCGGGTACGCGTGGTTTATTACGTTTTAAATTTTACCGAGAGCAAGATCTACAAACATTGCTTTCTCCTCGGACTGACAACCCTCGCAACTTCTGTATGAATGGAAAAACATCAAACCTTGATGAATTTATTTTTTTACAATGCTTAGGTCCTTTTCCCAACACTTCTCGCTTCTCTTCTGTCAAAAATACACCACTTGGGTTACCAACAGAGCCACGAGACTTGTAGCTGACACAATCACAAAATCCTGACTTTCTACCTCCTTGTTTTGGGGATTTCACTTTAATACTGCTCAAACATGCCTCCCTTTGACATACTAGAGTCTGTCTAAGGGGGCCTGCTTATTGCTGTTCTAATGATTGCTGTCCCTGTGACGCTTGAAAGTACATCCCAGCAGAAGGACCCACAGTCTGTCACATGTGCTGCGCATGTCTTAATCCGGCGAATTGAGGCCTCTCTACATGTTTTAAGAATCTCCTTCTTGATGCTCCATGAGAATCCAGATGTTGAATGACGCTTGAACATCTCCAGGACAACGAAACTTTTCCGAAGGCAGATGCCGAAGAACGCAACCTCTGCCTCCATCTTTGCCAGGCGACGTCCTAACTTGTTCAACCCGGCCAAAGCTTGCAAATTAATTGAGGGTGATGTTGTGATTTTGATGCGAATGAATATGATTAGAGGATTAAGCCTGCTTCAAGTACGTTTAACAAATTTACAGTCAGGGGGTTAAGGGGCAACTGATGACTTCCACCAACGGCCATGCCACCACAAACGCGAGGAGCTTGAAATAAACTGAAATATCATTTCACTTTATATACTTGTGTCGCAAAAAGCGGTTTCGGAATCGTCAAGTCCCATGGTTAGCCAAGTACGCAACCAAGCCAAGTTTAAGCATGAAGGCAAAACAAGTTCAAGTCTTAGTCGAAATCACATTTTCGAGAATGGCGAATTTTGGCGGATGTTCTTTTGTTTAATGTCTTATTTTCACTTAAATTGATGTGCTTTTTTTTTTAAAGTAATCGAGTTCGTTCCCTGACGCCCACAACTTGCAGGCCGGTCTGTCGAATATTAAAAGCTTGCGTCGGAATGTGCGCCTTCGACTTCGTTGCCGCCAAAACTCTTGCGCTCATACTAATAAATATGACACCGGCAGGGCGAAAGGAATTTATTGATGTAGGTAAACTAATAACATGGCAAGCAAATCATATAAATCTTGAAAAGCCTACATTCCGACGATTAATTAATACCAATAACGAAGCTCTATACACCTGCATTTGAAAAGTTTAAAGAGATGACAGCGATGTAGGGGCGATTATGAGTCACAGCCACTCTTTCAAAAAGGGCAGAACTTGCTTTGTATTCATCAAGAATATTGGGAATCAAGAGTATCTCACTTGCATCCTTTTTTACGCTAGTTTTAGGTTTTCTGATATGGTCATTGACAGGAGAAGTGTGTGTCCAGCCTCTGTAATACGCTCAAATACTTTCTGTGGTCTTGGCTGCTTGAACCGGGTTTCCATTTTCTCGCCACCCCCCCCCCCCTCGCATCCCCAAAACTAATAATAAAAAATACGATGGTTCTTAATTGCAAATACCAGCGTCGCGCAATGTTGGTGGAATGACGACGTCAAGTACCTGAGGACGGAGATGCGACGTGGTTGATTCTCATAGCTGTCGTGGTTTGCGTCCCGAATGCCACAGACGACCGCCACCAGTACTCGGTGATCCGTGAAGTAAGTGGGTAGGCACGGTGTAAGTTTCTAGATCCAACTAACGTTACGCGTAGCAACATGATACTTCCGAAGTGGGATTTCGCATAACGCGAGTAATGTTAGAAAACAAGTCTTTCAAGCAGACGAAAGGAAGATTCTCCTTTCGTCGCTCCATTCTTGGCACGACGCCAGGGCTGCCTTGTTCGCTCTCTTTGCGCGGCACGGCCGACGGGAAATCCCGACTCGCGCCCAGAAGGCAGAGAACAAGGGTTTTTCAATTCTTTGCGCGCGCGGCGACGACAGCCCACGAAGTCGAAATCTCGGCAAAGTATCGCCCGTACTTTAAAATAACCTGTACGCATCGTCTAACCCTTAATATCTGCCCTAACTTAACACTAGCGGTCTGAACGAGATACCAAATTTTCAGGACGAACCGGATTATCCTAATAAAAAGTTATAGGCGATTTTCAAAAATTGTCAGTGGTTAGGTAGTGGCCGACAAACCTCTCAAATAAATAGGGCTGAATGGTGCAAACTTTCCGAGAAATGACTCCATTTCCCCATTAGAAATTTAAGAAAATTACTTAATACTTTAGTAGAAGATAGCGGTTTGCTCCAAAACTTTGGCATCTGGTACAGACCGCTAGCGCTACATTTGGGCGGAGACTTCGGATTTGGCGATGTGTACTTTTTTATTTAAAAAAAAATTGTACGTTCTTTTTTTTTTTTTTGGGGGGGGGGGGAGGGTGGGGTTGGGGGGGTGACGTTGTACATTCTAGAAGTTCCCAAGACGCCGAAGAGTTATTGGAGGTAGGAAGCTCGCCCTGGAGACGGGACGACTGCTGTCTTCACCCTGCCAATGTATGCAGACTCCAGCTGCAACTGACGCACATTAAAAGAACACTGTAATGAAAACTCTTTTTTTTTTCTAAAAAGACAGGCTTATAAAACAGATTACCACGAAAAACTTTTTTTTTCTCGACAATATTTACGCCGTTAGACGTAATGTAGATGAAAAAAAAGGTGGAGGTCGAAGTTCGCTAAGCCCCTTTCCGTGCATAGAAGGTGCTTACACTCTCCCTTGGCTGTAGAGCTGATTGACGTTTGAAAGGGGAAAGGTTGGTTGTAAATTTGTACCTCCGTGCGGTAAGAGTAGTTTCATCGATTTTTTTTTAATATCTGAGAAACAAATAATCGAGATAGTCATTATTGTTTTCTAACATATCCCGTGATTGCCTTTACGCTTCGGTTTTAAACGAAAACAAACGGACTCTAAGAAAAAGGGGAGCGCGACATAAGCGCGTGACACATGGACGACAGAATCGTCCGATCCGACGTCCGACCGCGCAATACGACGGTCGGAGGCGAGGGTTTCAACGCTCTCCGATGCTACAAGCACCCTCTCCCCCCAAGGTCATTCCGGCAGTCCGCACGTCAGATCGGAAGGTTTTCGTCGTACATGTGTTTCGCGCTATAGTCTCTGAGGGGAGCAACTGCGTTGCCACAACTATTAGTCCCCTCGGGGACTAACGGGAAGGGGAGTAACAGTTGCACCCCTTATTAGTCTCGCGCACTAGCACCGTTGGGACTAACTGTTGCACCGTTTCAATTGCACCTCGAGGACCAACTGTTAGGCCCTTGCACTTGGTCCTCTAGGACAAACTGTTACACCGTTTCAATTGAACCCCGAGGACGAACTGTTAGGCCCTTGCACTTGGACCCCTGGGACTAACTATTACACCGTTTCAAATGAACCCCGAGGACCAACCGTTAGGCCCTTGCACTTGGACCCCTGGGTCTAAACGTTGCGCCCTTGGATTTAGACCCCTGGGTCCCGAGCCCCAAATCTCCGAAACGAAATTGTGCAGTTTAGGTTAAACGTAGCTTCATTGCCTCGTAGATACAAATCGCATTCAAGGATGACTGAAGTCGAAGTTCCTGAGCGGTAGAATCCACAATAAGGCCAAATTCTGAAGAGTGCACTTGCGTCGACGATGGCTTGAACACTGAGACATCTGTCCAAACCGGTCGTGGTCCAGGCACCGTTTATTGGGGCACCGGCAGCTCCTTGCTTGTTTGCGAGGAATTTTGAGTATTAGCAACAGGGGCAGTGTGAAATACCTGATCGCTCAACAGAAGTATGAAATATAACACACACATAATAAAATAACAAATAGACTACATAAGTGCTACAATAGTTCACATATAACATGCGATCTGTTGACAGCAGACCAACGCAATATTATATTTTTAGTAGACCGCTCGCTGCGAATTACGGACCCAGCGTGTGCGTGCTTAAACTATGCTTCAAAGTGACGGAACGAGCTCCCGCCATCAACGCGAAAGACTGGACAATCGAATAAATGTCTCCATTAAGGCCGGTTCTCACACGCAGCGAAGCGCTGAAGCAGCGCTGCTCACGTGTCGTGAGCTCCGTTTCGTCTGCCATGAGCAACAGTTTTGACGGTGCGATACAAAGCTGGTGAAAGCTCCCGTCAGCACGCGCTCAGCGCTAGGTCAGCGCTATGTTTGTAGCTCTCTGCTGCATGTGTGAACAGGCCTTTATGGTAAAGCAATCCTGCCAGGGTCTGCAAAAAAAAAAAAAATGAGCCATCGGTAGAACTGGCGTTTGGCTCGATGCGATTGAATATCAGGTCTCTGTGCTGCATAACAAAATAAGCAACCATGGTGCCAAAAAGAATAGAGCATGGCGCGCTTTGGAAGCTAGAGAACGCGCTAAAAATAAAACACTTTCTGAAGTCACAGTTAATGAATATACCATAAAAAGAAGTACTTCGACATAACTTAATCGAGTTCCCTTGTCTTGTGACTTCAGAACAGATCAAGTGCAGAGTTGCAGCACCGCGAATCCAAACCGGATTCCGCAATGATTGGAGACGACACAGGGGGAAAAAACGGCGGACCAGCTTCTAAGTTCCAACGAAGGCTGTCCTAAAACAGGTTCCTTTCAAACAAGGACTCCTTCCCATTTTCCCGACGGTTCCTCTCTGCCCCATCTGCCTAACCCCCTCGTGTGCGGGGAGCGCAAGAAAGAACGCGGTGTAGGGGGTTGGTGGGAGGGGGAAGGGCGCGTACACGAAAATCTCTTTTCCCCCTCCCACTACACACGACACACGGATATAGACCGTTTTATCGTGGGTAGCGCCATTTTGAGAGCGAGAGAGAAAAGGGGAAAGGGATACCGGCGCTTTCCCCCTTTCTGATTTTGTAGAAAGAGTGGAAGTCCCGGATGAGAGGCTTGGCCGGTGTTGGGCTTCGGCAGTGCCCCAACTTCGTTCGCGCTTTCTTCTACGTTTCAAACTCCCAAACTTAATTAGAGCCATGGTCTTCGATGGCGACAGTCCCCCGGTGATCGGGACACCGTTGCTGTGTGATAGGGTGCACGAATAACGACAGAAAGCGTCGAATACTGTCCGAGGACCTATGTAGCTTGCATGGAATCCGGCAAGGCAAGTACGGCTGGAATGTTCTTAAGCTCCATTGCTTTCCGCATGACTGGAAATGATAAACATTTATACATTTTTGCTTTAAATGGGCCTATTTCAACGTAGCCGCTTTTAGTTGTAATCAACAAGCGATACAACGAAACGGGAACCTCAATTAACTTTGAAAACGCCCGGAGCTGCTACATATCGTCTTGCTGTGCTGTTTTTTTCTTCGTGTCCCTGTTCTTATATTTCCTTGAGAATGAACGACGAAGACGCTCTAGATGTACTTTTATCGAACCGCAGAAAGCCTCGAAGCAGCCAAGAATTATTTTACTATTTGATGCAATATTTTGGGTACTCACCTCCAATTTTTATAGCTGGCACGTTCGCTGCTGCTGTTCCCTCCGTCGCCACACTGGCGGATGCCATGACTCAAACAAAGAAACGTGCACACTGGGCTCGAAAACGCAGATCGCAACACACGAGACGTTCCCTGCAGTGACTATCAAGCGCCTCAAAGCGCCTTAGTCAGCGGAAACAACCCACCAGCGGCACTCCAAGGAGCGCTTTTGCCGGATTTTTAGTATCGCGCAGAAGATCGCAATTAAAAAAAAAAAAAAAAAAAGAATTAATAGAACCACGTTTTTAACAATTTCCAGCCTCAGCCGGCGGCGGAAATGAGCCTTCAACTATGTGTTGTAGATGATAAAATCGAGTCAGTCAACACTGCAAATTATCACTATTAAGAAAAATTCAGTTACGAAATTTTACAAGCTGAATCAGCGGTTATCATGAGAAAACTCGCACGCACATTGCGAGCGTACCGCATGTTCATCGGCGGTACAGCGTTCGGTGCGCGCTCCATTCACGAAATGTTCCGAGCGAAGTCGAGAGGATGGCGTTGAGGAAACGCCTTTTCGGTTTACGGACGCAATCCACTGCCACCGAAGACAGGGGTCATGTGGAAAGCGATGGAGCTCAAAGACATTGCAGCCGCTCTCGCCTTGCCGGATTCCTTGCAAGCCACATATGTCCTCGGACAGTATTCTATGCTTTCTGTTTTTATTCGTGCACCCTATGACCCAGCAATGGTGTCCCGATGACCGGGGGACTGTTGCCATCGAAGCCTCTGGCTCTAATTAAGTTTGCGAGTTTAAAACAGAAAAGAAAGCGCGAACGAAGTTCGGGCACAGCAGACACCCAACACCGGCGAAGCCTCTCATCCGGGAAGTTCACTCTTCCTACACAATCAGAAAGAGGGAAGGCCCCGGTAGCCCTTTCCCCTTCTCTCTCTCGCCCTCTTTCAGTAAAACGGTCTATACCAATGCCCCAAGGACGGGAGAACGTCTAAGGTCGTCATTTTCAACACGCCGGTCAAGTGACGTACATGCAAAAACTTTTTTTTTAGTTCGCATTTGTTTCGTATCAGCAGGGTACAAAACATGCCATGGATAACGATCCGGGCGCGGTGCGTTCTTCGTTGTTCATCTGGAATGTTATCTGAAACAGCGACAACGATCGTATGAAGGCGTCTAGATACTGACCCTGAATCTGGTTTTTAAGTTGAACGTGCTGTGTGCATCAAGTGTGTCGTTGCCGAGTTTGAGTTCGACATTGGATTACCAAGAAAGTTTGGTTACGGGGAGACGCAAAGACGAGGCTCGACTTGTTCTCAGTAACTCAGTTTTAGCGATTGAAGTGACCATTTATTCTGACTGCGATACTCCGGTGTTGAAAGCGCGGCTTCTACAAACTCTTAAGTTCCAGTTAAGAGAAAAAAAGTGTTAGTACTTGGAAGCATTGCTTTTGGATAAGTGCTCATTTTTTGCGCGAAGGCAAATTACGCGAATGGGACTTGTGAAATGTCAACAGATCATTTTGGACGAGATAGTTGGGTGAAGTCGAGTCAACACATTCGTTCACTCGCATTCACACAACGCGCGAAGCTCTACCATGTAATGTCTTAACGTTCGTGGCACATTAAACAAATTCGCCAGTTTCGTCCGAGTTTTGTCAACACTTTCAGCCGTGCTGGGCTGAGTCTCGCCTATCCCCAAGACAAGAGAAATATCTTCAGTCTTCCTGACGAACATTCCGTTTGCCTTCGGGACTATATCATACAGATGCACCCAGTCTGAAGGGGACTAATGGCTGTTTTACTCGCGTACGCCTATCGGTTAGTCCCAGTCGAGCGCAGTTAATCCCCAGCTTTTGCGCACGGTACCTAGCTTGAACCAGATGGTCCTTTCAGAGAGCAACTAGGAGTTAAGAGGACCAAATGCTGCCGTTAGTCCCTTGAGGCCAACGTTTTTTTCTCAGAGGGTAACAGCCGTAGCTGTAGGCGTTTGCGGTGCGCTCAAAGAACGTAGTTTGTTGAACTCGTTCATTTTTACGAGTTGGAGTCGTTCTGAGTTCACATAGGTGTTTAGAGTAAGATCTCAGCCGACCTAGTTTGCAGCAAAACAGCTGTCGCAAGTACGCGCGCCGGCGTTGTGCGGTTTCTCGTTTTCGAAGCGGGACTGGCCAAATATGCCATTACACGGTCAGCATGAATAAAGTTCCCTTTGCAATCGGCGTATCAGCCCGCGCTCTTGGGTCACGAGAACACGCCACACGCGAAGGATCGCGAATCGATTCGCCGCTGGCGAGGAAGGTCTCATAGCTAAGTGACAAGCCTAGCGTTCCATGTCTACAACGTTGCTCGATCTCGCTTGATTTATTCGTTTGCGCGTGTTGGTTTTGAATAAAGCTGTTGGTTCCTGTGAAAGCGGCCCTGCTTCACTTCGAATTGTGCAACCATCATGATTCTAACCATGGCTTCAAGGCTGAGAAGATACCTACACAGGTACATATTCGCGAGCCATTTTCGCTGGAGAAAATTGGGCGTTCAGCTCGCATCAAGTTGACACAGGCATGTTCCCTTTATCTCGCTTCGAAATGAAAGTAGTTTTCAAGTTTGGCAGTGTACTTGGCCTGCCAAAGCGAATATTTTTAGGTAACGTTTTAATTGTGCGTCATGGCGCTCAATCACCATTCTCGTGGATGACATGCAAAAAAAAATAAGAACATTAACATAAAAACTTAATTGACAACATATTTTTTTGTAATGCAGTTAATGCAAAGGTGCGAGCCAGCTGGATAAGTATGACAACAATAACCCCTGGAGAAGGGGAACAAAAGGGCACAAAGGACACACAAATCTCCAAACACGCCTAAGTGACTGGTGCGCCACCGAAGAAATGTGCCTGGTTCTTGTATTGACCAGGGACCTCTCCATTTCCAGTGAAGCGGTCTAGCAACTCAGCTAACCAGGAGTAAGGCTTCAATAGAGCAAACGGGTTTTATCAGCTGCCACCAGTCTGACACCGATGAGGATAAACGGCATGCATTTTAAGGTTATAATTATAATGAAAGTAATGCACAGTTGCAAGCAAGTTGGACAAGAACGACTATAATAACCCCTGGAGCAGGAGACCAAAAGGGACAACGGACAAACACAAATCTCGAAACACAGATAGGTGACAACAGTGCGACCAAAAAAAATAAGCATGATCCTGATATCGAAACAGCGACCTCTCCTTTTCCAGTGAAGCGCTCTACCAACTGAGCTAACCAGGAGTTAGACGTCATTAGAGTAAATGGGTTTTACCAGCTGCCACCAGGCTGACACCAACAAGACTGAGCGGCCTACATTTTAAGGCTATGATTATAATGTTGCTTTTTTTAGTCATCTCAGTTGCTTTTTACCGCACATCGACAGGCGCTGACAAACGCTTCTATTGTACCGTCGCTCGGGCATGGTGGAACGCTAAAACACTGCCTCGATGGTCGAGTCTTGCGAGTATTGTAAACGTTTTTGAACAGGGTGAGGCGATAACGGACGCCGATGGTCAGTGTTCATACCTATCCGCGTCTTACGAGCATTGCAGACGACGATATACGGAGGTGAAAGAGCAGACGATACCAAAGGCTACCCCGCGTCTGCTCGCACAACTAGCAGGTGTTGTCAGACGCCAGACTAGGCGCACCGGTGCCCGTAAAAGGCTTCGGTGTTCGGACTAACACGCTAAGAAGCCTACACTCTAAAAAAAGCCCTTGCATCTACTTTCCCGCACAACACTCTGAGAGCCAATCAGTGCAGCTTACGGAGGCAGCTCAGCGAATGACGACGTCGAAACATCAGTTTAGACCAAAAAACGCAGTCTGAGTTGTGACATTAAGCAATGCAAAATGTCAGGCTTGCATTGCTTAATGTCACAACGCAGACTGCGTTTTTCGATCTAAACATACGTTTCGGCATCGCCATTCGCTGAGCTGCCTTCGTAAGTTGCGCTGAATGGCTCTCCAAGTGTTGTCCGGGAAAGTAGACGCACAGACTTTTTTTAGAGTGTAGACGCACGGGGTGTTTTTGGGGTGAAGGCTTCTTAGCGTGTTAGTCCGAGCCCCGAAGCCAATCCAGTAGTAAAAGGCGGGGAAATCTGTGGGCGGGTCTTAGAGCGGGCGGTTGACCAGCCCGCTCCACCTAAATTGCGTCAAACGACGTAAATATTGCCGCGCGCGCAGCTGGACAAGTAGGCAGCGCGCGCGTGGCCTAACGGTTATCGCGCTTGCCTCCCACGCAGAAGGCCAGGGTTCGATTCCTGGCCGCGACTACACATTTTTGTTGACAGTGTAATTTGATGTTCTAGTGAATTCGAGAACCGTCTTGCTGATTCGAGGTTAGAATGTTCTACACACCGAACCTTCTACGCCGAACGATCCAGAAACCCACGAGGGTACATAGGGATTCCGCCAGGCGAGCGAATTCAGTTTCGCCCCAGCGTTCGACTGTGCTGCTCCGCCGACTTCGACGCCCGCGACGCTCTGTTATTATCGTTGTACCCCTTTTATTTTTTTGGCACAAGTTCGCCACATTAAACGTTTATTTCTTCCTGTTTATTTCCTATTTTTTTGGTCACCACCCGTGACAATATTGCGTTTTATTTTTTTTTTGCTTATACAAAAATTACAAAGAAATAGTGTCACATAATAAGTGCTTTAAAAAAAACTGTCATTTATTGCAGTGTTTATTGCAGAGTCTTTTACGCGAACGGTTGACCAGCGGGGCTCTTGCCCCGATGACCATCGGTGACTGCGGACTCCCTTTAATAGTCCCACCGCACGGTCGCGGTTTGGAGTGTTTGACGACGTTCGGCAGCGTTGCATTGTGAAACGGCGTCGGCAGCTCTCAAGCACGGATGTGTATATGCGTTTTTTGTTTTGCCGCTGTGGTTGTTTAAAAGCGAGAGCAGCCATGCATGACACTAAATGAAGACGTTTTCTCAACTCAACTCATCTCAGCACTACCAAACTCGAACTAAAAATGGGTCACTATGCAATGAGAAACTGTGGGCTCGAGGACCTACAAGAGCGCCGATCTTTGATCAGAAGGCTGGTGGGTAGACGCGGAGGCAAGCTGTCTCTGTGTCTACTCACTGTTCGATTTCTTTCGAAAGCCTAACGGCGGCGTCTGGCGTCCGAATGCGAGACACTGCGCGAAAAGCAGATGACGGTCTCGTTCGATCGAATTGAAGGGACACAGTGGGTGCAGACAAATGCAGCTAGGCTTCTGCGTCTGCCCATTAATCCTTCCAACCAGAGCTCGGAGCTCTTACGCCGCCGCGCGCTCTGACGTCATCCTCTTTCTCGATTTATCACCACATACGGTCACACACGCCTGACACGCGGAAAGGTGCAATTAACGTAGGGCTTAAAACCCGTTAGCTGCTTCCTCCCCAGACTTCTAAAAAAATTACTACGTGGTGTGTGGCAATAGGAGTGGCGTCAACCCCTAAATCGATCGTGCCACTACTATACGGGTTGAGCCCCTGCGTTAAAGTTCCGCGAATGCCCTTACTTAAAGACTGTTTTTTTTAATTTAAGAAGAACGAATGGAATAAAAGAAGGGAAAGTCATTTTGTTCGCCTCAACGTTCTTACATTGTGGACTGGGTAAAACGCACGGATTAATATATGGCATGTCTGAACCGCAGCGACTATCTAAGCCTCGTCCGAGGGCCCCAACCACTGGAGCGGGGAAGAAGGGACTCAGCCTCCGATGTTTGCGCGTATCCCCCGAAAACTCGGGTTCATTTGTCCTGGAAAGGTCTCTGTCGGGGAAACGTTACCAGGGCAACGACATCTTTCTGTCGGCAACGGAGGTAACTGCATTAGGCACGAGAGCTAGCTTCTCCTATAATGCTCGTTTTCTTCGCGTTGCGGTGACTATTTATGTCTTTTTTCCCCTGAATTTTGTTCAGGGGAATATGTTGTTAGCTACTTGGCTCATTCTTTTCCCGGTGTGTCCCAAAGAAACACACGGCTGTGTTTCGGATGTCAAAAATTCCCTGCACAAGATCTTTTTTTTTTTTTTTTTGAATTTTTACGCACAGTGGAAGGCTCACTCGAGGTTGCCTCATATTCAAGCAAAGTAAATATATCCTCCCTGGACGTTTCGCTACTTTTTACTATGGTCCCTCCTGTCCCTCTTTGCTTTATTTTGTTTGAGTGTAGTCGTTTTATTTGTTTCACCTGAGCAAGCAGTTTTGTTCTCGTTACATTGCGTACTACGCTAGTCGTACTTTTCAGTTTCTGGTGACAGAGTGCAGCATTTTCTATACGCCGGTTCATTGCAGAAACTTCATATCAGAGGCGAGAAAATAGTTGGTGAAATCGAATAGTGCTGCGTCATTCATAGCTGGGGTTACGGATTCTCTTAATTTATTTCTCGCTAAATTTGGATGGTGTTTCTCGGAATTAATTCTGTTCCAAAAATTTGAAGTTTATCGGAGTTTATTTATGATAGATTCTGATTTCTCCGAGATTTAGAGTTTAATTTTGCTGTGTGTCGAAATTTTCCGACTTCAATATAAAAACACATTATCCAGACACTAATCTGCCCTAAACTCGCAAGAACTCACCTGTATCGAATTATGTTTCTTCAGCTGAATTTGGCATTAAAGCCTTTGTCATTTGTAATACTCTCTGTACTACAAGAGAACTTGCAAATAAGTGTTGCTTTAATGAATGTCAATACTTTAATATAACTAAAATTGCCGACGTAGTATGTGAAAGCTTGTTTTCTTCCCGTCTTCTTATTTGTAATGACGTTGATGCGAATCGCATCAACATCGTTACAAATCTATGTTGATGCAATTCACCTGTGGTGTTGTAGAAACTTGCTCCTTTTAAACCCCAACAAAACTAAGGTTGTATGTTTCTCCCGTAAGGGAAGTGTTATTGTTCATCCTTATAAATTGCTCGGCTCAAACATTTCACGATATTCAGTTGTACGTGCCCTTGGTGTTTTGATTGACTCAAACCTCAATTTTAATTACCATCCCTACCGCAAAAAAGAACAGCATAAACTGAAGTATGGAACAGAAAATCATACTGGATTTCTTACTGGATTTCAGGTTTCCAGCAAGAAATCCCGTTAGATTTCCTGCTCCATAATACAGTTTTACTGTATTTTACAGCAGCAATGTTTTCAAAACTATCAATGATTCTTTACGCATCCTAGGCGTATTTGCAGGCCTTACCAATAATTGTCGCAGTTAATCCTGCATATTGCACCTATTTCTGTCGTTAGTTTTATCAAGGTTGAACTCTTCTTCTACCGTATGGAATTCCCTGGGAGTCAGTCAAATGCTAAGGTTAGAGTGCGCACAGCGATAATTTGTGAGAACTACCAATAATCGCGACATAGAATGGCGAGTTTCTTATGATTACATGCGTCTTTTGGATACACTTGGTCTTTCGCCTCTTTTGAATAGATGAGTAGTTCGCGGCATGTTTTTTTTTTTTTCTTAAATATGAACTGCTCGGCGCTGCTGTTCATTCCCCCCTGCTATCGAGTAGAATCTCACTTCATGGACCCCAGCGCCGAAATCGGTCTACGGTTTCTTTTTACCTATCCAACTTAAAATATATTAGTATGTTGACTTGGATGCAGTCCATGTATAACAAGTGTTTCAACCCTGACGTGAACCTTTTCACTACATTCGCATGTTTTAAAAGAAGTGTAATACAGAGGCTCACTCTGTAGTGTGGAAATATTTTTGGTCTGATTGTCTTTCACTTCATGCTAGTGTAACCCTCCAAAGCACTTACTAGTTGTTTGGGAAATAAAACACGGATCGAATGATTGATCCCATTCCACCGCTCCTTCTTTCGGCTGCGTGGGGTGGAGTGGTGAGATAGAATATTTAGTTGCCCCCCCCCCCCCCCCCCCTCTCCTTTTATGCTCATAAATTTCACTCTTATAAAAACACACACACACCTTCCTCTAAGAGGACAAAACTGAAAACTAGAACACTGACTTTTTGCCGTGTCCCAAAATTACAATGACGCGTTGTTCTAAACAAAACTTGACAAGATGAACAGCAAACCCTCTTAAGTCACAAGTTGGAAATATTAAAGGAAACTCAAGAGGCCTCTCCTCAGGGCCACTGACCCTATGCTCTGGCCGAGCTAATTTGTAAAATAGTGTTGCTGTTGTTTTCTTCGCCATAGTGGCATAAAAATTCTGAGTTTCTTTTAATAACTCCTAATTGGCAAAATCTTTACAAACGAGTGTGTTTCAGATATTACGGAAGTTATTCGAAAACGCGGAACCCTATTCATGGCCTTCGCAGTGGAAGGCAATACCACAATAACCTGCTTTCTTCACAGTGTTGAAGTTAGAAATGACGCTGCACGATTCATTTCAGTCCACTAAATTTATATTCAAACCAACGAAAGTCATATGGCGCGCCCCAGCGGTGGATCGAGGTTCTTTAGATGTACAAACGAAAAACCAAATTACAAGGCGACTTCTCCGCAATTGGCGAGAAAATCGAGCTACAGAGGGCGCAATTTTATCATCATCATCATCACCACAAACAATCGCTCTGTAGCAAACAACTCCGACGCCAGCATTCGCCTAGTGAATACGCCGCATCGCTTCCGTGCTCACTGCGTTTGTTGTGATATGGTGCGCACACGCTGCTTATTACAGTGTTCGAAGCATCCTTTTGAACGACGTGCATGCTACGCGGAGGACTGCAGCACGTACGCGACGATGCGGATACTGTCCGCCGTTGGCTCTGGTGCAACGCTGCCCGCGAGGACATGATCGTATGTTGTGCACGTCCTCTGCTTCAACGAGACACCGCTTGCTTTCGCCGATGTCGTCCATGATTGTCGCAAGAGACAGTGTAACGGAAAAGTGAAGGTTTTCAGTTTTGTTAGTCATTCAGGAAAACACGGACGCGTCGCCGGCCACACACGATCCAGCACGCGTGGCCGACACGTCGCAGCTGGCCCGGCACGCACGCGCGTGACATACGCACTTGTCTTGCCTTCCAATAGGACTTAGACGGTATTTAAAGCAAGAAAGGACTGGATTTCTAATGTCTAGATGCGTTGACGAGAAAAAAATAAAGTTACATATATTTCACGAGCCTTGCGTCGTCGTGTTCCATGGCAGCGAATCCACCATGAATGAACGGAGGGTTTGTTTGCCGCACAACGTTAGTTCCCGAGGTAGCCGCCAGGGGGTGCCACTCCTCGATTTTCTCCCCAATATGCATTCGACAGGGTGCGGGCACCTCGACCGGGATTCGAATTTGCCACCTGAGAATCCGTAGGCCGGCGCTTTGACTGGGAGCCACCGAGGCAGCATTTTGAACCAGTGTTTGCACACGCCTTCCTTTCTATTAGAGGGAACTGTTACAATAAACAAACAACAGGTCTTCACAAAACTACGCTCTCAGATAAAACAATTATTTCCAGAAATTACAAAGCACCGTGTTGTGCACTCCCGTACGTGAGCACATGTATCTAACCATATGTATGCGTGTGTGCGTATGTGCGCGCCTGTGTTAAATTACTCTTATGTGGCACTTCGCGCTGATTTGGACGCATCTCTGAGATGCGTCATTTATTCAAGCAATAAGAGCGCGTTATTTAAAACGTGGGTTTCTTCAGTCGAAAACAGCGGGCTCTTCCCTCGAGCCTCAGCTCGACCCAGAATCGACGTCGGCATTCGGCTATAGGAAATGTGGCCCGCGGACAGTGAAGACGCGTCTCTCTCAGTGAGCATCGAAAGAGGTAATGTAGTTAGGAGGTTCACGTGTAATCGAGTTTTAGGGACCGGTCTCTGGAGAGTGCCGTCACGGCCTCTCAATATTCCCGGTGAGGAAGTGCAGACCGTCCACTGTCCGATCGCGCATTGTCCGCTCCTTCCATCGCGGCCACCTCTTTCTTGTCCGAAAGGCGGGGGGGGGGGGGGGGGGGGGGGGGGGGGGGGGGCTCTAAGAAATGCCGAGTAGTGTCGTAATCATTAATCTTTTTCAGCGGAGGTTTTTCTGGTTTTATTATGAAAAAAGGGAATTAAATAATATCAGCTATAAGGAGCACACGTTGACGTTACTGAAAGTATCAACACAATGACGGACGAAAAAAGACATAATTCAACATTCACCGAATGGAGTGTTCAAAGTAAGAAGATCTGTCGTTTTGTACGTCCTTGTGTTGATACCTTCAGTAATGTCTACTTGCAATCAACGTGCTCAAATTCCACTTACTTACCGAAGCTGAAATTAAAAGTAAATCCATTACCGATGCTTTAATCATAGTGGACATGGTTGAAAAAATATGAAGTTCTGGCCGAACTCACTGCCTGGTGGTACCGCTCATGGCCACTAAAAGTATGTTCCTCGTCTACGAAGTTGATTCACACTCCCCTCTGTTTTGACATAAACGAGTCAGTGTGAGACTACCTCACATTCGTTAAATACAAAAAGATGACGCACGTTAAAGACCGCGTGTTCCTAAAGTCGAACTGCGCAGGGGGAATTTTTCTTTCACCTGGAGTCGTCGTTAAGAGGTAAACTTAGTTTCGCGAAGTTTTAACCATTGCAAAAATGCTTTGATATTGGTTGCACTTAGTGCGCTGCGCATTTCAGCTAATCATGAGATCTGCACATAGTACAGGTTACATCAAAACAAGAAATCTAAAGTTAGAGGACTTTGTCTCGTATATGTTACTGATGAATAAAGATTTTATATATTCATCGACGGAAGAATGTTCTAGAGTGAATAGCGCAAGAAACCAACTGCCAATGCTTGGAAGGGTATGCTCAGCTTTTTCAGTTTAAGAGCGAAAACCATTCGGAGCTCAGTCAAACCCTTGCAACGCCAAAAAATACCCTGTTTAGAACATATCCAGTTTCATAAGGCGAGTCAAAGTAACTTCGCCCAGACAACGCAGGAAATAAATCCCCCTTAAGGTGCTTTCACCTACATTCTCTCAGCTGTATAGGCATCGCCATCTCACCCGCAACAGCTGCATTTGCTGGAGAAGTTTAAGCGACTAACTTTTGCCGTTTGCAGACAAAATTTAGGGGGTTGCAGCACATTAAAAACCAAAGACTTCTTTTCATATTTCGAAGGTTTCCTTGCTCGTCTGCATGTTTCTCGTTATTTCTATTATTAAAGGGTTCTTGAAGTCAGGGATGCGCAAAGTGGGGGTCGCACCTCCCATGGGGTCGCGAGACGAAGTCACGTGATCGTGGTGCATCACAAAGCCGAACCGTTGTTAAGTGACATTGGAAAAGGGAGGGGGGATGGGTTCATCGAATGGCGATTGAGTATTTTAAGAGTCGCGGACCTAAAATGTCGGCGTGCCCATGCTTTAAAAGAAGACTTCCCTTACACTTCCCATTGGAATGATAACCGAACCTCTTCGGCACGCTGTCGTTGGAACCAAAGGCGGAATTCGGTTATCGGCGAGGTCTATGCGGACGAGACAGTTCCCAATTAACGGAGACCAATCTCTTCAGTTCTGGATTAGCATCCTCTCCCTCATTGTAATTAACATCCGCTTCTTCTGGGCTACTCCGACACTTGGGGGACAGGGGGAAAGGGGGGGGGGGGGGGAAGGTTGCTGGTACTAACGAGGTCAATCGCACCTCGGAAGACCCGACTCGCCGACTTGACTCGTCGGATGGAGCTTTCCGGGTCCGAACAAATTCGAGGGATTACGCGTCGGTCGCGAATGAACGATGTCTCTCTGGAATTACTGCAGGGACTTAAGGAGCCTTAGGTATGCTTTGTCGGGTGCTTGGGTTTCCCTGATTAATGTTTGTTTTTTCGGTTTACCCGAGGACGACGTCGAGATCACGGGAAGTGTGAGGGTCGTACTTGTAGATTCGTTGTGCAGGATATCGGGTCTCTACAGGCACAACCCACAATGTTTCTGCGTATGTAGACGTCATTTGTGGGGATTTTACCGACTTACGTCGTATTTAGTTTCGTGCAATTGTACATATATCATGCGCACCCGGCGTAATCGCCGCGGCTTTGGATTCTGCGAAGCAATCTGGCCATACTCGGTTTATCTTTGGGTTTATCGCAAAATATTGAAACCTGAGTGCGTGTTCATTGCACGAACGCCTGATTAAGCCGCGCTAAGGCTGAAGACTAGGATTTCCTGACTGATCTGCACCGTCAGCTTAAGAACGAAAGGAATATACGCTTCTGAAAGGGGCTAAAAGGAAGGAAAGAAAGGGGAAGCGGTTTAGCATAGAGGGATATACGTGCAATATACGCATGTGCAACGAGAATTGGCGTAGGAATGGCAGACTAATCAAACATATGACGTTTATCATTTTATCACAGAATTTATTGAAGCTTCGTTGTCTGCGCACCACCGCAAATGAGAGCAGAGACTAGTGCTTTTACGTGGCGGTAGTGGCCAATATCACTATGGCGCCCACATATGTCACAATTCTTACTAAGCACGAGTACTCTAATAATACGTCCTCTTAAGGAGTAACCACTTAGAAACACCCCGCCTGCTCTTGTTTCACCACAGGAATGAAGTTCGAGAAATATCAGGCATGTCGTCTGGATTACAACATAATATGGGAAACAACATAACTACAGAATAGCTCGTAAACGAACAGGATCACGCAAATCACATTTACGTTCCGTCATCAACCGCATGGTATGACATCCGTGTCTAACCACCCTGTCATCCGTTTTCTTTTTCTTTTTTTGTTTTTTAATTTACTGCACGGTTACGCCAGGAGACTGAATTGCTCGAGCATAGACGAGAGAAAGAAAGAACATGCGTGAAGTGGATGTCAAAGTATCTTGAAAATTCGATTTTGTTTGGGAGCGTTTCACTAGTAAGCCCTTCGCTCACTTCTGTCAGCAATTTAAGCACCGTCTGGTTGTCGATTGACAAAGACAATAGTCACGTAAAAACTGTGGTTCCTGCACGTACGAACAAGGCTATTTCTGTTTCACCAAAACTGTAAGCGAAGGCTTTGCACCACGCACGATCACACTGCCTTCAAGAGAAACTAAAGCGGTTCTGTATTTGTAAAACGAAGAAAACAACCCTTAAATCTTCTTTCTCTAAACCTCCAGGATTATGGATATCAAAATTATTCAACACACAAATAGGCAAGGTAGCCACAACGGCACTTTCAATATAGAAATGAAGCCCCTCCTTCCCGCCGCGTTTGGTGCGAGGGTAGGTCTCTATAGTCAGTTACAGGTTAAGAAGGTAGCGGCAAATGCCCCTCAAAGGGAATCAGATATCCCTCCGCCTCCTTTGCATCCAATAGCGTCCCACCGTTTCCGTGACGTCGCGGACAACGCGCGAGGAGGGTCTTGCCTTTCTGTACATATTTGCTTTATCTTTCGACTTTGACTTAGCATTGTGGAAGCCAGGAGAGGGACATTAGAGTTCTCCCCCACCGACGGAAACAAATACGACTTTCGGGGATTAGCTTCCCCTCCGATGGATACAAAGGCTACTTTCAGGGGCTCGATTCCCTCTCCGATGAATACAAAGGTCGCTTTCTTAAACAGTGGGATCGGAGACAAGTTGGAATCCATTGAAGCGGAACAAGGAGCGTTTCCAGTGAACTCTTCTTTCGACTGCGGAGAGATTTGAAACGGGCGCATCACGCTTGTGGGAGGAGCTTCTCCTACCTTCTTGACTTGTAACCGACTATAGACGTATTATACAGGGATTTCAACATTTCTGCGCTCCCCGCAAGCCTATCCGAGCAGTCGAAAACTCTATACGCGTTTCCTCACAAATGGCACGCGCTGCGATATATATATATATATATACAGCACGGGCACTTCACGTCATCGTACGCGGTCTCCGAGGGGGATATAAACGGATATGTGCAGATGAATGAACCGTACTTAATCCAATGAATTAAAGAATCCAAGTTTTCAGGAACCCGCCGAAAGCCAAAAATTGGCGGAGCCAGGATTTGAACTCTGGGCCTCCCAATGTCCGGTCGGGTGTGCTAACCACTACACCACTCCACCTTAGCTTTCTGGCGTTTCCTACCTGTCTTATTAATGCACAAGAAACGAAATGGGTCCAATCGGAGGTGTTCTGGAAACACACGCCGCCGCGTGGAACGCGGTACGACGCTTAGTGTCACGTGGTACGTGCTCGTTTGTGCTCCAGAAATCCTCCCACTGTTTCTCTCGCCCCGTGTACATGTAGTATTTTTTTGTTTATGAGCTTTTTTAGAGACACGGTATCATCATCATCTGCGAGAATCAAGAGCCACGTTATGGAATATACAACACGGGCACTCCACGTCATCGTACGTGGTCTCCGAGGAGATGATGATGATACCGTGTCTCTAAAAAAGCTCATAAACAAAAGACAGGTAGGAAACGCCAGAAAGCTAAGGTGGAGTGGTGTAGTGGTTAGCACACCCGACCGGACATTGGGAGGCCCAGAGTTCAAATCCTGGCTCCGCCAATTTTTGGCTTTCGGCGGGTTCCTGAAAACTTGGATTCTTTAATTCATTGGATTAAGTACGGTTCATTCATCTGCACATATTCGTTTATATCCCCCTCGGAGACCACGTACGATGACGTGAAGTGCCCGTGTTGTATATTCAATAACGTGGCTCTTGATTCTCGCAGATGATGATGATACCGTGTCTCTAAAAAAGCTCATAAACACACGAATACTACATGTACACGGGGCGAGACAAACAGTGGGAGGATTTCTGGAGCACAAACGAGCACGTACCACGTGACACTAAGCGTCGTACCGCGTTCCACGCGGCGGCGTGTGTTTCCAGAACACCTCCGATTGGACACATTTCGTTTTTGTGCATTAATAAGACAGGTAGGAAACGCCAGAAAGCTAAGGTGGAGTGGTGTAGTGGTTAGCACACCCGACCGGACATTGGGAGGCCCAGAGTTCAAATCCTGGCTCCGCCAATTTTTGGCTTTCGGCGGGTTCCTGAAAACTTGGATTCTTTAATTCATTGGATTAAGTACGGTTCATTCATCTGCACATATTCGTTTATATCCCCCTCGGAGACCACGTACGATGACGTGAAGTGCCCGTGTTGTATATTCAATAACGTGGCTCTTGATTCTCGCCGATGATGATGATACCGTGTCTCTAAAAAAGCTCATAAACAAAAGAATACTACATGTACACGGGGCGAGACAAACAGTGGGAGGATTTCTGGAGCACAAACGAGCACGTACCACGTGACACTAAGCGTCGTACCGCGTTCCACGCGGCGGCGTGTGTTTCCAGAACACCTCCGATTGGACACATTTCGTTTCTTGTGCATTAATAAGACAGGTAGGAAACGCCAGAAAGCTAAGGTGGAGTGGTGTAGTGGTTAGCACACCCGACTGGACATTGGGAGGCCCAGAGTTCAAATCCTGGCTCCGCCAATTTTTGGCTTTCGGCGGGTTCCTGAAAACTTGGATTCTTTAATTCATTGGATTAAGTACGGTTCATTCATCTGCACATATTCGTTTATATCCCCCTCGGAGACCACGTACGATGACGTGAAGTGCCCGTGTTGTATATTCAATAACGTGGCTCTTGATTCTCGCAGATGATGATGATACCGTGTCTCTAAAAAAGCTCATAAACAAAAGAATACTACATGTACACGGGGCGAGACAAACAGTGGGAGGATTTCTGGAGCACAAACAAGCACGTACCACGTGACACTAAGCGTCGTACCGCGTTCCACGGGGCGGCGTGTGTTTCCAGAACACCTCCGATTGGACACATTTCGTGTCTTGTGCATTAATAAGACAGGTAGGAAACGCCAGAATGCTAAGGTGGAGTGGTGTAGTCATTCTACTTCCGGCTTCCGAGCACTACGGTTGGAGAATCATGAGCTCCTCAGGAGCGTCGATAACGGCCCTCGCCGGCCGCGGTTCATCTGTTTCTTCGGCTAACTCGGATTATCGTATTGTTCTGCCTCCTCTGCCATCAGGAGCCATTGTGCGCAACTCTGTGCTGCTGCACGGTGACGTGAGTGCTCGTCCATACAAGATAGGCGATTTCAGGGCCGAGATGGAACGTCTTGGTGTGATCGGGCACATCGAGGCGCTCGGCGCCTATCAAATGAATCATCTCTGGATGGTGACCTTCAAGACGGAGGAAGCCAAGCTGCGCCTGGTCACCGCCAAGGAACTGGAGGTAAAGGGCAAGCGTTGCATCGTCGTGGACCCGGAGAACGCAGACGTCCGCATGAAACTGCATTGGCTCCCCTTCCACGCGACAGACGAAACCGTCAGGAGGGCCCTAGAGCCCTTTGGGAAGGTTCAGGACCTGACGCGTGAAAAATGGAAGGCGGAAGGATTCATCGGCGTCCAGTCGACGACCAGACTGGTGCGGCTAAGCCTAAAGGAGGGCGTCACTTTAGAACGCATTCCGCACCAGTTGAGGATTGCTGGTGGCAACGTTCTGGTCGTGATTCCGGGACGTGATCCATTATGTCTACGCTGCAAAGGTACGGGACACATTCGACGAGAGTGTCGCGTACCGCGATGCGACGAATGCCATCGCTTTGGACATGAACGAGACAACTGCGTCCGTACCTACGCTACAGTGACGCAGGAAGTGGTGGCGGATGGAGATGGTGTCCTCAACATGGACGAGGAAGAGGCAGAGGAGGCCGCAAGGGACGTCGAAACTGAGGTTTCCGCCACAGTCGGTGCGAAAGAGGCCCCGGTCGATGAACTGAAAGAAGTGCACCCTCCACAGTTGCAGCCCGAGGGGGACGCCATGAAATTCGACCATGCGCAAGCGTCGAGCAGCAGCCCTGTCATATCGAGCGACGTCCAAATGTCTATATCAAAAGACGTAGAGGCCATCCAAGCTCTGGAATCAAAAGACACGAACCAGGTCAGTTTGAGCGACGACAACTCCGACCTTAGCGACGCCAGTGAAACGTGCATCATGCGGCCAGGGGAAGCATCAGCACGCTCTGAGTTCAAGTGGCAGAAGAACACCACACGGAAGGAGCGCTTTAACCCGAAGCCGCGCATCCCGACGGAAGAGCGACGTCGGCCGGCCCTTCCGTAGGTCACTTCTTTTTTGTTTTTCTCTCTGCTCACTACTCATCTCTGGAAAGTGTCCTCGTCGCATGACTTTACCAGCAACCCCTTTTCCACAATATGCGAGCCCTTAAGTTTGCAACCCTCAATTGTGTAAGTCTTCTGGCGAGAAGAAGAAAGCAATGGGTGCTGGACACGATTCTGCGCGAGCGGGTTGATGTCGCTTTCTTGCAAGAGACCAAGATTGCCACAGACGGTCAAGTGGAGGAGTTGACGCGCTTTTTTGATCGTCACTTCGTCATCTTCCTGTCGAGGGCATTTGGACAGAGCGGAGGAACGGCGATAATGATTCGCAAGAAGAAAAACATCGCAATCTGCCCCGATTGGGAGGGAGACAGAAACGGACGGGTGTGCGCTGTAGAAATGCTGCACTGCGGACAGCTTCACAGGCTTGTATCTGCGTATGCACCTAATGACGCGACTGAGCGACGGGACTTTTTCAAAAATCTTCGCCAGTATCTCGACACACCTTGTCGAACGATCCTCGCTGGTGATTTTAATTGTGTGCTGGCCGAGAGGGATTGCTCAAAGCGGCTGAGAGCGGACGTCAGCCGGCTGGAACTGCGAAAACTGCTCCGCGACTTCGACCTGGTGGATGCTAAGGACAACGAGAAAACAGCCGACCCAACGTACACGCATTGGCAAGGAAATTGCCATGCTCGACTGGATCGTATTTACCTCTCGGGAGAATTTTCAGCAAAGACGCCTGTGCTAGAAGTCCTACCCTTGGCGTTCTCGGACCACGCTCTGGTCACGGTAACGCTGGGCAGACCCGTGCCGCGAACCCGGAAGTCCTCTTGGTGGAGTAGCTGGAAGCTAAACGAAAGCCTCATCGAAGACGAACAACTGCGCACGCAGATAAAGGAGCTTCTCGAGGGCAAAACGGGAGGTGCGCCCATGAACGCGGTAACCTGGGAGGAGCTGAAAGAGGACGTCAAGCTCAAAGCGTTCCGGCACAGCCAGGAAAAAGCGGCGCGCGAAAGGGCGGAAAAGCGCCGCTTGATGAAGACCCTGGAAATCCTCATCGCAGAGGAAAATCGTTCCCCGGGACTCTTCAGTCAAGATATCCGCGATTGCAAAGGCAATATTCTGGAGCTTCTCGAGAAGGAGTACCGCGGTGCCATGGTCCGAAGCAGAACGCTGTTCCTCGAGAGAGATGAAGAGCCGAGCAAAATATTCAAGACGAAGGAACGCCAGCACGCTTCACGCAACAAGATCGGGAAGCTCCAAGTAGGCGACGTCGAGGTTACCCGGCAAGAGGAAATCGAAGACGCGTTTTTGCAGGCCTACACCGACCTGTTCACGAGAGTGGAGGACGACGGCGTTCTCCAAACTACTGGAGTGGCGCTGCCCAAGATATCCCCAAAGGTCCGAAAACAAATGAACCGGAAAATAACGGCATCAGAGGTCGAGGAAGCCATCAAGGAATTAGCTCCGCGCAAATCGCCAGGAGTGGACGGGCTCGGTAGCCAGTTCTACAAGACGTTCTCAGCCCAGCTGTGTCCTATCCTACGAGACGTGTACGCCGACGTACTGAAGCGAGGACTGCTGCCACCATCCATGCGACAGGCGGTAACGGTGCTCATCCAGAAGAAAAACTCAAAGGGTACCCCGAAGGTCGACCATTTCCGGCCCATCAGTCTGCTAACAAGCGACTATAAAATCCTAGCCAAGATTCTGGCAAAGCGGCTGGAGTGGGGTCTACGGGACGTCGTCGGAGAGCATCAGGCCTACGGCATCAAGAGACGGACCATCAGCACCAACCTGCACGCGATGCGAATCGCCTGCGAGGCAGCGCAGGTGTTGACGGTTCCAGTGGCAGTGCTTCAGGTAGATCTGAGCAAAGCCTTCGACCGGGTTCGCCATTCGTTCCTCTTCCGGCTCATGGAGGAGTGTGGGATCGGGGTGCGACTGCTACGATATGTGCAGCTGTGCTACCGTGACATCACGACGCGGCTCCTGGTCAACGGCAACAGGACGGCTCCCATTGCAGTTACCCGATCCGTGCGACAAGGCTGCCCGATGTCGCCAATTCTGTTCGCATTGTACCTGGAACCGTTGTGCAGGGCCATTATCGGTGACGCGAGCATTCGTGGGCTGTCCCTAGCGTCGGGTACGCTGAAAGTGCTCGCCTACGCAGATGACGTCACGGTGTTGTGCTCGTCAAGGATGCAAGTGCGCGCTGTAACCCAACACATCGCAGACTTCTGCAGTGTCTCGGGTGCGGCGATGAACACAGACAAATCTGTCGGAGCCTGGCTTGGAGACTGGGACTTGAAACCGGAGCAGTTCCTTGGTGTCACCTGGACGACGAGCGTTTCGAATTACCTAGGGCTCAGTTTGACCGCAGAGAAACTGAGTGGCCGATGCGGTGGTTTGGACATTAATCGCCTCAGAAGTAAGGTGCTTGACTGGCATGCTAGGGAACTCTCTTTGTTCAATCGCGCATTTATTTGTAACTCTGTTTTTTCCCGACCGTTTGGTACGCGGCACAAGTGTTGCCGTGCTCCCAAAGTGACGTGGCGAAGGTGCATCGATTTTTCGCAACGTTTATCTGGGACTCGGGTTTTGAACGTATGAGGCGTGACAACCTATTTGTAAGCCAGAAGAAAGGAGGGTTGGGCCTCGTAAACGTAGAACTTAAGCTGAAAGTACAGCGTTTCCTATTTTTCCGCGATCAAGGCAATCCTCTCGTGATTTCTGCGTTTAAGGAGCTGGGAGGAAGCGTTTTGGGGCCGCGGCTCAAGGGGGACACTGGAGACTTCCGAGCACGTGCTCTGAAGTTTTACCAGGAAACAGCAGCGGCGAAGGAATTTTTCCGAGCCCGCTTTTCCGACGAGTACCTGCAGAAAGTTAAAAAGAAATCTCTATACTGGGACACAGTTGATTTGCTCATACCGCCCCCACTCTATCGCAGCTTTCCGGGAAGTGTGGATAAATCGGATGTATATCGTCGCTTACGTAGCTACCCTGTCAGAACGGCAGTCAAGAATTTTTTCCTACGCTTCCATTTCGAAGTACTGCCGGTCAAGACGTGGCTGGTTAAAAAAGATTTCTTTGAACCGTGGTCAACAAATTGTGCGTTGTGTCCGTTTCCCGAAACACTTGAACATGTGTTTTTGTACTGTACGAATGCGGAGCTTTTTTGGGCAGACCTTCGAGCAGTGCTGCAGATAGATCTTTACGTAGAGTGGAAGAGCGCGAAATTTCTGCTTTTCGGCGACAGTGCACAGAGTAGGGCATGGGAGCTGCTGGCACTCCTCGGTCTATATGCGCTGTGGCGGTCGAGGACGGATCACTTGGAGGTCCGAGAGGGATCCAAGCCCGCCTGGCAACACTTCTGCGACGGCTTTCTGTACGTGAGCAGCCTTCTTGAGGCGACGGAACAACAAGGGCTTGAATGTTGGTCGCTATTTGGAACGCGTATGCATAACCGCGCTCTAAAGGCTCAGTGGTAAACAAGGATTCCCGGGCCGCTGCGCGAGTGGCTGCTTGGGGTGCATGTGACGCTACAAAGAAATGATTGAGCGAGATACATTTTGAATTTGTGTGTGAATCGCGGTCCTCGCCTGTCAAACAGTGCTCACTGACATGATAAGTGTATGGCAACCAATGTGATCATTTTAAAACTTTGTAAATAAACATACTTTTAATTAAAAAAAAAAAAAAAAAAGGTGGAGTGGTGTAGTGGTTAGCACACCCGACCGGACATTGGGAGGCCCAGAGTTCAAATCCTGGCTCCGCCAATTTTTGGCTTTCGGCGGGTTCCTGAAAACTTGGATTCTTTAATTCATTGGATTAAGTACGGTTCATTCATCTGCACATATTCGTTTATATATATATATATATATATATATATATATATATATATATATATATATATTTATTGTGCGCCTGAGTGTTTGCGTATATACATATATGTATATATATATATATATATATATATACATTTATAACTTGTGCGGCTGAGTGTTTGCGTATGCGTGTGTCTTAGGTTGTCCATAAATTCTGAAAGCGTTTCGAATTAAACGGAGTTTTGGTAGCACATCCTGGAATATCCTATTTTGGTTTCATAAACTGGTTTCATAAACGGTATTCTGTAGCAATATCGGCGGACATACTACTTCTTGTTTTCACATTAGGTGCTCACATTGGGCATGTACGCAATCAAATATGTAGTTTGCGTTGCCTTATTATGGTTCGCTGAGAGTTGCCAGCTAGATTATGGGTGAGTTCATGTCTGTACTTTGTTTAACTTTGTCAACGGCGACAGCTATCATGTCTTTCTTGCCTTTGGACAAGGAAAGTTATAGGAACAGCGACAGAAATATGGGATGTCGTCCTTGTGACAAGGTTGAAAAATGATGAAGAAAAAATAAGAGAAGAAGAAGAGAGATCCGAGGTAGTGGGTGCACGCGAGATATTTTTGCTGGACGAGACGGATTGACTTCGGCTCCGTCTCGAAGCGAGTACACCTGCTGCTCGCCTCGCCTCAGCGCTCGGCAATACCTTGTCTTGTCCCGAAAACTACATGGGGCAAATTCATTCGGAAAAAGAGTGGCCGACAGCCAAGGTTCCAAAGGAAGTCCGCCGGCAATCAGCTACTCCGCCTCCACGGCGACGAGAGTCAGGAACTTTCTACCTGGAACTGTCTTTAAACTTTTGAATTCGTTTATTTTTTTTTTGTTCTTCTGAATCTTTTATATACTCATCTTTACTTCTTATTATATATATATATATATATATATATATATATATATATATATATATATATATATATATATATATATATATATATATATATATATATATATATATATATATATATATATATAAACGATGAGCACCCCCAAAATTGAAAGAAATAATTGTTCCCAAAAATCGAAGCACCGTACGTTTGCTCACATTTCTCTAATGTTTCGAGAAGTTTCAAATTATAATTTCCAGGCCTTTTAGTAGCTGCGTCGTCAGCATTCGAGATCCAGATCGATCAACGCTCAGCGTCTACCGCGTCCTGCTTCCGAGCACGGATTGAATATCTCCGCAAGGGAACTTCCTTACTTGATAGTTAATTATTCTAAAGTTGAAAAAAATTAACGCTACGTATCAAAATAAAAAAAAAAAAAGGTTTGCCGCTGCTTTTAGGAAAAAAGGCGATCCGCTCGCAATGTCTGCTTTTAATGTGAAAGAAATGGGAACGGTTCTTCGCAACGGACATATAAAATATCTAGGCAGTAGTCCTCGGATTTTAACCGAAAAACGCCTCTAATATTCGTCTATATCATGTGTACTTATGTATTTTTGAATAATATTGCCAGACACGTACATGGCGTCCAAAGCAAGGGTGAGCATGGTACGACATGTACACCACCGTACGACGTGAACAAAGAATAGCAGAACATCAATAAGTACAGTCGATAAGACCACGCAGAGGGACAAATAACTAATATTAAAAAAAGAAAAACTAGAACACACTATTTATTTGAGATATAAACCGAAAATAGGCATACATTGAGACACAGTAGGAAAAATAATTTGATGACAATAATAATTTGTAAGTGCCGCGACAACGCAAGGCGTTGTGGACTGATTCGCAATGCTGAGCTTTATAATTATTTCATTCATGAACAGTGCGTAATATAAAAGAATATTAAGAAAATTGTAGGTATAATTTTTGGTCACAATAACGGTTTTGCCTTGCTCGCTGCGTGTTTCTCGTGATGTATTGTTTGCACGTATTTTTCGAATAGTAACTTAACATTCTTTTTGACTATCTTGTAAGGAATCACGAAGCGACTAACTTTTCTGCGTATTTTGAGTTCAGGTATTCATGAAATCTTATAAAATTCGGAGAGGGAAATTATGCTGTCGTAATAATTGCAAACAAAACGCAGTCTTTTTTTTTCTGAATTTGTTCTAATTGCTCTATAATTTTCACTGTGTAGAAGCCCCATACCGAGTTCGGATGTTCTAATATTGGCCTAATTTTGGTTGCGTGTGCCGTTCACTTTGTTTTGAATGTACTGTGGATTAGGTTTTGCCTTAAATCCAAGAGTTTCTGCGGTGCTCCTAAAACTATGTAGTTTACGTATGCGTTCCACGTGAGGCCTCATGCAATAAAAATACCAAGGTACCTATATTCGCTAACAACATATGACGGAATACGATTTACGGAGTATGAAAAAATTTAGGAGTTTAATTTATGGTTAGAGTCATCTACACTCACTTTTTACCTTTTGCCAATTACACCAATCGTAAATAGAATCATTGAAGTTCTTAAGCACTTCTTGGTCTTCAATATGACCTTTGTCTTAAAACAAGACACAATCGTCCACGAAAAATCGGCATTGAAGAAACAGACCAGCTGCCGGAGAACCGATAAATACTAGAAATAGAAACGGACCGAGTACAGAGCCTATCTCACAACTGACAAAACTAGAACTACAGGGGACAAAACATCATCTATGAGCAGAAATGTTGGCGGCTTGTTAAGTATCAGTCCAGCTCGTTCTTGAGCTAATGTCTTATTTTTTATAGCATGCAGTTTTGAGTGAGAGACACCCAAACGCTTTGGAAAAGTCTAATAAAATAACGTCGGTATGTCCCCCTTTATTCATAACCTTTGGAAACTCATTTAGGATATGAAATAGCTGCGTCACTGTCGACAAGCCACAAAAAGCCAAACTGTTCTTCACACAAAATAATTATTGTTCTCGAAGTGCGGAGATAGGTCTTTAAATTAATAAAAAAATGGTGCCAGCACCTTCCCAATTGTAAACTGACCGATAGTTGGTTACACGGAAATTTCCGCAGATTTGTAAACTGGCAAAACTTTCGCTGTCTTCCATTATTGTGGAACTCTACCCTGTTTTAGACTACAGTCGTATCAAGTGGAATGATTTTGGCGCACCACTTTGCATAAGAATATAAAGATATATTTGGAATTTGACTGGCGCACACGCTGTTTTTGCAATAAAAGACAAAAGTGCGTGAAATATACCGGCCTCTGGCAAGGCACCATCAAGTATGTTTAACGGATAAAGTGAACGTGTTCCGACGCTACTGTCGTGTGTTATAAATATCGTGCTTAAATAATAATTGAACGACTTCAAGATAGAGTAATTATAAGATATTTCCCTGTCGATTATATTTATTTTGTTTACGAAACGTTTCGCACGAGATAGATAGCGCCTAAACTTCTGAGGGTCGTTTCGTAAAAAGGTTGTCCATCGTAAGCATTATTTAAATACTTACACGCTTGACTGGAGATCATAAGTGCAATATTTTCATGCTTATCTATGCGTGTCGCCATTTTGCAGAGAGGCTGAAATTTATCGATGCAGGTTAGTACTAATTGCTTAAGCCAATTCCATAGATCGTTTCCATTCTCTTCCCTTTCACTACTCAAGTTAACATATTTATTGTACGATAGGTCTAGTAAATCCAAAAAGTCAACACCCATCCGCTCTTTTGAAGTCATGGAACTCTCTTACAGGCGCATGCATGTTTGGGAGCAAAATAACCGAACAGTTTAACCAAATCATATGATGGGCTAATATTCCCGGTATGGATTCGCAAAGATTGTCAGACAGTGTTTTTTTTTGGAATACAAAAATAAGATCAAGAATTGAACGAACCTATTGAGTAACTCGGGTAGGACCGCGTACTATTTGTGTGGGGTTACACGCAATTTTTGTACCGAGGCGTGCCTCGGGATGGCTACAGCCGGTTGTAGAACACATGGTATCCCGATTCATGCTTGGTAGGTCAAAATCCCCGCCAAGGATAATGTTCTGAAAGTGTTTAGATTGCTCAAAAAAAAGCTATGTCGTGCATACATAATAATCGATACTTTCATTCGGTGGCTGCCACATGGGACGAATATTAATTCAGATATATTTGACACAGCTTGAGTCTTTCATCACTGTACAATTCAATACCTTTTCTTATTACAATGGCTACCCCTCCTCACTTTAAATACCGATTTTTCTGAAAGATGTCACAATTATCAGGAATAACTTCGTCAGATATGTTATCGTGTAACCACGTTTCTGTTATAATGATTAGGTCCGGATCATAGCACTTTAAAATACCTTCTAACTCAGAAACGTTATTTACAACACTTCTAGTCTCAACATTCATGATTATGAGGCGAGTTGGAGCTCGTGGGGGTTTACTTGAGTTCTCAAAATTCACGCTTACGGATGGGCCAACTTCGGGGGCTGATGGATGTCAGGGTCTTCACAATGACACCTTTATTTTAGCAGACTCATCCTAAATAGAAGTGTCGCCGTTTATATTTACTTTGTCAAATTACGAGAACACGTGATCTCACCCTTTTCTCTTTGGTCAATCGTACAATCCCATAGCTTCTTCCACATCTCTTGCACTCCGGCCACAAATCTTCAGTTATGCTGTAGGGTGCGTGCCCACTAGACGTCTTCGGTACTTAAGAATTGTGTACTCATCTCTGCCATGCAGCAGCTTCAAGATAACGGGTCTGCATTTATCATCAGTTTTCCTGCCAACCCTCTGACTTCTTTTAACAGCCCAATCCCGAACGGACAAAAAGGCTGCAATATATTTTTATATGCATTATCTTCCATACGAAGTGCTGCCTTTATTTACAGAATCCTTCACTTCGGGCACGATCAGATTACTGCGTCTGCTTCTGTTTTATAAATCGTCAACCTTGCTCAGCACCCCATCAACGGCCTTTTCCAGGGATGTAACCTTCTCTTGGTATTCACTTACGGTGAACTGAGTGGTTTCGATGTTTTTCTTAATCGAGGTTTGTCTAACATTTGTCTCGGACAACAATTTGTCTGTTCCAGAAGTACTTTCCTTTATATCCATGATATCGCGGACCACCGACTGTATCTGCTCAAAGATTTCATCCGTTGTTGTTTCCGGTTCGACTCGACACCCCACACAAAAAGAGTAGTGCACGATCAAGTTCGGGCCAAACCGACATAAATTCCAGCAGTAACCGTGGGCACGGCACAATAAAAAAATAAAAAAGGTGTTTGCTAGAGGTACACGTTCATCTCTTACAACGTTCATCTCTTACTTGAACGATGCGAACGAACGAATTCGTTAGACGCATTGTCTCAGCGAGATTGCCGTGCCTACTTGCGTGTGTTCTGTAGTTGCTCCAAGATATGACCCCTAATATGCGCGAGCCCCTAATTTTCGCAAATTGCGCGACTTGGAATAGTCGCGAACTTTTAGGGGCCGCGCATATTTCTATTGTCTTGAGAGGCACATCCCAGCCTTTAAAACTCGCGAAACGTAATGGTTCCTTAATGGTTCTGCCCGATTCGAGAAAAATCAGGACCGCGGAATAAAAGGATTTTAAATAGTGTGCCAGCGATGCCACACCCCTGTTGTCGGTGACGATGGTGCTCCGTGGATGATCGTCGATGGGAAAGCAGCTTTCTTGGTTGCTGCGTCATTTCCACGAAGTGAGGTTGCGCGCCAAAGGTGACGACATTTGCGGTGCTTCGACGACTCCACAGCCGATGCTGAAATCAGTCCCAGCAAACGATTGCACCAGAAAGTAGCCGATCAGAAAAACCTGGAGGCTATAAGCGAAGGGATTTGTGAGACGCATTGTCTTAGCGAGATCGCCTCTGGTTCACACAGTACCGCTTTCTTACGTTGCGAAGATTACGTGCGCTTACGTCGAGATACGAACGCTAGACACGGGCAGAACCGTGGTTCGTGTCGAGCATGTCAAGCTATAGACTCTTTTACTGGCTGGAACGCTTCGTGCAAAGCGCTGATGTTCCCTGTGACTATGTCTTTCGCATCTCGACGTAAGCGTAGGTAAGCTTCGTAAGATAAGACAACGGGGCTGTGTGAACCAGCCGTTACACTTAGAAAGCCGCTTAAAAAAATGTTGTTTTTAAACAGTTATAGGTTGGGCCACGCTTGACAAAAAATGAAATTTACGCGAAAAAAAATCCTTTCAGAGCAATATTGACGGCGCGCGACGCGATTTAGGTGGTAGTCACCTCCTTTTCACTTGTTTTCTCTCTCGGCATTTCGGGCGCGCGGAATAGAGTTGGATCGGCTTGGCCATCACGTTAAGGTGGAGAGAGTGTATGACCACCTCGTTGACCTGGAAAGAGTGTGTGACCATTTTGTGACATCATGGACTTTGCGCACGGAGTTTAAAATAAATCTCGGACCGTCAATATTGCTCTAGAAACTTTTTTCGCGTAAAACTGTTTTTTTCAGTGGCCCTTTAGACCTATGCAGTTCATTGATCAGACGTCTTTTCAACGATAATCAACGTTTTTAGCGTCCTTCCGACACAGACAACTGAAATAAAGCTATACTTAAATAAAATGAAAAAAAAGCAGAAAGAACTTTCACTGAGTTTCCTTCTAAATAAACACCGTAACGTCTACTGCCTAACTATACATCCGAAGGCGATATTTGGGCTTTATTTGACCACCAACAGGCAGGGTTCGGGAACCCTGGGTAGCTATATCGAGCACCCTTTTTGTGTACCCAACAAACACGCGGATTAGAGGGGAACCAGGTAATAAACTAAGACGGAAGAAGAAAGGTCTGTCAGGCCCGGAAGCCGGGTTCCACCGAGGGGCTCTCTCCTCAGGGTTTAGGAGGCGTCTGGATTGTAGTCCCTGCGGCTCCAGTAACACACGCTGGCGTCGGTTGCTATGGTGCGCGCCTGGAGAATGTGGCGTTCCAACACACGGCCGGGACTGTGGTTGCCATGCGGCCTGAACATTTATACACCATTTTGTGTACATGTTTGTGCATGCGTGCATGCGCTCGCGTGCATGTGTGTCTGTGTGCTTGTGTGCGGGCATGAGTGTGTGCGCGCGCGTATGCACGCCAGTGCGTGTGTGTGTGTGTGCGCTTTTGCCTGCGTGCGTGTGTGTGTGTTTGTGTGCGCGGGTGCGGAAATGCGCATAGGTGCACAAATGTGACTCTTTTGCCACTCATGACTGCGCGCATCTGCGCAGCGTGGCACTCTTGGTACGAACACAATATCGACGCTTTTTTCACTTCATTCACACAGTTTTTTCTTCAAGAAAAAAATTTATAGGATAAGAACACATACCCCCCCCCCCCCCCCGCCTTTCTCGCCCTCTGATCAATAAGAACATTTCGTTACAGTATTAAGTTTTCAAGACAGACTTTTAAATATATTCACAGTTTTATTTTGTAAACGCAGGAATGTGTGTTAGTGTGTCTGAACACGTTCAACGTAAATATAGTTTTCTTTGCGTTTGCGGACAGGTATTTGTTTTTAAAGCAAGTCCGCGCTTATGTCGGTCCCCATGTATATGAATCGTTTTTGCGTCATCATACCCAGCTATCTTTCTAGGCTTGTTTTTCTCGTCTTGTAAGTCATTGTTACAAAGCGTTCATATCGAGATAATGTTAGTTTTATTTTGTGATGATAGTAACTTACGCGCCTTCGTCGTTTTTTCTAACTTGAAAACGGTGCTAAGAGATACAAATGCACCATTCTCCAAAGTTTAAATAGCTCGCTCGCCGCAAGCCTTCAGAAGTGGCTAATAATCAAACGCATTTCATTCATCTATTCGCCTTTTTTGTGTGTGTCTAATCTATGTCTACGCAAGCGGGTAATGAAAGTAACAATCCAAAGCGCAGATACCCCATGAGACCGAAAATTCCAGCATGCTTGTTCAGAATTATATGTTATTTCGGGCTCAAGCTGTGCTCAGATTGCTGTATGGTCACTTTCATAACTAAGTCGTGCATTTTAGAAATAAAAAAAAAGATAAATCAGTTTGGATCAATATCTGATGAGGGTTTCTTCTTACGGCAGCATCGCATGCGTGGCAGGATTAAAGAAAGGCATTTTTAGCTAAATGAGTGATGAGAGCCGAAGAGAGAGGAAGAGAAAGAAAGAAAGAGAGAGAGAAAGAGAGGAATGAGAGGGAAAGAGAGGAAGACACCGCATTGCGTTGCTTCGCGATAGATACCCTGTTACATACTTGAATGTTTCCGATTCAATTCAACTCTTTATTTTCTATATTTGCTCTTGCGTGAGTTGAGATGGTGGCGCCAGTCTGTAAATAGCCCTCAAGCACTTCGGGTTCCGAACCATACGGCGGGTTTTGCAGTATCCGCAAGATGAAATCTACGCGCTATTTTCGGGGAATGGTCACTTATGCCACTCTTACACATAACTCAGTTTTATGTGACAGAATGGTATGTAAAGAATTAGAAAATGTACCCGGACCGGAAGTGTGGCCAGGGCAACTCGATAGATGGCGCGACTGAGTTTCTTGCCAAACGAATGGTGAGGGGGCGGGGCGGATATACAGCGGAACCTGTCTCAAATGAAAAGCTGCTAAAAAGCAGCGTACTTCATTGTGAACTCTATCATGTAGTTTAAAGTCTTGCAGAAAATCTTTGACTGAGGTACAACAATAATCAATGTTTTAAAAATGCAATTTACATGCTTATTCGATTCATAGAAACACTAGTTGTGAACAAAGTACTCGCGTAAAGTTTTATACAGAACACAAGTACAGCCAAGCACCGCGTTCTTCATAAAAAACGTGGCAAATAGGGAGGTCGAGAACATGTTCCTGCGTAAAAATGGGGTCCTTGCAAATAGCATTTTCGCGTGAGGACGTTATCTCTCTCCCGTAAATCGCCGGCAGCTTTCTGTTGATGGCGGTGATTGGCTACTCGCGTGCTCCGAGGGAAAGTTTACCCGCGGGCTTGGTTCATAAACAGTGTGTCTAGTGCTCGAGTAAATACTGCGGTCGTAAATCTAGAAGCTTCGTTCCCCGCTGTACAGTCGATTAAGTCCCAAATCCAAGAACGCACAAAAATCTAACATGGAACAATCCGATAACCGTCCATAGTTCAAGCTGTTCCTTTATCGATGACGTTGTGCCACTGCAGTCGGTTGCAACACAAAAAAGAAACTGCAATAGCGGCTTCGCCCGCTTTTCCCTAGCGAGAAATAACGTAATAAAGTCAATCAAATAACTCAGTAAGAACGAATAAAATTTCTGACGCGATGTAAAGGAGTAGGAGCATTCTTCGGTTATTTTTATTTTGCTTCCAAGATCCCTCCTACAAAAAAAAAAGTGAGCCCTATCGCCAATTCAACTAACCGTATCTCATTTTTACTCTTTTGTGGAAGAAGCGTTTCATTATTACAATTGCAACTGATTAATAATTAGTTCCTGAACTTGGTAAAAGTCAAATTTGGGGGTTTTACGTGCCAAACAACGGCGGGCATCTGGCACGCCCCAGCGGAGGACTGAGGATTTAATTTGGACCACCTGGGGATCTTCTGACGTGCAACCGAAAGCTCGGTTACACGGCGCCTTTTCGGCAATAAGCCTCCGTCAGACTGCGGGCACCTCGGCCGGGATTCAAACCCGCCACATGGGGATCCGTAGGCCAGCGCTCTCGCCTCGGAGCCACCGAGGCGGCTAGCTGAAGTTGATAGTGGCGCTCAGTAAGACGCGGTCACAATTTTAATGCATCATACAAAACACAGACTGCGGTCATTGTCTCAGGTTTGTTTCTTCCTTGTGTGACACTCCTGTCACATTGGTCATAAGAAACTCTCTGAAGTTTAAAGTTTGAAGCTTACATACGTGTGCAGCAGCTTTGTACATGCCTTAGGGGTGTCGTTAGATCATTTTGTAATCTAATCTAAAGCAAACGTCGTTTTTTTTTTCGTTTTTTTTGTTTTTGTTTTTTGTATGAGGTTTGGACAGTGTTCTGCGGCTTTAAGTTACCCGACAAGGACGTGCGATGAGCGCTCTGCAACGAATCTTCGAAAACATCTGTTTAGTTCACTACTTTATTTTCGGAGCGCGAAATTCTCGCAACGATCGAATGTTTGGCAAATATTTCGTTCTCCGTGCACACAATTAGAGTTCACCGTGCTTCACCCGTGCGCTGACGGCATACGCGCACTCATCGATCACAGTGACAAGCGAGAGCTCCCAAACTCTGTTTGTTTCAGAATTGGCTCATCGATGATGAGTTAGCCCTCCAACGTTACTCCGCCCACATGACTCCCAAAAGCGACATTCCTCTTACGTAAACAAAACAAAAATGCGCACTCCTACGAACTCACAAAAAAAAAAAAAGACACCGCAGATATCTGTATGTTTGCTACCCCGTTAAGAAGAGTCACTGGCATTCTCAAGACGCAAGCACCATCCCAGGCTTGGCAAAAATAGATACATATATACGGTCGTGTCACGCACAAATACAGACATAAAAAATGCGGTGCCTGAGCGACAGCCGCAATAAGAAGCGAAGAACGAGCGCTCGAGGAGAGTGGCGATAAGGCCGTAGGACCTGCGCCTTCAAAAGACCGGACTAGGCAGCGAGGGAGTCGGTGCGGTGCGCGATACCAGAAGACTCATGGAACGGGAGGGAAGGATCCTACAGGGAGTTAGTTGACCGCAGTCCAGCAAGAGGCCCTGGCGTCCAGGACCTGACAAGTTTCCTTCGGGGTACTTTCGCCGAACCATCACTCGAAATCTCGGGAGCTTCACCGGAGGATCCGATCACCGGCTAAGCTATTTTCATTCATCGTAATGCTTTACCTCTCCATGTTTCCCTCGGTGAGAGGTATGGACATTTCCCCGTACCGCATGGTACCTGCTGTATCTGCGTGTCGGTGACCCTCATTGCGAATTCGTTGCCGAAAACTCATGCACAGCCAGTCTTGTTCATGTTACTCTAAAAACGTAATTGGTTACAATTATTCGTGGTTAAATTGTGATCAATGACACTACTTGAGCAGTTGAGAAGGAAAGTAATTGGCTGTTACTAGAAAGAGTGATCGTTACTTTTCATGTTACTTCGAATTTGCAAAATAACAGATTTCTTTCTCCACTGGTTTCAAACAAAACCTTCGTCCTCGATAATAGTCCTTGAAAGGGGGAACTCCGTGGAAAAAGGAGAAGCACAAATCTCCAAACACAGCTCGATGACTTGTGCACGACTGAAAAAAAAACCTCCTGGTCCTGGTATCGAATTAGGGACCCCTCCATTTCGAGTGGAGCGCTTTACCAACTGGTCTAATCAGGAGCTCAGCACCAGTAGATCCAACGGGTTCTTAACAGCTGCCACCAGTCGCTAACACCGAGGATGAATGGCCTGCCTTTTAGGGTTATACTGATAATGCAATTATTGCGAGGGTTCAAGCTAGCTGCACATTATTATCAATATTCTTGTCCACCTCGTTTGCACCATTGCCTTACTTGCATTATTATCTTTCGTTTTTTTTTTTTTCATTACAAGATTAGAATCGTCGAATCACAAACTACTTATCTTCTCAATACCTGGCACCGTTACGTGATAATGGTCTCTGCGTCACTATCAAGCGATCGCAGTGCTCCAATCGGTCTCGCTCAGGGCTAATACCTGGCTTCAAAAGACTGAAAGGAGGGGTCGCAAAACCACTATATTAAACCTATTTAAAAGAAGATAAACTCTCCCAGAATCCGGGTGCTTTAGAGAAGCGATGCAACAATATTAACTTTGAAAAATATATGAAGTTTTTATTTTTTTGTACGTTCTTTTTCTTGCCAAAAGGGATGAGGAAACCGCTTCATTGCTTTCGAATATCGCAATTCCGTTGCGTAATAGCATAGCAATAAATGGGAATATTTCGCGAATTTCAGGCGCGAGGTGGCAGCCATGGGGATTATGGCGTTGCGCCAACCTGGGTGCATTGTAATAGGTTGGTATGATGAGCCATTATGTGCTCTATCTTAGGTTGTCTGTAAAAAATATTGTTCTTTCAATGTCAGTCAATGCGTCCAAAGCCTCGTATCAACGTGAAAATTGTACTATGTTCAATTTTAGTGGTGCCATCTGACCGACGTGAACAAAACCATTCCTCTTTCGAGTTACTGACGTCTCGTACTACGTCGCCAGTCGGACTTCCTCACGAAAAGGCAACCGCCCCCCCCCCCCCCCCCCCCCCTTTTTCGTTCCATTTCATAGATCACTAACACAAACTTTCAAATTCGCTATGGGAATGGCAAGCAGAGGCAGCGCGCGTTGGAAGCTTCGAAGGAGATCCCAACCGAATACTTTGTGTTCCCAGTGCGCCATGGTACATGTCAATGCGCATGTGACCCGGAAAACGGCGTAAGAGTTGAGAGTGATTGAGAGGCGACCAAAACTTGCCTTGTTTGACAATTTATTTTAAACTAACTCTCGCAGGCAAAATTGGCTTTCAGTTTTAAACGTGTCAGGAAACAACTCCGACAATTATTTAACCAAAGTCCAAAAATTGGTGCAGGGTTCTTTTAAGACTGAAGCGGCGTAGAATTCTCGCCACCTGCCATGCGGTGCGGGAACTCCGGTGTTTATCGCTCCTTCATGTCGCACTCGAAAGGGAAGTTGTGTGGCCGAAAAGATCGAGGGAGGTTAGCGAAGCGCATCCGGCATCCAACATCGCGTTTCGAAAGGTCCCGGGGGTCTCGCTATCGATTTGCTCCCGCCCGCGCGATTCAATTTAGATGGGCGCTGCGGGGGCGGAACCCCCTCTCCCATCTCCTTGCCCTGCGGAAACCGCGATCGCGTGATCCACGGTGTCGCGTCAATATTGCTACTCTTTCCATATGCGCCTAAGCTTGCATTCAGGGCGAGCTTTAGATTGTGCTCTCTGCGACGACGTGCATAGATAAAAGCGAATTTTTTTTTTTTTTTTTTTGATTAGGCTTTTTTCTTTTAAACTGCGGTGATAGGTTTCCCCTGCTTTCTTGTTATCCTGCGTCTGTCTGTTGGTTCTCTGTAGGCTCTTTCTGCCTGAGAACGCCGCGGTAGCAACTTTGAAGAATGCGCATCCGCGCGTCGTGTGCATCTCCACCCAAGTAATATATATTTTCTTCATCGCCTTCCTTTGAAGTATTTCGTCTCTTTCTTCAGTGATTCATTTGATTGCGAGATATTTCTTTTCAGCCTGGTGGGGTCATAGGAATCGGCGAAAGATATTAGACGGAAGAGCGGAGAATTCTTTAGGGTTGTAATGAAACTCTCTCGTGTCTTTCAATAGGGAATTTTGCCCTGTGAAAACATCATGATCCATACGTTTTTTTTTTCTTCTTCGGAAGCTATTGTAGCCAGAGCAGCAGAGTCTTCCCCGATAAACATGCCACCAGCTGTGCTCTAATAACGCCGGGGATCATTCATTTCAACTCTATTCTTCGTCTTTGTGATGTAGTTTCTTTTGATAAATAGGACGAGATAATATGGTAGTGCGTGCCCACCTGCTTTCAAAGTCGTATATCCTTTTTTATCGCTTTCTTTAATTTCCTTTTCACAAAACCCGACCTAATAACCGACGGAACGAATCACGCACACCGGGTTTATCATCCCAGATGCCGAGTGGAAACGAGGAATGCTCTTCACCCCGTTGCCTACGACAGGGCCCCATTTGCCGCCGAGTCCGATAACGAGTATGACACGCATATAGTATGGCACCGGCGTCGTTTGAGTTGGAACCAATTAGATAACAAGGGTAACAAAGGCGCCTGTTTGGGCGAGGAAAACAAAACACAAACAAACGAACGAAAGTGACTATGCAAGCAGTTCTATACGCGCCGGGCCACGCACTCGCGTGTCGTTTGCGCTGCAATCGCGAGCGGAGGACTTGGGCCCACGGCCGGGTTCCAGGGAGCCTGACATCCGTTCCTCCGGCGTGGCTTCTCGTAATTAAAGTGTCTGTTCGTATCCGTCCGCCCTCACGACGCAATTATTTACTGCGGGGCGTCGTTCTTCACCGTGGCCACCGCTTCGCTACGAAAATTGACGCACAGTTGGCGAGCGGGTCTGCTACGCACGCCACCGTTTCACCTTACGATGGACCACATCGGACGCTATACGGCAGCGGTCTCAAACTCATTTGAGTGTGGGGGCCAGATATCTCATACCGGAAACGTTGTGGGCCAACGCAACAGCCCGGGGGGGAGGGGGGGGGGGGGGAGGGAGTCAGACGATTTTAAAAAGAAAAGACCTCGTCCTCTATGCTTTTTGTAACTCACAGTTTTGCCAATGACATGTTTAGATTTGATTGGTTTAATGACTACTTTAGGGCCTCATGTCATGTGATATCAAGAATTAAAATGACACTGCTCTGCCGATGTGCTAGCCTAGCATTTTTAATGGAACAAAAGAGAAATTGCACTGACGTCTTCGCTGCTTAATTCACTCGGAAATTAACCAAGTTCAACATGTCTCTAAAAATCAATCAGTTAATTTGACAGTTCTTGTTTTCCTGACGATTTGTATTACAACACTCTGAACAAATACTTTGAAGGCTCTAATTCCAACCTCGTAGCATTATCTTCGGCAACTACTCCTGCTGATCGAGAGTTCGCGCAGCCCGAGATATATTCATAAACGAATAGTTCGCGCTTGAAGCAGTAGCGTAATTGTTATACATTACAAAAAGTTGGGAAGCAAAAAAAATAAAAAAAAATTAAGCACCACAGAGAGCAAATGAGCACAGATAAATATGAACTATGTGAATACGTTGAAAGACCAGAGCTACTTTTCGAGCGCAAATGAATCGACCGAGATGAGATCACTATTTTCCTAACGAGCGTGTTGGTAAGATGTACTAGAACTAGAAAACAGAAAGTATAAAACAGAGAGAGGACGAAACACAGACGAGTACATTCTTTCAATGTACTCGTCTGTGTTTCGTCCTCTCTCTGTTTTATATTTTGTGTTATCTAGACATCACTATGGCGCATGCCATTTCCAGCGCATGAGAACCGGGAAGCGTTGCCGGTTGCCCGCGGGCCGCGTGTTTGAGACCCCTGCTATACGGTGAGACACTGCAAGAGACGAGGGGGAGACCAGAGTGCGCGGTGACATCAGAGATCAGAGTTCTTCTGATCGGAAGGATAGTGGCTAGAAAAAGCTTGCTGCCTTTGTCATCTACCCACTCTTCTAACGCCGAACGGCAGCGTCCGGCGTTCGAACGCGAGCCGCTGCGCGAGAGGCAGATGGCGCTCTTGTTCGCCCTGATTTGAAGCAGACCCTGTAATCCTTCTAACCGTAGAGCGGCGGACACCGCGCACGCTCTCTTCTCCTGCTGCGGACTTATGAAGTTACTGCGCGTCTCGCGTGTCGCTGCGAGCCTCTACCGAAGGCCACGTAACGCTGAAGCGGTAATTGATTAGCTAAATATATACGCCTCGTAACGTCCCTTGCAGTCCATTGCAAGGATTCAATGGAGCTTAGCCGCGCACCTTGTGTGTTTCGTAGCGGCAGATGATGTTACGCGCGGAACGTGAGACAAACGTTTCTCGCGAAAAAGAACGCGTCGTTCATAGGAGATATAACGATGCCGTCGTATATATGTCACTGCAAATGGTTATATATGGGGTAGTGATACGTGTTTCAAGTGGTTTGGAATTTAGTAAGATACGATTTGAAATACATATATTCAATTACTAAAGATAGAGACACGGCTTCAATAGACCGATCTCATCAGCCTGTTTGACTACGCCACCGCTGCCGCAATGCATCGAGTGAATATTAGTCTTTCTCAGCGTGCGACAACCTCTCTGGAGCTCTGCGCGTGTAGTGCACAAGACGGCACAATCCCTCGCATGCACCGCCGTCTGCCTCCTAGGAACTTTAGTTATGGCGGTGTCATGCATGCGCCGAACGTTTAGTCAGAGCCGTATATAAAGAGAGTTTGGCCATACATTAGGAAGTATGAGAGGCAAATGAGGAGACGCTATTGGTCAAAATCGGGATGGGCATGTTCCAGGGCGTCTCCACAAATTCGAATCTGGCCAGCCAGAAACCGCGAAAAATATCCTGACGGTTGTCGCGACCGATAAAGTATATGCTCGCGATTTTTCAATCCCGGTCATGCAAAATGAAATTCTAGCAGAATGACCGACGTAATTTGTACACCAGATTCCAGGTGCCGGGAATCTACCGTCCAAACGATCAGAATCCGTCCAAACAAAACAGAGTTCGAGCGGCACATTCGATTATTACATAGCTTCGCATGATTATAATCGAAACATCTTGTGCAGCACATTTTCAACCATAAAAAGTTACTAAATTTAGCAATTACACCTTATTGAAACAGTTTCTCGCTGCCACCGGTAGGGGATTACTTGCGGCTTCTGGTTGGCCAAGAAAGCAAGTCAGGTCCTCCTTCTGCGTCTGGTGCACGCCCTGGCCCTGCCCGCTCCTCCCATTGACCAAACGCTCTCTATATACGGTTCGTCGTTTAGTGAGATTGGTGTTTTAGAAACATACTGGACACCATCGGAAACCACGAGATAATAATATTTAAGAATAATTATGGTTTGTGCTGTGTTTTAGACTGTCTCGCCATCTTACAGTTTACTCCGCCTCCACCTTTATCTCCTGCCACCCATTTGCCGAACAAAAGAAAACAAAAAACAAGCACATACTTTGAACTTGCCGTAGAGGTTTCAGCCTCCTTTAGACGTTTGCGTGTAGCCGCGCTTCGAGAGAGTCTGTCCACCGTGGACTGAAAACGCTTTGTTTGGACGCCAGTCTGGAAACAGTGGGTACTCCTCAGAGAAAGTATGGCCACCGTGGATTGAAACGCTTTGTTTAAGCGCCAGTCTGGAAACCGTAGGTACTCCACTCAGTCACACCGGCATCCCTGAGGGTGCCGGTGTGAATGAGGGTCAAAATGTAGATACAGAGGGGAGGGTTTTGGAGGGGGAGGAAGCCTCGCAAAACTAGGAAAAAGAAGCAGCTTAACATACACGGTAAAAACAATCCGTAAAAAAACGTAGAACTTCTCATTAAAAGCTACGGAGAAGCATCCGTAATCTGAAATACGGTTGACTTGTCCGTAAATCTAAAGTTACGATTCTGTAAACAACAACAAAAGTTGTTTGCAACAAGCTGAAAATTGTCTTATTTGGTTTAGACTAATAGACAACGGTTCTCACTCTTTAAAATATCATTTATTGCACTGTTAAACAACTTATAATAAAGGTTCCGAAACGAGGTGGCGCTAGTTACCGCTTAGTCGAAAAGGCTCGAGGTAAGATTTTTGTCTAGTACAATCACACTACCGCTATCTCTTCATCTACCCATCTCCGCTCGCTTGTTTTCCTTGTTTTGCTACCGCGCTTGTTTTGTCGAGGGGTAAAAGCGCTTGGTGATTTTTGCGGTTGCGACTGTTCTACGTTAAACTACCTTGTTGTTATCAAAACGGTGAGTTTGTTCTGCTCTTTTTATTAACATTGATTGGGGGCTGTCATATATGCGTTCGCATTTTTGACACTTATTTCGTCGAAAGGAACGCAATCACGGATTTGCGTCGCTTTAAACTTTCGGGTTCAATGACGGTCGCCGCTATCTCAGTTCGTGTTTGACGTTCTTCTCAGAATTGAAAGCTCATGTCCGGTACTCGTTTGAACCTTGTGTCATGTCGCGAGCTCGCTGGTACGCGCGGTTCGTCGTTCGTAGCGATTGGGAGGCTGTTCGCGCGTGCTGGCTGGGGTCCATATCACAAGAGCGAATGACATTTTAGCGAACGGCGACATTTGAGCGAATGGTCGTTTTAGCGAATAACGGGGGCGCGCGTTAACCCATCCGTCGCGCTGCGCTTTACGCCGCTTCGCGGCGACAGTCTGCGGCAACTCATTACAAAAATATGAACTCACTTGGCCCACCCGAAAACGCCGCTTCGCGGCGTCCGACTATTCGCTAAAGTGTCGTTCGATGAAACGTGGGCGTTCGCTAAAACGTCATTCGATCAAGTGAGTGCCTCCCTGCTGGCTGGCAGGAGTGTTGCAGTAAAGCACATGACAACGCATTGTCTGAGTGCGTGAGTGTGCTTTACGAGTTTCGCAACGTTGTTCGCCCGGCCTGTAGCCTGCTCTTTTCGCCGGGGGGTCCCTATTGTTTCGTCGAAATTCGTTTCGCGGAAGAACGTTTCGTGGACAACTTTTCATGGACACGTTTCGTCGACACGAACGTTTCATCGGCACTCGTTACGCGAATTTCACGCTGCAGGGTCGTTTCGCCACGCGTGTATCGGTGAAGTGCGCGTTAACCCACACTCCCGCCTGCGTTCACACCACTTCGCGGTGACAGCCTGCGGCTGCACATTACAAAAATGTTAACCCACCTAACCGACCCGTACAGGTCGCTTCGCGGCGACAGTCTCGTGCAGGTTATTAACCCCCCCCCCCCCCCCCCCCACCCTAAAAAAAAAAAAAAAAATTTGAGCTGTTGATGAAACGATCTGTCGAGGAAACGTCGTTCGATGAACTGATTCCTACCGGTGTATCACCACTGCGTGATGCGCGTTCACTAGTTAGCAATCACAATGCAGCTGATGAATTTCTCTTTTCACAGAATGCACCTGTGTCACCGTACGCTGATTCCCCCCAACCACATGGTCTAAGACCATCGTATTGATATTAATTTTTATGCTCATAATATTCTATGTGTATATTAAAGCAATATACGTCCACTCATTACTTGCATGGCGCCACTCAGGAGGGCACGTGATACCACTGTTCCACGGACTGTAAAATTGTATGCATTAATCTTGGCTCTGCAGTCAGACTGTTTGTAAAGAGCTTAGCCACCGTTCCTGCAGATTCAAATCGTCTGAGATGCAAGCTCATAATTTTTTCAGGAGGCGTCATCAACAACAATTGCACGCTTCCTTGTCACCGAGCGTCAGCCAATGTTTAAAGAGCCTATGCCATTCTTGAAGGTGGTATGGGTCTTGTTTGGAGCTTTTTGCGTGTTGAATTTACCTATCTAAAGGAAGCTTTGGCCAGTCTCGAGTTTATTCAACGGGGAGAGAATCTTAAAATGTGTCAAGTCCACAGGATATGTCATAGAATGACATAATCTATATCACCCTTTCATTTATCGTGCCTCAATGCCCTTTTTCACAACTCGCACAAACATTTGATCTGTATTAATTTTACAAAGAATTACGCTGATGCAGTTCTATAATGAATTGATAACATGTGAACACTGGTTGTCATTAAGCTGTAACTTTCAAGGCTGGGAAACATGGATATCTTGTATAGACCAACACGCAGCACTGACGTCTTGCAGCTGCGGCAGCGCTGTCGATGGCACTGCGCATGCGCGCACACTTCATTTCACGCTAATTTGGTTTCTGCGCATGCGCAGTGCCCACACCTGGTGTGGGCAAACGCGGGCTTGTGTATAAACAGCGTGTCAGTGTATAGAATGTGTGTTTGTTCAGCAGTCTTTCAGGTTTAACATGATCCAACACTACCATAGTCTGACCTGATAATAGAAAAAAAAATGGCTTTACCTTCACCAGGCTGAGTATTCATGAAGCAAGCATGGCATTAATGTTAGATGATGCAATATATCCTCTTAAGGCGGGAACACATTTGCGAAAAAACGAACCGAAAATCCGAGAGAAATCGGAGGCTGCGAAAATCGTAGCTTGCGATTTTTTCGGAAGACGAGCCACATGAGGTGGAATGCGCGGCGCGGAAATCGCAATGCACTGCGGTTTTTGTGCTCCGACTTCAGGAGGCTGTGCGGTAGCCTGGCGAACTGGCGTCCCATATTTCGCGCCTCTTAAAAACTTCAGCTATTAAAACCTCGTTGAATGCCACGCGAGCCTTTGTACCACCACCCTTTGATAGAGACAGGGTCTTCTACGATGGTTGAGACGAGAACGCAGGGATGGCATACGATGTTGCCTGCGCTGCTTCCGAAGCTGCGTGAGCCGCCATGTTGCGAGCCGATCGTATCTTTTCGTTCCGTCCTGTTCCGGGCTTTCGCTCACCGAGCTCCTCCGCCCCGAATTCGGAGGCGCCGTGCGAAAATATCTGGCGCTGCAGATCTTTCGAACCGCTCCCGATTTTCGGAAAAGGGGAGGAGCCTAGCTGCCGTGCGATTTTCGTGTGCGGTTTTCGCACAAAATTCGGCTTTTTTTCGCAAATGTGTTCCCGGCTTTAGACTAATCTTCCAAATCAACCTGGAGAAGGGGTTGAAGAAAATGGGAGCAGTGAAGCGAACAACGGCCCATCGCAAGATTTTAGCGCTGCTGAAGGGCTTCAAATGAGTCTCCACAGAAATCCCTTGAATCTGTATGTTTTTTTATGGTAAGTGCAAATTTGAATTCCTGCACGTCTAGCGTGTCTCTAAGAGGGAGATAACACTAATGTGGCTGACGCCAACCTTTTAAGAAGTGTAAGGAAGGGCTTTGGGAATATTCAAAACTTCCAAATATCGAAGCGAATTATGTCATATTTTGTTTATACTTTCATTGATAATGACGGTTCTGCAGTTGTACCAATTTTCAATCTGAGAATGCTCCAGGACACACCATCTTAAACAAGCAACTGAAACGACTCGCAAAAGCCCACACAGAAGTCTGGAAACTGTATGCAAATAAAACTTATTTCCACTCGTTCATTTAAAACTGGAAGTCATCCTATAATTGTAAACAAAGCTGTTTGATTTATAAAATTTTGAGCCCCCAGAGCAAATGCATGATTTGCTGCGATACGCTGCTGTGAACCGGTGATGCATGCATGCAGTGCGAGTGCTACAATGTCAAGGCAGATGTGGCTGACATGATATGGTATTCATATCCTGTGTTATCAGGAGTCTGCATCTGTTTAATTACAGCAACCAGCATCCTGCCATTTTGCAGCTTATCTCCTTGCAACTTGTTTGCCCCTTGCTCTCGCACAAAGTAATTATTCGTTCAATATTTAAATGTATTATTATTAAATAGTAACTTTTAAGCTTCGAAGTAAGTGAAGCTGCGTGGTTTTTCTTGTTGTTTTATACTGGTTTTTCAAAGCACAAGTCGGCCGGTTTGGCAGCCACCTGCAGCTATGCTTGTACTGCTTGACTGCTTATCATGTCCAGTGCCAACTGCTATCTAAGCTGCTCTAACTTGATTGAATTGATAGTCAAACAATCTTGTGTCTTGTTTTTCAGAAAATACAGTTTGCACCTCAAGACATCAAGCAATGTTTGATGATTTAACCATTTGAACAAGTTGAATTACGGACTCAACTTTGCTTTTGTTTTTCTATAGTTAGTCACAAGTCTGAGCTTTTACAGATTGAGCATGTCCCTGGGAGGGAGGCAACGCTGATGTAGCTGATGTCACTTTTTCGACAACTGTTGTAGCAATATCAGCCGCTTCTAACATGGTGCACACTAAAACCCCAGTTTGAGTATGTATTAAGCTTTTTTCTATTCCATATTTTATTTCCATAACTTCAAAATGGAACTACATGGTTCATTTTTGCTTTGTAGAGGGTTTTTCAGGGCACAAGTTGGCTGATCTCTGGCAGCCTCCTGCAGCCATGCTTGCACTGCAGTGTTACTTTGCATGTCTAGTGCCAGCTGTGATTTAAGCTACTCTTACTTGCCTAAACTAGCATTCTGACAGTCTTGTGTGTCTTGTTTTTCAGAAAAAATAGGTAGCAGCTCGAAACGTCGATAAATGTTTGATGATTTAACCATTTCAACAAGTCGAGTTACAGAGTCAACCTCGCTTGTGTTTTTTATGGTAAGTCACAAGTCTGATTTCTTACATATTGAGCATGTCCCTGAGAGGGAGGCAACGCTGATGTAGCTGATGTCACTTTTTCAACAACTGTTGTAGCAATATCAGCCACATCTAACATGGTGCCACTAAAGCCCCAGTTGGAGCATGTATCAAGCCTTTTTCTAATGCATATTTTAGCAGGTTATGAGTTAACTTCGCAATGGAAAAGCATGGTTCATTCTTGTTTTGTAGAGGTTTTTCAGGGCACAAGTTGGCTGATCTCTGGCAGCCTCCCCATACTTGCAATGCAGGGTTACTTTGCATGTCCAGTACCAACTGCGATTTAAGCTACTCTCGCGTGCTCAAACTGGTATTCTGACAGCCTTGTGTATGTCTTGTTTTTCAGAAGATACGGTTAGCATCTCGAAATGTCGAACAACGTTTGATGATTTAACCATTTGAACAACTCGAGTTACGGAGTCAACTTCGCTGGTGTATTTTCATGGTAAGTAAAAGGTCTGAGTTATTACAGATCGAACAGGACTCTGAGAGGGAGACAACGCTGATCTAGCTCGTGTCACTTTTCCGACAAGTTATGTAGTAGTGTCCATCACATGTTACATTGTTTTGGCCCCAACTGGTGTTATTATGCACTATAGCTACATTCAAACCTAATATGCTAAATTTATTTGAATCTAGTTACTATAGCTAAATTCAAGCCTACTAGGTTACCTGCTGCTGGCTTTTTGTAGCCAATGATTTGCCACGTTTGATTCGCAGGTAGTATTAAGTAGTGACACGTTGCAAGTAACATATTAATGTAACAATTGTTTTCTTGTTTGTGGGAAGTGACTTCTGTAACTTCTCGCTAAGTTTGTTAGAAGTAACTTCTGTATCACATTATTCTTTTCTGGATAAAAAAAAAGTAGCAATGTTCTTTTGTAGTTAATTTTCTAATCTTTCTAATTACAGTTACATTGAGGAGCATAATCTGATGCATACCTTATATCTAGATTGTCATGGATAGACAACGACCAAAAAGATTACGCATTTTGGATTATGAATACAGAGAAAACACTGACAACAGATAAACGAGGAGAATTTTTTTGTTTCAACTCCCTCCAAAAGTTGTGCGTACTGTGAGGCGCAGTGGTGGAGAAAGATAACCTCAGCGGCAATGGCTTTGTGTATCGTTAAAGTCTTAACCAGGAACAAATCCTTGTGTGTGCAAGCCATTCCACCGAGTGTGCCAGTTGAAAGCTTGTTCAGCGATGGAAATAGATGCGCTTGCCTTCAGTAAAGTAAAGATTTTGGATGAAAATTTACAAAAGCAACCGCTGCTTTAACATAAGATGTAATAACACGGATACAGGCACTTTGTGCAATAAACCTGAGCATAGACGGTTCCTACTTTTCCTTGTTTATTTCTTTAATAAAAAAGTCAGGTAAAATAATAGAATTACCTCTTAAGAATAACTGTTATAGGTTACCTTTTTCTTAACTAGCTTAATTAGGTAGTTTTTGTATATAAAGTATCTTGACCAAGGCGACAAATATTGCAAGGGTCCTCTAAATGCATATTTTTCGCTTAGTTTATGTGGATGCATACAAGGTCTTGCTGCAAGAAGAAAGGTCTTGCTGCAAGAAGAAAGGTCTTGCTGCAAGAAGATTTTAAATCTGCTTTCTTGTATATTCTAACACATTATAATGTAACCTTTAACTAAAGGGAACTGCATGGTTCTTTAGTCTTGTTTGTAGGAATTTCTTAGAGCACAGGTCCGCTGATTTCTGGCAGTCTCCTGTGGCCATTGCACTGCGAGATTACCTTGCATACTTATAGCCAGCTACAATTTAAGCAACTCTCATTTGTATAGATTGTCATTCGTGTTTGTCTTTTTTTTTTTTCAGGAACTACATTTGAAACTGTACAACGTGGAGCAGTTTTTGACGATTGAGAACTTTGAAAAAGTCAGTTTGTGGAGTTGGCTGCACATGTTTTTTGCTGGCAAGTAAATACTTCAGTTTTTAAAATCTAGCTTGTCTGAGATAAAAGTAAACCTGATGTGACTGACAGCACCCTTCTGAAAACTGTTTGGACAATATTGGTCACATCTAACCAGGGTTTTTCCCACGGTGGGTGGCAGTGGCTTCGCTGCCAACTAGTCCTGCTAGCCACCCAATTCCTTGAAAAATGTCTTGTGGCCTGCATGTTTTGGCTTGGAAATCCACAGTGCTCGCCAGATTTCTGTGCCACGACATGCAGGTACAGGTCCCCACAATCCAAATTAATGCGACTTGGTTGAGGTGCTAGGAGAAGAAAGCTGCAGCTGCTGCCTCTGTCCCCCTCCCCTCCACAGTCGCAGTCGTATGTCGATTTGTCTACAATTTATGAAGAAAAATCTGCGTCTAACATTTATTTTTATCCTAAAATGTACAGCTTCACTAGATCAAAGGCCACATTTATTAAGAAGGCCTTCCACAAGATTGGCTTTTTCCTCTTTATCTGTGCAGACCCGATTATAGTCTCTGTAAATTAATTTTAAGCGGTTGGCTTCACATATTTATTTCTAGTAGATATAAAATAACTGATGTAATGAAAGTTTCATGGTACTTTTTTAATGGGTTGCTTGTTTCAGCTTGTCCTGTTTTCAATTTAAATGCGACAGCATTTGTGGGTGAACCTTTTATCACTTTTTATTGGTCAGTTGGTGTGTTGGATGGTTCGTGTGACCGATTTGACTCTAGCACAGGTAACGGCACAGGACTTGAGGACAGCTTGGTTTGTATGAGCACTCATGCAGAGAGAACGCTTTTTAAAATCGTGCATCTGACCCTATGCCTTTGCCAGCTCCAAAACCAACTTCTGAATTGAAGTACCTATATGGCATGCAGGTACACCAAAATGCATCGTTTGCACACATCAGAACAATCTCTTAGAGAAAATTATAAGGAAGAATCTCCCTTTCAACGGGCAACAAAAAAAATGCGCAGTCAGAATGCGCTGACGAAGTGGCCAAGTGAGCTCCTTGAGTGGTAGGCACTTGGGTAAAAAAAAATGGCTAGATCACATTTCGGGGGTAATCAGGTGCACAAAGTGTGGAGCTTGCAAACAAACATGCATGCCATATAAAAATACTCTGTTAATTTTTAACTCGCTCGACTCAAAAGCGTGTGCACAGGTGTGCTCAAACGTGGATAGGATGGAGCTCCCAAATTGTGAGATTGGCAGGGGTGGAACGGCTGCGCCATTTTGCGCCAGACGCATGTGTCTGCGCCATCCTGCGCCGCAGTTATTACCTCGTGCCATTATGCGCCAAATGGCAAAACGTGCGCCAAAAGCTTTTTTATTTTGTCTTGGTTTCGGTTTTATTGACTTGATTGGCCACAATGAGCGCGTTTAGACTGACCGGCCTTGTAATCCTTTGTTCTGTTTATTCTCCCTGTGTATCCCGAGTAGGAAGCGCGCGAAAAAACTCGGGATTCTAAGCTCTACACCACCTCCTGCGACTGGATTGTTATTCTTTAACCATAAGCGGTTAAGCAAGTCGGCTGAGCTGAGGTCGAGCCGTTAAGCGTCAGATTGCCTGAGGCTCTGCGGCCCGGGATCCAGACGTCAGCCAGTTGAAAACAAATGAGAAAAATATTCCTTTTAGTACTTCATCGTTAGAAGTTGGAACTGCATTCCCGCAAGATAAATTGTGATTTGATAGAACTGAAACACTGTCCGATCCGAAACCTTGCCGGCCAGCAGCTCTTACGCGAGTGGTAAATCTGCTCGGCATACATTAACCTTGCTCCTGCTTATCGCTTCAAATACGATAACTTCGTTAATCGTAGTCTGCTGCTTCGATATCGAGTTGCACAATAGGTTAAAGTCGAAATTTGTTTCCCTATTCCTCCATGCAACTCCACGTCCGTTGCTTACGCACGTCACGTGGTTCGCACATATAATTACTATGTCGAGCACGTGTGGGTTGTGCGATAAGCAGTGCTGGTTTGCATTTTGAGCAACTGAAATCCACTCAGAAAATGTCAAGGATACTATCTTCAGAAACATGGGGTACTTGCTTTTTGATTCTCATTCACCGCTCATTCACACTGGAAGCGGATCCGCATTCGCAAAGCAGTTGCGAACGCGGTTGTATAAAGACCCAGTAAAATTGCACATGCACTCGATGACATCAAGTGCGCATGCAATTGTACTGGATCTTTATACAAGCGCGTTCGCAGCCGCTTTGCGAACGCGGATCCGCTTCCAGTGTGAATGAGCGGTAAGGCTCACAAAGTTTCAAGTTTTCGCATCTGTTATGCTGTTATCCCATCTACTTAGGTCCCTAACCACTCATGTTAATCTGTGCTGCTAAGCACGATTGATATTGCTCCAGTGCTTGTCTAAGACACAAGCTGAAGGGCAATAAAAACTGATCTGAGCTGCTCCTAGCCTGCTCCAGAGCATAGTTTTAGCTGCTCCCAACCTGCTCCAAAACAGCTGTTTCAGCTGCTCCCGTGGCTACTCCCAAGTACATTTCATGAGTTCCACCCCTGGATTGGGGACTGGGGAGGAAGCTACTGCTTAGTCCCCAGTTTTTGATAGCAGTTTTAATACAAATGCACTCTCTCACCCCCTCAGTTCTGTGAAAACTTTCTAAAGAGAAAATAAAGTTTTTAATGCTCGTGCTCTCTAAGCACTCGAGGCTGACCACCTGATTCGACGACGCGAAAGAGTGCAAGTAGCCCTTCGTTCTAATAGGAGATTTTAAGTGGCTGCCCAAACTTAGAAAAGTCTAGGATATGAGCTTAGCCAGTTTTACATAGACTCTTCTGCAACATCTCATGAACCTTAGAAATAAAGCATTACTCAAACTGGATCGAGTTTTCCGGTTGGTTCATCAGTCCTCAAAAAATGTTTCACATTATAAAGCAAATCACTATTGTAATTCCGGCATTGCATTTTTTCACAGTTTCGAACGAATCTAAGCTTGAATGAAGTGTATCGGTTTTGACTAAGGAACAGGAGAACAAGACCCTCAAGTCAAACATAGGTTTTAGATATCGGATCACAGGATGAACAATTAGGGGCTATGTCCATTTGACTTTTGTATAAGATGCATGACTAATAATTAAATGGGCTGAGGGGGGCTGTGTCTTATGCACAAAGCTCAATTTGCACATGTTGACTTGATACAGATATTTAATTATTTTTTCTTTGTTTTCTCTTCTTTAGCACATCACGTTACATGCAGCATCTGAAAACTAAGGCAAAACACCACGGGGCTCCACTTTGTCTTCTCAAGGACCGAAATAAAGTGTTCGAAGGTACTTTTCTTATTTTCTGATCAATTATTCAGGTGACATTGCATGATTGTTGCAAGCAGCATAGGAAAGAATACTCAATATTCTTTTAAAGAGATCCTTTTCCAATTCAAAATTCTGTAACCTTTTTTTTTATAGAAAACCTGTTGGTCTCAGCGTCATAATGAACATTACTCTATGTATAGAGCAGTATCACTAAGGGACTGGCTGTAAAACGAACTGGAGAAATTTGCTCCTACAAGCATTGAGCTCATATTCTTACCAAAGGTCTATTTTAGCAGTGAACACTATTGTGACATGTCAAGGCACAGCTCCGTCTCTGTGGAATGTGAAAACAGCATTCTCTATATTTTCAAGCATGAGTGCCGACGCAGATGACAGAGTGACGTTTGGTGTTGTTGAGAAGGTGCTTTATATCGCTGTTTGAAATTGCAATGATCGCAGTGGCCGATCAGACTGCAGATAATGTTTTGTAATCCCACTGCCTTCTATAATTCTGCATGTTGATCTGAATGCCAGAACTTGCAGAAGAAAACACAACTGACATTGAGGAAACTTGCTGCAGATGCATTGCTCAGCTGTATTGCCTGCTTTCCACAACAGGTGGTGGCACTTCTCCGACAAGAGCACTCGACACGACTCAGTTGTATACATCGGTGCCCATTGTCAAAAATTTTAATAATATAGTTCTATTTTTCACAGAATGGAGTTGCACCTTATAAGTTTTTATGGGAATCTGTGTCACAAAAAGAAAACCGTTGATAATAAGTTCAGTTTGCTAAATGAAGGCATTGATTCATCCAGCTCGTTTTACAGCCCACCTTTCAATTGACACCGCCCTATGTGGAGAGCAAGTCGTCTGTTTCTTGCGTAGACATTACAGTGACGTCAGAAAGGTGACGAGCTCTCATTGGCTTTGAGCGGAAGATATAGTGGGTAGACCACAATGCTAGACAGCATGAGGTCTACCCGCTATTTTTTTTTGTTCGATCGGTCAATAAGAGCTCGGCCTTCTGACATCACTGCAACCCCTGTGTAAAAAAAGCAGACAAACTTACGCTCCGCATAGGATTACGGATACTCAAGAGTGCTTTCCGTAATATAATTTACGGAAAGCCTACTCTGAGTGCCCTTTTACGGACAACTTTTGAACACTTTTACGGATATTAGATCGATTTCCGTAATAGGTTTTACGGAATGCATATTCCAGTCCGTTGTTTTACGGACAGCTCTTGAATAGCGTTACGGATAGTAAAGCACTTTCCGTAATCTGTTTTGCGGAACGTCCTTTAATTTGCGGATTGTGTATGCGTTTAAAAGGATTTTTCCGTTATTAGGATTACGGATGACCTTTCCGGCAGCATAGGTGCCAGAGAATTTCTCCGTAAAAGAGGGCAAATTTTTTTACAGTGTAGGGTTCATAAACATGCAGGGGGGCACGAACAGAATAAAGTGGGAGGAGATGGAGGAGCAATTAGAGAGCGAAAACTTTGCAGGGTATGGATTAGCAGAAACACATCTCAGGGATATTGAAGAACCACCGTACATACCGGATATCATTGGATGGGATGCAACCGGGCCAATGGGGAACGCAAGGGAGGAGGATTAGGGGTGTTAGCTAAGGGTCAGGAATGGGAAAGTGAACGAGAGGGCTGCAGAGAACCCATGTGGGTCAAAGGCAATATTGGGGGTTTGGACAGAAACCTGGGTTGTGTTTATCTAAAAACAGGGAGTGATGCATGGGAGGAAAATGCAGAACACCTGACATGTATATCAGGAGACGTTAGGGAAATCGGCACTAACAAGGAAATAATTTTCTTGGGGGACATGAATGCACATTTGGAAGACTTTGATGGACATACAGATACAACAGGGAGGATGTTAGAGGAGTTCTGCGAAACTCTTGATCTGGTATTGGTTAACGCTCAGGTAAAATGTGATGGAAAGATAACATGGGAAAAAAAGAACTCTCACTCGACTATTGACTACTGTTTAATGTCGCGTAAGATATACAACAGATTAGGAGGCACGGAAATAGATGAGGAAGGCACAAAAAAGTCTGGGGAGCGACCATAAGGGAATCAGGATCGAATTTGGCACAGTAAAACCAGAAATGCAAAATCAAAAACAAGAAGGTAGGTATAATTTAAATGATAAACAACTACAGGAGGTATCTAAGCGAATCAAGAACATAGTGTCCAACTAACCGGAAAGAGAATGGACATATGGATACTTAATTAGTGTTTTCAAAAGAGAGTTAGAGAATTGTCGAATCAAACAAGAAGGAAAAAAATCTATAACGCAAGCTCAAAAGCTGGTGGGATAAAGAGGCTAAGACAGCAATGTCGAGACGCCAGGCGGCATCTAACGAACACAAATGGGCAAAGAAAAAGGGGGCCACACTAGCCGAAGTAGCATCAAAATGGGAGGAATTTCAGGAAAGAAAGCGGGAGGCATCAGCATTAAGACAGGCCAAAATTGGGAGGGCAGGAGTCCGGTGGATTATAGAGATAAACCAGAAGGATAGGAACGCTGCAAAAATGTTTTGGGAACACATCAGTGCGCAGGGAAAAAAGACCGAGGGGTACCAGCCGACACTACCCTCACAGGAAGGGACAAAGGTAGAGGGGGAAGAGGCAAGAGTATACATTAGACATACAATCAAAGCAGCATTTTCTGAGTTAGAATCACATCAAGCCGTAGGCAATAGTAGCGTCTACACAACGCAAGAGGAGGATCATAGTGAAGAAGAGGAAATGACCACTGGGGAGCGGGAAAAAGCAGAAGGAAGGGTTCCGGCTGAACTGCGACAGGTCCAGACGGTATGCCGATGAGATTGATAAAGGTTGTAGGCAAAACAAGCAAAATGAAACTAAGGCAGGTGATTTACCAGCTACTTATGGGAGGGGAAGTACCCAGTGACTGGAAATTGAGCAGGAAGAGATTATTATATAAGGGCAAGGGAGACAAAGACAGTATCAAGTTCATACCGACTAATCACAGTAACTTCAGTAATATACAGGCTAGCTATGCAAATTGTAAAAAGAAGAATGAAAGAATGGGCAGAGAGAAAGCAGATTCTAGGGGAGCTTCAAAACGGTTTCACTCGTACGGTGCAACCTAGGTTTTGACCTGACTTACATGGAGGAAGGACATAAAGTAAATCAAGTATTGCCAGAGTTAATGTATGCAGACGACATTGTACTCGAATCAGAAAGTTGTGAGACAATACGGGAACTGATCAGGATTTGCAGCAGGGAAGGGGAAAATTTAGGACTAAAACTTAGTAGGAACAGGTATGGTATAATAGTTTTCAACGACGAGAAGGGGGAGCCCCTGGAGATACAGGACACATTGATAGAGCACGTAAAAAAGTACAAATATCTGGGAGCATGGTTAAGTGAAGGAAGACGGTATGTAAAAGACCATGAAGATATTGTAATAAAGAAGGGAAAACGAGATTCGGCTCTGTGCGACGTATGCAACCGCGAAAGGGAAACTATAGAACATGTAATTTTATGGTGCACGGAACTTCGTCCCACCCTCTTGGGGCCGATGACTATGGATTTGGAGGGGGCACTGGGTTTTCCGGACATGGATGGACGAATGGATGGGGAAAGAATTGCGATAACTTAGAGGAGATTGGAAGATTGCTGGAAGAGATCTAGGGAAGTTTATTTCCATGTGGTGGTGCGTAGTTTTCACAGAAAGCCTTGAAACTTGCTGCGTTTCGTGAAGCGTGTATTGCAGGTTTATCCTGTTCTTTTCTTCGTCGTACCAATTTAGCGACGCCTCTGTCTCGCAAGTTTTGTCATAATCAGCTCAAGTTACAACTTAACAAGAGTCTATGATTTGGATCGATGCTAGAGAGGACAAGGCTTTTGTAGAGCTTGATAAAGCTATCTCCTTTTTGGGAACACTGATTACAGGAGGGCCACGTAGGTGGCGAACCGAAGGCGATCAACCGATGCCCGTTTTAATTATGGTAGCAAGGTCACTGACGCCTGCGCAGGATTTCGACTTCACAATGGAGTGACCTTCGGCTAAAGCTTTATTCAAAGGGTGCGAATTCTCTCGCGATTTCGTTGCTGTGGTGTTGCGGACCGCAGCCTCCACCACATTATTTTTGTCGCACGAGCGACGTCGCAACTGCGAAATTGCAAGTAAAATCGCGCCATGTGGATGGGGGATAAGTCGGTTTCATTACAAGGGCTCTACGCTATATCGCGAGACCAAGTTGGACCAAGGGAGCGGGACAGCACCGTCGGCTGCGATTGGTCAGCAGCCTGGCACTGACCAATCGCAGCAGACGACGTTGCCCCGGTCCTTTGGTTCCGTTTGGTCCTACGATGTAGCATAGGGTGCTAAGTAGCTCGTCTTTGTTGCACGAGTTGATGGAACAAAGTTGGATAATGTGCGAAGGAGAGATGACTGCGGCTTGGACCATGAGCAAACCAAACGGATGACTACCGATATTGCTGGCTACTTGGTGTGCTTAAGTTACTTAGTGCTTAAATGTGGTAGCATCTTATTGAGACTCCCCAAATAATTCCGGTCGTAACATCAAAACAGATGCACATGCGCGGGAGAGTGAGATAGACTTGCAGTTCTCATCTCTTTATTGAGCGCATGCGCGGCACGAGGAACCCTCTAGTTGCGCCGCTGTCTTAACAATGTCTCGCAAGAGTATGCAGTGGGCTGAGGAAAAGGATAACTGAGGAGAGGCGGCGACGGGTTGAGTGTCACCTTGCTCGACGTGCCAGAGGGACGTCGGCGGAGAGAGTGAGTGGCGTTTGACTGGGGATCAGAAAGCAAGACGTTTTCCTTTTGTTACGACGGAAAGTTGCATGAAGGAGCGAGAAGCCGACAAAACGATCGCACTCATAGTTCCCCGCTGGAGGGCTCGTCGCAATTTAATCGACGGAATATATCCTTCAAAGGCGAGAAGCAGTGCATCTCGCATTTCGAGGTAGTCTGGAGCGAATGCCCGCAAAAACACGGCCCTTATTTTGAGCCCGAATGAACGCACACATTTCGTGTCACCGTCTTAATATACGTTGAGCTGGATCTCACATAGACATAGCTTACCAAAATAGTGGGTAGACGGAAAGCTAGCTCCCTTCGTCTCTATACTCACTCTTAGCACGCGTTCGAACGCCGTACGCCAGACGCCTGCGTTCGCGTTCAAACGCGTGGGAAGTGCGAGTAGAGACAACGGCAGCTGGAGCGCAAGTTCGTATGCTTCTTTCGCACGGGTTGTGGTGACGTCAAAAAGCCTAGCTCTTATTGGCTCTGATGGAAAGGACAGCGGATAGACCTCAAGGCAGCTTGCTTGGAGGTCAACCAACTATCCTTCGATCGGAACCAATCAGAGCTTGACGCACTGACGCCAGCACAACCCGTGCCAAAGAAGCAGAACTTGCGCTCCGTATAGCTTTGCGTCTACCCACTAATCTACCAGAACTCGGTGTCCCGACTCCTCCTCTCCCTCAGTTTCTACACGTATGGGCACTGACGGCCCGAGAAATGCAGGACGTGACTTATTATGTTAACTCTTCTTGCATCGTGACTGGTCCTTTTGCTTTCTTATCGGCTAATGCCGCTCTTTGATTGGCTGAGGCTAGATAATGAGATGTTCGGGACTACTTGCCACTTCCTTCGTTTATCAAACTGAAATGGATTATAAAAAGCAAATTCTGGCACACAAGCGACATAATTTGATATAAGAGTTAAGGGACCGAAAACTGCTCGAGCAAATGTAAGTTTCCAAAAAATAATAATAATAAAAAAAATCCCACACAATAGTTTTACGCGTAGCGTTTGCTATCAGGAAACCCGTTTAATTCCTAACCCCAGTTTTTTGTGTAAGCACAATTTCTACTGACCTATCGCAATATCTGCTGATATAATGTGAAGAATGTACCTTAATTTCTTTTCTAAATCTCCCGGATGCCCGCGTTTTTGTAAAGGAGCCTTCTTCGCAATCGCTAACTTGCTTCGTAATTGATTTCCGTCGAGCCGCGCGCCATTCAAAGCGAACTCTCATCAGCCGCGCTAACGAAATTGAACTTGGGCGACCGGTGAATTAAGTTAGTTGGTACGAAGTTCGCCAATAGAGCCGCGAGCACTGTTGATACGGGTCCGATCAATAAACTGCGTGCTGTGAAGTTGATTCGAGCATTAATAGCATATATAAGCACTCCACCAATATAAAGAAATACTGATCCTATTTTGCTCCTCCTTACTTTCAGCTTACAATATTACAGACTTCTTTAAGGATCTTATGCCGTTGGCGAGCTTAAGATGGGTGACATTTAAGGGCGTAGTGAGTTATTAGTTTCAAGAGCTATAAACGGAGGAGACGGGTCGCCAAACACACGGAGTTCCTGTTCGTTGTGTATTGACTGTTTTGGTTTTGCAGCCAGAGTCTACGAGAAGTTGTTTCCAAATGTTACTACAACCATATGAGCTTTGCGACTATTTTTGTTCATTATTTAGCTACAGCAAAATATATATTAGTATTTTCCTAGTAAGTTTGGACCATCCTGGAAAAAGAAGTTATAAAAGTTGACTGCAAAAATGCTCGTCAAAATTATGAAAAAAAAAATCGGAATTTTTTGGTCTAATATATTTATTTCGCTTCAGTTTTGTTTCCCTTTTTATGCAGTTAAATATTCAAATATTGGCTACGCATGTTATAAGGGCATTTACAGAATCCAGCAAATTTCGGATACATATAATGAAGTACATCTTAAAACGAAGTATAAGCAATGCTGAAGGCGTTCGACACTTTTTTTTTATTTTGTTAATATAAAAAAAAGCTGACTTTGCTTATATGAAAAAAAAAATATATTTTTTGAAGTAAACAGGATGGCGTTGAAATTTTATACTTTTCTAACCCTGACCCCTGTACATAATTATAAAATTACATGACAACTGCGCATACATTCAAGACTGCTGCGGTACCGACCTCGGAAGGGAATTTCAGAGCACTCGTTTTTCGTGGTGTCTTTTTTTGTGGCGTCTTTTCGACAAAATAAGCTTGCGAAATGGCTGATGCATTCTGAAGATACTTTATCAAGGAGAGAATAAAATTTGGAAGGAATTCAACACGACTAAAATCCAAAAGCAGGAACGATACATTTTTCGGTAAAGGAAGCGACTCGGGTTTGTAGGAACTAGTATTAAAGGTTGTGTTTTATTTGAGGTATATTTAAAATGTTGCTTTTTTATTACATGGCACTCCATTCACGGCCTTCGCATGAAATCCCATATAAAATGCGCATATCTCTGCAATAATATAAAAATCGGGAAATCGTATATCAACCTCTATATAAACATACGGAGGATTATACCTACGGTAATCTTCGCTAGTCCAGTGTGTCATATCCACAGTTCAACAAACGTGAGAAGGCTGCTACCAATCGATTCATGCCCATTGACTTGTTCGCACGCATGTGTTCATCTGCCGAGAAATGTCTCACTTATAAGCTCTGAAGGTGGCCCTAGCCCAATGTTTCTTTTGTTTTTTTTTAAATGGTCACTGTTCAGTGCCACGAAGGACACCGGCGCGAGAGCGTAGCGGGGCAAGATGAGTACTCGCTCTGAAAAACAATAAATAATATAAGAAAACCTGTCAAGAACTGCGCGTTTGCATTCAGGCCTCTGAAAATGCCACACAAAACTTGCATTTGGATATTTACGCTAAGGAATTTCTGCCCGTCCACTTACAAGAATACAAAAAAAAAAGAAAATTGGCAGCGACCTTATTTCTAAAGTGCATCAAATGCAGTATTTATGGGGCAATCGCTTAAAATTATTTATAAAATATTAAACAGTCCTTTGGGGGAAGTGAAGATAGGACATTTATTTTTATCAATTTCCCCGGTGCATTGAGAGGGGAAACTGGGTGAATTGGTTACTTGGCGTATTTTTCCCCGCTAAATTTGGCCGGAAAATCAAATTTGTGAATAGGTGACGTGACGTTAATTTTTCTGCCAGCTTTCGTGGTTAAATTTTATTAATGTGTCACGTGTCGTCATGTCGCGTGACGTCAATTTCTCGGCTAAATTTAGCGGGGAAACTGAAGGTGTTTAGTTCAGGTGACATCACCTCGTGACGTCAATTATTTCTCTAACTTTAGCGGGGAAGCTAAATTGGTGTATGTTTCGTGACGTTAAGTCACGTGACAGCAAACTTTCCTCTAAATTAAGTCTGGAAAGTTTACTAGTGTCTAGGTCACGTGACGTCAGGTCGCTTCATGTCAATTTTCCCGCTAGATTTAGCGGGAAAACTGAGTAGGTGTATAGGTCACGTGATATCAATTTCTCTTCGACTGACGGGGAAACTTAATTGGTACACAGATTGCGTGAAGTCTGTTCACGTGACATCAGTTGACCTAACATGACCTAGTAAAGTAAAAACTAAGTAAAAATGGAAACCCCACAAAATACAACAGATTCTTAAATTTTTTTTTTATATACATTGACTTTGAAGAGTACAAGTTGCATTGTGGCGGTAACCGTATACTGACCACCGCTGTAAATGCGTCTGAGTGAAATATGCTATTTTCTTTTTCTTTTTTTAAAAGGCCACGCGACGCCAGCGCGAACCGGAGAGTTGCGTGATCTAGAGAAGGTAACGGACGCGCCTAGGAGCGCGCAGTGACCTGATGTAGGTGCTCCGTTAGGAGCAAGCAGACAATTCTAAATGCTATCATCGTATTGCATTTTATATGGCAGCAGCAAGATAAAAGGTGCAGTTTTCATTCTTACCCGCGTAAAACGTACGATGTTATCTCGCGAATAGTATTCGTCGGCTTGGCTCAGCGAATTCGTTTCATTCAAGCTGTTAGCCGGACAGCCTCGCCACTCCCCTCGTCTTTCCCGTTTTTCGTCCCGTGTCCCTGCGAGGCGTTTGATTGGTGCCTAAGAGCCCGTCAGGGTCACCTGTCTGCGCAACAGGATTTGTGTCATCGGTGCGCGACACTTCGCGCGGATGCCGGGGATCGGGGAGCCGAATCGGCGGAGACGTAAGCTGCGTTTCCTCGCCGACCCAGATCCGGCGTCTGGGATCCAAGGGATTTTTCGTGGGAACTCGGACACTGCTGTAAGCTTCGCCCGACAAACCAGTGATACGCCTGAATAGCTACTTAGTTTTCCACGAGCCACATCAGGGTTATTTGTGTTTCTCTTGCAAGCTATAAGTTTTTTTTTTTTTCTCTTTCCGGGGATGTAGTGGTGGTTGCAAGAAACAAGAAGCAAGGTTTGCAGATCACTGGATGTGATTATATCCTGTAGCGTCTTGATTACCCTTGTGACCTCATGATATATTAATTATTGTACCAGTGTGCAATATTCGTTATAGGACTTACGTTTCGAACAGTTTTGTGGCATGTCATGTATGGCAGTGTTGTGGCTTTGCAACAGGAACGATGTGCAATAAGGTACATGTACTTGGTTCATCAAATTTCACTGCCGAAAATCATTCACTTTGATATGCAATATTTTAGAAATGCAGCAGTATCTCCGCCTCCAGCACTTGCTCGTTTCCTACCATCGTGCGTTTAACTGCGTTTTTTTTTTTTTTTTTTTTTTTTTTTGCGGTTATGATTTTAAACGTAAGGAACAATTTCTTGGAATTTTTTACGCCGAGTGCGTTGAGGCCTTAAATGTTATTTGCACTGGCCATAAAAAATGTTGTGATTATCACAGGGGACACTGCATTTCCAGTTGTCAATGATATTTGGTGCCTCTCATCGCCATGCTACGTTCACCCTTCAGCTGTGACTACGTGGGAGCTACGTGCCCGCCGGACCAATCAGCCTCCTCTCTCTTATCACCTGGCGCGGCTCTCTGCACCTGGGTTGGGCCGGGAGCGTGATGACGTCACGAAAGAGAGGCGCATGACTCGTCCGACGAGGACGTAGCTCCCACTGCAGGCTCAGCTTAGGGGTGAACTAAGCGTAGGCAGTATCCGTAAATATCAGTGTTGTGCTTATCAATCTACAGATGCTGCAGATGTTTGGATAGCTTTATCGCGCCTTTGTGCCCTCATTTTACAGCGAAGCTGTATTTGACTTGCAGGTGGGACTTTTTCGTGTCCGTCGACAGAAAACCCATACGCACCTTATACCCTTTCGCGCATGCTTTATAATGTATCATGTGGCTGTGACACTTGTTGCGAATGGGTGGACGAGTGGGCTAACGCGTCTCAGCTGGGAGCGTGGAGCGAAAGGATGCGCTGCGAACCTCCTGGGTTCGATCCCCACTGTCTCCGGCCTTTTCGATCTGCATAAGTTTCGTACCAGCACGCGTTCGAATAATAATTACTGCGTGATGCACGTTAAAAAAACCAGCCTAGCGGTCGTACTACACTGGCTAAATTTCTCATCTATAGCTAAGCGACGGGTCACCCGTTGAGGCGTACCAAGAGTGTGTAAACATACAAAGCAAGATCATTTTTTGACACTTGTTTTAATAATAAACCATAAAACAAGTGTCAAAACTACGCGATAGATTATAAGGCGCGCGCGACCGATGATAAACACCTATCACTCCCCGCATGCGTGTCTATGTAAAGATTGCGTCTGCATAAGGTGCCGCGGCAACGGCAGAGTACGAAGTGTGGAGTGACGTCACTAGCCCCGCTAACAACGCGAAGCACTGAGCACTTGCCACATGCCTTTCTCGGTAAAGATTGGGGTTGCATAAGTAGCAGCAGGAACGCCAGCGGTCGAAGTCTTTCATATCTAAAAAAACGTTTCGGTAGAGCGCATTTACTTTTATTGCGTCAACCTTTTGGTATATACCTTTTTGCTGTTTACAAACACCAATTGCCGCTAGCATCCCATGCGACTTTCGGTCGCACCGTCTTTGCAAGCCTGTTGAGCTTGCTTATGTCACCTGTGCTAGAAATCATAAATATTACACGAGCAACAAAGTTGGAGATTTAAGTACGGTCTTCGGCTATGCAATATTACATCTTGGAGGAGGCAAGGCGGTTTACAAAAATATTCAAGCATTTTAACAGATCTTGCACTCCTTCCTTCTTTTGGCATGCACCTGGATAATTGGTGGTTAGAGGTTTCATCTACATCTCAAGCAGCGGTGTTAAGGTGGCCCTCGATCATTATCTTTATAAACCGAAAGTTCTCTGGCTCTCAAAACTGGAGTACCACTCGGTGGCGTTCGCCATAAAAAGGGTGTATAGTGTATAGTGCAGTGACAATCGTTGCAGGTGATACCACAGCTTCGTTGTCCAACCGCCTTCACTGGAGCCTCACCCTTTTGTATTACGTTCAATGTGTTAGTACACTAAATCTAGACTTGACGTTCGTCGAAAGGTTGCTATAGATAAACTTCTACGTAAAGGAGATGGAGCACAGATTTTTCCGGAAACGGGCTTCTGGCCCATGCCACTTTCAGCGTTCGCGCGTATGGCGAGTGCTGCACTCAGTCTCCGTAGTGTTGTCGATTTTCAAAGTCTAACACTCTCCATAGAGTGTTGGGCTTTGAAAATCCCACGTTGGGTTGCGATTGCGTAAACATTAAAACGGCGAATACATACCAAGGTGGTATACATTTATTTACTTATTTAGTTGTCAATATTGCTAAAATTTCGCATGCAAACGCCAAGACAGAAATTGCATACAACAAAGATAACAAAAACAAACCATACCAGTGCAATACAGGCAAACTAATTTACAAAAAAAAAACAAGAAACAACAACAACGTTTCAGTAGTGCTTTGTTACAAATGATCAGGTATTCTGCATTGAGAACACTTTTCGGGATATTATTTCTTTCGCCTATTGTGTTAGGGAAGAAGGACGGCTGAAACAATGTGTTTCTACGCAGTGTTTTGGTGATTGTCAGTTCGTGTTTATTTTTTGTAGACCTCGATTCGTTAATTGCTGAATAATCAATCAGGCACAGTCGCATATGTTTATCAACAATGTTATAAAGAAACGGATGCCGGCCTATTTTTCGTCGTGTCGCTGAATCACACACTCTAGACAGGACATAATATAGTTCGAATATTGAAGATATAAAACTATAGCGATTGTATGCAAACCGTGAAACTTTTTTTTTCGCACAGCCTCAAGCACATCAGAAGACAACTTGGTGTGGGGCATAGCCTCCTCTATACTCACAAAGCCTGTCAGTTCGACGAAATAGTCATAGAGTGCCCGGTCGCAGATTTGGAGCGCGAGGATATGGTAGCCCAGACCATCAAAGAGTCATTTCTCGTGGAACCTGGACGTCTGGGCACAGCCTTTGCAGCGGCAAGGACCCGAAACACATTTGTTCGCTCGGGAGAAGTGTGTTTCGGCGTCTCGCCGCAGCGGGTCGCCAGTCGCGTGGCTCTCCTCGCATCCGTTGTCTGCCGCTCCATCTTTTTCACTCCGGTGGCCGCTTCTTCTTGCGATCTGCCAGGCTTTGTCAGTATATAAGAGGCTATGTGTGTGTATACCGTTCGGCCCATGGCTGTAACTCCAACGATGGTTTTTCCTCTTTTGCAAGACTTCTCTCTCTCTCTCTATACCGTATAACTTCAGCATATTCTAGCATAGGTCTATGTATAGGTCCATAATACTTGTTTCTGTCGTACAGTGACAAATGTTGCACTTTAAAATCCACAGGGTTTGCAAAGCTATCCGGGAGATAAAGGTTACATGAGCGTTTCAGGCTAGGTCAGCAAACGAGAATATATTTCTCGTTTGCTAACAGGTTGCACGCTTCAATGCCGCAACAGCACAAATATAAGAATGTACAGTGAATTGTGTGAAGCACGCTGTGGCAGAAATAGTTCATTTGTTTGAATCAATGATAGGCGGACTAAACTTCACTTGGAAAATGCCTAATAATACTAGTATTCAGTTTCTGGACTTGCAGCTCATTTTTACTAGGGATCATTTGCGCTGGAGCTAAAATCCACGATCGAAACAAAGCCTCTTTTCTTTCAGCAGTTTTCCACTCGAAGCTTACTAAACGCGGCATTGCGTCCACCTGCATTCACGCAGGCATTACAAAAAACTGCCAGCATAGACTGCCGATCAGATATTTGCACAGGGTGTTCCACAATTCATAAAATATAGTCGCTAGGCACAGGCTGAATCTGGTGTTCTCAGCCCCGTGCAAACTTTAAAAAAATATGCTCCGTGATGTCAAAACAAAAGTTTGTTTCGTGTTAAAAAAATGTGTAACAAAATACACCGAATGCCTGACTAAATTGGTGTATCAGATTCCTTTCAGTTGCGACAAAGTTTACATCCGGCAGACGGGCCGATGTTTTAATGAAAGAGCGTGGGAACAGAAGCTTGCCATGTGCAATAATTCGGGGGGGGGGGGGGGGGGGGGGCATATCACAGAGCACTGCTAACGATGCGGGTGTGAACCAATCTTAGAACGCACAATGTTTTATAAGTGAAGAAATGATAACATGGGCAGGGAAAATAGTCAAGGCTTTCTGTATATAAAACAAAACAAAAAATCTGACAAATGCGTAAGCATGCCATCCATTTATCTGTATCATTTTTGATGGCTGCGTGATAGGAACTTTTATCTTCTTGCTCAAGGGTGTTTATTGGTCATGATGAATAACAGTTTGACGATGTTTCGTTTTATATTAAATCAGTTGGAATTTGGCGCTTTCCCTTGTCGTACATGTGTCTTTTTTTTTTTTTTCTGTTCCAGCTTGGGCTTTTTAACCATTTTAATACTAGCACACGAAGGTAGGACCCCTCAAACGTTACATTTCGAAAGCATCGGATTGATATTCTTTTTTTTCGTCCCATTTTTGTCCTCTTTTATAGTACATCCACAGTACGCCACCACGTCAGCTAAATACAGCTCAGGAATCGAATACGAGGACTGCGGCACTCGTGGACTGTGCTCGGGAACGGTCAGTCCGTCGGCCCATAATCCGGTCTGTGTTTGTGTCAAATTAGTGCGGCGACAGAAATTAAAATAATATAATAAATATCCACGAATGGTGCTTGATATTGGCGAAGAGATCGAACTATAGGGGGCGCTGCGTTCACCAAAACAAATATCGCCTCCTTGGAAAACAACTCCGGCGTTCCAGTGTGTTTCCGTTGGCTGCCGTGTTGTTGCCGCGTTCCCTGCAGGTTTGTTGGAACATCGTACGCTCTTGTTGCGTACCGCAGTGCTCAGCGGAGGTTTAGAGCCTGGAATCAACTTTCATCGCTTTCCTGCCGAAAACAAAAAAGCTAAAATCGCAGTGGATAAGTAAGAGTAGGGGAAGAAGTTGACTGCGCACGAAGTGGTGTGTGGTCGTCACTTTTCAAGCGATGTCTTCCAAGCAAACTACGCTAATGGACGAGGCATGTACGCGCGTAAATCACGCCTGCATCGACATCCGTTCAAACCTTACATTGTATTCTAAAGGTAGTAGATATTCTGCCGGCAACCGGCACAACAAACCAAGCAAAAAAAAAATTGTAGGAAGTTTTTATTGGGTTTCGTGCAAAAGGAACAGTCAAAACGGGAACTTCTAATTCTGTGAGTAGCTCAGGGGAAAGGTGTCCGTTTCACGTACCGTAAGCCCCAGGTTGACGTCCAAGTAGGCGAACCTTTTTTTGTTTTTTTTTGTTTTCGTAAAACATTTGGCGATTTATATTTATTTCTTTTTTAGCATAATCATTGCCGTCTGAAACTCCCGGCAAACTTTTTTTCCTGAGTGGTTGTGCCGGCTGTTTGAAAAATATCCCCACTCTATTTCATAACAGTGCACAACAAAAGGTTCTTGATGCGCAACGCCGTTCCGTCGGAGAATCTTCTGAGCAATCACACGACCTGGTCGTGAGGCTTCGGAAGCCACCGAGAAATGCTACTATCATTTGATCACTGTTTTATTCCAGGCGAGCTTTTACACTGGAACATATTAGGTAGCAGTTTCAGTTCGATATTGTGATATTTACGCAATTTCGTGAATCATTTTGAGATTCCTATAATTTCAATTGAGCAATGCAAATGTGCGTATGACTAAGTCATCGTCGTGCGGAACTCATTGATATTTCATTGTGAACCGTGCATCTTTAAATAACCGATAAATTTAACTCAAAAAGACAACGTGTAACGTTTAATGCCAATATTCAGTCTAATTATCCACATTGTACATTATAAAGTTCACCAGTGTGTTCTGTATTTTGGCATTTCAAGAAAAACGTAATGTGATGACTATTTTGGTTGATGTTTTAGTGAAAAGTTCTTCGGGGCAACGGCGCGCTCGATTACATGACCACATTTCAGCACGTCCTCGCCTTCAACGAGGCACCTCTTGCTCTCGCCGATGTGACTGATGGTCGTAGCAAAAGACAGGGACACTGAGAAGCAGTGCGTGTGTTTCGTGAATACGGTTTCTCCAACCTAGGCAGCGCACAAACATCGCCATAACGCGTCAGTCACGCAGGACCTGGCGCGAGCAGCCGGAGCGATGCGGCCGATCGCGAGCGCCTTCGCGTGGGTTGGTTTTTGCTTCCAACGAGAATGCGGCGACATTTAAAGCAATGTGAGAGAAGCAGGGACTTGCTACCCCTACGCAGATGCTTTTCGAGCAGATAATTATTACCCGCATACCTTTCACGCGCCTCAAGTCTTCGTCTTCCATGGCTGAATGAATACTAGCAGCGGGGTTGTTATCCCCGCAGAATAGTTCCGACGGCGGCCGCTAGTCAGCGCCACCGTTCGATCTCCTCCGCAATTCGCGATGGATGGATGGATGGATGAATCAGGCTGAGCCCTTTGGATCGGGTGGTAGCTTACGCCACCTAGCCATTTTGTTTTACCATTTAAGCTTAAAATATTTAAATGTGAAAACTATATTCACTCCGCACTGCAAAGAAAGTGAAGCTATAAAACCTTCTTGCCATCAGTTAATTAGAAAATACCTAGTTTTTTCTCGCTTTCTGCCACCGTTCACTTAATCTTTGCTTGGTAATGTCGACTGTCTTGAAATCCACTCTTCCTTCGCTGTCTCTAAAACCCAATGATTTTATTACATCTATGTTGTCTTCGGGAGGCATAGGGTGAAGCCCTTTACAGTAGAGTATCGAGTGCTCAGCCTTTTCGTCCTCCTTTCCACAAGCAGTGCACACTGTATCCATTTCCTGGTACTTCGCTCTGTATGTTCTGGTCCGCACAACACCCGTCCTCGCCTCAAACAACCATGAGCTTGCCCTAGAATCGTCATAAATGTCTTCTTTGGCAATAACTGTTTTGTTTTAATCTATAGCTTTCCAGAGCCGTTTTTGTCAGCATTCCCTCTAGCCACCGATTCCTTTCTTGCTTTAACTTTCTTCTTAACTGAGACCTGCTCTTCCGTAACTCCACTATAGCGTAAAAACTTTCCTCTTAATTTCGTAGTGCGCTGTCTCCACTTTGTGTCTATACTCCTCATGTATAAATAGCTGAAAACCTTTTGTGCCCATATCTCCCTATCCATTTGCCTCAATCGATCCTCAAATGCTATCGTTCTCACAGCTTCCCTGCTCTCAAATGATGCCCATCCCATGTCTCATTGTACTCCCTGATTTGGCGTTTTGCAATGTGCCCCCAAAGCCAGCCTACCTACTCCGCGCTGTTTTATTTCTAGTCTTGCATGCACTTTGGATTTCATGCATAGCACTGCGTTTCCAAAAGTCAAGCCAGGCACCATGACCCCTTTCCGAATTTCTCTCACCACCTCATACCTGTTGTAATTCCAAAGTGCTCTATTTTTCATTGCAGCTGCATTTCTGTTGCCCTTACCTATTGTATACTTTTCATGCTAAATGAGATATTCTGCACCATCACATATTCATATTCCTAGATACTTGCATTTACTAGCTCTCTCAACTGTAATATTCTGTATCTTGAGCCTCTCAACTTCATTATCGATAAAAATCATGACTGCTGATTTTTCACTACTGAATTCTAAACCTAATTCCTCTCCTTGCCTACCACAGATGCCCATTAATTACTACAACTTTGTCCTGTTGTTAGCCATTAGTACGATATCTCCCGCATACATCAATGCCGGTAAAGATTGCTGAATATTTTGGCCTAGCTTACTGTACGAAAGGTCGAATCAAAGCCCACTTTTCTCTAGTCTATCCTCCAATCCTCTCAAATACAATAATAATAAATGTTTATTTTGTTTCATCACTGAAACGGGGGACCAAGACAAAAAGCTGCTGCAGCAGCTTGACGGAGGTCCTGGCCCACTTTACAGCAGGCGGTTCCTAAGCAATTTCAAAAACGAACAAAAGAGTTACATTGAGAGAAAGAACACTATTTTCAATGTACAGACATAGATCAAACAAAAACAAGAGAAAAATAAATTAATACATTCATTGTGGTATACAATGGTACGGTGATCCGTATGCCTTAGCCGTACTTAAGAAAACAACCCTAAAATTGTCCTCGTACCTCTGCCAGCGTGATTGCATAAATATCAACACCTTTTAAAAATAATTAATTTAATAAAGTAGTTAATTGGTAATTTAGCGTGTAGTTATAATATAATGTATGTGATGGCGAAACAAACCATTTTTTTAGGGCGGAGTTGATATGAGGAAGTGAAAAGGACTAGGTTACATAATTCATCAAAAACTTTGTTTTTAAACTGCATAGACTTCTTGTACACCACAAGAAGCCGGGACCTGTAAATATTTGAAATTGGTTTTATATTAAACAATGAGAACAAGTGTTCAGTATGATCATAGTATGCAACATTGGCAATAGCACGCAGAGCTTTCTTTTGCAAAATATGTAGTTTATTTATATTTGTTTTGTGGTATTTCCCCAAACTAGATGACAATAATTAAGTTGGGAATATACCAAATCATTGTAAAGTTGGAGCTTAACACAACGAGGTAGCAATGATTTAAACTTGGTTAGCAACCCCACTGTTTTTGACAATTTAGACGAAAGATTATCAACATGTTTGTTCCAAGACATACTAATTGTAAACCAAACACCCAAAGTCTTAATAGTGTCGACAAATTCAATTTCTTTATTGTTCAAAATCAGTGGGTTTGGGATTATAACTGTAGCATGTTGACTTTTATTAATGGCTTTGGTTTTTTTCGAATTTAACTTAAGGTGAATATTTTTTGTCCATTTCTCTACACGATTAAGAACGCTATTACATTTAGTTACTTGAGTACGGATATCTTTATCGGAAAAGAAGATGCTAGTGTCATCAGCATATATAATGAACTCAACTTTTAGATCACGATTTACATTCACAATATCGTTAATATAAAGTATAAAAAGTAGGGGGCCTAAAATGCTGCTTTGGGGTACACCATTTGTTATTTTTGAAATATCAGATTTAAAGTTAAATATAGACAGGAACTGGGTACGATCCTGTAAGTAAGATTGTAACAAACTTAATGTTTTCCCACGAATGCCATAGTATTCTAATTTTGCTATGAGGACATTTTGATTTATTGTGTCGAAGGCCTTAGAGAAATCTAAATATATACCGACTGTTAATAAGTGATTATCTAATGCTCTTAATATTATTTCTTTTTGTTTTAATAATGCTAACTCAGTAGAATAACTTTTACGGAAACCAAATTGAGAACTTGTAATTAAAAGGTATTTCTCAAGATGAGAGACAATTCTATTTGAAACTATTTTTTCGAGTGGTTTAGAAAATACTGGAAGTATGGAAATTGGTCTAAAATTGTTAATATTATTTAAATCACCACCTTTATGTAGTACACTAACTTTGGCAATCTGCATTTTGATAGAAAACTCACCGGACTCAAGTGCAAGATTGAATATATAAGTTAGGTATGGTGCTAGGATATCTAGAACATACTTTGCTGGTTTTATTTGCATATTGTATGCATCAATACTTCTACTATTGTTTAGGCTCATAAATATAGTATAGACTTCGGATACATCAGCAGGAAAAAAATATAGAATTAGGCAAGGGTGAAGGTATGCACTGAAGTGCATTATTTATAGTAGTAGTAGAAACAGGAGATGTATTATGATTTACAAAGTAGTTATTAAAAGCATTCACCATATCCGTCCCCGACATTATACAACCATCTATATTAATTTCAACTGGCATAAAAACCTGTGGTTTGTAGTTAAGCAATGTTTTGAGTCTTTGCCGCATCACGTCACTTTGACGTATATCATCGATATTAAACATATTAATGTAATAATCTTTCTTCGCTTGTTACAGCATGCTTGTTAGTTTGTTTCTATATTTCTTAAAAATCTCAAGTTTCGAGGTTTCCTTAGATTTAAAAAACTGACCATATAAGTTGTTTTTCGTGCGAATCATAGTAAGAAGTTTAGGTGTAACCCAAGGTTTGCGAAAGTTTTTGGAGGGTTTTACGGTTTTAAATGGAAAATATTTGCCATATATTCGAATATATAAGTCCAAAAAAGAATTATAAGCATCATCTACCGATGGACTTTCAAAAATAATAGACCAATTTGTATGCTCAATTTCATGGCGGAAAGCATCTAACTGGCGCTGCGTAATAGGTTGGTATGTAATCGTCGAGCTAAGGTAACGTTGTCTAAACTGACGCTTTTCTACCGATATAAAAATTTGAAGGTGATCGCTGATATCTGATGAAATGACGCCGGCAGAGAGTACGGAATGTTCGTGGTTTGTAATAAATAAGTCAAGAAGAGAAGCTCTTGTACTTGTTACTCTTGTAGGGTTCTTGATAAGATTAGAAAAACCAAAGGATTGAAACTGAGTTGTAAACGCAAATTGCAAGTTACTATCAGTAAACAAATCAATGTTAAAGTCACCAGCGATGTAAGATCTATAGTTATGATCATTTGCAAATCCACAGAGCTCTTCAAAACATTGAAAAAAAGGCGAAAAGGCAGCACTTGGGGGACGATAAACTACGGAAAATATAGTGTCATTAACAAGAACAGTCAAAATTTCATACCATTCGGTGATTATTGAAAACTGCTTTAATATTTCGTACCTCATACTTCTTCAGTAACATAACGACACCACCGCCTCTTTTTCCAGCTCTATCAACGCTGATATGATTGTAATCGGGCAAAGTGAAATAATCTGTACTGCTTGTATACCACGTCTCGGAAAACATGATAACACTTAAGTGCGGTCCGAATTCATGAAACAGATTATGCAACTCATCATGCTTGCTTTTTATTGATATAGTATTCATATGAAGAAACGTATCTGATAAGGAATGCTTTTCTTCCAGAAAATCATACAATTCGAGGAGCGTAAAAACGTTCTCAGACATAAAAAAAGAAGAAAAAAATAAAAAACTAATTCCTTCTACGCAATCTTGGAAAGGTCTTCACTAGTTATCAAAATGACGTCGCTAGTCTCATTTTTTTGCATGACAATTCTGCTCTGCTACACCCAGGCAAACTTCCATCCCTTTTCCTTTTTGCAGCGGATCGCTTTGCTCAACAAGATTTTGTTTTCGAGACATAAATGTTCGTTTATATAAACTGGCACAGAGGTCTCAAAACCAAGGTCAGCGCTCGTAAGCCTTCGTATTTTCGCCTTTGACAAGACTTCATCTCTGACACTACGTCGCACAAACTTTACAATCACACTTCGTACCCCTTGGGTTTCCGAAGGTACACGATGCAGAACATCAATGTTAGCGGGGCACACCTGAACCCCTGCACAACCAGCGAGCTTAGCGACGAGAGTTTCAAGGTCTTCGTTTGGGTTCTGTGGGAGTCCCTTGATTTCCAAATTATTTGTTCGACTGTACTGTTTGAGGTCAAGAAGCTCCTTTTTTACCGTACAAAGCTCGTCAGCAAGCCGTTTGTTTTCAACTTTTAGAGCATCCTGTTCAGCTCTCAGTTCTTTAATCTCCTTGGCTGCGGCAGCAAGGTCTTTTTTGAAATCCTCGAAATTTTTATTCATAAAGTCCATAGAACGATTTACACCCTCCAGTTCTGTCCCTAATTTTGTGTTCATGGTATTAATTTCATGGCTTAGTTTAGTGTTCATATCATCCAGTTTAGTAGAAACCTCGGCTAGGATCTTCACTACTTCCTTTACGGTTGAAGGTTGCTTTTCTGCCATGTTAACTACAAGCAACACAAACAAACAACAGCTGGGCGATCCAGACAACCACAAAATAATAAAAACAAACAACAGCTGGGCGATCCACACAACCACAAAATAATAAAAACAAACAACAGCTGGGCGATCCAGACAACCACAAAATAATAAATTCAAAAACCAATCACTGTACCCACCTGCAAGTACAGAAGATAGATGAGACTCGGGCAGAAGCACACGTGTCTGGATCGCCCGCTGTAATGGGGTAGACCACGCCGAGCACTTTCTTATATAGGCTCAAGTCCCGGAAAGGCGGACGTCACCGGAAATGCGGCGCAGACTTCCACTCAAGAGTGCAGACGCCACAGATGTAAAGCGGGCAGATAGGACCACGGTGATTGGTTAAAAAAAGGCGCCGTGATGACTTGCAGCTTGAAGGAAGCGCTGCGGCACAGCCGATAACTTTCACCGATCGCCGTTGCAAGGTCCAGATTCTGCAAGTACAGAAGATAGATGAGACTCGGGCAGAAGCACACGTGTCTGGATCGCCCGCTGTAATGGGGTAGACCACGCCGAGCACTTTCTTATATAGGCTCAAGTCCCGGAAAGACGGACGTAACCGGAAATGCGGCGCAGACTTCCACTCAAGAGTGCAGACGCCACAGATGTAAAACGGGCAGATAGGACCGCGGTGTTTGCTTAAAAAAAGTGAAAGCCGTTTACAACTCCCTGTAACACCGAATTAGAGCGCAGCTCTTGAGGAGGAGGAGGGAAGGGTACTGGGGGTGAAGTGACCTGGGGGGGGTCACGTGACCTTGGGGGTCACGTGACCTTGGAAGGTCACGTGACGATGCCGATGATGTCATCAGTGACGTCACTGATGACGTCATCCGTGATGATGACGATGACGATGCGGATGCCGGTGACGTCATCAGTGACGATGACGATGCGAACTCCGATGACGTCGTCAGCGATGATGACGATGACGATGCGGATGTCGATGACGTCATCAGTGGCGTCACTGATGACGTAATCCGCGACGATGACGATGACGATGCGGATGCCGGTGACGTCATCAGTGGCGTAACTGATGACGTCATCAGTGATGATGACGATACGGATGCCGGTGAGGTCATCAGTGACGTCACTGATGACGTCATCAGTGATGATGACGATGACGATGTGGATGCCGGTGACGTCATCAGTGACGATGACGTCATCGGGGAGGTCACGTGACCTCGGCGAGGGGGTCACGTGACCTCGGGGGGGGGGGGGGTCACGTGACTTTGGGTGTCACGTGACCTTGGGGGTCACGTGACACCCAGGGTCACGTGACCTTGGGGGTCACGTGACCCTGGGGGAGGGGTCACGTGACCTCTGGGGGTCACGTGACCTTAGGGTGACCTTGGGGGCCACGTGACCTTGGGATGACCTTGGGGTGACCTTGGTTACGCCGACGCCAACGCCGACGCCGACGCCGCTCAAGCCGGGAACGGGCCCCTAAGAGCTGCGCTCTAAAAAAGGCGCCGTGATGACTTGCAGCTTGAAGGAAGCGCTGCGGCACAGCCGATAACTTTCACCGATCGCCGTTGCAAGGTCCAGATTCTGCAAGTACAGAGGATAGATGAGACTCGGGCAGAAGCACACGTGTCTGGATCGCCCGCTGTAACAGCAACATAAACAGCAAAGGCGGTAACGGGCACCCCTGCCTAAGGCCTCTTCTTATCTCCATTTTAACCGTTGTTCTTCCTTCCCCTGTTATGATCACCTTACTCTCTTTGTAAATGTTCCTTTACATTGTTGTTAGTCCTTCATCTAGGTTTAAGCTCTCCACTATGTCCCACAGGTTCCTTTGGTTCGCATTGTCATAGGCACCCTTGATATCCAGAAATGAAATCCAGAGCTGTCGGTTTTCTTTTTGCGTTATTTCTATGCACTGTGTTAGAGAAAATATATTGTCCTCCAAACTTCTTTGTTTCCGAAATCCGTTCTGTAACTCGCAAACGACCGTCTCCAGCAAAACGAACAACACCTAGCGGGAAAACACTGAACTGGCCGGAACAGGTCCCTTCGCGATTTCTGCTCGTCTCTTCTGGCTTCCGTGTTTCCATGCTGTCGGTGGTTTGCGCGACAGAACAGTTCTACTGGTGACTGTGTCGTAACCGTAGTATCGCCTTGTGACCCAGGTTGCTCTGCACGTGACCTATGTAGCCGCGTGAGCCAGAGATTCTGCGTTTATCAACGTTCATCAGTTCTTCGTTTCCCAGAAGAAAGTCAAGCCTCTGGAAGTTCGCTTACGCCAACACATCGCCGCAGGTTCGAAACGTGGAAGATAAAACGAGGGGGAATCAATTTTGAGTCAAATGCTTACTTGCTGGTGCCCCAGCGTTGTGCGTTCAGCTGGCACATGGCACGGCACGACCCGGATTCAACCACCATATTTGCCCGATAGTGGCGTCCCCTATAGGTCGCTGGAGTCGTGAATAAGCATTGCAAACCAAGCCCCTTGACTGTGATAAAAATTGAAACCTTGAGCAGGCGAATGAACATTAGACAGCTTGTTCTGACCAGGAGTCTGAAGAGCGGGCACCGAAGGTCTTCTTTGGCAAAATCGGTCTCGAAGCATGTAACCATTAGTTTCGTTGATTAGACCAAGGGAAGATTTTACTCTGTTTTATTTTTCTTTTTTATTCATGATATTGTGTTTTGTAAAACTTCAAGAATACTAAAGCAAAATGGGACTCCTGTTATGTGTTTTATTAACCTTCGGAAATATTTGGAGTCACAATGAAATGAAAGTTTGAAATAAAATTTGTGTGTACGTTTTAAGCTGATTAGAATGAATGCAATATCTGAGATCAGCTCTTACCATAACACGCAAAATCGACCGGCAAACCACCAGAGACATATGCTCCCATAAGTGTTCTTTTCTCCTGTTACATTCCCAGTAGGAGTGCGACAACTAATGCTTGTTTAGGCGAGAAGAGTAAAGAAACGTTGCCTATTGACTTTTTCTTTGTTGTGTGTACATTTATGGGTGCCCACTTTAGCCAACGCCCAATCAAGCCCCGCCTTGACCGCCCCAAAGAAGGCCTCACAACGCAAGGTACGAAGGATTTAATCCCTCACAGTCGGACGATTTGGAGGCATCGCCATGTCCTTTCTACGTTCTGTAGCCGACCAACCTCTAGCTCGACATCCGAGCTCTGCTCCGTGCCATCCTCGTCTTCTTCTCTCTTGGAATCCGCGGGCACATGACCGGCCCCCTCATGGCCGCGATCCCTACACCCTAAGTTTGATTTTATCATAGATTGTTCTTCATTTGTAAATATGAGATATCACTGCCACACCGCATCTTCACGTCAAGGATGATAACATCCTTGGCCTTAAAACCAATACAATCCTAATCAAACGCTAAACGAATTAGCCGAGGTGAGGTGAGGTGATGTGAACAAAAACAAAACCAGAAGGTCCAGCAACTTTATCAGGGAGTGTCGACATTCTCAGAAATAGCCGCTTTATTGCCTGCAGAGACATAGCTTTAATCGTTAGGCGGAGGTGAAATCATTTTCGGCCACCGCTCGCGTGTTATATTTAACAGTCGAACGCACTCTTCTTAAAAATAGTTTTCATTAAGAAGGTTATGAACGTCCAGACAAATTTGCAAAAGAAACATATACTTTATTAGACAAGCGTTACTGGAAGAGGCTTCACTTATCAAATATGTAGTCTGTAGTGTTCACTAGTTTAAAAAAGACAAATCTCTTACAGAAACACGTGTGTGTAACACAACCTTTCTTCCTATTAAAATTGCTCTCAAAGCTTTATTAGAGTACGATAAATTATAAATGTAACCGAGCTTATTCGGGGGTAAAAGAGCATGCCGGCATTTCTAAAAAAAAGGGATTGCATGTTCCACGTTTTCCCAATTGCTTTGCTGCAGAAAGCACCGCGTTTCTGTTAGCCGTTAGCTGCCACCACATCTGCGCAAACAGCTCGCCAGTTTACTTTATTACACGCTCGAAATATACTCGGACGAAAATGTTATTCTTGTTTGAACAAAAAGAGTGGAAAAGAAAAGCCTTCATGCATTTTACTAACAACACCAGCGCTCTCCTCTTCACTTCGAAATGTAGATGTTCGTTCACCCGCACACACACACACACACAAAAGGGCTGTTTTGAACAACCGAAATACTAAAAAGGTGTGCAGCAGGTATATCTGAATAGAAGAGAAAGCACGCAAGTTTCATTTCCTAAGCCCCCCTCTTGAATTCGCGTGCTTTTAAAATAGATAACCGCAGCAAAGAAAAGACGTGCACTATTAGATTTTTACCTGCCCCGGCAGTACACCGCAACGTATTGTGCCTTGTCTTGCGCGGCTGCCGTTCGTGACATCTTTGTTTTTTGTTTGTATCTTTTTCACTCGGTCGCTTCAATCCCTCATTGAAATGAAATCCACTCGCTCTCGCTTGGGGAACCAGTTCAGCATTCCCGCTAGAACAACCTCCCCTGCTTCTCTCACGCCACCTCTCTCTCTCTCTCTCTCTCACTCGCTCTCGGCTTATTTCTTATCCAGTACTTTAGTATTTTTTGTCACGCGTTTCTTGGTTGACTATTTTTGTTAGTTTGTTTTTGTCCTTTGTTGTTTGATGGAAATCAAGGTTGCCCGATTCGAGCGCACCTTTGTGGGTTACTAAAGCATAACAGGTCAACCGCATAAAAAAAGAAAGGGAAATCAGATATTGTTTATTTGTTTTTGAGACAGATTTGAGGTCATTTAGCTGGAGCGCTATAACTTAAGACTATCAAGACAGAAAAACATGTTGCTCAAATGTAGCCTTTTCAATAAGTTGAGCAATTTGAAATAAAAAAGAAAAAAAAGTTTTGTACGGCCGGGGTGAGCCTCGTTGTTTTGAGTTTCATTTAACTGCTAGTATAAAACCAATCTGTAGTAGTTCCATGGTCGATGTTAACGCGGAAGCGTGGACAGTAGTTGAGAGGCTGTTAGGTGAAGATAATGAAAAACACTACTGTGAAAAAAAACAAAGAATAAATAAATAAATACGATATATAAGGGATAATCAACTTTAATAAAAAAAAAGTGTGATTGCGAAACGCTCTGCGTTTTATAAATTAACCTATTTTGACATGAACTGTCTTTGTTCTAGCCTCCTATCGTACCATCACTAATTACATGCTTGATGCACCGCGGTTGGTGACAGTACCGTCCTAAGGTTTCTATGCGCCGGGGAAATGTACATTGCCCACTTTTAGAGCCCGGCACAGAAGACAGTATAGTCATTCGCATCCGATCCGCATCCGCAGACGGTAGGGAGTTTTAGGGAACAGTTTTCGCACATCCGGTACGGTACGGTGCGCCCTCCGATACGAATGGCGCATGTGCTATCACATAAGGCTCGCGGATGCGCAGTTCGTACCGGAGGACCCATCGTACCGTATCGAAAGTGCAGAAAACGGTTCCCTAAAACGCTCTATTGTATCCGCACCCGAACCGTATCCGCAGTGTTATTAAATTACAATGTCCTCATCCGATTTGCATCCGTAGCCTTTGCATCCACATCCGAACCGCATCCGAACTGTAATCCGTGCACTCATGTTACGTCATTAAACAAAGCGTGAATTTAAAAGGAGTGCCTAGATGGTACCTTATATGTCGTTTGCTTATCTTTGCACACAAATTCTTCGAATCATAATATGGTATAATTTATTTTATAGAATTGTTTTTGTATCTGGATAGGGTGTTTTTACCGACGTCATTCCATCCACCATTTTGTTGTTATGAGCAGTCTGGCGCGTGCAGAAGGCGAGCACTCCGAAGATTCAGCTCACGCCCTCAAATTTGTAATGCAAAAAAGTTATAAATTTTATCACGTTGACAGCTATCAGCAAAATTGCAAATGGACGTTATGAGAAGAACATCATCCAGAGACATTCCAAGCAGCTAGAAAGATGACCGAAGTTATGAGACCGTCATGGGGAGTCTGCGACGTTCTGCCAATAAAATGCCAGAAATGAAATAACTTTTTTCTCATTTTTTTCATTTGTATCATTTCTTTATGCACACGCGTGTTTATTAAACATGATAATTAGTAAAAGACAAAACAAAATTAAAAATACTGGGAGTGCGCAGGCGAACTGGTGGTAGCTAATCATGTCGTGCACATTGTGGATGTATATGTATTTTGTATTTGAAAATGCTTTCAAAAAAGGAGATATCTGCGTAGAACGTGGTTGCTAGTGGCTGTGTGGGTACCTATAGGATGTTGCAAAACTTTGTTTTGCAACAACGGTACGTGAACTACGTCACAAGGGCCTCAGACTATGTCTCTCCAACAAGGAAGGAGGGTTTGTGGTTATGGATTCCGGGACGTTTGGAGAAAAAGCCCGACAAGCGATGGCGAAGAATTTCATTCCAGTCGATCCAAAACAAAGTATATCCGCGAAAAGGGCCATCCTCAAAATACTTGGCGAGGAGCAATGTGGAAGTCTTGTGACAAAAATCAAAAGAACGAAACAAGGTGACTTATCTGTATTTTTTTCGGCCAAAACACACAAGGACGAGGTTCCCTTTCGCGCCATTGTTTCAGAAAATCACACCTGGCAAGGCCATCTCTCAACCGTTCTGGCAAAAATACTATTCCAAGTTCAGATAAACGACCCTTTCAGAATTCCCAACTCTCAGCGAGTAATCTGCTTACTTCAGGAAAAGGGGTCCGACACTGTTTCAGGCTTTTCTGTCGATATGAAAGATATGTATTATTCCCTTCCCCATGCCACTCTTCTACCGGTTCTTCGTACAACAATCGAAGAGCAAGGCGTCCAACGCCTCCGAAACGCAGCTGGGATGAACCTCGACAGCTTCCTGGAGCTCCTAGGTATCTACCTTACGGCAACTGTTGTTTCTCACCAGGGCCAGAAATATGTACAGAAATCTGGTGTTTGCATAGGTTCCCGAGTTGCCCCATACCTCTGCGATATATATCTTGCAGCATGCGGGAAGACCATCCGAGATAATCTGAAAAATCATCGTATCGAGGCAATCTTTCGATACGTAGATGACTTTCTTTAACTGTGCAACTCTGAAGTAGACGAGCGGAGTGATGGGTGTTTAGAAGTAGCCATGCGCAGTTTTGACCAAAGCTGCCCTGGACTTTCCTTCACCGGTGAACTTCCTGTAAACCGGTGTATTCGGTTTCTCGATATCTCCTTAAAGTTCACAAGCACACACGTATGCTGGATGTATCAAGGTAGATCCTGTAAGGGATTTCTTCCGAGTGATTCCGAACATTAAAAACTATTAAACGAGGATTGGCTACTACAGCTCTTGTCGCGGCACTACAGAAATCTTGCCCCCATAGGCTCGAGCGCAGTTTTCAAACACAAATCTCTAGGCTTCAAGACTCCCGATACACGAGCACACTCCTCGTACCTGTGTGTGAAAGTATTTGCAAGCAAGTACGACGCAAACTAAGGGAGACTGCACAACCACAAAGAAAGAAGCCTCCTAAGCCTCGAGTCGTGTTGCCATATGTCCACGGGGTTACACATCGCCTGAAAAAGATCGCTGGCCGACATGGAATACGAGTCGTTTTCTCAGCTGCCAACAAGGCATATGCCATGTGCGGCAAGGTTAACAGTGAGGCCGACAACAACGGAAGGAACACGTGCGGCACCGCACACAGGACTCAATGTGCCCAATGTGAAAGCGCTGTTGTTTACAACATTCCGCTGTCATGTGGGAAGTGTTACATCGGACAAACTGGGCGCTGTGTCAACGACCGCACAAAAGAAAACGCCGCCTCCGTGCGCACAATTCCAGCAGGGGGCCATCTTCCAGCGCATTGTCGCGAATGCCAATGTGCTCCCTTTTTCTCAAAAACCACCATCATGGCTAGGCGCAAAAAAAAAAACAAATCGCAAGGGAAATTCTAGAGTCCCTAGCCTTTGAGGAGAAGAAGAAAGATTGCGTAAGCACTGCCTCCATTGTGGTACATGCAAAAGAAAAGAAGTATTTGCAGGAAACACCCCCTGTGTAAAATAGCCGGCATGAGCCCACAGGAAAGGTTATCTCTGGGGATGCAAGGTTTTTCAAACTGATGTGATGAAGACGAGGGACAAATATTTCATATAGGCGATAATTAAAATCGACAAAGGAAGATAAGTTTTCCATTAAATGTAAGCCGACGAAGAAAAAGATGGTATTCAATAAATGGTTGTTAGTCCAGCGAAGTGCGTGTGTACGTCCCTTGTGACTCTGCTTTGCATTTCTCTTCCTCCGTTCAGCTGGCGCATCTACAAGCGAAGCGCATCACTGGAAAAATATCACAATATTCTATAATGGCAACGCCTCCTATCGGTTTTAATATTAAACACAACTGAACTGCGTGCACCAAACCACATACTTATCAACCACTATAGATGCTTTGCAGCAGCTTTGCATGTGCGCCGCAATAACCGACCTTCAGTTTTGTTTCCTCTTATAGGGATCACTTCACTCCCTCATCACCGCAGCAGTAGAAGTTACCATATATACGCGTGTAATGGCCGGAGGTATTTTTTTTTAATGATTTCAGGTGAGAACTAGGAGTGTGGCAATTACACAGAGAAAAATAAAAAAAGATTTTAGAAATAATTTATTTTTCGCCAAAAGTTTTACTACTTGCCTTCATTAAAGTAAAGTACTCACACGTCTTGGTAGAACAAGAAAACATTGATGGGTATTGCACGGAGAGGAGTGTAAAGTCATTTTCACTCGTCCGTAGTAGATCACTCATCTTCGGAACTTGTCTCGGCGTCCGGCATCTCGGCGTCGTCGACAACGAAGTTTCGCCCGGCTGCTCTTTTGCTGTTGTCTTGAGCAAAGACAATAACTTTGAGTTTCAAGCCGGCCGTGTAACTTCTGTACTTCCCCATCCAGAAGCTAGAAGTGGGTGACAGCGGGAAACCGGTGGTACTCGCAAACACAAAAAGATACACTACGTCTGCTTCGTGATCGTTCCAGATAAAGCGAGAGGCACAAACAGACAGAATAGAGTTCCTCAATGTTGTTGGCTGCCACAGCCGGGTGGGCGCCATCTGCTGGCAGTACATGACAAAAACAAATGGCCGTACCTACGGTTCTAAAATCGTAGGTGCGGTCTATACACGGGTAATTTTAAATATATTTGTTCGACTTTTTTGTTTAAAGTTAGGGGTGCGGCTATTATACGAGTGCGGCTATTACACGCGTATATACGGTATTGTCGTTCCAGACTCGACCCTGTCTTCCCCAGCACTGGCCTTTTTGGAGGCTCGTCGAAACTCGCTTCAGTGGCTTGGTATCATTTTAAAACCACAGATGGTCAGCAATGGCGGCTGTAATCTGGCCCGTGTGCAAAGAGTGTATACTCATGGGGAACGTTTTGTGGCGTTTCAAAATTTAGGGAAGAGTGCGCGTGGACAGGTTTTATGGCTGCTCGAATGGCGCGAGCGCACACGCGCCTCTAGCTTCGACCGCATTTCCACAGAATCATAGAGTAATATACACAAGGTAAAGAGCGGACACTGTCATAGGCCCCAGCGGCCCAGATAGACGAGTGACAGCTAGCGCTCTTAGCGGGCGGCATTAAACATAATCTGGTTCCGGTTCCGGTCAAGTTAGTTTCGGTTTCGGTTTGGGCGTTCCTGCTCCGGTTTACGGTACCTTTCGCCATCTCTTTCTCCCCATCTTCCCTTCTTGCGTCACTCCTCGCTACACTCTCGGGAGCTCTTCGGCTCCCGGCGCCGCCGTCTCTTTCTTTTTTTTTTTTTCTTTTAATGTTGACGCAGTTTTATTTTAATTTTTACGGTATAATCCGTGCAAAATATGTAAAACAGAATTTTTACTTCACAAAACAGATGCGTATATCTTGTTTGTTTATTTCTACTGTAAAACATTAAAGTTACACAACCTCCACATTGACTCTTGACTGGTGGAGCACTCTCTGGGTCAACAACAGTAAGTGATTCGAAAATATTTTATTGGTCCACATTCGTATATACATGTGATTGCCTGAAGCTGAGCAGGTTGGCTATTCGTATTTGTAGGATATGCCAGCTGAACGAAGGAATAAATAAGCAGTACAGAGAAAGTCACAAGGAACAAACACACACACTCCGCTGGACTAACAACCATTTACTGAGTCTTGTTCCTTCGTTCAGCTGGCATATCCTACAAATACGTATATACATGATCTACTTCGGGCGCTCTGTATGTTTTATAAGAAACGGATACTAATACTCACAAAGATTATTGAATAAGAAGGAATTCGTTATATTGTACACTTCTTAATAGATTTTTAGCAGAACCAAGTTACACATTTTTTTTTCCACAGGGAACATGTTAAATGGTCCATTCGCTTTCACGCCAACTCGGGCTCGGGAAGAAAGTCCAGAAATATTATTACCAGTCATAAGAGTATAGTAAGAGTGCAAAAGAACACAGCAAAGAGTACAAAATCCCAATTTCCGGCTATTATAAAAAAATACGAATTGGCCGAGCCTGAAACACACTGCGGGCGAGCCAATACCAAACACTGAAAACTCTATTCGGAATCTGCCAATATTCAACGCTCGTAAACATTCCTTGATACACATTTGATCAGAAGAAAAGTATGGCTCAAAAAAGCGGCTAAAAAACTATAGACAGAGAATACAAAAGCGGATACATTTGCTTTTTAATATCTATAGCATCTATACACTATTTTCCATAGAAATTCTGTAGAAAGTGGATAAATACTTCTGCAGAAGGGCCGTGATACACATTTGCTGGAATTAAAGGAAACAAATATTTCGAGTGCAAGCTGCACCGCTCAATTATTACGCACTTTCTGTTTCTGATTTGGCAACCACCTCCGTTAATACACTATTAACAGTTAAACTTGTCTATTTTCTTTACAGCAACAGAAGAGTATAACCAAACTTTGTCCAGGTTCCGGTTAAGAAATCGAACATGCCAACACAAGCGTATTCTGCAAAACATTTCTAAAAATCATTTGTGGCACTCTGAGCAATGCCAAAACTACCCAGACCTGAAAGTGTGCAATACAACACAGCACACACTCCTCAAACATGCGCCACGCTCTCTATTACGGCAAGAAAGCGATTTTTCTAGTTTCTGAATGATATTAAAGGCAGCCTGTGGTGCTATATTACATTCCCGGAGAGCTTTCCAGGCACGTGATATGCTTTAAGCACAAGCAAGTACTGCTGAGGCCTGGCCAAGCTGTCAGACTCTTCCCTCAGCGGCTGTGAAAAGCCACAGCTGTGGGTTGTCAGTTCAAGGAAATGCTTGATCAAATAGCTCCTAACGTAAACAGTGGACGAGTCATCAAATATGTTGAACCTGATGTCTGATGTCAGCTCAGAAATATTTTCGAGTGGTGGGAAGTTATCAATTGGAAGACATTCCACATTGTCTGCAATTGAACTTTCATGATGCAAAAATATTGGCAACTCCTTGTCATCCTCTACGTTTCCATTGTTCGACAGTTTGAACAGTCCCTTTATCCCTATCTGTTTCAGTCCTGAGGTGAACTGATACACCCTTGGGTTTGTATTGCAGCCCCGCAATTGTCTTATAGCTCCAAAAATGTTCTCAAGTCGGTCTTGCTGCAGGCGTCCTGTAAGTAAGAACTTAAAGTCATGGTTATTTGAAAGCTCCTCCCAGAGCACGAGGACACTCTTTATAGTAACGCGCCACCCCATGAAGGTTTTTCTCGGCACCCTACTTTCGAGCTTCCATACTGAAATTGATCCGAGTTACAGGTGAAGGAAGTCAAATACCTCAGATTCTCCTTTCAAAATGGCATGACGCAACTTCTGCCCTGTCTTCTTGAATTGTGAGCCATTTAGAAAGCTGTCCATTCTATCGCAGAAATAGGCTGTAGCCATTGCTGCCTCAGGAAGCTGGGCATAAATAAGGAATGGGATTCCAAGACAGACTGAGGCACTCATTACTTGTGCGGCACGTTTTACTTTCATGTTATTGAAAGGGTTTTGAAAAATGCGTCTCTCAGTTAGTTTCGGAACCCATCGCAACCTCATCTCATGGGTAGAAAGATAAAGTTTAAAAATATGGGACCACTTAATGACCTCATTTCCAATGGGAAATTTGTGTGCTTGGAGATTGTTTCTGGTTGTTTTGATAAGGTGCGGAACATCAAAGATAAAGTAAACATATTCGTTAACAACTTCAAAAAACGCGGCTTAACCACAGTCACACCAAGTTGGTTGGCAAAGCTTACGTTTGAAGCCCCCTGATCACAGACCAAAGCCTTTACTGTGAAGCCAGTCTTAAGCTCTTGCAATGACGAAAATGAGGAGACTGCGGATAACAAAAAACGGTATTGAAGTGTGCACAACGGTGTATGCAAGTGGCTGAACCCACCTCCTGGATTTCCAGAGAGCACAACACAACAACCAAGGATCTATATGAAACACCGTTCAACACCGTGATTTGTAAATCCATGGGCAATGACGTTCGCAAAGTCATAAGTCAAGTCCCTTTTCAAAGTAATCTCATCGAAAATCAAGGCGTACACACAATTGCAGCCCGACAGCCCAACGGAAACAACAGCGCGAGAAGCTCAAGCCGCTCGCCCCCACAAACTCACGCTGAGCATGCAAGAACGCAGGCAGTCATGCGTCACCTTGTTTGATGCAAAGCCGACCGAACACGCTGCAGCAGAAAACACAAACGGACGGCACGCACGGCACGGACGAACGACGCACGGACGAGCAGAGGCCATGCAGAGTGATGCTGAGGCGACGGCGTGCAGGCAAGCAGGCGGCCAGCAGGTCGTGGCGGGCGCCATTCCTCACGTGACTTTTGTGATGTATTAAATTAAAGATATTTAGTCGTTTTAAGTACTTTAAATTATTCAAAGGTATAACAATTTCAAAAATGAATACTTCTCACGGAAAGCGTTCTAACTAATTTTAACCAAATTACAGAAAAGCGCCACATAGTGGAGGGCATTAAACGCACTATCTGGGCCGCGAATCGGCTTCTGTGTCCTCTCTTTACTCATGGATGAAGAAAGAATAAAACAATTATTATTCTTTCTTCATCCATGACTTAAACCAACACGCTCTTCTCCCAAGCATGCCTCCTCTTTACGTTTACTATATCACTTTATGACAGAAGCGTGTCCGTAAGTGTAGCCAACTGCCGAGAAAAAAAAAAAACGCGCACAAACACCATGTTTTGCTCGTTGATTAGGTTACTTCTACTTTCTTGTGGCTTGTGCGTTTTGGATTTTGTTTGCCAAAGACCTTGTTTGCCCTTTCCTTGAAAAACAAGAAAAAACGTTCCCATGCACATTTATGTCTGGATTTTTTTTTACCTTTTCTATGGACAGCATTTTAGCGAGATAAAATTTATAAAGCAATTTTGGCTAGAATCAGGCCTTTCTTGGCGTAAAGAATAATTTTCTCCCAGACTGCCTCGTTTTCTCTAAGGCAATAACTAACTCCCGCGAGACATTAAATGCCACACTTTATGGTATCACTGATTTATTCCCTCTAAAATCTGAGGTCGCACACGTTTGTTGGTCGCTTCAGCAAAAATCTAGATTCGGACCCGCGGATATCCGCGCCTGATTCGCATCCGTAGCTCCGCGGGTAATCCGCAGATATGCAGGGCTCTACCCACGTTCAATGTTTGCAAACGCCGACCCGTATTAACAATTTTTTTATGTGTACAACGTTACAAAAAATTATCGAATTGCGGTCACAGTTGTAGCCGTAACAATTGGGTAGTACTGAAAATAGAAACAAAGGCTATTTGTAATTTTAGAAACGCTTTAAAAATGATCGACTACTTACTAAGATTGTGGCTTCGGCGAACTTTTGATTCATAGTAGGAATTGATGAATCATTATAGAAAGTAGACGGTAACAGCGCCTTTGTTTGTTTTCTTTTTCTGGGCCTCCTTGTTGTGTCCGAGCTCTTTTGCGCCGTTGCTTCAAACTGTGAACATTTAAGTAATAAATCTGACAGAAACACACACACGTTCACTAACCATAACGCTGTCGCTGTTCTTAGAATATACTAAAAGATTTCCAACGGGGCAACGACGACAACAGCCGAGCCATAACAATGTCTGGAACTCAGCGCGTGTCCTGTGCTTTGCACACCCCAGCGCGTGGCTATGATCAACACTGGCGGCATATAATCGGCTCCGGATCACGTGGCCCCTTGTTCTGGCTGCGAGTTGAGGGGGTGAACGCTGCTCGTTTTTCTTTAATTTTTTTCTGGGACTTCTATTGCGTGGGGTGAAAAACGAACGAGTGTTTCATAGGTCATTAATGTTAGGGATCCGTTTTAGGCGGTATTTGCGCAGAGTACAAAAATTGTTGCATCGCTCCTTTAAGGAACAGTCGTCCAAAGTTGGGTCAGATTAATCCGGATTGCCCTTCATGGTGGCCTTTGGCTTGTACTTTCAGCGGGAGGAAACATTCACATATATAGTTGCTATCTTAATCGAGCGAGAGTTTTTTTTATTTTTTTTTTATTTATTTATGGCATATAGAATGTGATCAGTTTTTCCCTAAGAAAAATTTTAAAAAAGGCGCTGCAACCTGACAAAATAGCGGAGATTTGGTGATCGTTTTTGCCTTGTGTGCCGACAAAACAACAAAAACTTCGCGATCCTTCCAGCTTTAATCAGTTAATGATCTTAAATTCTGGAAAATGTATGCGCATATATAAGAAAGAAAAAGAAAACTTTATTCTTTAGGTGAAACCAAATTCCCAAGTGCGTGCTTTTGGCTGATCCAGCGAATGTAATCTCTTCCAGACTGACTCAAAATTTTGCTTTTTTTTGCTGTTTTGTCTTTGAGTACATGTCTTGCGTTCTGTCCGGGCAGATGTGTTGATATACGTGCTTTGCTGTCTGTAAATATGTATGTCTGTGTTTTTGCAGCTGTGCGCGGATGTGTCTTCGCGTGCGTTCCTGCGATAGCCAGTGTATATGCGTGTGCTTATTTGCGTGTGTGTGCGTGTGCGCGTATGTCTGCTCTAGAACTTTCATTCTCGCGCGTCTGTCGTTCGGCGGCGTGCCTGTCCATGATGCGTGTGAACGCCCAAGTCTAAAGCCGGGCGCACTTGCGACTGCTCTCCACCGGACAGTCTTAGAAACCCGTTTTAAACTCACTGCATATATTCCGTTTCGGAAATTGGTTACGATGTAGTTCGTCGCAGTCGAACGCAGCTGTGTGAACCATCCTCAAGTGTCTGCGTGCCTGTGTGCCTGTGTGCCTTCCTGCGTGCGTGTTGGTGGGTAGGCAGGTGAATGTACATGCGTGGGTTACCATGCGTGTCAATTTGTGTGCGCGTATTGTCATGTGCTTGGGGACATGCGAGGCTGAGAGGGAGTGGGGGGGGGGGGGGGAAGGGGGGGCGTATTGCATCGATAGTTGTGTGACCGCAGCATTGTCACGCCATCGTGAAGAAACGCGTACGTCACGACAATTTTGCGACATCCCTTGTCACAGGAGTGAACCAGTAAACGAACGAAGGGAAGACAACGGCGTAGAGGAAGCTCGCGTTGGTCTCGACGGGCGACACTTGCGCGATTGTCCAAGCGTTTTCACAGAGCGCAGAAAGCACGAATTCTCAATTCGTCTCGCAACAAAAACCACCCCGAAAAAAAAATATGCTCTCATCGCCACCAATTCGCAACGCGACTTGTCGCAATGTCGAACACTAAACGAATGAAGAGAAGCCATAAGCACCACTTCGTCGGTCTCGTCGAGCGAGGCTCACGCGATCGTCCAAACGGGGGCGCCTAGCACCTGGACGGCGACTACGTTGAACAGCGAGACAATCGCTCAACTGTCACATCGTAGCACGGAAACTACCGCGCACAAAAACGGATACCGGCACAGATCTGCGACAGAAGCTCGGGTCACATTAAGAGGTTGGCGTCCATCGGATAAAACGAGGTTACAAGCAGCGCGCGACATGTTAAGAAAAAATAGTTCATCAACCCCTAACGTCAGTGACGTGAAAAACTGAGTGGAAGTGATTGGCTGGCGAAGTGAATCCAAGGTGGCCAACTGTGCTTTGACCTTCTTCACCAAACCTTGGATATTGCTGTTTGGCGTATGTAATCTGTACTGGTGAGTATAGTTCTCTTATAGTGATATTACCGTTGGCACGCCGATGCCGTTACGGCATTCCCTTGAAGCTTCCCAGACATCCACCAGGTGGCTTTTGGTTATCGTTTAATTCAATTCAAAATATATGTTCTTGCTTTTTTCAACAAAATACAGATGTTTCTAAGGTTATACGGCTACGTACGACATGTAGAAGGGAAAACATTAGCCAGAAAAATTCCTTTCTTTACCATTATAAGATTGCCGTTTTTGGGAACCCATAAATTTAAGCCCGTTCTGAGAATGTCCTGCGAACACTGCACTCAAATATGGCATCCGATGAATACCCTCAATAACTTCACAATCATTACTTGACGTCCATCATTGTCGATAACGTTATACCGAAGGAAACATTCCTTTCTTTCAAGTGCAAGCATTCTCAGCCCTCGTTAAAACATCCTGTATGTAGCTGGAAACAGATTTTTCCGAGCTCCATTTAATTTAACGGCTTCTTAGCGAAAACGTCCTTTACGCGTTGTTTCACACGATTCAAACCGCCTTCTACACTTAGGCGACTTGTTTTAAAGGTACCTTTAAATCCTTCATGTGACGTAGACATAAAAGCTCCATGTGATAAATAACGGAGCGTAGGTGCTCTCAGTGTACCACTACCAAATTTACGATTTCACCCACGCAACCGTGATATTGGGGACTCTTAGCAAATCGTTACCGAGTTCCGCGCATTACTTTCTAATCATGCTTTTGAAGGGCTACAAAACAATAATGTAAATATACAAAAACCTTTCTGAAATGGGTGAAGTATGACCTATAATATCCCTAAATGACAATCGCACGTTCATATTTTGAGCGGATGGCTATACGTTTCGCTCCAAACATCGGATTCTAGCGAGCGATTCGAAAACGGCCATCGAGGCGCGCGATGCGTCATGGGAACTCTTTCGCAATCGTGATGAAAGGCTCCTCAGCACAGCCAAAGGCTGGCGTGATTATTGAGCGCCGCCACGCGGTGGGTTTTGCGTGTTACAATCTCGCTTTTCAGAGTGGCGGACGACTGCGTGAGAGGCCGTCATGACTTATTCATATCGGCCCTTGTAGTGCGCGGTGCGTTCCGTCATGATCTACGAACTCCAGAGGTCGAGGATATCAACTACCATGGGGAGTCGGCAGATGTCAGCGGGGACGAGTAGTCACTCCCGCACATGGTGACGGACAGGCGATTCGAGCTAGAATCGTACAAACCATCCCACAGCCCGACCGTGCGCCCGACAAAATCTGAAGGGGGTCGGGGTCGCCAGGAAATTCCTTGTATATAATAATGATTGACCAGCTTCGAAGTACGCGCTATTGAATGTGTTATAAACAGCGAGCCTAATTACCTGTTTGGTTCGTTTTAGTGCGCTTCGGAGAGCTCTTCTGCTTTTCTATTTTTGCAAAAAAATCATTCGGCACAACCCCTGATAGCCACCGACTATACTTGGTAGAAAGTCACCTGAGGACAGCCATTGTGCTAATCACAAAAGTGGTCACCGTACAGGCGATCGGTTCTCACTGGCGGCCGAGATACGACGGACGCGCCAGAAGGATCCACACGCTGCGGAATTTCTCACCGTTCAGAAACCCGTGCGTGGCTCGGAGTCTCGCACAGTGGCGGATTCATGGGAAGGGGGGGAAGGGGGGGGGGGGGGGAGTTGGGGGGGGGGGCTCTCAAACGTATGATACGCTGTCTCCCCCCCCCCCCCCCCTCTTTTGGAAATACCTGCGTCCGCCTCTCGCAGTTCAGCACGCTTTTGCCCCAGCCCTCTGCCGTGCAATAGCCTGGCACCCTGAACGCAAACGTGCTGAATAAACACAGGAACCACTCGGCGGTACCTAAACAATCGCGCGGCGCGCGAAGCAGCGCAATTAAGTTATTGCGTTCATGGTTAAGGTATCTCTATGAGTACGGTGTTCTGCCGAGGGTTGCGCCACTGTGGGAGAAGCAACACGTCACGATCCCCCAACAAAGCTGCGGCGCCCCAATTTACAGGTGCAAGTGTGAAATCGTTTAATTAGTTTTAAAATTACGTTTCTTGCGTTTACAAACGAGAGACTGACGTTGCTCAGGTGCGGATGCGACGTGGTATATACCTAAGCTATAAAATGAGCCCTAAAATTTCGTGTCCGAACCCCTTCAAGCGCGCGTCCGACGGTCACGGTATAACCTGGGCGCGCGCTTAAAAGCATGCTTCAATGGCTCCATAGTGCGGTACATGGAACACGGTAACGGTTTGATAAAATTCCCTAATGAGCGCTGGGTAGGAAAGCTTTTGTTGTCTGTACGCATGCCTGAGTCTGTACGTGTGAACATGTATTTGCGAGCCTGTAAGTGTGTTCGTGAATGCGCGTCTGTGAGCATGCGTGAGTGTGAGCGTGTGCGTGGCTGTGCGTGTGTGTATGTGCGTGTATGTTTACATGTGTGCGCGCGTGTGAGCGTGTGTTTGTGTGTGTGAGACGGGTGTGAGTGTGTGCGTCCCCTTTGCTTGTGTGCGCGTGTGTGAGCGTGCGCGTGTGTGCGCATGTGGGAGGGTGTAGGCGCTTGTGTGAGTGTGAGTGCCCGTGTGTGATCGCGCGTGCGTGCTGCGTGTGCGTGCATGTCTGCGGGACAGTGCGCATATGTGTGTGTGTGTGTTCTGTCGCTTTTAAATCAGCTATTCTTGTTCAACTCACTTGCACACGCGGTTCAAACTGCAGTGTGTATTAGAACGGACACGTATACACTTGGAGCACCGTCACAAGCAAATGGGCAACATAAAAATTCTTTAAAATCAACATTGTTAATGTGACATATAAAAATAATAAAAAAACAGAAAAGAAAACAAAACAGATGCATAATTGTTTTAGGAGGAGCTCTCATTTCGCTCGCGAAGGCTTGTGCAGTCTGAAGCACTCCCCACAAAAAGGCTACCTTAAAGAGCCTAGCCTTAAGAGAAGGACCAACTGAAAACATGCAGACCGTTCGTATTTTAAGGGCGGACGCCTCCTGCGCGATTGGTCGCAATTGTGCATGCGCCACATTCTCGCGTCGCAAGGTAGAAAGGCGAAAACGCTTGCAGACAGTCACCGCGTTTGGCACCCCCTTGCAGCTCGTATGCAAACGTGGTTCATAGAACACGTGACCTTGATCGCCCTGTTGTAAGCACTCTACAATCGAGACACTCTAGGCTGGCCCAATTCCCGAGAGGAGAGCGTTGACGGGACATCCGCGGAACAAACGAGATTCGAAATGCAAATGATGACGCCGACCGCGTAGGCCGATTTTCTCTCACCCTGATGGCAATGCAATTAACTGGTTAGAGTTTGCGAGCCGCGTGTTCCTTGGATGAGAAAATAAAAATGCGCGCGTGGCTTCTCTGAACTCGAAAAGTTTTCAGATTAGATTGCGTGACCAGGATGGACACGGACAGACACCAACCATCCAGCAGCGCAGCGTCCCCAAAAAATATAGGCCTAATTCCATCTTTGAAAGGCCGCCCTCGGCGGCGTGGTTCTATGCAACTATGGGGGGGGGGGGGGGGGGAGGCGGTGTTGAAACTGGTAGATTCTATAAGCCCCACGGCAATCGGTGAATTTGTTGTGTTTTGATGTCGGACGGTTAAAAGAGGACGCTCCGAAAAATTATCTCCGATGATTACATGGTTCATAGGTTCATCTAGTTAATTGGTGTTGTTATTTTTTCAGTTTAAAGCCAAACGAGCTTTTCGCACAAAGCCTTCGTGGAAGTTCTATTCCCGTATATATGTCGGTTGGTTCTGTTTACATTTGATGAGATGTACCTAATTAGAAACGTGCCCATGACATAAATGTCGTATTTTTGCTTCTGATGTTCATAAAGTACGCCCGAAAAGCAAATAAAGAACTAGTGTTACCTCATTTCTACGGCTCACAGTATATTGACGCATATGGCTTGTCTACGCCACCGCTGAAGCAAAATCGTAAGAATAAAGTGTTCCAGTCAAAACATCCACCGGACCGGTTTGATGTGTTCTGGTGTTTCCTGGTGTAGACTTTCCTAATGTATCATATTCCCATACAAGTGGCTAGTGTGTTTTGGTGTACACATCAGAGTGACTTAGTGTTTTGTGTGCACATCAGAGTGGTTTAGTGTGTTTCAGTGTCCGCATCAGAACGGCTTAGTCTGTTTTGGTGTGCACACCCAACCAGCGTAGTGTGTTTTGACGTGCCCATCAGATTGGCTTAATGTGTTTTGGTGTGCAAACACCACCAGCCTAGTGTGTCCTGACGTGCACATCAAAGCGACTTAGTGTGTTTTAGTGTGCAGACCACATCAGATGACGGATCCTGATGTGCCACTCAGACCAGCTTAGTGTGTTTTGAAGTGAACTCTACAACAGTGTGTATACACATTATACACATCAGGCCACCTTAGTGTGTCCTAGTGTCCAACGCAGACCATCCTAGTATTAAATAACATGATTTTTAAAGGCGGTTTAATGCAGACAGAATGTTTCGCCTTGATACATAGGAATCAACGACTTTGCGGTTTTAATATGAATAGAAGAAAATTAGATCTGGCAGATACCTTTTCTATTCATGATGCTTTTACGGGATCAAGAGGGCCTTAAAAACCGAAAAATAATTATGGCAAATGTTTAGGGAATTGTGCTGTATACGCCGAACTCTCTAGCCTCACAAATGTTTTGCGATACTCTAAGTTTCAAGACGCCAACCGCCTACGTTCACGGCGCTCTCCCTCACATAGTATAATGCGCACCATGTGACTTGACAGTTTCTAGAATGAAGCGATACTACCACTAGTAGGGCCGGCTGATAAACCTGTTGATCTTCCTTAGCCTTCCATGTTCTCGAGATCCTCTGCCTCAGTACGCAAAGGTAGTAGAGCTCCACCTCACCTACTGCTCTGGTCACATGACCTGCCTGTTAACCATTCAGCGTTCAACACATCACGTTTTCTCCTTCACCTGTAAACCAATCAGCGTGGAGCCTCGCGGCCACGGTTTTATCCGGCAGGCTTCACTTTTGGGCTTCACGAAATGCGGAACACTTAGTCAAAAAACGTTTCCCGTTAAAATTACAAAAAAAAGCTTAGTAAAAAAACACATTTTACAGAGGAGCTATTAAGAGCTAGTTTCCCCAGGATCGTTTCTGCCAGCAAATAAATGTCGACACAACACTCCGGACAGCTACCGAAATCTATGAGTGACAGCGGCAACCAGACAACCGGCTTGCCGTTTGTCTGGTTGCCGCCGTCGCTCATCGATGGCGGCAACCTTCCAGAATTTCCACTCTGTCTTGCCGACTTGCGGCCGGTCATTACTTCATTCCCACCATAGTACAGCTTCGCTGGTCTTCCTTCTTCACCAGATTGGAAAGGCTGAAAGTGTTTTGGATTGTATATTTCAAAAACATTTACATGAACCATTCGCTTATTTTTGGACATAAAATTACAATCACACGACTTTTTTATATTTGGTGACACAGTATTTGGAGACGCAGGTAAAAAATCTAAATCCCCAGGCCGTTTTTTTTTTTGTTCTCAACAAATGAATAACATTGCCAACTTTCTGTGACATTTTATGGAATCAAAGATTTTCAAGAAAATATCAAAATTCTATTGATTTGCATGCTGGGATACGCAGGCAATTTCAGTCCTCGGGAACATTACGATCTTTTGTAAAGAATTGCAGAAGTTGATAATTTTGTGAATATGGCCTGTAATATTCAATGCAAGAAACTTTGTGCAGCTGTGGAATAAAACTAAAGGCATCCAAAAGTTTAATTACCGATTATTGATAAATTATGAGTGTCATCTAAATTATTCCCGGGAGACATTGCGATGTTTGTTCTTGTCCAGTTGAAATTATCATTTTACTGCAAGGGCGCAAGGTGTTGATGTCCAAGAAAGTTGGGGAGTCTAAAGAAAAAGGCATAGTTAAAACTATTACTTTCTTTATTATTTATTGATAGCAAGTAAATAGTTCAAATTCGTAGATTACACGAGATATAGATTACCCAAAACGCAAGAGTACACGACTTAAAAAGGCGAAGCGCGCTAACACTGATCGCCTGGAGAGCATGCAGGGCGAACTGTGACCATACGTTAAGAAAGCTAGAAATCAATATTTTCCACATTCACTGACTAATTTTCTTCACAACATCCTCAAACCTATTTTATTCTAAGTTATTTTAAGTTATTCTAAGTTATTCAAAAAAGTTATTCTAAGAATATAGAAAGCCCATCAATACGATGAATGTTGTATCTATAATTGTGACTATGTATTCGAGAATTGTTCCTCAATTTATTAGATGCTTTCGGTCAATATTTGCGGACTTCGAAAAGTTATAATTATATTGCACTCTTTTTACCTGAATCCTAGATATCTTACCGGCGACTCGTTTTTTGTTATTTCTTTATGAACGAAACACATTCTTTTGTTTTTTATTTGACACAAATATTAATTCTTTCTTTGTGTCGCATTTCTTTCTGAAGCCGCTGGTTCCCCTTAAACACAATTTGTGTAGGCCATTTATTTCTGGCGAGCAGTTTTGCCCGAATGGCTGCCTCGTTGCACTCGTAGCAGTGTTGTACGGAACGGCTTTCCTCGAACGCGTTCCTTTTAGGAGGAACTAAGGAACGCTGCCGTTTTATTTTGCGTTGGTGGAACTGGAACGTGAACTCATTACATTTTTACTGGAACAGAGAAGGAACGGCGTCTTTTTTTTTCTTTTTGGACAGTGGTGTAATTTTTATCTTATTCCTAAGAGGGAAATTCTAGAGGTATAAAAACAATATCTTCGCCAAAAGCAGGATCTCGTTAACTTCTTTGTTATTTACTTTGGGGTTTGTATTGTGTGGTCCTGGCTTGGTAACAGTCGAATGCAGGAGTGCTAGTGTACATCGATTTTTGTTTTCAGTGCCCGAGACTGCGCTGCGAAAATCAAAACTTTTAGTCCAAGGAGAAGATGCAGAAAGAGGCACGTTTCAAACTCAGCTACGTTCTTTGCTTCCACGAAACAAAAGAACAGCATACCATGTATCGAACACACCCTTGTATCCTGAAGGTTGGACACCTAAAATATACACAAAATATACAAAAAATACCCTTTTTTCATACACTGCTTGTCCCCCACCTTCAAAGTGAACAACAAATCCTGCCTTCATGAAGCAGGACTTGTAGTTTTCAAAACTGACCTTCCAACAGCCCGACCCTCTTCTTCACTTGCTCGTCTTGACGACAACAACATCGAGAGGCAGCTGTTATTAAATTCGAACAAGGAATTTCGCTAGATTGAAGTGTGTGAGGTTGTCGTAAAATGCTCGTGGAATGTAGGGTAACAATACATTTGGCTCGTCTAAGTTCCCCCCCCCCCCCCCCTCATATACATGAAGATGGTTAAAAACTGAGATTTTTAAACTTGAATATATCAACACATCAAACCCTGCTTCTGCTTGTTTTCTTCTCCTGGTGCTCTTCCATCACGGAATTCAAATTCGTATGTTCCCATATCAAGGGATAGATCTAAAAAAAAAAGTGTCCTCGATTTAGCTAAATATGGTAATCAGCAAAATGCTAATGTAACGTATGCGTAACGGTACGTTTCATTTTTCTAACTGTAACAGGAACGAGTTTTTTTTTTTCAGCCATAAAACTTGTAACGGGAACGCGTTCCAAAAATTACAAGAAACGAGGAAAGATCTTTCGCCTCTTTTTTGACGAACGTGTACAACACTGGCTCGTAGTCCCGGTGTCCAAGAGGGGTAGCCGCCTATATCACATCAGGTCAGGGCCGTACCCAGAAAAAAATTTCGGGGGGGGGGGGGGGGGGGGGGGGGTTCGGGGACAACGGCGGCCATTTTAAAAGTGTCTATTGTCTTATTTTCGCCTATGAATCAGGTGCATCGGTGGCATATGATGGAGAGTTACAGCAAACTGGAGAACCGGTCCCAGTTTGGTACCCGGTAGCCAACCGGCGCCACTGCGCGTGCGCAGAGGTGGAGATTAAAATCGGCTGGCTGCCAGTGCACCGTCCAGGGCCGTACCCAGAAAAAAATTTCGGGAGTGGGTCACAACCCCCCCCCCCCCCTGGTTACGGCCCTGCATCAGGTTTCGAGGGACTTCACTAGCATGTTCTTCGTGTAAGTTCTTTGTGATGACAATTGTTTAGTGATAGAAATTCAGCGTATATTTAAACGACGCAGTCAGCAGTAATTGAGATTAATTATTGATTTCGTTTTGGTTTCTCCTTTCCTCTAATCCAATCAGATTCCCGAAAGTGTGTCGTGACGTTGCGGATTTAGTATTTTTGCCTTTGGTTTTCGTGTTTTCTGTACTTCATTTTGCAGACATTCCCCAGCTTCCAGCAGAGTGCAGACTTTTCGAAAGGATTCTAAATCACAGTGTCATTCAATATAAATATATATATATATATATATATATACATGGAGAGAGATAGATAGATAGATAAAGAGCAGAATTTTTGGGGGCCCTTTTGCTCAAAAGCACGACACATGGTTTGGCGCCAACGGTCCTCCGAATGGTCCATTCAGATAGCATAACAAGGCTACTACAAGCAAGAAACAAACAAACAATCCAAGGAGAAGTGTCTTAAAGGCGGACGAAAGGTCGATGCGCGAGTAATACCTTATAGCCCACACTGGCAGAGGCGTGACTACGTGGCCGTTGAAGCCTCTGGTGGAACCTGGTTTTTCGGGAGCACTAGGTACACGCCCCGAGCCCATTCCCGAGCTCGAAATTAACCGAAGATATTCGCACGTGGCGGGTTCCGATAGCCTGAACAAACATCATTGCATCCCCGGCACTAGCTGCAGGCTTCATTATGGAGGGCAGCGCGGCACGCCTGGCGCGGATGGCGGCGGAAACATAAGTGCGCCTAGATTTCAGAGTGCTTTCAACGGCACCATCGTAGCCACGTGAGCCGCGTTTGCAATGCGAACAGCGAGGTGGTGATGGAATCGTTCGATCGTTTGCGAGGAGATCAGCGTCCTCCTTCCGTTTCCCTTCTCGCCCAGTGAGAACGAAACGCGATGCGCACTTACGAGCAATCTGCCCAGGAGCCGGCGTCCGCCGCGATATGGCAAACGCTCTCTTTCCATGGTTCGAGTCGCTCCCTCTCTCAAAATATTGGCTCCCTTAAGGAAACAAAGCACACGCAGCTGCAGAGAGAACGCGCCGCGGTCATCGTTCATCATTTATGTCTCGATTCTGAGCAAATTGGGTCTCGGGGTCAGGTCCAGCTTCGCAGTTCAGAATGTCGGTGCGTGTGTTTGCGAAGAAATACGGTTTGTAGCAGTGGTCATTGCACGAGCGTTCTTAAAGCGTTTGAGCCGCAGCTTCTGCTTACTTCGTAATTACGTAGCAGGTATATTGTTGTCAGGAAAAATTGAGCCTCCCGTCTGAAATGCCATCGCGCCTGTTGTCCCATGATCACCAGACTACTATTCTCTGATCAAGAGTATAAATGACGCGGTTCTTTTCGCCAGCAGTTTATTCGAAGAGCGCGGCTTTACGGAATCTTGGAAATTTAGTGTATTCTCAAAAAAAACTTATAAAGTTATGATTAATAAAAGAAAAGAAACGAATTTGTGGCTGAAAGACGGACGCTTTCACGTTGTTGCGAAAAAGTTTCTGCACGTTCATGGTGCCTTGTTGTGGTACGGGGCCGTGCAAGCAGAGTGAAGACGGGCGAACGCACAACAGGAATTTCCGCGAGGTGGAGCGTTGTATGGCCCCGACTTCGGATTCTGTTGCAACCCTTCCCCTTCTGGCTGTCGCAACCGTGACTCTTTAAAGCATAGTGGTTTTCGTGGGCACCTCGTATCCACAACACTCAGCGTATGCTTGTAGACTTCACACCATTCGGGAAGGACCATGCACGATGAAGTACATACAGCAGTTAAAACTATAATGGTATGAATGTTTAGAATGGGGGGGGGGGGGGGGGGGAGGGTGCGAAAGTTAACCTCCCTTTTAAAGTATGTAACTCAATTGAGAAAAACAACATCCCATCTGACTTCTTCAATTGCATATGCGCGGTTGTAATTACCCAAATGTGCGCCGACACGACCTTCGTTGCTGCTATGATGGAAGGAACGCGAATTAAAGTAGTTATTTGTTTAGTCTTCATCGTAAACAAATTCATTACAGGTAATGTCGAGCTCCGTAGTGCAACAACGCAGTTCACTTTATTTCAGATATCACAGGATCACAATGTGGTGACTATGAACGCAATTTAGTAGCTCGAATTTTTAGAACCATTTAAGCTTAGTTCATTTTTACGTCACGTTTTATGGCAAAGCAGAAGGGACAACTGCACGCATTTGTCATTGCAGCGTGTGTTATTCCTTTGTTTTGTCGAGATTTATATTACAGCCTTAGGCCAAAGTGACTAAGGTTTTATCAGCCAACATTAAGTTATAATTTCACAGCATGCAGATAAAAGCGATCTAAGATATATCCGTGCAATATCAGAGTTAAGAACGCACTTTGTACCTTAGCCAACACGATATAAAAAGGTAGAAGCAAGACGCTATAAAATATATAATTTCAAAAATAACTAACCAGAACACCGACATTACCGATGGGGTGGCTTATTAAGAAAAATAATAATTAACTCTTAGTTTGTTATGGTTCCACCTCATTAGCTTCCGCTAAAATTAAAGCGTAAATAGCCAAAAAAAAAACTGAAGGGACGATGGAACAAGCGAGCAACAAAGAAAATAAAAACGAACGCAGAATAAAAGCTGCTATTCAAAAAAAGAAAAACCGAAAAGCACTGTGAAACAAATTCGGAAAGCATATCTTGGCATGACAGTGGGAACCGAAAGTTACAATAGAGAGTTAAATTTGAAAGATTAACTTCAGGGTATAGGGATATACCAGAGAGCCATACATTGAAAGCAAAGTCAAGAAATGGCGAAGATTATTTTTTTTTAGGAATCAGGACAAAAATGATGGCCAACGGCCAATTGAAGTCTGCGCCCCTTAAAGCATTCCTCGTTCCTCTTTATTACACACCTTTCCGTTTCCTGAAATTATCTTTCTTCTTTAACTTGTCAAACCAATACGCTCTTAGACCTTGCGCGGGAGAGCGGACGAATATTCCTGGTGTTGCGGAATTTCTTGAACTCGGACTATCGTTCATTTCGTTCTTTACAATATAACTGAAGTGGAAATATTAGAACTCAGAAAGAGCGAGGTATATTTCTAGTTCACTGGGTAGTATGGATAGTAATGCTCACCGAGAGACATAAAGATCCGCTTCCAGATTAGCAATTTTTATTATTATATTTCTTTCCTGTTCGCTCGTAGTCTTGGTAAGGTACCGTTTGTGCTTAAGATCTTGATATTCGGAGCTTTTGAGACTTTCTAGGTTAGTAAATTGGAGATTTTTTAGATTTAGATTAGAAAATGTGAAGTCTTCTAAATTAGAAATTTGTTTCTTGTTCAGTTCCACTTTAAAGACTGAGGTTCTCATATATTGAACCGGGAACTTTTAAAATCACATCGCTACATGAATTATACCTCGCTGTTTCACTGAAATAGGCGAATCAACTTGTGATCCGGTTTCTGCGCGTGTCCCTTGAATATGCTGATACGCCGATTGTAAACCTCTTTCGACTAGTGTCGTCTCCAATTAAGTGGTTCCGGTATTGGGTATGAACGACAAAAAAAATTCAATATTTAAGCCTGGAAATGGTAAAAAAGAATAAAGAAACGTGGGCAACGGAAAGCAAGAACGATTGACGCTTACGCTTAAAACGTGAACATTTTCAGAGAACTGGCGAGAACAAAACAATGCTTTCGCCCTTACCGGAAGGGCCGCCATTCAAGATGAGGACAGTCATGACGGAAATGAGTCTATAAGCGCCATTTAAATTTACCTTAAAAAGGGTTAGTACATATTCGAGTAGGAACAAATAAGAGAGCAACGGGCGGGAAAAGGTAAACCATATTAGGACAACAGGAATTCCGACAAACAGAACTCAGTTATCGGCACTTTTAATAGCAGAAAACATTTCTCAACCCCTCTCAAGGACAGTCCGGAATAGAGGAGGTACTAAACAGCCTTTAAAAACGAGAATAAAAATTCATTCGTAAAACTGAGCAGTTAAATTTAATCAACTATAGCAATGCATCACCAGATGACGCAAAAAGTAACGAGACATTGGCGATTAAATTTAATCAAAGTGCATTTCAGTTTATCGATGTACTAAAAAAAGATGAAAAAAAATCTTGGTCTTAGACTCCTATACCAAGCGTACGTACATTCGCCGCAATAAAGGAATGGGCTGCCAGATACACTAAAAGTGACTCGTGTATAATGCGCACTATACATAGTATACCGATTTCAAGGCGGTAAATCGCTCGTCCCTCTCAAAAGTGCTGACATGGTCGAATGAAAATCATATCTGGTGGGTCAGCTGTTCGTGTTTCTTTCTGTCCAACCCGCGCATCGAGGCACGGTACGTACCCGAAACTTGGGCTCCAATTCTGAAAGAGAGTACAACCAAAACGGCCTTTGGTTGAACACACACACACACAGAGGAGGCCTTTTCTGCTGCCGCGCTTCGGGGACGCATATAAAGAGACACAGCAACGCACAATGCCGCGCACGCGATCCAAACCCAGCCATTCGAGATCGGGGAATACGCGCTGTGTCGTAAGCCCGCGAGATGTTACCACTTCGGTCAATGTCTCCTTTCCCTCGGCGCTCATTCCCCAAAAGACACGATGGCTCGGCTCCCGATGGCGTCTCGAATGACTCCCCGGATGGCTCTCGCTTCGACATCACCGCGTGCGCTAAAGGAATCGGATGTCGTCGACGACCTTACGTTACGGTTTCCCTTTGTGTTACTCTCCGTTCTCCCCCCCCCCCCCCCCCCCCCCTCCGCGCGTCGCTGTTCCTCTCGAAGTTCACGTGAGACTCACGTGGCACTGATAGGCTTCGTTGGCTCGTATCCTCATTTGCGATCCATCGTATACGATGAAACGAAGTATAGCGGTTCCAGCCCTGCCGCTTGGTCGAATCGCGGCGTCTAGCGACGCTCCGGAAAAAAGGAGTTTCAAGCACGGAAGCCCAGGAGACAAGAGGTTGGTTTCATAAGCGCGACAAAGGAGGCGAGCCCACCTAATTCGGTAAAATGAACTCGAAAACATTAGGTGCCTCATGATTTTGTGCATTGATGCATATCTGTTGTGTCATTTATCGTATATATATATACAAGGCGTCCCCCAAAAAAGCTTACAAGCCGTTTCGTTTTTGTTTTTATTAAAAAATAAATTGCGCCTAAGTGAACGATTATTCTCTGCCCTAATGTAGCCGTAGCGGTATCAACCAGATGCCAAAGTTTAGGCACTAACCGTTATCTTAATCAGAAGTTATAACCGATTCCTTGAACTTTTCATTTCGGAAAACGGTGGCCGATGGACCTATAATACTTGCAGCTCAATGGCGCCGGTCACCGAAAATGAGCGAAAAAGGGGCCCCATTTTCCAAATGAAAATTTCAGGAAATCATCTATAACGTTTGACTAACATAACGGTTAGTTGTGAAACTTTAACATCTGGTTCGCATCTCCAGGCCTAAATTTGGGCTGAAATTGCGTTTTCGGTAATGCTTTATTTATTTTTGAGGCAAAAAAAAAAAAGATGAATATATAAAAAACCTGTAATTATTTTTTTCTTTTGGGAGAGGGGGGAGCACATTTTGTGAATATGATTCTTGTCACCATGTCATCTATACAACATATAAGTGTGTCTCCTATACGTATATCTGTTTAAGTGTGTTTGCTTTTCTTCATAGTACGTTACTTGGTGAATGTCAACTTCACTACACTCTTGGCGTAAGTCTAAGACAGATCGATCGCACTAAAGGGAAATAAAGTTTAGGCGCACATAAATGCGCCTCTATAGAAACAGAAAACCTCGAATACGTCAGCAAAACCTGTGGTTGCCGACAGCCCGGAGAAACGCGAGGCGTGGCCTATTATAAATGATCCCTATCACATTTCTTGATTTGTTATTCGTTCATTCCGCGCTGTGTTCGATTGATGTCAGAATTTTATTGGCTGGACAGTGATAATTAAGATGCTCGGGAAGAATCGTCACGCCTTGTGTTTCTGAAGCTCCCTGTGACTAAACGGCGTCCAAGTTCGTCTGCTCCTTGCACACCTCGCGCATTTCTTTACGCCCTGAGATGAGGTCACACGCTTTTGTACCGCCCCGCTCCCCCCCTTCCCCGCCCCCTATTTTCCGGAATTCTACCAATGGCGGCGCGTGCTTGGCTGCCGCGTCATCGCTCGTTCGCTGCGCGTCCTCTATTATTCCATTTGATCGGCGTGCCCCCCATAGCGTTCGAATGCGCCAAAGCCCCTTTTTTTGGAACACCTTCTCGCCATATAGGGAGAGTTCTATGGCCGCCACATTTGTGGGTTCTGTTTAGAGGCGCATGCACAGAACGAGCTCACATGATTAGCTTTCTAAGACCGGCAATCTCGATGGTGTGGAATGCACGTTGCAAAATAATTGTGGAAGCTCGCCATTAGCACGCTCTCAGCAGTCACGCACGCAGCTATGGACGCCAGTGAATACTCCCTATAGACCAACACAACTCACTAACGTCACTTCGCTGCGGTGGCGCTGCTGTCGGTACTGCGCATGCGCAGGCACTTCGCTCCTCCCGAATTTCGTTTCTGCGACCGCGCAGTGCCCACACCTGGTGTGGGCAAAGCGGGCTTGTTTGTAAACACTATGTTGATGTACAGACGAGTTTAAGCAGGTCATCTGGCCGCCGCCATTTCTCGAGTCGTGGTGGCAGGTGCGTGCACTTATGAGCTTGACAATGCTGCGCTCACGTGCAGGCTGCTCATGCTTGCACACATGAGGCACCAATGAGGCGCCATGCTTGCAATTGTCTACATACCCATTTGATGTAAAACGCCCCAGTTTGTGCTCCAATGTTTAACGTCCCAGAGAACATGCGGTTCATAAAAAGTATGAACAAAGCCAACCTTAACACTGCTGCTTGAGTTGTCGATGAAACGTTTCACCACCAGTTCTCCAGGTGAACGCCAAAAGAACGAAGAAGCGCGAGTGTTAAAATTTTCAGAATATTCTTGTAAACCAACCTGCCTCCTTTAAGACGTTAAATTGTAAAGTCGAAGACCCTCGTTAAATCTTCAATTTTGTTGTCCCTGTAGCATTTATGCTTTTTATACCTTGTGACATAAGCAAGCTTGACAAGATTTAAAGACGGAACGACCGGATTTCTTTTGGTACGTAAGCAGAAGTTCATGTTTGTAAATCGAAAAAGGGTCTTAGTCTTCAGAAACAAAACTAGAGTGTTATTCAGAGGCCATAATTGTCACGGGACAACTATAAGCTTACTGAACCGCATAAAACACACACAAAAACAGTGACCAGACGTGGGAGCAACTAATCATTATACGTAGCGAAATACGCTTGTGTCTCTCAAATTCTTTAGTAAAATCTGATGGTGTGATTAATCAGCGGAAAGGAACTGGACCGTAGCTGCAAGACTGTCAAAACATCTACTACGAACGTCACTGGCCATGTCATTTCCACTGAAAAAGCTGCCATCACGCATCGATCATAAGCTTAACGCGAATAAACCGTCAGTGTAGAAAATATTGAATACCGCAGATATCCTTGTTGAAAGTCCTGGCGCTCGCTCGGCTCGTGAGTTTGAACGATGCAACCGAAACAACTCCAAGCGCATTAGAAATGGGTTCGGTCGATGGCTCTTACTACAGAACATCCAGTGGGGCCGCTCAAAGCGATACAAGGTAACACTGACTGATGAGCTTCGTTCCAACGTGTCACAGGTTGTCTCTGACGATGCCGTATAACGTCCGAGACTCAAGCTTGCGAAGCTGGAGCGAATTAAATATCCAGGCGTCGCTTCTGCCTCGGTGGAGTTTGCCGAGGGATGGGCGACGCGATGTCAAATTCGGTTCCCGAAATGCGCTAAAATTAGAATGAATGTCTTTCTGCTCTGAACGAAAGCAGGTTAAGGCGTATACAGGCGTTCTACCCGAAAGCTCTTTAAATAAAATAGACGTTCTGGTAATTTTTTTTAAGGGAAGGTAAAGCGAGAAAGGCCTTATCGTTGCGGAGTATGTAAGGTGTTTATTTGAAGCGCTTTCTGCAAGAAGTGTCCGCACATTTTTTGTGAGCGTTGTTTCCTTAGTATTAATATATTAATTTGCAATTTCTTGGAATGTTTTACCCCCTCGGGTAGGTTGCCGTTGATCGTTTCGTATGTTTTTATTATTTTGAGCTTTCTTTGTGTATAGCCATCAATATCATTGGTCAATGTCCCCATGGCGACACCGAATGGTCACCGAAATGAGGTGAAAAGTGTGTGTAGTTTCTTCCCCTTGCTTCGTAGCAGCATTATATTTTGCACCCAATCTATCGAAGCAGCATGATAAAGGAGTGTCGAGACCCGTGTGTACTATTCCTTAGGTAGTTTGGCGGTGCTGTATTATATATAGTTCTATAAGTGTTCCATTACATACCCATATTGACACACAAAACATGAACACCATTGTTCCTCCCGCTTACGTTCACCCGCAAAATTATGGCATATCTTTTTTTTTTGCATAAATCTTTATCTAAGAGCTTGAGGTTCTTTACAATAGAAAACATTAGTACAATAATTTTGGAAAGTTGAAGCACTTAAATTAGTTAAGCCTAAAAAACTGAAACAATGAAGAGCAAATGTATTTGCTTCGTTCCTTAAAAAAAGAAAAATAAGATAGGTTTCGATTAAAATAAGGAGAGAAATATTTGCTCAAAAAGAAGCCCCCTTTTCCTGCCAGCGGTTCCATTGCTTGCATTACGACAAATATTTCTAAAACAATTCGCTTAAGTTATACAAAATCTAAGTGATGGGGGCACGAAGTAGCATAAAATATTAATAAAGATTACAAGCGTATACTCAATACACGTTTTTTTCAGTGCCTCCCGCTGAATACTGCGTTGTTCCGAAACACCGAAACAAAGAGGAAAGCGTCTGACTATAAATCATAGGTACATCCCAAATATACATCGAGAAAGGCAAATTCAAAGCATTCGGTTCCTATACGCCTTCCGTTTCAAAAAGTTTTTTTTGTGTGTATGTGTGTGCTTCTACAACATACATTTTCCCAAGTACCGCGCGGCCTCTCCTGGAAAACAGTCTTTTTCTTCTCTTTTTTTTATCAATTACTTTTCTGTACTTGGCTACTGCGCGTAGAATAGTACTTCTCCAAAATATATTCCATTGTGCTTGGTGATTCTATTGACCTGCAACGCGTTCTTCCCCTCGGTTACCCTTTCGTCTATCCACAAACTTTATGTGACCAAAGCATTGTTCAACGACGTCCTTTACAAAAAAAAAAAAAATCACTTTCATAAAAGCCCAGACAAAAAAAAAAGCGTGCATAAACCAGAATAAATAATTATAATAAGAGCATGCTTCCGATGTAATACACCCAGTGAGCCAAAGAGCCGCACCAAAACGCGAGCCTGTAAAAGGGGCGCCACAAAAGATCAACATGCTAAAAGATTAAAAGTTTGAGGTTGAAAAAAAAATCCTGAATACACGAGTTAAAAAATAAATGTACGACCAAAAGTTATACTTCACCCTACTTTGGTTTCTTTCCCAGTGTGCTCAGTTTGGGGACAATTGGAGTGCTGCTCTTAGGCATGTGCAGTGCCTCGGGCTATATTTCCGACAGGAGGGAGGAGGATAAGTAGAGAGGGAAGGTGTGGTGTGCGACACAATGGATGGATAAAATTCCGGCTCGTATGAGGTTTCTTTCAGCGCAAGCCTCGGGGGATCCTCACAGGTGGTTCTCTCTAATAATTATATTAACGGAGCGGGTAGATGAACAAGTAAACTAAAAAGAAATTTAACCCGCCGCATTCAATACGCTTAACTATACGCGGAGATCTGAACTGCTCATTTTTAACAGGCAACGCGTGGCGAATTCCGTGTACCTTAGTGCCCCTGCACTTCCAATGGGCTTCCGGCATTAACGGATAGGAGAGCTAAAGAACAAATCCCAAAACAGGAAGCATTCAAACGTAGTGGACCACTCTCTACATTTCTTAACTTTAGGTGACTAAGTAGCGTGGAAACTTTTAAAGGCGAGGTATACCATGCCTTCAATAGATCCGGGACATCTCCCAAATCCTTAACACAATGCATAATTAAGTATTTGGAATATCTACACGAGGTGTAATTGAAATGATCGCTCATAAAACGTTGTTGACAGACATTGAAGAAATGAAGAACGCGAAGCGAGTTTCAGGTATAACGCCGGTTCCGTTCAAATGCCACATAAAACTCAATTGTCGGTGAGGATTGAGACACGGGCGTTTCACCGCGACCTTCTCGGTGATGCGCTCCTTGAAACAAGAGTGCAGTGTAGCGTGCTACTTTAGATTTAGAAATGACAGGTGTTGTTGCTGGCAGAAGAAGCGTGTGTAAAGTTGAAGCGGAACACTATGAAGCGACATTTGCCACTGATAATGAAAGGGCAACCTGACTTGGCTATGATAATTCCCGGTTTTTCAGTTAGAGTTTAAGGGCTGATTGCTCGCATCAAGTCACGCTTCAGTCTCAAAGACTTCAAAGCGAGAATGGTACAGTCGAGTCTGGTCACGCCCTCTCGTGTTTAGGTATCTATTTATGTATTATGTCTACTGGTTCCATACGATACCTTGGTAGGCTCGTTAAACAGTTTATTTTAAACAAATTATAGATTAGTTTATAGCGCAGAGTAAAACAATCATGGGGGTGGAGCAGTCATACAGATAACAAGGAGAACGCATATGTCAATGAAAATAGGTCATTCAGATGGCTTTTTCCTCTTTCATATTTCAACGGGAGGCTCACTGGCATTGTATGCTCAGATTCATATCTACGGGGGCTGGTGTGAAGAATTGTAGAAGAACAATTTTCCCAGTCTCTAGTCTCTGAACATTTTATGATCACGCAGCTAGAGGCAGGCTTTCTTCGAGACATGTTTCCATTGGTCATCACCTGGTAATACCTGGTTAACTGGAACAGGCGGACACAAAAAGCAGGCTACTTACCAGCAGGTGCCAAAAGAAGAGGCCATTGCACATCTCGCTCCTCTCCAGCATCTGAGAAGATAAGATATTCGCTGTCTTCCTCACTCGTCCTACGAGTAGTTCACAGGGCGATCGAATCAGAAGACGCTTTTCTAATATCCATTTGATATCTCGAATAAGCTTGATCCCGCGACAAAGCAACATGGGCAGAAGAATGTTTGAATGTGCATTCAATTTCAAATTCAGCTACTAGATTGTGAACAAACATGCTGCGCATCATAACTGGGTGTGAACGAAGCAAGCGGAAGCACAGGATGCTGGAAAAACAAATAAATTTTGACCTCCTTTATGAAGGTGAAATTCTCAATTACCTTTCGCTTAATCATACGTTCTGCGGCTTGAAATCCGTTATTTTCATTTTTGTGTCATGGATTGTAAACTTTAAACTATAGCCAGTCATTGCGGGTCTAGATTTTCCTAAAGACCAGTGGTAGTTTGAAAAATTATGAGTTATTTTTTTAGTACACATCGGTTTCTTTGTGATAATAAGTTGAACGTATCTGGCGACATCGGTTTCCTGATATTTGAGAGTTCTAATAATAAGGCGATGAGGTAATTTCTTTTATAAATTAAAAGTGCACGGTAGTGGTATTGAGATGGAAATAAAGTAGAGAGTATTATCAGCTGCCTAATATTTCAAAGAATACCTTGCGTTCGTGTATCTTTATAAGTCGTGACATTATTGAGCTTCATTGCTTGTATATTAAACAGAACTAAAGAGGGGGGAGCTGCATTTCAGTGTATTAACAAATAAATGCAGAAAAGATGGTTAAAAGTGAAGTTTACAGTGGAGTTCAGCGCTACTTTGAAGGCGTTTTTCTGGCTGATCCGCGAATAAAATAATGAAACGAATAGGACATTCGTAATTGCTGGGGGCTACAGTAAATCACAGCTGAAGAAGGTAGGGCGAGAGAAACGAAGAAGCAGACGGAACGCTAGGAAAGAGAAGAGGAAACCTTCTCCTCTTTCTGGCGTTCCGTCTGCTTCCTCCTCCTCGGTCTTCCTTTCCCTCACCCTATTTTATTGAGTTCCAACGGACTATAGTTAGCAATGTGCAAGTGTTTTTTCCCTCGTATTTAAAACCGCTTTAGCCTCCCTTTCAGAATCTGATACAATGGTAGCTTGGAACATGAACCGAGAAACCGGACGAGACACCTTAAAGGTGGAGGAGTTAACTCCTCACCCTATTTTACGTACGAAAAAACGTTCGACTACGACGCGTCGAAAAGGTCATCCAGACTTCAGGGAGACGGCCACACATGTTCCGCAGTGCACAAACGCAGGTATTTTCCAATATTCAGCGATTTAAGGCAAGGGCAGCTCCGATATGTATTACTCTGTAGCGGTGGCACGGCGCGGAAATTACAATAAAATGCGTGTCATATTTATGACGCTAGGTTTCGCACGCAGCTCGAATATACTAGAGTTCCTGTATAGGCTATACAGGAACTCTAGGATATGCCCTTTTTCAAAAGTCAGAGTTATCTTGTGACAGCGGTTAAAGTTCCAATATTGCCGCCCTAATGTTGGCGTGTGGGGATCATGCTCGCCTAAATCAAACACCCTCGGCATTGTAACTCGTAGGTAACGTAAAATGACCAACCTCTTTTCCGCTTTCTGCCCTATGCTTTCGAAGACGCTCGCTTTTCCGAGTGTGGAGAAGCTGTATAGTGCCGCTCTGCACAAGGTGGGTAGACTAACTTTCGGAAACTGCTTATTCACCGAGCCCAGAAGCTTTCCTTCCCCATGGAACTCAAAAGGCACGATGTACACCTAAGCACTTCTATGAATTTTGAATGCGAATCTATGAATGTTGTTCTTGCGCGCGTCCTCGTGAAGTGGCCGCGCTGCGCTGGCACCGGCTGTGACGCCGCTCTCCAAAGCGGCGCCACTCCGATTCCTTGTACCGGCGCGCTGGTGGCGCGGGCACGCAGCGCCATGGCGTGGCCCTCCTTGAAACTGATGCGCAGCGGCCAATGGGACCGAAGCCAAAATCCATCAGATTTTGGCTTCACTTTGGGAGCGGGGAAACTAGGTGCCGCTTGGCTAGGCTTTTCGCGCGGCTTCAAATCTGGGAGCCATCAGATCGCGGCTTCAACTAGAGAAAGGTGTTTAGGTGCCGTTTGGCGGTGCTTTGAGCCGATGACCTTGGCTCGCTTCATGGAATAGTTAATGCTTTCGCATTAAAAAAAAAGGCCTCTGCCGTTTCGCTCTCTTTCCCCGCGTATCGTGTGAACTCTAGTCACTCGCAATACAGGATCAGAACAACAGAGAAATTTTTGGGTTGTCCCGCCTTCTGCGCGAGCTTCCTGCCTTCGATGGCGCTTGGGCTCCTCCCGAGCCTCGAGCGTCCGCGTGCAACCAAAACACAACGGAAGGCAACAAGCGCGTGCGGGGGACGGACATCGGAAAGATACACAATACAGCCGGTGTCACGCGGCTTATACATAGCACAAAGTACAGTCTGCAAGCACGAGTCAGCGCGATATCCGTGGTTCGAACGCCGCCTGCCAAGTTTTCTCCTTGAAATCTTTGTCATGCGGCTTTTGAAGCACAGATCTCGCGGTAAGTCGGAGTCGAATCTGTACGCAGACCGTCTTTATTATGATGTATAAGCAGTGTGATTCCGGCTCACTGTTCTCAGCCTCTCAGTGATTATTAGCGATGTGCGCGACCAAAAGCGGCGCTGCGGTCAGCTTTCCACGATTGGCCAAACCATGGGCATATGAGCATTGTCACATAGTCAACTTTGACGGTGTTAATTACGGATTGCGATGGGTCCTAGCTTCCACTGTGATTTTCAAACACACCACCGAACTCGTCGTCGCACCTGATGGTAAGTAGCCAGGATAACAACAGGTAACGTCACGGCGAGGCAAATCCCAGTCGTGACGTCACGTGAATCGATACCATAAAAGTGCGCCACTGAAACATCTCGACGCTAATAGTGCGAACAAGATACGGATACCGACAAGTTTAATACTCTTTAAGTGTTGTAATTTTTTTCGACCTTTGTGTGAAAATGATTAAAGGAAGCTTCCAATCCCAAAACATAGTCTAGCCCTGTATTTCCCGCTATATTTAGAGGGAAAACTTATTTAGAGTTTAGATCACGTGACGTCAATTGGTGTCACGTAAACTGACGTCACGTGATCTACACACCGATTAAGTTTCCACGCTAAATTTAGCGAAGAAATTTACGTCACGCGAATTGAGGTCACGTTACCTCTACACCAATTGAGTTGCCCGCTAATTTTTCACGGGAAATTTGATGTCACGCGACCTAAACACCTTGAGTTTCCCCGCCGAATTTAGCGAGGAAACTTACGTCACGCAACCTGACGACAGGTGACGCGTCGATACAATTTCTTCATTGTATTTAGCAAGAAAACTGACGTCGAGTGACCTCTACGCCAATTCAGTTCCCCCTCCCCCCCTAAATTTAGCAAAAAAATTAATGTCACGTGACCTGAAAAAATTCACCTTTCCTCTACATTTATCTGGGAAATGGACGTCACATTGACCTGCCGACATGTGACACGTCGATGCAATAGCCCTAGCAAATCTAGCAGAGAAACTGACGTTGCGTGACCAATACGCTAATGTACTTTTTGCGCTAATCTTAGCGGGAAAATTGACTCCACGTGACCTATACACCCACTGTTCCCCTCACCGTACCAGGGAAATTTATAAAAATTAAAGCTTGTTTTTATTCCCCGAGACGACACTGTGATGTATTCTAAATAATCTTGAACGATCGTACAGTCGGCGTCAGAATGAGCTGGCTCGTCGTAAAGGCGGCCGAAGCGGCAAAAAACCGGCATGTGGCGTCGCTGTCGGGAGAAACCGCTAACAGCGAGGCTGGAACGGACTACCGCGGGGGAGATTGGTAGAAATGATAAGTCAAGCATCTAGAGTCTATTGGACGCCTGTCTTGCGTGGCCGGCTTTTGATTTTTATGGATCATCGCGCTATTCATGTTTTTTTTTTCTCTCTCTCTTTCTTGTTTATGAACAGTGGTTGTTGACTAGATGCGCTGCTTATTATTTCTACCAGCCTCCCCTGTGCATGAAATCGCAGCAGTCTGTTCTAGTTTCAAAAAGTTGCAAAAATCCCCATGGGGGATCTCTGCATCTCTGGCCGTCGTTCCGCCGAGCCAGCTCATTTTAATGCCAGTTATATCTCCGATACATGCATTAAATGCATCCTTTTCATGCGTATAACGGGGGATATAGATGAAAAAGGTCGCTGCCAATTTTTCTAATGTTTTCTTTTGCAAGCAGTGCGCATGAGACTGCAGATTTTCCTCGTTAGCATGATGTGCGTGCTCTTCTGGACCTGAAAGTAAGGGGTCGCTATCAAAAAAAAAAAAAAAGTAAATCTGAACGACGACTGTGCGTTTCATCTCAGGTGGAACTTACTGGTTCTAGTATGAAGCGACAAATACCCGAGATCTCGTAAAATCTACAAACATCTCCGTTCTCTCTTGCCTTACAACCCCAGCGCAATAGAGTGCCATGCCGTCTAGGTTGTCATCAACAGCGCAGACATCAACGCATTTATTTTTGATATTAGTTGTGCAGCCCGGCACGTACAGAGCGAAGGGCGAAGAAAGAAGACATTTTGCTGCGAACCAGTCGTATTAATAAAGGCGACCGTTGTTTGAAACCGCTCAACCATTAAATCCAAAGAGCTGTGTAAGTCAGGCCTGAAAACTTTAAAATGTTACAGTGTAGTCACCGTTGACGGCTTAACGCAGCACAGAACCGAACAGCGCCAAGGGTTAAAAATAATGTTCTTCGTCGTCATGCGCCGCGGGCCCATATGAGTAGCACCGAGGGAAGTTCGGCGCTAGTTTGCCGTCAACGACTATTCGGGAAAATGACCGCGGTAATAAGGGGCAAGTATACGCGCACCCCTTTTAAAATGCGCATAACCTGGGAGGGGAGGGGGGGGAGGGCGTTAGCGCAGCCGTCTCAGGAAAGATTGCCGCTACAAATGAAGTCTCATGTTTGTTCCTTTGTCGCTGCCAGCTGCTAACGGCCTCCACGCGGTATACCACGAAAAATCTCGTACCTCGGCCTGATATATCTGCTCAGGGCGGCGTCATTTGGCGCACATCAAAGGGAATGCAGAGAGCTACCGGTGAAGCAAATATATACATAAAAAATGGGAAAGAAATCGTATACGGTGTGTACCTCATCGCGGTATATACGGCGGGCGACGGAAAAGTGGCTCCCGCGCTCCCTCGTGTAACAAGGTGGAGCACACATTCGCGTGGAGGGGGCGGAAAAATCGATGACTTTTGCGGCTCCCTTTGGAAATGCGTGGGCCTTAGGGCGGGTAACGACCGCTTCCCTCGCAAACGAAGTCGTAAAAAAGGTCTATGTTTGCGTCTGTCTGTTGAGAGGGTTAGCGCAAAGTTTGTTGCGAGGCGTTGTGATTTCGAGAGCGTGAAAGGATTTATAGCCAGAGACCCTACATAAACACGTATACATTAGGAGGGGGAACGGGCTGCTTGTCTTGGTTCGTTGTGCGCGACGGCGCCTGGACGGATTGGGAAATATACGGTGCGTGGTTGGACGACGAAAGCACAATGTTCGACTGTCAAGTACGGTGGCATTTTTTTTTCTTTCTTTTCTTGTTTTTTTATGAAAATTTGATTATATTGAACGCCTCCAAACAGAAAACCTGTCACTCGTGATCACTAAAGCAACATTTCGAGCATCATGGTTATTTACTTCTTGTCTTGTTAATTGTTTCGTATCTTAAGAGGGATGAGGAAGATGGAGGAAGGTGTTGCCGAGGCATGTACACTCTTTCGTAAAAGGATTACGCAATATAATTTCATTGCCTTAGCATTAGTGCCCTAGTACATGCGCTGACCATGGAGTGGTTTGGAGCACACGATAATGAAGTTCACAACGCCGCCACGGGATGGCGCCAGAGCTCAACTGGCCTGGGAACTGCCTAGGAAACACCTTCTGCAAGCGCCGACAGATGGCGGCGGAGTGCATCTTTTGAAAGGCTTGGCGATAGGAAGCATAGCAACGGAGGCCGCACTGGATTCGCCGGGTATTGGGCAGGAGATCGAACTATAGGGGGCGCTCTGACCCGTTTGTTTTCCCCACGCTCGGTGTTTACTCAACACAAGGCCTGTGCACATGCCAGCAGGCCTTATGGGCATGGCCATGTCATCTTCTACAATAGAGCGCGGGGCACAGTTTAATGTAAAAAATACTAACAATCGACGAAGCGACGTTAAGTGCCGGATCTATCCTCAGAGAATGCGAGCTTGACCCACTTCGCCTTTTGTGCTAAGCTGGGATCGTGCATGCTGCATTGTTCATGCAGGCCGTTGTGGAAACAAAGGAGCCCCTCCTCCCCCTCGCCGGAGAATACGAACTCCAGCCGAACGCTGACGCCGCGTTCGGTTATGTCGGCCGAGCGCTGCGTCATTGTATTTGTTGTCCCCATCCGTGTAGTTGATAAGTTAACCACTTGGGGCGTCACGGTCTGTCCTCCTCCCCAATAGTGGGCGACGCCGTGACGTAACACCTGGCAACGCAAGATCGCCCGCGACGTCCCCCTTCGACGATTTCGGCTCCACGCAGTGTGAAACGGTGGGTGTATTACTTTGAAGGAGGGGGGGGGGGCGTGTTGACCCTCCCCCCCCCCCCCCCCCCCCGCCCCCAAATTTGCGCCGCTTCACGGTGAGAGTACGCGAATGAATCATTACAAAACCCGTACACGTCGTCCGCTGTGCCAAAGCACGCCCTAGCCGCACTGTTCCCGCTGCACCTCGGTTGCTAGGTGTTACGTCACGCCGTCGCCTTCTATGACCAGACAATCCATGCTGTGTTATATTACCATGCTTTGTTATATATAACCGCTGCGCGAAATGCTCACGCGTTTCTTTTATAATTTATTGTTTAGCTATATACGTTTCACGTTCCTAGAATGGTACGGGTATACAATCCATAACTTTAATTTACTACATTTCTCATTTTTTCACACACACACACAAGAAGGAAAAAAGTAATATGTCGCCTCACTTGCAAGGCCGCTTTTAACGTTTCGTGTTGATCTCTTCGACAACAGCGCGGGTACAGAGGGGTCATTTGCATCTCAATGAGTTTGTTTTATTATTAACGTTATATTGGCCGAATCCTATTAGCCAGAAGACTGACTCAACCCTAAAAATTGGCATAATTTTTCGTTGCGTGTGTTTTCTGAGCAAATACTAAATCTACATTGCGTAGATTTAGTGATTCCACAAATTCGAATCTGCCCAGCCAGAAGCTGCCAATAATACCCTAACGGTAATCGTGAGAAAAAAAAGAAAACAAAAGTGCGTCGGAGTAACTCTTGGTGTCTGAAAATATAGTGCCCTTAATTTTTCGATCACGGCGACGCAAAATAACAATCTAGCAGAACGAGCAACGAAATCCGTATGCCAGGCGCCGAGGTCCAGAAATATGCCGTCCGAGCGGTCAGATTCCGTCCTAGCAAAACAGAGTTCGAGCGATACATTCAATTCTTACAACTTTTTGCATGATCATAATCGAAATATCACGTGCACCATATTTTCAACCTTGAAGAGTTAACCCTTTAACTCCTTCGCGCTTATTAAACCTGCTTCTCGTTACCACAGCTACGGGGATTATTTGCGGCTTCTGGCTGGCCAATAGAGCATGTCTAGCCCTCTTTCTGCGTCTGGTGCACGCCCTGGCTCTTCCGACTCTTTCCATTGACCAAACTCTCTCTTTTCACGGCTGTGACAGTGGCTAGCTATGGATGACCCGAGTACGCGCCTTATTTTGTCAATGGTACTAGTATGGTGCCTGGAGCGCGTCTCCGACTGGTGTGTTTAGCCTCCTATTCCGCCCATACATCAAAAGTGGTCCCCAAGTGGCAACAAATGACGTCACAGAAGCCAGAGTGTCATGCTGTTGCCTGTCGCGATCCTGGCGGTTGGCCGTAGAAATGCTGGCGAAAAGCAGAGCGAACGCGAGTGTCGCTGTCGTCACGGAGTCCCAGACGTCCCAACTTCCGGCTGCTGCAGCTTCCGTGGACTGTCACAGTAGAGAGCGACCTGCAGCAGGACAGGCGTCTGCCTGATCCACCGCAACTGATGGGACGCCGCCAGGATCGCGACCGGCGACAACGTGACACTTCTATGACGTCATCAGGCGGAAATCGAGGGACCACTTTTTTGGGAGCGGTAAACACACCAGTGGGAGGCGCGTTCCAGGCACCATAGTACTAGAGTAGGCGGGACTAAAAAACGTCCCTGCGCTTCCGCGCCCTGAGAAACGCGCTCTTACGATCCGAGCAAACATAAGAGAGATGCACCCTGCTGCGTACTACCGCGATACTGCAACCTGCTGGCGCCACGCTACGGTAGGTGTTCTCGAGAAACAGGCATCACCAGCCCCGTGACGTGCGGGCTGTACGCTGTAAAGGCTGTGAACCGCGATTGGGTCGCAAAAAAAGTCATTACCGCGCGCCCCCAATGGCAAAGCTACGCACTTCATTGGCGACAGCTCCTTCCATTGGGAGCCATTTCGTGGACAGGTTAAGGTTACAGTAGGTCGTGGGCAGGACAAGACAAATTTCAGGATGTTTGTGTTTGTTTTGTCTTGGCCTTTTTGTTTACATATGCCCATTCGTTCCAACAATTGTTTTCTCATCACTTCTTTCTTTTTTCTCCGAAACCACTGTTTAGGTGTTTCTCAAAAGCAAACTCGGCTCTTCTATTCCAACAAGATTCCTCCCCCTCCTCTTCCCTTTCCTCATCCCTCTACTCCTCCTATTCCCCCCTTATTCAAGCTCGCAAGTACGGAATGTGATCCACTAAAGGTAACATTTTCTCTAAAGTTAGGCTAACCGCTAACTAATAAACGGTATATATATTTTTTCCTCTTCATCTGTATACCTGCGCTCTAGTGAAGGCGTTTAGCGAGTTTCGCGCAAGCTCTTGCACGTGTGGTTCTCCAAGCTGCGTCCAAAGCCCCCGCAAAACGGGATGCAGAATACGAAGACAGCCTATCACGGAGAACGAAATAAAAAGAAAATCCCAACGAATGACAAAGCTAAGAATACAATCTGGTCAAAAATGAATTGCGATGGTCGCATTGTTGTAGGCGTTACCGAAAAGTAACGAGGCATACTTTACTCGCTGGTTGAAAATAGAAAAAAAAAAACAAAAAAAAACGCGTTACCGAGCTACGTTACTTCCAAAAAAACAAAGCAAAAAAACTAACCGTTAAATCGTTACCGTTAACGATAAAAAGCAACGCCCGTTATTTTTGCGTTGCATTTTTATTTATGGAAGGACTTCGTTTGTCGACACTGAGGCAAAGGGCACCCGCGTTTTCTTTTTTTCTGAAGTGGGACGGCTTGCGCGAGCAAACAAAGGCAATGCCGTTAATCGTAATGCCGCTACCTGCAAGGCGTTACCCGCAACGCTGTCACTTGTAACGCACTACCCATAACGCCGTAACTTGTACCGCGTTCCTACCAACACTCGATCGTGTGTGCAGGGACAATGGGCGTGAGTGACGTGCTTGCTAAATGTCCCTGCACATGTCGTTTTTTTTTTTTTTCATATTTATTTGTATATTGAGATTTCACATTCGACGGGATCCTTGCATTCTTTGCCGCGATTGGCCCTCTCCACGCCCCGTAGGAAAGTGAAGTCACATAATTTTTCTAAAGTGTATAGTGGCATAGCGTACTCCGTTTAACATTAAGTTGGACCGCAGCCAACGCTACGATCCGAAAGGAGCCAATCAGACTGCGCCAAAAGGGCAACGTCAGGGCGCTCGTTGTCTTTTTTCCGTGTGCCAACTTTTTCCAACTAAACCAGTCCAGCACACAAAAAAAAAGAAAAAAAAAACTGTCTTGTGGTGCGTTCACTGTTTGTGATTAGTTTAAGTCGGTGATAGTAAATGCGTAAAGACGACGGGTGTTACGAGGATATATTCTCATTTAGCGCAACGGACGATATACTGTACCGTAACGGAGTGTAGTAATCCCACGAATGCGTTGTGCGATGAACGCCCGTCTTGTCGACGTGGCGTCGTTATTGGTGTTTGGATATTTTCAAAATATGGTTCGGTCAAAACAGAAAGTTTTTGCTCGACTCTGTGTGTAGCACGAAAGTAGTACATGAGTTTGAAAGAGCATAACATAATGCAGAGAGAACAATTCTCGTAGGACCTCAAAATATCAACTGTCGTTATGACAACATATACTGAAAACAACGAATATGCTAAAACTTGCAGCGCAATTTCGGTCGCCATTCTAGAGTTCCCTCGTGTGGTTACTTATACTACTTAAAGTATACCAAGATGCGTACGAAATGTCTACCAGCAACTGTTGAGATTAGCCTTTCTTTGCGTAAACCTCCGACTCTTTATCATTTTCTTTAATCGCAAAAATATTTTTTTTTTTCATTTATGTTCGGTGTGCATGGTTAAACAAGCACGGGTTGATACTACACGTTCGTAGTCATTTTCTAGTGGAGTCGAGCGTCTGTTTCTACCATCTTCGTGCAACGCGTTGTTCAAATGCGGTAAAACAAGAACACTCAAGAAAAATGTAAAATTATAACCCTCGAGAACAAAGTAAAAAAGGGTGATGTGGTTCACAATAACACTTGCCATGTTTTTGTTTGTATTTCTCTTTCCAGTGTCTATAACGATGGCATAAATAATTTATTAGGCTGCATGTATCACGTATTTTGTGATTTTATATAATCTTCTTTTGGTGTGTAGTTTCAAGCCTGCTGCATAAGTTCAGCAGGATGCGGTCGGGACAGCGCCAGTCTAAACAGCAAAGCTTAGTCCCTCCTGCTTATCTTTGTGACATCTACCTCTCCCCCCTCTCTTTCTACTTCCCCCCCCCCCCCCTTCCCGTCCGCCCCGAGTTTGCAGAGTGTTCTCAATATCGGGCTAGTGCAGCAAGGGGGCTGTTATTGTTTCGCAAAACACGTAAGACATGCAAATTTAAAACAAATCTAAGAAGAAAAAAAAAACGGTAAGAAAACACGTTTTGTTTCAGTTTTTTTACAACCTAATTTTTATGCCGTTCAAAAAATTAGTCTTTTTTCATTTTTATTCATTTCAAGTGCGCCTCAGGGCCCCGAGAACACCGCACTCAACTTCTTCATCAATACGTGACATAAAAAAAAGCAAAACCGAAGTTGTTTTTTTTTTTTTACGCTTTTAATTAATTCGGTCAAAAACAATCTAGAAATATAAAATGCGTTTTTTTTATATGCTGGATAGTCATTGACAAGCATCCGGGCATAACTTACTTTACGATGTACATGACAAGAGAAAAAAGAAATATCGCTTCAAAGGCGCCGGCAAATTAGTTTAGAAGATCAACAGCGCTTCCAATATCATTCTTCAGGCACGTGTTTTGACACCGACATTAGAATATTTCTTTTACGATGGGCCACCCTCTTTAAGCGCGCTAAAACGAAAAAAAAAAAGAAATACAACAAAAACAAAACAAACAAAAACAGGTCTTACGACCGGTTGTTCAGTGAGTAATGGCCGGTTCTTACATGCATCGCAGCGCTGAGATAAAGCAAAGTCAGCGCTGACTCAGCGCTAAGTTAACTCTTCGTTTATGGGGCGTAGTTAGCGTTGTGGTGTATGTGGGAACGTGGCTTGCATTGACCTGGTTTGCATCGAGATGGCTTGCATTGACATATCAGCTGCTATCGCAGTAAACTGGCAGCCGAGGGCGTATTTTTTTCGGGATGTGTTTCGCACCGCCAGCTTTAATCTCCTTGGCAAGAACAAGTTCTAATAAAGACCAGCCTAGTGCAATGAGTGGCCTCATGTGCAAGCCCAGTTTACTGACGTGTGGTCATGAAATCGCTGTTGCGTCGCTCACGTTAAGAACCCCGTGTTAGTGGTTGTGCTGGGCTGAACACATTGCTGAAAAACAAATACCTCCGGCTTGCATAAAAATATCAACAATTTATCAGCAATCCAACGCAAGAAGCGCTGGATTTCTGGTAGCTAGTCGGGTGTTCCCAGGCCGCACTGATGATGTCTCCCGCATAGGAGACGAAACGTCTGAGAAATTGTTAATATTGTTAGGCAAGTCGGAGGTATTTGTTGTTAATTATGAATCCCAGCTTTTGGAACATTTTTGAACAAATTGCCTATTGGCAAAAAGACAACGATTCTAGGCGCTCCACAAGCAAATCCAGCACACGCCAGGAAACCTAAACAGGTCGCAGGGCGCTCTGCCCTCTGTGTACGCGCATGGCCTCCGTGACCTGACGGAAAAGCTGAAGAGACGACCATCTTCATAACTAACAAGTTATTTTACAATTTTTTTTAAATTTTCTGACTTCTTTTTAATTTTTCCTTTTCTCTTTCTTTTCTTTTCTTTTTTGAAGACGAAGAGGTTGGGAGCTGCTGCTGTGTCCGCGTGCCTTCAGTCACCCATGAAGAAGAAACCGTGTTGGTTTTGAAACGTCGGGTTGCCTTTCCATTTTTAGTTGGAGATACATTTTCAAACTTTAACTCTTACCCAACCAGGCAGATATCTGTCGAATATGTTTACTTTCAAATTCTAGGCGCTGTGTAACTTCCTGGAATTGGAGACAACGCGCTGGCGAGCTTAAGAAAGAATGCTCCAGGGGTAGTAGTAATGAAATTACTCTAATTGAATTACAGTAATTAAATTCCTTTGAGAGCCATTTGTAATGTATCTCATTTCTTTTTTATGCAGGTAATTAAGTAATGTAACGAATTACCCTAGCGGTAGTAATTGTAATTAAAATCGTAATTATCTTTTAGATATTTCAGCCACGTTCTTTTTTATTTGCACAAAAAAAAAACACTCGCATTTGCAAAAAAAAAATCTTTAAAAAAGAACGAAAAAGGAAGCACAGATGGGGTTTTCGTTTGCTGCCGCCGGCTCGTGTGACGGTCGGACTGGGTGCCTTTATGTGAGCGTTGGTTGACGAGACTCTAGGTCGGACCGGAGGGTCGTGCCATCTAAATCCTTCTGGGTTTGTGTTGCCGTGACCAAGAATAAGCCTCTCCAAACATGGCTTTTGTCCCTCTTGAAGATTATCTTGCCCCGAAATTCACACAAAGAAGACACAGCCCACAGGAATAATCAATAGCGATGCAATCCGAACCCAGACGCATCCGGGGATCAACAGCGTGCGAAGTAGGTATTTTGGTAAAAGGTGAACCCACAACACTGACAGACCCGACGTCAGTCCGTTCGGTTTGGAAAGGCTTGTTGGTTCGGCCTTATCTAACCTTGGTTTTACCCACTGGCTTGGTCTGGGGTTGACGGCTGTAGAAATTCAAAGCAGAGTGCGATCTTTCATTTAGAGTGCACCTTTTAGGCGCCCGTTTCCGGCTTGAGCGGCGTCGGCGTCGGCGTAACCGCACGGTGCATTATGGGACTTTTCCCTTGATGACATCACGATTGACGTCACGTGTGAAGTCACTCATGACTTCACCGCGCTGTGCATTATGGGTAAATATCCCCGCTAAATTTAGTGGAAAAAATGCCCCGCTAAATTTAGCGGAAGAAATTCCCCGCTAAATTGAGCAGAAAAAAATCACCGCTAAACTTAGCAAAATGTTTTCCCCTTGAAATTTAGTAGAAAAAAATCCCTGCTTCATTTAGCGGAAGAAATTCCCCTCTAAATTCAGTAGGAAAATTTGCCCGCTAAATTTAGCAGAAAAAAGTTTCCCGCGAAATTTAGCGGAAAAATTTTCCCGCTAAATTTAGCGGAAAATCTTTTTCGCTAAGTTTAGCGGGAAATGTAGCGGAAATTTCCCGCTAAATGGGAGGTGAGCCTTTAAAGTACGAGGGGAGTGTACAGATGAGGAGGAGGGACCCTCCTCTCCGTACGTTTCCCTCCTCCTCTCCAAGAGCTGCGGTCTAATTCAGCATTACAGGGGATTGTAAACGTCTTTCATTTTTTGCTTAGCTCCTCCTTTAAAACATATGAAACAGTAAATTGAAAGTAATTTCATTAATTTTATGTGGTAATTTGTAATTATAATTCATTGCTTTTGTGTAGTGGTAATTTGTAATGTCATTTATTTACATTTCAGTCGTTTTTTGAAAAGTAATTAGTAATGTAATTTAATAAATGAGTAATTTGGCCACCTCTCGAATGCTCACACTGAAAACAGATCCTAGGGATGAGGCACACACACCGAGAAACAACACAACACCGTGTCTCACCCTGTGTGTTCCACGCCACCGGTTTGCTTTCTTAGTATGATCACAGGCTTCCCGCCGACTGAACCTGAGAAAAAAAAAAAGAGACATTCACCAGAACAAAAGTTCGCAAATACTCGCTGTACTGCCCCTAGCGCTTGCTGTGTCTCTTCGACCCAGTCCTTCCACACTTCATTCCTCTCTCTTTGTTAATCTCTCTTGTTCTCCCTTCTCTTTGTTAATCTCTCTTCTCTTTGTTAATCTCTCTACCTCATTCACTATTATTCTTCCGACGTCCCCAGCCAAGAAACTCCCTAAGCAACAAAAACGCTGCGTGCCCCTCTCCAGAAGTGCCGTGTCGCCTAACTTTCCCCTTTATTTCTGCGATCTTACCACACGTCCCACCTTGTCCCCGACTAAGAAACCAATACTGTCCCTGTTTGTCATTCTGAAGGACACACTCCGGAATACCGCACTCAACGCTCAAGCCGTCCTCCGCCAGAAAGACCGAACACAGAAAACAGGAAACAGCTCAGGCATGCAACGCGGGCGCTTAGCAACACAGCACTAAACGCGACTGGCATCCTCTTCTTTTTTCCCCGAGACTTTTCTGTTTTAATTTCACTCCTTATTCGTTCTTGGCCTTTTTTTCCCGAACTTAAGAACATATCTGTATTTACGACTCGGCACACGAGTCAGCGTGCAGGAGAAGCCGTCGCCGACGAGGCCTTCAATTGTTTCTTCGAGGCGGTTTGGACCGAGAGCCAGCCTCCTCGGCCGCCTTCTCCTTTAACTTGGCGTTGCGAAAAAAGTCTGCCGGCCCGAAATTCAAATACCTCCGAAACGAGGCCTGTCTGCTCGCCAAGCCTTCCCTTCTTGGCCGAGAGGAAGTCAACAAACAAGAAATCCGGAATGAAACAAGGAAGAGGAAAACAGGAATGGCGAGGGTGTGTGGTGTCTTCGCTTCTGTGTTTGAGTTCCGGATCAGCGCACCGCAAGCTCTTCTTTATCACGGCCAGGGGCGATTGTTATTGCCCGTCCGAGCGCGCCCACGCCTCCGAATGCTCCTTTTATTTACCTTTTTTACGAGTCCACTTCTTTTTTTTTTTTTTTTCTATTACAGCATTTCTTTTTTTGAAAGGGGGGGGGGGGGGGGGTTGGCTTGTTTAGCCCAGGTTGTGTATCTATTCGCCTTGGGCCTTGTCAATTTGCGGAACTGAATAGCGTCTTGGACGGACCGGGGAACGTAGTAAGAATGAAAGAGGACGCTCTGGTTATCGATATATACACGTATACGGTATATGACTTTTGTTCTGCCTCGTTATCTCCTCCTCCGCCGGTTCCTTTTCATAACGTCAACACGGCTGTGCTTTCTGTTCTTCGACACCCAAAGCCCCCCCCCCCCCCCCCCCCCCAACCGCTGATTAAAATACAAAATTGCTTGGGTGGAGGAAATTGCGCGGCATAATGATGACAGCGCAATGTTGTTTAGGCAAGATTTTCATCTAATAGCAGTGATACAGACGTGCCTCCCGCGCCTTAAACACGGACTACCTAAAGTCCCTTGATAGTTCATTTACAAGTAACGACAAGCAATACAAATGACAACGCACAATTCGCTGTAACAAAATGGCGGCTTTCAGTTCTCAGCTGTGCGCCGTCATTCGCTTCCAAAAACTTGCACCAACACGCAGTCTGTGCTTCGAAGAATGTCACTACTTGTCGGAAGCTCTTACCTAAGGACTTTAGGACTACCATGTCACAGCCGGTGGCAGACGAAAAGATAATTGCGCATTGGCGATTTAGTGCAAACTGACCCAAAGTGGCTTACTGTAGACCATGCGTTTCTTAAAGGGTATCTCAAGCAATGGTCTTCTTACTGTGATGTAATTTTACTCTTGTGAGGTGAGAAGGCTCAGGAAGCTAGAGCCAACTTTCTTTTAAAGTCAACTCATATGAGAGTGTTTTTTAATGCATTGAAAGCTTATTTTATTAAATTCGACTGAATTCTTGAGTAGGTCAGAATTTTCAATCTGACTGGACGTACTAATTTGAATTACAGTGTAGTTTGACTCAAAAATTACATATGAGAAAACGTTTCAGTAAAAATAGAAAGTTTCAGTTCGGTTTGAAGTTACAATATGCCAGAGCTTTTGAACTTGGCTCAACTTCAAGTTTCGCTAGAAGTCTTGGTTCGGCCCCACGCTTCTATGTTTCGAAAAATGCGGAAGCAAATAATTCGTCATCTGCATTTTCTCATAATAATCTATACACCCTAAAGATAATCACTGTTAAGTCCGTTTATTGATGTGCAAAGTTCTCAGGCTGCAAAGATCGAGATGCAGCCCATGCATTCTCTGCAATATCACGCGCATCTAAAGGCGCTTGAAAAATGAATAAGTCAAAGCTTGATAGTTGACGTTATTCATTTACTGCTCTTCATGATTCGACTGGGCTAGCACTGAAGTCTTTAAAGGTCCGCTAACGTAAGTTCGGGTGGCCCCTTGTAGTATATGGCTTGTCTGTCCTAACTCTATTTTTCTTTTTTTTATGTGCAAATTTTGAATTCAACACGTAACTGTTGCAGCACTTCTGAAAGTATGCCCTTTAGTCAAATGACAATTATAAATTAACTGCGTATTTTCTTTACGAAAATCGTCGCGGTGTTTGCAACTCTCCCGTGCATATTAAAAACGAGTGTTGTGATTTTCGTATTGGATTACACTTTCGGCACTATCTATGATGTTACATATTTTTTCTTTTTTTGGTGGGGGGGCGTTAAAATTAAAGACTGCTATTTTTTTCATCACCACCATAATCTTGACCTTCGTCTGGTAAAATTGCACCGACGGCTTTGGCGTCCAGATAATGTACCCAAAGGCCCGTCTTTGCGTCTTTTGAAACCTGCTACCCGCAAATTGATCGTGTAAATGATATTATACCGCGACATGTTAGAACACTCATGTCATCTTAATTGCTTCTGGTCTGCAAGGACCCAAACTACTTCTCTCATCAAAGCGGAAGAGAGAACGAAGTCTACAATAAATAATTTGCCATGAAACCCAGAAGGCGTCACGCACAATGATAAACAAAGCATTCTCATGACAATTTGCAGAACTCTGGAAAACTACCAAATATTTATCCGCATATTCCATTGAATTCTCGTCCACGTCCAAAGCTTAAAGCTTACAAGAATTCTGGTAGATCATGAATATGTCATATAAGTGTCATCTAGAGATAATTATAGATTGTTGTTGCTGTTTCGTGCGAAATATTGCACGCTTTTAATGGTTGCTGTCATTCACAGAACAGTTAAAAGCCACAACACTTAACAGATACGGAAAAGTTACCTCTTTGTTATCAACATGCTTGAACAATTAAAAGCATTGAATCTTATTTTTCAAGGTTCTAGATTTTATTTATTAAAGCCAAGGGTATAAGCATTGAACCTTCTTTGAGTCTTATTTTTTAAGAGTACATTTTTTTATTAAAGCCAAAATGAATTCAGGAGTGAGTACTGCAGAGTTACATTTAAGTGACATACCATTTGCAATACCACTATAAGAGCATTTTAGTCACATCAGAAATGTCATAATGTATCCAAATGGGTGGTAACATTTCCGTTAAGACTATGTATAATAAACAATGTTATAAAACTTTCTTAAAAACTAATATTAGTCCAATTGGTGCATTATAAATAGGGCTCCATGTTTTAGGAGTTTATTTTTCGTGAAATTTGGAGGGTGTTTTTCGGAGTTTATTTTTTAGCAAAAATTCGGTGTTTATCGGAGTTTATTTTATAAATCCCGAATTCTCCGAAATTCGGAGATTAATTTTGCAGTATTTCCTATTAAAAATAATAAATAATAACCGGATGCAAAAAAAATAACACGCGCCTGTATCTATTATGATCTCTTCAGTTGAATTTGGCGTTGGTGTCATTGGCATTACTAATTTGTCTCACGACAAAAGTCACGCACAAGTGTGGCTTCGATATACGTCGATACCTTAAAATCAATAAGCTGCCGGAGATAGCCGCAAGAAAGGTCGTAGCCATCCCATCAATCTATCCTGCTGCCGCGCGAGGCGGACGTAACACGGAAGTTTCAACTGCCCCTCTTCCCTATTTTATTCAATCTCTATGGTCCACAGCTTTCACTGTTACCCCCAGAAACATACCCTTTCCTTTCTCTACATCCCAAATCCCATGGCCCAAACTGGAAACCAAAAGCGTGGCTTTTGTCGTAACACGAATGGTAAGATGACCTGTTTCCCTGAAACAACCTTGACGACAGAAGTCGTAAGACCACTTTTTGACAACGGTCCGAGGCTTGAAAGATAATTATGGTGTCATTTTCTCAGGACCATTGAGCCTGCGCTGCCAAAACTGTAAAAAAAAAAAAAAAAAAAAAACAGAAGCAAAACTATAACTTTTTCTTTTTTGTTGTTGTTTTTGGGGGGGGGGGGGGGGGGGGGGGGTGTGGCATGGGCACATAACAATTCGGAGTTTATCGGATAAATCCGAATTGCGAAAAGTTTTACCGGCGGGTGTTTTTCGAAGTTTTTCGGATTTATCCAAAAGCACGGAGCCCGAGTTATAAAACACCGAAGTAGCATACCTGTAGTCATATTTGTTTTTTATCCCCTCTGCTACATTTACCCCCACGAACAATATGAGCTGAAACACCCCATCCGTCGATTTTTTGCGTCTGCGTTCCCAACCTGTTGTATTATATATTAATTCGTCAAATAGTCCAAAGTATGAGACCTAAAGTTCGCATTCCATTAGTAGTTCAACCCACAGCTTAAAAAAAATATATATATATATATAAATATATATATATATATATATATATATATATATATATAACAGCAGGTGCGTTAAAGGAGCACGACGGACTTCTCACAACTCATATTGTCCGCAATTGTAGATATCGGGACGTCCATTATCTCTAATGCTATGAATATACGTACTTTGTGGAAATCCAAAGCCCTTCCAACAGGATGTAAGACTAAGCGGAGCCGAAGTTCGTCCGCTACTTTTGCAGGTGTTGTGTGACGTCAGAATCGCCGAGCTGTGATTGGCTCTGATGGAACGATAGGCGGTAGACCTCAAAGCAAGCTGCCTTGAGGCCTACCCACTATTCTTCAATCAGAGCCAATCAGAGCTCCGCGGTCTAACGTCACCGCAGCCCCTGCAAAAGGAGCAGACGAACTTGTGGTTCGTATACGTTCACATTGCTTCAAAATATTTATTCCTTATGACGTAAAACAGATGCTCAAATCTTTTCCGGCTTTTTCATATTTTGTTATAGTTTTTTCAGTCTGTTAATTCCCTATTTTATCCCAATTGCTTTGCATTGCCGACCCAAAAGAGTTATTCTAGTACTGCCTAGGTTGCGCACTTCCAGAAAACGTCGGCGTCCAACGAAGGACAGACGCTATTCAACAAACTACGAGTCAATAAAAACAAAGAATACGAGAGCGGATAACTTGCGCTTTCACTTCTTTAGGATGGCCTCCTTTATTGTGGTTCATTTTCTCTTCAGTATTATTACGTCGTGAAGTATACAATCCGAAGCCTGCCGCAGAAAGGGCGGTGCCACCAGCGTAATATTATCCAGGACAAAGAAAAACCGTTCGAAAACCGATATCATGTTCCGAAAGAGATACCAAGCGAGCTTCGAAGCAATCCGACGGACTTATACTCGTCACCGCTCGTTCAAAAACCCTAAATAACAAAAATAGTAAAAACAAAACATGCATAATAAAAAAAAAAGAAAGGAAGACAACTCAAAGGGTGGACTAGAGGAAACCGCTCCAAGCTCCACGACTAGAGCACCCGAATAAAGGAAAGGAATGTTTTTCGAGATTATATTTCTCAAAGCACACACAGGCCACCCTACAAGCGTTAAAGCCTTTCCGGTGCGGCCACACGGAAATCGCTAGCCTCGGTTCAGTGATCAGAGGTAACGATAAAGTGGAAAGAAAAACGCTTCAAAGAACGCCCCGGGAAAGAAAAAAAAAATTCGACCTAAAACGTGAGAGAAAGACAGCCTTTTATTAAGCATCTGGATTATAAATTTTGGCTCTATGCTACAGCCTCAATCCGACGCAGGAGACACAGGCCGTAAGATTCCATCACTCCAAGTGGGCTAGCTCTCACTCGAATAACCTTGAAAGCGGTAGATTTCTTTTATTTTTATTTTTTTATGGTAATTCAACACGGACCTTGCTCGTTCCAGTTGGTGCTGGTCGCATCGTAGCAAGGCCATGGGTGAAAGCTTCAGCCAAGTTTACAAAATTCGCTTAGATGGGGAACTCTCGGAGAAGGGAGCACCCCCGTCCCACTTCATCGCCTTCAGTCCACCCCCCGTTGTTTGAAGCGCCCTCTAGATTTTTGCTTCAAATCTGTGTGTTCTATACAGCACTCTGATGTGCCATCGAGAAGCCGTGCTTCAAAGAATGTGTACTCCATAGAATACACAGCATCTACCATAGCATCCGACCTCACAACGGTGCCGCATTGAACGACGGGAGGCGGGCCGCGGGGGGAGAGGAGGGTATACCGCTTGTTGAAGCAGCGTCTATGAGCAGTTTCGTAACTGAGTTAATTTAGAAACGTTGGTGTCAGCAGAGGAGCGCAGCCGTTGCTTAGACGCGCGACCAGCGGAACGTAGAGGGGGAAACGGACCATAACACCCATCCAAACTTGTGCCTATGTCAAATACTCTACTCAAGTTACTGTATTTCAAATACTTTTTGAAGTATCTTGGTATCTAACAAATGCTTTGGATCAAGAGTATTTGAAATTCTATTTTGATAACATTTCTGAGTATCTTCTACTTATTATCTCAAGTACATTTTTGATATTCCGCATTTTTCGAATTTTTCGGTTTGAACTGGCGTGGGCGTGGCACGAGCAAATTTGAACAGTTTTTCGAGAAATCACATCATGTAGCTAGCTCCGATAAGCTACGTTTACTTAGATTGCGCTCGTGAAAACATCACCTTTCTGCCGATTGTGACTCATATTTCAAGCCAAAGTTCGTACAACGAAGGTTTTCCGCTCGCCTACCCAAAGGCGCTTTTTTTCCCCAGAGTTTCCACAAAACAATCTTCAAACGAAAAGGGTGATTTTACAGAAGCAAAGACTGGCCACACTGAGTCGCAACGCAGAACGGGAAACGACCCGCGACAACAATGCAGACTTCAGTGTGCAGAAAATGACGAATAGAAGAAAATGACAAGTGGACACACATATTTGCTATTTGCATATTTTACTTCGCTACGGCGAAACGCCGAGGTTTTTTTTTTTTTTGCTTTCTTTTCTTTTTGTTGTCAGTCTGGCACTTATTTCTCTCGCGAACAAGATCTGTAAGCGAACATTGGTAAGCAGAGAACAGGACAGGAAATGAACTATATATATGTATACGACCAGGATGACCTCTCAAATGCCAGCAAAACGTCCCTTAACGTTGAGTGCCTTTCTGAGTCCAACCTACCTGAAGAAGGTGCGAGCAGCGCCGTGGCTATTAAGCGGGCTCGCTTTGTCCTCAATTCATTCATTTTCGTATCCCAAGTTCGATTATAGCAACGTCACTAGAACCACTCAGTTGGGAAACTGCCATAGAGCCTGCTCTGAAAAAGTGGCACCGATCCGTACTCGAGAACCGAGCTAATGGCGATCGCCACGCCGCCATTTCTCCCGCAGCGGTCACTCGAAGAACTACACGTTACTTCTATTTTGGCTTTAATTCGCCATTTTGGCGCCGAAACAAATAAGTTGGAAGGGGTTTCGGGGGTGCCGACCCCGTCTCCCAAGCGGACGCACCGCGAATTTCTACCGAAGTAAGGATACGCCTAGGTCGGGACGCGCTACCTGAAATCACCGCTGAGGCATGGATGTATAAACACATTATTAGGGGCGAAGCTCCTTAGGGTCTAGCCTTGTCCGTCCGTCCGTCCTTCCGTCCGCCCGTCCTTCCGTCCTTCCGTCCGGCAGGCCGGCCAGCGTCCGTGCTCACATAAAAAGAAAAAATGTTTCCGCAGTCGAGAAGATTGGAACCTGTGCGGGTAGACCCCAATGTTTTTCTAGTCTATCGCCTTAACCACTCGGCCACGACTGCGGGACGAGCAGGGGGCTCTGAGACGTGGCAGTAACTCAAGAGCTGGGGTTTCTGTCATGAATCAAACGTTGCATGTAGACGCTCAACGACTATACAGGAGAGGACGCTGCGGTAAAATGCGTATATAATCGCGTTAAACTTTGCATGCATTGACTCAACGTTTAAAGCCGAGAGAGCGCTGCGGTCAAATTCTCCAATGCGTATATAACCACGTTCCATACCACACATTCTCTTTCTGACATGGACCGTTGACTTAAGTGGTGGAGATGCGTTCCCACAGCTTCTAGCGGATCCAAGCTGATCCGCTAGAAGAACCACTGGCTCTGCATTTCACCGACCATAAAGCAGTAATAATGAAGACGAAACGCAACCCGGAACTCAGCACTACCTGTGAGCAATAAAGAAAAAAATCAGCACCATCAGCACTACCTATGAACAATAAAATCAGTATCATCAGCACCACCAGAGCTTCGCCCCAATTAACATCATGCACCACGTGGAGATGCGATCATTTTTTAATTCTGCCGCAAAACCTTGCAAACTAATGATTAAAAAAAAATCATCACGCGTCCTTTATTTTGTACTAAACTCCAATAAAACTTACTACAAAAAGATTTTTTTCCGTTGGTTTTTACGCAAAAACATACTTTCTAAAAGCTCAAGGTAACCACAGTACAGAAAAATGATAAGGAGTGGCGCTGTTTTCGTATTTAGCTCGGTCTCGGTGGACGCCAGCGGCCCAAGTTTCAACGGTGAGTTTCCAAACTGAATGCTTTAGTAACGTTGGCTTATAGTGAACTCTCCATAAAGGAGATAAGGATTGTACAGTTAAATGATGCGTCTAAGGTGCGCCGCAGGACGTGATATTAAGCAATGTCACTATAACTAAAGCGACCTATTGTTTTTTCCCCGAGATATTTTTTGTAACATATATCAGTGATATCCTGCTCTTCATGGTTCAAGTGTATAAAATAGTCGTCCGATTTCTTTCCCGTTTTGTGCTGTCGCGTGCTAATAAACCATTCTGATAAACCAGATTTTCGCAACCGTATAATTGTGTTTGTCACTGACGCCGATACAAATTACGCAATACAAAGTATCTTGAAAAGTAATTGAATTACATTCCTTAGGATTTGTACTCTACTCGAGATACCTTGAAGTGAAAGTAGCTTGCGTAGTGTTTTAAATACTTTATGAAGCAGGTATTTAGTAACTCAATTTAAATACTTTTATCAAATATTTTGTCCTACACTGAACCCTTCTCTCTCCAAACGGACGCTGCGTAATAAGTTAAGAAATGCGTATCGGTAGAATATTCTACACTCCGTCTCCCCTTTTGCTGATACTACAAGCTCCGCCTTCAGCGCGAGCTTTCTGCCCTTGCTAACACAACGGTAAACGCGCAGACACGCACAACCAAAGCACTGTGGAGACCAGCGAGCTTCTGCGGAAGGTGGAGCTTCTAGTTTCAGCTTAATGGCGAATGGAGTATAGCAGGTGCAGAAGCAGTCTAGGTACACGTCGTATTCGCAGAGGCATTTCAGTTAAAATGATGCACGGCCGCCCAAGGAAGAGGTGCAAAAATGGGAAAGAAGTCCTTTATACATTCAAACTTCCTCCACCACATGTCACAATGAATATATGATTCTGAGAGCGAGTGCCGCTGATTAAAAACCCTATCAAGTGGCACCGTCGTTGCCTTTGACGAATGCCCCAGACAGATTATTCGTTGTCCTCGAAGCGAGTTGAACCAAGTGAGAAAAGACAACGATAACGGAGTTGGGGCCACTTGAACATATGCGAAGAGTTCTAAGAGAGAGAGACAGCGAGATAAAAAAAAAATCTATACTTCGTCGTCGATGAGCGGAGTTGATTGAGCTTCCTAATTTTCTCGTCATTTGCAAGGGGCCGCGTCGTTTACCACTCCAAGGCGCTACCACGTTTCCCGCCCGCTTAGCACTTAATTTACCGCACCGCCGGCCGCGATTGGGAAAAGGATCAGCGCTGGCAAAAAACATTTGTCTCTTGAACAAGGCTAGTAGGGGAAGCGGGGATATATTTTTTTAAAGACCCCATGATCCCAACACGGGCTTCGTTGAGACGGAACGAGTTTCGTCCTCTATCGGCGAAACGATTGTTAATGAGCCCTGGAGGTTTAGACGCGTTGCTTGCTGTCAGATCGAGAAAAAACTTAATTTCTCTCTGCGTTCAACACACGCCGAAGATTTCTTTCCTAATGTTTTGTTTCGTTTTTGTTAGAGTAAAATTATGATGCCTGGAACTAGGGAGGCTTTATATGCGCTTTGCTAGGGTGATGCCACCCTTTGTAATGCCACTCGCCGATAAAGCAGCAGCCATTTTAATTCTCGGCGATAATCCGTGGGGCTTATAACCATCTAGGAAGCAAGCACCTTATCTCACAAGTTCGGCGGAGCGTTGTGGAACCCACGGAGGGAGGATTAGCATTTTCCTCCTCAGATGGGAGGACGATGGAGAGAAAGGCCACTTTGCGGCGCACTGGGAAACAATGAGAGGAACAAAATGCCTGTGGAAGAGGGTGTGGAAAAGGGAAACAGGCAGTTGGCATCACACTATGCGAAGCGCGCATATGCACCCTACCTGGAACGCGTCTTCAACTTATCTGTGTCCTAAAAAAAAAAAAGAAAAGCTCGAGGTACACCTTAGCATTTCTTTTGAGTTGTGAATGCGAAAGCATGCAAACCGCTCGTCCGCTCCCTTTGTCGTCGGCTGCGTACTAGCGCGCGCAAGCTTCGGGACCTCTGAGGCCATGGCGCAGCGGCCAATGGGAGACCCGTCGACACGCGCCGGCCAATAGAACCGAAGGCGATCGCGGAAACTAGGAGCCCTTTTCGCGCTTCAAACTGAGGACGTCAGCTCGCTCCAGTGTTGCCAGATGGAGAAAAAAAAAGTCAGCAGATTGATCCCCAAAAAGTCAGTAGATTTGCACAAAAATCAGTAGATTCCACGAAATGTGTGTTTTGCCATGTTTTGCTATACACTTCGAAGAAATAGTATAGAGTAACAAATAACATGGTAATAAACACAAATAAAAATGAAAGAAAAAAACAAGACCAGTTCTCGAGTAACTTTATATGAAGAACAAATTAAAATGGCACCATAAATGTTTTTGTTTTAGTCATTACTGACTGTTTCGAGGATTATTCTTTGAAATCGAGACTGAGGCACTTTTGGGATCACAGATGAAGGCGACAGTGCGACGTTCACCTGTCGCTATTATTGAAACGAAACCGAAACAAGACGCTCCGGCAAGTGCGCGCGAACATGTCCAATGGAAGTCGTCTGCATGCTGCCATCGTTCCTTGCTGGGCTGTGGAAGGTTTTTGAAGCAACGCCGTTGGTCCGGAGCACTGTTGAGGATACGCGTCGTCTGCTACGGGCTTATTTTTTTTTTTCGCCTGACCCAAAGTTTGCGTTCAAACGTGGAGAAACTTCATTCGTTAGCTTTTTAAGCCATTGTGGAATAGGATTATATCATTTTCTTGCCACAGCCTGCCAAATAAAAGAAAATAACTGAAATTTGGATGTCGATCTCATGCATTCCGCCGAACGAATGAATGAAAATTGCGGCTCTCTCCGCTCAACTCGAAGCTATTCTAGTAGATTGTATAGGAGCAGCCGAGAGTTCAGGCGCATGCGCAAACACCTCTCGCTCTGCGCCGCGGGCTGATTGGCTCACTCGGGAGAGGGACGTTACGGCGAGATCATAGACTAGCCAAACTCTCTCCATATATGGCTCTGGCCCGGATGTCACCGTCGAACCTGCCCAACCTGCCGAACCTGCTCTGGGTGAATAGATAGATGAATATACGGCTACGTCACTCGAATAGGACGGGCTCCTGGGCCATCTAGCCAGTGCTTCGTTTTTAATTCTGGGACATTATGAGTTTCCTTTGATGGGCGACACTGGGAACTGAAGGGGCCATATAATACATTTTTAATATGTTTACTAAAAAAAAGTCAGTAGATTTTCTTGTTTTTTAGTGAATCAGTAGACCCGGAACAAAATCAGTAGATCTACTGATAAATCAGTAGACCTGGCAACACTGGCTCGCTCCCTGAGGGAGTTAATGTTAAAAAGGGGTTTCTGGATTTCCGGCTGACGACGTCATGGAAGTTTCCTGTTGCCGCCGCGGCCGCGATTCTGGCGGTGTCATGGCAGCGGTGGCGGATGTCGCAGGCGCGTGTTTTGTAGCAGGTCGATCTCCGACTTGGCAGTCCACAGAAGCTTAGGGAGCCAGGAGTTGGGACGCCACGACGACACCAAGACTGGCGTTCGGTCATGTTGTTTATCGGAAATCCCGGCACCAACCGCCAGGATTGAGACATCCGACAACATTACACGCCGGCTTTTGCGACGTCATTTCTTTCCACTTCGGGACCGCCTTCGACGTATGGATAGAATAGGACGCTGAACACACCAGTCCAAGACCCTTTCCAGGCACCGTAGTTGGCATTTCAATGGCAGCTTAGGTGCACCGGAAGTTAGCAGGTATCAATACGTTTCGTTTCAAAGTAGGTCATAGTACAGTAGATTATGGAGCGGTGGTTCCAAGATGGTCGAATATACTGGGATAGATTCTTCAACATTTCCATCGCGCCTGCTTGCTGACACTCTAGACAGAGGGCTTAAATTATTTGTCTACTTGTATGCTACAAATACGAAGCGGTGTGGGCAGCAGCATATCACGGAGGCGTTGACGTGCGTTAACAAGATAAGCATGTTTTGAGTTTTAAAACTTGCAAAGCAGCAGAATACAGCAATTTATATTTTAACGCACTCACATTTCTCTTAAAAACTACGTGATGCACGAACACGCCCACCGGAACCACGCGGGAACAGTAAGACCAAGACCGATAGTCCTTGCCACCGTCGACTCAATTGTTCCCGCTCCTCTGGTTCTTCGTTTGTCGGCGAGATGGCGAGCGCTGGAGTGTCCATCAAAAGAGAGATCGCGGGGTTAAGGCAAGTAGAGCGCAACTTTCCAATATCTTTTTTTATCAAACATCCTGCAGGTCCCAGGCCTTCCATCGCAGTGGTTGTGCATGTAAAATTCCACAAAATGTCTCCACCATAATAATCTTGCCGAAATATCTTCCACTTTGCAAAATGGTCGAGAATATCTGCGCAGTTTCACGATTACCTTCGAAACAGACATCGGCTTCCCGGGGAAAATGGTTTTAAATTGCCCCGGTCCGGATTTTTTTAAAGAGAGGTTTGAGGGGTCTGTTGCGGAGTACGCTTTTTTTCATACTCGAAAAAGGTCTGGCGTTTAATATTTCTATAAAACATGCGTAATTTTATAATTGCGAAACTTTCCTTCCGGAATGTGAAGTGCTTCTTTTCTATAAAAAAATTCACAATTCCACACAAAGTTACAAAATTATACAGAGTCTTTCACGAAAGGTGGACAAATTTGATATTGCGAAAACTACGTATAGCACCAAAGAAAATCTTGTGTCGTTTTGGGTCTTAGCCCAGGGACCGACTTAAGAAAATGATTAAACTTAGGGAAAATTAAGTTTTTGATTTTTTTACCCGAATTGATTTTTTTTTAAATATTGAGTTGAAAGGGCAACTCCGGTCTACACTTTCGATTTTGGGATTATGACTGTTTTTTATGCAGTCAGCGTCCCTAAATTGCAAGGTGTAATTTTATTCTCGGCATTGTGCGTAGTTTTAAAGATATCCACGCCTCAAAGTTTTGTTTGGGGCGCGGCCAACAAAACCGAAACTAGCCCCTCGAGGCCCCGGCAACACTGGAAATCAGCCCCTATGTGAACGTGACGTCAGGATCGTTCTCGTTCAATATGTACGCAGCCCGAGCGGCCTCTGTTGCGCTAGCCGTCTAATGATAAGAGGTAAGCTGATTTTGTTTTAATTCTTTATACGTGGTAGTTATCCAACATATGGAGCAACAGTTGGTGCGTATACCCAAAAGCTAGCGACTGGAAAACCCGTGAACTCGTGCGGTGCGGTACTCGGCGGCCGCCGCCGTTGGTGCGCAATGCCGTACTCGTCGCTTGTATACCCAAAAGCAGCGTCTGGAAAACCAGTAAACTCGTTCGGTGCCGTAGTCGGCGTTTGTCGCCGTGTGTGCGGTCTTCCGTAGTCGTCGCTAGGCCTAAATTCTCATCGGGGCTCCGTGGATGGACCGGCGTTGCTCTACGCCACGCTGCCAGTGACGTACAGTACTGGGGGCCCTCTCGCTTTCGCGCTGCGGCTCAGTCCCATACACGAAGCTCTGAGGCTCTCCGGCATGGGACGCAGCGTCCGAACACTCGTGTGCTCGCCTGTACATGTCCGTTTTTTTGTTCTTTTTTCCCCGGGCGCGTAAAAGCCGAAGTCCAAAGGCCACCCGTCGAACAGCGTTCACCCACACCTTCTCCAATTTCCGGTCCGTTCGAAACTTGTGAAAAAGCACCTCCGTGTTGCGCAGCGGGTTGTTTGAGCAGCCCACAGCGCTCAAGTTGTACTCGGCATCTTTCCAGCAACAACTGGGCAGTCTGGGGCTACCGAGTTTCTCGCTAAGACGAGTCTTGGAGTCCTCACAAGGCAAATAAACAAAAGGCTATACCGAAGCTACACGGACTACGGATAAAACTAACGGCTAAACACGCCAATCACAAACCGAAGCAGCGGGGGTAGCGGCTCAAAGAAGCGTACTCCGCGCAACGTCCAGTCCGGAGGAAAAAAAGAGAACGATACTGACGTCACGGCCCAATGTTGATTTAGCAATCGGCAACCCGCTGGCCGCCCGCTAAGGAGCAGCGGCTCGCGGCAGGTCGCGTTTTTATTATCGGCATTAGTTGAGAATGCGGCGTCCCACGGACGTAATATTTTGGCTGGGGTCGTAGTTTGTGTCACCACAACGATACCAGTAATTTATTTCATTTCGAGTTTTGGCCGCAGTTACCCTTTAAAGGAACGGTTTCATTTTGAAACTTGCTGAACGTCATGAAAAAACACAAAATAAAAAAAATTGGAGTTCGATAGAAGGCACGCGCTGCATTTTACGGCTTTCTGAAAAACCTAACAACTTGAACGGGTTTTTAAGTGTCGGTTTGCAATCGGAGCGCTTCTCGGCACCCACCGCACCGTGTGACGTGGAGAAATAGTGCAACCTGACTCTGCTGCATTGCCCGAGGACAGTGACGCAGATGTTGATTGCACTATTTCTCAACGGGGCGCGGTACCGTCGATGCCGAGAAGCGCTCCGATTGCAAACCGAAACTTAAAAACCCGTCCAATTTGTGCTGTTTTTCAGGCAGCTGTAAAATCCCCTAACCTGACCCCGCCCTCTGCGCGTAGGTGTGGGCGGGAGTGTGATAACATGGCAAACGATCAACGTACAGTTAACTGGTCGAACGAGAAATTGGCTTCTACCGTATTGTCAGCTGAGTGGCGAACGAGTTCAGTGGTCACACATATCATCGGGTTGAGAAGGGATTACACGTAATATCTTCTTGAAGGAGAATTTTCTATTCTTGTTGATTGCTATTCGCATTATACAGAAAAAAGATGTGGGTGGAGGCACATGTTATTTTCGTACCTACTAATGCATGGTTCGGTTCTTCCCCTGGCGTATCGCTTCAGTGTCAACCGTTAAGCGTATAAACTAAGGTACTATATATTAGTATCGAGTATTTTCGTGCTCAAAATTGTTAACTACAATGACTTGCGACAATTTTGCGATACATTTAATACTCAGTTTGCATATATGTATATATATATATATATATATATATATATATATATATATATATATATATAGGTGAGGCAGAGTAGCTTGAGAACAATGGACCGGGAAAATGTAATAAATCAGAGATCCGTACTTGCGGAGTTGCTATGCTAGGAGTTTATTGCATGTACTTCGACAGTTTCGCCGAGAGGCTCGGCTTCGTCGGGAGGTCGCACATAAAATATTCATTTTTTGTATATTCTTACAACTATTTGATGGCAGCTTTAGTACGTATAGTCTTTTATTAATGAACTACGACGCGCATTGTTAGTTTTAATAGTCAAAGATACCGTAAGGCTACAAGTCGCTACCGCCTATGGGCCACTGTTCCTCAGCTCCCATATGACACTCATTTGCTAAGTTACTTCACCCTAACAAATACATCGACGTTTTCCTGCAAATATTGAACAAATGTGACATAGGAGATGGAAAACATGTAGATTCTGGGTTCTGTCCCCTACCCTACCCGTTTCTATCTGAACGAGCATCGTACCGGAGAGAGTTCCAATATAGTTACCGTACCTTAGACACACCAGACTAGCCGTATAGTACCGCACCGGCCGAATTTTCTATTTACACCGAAGACACCGCCCTTTGGGTCAAATTATCTGTGTAAACGTGTATACAAAAAATTACCAGTTTTGCAAAAAAAAAAGGACAAAAACAAACAAACAACGCCGTCGTATGACATCAGTCTCAAAACGAGAACGAGAATGGAAACAAGCTCGACCTACTTGAACATGCTGCTTTGTGTGAACCAACTTCGTCGGTTAATATGCGGGAGAGAAAAAAAAAAAAGGAAGGCGGGAGATGAAAAGGCGTATATCATCCGTTTCGCTCTATAAGCCTTTACCGCAGCCGATGCCACAATCCGAATAGAGTCGTTCAAACATCACAAAAAAGTGCATCGCCGAGGCAGTCGTCGTCTTGCTGTGTCGGGTATTCCCGGCCGGACCGATCACGCATAGTAAATGCCCGTTGGTCCTGCGTTTTATTTTCCTATGCGTGATTAGTTAAACCGGTGAAAGCAAACGCGCCGGTTTAACCGCTATTTTGGCAATGCTTGATTGGCTGCACCGGATCCTAATGTCCTCTGCGGTGAGACTTCATGTGAAATGGAGTGTAGCAAGCATGGAGCTATCACGCAACAATCACGCCTAACATCATTTGAAAAAAAAAATTAAAACACAAGGAAATTTTTTGGTATATTATAATTTAATTCGCACGCTCGGATACGTCTTCTTTCTGTAAGTTGAATGCTGCTCGTGAGAATCCACAAACTGTTTCGTTTATTCCTTCAACAACGCACACACACACAAAAACACTAGGCATGAAATATTGCGTTTGAAAGGCGTCTTCGCCGTGTGCTTTATGCGCAAAAATATAAGCCTATATGTATCGCAAAAAAACAAGAAGTAGAATACAGCCGCACTATCAGCAAGCATCGACACGACGAAAGTATGTGCCTAAATCTGGAATTAAAAAAGAAATAAACTGTCTCAATTTGCCTCTTAAAATGATCGCAGCTAAAGAAAGAAATTAATCAAAACAATACACAAACTAAATGAAAGGTGCGAGATTAAAAAAAAAAAAGAAAAAAAAAAGGGGGGGGGGGGGTCGAGAAACAGTGCAGTAGCCTTGAGCAACACATATGATCCAAAGGGTGCATTAAGAAAGGGAAGGAGAGAAAGTAGGCGAGTGCGGCAACAAATTCCCGAGCCGCGCGCCCAACACAAAGGACCCGTCGTGCCCGCCCCCTCCTCGTCGTAATAGCGAGGTCGGGAGAGCCGGGAGGGAGTCAGGAAGAGGGGGAGGGTCAAAAATGAAAACTGCGAGCAACTCCACATTTCTCTCGTCCCACTTCTCTTCCTTTTTTTCTTTAATATGCTTTTGATGGAGCAGCAGCTTCCCCACGAAGTCGTTTTCTGTGCACAAAGGCACCTTTTGTTGCGCCACGGCGATGTATACGCTCTTTGAAGTCGATCCTGTATAGATTCTTCGCGCGCTTTTACGACGTCGGGGAGAACGTAAAGTTTCCCCTCGTTAAGGATGGAGCGACGTGGGGGGGGGGGGGGGGGGGGGGCGAAGAAAGCCGTAGCTCAAGGAAGGAAAGTACTTTGCCGTTGCTGCTTCGAAAGAGACTTCCCACGCAGTGTTCGGCCTTGCTGGAGCTCGGAGGTAGAGGCAAATTACGTCTCGCTGATGGGATCAAAAGTTGTCAATGTTTTCTACCCGGATATAACGATTTCTTTAATTATAAAACCTTCGAGCTCCTACGAATTACCGAAATATTAACGATATGAGTGTGATTAAGATTTTAACGAGGATAATCTGCCGACGTGATGGTGTATATTAAACCTGGCGTTAAAACCTGTGACGGGAGGGCACTCTCGGGGTTTAACACCCGGTTCAAGGTACACCAGCCCGCCTGCACTTTAGGCATTGTCCTTCAAGGGTGAATATGTCCTACTGTAGGTTTTCAAGTCCCTTAGTATCGCTACGCCAATTTTGAAATCAGGCAGCATGTTAAACGCGAAGAACAGGCAAGGACAGGGACACGAGAACGAGACAAGCGCTATGCTGACGATTAAGTAATAATTAATTGACAGACAATAATAATTCAGCCAACCTTTTCTGTCTTTCGCGCTATTTAGGTGTATTTTAGCTGACCAACTAGTTTACCCCATTATATTGCCGCGCGCGCAGCTGGCCAAGTAGGCAGCGCGCGCGTGGCCTAAAAATACCAACCAGGCGCTCCCTTGCTGATGAAAAATGATACGCCCGACAAAATGAGATAAAGGAAATAGAGTACAAAAATACAGTGACCGATGACAAGAAAATAATAGAACGTGCCTTTGTTGAGCATTATCGTGATCTCCTGGGTAAGAGAAGACATATCAAGGAAGGGTTCCAAAGCGTGTTTCTTCCGCTGATGCCCACGTTGGATGACGAAGTGAAAACTAGTCTCGAGGCACCGATTTCCACCCGTGAGATAGAAAGAGCTATCGATGAGCTAAGCCCAGGAAAGTCCCCTGGGCCTGATGGCCTAGGCGCGGCCTTCTACAAGGCGTTTAAAGCTGAGGTGGCCGAGGCTCTGCACCGTGTAGTCACGGAAGCTTACGCGGTAAAGCAAATGCCCCCGTCTTTCGACGGTCGCATATTGTCCTGATACCCAAAACTGATGAACCTTCAAAACTATTATCGGTAGGGGCTTATCGACCGATTAGCCTGACTAACGTTGATTATAAAATTGTTATGAAAGTTTTGGCCAGGAGACTGCAAGCTGTAATAACAATAATTGTAGGCCCCCATCAAACATGTGGCATCAAGGGAAGAACGATAGCCACCAACATTCACGTGGCCAGAAGCATTCTAGAATGTTGCGACGCACTTGAAGGCCGCGTTGCTATGCTACAGCTGGACTTAGAAAAGGCTTTTGACCGTGTCTCGCATGAGGTTCTTTTTTTCATCTTAGAACATGCCAATGTTGGTTCAGTGCTTTTAGAAGGTGTTAAAATGGCTTACGCGGAGTGTTCTACTAGTGTCATTGTTAACAAAAATGTAACCGAAAGTTTTAAAGTCCGGTCCTCGGTCAGGCAAGGGTGTCCGTTGTCACCCTTGTTGTTCGCAATGTACCTAGAACCGTTTTGCTTAAAGCTTATTCAGAACGAGAAAATACGCGGCTTTCGCTTGACCTCATGTGAGGTCAAGGTTCTCTCTTACGCGGATGACATCGCCGTTTTTTGTGATGACACCGATAGTATACGTGAGGTTGTCAAAGAAGCTGCTTGTTTTTGTAAGCTGTCGGGAAGCACCATTAACTGGAGCAAGTGCCTGGGATTTTGGCACGGTAGCTGGGAAAGCAAGCCAGCAGTCTTTGAGAATGTTCAGTGGGTTCGTGCACCTGTTAAGTATCTCGGGGTGCCACTCGAGCATTACCAAGACACAAGACAGTATTGGAGAGACGAAGCGGAACAGGCTCGAACGAAGACACTTAAGTGGGGGGGACACGGTTTTTCGATGTTTGCTCGCGCAACGGTCTGTCACTTGTTTATTGTGGCTAAAATATGGTATGTGCTGCAGGTGTTGTGCATGTCGAGAGCCGGTGTTCAGAAAATCCATAGAGTGTTTGCGGTCTTTGTTTGGGGTTCGGTGTGGGAACGCACCAGTCGTACAAACCTGTTTCGTTCAGTTAAAAGTGGCGGTCTAGGCCTGGTTCATTTGTTCTTACGGCAGGTGGTATCTTGATTTATTTTTTTGCGTGACCTGAGAAATCCATTTCTACGCAATGTTGTGCAAGTAAGGTTGAGTAGTGCATTGCCTGAATTTGTTGTGTCTTCTGACAATGTGAAATGCGGGAGGATCCAAGGTTTTCTGCGTGAAGTAGTTTTGGCTTTTAGATTTCTGAAGGTGCGCTTTTCATTAGAATATTTGAGTTTGGTGCCGTGAAAGCGTTTGTACAAAGACCTGGTGGACACGGTTTTGCCTGTTCCTCTGTACCGTTCATTGTACTGTGCGGACATTGGTAGCGATGTGCTGAAAAGGGTCAAAAGAATGCCGATTCGACCGTCCGCAAAGAGTTTTTTTTTCCAGCTACATAGCGGCACGCTACCCGTTAAAACCTGGCTTCAGGAAAGGGGTCTTTTTGTTCCCTGGACGACCAATTGCCTGTTATGCCGTAAACCTGAAACCGTAGAACATATATTCCTCGACTGCTGGGATGCCATATTCCATTGGGACATCCTTCAGCGCACTTTAAAAAAGGATCTTCCTGTTTCACCCCGCGGCATTCGTTTCCTTCCGGTCCACAAGAGCGGCAGCGTGCCCTATGATATGTTCATGGCTTTGAGCCTCCATAGTATTTGGCGAACGCGGATGGCTGTGCGTCACGCGGACGTGGATGCGCGTCCAGTCCGAGAGTACTTCGTGGAGAGTGTTGTGCATATAAGGGCGATGTACAAAGCGCAGAGGGAGCAGCCTGAATGGCTCCCTGTTTTGGACGAGCTGGTTGCTTTAAAACCTTTTAATCCACCCGCGCCAGCCAAGGAGTGGCCGGCGATTTTAGAAATGCTCTGAGTGTATGTGTCGGTGTTTCATGCTCTGTTTAAACCAGGCAATAAAGAAGAAAAAAAAAAAAAAAAGCGCGCGTGGCCTAACGGTTATCGCGCTTGCTTTCCACGGTGAAAGCCAGGGTTCGATTCCTGGCCGCGGAGGCACATTTTTGTTGACTCTGTAAAGTGGTGTTCTGGTGAATTCGAGAATCATCTTGCTGATTCGAGGTTAGAATGTTCTACGCGCGAACCTTCTACGCCGAACGATCCAGAGAAACCAACGAGGGTACATAAGGGATTCCGCCAGGCGAGCGGAGTCAGTTTCGCCCCAGCGTTCGACTATGTTGCTACGCCGACTTCGACGCCCGCGACGCTCTGTTATTATCTTTTGTACCCTTTTATTTTTGGCACAAGTTCGCCACATTTAACGTTTATTTCTTCCTGTTTATTTATTGCTTTTTAGTCACCACCCGTGACATTTTGGTGGAGGTGCGGGGTACCGCATGTCCGTGCAGCGCAGCCCTCCGAGTTCCCGCAGTACAAGTCCGAACCCAAGCTCCCGAGGATCCAACGAAGACCAGATCGAGACTCGACCAAGTCGCCGCACCCAAGGGCTACACCCGGAATACGGACTTTTACCACCCAGGACCAGGCAGCCGACGATGGCCAAACAGTCGCAGACCCCCGCCGCTCCTGGCGTCGTCTACCTACCCGTCGCTCCTCGGACACCGGCTCCATTCCACGGCGAGCAGTACGAAGACGTCGAAGACTGGATTGACCAGTATGAACGCGTCGCCCGCCACAATTGCTGGACCGACGAGCAGCGCCTGCACAATGTCTATTTTTCGCTCGAGGGGACCGCGAAGCACTGGTACGAGAATCATGAGTCCTCCCTGACGTCGTGGGACATTTTCAAGACCGACCTCAAGGCTACCTTCATAAACCACCACCGCCGAGAGAGAGCCGAGTACCTACTGCGAACCAGAAACCAGGGCCCCAACGAGAGTGTCACCGGCTTCGTAGAGGACGTCCTGCGCCTGAGCGCCCGCGCCGACCCTCAGGCTACAGAAGAGGAGAAGCTACGATTCCTCATGCGGGGCGTGAGAGAAAACATCTTTGGTCGCCTTGTCCGCAGCCCTCCGACAACTGTCGAAGATTTTGTCGCCGAGGCAACGAACATCCAGCGTGCCCTGCAAGCCCGAGCCAGCCACTACAACCGACTCCCCGACACGCCTGTTGCTTCGACGCTGGCATCTTCCCGAATCGACGAGGGCCGCATCCGCGCTGACAACCTTTGTGAAATTGTCCGGGACATCGTCCGGGAAGAGCTCCGGAAAATTCTACCCGACACTGATCGCCCCGCCTCGATCTCCATCGCCGAGGTCGTGCGGGAAGAAGTGCAGAGAGCCATCCAACCAGAGGCTCCCATCAGCGGGGCAGTCCCCGAAGAACCCACGCTAACTTACGCCACAGTGGCCCGACGGCCACCACCTCCTACTCGCGCCTATGTCGCGCCGCCCCGACGTCACTCTCCTGCGCCGCAGCACAACCGACGCCACGACGATCAAGTCCAGTACGCCTGCACGGAGCCCCGCGTACCCCGGAAGACAGACGTGTGGCGAACGCCCGACCGACGCCCTCTGTGCTTCCACTGCGGGGAAGCAGACCACACCTACCGCCGCTGCCCATACCGACGACTCGGGCTGCGCGGGTTCCACCCGAACGACCCGCGCCCTCGTAATGGTGAACGACCACCTGAGATCGACGAGTACCTGCGACGACCTCAGTCCCCCGAGCCCGCGTCCCGCCGAGAATTCCGGTCGCCGTCGCCACGACGTCCAGCTTCGCCGATGCACCGACCCCGACGTGAAAGCCTGTCACCCCTCGCTCCTCGCCGGGAAAACTAGGCGCGGCAACCCCTGGAGGTGGAGTTGCCGAAGACGACCGACGCCAAGATCCTCCACAAACGTCGGAGGGCTCCCACTCGAGCACTACCAGAGACCAAAACGACGCCCCTGCAACGGTGTCCAATAACCTAAACGTCGTCATCGACGGCCACAACGCATCAGCACTCGTGGACACCGGAGCAGACTACTCAGTCTTGAGTGGGAGGCTCTCCCGCCGCCTTCGCAAAGTCATGACGCCGTGGGATGGACACCAAATACGAACCGCAGGAGGACATCTCATCACGCCCGTCGGAAGGTGCACTGCTCGCGTCGAGATTCACGGCGAGACGTGTCCGGTAAAGTTCATCGTTCTACAAGACTGTTCCAGAGATGTCATTCTTGGCATGGACTTTCTGTGTGAATACGGCGCCGTCATCGACCTGGGTGAGAACAGACTGACGCTGCGGAAGCCTGTTCCGCCTTCAGAGAAACCCCAAACAGGGTCAGCCGCCGTCCGAGTCGCCACCGAACACGTGAACGTGCCGCCGCGATCAAGTGTTGTCGTACCCGTCGTGGCCGATACAGCTACCTGCGGCGAAGTTGTCCTAAAAGGCAACCTTCAATTGCTCCTGGGAAGAGGAATAGGCGTCGCAAGAGGCGTAGCTGAACTTCAGGATGGGCGGACTGTGGTCATCGTGACGAACTTCCGAAATGAAACGCAACACCTCACGAAAGGTGCAGCCGTGGGCCACGTCGAGGAACTTCGAAACGCCGCCGAAATCGCCACGATTACTGACGAAACCTCGCCACCTCAGCAAGACAGTCCGTCGCCAGTGCAACTCGACATTGACCCTAAGCTTCCGAGCCCGAAACGACGGCAGCTAAGTGACCTCCTCGCCGAATACAGTGACTGCTTCGCGACGTCGTCGAGGGTGCGCCAAACCGCCGTTGCGAAACACCGCATCGTTACCGAGGACGACGCGCGCCCTGTGCATCGATCGCCGTACAGAGTCTCCGTTAAAGAAAGGGAGGTGATCCAGGAGCAAGTGCAAGAGATGCTGAACGACGACATAATCCAACCGTCAAGCAGTCCGTGGGCCTCTCGAGTTGTACTGGTTAAGAAGAAGGACGGAACGCTTAGGTTCTGCGTGGACTACCGGCAGCTGAACGCAGTGACGAAGAAAGACGTCTATCCACTCCCCCGCATCGACGACACGTTAGACCGGCTGCGCCACTCCCGATACTTTTCATCAATGGACCTGAAGAGCGGCTACTGGCAGATCGAAGTCAACGAACGGGACCGAGAGAAGACAGCTTTCGTCACGCCAGATGGGCTGTACGAGTTCAAGGTGATGCCCTTCGGACTGTGCACGGCTCCAGCAACTTTCCACCGTGTCATGGACACTGTACTGGCAGGACTCAAGTGGCAGAGCTGTCTCGTCTACCTCGATGACGTCGTAGTGTTTTCCAGCGACTTCGACGAGCACTTGCGACGACTCCGAGCAGTTCTCCAAGCCATACGGACCACCGGACTCACCCTGAAGCCGTCAAAGTGTCGGTTCGCCTATGACGAACTGAAGTTCCTAGGCCATGTGGTTAGTAACGAAGGCGTTCGCCCCGACCCAGCGAAGACTCGCGCCGTCGCAGCATTTCCAGCACCGACATACAAGAAGGCCGTGCGAAGGTTTCTTGGACTATGTGCCTACTATCGGCGCTTCATCCGGAATTTTGCAAGGATTTCCGCACCACTCACAAACCTCACAAAGAACGCCGAGAAGTTCGAATGGGCCGAGGAGCAGCAGCAAGCATTCGACGAGCTGAAGCGACGACTGCAGACTCCTCCTGTTCTAGGACATTTTTATCAAGATGCGGAAACCGAAATTAACACGGACGCAAGTAACGCTGGACTTGTCGCGGTACTGGATCAAGTGCAAGAAGGCATCGAGCGAGTTATCGCCTACGCAAGTCGGACACTGTCCAAGGCGGAGAAAAATGACACCACGACTGAGAAAGAATGCCTTGCGGTAGTCTGGGCAATGACGAAGTTTCGTCCGTATTTGTACTGGAGCCCGTTCCGTGTAGTCACGGACCACCACTCGCTCTGCTGGCTTGCGAACCTCAAGGACCCGTCAGGACGCCTCGCACGATGGAGTCTACGACTACAAGAGTTCAACATGACTGTGGTCTATAAGTCAGGCCGGAAGCACAGCGACGCCGACTGCCTGTCCAGAGCCCCCGTCGAAACACCTTCTGGCAGCAGCAACGACGATGACGACGAGTGCTTCCTAGGTGCAGTGAACACCGACGACATGACACGACGTCAAAGAGACGATCTTGAGTTGCGCGCGTTAATCGAGCACCTCGAAGGACGAGGGAGTACTGTCCCCCGTGTCTTCTTGAGAGCCCTGCCGACTTTCGTCCTCCGACAAGGTGTACTTTACGAGGAGAACTTCGGAGACAACAGCACACCATGGCTGCTGGTAATCCCTACCGACCTTAGAGCGGAGATCTTCCAAGCCTGCCACGACGACCCGACATCCGGACACCTTGGTTACAGCCGTACGCTGGCCCGAATTCGTGAAAGGTATTACTGGCCCAAGCTGCCCAAGACCGTTCACTACTACACACGGTCCTGCCACGAGTGCCAGCGACGCAAGAAACCACGGACGAAGCCGGCAGGTCTCCTACATCTGATCGCTCCCCCGACCGTACCGTTCCACGAGATCGGAATGGATCTACTTGGTCCTTTCCCACCATCGACGCAAGGAAACAGATGGATTATTGTCGCCACAGATTATCTCACACGGTACGCCGAAACGAAAGCCCTTCCTGCAGGGACGGCTGTGGAAGTCGCCAAGTTCTTTATCGAGTCCATCGTCCTCCGGCACGGCGCTCCCGAAGTTTCGATCTCAGACCGTGGATCATCATTCATGGCCCAGCTGACGCAAGAAATCCTTCGTCTCAGCCACACCAGCCATCGGCGCACAACGGCGTACCACCCGCAGACCAATGGGCTGACGGAGAGACTCAACAAGACCATCGCCGACATGATCTCCATGTACGTCGACGTGGAGCACAAGACATGGGACGAGGTGTTGCCGTACGTCACATTTGCCTACAACACGGCCGTGCAAGAGACCACCGGGGTGACACCTTTCCAACTGGTTCATGGTCGCAAAGTAACGACAATGCTGGAGGCGATGTTACCCCACGAACCGGCTGTCGACGGAAGCGACGACGCCCAGGTGGTTTCCCAACGGGCAGAAGAAGTCCGCCAGCTCGCCAGACACCGTATTCAAGCCCAACAACGTGTCGACACTGGCCGCTACAACCTTTGTCGTCTGGACGTCCACTTCCAGCCCGGAGACAGGGTGTGGGTGTGGACACCGATCCGCCGCCGTGGTCTCAGTGAGAAACTCCTAAAGCGCTACTTCGGGCCCTACAAAGTACTTCGTCGACTCGGGGATCTGAACTACGAGGTGATGCCCGACGGAACACGGACTTCATCACGCCGCGCTCCACGACCGGAAGTCGTCCACGTCGTGCGCCTCAAGCCGTACTACGCGCGATAAGACTGCGAACTGTGATCTTGTGCATCGCTTGATAGAATTGTGTTTCGCGAGCCTCCGTATGTTCCCATTCTTTTGTTCGTTTCACTCTGTTTTTTTTGCCTATTGCGTAGCATCGAGACGATGCCTTATTAAAAGGGTGAGTAATGCCGCGCGCGCAGCTGGCCAAGTAGGCAGCGCGCGCGTGGCCTAACGGTTATCGCGCTTGCTTTCCACGGTGAAAGCCAGGGTTCGATTCCTGGCCGCGGAGGCCCATTTTTGTTGACTCTGTAAAGTGGTGTTCTGGTGAATTCGAGAATCATCTTGCTGATTCGAGGTTCAAATGTTCTACGCGCCGAACCTTCTACGCCGAACGATCCAGAGAAACCCACGAGGGTACATAAGGGATTCCGCCAGGCGAGCGGAGTCAGTTTCGCCCCAGCGTTCGACTCTGCTGCTACGCCGACTTCGACGCCCGCGACGCTCTGTTATTATCTTTTGTACCCTTTTATTTTTGGCACAAGTTCGCCACATTAAACGTTTATTTCTTCCTGTTTATTTATTGTTTTTTAGTCACCACCCGTGACAATATATAATGAGAATTACATTAAAGTGAATTGAGCTAGTAACAATAATACTTCGCCTTCGTCATTTTAAGTTAAACCTTAGCTGTGTCCTAAGGCAGGTCAATTAAAAGTTAAACAAGGACTTTCACGCGAAAACGTAATTACTAGTTACTAGCTGTAAGGGGGGATTTGAACGTGAACTTCTACAAACCTTTACTACATTCATTGACTTTCAGTCACCGTCAAAAACGTTGAGTTATGTTTAAGTATTTAAGATCAAAGAAATATTCGAAAAATAATATTCGAGGAATAATTTATTTCATAACGCAGCTTCTTCTTTCTCCTTAAATTCATTTCCCACATCTCAGATGACCGAGGCAGATAAACTCGTTAGGGACCGGTTGATTCAATAATGTCCTTACTGTCACCCCTACTTTAGACTGGAATTACTACTAATACAAAAATCGAGAGAATATAACATGGTGGTGCGATTCCTCGGCTGTCAACTTACCTGTCTGTCCTTTTTTGTTTATCGGCCATAAAGATCGAGGGATCTTGAGAGAAAGAATCCCTGCTTAATCCCGCTTATGCAAGCAACTCGCGCGTGTGGAAGCACGTGATTAGAAAACGCGGAACCGGTTCGTTCCCGGGTTTCGGTGGTTAGAACTTGTCGTGGACGTGATCCGAATGCAGATGACCTCCCAGACGAATAGATCGCTTAGCAAGAAGAAGCGCGGTCACGCACAGCCCCACGCGTTGCTTTGAAAACAGCACTTCCAATAACGAAAGAAAAAAAAGAAAAAAAGTTTTTTTGTTTTGTTTTCAATATGAGAATGTTTGGAATGGGATTCTTAAACATCCGCGAATCGAGCTAAAAGCGAGAAACGTGTGAAATCTGATGTTATTTATCAAGAATACACCTAAAGAACCACAAAGGGAGAGTATTACATAGGGAATGCGATAAATACAAAGAAACTAAAGAACAAGAATTTACAAAAATGCAAAATATACAAAACCAGGTAAAACGATGGATAATAAAATATAAGTAAAAACGAATTAGTAGAAAAAAAGAAAATACTAGATGTTAATAAGAATGCACGCGATCGAGTTTATGAAGTTGTGTTAGATTATTGTGTTAGATTAGCAATGTGTACTCTTGGGCTATTCCAGTCAATTAATATTTGCGGTACGAATGATTGTGGATAAAGAGTTCAGTGGAATATGTGATGCGTTTAAATTTATATAATTTTTTGCCTAACATTTTGTAGAATTTCTTTTTTTTTTTAGATATCCCAACGAAGCATTGGAAAAGATACAAGTATCGAGGCAAGAGCTTCCTTTGCGTCTGTCCCGCTTACACAAGAAAGCGGCGACTCAGACGTCACACTGCTCGGTGGTAGGTGTCGCTGTCGGAGAGGCAGATTTGCAGAAGCGCTTCACCTCACGCGGAACTGGTTTCTGCTCATGCGCACTGCCCACACCTAGTAGGAGAAAACGCGAATTTGTTATGTAAACAGCGTGTTGGGCTACAAGTACCGTTTCGTGCTTTCGGTTAATACCGATTAACGCCGAAAAGTTACCTCCGAGCCGGTTTTAGCAGAATCGAAAGAAAAAACCCTAAAAAATTAAACCCTTGCAAATTGGAGTTGTCCTTAAAGGCCGACCTACAGAATCGTATTATGCCGGGCAGAAATACAATACCCAGTTTCCTTCTCTCAGTTTTATTTTTCCCTCTCTTATACCTACATGAGCAGATCGCTGAGCTATACTTCCCGCAGGAAGCAGAAGGGTTTCCTTGTTTCTCGAATGGAAAGCTTGGACGCGTTGAGTGATAGTTTTCTCTTTTCAGTATGTTCGTCAGCCTTAAAAAAAAAAAAAAGACGAGGTGGATTAGAAATAATTCTTTAAGTACAGCTTTATATTATATTAACCTGCAAGGCGCACGTAGTGCACCGAACTTTCAGCAGGTCTGTTGCTTTTCTCTTACCTTAATTCTATTTGTATTAGGACGATTTTCAAGTATTCAAATCACGCAAGTGTTCCAGGAGGTTGGGGAACCGATCATCCGTGTCCTGTTTTCTTCAATACGAGCAAGCCCCGATAAATCCAGATTTTGCTTCCTCTGTCGCCGAAAATTGACACCGGGAAATATTAAACCTGCAAAAAAAAAATTAATCCCGAGTTAAAAAAAAAAGCACACCCCCAATTTTGAAAAAAAAATAATAAATAAAAAAACGCCAAAAGCACTGAAACCTCCCCTTCAAAAAATCCCGAAAAAACGCTTACCACAAAGAAGATATCAATAATCACAAATTTTGGGTGCGCGATCTTTCGGGTGGGGCCGTTCATTCGACATTTTACGGCATAAGGCGCAAGCGGCGCCAGTTTCGCAGACTTCACGTTGTTTCATTAGGCGGCTCCCCTAAACATTACCTTCAGACACGTCCACCGCAAAACCGCCCGCCATACGAGTTGAGAAACAAACCTAAAAACAAAAGGAAGAACGGCAGAGAAACTATTATCCTTAGGGTTATGAGCTTTACGCCCCGAGCCGCTGTGGCCCAGTGGGCTCACATAAACAATGGTCCATCCAATAACAACCGGGGCAGGTTCGGCTGACTACCCGGTCGACTAGTGAAGCGAGACCGCCAGCAGTCAACTCGGGCGCACTGGCATTCCAGGTTCCAGCCCGGCTGTTGCTAATCAGCTGTTAATCAGATCAACCACCGCCGACTCCACGCCCTAACAGCCCAGCCATTTCTCCTGGCAGCCTTCTATTTCCGTCTCAGGTCCAGGAGCATTTCCGACTTCCGCTCTGGGTCCCGGGTTTTTACGTCCGGGGGAAATCAAAACGACCCCTTCCCCACTGTCTTTCACCCTTTCTTATTTCCCCCGCCCTTCCTTTTCTACTCTGCCGCCAAATAACTCCCCCGTTGGTGACTCCGCTCTGAGCAAACGGGAGAACAGAGATGGTAAAGCACGTCACTGGACCTGAGTGTGTCGTTATCACTGACTCTTTTTGTTTACGCCTGAACTTCACGCAAGCCCTCCTTTTGTTTATGACCCGCGCGTGTATGTGTGCGTAGTGTTCGCGTGTGTTTTTTTTTTTAGTTATTATATTCTTTGTTCCACACACGAAGATACATTCGCAAGCTGCCTGTGAGGTTCTTTGTGTTCTCGAAAATGCTGCTCGAACTTTTTTCTTTATTAAGGGGAAGGGGGGGATGAACGTTCGGGCCGGCTCCGACCCTCCGTATGTCCTGTGACACCATCCATCATTGTTATTCTGACAAAGTTTCCTCTATACACAAACACACCCTTCACAAAACAAGCCCGCGTTTCCCACAGCAGGTGTGGGTATTGTGCGGGGGCAAAAAACAGAATCACGTGCGAGATAGTGTCTGCGCATGCACTGTATCGACCGCAGCGCCGCCACATTGATGTGGCATCAGAGAGCCGAGTTGATGTACACTGAGTAAGCCTGAAAGTCCAGCACCATAACAGCTCCTCCTACATAGCAAGGTCGTAGCACTGGGCATTTTACATTTGTGCTGGAGTACCACGCTAACGTTCGGCTCGGACTAGTGTTCCTGTTCAATCTGTGCCCCTCACTGGTCTATTGTAGGCGTGAAACCGAAAAGGCATCACTACTGTCTCGCCATCTAAGGAGGTGCTGGCCGAAACCGGTCGCCTGTCCTTGGAGAGCGAGGGAAGTAGTGATGCAGGTGGCCAGTGCCAGATAGCGCATATCGGTGATCCTTGAAAACTTTCTTCGTCGTTTTTCTGCGGTTTCTTTTCCACCTACGGCTTACCCGCCTCTCCCAGCATTTTGTGCCACAGCTCTCCGCTGTGTCCACTTTACACATTTTAACGGGAAACGTTATTTGGCTAGGTGTTCGGCATTTCGTGAAGCACAAATATGAAGCCTGGATAAAAGCGTGGCCGCGAGGCTTGACACTGACTGGTCGAACGGGCGGGAGAGGAGGAGTGAGGTGCTCGACGGTGATTGGTAACGGGAAGGCAATGTGACCGGGTCTGGAGTGAGAAGGAGAAGTGGAGCGGGGTAGAAGGTTCCGGTAGATCATTAGGTTTATTACTTAAAATGTTGACATGACACGCGTTAAATTGTCTAATGAAGAGAGCCGTGACGAAGGCATATGGTTAAACAACTTTGACGGGCTGCTAAACGATTAAATGAACGTTTTTGAAGCGAGGACACTTCACGTATGCAACACAATTGCCGAAAAATTTGCGATACATTTTTTTTTTATTCTCCGTTTTTTGTAAACATTGTTTGGGTTCTGAGAATTACGGCTGCGTTTTGAATAGCGCTGTCCATGCGGTCTTTTTCGTTTTCATTCATTTTTTTTAATTTCGAGTTGGCCGATTCTTGCAGTGTACTTGCAGTCTTAATGTAAAAAAAAAGAAGACAATGTTCGAGAGCTATTAGCTTAAAAAATGAAACACGTTTACAACTCCCTGTAAGGCCGAATTAGGGCGCAGACCTTGAGGAGGAGGATAGGATGGCGCGGCAAGGAGGGTACGCCCCTGCTCCTCCTCTGTAACCTCTCCTCCTTCCCTCCTAATCCTCTCATTCGCCTCCCTCCTATTCTTCTCCTCCTTCCCTGCCCCTCCATCTGTACTCCTCAATCCTCCTCCCTTCCTCATCCCCCTCTCTACCTCCCCCATCTTCCCTCGTGACGTTACTCGTGACGCTTGTGACGTCACTCGTTATCTAGTGACCCTTAAGACGTTACTCGTGAAGGCCTCGTAAAGGTCGTGACCTTCACGTGACCTTCACTGTGAAGGTCGTGACCTTCGTCGTGATCTTCACGAGTGACCCTCATGACGTCACGTGTGACGTCGTTATGGGAAACGTCCCATAATGCAACGACCAGAACCCTTGTGACGTCACTCGTGACCCTCGCGATATCACGTGTGACGTCATTATGGGAAACGTCCCATAATGCAACGCGCGGCTACGCCGACGGCGTCTCCCTCGCCGTCGCCAACCAGCGTGTTGCATCATGGGACGTTTCCCTTAATGAAACGCGCGGGACCCTCGTGACCCTCGGGACGTCACACGTGACGTCACGTGTGATGTCATCGTGGGAACGTCCCATAATGCAACGCACGGGTCATGATGGAGACCCGCGTGTTGCACTATAATACTTTTCCCATGATGCAACGCGCGATTACGCCAACGGCGACGCCGCTCAAGCAGGAAACGGGGGCCGAAGAGCTGCGCTCTAAAAGCCTATTGAGATCCTACACGGACACTTTTTTTACAGCGATGCTGTTAAGGGCTAGTTTCCCCAGGATCGTGTCCCGTACAAAAACAAATGTCGACACCCGTGGTGTCGACACCACACTCTGATTGCCGCCGTCGCTCATAGATGGAGTAGCTGTCCCGAGTTTTATGTTTGCCAATTGTCTGTTTGCCGCCGTAGCTTATAGATGGCGGCAGCATTTCTTCGGGGGAAGAGCGGGAACGGAACGAGCGGCGTTGTGCGCAGCAGCGCGTATGGTTCCGCAACCGCCTCGGTGCCGCTATCGCCTAAGGTTCCAGTGCGTCGAACGCTTCAGATTTCCTTGCGAAAGAAGAGCAGATCGCTCGCCTGGAAAGCCACCGCCGAGAACAGAAGCTACAGCTCCGCTGCTCTTCCTTCTTCGCCAGAGTGGAAAGGCTGAAAGTTTTTCCTGACCTTATTTGCGCTCTGAATTCACAAAAAAAATGTTAAACCAACATTTTGTTGTTTTTCGATTTATGCGTGCCACTCCAAGCTCTAACGTTCACGGAATTCCCGTAGTGCATCCCGAATGCAGTGGAAACGCCAACAACTTGTGCTTGTCATGTACGCAGACGACACCAACGTGCTTTTTGCTTCAACGTCTAAAGCGGCCTTGAATCTATGACAAATAATTACCTGGACAATCTATCAGCGTGGCTTCAAAATAATAAATTACAAATAAACGTAAAAAATATATATACTTTTCACTCCCGTTAATAGGTGCGACAACATTAAGGTGACAATATATTTTGAAAATAAAATTATAGAGGAGGTTACAGAAGAAAAAATTCTTGGTGTGTCGTTCAATCGGGAGTTAAGTTGGAACACGCACATAAGTAAGCTGAGCTCTGTGCTATCCTGAGTCATCGGATGTATTTATAAAATAAGAAATCTCATACCTTCGTGGCTTAAAAAGAATATATATTACGCTTTATTTTACTCCAAACTGTGTTATTGCATTTTAGTCTGGGGCACGACATCGGCAACTAATTATAATAGATAGATCATCTTACAAAAAAGAAACTTCTACGACTATTTGAAAATTATAAAGGCAAGCTTCCACACCTCCAAGCTGAACCGATATTCAGCAAATATGGCCTACTTAAAGTGAATCAAATTCATTATTATAAATTGTTACATATCAGGGATGGGCAGTATTTCAAATACAAGTATTTGAAATACGCATTTCAAATACTTTGTGTATTTTGAATTTGTATTTAATTACAAATTGGATAATGTATTTGACATGTGTATTTAAATACTAAAACGTGGGTTTTCAAATACAATTGTAATTAAATACAAATTTGTGGGCGAAAATACATCCCTCAAATTTGTTGTCACTGTCCAGAGCAGGAAGAAAACTACGTTCTACACCAAATACAGTGTCTCTAAATCAAGCAGAAGCGTTCAGTTACTTTGTGATTACGGTGCTAGTCCAGGGCAAGAGTAGTGACGAAATCGACCTTCACAGTCAGACTGGTTAAATAAGTGCCTGTGACAACTTGTGATGCTTTCCAGCCTGATTTACATCCATATTTTTGCCTAGAACATTCTAAATGCGCGGGTCGTCCAGTTTTTCGCAACTGCTGCGAGTTGCAATAAAAAATTCTCTAGCTAGTGCTGTGCGTCTTTGTCGTCTCGGTTCTTTGTTGGTCCATACCAAAATGTAATCGACAAAAAAAAAAAAGCTGCTTGAAGCTCTGTACTTTTCTCACCTATTAAGTCTAAGCTGATTACATTTTTATTATATTTCTATTACCTTACTAGAGCACCGCACACTAACTCACGAGTATGCAATGCAAAAATCAAATGAGATGCCCAGAAACCCGTTGCAGGTGACCTAAAGTCGCTGACTTAAATTTTGATGAATGTATTTGGAAATGTATTTGGAGGAGACCAAATACATTTGGTTGTATTTGTATCTTGTACTTAAATGCTTTTTTGGAAACGTAATTATGCTTGTAATTAAATATATTTTTGACGAAGTATTTTGTATTTGTATTTCGATACATAGTTGCATGTATTTTGCCCATCCCTGTTACAGATAATACACACAAAAAAACTCTTCGCAGTTCCTCTAGAAAACACAACCTATCACAGACTTAGACATAGAATCAGACGAACTAAAGATATACGTACCAATTACGGAAAACAAACGACAAGCTTCCAAGTCGCCAACATTTTGAATAATACAGAAGATCTAATAAATTTTAACTGCAATATACTCGAATTAAAAAAAAGCTATAGACACTTCTGGTGGGCCGTGACATCGTGTTCTGATATCTGTGTACTGTGTACTTATTAAATCATGTCCATATTTCGTTTTCGAATTGTTAAAACATGTTTCTGACTACTTTGTTTTTATCATTCGTTGCTGAAAAAACTATCGTGGGATAATTGATTGATCCTGTTTTTTGTTTCTGAGCTGTATAGGATCTTATAGCTTCTTTTCTCTACTTTTCGTGCTCAAAAATGTATGTACCCTACACTGCTGTGTTAGAACTGTAAAGCGGACAGAGACCTCGTCGGGCATCAGGCCTTTAGTCTCTGCTCACCTCCCGGTCAATCGGAAAAAGAAAGAAGAAAGAAAGAAAGCAAGAAAGAAATGTTAATAATTGTGCAGTAGTCGATTGTCACATTATCTGCTTAAGAAACAAATGACCTAAAAGTCAAACAAAAAAAAATACAGTGTACTGCTTTTGTATTTTTTACTTATAATTGGTGTTCCTACTTCAGCTCGTGGTTGCCCTTCCTGTCATTATTTTTGATGTAAGAACAACGTTGCTGCTCTTTCGTGAAAGACAATATATGTTTTTACCGAAATTGTTTCATGTTTGAAGAAAAGGTGATGACTGGAAAATCAACGCTGTAAGTTACCGTCATGAATGGACTGGTAGTTGCACTTCTTGTTTAACACTACAATAAGAAAAATAATTTTTGGAGCTTATTTATAGAGGATTTTCAAGGGGGCGAAACTTGTATAGAAATCAAAGTTTATCTATTTTTTACCGAAGCTCCACTCTAAAGGTGCAATGTAAATGACATTGGGTCCAGCCTGTCAAGCCGCTCCTCACGCGTACGATGTCACACATATAACGCCACTCTCTTTACATTTAGGCTCCTCCATTCCACAGTTGCTGTCGTCATTTGCAGTGCTACCAATATCTTAAGGACGATGATCATTCACGCTGCCAATCTTCGCTTAACAGCGCGATCGCGCGGAGATCACGCCTACGTTGAAAACGGAATGTGCATGAAATCGAAAGTTACGTGTAAAAATGTATTATCAGTTTTTTAATGCGCTTCTTCATTGAAATTTATCTAAAATATTGCATCGTCGTCATTGCATTGGAAAACCTATAAATTCTTGACGATCAAGAGCTTTGCTTTGGCTTACATTGATAATGCACGAACAATGCGGTGACGTCTCGTTTTATATAGATACGCTCTCCCCATAAAAAAAAAAAAAAAAATATTAAAAATTTTAAAAAAGTTCGTAATGAAGGCCTTTTTTTATCAAGCCCAAAATTTATGCATTTGTAAAGTTCATTCCTGAGAATATTGTCTACCGTATTTACTTGAATAATGGCCGTACCGTTTATAAAAAAAAAAAAAAAAACACCTGGTGGGTCGCTTTTCCGTAGAGCGCGAGGATTGCCAATCACCGCAATTGACAGCATGATTCCAGTGGCTTGCAGGACAGAGAAAAAGTCTTCGCGCGAAGATAGCATCTGTGAAGATTGAAATTGTATGGAGAATCGTGTTTTCGATCTGATTATTCGCTGTGTTATTTATGCGCAACGCGATGATTGGCTGCATATCTGCTTTGCGGGAAATCAGACACAAGGGCTTTCTTCATAAAATGTGCGGCTATTACACGAGTAAATACGGTATACAGCGGGGTATGCAAATTGAAGGTGTCCCTATTAACCTGGCATCAACTTGTTCTGGGACCTCACTTTGACAAGACCTAACCCTCTTGGCTCGAATCTAGAACCTTTAAAATCAGTCGGACTGAATTTGTGAAGCCCTCTAAATACTTTCACTCTGAACAAATAAGAAAGTTTCTCCTCGCGAAGATGCCGTATCTGTGATGCCTCTATTCGAGGCCGCTGCAAATTCCGGAAACCGAAAGCCTGTTTCTCTCGAGCTCTTCCCTGTTACTTTTTCTACTCTTTCTGCACTCAAAAAGCGCTATCGCCAAGCTGTTGACTCAAATCAGCAGTCTTTGTTGACCCCTCTTTATACCGAACAAGAAACTATTTCCGTGTATCTGGCGGGTTGAGCACAAGCGGTGGTGAAATATCTTGTTCTCTTTTTTTGGGTGGCCAGCAGAACAACAAAAAAAAGTCAGAAGGAATACAATTTTGCAGACCTTTGTCGAAGTTTTGCTTCTGGCAAAGAAGTTTCCTGAAAATCCGGCTTCGGCGCACGTTCTTCGCCTTCATACAATTTTGTGAAGACAGGAGATACAACAAACGCTCCGCTGCCGATTGAGAAAAACAAAAACAAAAACAGAGCTGTTTCAATTTTATTGGTCTTGAAACACAGCAAGTGTTCTAGTCTGTGCACGCTACGTTAAACTAAAATGTTTAAACTTTTTTTAATGATTATCAGATAGATATGAAAACCACAGAGCAATACCACTTTTCAAAAAATCGGGTAAAGTGATAAAAAAAATAAAGAAATAACAGACAATGACGACTTCTTGTTTTATCTTTGCATTCGAAACATTTACCACTATACGCTAGTCAAAGAAATCGCAAAGTAATTTTGAATTAAAATCTAACAAACAACATACTTTCTATATCGACTTCTACAAACACACACACAAAAAAAAAAAACATAGCTTGCTTATAAGATGAAATTGCTACCTCAACTACTAAGTGTAATTTGTACACTTATACCTTTGTTTCCAGGGCATTTCAATTGTGTTTCGGGCATAACGCTTTCACTGAATTAGTGCACAGAGTAGGGGTACGCGGAGAGTAAAAACCGCAAGATGGTCTCCAGATTCTATGAATATCTTCGTTCAATTGGCCTTTGGGATGCCCACCGTAAAACAGGTATATAAATTTCGCGCCTCATGGGCATTAAAAATGACATTTATAGTTAAAATCTTTGAAGAATTGCAGAAACAGTGACGCATAGAGTCTTGATTGCGGGTCGTGTCACTTCTGGTCTAAAGGCATTTGGCATAAATGCCATTTGAAATGTTCGTGATTCAGAGGTACACGTGCCGACTCTATTATATACTTTTTTCGTTCGGTACGCTTACTGACTTGGCTTCTCTATGGTTAAAGCCAATATCCAGCGTTGCCAGAGGGAGGAACGAAAATAATTTTTTTTCTTATGCTTGTAGAACAGAAAGAGTCACGATGGCATTGAGCCGGAACTTCCAGTTAAATTATTCTCGCAAGATCTCGTCTGACCAATTATGTGTGACATGCTTCACCAAACAGCAACGACCACGTCGACCTGTTAACGTGTTAGGGAACTTTAATTCTTAATACTCTGTGAATAGGGTTACACTTCCTTTCCGTAAAAAACTCCCCCCGTCAAAAGTAGGAGTCGTCGCAATTATTAATTTAAAATGACTTTAGCACGACATTCATGATTAGTCATTTGTTTCGTAAGGCAGATATATGTCAGGTGATGGACGCGACCCAGTCTCCGAACTTGCCTCCTCCAACGTACAGTGCTCAACAAAACGAAAAAGACCATAGCAGCGCACGGCCTCACTAGAGTAAGTCCGCATGATTCGCTTGAGGAGCGTATACAGTTACTCTAACGTGTGCAGCTAGCATATACAGCTACTCTAGCCTAGATTCACCACATGACTCCGCCTATTTGGTTAATCTAGTAATCGCTAGATTCACCGTATCAGCGCGGGCCCACGCGATCTAATATTGGAAGGTTCTTTTGATATTGAGTGAGAGTGTCGAGAGAACGTTTTCGCAGTTTGAAATCACTAAGATAGAAATCACGTAATCCTTTGAGCCACAAAATGAGGGAATGTACAAATCGCCCTAGTACAACAAGGTGTGCTGATTGAGGCAGTTCTAATATTTAAAGTGTTATAATGTTAAGAAAGTTCACGACAATTAATTAATGCTGAGCGTCCGACTCGAGTACCGCTGATTAATTTTTATGTGTTTTATTCGTCGAAGCTCCGTTCGCATGCCCACAAATCGGCTAATTATTTCCATACCAATGGCGTGAATTTAAAGAGCAAAAAGTACTTGAATAATAACAATCACATCTGACTCAATAAAAAGAAAGAAAGAAAAGAAACAGCATAAATTAATAATATACAATAAATACGCGGGACCATATGTACGCTTACAATATCCATACCAGTGCCACTCCTCCACCCCCACCGCCAGCACACACGCTTCTTATTCCTGTTTTGCGATCAAGACGCATGAATGCCCATAGAAGAGCTCCCTATTCGAAAACCGGCGGGGAAGGAGCGCCAGCGAGACCGTAAAATCAGTCAAGCCCGCATTCACGTAGTTCTCCCCCGTCTCCCACAAAAGCCGCAGCGTTCTTCATTCACGCAAAAGCTCGAACGTGCAATCGCTCGTGCTCAAAGGTCCCCTTCCCCCTGCGGGAGAGGAGGAGAAAGAATGAATATGCTCTTTTCAACCCTAAGCAGGCAGTGCGGTGGAAGCTAGGCGCTCGTCGAAACAATCGACCGCGTCCCTTTCATTACCTGAGCCCGTCCTCTCCGCCCATGGGTATGAGCCGGAGCAAGTTCGCTTGGCCAAAGATGGACGCCTGCCCAACGAACACGTAGCTTCGACCATACTGTCATCTGAGGGTTGAACGGAGTATAGGAAAAGGTGTAAGCGAATGAGTGAGGAGGAAAATAAGCAAGTCTGCCCGGCATGATGAAGCGTGTCAGCAAATGCCCGAGAAGCTTTGGAAAACTTACTAGCGCAAAGGATTCGGGCGTGGCGGAGGTCAGACAATGAGCGAATAATAACAATATTGAGCAAATAAAAACGACGAGGAAAAGGAGATACAAGAAAAACGGGAGAATGGGATGTTCGGGGTTGGAGGATGTGTATTTCGTGAACCGGGGGGACAAAAACGGTGGATAGGTCAGGCGGCGTCCAACGGAGAGAAGGTAAGATTCTCCGGGGCAACTGAGCGGTCGTGCGGAACAACTCTGGCGGAGGCCCCGCTGCTTGGAGAGGCTGGCAACGGCCAGCCCGTTGGGGAGGTAACATAAGAAGCGTGTCTACGTGAGGCTCAGGTACCTAAAGCCGTGCTTTTGCGTCTTGTTCACGGATAGTATGCCAGCTTGTATGTAGGCTTGTTGCGAAAGGCGCGGAAAAGACGCAGGTACCTGAGACCACCGAGTGCTCGCAAGCGTGAGGTGTAATCATTACAGTATGCTAGAATTATTCGGTCGTCCGACACGCCCTTGTATTATCTTTTTATTTATCTGGTGTGTGTGTGTGTGTGGGTGTGTTTGGCGGATGAGACATTTGATGTTATTCACGTTGCTCTAGTGGTGGTTGATTGGGGATATACGCAAGACACATTTTTCAAACACGCATTAGCATGTTTTCATGGTTTGACTCACGCTAGTGTACACATCGCTTTAGTTGATCGCAAATCATTCAGACAGACAATTTTGTGGTCACTTGTGTTAATTATTGATGGCAAGAACGACAGGGAAGCACCAGCGTTAGTAATTTTGATAAGTGCATCGCGCGACACAGTTTCAGTTCCGTTTATTTATTTTCCGACAACCGAAATAAACATATCTCGTACTAAGTTATGCATTGAAAATTACAATATTAGAAAGCCCGTTGTAATAAGACCTAGTTGTTTTATAAGCTTAGCAAGTTGTTTCATAAATGAATCAGTATTAAAACGAATTGTCATTGTCTCGCGTCACTGTTTTCTTACAAAAGGTTTGTAACCTTACAGTTGAAAGTTTTGTATTGCATCAGCGTGTAAATAAAAAAAATGTCTGTCAATGACCAAAAAAGCAGAAACCCAAGAAAAATAATAAAAAATAAACGGCGACGATGGCGTTCAAAAGGAACATTTTTATCGTTTCGTTGTTTGCATATGTACAATACCCAAAGTTCTCAAGCGACTTTGGAAAATGCTCTTGAGGTTTGATTTGTTGTATAAAATCTTACGAACACGCTTTGGGCTTCTGGATTTCCTTCTCTCCATACCTATTGTAGCCAGTTACAACACTTTCTTCACTCGTACCAAAAGGGAAACTGAAGCGGTTCTCTATTTGAGTAAAAATAATGAAATGGGATTCATTTGGCCTCCAGGATTATGAATATTGAGATTTCTATTTTTCAATATTGAGCACGGAAGTCGCAGAAAATCATTTTTAATGTAGCACTGAAGCCCCATGTTCCAGGAGCGTTACGCCATAAAAGGAGTTTTCAAAATCTCCGCTCTCACGTACCTTCAGTGCATATTAAAGCTATGCATGCACACTCCTGCTATTTTCAAAAAGGTAAAAAAATATGTCACGACTGGTGTCTGTGTGTGGAATATACCTGACAAGCTTTACATTTGCTAAATTACCCAAGCATCCAAGAGAATGTTCGGAACGTAGGTACACGCGCTGCACGTGCTCTCCTACCCTATACAAAGAAAAAAAAGAAAAAAAGTAAATCACAAATATTAAGCGTCCGTGGAACACGCGTGCGAAGTGCCAGTTGTTTTAGATTTTTGCTTTCTAACAGTTAGAGGTAAAGACGCCAGCGTACGCAGCGCGTGCACCTACGTTCCCGACATTCTTTTTGAAGGTTATTCAGCAAAAGGTATATTGCACGTGTAGTCCACCCAAAGGACACGAGCTTGACGGCCAAAATATCCAGGATTGGTGAGAAGTTTTTCGTGTCATCTCGGATTTAGGTACATCTTCGGTTAAAACGAACGTGATATTCATATTAACGGGACAAAACTACTCTAGCATTCACCTCTAACTCGTTTTCTTCATTAACGTTTTCGGCTTCTCTTCAAAGACTCACCCTGATCAAAAGTCGAACTAAACTAAGCGAAGAATATCAATTTACGGAATTTAAATAAGAGCACTGCCAAAATACTACGCTAATCGGAAGCCGCGACCCACTCTAAAACCGATATTAAAAATGGTAGTGCTAGCTTGTCAGCGGGCATTCAGCGGGTTCGCTTTTTTCAAGCAACCTTGTGCCCCGATGTCATGATCGTACTGAAGGAGGTTATGTGTTTGTACTGCCATTTCTTTCGCCGTGTATTTCTGCTGTGTTTTCAACCGTCCCATCAAACGATTTCTACTTGTTATGTTATGCCGTAAGTCGGGGTCACACTGCTCCTGCATAATAGAAGAAAACAGTCTGCAAACACGAGTCACCGCAATATCCGCGGTTCGAATGCCGCGTGCCAAGTTTTCTCCTTGAAATCATTGCCATGCGGCATTCGAAGCACGGATCTCTCAGTGACTCGCGTTCAAATCTGTATACAGACTGTCTTTGAATGATGCATAAGCAGTGTTACCCCGGCTTTCTGGACCGCCGTTTGTAAGTGCTCCTCAGCGATCGCGAACAAAGATTATTAACTCCCCGCTCGCTCAAGCTTCATGGTGCCGAAGGTGGCATCCACTGGCGGCCATAGTTTATATTTCGTCTTACCCTACGATGGACTAAAGGCAAAAGCTACGGACCGCCAGATCCAATCACGAGCCACTTAGAAATTGTGCGGTATTTCGTTTTGATGCACGTATCGGTGCCCCCGTCTCGGATCACTGCTAAGAGGACGGGTGGACTGTGGATCAAATGGAAGAGCACTGAGTGACTCAACAATTTTACATCGTAAAGAAAGCCACGATGTATTGGCTCTTTGCAGCGTCGAAGCTATAGAACTGATGCGGCGTTTTTGGATTCGAGTATTTTTCGTCTACCCCTAATCAATGTTAAGCGCGTCATAGTATAGAGTGGAACGTGATTGGACCTGGCAGCCCGTGGCTTTGGCCTTCACTCTATCGTAGGATGAGACAAGGTATAGTCTCTTCCTGCCGCGCGGGAGATTGCGATTATTTTCGATAACGCTTTTGAAACGTGCATGGCGCACCGCAAAGATCGTAGTTCTTTTCAGACGGTAAGTGGGGCTTGTTCTGACCCTGCGCTGAGCCTGCGTTCATTGAACTCGCATTGGCCGGCAACTTTAGGAACGTGTATTACTTGTTACAGACGTTATACATATACGAAGCAAACCAGTAAAACAATAATAGCATATTACCTGACTGATCAAAACTGCTCTTCCGACTAAGCCAGTCGTACGTTTTACTGTACCAAGGTACCAGCTTTACATCACGCGATGGCCATACAGCTGATCACAAGGGCTACCACCATGCTCGAGGCGAAAGTTTCGGTTTCGCCGTAGACGCTCAAAACAAAACTTTGAGATAAGAAGTCTACAAAACTACACGAGGCATAAAACAAAATTAGGCAACTCGTAATTCTGGGGAACTTACTTCACTGAAAAGAGTCTTAGTCCTAAAATTGAGAAAATATACCGGAGTGACCCTTTAAAGCAAACCTTTTTATGTTGCTTGACTCGTTTCCCTTTTCTAAAGATATATATATATATATATATATATAACTGAGAAGAAAAACCCTTAGTGAAAACAGCAACAACGGACGATTTAATCTTCGATGTTTCGGCCGGAGTCCGGCCTTCATCAGGAAGACGAAGGCCGGACTCCGACCGAAACGTCGAAGATTAAATCGTCCGTTGTTGCTGTTTTCATTAGGGCTTTTTTCTCAGTTATATATATATATATAAAATTTATTTATATTTTATTTTAAATTCTCTCTGGCCTTCAAAATTACAGAACGGAGTGGGGGTCAGTACACTTTGATAATCAGTCGGAACGGTTTATAATATTTACGGCAGTTTAAAATAGATGACAAATGGCAATTGTGGCTATCGGTGTGGGAAGATGGTTTTAGTCCACAGAACTTATTGGGAGAAGCGACCCTTGAAATCTATTTGTGCTTTATTTTGGAATGCCTATCTAATATAGATGATCCAACCGTGAAGAATAAAAAAACGGATGTTTCAGCAATCGATCTTGAAGTAATAGATTAGTATGGCATATGTTATGAAAGAAACACAAGCGAGCTGTTTTTGGGGCGTAAAGCAAGATTAGGCCTTGATAGAGTGGCATTCAAAGAGCTTATACTGGTGGTTTGATGATATGTGTTAAGAATAAAACAAGCAAAACGCTTTTATGCTGATTCTAGATTATTATTTAGTTTGTAATGACCACGCTTCCAGATAGCAGAAGCAAATTGTAATTTATTGCGAACAAGTGTTTTATACAGAGTTACTTCCAGAGAAAAAGGAGCAAAAAATAAATTTCGTTTAAAATAACACAGCATGCGGTTAGCGTGCTGTGTCATCAACATGTATCAATTAGGAGATATCTGGAGATATATGAACACCAAAGTATTTTTATAAAGACAAGGAAGGTAAGGTGATGTTTTCAAGAAAATAAGATGGAGGAATATTAGATTGACACCATATACTCTGATGGCTTTGCATTTAGTCGTGTTAAGTTTTATCCCTTACTGGTCCCACAAGTTAGAGAATGCGTTAATATCTTCGTGTAAATTCTGAGTATCCAAAGTGTTAGCAACTTCTCCGTAAATAAGACAATAATCAGCAAATAAACTAATGCAAAAAGGAAATGGAACATGGCAAATCATTGATATATATGAGAAACACTAATGGTATACCAGAATTAACGAAAACAAGTGGAGATCTCCTATCGTAGCGTGTTTTAGGTATCAAATGCAAAAACAAAGTGACACCATATATTTCCTCTGATAGCATCTCGTCGGTTTGTCGAACGAAGTATAACTGAAAAATTGTGCGACGGGCCAGCCACTCCCCCATAACGATTGTTGGACAAAGGGGAAATAAAATAGAAAAACTAAAAAAACTCAAACGCCGTTTTTTTTTACAGTTTGGATTATAATTTGCTGATCTGCATCATACTCTGGATATGTATATATGACCCTCTGTTTGTCCTCTCTTGTTTTATAGATACGGAGCAAGGTGCCCACGAACGCCGGCTCCTCGGCGATCTTCTGGCCAACTACAACACGCTCGAGCGCCCGGTCTTCAACGAGTCCGAGCCGCTCATCCTCAGCTTCGGTCTCACCTTGCAGCAGATTATCGACGTAGTAAGTGGAACAACCAACGTGCTGGTTGCGACGAATATAGACGCCGCCTCCTCGTGAGAGGCTTTGTACCCGGCCCTCAGCCGGAGCTCACGGTCTTTGTAAAAGGAGTCCCGATCCTGCACATCTCCTGTGATCGCTTGCGGCTGTGGTGCGAAGCTATCTGAAGTTTGCTAGGCACTGCACAGTGCTTCATATTTTTGCAGATAGTTTGCTGAGACACTCTAGCAGAGGTATAACTCTGGGTTGTGCGTTTGCTGATCGATTGGTTGTTTAAGTCGACACTTTCGCAAAGCTGTATTGTTGCACTTGTGGCCTGAGTTGCGCGTGACGATGAATGTTCAACGAAGTTTAGCTAGCAATCTAAATTCGTTAAAAACAGCCGCGAGTGTGCATTGTCTTGAGTACTATTCACTTGCAAAAACTAAAAAAACAAAACAAACTTCATACATTAGACGTCTTTTGCGCAATACCTTCATATTTACACTTTAGACAACTTTTTTACGACTCTAAATTGTTTCTAATGCAATACATTGTTTGTGTTTTAAAACGGATCCTACAAGCGCCAAACTGGTCGCAATTTGATGGAGGATTTTAGCGGAAGAGACGAATGACATGTAATCCAGGCTGGAGTATCACGTTAAGATAATATCTTATTTTTAAGTCATCGGTGTGAATTAGATTTTCCTTGTTTATTTGGCAACAAATAAACCGAGTAAACAAGGGAAGTGAAGAGCTTATGATGAAATCTCCCTCTTTGTTTTATTTTCTATTTACGTGGCAGATCTTTATTTATTACATGCTGCGTTACTGCTATCCTAGGTTATGATACGTCAAGCACTGGCTATATCACCTATCGGTTTGCACCCTCTTTCCTAATGTTTGCCTCCGTGAACTAATATATGAATGTAGCGCAAATGTAGTGAATTAAAAATAAAAAGAACTGAGCGCCAAAAAGCGATCCAGGAGATGAAACTGGCTCTGGACTCTTTGAAATGCGTTTCGATCGTACACACGTGCAAGCGCTCACTATAAACAAGTTCACAAAAGTGTACAATTATGTATTTATTATATTCAATATTTTGAAAGATGCACAACAGCATATTTTCTACCATAATTCATACCTTATACCACATCCACCAAGAAATGGTTACGTTTTGCTGACGGTTTGTTAACCAAAAAATAGCAAGCGTCAGGTATTTGCAGACTTGTACCGTACGCATTACAAGCAATCAAATTACTTGTAATCGATTACTTTTTGCAGTAATTTTGTAATCAGTGGATTACTTTTATTAGGCAGTTATCACAACATTAATCTGATTACTTTTTGAAGTAATAAAATTACTTGTAATGGTTACAATTTGTCCACGCCCCCCCCCCGCCTCTCCGCCCCGGGCACACGCCTTTTTTTTTTTTAATAAAATGACAAAAAAAAAAAATTTGCTTTTGTTTCTCGGACGGAAAAAAGAAAGATTTTTGCGGAGCTGTAGGAAGCGAGGTCAATCTCTTTCTATGTACAGTTTCTGTGGAATGTCCATTTTTTTTTTGTTTTTTTTTTTCGAGCTGGGAGTGGGGAGTGGGAAGCCCCAGGCAGGCCACAGTGCGTGACATAGGCCATTCAGGGCGAAGTTTGAGGAAGCAGAATGTAGCTCTGTGAGTCCTTCGTTCAAACTAGCGCCCTCACGCACACACACACAGAAATAAAAAAAAAATGAAAGAAAAATTTTGCTTAGGGCACCTACTCGCAGCCCGTAGGAGAACCAGAACCGAAGAATGCGTAAAGCGGATGCAAAATATAACAAAGGCAGTTGAAATATTTCCCCAATTCCCCTACGTGGTCTTTGTGACAAGCAATGTGTCGAGTAGAGAAGTGGTCGGGGCGATCTCTTCCGCTAATGGATACTTCACATGGTCCGTTTCTAATCCTGGAGCTGCTGCTCTTTTGTATAACATGCGAGTTCATCCAGATGTGAATAATAAAATGAGTGACGCAAACTTTGAGCAACAACCCTTGCTCAAGCTTAACAGTATCTAGAACCCCCTCCGCTCCCCCCCCCCCCCCCACACACACACACAGGCGAACGCCCAAATCATTAAACGTCTTCAAACAAATTCTATGCTTGTGTCCGCACTGTGAAGGTGCAACGACCACGAAGAGGGAGCCAGTTTTTCTTCAATACTTGTGTGCAAATGTGAAATATAGGTTGAAAGTAGTTCATTGTTATGAGCGCTAAAGATGTGTCTTCACACAATAAAGTAATCGGAAAAGTAACGATTACTTCTTTAAGTAATGTCCAATTACTTTTGCTGTCGAGTAATCAAGTAATTAATCGAATACTTTTTAGCCAAGAGCAATAGTAATTGTAATCGATTACTTCTTTTTAGTAACGTGTACAAGACTGGGTATTTGTGTGTTTACAGAATGTTGTTTATGAGCCGAAAACAAATATCACGACAAGATGAACTGGCCCAAATCACCACCCTACTTAAATATAACGATATATCGTGGCGTAAAATGTCAAGAGTAGCTGGTGGAGGCAGTGTTTTTTTTTTTTTAATTTTTTATAGCTACAAGACATGAAAAGGGTAGCAGCAACAATGCATAAACACTTTCTCCAGCGTTGTTCGAGGTAAAATGATTTGGTGAGAGCACTTTTTGCGTGCGTAAATTCAACACATATGAGGACGTTTCCTGCCATAGTCGTCGGCATCAAATGACAATATCTTTCAAAATTACATTCATATATTTTTTTTTCCAATAGCTTTGTTCTACCCTTGAGCTACTTACTTTAAGATAGACATATTATCTGACTTATACTTACAGGTCGTGCAACAAATTAGGTTTGAACGGCTAATAAAACTTAAAAAAAATGAAAGACGTTTACGATTCTCTGTAATGCCGAATTAGAGCACAGCTCTTGAGGAGGAGGAGGAAAGGGTACGGGTTGAATTCACGGGGAAATTCTGGGACGATTTCCAGGCAAGTTATCCCCGCTAAATGTGTCAAAAAAAATTTCCCCGCTAAATTTATTAAAAAAAATTGCCCGCTTAATTTGGCGGGCAATTGTTTCTGCTAAATATGTTGGAAAAATTCACCGGGGAAATTTTCCCGCCATACTTAGCAAAAAAATTCCCCCCCTCTCCCCAATTTAGCAACAAAATCTTTCCGCCATTTTTTGGTGGGCAATATTTTCGCGACATTTAGCGGAAAAATTTTCTTGCTAAATTTAGAGGTAAATGTTCTTGCTAAATTTGGCGCTAATTTTCCCCACTAAGTTTGGCTAAAAAATTTTCCGCTAAATGTGGTGGAAAAATTTCCCCGGCAAACCTAGTGGAAACATTTTCCGCTAAATTAAGCGGGAAAAGTTCCTCGCTAAATTTAGCGGAAAATTTTTCCGCCAAATTTAGACGCCGTGTGACGTCAGGAAGGTGACGTCACTCGTGACCCTCGTGACGTCACACGTGACGTCACGTATGACGTCATTATGGAAGAGGTCCCATAATGCAACGAGCGGTTACGCCGACGGCAACGGCGACGGCGCTTACGCCGGAAACGGGCGCCTAATAGCTGCGCCCTAAAAATGTTATTAAAAAGAAAACATTCCTTCCATAGTGTGTCATTAAAAGAAGAGGTAAATTACAATAGCCAACAACGGGACTACATCTCCCGCTACGCAGATGATTTAATCAGATGCAGCACAAATACTTGTTGAGAGCCATGTCTTAACAAAGCAAACTAAATTGATGCTAAGACAATTGAGACCTTTTTTATATTCAGGTTAATTTTCCAGGACAGAGCGGGCGCTTATTCCACCCTGGGAGTTCATTAAAAGCAGAGGCGAGCATTTCAAAAACAGCTTCTGCTCTAACATGTTCATGTTTCGACTCCGCCAGACATATTATGTTCATATCACCGTAAATTCTTCCCGACCTGTTACGAAACGCCAGCCCTTTCGTAATGCGGCATCGCTCGACGTCGGTAGACTTAGCTTGAACGCGAGCATCGCCAAGCTCTAAGCAACGCGGCTCTCCCCTAGTTTCCAGTCAATTTGATCGATGCGGCGGAGCACGACATGCTTCCACTCGACTGATTAGCAGCGATTTCCAGCGACCTAATTGCCACCTCGTGGATTATCAGAGAATCACTGCAAAGAACTCGCGGCGAGCGTCTCAACGCTATGAACATGCCCTTGGTTGTTGTAGCGTTCCATCGGACAAATATACAGAAGTAAACAAAACAAATGACACAGACTGGTTAGGACAGATGGGAACTGTCAATATCGCGATATTTCGGCGTTAACGAGTTCTCGCAATGTTTATTACGTAAGATGCGTTTCGGAGCGCTCAAATATGGCTACCCCCGGGGAAATGTTTTATGATTACGCCGGGTGTTTTAACGAAGGCTTTTAAAAACCCTGAACAATAGTGTTCGAGAAAAACAAAACCTATTTCCGGGAACAAACTGCCAGCTACGGCCATGTCAAGGATGAAAAAAAAAAGTTAGTTAGTTAAGTCAGTTACTGGCATTTACTAATTTAATCCGCGTTGTTCAAGCTGTCAGTGTAACAATACCAGGGCAAATTCTATTCGATAACTAGGGTTCCGCGTTTTCCGTTTTTATTTTTTCGAAATTCGGCGTACTTTTTTTGGTGCTTTTGTACAATTCATTTTTTTTTCGGTGTATTCTTTTTACGTCGAATATGAAATAAACACCAACAGACACCGGATCACATGATCCTTGTAGCTCTCATATTCGTGATCACTCAAAAAATAACGGCACAGATATATTGAAAAAGAAACGGACACTTTTGTCAAATGTGGCAACTGTACAAGAAACAAGAAAAGCACACAGAAGTACGGACAAGCCAGATATGAAACCTATGCCCCAAAAAACATGGAACTTAACCTTCAGTACATCAGGATTACGTGATCATAATATAGTAAACACACATGTACTTTCCCAAGTTCTTGTTGATCCGCACTCTTCCTTTGCTCTTAATAGGACCCTGAGCTTCTAGCATAACACTGGACACTGGCAGGCTGAGGAAAGCGCTGCCTGAGCCGAAATCGGTCAAGCAACCAAATCTGACCGCCAAAAAAGACACGGTGCGACATTTTGAAGCGCAACATGTTTCGTGTACTCACTAAACTCTGGCTGCAGAGCTTGCACTAAGTTAGTCTCCCTTGCAACGAGTTTGAAAACAGGCTCATAGATGGCGAAGTCATGGGGAATTTCGGACTTAACGTTCCGATCGATCATGTGCACATTAAACCATAACGTCGTGATGGCATCAGTGTATCCCACACATTCGGAAATGTTTCGATTGACACTGCCATTTAGCTTTTTCGCCACGGCTCTGCGGTACGACTGGAAGGTCAAAGGGGCCTTTTTCGATTGACACCGAATTTTAGAAAATGAATTCGACGTACTTTAATCGTTTTATCGGCTTAAACCGAAAACGCCAAACGGACAAACAAACAGACCCTTGTAGGTTAAAACCGAATTTCCGAAAATGAAATCGGCGTTCTTTTATCCGTTTTTACTGGTTTAAATAAAAAAACTCCGAACCCTATCTATATCATGCAGGAAAAAAATGGCTCCTGTCTCAGAAACTTTAAAAAATAAGTATATGTAGCTGTGCAAATTCGTTACTAGGACGCATACGGGGGAAGCTTCGCCAGGCTTATATGCCTTCCGAACAACGAATATATATATATATTTTAAGTCGATTTTTGAACTTCATTGAGAGTGCAAGACATTCATAAAATATTTTGTTGCGTTTTTTTTTTTTTGTTAAGAAATTCAAAACCTCACTTCATTGACGATGATTTGTCAGATGTGGATGATGATAAGTTTCATAACTTTCAATTGTAGCACCTAAGTTATATGTATATAAAATGAAAGCTTAAACAAATACATATTCAACATGCACAATACCGCTGTCGTCAAATAAAGATATTTGGCAAGAATCGCCATTGAATGTAAGAGAGAACTTAAAAAAAAAACATCATATTTCAGCATCCTTTTTTCTCAAAAAGGCACTTTTAACAAATTCGCTTTCTTCGCGCGAAGAGCCCTCTGTATGGTTTAAATCAGTGGTTTGCAAACGGGGCGCCGCGGAACCGCAGGGCGGGGGGGGGGGGGTACCTTTGGGGTCTGCAAAGCCCTCGCCTGGACCCTTAACTCCCCCCCCCCCCCCCTTCCTTACCCCCATCTTTTCCTGAAAAAAAAAAGTTTCTTTTACCGTGCAGTCTTTATCGGCGATGTTTTGAGGTGAAGTGAAGCCTCACGAAGCGTAACCGGGAGTTTCTCCGCTCAAATTAGCCTCGAAAAGGACGTCACTTGGCTTCACGTTACGCGACCTATGCACAAAATTAGTAGCTTCCCCGCTAAATTTAGCGAAAAAATTTACATCACGAGACAAGACCACGTGACCTGAACGCAAATTCAGTTTCCGAGCTAAATTTAGTTGGGAAAATTATGTCGCATGAATTCGTGTCACGTGACCTATGCACGAATTCGGTTTCTCCGCTAAATTTAGCGGAAAATTCGACGTCACGTGACCTGCACATCAATTTAGTTTAGCCGCTACCCGTCATTCCCCCTACTGTGTGGACAAAGGCCACCCCGATGTGGAAAGTCACATTGTCAACAAGTCAATGGGGTGGACAGGAGGGACTGGAGTCACTGGGATGAAGAGGAAAAGAGAGACCTGGAGCCGCAGCTCAAGAAAAAAAACATGGAGGTTATTAGCGCTAAACCAAGGCCGTTTCACATCGCAAAACAATTGTAGGGCAATTTGCGATTCATTCTTTATAAAGGGTAGAGCCTCATTTTAGAAGGGGTACAGCATTACCATATCCATACATTCATCCTTTTACTTGATTCTGCTTACTTTTCCTGTCTGTAACAGTAAATCATGTCCTTTTTCACACTGTAATTAGTTAAGTTGACATTTGGGCTAGCTGGTAGTCTAACATATTGAGGTATTTAGCTCAGAAGGTAGAGAGAAGGACAGGACAGAAAAGAACGCTACTCTTTTCTGTCCTCCTTTCTCTTCCCTTCTTATCAGTAAACGTAGTTGTGAGTAGCGCTCATTTCTGTCCTGTCCTTCTCTCTACCTTGTGCGCTAAATACCTCAATATGTAATTAGTTGTTTTATTTTATACTCTCTCCCCGCCTCCTTCACCCACAGACATGGAATCCCCATTACTTTGTCAAGTGCCCAAGGGGAACCCGACACCCTCATGCTTGATAACCACTGGTCAAAATCCTAAAATTTATATCAGATGGGATATATGGTTGTAAACATAGATCCCTAGATTTAAAAAAAAAAGTGAAATGTTTCAATTTCTATTTCGAGAATCGAAGCTTGGTCATCGTCGTTCTTTCCTTAATAAATAATTAATTATTGGCATTTCGAAAGAGTATTCGTTGGTTTCAAATTAACATACAACCAAGCAAAGTATAGCTGATGCGCAGATGGAATGTTGTGTTTATTATATCCGTTTTCCTACAAATATAAACTTTATTGAACGTTGAGAATTATAAAAACAATTAAATGAATTTTCTCGATCATAATATCAGAATAAGGAGCTCAAAGATACTTCCCTTAAAAAGCTTTATGCAGAATGACGGAGTCCCTGGGGGAAACAAAATATTTTCGATGTGTCGATCGACAGCCCTAGCACGAAATATTAGCCTTTTCCAACTCTCGCGTTTCCTCGCCCTTTAAGCCTTGTAGGAAGGTAGGGTTGTGTAAGCCTACTGATATTCGTGTTTGTTTTTGATCTAAAAAAAAAAAGAAAAAAGCTTGCATAGGCCATGGGGAATTACAGACAAGTACATAAAATATATGGCAACGCAAGTTCACGAGAACTTTTAATGTAACCGGAAAGCGTCGTTAATGCGGATTACAGCATTTATTTCGATGCATAGCTAGTTATTTACTATAGCATTGAGAAACCGGTTCCTGCTTTGAGATTTCAGTCATAAGTGTCATGACCGAATGCTTTGGACAAGACTTACACCGTTACGTTTATTTTTCTTGGCGTGGAGGTAGTGGGCCATATGTGTTGTGACGGCTGTTGGGGAATGCCAGGTGCGTGTCGCGGCGTGTGGTGACCACTGAAGCATCAAGCCTCTTTGAACTACCGCCGCTCTACAGAACTTGAAACAACGCGACATACTGATGACTTGGTCCAGATGGTCGGTCATGAAGCCTTGAATTATTCCTACAAAATGTGATGCAACAAAACTGGCCCACTGCTGCGACACAAAAATGAAAAAAAAAGGTTTTTAGTTGTATCGATAAATCATTCGGTACGCGACTCGTGGTCCAAAACTCGGAATTTGCATGGTCCCTAAACGTTATGCTAAAACGATTTGCTAAGCCTGAATAGTGAGCATTTAACATCTTTTAACGTCGCTTTATGGTCACAACGAACGTCCTTGTCATTAGATATCATGCATTTGTATGTGCAGTGGGCTTCAAACTTAACGCCTACAGTCCGTTACCCAATTATGATTATGTTACCGGTTACTCAAAGCTAAATTGATCACTAAAGCAGCTGGAATGTTTTCACTATGCTAGGTTGTGGTCGGAAATCAAAACGACACGACGTAGTTGGACCGGTATAATCCAGAAATAACACGAAAAGTGACCAAACCGGACCATCTCATGACAGTGTTACGTTTGGAGAACACTGTATTCCCACATAGTTAATGCAAGTTTTTTTTTTTTTTAAGAAGAAATGAAGATTAAGGATCTAAACGAGCAGTAGGCCTAATCTGCTTGGCGAGGCGCCAGCTCGAAACACGAACTTTTGTGTTAGGCCTCTCGGTGCATGTGTAATAACGTAGTGTGTTTTCGTCTCTAGTGCCACAGTATCCCAGATTGCACTTTCATGAGGTAATATTTATAAACTGTTACTTATTCAATCTAGGGAAATGTTTTTGTACTTGCCATTGCTTTATTTTTTTAAATAAACAGGCCGAATACGTTTATGTACACCTTCATATATTATGCATAACAAGCTTAATTTTTATTAAGTTAAAGCCAAGCAACACATAAGTAAGGGCCAACAAATATTTAACAATCTGGAAAAACACATACTGTAAACAAACTAATTTTCGCACTGGCCTAAGTTTCGCGAATATCGCGAATCGCGTACAATTTGCGAAAACTAGGTCTCGCGAACGATTCCGGTAAATGTAAAACCGTTAGAATTTATATTGAGATTCCACCTCGTCGCAACTTTTAGAGCCCGCGAATTATACAAAACTTTCGGCTTTGAACTAAATCGCGAAATATAGAGCCCGCGAAAAATAAGTCGCTTACAGTATTTATGACACAACTTAACATCTTTAAATAGAACTGAAAAAATAACGTATTTCTTATTGTACTGATTTGTGTATCCAAACCACATATTACGTCTTTTATAGGATTTTTCTGACCATACCAAAAGTTCTTCATATTTTGCAAATCGATTTTCTGCGAAACTTGATGAAATTTGTATTTTTGCGGTTTCCTCTTGAATTCAGTGGCTTTTTTTTTGTAATTTAACTTTTATGGAATAATATAACAGTGCGCTTGTTGAATAGGTATTTATTCAAGGTTGCAGTTGATCTATAATTTATGTCATATTATTGAAAGCTACAAACGTTATCTTCATCCAAACCTGGTAAATTATCGTCAAAGAAGACAAGTTTTGAAGTTTTTATAAAAATGAATAACGCGAGTTTTTTATTATAAACATCTTGCGAGTCTAACGTAATTTAGAACGCCATGTAAAAAGCATTTTCTTTTGGGGGGGGGGGGGGGGGGGGGAGGAGATATTTGAGCCCGGAGAAGCTCCCAAAAACGCATACTGTGATGATCACCCAGATTACAAAATTCGCATTTGGTCCTTTAGAAGTAAAACACTAAAAACAAACATATGACGGAAAAACGGCTTAAAAGATTCTTGCTAGTGAAGGATTGGCCCAGCATATACAGTGTCACAAAAAAAAAATTGCAGTTTTTTTTTACCGCAAAACTAAGATAGGCGTCGCCGAACGCTCATTCTCCGTCCGAAGACAGCTCTAGAAGTCACAATCAGATGCCAAAGTTTCAGCCCGATTCGATAACTTAATCAAAAGTTACAAGTGATTTTCTGAAAATTTCAAAGGGAAAATGGAGCCCCTTTTTGCCCGTTTTCAGGTTCTGGTGCCATAGAGCCCCATGCATTCGAAAACTCTGTCGGCCGCCATTTTCACATTGAATTTTTTAGAAAATCGCGCATGACTTTTAAATAAGGTATCTTATCGGGCTGAAACTTTAAGATCTGGTTGTGACCTCTAGCGCTACCTTTGGGCGGAGAATGAGCGTTAGGCGATGCCTAGTTTATTTTTACGGAAAAAAAACCGTGTAAATGTTTTTTTGTGACACCTTGTATATTCTAATAAAAAGTTTTTGAAATGGGAACCTTTTTTTGTCCTTCACGAATGGAAATGAAACCGCCCACCATTAGTCGGTTCCTCTGGCCTGAGAGAGAAGCTCTGCCGCATAAAGGGTCTTTATGAGAAGAAGCCACCTTTCCGTACAGGGCAGGAAACGTGCAAGTAAAAATCGTGGCCATTTGAGAGACTAGGAAACGGACTTTCTCGCTTTTTCTAAATACCTTGTAGCTTAATTTTCTACTTAAATATTATGTAATACGCGTGTTATAATTTCGCTCTGTGCAGCAGCTGATAATACAAAGAAAAAAGAGAAAGTAGAACCACCTTCTCCTGCATGTGTCTCTCACAAGCAGCAAGTCTCTTGTTCCGTGTTCTGTCTCCCATTCGCGCCTCCAATGTTCATCACAGCAACGCGCATAGATTTGCAGTGAACTGTGTGCATGTTGTATTTTTGACAGTGTTGAAGTTCGGTAATATTCGTCCCTCCATTGATTAGCCCCGTGCCTGAAGTCGGATACCGGCTTCAGGCACGGGGCCAACTTGACCACGAGCATAGCGATGGCACACTATGTGTGCTTGCTACTTGAACAGCGTTCAAATATTGTGTCTTGGGTTTGGAAGTACCAGTTTTTGTTAACCGCGGACGCATTGCAATAAAGTAGGAACTAACGTTCTCAGGTTAAAATTTAAAAAAAAAAGATTATCGTTTTTTAGAATATGGTGTTTACGTTTGTCTATACTTCTCTCTGCACTAGAAGCATTTCGTAAAACTTGAATACATTTTTTATGATCCCTCTAACCTGTTTTCCAATAATGTCCATAGGCAAGCATTGGGTGAGAGGCGTGTTATTTTATGTGTTATTATGTTATTTAGTGTTATTTTATGTGTCATTATGTTGTTTAGTGTTATTTTATGTGTTATTATGTTATTTAGTGTTATTTTATGTGTTATTATCTTATTTAGTGTTATTTTAATGTTAATAAACGTGAAACCACCAAGAGTGTATATAGTTAAACTAATGTGAGCGATCAGACGAAAATGGGTAATTAAGAACCTGGACGCCATCATTCAACGACACGGCATTTGAAATAACCTTCAATGGCAATCTAATTTGGAGCACTTCTCGCTATATTGTCCACGAAATTTTGTGAGCTTTTCAAACGCCGCTTAGCTTAAATTTAAATTATAATATTAACAGTAGCGAACATAGTTTAGCTATGTGAACGCCCATAAGTGCCGATGCTTTTGTGTAGTTCAAGTAATTTTCGCGAAATATCAGTTCGTTATCCTCTGCACTGGTTAAAATTTATGTATTCAGGTATTAACTGCCTGCACGAGACAGGCCTTCTAGTTAAAGTGATAAGTGTCAGAACGGGATGATAACCGAACTAAAAATAATTCATTAATGTATAAGGATAAGTTATAGATCATACGTTAATAAAAGTATCTTTGAAATTTTAGGATAACGTTGGAAGGAATTAAACGCAAAGAAAGAAAACACTTTACACAGAGTCTAGTAAAATAAAGGCCGACCGATCTCGCCAATGTAAATCTAATGCAGAAGCAAAATTAAGCTTCTCAACCTCGGGCCACGTCAGAATTCACAAAGCAACCACACAGATATAATTATTTATGTATGAATACCGTGAAAAAAAAGATAAAAAACATTATACAAATATAATAGCACACGGGAAAGACAAGTGTTTGTCTGTGCTGTAAGTTTTAATTTTTTTTTCTAGCATTGTGGGTACTTTTTATACATAATACATCAATTCCAACGGGCCCTCCTTTCAACACTTCTACAGACCTAATTAAATTGCGACGTGAATGTAACTTAGACCTGTTAAGCTAAGTTACCACTCAATATTGTTTAGAAATAGAGGCCGTGTCTAGCTTAAATGAGGTAACCTGTTTAAAGAGAATTTAAGGAGACTTTAACAAGAATTTGATTTGTATTGTATCTTCTCGGGAATGGCATTGTTGAAACCTAAGAAACCTAGGTTCGGCTAATGAAAATAGCTATTTGGTGAGCTTGATCGGCAATGTGGTGCATTCACTATATTGGCTTAATTAACGCAATTAACGGGTCGATTCCGCACCTCGCACGGACCAACTTTTAACGCGGGCATGTTAAACCAAGTGTTCGAGCGTTCTTCTTCTTCTGACATGCTGGCGGTGAGTGAACGCCTAACACGGTAATTACAACCCATGAACGACGGGGACAGTCAATGAGACTCCCTCGTTTAGGTTTAATGAGGTTTTGCTCACACGTGTCCGGCCCGTCAAGAAAAGTGGGGGAAAGAACAACCCAATTGGAGTAACTTTGGAGCCGTTCGATGAAATAGCATAGAAGCCGCACAGGATAAATAAATTATGTGTTGCCTGCTTGCATTTCAGCAAACGAAGGTAAAATGCGGTGACTTAACGCGAGTCGAGTGTTCGGATTATCAAACATGTAAGTTTTATAATGAGCCAGTCTGACGATGGAAAGTGGTTTAAATAGGGAGATTTAGAATAGCGTTTCTCCGACGCAACTAAACACCCAAGCATCTCTCACGTGTAGCGCCACGAAGATCCAATAACATTCCACGCACAAAATGCTTTAACTTAAGAAAACAAATAGTTTTTTGGTCTTGAGAAAACGTATAATGTATATTCGCTTAAACATTACAATAATGACTGAGCGGTCGACCAGTCGGGTCTGATAGAACACTCCCGTCGCCTCGGGAAGAGGCGGACCCATACTTACCTTCGCAGAAAAGTCTTCGTCCAACCGGAGCTGTAAGCCCCAACCACATAAGGCATTTTTTCACGCGTCTCTTCCGCGTCGGCGTCCCTCTTCGTCGGGGCGCGTCGCACGCGGTAACCCACAACAATGCGTTGCGCGCGAGGCGCCATAGTCTCTCTAGGACAGATCTCGGCGTCGACTCCGGAAGTGGCCTGCCAGACAGAGACTAACCAGAGTCGCGCGTGGCTAAAGTGTAGCCAAGCCCGCCCTCTGGAACACTCGAGTCAGTCTCCTCGCAGCAGGTGGAGGAAGGTTCACGACTGTTTCGGAATTGGTAGTTAATTTTCAGTAATTTAAATCAAAACAAAAGGTTTATGAGCTCTAAATTACCTTTTTGTGGAGCACCAATACACCGTAACCAGGGGGTTGCCGCCGGCTCTCTGAGGTTTCACGCCTGGTCGTTCTATAGTGACACTGCGCAACACCCGACATACGTGGGCGGGTGCGGGTCACCATTGCGTTGCTCGCCCTTTCTCGTGCTAGGGGCGTGTCAACGTAGAGAGACACGGACACCGATGAAGCGCGTCAAAAACGCAACCATGCGGTTCGACCTTTAAGGTGCCGGTGACTGCCGCTCACTTGTTGGATCTTCAAACACTTCTTGTAATGCACCTCGCGGGAGAGGGCATTGTCGTCCCGTTTTAAAATCCCGGTCGCGAGGACACTGTAGAGGTCGCGTTCACGAAGGCTGGAACCCGCTATTTTCGTACGCAGCTTGTTTTGGCTTGGCTTAACCCTCACCCAACCTATGCGTGTTTGCCGCTTCGGGGAATCCCTAGCGATGACATCACGCGCAGGCCTAGTCTTCTAGGTGGTATACGCCGAAGAACTGAGGAAGGGGAGGAGATGAGAGCGCGCGAGGATGTCATAACGCCAAGCTCTGGTTCCAATAATTAGTGGGTGGACCTAGAACTCGGTGTTTTTGTCTTCACTGCACTCATCGGATGCGCTAGGACTCGGAACACGTAGGTAAGCGCAAAGAAAAACATAGGGACAAGAAAGTAGGCAAACAAGGGTGTTTGTGCGTTGGACATCGCAGAACACCGACGTACGTCGTTCGGCTTTGACATTCGAAGCCGCTCGACGCGTGCAGAGGAGGTATGGTGTCTGGAGGCCGTCTCCCATTGTTCTGTTTAGTAGCCTATCCCTCCCATAGATCAAAGGTTGTCCCGAAGTGGTTACAAATAACGTAACTCAAGTCGCATGGCCCTGCTTTCGAATGTCGTGGACTGCCACACTGGAGAGCGACATGCAGCCTGCCACGTGCACCACAGCTGCTGGGACACCACCAGGATCGCGACTGGCGACAGCATGCCACTTCTCTGACGTCATAAGGCGGAAATCGAGGGACCACTTGTTTGGACGCAGTACGCGCACCAGTTGGAGACTCGTTACAGGCACCATAGTGAAGCCAAAGGTAGTATTTGTCTCCACTGCACCCACTGAACCCGGTAGAATGCGAACGCCGGCGTCCGACGTTTCGCTCTTACTTTCGGACCAGTTCGACGAGTGTAGTGGAAAAAGAGAAAGAAAGAGAAAACTTTTATTTAGATCGAAGATGCTCCTCGGCTCTTAGCCCAGGTACAGGCCTTCGGTAGCTGTGTTCGGAGCTCCGTCGCCCACTGACGAAGGAGGGGTAGCCACCACAGCTTTTGAAGCTCTCGAGGGGAGGAGTCAAGTCAAAAAGCCAAATTTGGGGGTTTTACGTGCCAAACCTACGACGGGCATCTGGCACGCCCCAGCGGAGGACTGAGGATTAATTTCGACCACCTGGGGGTCTTTTGACGTGCAACCGAAAGCTCGGTTACACGGCGCCTTCTCCGCAATAAGCCTCCGTCATGTTGCGGGCACCTCGGTCGGAATTCGAACCCGCTACCTGGGGATCCATAGGCTGGCGCTCTCGCCTCGGAGCCACCGAGGCGGCTCGAGGGGAGGAGGACCATTCCTCCCAGCCGCTTGGCATGAGGTGGTGGGGTAGATGGGAGAGCGACTGATAGAATCTCTGGTGGGCTGAAAAGCCGTCCCAGAGTGTGTATGTTGGTTACAGGGGTATACACCGCAGTGGGAGCAGGCGGGTCGACCTGCAGCATTGTTAATGCAATGGATATGGTGCGGGGTAAGTGGAGAGTGTGTTTGCGCTTTACGTATGAGGGACGTTTCTTCTTTTGAATGAGTGTGTGAGGGTGGGGGTAGAAAAGTGGAGGCTTTCTCTCTATCCCCAAGAACGTCTTTTTTATATTTATGTGTAAACTTTCTTGTCGATTTCGGTTCATATTTTTGCACTGCCGACCATGCCAGAGGGGGTTTCGGATTCGGTTCGCGGGTGAGCTCATGAGCTCGGCTCTTCCTTATCAAAACCCTGGTGCTCTGGGACCTATCTGGTCCTAATTTTTAGCAGCAGATGTTTGTGCATGTCTCGTCGCAGAATGTTGTAGATGTATGTGGGTAGTTCATTGTTTAGAAAAACTCGGCAGGCTTGTTGGCTATCCGTTCTCACTATGGCCTCTTCCTTCTCGTGTTTGAGGAACTCGGCTATGGCCGAGGCTATGGCTAGCATCAGCGTTCGGGGCGTTAGAAACTCGCTGGAACTCCCGCGTCATGATTTCTTTCTGGCCATATTGCTAGCGTGCATTTCTCTTTTTTAAAAGTGGCGTTCGTATAATAGATTGTTGTGTTTCAGTGCTCGGCTTCTTTTGCTAAGCGTTTAATTCCATCGATTCTTCCGTTTGTATCTCTTATTTAACGCATATTTGTAGGAACCGGATCAACTTTGATTCTGGCTAGTGGCCTCTAAGGTGGGATTTCTGATGAAATGGGAGTAAGGTTTGTTATGTTGTAGCCCAGGTGTTTGATCAGTTCAACAGTGGAGAAAAAGTCAGCTAGCTTTAGGTCTAACCACACAGGTATTAAAATGTACGCTAGAGTTTAAACTGGCGCTTGTGACTATATGACTTCTGCGATGCTAAAGCGGACAGCAACCAGTCTACTTTTGTAGCACTTTTTTGAGGTCCGTACCGAATAGTATGTACCTTTATTATAACTGTAGAAGTTTCACTTTAGTTACACTATTTTTCTTTACCAATGAATGATGTTAATCTTCGCTATATTTAAGCCCAAACCTCTTTTCCAATGCACTCCTTTAAAAAGGAGCGATGTTTCTAAGCAAAATAGCAGTCGAAAAGAATGTAGAGTGTGTTCAAGTTTCGTCCGCATTCTGGTGGCGCTTATATATTGCTAATATTCCCGTCACCATATAAAAATGATCCCGTCGTGTATTTTTACGAGCGGAAAACATTCAATACCTAACGTATAAAGTACGTGGGTTATGAAAGTTTTTTTCTTTTAATTTTTCCTATGCCGGCCAGCTTTTATCGGGCACCTGTCCTCTGGCGTCTCCTTATTTTCCAGTGTGCGGGTGATGTGCTGAACACAGAACAAGCGTCTTCGTACCTATTCATGAGCAGAAAGAATAAAGCAGTGCTTATTGTGCAATCCCATCAGGGTTTTTGAAATTGGCTCCCTGCAGGGGGCCATGCGCCAGCAGGTGGAATTAATGTCCATCTTGCAACGTTCTTGTCTTGACCTTTTTCTTTTAAATCGTATGTAAATGAGGGGAGAGGGGGGGGGTAAAAATATTGGGTGTACGTAAGTGGGACGGAAGCGCTAATACACAATCTATAAATTCAAACTAGCAAGCCCGACAGTGACTGCATCTGAGATTTCGTCCTTTTCAGATGCGTCTACCTGTATGAGTTGTTTACCGAAACGGGAGAGGAAGGGAGAGCAACATAAGACTCAATGACGTTGAACGCAATATCCACGCTGTGGTGGAGCTTTTTTCCCCACGAACTTCACTAAAGCACTCTCTAAGCCCTAAAAAACGTCAGAAACAAAACAGGAAGATGGCAAAACTCATACATACACAACGTTCGTTACTAGTGACGTGCAACAAAAAACACAACATATTGCCTATATGAAGGAAAGCATCGTTCCACACACTGAAAGTCAAATTCGCAACTCTCACCGCCTATAAGGGGCGCGCTCTTTCCTACCAAGATGGCTGCCATCTGGATGATCGTCATAGAACAGCAGTACGAGGTTGGCTCTGCGACGCGTAAATGATTCTAATTTTGTGAAACACGAGCGATATAAGAGCTCAACCAGATACTTCCACGTTAAGAAGGGGTAAGCTAGCACCTTCATTCGGAAGCCCAGGAGCTAGGCAGCGCGATTCTCACAGCGGTCCCACCATCGCTGAAAGTTGCGAAATAACGAGGCGATGCAAATGTCCACCAAATAAACTAGGAAAAAAAATCGTCACGCTCCACGGGTGTTTGTAACGATCCGGCCTGTTTCATAGCAGGCAACGTGAAAAATGGAGGGCGTCAATAGCTCGATGCAGCTAAGCGAAAATGGAAGCAGACAACACGACAGAAAGAAACCGAGGGGGGGGGGGGAGGCACCTGCCGGGTTAAAGCCTTATTGCAGCAGAGGAGGGCGCTCGCAGCGTTCAGGGACCAATATCCTTCTCTTCTTGGAGGCAGCAGCGGTTGCAGCCGGACGGTACTCGAACCTGTAGATGAGTTTCGATCGCTGTTCAAATGTTCCGAAAAAGCGAGAAAACCTGCCGCCCGCTAGGAATGGAAGAAAAAAGAATTTACAGGCCCGAATCGGGAACCTTCCCCTACCCCCCCCCCCCCCCCCCCTCCAACCCTCTCCTTCCTTGACAATCGCAAGTCCCCTACGCAGCGAGGGCGCTTTGAAAACACTCACCGTCGGCGGTATAGAGTAAAAACAATGTCAACAGGGGCTTGGAGGTGCCACCGGAATGAGCCCGGAAAGATTACGGTTCCAAACAAGGAGCACGCACGCATAGTCGTTGTAACCAGGGTAACGGAAAGCACACCTCTTCCGCGAACAAAGGCAGGCGAAGAGAGGGCAAGAGAAAAGAGCTGAGAGAGACGTGAGTAAGATATTTTTCTAGGGTCCGCCCTTCTGGTATTGCGGCTACGGTTGCCTCCCTAAAAGAGAAAGAAAACGAAAATGTTCGGGAGGGAAAGGAGAGGGAAGAAAAGCAGGCGCTGGAGACCAGCTCAGAAATCGATGTAGGACCCCCTCCGGCCTACAAGAGTCTTGGGGCGAAGGGAAGCGGGGACTATGGGCCGTTCGTCCACCCGTAAGCTGACAGTGCGGTGGAATCTACGTGCTCGTTGGGACCAGTCATACATCTGTATTATGTCACGTGATCACGCTCTCTCTCTTTCTCCCTACCGTACCAGCGCAAAGATGGCAGAGTCATGTGATGAAAGGGAGGCGGTTTATTGGTCTGGCGAACGCGTGGCTCCTACCCCACGGTCAGCTTAGGGACGAACGGAGCATAGCACCTCCCTACCTGCCGCGGCGGTGCTCTGTTCTCGCTGACGCTGTTCCCACTGGCGCGAAGCAGGCGGAAGGCGGCTGCTGTTTTGATAACTTCTCGCTTCCACGTGGAGAGGAAAAAAGCGCGTAACGTAAGAAAGAAAATCACAAATTGGTTGTAGAACTCAACAGCGTTTTTGTTTTAATTTTTATTTTTAGTCGCGTTTGCGGTTTGCGATGACTCGGAGCGAGTGGTATAGATTAGAGTCGCCTAACCCGATTTGGTTTAATTTGTCGTCGGCGCTCTTGTTTGAGTTGATCCGAGCGGTAGCCCTTGAATGCCTTTGAGTTGGTTCAGTAGGGTTCTGGGGGCATGCGAGTCAACAGTAAGTACGGTAGTTGACTGCTGTCGTCCGCTGTGCCAGGTCAGAGTTAACCTGATTGACTTGTGCTGTACTCCTTGTCTGAATTTTATTGGATGGGACTATAGCGGTCGAGTCCGATGTTCGTGTTATCCAACTGATTCGTAATAAAAGCGCGGCACTGCGGAAAGTACATTTTCACAATAGTCAAGCAACCGACGATTGCGTCATCTATCGGAAAGTTTTCTGATATACCTGATGTCATTTGGCTACCGTCTGACCTTAATCGATTATCTTATTGGTGCGACCAGTACTTAATGAAACACTAACAAATGCAAATCTGTGAAGGTGTCCCGTGTTCAATCTTTGCATCATGCATGTCACCTTAGTATACTATATCTCGCTTCAGTGTTTGTGTATTAATATATTGGTGTTCCTTGGACGACTAAGTTTGCTTGGAAAGCTCGCGTCAAACATGTGGTTAAGAGTGCTAGCCGTAGTTAGAACACTTGAAAAAAAACTTACTTCTCGTTCCGTCTTTGGTGAAACTAGCGTCGTACAAAATGCTCATGAGTTCAAAATTAGAATATGCCGCTGCTGCTGCTGTGTGGGCGTCCAGTCTTTCATCGCTAATCACTCCAATGGAATCAGTCCAAAATATCTCAACAAGCGCCATCCTAATCACCACTCACCGTACCCCACGTTTGTATCTCAGATTTTTAGTGCGTCGTCGTAAACTCATTTGTTTGTGTCATTTTAATAAAATCTTGCGTTAAGATACTGCACTTTTTCATAGATTAATAAATTCACCGTATACTACATCCCTTCTCGTATTGATCGCCGGTAATCCCAGACTTGTATGCTACACTAATGACAAGTCATCAAGTTACTTGTGAGCGATTACTTTTTAGGGTGATCTGTAATCATTTGAATACTTTTATTAGGAGCTAATCACGATATTATTTTATTATTTTTTGTACTAATACATTTAATTGTAATGGTTACTATTACTACCTCCCCTTCGTAATGGGGCCCTCTGTAGAACCCTTCTACCACGGAGTACTGGAACCATGTCTCCGACGGGAGAATGGTCTACCAAAATTGACGGATTAAGAATGTAAGCATTTCCTAGTTCGGTAATTTTTATCCAATATTCGAGAGTTTTGGGGAACCGCTTTTGACACATATCCTATACTGTACGGTGAGCCCTCCAGTACGAACTGTGAATACGCGAGTTTTCTGCATTAGAGAATGCGCAGTTGGCACCGCAGCACCCATCGCACCGTAACGGATGTGCAAAAACGGTTCCCTAAAACTCTCTAAAATTGGACAGTACGAAAAACTGTAATAATACTTAAAAAACAAGCGAGCCGGTGATGACTCATGGTAAGTTGAGACGTTGTGTTTTTCTCGTCCCCTTCTGTGTTCCTGAGTCTCGGCTTTTATTAGCATGAGTACGAAAAACCCGTTTTTAAATCGGCAAAAAAAAACAAAAAAAAACAGTCGATTTGAATATTTTCGGTAATCAAAAAGGTTACGGTCCTTCTTTTGTTTTTCCAGGTAACGACATATTACTTTTTCTTCTCGAGTAATTAAGTAACCTAATTGAATACCTTTTAACCAAACGTACTTGTAATTGAAATGGATTACTTATTTTTCAAGTGACGCTTACAAAACTGGGTATTTCTAAATTTCAAACGTCATCTCTTCGGTATTTTTTATACCCCAGACGTCGAATGATTGGAACCGCCATCCGGCTTTGTCTGCTAACATCACCCATACTGTGTTGCTTAAGACTTTTCTTAGTGCACTTTGAAAGTTTTCTTTAAGCTAATTCCGTTTTTTAGTGTACTGCCATGAGGGCACTCTAAATAAATGAATAAACGACAGCTGCTTTGGCAACGCCTCCGTCTATCAGTATATGCATAAAGTAAAATTTTAGCTCAGTGTGTGTGTGTTTGTGTTTTTCTGAAACATCGAAACATGTTCTAGGCGACAAACTATCCGTGTTTCTTCTTTCGTGATTTATGAAATTTAGACTCATTTAGACAAATTTACAAAGCATAATCTAGTTGCATTTGTTCCAAAATGTTTCCGGTGCACGTAAAACACTGCTCCAAAACAGTGTTTAGGTTCACTATTTGACATGTGATATGTTTACTTTAAACCTTCCCTGAAAGTCACATTTTGGCAATCATTGCTTTAGGCTAGAAATATGGTATAAAGATACCTTACGCTTGAACTTCTCTACGTAGAATGAACGCCCTGAAGTATTGAGGTGATGGTTAGCCTGGATCTTCTCATATGAAAAAAGGCCCTTTTGGTAACGTGAGTTTCGCATATTTATTTATGCGTTTAAATATTTTTTTTTATTTCCTTCCTTTTTGCAATACCTTCAGAGCCTCGTCAAAATACGGCATGAAAGGGATTAGAACGCAGGACTCACTGGGTGTCATAAACACTGCAAAAGAAAACGCTGAAACTTCGCATACCGCTTCTTCGGTAATACTGAGCATTATTTTGAATATATTCAGTCTCGGCTAAGAAGATACTATTGGTCTAGTAACGGTTGTTGAGGCAAGAATGAAACACACGTGTCCATTTTTTAATGCAATATTACGAAAACAAAACTATTGCAGTGCGCCTTACACTGTTGCAGTGAGGTTATTGAAATACATTAAATTGAGTAAGATAGGACCTTTCCCCTGTAATTAGGAGGATTTGAAAAGCGCAGGGGAATGCGATGCTAAAGTTCCCGGAAAGCTTGGTTTATATTATACTGGGTTACATCGAGCAAAACTGGACTGCTCTGATCGGAAACCATAAACTACTAATCGCAGAAAGCTACAGCCCCGTGAAAATGTGACGCTGGCTGTGGTGACAAAATGCGTAAGTTTCCGCATTTGACTATTTGGTCTGAAAAGTAAAAAAGAAGAATGATTTTTTTAATGATTCGATGTCCGTTTAAAATTATTATTCATTAAACTGAAACTTGAGATTGTAGGCGCATGTGGCCATTATTTCAGTGAAAAAACAAAAGAACTTGCCAGTTAGAAATGCGATATTGTTTTCAATTATTTGCTAGGAATATTATTTTTACCAAGATGATTGATATAGTTCTCAACAGTCTCAAATTTCGGTTTGATGAATATTAGGCTTAGGCGGACGTCGGCTCGTAGATAAATGACTGTTTTTCTTTTTGTATCTTTCGATTCAAGTAACGTCATGCACTCAATATTTCTCATTTTGTCACCACCACTAACGTCACATTATCACGAAGTTTCGGCTTTCCGCGATGCGTAGTTTGTTTATGCGGGTCGAAAAGGGCCGGGTTTTTGTTTTCTCGGTCGGACCAGCTCTGACTGGAAGGCGTTCAGAAATCGAACGCTTCCGAAGAGAGAGTCGAGACAAAGGTAGCTAGCTTTGAGACTACCCCCTTTTCATTGAAGCCAGAACTCGACGTCCTGACGGCCCCGCGCGTTCTCGTATCCTCCTCTCCCTCAGTCTCTCGTCGCAGTGGCGTCTAGAAGCGTTTCTCCGAATTGACAGACAAACCCATCAAGAACCGTAAACAAGGAAACTGATAAAAAAGAATACGAAAGTATTGAGCACATGCAAGATACATGTTTTCTAAATTTGTCACTATCGTTAACTGGTAGAAACGAAGAATCGTTTTACATTTATTTATTTATTTATTTATTGTACATACCCTCAAGCGCCGAAGCATTGTAGAGGGGAGGGGCAAAGCAAAATAAAACAAACTGACAAAACAATAAAAAACAAACAACAAGAAATTGAAATATCAAAAACACACAGCCATTGGCAAAAGCGGCAAGCAATATATTTTACGGAAAAAAATAAACAAAATAAAATGACTCATGTTGGCTCACCAAACAGAAATGTAGACAAAGATTGGCGAAAAAGAAAATAATCAGGTATAGTTGCGATATCTGCTGGAAGGTGGTTCCAGTCGTTTGATGTATGCGGGATAAATGAAAAAAAAAATAGTTTGTTTGGCAACGTGTTAATCCGACTTTATTCCGATGGTCCAGACGGGAAGAGTAATAGCTAGGCAATGTAAAGAAATGGTCTCGCAGCGACTGATGATGATACACTTTATGAAACAGGCAAAGTCGAAAAAACTTTCTGCGCAATGACAAAGAGGGTAACAATAAACTGGATTTCATTGATGATATGCTAGCTGTTCGATTATAATTAGACAAAATGAAACGAACGGCGTTATTTTGAACTAGTTCGAGAGCTTTATGCAGAAACGTGTGGTTAGGATCCCAAATAGAGGCTGCGTATTCCAATTTTGACCGTACAAGAGTGTTATAAAGAAGAAGTTTTAAGTTAACTGGGGCCGTTCTGAAGTTTCGTCGTAAGTATCCTAACATGCGGTTAGCGTTGGCGATTATTATATCAATATGAGGCTTCCAGGTTAATGTCGACGATATAGTAACACCAAGATAACGGTATGAGTTTACAAATTCAAGTTGAATGTCGGTTAGTGTATATTTTGAAGGGCGTGCGCCTTGCCGGGAAACGCGCATTAGTTTGCATTTGTTAGGGTTTAATTCCATACGCCATTTTTTGCACCAAAGAGTAATATTATTTAAATCAGATTGCAAAATGCGTACGTCATCATCATCATGAACTTCCCGATAAATTACACAGTCATCTGCATATAAATGCATCATATCAAATGTATGATAACTAAAGAAATGAGCACCGTGAGTGTTGATCAATATGCCTTTAACGATGTTGAGACGACAACTTACGACATTTCTGCTGATTGTTTCCACTCTTTCGTGAATTGGGTGCAGTAAAATATTTATAAGATGTTGCTTGGTTGATTTGTTCGCGTTCGCTATTTATGTCTTTGATTTGAAGCTCATTCTTATTTGTATCAGCACAAGTTTGACACGTGACTCGAAGTGACGTTTTTTTAGGTGCGGTTTTCAGTAATATTCGATGTGTTTTCCAGCATAGAATGGAGGAATTTGAGAAAATACATCCTAATTGCGTCAGAAAAGGTGACCTACACTGCCCGACACTGTTAACGCAAACATGTGACAGCCATTTTTTGTTTCTTATTTCCTTTCATTTCATTTATGTTTTCCCTCAAAGCGCCCGGAGGAATTACATGACGAGGGAGAGACAAAAGAAAACGTTCCCTGCAAAAACAGGAAAACACTAACATAACATTGAAAACAGCACGCGACAGATCGCGCACACATTCACAGCATACTATATACGCAACAGCTACACACCAGAGAGCGTATAAAATTAAATTGACTTAAATTATTCTTTACTTACACTACTAAACTGTGCACAGTCTCAGATATCAACCACACTTTCAGGGAGGTCATTCCATTCATGGAAAGCCAAGATCGAGGGCGACTCTGAAAAATGCTTAGTGCGACATAAGGGTAGCCTAATTTTATGACTGTGATCATGCCAAGGAAACATCCCATGGGGCGGAAGTAAAAGCTGACTTTTAAGGTCAGCGTTGTAATGTTACACGCGATGAAGAAAAGTCAGTCGTGATACTTTCCGTCTATTACATAAAGGAACAAGGTCAGCTCTTGTTTTTAGTGCTGTCACACTCGACGTAAAGGAATAATCTCTAAAAATCAAACGTACGGCTCTATTCTGAACAGACTCTATTTTTTTAATTAAATAATCTTGCCATGGGTTCCAAATAATGTTCGCATGTTCTAGTGTTAAAAGGCTGACGTCAAAACTACTAGTTGAGGGAGGGGGGGATGTTCACTTGTGGAAAACATAATTTGTAAAGTTTGATGCGAGCCAGTGCCCTTTTGTAGTTAAGTGCCAAATAGCGCTGGACATTGCGATCGCGTTAACAGCGTTGCGGGGGGTACGTGTGTTTCTGGTTTCTTGATTTTTTTATTCATTTTTGTATTGGCTTTACTTGTACTTCACTATTTAGAGAGGTGTGTGTAAAAACTAGACATCTTAATCAAATATATCATATTTCGAATTAACAAATAATATGCCGCCCTTTTTTGCGGCAAGTGAGTTTTAAGTTTTGAGAAATTCCGTCCGATTTGAAAGAATATTCAACAACCAAAAGTAGCATGGAACAAAGTCGATAGCTCCTTTTAATATAATTAGAACGGAACGCCCAAGACTTGCAAATTAGATCCTCAAACGCATATACAGAGGCAAAAGTAGCTGAGGTTTAGATCACATGCACGTGTTATTTTCAAACCGTGATTCAATTGCTGAAAGTATGAGTTTGATCTCTTCCCACATAACCAATATTCCCATTCTCTTTGCTTGCATGGAGCATGACTGCAACCTTGGGTAGGAGCAGGTGCAAGGGATGATTAAGTGATATTGATCTCACGAATAACACGTCTCCTTTGTTTGCAACAGCTTGAAGTTGAACATTGGAGCAAAAAAGTATAAATTTAAGCTAAAAAAATGTATTTCGCATTGGAAGGCCAACACTCTGGAGAACTAGAAATCGATTACTTTGATAATTTACTCATAGTCGTCTGGCCGATTACTTGTGCACGTAGTAAGTGCATCAATTTTAATGTTTGTGATCCTCAGGATGGTACTACTACTTTTTGATAGATTAAGGATCTGATAAGTGATTAAAAAGCTCTATTTGTCCCGATTATTACACTAGTTTAGATGAGTCCTCTTTATAGGAAGCTCCGTGAAAGATGAACGTTACAACGATTAAATTGGAAATACGTTGACATTAGAAAGAAGATGGAGCGTAATGCGTGATGCCCGAGAGTGCAAAAAGATACGCTCAATAGTAACGTCTAAAAATAAGATATACGTCGCTCACTACCTATTCACAACAAAAAAACTAATATTTTTAGCGAGGATTGAGATCAGACATTTTTCTGAAAATCCAGGCAATCAGGGAATGCATAGCACTAGTGGAAGCTCGTCGACGTGGCTTAGTTCCAAACTTTGTTCAAATTAAGTAGAAAATATACAAAAAAGCTTATATGTAGTCTTTTTTTATGCGTTTTATGTCCGGGATCCTAATGCGTTAGCTTAAAACCCAACAAACTGCATGATTATCCCCGTATATAAACTTCCAAAGTGCACTCAAGTTGAGAGGTAATTAAGTATACCAAATCAATCATCTCAGCAAGACGGATTAATGTTTGTGCGGAACCTGTCATCAGGACTTGGAAACCATGCTATAAATATTGACTTTGACATTTTAGGATTATAAGATGAAATACTTTGAGTAATTTTTTTTTCGTTAAGCGCTTGAACATGCCGGAAGACTCTTAGATATAATTTTCAAAACAAAACAATCTATCAACTTTAAAAGTTAATTGACCGAAGTCAAGGCTGCGGTCAATACTGCGTGGCGTATAATTAATGGCCCAGCTGAGTTTGGCTTGCCCATCTTAAATATATGAGCGGCGTATGTGATCATGCTGCTAAAACATTTGTGCACAAAAAGGTCTAGAATGTGTGCGTCATCGCTTCTTTCCATTGGAAACATCTGAGCGAGAGGATGACATGCTATTTTTAAAAGGCAGCTGGAATTAAACCTGCAACACCGCCTGTTCTAAGTGAACGCTCTACCCAATGAAGCTATTTTGGCCACATTTCTGTTCTTTTTTTTTTCGCATGAAAGTTGCAGAAAGAAACACAACAAGAGTCGCTGTATAAAAATACTTATGACTAGTCGGGCATTTATGAGAGTACAATAGGGAGACCTGACCAATCAAGGGAAGGTTCCATAAGCCATTCTAACCACCCTGGCTCTAAGTAGGCTTGTATGGTTTTTATTACAAGTAACCAAACGACTAGTATTCGACTACATATTGAAGTACGTTAATAATAGTTTGATTACGGTTTATTATGTAGTAATCGCAAAAGTCACCTCGGTGATTCTGTTAGTTATAAAATTACTTGTAACCATTACAAACCCCCTCTCCCATCTCGACTTCCGGTTTTAGGATTACTTAGTCACCACATCCCGAGCCAGTGCTGCGATATGTCACTATATCAGATTTTAAAAATGCACAACCACAAAGAATGGAAGGATTGTTACCGAGATCTGTAAATGTACGAGAGGAGGAAAAACTTTGTGTGGGGTCGTTTACAGAGGGGTTTGCTGTGTTTCGAGTTAGGTCCGTCAGGTTCGGGTTTTCTACAAAAGTCTTTGTATCCAAAGTTCGACGGTTCATTTAGCGTCTGTGTTTTTACTCGCTGTTCAACAGTCCACCCCTTTTCTCTTAAACGAAAGTATAAATTAGGCTCAAAGAACCTTTCAGTTTTCTTCCCTCAAGACAACAAAAACCAGATAATGTAAGGGCTAATGTGTGTCGAAAACCTGAGCTCTTTGTGGCTGGATTTCCACAATAGTTAAGATTTATAGCCCCGTGATTCTACTCTACAGATGGGCATTAATTACAAAAGTCAGAAAAAAATTGTTATTTTTTGCGTGTGACATCCTGGAACAAATCTCGTACTTTCAGTTATTTGTATTTTTAGCTTTGCCTAGATATGTTTCTTTTTTTACATGGGTAAGTTTGTTCACAAGTTCACGGCATAATCAAAGCGCATGCGCCAAACTATATTTAGCAGAATCTTCGTAACACCCGTTGAGTGTGAATGCAGAAATAGATCGCCATTTATTTGTTAATCTTGGAAGGATAGAGTTTTTCCGGGTTAAATTGTCGGAACATCTATAAATCTCGCGAATCTGTTCCATTCCCGTCGCACACACATGGCTGCTGCTATAACTAAGAGTCGTGACTCTCTGCCACTGTGGCAGCAGCTGACAGGCTTGTTTGGGCTCAAAAATGAAAGACGTTTACATATCTTTGTGATGCGAAATTACAGCGCAGCTTTTGAGGAGGAGGAGGAGGAGTGGAGGGTATTGAGGGGAGTGCATGCCCCTCCTCCTCCTCCTCCGTACCATCCCCTTCTCTTCTCTTCCTCCCGTCCTCCTCCCCTTCTCATCTGATTTTCCTCCTCCCTTTCTTTCCTCATCTGCTTTTCCTTCTCCCTTTCTTTCCTCCTCCTCTCCTCCTCTTTTCTTCCTTCTCCCTTCTTTCTTCTCCCCTCCTTTCTTTCTCCTGACCTCAATACAAGCTCAGACTCCCCGCTTAATTTAGCAGGGAAAATGACATGACGTAACCTCAACAACAATTTAGTTTCCCCGCTAAATTTAGCGGGGAAAATGACGTCACATGACATCGTGTCACGTAACCTATGATCAAATTTAGTTTCTCCGCTAGATTTAGCGGGAAAATTGATTTCACGTGACGTCAACACCAATTTAATTTCCCGCTAAATTTAGCGGGGCGGTTACGCCGACGCCGACGGCGACGCCACTATACGCGTAAACGGGCGCATAGGAGCTGCACTCTAAAAAGCGGGGCGATGGCAACCTTACATTTCAGTGTTTACTTTGTAAGCCTATGGGACAACTGTCCTGTGGCAATGCTATGCACTCTAACTCGAGAAAGCACATCAAGCTTTATCGGTTGTGCCTCTTTACGGTACGTGGGACATTGAATTACTTTACGAAGTACTATCCATCTTACATTAATTCTTCTTTTTTGCTTCTGATAATGAGTTTCTGAAGTAATCAGAAAAGTTACGGATACAAAACTTGAAAGTATAAAACAGAGAGGACGAGGACGGGAACAGGACATCTTTCATCTAGCAACAACATAGAATGGCACAACGATAAAACCGCCCCCCAAGGGTCTCAACGTTCTCAAAGAGGGAAAGGAAATACTAGTTATAAAGGAAAGGGAATACACTAAAAGAAAAGTTTAAAAAGCGCATCAGTAATCTAGTTATTTTCGGTTACTTAGAATTAACCTTCGTCATTGTCAGTGATAATGCGGAATTATTCTTGTATGCAGTCCAAAAAGGGGAATTGTACTATAAATATAAAAGTTTAAAAAGCTGTAGCGTCACGACGAGGTGTCAATATTCTAGTCATCTCTGGTGTTAAGAATTCGACCTCTGTCTTTGTCAATGATAATGAAGGTGCAGAAATGTTGTTGTTAACAGTCCCCATGGCAAATGACTCGATGATTTCTCTCCCAAATCTGTTATTGTGCCCACCCAGTATACTAGTATTAGAAAAATGAGGTGTACAGTCATCGCATGTGCGGCTGTGAACGACAATGGGGTGATACGACTCAGTTGAAGCCTTTGATGCTTCCAAGTTATGTTCTCTGAGTCGGTGGTTGGCGCATCTCCCAGTCTGTCCAATGTACTGACTGCCACAGCTTAGTGGAATTCTTAACACCAGAGATGACTAGAATATTGACACCTCGTCGTGACGCTACAGCTTTTTAAACTTTTATATTTATAGTACAATTCCCCTTTTTGGACTGCATACAAGAATAATTCCGCATTATCACTGACAATGACCAAGGTTTATTCTGAGTAACCGAAAATAACTAGATTACTGATGCGCTTTTTAAACCTTCCTTTTAGTGTATTCCCTTTCCTTTATAACTAGTATTTCCTTTCCCTCTTTGAGAACGTTGAGACCCTTGGGGGGCGGTTTTATCGTTGTGCCATTCTATGTTGTTGCTAAATGAAAGATGTCCTGTTCCCGTCCTCGTCCTCTCTGTTTTATACTTTCAAGTTTTGTATCTATTAACCAACACGCTTGTTTTCAACTGTTACGGATACTTGTTTTTAAAGTAATGTTAATTTAATTTGCTTTTCAAGTAATTAAATAACTTAATTGAGCACTTCTTTTTTAGTTTTTTCTTATTTGGAAAAAAATTTGAATACTGCTTGAAGGATTCAAGTTTTGACCTGTTGTTTACGCAGAACTATCCTCGAAACACCATATCTCTCTGACTGACACATTCAATTGGAAACATACATCCTATAAAACCGTCATAAAAAAAAACAGGGCAGCCTAAAACAAACAAATTATACGCGCCTATTTAAACCAATAAGACGAGCTCAAAACTTGCCACGTCTAGTTTTTCGGCAGCTGATGTAAATTGCAGAGAGGGTAGTTCGAACAACCTTGCGCACCTCAGGTAGACTGTTACTAGACTCAATACAAAACAACGTCAACACCGTAACCAAGTTTGTCCTCTTTTGTGGTTGACTGCGCACACAAAGAAACTTGCTGTTCACCTCGCCACCATCCCGTTTATCACCATCGAGGGAAACAAGCCAAGCGACGCCACGACACTCACAAATGCACGCTCGTGGCATCAATTTCACCATGCGAAGACAAAAAAGAACAAAAAATGGCTGGTGTAGAGAGAGGAAAATTGCCACAAAAGAATACAAGGAAGCAAAAAGGGACACAAATTACAGATACATAAAGTTCTAAGCGAGGAGATTGACAAAACACCGTTCTGCTACCGAACCCCTGCCGAGCGAAGGAGCAGTCGGGGCCGGGTAACAAACGGCCTGTAGCACAGAGGGAAGAACCACTTCGGCGGCATGTTCGAGACTAACACCGGGGCCTTCTATCAAGATACGGCCGAATCACACAAGGTACAACCCCCAGACAAAAGAGAAATGTGGAAAGACGACACGAAACACCTTAAATGAAAGAAATCTGGCCCCGAAGGATAAAAACAAAAAGAGCTGCAACGTTGTCAGAAATGAAAGAACGCAGCGCTGTGTACTCTCTGCGAGACCGGGTTTTGGCGAGGCACTCGATGCATCACACCTACGATGGTGTGTGCCGTTTTATTTTTTATTTATTTTCGTAACACAGCATCTTCCTGATCTTACATCTCTCGACGTGTTGGATACTTAAAGACTTTCGTATAGCTTCTCTGAATTTTTACACAAGGACAATTGTTTGTTGGCCCTTTTTCCTTTTTTCCTTTGATTTTGTGGTCCTTTTGGGAATCCACAGCGTTTGAACACCGGTAAAAAGCATTTCAGCTGCACCAAAAATTAAAAATACTGCAATAAAGTAATTAAAAAAAAACTACGAGAAGCGTGTTTTCGCTGAAATCATTTAGTTATTCGTGTACACGTACCGGCCTTCTGCCCAGATACTTCATTATCTTGGCCAACAACTTTATTCTTCTTTTTTTTTAAAATTTGATACTATTGTAGACGAGCCACAGTACTCAGTAGAAATGATGCTCGGAGTTCTCAAAAAATATATTAGGAGAACCTCATTCCATCTGCTAAGTGTTATACATATATAAGGGGCTAGACATTTTTAGTTTCAAAAGCCTAGGAGTATTAAAAAAGAACATTTTCAATTTACTTCCCATTATTTCTGAAGCTTTCTAATTCCGTATCAGACTTGTTCCCCAAATGACTTGCAATTAGACTCTGCAACATAATAATACAGTCTGCGACCAAATTAAAAACAACAAAAAATTAGTTTAACAAGACTTGTTACGCTGTTCTCTCCCATGCTTCTTGTGCAAGTTAGACCTGCAATTAAAGTTAACAACTAAAATTTGTAAGCGCTCGCCCCCTGAATATACTGCACTAATTTAGGCGCGACCAGTGTTCCCGCTCGCCTAGAAAAGAAAAAAAAGGCAAATAATCGAGACTTCGGGCCAACTAAGTTCACCACTGTGCAACAAATTGGGTTTGGGGATATTTATACGGCGTGTAGTTGGTCTGCCATTTAAAGTTGCGACAAGTCACTCGCTGTAGATGAGCAATTTAGACAGTGTACTACAACCGCTAGCCTGGGGTCTTTAACGTACACCACGCAGTAGTGATACACGACCGCACGCCGGTACGATGCTCATCCAGGTCGAAACGGGCAGGGGTACGGCTCGAGCCCAGGATCCCGGGGTTCTGCAGCGCGAGCTTTCGCGCCACGCGCGTCGAGCTGGGTGTGCGCTTTAGCCCAATCGGCCACCGATCCCCCCCCCCCCCCCCCCCCCCATTGTGCAACAGTAGGAATAGGGAGCGCTAAAGTAAACCTCACCTCAAGCAAAAAAATAAAAAAAAGTCTTGAGTTTGATAGTGAAGTCAACGGTTTGTAGAAACCTCACGGCAATAAGATGTGCAGCCATTACCAATGTGCGGTTAGTACTAGTTGAAAGAGGTAAAATGCCGCATCGGGTGGCTTCGGTGTTCTAAGCTATAAAAGCGACTGCCGCATTGCATCGATAGAAAAAAATTGCAGTTCATTCCCACCTCTTTCTTAAAAGCTCAATGTATCTTGGGCTTCCCTCGTGGCTTTTTTTCTGACGCCCCAGCCTGGACGCCGCAGGGTGAAATCACTTTGCTACACCCTGTTTACTTGCGAGACGTTAAGAGTGTTACTGACAGCGCTACTGCCTTCGTAGCACGATGCATGCTCCGAAAAGCGGCTGATGGATAACCAGACACGGCGGCGGTCACGCGAACTCCATTAGGGCTGTCCGGGTCAAGGGAATTTCCAAGTTTGCAGTTGGAGCACGCAAGTCAGACATCATTAGAGATTTCTACTTTTCGCTAATGGCGAAGCCTTACTTTCTGTCGTCGCTTTTACGTAAGACAATGTGCACGCGTGGGAAGAAGTGTACGTCACCAAATTTCTCTCGTGTATTCGCGTATAAGTCTCAAGCTGACTGTATAAAAGTATATAGATTTGTTTTAAGCTTTACAAATTTGGTTAAAAAAAAAAAAAAACGTAAAAGCTACGATTTGCGGTTTGTGCAGGTGACTTATACGACCAAGGGAACATAGTATATGAGATTAAGCCTAAACATTTAATTCACTTTTTAAATGGGGAAAATTGACATATGGTTTCACTTAGAAACTTGCTGGTCGTCATCCGAAACAACTAGATCAATAATATTTATAAATATTTTGAGCGCGTGGTAAACGTAGTAATGCGCTGAAGCTACCACAAGTGCAACAGGTACAAGGCTAGGGCCGCGATAAGAGACAAAAAAATGGCGCGGGCGACTTACCGTACCGGTAGCCTTTCTCCTGCTCTCGAGTTGTAACTTCGGCGCACTACTGTGCTTCTCAAGTGCTCGAAGACGTTCTGAAAATGTCTGATTTAGTGATTTTTAATGACGCTCAGCAAGTTTCTATTTAGAAGCATATGCCCATTTTCACTATTCAGAAAGTTTATTAACACATTTTGCGCAATTAGTGCATTTCTCGTAGCGATTATCCCCCTATGCAATGTCCCCCTGGCGGTACAAGTCACGTGAACAAACTGTTCACGTGACTATTTCTAAAATCACTACTAAAATAACTTTACTTAAGTAACTATGCCTAAATTAAGATAATAGTTGTTAATTAAAAAAAAACACTTTTAGTTTTTGTCTCAAAAGAATGGGAATAAATTGCGAATGAATGCCGTGAACTCGGGTTTTTGATGTACAAATATAATATATATATATATATATATATATATATATATATATATATATATATATATATATATATATATATATATATATATATGCTATGACGTTTACAAGATGTATTTCGGCTAAAATTCAATGAGCATGCCATAACGATTGATAAGGTTGTTCCGGAATACGCGATTGTTTTAATAAGAAAACAAATTGAATTGCATACAAGTTGAGGCTTGGAAAATCTTATTCTGAAATGAAATATTCAAAATCTGTCATTAATTCGATCCAATCTGTTATTGTTTACTTTAAATTATGAGCGGGAGTTTTTTTTTTTTTTTTTTTTTTTGTAGAAGCGAGTTTCCCTTTAAAAAGGCGTGTAGCCACCCCCGGCAAGTGCACCAGTTACAAATTCTTAAACGGCGTCACAGGGATGGCAGGCAACTTACCACATGTCTAACGAGCGGCGACTCTGGACTGAAACCTTCTCGGGGCTAATTGGCACGTACAGCTAGAAGTCATTAGGCCCATGGAAAGTTGGCTCGCTGCAGGTGGTGTCAGACCTTACGCGTGCTTTGTGGAAAGGATGTTCCTCGGCATGCTTGAGGTTCTCAGAAACCGAATGAGAGAGAAGGGCAAAGAACGGAACCGGAGTGCTCCCGTTTGAGTCAAATATTAAAGGGGGTGTCCTCTGTGCGAGCGGCGACAGTCGCCCATCAGGAACTTGGTGCGAGAAGCAGTGCACACGAGAATTTTTTTTTTTTCGGAACAATTGTTTTTGGGGGGCCACCCAGAACCAACCTACTACGTCTCGTCTAAACTAGAATAGAGAGAAAAAGCTACGAGACTGAATTAGCAACGTACTTGAAATGGCGTGTGTGTGTGTGTGTGTTATTTCAACATGTTCGTTTAACAAAGACGCTTTACTACCTTGTGAAGTCACTCGCATATTAGCAGTAACTTCATACAAAAAGGTCTATACCCATCTCTACACTTTTGTCTATTCAAAAATATGCAGATAAAAAACCGTACTTGATTGAATAGAACAATAGTTACGAAGCCACCGCAGAGTCTTTGGCGGAGCCGGAATTCGAATGCCTGATCTATCAAGATCCGGTCGGGTATGCTAGCCTCTTCACTGCACATACCGCACGGGATATTGGGACACCTGAGCTCGAATCCCGGCTCCGAAAAAAGATTTGGTCCTTCGGCGGCCTCGTAAACCCCGTTCCATTCATTTAAGGACTGTCCCTCTTTCTGCATATTCTCGAATATTTCATCTTTGGCGATCACGTAAGATGATGAAACGTGCCCGTCATATACTCCTATGGGTATATACAGGGTGTTTTTTAACATAACAGTTTTGTTTGAAAAAAATAAGAAATCCGTTAAAGCTACAAAAATGCGGTTTTTACCTGTGAGTTACACAGCCATGTGGACATATTGTAGGGTGCCAATCGTCACAGTAAGTTAAATAATTAACTAAAATTTGTTGATTAACTTTTAATTAGTGAAAATAGACATTCGATTCACGTTCTAGGCTTGCTGAGCATTATCGAAAACCATTGAATCAGTAATTTCTCGAAAGACTTTGAGCGCGTGGGAAGCGCAGTAATGCGCTAAAGTTACCAGTCGTGCATCAGGCACAAGGCTGGGGTGAGAAAACGCGGATGATAAAAGGCGGATAAACCGCGCGGACGCGTTATCGCACTGGTAGCTTTGCTTCTGCTTCACGATTGGTAACTTTAGCACTTTACCGTGCTTCCCACGTTCTGCAAGTTATTCTAATATTGACCGGCTTAGTGGACTTCAATGACGCTAAGCAAGTTTTTAATTGCAGACATATGTTTATTTTCAATATTTGAAAGGTTTATTAACACATTTATTTAACTAGCCGACTTATCGTTACTATTAGCCCACATACTATGTCCCCCTGGCCGTATAAATCACCTGCACAAACCACATTAGTGTAGCTTTCACGTATTTTTTTTTAACAATATGTTAAGCTTAAAAAGATACAGCTTGTAGCTTACGTCACGTTTGGGTGTTTTGAAGCGTCTAGTAGCTGTTGCGGATAGTTTTGTTTTGAAGCCCTGCTCACCCGACACTTTGAAAATTTACATAAAATGTACACATGTGGAGAGGCGAAGAACTCACGTAAAACTTAAACATTTAAGCTTTGAAGCTAACGTAGAAAAGAGCGTGTTCTTGCAACCCCTTGCACGCTCGGTAAAAATACGCAGCCGGATATTCATAGTTGCTTCTCAATCAGCAAAAGATCTCAGCTTATCGGTTCTCGAAACTCTGTTTTAAAATGCTGTGTGAAGGGTGGAACACTCGAACTATCAGTTTGCTTCAAGAACAAAGGGTGTTGAGGTCTATCGGTGGCCTCTCATTTGACTCTTAAACAGCTGGTCTGTTCACAGCCTCTCCGCGTTATTAATACATACAATTTATACAAATATATACTTAGCGATATGTTCAAATTGGAAAGCCACATAAACAAGAGTTTTCTTACGAATTTCACACATCAATTTGTGAAGGAACCGGTTTAGCCCACTTATCACGCAGAACAATGCGAGATGGTAGCGCAGAAGAGAATTTACAGCTCTCAGATTATTAGACATACGCTGCCTAAATTGCTCAACCAGTTTCATTCCAGTGAGTTGGATCTGATTAAAATGACATTTAAGGAACTTAGAGAATATTTTGTAAACCTAAATAGGCAAAAAACCTGTGATCTGGGGGTTTGTTTAGTATTTTCAGGATCATTCAATCATCTTTGATATGTGTGTTGTACTGCTATATTTTCCAGCCGTTTTGTTCTTTCTCATGAAGCAGCATTTTTTCATCTACCTCTGCTGTTGTAACTATGTAGGGGTTCGAGTGCCTTGTCAAGCTGTATTTCACAACTTTTTTCCTCGACCTCCACCATCAGTGTATATGGGAATGAACGAATTATTAATACTTCCTAGCAAAAAAGCCACCAAACATTAAAAATGCGAAACTATTGCAAAGGGATGAATCTCCTTGACAACTTGAGCTTCAGCTCCTGAACGTGTGCCGTAATCCCATCCAGCTAGTTTGTGTGAAGGACGGAATATTCGGTTTTTTAATAATTTTTGCCCATACCTTCTAGAAGACAACGTCTGTGTTGTTCCTCTCTAAGGTTATCAATACTAAAATTTTGCTGTGTCGTCTATAGGGTGGTTTCACGTTGCGTACACCGTGCGACACGTTTAGTGCGAACAGTACTTTGGCGTATTTTTATAGTTTAATTTAGGCGTGCTTACAACAGACACAAAAATTGTTACCTCCCAGGTTGTTTTTCAGAATCGGCACATACCGCCACATTAGCAGTGTTCACCATATGTTTTCTGTATTAAAAGATGTACTAAAAAAAACAGCCAGTGACTGATGAAGTTGCCCCCTAGGTCTTTTAATATGTGAAACGAACGTTTTTACCGTTCATTCAAGTTTATTTGTCTTATGATTAAAGGCACCAACCACAGAAGTCAAGATATAAAGGAGCATTGGCTCTAACTCAATTTTCATACGTGCCCACGGTGATTCCTAGGTAAGACAGGCCGGCGCTCCGAAGGATGGCTCGTAGGCGGCTGAAATAGTTCCAGCGAATGCGCCCGGATGAACTCGGAAATACGAAAGAGTAACTAAGCATGAGTTCCTGCCACCGAAATATGTTCCCGAGCGTACTTCTTGAAGTCCGTTGTTGTTAGGCCACTCGTCATGCTTCTGAGATTTGCAAACGGTTAAGACGACCCTGGTGAATTATTGCATACATGCAATCAAATAGAGCAAATGACTAAACTTGTTCACGATAGTGTTTGAAAACTATGCACCGGAAATGAAACCGCGGTTTCCAGTGCGGGGCATAGTTAGGGCGGTTTCATGCATGACCTACTACTTCCGGAGCAAAGTATGGCGGAAATGAATCCAGAGAACTTTTGTCCTATAAACTTCTATAAATCGAGGAAAGCTTTTTTTTGTTTCCTTCCTTTTCTTCTTCGTGATATATTGTTGCATTGTGATGAATTGCATTTGCCGGAGTAATGCGCGACATAAAGTAGAATCGCCTGGCACTTAGCATACCTACGGTATTTTTTCGAAATTAAGACGAGCCCGCGCCGGCGAAGTCAACTCGACGGTGGCGAAAATGGCGCCAGCAGCGGGAGCGACGCTGAAGGGGGGGGGGGGGGGGGGATTACGAATTGAGCATTGGTGTACGCGACAGAAAACTCGCGTTCCAAAGTTTACTCCATAACGCTCTAGAGTAAATTTTCTGTACTTTGGCGTTCAAAAAGCTACTCTCCAGTAAATTCAGACTAACTGCTTCCCCGAAATGTACTTAGAATCGTCAATCGCTGCAATCTATGGAGGTAAATCGGCAAGTGATAAGGCCGAAGATATGGTCATACCTTTATAAAAATTTTCTTCGCTGTGTCACTAAGCATGAGGTTTCCCCGCATTCACTGCTACATGGCAGACTGTTTTCTATTAGGTGTAAGCATATTATCTGTCTCGTCCTTTACCAAGTTACTTTGATGAATTGCAGTGATTGACCTTCCAACGTGTTTTGTGTGAGAGCAGTCGCTCCAACTTTATGAATGCTCTGTTCTACTCCGAAGTCGAGCGTAGCACACGCGGTGTAGAGCAGCGCACGCCGATACTGATAGGTCGCAGATATCGAGTTTCTGCTCGCCGGCCAATCAAATGCCCGCGCTCAGCGCTACGCTACGTTCGCTGCTCTCAACGTCGGAGTATAACAGAGCCTTTAAGAGTGTACCCGCGTCCTCCAGCGCCCCTCCCAAGGATGACGTATCTTTTTGTCCGAGGTCGACGCTTTGATCTAATAAAACAAACTACTTTAATTGTCGCCTATCTGGCAATGCCCGCGAGAATGGCTCGGACGTACTCGGGGAAGCTATAGAACGCTGTCAAAGATCTCCCCAATCCTGTGTCTTGAAATACTGTCATCAGTGGAGCCACTCGTGAAGCTTCTGCATTTTACTAGCACCAAACTTTACGCTAATGAAGAATCACTTCGTTTGTAAACGAATAGAAATGGATAGAAGAAAAGCGAATTAAAGCTCCTCGTGAAACCGCCCTGTACTCTTTTGAAGAGCTTATCACCCAAGTGAGAAATGCCCTGTGTACGTAGACACTCTGGACGCATGCGTGGCGTCTGTTATTCCAGAGAGGAGCGCTACCGCGTGTGCTCAGAACGCGTTCCACTGCCTAGTGAACAAAGGTGGTGGCGGACAATAGATGATTATTGGAATTGTCAATATCGCGCGTCCACATAGCCTCAGGCGCAGTCTAGACGCCTTGGCTCCGTCTTATAAAACGAGCGCAATGCTGGCGCGCGGTGACTCTAGTTCCAGCCCAAGCTTTCGCGACGAGTTAGAATGGAAATCCACCAAAGAACGCATCATTCGCATTTCTTTACTTCCATCTAACCGAACGAGATCAGGCTGCCTGACACGGCCAGAATGAACCCGACTTTTCCTGCGGCGACCCTTTCCCACTCCCCTTCGCCAATTTGCATTTAAAATCGAAAAAAAATCATCTGAAACATTTCGTAATATTGGGGTTAAAAATAAAGTTGCCATATTTTTAGGAACCAAAAGTCACGTCTTATATTTCCCACTTTAAACTGACTTTTCTCGTTCCGCTTATTATTTAAAACAAAACGATTGTAATAAAACAACAAAAAAACTTGTGTTTTCTGCGAAATGGCATACTAAAACTGATAGACTTATAAAAATTTAGTATTATTAATGTGGTCGCTGGTTACAAAAAACTAATATGTAAGATTATGCTTTTTTCATTGTGAATCATCTCTTGCTTTTTCGGGTTACACTATTTTTAATAACTGCTCCAGTGGTATTGCTTGAACATCCGAGTACATACAATAATAAGTTGACCAATATAGATTATTAGAACAAACATACTATTTATCTTTTGTCAATAGTATTAATGTTTCTTGCACGTAATGAGTCTTTATTTTATTGACACTTGATTAACTTAGTGCTTGTCATGAGTATTGGATTGTGGTATAGAATATGCTGTTGTGCTCTGTGTTTTCTGGTGTAGTGTGTACTTTCCAGAATCCCGTAGGACAAATTGCTTCTCCCGTTTTGGAAACTCTTAGTGTTCAAAACTGCCCGACATTGACCTTATCCAAAGCGTACAGCAAATTCCCGTAGCTGTGAAGGAGTTTATCAGTCTGCATCCTATTGCGACTCCTTAAGCCTCCTCCACTCTAAATATAAAAAATAGAGGTTTTACTATACGGCTTTTTCTAATAGTTAACCATACAATTGTTGACAGATGCGTCCCACATTCTTTATGTGAACAGCAATGCACATAATGGCAATTTCAAAGTGTCCAAATTTTTACAGCGGACTGTGTTTTCAGTAGACAAGAATCGCACACAAAAATAAATTCTTGCTCAGCACAACCAAACAGTATGGAAATGTGTGTCCTGCCAAAGCCACTATATTAATATGCAAGACGAAACATCTTTATATAAATCAACTTAGTAGATTGCAGTAATGAGCTCCATGACCGTTCCCATTGCATCCTTGCAAACTAATTTGTTGACGGCGGACAATTTCGTAGAATTTCTTTGTGCGCGAACACGAAGCTCAAGACTTTCATAAACATTACGCATCCCTATCCAAGGTACATCGTCCCGGCCACCGAAAGCTTCAAGATATACCGTTACATAGACCCATCAGCGTCAACCATTGTCTATTGTCTCACTCTGCACTAATACAGTAAAAACACGTCAGGGTGTACCGCTAGCCAAAAAAAAAACAGAAACAACAACCACATTACATGTTTCTTGCATGCACTAGTGTATGGCAATATGCCTTTTGAGTTAAGGCCCGTTCACACTCTTGTGACCTCTTAAGGCCCGTTCACACTCTTGCGACTGCTAGCGACCTCTTAAACCTGGGTTCCTTAAAACTTCTTAAACCAGAGAACACACCGGCGCCATCTATTGGGAAGCAGTGTAAACTCGGCGGTCCGGCATATTTGTTTTTATTTCTCGCGCATTCTCCTTTCTTTTTTGGCTCGAAAAACATTTGTCAATGTTATAAACGAGCCTTTCTATGGGTATTACGCACATTTGACCTCGGAAATCCCGCAAAACCTTCGCTTTTGTGAAATGCAGTTCTAGGGTCACCGCATAGATGGCGCCACAATGTCAGTGTGTTCCCTCATTCTAGAAACATTTAAGAAGTTGTAAGAGATCTCGTCTCTCTCAGTCGTACTCGGTCGCAAGAGTGTGAACGGGCCTTTAAACCTAGGTTTCTTAAAACTTCTTAAACCAGAGAACACACTGACGCCATCTATTGGGAAGCAGTGTAAACTCGACGGCCCGGCATATTTTTTTTATTTCTCGCGCATTATCCTCTCTTTCTTGGCTCGAAAGACTTTTGTCAATGTTATAAACGAGCCTTTCTATGGGTATTGCGCACATTTGACCTCGGAAATCCCGCAAAACCTTCGCTCTTGTGAAATGCAGTTCCAGGGTCACCGCATAGATGGCGCCACAATGTCAGGTGTTCCCTCATTGTAAAATCATTTAAGAAGTTTAAGAGATCTCTTCTCTCTCAGTCGTACTCGGTCGCAAGAGTGTGAACGGGCCTTTATGGTTATTTTCGTTTTAGTGAGTATTAAACGGTTTTTACCCAGCATAATTCAATGAAAAGTTGCGGTATAATCAACTACAAATCTGTTGAAAACATTAATATAACTTAATCGAAAGGCTACAACGTGAAAATAAGACAATGTTATTTTATATAGACTTCTCTCTTTGCGAGTCTAACTAGAAGAAAACAGTTTGGTTGTTGCTTGTGGAATATTGGCGATACAACGGCAGCTCCGAGCTTCAGGGAGCATTAACGACCTGAGAGAGAAACCTGTGGTTAGAAATATAAGGTTATTTTACATGAGCAGCGGCTGTACGTTTGTGATTTTAGTTAGAAAGAAATCACCACCATAACAAGTAATACCCGGTGGGACGTGGTAGCTCATCAGATGTACAGACTTTTTTCTAGATGTTTTCATGAGATCAGTGAATACTAGCATAATATCAATCGCCAACATACAAAGTGGTGGCATTGTAGGGCGTCTGGCGTTTATACGGTAAGGATCGCATAATTCCGATATCCTGTTAAAACAAAATCAAAGGAATCCTTCAACTTTCTGTATCTTCGGAAGTTACGGAGAACACTTTTCCTCTAAAGGAACAATTTATTTTAATTTTTTGCTTTTCATTTTTGCAAAACATTCTAAAACAAATCTAAGACAATTACTGCTTTAAGAATTTTACTACTCACTGCGATAAATGCACTGACGGATGCAGTTTTATGTAAGAATTGAACTTGAACTTATAAAATTGTTGTAATCTGTTCCGTCACAATATTGTGACACACGTGAAGTAGACAATGTATTGTAACTCAATTTCGTCAGATACAATCGTTCTAATTAACCAACATGATACCCATATTAAAATTCTCACATCATCAAATATTTTTGGCACGCCACACATTGATGAACTACAAATTGAACCAAATCTAAGAAAATTACAGGACGTACGGTATGGTTAACTACAAATTGATTCAAAATTTTAGGTATATAGAAGTGGCCAGCAGTTGAAAAGTATCATTGTATAAATACTGCTTGTGAGTGTTGTATGTGAGCATTTGTTTTCAGAGCGTGCGATTTTTGAATATTTTACAGAGCTCTTAACATTCATTTTAAGATTAGCCTTTATGCACCCTATTTTATCTTAATTTTAGAGCACAATCTTTTTCTTCCTATCGATGAAAACCGCTGGGTGAATCTGGTGCCTGTTTTGGCAATAAAACCCTTATCAGAAAGTAACACGTCAAACAGCTTAATTTCACTAACCAAAAATGCCTGATCATTTAAGCCAAAATATTCGCAAACACATATCCACGCGCATATTCACATACACACATACGGACACCCTCGAATTCGTGATAGCACACGGAACTAACTGTTATCTGCGTCACTGTTTTTTTTGGATTACCAAATGAATTCGAAAGTTTTTTTATTGTTTTCTACATACCCGAAGAAAAAGCAATTACGTGCCTAGAAACGACTCTTGCTTTTATGAGCCATAATATTTGCGTATAGATTTCGCGAGCATTTGCAATTTTTCCCGGTTGCTAGGGTAAGGTCCTCAGAGGAATCGTTTTAACAAATATTTCATAAAAGTAAAGATTGCATCTCTAGACGTACGCATAAGACGACGATAGTAGCTTCAGACGACCAGCACAAAATTACATGGTGGCGTAAATATAAACGATTGTCAAAATCCAAATACTGAAGAGCCTTAAATCTTCATCATGGTCTCCTAAACACAGATACGAAAAAAACAACCTAATGCTGATTTTGTCCTTACAGTGCAAATAGTATCATTCCAGAAACAGAACACTGCAAGTAATCCAGAAACACATCATTCTGTATAATCAGTGCAGTAGACCTCAAAATTTTAACAAAAAGGGTTCGTGCGCTAAAGCGTGTCGAACTCTGTTTCTCCCCGTAGGACGAAAAAAATCAGATAATAACAACAAACGTTTGGTTAAACCTGGTAAGTGACTCCAAGTGCTTACGTGATGTGCAGTGTGGAGAACGTCTTGTGACGCAGCGTTCCCTTTTTTATTCCCCGCGAAACACGCACATACACACACACACATGCACAATACGCAAGCAGGCAAACATTTGGAACAAAAATATTGTGTGGAGACAGGTGAAAATAGTTACTAGAAAAACAAGTTCTCTATAAAGAAAACCTAAATGGACGGAATTAACTTTGGCACTGGAGGATAAGACAGCTCTTTCGCTCTCCCGCTACCTCGCTCATGCTCTTAGGAAAGGCAGCACTTTTCTCTTATCTCCCTCTATCCTTCCTGATGCACTCAAACCTTACTGCGTACGCTCTAACAATACCTATGGGCGTGCCATTTTGAGCATGAAACACTCATTATTGGATCACTTATGATCAGCTTAGCCGTTCGGCCAACTTAGAAATGATTCTATTCAGTTCACCAACTTAATAGGGTGAGAAGTGTGCTCCATTCCTAGACCAAGAAAGTTGAATTAGTCCGTGTTCGGCCTTCTACCGCACGGATTGTCATAAAGACTGTCAGTCTTGGGTGTCGATTGCAGATCGCGCGTGCCGAATGTAGCCATTGGTTAAGCGGCTTATAATTAAGATATAATTATTTAAAATAATTACACTTTTAGGCATTCTTACTGGTGAATATTTCATTCCATCTTCGCTAAGTTTATAAAGAATGCCTTCTGCTTCATCACTATGCAGTAACTAAGCAAAACCTTCGCAGAAGATGTGAAACGTCGCGCCTTCTTGAATAGAAGGACTGAGTGCTTCATGCCGTGGTGTCGCAAATCATGCAAAGCAAAACAAGCAAAACTTACGGAATGCTCCAATTAATTGATATTTCTAGTGAATCTTCTATCAATGCTGTATTGTGCCGGTCCTGCCACACGAGTTAGCTACCATGTGATGTCACGGTCTGTTGCACTGAGTCCTCGTGTTCTAGGAGGCGCCACTATAGCTCGCGATACTGACGCCTGCCTTCTCTTGACTTCTACTCTTTTATAGGATGAAAAGAATCAACTAATAATTACAAATATCTGGTTAACCTTGGTAAGTTCGCCGATCTAGTACCCCGTGCCGTAATGTTTTTTTAGCAGTTAGGTCAGTTTTTAAATTTAAATTTTTGCCGTAACAATTTTATAACTAAGGCCAGTCTGATCATTGCCATTTAAGCAGAATAGAAATAATTTGTTTCATGTTAGAGGATAAAGGAGGTTGAAGGGGTCTTTCTCGCCGAGTGATTGTTCATTCAAATTGGCGAATACTTCAATAAAATCAGCAAACTATACAACCTACAAATATGCGCGGAGTATCAGTGACGCGTAGGTAGAATGAAACAAACCAGAAGACTAAACCGGTCTATCTTGTGCAAAATAGACAAAGCAGATGGCAAGAATCGCTTAATTCAAATTATAAGATTTTTTTTATTTTTTGCTTTAATGCTTCTGTAAAACGTTAACTTTGATATAATAATGTTTGTCTCCATTGAAAGGAGCTTACGAAAATTTATTCGTGCGTTCATATTGATAGGCGTTCGTGCCATAGAAATGAGTACTCACTAAACCGATTTCTAAATAGAAATCTGAGAGGGTGATTTCTTTCAACCAAATTTATCCTCTAAGAAGCTGTTTCTTTGTGTCTGCCCTTTTAAAAGATAACATGAGCACACTGTCAATCATCATAGTTCAAATAAATAATAGTTGCTTTGTAAAGTTGAATTAAGCCTAAGAACTACAGAGTAAACAAAGCTCATGGAAGAAGACGCTATCTGTGTTTGAAGAGCAATATGGATAGGAAGAGTCCCATACGTTGTCACTTGAACTAACTCTAAAGGCATGATCGACAGATATAGATTCAATGAAATGTTCAGTTTGTTGCAGCTTTGAAGTCACTTGCGTAGCCAACACTCTACATTGTTAGGCCCACCACTGCATGCTGTCTGCTTTTCTCCGCACGGTCACGCCTGTTTTAAGTTTCCTTTTATTTTTGTAGACGGCAAATATGATAGTTTCCTCGGTTTGCAGATTCCCGATTAATGCATGACCTTATTGGCGAGAGTAAGGGGCTTAAAAATTGTAGGATAGTGCACGTTGACTAGTAACTATTCAAATACATTAAAATCATGTTCGAGTAGCAAATACAAGGCATATAGACAACTTCAGTGGCACTGCAAGCGGAGTGCATGTTTGAATTTTGTGAAAATGTTAGAGATGAATCATGACGGGGTTTTCCTGAACAAGTTACCAGAGAGTTTGCTTTTTGAGGATAGTACATATTGCTTTAAAACATTACGACAAGAGTACAAAATGATTAACCAAGAATTTGCAATATATCATTACCACGTGTAAAGTGGTTCTTTAGTGACTTTTATTTTTCGTCCACACTTTATTTTGGAAATTAAAATAATTTTGATCTTGCTAGTAAAACTTGAGTTAAATTATTTTTAAGGCAATATCGGTGGGTGCCTTCGTTTGTTTTTGAGATACTTACGGGTTTTACTGCAAAATCTAATGCAATGTATGAATAAAATAAATAACACGTTGAAGTTAAACCCGTTCTTGTTTGTACAAAGAAAGCCTCATCCTCTCAGAGTCAACAAAAATGAAGGTCGCTGTAAACTGCTCTTCGATGAAGGTAACTGTGCGCAAATTTAAGGACACAAGAGTGAAATATAATATGGATTAACTCAATAAACAATGCACTTAAAAACTTTCGTCGTTATCTTACCAAAATGATAGGACAAAGGAGCAATACTCGCCATCTTGGATTCTTATAAAGAAATGCACAGCGACCTGGTCGAAGGGTAATTTCTAAACCCGGACTAACCTTTAAATATAATGAATGCCGCGGTTGAATAAATCTTGACAAAAAGTTGTATTTTTACTAGATTTCTAGTATGTCGGGTTAATTTGTTTTCTGCAGCTATAAAACTTTTTTTTACACAATAGTCTAAGTCTTTTTTTCACTTCGTTATAAAGAACTCTTTAAGAATACGCAAAGAGGATTCTTAGTGTAAAATTGAAAGAACAGTTCAAAATATGAAAGTAATATTCGAAACGATTTCTGCGTTGAAGCTTGATGGTTATTTTTGAAACAAAAAGTAGATGAGGAATCACTACACTCTCAAAACACAATTTCAATAAAAATGTGAAATTATAATGGAAACCAAAATAAACTCAACCAGAACACAGTAACATTTTCTACCCTCCCACGCTTTTCGATGTTGCGATTCTGCTTGTGAATGTTTGCTATGCTTTACCAAAACTGCACGCAAGCCTTCAGGATATGCCTCAAAATATTGATGCCAGTAAAACATATTCGCGCATATTTCAATTTTAGAGATGTTGTAGCTGTCGCGCAATATATCTGGTGGCAAATACTGCAATATTTTTAAGTCACTAACTCACTAACAAACAAATGTTTGGTTAACAATATGCTATAATGCTGCATACTTAGGCTGCGGGTGATTACATATTTTTGTTGATTTTGTAAGGTATACTTTGTTTCTCTAGTTAATAATATAAGTGTTTTAGATACAAATTCATGAAAGAATATCAACTTTGGATCTGTACAAACTATTTATCATATTTTGCCTTTGCCACATTTTTCTCTTCATTTTGAGAAACGGTTGTAGAGAAGAAACAAAAATAGCAATAGACATTTTGATTCAATAAAAGGGAGAACAAATAGACATATTTATTCCGGCAGTGTTGGCTCTAGAATTCATTATTCTCGAGTTCAACAATTTGACGGTATCGGTACTCTCGTCGATTAATATAGAAATATTGAATTTAATAAACCCAAATATTTTCTGACCTCAGTGTTTAATAGGATTTCATTTTATTATTTTACTGCTTGTTTGACCAAACAACTCCCGTGTATAATCTCACCTCGACATGGACAAAGCATCAGCCATGCGTGGAATGTATTGTCCAGTAAAAAATGTGCTTGAATGAACGTTTTAAAGCAGAAGAGGTTATTCTACTGTTGGATAGGCCAATCGTTTGGCAATGAGAGTTTCCCATTTTAACAACCGACGATCAACCAACCTGTCAGCTTCCTTGTGTTATCGATGCAGAAGCATGTGATGGCATCTCTCTTCAAGATATCAGAGACCTGCCGGAGCCATTTTGCGCTCTCTTCGAGTTGCCTGGATATTGAGGTGTAGAAGGTTAGACCATTTCGGAACTCTCAGTGTAATTGGCTTCATTGGAGGCTGCCTTCACAGCTGACTAGCGGAGAGCATCACACTATTGAATACGGCTGATAATGCTAGAATTGTATTTCCATCGATATATAAAGAATTTTACAAGTAGAATTAGCGCTAGGGTGCTTCACGCTATCAGTTCAGTAATCACAATATCAGTTCAGTGGTCTTCAACGACATTTCTCATCTTGAGTCAAACCATCTTCTCCATAATTTTGTCCTGGCGCCGCATCTCAGAGTGATGTTCAGCTCGGAATATAAAAGACTGAACTTAATAACCGTGCTACATTCAGCAATATCTTCATACAACTTCAGAGGCTCGATAAGGCGAAGAAATCTGTAGCAGCCACTCAGCGTGAAGCGAAGTCTTGTTAGGACCATGCATCGACAATAACGTGTCATTATTCTTACAAAAAATGCTAGCTATTCAGTGGAGCACCCAAATGACTGTTGATTTATTGGTTCTCATGTTCCTCGCAATAGTTGTCACTGGATTCCTGGACTATTCAAAACACATTTTAATTAGTCGTTGGAAATGTGCTGGGACATCGCGTATTCAACTGTGTACGTGAAAATAAACAATATTACAAAGTACTTTCAAGATATAATAGACCGTTGCCGTCCTATTGTCGAGCTATTGCTAGTACGCCTCATATAATAGGATGACAGCTGCTGTTCGATTTCTCGAGATATATTAGAGTGCGATGTAAAATTTTCGTCCCATTGTTCATAAGAGGATAATAATGTACAGCCCGTCGCCGACTTCCACTAAGCTCTCTTCAAGATTACGATTTCTGAATCGAAATGGCGTCGTTTATAAAACTAAAACGGCGGGCAAGAGGTACGCGCAGAGAATTACGGAAGACGGCGACAACACGGAAACAGATGACGCGGGACTTGAAAGTGTAATCTGACCGGGACGTCAAGTACACCGCATAAAGGAGAATTTAAAGCAATGGTGTTTGAGTGACCTTCCTGGCATTCCACCTGATGTCAACTTAGAAGCGTCTATCAGGAGTGAGCTTCGCGTCATCGGCAGTGACGGCGAATGCAGCAGTGAGATGATTGTTGCTGGAGTGACTGAAGTGGCAGCTACTTGTGCCGGAGCCCCATCAAATTAGAAGACCAATTCCTCCTTCACGATGTTCCTTCGTATGCGCTGTTTGTGCCTCATACCATTGACCAACCTTCGCTGACCAATGTACCCATCGGTTTCCAGGATCGTCAAGTCATCAAAGCGCGTTAGTTCACGCCGAATTTGAACTCTATCCGTAGTTTCGTTGTGAACGTTCAGCAGTTGATGTCTTCAACTCCAATCTTCACAAACCTCGTATTTCGTCTTGTGAATCTCGGCATTCCAATGCCTTTTATCTTCAATATTCGTATTCAAAACTAAAAAAAAAAAAAATGTACAGCACACTTTGACACCAATAAAATCTACGCCGCCATAAAACTTGTTTTTTAGTATATCATCAAGAGTGACGAAAAACATTAAGCGACTGACCACCCTTCGACAGAGCTTTTCTCGTCAATGTTCCAAAAGTTTGAAATTGTTTAATCACGATGGTTCACGTCAAATTGAATTTAAAGTTGAGTTAGCGAGTTTGCGCAAATTAGCATAAACTTCTGCGCGGACAAACTGTAAAGCGAGAAGGCATTTTGTTCTTTATCTGTTCCGCAGGTTCACCGATAGGGGGCAGGCAATGTGCCACGGCGCACACCACCCGATCGAGAGAAACACACGAAGAAAGTGCAATTTTCTGGAGCAATGAACGATGTCTAGAAGCGTTCCCGATAAAAACTGTCGCGGGAACAATGTCTTGTTCGGCATTTCGCCCGTGCCAGGACCCAGGGAAGTTAAAAAAAATCCCAGTGGACGTCACACATGGTCTTCAGTTGAAATCGAGTACGGGCGACTCGATCGTTGCGCAAAAAACACTTGCGTTTGAAGCAATATGTGCGCTCCAGTGTATGGCTCCTAAAAGCAACTTGTGTTCTTCAAACATATTTTGCAATTTACAATTAATATTAATCGCCTAATTCGTGTAAATTAAGGAGGTATGAAGGTGCTAAACTTTCCTTACTTCTTAAATAACCTTTAAAAAAAAATAAAACGTTGGAGTACGGTATTCCTGCAGACGGTCTCTTGGGATACAATGCATCTTAAACAAATTAAAGGCAAATTGTGCCGAAAAAGGCAGGCCACGTATGTCAGAAGAATGTTTTACTTATCTCTTCTGTGCAGAGGAACACATTATCGCACATCGAAAAACACGACAGCAATTACGAATTACCTGGATCTTGGCATTCTTATTTCAAAAAGAAGCTAGGACCACGTGCCAGTCTCATTAGCATGGATTAATTGGCACTGTGAGCCGCGGTGTATTCGGCATTATCTCACACGCGCTACAGCCCCATGAGGCTGCCATCATTACCAAACTTAAAAGGCCCACAATGCCGTGTATAAAGGAAAGAAGATGATGAAAGCGACCGTAAAACACCACAAGAAAAATTTAGGGGGCAGGTTATTATTCCACTTATTCCTCTGGGGGTAAGAGGCAAACATCTGGGAAGAATGGCGTTAGATTTTATTGTTACCAAAGGGTCATTCGATCTTTACTTCGTGTTAACACTGTAATTTCGTACCCAACGAGAGAAACTAAAACAAAAATTAAAATACCGAAGTCAAATACTTTCAGAGAGCGAGGCAGCCGTTTTGTTTCTGTAAGCAGCCATTCAGCATCTGTGATTGCGCCGTAGCCATTGCATTGCGATAAACTATTTAGTGTATTCTAATCACAGGCGGAGGAAACTCACTTCTGCTTTCACACGTAACGGATGTATTTTCATTGCAAATATATATATTTATATTTATATAATATTTGTTTTGCTTACATTGAATTTCAGCTTTGCTTTGGCGTCTTATGGTACTTCTATTTAAATCTGTATAAGCTAGGTTTCCTCTTAGTATAATTTGTCTCCAGCAAGTTCTAGGTGTACCAGAATATCGGTATATTGTACAAGAGTGGCACGATAACGTAGCCTTACATACATTACGTTAAAAAAAAAGAATTCGAGTTTGGTTTTGCAGTCTTATATTGCGAACTGAGGTCCGACAACCAACACTTTCTTAAAATATGTCTCCGTGAGCAATTCAACTCCCAATATATTCCTGTCCCTTCCTCTCCCTTCCCATCAGAGGAGCGGTGGGACGCTGCACTACGCGGCTCAAACCCGATCACCGAATTACATGTGGTCCGTAGAGATGCCGAGGTCGCCGAGGCACATGGGCTCCCGGCCACCAAGTGTGACTAACTGCCGAATGAGCGCGGGCATAACCGCCTTCACCTCTATAAATAAGTAAAGTTATTTCCATCCTTCCATCTATGTCTGCTAACTACGGCGCAATTAATAAAGCACCAAGTTCCAGTGGCAGAAAGTTTTAGCGAGGATGTCAATGTCGCAGACTTTTATGTTCTTTGTAGTTACTGTCCGTGACAGCCCTTAGACGGTGGCAAATATTTTGATATTTATATTTTTATCGGCTAACAATTTGGCGCACTGGAAAAGTTTGAGCTGTTTTTGATTAGGTTTAGGATATTTAAAATTCTGTGCATATTCAGCCGGGTCGAAGCGCTAAGGAATTGACTGTAGCATATTTATTCACCGCACAATGCAGCTCACAAAATATGATAACATACTGGCATACATATTCTGAGGCAGCTCCAAACGCCGTATCTGGAGTAGCGCCTTCCATTTGAGTGTCGTGGGGCTCAAACACAATGCTGAAAGCGTCATTGAGCGCTGCTAACAAACGTGTCGTGCTTGCGTCTCTTTGCGGACGATCTATCTTGAAACGTATGTTACCCCTTCACGTACAAATAATTTGACGACTATTGAAACAGGCCTGACGAGATAAGTTTTTTTAAGGAAACTCAAGTTTTTCTTTAAGGTACAAAAATAAAGTTTTATTTTCATTGTTTCTCAAACTAACAAGTCGTCGGCGTTGCATTTTCAAGTTAGCAATTACGTAAAATAAGAGGGGCACAGCGTTTTTAAAAGAACATAAGTACATGATTTCTTTACGTAAACACTCCGTGATTAAAGGTAAATTTAAAAACAAATCGTCAATATTTACTGATGCGCAGGTGTCGACCATTTAAAGAATTTCTTAAGGAATTTAGACAACTAACATAAAAAATGAGAACGATATTTTTAGCACTTCTTTCCGCTAGCTCCAATTCCTGAAAATAAATTAAAATACCAAATTTGTTTTAGTTTTTATGAAAAAAAAGTCACAGTTTTAAGCGATTACCGACAATTACTTTTCTGTTTAAATAATTTATAATTTATAATATAACTGGAAAGAACGCCTAGGAGGCGTTTTTGGCCGTCCTGACCACAGATTACGAGGTCACTGGCTTCTGCAGTGCCGAGACGGAGACTTAACTTTGCGCAAGACTAAAACGGGATCGCAATGTTGGAGCATTAGAGAAGACAGCTTGCTTGATGGAAGGGAACTTAAACTTCCACCCCCTCTGTTCTTAGTTTATTAGTTCATAGAGGCAGAACTACAATCAACACCGAAATTTCCTCGTCACAGGGCAGCTTTAATAATGCATTTCAGATTAAACAAAACAAAAAAAAAAAAACGATTGGCATCTGGTTTAAGCATCCGCCCTGTGAAGTGTCTTGCTGAAAGCGGCCCTCCTTATAAGCAGAACAGACTGTCTGTAAAGCAAGAGTAATGAATGTATCACACTCAGTGTTGCGCAATCAAATGGAAGGCGAAAACTTCTTTTGTTTGTTTTCTTTTGAATCTCCTTTCTACCACCACTTATTTGTTTGCTGTTGTTCAGATTCCCTCCCTTCCGGCTCGCACCTTTTCCTCCATTGTCACCAATCCATACCCTCCTCAAATTGGCTGCCACATTTCGCTTCCTTCATTACACTCTCAGAACTGGCGTGCATGTCGGTGTTTCTCGGTGTCCCATTCATTGTTACAGCAGAATCACTCGGACAGCTGACCGGAATTAATACCGAATTTCACTTTTTTTTTCTTTATCTTTTGTCAATGATTTTATCTTCCCTCTCTCAATTCCTCCTTACTTGGCTTTCTGGCTCCCTTTCTCGCTACTTTCTGGATGTCCTATAATCCTCGCGTGGTGGCGGCACTCTCTTCCCTGACATTTTTTCATGTCCCTCGCTCTTTCTCCTTTTTCTTCCTTTCCCCCTTTCCTTCTTTCTCTCTTACTTTTTTCTATTTTTTTTCTTTATTTTGATCTCTCTTTTTTAATATTTTTTGTTTCTTTTTTTGTCTCTATCTATCTTTCTTTCTTTCTTTCTCATTCTCTCTTTCATTATTTCATTACTATTTTTCCCCTTTATTCTTTCTTTCTTTCCCTTCACTTCCCCGGGCGCCCTTATGCACGGCAAATGTGTTCCTCGACTGCTCTTCGACGAAAGGATTGGATTGACGTGAACCTCCGCTGGGATCCAAAGCTCTACGGCGGAGTGCAGGAAGTGCGGATCCCGCCGAGCAAAATTTGGAAACCCGACGTGCTGATGTACAACAGGTGAGATGCACCAACTTTATTCACGTCACTTCCAAGTAAATAGAAATGTGTGCAATCAGTGGTGCTCTAACGTTTCCTCTACGAAGACGGATCTGTCTTTACCGTATTATTTTATTAAAAAAAGTGTATGTAAATGTTTATACCGCGGCAAAGAACACAATGAAAAGAAAAAGGTGCTACTTAGTACCACACACACCCCGAGATTTCAACTACAATCTGCCAAAGGCGTGGTCAACTTTTGATTCATATCATACACAACACCCTTTTTCCCTTATTTCTGTAGTCGCTGTCCTGGTTTTTGTGTGTGAACAGAGGCAACCTAAATGGTGTGTACATCGCGCGCAGGTAGATATATGTGGATATATACCGCATATATCCACACGACGCGTGTGGATATATGTACTATACCTCGCCGGTAATCACGCTGATCCAGGGTTCAGATCTAGGCTGCACCGAACTTTGCCCTTCGGCAGCTTTGTAACTTTTATTCAAAGTCAATTGTACGGTTCATTCATCTGCATATTTCGCCTATTTTGATATAGAAACGTAAAGAACCCGTATAGCCATCGCGCCACACGTTAGTACTATTACCACACAAACGTGCAAGCTGCTTTGTATTGTTAACTCACTGATCCTAGCGTACAACGCATTCTGAAGCAGTTGCCGTGAAAGGAGACCTCTTCAAGCCCGAAACTCTGCTAAAACTTTGTCGGTCCTATTACGAAAACTGAAGACGTTTTCGTTTCCGAAGACGTTTTTGTGGATTTTTCAGAACAAAGGGAAGGAGACGCTACAACTGTTGGTTTAGGGTTACCGTTAATATTGATGCAATCTTTGCAAGCGTTTTACTGAGCGACCATATTTTCAGAAGTCTACGTCAGGGACATATTTAGGAAGTTATAACGAATGGTTGTCGCAATCTTAGAAATTAGCAAAAAGACGGCTCAAAATCTGAAGGAGCTGAAGGTCACATGCATATTTATCGTCGAAAAATTTTAAGCAGAGTTTAAGCAGATTCATTCTTTCAAGCTTTGTTCGCTAACTTCATGTCACGTACGTGAAAGGCAGTCGTTTGTTCGCTCCCCTAATATTTTGCATTTGTTCCAGTAACGCTTCACCACGTTTTTTTTTTTAAGTTAAAAAATAACCTTAATAAATGTTATTGATTTGAAATCAAGTGTTCGTCAGAAAAACAAAACAGAGTTGTAGCAAAATGAGTCTTCAGAAACTTAATGACAATTTTTTGTAAACTTTGATTGGCGGACACTTATGCAGCCCAATTTCCCAGCGTATAATTGCAAACTCGTAATCTTTGTAGTGACGAAGTGTACTTTGCCTCCGCTGTAATTAAAAAAAGAAAGGTAAAAATAATTATAAATACTGAGCAACAGCTATTGGCGGGGTTCAAAAGCAGGCTGTGCCACACATTTGACAAGTTGTCGACGTTCCTATTTGAAATCTCTAATTAATAATAACCAAAATATGTGACTAAAAATGGCGTGTAAAGTGAGAAAAAGAGGGTAATGTATCTCTTTATATCTCGAGCCCAACTAAAATGAATATTTTGCTATTCAGCGAAGGTTATAAAAAGGAAATTAAATTAAAAATCTGATTTCACTTTGGCGACACCTGTCTACGTTTAAAGGCATGAAACATTCGTCGGATTTCAAAAGTAATTAAGAGCGAGATAAAAAATATTTTGCGAAGGCACAGACATCCAAATATATGGCTAAAGAACAGAGCTGCCAGAAGCTCAAACACCCGGGCATACACATCGTTATAGAAAAAAAAACAAAACGTGTTAATGACGTCGGAATTCTAGAGTATACGCACGACCTACCCGAAACGCTGGTCTTGACCTGTCCATTTCAAAATCCAAAGCTGTTTCTAATTGTTATTCAGGCTTCATACCATCTGCCACTGCACCTTCAGTGTTATTGGAATAAAGACCAACTTACCCTTTACTAATCTTTGGTTGTGCCTCTCCAAAAACCTAAGCTGATCGCAAGTTCGTCTGCTTCTTGCGGAGGGGTTGCGGTGACGTCAGAAGAACGCCAATCTCTGATTGGCTACGATTGGTAGGCTAGTGGGTAGACCTCAAGGCAGCCAGCACTGAAGTCTAGCCGCTACCCTTTCGATTAGAGCCAATCAGAGCTCGGCGTTTTGACGTCACTGCAACCCCTGCGCAAGAAGCAGACGAACTTGCGCTCCGCATAGCAATGGAACTGGTATTCCAATCAGTTAGTTATTACTATGGTTAGTGACATCTTAAGAAATGCAGCTGATGGTTTATTAGGCTCGCCCTGGTTTATTAGGCTCGCCCTTTGTGAATCGTTCTGCTGCGTTCTTATAGGCTAATGCAACAATGTAGTCGTCTGCGATGCGCCCTGCGTTTCTGAAGTTGTCGATGAGTGGAGACCTCGATTCATTTCGCCGCCCATTGACCGTAGGCACATTGCCAGTATCTGTCCCCTTTGAGTTGCAATCACCTTCCCGGACATGCATCCAATTGTTTTGCGATCATTTTAAAAATGACGCGAATAAACTGTATCGCTTTAATGGACCTTTTTCAAGTAACGAGTGCCGTCTGCGGAGTTGTCTGCGAACTACAAATGAAGAGCAGCCCGACATGCCTCCGCCCGTCAAAACACATTGATATCGCGCCGTTGTATTGGTTTTCAGTGCTTTTAATACCCCATACTACTGGTGTTAAAAAAACAAAGCGTCAAGATAGCCTAAATACGCGCGAAGATAGATCGGGACAATGTTGGTGTCGCCATTTTCGCAGGGCACCGTCTCGGTGTCCTGCGAAAATGGCGACAGCGGGAAGTGTTCGCATGCGCAGAAGCCTAGAGGGAAAAGGTCCATTGTACATTATAATTTTTGTTTTCGCATAAATACCGCTGACACGCGTTTTTTTTGTGAAGCGTCTTTTGGTATAACACACTCGTATCTGTAACGGCACTGGTACAGAGGGCACATTAAATAAAAAAAAACAATATATATATATATATATAGAGAGAGAGAGACAGAGAGATAACTAAGCTACTAAATTTGTCTTCGGATTGGTAGTTTTCGCTAGTAGAAGCAATAAACTTGTAATTAAAGGGACCATGAAATTGCCTTTTTACATTTGACAAACGACTTTTACATTAAACCTTCAATGTTCACTAAACGCCGAACAGGCATCCGTTTTTGTTTCGGTTTATTAACATCTACGTGAACAGTTATTGAAATATTGAGTTTTTCTTCCTCTCCTACTCACCGAAAAACAAGCCGCAGCGTAATTTTGACAGTCGTGACGTGCCCTGTCACCAGAAACGGGAGTTCTCTTGGCGGTAGGAGATTGGGAGCGTTAGCTGAGAGCTGGCGGTGTGCCGGTAGGTTTTACTGCGCTGGTGGCACCGATGCCACCGACTTAATTTCACAATCGGCGCCTCTCCTCACTGAGATAGCCGTGGACACATCGTATCTGAGCGAAATTCAATTAGATATGTTGCGCTGCAGCGGCAGCATGGGACTGGTCCCATGCGCATGCGCGGGAGGTCGTCAGCACGACAGCCGCTTTTCCACCGCCGTCAGCCGCTTCCGCTATATATCTAAAAATTAGGGGACGCGCTGTCACTCACTGGCGTGGCAGAATCTGCACAGAGTCTCCTATGGGCTCAAGCTTAATTAACTTTTATTTTGTCAGGATAGGCTCGCAGGAGAGAGTGGCTAAAAAAATAAAATAGAATAATAGAGCATGCCGTCTTGGACGATCACGACATTAAAACAGGACTTTACTGATCGTACAAATCTGCCCAGACGCCTATCCTACGACTGCAAAAGACAATGTCACCTTAGCAAAAAATACAGCCACGTAAAAATGTGATTTCGTGATCACATAGACGTTGCGATCGTTCAAGGAATGCTAACGCTAATCACTTTTCTCGGGTGATGAAAACGAGTCGAAATTCGCATCCTTCATACACGTCTTTAAATAGAGTACGTGCCAGTAATATCTCGAACCTGATCACACGCATGGAATGCGCTAAAATAAGAAAGCCGGGCGATGCTCGAGAACACAAAAGCTAAAAAAGCACCACTGTATACTCGAAGTAAACAAAGACGACGGCACGAGCGTTTGTGCTGTCTCGAGGGTGCCGCCACAACATCCCTGCACGAGTAGATGATCTCTCCTTTTAGGACGTGTTGGCTTATCATAGCGACCCGCGACGAGAAATCAGGCAAGCATAGCGCTCTACGCGGAACGATGAGCTTCCACCACGCCGACCTCGTTAATCATCACCGCCGACCTCATGTTTTTCAGCAGCAAGCGAGTATGTGCAGGCGCAGTCTGATATTTTTCTTGCTTCATTTAGCACACGATAGATGGCCTATAGCCCGAGTATTACAAAATAATTTCCCTCACATCGCTAAATATTCAACAGAATGGGGACTAGAATCATCTTTAACACAACTTTTAAGAAACATTCTCTGGCAATTTATTGTTTATGATCGCGGTGCTGGTGAGGTAGGCTCTGATCCAATAGGCGATGCGGATTTAACTGATGTGCCGTGGCACCGCGGATGCATCGCAGGGAAAAGGCACAGAGCTTTCGAAAGAAAAGGTACAAAAGAGTCCGCTTTTTTTTAGAAGTTCTATAGAAAAACTTTTTTTTATTCTCGATGTTTGCTCTTTGGCTGTCTTTTCACACCTTTTACGACGCGCGGTGAATGAAATGTGATTTCAAAATCGTTTCATGGTCCCTTTAACCTAACCTTAGAAACGAGATTTTGCTAGGCGGCTCAACTAGTATAGAGAGTTATCTCAATTACGTAAAGGAGAAACGTCGGTCGTTCTTTTTAAGTTTCTTCAGTCCCACCTTTTTGAAGGCGGCATTATCTGCCTTCCGCGACAAGTTGACCTAAGATATAAAACAAAAAACTTCAAGGCAGTTCGTGTGCTTCTCTACTGAATATTTTTTGTAGAACTTTATATACTATGGAGTATAAACTAAGGATCAAACGATGTAATTAGGTAATTACAGACTAAATGACCTATCTGTTTCTGGCACGAACGCCAGAAGATAAGACGAGAAACCAAAATTTAAACACATTATAGCTGCGATAAAAGAAAAAAAGAACATATTGCGAGGTTATACTTTTGGAGGTCGGGTGTGGCGCTTTCTTAAATCCTCTGTGTGTGTCTTTTTAATTGTGTCTCAATTTGTTTTCCCGCTCATCTTTGATTCTTCTTTGCACAGCGCGGACGAAAAATTCGACGGGACGTATCCTACAAACGTTGTTGTCCGCCACAACGGCAGCTGTAACTACATCCCACCGGGTATATTTAAAAGCACGTGCAAGATCGACATCACTTGGTTCCCCTTTGACGACCAGAAGTGCGACCTCAAATTCGGTTCGTGGACATACAACGGCTACCAGTTGGACCTGCGAGTCAAAAGCGACGAGGGAGGAGACCTATCCTCCTACATCTCCAACGGCGAATGGGACCTCATTGGTGAGTCACTCTGCCTCTGCTGCGTCCACTCGGAATCCGCAATACACTCTTTTTCCAAAAGTGGGCGCCATCGCCTGTCCGCCATTGTTTGGGCACGTACTCCGAGCCTGCATTGGACGCGAGACCTGCGGCATCATTCGCCGAAGACTCGGATCCAATAACACGCTTCATGCCCAAAAAATGGCGATTACCAATGTTGCTTGACGAATTTTTGAAAAGGGTCTATTCATTCGCTTTAATGTGCCTATGCGGCGCGTAAAGTCCAGCTGCTTTCTGCGCAGCGAGCGCAGTGACGTCAGATCGCCAATTGCTATTAGAAGGATGGTGGTTAGACCATAGAGTTATTATAATGTACGCTAGAGGTTCAACTGGCGCTAGTGTCTATGCGACTTCCGGGAGGCAAATTGAAGCAGACAGCACCCAGTCTACTTTTGCGGTGCTCCTGTGCATTCCTATGGGAAAACGCGCGTGAAATTTGTCTCTTCGCCGGAAAATAACATAAATAACTTTTATTATTTCGGTTGTACCGGATAGTGTGTACATTTATTAACATTGTAAAAGTGTAATTGCTTTAATTACAGCATTTTTCTTTACCACTGAACGATGTTAAGCTTCGCTATATTTCAGGCCCAAACCTATGTTTCATGGCAGGTATGTAAAAACGAGCGACGATTCTAAGCAAACTAACGATCGAAAAGAATGTCGAGTGTGTTCAAGGTTCGCTAGCATTGCAGCGGCGCTTATATATTGCTAATATGCCCGTCCTGTCACTCTATGACAATGACTCCTTCGTGCTTCTTTACGACGGCTAAACAACATTTGAATATAAGAAATAAAGTACGTGGACTACGAAAGGTGTGCCTTTTTATTATTTCCTATGCCGGGCAGTTTTTATCGGGCACCTATTCTCTGACTTCTCCCTATTTGCAAAGATTTGGAGCGTGCGCAGGCGTGGGGTTGATGATTGGAACCCAGAACATGCATCTTTGCACATATTCATGAGCAGAAAGAATAAAGCAGCACTTTTTTATTGCAAAATTTATTTTGATCACCTGCATGCACAAGGAGTTACTTATCCAGTGTTACTGCATAGTTCTTGCCGCCTCTCCTGGTTTTCCACGTGTCTTTCGTTCGTTTGACACGTATATCCCCATGGTGGAAAGCACCGGCCCCGTGTTCGCGCTAACAGTGTCCGACAGTGCACATAAATACATGTACGAAGCGGTTTTAGCACCGCTTTTCATGCCACGAATTTCAAATAAAAACGCCGTAACTGACCAATTATTTTGTCTGCGTGACTGAGAAATGTTCCAATGTGCCAGTACGTACGAAATATTCGTGATATTTGCTCTTATAACCGAGCGCAGCGAGAAAATGCACTCGCTTTTTCCCATAGAAATGCATTACCGGAAGTCAATTTCGGACTGGTTGCTGTCTGCTTCAATTTGCAGCAGCACACTAGCGCCAGTTGAACCTCTAGCGTACATTATAATAACTCTATGGGTTAGACAGAAAGACTAGCTAGTTCTGTTTCTACTCCCACCATTCCTCCGGCAAGAGCGGGGAAGGGTGTCGTGTGCTCCTCGCGCAAAGTCAGCAGTGGCGTCAGAGCGGTGGCCCTGACGCCGAACGCCAGTGTCGTCTGCTAGTCGTAGCAATGGCTGATTACCTTTCCAATACGGCTTTCGGAAATCCATTGGTTTTTACCAACGAGGACTTAGCCTTCGGGCAAGGGGAGTGGAAATACCTCGAACGTTATGTTATTTTTTGTTCAAGAATGAACAATGAACACGCGCTCCATCGAACGAGGAAATCAAGCACTTTACATGTCGTCTGCACTCAACCGCCGTCACTACCGAGGACAAAACAGCTACGGGCGCGACGATTGGTTGCGTTCGTCGCACATATCATCACTCCCTCTCCCATCCTCCAAAAGAGGCTGTGTTCCAAATCTTACCCAAATAGATCCGAGTAACTCCGGTGTGTCATGTCAGGCGATATCACAAATAGAACGACGCTGGACGCGGGTAGGTTTTCGAACGCAAAGGTACCAAGCCCTCTTCCTGGAGGAAGATCGAGTAAATTTTAAAATACGGCAAGACGCATTTCGGTTGGCGCAGGTTATTACGTTCCCGCGTATTACTTTATGATTCATCATCCGGTGTTCTTATCGGCGAAAGTCATAATCTCGTTGACTGATGGGCGATAATTAGACGCTCGGAACTTGCCGTGCTCTGCGTTTCATAAGCTAACAGTGACTATGCGGAGAGCAAGACGTCTGCCTCTTGCGCAGGGGTTGCGGTGACGTCAGAACAACGTCAAGTTCTGATTGTCTCTGATTGGAAGGATGGTAAATAGACCTCAATGCAAAACGCCTTGAGGTCTACCCACTATTTATTTCGATCAGTCAATAAGAGCTTGGCGTTCTGATATCATCGCAACCCCTGTACCAGAAGCAGACAAACCTGCGCTTCGGATTGGAAGCATGCGATAAATCAGTGGCGTCAGAGGGCGGCTCCTAGCAGAATCATTTCGCATAGACCACGGCTGGACTGGGAAGGATATCATGTGTAGCAGCCAGCCTCAGTTTCTAATAAATTTGAACTTTTACCTGAGCACAGCGCCATACCAACGTTCGGGGACACAGTTAGCACTAACTTTTTTTTTTTTTTTTTTACGCTAGGCTTGTAAATTGAGAGCACAGATACCTTCCATGCGCCGGTGAAGAGAGCCACAATCGTATCAATCGCAGAAGACATCTACTCGATCCGCCAGCGAGCGAAGAGCAATCTCTTAATAAGAGGGACGAAAAGTACGTGTCATGTATATTTTATCAATTACCGGCAATTGTGAGTGTTGTCACCGAAGAGTGATTTCAGAACCGTCAAACGCACAAACGCTTTTTAGGATCACCTTCCAGGGAAGATAAACGAAGACACCATGGCGGTGTATGTTGCCGCTCACCACTGCAGGACACACGATCAAACCCGAGCTCCGAGCAACTCCTGCCGGTCGAATGACGAAAAACAAACCCAGAGCAATGCTGGACGTGGGTATAGGTTTTGAACGTCAAGGTGCTAACAGTTTTCACTCCGGAGCTATACACCAACTCAACTCTCCTACGTCACGCCGCGGTGGTGGCGCGCCGGACGCACTTCCGGTCTGGGGCGGTGGGCAGAAGTCGCCGTGCCAGACATGCATTCCCGTGTTCCTTTGGAAGAAACGAGACAAAAAACCTGCCTTCTCGTCAAAATGCTGCGACGGGGGTTGTACCAAGAGAGTCTGGAAAGGTTTGAAGATCAGTTTTCATGTGTTTTTGCCCCCTCCGTTCGCCCGAGAACGTGGATAGTAGCCGTGAAAAGGGCAAACAAGACGCTGTCGAACTACGATTGCGTGTGGGGGCAACACCTTGTGGTCGCCAGATGTATTTGCTTTGTTCTAACATAAACGAGAGAAAATCGTCAAGTTGTCCGAACCACCCACGGGTTCAGTGCGTCTTCAAATTCACACGGCCGCCTGATCGTTCGAACTTTCGTCTGCTCTTTCAAACATGTCTGCTTTTTGTCGTCTGCTCGTTCAAACAAAAGCGGCCCGTAGACCAAACTTTGACCCGGTGATTGCAATAAGAAGTAATTGCAGGCCTCAAAAGACTTAAGTAGGCTCGGTGTAAACAGTACATACAAGATGTTGATCATTGGTACCGGTGGCCATCACCGACTTGTTAGGCTTGGTCTGTTCCCGCTTCCGATTTTCAGTATCGACGTCGATCGTCGCCGCTACCTTCTACACTTTTGCAACACGAGCGACGTCGCTACCGAAAATATCTAGAAGAATCTCATCATGGTTTTGGCGTCCATTCTGCGGCGTTCATGCGAATGAAACGCCGCACGTCATATTATTTACGGAAAGTTTAGCGGCGTAACGAGGCTTGATAATTTCGCTTAGGCGATTAAAGTGGTAAGACATTGCGATGAGGACCTAGAATCGACAATTTCAACCCGAAAAAGAGTACGCAGACTCACACAGACGCCGACAACGTGACATTCGAGTGGTTTGTTGACGCGGGACGCGGTGCTTCTTCCCCGTTCCCCATTACGCATGCGTTCGAACTGTCGTCTGCTCTTTCAAAATTGGCTGCTTTTTGTCGTCAGCTCGTTCAAACGACAGCGGCCAGTAATCCAAACATTGACTCGGTAATTGCGATAAGAACTAAGTGCAGGCCTCAATACACTTTTGAAGGTTGGTTGGGGTAAGTAGGCTAAGTGTAAACAGATACAAGAAGATGTTGATCATTATTGTTACCAGTGGATGCATCACCGACTTGTAATGCCCGATTCTACTTGCGGTTTTCAGTATCGGCGTCCACCATCTCAGCTAAGGTCCACGCTTTTGGAGTCCAATCAACGTCGCGTCTGAAAACAGCGAGTAGAATCTCATCGTGGGAGTCAGGCTTTAGCGCCTATTCTGCGGCGTCCACGTGAAATGAATCGCCGCACGTCACATTATTCACGCAAAGTTTTGCCTCGTTAGTTTTGCTGAAGCCGCTCAAGTAGTGAGACATTGTTAGGAGGACGTAGAATCAACAATTCCAACGTGAAAAAGAGCACGGGGACTCCCACCGACGCCGACAACAACGCAATTCAATGGTTTGTTTATGGGCGACGGCGGGCTTCTTGCCCACCATCCACCGCGCATGCGGGGCGCCGGTGGCGTCCGCTAGGGGCGCGCCGGTTTGTTTGTAAACATGAGTTGGTGTATACGGAGAAAAACTGCGGGGGGGGGGGGGGGGGAGGGTTAAGGAGAAGACGCTGTGCGCGTATCAGAAGAGGACAAAGCGGGCAGTGCTTCTCTATGCGGTGTAACGTGGACACTGTCACAGCGCGCCACCTTTAGAGGTGCTCCAAATAGCCAATATATTTAGCTAAAGAATTATCTTAATTTTTTTTTATCAAGAATAGTATGAAGAGGTAACGGGACACAAAGCTTACACCAATGTGAAGACTCTCAGCTGACAGGGCTAATAAACGTTCTCACCTTATCTAATGTGAAGCCTTTTCAAAAATACTTGATTTTTCAACAAAATTGTGCGTTTAAAATTGTAAGAATGGCAGACAAATAAATATTCGATTTACTCCATAAAAACTGCCTATGCGATTCCATTTCTTAAAAGAAACGAAACAAACAATGTCTTTAAGAATGATTTCAGACAACGGTGATAAACACTTGCCTTAAAACGTGCATAATCTTTCAGTTATTTTAGACGAGCTTTTCCTTTGTCTTTCTTACCCGTTTTGAAGACCTCTCACAGTTTAGTTATTATACCCAATTTCCACAAGTGTTGGTCCACGGGTTCCAGTGGACGAATTCGAATCTCGCTCGAGGCAACAACCATTTGATGGAAGGGTGATTCGGGCGCGATCACCATATAACTGAAAGTTTTGATTGCACGTCAAAAGATTAATCGATCAATCGATGATTCCATTTAAATAAACGCATGCTACAAATTAATGGCAACCGTCTGGGCTCATATTCGTTTGGCTAGTCTGGGCTCATTTTATTAAAATATAATTCAGAAAGTCACTATTATTTGAAATAATCAAAAAAGAGCAAAATCAACAAATTGTCAGGTTAAGCAAGTGCTTATAGAATACAGAAAACACCACATATACAATAAATTAACGCAAGCACATTCTATAGAGTGATTCATCTCTCCGGGATATCAACATTAATCCTCCGTCTTTCAAGCGGGCAAGCCAGATGCTGTTCTTCAATCAAGCATAGAAACCCTCTAAACTAATATGTTTTTTTTTACTTCTAGGAGTATAGTATGCTCGGATCTAGGAAAAACCTTGTGAAGTCTATGCACTAAATTCACTTTATGTGTTCCTAGCTGGTTCTTTGGGGTTGAATGTGAGTGTCATTTCATAATATACCTCGAGCGGAAGAACCTGCCTAGCTCGGTTAATCTTTCCGAAAGATAAATTACTTGTTTAGTCCGACATTATCTCTAAAAGTTTGAGCTCTAATGCAATCAAGTGAAAGGCAGGGGGGGGGGGGGGGTGTAGACTGTTAAATTAAAATTTTACTGGAAGCCATTCAGTGACATTTCAAAGATGGGCTAAACCCGAGCGCATGACGTTCATTCCACGTTGCACGAGATTTTCGCTTTGACAGGCGATGAAAGCCCCTCGGAATTTCGCAACATGGCACGTTTAGAACGGTTTCAATATATCGTCCTTGGTTTGGAACAGAATGGCCCAACAATTTCGCAAATTGAATGACAGTTTTAAACACCAAACCTTCAATGGCAGGCAAAAAAATTGTCCTCGTTCAAAATAAGTTGAGCCTTTCGGCCACTCGTCGATCACATACGGGCTGACACATAACAAAGCTACCGCGTTAATCCTGTCAGGTGGATTTATTAGAACTGCTTGACACAAAATAAATAATTTTTATTCGGAAAGCGATATATATATAGTGAGTATATTGCAAATGTCATTCGGCTGTTCGTAACACATGCGTGTAGGTGTGTAGATGTGCACTACAGTGTTTGAAGCAGTACGATTATTATAGGGAGAAAAACGAGTTACATATGTAACGTCCCTTTGGAACGTAATATGTGTAACTCCTTATATGTTATATGTAACGTCCCTTTGAAATCGTGCTTACCATTCTCTGAGGTGAAGCTATCTTGTGCGGTTTTGTTCGGATTTTAGGGTGCTTCGTGCAGAGAACGGAAGTCATAAACTCGACGCTTCTCAGGTACTTTACAGGACAGTAGATGCCTAAAAAGCTTGAAAATCTAGTCTAAAAGGAACTTCGACTTCACTTTTCAAACACCGTGACTTAACAATAAAAAAAAGCGAACAATTTTGTACTGTTTTTGCTTGCGCATACCCTTGTTACTGAGCTCAAGATTCTCGGGCTTTTTTATACCACTGAGAGACGCAATATCGGTATGTATTTTTTTTTTCATTAGGCTTTTAGATGCCGCAAACCAGAAACGTGAAAGTGCAATGTTTTCATGAAAAAATATTTTAAGAATCCTAAAATATCGCTGCGTATCCCCGACTTATATTAACATAGCTGTTGTTTTTGTCGCTGTGTTAGAAAAATATTATCCGCTATATCGTTTACAAACTTCCGTCTAAAATCAAAAGAATTTCTCATGCGCTGAAATACCAAACTTAGAGTGCACAACTACATTTGATACGTAAATATAGTTGGAGAGAAAAAAAAAAGGCATAAGGTTAATTCAAAAAATAACATAGCACCTGGTATGATGCAGCGCGGAGCTATTTCAGTACATAGAGGAACATTAAGAACGTGGTGTTTAATCTCCATAATATTGTTTTCTCAGCAAGTAATGCGGTAGGCAGGTGAAGGAATAGTCATGACAACTTGAGAGACGCGAGGCGTGGCTTTTTATGTTCACGCATATTCGTCTTTTGACGCTCTTATCAGTTAATTAGGCAAGCAATCTCATTAAATGTACAGAGATAATAATTACGATCCTCGGGGCTCAACACGCCCAGCAGTTCTTATGCTTTCGGTGACTCTGGTATCTATTGGCCCTCCACCTGCAAGGCGAGGTGCACAACAAAGATGAATGTACAGGGTGGCCCAAAACAAAAGTACACAATTATTTTCTCTGTAAAAATAAACCACGGATTGCCAAAAGCTAATTTTGCGCCCATATGTTGCCATAAAGGTCTGGTCCAGATGCCAAAAATTTTATGACAGACCGTTATTTCAATAAGAATTTAGAAGTGATTTTCTGAAAATTTCAATGAGAAAAGTGGGCCAGTTTTTGTCCATTTTTTGTAACTGGGGGCAACTTAGGTCGGTGTGTTCGAGGGCTCTGGCGGCCGCCATTTCTCCATTGAAAAATACAAATAAATGTCTCATAATATTTTAACAAGATGACGGTTCGTTCTGACACTTTGGCACCTATTCGAACCGCTTGCGCTACATTCGGGCGTAAAATGAGCATTCAGCGATGCGTAATTTATTTATGCAGTAATGCAGACGTTGCAATTTGTCTTTTACATTATTTTTAGGATTGAGTGAACATGAATATTGAGGGCTCTGGTATTTTTTATGCCCAATGTGTCAACCTGCCCTTCTCCGAGCCAAGATTATATCTGCTGATAATAAAAAAATAAATCAATTTGCTCTAGTATTACAAAGACCACCATGAAGAGCGACGATCAAGGAAAAGACGTTATTCAGGGATGCTATACGCCCTATCCACGTCTTGATCCCCCTTGGAAATTGCGTCGTATCTCATTTCATTGCCTCCTTTATTTATCCACAAACACCGAAGTCTTATTACACATGAATGAAATCTTGGCGGCACATTTATAAACATTCCCGAGATGATTTCAGATTTAAGGGAGAATTTGGTCGTTAATCACATTGTTATGTACATTCTCCCTGCATTCAGAGTTTCGTTTTTTTTTCCCTTTTTTTTCTCATATTGCTGCAGGTTTTAAATGTTTGCGCTCGAAAAACATATTTGCTTTTAGACAAAATCTTTCGGATGACTAGGCCGCAGTAATGAGAAACCGCCGAAGCAGGTTGATATGGTGGTTGTATTTACTTGCTTATGATGTTGTATGGGCTCATCAGTGTTGCAGAGCGATATAAAAAGCTTTTTCGACTAAGCCAAGCAAAGCCCCCCCCCCCCCCACCGCCCCCCCCCCCCCCCCTCAAGAAAAAAAAAAGTATTTGCATCATATACTTTACGGGGCTGAAATTAATTAAATATTTTATACTTTTTTACTTTTTCGGACTCCCACGCAAATTTTTGAAAATCTTTTAGGCCCAATTCACCACTGCAACACGCACAAAGGGAACATGTTTTTTCTCTCAATAGGAAAGCATTTCAAGTGGGTATTACTCAGATATATTTATATATTCAGAGATGTAGTATCTACCTTTTATTTATTTTTAACGAATGGGTAGGAACCAGCTCCAAATTCTTTTGCTGAAACCATCTACGCATTTTTTCTTCGAAAATGCTTCTCGGGAGGCAAACGCTGAGCTTGCATCGCAGAACATATTACTATATTTTTATTATTGTCGAACCTAGAATAAAAACAACCTATTTTAAGACGAGAATTGATCGGTATATAAAATACCTCAATAACAATTGTTCACGAAAAAATAAATGTGACTATGCGTACATGGTAATATACTAATCTAGACATGCAGTATTGATGGGTTTGTATTTATAACATCAAAATAAAGAAGCGGGGATTTACTGTACTTATATACCTCATTTTTTTAATACAGTACTTGTAAGCCATAAATGGGTCACGCAAAAATATTCAATTATAATGTTTCGCGCTTTACTCGCACTTACAACCACTAGAGCAACCGAAGTTGCTCTAGTGGTTGTAAGTACTAGTAGGCAACGCCTGTGACCAAAAATCCAGTTCTCGCGGAGAAATTTCAAGAAGAAAGACTTTTTCTTTGTTTTTCGTTTTCTCCCTTGCGAAACATGATGTCACATGGCCTACAGTGTTCACACAGTCACGGAAATTATCTCATAGTGACGATATTCAAATGCGGCTTATAGACGGGACAGGAACACTGTGCGAGCACTCCATTTGGGCTTGTGACAATCAACGCCTCGATACGCATTCGGATATTGGTGGATCGTGTTCAATCCCTGCTATGTCAAGAACCTCTGGAACTCGATACGTGCCTTCTGCTTTTCCATCCTCAGCGCGTGGCTATGCTGAACATTGGTTTCATATAATAGGCTCCTGATCACGTGGCAGATTCTTATGGCTACAAATTAAGAGTGCGAACGTTGTTTGTCTTTCGATAGATTTTTCTGGGAATTGTATTGCATGTAGATTACATTCAAGGCGTGTTTTTTTTATGTATGAACGTTTAGATATATTTTTAAGCGATATTTACTGAAAATACAAATTGTATCACATCTCCCATTTAAAACTGAAACAGTTCTGCGGAGCGGCTAGTCATTATTACGGGCATTTTACTCTTAAAAACACGGGTATTTAACCTATGTGGTTACTCCACGAAATAGTCTACAAGAAGTCTGAAGCTTTAGAATTTTCTCTTAGCTTAATGAAGACTGCGGCATAAGCCTCAAGTTTTTTTACAGCGTACACATAAACAATTAGATTCAAGTTATTTTACACTAAGTGCAGAAAGAAGGCGGGGGGAGGCGACAGGGGGAAACGCTGAAATAATGCAGGAAGATAGGTCATTACCTTCTTCACTTGTCAGCTTGGTAGGCAAAAAATGTAACAAAGAAAATATTTAAACGGGAATTAACTAAGATAGGCAAGAATAATACAGAGTCAGAGGGAAAAACATTTGCACAATGCCATTCAGTTAGCAAATTCAATGGGAACGCCTTCCTCGCCTAAATCGTTTAATAAAGTGGGTAGTGCGTGTTTAAGCATCTGTAGGCCGTAGCTCGTTCAAGGACGTACCACTCTCCAGGACCCAGCGCTTCGCACTCCGTATGCAATAATTTATTTAAAGTAAATTTTGCTGATTTTTGCAGCTCATAATTTGTAATGTCAAGAAATTCCGCATACGTTGTAGCCACTTTATAATCAAAGTTTTTTTTTTCCAATTTTTATTATTGTAATTATATGTTAGAATGGTTCAGTGTGCGAGTAACGTGGCGCATTTTCTACGCCGCAAATGACCTTTTTCTGCCAGAAAAGCAATTTATTTATGCATATACAAGTTGTAGCTCTCCAGACTATGTGACTATAAGATAAATGAATATTAAATAATGATTTAAAATTCAGAGTTTTACATTGGGTGGTTAATTTATACCGCTGTTTGAAAAGAACACCTATGATTATCGTATTGATAAAGTATGGGTTTGAATATTAGCGTCCCATAATAATGCTCATAGCACACCACACCTAGTATTTTCAGAGTAATTACTAATTCAATTTCACAAGTGCTTAATATTAATCTAGCAGAGGCATTGGCAATAATTATGATATTAAAAAAACAAGTATATTTTCACATTGGAAACAATATTTGCCTTTGGAAACGTAATGAAACAAACAAACAACTCATACAGCTACCTTCTATTCTACTACAGTAAAGTTTAATAAGCCTTGGCCGCAAATTTACATCAAACAACCGATATAACATTTTTGGGGCTAAAAGTCTGCTTTGATTATATTCTGTTTGAAGATAGAGAGCTTCACGATTGTATACAAAAAGATATAGTTTAAAAGAGGCAGCGATTCAGTTATTAGCTGAACTATTGGAACAAGGAAAGCATGTATCACAATGGTGCCATCAGATACCATCAACATATTGTTAGGCTAAGTGCGGTGTGTCTGAACTGTGGGAGTAACGTTACGTTAACGCATTTTAGGAGAATTTATGGAACATGTTAAAGTAATTTTTTAACATATACAGTCAGACGTTAAACTAACAAATGCTCCAAATATATAATTGAAGAGCAAGAAACCCTGCCTCTTGAAGGGATTCTTAATTTGAATAAGCAAACCTCTGTAAGTCTGATGGTATTGTTTTTCTTAAATCACGCCTCTAAATTACGTTTTCCTATAATCAATAAAAGTTCTCGTAAAACGCGGGCAGGTCATGTTGATAAAGAGCAAATCATTTTTGTTTTTAGGATAGCCCGGATCATGTGAAGTTTTATTTAACGCACACATCAATTCATACACTGAGATCACATCTAGATAGGTAGGTTGAGTGTAATGCAATCTTATTTTGAACATAATGTAAAAAGTAGCATTCTGTTTAGGCACGTTACTACATTTAGAAAAAAAATATTAGTCTTCTATCTTAAGCAAACATATGCAGATATATAATTCTGGCGCATTTTATTGCTTAAAAAGTTACGCACAAACACGCGATTGCGTAAAATAGGACTCCAGCAAAACTTCACGAAAACAAGCGCGCACACAGAAGCACGAATGAGGACATACAAAAACGTAAACCTACAAACTCCCGTATTCAGATTTTTTTTCTTTTTTACGAAATTGGGGCTGACACACGCGTGCGAACATGACCAATCTGACTTTTTTTAAGCACAAATGTTTTCGGTTGGTAGGCAACAATTCCACAGATAATGATAGGAAGTAGAGATAACGTTGGAGTTCGCGACAATCTCACTACAAAACGTTAACATTCGAGTGGCTTATCAAAGGCTGAACGAAATCCGCGTCTTTCCTCTTTGTTCATTTCAATATGCAAGATTTTAACCAGGACAGGGGCCAAATCCTGCCGTACCAGGAATGCGCTCCGAGGCGCGAAGATAGAAGAGCACATACCGAGCTTGTGATAGCAAAAAGGCTGCAGATGCGGTGAAGGCCGAAGAAAAGGGCCGCAGGTCGTTTGAACTGTTCCTAGTTTCCTATCCAACAATTGTATAGGTGCTCCTTTATTTGCCCCCCAGCTCAGCGTGTGGTATTCATCGATGCACATAAAAATACAGCTGTGGGTCCGCTAGAAATCCAATCTGTGCTTCCCAGTTCACCCATAGTTTTCTCTTACTCCAAGATTACAGGGTTTTCACTTTTCTTCTAGACTTGTTTTTCCTAACACTTATTGCTGTGAGTATTTTTTGGCATAAGGAAACGGTCGTGCAGTTTCGAGTGCAAGAAAAAAGATTCGCTGCATCGATGCTCTTTTCGCGGCGGAGGAGGAACGCGGATTTTCGTCGGTGCGAAATTGAGAAAACTGCGAACGGTGAGGATTAAACATTTTATTTGTTTACACCGGCCCGTCTGGAGTTCAGACATCATCCGTTAAAAAGGATGTATAAAATACTGAAGTGAGAAATAAAAGATGTTTATATTCAGTTTATGACAGGTTACTCTGGACCGCGGCAAGAGAACTTTTATATTTAATTTGGAGACATAAATGTTTTTAGAGGAGCTGAGTATTTACGATGATTCAGCTTCCAATGACACAAATATTTTATTAAGGAGGCAGCTGCATCATGATGGCTCAACAAAAAAAAATAGTCACGTTAAAAAATTAAAGTAAACTTCAAATATTTGTATCGCAAAAGTAAGAATTCTCGTGACCGAAAAGGAATTACCGTTTGATATATGTCCGATCTTTAAAAGACCGCACTTCTTTATTTTACAATGATACTATAAGGCTTCCTGAAAAAAAGAGGAAAAATCTAAAAATATTTGTGCTGCTCCTTTAATTACAAAGTGGCGGTAACAATTTCTTTTTGAAAGATGAGCTTACTGCGCTCTCAGACTGAATCGAAACTTTTACGTGCCCAGAATCTGACTCCGATTACCAGTATAAACGCTACATCTTTTTTTTTCTCTTTTTTTATTTGCGAGGCGTTTTTTTGTAGGTGACAGAAGTAGGATATCTTTAAAATTCGAAGTAAAGTAGGCATGTAGTGGGTCATTTTTAGGCAGAGTTCACGTTAAAATAATAACAAAATACATGGAGCTATACCTGTGGTTAGCTTTGAAAAAGCGTCGCCAAAAGATGAGTATAACAAATAAAATATTTGTCTAAAACGGTTCCAAACTGTATCTGGCCTTTTAGCAAGCATCACAAAAAAACAGAATGAGCTGCATAAAAATGGCTTAGATGTCATGAAAGCAGCCACCCAATTTAACCCAAGTGCAATACCGACTAAACAGGGCAATATCAAAAAAGCAACCATGTTTAGGCCTTTTCTCATGTTTATTGGTCTCTCTAGTTTGCAAATCGATCAATTATGAGATGAAGTAAAGTGTTGTCCGCTTACGCGTTTTCTCAGAAAATATTCTGCACAATCAGAGCAGAAATAAAATATTACATATGTACTCTTCAGAAATTATGCATGGCCTGGTCGCAGGGTTAGACTTAAAAACTAGATTTTATAGTTTCCTTGAGCGTGTGGACTATCTCGTCGGAGTTTCTTTCCATGTATGCTGTGACCAGCCGTCTGAAGATTGATCGCTAATGCGCCCTTCTGAATTCGTAAGAAAATTTTTATTCGCACAGGACTACACGGAAATTATTTATCACTGCTTTTGCGGCCCTTTTAAGTTCATATCTCGTTCAAGTGCGCGCCGGAACTAGAAATTCGCAATCACTCAATGAGGAACAAAAAGCGTAATTGATGACTTTGAAGTTTGAATTTCGAACAGCTCCCGTTAGACAGCACAAAATTGCTTATAATTTAGTAACTGAAAGTTTCAGCACATAATTACCATGATCGCCATAAAAAAAAAACTAATACCTTGGTTTGCTAAGATGGGTATATATATATATATATATACATAATCCGATCAAGATATACTTGGGCAGGATCGCCATCGAGATTCTGCTTTTAGCATGTTTTCCTGCATTTTGTCTCTTTGTCCACATCAGAATTTACCCGAATGTCATGCTTTATTTATGAGAAGTGCATATCAGGCCACCTTGCCTTTGGGTCTCGTATTACTAAATAGTTTTCAAAATTTTGTTTGCGCGTACATCTGCATGTAAATAATAAAGGTATTTATTCGGAAGCATGGCACGTGCACATCTATATGTAAAAAGAATGGACGTTTCCAGCGTGTTTTCTTCATTATATGATAGATCACGAAATTAGTACGTCATTTGGGTATGCATTTATATAGCGCGAGAATAGACGCTGCATAATTCAAAAGATAATCTGGAAGAGTACGCGTTGAAGAACTGTCAATCATTGCAAACAAGTTGATTCCAGTGCACTTACAATATAATAGCGAACTTGAAGGATGCAATCCGTGATATATGTCGACACGGTCAAAGCAGGCTGACCACACAAACACAAAAACGAGAGGAAACGGCTCCTTGGAAGTTTCAACACGATGCAGCGCACAAGCTGTCATTTGCCGAACCCAACCAAACCGCAAGAATTCCTGACTTATTCGAAGAATCACTTGTTGCCGATATACGTGTAGGACTTTTCAAACACCGATAGGTTTGGTGCACATCGAATGCGTTGTCGAGAGACATCCTAATAAGACCGCAGGGTTAGGCGACAGATCGAAGCAGGTAGGACGAGCGAAGTTCGAACTGCAACTGACAACAAGCAGACAATGAAAAAAGCGGCGGCCAGGCGCGCCCTTCTGGATCTCGATGCTTATCAGCGTGTAGCTGGCGCGCTGCTGCGGGTCACGCGACAGAGGTGACAAGAGAAGAGGGAAGGGGCGCGGTGAAGATGCAGGACAACGGGACAGCCTCGTACCCTCTCCCCAGGCGTTCCAGTAACACATCTTTTTAGCCTCGGAAAGCATGCGCGCGCATTTCAGAACGCTCGAACGCTGGAAATGGCGCCGGCCAGAAGCTCAGTTTGCGCACGAGCGAAGAAAATACTCAGCGCGAGCTCGTAGTTTGACTGCTGCAACGGGGGGCGTGCTTTCGCAATGCTCGATGTTCTTGCAGCCGCGTGTTCGCGCGCTACCTTCGCTGCATCTTGAATTGAAGTGAAACGGAGTCTAGAAGTACATTCTTTCACGCAGTCGCGTCTTCTGCGGGAGAAATTTGAGCTGAATAAGTAAACTGAGGCAACAAAGATCGACAAAGTTTTAAAGTTCTGTCAAAAATATCGGCTCACCAACGTCGCGCGTTTACGTAAAAAAGGTGTTAGTTTTAGTTGCAGTCTAAGCGAGCATCAGCGCAATTAATATAAATATAATTACTTACGCGGACGTTCTGAAATTGATAAACCGGCGCTCTCAGCCTTCCAGACACATTGGTTGCCACGGCTGAAACAGGCGTGCCCATGCCGCCAATCTGTACGTTCAATATCAAACGGGCTCCGGAGAGCCGTTTGATAAAACCGGTACAGTTTCCCGGTCACCGGTCACCCGTCTGTGCAACATGCATGGTCACCGGTTTGAGCAAACGTGCGACAACTTCGCCCGAACGAGTCGCCCATTTTCCCAGACGAGCGACGTTTGCCAAAGGAGTGACCAGTTTGTCCAAATAGGTAAACGTTATGGCTCATAACCCCTTTGAGCCACACGGGCGACCCCTTTGACAAACTGGTGACCGGTATGGCTAAACTGTTACCGGTATTGACCCGCTTACTTTCATATAGGCGCCTAATGTTGTTTTTTTAGGAGAGTTCTTTATTTTCTAATTTCGCGAATTCTAAAACTCATCCAATCAGCTCTTTCCTATCGCTTTTTTTTATTTGTACGATATTTATGCATTCTTGGTATTGAGGTTGCGAAATCCTTTTTTGCAGTCATGATTCGCCACTCGTGGCAAGTAGAAAAGCTTAAGTCAATTCAGAGGATTCAAGCAATCAAAACAGATATTAAGTTTTCTTTCTTCCTTTTTAAATTTTTGAAGGTTTGCTTAAGAGGCTGTTGTTTCAGATTTGATGAATAATCGAGAAGGTCAATTAAGACGTGTCCCTCTGCGCAGGACAATGGGAGTACAAAAATGCTAGGTGTCTGTCCGCACGCCAAAGCAATTGCGCCGCTAAAAGACGAGAAGGAGGGATCACGTGGGCGACGACGAAGTACAACCTGGAAAGACATTCTTTTTCATTCAATGATACACTGACACTTTGGCCGAGGTTTTTCTCTCCCTCGTCGCAGCGCATATGTTACTTGTTAGTTGACAATAACAATGTACCCCTTGAACTACCTTCAACTCCCCTCTCTGAAAAAGTAAAGTTCTGGTCAGTAAAAAAAAGAAAAAAAAACAAAAAACGACGGGTTTCTGAAAGCCGCAAAAAAGACACTGAAGCCATTTATGCTACTATAGTCACTGAAAACTTAAGAAACTCAAGGAGGGATTTGTTATGTTTGCGCTTTTTCACAAGCTAACGAGCTTACTGAATTCGGAGCGATTATAAAAGGTACAAAACTCGCTATCCCAAGCGTTTTTTTTAACTGCCAGTGACTCAGCAGTCGACGACGGAACTCGCCACCGTATTCTCAGCAAAGGAGAAAACACTTTTTTTTTTTTTCCCGCTCAGATTGGAGGATACAATGCGTGGAGACAGGAGAAAGCCTCTGTGTCGACCTACGGTGCCATGACATTACTATGCGGAGCGCACGTTCGTCTGCCTTTTTTTTTTTTTTTTTTGCAGGGTTTGTGGTGACGTGAGTACGTCGACGAGCTCTAAATTCCCTCGGATTGAAAGACAGTGGGTAGACCTCAAGCCACCTTGCTTTCAGGTCTACCCACTATCCTTCAATCAGAGCCAATCTGAGCTTGGTGTTCTGACGTCACCACAACTCCTGCAAAAGGAGCAGACGAACTTTCTCTCCGCTTAACTCTTAGCAAGGGGGAGGGAAACTTGCTCGCCGTATTACCTTCCAAATCGTAATTGTGACCAGATTAGGCCATCTATGGCGACGGTTTGGAACGTTTGAGATTGCCTTGCCTCGGAAGGCCCAAAATTAGGGAAGCGTATTTCGAAATTTTGTGCGGGAAAATTGTTTCATTGTTTGTTCGCGGGACAATTAGATGCAGTCGTCCTGAGCCAATCATCCGCCGTTGTTGTCAAAATTTTAGAGCGAAAATCATGTTTTTGGCGCGCTCGCCTCTTGTACTACATCTTTTTTTAACCAATTTTGTGGTACCGAGTATCGCGGCAGCAAAAAACAAAAACAATGAACAGTTACAATACTTTTAGGGCATCAGGCCGTTTAGCACACCAGCGTTGATAATGTCTCATTAGATTTTATTTGAATGCAAGCATTACTAGCCACATCAACGGCAAAAATCTGCCATCTGACAGGGCCACGTGATTATCTGATTGTAACAATCGTTAACAACGCATTTGACGAATTATATCATCGACATATCTCCTGGCCACGGTGTGCTCCTGGGTCATTACGTTGCAAGATAACGGACAAACCAAATTTCTTTTAGAATAAGTGTGCAAATATGGTTGGTTCTAGTGAGTAATGTCACTAAATAAAGATTCTACGCGAATTTTACTAACAGGTGGGAAACTTATATTACTATTTTGAGTTAGCATGATTTAACTGGAAGAATTCGTGGGAAAATGCAGAAACATTGAATAAAAAAAAATGTTTTGTGATCCCTGTGCCGGCTTGCCTCAGCTGAGACTTGAGAAAAAAAAAGCACTGCCAACGCCAGCGGACGGGCTGAGCGGGACTCAAAACGCGTCTCAGGACGCTGGCGCACCCCATCCTTTGCATTGCTTTCTTCACCCAGTCTTGGCTGAGACGCTGTTCTAGCAAACTGGCCCTGGTGATGCGGCTGAAGTTCGTGCACTCCTGTCACTAACAAAATACGTCTGTAAAAATTAAAAGAAGAACACTGGGCACTTCAAATGTTGACATTTTTTACAAGTTTTACCCCATGCTAATTTTTGCCTGAGAAATAGCAGGACGACACGAGCGAAGAGAAGCGCTTCGCACAAGGTAGCAGCACCCCGTAGTTTGCTACCTGTAGTGTGACAAATTACAAAACATATCAGTCTAACAAATACTAGAATATCCGAAAAAAAGACCCCTACACAAGTTGTGAAACAAAGCTTTCTTTCATTTTTTTTATCTGTATGTAGAACTGAAAAGCGTTCAGATATTTTTCGCATCGCATTTGACGATGGGTCAAGATAAGTCGGTTACATTTAGGATTCTGTGTTTTCGGCGTTCGTTTGTCGTGAAATTCGGAGGGTGTTATTTCGGTGTTTATTTTTCGGTGAAATTTCGGGGTTTATCGAAGCTGGTTTTTGCTAGAGTTTCGATTCTTTAAAATTAGTAGTTTATTTTACTGTGTTCTTATATAAAAATGAAAATAGAAAAATAAAATCCGGGTACCATGACCTGTTGTCTTGACGTGGTAGCAGGCAAATCCCTTTTGCTAATAGTTATAGATTTAAAAGAAAACTTAAGTGGCATGACCTCAGGACCTGCGACCCGGTGCTCTATGAAGTGTGTTTACAAAACAGCGTCTTTTTGCTTTTGTTTTTTAATCTTCTGACCTCGAAATTCGGAGCGTTTTGGGTATATTCGAACTGACAGAAAAGTTACCGGCGAAAGGTTTTTCCTGTTTTTCTTTCATATTGGTCCCAAAACAGGGACATCTATAGTTATATCTCAGCTCACTCTATTTAAACAATATCTCCTCTATGCACCATATAAGCATCCGACGTTTCGCTAAAAGTAGTGTTCGGGAAAGTACCTGAAAAGCACTTGAATTAAAGTACGAAGTTCATCAAGTGATGTAGTAAGTACACCGGGCACGATGTACTTTAGGTGAACTACTATATATGCAATGTGTGTTCAAAGCAGACTACAAGAACTTTTAGTACAATCTGTGTTTAGGTCTCTTCCTATTTTTCCCGCTAAATGAATACTTAAAACAGTAAGCTCGTTACCGCTATTATGTTATTTATGATGCCCGTTCATTTTCCTGTGCATTGTTTTTAAACGGGTATGCATTGCTACATCGGTTAATCGGATAACATCAAGTAGCCACACTGTAGATATTTTGCTCTCGTTGACGAACAGTTGAACTCAATAAACTTGTAAGACACTTACCTGTTCACAAAGCATCATTCTATGATTCAAAAACAATACAAAAGTATGGAAATTTACTTTGAAGCCGGTAGTTGTGCTTTCCTAAACAAAAGCACCGTAAACGTACTTAAGTTGAAGTACAAAAAGTACAAGTTTTCTTTTTCTAAGCGTACTTAAAATATTACTTGAAGTGCAAAGCACTAAACGTACTTCCCGACATTGGCTAAAAGTCTGAATAGGTTTATCACAGTCAGCGACTGGAAGGCGTTTTAAGATATTAGAGGGTTTGCACTTAAGTTATATACTTTTTTTCACAAGAAGGTACCCCCCCCCTCCCCCCCAAGGGCTGGATACAAAATCACATCGGCAAAGTCACAATCACACCCTAATTAATATTACTCACCCAAGTTTTTCTTATTACCGTGTTCGACACCGTTGATTACAACCTGATAAAAGCTTCTGCATTTTTATTCAGCAGAAAGGAAGGGGTGGAGGGCACTGTCATGTATTTCCTTCCTAACCGAACACCTGCTGAGGAGCATACCATTTCTCAACCAGAGTTATAAAGAAGAAGCATAAAGAGGTGCCCTCATCTCACTCTGTTCCGGCACTAACGAACTGCGACTTGAGTCAATGAGAACATCCTGCCAATTGTACTCCCCTTTGAAGGGCCCCTAGGATCGTGTTCCTGATTGCGTTTCCCCTCCTTTTTTTTCCCAACTCTTCGCCTCTTCCCTTTCTTCCCCTCCCCTGGCGACTGCACCCTGGGGGCCCTCGGCGTGACGCCGCAGCCGTGCCGGGTATCCGTAACGAGAAAGAGTATGCCTGCTGTCCGGAGCCGTACATCGACATCACGTACACGATACACATCCGGAGGCGGACTCTGTACTACGGCTTCAATCTCATCATCCCCTGCGTGCTCATCTCCTCCATGACCCTCCTCGGGTTCACCCTGCCTCCCGACACTGGAGAGAGGCTCACCCTGGGTAAGTTCCCACTTTTCCTTGCTCCCCTATTTTTGGTGGGAGCGGAAATCCGTCGTTGTCGACTGGTTTCCCGGTTCACTGACGGTTAAGCTCCCCAGATTCTCGTAAAGGCAACCGTGCTTATAATCATAAACAACAAAATATACGAAAGGTAAAATATAAATGGGTACTGGATTAATGCCTCTTTGACAAAAACGTAAAAATAAAATCATTGTAAGAAAAAAAATTCAGTTAATTAGTTTAAAAGGGTGGCAAAAAAAGCTTCGGATATCTGGCTCTTCCAGCCTACGTTTCTTTAGATTCCTTAGAGCAGTGGTCGGCAACCTTTTGGCGAAGCGGGCCGAGTCGCCGCTAAGCCAAGGCGGAACGGGCCGGACGGCAAGCAGGGGGGAGGGGGGGAGGGTATAAAATTGAAAAAGCACTTGCACGAACTTACATTGACGTGCATAAATCGAAAATGAACAGTTTCTCTATTTCACGACGAACAACATGAGATACGACATTTCCACGAAGACCTAGAGACCTATCTCAGTGAAACTTTTGGTGTTGAACTCCGCTCGCCAAACTACGAACATCCACACTGAAGCTGCTCACTGCGAGTCGCAAATCATTGTGGAGGTTCTCGTCAGTCATTCGTGAGCGGAAGTTGGATTTTTTGCACTTCATTCGTGAAAACGTCTGCTCGCAGACGGGCAGCGAATTAGACAACTTTATTTTATTTTTTTTGTTTTGTTTCTTGAGCTGACTGCGTAGGGGGGAGGGGGGGGTTGCCGGGAGGCTGAGGGCCGTATGATACTACCTCGCGGGCCGGATCCGGCCCGCGGGCCGCTAGTTGTCGACCACTGCAGGCTTAGAGAAACATCAGCGGCCAATCTGCACCCTCCAGGGAACATCACAAGACGTCGCAGTGGCAACAGCGTTATTAAATGCAGTAACCGTGGGCTGTGAAGTCATGGAGTGACGTCACGTCACGCTACAAGAGTGCGTTACGTCAGGTTACCTAGCGTAACTTCACGTGACGCCACCACTTCACACAGTGATATTAGGTTGCCATACTGCACTGATTTGCGTATAGTGTATCGGCAAGACATTCCACATACCGGAACGCTTATCTGGTAGATCGAAGGAGCGCTATCATTTTTAAGGCTTCCCTTTCCTGGGCCGAAGCTCTCTTTTATACGAAATTGCTAATGTGAAGTCAACCTTTATGTGTGTGTATGGACTGGCACTTACATATGATCAAGTAACAATAATGACCACATTTCATCAGAAAAATCGATTCTTTCCAGAACGGCCTTCGGCCTGAGCCTTTTTTCACAATCTCGCAGTGTAAGATATGAAAATGTATATTAGGCTCACACTACTCATATAAAATTTCATATTTGTCTGCCAAGCAATATGCCTTGGAGGTATATGTTTTTCGACCAAATTGAACTGCTCTTCGAATGTCTTTTACTGCTACTTAAAACAAAGTTCAGCCAGCGATTGGAGGAACTTAAATTGAAAACGTATGAGTCCTACGTGCCTACTAAAATCAGATATGCTTAAAGAAACCAGCGACCAAATGAAGCTACAGAACTGCCATACTTTCCGGCCACACTTTTATTATTTTTTTGCCTCAAGAAACGTTTGCGATTTTAAAGATTTTTAAATGAAAACAATATTCGACATAAAAAAAAGGAGCAAATGTTCTTTTCTTAGTAAGGACAAAATGAAACCGCGAAACTTCGGGCTGTGGAAAAACAAACAAAAAAAAAAAAAAAAAACGAGAAGGTAACTTTAAAGAAAGAGAAAGAGAAGGCGCATTTGTGCTCACATCAAAACCACGCGCGCTCAAAAAGCTTCCTTGCTCCAGAAAGCCTTTCCCCAATCTATGACCAAAGCTGAACCTTTTAAAGCATCGATAGGCAAAGAGCGCGGCAAATACATATAGCTTAAAACAACACAGATCCGCGTGCATACAAAGCAAGTCGGGACCCGTTGAAACCAAGTGCTCCAGCCCACTCCCCGTCAGCGCCCCTTTAGGTCACAATGTGCAGCATAAAAGTAAAGACGGGCGCGTAGCTTTCATGTCTTCAATACAAACGCTCGAACGAGACGTGAAGTGTAACGAAGCTAAGCGAAAAAGTGCCGGGGGAGTAAAGATACATTTTCAATTTCCTGAATACATTCCGCGACCGGGGGATCTTCACCAACGCGTTCGATATCTTGTGCTTAGAGTTGACTTGAACTGGTGGAGAAACAACGCGCGTTGCGTATTCACCTTTATTTTTTTTCAAAAGGGATGTTTTTCTACTTATTTTTTGTGTCCTGACTTTGCGACTTTAGTGTTTCGCGATGTGCAAAGAAAAATAACATCGATACCTCAGCCAACAAAAGCATAGAAATCTCGACGCAGTTCGATACCCCTGAACGCAGGAGAACAAAATGAATACAATAAAAACGAGGCTTGCAACTCAGACTAGAAGAAAATCGTAGCTCTATCCGGATTCCAAGCCTTCCCAGGGGAATATTCAAAGACCTAGATTATTAGGTTAAAATGTGGTACTCCAAGAAATGCGAATACAAAACAAATTATAAAGAGGTAATGATATAATTGATAACGCGACGTCACAGTACACGACAGAACGGTACGGTCAGAGGAACAAGAATCTACAGGCACCTTGGTCAGTCGCTTTGTTATTTTGGCGACGTAACATTTTAAGCTTTTTGCTACATGTACCCTTTCTGTTTCCCTTTAGATTGTATTGCGCAGTTTTTTTGTGTTCAATTGTTGTATTTCGCGTAATAAAACATTTGAGCATCGTAAAAAAATAGTATCTGGGAGCTTAGCTCCTTAACGTATTCGCACCGCAGATTGCTGTACTTGGAGCGAAAACCCACGCTGCAGGACCAAGGCATCTTGAGCTCAATCTCCACCCCTGTCCGTTTAGATCTTAATGAGAATCGTTCCGGCGTGCGGTGCTCCGATCACTGATGCATGAGTACACACCGAAGACTCCAGACTAGGAGTCGTACTGCACTGGCTAATTGTATCTTCTATAGCGTGGACCATTGTCGTCATACATGCACAGACCGACCTCACGTTCTCCAAACAAACAACGATTTGGCTTCTCTGCTTTGTTATCAAACAGCACACTGTGTGCTCTGCGATTGCGGTTGACCAACAAGAATTTATATTAGTTTCTTTTATTTTTTGCATTTAAGACATGCATATTAAATGTAACGTGGTGAAGTCTGTCAGCAACAAGCTACAACTCCAACGAGCCAGTATTAAATTTCAAGCGTGAGATTAACCCACGAAATACCTTAAAACGTTTTTTCTTTCTTCGTATACCACTTCAATACCAATGTCGATGACTCCAAACATTCATCTATCTGGGCAACAACACGTTTGAGCAATCGCAAAGTTACCCTAACAAAGCCTAGGTCCGAAACTAAACAATAAAAACAAAACTTAGAAGAATACAGAAACTGACAAAGGTTTGACGGCAAACATCGAAAGGCCATCAAGTCTTGACCAAGTCTCCAAATCTGTCGGCCGATCCCAAAAGCGTAGCAACAGCTGGTCGGTCCGAACTGGGAGAAGTCGTAAAAAAGAGTGGAGCAGGCAACAAAAAGACCTGGCTTCCTCTATAAAGCTAAATGAACCCAAGATCACACAAAGAAGGCAGAGAGGTGATCTGGCAGAGCTCCGTTTATCGACCACTCTCTCTCGTTCACCTGACTCGTGGATTTCGGAGGGCTAGGAGGTTTTGGAGGAACGCCGAATGGCGGAGCCGCTGCACTCGAGTATAAACCGCCCAAGGCGTTGTCTTCCTGCCACACGAAAGAAAAAAAGAGAGTCCCCCCGCAATTCCGTGTAAACTGGCCAACGACTTCGACGTCACACAGCTAAACTCCCAAAGATGAGGGTCCGAACAAAGAGAACAGAATAGGATTCTAGATCGAGATGCTTACGAAGGTATATCTATAGTCTTTATATACCATTTCAACTTAGAGACCGGCCGCAGCCAAATGCTAGCGTCCGACAGAGCTAATCAAGCAGCGCCAAAAGTGAACCACCATGGCGACGTCAGCCTAACCAATCACGCTCAAAGAAAAAAGGCTGAGGGGTCATGCGGTTTTTACTGCACGTGATTGATTTGATCTGGGATAGCAAACTCGCAAAAAAGAGAGTAACGAGCCACATGCACCTCATTATCACCTCACAGCCAATGGGATTGCAGCATTATACCCAATATGAACGCCGACGGACCAATCACAAAGCAAGAGGCGTGATTAACATAAGAAGACGCGCCCTGCTTTTTTTATAAGCTGTCAGTGACTAAGTATTTTTCTTTTCGCATATTCAGGTGTGGACGAGCGGTACTAGACGGGTTATAATATCGACGCGTTCTGTCTCTTCGATGAGAATGTCGCGAACTATTCTCGTTTTTTTCTTTTCCCGCGCATCAAATCTATAAGATTATTGATTAGCCGCTTAAAAAGGCACATCATTGAGGGCGGATGTCCAGGATTCGGTTGCGTCATAAGCTGTTTTTTTCTTCTCTTTTTTTATGAGGAGGCTAAAAAACCGATTTATACATGATTTAAAAGAAAAAATCCGCTAACGGGCGCGGTCGTGAAGCGCAGCTTTTGTTAATTTAATGCCCTTCCGGGGCACGAATCGCGTTTCGGGTGCTTTTAATCCCTAGCATAATTCTCTTGTTTCGTCGCCAATTATCACGCCACTCCTATTAATACCTTTCGTTCCCTGGTCTACAAGATACAAGGTCCCTGAGGAGATATAATTTTAATGAGTAAGATTCGGAATAGACGAAATCAAAAGCGGGTGAAAACAAAATTTCGGCGTTCCCGTGATGATGTCATTGTCTCGATAGTCTCAGACACCTCGTATTATAGGCGTAAAACCGCAGAACGCCCATGTTTATTTGAAAAAAGTAGCACCAGAAAGTACGCTGTACGGATTTCTTAGTTTAACTTCCTCAACATCTCAACATCCTCAAGAAAGATGTTATAAGTGTTGGCACGAGCGATGTCTAAACGCCGTTATAACCATTACAGTCAACTCACGCTTGATTAAAATAAAAAGAAGCAAAATTCTGTGATAACTTTTTTTTTAAATTTTTACTCTTATGAAAAACAAAAGTATCTCAATCATATGTATAGCATACGATCGAAATTTTAAAAGCTTCCCCAGAGAAATTAACAGCGGCGCACGGAGACACCGAAGAGCACTTTGACATCACGAGTGGTAGCTTGTTAAACATAAACCTTAGGATTTAACACTTTCCGTGTAGATATATTTAATGGCCCGCTGGCAAGGAAAAATATTTCCGAGAAAAGTTACATTCTATTTTTTTTCTCACTTTTATTTTAACGTATGTTTCAGCGAACATCGGTCATACTTTTCCCGCGAAGACTACCCTTAGAAGAGGCAAACGATTGGTGTTTTATTAGTCACTGTTTAGTGTGGTGCGTAGAGATTCAGACAAATGAAATTTTTAATTACCACTGTATAATTATCTTGGGTTGCCAAAGGCATGGTAGCGCTTTTTTGGACGAGGACAAAAGAAAGAAAGACAAGACAGACACGAGCGCTGTCTGTCTTCTCTTTCTTTCTTTTGTCCTCGTCCAAAAAAGCGCTACCATGCCTTATGCAACCCAAGACCAATTACAACTAGCCCAGCATACAGCTTTAATAAGTATAATTATCATTTTTTTGTTAGTAAATATGAACCTACGGCACAAATTAGAAACTTGGTCAGTGCCACCGGAAACGACCTAATCAGTCAATTTAAGAAATACTTGAAAGGCGAGGAAGGCGTGGTGGTGATCAAAAATTGCAGTGTGTGCTGCAGGAGCAAGGATGGCGAAGCGAACGTGCGGGTGATGAGAAACAGAAAAAATCATGCTAGGGTATCAAAATTGAAACCTATTTCAAGAACTCGAAACACAGTGCAGGCGCTACAAATGTTGCTTATTTGACCGATTTCGCAGCTTTCGACGATTCTTCTAAGTTTCTAATTCAACCAATATGTTCATTTTCGGTAACAAAAATACGCTGATCATAGAAATTTGATTACAACCTTAGTTATCCTAAACACTTTGCACCTCAATAAACAGCCCTATTGACATTGACCCTCACGGCACGTATCTTATTCCTGTGCAATGGGTAGTTTTCACCCAAACAATATTTTGACCTATGTTCGGTTAGACACCCGGTATAATATGTGAGTGCCATCGCCTCTGACAGAAAGAAGCTCAAAAGAGGCCTACATTGTATGTAACAAAAATATTGGTAGGCTTCCGTTTGCCCTAAACTAGTTTAAAGGCTACATGGGCCGCATTTACGACATATTTAGTTTTTTCCGCTGATTTGCAAACTTACGGTAAAGCTCCTTGCTGAAGGTACTAACTTCCGTCTATACAATAAGCAATTAAAATGCAGATGGGAGAAAAGATTGCATTTCAACATATAGCTATCGTTGAAGTAGCTTAAGGTCCCGAACGAACGCCCATTTTCGAAATCTTGCCTTCCTCATACATTTTCCCTTTTTTTTTCACTATGGGTGGGCGCTTATTCGGGATTTTACGGTAGTAGTTACGCTACTATTTCCTCAACCGTGAACTGTGAGGTTTGTGCTTTTTGCGCGTGCTAACACGACATTCCTTTCAGGGGTGACGATAGTGAGGTACGTATCATAGACATCGGTCCTCACCCGAGGTGTCCTCCCGCAAACACGCGCACAGGTGTAACCATTCTGCTGTCCTTGACGGTGTTCATGCTGCAGCTTGCCGAGACCATGCCTCCCACATCGGACGCCGTGTCCATTATAGGTGCGCCGACTGACTCGTCCACCATTCCTCGGGGTTCGCTGCTCGTCCTATCACCGTGCTACCCGGCTGCCTTCACTTTTGACATGATTGTTTCATGGCTCATTTGAGTTTTGATGTTGGCGGTGTGTGTTTGTTCTTCATGTTTGAAGCGTTTCGTTGTACAAGCCCATTTCATGTCTGCGTAGCTGTGGATGCTTTGCCCTTAGAAATGCATTGTGTTCTTATTTTTATATTGTTCAAACGCCTAGAACTCCTAAGTTGTTGGTATTCAGTAAGTTTTTAAAGGTTCCCGAGTCCGCACTTCACTGAAGAAGACAGAGGTGTCAAAAACCTAACGCCCTTAGAGTAAACAGAAGCAGTGATGAAGTGATACTTCCGATGCGAAATTCAACCCTATTTGAAATAAAGGGTACAAATGTAATCATGAGCAGGACAAAACGATAGAAGAGTCATTTCAAGTAGTATATGATAATTGTCCGTCTCAAGTCTTCTTTGTGATCGACTGAAACCCAACGGATCTGGACTTTGGAAATCGCATCCAAATAGACGTAGTATTTATTTAGATGGTATTTTAATGAGGAGTATTAGAAAGGCAGGTTTTTCGGGGGGAAACACTCCAGTCTCGATTTCTCGTTCAGCAGTATTAAAAGGCCACGGTCTACTTTGGGCGATTTAAAAATACGTCGCTCTTACATTAGGCGCGTCGTAGTTTAAACTCTAATATAGGGTGATTTAATGAGGAATGATTAGATACAGGATGAATAGTAGGGGTGACATTCGTCCTGGAACAGTCCGAGCTCTCTGAATGCTCGTCGAGCGCGCGCCACTCTGCGGTACCACTTCTTCTTCCTAACAATATATATATATATATATATATATATATATATATATATATATATATATATATATATATATATATATATATATATATATATATATATATATATATATATATATATATATATATATATTTATTTATTTATTTATTTATTTATTTATTTATTTTTTCGAACGCTGAGGAATTTGTGAAATGCGACGTTGCAACACAAATAATCATAACGTTCCTGGTACGGTGAACCATTGCAAAACAAGAAATAGCTGTTCTGAGGTCAGAGCATTCCCACGGAGATCGTTCAATGTCTACGTCTCGTTCAGTACCACACACACACACACACACAGACACACACACACACACAACAGCCGAATTCAGACGTAGCAACCCTTTCCTGCGGGGCACCGAGAGGGCCGTCGATTCCCGTGAGAGGTTGCGCAGGTGCAACGCGACCGACTATTCTACCTCCAGAAAATTCCCACGGGGAGGTTACATTTAAGGTTAGGCTCAAAGGGAAATGAAATTCCGCTTTAGGAATACTTTTGTGCCACGGTCCGGTTTTCTAGACACTTGGCCGTTCCTAAATTTGCATTGTGGGTTAGGAAATTTGTTTTAAACATACAAACGTCGTACACGAAGGTAACTTGACGGCTGCCGATTGAGACAGTCCCTCTAATCCTGCAGAATGTTCTACTGCATTATGTTCCGCCACAGTAATTGCTGTCTATACTCCGTTTCAAGCTAGTAGAGAGCAGCCGAAGGTATACGAACACTTGAAACCAATCAAGCAGAGTCGAAAATGCACCTTCACGGCGCTTGTCGTTTTTGTGTGGTTGCGACCAGCTAAACCAATCAGGAATTAGTGCTTTCGACCGGCTAAGCCAATCAAAAATTTGCGCTTGTGACCGGCTAAACCATTGTGGAATTAGTCCTTGCGACCGGCTAAACCAAGCAGGAATTAGTACTTGCGACCGGCTAAACCAATCAGGACTTAGTGCTTGCGACCGGCTGAACCAATCATGAATTAGTGCTTGCGACCGGCTAAACTAATAAGGAATTAGAGCTTGCGACCTTCTAAACTAATCAGGAATTAGTGCTTGCGACCGCCTGAACTAATAAGGATTTAGAGCTTGCGACCAGCTAAACTAGTCAAAAGAAAGCCAAGGACCACGGCGCGTTCACTGTTTTCGTGACTCGTTTAACCCGTCATCACAAACCACAAAGACGACGAGCGCTTTTTTTTTTCTTGTTCCGAAGTTGCACGAGCAGTCATGTGATTTGACGGAAAGCCGTTACCCGCTTTTGCAGGGGTCACCATTCTTCTGTCGTTGATGGTCTTCGTGCTGATCATATGCGACAAAACGCCAGTCACATCAGACGTCCTGCCGCTCTTAGGTGCGAGTCAGTGTCGTCCTGTGAGCTTCCGCGTTTAACTTTTTCTTTTTTTTTCTTTTTTCTTTTTGTCTGTTTGTTCTGGAGCGAAGTTTTGAGTGTATGCACTGTGCAGATCGCATCACGTATTTCGAGCCGAGTGTTCGCTCGCTGTACTAATTTCTTTTTCTTGAGGTATTTTTTACTTGTGATACTCCTGCCTGCGTCCTTCCTTTCCCTACGTGCACTTTAAATCTTAATTACGATAAATTCGCGTCAGTACTCGATTAAACTATAGTTCTAAATAATACGAGCTCCAAAAAAGTACTTATTTCTACTTTCAATTATGACTTTAATTTTGAAGAGTTGTACTTATAATTTCAATTATAACACTGCTTATGCATTTACTTTTTAGGTGCCGAGGTAGCGTTCATGACTGTGTTGTAATAGCCGATGTCAACTTGATCTTTTTTTTTGGTGCTAATCTATCAGTTAAAAAAATTATATAATGGGCCGATTATTTTCAGTGAAATATCTATTTACGCTCCCAGGTGTACATAGTTTCCAGTGACACTTGGTGTGCTTTTTGGGCCCGACATTTGACTTTCTGTATACGTAAACGTTTGCTAAAGTGCATGCTCCTAACCGTAACATGAAATCTTTCCCGTAGTTTCCAAAGAAAGGATATACAAACAAATGGCAGTAAATAGCCATATTAGGCTAGTTACCTAAAATGAAAAACAGTTTTTAAAGAATTTCTTTTAGTTTACTGGCTTTTATTAGAACGCCATACTCCAAGCCATCCATGCAATTTTTGTGGGGATAAGATCTAAAGTATGAATTAATGCCAAGAGCTCCTAAGTACTTAGCAGTTCGATTTAAGTGCCTTGTTGTGTTATTTTCATTCAAATAATATGGCGCTCCTTAAAAAGTGCAACAATTTGTTCCATATTTAATACTGAAAACTCTGCCACTTTACGCTGTAGAAAAAAGTACACTGGTATTCTATAGCAAAAAGGTAAAGCGCGAGGTTAAATATCTATTTTTGCCTACCGGGAAATTTTTGGCATATCACTCTTCATTCGGAAAATTTAAGACAATAATATGCAAGCCTCAAATTGTGCACAGAGCATAAGCTCAATACTTTCAAACACGTGGCTCCATGTCGCTCTTTGACCAATTCTCATCCACTGCACAGAAATTGCCGATTGATGCCGACTAAAAAATATTCTCGGTAATTTAATATAACCGATGCGTTAGCATAAATGAACATGGTTATGTAAATATAATATATTTGACTGACTCAATGAGAAAAAACACCAACCTTGTGAGTTAAAGGCCTTGGTTTTAAGAATTCACGCTTGGAGAGGTTCATTCAATGTAAACCAGGCTTTTGTGGCGTGCTTCGCTCACTTGTAAATTCCTGCTTTAAATTTATCTAAACTTCGACGACCTCATCCAACAAAACTTCTTTGAGAATTTTTTTTCTTATCCTTCAGCTCAATAGGTAGAAGTGTACGGCACCCAACACGCCTTCAAGTCGATATTTGCTGCATGTGCGCCTCTAGTAACTCTTGCGCTTGCTTCCGTGGCCAAACTTCTGCTGTAAACAGGAAAATATGATCCATAAAACTTGGGTACCACCAAAGTGCGTTATTAAATAACGATCGGCAAAGCTTCTTTTTTCTTTACTTGCACTGTTTTTTTTTTTTTTGAACGAGAATTCGATATAGGTTACTTCAAGTTCTTGCGTTGCGTCAAGGGTTATAATATTTTAAGCCCCATCCTGTTTCTTAAACTTTACACTCGGAATAAAGTCCATGCTTATGGAATTTAACGAATGTATCGTGTATATATTTTTCGTTCCCGGAGATATGTATATAAACTTAGATACAAAGCCGGTGTATATTTAAAATTAACGTAGCTTCTCGAGGAGAAATTATGCAATATAAAGATATTCATTTTACATAATCCAGCGAATCTAAAAATGCACACTTATATTGAAAAACAAATCTGTGTTAATATAATTTAAATTCTTTAGAGCGAAGGACAAAAACAAAGAGTTTGAAACATATTTCATTGCTGGATCAGCCCTCATTTAAAACATTTGTTTTATAAGCACGTGTTATGGACTTCCAAAGAGTAATGATTTTCAATAGATAATATACTCGGAGCAACCTTAGAAATACGCATTTGTTTTCGTTTTTTTTAAACCAAATTTGTGATTTTTTTTATTACAATTAACGTATTGTGTTTAAGGTATCTATTTGTCTTGCGATTTCGAGTTTGGCGACACTCTACTGGTACGTTGATACATACGATAAGAATACTAATCAAATACAATTTGTCACAAATAACCATAAAGGTTCCCCCTTTTCCAAACCATATAGCACGAAGACAACCAACAAATGAAAGAAATGGTTTTTGTTTTGCTTTCCTATGCTCCATTCAAACTGCTGCTCGTTAGTGCAACTTCCGTCCCACTTGCCATTCATATTATCAATCCCTGCTCATAACATGAAAGAATGGCAATACAAAATATTCAAAAGCAATAACCATTGCTGGCAAGCTAAGCAACGCTGGGAATTGGACACAATTACCCTCTCATAAATAGATAAAAGAGGAGATGACTCAAATGGTTCTTATTTTTAACTAGGCTTAGCTTAAGCCAGCTCGCGTGTTTATTAATGTTATCATTATCATTTCGTAAACTCCTGGGAAGTCGGGTCAATTCGACCCTTCTAGTTTCTATTTTTCCCGGATGCAAAAGCACCTGAGCGTCCCGCTCACTAAACTCGGTGTAGGAGCTTGATGTGACTCGCTTTTTGTAACTTTGCAATTAAGTATCGACTTTCGCTCATTTAAACGAAGCTCTAAATAGTGTACCTAAACAAAACGCTATGCACTGCTTTCCCGCCGCACAAAGTTCTCTGGCGTTTCTGCACGGGCTTTGTTGCACGCCTACTGTTGCTGTAATGCGCATTTCCCTCTGTTTCCCTCTCCATTATGGCATGCCGTGTGTTTCCTTGTGTTTGCTCTGTCCTTGTGCTGCCAGAAGTGTATAAGACTGAGGTTCGATGTTAACGTAAGTAACGACCTCAATTTATATAGTTACGGGGTTATAGTCACTAGAGTTTCACAGTTATTGGCCCCGTTTTTTTAAGTGCTAATAGGGTGTTTTTCTATATTTTACAAAACTGTTTTTTTTTTAAAACAGCTGTGAAACATACAGCAATATGAATTGCGCAGGGGCGTTATACGACCAAGAGGACATAATATAGAGAGAGAATGCTTAATATAGGTAAATTATATATACCTGAAAAAAATCTATTAGGGCAAATAAATGTACGATTCCAAATAAAAACTCGCTGAGTGTCATCGAAAATCACTAAATCGGTCCACTTGAGAAAAATGCAAGGTGCGTGGGAGGCTCAGCGGTGCGCCAAAGTTACCATTTGGGTAACCGTCGGGATGCTTGTGGTGAGTAAACGTGAATGATGATCGAGAAACGGGTAAACCGTGCGGGCGCCCTTTCGCACCACTAGCTTTGCACCTGTTGCACGTGTGGTGACTTTTGGGGCACCAACACTCTTCCCACCCGCGCCAAATCTTTCTATAATATACTCTAGTCGTTTTCGATGACGCTTAGAAGGTTTCGACTCGGAATGATATATTTGTCTCGGTTAATTCGGAGGTTAATTAACGAAAATTAATAAAATAACCGACTTATCGTGGCGAATATTTTCCTATATATTGACCACCAGGTCCTATAACTCTGCTGCGCAAACCGCAATAATGCAGTTTCATGGAGTTTTTTGTTTGTTGTACACAAGAGTGTAAGATTAAAAAAACAAAACAAATCACTGTATACGCCGCATTTATAGATATCGCTTGTTTATACATTTGTATTGTATGTCTATAACAGGCTTTGACAATATTTGAGGATGACTTAATTTATTACGGGTCGACAAGTGCACTACAAGTTTCATATAGACCTGCAATGAAGTGCATAATTTTGTTTGTCTCGTGTGTAAATGGTAGCATATCAATAAACGTCCCGTGCGTCGATTTTCCCTCATATCATTCGATAAGCCAATCGCTGCGAGTTACTAATACATCTGCGTTACGTGCTTTTGTAGAGCTGGTTGGTTCATGCTTGTTAATGCCGATAGCTGAATTCTGATGAGGCACGAATGTAAACGTCTGCATAAATACAGCGGTGATTGTGTCCACTACTTTACTATAACAGAATTCATAAAATTACGAGCCTGAAAAAAAGGAGCTTTGTCAATGACATGGCAAAAAACATGTTCAGACCTAGAAATGAACTTTGCGTTCTGACGCTAAGCATGCGGTAGAGGCTCGAAACGCGGACGCGCTATGCTTACGGAGACTTAACGTTTCGGTCTCGACATATATACATATTTGTCCTTGTCATTCGCCCAACTTCTCGGTAGAAGGCGATAGTCACTTACCCACTGTCATTCTAGCTCAAAACGCTAAAAAGAATGGATGGCAGCGGACATTTTTGAGTGCAAATGTGAGAAAATCGACGCACGGGAAATTTGAAGGATGTAAAATGCATAGCCCTATACTGGCGGCCAGCTATAATCTGCGGTCAACATCGCAATTACCATTCTATGCACAGGTCGGTTTCTAACGGCTAGTGTTATTTTTTTTCGTGTGCATGGTAGAATTGAAGATTGTAATGAACACAAAAAAGTAAAAAAATACAAAAAACAGAGGGTGCATAGAATGTGCAGATATGTTATAAAAAGCTCAATATGTTGTTTCTCTTTCGTTTCCTTTTGAGTCTCTTTTATTTGGAAGGACTTTACATTGCCAGCCATTAATTAAGTATTCTTGTACAGTTAAGCGTACAATAATACTTAATTAGTGGTTGGCATTTCAAATTCATCCCTATCAATTGGCAATAGCCTTTCTGGTATATTACTGCATACAGACATTTGATAAATATTAAATTCCGTTGAACTATTTCCCGCAAAATGGAACCAAGTTGTCGAAAGTCAGGTACCCCTTGTAGAATACTTTGAGAGTTCTGGATGGTCTGCTTTCACGTAAAGCCCTTCGAAAAGCACATCGCCGCAATTGATGAAGGGGGCTCGCCGAACTACGAGGCTAAAATAGCTCCAGACCTAACAAAGAAAAAGCAGTCTTCTATGGAAAACTGAGCAAGACGTTTCGCTTGAGTACGTAATGTTGAATGTGCTGAGTTTTTCTTTTCTTTTAAGGGGAAAGGGGGGAAAGGGTGAAACATGTTTTCAGCCTTGTCATTCTCCGAGTTCCCTTCGTAGATTGCCGGCGATTGGTTCTCCCAGTGTTTACGGGAGAGTAGACGCAACCGAGTTTATAGAGTGAAGGATACCCGACTTTACATCGGCGTTTTAAGATCAGCTGCTTTACACAGTCTAGGACATTTCAGAGTCGCTGCCACACAAGAGACAAACGTGTTGGTCCGTAAAAAAATAATGCCGAAAAGCAACAGCGTCCTTACTTTTTTAAAAATGTTATATGCATATATGGGAGCAGCGTTCCTTCCGTCTTTCCACAGGTTATTACACCCACCCTCGTACACTGGTATAAACGCCGTGGCGACATTCGTAAAACATTACGCAGCGTCACAATTAACCAAAAACTGAGGCAGGAGTTGTCGTTGAACAAGCCTAACAGCTAGAATTTTAAACACTGGTTATAAATAGAAACCAAAACATTAGAAGCGCCTCAAAATATTAAACCTATGTTATGTACACTGACAAAATCCGTTGTTTTTGCAGAGCACTTTGGTGAGCGAATCGCTGGAGGTTGTGGGTGGAGCTCGGAGGATGAAGAAAAGGAAAATATGTTCTAGGCCCAACAAACAGTCGGCACATACAAATGTCCGATCCGTTACAGTCAATGTAATGCACAAACTTAGTTTTTCAGGTCTAAACATTTTTAGCCTCGTAATTTACTAAGCTTCCGCCACATCTCCATGGTGCTCTGCGGGGAAGTAGACATTCCGGATACCTTAAAGTGTTGGAAACATTTATCCTAACAACAATAAAATCTTTACTTTGATCATGATTTTCACCTCTTTTGAGCGGAAGGAACACTCCCGCGAACATATCGTTTATCTTAGCACAAAGTTACCACAAATAGAGCTGTTAGAAAGAGGCCTCATCTTAAGGTGTAAACATTACGTCTCGTGGAACAATATAAGGCAACTTACATACTGCGAAATTTCGGTAAAACTGGACGTCTATTGCAACCATATGGCACTGTTGTTGTCCTGGACGAAGTGCGGTTCCAACACTGTTGTCGCCATGATGTTCGCGATGTTTCCGAGGTATTTGTAAGCATATACTATGGACTAGGGGTAGATAAAACTGTTTGCGTTTTGTGCGTATAATTACAATATATAATCTAACAGTGGGTTTTATTCGCTCGCGTACAGGAACTTATTTCGCCTGCATCATGATCATGGTAGCGTTCTCTGTGGTCATGACAGTGGTGGTGCTCAACTACCATCATCGAAATCAAGAAACAACCGAAATGCCTGCTGTGGTAAGTTCTGAAATTCTGGTTCTCGTATATTGGACGTACATCACATTAAAGTAGGTACATGGGTTACCTTGTACGAACAACGTATAGCCTACTTGAGAAATGAATGATATCCAGCGGAAGAACCTTCAACATTGACCTAGCCTCACTAACATTCCTGAAATTATTACCTAAATAAAAAACACACTGTAGCTGATGGTACCAACAAAATCACTGTAAAAAACAGATGGGTTATGAAAGAGGGCTCTCATAAAACGATGATGAAAACGTATTTAAAGCCCTTGTGACCATCTCAGTAATTTTCAATAAAAAAAAATCCGTGGCTTTAGTAGCAGGTTCAAATCACTGCGGGGGTGCTCACTGCGGGGGTGCCCGCTATCTAATAATTTTCCAGTGGTGAAGATTTCAGTGAAATATAAGAGAATTCTAATTTGTCTAAGCTGTTCCTCAGGCTTTCGCCGGGGGTGCGGCTGATTTGATTCGTTGGTTTAAATATAAAGCCATAACATCTTCTTTCATTTCTGTTTCAACACAGTAAATATAAAAACATTGCTCGCAGCACCACGCGAAACTCAATTCTTAATTTGTAGTCCACGTAAGTTGTGCACTAAAGTTATTTTTATTGCTTCGTACTCGTGTCAGTGTTAAGCGAAGTAACCAAACAAAATAGACCCTAACGTACATTATAAAAACATCTGGTCGTAAAAGAACTATTACTGGTTCTTCTGCTTGTTCATATTTGGCACCCAAAAAAGTTATTTTAAGCACCCCTAAAAGGGGTATTTCGGGAAGAAGCAATAATAGCTCCCTTACAGCTTCTTTTTTGATGCGAAAGACGTCTTCATCGCCCAGTTGCCTTTCTAGTGCGCCAGGGGGCGATAGTGCTTGAAACGAAACCATTTTTCACGAGCTGAAAAAGATGTTGGAGCTTCGAAAAACCTTTCAAGAACAAATTTTTTAGAGTGTACACAAAAAAAAAAAAAAAAAATCTCGTTTATGAAGAGCCTTCGACGCCTCAAGAACTCTTTCAGCTCGTGAAGAACGGTTCGGCCTCAGGCACTATCGCCGCCTGGCGTACTACAAAGGCAACTGGGCGATGAAGAACCTTTTCGCATCAAAAAAGTAGCTGAAAAGTACCCCTTATAGGTACTTCACAAGGCACCCTTTGAGGGGGTGCATAAAATAATATCTTTTTAGGATGAAAAATAGAAACAAGCAGAACCCCTAAGGGTTTTTTTACGACTCGATTTTTTTGGTGTAGGTTACTAACGGGTGGTAACTATTGTCAACTTTGTGGTTCTCTTTCAAGTTTATATTTTAGAGCCGTTCGTACCAAAACGCTTACGTAAGCAGATCGGCGCCTCCTAAGAAAATTCGAAAGTTTTAGTTGTACTCGTGTAAGACGAACAAATTAAATAGTGATTTTTGATTTTTGATTATGGAGTAGTTGGTACTTTATGTAGATGGTTGGATGGTTTGAAATACGCGGTATAAGGGATTGTTTATGTTATTTTTTTGTTTGTTTGTATGCGTGTGTGTGTGTGTGTGTGTGTGTGTGTGTGTGTGTGTGCGTCGGTGTGTGTGTGTGTGTGCGTGCATTCCTTTGCGTTCAATAGATATTCGTTGAGCCCAAAGAATTATTTGATGACAGAGCCTATAAAACAGGTTATTTTTTCGGACCACTCATTCGCCATTTGCAAAAATATATTGAAACAGAACATAGTAGGCTCCTGAACGGAATGGATCGGTTGCCCCAACGGATGAATCATTACGGTTGACCCACTGGAGGTCTGGTGGTGGTGGTGCAGTGTCTTCGTTGGGAAATATTTTTCAGTGCATGGCGGAAAATGTAGAGAACAGAGGCGTCTAAGGAAGGCGGTAAAACACATATAAAAAACGAATAATAATAGATCAAAATATTTCCGCACCTACGCCGGAGTTATTCATCACTTCGGTAGCCAAGCTGGTTAAACACAGGCTCCAGTTCTTACTCAAATAACTACCAAAAACGGCACTCAGTCTCAACTATTTGTCAGCCCGCCACTCGCAAAAGTGATGGTAAAAGAGACAGTGAACAGCGGTTACGACATCCGATTCCGCATAGCTTGATCATGAATTGCTTTTACATAGTTAGGATGAGCTGAAGGTCCAGTCCGGTATGATCTCGTTTGGCCTTTTATTACAGCGTCACCAATTTGTCTTGGAATGCAATAATGACGTTGGTTTATTCATCTTTTCCCGATAGCTTCACAATTAACATGGTGTAACAAACACGTTTCGGCAATGAAACTCTCCCCTCATCATGGCAGAAACGCGGACAGTTATAGTTCATAGCAAACATCGAGTTAGGACTGAACCATCGAAGAGCGCGCTACAATAAAGGTGCCAAAAAAAAACAACGAAACATTGTCCCAGCAGGGTAGAAAGCTGGGCTAGTTGGTAGTGGTTCATGATGAAATAAAAGGTGCACAAAACGCGAGGACAAAAAAGGCGACACGTACGTGAGACGAGCGCTTGTCTGTAGTACGTGTCCTCTTTTTATCTAGGTTTTTTTTTTCGCTTTTTATTTCATCATGAAACATCATCGCAGCGCACGCTTCGTCGGAGTGGCTGCCGAAGCGTACGCTGCTATTTCAGCTTGCGAATGAACGTATACCACACAGATGCATGTGGTTATGACCACGGTGGATGAAGAGACCAGTAGATGAACGACTTCAGCTTGCCTGGGTGCAAGCGCGGTGAAAGTTTAATCGCGTTTCTCGCAAACGCCGTGAGATGACGCAACATGTCCAGAGCAGAGGTGGCAGTGTTGAAATTACGGTAATTAAGTTACAGTAATAGTTATGCAGTAATGAGTAGTGTAATACATTACATATGTGTAGTTTTTGTAAGGTAATAAATTACTCTGGCGCCGTAATGGTAATGAATATTCGAAATTAGATTTTTGTTTGTTTCAGGTATATTCTTGAGCGCATACAAAAAGCCAAAAGAAACTTCTTTAAAAAAAAAAAAAAAAAAAACACAGATAACGCAAGATTAGGGGGGGGGGTGAGGGAAAAATATATATCAAGAGAAAGGTACTATGTGACTGATGGACACGATTGATGAACGGAAAAAAGAAAGCACTATGCCAATTGGAAGCTTTGAAGTGTTGGTGAAGCACACTAAAACACACAATAGTAAAAAAAAGCAAAAAAAAAAAAAAAAGCAAGCTGGAGCAGCTACGAGAATTTAGTGGGGCAACCCTCGTTCCCGAAACAGCTACGTCGCCTCTATCGCAAGGCTGGCCTCCCCTCCCCAAACCAACCCCCCCCCCCCCCCCCAAAAAAAAAAAAAAAAAAAAAAAATCCAGAATTTTTTTTTTTTTCGGAAAGGAGGTAAGTGCAGGAATGGAGGCTGAGGCCGAGGAGTTTCAAGATAGATCAACTACCAACGAGGCATTTGGTTAACTTTCACCCCCCCCCCCCCCCCCCAAAAAAAAAATCAACATGTTTTCCTGTTTCTTTTTTTTACATCAAATTTGGGCAGCTGCTGGTCTCTTGTTCGCTTCGGTATCGTGGGGGTAGACAAAACAAATCAGGCAACCGTATCTATTCCACCTGTCCTAAACGTCCAGGCATAGCGAATAAGTAAATCACCTAAAGTTTTGGAATAACCCTAGTAATTGTCAGCCATACCTCTAGCCTCACAAGCTTACCTCCCTTTCCTCGCGATCAGCTTCGCTGCTCTTTAAACCCGGTGTGACAAGCTTCAAACTGCGGCTTATGGAGATAGAATATTTCTATTGTGAACATAATGATCTCTAGCAAGAAAGTATCAATTGCCCATTTTTGTATGAGAGTTATAATGTATGTCCTGACTTTTTCTAAGTAATTTGAAATTGTAATTTATTACTTGTCTTCTGTGGTGATTTCTAATGTAATTCACAACATTTCAGCCGTATCATTTAGAGCGGTTAGTGATGCGACGTACTTGAAAGATAACAGTAACTTGGGGCCAGCTCTGGCCCAGAGGCATCTTAACGGGCACCAGGGGCGCCGATGGGAGCCACTCGAGGAACTGTTCCTATTCGAGCGCGCTTTCAAGGGTTCGCCGCCCGCGACCGCGCCTGTGCAAAGGCTCCTATATCGATAGTGCCCCCTGCCGGAGATGAGCGAAGCACCAGCAAACTTTGGCCGCCTCGAAGGGCTTTTCTCTCCTTCCAGCGTGATCATGCCTATGTAGAAGCTGGCTGAACAAAAAATAGTAGCAAAGATGTGCTTATAAATGTTCGAGAGATTAATCGGAGAATTAAACATCGCCAGCAAGAGCCGATATGACGGTCTGTATACGTGCAAAGGCACGGCAGGCGCATCGGGCCAATCGGGCCCCAGTTGGACACGCTCGGAACTTTTCTTTCGCACGCGGCCAGATGGAGCCAAAAGGAAGGGACCTCCTTTCGCCGAACGTTACTTGAACGCTTCGTCGAATAAACTGCCATTAGCTAAATGTCTTTTGCTCGCAATAATATCTCCACGGCAGAAAAGGAAAAGCGACCGCACTGCGTTTTTTTACAGATCAAGACAGTTTTCCTGGTTTGGCTTCCTTGGCTGCTACGTATGGAGCCTCCCGGCCAGAAGCCAGGCCGTCGAAGCCTTTTCCTGAACAGCAAGATGAAGGAGTTCGAGCTCAAGGAGAGGTCCTCGCGGAGCCTGCTGGCCAACGTGCTGGACATCGACGACGACTTCCGCACGGCCAACAGCTCATCGGCGGCCATGTTGGGCGGCCACACCGACTGCCGCTCGGCGGCCGGCGCCCGCTCCTACCTCGGTCAGGACATGGGGCCAGCCGGAGGAGCGTCCACAGTTCACGCCTGCGTCCACTCGTCCAGGGAGCTAAACTCGATCCTGCGAGAACTGCGGTTCATCACGAGCCGCATGCGCAAAGACGAGGAAGAGAAGGAGATCGTCGGCGAGTGGAAGTTCGCTGCTATGGTCGTCGATCGCGTGTGCCTCATCGTGTTCTCGGGCTTCACCATCATCTCCACGTGCGCGTGCCTTTTCTCGGCACCGCACTTGGTCGCGTAGCTACCGCGGGAGCTGAAGGCGGCTCGTCGCAGCGTGTTCCTTCGCGGCCCGCGTCGCAGCGTCACCTTCCCTCCCCGCCCCTCTTTCTCTCTTCCAGACGTCGCTAGGGTTCAACGGTCTTCTGACAACAGCGGTCAGGACGGCAGCGCCGCAGCGTCGGTAACGGGCTCTCGGAGAAAGCGCCTGCTGCGTCCGACTCCTGCACTGCCATTCAGGCCCCGTGTCCAGTTCGTCGCAGGGAACTACGCGTATTTTGATCCTTTTCGTGCTATAAAATTTTTCGATAAACGGGGGAAGGGGAAATGTCCCCCAAAAGAAAAAAAAGCGGTGAAGAACGCAAGAAGCAAACGAGTTTACAGCGTGCGGCTTGGCCTGGAGCGAAGAAAAAAAAAACATTCTACAAAAGGTGCTAAGAGAGCTGTGGGTATCGAAGACCGCCGTGACAATGTGTTGCTTCCAAATAATATTAACAGCGGTCTACAAGAGCTGATTATTCGAAGAATATGGAGTGGCTGAAGCTGAAGCGAAAATGTACAGCAGAGACAACAACCTACAGAAGGTGGCGGAAGAGTTGTGTGAATTTTAGCGTTTGTGTGAATTTTAGGAAACTGGGACTAGTCGACGGTAGCTCTTAGCGTTTAAAGCGCGCGGCGGCAGTGGTAAGAGCATTCCATGAACTATACGTCATAGTGTTAGGCAGTTTAGAAAAACTAGTCTTAGTCGTGTTTTTTTTTTTTTTAATTTATTTCTTTCGACTTGCCCGAGTTATCTACATTTACAAACATCGTTTAGGTGTCTGAATAAATGTCAATGAGGGTTACAAGCGGGTTTAACAGTGCTATACAATACTGCGCAGTAGTTCTCCCCACCACCAGTGCCAATACTTGGTCGCGCATGTAGATCGACCTTTCTTCACTAACAGCTCCACACAACAGCACGGCAGTTTACGTTTAATCTTGGCTTGTAAATTAGGGTTACTGCACCACGCATTCATCCCGACTGGTCTGTCTATTCGAGCGTTCTACTATCGCCAACTCGACCCTCCTCTTTTATGAGGGCACATCCTGCGTTTTGTGGTGTGGAAGCAAATGAACTCCGAGACTGCAAGGAACTGTGTTGGCGCAATCAATAAAGACGTTCCAGCAACGCCATCCTGGTCAAGGACTCGGAACAGAGTGTTCTCCTGGGTGCGCCTTCGGCATTCAATCAACTTCGAAGAGGAGGTGTTGCGATTGTGCGTGCTAATCAAACTCTTTTCATTTAGGATCCTTGACACTTTTCGACTGATACGCGAATGATGCTTGCAATTTTTTTTTTCTGCAATCGCCAAGTTTCTTTTTATTCTTTGAACAGGAATTGTTTGCTTTCAAGCCTGTTGAGACCAGCAAAATATTCTGCAGCCGCTGGTAGGAAATTGATAAATATTAGGTGGAATTTCTCGCGTGATGTGTTAGGACCTAAGTTATTAACATATCGCGCAGAAGACATAAGTTAGGGCCAAAAGGACCTAACAGCTATGTTCAGATATTGTTTGAAATCCTTGTTTTGTGACAAATAGTATCAATGTGGACAGAACAGCGACACGAATTTCTACCCTATATCAATTCAAAAACATTAACTCTCCCATGGAGCGAAGACAGTGTTGACTGCAACCCTCCTTGGCAGAAATACGACACTCACAAGCGGAATTAGGATTGGCTACGACGCTTCATATCAGATGCTTCTTAACGGAAGCCGTCCGGGCGCTCAAGGTCAAAGCTCAAAAATAAAACACAAAGGAAAGCACAGCAACGCAGATGCATCGTCACGGAAGCCGTGGAGCCCGAGGCGGCGCCACGACTGCGCAGTGTGAGAGCGTGATGTCACTAACGGTGCGCCATGTGAAAAAGGAAGAGGTGGCGCGCTGCATGTAGGAAAAAACACGTTAGCTGTCTTAAGTGTGCCGAATTTATTGCTTGATGGTCAGGGTGTAGAATGGCTCCTGTAAAACCCTTCATTGTGTTCTATGCCATGCCCAATGTTTACTGACAAATATTTTAAACACACCCATCTCCCAAACCAATTTGAAAAAAAAAAATCAACGACTTTGTAACGCAACTAATGCATAAGGCTTTATTTGTGCCAACTAATAAAGCCAGGAAGCACATTACTCATACTTGTTTGCTGACAAATCGGTAATTGACATTTTATAACGTTTACACGTGAAATATACGTTATTCAAAGCGACCAATACAACCAGACTACTCGAAAAACAAAAGAAACTCGTGAAATGTTTTTTTTTTTTTTTGTACATACACATTGCCCATTTTATGTGATAACCATGAAATAAGCTGGTTGCCAAGAGACAACCACACCAACCCAACAAAGCAAGGTCATCCCCACAAACGCAGTTAAAGTTCCTCGTTAAGCCAGATATTCAACTACTGTGTTGTTAAGTTTTAAATGTCGCTAAAGATTAAAATAAAAAAAAATCCAAAGTTTTTTCGACAATATATAACGCACGTACTCGTTGCGTCTTCGGATGCTTCTAACATTCGGCTACACTCACTTCGCGTTCATTCCAGCTGGAAAATTAATACCCCGCTGAAGTCACTGATACCTTATTAAACGCAGAACTTTGTTTTGTGATCGATTTTAAGAATTCTTGCTCTGTGAAAGTTTTTGTCGGCTAATGCCACAGTCTGATCGGCTGCTGGACGAAAATAAGATGTACAGGGCTCGGCACGTCCCGCGCTCCTGAAACAATCAGTGACTGGAGGAAATGATAATTTTCAATTAGTGGTAATGGGCGGTATTTTTACCAACTTTAGATTTCGCTGTAGCGCATGTCCTCCTAAGTTATTCATATAAAAGTGTTATAGAAATGAAGTACTCAGTGCCAAAAACAGTCTGATGCCAACGGGTTGGGTAAATGAAGAGCGTACCAAGTTTAGGGTTTTAAATATTTAAATCTCGAGAAAGATACGTTGTTTGGATGAGGCGCGCGCTAAAAATTTAAGAAATATCCAAGGGATCGGTCGGAAGTGAAGTCGTTCCGCGCATGTATATTTACGCACATTTCAGCTCCTTTACCAGCGTGTGTGATGCTAAAACAAAGTATCAAAATTAAAATAACTTTACGGAAACTTGTTGTATTTCCCTGAAATTATTGTGTAGCCCTCCCATCTCAGGCGTTTAGAGCGAAGAAAAAGAAAACAATGTTTTCTTTTTTATGAAGTACACTTCACTATACACTTGTTCTTTTTTTCGTTTCTGGAGGTGGCACACAATTATTATGAAATTTAAATTGATTGAGAAGACTGTGAATCTTATATACAAACATCTCTTACGGCAATAAAATACAGCTCTCCTAGAGTGAGCTGTTCGTCGAAACACGCTCAGACACCCACTAAGATGCGCTCCTTCGTAATTAGCACAAACAGGTACGACGACAAAAGTTTGAAAGCGGCCGCCTTCATTCTCGCTGTCGTAAAATAGATGAACCGTGCGTACCAAGCTTCTTAAATAACACCAGGTGCGAATGCTTGAAAAGGATGAGCTTACGATCTTTACAGTTATCATAACTGAAGTCTTAATCTGTCAGACAACTGATTCTTGAAGCGCATCTTACCCTCACAAACATGTCCGCTCTTCTCGGGAGTCTTCGACGATATCTATTATATGCTGGTTCCTTGAGGCCAAATTTAGCTCATTCATTTGTTTATGTGTCTGCTCTTTTTCACACGCAAAAAAAAAAGAGATGTGTCAGTGTGTTGTGCCCATGTATGTCAAGCGCAGAGTGTGAAGTTGCTCTTCCTTCAGTATGTTGAATCATCGGGAAGAATTTCTTTTTGTTCGTGAATTCGTGAGTGAAATAAGATTGTTCGATAATCCCCAATTTCTTGTACCAAGTGCCTTAGTGCTCTTTCTGTGTATACGTCCTTGAGAATTCAACATTCTTAACATTTCTGCCCACAAAAAGAAAAGAAAATACGAGTGTCATGACGATGTACTTGTTGACGTTGCTTTATTGGCTTCGTCCGATCATGTAACGTCGGCTGTGCTCGTACTTGGCGTGGAACAGAGTGTAGAATCCCACGAGCCACGGGGAGACCTGGTGAACGTTCACGAGGATGGCAGCGTACGGTCCCTATATGGAGCGCAAGTTCGTCCGCTTCTTTTTGCGTAAGGGGGTTGCGACGATGTCGGGGAACGCCAAACTCTTATTATTGGCTAGATGAAGAAAAAAAAAGAGTCGGTAGACCTCGAGGTTTCTGGCATTGGGGTCTACCCGCTGCCCTTTCGATCAAAGCCAATCGACGCTCGGCGTGGTACTAACGTCACCGCCACTCCCGAGCAAGAAGCAGACGAACTTGCGTTTCGCATAGTCATCGACAGTATAAGAAACGTAGGGCGAGGCTTCCGTGTCTATGCTTTTTGTACGAGTTCTTTTTTATGCGTTCCTATCGGATAGTGCTGCAACTTCCTTGACCAAGGAGCGACACCGTGACACGATCGGGGACGGCGCGACGCCCTGCATTTTTTGAGTTGTCGGCGACTGTGGTATGGTAAACGTGCCCGTAAAACTTCATTTTGTCTATTCGGCGTGTGAGGAGTAAGTTGTGGTGCCAACTAGAAGTTGCCAAGTGTATACTTTGGTACACGTCTTAGGAGGGCTGTGCGTGTTTTACAGTTGTTAAGATTATCGCTAGTGCTAGGTGTGCCAAAAAAGATGTTAGCTAAGGAGTCATCGATGAATGGGTGATACAAGCGCTTCGGAGGATGGCCGCTAAAGAGTCAGATCCTCAGATATATCTGCTCCCTGTAAGTGTTACGTGCGAGTGCGTGTCCTCTAGTCACGTTGAGAAACAAATGTCCTTGATCTGATATCAGCCAAGATGCACTGTCATGTTGTCAGCTCCACGCGAACGGTGAACGTGAACATAATGCAGAGTCAGAATCCACGCGGCTTGCTTTATTGTTTCTAAATCAAAACCTACGTAGTTCTCTGCCGATTGTAAGCGGTAAAAATAGGCACTTTTGTTTTTTCTTCTTATTAATTTTCACACAAAGGCTTCTTCAGCTTTGTCTCACCCTGCACAAATGGACGACTTGTGGAACTCGATTGTCTTTTTTCCTTGTGCCTAAGTGAGATTTAAAACAAATAAAAATGCGAAAAAACTTTTAAAATAATGGTCGTAAATACATCCTCGGCCAGCAGTTGAGTCACATTCAACCAGGGCCTGCGGTTAGATTCTCATAATGCCAAAATCTAATTTCCTAAGGCTCGATAAATATTGCGGCCTGCCTCCAAATAGGTAACTACTCTAAAATCTTAAAGCACCCATAGGCCAAGAGGAGATTGATTTGCCTCGGCTTTACGTTGTGTAAAAATGCGAGACGTAACATTGCTACGTCCGATGCAATTCAATTGAACGCTTTGTCAACGAAAGTTTAGGTCGCATATGTAGTCATTGATATTGGCCCTTTGCTTTTTTTACCAGTTAATTCTCTATTGTTGAAGCAAGTGGCGTTCGGATATGCCTCACGTTTTCAACACTCTTAGTGTATACACAACTAATAATAATTTTATGGTCGACATCTATATGCGTAAAAGAAGTCCAGAAGCCGGAAGACGTCATAACTAAAATACGAACGCCAAACTTACATGATATACTAAATTCTACGTTTTCATTTAAGTTATATATACTCGTTGAAAACAATGACGATTGGTGCAGTTTCTTTATTAGGCTTGATGAGCGCAATTTGTATTCTATTGTAGACCAAGGGTATTTTGCAGCTTATGTTTACTTTATCAAAATAGCTTCCTATTCATCTTACAGCACTATTAGATCTAAAACAAAACGTTGCAGAGCACTTTTTTTTTACTTTGAAGCATTGGGGCAGGGTGGCTTGTAATAACACTGGAATTTATTTGAAATAAAGAGCTAGGTCAATATTATAAAACTAGAATCCTAGGATTTATCGTTTTTCAAGGTGCTGAACAAAGGCGTCGTTTGTAGGGTAGCTCACCAGATGATCTTTTACAAAAAAAAATATTTACATCTCAGCAGGAAAAAGTTGTAGTTACCAAAAAAAAATTTTAATTCGGATTGCACTATACCAAAAGTTCCAATTACAGAATGTCGCTACGAACAATGAGTGAGTCTTCAGAACCGTTCTGGACCTCATAATATGACACCAGCTGCGACCTTGTGCAGTTGAAATTAACACTGAGTCACCGGGAGTGCGCACCTAGGCACCTAGAGTACAAACGGTCTTCTCCACTTGTTCAGTGTCTACACCAATGTCCTTCTGTTTCCCACCACGTGACAGAGATGTGCTACGTGTGTATGTGTGTGCACGTCTCCTTATCCACTTGTACGAAGAGAAACTGAAGGAGACGAGGAGATGAGAGCTTTCGGTGACGCCGCGAGCGCCGAGCTCTTGGGCGGATTACTGGGTAGATGCAATGGCTAGCTGGGCCTTTATCTCTACTCAGTGTCTTCCTCCAATCAGAGTACACAAGAGAGTCTTCTGCTTCTCTTACAAAGTCTGAAAGCATCGCACGCTCTCATCTCCTCCTCGGTCCTTAGTTGCTCTCCGTATAACCAAGGTTTGATTTACGCCGGACAAATTAGCGGACAGTCGGAACATGAAGCACGATGATTTTGGGGGAAAGCGTTTCTCTGCTTGAAAGCTAAATTAGATAAATTCCACTTTAACATGATGAGAAGGCATCTATTGTTATACACGTTGGTTATCGTAGCTTCTACCATGTCACCAGGCCCAGAGACTCTCTGACTGGTTGTTCGGCAGTGTACATACAGAGACATGTTGTTTTCCTACAAGTATATGATAATGTAATCCTTGCATGTAGCGTGGGATTCGAAGTTTTCCCTTGTATTGTATGGCGTTCAGTTGAAACTTATTATATTCGTTTGGTATAAGGATGAGAAAAAAAAACATTGAGTGTGACTCTGCATTAAAGGTCGACCAAATATATGCACAAACAGAAGATAAAGGCATTGCTGTCGTCCCCAAAGCATTCTCCAAAGGTCTATCACCAAAACCCTAGACGAAAAACGTTTCTGCACGTGTCAAGTTGTTTTAATTCCTTGGCTTAGCTGAAACACTTCACAATATGTGTTGCCGAACACAATCGGTCGACTTGTGGCTCCATGCTAAGATGCGTTAGTAGGCTGCCTTGCGATGTTGTCCAAGGCTCTAAAGAATTATATTTTGTCCAAATCAGCACAAATACATCAAGACTTCGAAAACATTCGACCGTACTCTTATCTGAAATTCACACGACAAACGATTATTTACAGGGCCTCAGAAGATACACTTAAGCAGAGTTCGGTCATTAATGCACCCTTTCTGTAGAGAACAGTGTAATGCGGGCGACCTCGGAAAGGTTCCATAAAGTTTGGGCAGGGCCACCTTCGGAGTTGCTCACTCGAGTCACGCGCGAGCACCAAGACCTAGAGTTGTGTACCGTTGCTTTCTGTATGTACTATGTACACGCGGACTCTGAGTGGAAAGCGAAAAGCGCCGTGAGTCGAATGCGGGCTCTATGTTGCATTTTCTGGGCGGCCCAATCTGTGCTAACATGATTTACCAGCTTCTGTATGCGATTCACTTCTGTTAATAGTGAAACTTTTACATTAGATGACATTGTGAGGGAGTAATAAAGGCTTTTAATTTCTGTCGTCTTCTCCATTTCTCGAGGCAGTCATATTTTGGGCATGCAAAGTGAGCATGCATTGCTCCCGACGAGATCAACTGCATTCGATTCGAGTGCTGTGCCAGTGCTCGGTGTGAACTTGGATCCGATTACAAGTTTGGCGCAAGAAGTGATGCCCAAATGATGGCGGCCGCTAAGGCTGCTGATCGATTCTGAAAAAAATGTCTAGGGTGTATATATGGCTTCCAGGTGACATCATTCAAAGAGTGCTCTGATGACCAGCATAAAAGAGGGCAAGAAGGAGCTGCCCTCTTACTAAGATCCCCTTTTGTGACTCCAGGATTCGCACAGACGTCGCTATTCTCCTCACAGAAGATTATTATAGAAGATTAACCCGTCATTTAAAATTCTTACAAAAGCAGCTTTCGTATCTTCCTCTTACATATGGTGGTCAAAAATATGCGATGAGACGTCAGTGCAAGCCATTTGTATTTCGCTTCGTTCTTCTTCGTAAAGAATCAGGTAAGTCACGCTCGTGGGGGCCATTTCAAGGTGAGAAATTCAAAATTCAAAACTTCACAATATTCATCGACCCTCCGTGGTTTTGAACAAAGAACGGTTTCGGGATAAAGTGTCGGAAGCAAGCTTTATGCGGAACGGGAATACAATTCCTTATAGCTGTTGACTATCGGAAGCTTAATCGCTCTCTGGATGATAACAAAGGCTCCCCCATTTTTGATGCACGATGCAGGTGCTTTTTTTACCAGACTTCATCTAAAGAGTTATGTGCAGTGCTGTGAAATAAACAAGCGGAAACTCATGGTATAACCATGCGCCTTTGTTGCTCCAAATTTTTTGGGGGAAAAATCACATCGTAGAAAAAAAGTTTCTTGCGCACCTCTGCCTTCAGTGGGACCGCACTCATCTTCGTAATGCAATATACAATAGCACGCAAACAATATTGCATCTTACTTTAGCGTGACGCACAGCACGTCACCTTGTGTCAATTTTTTTTGTAAGATCTATTTTATAGTAATGCAGGCCAAGTTCCTAGCCCAAGCAGTTGAGGCTTGAAACTTGCTGGAATTGCACGAAAGTTCGTTTCTCGGGCAAAGTTCCACATAAACAACCTCCCAACTTGGACGTTTGCACACTATTTCATTCACTCACGTGTTTTCTTCTTTTTCTTTTGTTTTGTCTTAACATCGAGTTTGATGCTGTTTGTTGATACTTCAAATGTCTCGTTAATTTGTTTCTTGTCATGGTCTTCGTATTTTTTTTAACACGCTCAATTCACTGCACATGGTAGTGATTCCGCCCGACTTCAATCATGAGACGATTTAGAGGACTCTCAATGTCACACTCATCTGTTTACGGCAATCATTCAAGATAAAAATCTTGTTTTTTATGTATACATTCTTTATTGCGCTACGCGGCGTCATAATTAACTTGTACAGTCTCCTACAATATAAAAGATCCACTGCGAGCGCGAGGCCAAGACGGCGACGGGCGGGGATGCTGCGCTCGGTCCGGGCGATTCCATGCTGCTTCAAGGGGTGAACACTCATTCGGGGTTCAGCCGGGCCTGAATGCGCTTGACAGTTTCTGGTTTTGGTTAAGCGCAGGAGCGCGCTTCATCGGCGTCACGCTCAGAGATTTGTAACGAAGGCTCGAAACAAGCTTAGTAATCACTGCTTTTTTTAGAGCGCAGCTCTTAGGGGCCCGTTTCCGGCTTGAGCGGCGTCGGCGTCGCCGTGGGCGTCGGCGTCGCCCTCGCCGTCGGCGTAACCGCGCGGTGCATTATTTGTAAATTTCCCCGCTAAATCTAGCGGAAAAATTTTCCCCGCTAGATCTATCGAAAAAATTTTACGCTAGATTTAGCGGAGAAATTTTTCCGCTAAACCTAGCGGGGAAATTTTTCCGCTAGATTTAGCGGAAAAATCTAGCGGGAAAAATTCCCCGGTAAGTCTAGCGGAAAAACTTCCCCGCTAAATCTAGCGGAAAAAATTCCCCGCTAAATCTAGCCGAAAAATTTTTCTGGGAGGTCACGTGACCCCCCAAGGTCACATGACCCCCCCCCCCCCCGCCCCGAGAACAGGTAACCCTCAGTACCCTTCCCTCCTCCTCCTCAAGAGCTGCGCTCCAATTCGGTGTAGCAGGGAGTTGTAAACGGCTTTCATTTTTTTATCAGTTCTTTCGAGTGTAAAATGTTAGAACAGGCACTGCTAAAAAAACAAATTAAAAAAAATGACTTGAAAAGCGCATTACTTCGTTCGTTTGCTCTCTCTCTCTCTCTCTCTATATATATATATATAAAATTGCTAGAAGACACTAAAAACTGCATACGTGTAGGAATGCGAAAGCATTCCTACACGCAGTGCATTCCAACAAGCAGTGCGCCCCGCTCTCCGCGGCGCGGAGGACAGCGGGCTGCGCGCCTCGTCCTCGTGCGGCGCGACATGACTGAAAGCAGAGCGTCGAACACGTGAGGAGCGGAAATTTCCTCCCGTCGCGAGCACGGTGTGTGGGCGTCATGACGCGCAATCAAAACGCGACCTAAACATATTCGCTTGGGTAGGCCAGGTGCACTGAAAAACTTGAGATTTACTTGCCTTTTGAAACGAAATGGCTGGAACATACCTGGACAAACTTGATGCGAGTCGAACGCCCTATTGCCTCCAGCCAAATGGCTCGCAAATTCTTAAATCCATTATTGTAGGTATCTTCTCGGTAATAAAACCATGGTTCCAGTCACGACGGTCGCAGAATTCAGAGAGCAGCGGTACCACTTTTAAGGGAACCAACATTTGTATTCAGCAGCAACACTCGCAAACGAATAAATCAAGCCAGATCAACCAACATAGTTCACTTGGGAGGCTATAAGCTTATGCCAGTTCCGCTACGAAAACAAGAGCCCGCCCAGCGCTCCTGAAGGCGCCTACTTGCGACAGTTGTTTGCTGCAAACAAGGTCGGATGAAGATATCGTTCTCTAAACACCTCGGTGAAGGCAAAAGGACTCGCAGTCATAAAAAGAAACGTGATGACCGAGCGCATCTCGTTGACAACATCGCAATCGCCGGCAGCCATGTTATAGTTCCGAACCGCAGCAGAAAAAGCAATCTAGGATATTTTTGAAATCAATAATGACATTATCTGGATAATGTGTTTCTTAAACAAAAAATATAGCAGATAAAAATGATATTACCGCACGGAAAAACAATTTTCCAACGAACATCTCAGACGTTGATCATTCCCCCAAGCAACGAGAACCGAAATACAGTGCTGAACTAGATAAACACCTTTTTTTTAGGGTGGGACTAGTGTTACTAAATAAGCTACGCTTTAGACTAACGATACTTGACCATATTGTGTCTTAAAATCATGGTAGCCAGTTATCTGAAGCTTTATCTGAAATCAAAGAAAACGCTTTTCCGCCCTCCACAATTGATTAAACAGTTCGCGACAGAGCAAAGCAATGTTACATGACCTTCGTAACACCAAATCTAAGGCTGAGGAAGTCGCACTTTTGAATCACGACGATCGGCAGTTGCGTCTGCTCTGCATACAAGCCAAAATGACGGCGCCCAGAACAATGTCGGGGAACGGAGTGCCGATACTCTAAGCGCAGCTCATTCAGTGGCTCTAGCACAAACCATACTTTGCCATATCTTGTTGAAAAGAAAATCGGATCAGCCGCCTGATGCCGAAGGCTTTCACGCATATGGTTGAAACATCAAGTTGCAAACAATTCAACCCGATACCGTATGTACGGGCTGCGTACATCAAAGCTCAGACTGCAGAAGACAGCGAGCTGATACGCGCCTCCAAAAAGGCGACATCACGGCGATTTTCGTGGAAGTCGTTGCCATCTAATTCCATCTAGCATTTTCTATGCACTCTGCAATACTTGTTCATTATTATGCTCAAACTATGTTTTGTTATTTTTAAATATTTTTTTTTAAATAATTGCTTGATAACTGTGAAATAACCTTTTTTATATAATGTTCTTCGCATAAAAACAAACAAAAACAAGAACTAATTCGATGCCACGGCTAGATGTACACACAATCGGAAAGTGTAATTTCAGTATCTTTGATAGCTTTCCTGCGGTCTCCTTGTTTATACCTGCATGGTGAACATTCTATTATGGCGTTTTATCTGACGTGTTTTATCGCGAAAACGCAAGAAGAAACAATGCGGTGAAAAACATTTGCTGCCCAGGATTTTGAAATATGACCGCCTACGCCACGAAAAATAAATTTTACAACGCCGAACATTACTTTTTTCAGGAAGTTAATTTGATGTATTATACATAAGGTCCGGTAGTATACGCACGTGTTTGGCCCTGATAAAAAATAAAAACGGTATAACGGAGCCTAAAAATGAAGACAAAAGAACGTGGCATGATTTAGCACGGGCTTTGAGTTACAAAAACAATAACCAACATTATTTTCCAGAGTCTAGAAAAGTAAGAGATGTGTTTATTGCTCATGACGCCACGAAATTGAGTGTGAAGATATGCTATTTCAGGCAGGAATCGACAGTTTTCTGTGGTAGTTCCGTTTATCTAACAGAAATATTTCAAATGTTCCCATAGCCAAACGATATCTGTCTCTTCGATAGCTTATGGTGTACCACATACCGTACCATTATAACGCGAATATAAAAACTTCTTTTTTTAACGCAAAAAAGCGGGAAACACCACCGCGTTGTGGATATTCACACTGCGGGGTTTCTGAATGTGACCCCTTGACGGCTACGAAAAATAATTGTTACAACGCGGAACGATACCATTTCTGAAAGCTAGTTTAATTGTCCGTGCTGTACTTGAATCTCAGAAATAAAAAAAAGTGTTTATGCCTAATAAAAAAGTTAAACTGCGGAGCGAAACCTGTATAAGTAAAACCAGGCGGCATGCGGGGGATAGCACTGATCTACCAGAACAAATTAAATACTACTTTCCTGAAGTGAGAATATTAAGAGATGTGCTTAATAGGTAGCGCACTACGAGCTCAGCTAAATTACTGCCTTAAAATGTAGGTATCTTTAATTCAGTGGTGGGTGAAGATGGCCGCTTTCAGAAAAACTTCGGCTGCATTACTGTGGCAGTTTTACCGCTTACACCTTTTCCCATTTTGCTCGCAATATGCTCATTGTTATTACATTGCTTTCTTTTTTGAAAGGACTTGTGCCTACGGTTCTGAATTATCCAGGCACAACAAGAGGCCCACGGTTTGTGCATTGCAAAAATTCAAACTTAGGCTCGCACTTTTTATTTTCACCTTCTGCGTGATTATTACCCTAAAGAACGGCGCCGACGACTGCAAAAACATAGAAAATATATAAAATAATAAAAACCGATATAAAAAGGTGAAAAGAAAGTATTTGAATTAATAAAAACTAATACAAAAGGTAAAAAAAAATATAAAATAAGAAAAAGTAATACAAAAAAAAAAAATAAGAAGAAAAGTGCGTTCACCGCGATTCCAATCAACGTCCGCATGCTCAGCGAGACAGGGCGTTATCAAACTACGCTAAAATACCCCGGTTGACCTGGCTTGTTTTCTAGAAAGGTACATGTTTGTTTCTGTTTTTCATTTAAACGTACGTTCGGCACGTAATAAAGGCGATGAGCTTGGCATTCTTCTTAATGACTTCGGCTTTTCTTTTGACGTGCTAATGCTGACCGAGACGTGGTTTATGCAACAATCAGATGTTTTGAACTTTGATAATTATTCGACAGTTTATTTAAATCGCTGCTCAAGGCGCGGTGGCGGAATAGCCATGTATGTAAGAAAAGATACTCAGTGCAGTCTCATGACCGACATTACTTCTATGACTAAAAATTACGAATCCCTATGTGTGAAACTCGGAAACACTCTACTTGCAGTATTGTATAGACCCCCAAATGGTGATTTATCTGCTTTTTGGAGATTTCTTGAAAGAGTATTTCAGTTAGTTGGTGAAAACGGTTACAGTTTAATTTTGGGTGGTGATTTTAATATAGATATGAGTTGTGCTACCGCTTGTCAAGTTGAGTTTTCTTTTTTGTTTCAATCTTACGGTTTTTCTAATGTGATCACGCATCCTACTCGAGTAACGTCACGCAGTGAAACGGATCTTGACTTATTTATTACAAACATACCTCTGACCCGGATAACCGCGGATGTTGTGTGCTCTGATGTCAGTGATCATTTTCCAATTTATATTTTTTCTGATTTCGAAAACCTAGAAGAACCGTGTCATAATAGTGAATTTTTTTCTCCGGTTGTTAACGCGGAAACGCTAGGTATGTTTAGACACCGTGTGGAATCTCAAACCTGGGACGGGATACTCTCAATGGATGCGGCCGATGAAGCGTATGATTGGTTTATTAATACATTTTGTCTATTATATAAAGAATGTTTTAAACTTCGAAAAATAACGCCACACAAAAAGTCTAGAAAACCGTGGATTACCAGAGATATACTAAAAATGATAACAAATAAAAACAAGCTTTATGAGCGTTTCGTGCGGACGAAAGACCTGGATGTGCTTAAAATGTTTAAAAAGTGTCGGAATGAAGTAACTAGTATGTTAAGAAAAGCAAAAAGTGCATATTACTATAAAATGTTTTATAATGAAAATAGAAGTGACGTTATCTGGAAAAAGTTAACAATATCCTAAATCGTAACGGTAAAGCAAACGCTATCAAAGAACTTGTAATAAATGGTAGAACTTTCAGTGGAGTAGAGTTAGCAAATAAATTTATTGACTATCTTACGAATCTATATTCCCCTGTTCAGTTACAAAGTGGTGATCTTTGTTTAACTCAACGCATAGCAGAAAACTGCTTCTTATTTCCTACTGATGAGTGTGAAGTACGTTCGGTGTTTTTAAACCTCAAAAACAGTAAATGTGTTGATTTTAATGGTATACAGGTGCAGCCGGTAAAATATGTGATTGACATCATTACGCCGTGCCTCACACATATTTTTAATTTGTCGCTCTCGACTGGCGTTTTTCCAAAGGGTATGCAGATTGCGAAGGTGTCTGTTTTATATAAGTCTGGAGATAGAAATGACATGTCCAATTACAGACCAATTTCAGTCTTACCCGTTTTTTCTAAGGGCTTAGAGAAGATTATACACGCTAGACTTAACAACTTTTGTGAAAAATTTCGATATTTACTGATTTTCAATATGGCTTTCGGAAAGGTCGCTCTACTGAACTAGCTCTTCTACAGCAAAAAGAAATTATTCTAAATATTATAGAAAACAAACTCTTAACGTTGGGGATATTTATCGATTCTTCAAAAGCTTTCGACCGGATAAATCATAAAATTCTATTTAAAAAATTAAATTTCTATGGCATTCGAGGGCATTCTCTTGTTTTAATTGAAAGTTACTTAAACGGTCGGATGCAAACAGTTGAAATTAATGGTTTTTCTTCTATGCTGAAAGCAGTCCGAACAGGGGTACCTCAAGGTAGTGTCTTGGGGCCACTGCTTTTTAATTTATTTATAAATGATGTAGTCACTATTGCAGGTAACGCCTCATTTGTCATGCATGCCGACGATACTAGTATATTTTTTCAGGGAACAATATTGATATAATGATAGCCGATGCCAACAAATGTCTGCAAAAGCTTAGTTCATGGACTGTCTCAAATTCCCTAAAAATAAATGAAACCAAAACAAAAGCCGTTATCTTTAAATCAAAAGGTAGAGTGTGCAATCCTAATGTAAAGTTAATGTTGAATTCTTCGGAAATTGAATTTGCAAGCACTGTTAAAACTTTAGGCATAATTTTTCATTAACATATGTTATGGGACTCCTATATTCAAAATCTTACACTTAAGCTTTCAAATATCGTAGGAATTCTATATAAGCATCGCCATACCTTACCATCTAGTATTAAACTCTTAATTTATAATGCATTGTTCCATTCTCGTATATCCTACTGTAACCGGGTGTGGGCAACCACGACCAGTACAAACCTTAATAAACTTTTTTTATTGCAGAAGAGAGCAATTCGAGTCGTAGCCAATGCGTCGTATTACGCACATACCGATCCACTTTTCTGTAAGCATAAAGTAATAAAAATACAAGAATATTACAAATATAAGCTTGCGACAGTATACGCGGCATCCCTTAAGTATTTTAACCACCCATTACTGCGGTTTTCTAGACTAAGTGTTAAAAATACGGTTTACGGAGTACGTAGCGCCGGGTCCCTGAGAGTACCTCGTCCTAGAACAAATTATGGGCTTCAAATGTTACAGCATACATTGCCAACATTACTGAACTTTTTAAGAGACCACCATGTCTGTCTTGATACACTAAATAAGAAAACAATACGCACAATATTCACTTCTAACTTTTAAACTTTTTTTCTCATGCATAGAACTGCCTGTTTTGTTTTTTCGCCTTCAAAATGTTTCTGTTAACGTTTCCTGTCTGCCGATCTGCCGATAGGGGGCAGGGGCTTTGTCAAGCTGCACATTTTGCAGCTTTTTTCCCTGTCTCCGTCACCCATATGTAAAAATGGGAGTAAATAAAATGAATTGAATTGAATTGAATTGAATTCGTTTCGAATCATTATACACTTAGTTTCGTATTTAATATTTGCCATGTGTTCAGGACTTATTCATAATATTGTGGCACTATTGACGTGCGCAATAATTTATTATTACTGTGTCTTTTATGAGTTTAATAATGCGGTTTGCTGATCCTTTTATTTGAAACGTTTTGAAGATACGAAAACAATCTCATCGAATCAACAGCCTATGTTTGCACGGCTTGCCGGCCGTGTCATAGAGTTATTACAATAAACGCTAGAGGCTCAGCTGGCGCTAGTGTCTACGGGACTTCCGGTTGCAAATTGAAGCAGACAGCATGCAGTCTACTTTTCCAGTCTTCCTGTGTATTCCTATGAGAAAACGCGCGTGAATTTTGTCTCATTGCCAGAAAATAACACGAATAACTTTTGTTATTTCGGTTGTACCGGGTAGTATGTTCCTTTATTTATATTTTGAAAGTGTAATTGCTTTAGTTACAGCATTTTTCCTTTACCACTGAACGATGCTAAACTTCGCTATGTTTCAGGCCCAAACCTCTGTTCCATGGCAGGTATGCAGAAACGAGCGACGATTCTAAGCAAAATAACGATCGACAGGAACGTAGAATGTGTTCAAACTTCGCCAGCAATCCGTTGGTGCTTATATATTGCTAATATGCCTGTCCTCTCACTATATGAAAATGACCCCGTCGTGCATCTTTACGAGTGGTTAAAAAAACAAAAAAACGTTTGAAACGTAAATAATAAAGTACGTGGGCTACGAAAGGCGTGTTTTCTTATTATTTCCTATGTTGGGCAGTTTTTATCGCGCACCTGTCCTCTGGCTTCCCCGCATTTGCAAAGATTTGGAGCGTGCGGGTGATGATTTTAACACAGAACAAGCATCTTCGCACATATTCATAAGCAGAAAGAATAAAGCCGTACTTATTTATTGCAAATCGGACTATATTACGTGACTTTCAACTTATTTTGATCGTCTGCAAGCACAAGGAGTTACTTACCCAGTGTTACCGCGTAGTTCTTGCCGTCTCTCTTGGTTTTCCACATGTCCTTCGTTCGTTTGGCACGTATATCCCGCATGCTGGAAAGCGTCGACGCCGTGTTCGCGCTAACAGTGTCCGACAGTGCACATAAATACACGTACGAAGCGATTTTAACATCGTTTTTAATGCTGCCAATTTCTAATAAAAATGCTGAAACTGATCAATTATTTCGTCTGCGTGACTGAGAAATGTTCTAATGTGCCTAGTACGTACAAATTATTCGTGATATTTGCTCTCATAATCAAGCGCAGAGAGAAAATGCACTCCCTTTTTTTCATAGAAATGCATTACCGGAAGTCAATTTCTGACTGCTTGCTGTCTGCTTCAATATGCAACAGTACACTACCGCCAGCTGAGCATCTAGCGTTTATTGTAATAACTCTATGGGCCGTGTCGGCCGTATCCGTTTGAATGCTTGCGTTCACGACCGGCTAGCGGTTAAATTTTCTGATTAGTCGTGATGCGTGGAGTTTCGCTTCGTTTCAAATGTGTCCGAAAAAAACGGAAGCGACTGTGAGACGTGGAACTACGTCAAATCAGCTCAACAGCCAAGATCATGGCACGGAATCCGAAATAAGTTCGTTTCTTTGTTTGTTAGGGCTAGCTCATTTCCTGCGTTCAGAAGGCTTGTTATTGTCTGTAGATCGCTTGCTTTTACCAGTATTATTAATTGTACGCGAATGGTGTTATGCGAGGCTGTTTTTCTTTCTTTGTCCCAATGCAGAGGCTGCGTACTCGCTCAAGGTCCATCAGTAGCGGCGGAATTCTTTGGGAGGACTAAAGCTATACGCCTCGCAAGTGGGCTCATTGTCGTCTTCTGCGCATGAGAAAGGAAGTAGCGGTGACGTCAGAACGCCGAGCCCTGATTGGCTGATCGCGACCCCCTATCTGAGCGTCGTCTGCTCCTTTTCAACGTCGTCTGCGCTGTCTTACCTTTCCTGCGACTTTCGGAAGCCGAGCGAGCTCGACTTCGCCTTTCAGAGAGGGCAGACGAAATAACTCGAGCGGTACGTTGTTTTTGTCTAACTAGCAGACGGGCGTCAAGGAGGGAAGTCAAAGGACTTAATGGCGAGGTGTGGCGCCGATGTTTGTTTGCTAAGAACCGAGAGTGAGTTAGGTTAGTATCCGCAAGTTCCCTCCCAAATACTTCTTTCCTCCTTTCGTGTGCGGCGAGGCTCCTCACCCTTGAACGGCGTCGGCAGGTTGGCGCAGTTAACGACGTCTGCTAGTCAAAGCGATGGCTGCTTTACCTTTCCTGCGTCTGTCGGAGATTCACAGCTTTTTTTACCGGCGAGAGTCACCGTTGCCTCGGAAAACAAGGTGATGACAAGAGGAAGAGATTGACCTCTTGATCTAAAATTGAGGTCAGCGATCAAAGTATAAGACGGGAAGGGTTCACCAGGGTCGCGCGGGCATATTCCATTCAGCACGCCAGCCGGTCGTGGGCAGACGGTGTTGGGATCGAGGGGGCTCTCCGGGTAGCGTCACGCAGGGCCAGGCCAGGAAAGGAGCAGCGGGCAGACTCCCGTCCAGGAACATGACGAGACGGGAGGGTCTCTCGCAACGAAACTTTGTTTAATACATATGTACAAAGTATTTACAACGTCCGAGAGCACACTCGCGGCCTCTCGTTGGCTCTTTTTATACAGTCGCTGTTGATGTTCCAGCGGTTGGCAGCCAATGGTGGCCGAACTGCCAACGGACGGCACGTTCAGGCCCCGCCTCCACTCCTCTCGAGCGCGCACACACATACACGCACACACTGCAGCGTCGGACGGGCTCCCCAATCCGGCGCCGGGGCATTCTTGACCTCAATAAGCCGCGCCAGGAGTCGGTGACGAAGGGTCCGCTGTCAGCTCGTGAGACGTTGACCGTGATGGAGATGATCCCCTCATTATGCGGCGTCCTGCCTCGGGAAAGGTTTAGCGGGATAATCCGCAAGTGGCGCCGGACGAAAACTTGAGCCGAACGTACTCGTCCGGAAGTCCCACCGCCGTCGTCGTCCCCCGGAATCCTCTCCCGGTAGGGCAGCTGGTTCATGGATCGACTGACCCCCGCAGCCAGAGAGAAGAGTCCGGCTCAGCTCCGCTCCCAGGTGTGGCGGCGTCCACGCGGCGCCGGGCGACGTGTTCTGTCAACAACGGCTCAGACGGCCGGTCGCCGATCCTAAATGCGAAGGCCAAACCCCACCGGGTGGAAAAGAAGGGGAGGCGAAGGAAGGACGTGACCTTCGCCAAGGCCTATCGCAACAACAGGGAGGGTCTGGTCCGGGGCTTTTCCGTTTTCACAACAGCTCCTCCGCCGCTGGGAAGAGTGTCTTGAAGGGGAGCAGTCCACACTGGTCCCTTGAAAGACGCGGTCTCACGGCAAGGCTGGCGACTGAGGTCCAGGCTGGAGTCAGCTCTGGGAAGTGACAGTAACGCAACCCACAACACCGAACCAGACTCCGCGCAGCCGAGCGCCCAGCCCTCCATACCTTCAATCCGCCAGACCACTCTCAAACAACAATAAAAAATGCCACTTGAAAGGTCCGTGCTATTCTATCAACGAAAGAACACATAAACTTATTTCCTGCGACAGGTTGCTTTAGCGAAAGAAACTTTTGTAGACCAATAAAAGCCCTCTAACGCTCAACCAAAAATAAAACGGACTCCCGTGAAAACAAAACCACATTACAAACCGGAACGTAACTCACATGGGGCATATCCCTATTAAATTCGAGCACGTCCTCCAGAACGAAAACTCTACTGAGGAGGAAACCGCTTTAAAGGAACTTTAGCGGCAACGCAACGAGCTAAAGCCGAACGAAACGCAAAACGGACTCCCGGAAAAAGAAAAGCAAATAACCTTGCTGAATAACCTAGTCGACTCAATTACACAAAAAAACCACGGTTAGCCCTCCCTTTTCCCCCGAAAGTCCTTCTTTGCCTCTAACCCACGCCCTGTTTGTTCTTGGCATCACTCGGACTGTTCACGTTCTTCTCCTTGGACTTGCGTGCAGGCACAAAGTTGCAGTCCCAGAGATCTCCCTTGGTCTCAACGTCCGACGTGACACCACGTTGAACCACGGGCGATGAACTGTGCTTCCGTCTGGAACCTCGCTGAGTCGTCCCAGGCTCGTTGGTACCTTCTCCAGGCTCCTTGCTCGCACTTGAGCTGTGGGTTCGTGGCTTGTTGGGATGGAGGTCCTGGAGTTTTCCCGCTCCCAGCTTTGAGGACCGCTTCCTCTTCTTGGGGTGGCGCTCGTCGTGCTTGCCTTGACGTTCTTTGCAGGAAGCGTTGCTGCCAGAACGTACAACGCTAATCCGGCGCTGCCTCTTCCTTTTTGGTCTCGGACGCTTGTTCATGATTGCATCCGAGTTCTTGGTCTCAGATCCACCATGCCGCGAGCACGACGACGTCCTCAGGTGCACTTGCGTCCGGTCTGGTTTGCCCAGCCTGGGCTCCTTCGTGTCCCAGGCGGGTCCCTTGCCCGCGCAGCCGCCGCCGGTTGCAGATCCCTTGGGATGGCCAACTTGGGGTCTCCCATCCTCCAACCTCGATGACGACTCGCTGCCAGACGCGCACTCGTCGATGTTCTCCTGGCACCTCGACTCTGTGGATGGTCTGGAGTCGGTGCTCTGCAACCGCACCAGGCAGGACTGATTTATCTCGTCGAACGAAATCTCAATTACCTCCCTCCTGGTGGGCCGCTTGGACTCCTGTGACGGCACCGTGGGCTTGGTCATGAAGCCGCACGGGTGCCGATCAGAGCGGTCAGGACCCTGGCTTGTTTGCTGGACCGCTATCTCCGGCATTTTGGCGCTGCTCTCCATGAGCTGGCTGGACTTCCCCGGCGTCGTCTCCGTCTTGGCGCCGCCTTCGTCCTCCGGGAAGTCGCAGCTGGACGCCCGAAGAGCCTTCTCTTCTTTCTCCCGCAGCTCGGGGTCAAATTTGTGCGGAACGGCGTCGGTCTTGCGAGGAACAGCGTCGGTCGCGTCGGAAGAACCCCGCTGGTTTCCGGTCACCTCGGTGTCCCCAGCTTCGGTTTTCTTCTTTTCCTGACACACCAATTCTGTCGCTGCTTCCACGTCACTTTCACCGTCCCGGCACTCGGAGTTTGGGTCGGGCTTGCGAAGAACGGCGACGGTCGTGTCGGGAGAAAGACGCTGGTTTTCGGTCATCCCTCTGTCCCCAGCTCCCACTTTCTCCTTTCCCTGACACGCCTTCCCTGTCACCCCTTCAACGCCTCCTGTCGCCCGGCGAAAATACTCCAACTCCCGCGTTTTCTTCGCGAGCTCGAGCTGCTCAAACTCGTAGTCGAGCCGCTCCATTTCGCGCTTATACTCGCGCTTTTCGAGTTCCCATCTCGCAGTCTCGAGAGCCCTCTCGTCGGCCCGCTTTCTGCGTTCCTCCTGTTCCTTTCCGCGAACCTCCTCCAGAGCCTCTGTGAACTCCTCAATGCTGACGTCTTCGGCCTGAAGGAGTTCTATGATGTGCGGTTTTCTTCTCGTCTGCCCCAAATCGATTCCTAATTTGGTACAAACTTGTACCAACTCACGCAAGCGGAATGCCTCCAGACTCATGATCTAGCTTGTGCTGGCTCTCTTTCCCACAAAATTGCTCGCGTCAGAACGGTCACACAGTCCTTCTGACAACGACTATCTCCAACCCTCATAGGCAAAACTTAGAGCCAATGAGTCTGGCAGATTGAGAAAGAAAGGGCCGGGCACTCACCCACACAAGAAGTCATGGTCCGGCGAAGTCGATCCCACCGCTGCCATCCAGTTGTTGGGACCGAGGGGGTTCTCCGGGTAGCGTCACGCAGGGCCAGGCCAGGAAAGGAGCAGCGGGCAGACTCCCGTCCAGGAACATGACGAGACGGGAGGGTCTCTCGCAACGAAACTTTGTTTAATACATATGTACAAAGTATTTACAACGTCCGAGAGCACACCTTGCGGCCTCTCGTTTGCTCTTTTTATACAGTCCCTGTTGATGTTCCAGCGGTTGGCAGCCAATGGTGGCCGAACTGCCTACGGACATCACGTTCAGGCCCCGCCTCCACTCCTCTCGAGCGCGCACACACATACACGCACACACTGCAGCGTCGGACGGGCTCCCCAATCCGGCGCCGGGGCATTCTTGACCTCAATAAGCCGCGCCAGGAGTCGGTGACGAAGGGTCCGCTGTCAGCTCGTGAGACGTTGACCGTGATGGAGATGATCCCCTCATTATGCGGCGTCCTGCCTCGGGAAAGGTTTAGCGGGATAATCCGCAAGTGGCGCCGGACGAAAACTTGAGCCGAACGTACTCGGCCGGAAGTCCCACCGCCGTCGTCGTCCCCCGGAATCCTCTCCCGGTAGGGCAGCTGGTTCATGGATCGACTGACCCCCGCAGCCAGAGAGAAGAGTCCGGCTCAGCTCCGCTCCCAGGTGTGGCGGCGTCCACGCGGCGCCGGGCGACGTGTTCTGTCAACAACGGCTCAGACGGCCGGTCGCCGATCCTAAATGCGAAGGCCAAACCCCGCCGGGTGGACAAGAAGGGGAGGCGAAGGAAGGACGTGACCTTCGCCAAGGCCTATCGCAACAACAGGGAGGGTCTGGTCCGGGGCTTTTCCGTTTTCACAACAACGGTCGCCGAGTCAGAGTGCCTGCTAGGCCTATCTGCCGTGCTCGCTTGGTCGTTGTCGGTGGAATCGGGGCCGCTGGAGATCTTCCCGGGTGTTTGTGGACCCAGCGTTCTTGTTCGTCGTGGTCTGTTTCAAGTACTTTTTTACTTTTTTCTTGCTGCTTGAAGTCAGGACGCGTGAGAAGCGCACGTAGAAAAATAAACGTCCGTTGGTCGTCGCGATCGCGACGCTGTCGGCCATGCTGATTTGATCGTAAGAAGTGCGTAAGACAGCTTCGGAGCTGTCGTAGGATTTCGTCGTAACCTGCGCAAAACTTACGAAAATTTCGTTTTGTGAATACGAATTTGTTCTCAAGTTTTGTCTTACGCATATTTTTGGCGTAAGATTGTTTTGTGAATCTGGCCTCTGCACTTCCGAAAGTCGCAGGAAAGGTAAGACAGACGCAGACGACGTTGCAAAGGAGCAGACGACGCTCAGATAGGGGGTCGCGATCAGCCAGTCAGGGCTCGGCGTTCTGACGTCACCGCTACCCCCTGCGCAAGAAGCAGACGAACTCGCCCTCCGCATACGAAGTCCGGAGTGCATTTCGGACGGAATGGCTATACGCACTCTGCGCAGAGTTCATGCCGCGCGGGTCACCCTTTTCGAACGGCGAGTGTATCACTGGGGAGCTCGTTAACACAGCCCCCTGCCTGCGTTCACGACGCTTCCAGGCGACAGTATCGGCTGCTAATTACAAAACTTGTGGGGACCCTCTCCCTGGCTCCTCCGCGCTCCGTGACCTCGCCGGTCCCTGTCGCCGTGCTGCCGGGCGCTCCTTCGTTCCCCGTGACCTTCCCGTTTCACGTCGCCGTCCAGTCGCGGAACGTCCGAGCTCTCCGGGAGGGATGGGGCAAGCGCCCCCTCACCCAGCGCTGACGTCGGAGGGTCGGTCGCAGCAAGGTTCCCGATTGGACGGTCGGCGGGACAAGGACGTGGGAAGGTCTTAAAAGGGGAACGAAGACAAAGGAAGGGGTCTTGGGCTGCCGACTTCGAAAGGGACCGGTCAGGGAGGTTATTGGGACGACAGCGACGAGCGGCTCGCAGACGACGTGAGTTTGAGTAAACTCTTTTGAACACGCACTGTGTCGGTGACTTCTTGGGGAGCGAGCGAGGCACGTCCCGATCGGGCGTCGATCAGGTAGCGACCCACATAATCTGGCGCCCACGTGGGAGCCCGATCGGTTGGCCGTTGCTTTCGCTCCTCCCTGAGAGGTCGCGCACTTTGCGTTTTCGCGGATTTTGGAGGTTAGCGTGCTCGAATTTTGCGAATTGTGTTCGAGTTGGTAGAAAGTGACAATGGTCGACACCAGGTCGACCACCGGCGCGAGTAAGGACGGTTCGTCGGAGGACGAGCCTGGGCGAGATAGCGCGGGGGCTGCTCCGATTAGCGGAGACTCGGGCTCACGCGCACCCCCGGAGACTGGGACTTCGCCCCCAGCTTCACCAGCGACGGAAGGCGTGCTAGAGGCCGGTGAACTGATGCGCGCAATGACGCGGATGATGGACGCGATGTCGCGGCAGATGGGGACAGCCCCAAGCGTCGCGAGTGCCGCGCCTTTGCCGATACCCCGCCCGCGGTTGAGCGTGCCTACGCCGACGTACTCGGGGTACTCCGACGGGAAATCGGTGCACGATTTCCTGCAGGACTTAGACGCGTACGTAACCGCTTTGGGGGCATCGGACGCAACAGCCCTGCTGCAGATCGTGCCGATTGCACTGACGGGCGACGCCACGCGTTGGAGACGGCTGCAAACGCCGTTCCAATCAATGGCGGACTTCCGGGCGCGGTTTCGGGAGGAATTCCTTCCTCCCGACTACAAGATGCGGATTCGCGACGAGCTGGCGAGCCGCACTCAGCACCCGGATGAGAGCCTCGTGGAGTACGTCCGTGCACTCCAGGAGCTCTACTCGCGGGCCGAACCCTCCGCGCCTAACGCGGAGAAAGTAGCGAGGGCGATCCGCCAGTGCCACCCCAGATTTAAGGCGTATCTTCGAGGACGCAATTTCGCAGACCTCGAAGCACTGGCGAGAGAGGCGCGCACGGTTCAAGCGGGATTGCTCGCTGAGCTGCAGTATCGGCCCCCTCCAAGAGCCGAGGAGTCCTTGGAGCCGGGTCGCGCGTGGACGGGACGCGCCGCGGACGGTTACGTCGAGTCGCAGACGGCGTACGTGGCCGTCGCGGATCGCGGGAATGGCGGAGCCATTCCACCTCGGGCTCTCGACCCATTCGGCTTCGAGCAAAGGCGCAGGGTAGCCAGCGCACACTCAGCCGGGGCGCAACCCCGTAGGGGGGGCGGCGCGGTCGAATACCGCGGAGACGTGACGCGTTACGACGCTCGCGGCAGCGACAACAGCGCTCGGCGAGGCGGCGCGCCGCGTGCCGTTAGCGACAGATCAACTGTAGCACGCGACGACCGCGCCCAAGTCAGGTGCTTCAGGTGCCACCAGCCTGGGCACATCAGGCTGCAATGCACGTGGGCAGCGGCCGAATCCGGATACTCGGAAAACGCGCGGGGCCGGCGCCAGTAATCGGGTTGCCCGAATCAAGGTTGCCGGCCGCTGCCGAGGCCCCGGGTCAGTTCGCCGACGGGGCGGAAGTCGCGGGCAGCGATCGGGTAGCGTTCGCGCCGTCGGCATGTCGGGCTCAGGACTCGACACCTGAAAGGGGTCCGTACGTGCGGGTAGAGATCGGTGGTAAAGATTATCTAGCATTAGTCGACACCGGCTCAACCCTCTCTCTCATCGGAGACTCCGTGTACACGGACTGCCGCAAAAGAAACCTGTGCATGCGCGAAGTTGCAACTCCGTTGCGTTTAGCGGCAGGATCGGCCGAGGCGCAATGCGCAGTTCGCCTTCACCTCGGCCTCGACGGCAAGCGAAGGAGGCAGCGCTTTGTTTACCTGCCGGGCATGTCAATCCCAGTTATTTTGGGACAGGACTTCGTTTGCCGAGAGGGGATCATTCTAGACCTAAAGAATAACGGGTACCACTACAACCCGCTGACCCCTCTCATCCCCTTGGTAGCCCCACCTAGTTTGGGGAAGGGATCGGAATGTTTGCTCGCTAGGCTGCGCGAGGAGCAGGTGTTAGCTGCGCGGGCCGTACCACATAACGTTGAACAGATCGTGGCTTCTTTCGACGGGCCGGCCGAACAAAGGCGATCGTTAGCGGACGCTTTGTCTAGACACGCAGCTATGTTTACTGAGAGGCCGGGAGTCACGCATGTTTTACAACATGAGATAGACACGGGAGACGCTAGGCCGTGGGGTTGTAACCCCAGACCGCTGAGTGTGCACAAGCGAGCTCTCCTAGATAAGGCTCTCAATGAAATGTTGGACACGGGGGCCGTACGGCCGTCGCAAAGCCCGTGGGCATTTTCGGTAGTGCTAGCGCCGAAGAAAGACGGGACAGCCCGTCTTTGCGTAGACTACCGCCGACTCAATGAGATGACCAAAAGGGACGCGTATCCTTTTCCATCTATTGAGTCCATCATGTACTCGCTGGGTAGCGCGAAGGTCTTTACCACGCTGGACTGCAGCAGAGGCTTCCTGCAGATCCAAGTAGCACCAGAGGACGTCCAAAAGACAGCGTTCACTTGTCACAGGGGGTTGTTCGAGTTTACCCGCCTGCCGTTCGGATTATCGAATTCGCCGTCTAGTTTTCAGCGGCTGATGGACATCGTGCTGGGGGACGCGAAGTTTAACTTTGCCATGGCTTACATGGACGATGTCGTAGTATTCTCGAACTCGTTCGAAGAGCACCTAACTCATATCGAGATCGTTCTCAGTAGAATGTGGGAGGCTGGGTTGACGATCAACCCAGATAAGGTACAGCTCGCAGCCTCGAGGCTTAATCTCTTAGGCTTTATCGTTGACAACGGTACGTTGAAGCCGAACGACGATAAGTTGGGGGCCATCCTCAATTATCCAGCGCCGCGTGACGTAAAGAGCCTTCAAAGGTTTCTAGGGATGGTCGGTTTTTATCGGCAGTTCATTCCGGGATGCGCGGAGCTAGCACAGCCATTGAACCAATTGCTGCGGAAAAACTCAAGGTGGATCTGGGGGAGGGAGCACGACGCGGCTTTCGCGTCTCTCGCGAAGGCAATTCGCGACTCCAGCGACCTATAGGGGGCGCCACCACCAAACAAACATGGCGGCTGAGTCCAGGTCGCGTCGGCTCGGCCGGGCAGCCTGAACAGGTGGCGCGTTCAATTTAACAGATTTTCTTTTGTTTAATGCCCAATTTTATAGGTATTTGAACTGAGACGGTTAAGTGTAGCCGGTGCAGACAAACTTGCAAAGCATAGTTTTGTTTTGCCGGTGTTTTTCGTTCTTTTCATGTCAAACTTTCGTTTCAGAGATTTCGCTCAAAACCGAAACTATGGGCTCCGGAAAGACGGCAATATACTAATCAGTTTTGATCATCTAAGGAGAGCGGCGATGGCTACAGAATTGTTCCACAGAGAGTAACTTTTCAGCTAACTCGCTTGCCTCGACCATGCGACTTATCTGTCCGCGAAATCGAGCTTTTGCGCGTATCCGCGTTTAAGAAACAGCTCCAGTCGTCCGCTCGGTCAACAACAGCCTGCAGGAAAATTAGTAGCAATCGAGAAGTCATTTTGACGAGCGTGTTATGTATTATATTACGTACTATGGGGGGGGGGGGGGGGGTCCCACTAAAGCGATATTAGTATATTCTTCGGGTTGAAATATGAGCTTAGTTGACTAGCTATTAGGTGAGCTGCTGAATAAAAGTATATTTGACAGACAGAGAGATACCACTTAAACTTAGCCAAATGGTTCTATAGCCGGCAGCACGGGGACAAACTGAAGAGTCTTCATCGAAGATTCACGCAGAACCTTTCTGCATTGAACTTTGTTTCGAATCCTGAACGGAGAAAATGAGTATTTTTTTTGGCTGGTCAACCTCGCCAATGTAGACGTATATTGTTGCTGGCTTTGACGTCCTCGTAATATAAATGGAGGCGCGATAGGTCAAAATGCCGTGACAGCATCCAGACTCGTCCCCCACCTTTTGAAAACAGATAATTTCCCTCATTCATTATTTGCAGCGAGCAGGTTTTCCTGAATCAAGTAATTGAGAAATCAGCCCAACTCCTTCGGTGTGGTCCAGAGGCTTTTTCGGCGAAAAGCAGCCAAGATGAATAGCCAACGCACCGGCCGGCGTGGGTCGTGCAAACTTGAAGCTAACCGAACGCAACCAAACTCAAGAAAAGCAGCTATCGAATCTTCTCATTCATTTTACTGCAACATTGATGTTCCCTCCAGTGAAATGCCTCGTCTGTCGTCCTCAGTCCACTGTCCTACATCCTTATAAAGAAACCACTTATCAGTTACCAAGTAGTCGTAACTTTGAATGCGATTCGAGACAAACAAGAAATCAAAACGTTTTTCCGCGATTCCTCTTCATCCAAGAAATCGAAAGCACACAACCGTGTGTTGTCGAGTAAACGGGCTTTCAAACACGTAATAGAAGAAAACAATCTACTGAGGCTTCACCACACTAATTATCACTCAGGCAACCTTAAGAAATATTCGGACATTCGTCAAATTACATTGTTCGCCACCGCGCCGACAACACGTCTCCGCAAAAGCCACCAGAGACGCGGAGGGGCGCGGAGCGACCTGGACCGGCTGGTTCCCGGTTTCCCCGCTTGGTGGCGTCCGTTTTGCTGGAGTCGCGAATAGCTGATACAGCGAGCTTACATTTACCAGATCTAAACCGGCATTTCGTCGTACAGACGGACGCGAGCGACTACGGTGTCGGAGCGGTGTTGTTACAGGAGCACGATGGGCAGTTGCGCCCTGTGGCTTTCGCGAGCCGAACGCTTACACCGCCCGAGCGCAACTACAGCGTAACGGAGAAGGAGGGGCTGGCCGTCATGTTCGCTTTGAAAAAGTTCGATCTCTATCTAGACGATACGACTTTTGTCATACAGACGGATCACGCTGCGCTAACATGGATCCAGAGGTTGAAGGAGCCAGCCGGAAGGCTGGCTCGCTGGGCTCTGACCCTGCAGCGCTACTCCTACACTGTCGAATACCGAAAGGGCTCGAGTAACAAGGTTGCGGACGCGCTCTCTCGGGCGCCCCAGGACGGTGGTCGGGAGGAGGAGACGCGACCGTTGGGGGGCGAAGAGCGCGGGAGAGGAGGGAGAATACCTCCGTGCGCGGGGGAGAAGCCCCTCGCGATCGCGGGAAAGCGAGAGAATGGCTGGGAGGAGGGGAAGCAGCCGGAGCTCGTAGCAGCGGTGGGTCACTCTACGAGGGAGCAAAGGATCGTGGCTTGGGGGGAAGTGGTAAGCAAGGCAGAGCTTGTCGAGGCCCAGGGAGCAGATGGATTTTGTCAGCGGGTGTTGGGAAAACTTGCGGAAATTGCGGTTGACACCGGGAACACTGACGGACGAATCGGCGCGCCGTTCGATTCGTATCTGCTGGGCGAAGATGGGTTATTGCTCCGCTATATCCCCGCGATCGACGAAGAAGAGGGGAACGACCCTCCCTTCAGGGTGGTGATTCCTAGGAAGCTACGCAGGAAGTTCATCAGATACTTCCACGACTCGGCTCTGGCCGGTCATGGCAGCGGCAGCAAGACTTTTCAAAAGTTATGTCGCGTCGCGACCTGGCCGGGAATGAGGCAGGACATATTTCGGTACTGTCGTAGCTGTCCAGCTTGCCAGAAGGCGAAACCGAGAGGCGGGAAACCTCCGGGGTTGATGCAGCCGGTGAAGAGTCACTACCCGTGGGAGATAGTCGCGTGCGACATCGTTGGCCCGCTGCCGAGGAGTCCTCGGGGAAATCAGTACCTTTTGGTGGTCACTGACCATTTCTCGAAGTGGGTGGAGCTGTACCCCTAGAGAAAACTGGTCTCGGAGCGAATCTGGGAAAAGTTGTTAGACACTTTCCTGCGTTTCGGAACGCCCAAGTGTCTAGTGAGCGATAATGCTAGTTATTTCACTAGTAAAGTCTTCGTGGACTCCTGCTTGGCCCTCAATATTAAGCACAAGAGGACGACACCGTACCATCCTCAGGCCAATATCACTGAGAGAGTGAATCGCAACCTGAAGAGCATGCTGATCGCGCTGACGGAGAGACACCGGGACTGGGACGAACACATCGTCGAGATGGGTTTCGCCATTCGGACGTCAGTGAACCGATCAACCGGGTTTACACCAGCGTTCCTGAACCTGGGTAAGGAGCTCCCGTCGCCACTAGAGAACGGGTTAAGAAACAGCGACGGGGCATCGGGTCGCCCACTCTCTACGTACGCGGCCGGGCTCAAAAGCCGCTTGACGGGCGCGTAGCACGACGCTAGAGAGAACCTCGATGCCGCAAGGATCGAGCAGGCGGCGCAGTACGACAAGAACCATCGCTACCTGGAGTACAACGTCGGAGACCTGGTTCTGAGGAGAATGCACCCACTGAGTAAAGCAGCTTGCGGATTCGCAGCATCGCTGGCTCCGAAGTGGGATGGGCCCTACGAGGTAAGTACGCGAGTGTCGTGGCTTACGTACAGACTCACTCGGCCGAACACAACCGAGGAGTCTGGCCCTGTTCACGTGACCGATTTAAAGGTGTACTACCTTCGCGACCAGGAGGGCGATGGACGAGAAGCGGCTGATGAGGACGGGGAAAGCCCCGTCTCGGCCGGACGGCAGACGCAGTCCGGAGCACGGATGGAGCGCGCTGGCCGGACGGTGCATGACACTGTCGGCGAGCTCACTTCTAACAGGAGTTTCTGCTGTCACTACAATCTGCGGCGCAGGGTTTAATCCATTTCTGTGTTTTTAACTGAATTTCCTCCCCAAAGAATGCCTTTCTGGAACGACGCCGGACGCCGAGCACGTGCCGGCGCTGGACGGGGACGACCCCTCCCAGGAGGCCCGCCAGGCCAGAACGGGGGCGCTAATGCTCCCCCAAGTACCCGGGGTGGGCGCCCCGGGTCGAGGCGGCCCGACTCCCGAGGTCGGCGACCATGGAGGTGGCCCCACGATCGGGCGTCGGGCGCTGGGTCCGGACAGCGCCAGGCGGGCTCCGCGGATTCCGCGAGCCACCGCGCTGGCACACCGCAGAGTGGGTCGGGCCCGCCTGCGCGGGGAGGACCAGGCTCGAGCAGGCCTCTTCGCCCCGCACGACTTCCTTCCAGGAGAAGAGAGGGACCGTCACCGCAGGGGGGACGGGCCTGAAGCCGGCGGCCATGCCACACCGTGGCAACCTGGACGACATGGGACGGGCAGCGGGACCTCCATTTCGTGTCCCGCCAGCGTTGGCGGGACCAGCCGAGACCGGTCCACGACACGCCCGGTGTCGAGGTCCCGCCGCCCTTCCTGGGGCACACGCTGCCCGCCTTCGAGTTGGCCCCGGACCTGCAGGACCCCTGCTTGCTCTGCCGGGTGCCGGTGGTTCACCGCGAGACCCACGAGGCCAGCCCACGCCACCAGGAGCTGCTGAGGGCGGTGGGCCCCCCTACGTGCGTCGAGGCGGCGCTGCGGCTCCTCCAGAGGGACCGGCCCGACCTCCTGGCCCCGGCGGCCCGGGAGCTTCCTGAGGAAGGGGCCACCTCTGCAGCCTCCACCACCGCTGCCTCTACCGCCGCGACCGCCGCCACCGCGGTCTCGGACACGCTGCCGCCCCCGCTGGCGCCACTCGCCTGCCCGGCCGAACCCCTCCCGCCTCCGCCTCCGCCCGCCGAGGACACGGTGATGGCGGAGCTGGAGGAGTTCCTGGCCGGGGACCGTCCACCCTTCGCCGACTCGGGCCCCCCGGGGTCCGAGCCTTGAGGGAGGGGAGGTGTGGGGACCCTCTCCCTGGCTCCTCCGCGCTCCGTGACCTCGCCGGTCCCTGTCGCCGTGCTGCCGGGCGCTCCTTCGTTCCCCGTGACCTTCCCGTTTCACGTCGCCGTCCAGTCGCGGAACGTCCGAGCTCTCCGGGAGGGATGGGGCAAGCGCCCCCTCACCCAGCGCTGACGTCGGAGGGTCGGTCGCAGCAAGGTTCCCGATTGGACGGTCGGCGGGACAAGAACGTGGGAAGGTCTTAAAAGGGGAACGAAGACAAAGGAAGGTGTCTTGGGCTGCCGACTTCGAAAGGGACCGGTCAGGGAGGTCATTGGGACGACAGCGACGAGCGGCTCGCAGACGACGTGAGTTTGAGTAAACTCTTTTGAACACGCACTGTGTCGGTGACTTCTTGGGGAGCGAGCGAGGCACGTCCCGATCGGGCGTCGATCAGGTAGCGACCCACAAACTTAACCAGTACACGCCGCTTCGCGGCGTCCAGCCGGCAACCCAAGCCCCGCTGTCCCCGGTCGCACCTCCAGAAAGGGAGACCCATACCATTTAGTTCTGCGAAGTTTCGTCGACATCATCATCGTCATCGCAAAAAAGAAATGTCGTAAATATCGCCAATGCCTCCACAAAACGAAATATTTGAGAAGAAAAGAAAAAAAGTAGGCCAACCGTGGATCGAACCCGCGTCCACTTGCCTACAAAGGGGACCCTTAACCCCTATGCTATGCCATCACATAGAAAGCTCGTTTTACCATTCGTTTGATACGAGTTTAACGGAGTGCGTATAGCCATTTCGACCGAAATGCACTCCGGAGTGCGTATAGTTTTATACCTTCGGGAGACGGGGGTTGGGGGTCAAAGCTGGAAGAGGAGGGGGGGTGGTTGATTGCCTCCTTTTGCCGTATTGTTTACTGGTAAACTAGAATGTCTGGAAGCGCGAGGTGCGGTGCCCCTTCATCGCCGACGCCATTACGTGCGGAGAGCTGGACCTGACAAAAAGCGGCGATTGATTGATCGAGCAAGCCCGTAGGTTTTGCCGCCCAGTCGTCTCCAAACGATTTCATTTTCGCGATTCGCAATCTGAAAAGAATTGCAAAAAAATTGGTGCCGCAATGAATTCAAATCATGGTTATTAATGCATAGCATATCAGTTCCGATCGCAAAATTTTGTGCCCGCGAAATAATTTTTGAAGCCGGCACTTATTCCTCGCGAAATGTCGAGCTATAAATATCATTTGCTGTACCCGTGTTTTGTATGATCCAACGCACGTGCAACTGCTGTTTTTTTAGGGGCTATCAAATATTAATTACAAGCTCCTAGGGAAATTTACAAGCATGTCCTGAATTAAGATAGTGTCTAGCCAGTTTTTGGTATCTATATTTTGTTGAGTGTAAGTATATAGTGTTAGACATACCTCACTCCATCCCTGTTCTTTGGTTTGGTGCTCCTTTACCGAATGGTGTAAGTTGTTATTGTTTTTAGTTGTTGTGTGATTCTTTTAAGGTGGTGAGCTGGTACTAATCGAACATCTTGAAAAATAGTTCGCAAAAATTCAAGGAGACAGGGAGAGTAACACATTGACCTCATGCAAGCACAGACTGAACTCGCATAAATCAGAGAAGGGAGAACTAAAGAATGCGGGAGGGCTCGAGCACAGGCTCGAGTGGAACGCGCTGATTTACCTGTTAGCAAGAGCCGATTTAAAAAAGAAAAAATACAAAAAAAAGATAATTTCCATATCAGTTAAGGTAACAGATGGATGGCTAGTACATAAAAGAGCTCAATCTCTCTCTAAAATCTATGATGGATTGTCACCTACCTATGGACTGTTTACACTACTCGTGTATGTCATCCTTAGGAAAAACGTGAATAATTAGCAGATACTATCAAAACATACAAGATAATTATTTTAGGCCTTTATTATTCGTAGTATGGGCGACCAATGTGTCCGCACATCCGTCTGTTACCTGAGCGGCCGAGGAAATTGTTTTTACAGTATTATGCATACGGGTGGGAATTAGTACGACCCACTTGGACCTGTTCGAACTTTTGCTAAAGCTCCTAACGCATTCTTTATATTTTTTTTCTAATCTATGTGTGTTGGGAGTCTGCACTCGTATGTAGTGTATGTATTCCTCTCTTTTATTCCTTGTTTTTTGTGTGCTATATTTCGAGATATTCAATCAGAATGAACTTACCACTTTACTACATGGAAACACTGTTGCTAATTCTAGAGTGTCTGTGAAACAATCTACCTGACATCTTTACCTCACGCCCCGGTTCCTGAAGCTCACATTTTCCGAGTACAGCCTTTCTGATTTCTCTCATCCTCTAATTTATTTTCCTTTGTATTCATTAGATCGAGTTGCGAATGTGCACCAGTCTTCGTCCTACGTGTTCCCGTCCTTTTGTCCTTGTCTTTTTGTGCACCTTTTTCAAGTTGGTCCATGATTTTTTTTATCAAATATTTTAGTCTGTGTTCTCATCTTTATACTTACTGCAGCATTTCCCAATTAGACGTTGGCATTCACTTTTGCCGTCCTGATGTGAGTGACTTGAGACGACACAAAATGACAGTCTCCTCCGCTGAAGTCCTGGCTTCTCAGAAGACTGCCAAGGTTGTTCATGGTAAGGTGCTCTATATATTAAGCAATATAATAGCAACTTATTGCTGCTAGGATTGTTTTTAACCCAGACTGTATTTATGGGCTGGCCTTTACCAATTGTGTTGCCACTCACATGAAATGAAAGCCTTTAGGGGGATTGCGCATTTCATTCGCAAGCGGAATGCTGAGCTTACAACAGAAGTGTGTTGCGTTGCGTTGCCTTGCGTTGGGGGAACGGTGGCCGACTGGGCTAGCGCACACCAACTCGGAGCACGAGGAACGAAAACTTGCGCTGCAGAACCCAGGGATCCTGGTTTCAATCACCACCCCTGCCCATTTCGATCTAAATGAGCGTCGTACCGGCATGCGGCCGTGCATCACTACTGCGTGGTGCAGGTTGGAGATTCCAGTTTAGCAGTCATACTGCACTGGCTAAATTGCTCATCTACAGCGAGCACCTCATCGGAACTTTGAAATGGCTCACCAACTACACGCTGTATAAATATCCACAGAATCCCAACGAAAGTGCGTGACTTCTTGCATCCAGTATTGGTGTGTGTTGTATCTCTATTTTGTATTTGTTTATTTAGTGCTCCCAAAAATGGCTGAAGCCTTCCCTTTGGTACGCTTGTTAGTAGCAACACACAAACACGAACAAACGGTGAGAGTGGTGAACAGCACCACTTTTGCCGCTCGCCACCGGGCCCATTGGTTTTCGGAGAAGTTTTCAGTATTAGTCTTTGTGGAATTTGGTTATAGATTGCTCATGGACACAATCAGGGCACTGTACCTACAACTCAACACTTGTAAGACTTGCGTGAATACACCCTGTAGGTGCTCCCACTTTCAGGGCCATTTTAATGTTGCAGAAATGATGGAATGGATGCTTGGGCGAGTTGGTGAACCATATTCTACGGTGACAGCGCAGAGAAACATTTGCGCACCAGATACTCAGGAAGAAAAGCACACGCGCTGAGCTTACAACTCCCGTGTAGTCGACTTCTTCGTTCTTCTCTTCAACGTCTAGATGAACTTTTCAGAACGTGATAAGGAGAATATCACTAAATACAAGGAAAGAAGCAAAGAAAGAAAAAGTAAAGGAAAAAAAAAAACGAAAATAGGAAGCCCTTACAACTCATCCCACTCCCTCACTGCTATCCTCAAGATAGAAATTGGAGCTTTTTGGTCGACAGCACAATAGAAGGACTACCTACACACTTGTTCTTCAGATGCTCTATTTTTTGCGCTTCCAATATTTCTCTTGGCAATGGGTGTCGACTCTTAACTATTACGGAACATTTTTCAAAATGTGCTACACAACCACAATCCGGACAGTGGATTCCCAAACGTCTAGCGGTGACTCGGTGGGTGTTATAAAAATGCTCCTTAAACGATTATTAAAACACCTGCCTGTCTGGTCTACATAAGTAGTGTGGTAAGAAGTATGTAGTCCAGACTGACAGGTGTTTGAATAATCGTTCGATGGAGCATTTTTATAATAACCACCGAGTCGTCGCTGAACATTCGGGAATCTGCTGTCAAGATTGTGGTTGCGTAGCATATTTTGAAGATTGTTCCGTAAGAGATAGGATTTGAGACCCATTGACAAGAGAAATAATGAAAGCGCAAAGAATAGAGCATCCAAGGACAAGTTTGTATGTGGTCCTTCTGTAGCGCTGGCGACCAAAGGGCTCTAATATCTATCTAAACGATAGCGGTGAGGGAGAAGGATGAATTGTAAGGGTTTTCTTTTTTTCGTTTTTTACTTTTTTCTTGTCTTGTCTTTCGCTTTTTTCTTGTATTTTGTGCTATTTCTTCTGCTTATCACATTCTGGAAAGTCAATCCAGACGGTGAAGAGAAGAATGAAGTAGTCGAATACACAATTGCTATAAGTTTAGTGTATGTGCCTGTCCACCTAGATGTCGGGATCGAGTCGTTGATTTCTGAAGCAGAAGCAGAATTTACGCAAGTGATAGATAATTCAGAAAAGATCGTCACGTGCTTAGCGAAGTTCAAAAGGTAAGTGAAGAGCACGGAGGACAGCCAACAAACACGAGGGGAATCGAACGATGATTGAGAAGCAAGAAAAGGGTCAGCAAAAACCAAGCTTCCTGAATTGGAGCTCATTAAGTTCAACAGACACCGTAGAAATTGGCAGTCCTTCTAGAAGACATTGCAAACCGCGATCCATAAAAATCCGGGCCTACGATCGTCAAAACAATTAAGCTACTTGAGGTCAGTCCTGATTGGGGATGAAGCCGCCGCCATCGCAGGACTGCTCCGAACCACTCAATGCTGCGCCCACGTCATCGAGCTCCAGCAGCAGCGGTTCAGGAACCAGGCGGAGCTGATCCAGGACCACATGACAGGGCTCGTGGACATCAATCAGGTGCCCTCATCGCGCAGCGTCAGAGCTCTGTGGCGAGTCTGCGACAGCTCCCACGCTCACATCCGGGGCCTTCGGGCGTTGGGTGCGATGGATCAGTGCAACAGTGCCATGCTCTACCATGTTCTGCTTCGGGCGCTTCCGGTCAACACAAGGCTGGAGTTCAAGCGCAAGATGTCTTCGGGGAATGCCAAATATACCCCCACCGGGAGAACATCAGCAACCGACATAGGCTCTGACTCAGGAACGGAGCCGGGACCCGTTAAGGAAGTGCGCGCTCTGCTGAACTTTCTCAAGATCAATGTGGAGAGCCGTGAAAAAACATTCAAGGAACAACCCGCAGATGCCGGCGGTAAGCCTTCACGTTGTTTCCCCATGCATGAACTGCCGAACAGGCGCCTAAACTACGTCAAGACTCTGAACGCTACTGCTACGGCCTTGCATGGCAGGAAGGACAGCATGGAATGTTTCCTTTGCAAATCAAAGGCGCACAGCACACCAGACTGTAAAGCAAAGATTGAACTAAAGAAAAAAAAAAGCGCAGGCTGCCGGCCGACAGAGGTGCTTTCGTTACACAAAGCCGAACCACATGGCAAGAATCTGTCGCGGCACGCTCTGGCGTGACAGGTGTCAAAGGAGACGTGTATCTCCTATGTGTGGTCAAGATTACGTGCCAGGACGGGCTGCCGGCGGATCGGATGAAACGCAGAAGAAAGACAAGACAACACTCAACCTGCATGTGAGCGAGAAGAGCAACAAACCGGCTGTCTTTCTGCAAACGGCTACCGCGTGGGTGAAAAGCAAGAACAGAAGGAAGTTGGCCCGCATTCTCTTCGGCAGCGGTAGTCAGCGCTCCTTCATTACAGAGGAGCTGTCTATGGGTCTTGGATGCAAGCTTTTCGGGATAGAGGTTCCGATCGGTGGAGTGTTCGGTGGCATGACTAGCGAACAAACGTATCGTAGAGTACAAGTACTTTTAAGTAATCATCTAGCCGCCCAGATATACGAGATAGACGCCCTCGAGATGCGTTCTATCTGCAAAAAAGAACGTCCAAGCCCGGATGAAGACATCCTTGTGAATATCGAAGCGCTCAGACTAACGGTGGGCGATGACCTTGACGGACTCGAGTGCAACAGAGTAGGAATCTCCATGGAATCGAATCACTACTGGCGATGCGTTACGGGAAGTGTCCTTCGACTGAGTGAGAACCTGACGGGAGTGGAGACTGCCTTTGGTTGGGCAGTAGATGGACGCTCCCAGTCGACTTCAGCTGTTGTCAACTGTTCTCAAGTGATTTTCTTCAGAGCTGCCGTGAGCAAGCAGGGAAACACAGCTGTTCTGAAAGCTCTTGGGTGCTTAAAAGTATGAGGGTCGTGGAGGCAGAGGTCCAGGATCACTCTAATAGCAACATCTTGCAGCGCTTTGAAAGAAGCATTAGCAAATCCGTTCGAAGATACCAAGTGAGCGTCCTTTTAAAACCTGGTGTAAAGCTAGATCGCACTCAAGAGGTGGCTTGGAAGGGACCCGAAAGCCAGCGAAAGCGACTAAGAAAGAATCCAGAGCTCATGCAGAGATATGATCAGGCAGGGAATGCGTGTACTACATGTCTCACCAGGCTGCTCTGCTAGAGGACAGCATTACGACGAAGATGAGAATCGTTTTCGTCGCCGCTTCACACGGACCAAACTGCGAGTCACTAAACGACAACCTGAAGAGCGGTCCGAACCTGAACCCAGACCTTGTTAGTCTGCTTCGCAGCTTCAGGCAACACCCAGTTACACTGGTTGCGGACGTTGAAAAGGTCAGCCTTGAGATCGGAGTAATCTCCGATGATCACATTGCTCTGTGTTTCTGCTTTTACAAAGAACCACCTTAACCGAACGAGAAAACTCCAGAGGTGGAAGTCTGGCTTATGACGAGGGTCATTTGCGGAGCCATGTTTAGCCTCTTTCTGTTGGCCGCAAACCTCCGACATCATTTCAATGAAATAGAGGGCGTATTCCCCAAGACAGCAGAGCGACAGGGTAGATCGGTCCAAGTTGACGACTTCTTTACGGGCACGGAAAGCGAAGAGGATGTCCGGGCATTCTACAACGAGGAAATTGAGCTATTGGGAGCAACTGGGATGAAGCTCATAAGTGGGGCTCCAATAGAGCAGCTCTGACAAAAATGCTTGAAAACAAGTGTCCCGACTAGAGACCATTAGGAGAACAGACGAGTGTGTTGGAGGTACTCGGTCTGACGTGGAAGCAAAATTAAGACAGCCTTTCCTCTTTGGCACAAGACGTGATTGAGTTTGCCCACCATCGAACAAACATCAAGTGTTTCGTACTCCAGACGACGGCACGCCTGTACGAGCCGCTTGGTTTCCACTCCCCCTTCGTGTTGCGAGCCAAGATCTTGTTTCAGAAAATCTGAAAGCTGAGCCTGCGCTGGTACGATACACTGTCGGAAGAATTTATGAGTTGCTGGAACAACTGGTTTAACGAGCTCACCACACTTCGGCAGATTAACGTGTCCAGGTTCTACGACAGCGAGGTGAAGCGTGTTCCGTCTTACTGCGACGTGGTGTTCATAGCGGGAGTAGTCCTTGTTTGCTTTGGCGGTAGTGGGACGAATTCCGGGGGCAGGCCTTGGATGCGGCGACTGGTGCGAATTTGAGGATCGTCAACGGGATAAGCCTTCACGGACTTGAAAAAATATCAATCCCGACAGATCTTCTGAGGGGTACGTTTTACGTGCATCGAAGGCGGTACCCTGCACCTCCACCAAAATTTCACGAATGACAATTGATGAGGCGACGAATGATTGGCTGAAACAATGCGCTTAAGGGGCCGAACTTATGCCCATTACTGATATAGTAATAAATTTGAATAGGCGTCGATGGTGGCGTAACAGCAGGATCAAGCGCTTGGGCAAGACAGACTCCGGCTCGCCTCAAAGGGGAAACGTTAGCATAGCGATGTTATGCTTCGTTTACACTTGCCGATCCGCTAGCGAATCCGCCCAGCTTTTGCCGTTGGGACGAAACGCTGGGCGGAAAACGTGACGGCGAGCCGCATAGGTCCAGGACCTATTTCTGCCGTCGAACAAGGCGTTTCACTGACCGGAAATGACATTCCAACGCAGCGCGACGCTGCCTACGTCACAAGTACGCGTTCTTCCTGGTTGTTTTTGGCAATGGTGTAGACGGCATCGAAGACATCCAGCGTCGGTGCCATGCCGAAGCGTCGCTAAGATACGAGCGAAGACGAGGAAGGAGGCAGCTTCCTTGATTCGTCCTTTCGCGGTCTAATAAGCATGGGCGCACCCACCACCGCCGACGGTGGCGCTGCTTTTTCGTTGGTCGCTGCTCCTCTTGCTCCATCGTAAGCAGGGAACACAAGAGAAGAATCACCGCAATCTCCCCTTCTTCGTCCACGTAATCGTTTTTAAACTTCGTGCTGTTTTAGAGCGCAGCTGTCAGGGGCCCGTTTCCAGCCTGAGCGGCGTCGGCGTCGGCGTCGGCGTCGGCGTCACCGTCGGCGTCCGCGTCGGCGTAACCGGGGGGGGGGAGGTCACGTGAACCCCCCCCCCCGAGGTCACGTGATCCCCCGAGGTCACGTGACCCCCCCCTCCCCCGAGATCACGTGACCCCCCGGGGTCACGTGACTACCCGCACGTGACGTGACCCCCCTCAGTACCCTTCCCTACTCCTCCTCAAGAGCTGCGCTCCAATTCGGCGTTACAGGGATTTGTAAACTGCTTTCATTTTCTTTCTGTTTTTTTTTTTCTTTGGGATGCAGCATCAACGTGAAGGTCAGGCCTACCTGTCGAGCCAAAAACAGCGAGATCGTTGAGCAGCAACCCTTGGGAGAGACAGCCGATCTGGCAGCTTTCGAGTCTTCTCGTCACATTTAACGGGATGTTCCGAAAACAGCTGCCGCAACCTGAGCCGTCACATCTATTGTAAACACATCCCGACGAGCGCGATGCATTTACAATAGATGTAAACAGATCTCGCTCGTCGCCACTGCCGCCAGGAGCCAAACCGCTACCGCGGCAGCGGATTTCTTCTCAGGTGTAAACATATCATTAGTCTGGTCGATGGTGTGGGCTGAGACGAGGATTCTGTGGCCGGTCTCTATGTTGTTCATTGGCACTTCGTTTGTGAGTCTCTGGGCCCAAATATAACTCCCTTGACCTGACCTGCGAGGGTGGCTATATAAGTGGATACACTGAAGGGTCCCTTGTATGGTGAGTTGCGAGAGCTTTTTATTAGCTGCGGGCCGGGAGGCATCTACCGCAATATTATTCTGCTGTTCTGCTGTGTGCGAGGCTTGATTTACACAGAGGGGCCCTCTTCGCGGCTGACTCCTGCGGCAGCGAGGACGGCCTTCTGATTTGTTCACACTTGCGGATTCGCAGGCGAATCAACCGGGATGTTCATGGCGGGAGGGGAATTCCCTCATCGGCGACGAAATATTCGATCGCGAGAGCAATCGGCCTGAGACCTATTTTCCCCCCGCAAAAAAAGTTTCCACGCCGTTGCAGCCAATCGGAACGCACGGAGGAAATGGCGCTTGCCAGCGTCACACCCTGTCCGAGTCGCCTGAATTGTCGGGGTTGCCGCCGGAGTTGTAGGAGTTCCCAAATTGTCCAGAAGGCGCTGTCTCCTCTGGTATTGTTGTGCCACCAGAAATGCTGATCGAGGCTAAATTATTCAACCCTGTTCGGCAAGGGGCACCTGAGCAACAAAGACAGTGCCCACAATGGAGATCTGTGGAATAAAATTGGCTTTAAGGCACGTTCACAGTAGCAGCAAACGTTGTCTCCTTTTACTCGTAAATTTATTATTGTCTTGTCGTGTCGCCAAGATGATGTTGCCCATTTTCTTGGCACTGCGGGTTAGAATTAACTAAAAGAGAAAGTCTGCGAGAGTATTTTTTGAACACCACTCGAGCCAGGGGCAGTCTGGAATATTATCCACGAGAGACCGGAACCGCGCGAACGCGACGGGTGGCAACAAATGTAAACGGCGCCGGCACCGCCTTTTCCGGCCAGTAAATTCGGTCGGTGACAAGAGAGTTTTTCACAAGTGTGAACGCGGCCTTACGCAGGTGACACATGAGCAATGCAAACGGGCGCTGCGCAGCAGCATCACAAGCAACCGATGCTGGCGTCCCCAAGTCAATTCGGCTCGGCGGCGCGTCGCTCGGATCTGGTCGATACAGAAAAGCCGCGCGTGCGCCTGTTGTGCGCCCGAGGGGAATCGGTGGCCGAGTCATTCTGTTTTCGGCTGCCTATAGGTGCGGACGCAGAGTGGGCTCCGTGCGAGCAGCGATAGCGGCCGTTGAGGGTCACAGTGACTCGGCTTCTTCTTTATCAAAGGAATATCAGATCGTTGTGTCCCGCTGCCCACCGGCGAGGCGATGAAGAGTGCAGTTATTCTCCACTGCGTCATCTCCGGTAGACCCAAGAGGATTGAAGGTTTTCGGCAGCCGTTCAAAGACATCGACGTGATCCGGGAGGTGGCCGGAATCGGGGCATACCGGTAGTCGCATGTCAGGCTCCTCGATATGGGGTCGGACGATCCGAAGAAGCTGCGCGACGCCGGGCAGCTCCTCGTCAAGGAAAAGACTGGCCTCGTCGTGGATCCGAAAAGGTAGGAATTCTGGGTGAAGTTGCATTAAGTGGCGTACGACGTGACCAACGACACGATACGACGAGCCTTCGGGGAGTACGGCGAAGTAAAGGAGGTGACGCGAGAGAAGAGGAGGGTCGCCGACTTCGAAGACGTGGAGTCTATGACTAGGCTCGTCCGGCTGGTGCTGCGCGAGGGCGTCACGCTTGACCGTCTTCCACACCAGCTGCGCCTCGGCGGCGGTGCGGTTCTGGTTGTTGTTCCCGGCCGGGCTCCGATGTGACTATGATGCCGCACGAAAGGGCATATTCGGCGAGACTGCCGGGTACCCAAGTGCTTCGAGTGCCGCGCATTATGGCATTTGCGGCCGACTGCACACGTTCGTACGCGGGTGCGGTTGGGCGGGGCACGGACAAGGACCGCAGCGAACTCGTCATGGACAAGGACGAGGCGGAGGGCGCAGCCGCGCCTGTAGCGTTCCAACCTAAGCCGGGTGAGGCGAAGGAAGGGACCGACACCGCCGCCGCTGAGACGAACGGTGATGACCTGCAGCCGGTAGTGGGGACTCCGGGGCCGGAGGGTCGACAGTCGACCGCGCCTGGATCAGTCATCCCGCAGGGGGCACCTGTGAAAGCAGGTGTTTGGTGAGTCTCGTCACCACGGGCCCCGAGCCATACGGGTTCGCCCGCCCACGTATGGCTCTGCGTGGCTTTCCCGTGTCTGAGGAAAAGATAACCTGGTGGTTGGATCGAGCACGGGGTAGGTTTGGACCCTTCGGGGCCCCCCGGGTAAGGCAATACACCACTTCGGCCCCTGCTTCTCGTAGACGGGAATCCTCGTAAGGTCCGGCGAGGATGATTCAGTCTAGTCGTCTTTTCTTCTACTATCCCCTCCAATCTTTCACTTTTACCTGTCCTGTTTCTTTCATTTCTTTCTCATTTCTTTTGCTCATTTTTATCCCATCTTTGTCGGCAAGCGCTAACCATGGGTGGCAAAGGATACTCTCGTCTAAACCACACTTGGTTATAGCGTCTTGGTAGCACTGGCAGAGCAGCATTCTCATACAAACCCGTACTGTTATGAGGTGTTGCCTGTCCCCTTGTTGGACTCCGTGGTGGATGGTGCGCCACAGGTGCCGAAGTTTTTTCGCCTTTTTATGGCTGCCCCTCCTAAACCAAAACCCGATTCGTGGCGACTAGGCAAGCGTCTGCGCCCCGAACATCTTGTCATAGCTAAAGAGTCTAAATCAGACATGTTTACGAAGTTCTTCGTACTCCATTCAGAAAATGATCAGCGTTCAATGTCCAATCTCTCGCCTTTTGCTGTTGCAAAAGTCCTTGACTAGTGCCTTGGAGACGATTATAATGCGACAAAGCTGTATTCCGGAGACCTGCTTGTGGAATTAAACTCGAAGAAACAAATCATTGCTTTGCTCACCTTGAACACCGTTGGAGATGTAAAAGTCACAGTGTCTCCTCACCGCACCCTAAACATCATTCGTGGGGTCATCTCTGAGGACGACCTCCTGCACAGCAGCGAAGAAGAGATCCTTGAAGGCCTCCGCTCTTCTGGAGTAGTTGTCGTAAAGAGGATCATGTTCCGTAAAGATGGATCAGAAACTCCCACTAACATCTCATAGTCACCTTTGAGATTCATTGTCTCCCTGCTTCTATAAAGGCTGGCTACATAAACTGTCGCGTTCGGCCGGATATCCCAAACCCCCAAAGGTGCTTTAGGTGCCAGTGGTTTGGGCACGGCTCGCGCAGCTGCCGTGGAAGAGACACATGCGCAAAATGTGGGAACACGGAGCATGTAGCTGATGTGTGCGAAAGCTCACTGTGTTGTGCAAACTGTAAAGGACCCCATCCAGCCTACTCACGTGCATTCCCTCTGTGGAAGCAGGAGAAAGAGATCTTGACTATCAAAGCAAAAGAAAACGTCAGCTACCCAAACGCCAAGAAACGCTACTCGTTTCAATCATTGGGCTCCTATGCTGATGCCATGCGCCGGGGGCCTGCACGGCCAACAGCTACAACGGGAACACAGAGGTCCTTGGACGGCTTGTGTGACCCTTTTTTGTCCCCGTCAACCTCAGCGGGGGCGGTGCTAGCAGCTCCGCCCTCGAACCGAAAGGTGGATGCCGGTCCGTCGGGATCCACTAAAAACCAAGCAAAGGGGACTGTTTCTTGTGCACCCCCTGCACCCCAGCCACCTGAAGGCCGTGGTCTCTCTCGTGCCTCTGGTGGCTCCCGTATACCTGGCCAGCCGCCTGGGCTGGAGAACCTTGAGGGTGCTCCAGCAGCGGCTCTAGATGAACCGTTGGACAAGAGCGGGCCCCAGTCCCAGGAGGACAGTCCCCACTCTAGTTCAGAGTCATTACCCTCGACCACTTGTGATACTACAGGCAGGCCGAAAGATACGCCCGAAAAGAAAAATGCACCCCGAATTAAAATTGACTGCAAAGTTTAGCTAGGCAGTTTCTGAAAAATATTACCTTATGTATGATGGAAGAAGTCCTCCTCCAATGGAACTGTCGAGGATTGCTACATAACTATGATGATGTGTGTTATTTGTTAGACCATCATCACCCATTAATATTTTGCCTTCAAGAAACCCATTTACATCACAACCATTCAGGATTTTTAAGGCACTTTCATGTTTTTCGAAAAGACCGGCTACATTCTTCACACACTTCAGGTGGGGTAGCAATAATAGTTCAGCTATCTACTCCATGTATTGAGGTACCCCTTAATACTACTTTGGAGGCTGTGGCAGTTTGTGTTTTGTCTGACCGCTCGATGACAGTTTGCTTCATTTACATACCTCCTAATCATCCTCTAACTGGGGACGAACTTCAGTGTCTCTAAGACCAACTCCCACGACCAGTTTTAATCCTTGGAGATTTTAATGCTCATAACCCTATATGGGGTAGAGGAAGATATGATAGGCGAGGATCAATGATTGAACGATTTATTTCTTCTACGGGATTATGCTTGTTCAACAACTCGCAGGCTACATATTTTAGTGCTCCAACCTGCTCATTCACCTCCATTGACCTGTCGCTTTGTGACCCAACATTGTTTTCTCTCTTCTCATGGGGGGTCAATCCTATCCCATTTGGAAGTGACCATTTTCCCATAATTTTAAATCGCATTGGGCGACCGGCTACACTTCCAATTCAAACTCCCCTTTGGAAGTTTGACGAAGCGAACTGGTCAGTTTTTAAAGAAGCATCCCTTTTAGCGTGTACATCTTTCCATGAGCTCTCCATTGATCGCATAACTGAGCATATCACCAAACATATTTTAGAAACATCAATCATGGCCATACCCATGGCATCAACACATCTTCCCAAGAAACCAAAACCATGGTGGAATAACGACTGCCGCATAGCAAAAGAGAAACAGAACAAAGCCTGGGGAATTTTCCGCCGATACCCTACACAAACTAATCTCATCACATTTAGGATAATGAAATCTCGCGCTCGGTCTATTCGCATGAAGCCTAAGCGAGATAGCTTCAAGTGATACACATCTTTGATAAACTGCAGTGTTTCGTCCAAGGAAGTATGTGACCGCGTTCATAAGATCAATGGCTGCTACCGTCCATATTCTATCCCTCTTTTGACTAGACATGGAATCTGCCCCAAAAGTATTGAGGAGCAAGCTAATCTACTTGGAGCGCATTTTGAGTCTGTCTCAAGCTCTGATCATTATACGCCAGCTTTCATTCGGCATAAACTCCATGACGAGAAAATATCTGTAAGTACCTCAGGAGGTAATCAAGAACTTTATAATGTACCATTTACACAACATGAACTTGAGGCAGTACTGCATAGTCCCAAGCAGACTGTCCCTGGCCCTGATGGTATTCACTACACTATGCTATGCCACCTACATTTCTCAACCCTTGAACTCATATTGTACTTATTCAACCGTGTTTGGTCGGAGGGTCATTTCCCGTCGTCTTGGAAGGTGACCACTGTCATTCCTTTGCTTAAGCCAGGCAAGCATGCTTCATGTGCTTCCAGTTACAGACCAATAGCACTAACGAGTTGTCTCTCAAAAACACTGGAGGGAATGATAAACAAAAGACTTGTGTATTACCTAAAAAAAAGCAACCTTCTAGACAAATATCAGTGCGGCTTCCGTTCGTTTTGATCCACGCTCGACCACCTGGTTCGATTTGAGACCACTGTGCGGGAAGCATTGGTAAATAAGCAACGCTGTTTCTGTCTTTTCTGATTTAGAGAAGGCATAAGATACGGCCTGGCGTTTTGGAATTTTGGAGGATTTGTTTTGTCTTGTTGTCTGAGGTAGAATGCTAGGTGCTATTCAAAGTTACTTGCAATGTCGCACTTTTCATGTAAGATTGGGAACAACCCTTTGCAGGGAGTTTTTTTCAAGAAAATGGAGTTCCCCAGGGAGGTATCCTTAGCGTAACCCTTTTTATTGTAAAGATGAATTCTATTGCCCGTGCTATACCTCCTTCCGTGCAATATTCTATGTATGTAGATGATAATCAAATTTCTGTCTCGTCCTGTAATCCTTCAATATGTTAACGTCGGGTCCAACTGGCAATTAACAAGTTACAAAAATGGGCTGACACAAACGGTTTTAAATTTTCGCCAGAAAAAACTGCCAGTGTCTGTTTTTCTCGCCGGCGTGGAGTTCTGCAAGAGCCTTCTTTACAAATGTATGGAATACCAATAGCGATAAAGAGTGAACATAAGTTTCTGGGACTCGTATTTGATTCGAAATAGACTTGTTCTACATATTAGGAACTTAAAATTTAAATGTCTCAAATCGCTGAATATACTTAAGGTTCTATCACATGTATCATGGGGCTCTGATAGACTATGTCTGTTAGGCATATACCGGGCGGTTATTCGCTCCAGGCTTGATCATGAGAGCATTCTGTATGGCTCTGCCCGAGCATCAGCCCTAAAGATGTTGCACCCCATTCACCACCAGGGACTGCGATTGGTTACTGGAGCATTTCGCACCTCCCCGGTACTTAGTCTGTATGCAGGAGCTAATGAGCCATCCCTTGAACGTAGGAGGTTTGCTCGGAGGGTTATGTATTCTATTCGGGTTCGCTCTGTTGCTCAGCACCCTACCCGCGATAACCTCGAAAACATCAGGTTCCAGAGAACGTTTGAAAATAAACCAACCGTTGTTCCTGCTTTTGCAATTAGGAATATGAATTATGCTGCGTCTGTAGAACTAGATCCCAGGCCTCCAGTAGTTCAATGCTTAACCACTATAGCCCCGTGGGATTATCATATCATTTATTGGGATCTTACACTGACTAAACATTTCAAAAAAGATACACCAGAGGAAGTCATTTTTTTCAGTTACAAAATAAATATGAACAGTACGTAGGTTTGTATACAGATGGGACTAAAACAGATTCCGTGGTTGGCTGTGCTATGATAAGGCCATCTGTAAAACAGATCAAGAGAATCCAAAATGCAGCCACCATATTGACAGCTGAGGTCTATGGCCTGCTGTTAGCTGTTGATTATGCAACAAAAAAAAGGCTTCGCCACTCGATTGTTTACACAGATTCTTTGAGCTCATTAAGAGCACCTACATGACTGAAGCTCATTAGAAGTCCAATTGTTCTAGAATTACAAAATAAAGTTATCGCTGCCTCGTACAAGCAGCTTGAGATAATTTTTTTCTGGGTCCCAAGACACGTCGGCATCCCAGGTAATGAAAAGGACGATAGTGCTGCAACTTCTGCAAATGAGAGACAAATAGTCCTGCAAAAAATACCATACAAAGACTACCACGCCCCTTTGAAGTGTTGCATTCGAACTAAGTGGCAACGCGAATGGAATAATGAAACACATAACTGCATGCTGGAAAACCTTTTCTAAGTGAGTGGGAGAGCGCCCAGCATCGGGAACGCTTTCGTAAGGTGGTATTGTGCCGGCTACGGTTTGGTCATACGCGTCTCACCCATGGGCATCTCTTGCGTGGAGAGGATGCTCCACAGCGTGAACGTTGCAACATAGCTCTATCAATATCACACATCCTACTTGAGAGCCTAAAGTATGACCAAGATCGTTTCAAAAATTTTTCGCAAATATATCAAGAACATACTCCACTGCACTTTGTTATTTTACTTAGCGAACAGCCGCTGATTCCGCATGCTTGTGTGTTTAATTTTCTTAAGGACATCGGCCTTGTACACCGACTATGATTTTAATTAGTAATCCGAACTTACCTTAATCCTGTATATACTTATACAATCTCATATACATAGTTTTATTACATCATCAGCTAGTATAGCTCTTTCTTCTTCCAAACCCTTGCTTATACAATAGTTCCACTATTTGGGCATTTTGGCCTTAGTAGCCCTTGCGCCATGAAACCCCAATCAATCAATCAAGAATCAGTCATGACGGAGGTAAACGCCTCTGGAGTAAATGTTCCTGCGTGCGACGAGGTCAGCAGCAATTCAGAGATGCAAGTCGAGGCGGCAGCCTTAAAGTGCCGCTGTGATGACCCCCTTCCGGCATCACGGGAGCGTCGGCTTAGTGACCTTGAGAAGGAGTGGAAATTTCTCGGTGGCAGAGGAAAGAAGATGCGCGTCGCCAGTCTTGTGCGGTCGGCCTCACTTCCACGCAGTGACAAGACGGCACTCTGAGCACTTGTGAGAACGGGATACTCTGCGCCACGTGAAACTGAAGTGGTAAGCACCCAGCGCTCCCTCCGAACCACTACACTATGGTGCTTCTAGACCGGTTACTCCGAATCGCGACCTCTTATGTCCGAGGGCCGGCTGCCAGGAGGCGGCAGAACCAGCTGTATCGCCTCGTGACAGAAGAGGACTAGGATATAGTCGCTATTCAAGAAACAAAAGTTGGGACCGAAGACCAGACGGAGTGTTTGGTATGACGTTTTATGACGCGTTACGACGCCTGTGTCAGTCACGCGGTTAGGACTTCGGCCGGATGTGTTCTTTTTGTTCGCCGGTGTTTAGGAGCTGTTATCCAGTCAGTGACGACATGCTGGTTGGGGAGACTTCTCGTGTGCGATTTTTTCTTCGAGGATTGAGAGTGGCGCATCATATGTGTATACACGCCAAATAGGGTTCAGGAAAGGTGCATCTTTTTCGGAAGTGTGCGGCAGTACTGTGATACTGAACGGGTCGTTTGTTTGCTGAGGAATTTTAATTGTGTGTGCTCTGCACGCGATAAAACAAGCTCTACTCAGTACCAAGTTTCGAGCTCCCAGCTTTTAAGGGACATAATTAACGACTTCGACTTAGGGGACGTGAGAGAATGTGTCAGTGACGGGAGGAGCGCTCAGTTTACCCATTATTGAGAGACCAGTCATTCCCTTAGAGACAAAGCTTAGAGACGCTGGAGTTAGTACCATTTTGTTTCGACTATACGGTGTGTCCTGTTTCTTTCGGCGAGCAATGTGTGGTCAAGTTTTGTGTTGGTAAAAAATCAGGAAATAGGAAAGTATTCATATGGGACTTAAGAAATCTAAATTGTAAGCTGCGAAATGATGACATTTTTAGAGCTAATGTCGGGGCCGCGATAGAAAAATTAAGGACTGGAAGAGAACGCGAGTATAAACTAAGCTGAGAACATTTTAAGCAGGAGATAAAAATGATGGCACTAGAAATAGCTACTTCAATTAAAAACGAAGAACGAAAAACTGAAAATGTGTTGCGTTTGAACTTGCAGATGTTAGTTAAAGAGGAATGCAGAAATCTGAGTACATGCAAAGACTACATTTGCTCTGTGAAGGAAAAACTTGAGATTTTAAATAAAGAGCGTTATCTGGGCGCCCCGGTCAGGGCGAGCTGAACGGTTAACCATGGGGGAGCCGCCGACCAAACGAGCGCTGAGCATGGAAAAACGATACGCGCCCGTCGTAATGAGATAACGGAGGTCGAACGTGACGGCGCAGTCAAGAGCGAAAAGGCAGGAATCGAGAGGGTTTTTTCGATTACTACAGCACGTTATTCGCGTCGAGTAAAGTCGATGTTGATGACTTTAAACGCGACGTTTTGCCTTTGATGCCGCTGTTAGACAACGAAATAAAAGAGGTTTTGGAAGCGGCCATCACTTTCGAGGATGTTTTGTTTGTCATTCAAGCCCTGAACTCGGGAAAGTCCCATGGATCACACGGGCTCAGCGCTGCATTTTATAAAGCTCTAAGGCATGAGCTTTCAATAGTACTGGCCAATCTCTTCAATGAGGCTTTCGAACTATACTTCGTTTCAGCTTCCGTCCGAGCGCGACCGATGTTATGAGACGAAGGGCCAATCAAACAGCACAAAAAGCGCAGCGTCATGGTGTGCTCTCTGCGCTTGATACGACTAGCCGGCGGAGGAGCGCGCACAGAGAGACGGCGAATAGCGGCTGGTCCTATCAACTGCAGAGAGCACGCCATGACGTTATGCCTCTTTCGCTATTTGATTGGCCCTTCGGCTCATAACATTGGCCGCGCTTGGACCGAAGCTGAAACGAAGTATAAGCGTCCAACCTCCATCCCTTTTGTCGACCCACACTCTTTAATCCCGAAATCTGATGACATTGCCAAGCTTCGGCAGATAACTTCGTATAGACCTATCAGTCTAACTAATATTGATTATAAAATACGTATGAAAATATTGGCCAGGAGGTTACAGACTGTAATTCCGGAAATAGTTGGCCTCTCTAAACATGCGGGATTGAAGGCAAGGCCATTTCACAAATATCTACTAAGTACGGAGTCTGTTGGAGTGTTGCGACGGCCATGCATAGTGGTGTGGAAATGCTACAATTAGACCTAGAGAAAGCGTTTGATCGTGTACCGCACGACGTGTTGTTGGTTGTTCTAGATCACTTTAATATTGGCTCAGTGATACACGAAGGCGTACGTATGGCCTATAGCGGCTGTACAACGAGCTTGTAATAAATCAGTCTGTCGGCAAGCGAATTCAAGTGCAGCGCTCTGTTCGTCAAGGGTGTCCCTTGTCACCTCTTCTTTTTTGCATCCACTTCGAATCACTCTGTTTAAGTAATTTAAGGCATGGCAGTGTCAGTGGGTTCAAATATATTCATCTGAAGTACGTATCCTTGCTTATGCGGTCGACATTGCCATTTTCTGTACAAATCACGAAAGTACCAAGACTTGTCAATACAGTCAAACATGTTCGTCATGTAAGTGGTAGTGCGGTCAACTGGGCTAAATATCTGGGCTTCTGGCATGGAGAACAGAGTTGTTTGTTCAAGTGTGTTTGCTCATGGTAAATGGGTCACCACTCCTGTAAAGTACTTAGGAGTGCTTCTTGAGTATTACCCAGAGGGTGAGGAATATTGGCGTAGTCAAGCAGAAGAGCTTCGCGAGAAAGCGGAAAAATGGAGGGGTAATAGTTTTTCGAATTTTGCGCGTGCCACAGTCCGCAATTTATTTTTTGTGATCAAACTATGGTACGTTTTCCAGGTGTTACATTGTTCTCGTGTGAACGTGCAAAAACTGCACCCACCGTGTTTTTTTTTCGGTGTTCATTTGGGGCTCGTCTTGGGAGCGAACGAGCAGGATGAACCTCTTTCGAAGAGTTCGGGAAGGAGGACTAGGCTTATCTCACTTATTTTTGCGCCAAATGGTAAATCCTTTCTGTTATTTTTGTGACTTTAGTGATCCGTTTTTTTGAACTGTTTGTCAAGTAAGATTAGGTCGATGTTTGCCTGAGTTTGTTGTTTTCTTGTCCAGTGTGAGCGACGGTATTCATGGGTTCCCGAAAGGAGTAGTCCCAACATGCGCATTTTGGCTGCCCGTTTTTGTATGGAGTATTTGACCGCAGTAACACGTAAGCGGTTGTATAAAGGTGTTTGCGAAGCTGTTTTTCATGTTTCCTTCTACAGGACCTTGTACTGTGAAGGCCCAGGACAGGATGTCTTGAAACGGGGGGGGGGGGGGGGGGGGTTATCATTTGAGCCCGTTCTGGTTTCGACCTTCTCACTTGGCCCTTCTCAAAACAACCATTCTCAAAAAGATCTCGGTTGGACCTGTCGCATTTGGTCCTTTCCCGTTTCGTCTTTCGCATTCCAACCCTCCTCATTTGGGCCCGTTCTCGTTTCGCCCTTTTCATCTGGCCCCTTTCAAAACAGCCATTCTCAAAAATATCTCGCTTTGACCCGTCGCACTTGACTCTTTCTATACGAAAATCGTTTTTCAGGGTAATATTAATACATTGATATAACTTGTGTGTGTGTGTGCGCGTCTGTGTGTGTGTGGGTGTGTGCCACACTACAGGCATACTCCGTCTGCTCAGGATTTTAGCAGTGCGTCGAGATCGTCGTGAAAAGCTACTACCTGACAATAAAACAGACCAACTATTTATCGCAGCCAGATCATATTCCGATATGTCACATTGTTTGAGGTCTCTCGACTTGGGAAAATCCCACCACTTCTATAATTCAGTGGTTTTCAAAAGAGGGCCTGCGAAGACATCTTAGGGGTCCGCGAAGCGCTGTCTCAGCAGTGAGGCAAGGCAATATTAGTTGTCTTTCTTCACATTGAGAAGAAACGCTCCAATGTTCGGGAGAGTACTCTCGTGTGTATGCCAATGAGATAAGTATACTTTACAATAGCAATTAGTTATATCCATTTATTAAATCATTATTATAATAATCTATACATTTTTCTTCCCCTCACCCCGAACGGAGTCCTCGATCATCTTCGCCTTTCTAAAGGCGTCCGCGAAAAATCAATTGTTGAGAACTCCTGCTATTATGTGTGCTATTTCTGTTCAAACAAAGTTTCCGAATTAAATGTTCATCGCTTTTTCTCGTTTGCTTAGAGGAAGGGAAGCGGTGTCAATATACGATTCTCAGTGCGTACCTCTACACATAACATATATCTGATGGTATGTTGGGGGTTCAGGGAAGGTAAGACTCATCAGCAAAGCCGCGAAGGCATAACGACGTTAGAAGCATGCCGAACTAGAGCCATTCGGTCGTAGCGCGAACGGGCAAAATGAGAATGGGTCCAGTTGCGAAAAACACGATTCGGATCTTATGAGAAGGTTCAAACGAGAAGGACCAATTGAGAACGGGTCGAAGTGTGCAAGGTTCAAACGCGAATGGGACGTTTTGAGACACACCGCTTGAAACGTGTGGAAAAGATGAGGGTACTACCCGGGGACAAACAATTTTTCTTTAAATTACATACCGGCACCTAACCGGTTAAAACATGGATGGGGGTCCCGTGGGGTGTTCATTGTTTCTTATGGCAAAAGCCAGAAACTATTGAACATGTGTTCTTGGAGTGTTGGGATGGCGTCATTCTTTGGGATGTCATACAGCGCACTTACCTGCCGGTAGAAAACGAGGGAGGTGCCCAATTTGATCTTGTTATGTTGCTGGGCCTCCATAGTATCTGGAGGTCTCGGATGGCTGTGCGCCATGCAGACCGTGATGTGCGTGAAGCTAGGGAGTATTTCCGTCAAAGTATAAATCCATTTGTTGAAGTTCATAAGGCTCAGAAATGCACGCCTGAGTGGCTGCCCTGCATTGAAAAGATGTTGAAAATGATCAAGTTTTAACCCCATGATGCTAGCCGAGGCCAGCAGGCAGTTTTAGCATTATCTCTCGTTTTGTGTTCTGTGTGTGTTTTTATCTATTTTGAGGTGTCAAATTCCGGGAATAAAAAAAGGGAATCGGTGGACGAGTGGGTTAACGCGTCTCAGCTCGGAGCGTTGTGCGAAAGCTTGCGCTGGTCACCTCCTGGGTCTGATCCCCACCGCCCCCGCACGTTTTGATCTGGACGAGTTTTGTACCGGCACGCGTTCGTGTAATCACTACTGCATGATGCACGTTAATAACTCCAGCTTAGCGGTTGTACTGCACTGGCTAAATTTCTCATCTACAGCTAAAGGGCTATCCACACGAAGGAGAAATCCGCTCCTTTACTCCGCGGAGCGCGCATCACGTGAGACATACGTCATCCCTTTTTGACGCCTCATGGCGCCGTTCTCTCGTTCTCCTCCGTGGCGGAGGCGCGGAGGCTTCATCCTCTTAGCATGAGAACTCCGCAAGTGCGCGCGGCGGAGCCGGGGACGGAGTTTCCCGGGTTGTTGACGTCACGACATCCGTCCGCGGAGTTCTCCTTCGTGTGGATACCCCTTAAGTGACCGGTCACCCGCTGAGGCGTCCCAACATCAATGCTGTATAGACATACAAAGCAAGACAAAAGGCGCCTGGCGGCGAGCGGCGAACGCCGCGCGGCGCCCAGTTTCACCCCTCATGTATTCCATGGTTTAAGCATGAAGCAAATGCGAGCGAAAATCATGTAGCTTCGCGCCACTGGGTGGCGTAATCATGACAACCGTTGCTGTCATGGGTGGTTTCTATAGTTACGCCGCGTTTCGGTGTGATGCGACTCCATGTTCTACTCATATGTGTTTCACGCGTTAAGGCACGGTGACAGTAGCGGCAAACGTGCCTCAACTGCACGTCGGCCGCCGGCATGCCGTTGTGGCATCCGCAGTGAGAAGGTAAAGCCGGTTTCACATGTAGCAATTTTGGCCCTAGAGCGGCGCGATTTCTGCTGTCGCGGCGCTCTGGCCAGCCGAAGTGGCTGAGCGGTACGGTTCCACCTGGTTGGAAATTTTTCGCCGCGGCAGAGCGGCAGCTTCCCCGCTAGACGATCACAGCGCGGATTGAAATCCCGTGACAAGAGGAGAAACATTGTGGGAAAGTTTGCGCACAGGACGGTGGCGCTTTCACGTTCTTGAAGCAGAGAAGCAGAGAAAGTACGCAAGCGACTGGTTTGCGGTTTCTTTTTACCGGCGGCTCAAGCTTCTTCGCTTTAGCAGTCGCGTCGGAACTGTTCAGGAGGTCATGGCGGAGGGGGATGGCTGTCTCTTTCATTGGAATTTGTTTCCTCAATAAATGACGCGGCTCCTTTCTACTTTCCTCGCCTGAGTACCAACTGTAGCGAGCGCAAGAGACGCTAATCGGAAGCGGGTTGTGCAAGCGCTAGTGAGAAAAACTGAAGAAGAACTGAGCGACACTAACATATCGCTCAGTCTTTTCCAACACAGGTCGTCACACCAAGTAAGACAAAATGTATCGTGCCCAGTTCAATGAACTGCTTATCAGTGAAGTGTTGAAGCGTCGAGTTCTTTGGTACGCGCAGCTCAAATAATTTAGGAACAGTGGCACCAACGAGAAACTCTGGGAAGAGGTGACTGGGGCCGTGAAGATGATCGACAAGACCGGTATGAAAACACTGCACTACTACAAAAGGTTCGGGTCCAGCAGGTTGGGGTCGGCCAAATCAGTTGGAGCCTTTACATACGAAGAAGGCGCTACGCGTGACGCTGCGGAGGATGATCCGAGGTTTCATTCTCCGCGACAACAACGTTTGAAAAAAAAAATACACAAGTAAGTAGGAATACGGTTTATTTATATTTTAAACGCTTTTTTTTTGTTTTGTTTTATGAAGGTGAAATTCAAAGGGAAACTGAAAACTAAGGCATTAAAATTGTTTTTAAAAGCCGCTGTAACCGACTGTGCGCATCTGCTTGTTCCAAGCAACATTGGCCATCGCAACCGCAGAAAACGGTCATGTGAAATAATACCTCGCGATCCCTGATGCTGCGCCGCTAGCGGCAGCGATTTCCGCCGCGGAATCGCTGGATGTGAAACCCGCTTAACCGCTCATTCACACCAGGAGCGGATCCGCGTTCGCTAAGAGGTTGCCAAAGCGGTTGTATAAAGATCCAGTACAATTTCACGCGCACTCAATGACATCAAGTGCGCTTGCAATTGTACTCGATCTTTATACAACCGCGTTCGCAACCGCTTTGCGAACGCGGATCCGCCTCCGGTGTTAATGAGCGGTAACACCGTCCTCCGCACTGCCGTTGACGCGCGGTAGTCACGTGACACCACTTAAGAACACGCGTTTTACGACCTGCACGAGAACGCGCGCAATGTTTCGCTCAATTTATCGAGTGCACTTGAAGTTTTCTGCACTATTCGCACGTTCCATGCGTTATAGTTCGGCGTCTGCCCTTCGTTGGGTCCTTTTATTTTGGCTGTCCTTCTACGTGCCGAAACGACGTTCTGTTCTTCGCATTTGTTGCCTGAGCCTCTCATGACGGGCCTTAATGACAATCTTGCGACATCTGGTAATGAGATCACCCTAGTCCGCTCTTTGATGCTACGAAGTCGACAGGATCAAATGGCAAGGCGTGAGGATTTTGGGTTCGGTCTGGCTGGTGAAATATAGGAGCTTTTAGTTGCGCTATAAAACGCTGCTCTCGTGTGTTTGATTTAGTTCGCAGTCTGGTTCACACATTTGCGACGGTTGCGTTCGCAGCAGCCAACGTGCCTCAACGACACGCCGGCCATCGTAGACCCAGACGCCTTCAAATCAGGTCTTCTATTGCACTTTTTGTATTGTTAACCGATTACCGCCCTTTTCCTGGATGTATTTATTTTTGTGTCTGCTTTTCCAATGTATAATATGAATGATCCCCCCCCCCCTTATATAATGCCCTCACAGGCCCTTAATGTTCAATCAATGAAATGAAATAAAATTAAAACGACAGAAACGACCAGAGCCCCGGAACAACTATGACTCATGTGAGCGTCGGAAAGCTACCTCTTGCATCGCTTGTCACGCTGTGTAAGACGAACACTTTTCTCGGTTACTTTGTCGTTGCTGCCGTTTCGGGTGCTCCGAACACAACGGGAACAAACGTATGAAACTGCCCTTAAGACAAAACAAATTATGGCCTGCGCACTCACGCTGAGGAATGCAACAACGGGTGCTTTTTGCCAACACAAGATTTGCAAGAAAATGACTGAGATTATCGTAGCTAAAAGGGGGAGGCATCTGTATCGCGTAGCTTGCTCTGTGTGTGGCAGGGCGCTATACTCCGCGACAACTTTTCTTGGCAATGCAATGGAAGGTACAGGCCCGCGTCCCCTCTCCCATTTTGAGTGTGCCCGGGCTCTCCTCCTCTCCCCGGAAATGGGAGAGGAGGAGAGCCTGCGTACACTCAAAATGAGAGAGGGGACGTGGGCCTGTACCTTCTACTGCATTGCCAAGAAAAGTTGTCGCGGAGTATAGTCTGGAATGACGACATTAGGTGGCACGCTCATCGACTTTGAGATGCCGATAGCAGGAACCGTGCTCGGAAAGGCTCACTTTGCTAGAAGTGCTCGTTTGTGGTGCTCTTTCCGGAAAGATCGCCCCATGCGTCCAGACTACTGCGATGGCAAAATGTCAAACACACTGCTTTGCTACCAGATGCGCCCCAAGGAACGGTTCTGCGAGAAAGAGAAGAAAGCCTTCCTCTTCGCCGTTCCCGACAACGACGACGACGCAAAAAGCATCGGCAGGTTTATTTTTGTGTTGCGCTAGCCAGATGTCTGAAATGAGCATAGTTTAACTTTCAAAAGTATTTTTAGGAGCGCATATCGCACGCTATACTTCTAGCGATTTCCACAGGTCGTTTTGGAACGCTGCGGGTTTGACCTTCCTGGAGCGCGCTTATCTCACGGGCGATCGGGAACGAGACGGACGTGTTCCACTTGTAGCTTTGGATCAACCCCAACTCCTGACCTATATCCGGATCCGAGAAAGGTCGTTCCGCTTGGCACCACCGATTTCAGCGGATTAGACCGGAGGCCGGCATGGCCAGCCTTCGGCACGCACAAGTGACTTCCTTTGTCGCCGGCCATCTCGCCTCGCAAGAATTCGTAACGGCCGCTCGCGAAGTGCCGTCAGCTTTACTATTGCTGCTGATTGATGTCAGTTCGTCACAAAGTTTCTCGAGCCGCTTCTCCAGCAGCAGCGGCTCGAGTAGCAGCGACGGCGAGGATTGCTTGAATGGCCCGCATGAATTAGACTGCATTTTCAGACCCCCGCTGAAGAGGCCGAAAATCGAAACGTACTTAGACGCCGTCCACGAATATTCCGATGAAGAGGTAAGGGGTCTACGCTGACGGACATCGCTTATTGGTACGCATCTTTCACATCATGGTAACGTCGCTCGTGCGCTGAACACGTGTTGTTAGCGGCGCGTTTGCGAAAACATGTGCTTCGAGATCCAGGACGGTGGGAAGAGGATTCCCGGGCAGGTGAATGACGGGAAGACATTCGTCGATCCCGGAGGAGTGGCCATGTTTTACTGAAGATCCGGAGGCGAAGCGACTTCGTTAGGATCGCGTGGTCTGTCTTGGATCTCGTCTACTGGTCCAACACCACCTAGAAGAGTGAAGGCGTTCGCACGCCGGCGTGATGTCCCGCAAGCATATGGTTCTGGAAGCCGGCTTTACCGCGGAGGCGTGTTGCTGGCGCTCGCGCTTTCCAGCGATAGCACGCAGATCGGCGCGCTTTCGCCGTAGATCCTAAATTTCAACTATAGCACAACATTATGTGCACTAGCTAATCGTTGTGAATTCGAATGCTCAAGCAGGAAACCGTGCAGAGCTGATTGCCGAAGTTTTTTTTTGTTTATGTCATGCTTTGCCGGTTCATATGTGAACGTTTTTACCGAACGTTCTTGAAATTATTACAATAAATGGAAATTGTTGCTTCTTTAAATTTGTCCAGTATTATGTGACCATCCTTGTATTATTACTCTTTTTAAGTTCAGTTCCAATATCAAAAAAACATACGAATTAACCATTACTTTGAAACAAAATGTGACAAATGTTTTCACTGTTTTGTGATGGAGAGGTGCGACACCAATTGAATTTATAGGAGACATAGTGATTTCTTGAGAACCAAAAACTTTATAGCGAAAGCCTAAAAATAATAAAACTTCTAGAATAAAACATCACATTGTGCAATTAAATAAATGCCGTCAACGTTATTATATATATAACTCACTGATCATCAGGTTGGCAGAATGCGCACTCACAAACATGTATTCACACACACAGTCGGATCTCAAGCTCTTACCGTCTCAAGCTTTCGCTTTATTTATTTATTTTTTGTAATTAGTTTGATATTTTCGTTTTTGCACAGGTTTTTGAGCATTGTACTTGTCGCAGCAGACAATACGTGGGGCATCACTTTATGGGATGCGTGCCCATAGTCCCAGACTTCAAGTCTTCAACGTCATCTAGGACAGCAGACACAAGAGTAACCAGTGTTTCTTCCTGCCTAGGCAGGCTCAAGAATTTTGTGGAAAACTGTGGACTTCCTGAGTTTCTTTAGCATCGTTTCTGTGACAAGAACAGTAATTACAACGACAGCTTGCGGGAACTTCAATCCACCTCTTGTAATGCTCGTGATCAGAGCATTTTCTTCAATGCCTACCTCTGCGCTTTCTGCTAAAAGAATGTCTCTGCACGAGGCACACAACAACGTTTTTAAAGCTGCCGTCGGCGCAATACCCAAACATACGTCACAGCTGGAAGCCGTGATGCATTTTTTTAATGTCACTGTAATGAACTGCAATCGAACATTTCAACGAGGTGCAAGAAAGAAGAAGACTGTTAAGTAACGAAAGATTTTGTTAGAAATAAGTAAGATTTGTTTTAGAAAAGTCTATTTTTCTACAGTTGCGTCGGCACTGTTTTTTTTTATCTGCCTATGTTTGTGTCGGCATATTTGGGCGTCTTCCGCCCCCAGGGGCGGGGGGCTTCAAGCAGCCGCGGGACTCGGTGGAGAAGAGTCGGACCCCGGTCGTTAACAAACAGATTGGGTTTCGATTTGGGGGCACCGGAACACCCCTGTCTTGGGCCTCTGTCCGCACTTGTGTCTTTTTAGCGGGTGTGCTTGTGTCCGGCGTATTTCGCCACTTAGTGTAGAAACTTCGCTTTTAATCGACGGAATAACTTAACTTGGCGGCGCCAGCCAGACGGCGAAAAAAGCATGTGGTGACACTATAAAAAATTTGGATTTGGCCGTTGAGGTGTCGGAGGGGGGGTCATGTTGACAGCTCGCTGATCATTGGGTAAGAGTGTACCACGTGGGAGTAGTGACATTTGAAGTGATTGGTCCGTCTCTGGAGGGAGAGGAGGCCCCTTCGGTTCTAGAAAAGGGCTGCCGAGAGGATTCTCGGGGATACGGCTTTTGAGATCAGGCAGATTCGGCTCTTAATACTGGGGGACTAAAGTATGGGTTTTAATTTTGGGAGTTTTGTTATGTAAATTACTGTTGACTTGTTGTCCTTTTGTTTTTGAATAAACGTGGCCACACTGGCAACTGTAAACCAACCAACGTCTTAATGTGTCCAGCGGGAGCAAACAACTTTTAGTGTTTTTTTTATATTCGACTTCTTGCGGGATTTTCATCGGGCGGACACCATCATCGGTCATCACCATCCTGACCGCCCCTCACCCCCTCCCTTGGGAAAGTTGATTAAGATGGTATTCTGAAAGAAAAGCAGCACGAGACAACAGAGAGGAAAAGAAGAGGAGGTGACTGGAACAACGAGGACGAAAGCGGACTGGGGGTTGTCTTTCTGGGAGCCGTCGACGCAAACAGAAACGACTCGGCGCAACTGCGAGGGACAACCGGGCCTTATCGTGACGACGATGTTCCGTAGTCCCGGACGACGCTCAGTGGCGGCTGCACCGACCACGGGAGACATCACCACATTTTTGCCACGACGTCACTACCGTCGTTGTCAGGTGAAGTGAAGAGTTCCACCCTGATCTCCATTAACTTACTTGACTCGAGACTCGCATTTATTATCCAGTGGCATATTAAATAGTTGTTTAATGACTACTCTAAAGGAATTGTGTATCCCGTAACGTGTTTTATGACTGTCTTTAGATTTGTGTCGCTATTGTTTTTCTACAGAACTACTCAAACTCACACAAAAACAGTACTTGCCTCGTCAATAATTTAATGCATTCAAACAAAGCTTGACCTCGAATATCAAACTTCCTCACATCGGCGTCCGCGATAGGACGAGGCAAGTCGTGTGCTGCTTTTGTGTAACCTAAAGAAAATATCAATACGAGAGAATTAATGTCGATAAGCGAGGTACTCGGTCTGAGTGGAGATGATCTACGCAAGTGGGCTGACGCAGAGCAGGAGCGTGAACGCAGCGAAAAGCTAGCGGAGAGGGAAGAAACGAAATAACGGCTAGAAGCGGATCGCGCGCTGGCTGAATGCGAACGCGAGCACCTAGCGCTTGAACAACAAACTCTCCAACTAAATTTCCAGCTCCTGGAAAGGAAACAAAGTAATGTAGAAGCGGTTAACTCGGGATCGTCAGGCGAAGGAGGTACCTCACCAGTAACTGCAGCCGTTATTAGTACCCACAAGCTCATCCCAGTTTTTGATGAAAAACGGGACGATCTAGATGGCTTACCTACATAGGTTCGAGCGCATAGCCGTCGGACAAGGTTGACCACAAGAGAAATGGGCTACAACTCTAAGCATGTCCTCGTAGGGGAAAACAAGAAACAAGTCATCGGCAATTTTCGCAGTAGAAGATGACAAAGACGGCTATCAGCCTCGTCACCTCAAAAAACACAAGGAGCTAAAGATGAAAGGTAAAAAACGCAGGCGATCTGGTGAATGACATCAATAGTAACCCTGAGACGTAAAAAAAAAGAACGGACAGAACAACGAAGTCTCTAATACAGCTTGAAATTTATTAACAACCTTCGTCCTATATACATGTCCCATACCTCAATTACAATTCAAAAGACCTGCGAAGTCCGCAGGTCTTTTGCGGACTTCGGACAAGGAGGTCTTTTGAATTGTGATGGAGGTCTGGGACATGTATATAAACGATGTTTGTTAATAAATTTCAAGCTGTGTAAGAAACTTCGTTGTTCTGTCCGTTTTTTTTTTATTTTCCTACATCTCAGGGCTACTATGGATGAGCTAAGGATGTCATGCTTAGCCAAGACCTCTTAAAAGAAAAAAAATATTAGCTAAGGGACCTTTTAAAGGGGTACGACGATGTCTTTTCAGACCTGCCCGGGAAGAAAAACATCCCTGATTGCCAACTTCAACTCACAAGCAACGTGCCGTTCCAAACAACGCAGCATCCTGTGCCCCTGGCAATGAGGGAGACGATCGAAAAGGAAGTACAGGAGATGTTGCGAGGAGGAATCATTAAAAAGCAAATATCCCCATACAGGTCTCCACTGATTCTAGTATGGAAGCCAGACAACACCTTCCGCGTATGCGTCGACTTTTGTCGCATCAACATCTTGGTAGGGAATGCAGAACACATTTTCCGCACAGATGATGTGTTTGCGGACGTGGGGTAGGAGAGATACTTCTCCGAGTTTGACCTAGTTAAAGGCTACTGGCAAATACCATTGACAGAAGAATCTAAGCCACTTATGGCGTTTTCAACACCCTCGGGCTTGTATCAGTTCAAATTCTTGCCTTTTAGGTTAAAGACCGCTTTAGCAGTCTTCACAAGACTCATGAGAGAACTCTTCAACGGGATCCCACATGGGCAACATTATATCGACAATGTTCTCGTAGACACCGATACTTGGTCAGAGCACCTGACGATGCTGCATTGTTTGTTGGAGCGAGTTCGTCAGGCAGGCTTAACAAGCCCAGCAAGTGCGAGGTTGGCATGAAGAAGATCACGTTCTTGGGCCACGAGCTAGAAGAAGAAGAGATTCAACTAGGCGACATATTTGAAGGCGGTGTTTAGAGCGCATGCTCGGAACGAGCTCACATTACTAGGCTCCTAAGACCGGCAATCTCGACGGTGCGGAATGCACGTTGCAGAAGAACCGCGGTACTTCGCCGTCAGCACGCGCTCAGTGCCACGCACACAGATATGGCCGTCATTGAATACTCCCTATTCGCGACTCCAGCAAAACGAACGGCACCTAGCGGGAAAACACTAAACTGGCCGGAACAGGTCCCTTCGCGATTTCTGCTCGTCTCTTCTGGCTTCCATGTTTACATGTTGTCGGTGGTTTATGCGACAGAACAGTTCTACCGGTTACTGAGTCGTAACCGTAGTATCGCCTTGTGACCCAGGTTGTTCTGCACTCGACCTATGTAACCGCGTGAGCCACACATTCTGCGTTTATCAACGTTCGTCAGCAGCGTGGGAGGACAGTGGGCAGTCATTTCCTCGTTTCCTCGAAGAAAGTCAAGCCTCTGGAAGTTCGCTTACCCCAGACCATCACCGCAGGTTGAAAACGTGCAAGATAAAACACAGGGAAGCCAATTTTGAGTCCAATGCTTACAAGCTGGTGCACCAGCGTTGTGCGTTGAGCTGGCACATGGCAAGCCATGACCTGGATTCAGCCGCCATATTTTCCCGATAGTGGCGTCCCCTATAGGTCGCTGGAGTCGCGAATAGTAGGTCATGAAGGCGCAAAACCCACAGACAAAAAAGCAGGTCCGATCATTCTTGGGCCTGGGAAATTATTACAAGCAGTTGGTGCCAGGATATGCTCAGATTGCCGAACCCCCGGTGGAAATGACAAAGAAAAGAGAGCTTAACAAAGTACATTAAACAGACCAAAGAGAAGAGGCCTTTAATATGTTAATAGTCGCTCTCTCTGCTAGGTCTGTGCTGCGAGCTCCCGATATCACCAAGGAGTTTGTAGTGCAAATGGATGCGTCAGAGACCGTGATTGGCGCCGTTCTGGTGCAAGAACACGAGGGATTGCTACATCCCATATCATACGCGGGAGAATGAAAAAGACACCGTAGCAAACGGCAGTGTTTTTTATGCTCGGCGCCAAGCCCCGCCCCGTGCTACCAAATTTGGACCCTTCTTTCGAACTTCATGGAGGCACTAATCCTCAGGTGAATCAAGAATAAGCGACCAAGACTTCTAGCCAGCCTGGCCAAGACTAAACAGAAACCATGGACACGAGGACCGCTGCCGCCGGCAGCGGTCCTCGTGTCCGTCGCCGGCACGACGGGGAAAGCAAACCAGGCCAGTACACCTTCGATACTAAAGAAACTGACCTTCGAGGTTGCCACTGTATTTAAATTCAGTGAGCGAGCCACATATCCTTCAGCTAGCACGGCGCCCTCAGCCGAGCAAGCCCTAAGGGCTCTCCTTTTGACCATCCCAAAGGACAGCCTCATCGACATCTTCAAGAGCATTTTAGGCGAATTTCACAATGTAGTTCCCGCAGCCAAGGCAAATAAGAAGAAACCGGCGGCCAAGAAGGCCCCGGCAAGTACCCCAATGTCGGTCGCAAGCGAGATGGTTCCGCCGGTACAGGTGGTGCCACCCGCTACGCCTGCACTTCCAGACATTACGTCTGACAAAGCCGCGACGTGTCGGCAATACGGCGAGACGCAAGCTACGTCAGGGATTAAGAACACCATAAGCGTGGCACAAGCTGAGACCGAAGAAGAACAGTTACCAGAGAACGACTGGACAGTCGTCACGAACAAAAAGAAAAGGAAAACGGTCAGGGGAGATCCAACACAGCCAGCTGCCGTCGCCGCCGCTGCACCTCGGCAACGCCGTCGGCAGTTCGAATACAAGATCCGCCTGACGAGATTACGAATATACCGATCAAGCCACTTCTACCCCAGCTCAAGATGCACATCATGGGCACCCGGAAGAATGCGCCGGTCACCATGCATCTAATCGAGAAAGCCAACATGATCTCGGTCAAGACCGACTCGAAAAAGGTGGCAGGATTCCTCGAGAAAATAACAGAAGTTATGATTGAGGACAAAATACTTCCCGTGCAAGTTTTTCGCACGTACGGCAACACCTACACCAAAGATGTAATCTACGACGTTTGCACAAAGAAACAGGACCCCCAGGACGATGTCCTCAATCTTGAACTAGAATCAGAGAAAATCCACGTGGTTGCTGCCCGGCGCCTGGGAAAATGCAACACAGCAGTGCTCACGTTTGACGGCGAAAAGCTGCCACGCTCAGTCCCATATGGGAAGTGCTACATGCGGGTCTTCCCGTACTAACCAAAATCAGTGACATGTACAAACTGCCACCGTATTGGACACAAGCCGGACATATGCCCGAGTACTACTGTCCGCACCACATGCGGTAACCACGACGGCTCAAATCAACAGGGATGCCCCACTCCTAACGCACATTTCTGACAAGGATGCAAGAAGGCGGGATATCTCGGCATGAACCGCGCGTGCCCGACCTGGCAAGGAACGAACAAAAAAATGCGCGAGGAAGTAAGAAAGTACAAGGAGGTGCATAAGCTCCAGCAACAACGGGAGACCGCGAAACAGAGAAGTCAGGACTCCAGTCCCACCCGGAGCCTCCTCTCTGTGAGCCGACTTGCTCAAGGAAGGCAAGAACCCTACAGCACTTCCAACTCCGCCGCCGCCGGCACCAGAAGTCCAAGAATTGTGAAACACCTGAGCATTCCTCAAAGGCGAACTGGACCGCCTCTAGGCCACAGTCCAAGTTCAGCAAGAAGAGAATAATCACTGCAAATCAGCCCTCAGCCAAATGAGAGCACTCACATCAACCTTCATCAAAGCTTGATAAGAGTGCTTCAATGGAACTGCCTGGGGCTGCGCAAGCGGGCGGCGGAGCTCAGGGCACGACTGTTAGATAAGTGTGATGAGAAACCTGACGCGGTACTTCTTCAGGAAACCAACATCACCAACATCAACTTTATAGGCTACACGGTCTACTCTAGCCCATCAATATATCAGAACGCCCAAGTCAATCAGCTAACCCCCCGGGAAGGTTGTTGTTTATGTCAAAACGGACTGACACCAGTAGCAATGAAAATGACGTTACTGTAATGAAAATCAAAGAGTAGGGGCGGTCCGAGCCTTGGTCCGGCAGCAAGACGTCATCTTCACTTCCATATAATGTGGACCCCTACAGAAGAAGATATACAACCACGGGTGGATCGCGCACCTGCACGACCTCCACCCACTGAACAGAAACTTTACGCCGGGGACTTTAATCTTCAACACCGGGCGTGGGGCTGCGACTCCAACCACGAGAGTGCGGAAGAGCTGCCGGGCGAGATGCAGACTTACCGTTCACATCTCGTCAACAAAGCAGGAACCGAAACGAGGATTGGAGATGTCAGGCAGAAAGACACAGCCCCGGACCTCGCCTAGACATCGAACACACACACACAACACCACAAGTGGAAATGCTCCCGGATCCCTGGGGCAGCGACCACATCCCGATTTTTTTCGAATTTTCGCCTCAAGAAAGGCCAAAGAAAAGACCAAGAAAAGGGTAGTCAAGACTATCTACTGGGATAAGTTTAGGACCGCGCTAGAAGCAGACGAGTGCACGGGATCCAGCTTTGAAATTCTTCTCAAGAGCGCCATGAAGGCAGTCACAATAGAATCGAATGTCAAAGAAGGCGCTCCGACTCCTGACCTCTACCTATTACGCTTGTGGGCCAAGCGCCTCCAAGTGGTGCAGCAGTACCTCAAGGGACGTAAAACGCCGCAAGCTAGGCGAGCGATTACGCGCACCACGTCCGAGGCCAAACGTTACGCCCAACAACTAGAAACCAACCGTTGGCTACAGTACAGCTCTTCCCTTTCTGACAAGGCGTCAATTGCCAAGCTCTTTGCAACAAGTCGAGCCCTGCTCGGGAAGAAGAAGACGAAAGGCGCGACACTCACGCTCGCCCCAAGCTGGACAAGACGGAAGAAGAACTCGCGTCGATGGCCGGGGACCTTTTTTTGCCCCAACCCGTCCCGTTCAGCTGTTTGGCTCCGTACGACACAGAAGCCCTTGCTCCAGACGGCGGCATGGACCGGGAGTTTACTATGGGAGAACTTGAGTGGGCCCTCCACAAAGGGAAATCCCGTTCGGCGCCGGCACAGGACAAAATCACGATGAAGATGTTGAAAAACCTTCCTGAGAGCACCAAGGAGCAACTCCTCGATTGGATTAATCACATCTGGGTCGACGGGGAAACTTCCCGATCAACGGAAGCACTCTGCAGTCTTTCCGATTCCTAAGCCCGGCAAGGACAAAGGCTCACTCTGCAATTATCGGCCCATATCGCTCACATCATGCACTTGTAAAGTCATGGAGCGTATGGTACTGTCACGAATCGACTGGCACCTGGAGTCCTCGGGAGCCTTTCATCCGGCCCAGACAGCCTTCAGACCCTGTCCTGAAACTCAAGAGAGTCTCGCCCTAATTTTGGCAGACGCCATCCGCAACATCAGCCCGGGGCTCGCAAACCATAAGAACTACCGTAGTTATCGACATAAAAAAAGCATTTGATTCGGTTCCCCACACTTCAGTCATCGGAGAGGCAAGTCGGTTCGGCATCACCGGCCGGTCGCTTAATTTTATCAGGAACGTTTTCGAAGGGAGAACATTCTCGGTGTGCCTCGGCACGCACGAGAGTGAGCCGAGAGCGAACCGAGTGGGAGTCCCACGAGGCTCTGTTCTCTCCCCCACACTGTTCAACCTCGCGATGGCGGCCCTGCCCCATGAACTCAACAAGATTCCCGGACTAGGCTACACCGTGTATCCGGACGACATCTGCATATGGGCACAAGGAACAGACATCGATAAGCAGGAGGAGACTCTTCAAGCCGGCCTAGACACCATTGAGGCTCACCTATGCAGGGTAGGAATGCAAGCAGCACCCGAGAAAACGAAATACACCGTAGTGACAACTCCCAGGCTCAGGAAAGCCAAGCTAAGCGAGAAAGTCAATCTCGTATTGGCTGCAAAGAAGATCCACACCTCCCCGTCGGTAAAGATTCTTGGAATGACGAAAGAGGAATCCGGGAGAGGCGACATCTGGATCCAAGATACTATCAAACACTGCAGCTCCGTGCTCAACGCTATGCGTAGGATCTGCAGCACACGAGGAGGTGCAACAGCACGCATCGCCAGATACATGGTAAAGGCCCTCGTAGTATCGCGTGTATGCTACGGGGCCCGCCACCTGAACAAGTCTGATTGGAAACGGCTGGAGACACTGAACAATCAAGCAAGACTCGTAATCACTGGCCTCCCGAGGTTTACTCTCCTTAGTAAACTAAAAGAGTACGCTCAGATCAACGAACTCCACGACGTCGTCCAGGCCAGGATCAGGGCGCACGACGAACGCCTCAAGCTCACGCAGCAAGGAAGGGGCATTATGGATCTTCGAAGACACGTAGAGCACCTTCCAAAAGTGCCTGAACAGCTCCCACCATGGGAGGATCTTCCGGCTATCACCAAAAGCAAGCCCAGCGGCGCTCGGAAGGGGGACACCAACCAAGCAGAACACAGAGCCCAAGCACACTGCGAGATTCTGCAATCATGAGACCGAATCACGATCGGGGCTGCTTACACGGACTCTGCTTCGATGGAAGGCTCCGTCACCCTGAAGACGGCAGCCGTCATGTTCCCATCGCTCTTGCTCGAAAAAGCAGAATGCCTTCCCCCTGGAACCTCTACCAAAGGGGGAGAATTCGCAGCTGTCCGCTTCGCCCTCGAGACGGCCAAGGCACACCCCGACCAGCTACCTGAGAATCTCAGGATCTTTACGAATTCTCAGGACGCAGTGAAGGAATGCGGAACTAAAAAGAGCCCCAGCCGAACAGTCCGAAAGATTAAGAAACTCGCCTCGAACCTTCGATCCCGAGGAACACGCACGGGAATAGAGTGGATACCCGGTCATTCGGGCATCCCCGGAAATGAAGCAGCTCACCGCCTGGCCCGCACGTCTTTGATTCTTCACCGCGGCACAGACGAAGAGCAGCCACAACACCACCACAGTTACGGCCTCATCGCTCGTAATCGGGCATCGCGGGCCAACAGCGAGACAGAGGAATACGACCCCAGGCGATGACAGGGCCCGGATCAAGGAAAACTATTTAGCAGAACTCAAAGAGAAACTGAAAGAGCCGCCGTTCCCTGACCTTCCTCACCGGGGATTTGGAAGGCCAGGGCAGGTTCTCTTAACCAGACTCCGGACCAACACGGCACTTACACCTGCATGGGTCGCATCGTGGAGTAGAGGCAAACCTTTGCACAGAATGCGACATGCGCGCCAAGGCAGACATTCACCATCTCCTGTGGGAATGTCCCAAATACTAAGACGAAATGTTCAAACACCGTCCAGCAGATATCACATCCCTAGAGGGGTGGACCGACCCACCCGGCTTAGAGAACATCCAACGAAGGATCCTGCGTGGACTCAAGATTTTATCCATAAAGCCAAGCTGGACGTCTTCATTTAGCCCCCGAAAACCTCTCCCTCGTGCCAGCGCCCAGGCCTAGTCGTCATCGGCGCACATCCCCATTCCCCGACCCCTGGTGTTTTTTTGTTTATTTTTAATTGTAATAAAAGTTTTCTGAACTGAACTGAATATCATACGCGTGGAAACTACTTCTCCCGCGTGAACATAAGTATTCGAAGGTAGAACGGGAACGCTTGTCCCTAATATGGGCGATTCAGGAATTCCACATGTACCTATATGGTAAACAGTTTACGGTACAAACCGCCCACCATCCACTGCAGTACTTGAACACTGCGAAGTTGATAAACAGTAGGTTGTCAACGTGATCTCTCTTGTTTCAAGAATATAGTTTTAGAGGTGTACATTAAGGGTATCGAAAAGGTAGGAGCAGATTTTCTGAGCAGGATCTGGGATTTTAAATGCATTATCAAGCTGATATGTTTTTTGTTTGTTTGTTTTGTTTTTTGGTTTACCATGTATCTGATCACCGGTGCAACTGGATTTTATTATCAACAAAAAAAAGCTCAAATGGGGTGTTGTGTGGTGAACTGTGATCGGACATATCAACGAGCTGCAAGAAAAAGGAAGAAAACGGTATTCTGAAAGAAAAGGAGCACGACACAACAGGAAGAAAAAGAAGAGGAGGTGACATGAGCGCCGAGGACAAAAGCGGACGGGGGGTTGCCTTCCTGGGAGCCGTCAACGCAAACATAAGAGACTGGGCGCAACTGCGAGGGGCAACCAGGCCGTATCGTGAAGACTATGTTTCGTAGTCCCTGACGACGCCCAGCGTCGGCTGCACCGACCATGAAAGATATCTCCACACATCGTTGCCGCGATGTCACCACCGTCGTTGTCAGGTGAAGTGAAGTGTTCCACCCTGGCATCCATTAACTTAGTTGACTCGAGGCTCGCAATTATTATCCAGTGGCACACCAAATAGGTGTATTATGACTACTTTAAAGGAATTGTGTATCCAGTAACGTAATGTATGATTGTCTTTAGATTTGCATCGCTATTGTTTTTCTACGAAACTACCAAAACTCACACAAAAACAGTACTTGCCTCGTCAATTATTTAATGCATTTAAACAGAGCTTGACCTCAAATAACGAACCTCCTCACAGTCACTCTCCGTAACAGTGATATCAAACCACATCTTCAATGAATCTGCACTCATGTGGGCAACATCACACGTCGTCACAACATTCAAGCCTGGAAGGCCAAGCACGTTCTGCAATCGCATTTTTTTTTCATATTCATAAACTTGTTTCATTGACCTTTGATAGTGTGCACAACACAGCTGACGATACTCTCCGAAACGGTCTTCAAGACAATGAGTCTGAAAGTTTTCAAAAATAACATACTGCATTCCAAGTTGCTCTAGGAATGCACAGCACTTTAGTGCAGGATGTGCATAGTGTGGCACAAAGATGCGTGGGCCTCCCGTGTCAAATGACTGGCATTATGCATCAAACTTCCCCATTAGTGTAGCCAGTGCAATGTGCTCTTCAAGACCAACAACTGAGAACATGGCGTAGTGGTTACAGGTCTTTATAGGTCGTCCCTCAGCCATTGTCCCTTCTTTAGCGTTTTCACGCTCACCACGTTCCACCATGTGAGGATCATATTGATATACTCAGCTGTCCCAGTTGCGTGCTGAAGTCTGCTAGCATGAAGTGCTAAGACTGTAGACAATATCCGCAATGCTAGTTTCACATTATGCCTTTCCATGTTAGATGGGTTTAGTTCCTTCAACGATAAATGTTGGTGCCAACTTTAAAAGCTAATTTTGTTAAAATTCGTGCAACTCGCATATGGTGCTAAAAGAAGACGTCAGAATTTCAGGCTTTTGCTCAGCACTTTTTGGGTCTGAGAAGTACATGCATCTCCCAGGGCTTCGCTGATTGATGCAGTTGTTTCTAGCACCCTTCAGCAAGTTAACAGGGTCGACAACGAAAATTAAAGGACGCGATGCATCAGCTGGGTGCTGATAAACAATCTTGAGGTCAGGAGGGTTAGAGAAAAACCAGATTGTTTTTTGATTTATTGAATTGTTTCTCCGAGGTGACAGCAATGACTTTAAACCCTGAAGACTCTAGCTCCTCAACAAGCATTCGTAGAAAGTCATGCAACGTCTTAGCGTCTATCTGAGCGACGGGCATAATGGGCACAACATCTTTGTGACTGGAAAGGAGACTTTTTGTCCTAAAAACGAATGCTGTGTTTGCTGGGCTTGCACGGTTAATTGCAGCACCTCTTACAGAACGAGCCTTGAAATCAAAGTAGGACTGAAAGTGTTTTTCATCCATCATTTAAGTAACAAATATTTCATGTTCTTTCGTAGTTTTAACGAGTGTTTTAGCATACGAGGGAAAACCAGATACTTGCTGTTCTGCCGCAGGGCACACTTGGTAAGAGGAGCAAAGCTGCCTCACTGCCTCGAGATGCGGCACATTACCTTCTGAGAATTTTTCAATAATCTGTATGCGCGTGGCGACATAGTAGATAACAGACTTGAGAATACCAGTAAGTGTCTTGGATACTGCACAGCATTGCTGAGGACGAGATCTACTTGCCGTTTCAAAAATTTTACTTCCTCCATGTGCCATCCATGCAGCTTTTGACGTTGGTCATCACAAATCAACTCCTGCAGCAGTGACGACACCAAATCAAGCAGCTGCTGAGTCTGCTGCACATCATCAGCAGGGTGATCAGTGTACAGCTGTTCAACATAGTGAAGGGCATCTCTTAACTCCCTGAAATCCTACAACTGTGCAGGAACACTGACACGAGCATGGTTCACAACGCATGTTTCACCTATATAAGCTTCATCACAGAAGTCACTTGTCACTGCCACTAAGGAACGCACAGCTGGGGCATGTTGATCAGTAAGGTCCAGGAAAAAAACCTTAGAATGTTGGTTGCATACGGTCCAGAAGTGAGACGTTTGAAGCCATGGAAGAGCATCAAGGAATGCATAGAAACTTGTCACTTTATGCTTCTCTGATTGTAGCTCCTATTCGTCTATGGACAGCTGTAGGGCCTCGTTCAGTGATGCTGCTACCAGGTGTTTTCTTTTCTCCTGTGGTGCTTCTCGAGCCGACGTTTTCGTGTGAGACAGGTATACGGGGCAGTTTCGGAACAAACTCAGTATCGCATCTTGTTTGACTTTGACGAGTCGCAGAGGCACTTCGACAACTCTTCCTGTCTCTACGTTTCTGTAGCTTGATGTTATAACGAAGTAGCTTGGAGCGAATTATTTTTTGCACAGCTGCATTAAAGAACAATATATTGTGATCACAAATTCTGTAAGAGAAACAACCAAGAAAACCCATATGTGCGCCTTGCTCCGATAGCAAGCGTTTTGCGGGAAACATACGTGTTTTAAAAACTACTTCTCCTCATTGGCTGCCACAGGCTAATACTAAAACACCAAAACTAATATACCAAAAGCAAAAATCTTACCACAGTCTGCTTTGTTGGAATGAAATTCTTCCGAGGGACAGCTCGAGCCCACGCCGTCCACCCTAGAGGGTCAGTCGGAAAAAAGTTAACTCTGACGCTCGGTGCACCCACGAAGTTAGACTTGCAGTTCGGAGCGCAACTGCAGCCAGGCATCCCGACAGTTTCGTTATGCGTGAAGGTTCATGAAAGGAGTACAAAATATGCTAAGAACAGCAAAAGACAACAGCGAAAAGAACCAAAAGAACATGTGGAGGCCGCGCTGATTTGTTTTTGCGTTTGCTGATTGAATCATTGTGGCCAGCGGACGCGGAACGAAATCCGACAGGAACAGATTTACATGTCACTAAGTCTGTACGGAAAGTAAAAATAAAATAATCCACTAAAGGGTTTCTTCTGAAATATTTACTAAGACGGAATTTACAGTTCATATTTACTATTTTCTTCCGTCTAGGTAAGTTCAAAAGGGGCTGAAATGAAGTTTTCGCAATAACACTATTTTTTTCTTTTTAGCCGAAACTACTTTTAAATCCAATATCAGCCAACCAAAGCTGTTCAACGACGAGGCGCAGACGGCGCCAGGAGGTGAGAGCTTGCTGGCGATAGTGCCATTGATCTCGCTTTGATGATGTAGGCACTTGTGAGAGGAGGTCGCGAAGAGGACTTCCCCTCTTCTAGGAGGTGTTGACTAGAGCACCATATAGCTCCTATCGAGAAGAGTAGCGCAATCCTTTGTTCCGTGTGTTTTGCCGACAATATGGCCGACAAAGCAGCTCGGCGCGAGACACGTGGTACTGAGGGTTCCAGGAGGCGGCACCTCCTATGGGAGAACAGAAGGAGATTGACGCAACACGACTGAATAAAAAGTATATGCCGAGTTCACACTTTTCAAAACTAATCTGTCGTGAAGTTGGTAAAGCACTAAATACGTTATCAAAGTTTTCATAACATCGGATGCGTGTGAAAAGTTTGAGAAGGCAATTTCCAAGGCAATGGCGTTTGAAGCAGACGTTTTTTGTACGCAGCGAAAATGGACTTTTTGGGTTGACCGGAGCGATCACGTGAACGCTGTGACGTCGCCGCGTCGTCTCCTGCATGATGCCGTTCGAGCAGTTTTTCAAAAATAATTACGTCCTTACGTGGCACACAACTTAGGACAAATTATTCTAAAATGTTCCCTTATCATGGCAAAAACTATTGTCGTTCTGTATATCCCCACAATATCGAAGAAAAAACTATTTTCTCATGTTCCCCAGTGCATTTCTGACCGGAGTTGGAACCTCCGGGCGTTTGCCGATAGTCGCCGAGAGATGGCGTTCTGGATTGCGCTACTCCAGAGCCGTGTATTGGGAGAGTTTGGCCAATAGGCGCAGCAAAGGCCACCGCCATTGCCGAATATTCCCCCCGCGCTTAGAGCGTAAACTAAATTTGCGACACGGAGTCGACCAATAAGGAGACCGCGACGTTACAATATTGCAAACGACATTTAAAGCGTGAAATAGAAACGTTCAATCTCGTCTCCATCTCATAAATGTCTGCAGTGAAGATAAAGGCACAGGCGCGTGAGCCTAGCTCAGCAAAACGCTTTTGTTTGTACGAGAACTCGTGCATAGGAGGCACTTTCCAAAGCCACGCGCTCGTACCCATGGCTTTGTCTGCACTGCTGATGTTGGCTTGCTAGAACAGCGCCCTGAGACTGGCTGAAAGAAAACAGTGCAAAGGGTGGGGCCCGCGAGCGTCTTGAGACGCGGAGTCCCACTCGGCTCGTGCGCTTGCTTTGGCAGTGCTTTCTTTCTCCTTCTCAGCTGAGAGACACTGTTTCTAGCAAGTCGGCCCTGGTTTGGAGCTATGTTATTAGAACCAACACAGTTCTGGAACTCCGCTCCGGAGGGGGGTCCCTTTGCGTGGCGTCTGATAGAGGGCGCGCGCTCAGCATTAATACTCGCTATCATCACCATTGACTTCGCGCTTGTAGGCGTTGCCATAGAGATCGTACATGGCCGTTGCATCTGGCCCATCTGGTCTACTGCATAGGCCTACTGAGCTTACGTGGTTTACGGATGTTCGTGGCGCTTTTTCTGACAGTAGCAGACGACTTCCAAATTGTTTCTGCTGCAGTTGGTAGTCATCGGCACATCTACTATTACAGTATGTACAACCTTGCCCTGATTTTAGCCACCGGACTGTGGCGCCGACGAATTTGTGTTGTTGGAAACGTTTCGCGCTGTCAGCGCAGCTAAGGCAGCAGCATTTTGCAATAATGCAAAGCGTATGCCAAAACGGTCGTAGCGCTTTTCATGCTCAAATTGTAATTTTTACTTGCGAAAGGGCCAAAATTAACCAAAAACCATGCTGAACCTCGAGAGGAGTCGGGACTCGCAAGCAGCCGCGGAACAGTTGCAGACGAAAACGCGTGAAATAATGCGCCGGCAGCGCCACTTAACTGCAAAAAATCGGACACGGTTTCGGACCCCCTCCAATGTACAGCGTCTATGGGAAGTTCCATAACTGAGTTGATCTAGTAACGTTGGTTTGGAGCGTACGTTGGTTTATTCTACACTTGAATATTGGCGTGACTAAAACATCACATGCACAAAGTTTTCAGTCACCGAGAGCTAGACTTTTTCACTCTGCGACGCTAAAACGGCTCAAATTAGTCGTGCCACATCTTTAGAGCACGCGACCACCGCTAGGGGTTGTTTCGCGGCCTGTGGTTGGCCCCGAGATGCTCGAATATTCAAGGAAAACTCTGTCAGTAAACGGCTCTGCGCTACTCTGCTCCGAAGGAGCTATATTGTGCTCTAGTGTTGACTGGCCCCGGCGCGCTCCAAAACGACCTGGTGAATTCGCCATTAGTTGCGGAGCAAGAAAGCACCTGAATCGCAACGGACGCGAAGGGATGCGCATCTCATAGCATCTTCGATCAACTCGCACCGGAATCACCCTAAAACTTGGACAGTGCACAGCGCTCCTCGGTCGTGTAGCACGAAGTCGGTGCAACATCGAAGACAAAATGCGGCGTGGCGGTGCACAGCAGCGAGCTCCACCATGCGTCACCTCGTATTTTGTTCGTTGTTTCTTGCGTAGGTCCGCGCGCTGTGCCCGTCTGCTGTCAATCTCTCCTGTTTTTTTTTACTCGCGGATTTGGCGGTCCCACACAAATGAACATCGTGGACGTGATTGTCGATGGGGTCACGAAGCGGGTGACAATTCCGCAAGTATATGCCGCCCATCATTGGTGGTGAGAGAGGGAGAACCACCACATAATGGGCGTACCTCGGTGTCATCGAAACACCTCGCAACGCTTTCTACGAAGTTCATACCTTTCGGGCGCTCCTTACCACCGCAGCAGTCTACGGTAATTGCGGCGATGGTAAGAAGATCGTCGTCTCGCTCCCAGAAGAGCTGAGGAATTAATCGAATGCAGCTGCGAGGCATGCTTGTCCTCGCAAAATCGCTACCTCGATGGACTGCACGTCTGCTATTCCCGCCATCTTTGGACATTTGTACATTCATCATCACCATTTCACCTGTTAACACACAGCCGAGAAGGCAGCCAGCACTTGGTTGTACCGGCTTCTGCCTTTTGACTGCCTCAGGCACTCGGTTGTGTGGAAGTTGTGCCATTAAACACCTTGAACCTTGATGAGGCGCTGCCTCATCAAGGTTCAAGGTGTTTAATGGCAGTCAAAAGGCAGAAGCGATTTTCTTTTTTTTGGGGAAAAAAAGAAAAGCGATTTTCTTTTTTTGGGGGGGAACTCGACTACAGCGCCCGCCTCAAACTGCCATTACACGCGCCTTCACGAGCTCCCGTTGCCAAGCCGCTCCGGTTTACACACTACCCCAGTATTTTAGTCACGATTCTAGTACACTGTAACGCGAGGTCGCATATAGGACGCCTTTTTCGGAGGTCTTATGGGGTAGCGACGTCCGTGACGTCACTGCAAGAAACGTAAAAGCAAGCAAGACTACGTTTTTTAAACGTTTTGTGGAGAGTTTGTAGCGAGTTGTTGTGTCCAGTGTTAGGGCGGGGTGAGGCGGCGGTTGCGGCGTGTTATTGTTGCAGTGCCATGCGCTAAAGAGGCGATGCCAGATTCGCGAAACGATCTTACGCCAAAAATGTACGTATGACAACAGCTCCAGAGCCGTCTTTGTACGATCAAATCAACATGACCGACAACGCCGCTAAGTTACTTGGTCGCGACGACCTAAGGACATTTTATTTTCTACGTGCTCGTCTGGCCGGTCCCGATTTTAAGCAGCAAGAAAAAACGAAAGAAGTACTCGAAACCGGCCACGACGAACACGAACGGTGGATCCACAAACTCCTGGGAAAAGCGACAACGGCAACCATGACACCGACCGAGCGAGCTCGGCAGAATTTAGGCCTAGGAGGCGACTCGGCGCAGCGTTGCTCCGACGGTCCTTGACCAAGTACGCGTGCCCAGGACCGGCTGGCTTGCTGAACGGAATACCCGCCCGCGCGCCCCTTGTGGACCCTTCCCGTATTATAGTTTGAGCGCTGACCTCAATTTTAGATTAAGAGTTCAATGTCTTCCTCTTGTTATCTCCTTGTTTTCTGAGGCAGCGGTGACGAACGCTGTCGTCGAAAAGGGACTCTCATCGATTCTATCTCTTTGTTTTGTGTGGTATGGAGCTCAAATAAACGTCGTATCGATTACCTCGCAACACGGTATGTACACTTTGTTATTAGTATGCCATTTTTATTCTGACACTTCTGGACGTCACTGTTGAGCTATAACAGTTCGTGGGAGCTACGCGATGCCGGTCCCACCTTTCTTTGCCGATTGTCACGTCAGTATCGAGTGGTAATCGTAAAAGATAGGTCCCGAAGCACTTCGAATAAACGCGCGCGTCCGCTCCGAGTGTGCGCAGGTATTTACGTGGTTCTTGCTGACACTCTCGTAGTTGAAACGTATCTTTTATAACGTTTGCTTGCTCCTGCATCTCCGAGGCCACGAAAAACGCCGCGGCGATTTGTTTCCATCTACGTCGCTTTGCAAACTACTGGCACGGGCCGTCTTTTCCAAATATGACAGTTTGGTTGACTTCGAAGGAACGAGCTGGGAGCATACTCCGGAGGAGTGCGCGAAGTGAAGGGGTAAAGATGTGACGAAAACCCAACGAGGTAGAGGGGCTTAGAGCGATAAACCGGGGTTAAGGTCTGCACTCGAAAGTGACCCCCATGAGGCGGCTGCCATTGTACGGAAATTTGACCACACGTCACATGACCAAACCAAATACGTGACATCACAGGAAAGATGGCAGCGCCCATACAGCGGCTGGCCCCAGCTGGGCCGAAGCTTGTCGGATGCTTTGTTGGTTGTCGTTCGTCTCGGCGAGTTGATTTCAGACGCAGAAGCCGTCATATGAGGCCGGTCGAAAGCGAGTTCAGAGTTCAGCGTGGTGTTTGACATAGGTATAACGTGAAAATACGGTAGAACGGTGTTCATTTCGCTGGTGACCGTGTGCATTTCGCTGGTGACCGACTGGGATATAGCCACGGAAGAGACAATCTGACCTACGTTGCTCGGACCTCGGATTGATTCGGATGCCGCTAGGATAAAATTTAAGGTGACGTTTCTGTGCTCTCGTTCACCATCGGAATCTTCGAGGTTTGCAGTGAAGCGTGTGCAATATATTTGGATACACAGTTTAGCGACGGAAATTGCGTGAGTCGTGCTTGGCGGTGTGCAATCGTGGTGCAGCTTCATTCAAATGACCGAGGGCTCATTTTGGTTGTGCGGCGCACCGGGAGGCTGCCTTGAAGCTGGTGGTTCCCGTGCCGTGCTGAATGATGCTGTGCTGATTCCCAAATTGTTCCGGCGTAGACGTGCACTTTCACGGAGCACAGGTGTGCTGCGCACCGAAGAGCTGCCTTCAAGCTGGTAGTTCCTGTGCCATGCTTTAGGTGATGCTGTGCTGCTTCCGAAATTGTTCCGGCGTAGACGTGCACTTTCGAGGAGCACAGGTGTTGCAGTTGGTATTGATCCCGCTGGTCTGTCGCACGTTTCGTCAACACAAATGTTTCATCCACACTCGTTACGCGAATTGCAAGCTGTGCGGACATTTCATCAAGCGTGTTACCTACCCAGCTCACGCCGCTTTGTGGCAACAGTCTGCAGTGGCTCATTACCAAAAAAAGTGGTCCCACATCCATTTCAGTTCAGTTCGTCCACGGCAGTCGCCAAACCCCGAAGGAGAGGATTTATTCGGACAGAATGCCACTAAAGCAATGCAGCTTCTTCAGTGGTCAGGATAGACTCTCTTCTGCGAGTTTTGTTATATTGTCACAGATCCTTGTTCCAGTCCTATCTTCTATCAATATTCACTATTCTGGAACACTGCAGGTCATACTCGACCTTCATCGTATGTTGTGGTGGAGGTGCTGGGTACTTTACCCATAGCCCTTCACTCTGTGTGAACCCGGCGGCTCCTCAGCCGAATATCCCGATATTGAGACACGGGTGGCTGACTATCCTCCGTCTTATACCCCCGGCGAGCCGTAAGCAAAGTCCTAACCCGAGCCTGGCAGAACGACCGCAAGACGAGCGAGTACCACAAGGAGTAACCTCGGAAATACGCCACGAAGCACCTGAAATCTGAGCCAGTTGCTGCTACCAGGAAAAACCACCGGAATTCGGTCTCCTGCCAGAAAATCTGAAGCTGACTAAGTCAACAATGACAACCCTGTAGCAACGAACCGCGTCCCCTCCCACCATTGTTTGCATGCCCGTCGCGAATCACACTCCGACGCTTTTTCACGCAAGCTGTATAAAAACGTCAAGGACTAGATTGAACAATATGACAGTGTCGCCCGCCACATTGGGTTTACAGACAACCAGCTCCTGCAGAACCTATACTTCTCGTCGAAGAAACTGCCGGCGCTGGTCTGAGAACCATGGATCCTCCTTAACGTCATGGGAAGTTTGCAAGATCGAGCTGAAGCGCGCATTAGTCCGCCAACATCAAAGGGAGAGAGCCGCATTCTTGATTCTGTCCAGGACACTGCCCCAACGAGAGCGCCACCGCACTCGTGGAGGGTGTTTTGGGCTTGATCGAGCGCCCACGCCCACGCCGACCTTGATGCTACAGAAGACAAGAACCTAAGAATCCCATGCCCCTCATGTAAGAGACAACACCTTCGGCAGCCTTGTCCGCAACCCCCCAACAACTGTCGAAGTGTTCATATCACCGAGGCTTCCAACATTGAATGTGCACTGCATGCCTGTCCCTATGAACAACTTCCCGGCGTCTCGACACTCGAGTTGTCCAGCTGCTACTTCGACGCCAGCCTCCCAGGCATCCACGACATCATTCACGATGTCGTCTGAGAGGAGATCAGGACGCTATTTCCTGCCATCAGTTGCCCGGCTTTTATTTTGATTGCCGAGATGGTTTCGGAACAAGTTTGACAGGTATTTCAACCGAGACTTCTGCGAGCGAAGCGGCATCTGACAAACCAAGGGCAACTTACCCCACAATGGCACAACCACCGCCACCGGCAGCCCCTTAGTATTCAATGCCAATTCAGAGAGACACTCCAACGCCGAAGCATTCCCGACATCGTGTGTAGGTCTGTGCTCAACAAAGTACACCGAGGAAAACGTATAGTTGATGTGAACGGCCGACTGAAAACCACTTTGCTACCACTGCATGAAGCCGACCATGTCTACCAAAGCTGCCCGTACTAATGGATTGGTCTGCGAGGGTTCGTGCCGAACGACCCTCAATCACGTCTCGAGGAGCGACCACGGGAGATTAAGGATTACCTTCGGCGACCTTTGTCCCTGATGCCGAAGGTGCTGATCGAAGATGCTGAATGCCTGATTACGCCGAAGCTCCTGATGTCCATGACCTCAACGAGATGTAAGCACGACAAAGAAGGTGAGCGGCAATGCAGTAACAGTGAAGTTTTAGTGTCCGTTGTCGTCCAAGGACAATACCTAAAAATTTGCTGACACCAATTATCTGTGTCCACTTCACGAAGCACACAATTTCCAACTTTGAGGGAGAATGCCCTTGAGTGACTTAAAGGAATAGAATGGTTGGTTGCTCTCAAAAGTGAACTGCAAGCATCACCAGACTTGGATAGCAAACAAACATTGTTGCCAGCTATCAAGTCAAAGGTACAGCAAAAGCCACAGCCACGTAAGCAATACATGCCCGAGCTTGCTGCATTGATTCAGAAAACTACCAGGAAAATTTTCGGATTAGAAGCCAGCCCTGCAGCTTTATTGCATCAGAGGTCAGTGGCCGCACATGACGTATGATTACAAGACTGCATCAGTCGGTCAAAGTTGCCACTTGACCGAACTGAACACTGACGTGCCAGGAGCGTCATCCGGCAACAAGGTCCACACGTACTACGACTGAACACCTGACACGAGACTGTCGCAGAAAGAACTCGTTATGGAACCATTTACTAAGAATCAATAATTATGTAATCAAGTGGAAATAAACATATTTGATACACTAACCAGATAAACATATTTCCGCTTGCCTTCACACCTTGAGAGTCTATACACTGAGAATTGTGTTCACTGCACGCTCTGGACCTTACGAGGACACTCACATCTCTGACCCTTCAATATTAATGAATGGGACATACCAGACTGGCAGACTTCTTGCATGGGGTTGCACTCGTTCAACCTTTCCTGAACACGTGGTGCGTCCGAAAACCAACTCCAGTCATGTGAAAATGTTATTTATTAATTTATTCCCTCCAGGGTCCCTCGTTGGCAATACAGAGAGGATACTTAAAACTATACACATGATAATAACATTAAAGCACACTGCAGTTACTTGTTAATTGGAAAAACAAACACACCTCTAAGCATATAGTTGAATAGTATGTAGTATGTGTTGATTCATTGGTATATAGCATGTCACTTCCTATATGTATGACACAATAGACCCTTTGCAGAACCCCATCAAGCAACACAACTGTCACCATTTTTTTCGGCGTAAAGCACACCAATGGGCCCTAGTTCACGTCGAACGCTAATGCAGCATTCGAGTCCAATAGGTGCTGAGCCGAATTCACAGGGATGGCGGACATAACATTCTTGTCGAACAAATGCCCAAAGTATGAAAGCATGGGGTAATTAGAGTAGTAGCTACTGTAATTTTTTTCAGCAGAATTTGGCAGACGGCAAAGGCTGCAGTCTGGGTGAGTCAATACACACGTTGGAGAGAGGCACATGACAACATGTCATCAGAGTGCTCGTCTGCACAGATTTGTCACACACCTTCGCTCCGTCTCTCTGATTGGCTCGAGGGGGCTGTGGCGGTTGGCCTTTTCCAAGTTACGGTGATACGAAGTATAGGCAGCCCACACTTTTGAAAAGAGTCTATTGAAGAGACCGAAAAGAATGGTAGTCAACATTTTTCAACAAGACTGCTCTCCAGGCAAGGGTGAACACAAAAATGAATCATATTATCCAGGTAATTAGAACAAGTAAATAATTGACCGACTAATACAATGCGCTCTTGATGGAAAAGAGTATTGCTGCAATAAATCCTACGAAAGAGAAAAAGTGTGCAGTTAATCAATGCATGCACCAAAACAGTTGTTTTACAGCAAGTCGAATACCTTTAAAGCAGGTGCCTGCAACGATTTATTCTTCCCCACACTCAATAAAACGTCATCCTCGTAGCTGAAAATAAGTGCACTTCGCACTCACGCACATACCTCGGCATTCTCACTCATGAGTGCGATCACTCACGATCACTCACGCTCACCGTAAGATTTGAGGTCATCGTGAGTGAGGCCGCGAGTCTCGAAAAATTGTGAGCGTGAGTGTGAGTGGGATCGTGAGTTATGTGAATTTATGAGTGTGAGTGTGAGTGTGATCGTAAGTTATGTGAACTCATGAGTGTGGATGTGAGTGTGAGTCCTGAGAGCTCATGAGCGTGAGTCTGATTGTGAGTGTGATCGTGAGTACTGAGAACTCATGAGTGTGAGTGTGAGTGCGAGTCCTGCGAACACATGAGCGTGAGTTTGATCGTGAGTGTGATCGTTAGTTCTGAAAACCATTGAACTTGAGTTTGAGTCCAGAGAACTCATGAGTTTGAGTGTGAGTTCTGAAAACTGATGAGCGTGAGTTCTGAGGACTCATGAGTGTGAGTGTGAGCTTGACTTCTAAGTGAAGTACTCATGAGCGGGAGTTTTGCGATCTCTTGAGTGTGATTGTGAGTTTCAAGGCTCATGAGCATGAGCCTGGATCAAGACGTGAGTCTTACCGCTCATTCACACTGGAAGCGGATCCGCGTTCGCAAAGCGGTTGCGAACGCGGTTGTAGTATAAAGATCCAGTACAATTGCACGCGCACTTGATGCTATCGAGTGCGCGTGCAGTTGTACTGGATCTTTATACAACCGCGTTCGCAACCGTTTTGCGAACGGATATCCGCTTCCAGTGTAAATGAGCGGTTAGGGCAGATATGAGTCCGGTGGTTGCATTAGTCTGCCTGATGAAGTGAGAGCTGCCGGGCCATCTTAGTGTGCGAGGAGACTCCCGCTTCGCAACTACTGTGTGGGGCTCAGGGTTAGTTTGGGTGTCGCTCGCCTGCTCCTCCGCCATGTAAGCGCGCTGGGTCCTGTGGAGGGTGGAGGAAAGGAGGGGGGTGCTTGCTCTTGCAGGCTCCTCCTTGCCAGCGCCCTCTGCAATGTCTCAACCAGCTGTGGAGGGCAGAGGGAGTATGGGGGAGGGGGGGGGGTCGCTTTCATCTCTCCTCGGCGTTCGCTCTCCGCTTCTCGGCAGACGGCGAGACGCCAACGGACTGACGGCGCCTCGTGGCGGTGCGGTAACGCCGGAGTTGGGGAAGCGCTCAGAACGGTTAGCGCTCCTCTCTCTGTAGCATAGAAAGGCTTGTGTGGATTTCGGCTCCTGTTGCCAAGTTGGTGCCGGTGCGCACAGAATTTTATAATTGCGTCAACTATACCGTTCGCACGGCTGCGACAAAATTAAGTGACTCGCATGATCCTCATCAGCACCCAATCGAACAAACAATTTTACCGCTCGCACGGCTGCGACAAAATTAAGTGACTCGCATGATCCTCATCATCACCCAATCGAACAAACAATTTTATCTTTCTGCACACCTCACCGTACTTTTCGCATATGAGTTAACACTCAAAAAGTGCAACGAAGGCGGTGTCATGATAGATCAAAGCTTCGAGTGAGATGTTTTACATTGTGCGATATCGTGCTTTTATGTGTCGTTCGGGGCAAGATAGCACAAGCGCATGATATCCAGCCAGCAATGGCCAGGCGGAGCCACGAGAGTGCTGCATTCAGCTCCACAAGCGGAGGTGCCTCTGTTAAAGGGGCGGCCAGTCTGCCCGTCAGGCCGTGGCGAGCGGCGGCGACCCTAATTTGAGCAGTTCCTGTGTGCACGTGCGCGCCATGTCCCTGTTTATTTTATGTTTGGAGCATATTCTAGAGTTGTCATTTGAACACCAGTTTGAGTTGTCTTCATCACTTGTGGGGTCGCTCTATAATAATCGCCGCCCGATCGGTCTGAGAAGGCAGCGAGAAGGCAGCGAATGGGTTTACTGCACTTCCCGGTTGCCCGTCTTCGAGAGCCGGCAGTCGGACCCGCCGACCATAGTTGTTGCCCGTCGTTCATAGCTCGCAGTCGGAGTCCGTGTCCAGGCCTGCGGATCGTCCTTCCCACGCCAGCGCTGCGTTGGCTAGCTGTTCCGGGCTATCACAGTCAGAGTCTCGCTGCAGAACCACTCCTGGACCGTCATGGCCTATAGGACGAAGGGCTCGCCATTTCCGCCAGTCCTGATCCCAACCTCGCTGGTGGAATGCTCCGGGGATCGACATGGCCCGGACCAGCCAGAACGGCCCTATCGTTCCTGCTCGGCCCCAGCCTCGTGCAGCACGCTCTTCCTCTTTCCTCGCCGGCTGGCCCCCGCTCCCGCCTCGCTCGGCCGTCCTCTTCTTCTCCGACGCCCCCATGGCACTAGAATAAAATGTGGACAATTAGGACCGAACTCTGCATGCTAGAGAACAGTACACAAGCCTGGTGCAAAAAGGCGACAGGCAACAAAGTGCACGTGAGAAGGATATTTACGCTTCGCACGAGCTTTTTCAAAAGAAAACCGTTTGCGTCCTATTTTTTGCACGCCGTCACATTTTTTTACCAGACTCAGGATTAAATTTTGTAGCCGAAGCAAACAAAGCATTTTTTGTACGAAAATCTACTATTTGAAAACTTGCAGGTTTAAAAGGGTTTGGTTACGACCGCGCGTGCCGAACGGCTCGCGCGGTCGCAACCAAATGCACGCTTAGAACTACGAGTACCGGAACGGGGCAACGGGCATCTCGCCTGAAGACCTGATCGCCTGATCCTCGATGGCACAGCGAACAATCGGCCCGATTTTTCCCACCGTATTTCTCTATGTGGCTGTCTCAGAGACTCGTAAAACAACTTGTGTAAATATGTTATTTTGCCGAGTAGTCTGCAAAACGAGTTTGCCAGACCACTTTCCAAACCTGCACATCTATTTTCGTTCAATTCAACAATTAATGTAAAATTCACTTACTTGATGCGTCGCACTGCAGTAATCCACTACTGTCGCCGTGTCGCTTCCCAAAATCTTGAAGGGAAGCGGTAAAGTTTGACGCTTGAGTCACCTTCGCGACTGTGGCAGTCTTTCACGCAGCAATAACGACGTTTATTTTTTGGGGAAACTCTACGAGTAGGCGAAATGTCACAGGAACCCGGTGAGGTCATGGAGACGTGAAGTTGAGACTTACTTTTACAAAAAACGGTTCCGAAAAGTCTCACGCCGATCCGAAATGCCACGTTCACACGCGGTTCCTAAACGCGCCCGCCCGCAGTCCCCATGCGACCCGGGTCGCCCACCTGTCTCACTTCAATGAATTCACTGGCTCCACGGGATGCGCAGAATTCGCCGTGTGCCGTGCTTACACTGAGAAGTAGAGGACGGCGGCGCGCGGCGCCGTAACGTCGAGGCGCCTGCCCCACGACCACGGCCGGGTTGCCGGCGCTCCGGCTAAGCGCGACTGCGAGGCGCCAATTGCCCGGGCTTCTCGGGCTTCGTGCATGACGCTGTGCTCCCCTTGCCCGTTGTTTACTCATGCTGCGTTTTTAGGTTATTATGGTTGAATGCATGGGTACTCAGAGGGTGGTACGAATTTCCTGTAAAACGAAAAGAATAGATTTGAGAATCAACTTTTTACAATTAAATTCTAAAACACTTGAAGGCCTATGACACATATCGCGATGATTCAAGCCCGCAATGAAATTTTACAATGGTGTAGCACAGGGCAAGATTGATCAGCAGGTCGTTAAAGACTTGAAGTACGCTACTGCGTTGAATGAATACTTGCCAACCGAGCGACAGAAAACCTGTCTCAAACCGATGGTTACAGAAACGGCGCGGGTTTGATAATTATGTAACATAAAGTATAATATTTCATGTGAATGTGCAACTAAATGACTAGAAAAACCGTTTGTCATAATTTCTGCCAGTTATGAAAAAAAATGCCACTCAATTTCAACTTCCCGAATGTGCTGCTAATTTCCGGGAACTAAATGCGCGAAATAATGTTAAATATTGTGTTTAAGAACACCGCGACCAGTTCAATTTTGATTGTGCCCGCGTAAGCTGTTGTGGTCGCAAAGCTGTGACACTTCAGGTCGTGCAAGCACGCACACTTAAAAGGACCATGAAGACACGTGCACCTTCGATATTTTATTTTACAATTGGAATAGGCTTCAGGCAATCTTGACAAAGTCATAACTAGGGATGCCGCGAACCACCCTAGGTTCGAAATCGAAAGGTTTCGATATTTTCGAACCAAACTGAGGTTCGAAATCGAAATATTTCGATATTTTCAACAGTACCGAGGTTCGAATTCGAAAAGTTGGCAACTCTCAAACACCGTGGAGTTACGCAATCAAAAAGTTCGAAGCTTTTACGGTTTCTTAAAATTCGGATTCGATTGTTTTGAATATTTCTTTACTTGTTATTTGAGAAATTCGAAGATTTCCAACTTTCCTAACTTGAAATTCGAGAGATTCGAAAGTTTAAAACTTCTTAGGATCTAAAGTTAGAAAACTGCGAACATTTCGAACTTCTTTGCATCTGAATTTCGAAAATTTGAAGATTTCGAATTTCTTTGGATCTGAATTTCGAAAAATTCGAACGTTTCAAATTTTTATAGACATAAAGTTCGATAAATTTAAAGATTTCGAATTTATTTCTGTACAAAGTTCTAAAGTTCGAAGGTTTCAATTTTCAACTTAGAAGGTTTCGAATTTCTTTAAAGTCCAAGTGCGCAAAGTTCGAAGTCGGGTTTTCATGTTCCTCCACAGTTTCAGTTTCAAATATTGTTTTCACGCCTCAGAGGTCTTCATGAAATCAGGTTTAGAAAAGTTCGGGTGTGATATTTAGACTGCGCGAAGATGGTCAGGCAATTAGATGAGACGTCGAGTGTCCCGGATGTACTGGAATATTTGCCAGTGCAGAGCGACGTGTGACCATAGAACAGTGGTTGTGATCGCCAGCCCGGGGGGAAGGGGGTAATTAACGTGCATTACGCAGTAGTGATCACATGAACGCAATGCTTAACGATACAGTCGATACTCATCCAGTATGAAACGGCCAGGGGAAGGCAAAAGATTGAGGCTCAGAAAAGCTTGAAGCGATCTGGCAAACTGCCTCCCTACTCCCTTGTACGCTGATACTAATCCGATCGAACGCCGCCCGAGTGACGCTGGCATATAGTAATATTAGTTTGTACATGATGCAAAACCATGATGGAATGAACTTTGAAAGAAAAATTGTACGAAGAAAGAAAAACGAGAAGAGAACGTCTCAAACTCAGCTAGCTCAGGACAACGTCGAATTTGAGACGTCCCAGGCAGCACAAAATGAACGGCCGGGCAATGGCTGAAGCATTTTGGCCAGTCACATTTCCTCCGGCCTAAGGCTGGTCAAACTACTATGCCCGAACATGGCTGTGGGCCTTGGCCAAAGACTTGAGGGGACTGGCTGTTGAAGGCTGGCCGATGACCTGTAGCAGGACACAAGCCGAAGGCTAGCAAATAAAGACCGGCCAAAGACTTTGGTATGGACAGAGGCCAAAGGTTAGCATCCGTGCACTGGCCAATGCCATGTAGCCGAAAGCAAGCCGAAGTTGCGGAACAGGACATTGGCCAATCACCTGCGATTGAAAGCTGGCCGGAGTTTAGCAAATGGAGGCCGGCCGAAGACTTGTGTCAGGACACAGGCTGAAGGTTAGCATCTGGGCACTGGCCAATGCCGTGTGGCCGAAAGCAAGCCGAAGTTTAGCAACAGGGCATCGGCCGGTGTCCTGTGATCAGAGGCAGGCCGGAGTTAAGCAACTGGGCATTAGCCGTACATTAGATGTCAGGTGCTAGGCGAAGAAGTTTGACCGGGCACAGGCCGATGACATGCAGCTGGACACAGGCCGATGCCTCGCAACTAATCATAGGCCGTACCTTTGCGATTGGGTGCTGGCCCTACAGCTGAGGTCGCACATTAGTGAGCGACTTGCAGTTAGGTGTTAGCCTTGCAATTAACTCATGGACGCACTGCAGAACAAGAGCCTGTGCCTGACATTTTGCCTGCACACTTTGCAGTAGCTGTGGATGCTGTATCAGTTAAGATCAACCACTTGAGATCAAATGTCGGGATGCACAAACTCACTGAGAACTGGTTTGTATTCTTAAAACAAAAAAGGCTGAGGATTTTCTGGGACTATTTTTATTTAACCTCTTCCATTTCTTCATCCTGCTTCTTGCTTCGCCCACCATCACGGTCGACAAATGACCACAGCCATCTCTTTGCGATATCTTGAACCGTCGCCTCGCTCAAGTCCGTATACTTCGCCTTGCTGGCAGCTGAGAAAATAAAAAGCATTGAGTTTAGACATAAAATTACAGTCAACAACGTTTATTGAACTCGCAAAAACTCTCTACCAGTCTGACATACTCAGTAATTCGATATAGACCGACACAATGTTTACTAACAAGCCCACGTTTGCCCACACCAGGTGTGGGCACTGCGCACGCGCAGCAACCGAATTCGAGTGAACTGAGGCTTCTGCGCATGCGCAGTGCCGTCGACAGTACCACCGCAGCTGCGTGACGTCAGGGAGGCGTGTGTGTCTATAAAACTAAAGATTTTGACAACAAACAAGAACGCCACATTTAGGAAAGTTGTTTGCTCTCAAAGGAGCGTCTGTATCTCATGAGGGACGCGTCACGCGGATAGTCAGTGGCCGTTTCTTCATTTTTTAAGGTCTCACCCACTCACCCTCTCCCCACACCCTTTGCAGAAGAGAATTTTTTCTTCTCTTCCGGGTGGTCGACACGGCCTCTTGAAAGAGAAAAGCCAGCTTGCTCTACAAGCTGGCTTTTTTATTTCAAGCGGCCTCATTGCCAGCAGGCGCACTGGGGGAAAGCCAGCTCTGCAAGCTGGCTTTCCCTCAAGGGCTTGTCTGCATTGAGTGAAAGCCAGCTTGCAGAGCAAAACGGCGCTCTTGGTAGTTCAATCTACACATGGGTAGCACGCGACGTCATTTAAAAAGCGCTACGATGACCACCAGGGAGGAGGGCAAGAAGAAGCTCGCCTCTTATCAGGGCCCCCTTTTGTGCCTCCCAAATCCGGTTATACTCTACCACACACCAATTAGTCTTAGCTTCTCACTTGTGGGAATAAGATGCAGAAAATTGGTTACTAAGTAGTTGCCAGGTCATTACTCACTCAGAAATTCTAGTTTTGCAGGCACCTCCTCTCTTCTTCCCCCCCCCCCCTAAAGCATTTTGACCTGCTTCAAATATGCTGACACATAGGCCAGCACAAAGCAGACAGACCACGAGTGCTGCATCAGCATTCGGCTGGGGCTCGTGTTCTCACTGATCAGACCAAGAACTAGAGATGAAGCAAACATTTTCCAAACCTGAGGTCTGAAGAATTCAAAGATGTTAAACCTTTCTAACTTTGGCACTAAAAAATATAACACTGAACCTATCATGTCAAAAAATTCGACTATTTTAGTCATTATTTCTCTACAGATTTGTCGAACTTCGAACCCGTGAAGTCCAAAAGTTTGACGAAGCTTAAACTTTTGATCTGAGGAACTTCTAACGAAACAGGATTCAATCGGTACCTACATGTTCAGAACACATAGCAACTGCTTCAACGCTTGAACCACGCTTGAACTGTGCAGATAACAATTGCTGTCGCAGGAGACTGACTCACAGCTCAAAGAGGCAAGCTAAGTGGCCGAGTGCCGACCTGCCCAGCAAATGCAGCAAGCTATCTGGTGGTAGCAACAGCTGTACCCATCTCTGTTTTCCGCAAGCTTTGTTTAAACTCAGTTAAACAGAGCTCACACATCAGAAAATTAAGAAATCACTCGAAACTGAATTTGGGACCCTCGTGCGATTTGAAGACTTCTAACTTTACAAACTTATACTTGGAACAAAACTCTTAATCTTCGAATAATTCTAACTTAAACCAAGAAATTTCAAATCTTCAAATATTTTTAGAATCAAAATTGCAAAAAAGAAAGAGGAAACTGTTGAACTCTACTTTTATCAACATCGAAAGCAACTTTGTAAATTCAAACCATGGCAATGTTCGAAAGTTGTTCACTTTGCAACCCTTTCTAACTCTACCAAGGACCCTGCCGAATGCAGATGCGGCACTCGTGTTCAATTTGTGCACTGCAGTGGCCTACCTATGCACTGTCAAATTTGAAGCATGCAGGCCTTGAGATTTCAGATGTTGTCTAGACCCCCTGGTGGCAATCAGTTCATCAAAGAATGTCTCACCGACAAATTGCTTTGTCGATGAAGACTGTCTGTTTCAGCAACACATCTTGCCACATTTCATAGATAGCTTCCTTTTCATGACAGCCTTGAAATTGATTTTTGTTAACATGAATATCGCCAGACCTCTTTAGGATCGAAGCTCGGCCAACAGCGCCCCATATCCGCCCTTTTGATTGCTAGCATAGCTTTCTAAAAACGCTCACTGCAAGTTCAAGCCCAAGAATAGATTTATTTTCCCCTTGCAAAGCAAGGGGTGACCGCACAAAGCGCAGCATGTTTGGAATTGTAGCTTGCTATCACGGTGCCAATCAAACATCGCAACAGTTAAGGTTGCGTAATGAGTGTTGATAAAATGTGGACTGATGAAAAAGTTGTTTATCAAACATGCATAGATAAAACGATAGCACCATGGGCATCCTGCTGAAATTGCAAGGCATTAATATGAGGTTACTAATGTTGCTTCCTCCAAGAAAAGTTTGAACTAGTAGCTAGCCACGGCTAGCATTCCGCATCGACTGCTATCTGTGGACTGGATGCCGTGAAATTACAAAATTACCAATCTTTGGTGGTGCATGCAGAGTTGCAGAAATTATTAAAAAGCAAGCAACGACATCACACTTCAGCCAATCCCGATCCTCTGTTTACGTGCTCTTTAACAAGCCAAGATGTCATAAATGTTCTCACCCCTTCGGAGAAGTTCCCTGCATCCAGGTTGTGGTAGACGCGGCTCTCTTCAGCCCTGTAGGGAGCAGAAAAAAAAGACTGCCTCAAGTAAGCAGGAGTGCACAAGAGATAAAACCAAGAGCAAAATTGAATGTGTTCTGAAAGTGGGACCAGCTATATTAGCTTGAGATAGTTCATAATGAGCCCGAACTAACCTGATACATGATAAGCTGGCAGGACTGAACCTGAAGTAGAAGACATTCAAACACGAAAAAAGAGAGATGCTTAGACCGAATCAGAAAGAGTGAAACTGTTTTGTAGATACAGAAAACAATGCTACAAAAACTATAGGTATGTAAGCAGTGTTTTTTACAGTGTAGCCTTTGCAATGGCTCCCTGAAACAAAGGTAGGACTTATGAACTCTTACCCACATTTCTGACACTTCTCTGGCAATCCATTAAAAGGAATGCAGGACTGACGCTCAATTCATGCAGACTGCTTTTGTAATATCCTACCGCAAGAATGCACAACTCTTATGACAAAAATGTTTGGATTGAGGCCACATCTGTGGCCTCAGGCCTAGAGCCTAGAATAGGCCATATTGCTTAACCCAAAGCTACAGCATATCTAAGCACCATGTTCCCAAATGTTCTTGTGTTAGAGGTATGGTGAACAACTAAGGCACTTTTTTTATTTCTTATTTCAGAGTGCCATTTTCCGAGCTATCTAGAACAGCGAACAAAAAGCTCAATCGCATGGTCGTCTGAAATAAAAGCTTTCATAAATTTGTTTTTAGAGCCTTTTCAAAAGTTTGTACCAACACCCGGCCACCATTGCTTGCTCACATACTCTGAGCATGTAATGGACACGGCAGTTGCGTCAGCGTTCGGCGTGAACTTAGGTCATATTGCAAATGAGCGCTCTGTCAGAGTTCGTCGAGGACTCGGATCCAATCACAGGCTTCGCGATTGGATTCGAGTCCTCGCCGCGTCGATTGTACCACGTAAGTGAAAATAGATTATGTATATAATATTTGAAAGTATGAAAGATTGAGCCCAACAAAGTCAGAAATCAAAGACCACCAACAAGGCATTATAGACTACTGACATTTCTTGGGGACCCCATGGTCAACACCTGTTCACTTCATGGCTGAGAGAACTACCCTGGGCGCAGGCTGGGGACATTTTTGTCTGGAAGCTTTGTTGGACAGCTAGTGCCCTAGTACCCAGTTACACGGGCGCTCTCAGCTGCCATTGAGTCCAACGACAGTCGAGTCCACCGCGATAAGCCAAAGTTACACGGCAGCGCCAACCGTCATTGAGCCATAATGACAGTTGAGTTCGACTGAGATCCCCACCTCAGTTCAACCGAACGGACTTCCCCAACGGAGGTAAATTGGCACCTGTTCGCGGGACCGCTGCCAGCAACCGCTGTTTGTGAGGCACTTACTGTTTCGAAATGCAGGGGAAGGCGTCTAGAAAGAATCGTAGCAGCAAAATTTTCTGGAAGGAATAAATTTAGGCGTCCGAGCTGCCAATAATAGCATCCCGGCTAGCCGGCAAGATTCCAAACGAGCAAAAATGGCGGAGGAACGTGCTGCATAAATAGACAAATAGTAGTGGGGCACCCATCATAGCGGGCAGTAGCTTGCACCACCTAGCCTAAAATATGTGCAACCTAGCCCTGAATCTGCTTTGGTACTCGTGTAAATGCCGCTAAAAAGCAACAAGGTATCAAACATATAGTATGATCTACTTAAAATAAATAAAACGTGTGTCTCCGAGTAAATTACTTAAAAATTAGACTGATCACACGGCACAAGAACCAGTTTCGTGCTAGCTTTAACTGGGTTCTAGAGAGTTGAGTTGAGTTCAGTTGAGTTCAGTCAAAGTTGAGGCCGATAAGTGTCGTAGACTCAACAATAGTTGAAAGTGTATGTGTAACTAGGGTAACTAAAGGACTGGCTTGCAAGGTTTCAAGGACAAGCAATTCTAACTGATGTGGTACAGTCTGCAGCAATACGAAATACCCACTCGGAGCGCATGGCCGAGGCGATGGCCGAAAGGGGCGCAGTACATGATTCGGACAGTTCCATGTTGCTCAGAGGGGAGGCTCGCTCAAGGCTGAACCACTGTTGGTTGTTTCGGGCACTGCACAAAATTTTCCATCCAGAATTAAATGTTGCTAACTGACAGCTCTCAGCTGTCTGTATACATCTTTCGTGCTTTCATTCTTTCAATTTTAACTACTGAATTTTACAATGTGCGTGCACTAACCAGACTGACCTACACTCAGTGATAAATCAAGATCAAAGAGCGAGGAAAACGAAGGTGGGAAAGGAGAAAACAGATGGGGTGTTGAAGGTGAGAGGACAAAAACCTCTTCTACCTTCAGTCTGCTTTCTATCCAGCCTTCGTTTCCCTTGCCCTTTGTTACTGACCTGTTACTGACTATAACTATTTAGCAATTTTACAATTGCATAAGGAGCTAAAGTTATTCATGCAAGTTTTGATTCACATTGAATAATAATTTATAATGAACAGCCTTATACCAGGACACACACTTTCTCTTGAGGCATCGTCCGAAGAGTCGCTGTCCATATGGCCAGCAGGCCTCCTAGCCCTTTCCTGTCTTGGGGCTACATCCGGTCCGTCAGTCCAAACTGGGTGCTCAGGCAGCTGCGACCAGATGGTCTGAAGCGTGCTGCAGTGTGGCTGCATGAGAAACGATCATCTCAATTATACGCTCAATTAAAAAAAAAATCGCCAACCTAATGTAGGAGTGAAGAATCTTCACTGGGTGATTCGACCAAGTCAGTGTAATCTGTTCTTTCTCTAAAATTGCATTGAGGACCTGCTGCTTTTGCTTGTAAGGTGGCCAGTAGGAGACGACTTGCCCTAGCTTCCTGACCAGCCAACACTCCGAGACGACGTATGCGCTCCCTTCATCTAAAGTGCACGACGTGGTAGCTATAGAGAAAAAGTGTGGAATATGCATTCTACCAGAATATTAGAACCTATTTTAGACAGCTTGGGCAATGTTGGGGGCCCCGCCAGCAACCACTGCCAGATTTGTTTATTTTTGGATGGAGAAATCCGCTAAACAAATTTTTAAAAAAGGTACTTACAAATGCAGGTTTCTGATACAAGCATAATGCACTAAACTCACAAAAAACTGTAGCAAAGATCCAAAATAAATACATCTAGCAAAACAGGCACGTCTAACTTTCAGCGAGACGCAAAACGTCTGCACTTGACCCGCAGCGCGTGACATCTTTTCGCCGCACGATTTGAAAAAGGAGCTCACTGTCACTCACGAGACACGACCACAGACTGAACAGTGAATACGCTACACTTAGGAGCGAAGCAAGAGGTCTGTTTAGGGCATAGGTTCATGATGATGCTGTTCAATTGATGTCGTGATGCTTCTGCTATCTATTTCAAGCCAAAATAAGAAGTCTTTAGCCACTTCACTGCAAGGCTGGGGTGCAAAGACCAGGCACCTAGCCAGGGGGGGGGACCATGGGGCCCCCCCGCAATCTTCCATTTTCCTGGGACCTCCTCCCTCCCCCTCATACAGCATTTTGTCATGGGCGGGCGTGCTCCTCCTCTCCTGCTCCTCCTCGTATCTTTCCCCTCCCCCCCCCCCCCAAAAAAAAAATCCTGGCTACGTGCCAAGCAAAGGCCCCTGTCGAAACTTCACTACCCAACTACTCAGCTGCTTTGTTGTAACGCAAATGAACTTCTGCACGAGAAACACCAATCAAAAGTCAGACATGATGATTGAAAACCTGAGACTGTGGTTAAAAAATGGAAGAGATGCTCTCTGTCACTTTGTCTTTCTACTATGGTGCCTGGAACGTGTCTCCGACTGGTGTATTTACCGTGTCCAAAAAAGTGGTTCCTCGATTTCCGCCTGATGACGTCATAAAAGTGTCATGCTGTCGCTGGTCGCGAACCTGGTGGCGTCCCAATAGTTGTGGTGTATGTGGCGACGCCTGTTCTGCTGCAGGTCGCTCTCCACTGTGACAGTCCACGGAAGCTACAGCAGCTGCAAGTTGGGACGCCGTGACGACAGCGACACTCGCGTTCGCTTGTGCTTTTCGCCAGCATTTCTATGGCCAACCGCCAGGATCGTGACAGTCAACAGCATGACACTCCGGCTTCTGTGACGTCATCTGTTGCCACTTCGGGACCACTTTTGATGTATGGGCGGGATAGGATGCTAAACACACCAGTCGTAGACGCGATCCAGGCACCATACTTTCTACATCACGTTTTTCCGTTTTCCAACCACAGACTCAGGTTTTCAATCGTCATGTATAACTTACACCAGCTCGCCTGCACTTTAACCGTTTTTTCATTGAAAGTTAGAAATGAACAAACTTCTGGGCGAGATCGAAACAATCGAAAGCTAACATTTTTGTACAAGCAGCTGCAGACTGCCGCCGAAAAGCGGTGCGAGTGCAGTGCTGGAGAGTGGGTTAAGACACGCCTCCGTTATTCACTCAAATGGCGTTGTTCACTAAAACGTCCTTCACGCATATGATATCAATTACCAGTAAAAAATCAATTATAAAAAAAAACATTATCAATAAAATGTTAATTATTAAAAAAAATCCATTATCGGTTGAAATAAAAAATAAAATACATTTATTTTCAGTGATAATTGTCAAAAAGAAAATGTGTAAATATCGCAAAAAGCTATCAATTACCACTAAAAAATCAATTATAAAAAAAGCATTATCACTAAAACATTAAGTATAAAAAAAAACTAATTATCGGTGGAAACAAATAATAAAATATATATTCATTTTCAGCGATAATTGTCTAAAAGAAAACGTGCAAATATCGCAAAAAGCTATCAATTACCACTAAAGAATCAATTATAAAAAAAACATTATCACTAAAACATTAAGTATAAAAAAAAACTAATTATCGGTGGAAACAAATAATAACATATATATTCATTTTCAGCGATAATTGTCTAAAAGAAAATGCAAACATCGCAAAAAGCTTGACAAAAAAAAAAAAAAAAAAAAAAGTATACTCACTGGGGATCGAACCCGCAACTTCTGCGTGAGAAGCGGACACTCTACCACTGAGCTACTGCCGGCTCGGAGACTTCTACGCTTACAGATCGTGTTATACAAGAAACAACATGCCAGTTCGGCGTTCCCGACAGTTTTTCTTTGTAGGTTTGTCATGACGGTTGCCGGCAAAATCTCCGCTTCCTATTAACAATCATACAATCATGTGGCTGCAGCAGAATCTAAAAAGTGCACAAGAGCCGCTGACATGCCGCCGACCGCCTGATTTTGCAATGACAAGCCAGTGGCCCGAGCTTCCCCGACCTTGCGAACCAAGCGGGCTGCGACGACAGCGTCATCACGCTCGCACGAACGGACGGGGCCGCCTTTCCGAAGCACCGCTAATGCAGAGCTTGTCAACTGAGCCGTTACTACTAAGCCTATGCCCATTGTGTTCCAGTCACTTTGCAAAACAAAACACCGAGTAGAAAATGGACTTACTCCTTGATCAGCGTATTCATGGCCTCTTGTCTCTGGACGCCGCCGCGTGCTATCTTGGGTGGCTTGAAATGTGCACAAACCGATAACAAAGCTTCTCAAATCGTCGAACCTTGAACGCCTTGAACCGCTTGAAGTTGAACTAGGCCTGATGAGTCCACCATCAGCCAGCTGCACCGGCCATTGCACCGGCATCAGCGCGACACGATCGAGTGGATGGGTGAATAATAAAATTACAAGTACACTTTTTGCAATGGGAGGTAGTTCGCGCCACCTGGCGGACAACTATCACCGCGCAGGGAATCTAGTCAGATTTTCGGGGATTAGGACGAACATGAATACATTTTAATTAAAGCACCCGTCACTCCTCTTTTATGCAAGAGAGTCGCCAGTTTTCGTGTTCACCCTACGCAGTCGGTGTACAGGGTATTCCAAGGAAGGTATGCATTGGTATGCATAAACAAGTAAACAAGTAATGGCGGAACTGGCGGAACTTGCTGGGACGAGATCACTTCCGGTTCACCTGCTTCATCTGTATGTTTGCTCGGTGAGCAGGGATGAGCAGCGCGCCTTTTTTTTTTTTTTTAGTTTTTCTCGTTGGAAAATTGGAAAGGTATGTTGAAAACCGGACAATTAACCTTGGACCGGGCCTAAGATAGATCGTTGTATGTTTCTGGACCTTACGGAGCCAAGAAGAAGCACCGCATCTCGTTTTGTTTGGCCTCCGTAGCCAAAGTTACGTAACTTTATGTGACGGGTCAGTGGAAATCTGTGTACACGTGAGACATTCAACGAAGTTAGACGCCCACAAATCAACCGAGGCATCGGCATGTGATTGTTTTATGTTTTTTGTGCACGGGAGAGCGTTTGTGAGAACTGCATCGCATCGTCAACTGCGCGGCGTCGCGGTGAGTGTTCGAGCTGGGCAAAGCGAGACTACGCTACGCCTGTCGGACGTAGTTGAAGGAAGGTGCGCAGGATTGTGCAACTGGTGCTCGATCGTGCCGTGGAAGAAGCAAGCGGTGCGTTTTCGACGACGTGTAGAGATATCGTGATTGGGACAAAGCCGTCGCACTGTGTATAGTACGATTGTGCCGTTCGTTCCCCTCAAAAAGCCAGCGGCGTGTTTTCGACGACGAGTGGAGGTCTCGTGATTGTGACAACGTCGGCCTACCACGGCGGGAAGTGTGATTCGTTCGATAAAGTTCTTTCGTTGTCGCGAAGAGTCGGATATGTGTTTTCCTCCATTTTTTCACCCAATATTTTTAACCATGGCTTAGTTAGGCGAGCTTTTTTTTTTTTGGTTTGTTTGTTTTTTGCTCTGCACGCGCTGCCATTAGCCCAATGTGCTTCTTTTGTAGCCATTTGACAACGTCCTTACTGCTACCAGTCACCTTGAGGTTTCCTCAGGTGGAGAGAGACCCGACTTCTGACCGTGATTTCACCCAATATTTTTTGACTGTCGCTTATATAATTTGGTTTTTAAGTGATAGAACTTTTCTGTTATATTTGATGTAGCAGTACTGCCAGCCAGGTTTTGGTTATGAAATACATGTGCTTATTCTGTGTTTGTTTTCAGGTTTTCTGGTTTTATCTTGGCCAGAAATCTGTGACTAAAGAAAAGCTGTTGTTATGAAGAATTTTGTAATTGGCAAAAGAATACCAGAGAAAGCTTTTTTTCATATTCTGGTTCATTTTTGTTGTGTACAACAAGTCCAGAATTCACTGCTCTGTTAAAGGCACAGTCATTTTTTAATGTTTTCGCATTTTGTACATATAATTTGTGTTCAAATAACAAAATATAATTTTTGTCCAAATGAAGTTTTCTGAGCCAATTTTATAGTATGGAATGCGCCACGGCCTGGATTCCTCAAGTGTTAATCCCTTCTCCCAGTCTTACCTGGCCAGGGCAAACATGTAGCCACCTACATGTGACCAGACTTAATATTTGCAGAACAAGCGGAAGTCATTGCTTACCAAGCCCGTGGCTTGAATACTTTTGTCTCTGCTGGGCAATGCAATGCCAGAGAGGATTGGTGGTCCTGAATAAAAGCAGCACTCCGCATACCCATGTTCTATGGGACACTTTTTTTCTTTTGTTGAGCAATTTGAAACAAGCCAAATAGGGTGACCATCTTTCGGATTGGTGGCCTGGGATAAAAGGAGAGGTCAGTACCCATGCAGTCTTCTACCAGACAGTTTTTTTTCATCATTGAATAAGTTACTGCCAGTCAACACTGGTCGGACATGTGCTGAGGATGTTTTTAGGACTGGTGGCCGGGGATAAAAAGTGTGGTCAGTAGCCAGGCTTCTACTGAACACTTTTTTGTCTACGTTGACCAAGTTGCTGCCTGTCAACATTGGCCGGAAAGGTGCTGAGGACATTTTTAGGACTGGTGGCCGGGGATGAAAAGAGTAGTGAGTCCTAGGCCTCTACCGGACACTTTTTTGTCTTCGTTGACCAGGTTGCTGCCAGTCAACATTGACCAGGCAGATGCTGAGGATGTTTTTAGGACTGGTGGCCGGGGATGAAAAGAGTAGTGAGTCCCAGGCTTCTACCGGACACTTTTTTGTCTTCGTTGACCAGGTTGCTGCCAGTCAACATTGACCGGACAGGTGCTGAGGATGTTTTTAGGACTGGTGGCCGGGGATGAAAAGAGTAGTGAGTCCCAGGCTTCTACCGGACACTTTTTTGTCTTCGTTGACCAGGTTGCTGCCAGTCAACATTGACCGGACAGGTGCTGAGGATGTTTTTAGGACTGGTGGCCGGGGATGAAAAGAGTGATCAGTACTCCGCCTTCTACCGGGCACTTTTTTGTCTTCATTGACCAAGTTCATGCCGGTGAACATTGGCCGGATGAGTGCTGGTCACCTTTTTGAGGCCGGTGACCAGGGAGGAAACAAAGACTTGGTGGCCAAGCCCTTCCCGGACATAATTTGGTGATTGGTTGCCAATGGAAAAACTAAGACTCTGTGGCCGGGGACTTAATAGTGATCTTTTGGGGACCTTTGGCCAGCTGCTTTCCAGTGGCCGGGCTGGCCAGGCAGGTGCCGAGCAAAAATCAGGCATTGGCCAGTGTCGGGCCAAAATTTTGTGCTGCCTGGGGTTGTCCTGTCCCCTTTTTTCTGTCTTCTTACACTTTTTCTTTCAAATTTCATATCTAGTCACAGGATTTTGCATCACAATCAACATACACCAGCTCGCCTGCACCTTAACAATTTTTCAGTTTGTAATTGCTCTAGATGCTTATTTTCCGGGACGGAAGAAACGCCGAGCAAAACGCACAGAAGCCGACACAGCTCGAGGTCGAGGAGCGTTCTACAATACCAGTGACGTCAGAAAAGTAAAAACTGGGGACAAAGAAAAAAAGAGGGGGGGGGGGGGGGAATTTTGGATTGTTAAAGAAAACAATACGGGGAAAGACGGTGTGTTCGAGTTTATTTTAATCTGAAATTATTTATGCACATGTATAGCTACTGTCGTCCTACACAGCATAAAAGATCGCGTAGATGGTCGTTGTTAGAAACTCGTCACTACTCGTCACATGCTCAGTGGTTCGGAAGTTCAAAGCTATGTCTTTGCAACCTATATAACTATGCCAATAATAATAATAATAAAAAAAATTAAACATAACAATAAATGCCGGAACAAAAAGCTGGCGAGAAAAAAGAAACTATCAAGAATCCGCCGGAATTGTTGTATTCTTGCAGATTCAGACGCCCGGAACTACGAAACAAGTTTCTCCTACCAAAATGTGTCAGGCTAAAAGAAACACGTTCCAAAAACGTAAAACGACAAAAAAAAAAGATTTTTTTTTAATGACGTGCTGAACTTGAACAGTATTACAAACCTTCCCCCATGAGTTAATTTATTCCTCAACGTGAAAAAACAATAAATACATCATTTTGTATTTTGCAGATGGCAATAATATGTACAGTCTGTGGTGTTAATTTAAATGCAAGACGAAAACAATTACCGAGTTTAGGTCATAATCGCCCGTAGATACATGTTTGGACATTTCTTCGGAACTCATCTTGAACAGCAATATTCTTACCTAAAGACGACACTTACCTAGGCTATACATAGATAAGTCTTAAAAAGTTTAACATCTGTACCATACAGAGCTTCGGCTATAACGTGCTTCAAATATGGAACGAACGACAATTGTCAAAAACCCGTCGTCCTTGCTTACACCTTCGGGAATTTATTTCTTTAAAACCAAGCATGCCAGATAATTGAAATAAACCGCATTGTCTTTCGCAAGGAATGCGGCACCGCATGTCGAAATTTGAGAAGAGAAATTACGAATGTACATCGTACGGCTTGAATCCAAATGAAACCGCCCGCCCGTCTTTCGAAGTTCGACGAACTTGAAACTTTTACCCTAAAAGTTCGAAGTTCTTCGAACTTTTGACTTTTAAGGAATCGAAAGTTCGAAAATTTTCGAATTCTTTAGATAAATAAATTCGAAAGTTCTTTGATAGGATGGATGCTTGGGCGAGTTGGTGAACCATACTTGACGGTGACAGTGCAGGGAAAACCAACCGCACACCAGACACTCAGGAAGACAAGCGCGTATGCTTGTCTTCCTGAGTGTCTGGTTTGAGATTGGTTTTCCCTGCGCTGTCACCGTCAAGTTCAAAAGTTCGAAAATGATCGAATTTCTTAGCGTAGGGAGTTCAAAAGTTCGAAAAGCTTCAACCATTTTAGTGGAAGAAATTCAAAAGTTCGAAAATCATCGATTTTTTAGTCTATCAAGTTCGAAAGTTTGATAAGCATCCAATTTCACAGCGTAATAAGTTCGAGAAGGATAGAACTTTTTAGCGTAAAAAGTTCGAAGGTTCGAAAAACATCCCGTTTCTGAACGTGTAAAGTTCGAAATTTCTAAAAGTGTTGAACTTCTTAGTTTAACAAGTTCGAAAATTCGATTTCTGTCGAATTTCTTCATATGTAAAGTTCAAAAGTTTGAAATATTTCGAACCGCTTGAATCGATCATCGAACCTTCGGTTCGAAAGAAGTTCGCGGCATCCCTAGTCATAACTCATAACCTGTACTGACGCTTGTGTGCCGAAGAAATCACTTAAATAGACCCCGCTAGTATTCGTACCCGTGGCGACGCCTCGAAAAGGCGGGAAGACCTATTTTCCGTGACGTTCAAGCGTAACATCAGAGTAGGCTCGTAAAGGCCGGTTCACACATCTGCGTTCCGATATAGAGGAACGACAGAAACGACACGAACGACATGACACCGGGACCACCGTGACACATGATCGCTTGATGAAGCTGCTCTTTGCCATATCTGTCAAGTTCTGTTATTCGAACAGAATCGTCCCGGTGTGATGTCGTTCGTGTTGTTTCTGTCGCTCGGAACGCAGATGTGTGAACCCGGCTTGAGGTAATAGACCGACCCACCGCCAGTTTCGCTACGCCTCCTCCGGCGCATTGCATTGCGGGAAGAGTAGCCTTTCCACACGAGGGTCAACGCCGCTGTAGGCTTGCGAGTGTCGATCACGAGCCGTCTCGTGCACTACCACTGCCTCCTGTGAAGACAACTATATATATGGCTGCGTCACCCACGCTCCAGACGGTTGGTGAGGGGGGAGGGGGTTGCATAAAACGGGAAAAGGGGTTTAATGCCTATGCAGATTGTTATCCTCCAGGAAGGGGGAAAGAAAGATGAGAGAGGGGTTTGGTAAAAATAGTTGGCCGCAAATATGCGGAAGGGTGCCAATAAATCAACGTATGTGAGGAAAACGTTGGAGAGGAAATGTAGAGCGTAGGGCAGATCATAGCTCATGGGAAACAGCGACGCGCGCAATCTAGCTGGTAGTTGTGTCTCTTTCAGGACTCATATGAGTCACACAGGTCTGTCGCGTCGCCGCGAAGCGGCGGCGCGATTAAGTTCGCGTTTCACGGCTACCACAATTGTCATTGTGGTAGCCGTGAGAGTGTGTGAGATCGGTCTATTGGTTAAAGCGAACGGCAAGCTCTGGTGTTCATTTTTTGTCGGGGGGTGTTTAGAGATATTCCGTTTTCCTGGTTGATAGCAAGAAACTATTGATATGTCGGCCTGAAATGTTCACTACCTTACACACGGATGAGCACTGTTGAATACTATATAAATAGGATCACGCTTCAAGCGAGAGCTCCAGCACGTAGAATCGGTCAGCTGCCCAATGGCAAAGAAGACGACGTAGGCGATAGATCTCCGCCAGCTCCAACTCTACACACTACAACAATGTAAATACCTTGTTCATCGACTCTTAAAGACTACCGAAACCGACAGGTTAACCTCTACATCACTACCTTTTTCGGAAAACTTGCGAGACGAGAATGCAAAACATCAGTTTTGGTATTTTGCGTGTATTGCTGGGCACAAAATAAGCCTTACATAATTCTAAAGTTGAGGCTTGGGCGAGTTGGTACATACTTCGGAAATTAAAAACAGCGCGGAAAGACGAGGACCAGACAAAGAAGTGACACGGACGTGTCACTTCTTTGTCTGGTCCTCGTCTTTCCGCGCTGTTTTTAATTTCCGAAGTACATAATTCTACAAAAAAAAAAAAAAAAAAAGCGGTATACGAGGTTACCACCGCGTCGAGAAACGCTCCTTTAGAAAAAGTTTGGAACGATTATGCATCTCGCGAGCTTCGAGTGTGCACGCAGCCAAGAGCACGACAAAAAGCAACAATTACGTCCGGCCGTCTGGCTGTCGAGTGCCGAGCCTCAGCTTCATAGGGCACGCTCCTTACGTAAACAAATAGCCGCTAGACAGGTCGAGCACGCGCCCGTACAGCCAAACGTATCCAAAAGAACGCCTCGCCGCACGCACCACTCCAGCAACGTAAGCGCAGAGCGCACTGCGTACAAAGAGTGAGGAGCAGTTGCGCTTACGCCACCTGCGCCCTGCCCGTAGCGGACACCACCGTAGTGCGCTGCGAACATGCGAAGAACGCGAGACGCCAAGAAGCCGCGTGGATGAAGGAGAGAGAAAGAGAAATGTCGTCTAAACGTCCGAGTAAAAAAAAAAAAAAAAAAAAAAAAGAAGTGTCGACGAAATGTAGCAAACTCTGTCAAGCATCGAATGTCGAAGAAACGGTCTGCCGATGAAAAATCGCAGTGTCAATGAAACGATCTGTCTATAAAAACTTGTTCGATGAACTGCGCGCCAAGAATTGCGCGGCTTGCCACATAAAAAGTGGCGCACCCTACGTGATCGAGAGCGCGACAAAGAGACACACGGAGACGACCCCAAACCCCCGACCCACTCTAAACCAAATTAAGCAAAGCCATGCCAAACCAATCCAAATGAAACCAATCCAAGGACGGCTGCACGTATCAAGATAATAAATGCTGCTAGTATTTTATAAAGGCCGAGATGACTGAAAAACAATGTCGGCTGATGATTTCTTAAATCGCAGCCTAGTGCGGTAAGCACGGTCGATCAACAAAAGCAGAAGTAGCTCGAGTGAGTAGGAAAACTCGGCCTCCAACGGTCTCTGCTCATAGAACAGCATACGACTGACGGACACCACAGAACTGCGGAACCCCTCACTCAACGCATCCAACAGGGATTATGGTGAGATTTCAAACCAGACGGACGTCACCCTACCTAGCAATACCGCCTCCCCCCCCCCCCCCAAAGAAAAAAAAAAAAAAGAGAAAAAAATTTGGTCAGTGCATATGTTTATTATATATATGCCGCATAAACTTCCGTAGAATTAATTGTGGGTGGCACACAAAAAAAGAAACGGGGATGATATATGTATTAATCGTTCATTTGTGTACAAATGAGCGAGGTATGCACAGCGAGGCGATGCTCTAATCACTGCGACGTTGTCTGTGTAAGCTGTCGGAAGGCGCGTTTGTGTTTTTTTGCTGCCCCTTGTCAGCAGGCGAAAGTTCAACACACCCAATTTCGTCAGCTTGCATTTAGTTATTTTCGTAACTAATCAGGGTGAACGAGATTTGGTAGAAATGTGCGGAGCATAAACATAGTACATTTCTTTCAAATTGGATAAGCGGTTCAGAAGTTCAGTGTTTTAGGGTAGTTTCCCCGTCGCACGACTCACGCGGCGACAGACCAACGGCTTGCGAGGAACAAAAGAAAAACAAAGAAAGCAACCTATAAGCGTGATGGCCTGTGAGTGTGAGGACCTGTGTGTAAGATGAGCGTGAAGATCTGTGTGAGTGTGAGGACCGTGAGGACCTGTGAGGACCATGAGGAGCTGTGAGTGTGAGGACCTGTGAGTGCGAGGACCGTGATGACCTGTGAGTGTGAGGACCGTGAGGACCTGTGCGAGTGCGAGGACCGTGAGGACTTGTGTGTGTGAGGACCGTGAGGAGCTGTGAGTGTGAGGACCTGTGAGTGCGAGGACCGTGATGGCCTGTGAGTGCGAGGGCCGTGAGGGCCTGTGTGAGTGTAGTGTGAGATCCGTGAGGACCTGTGAGTGTGAGGACCGTGTAGAGCTATGAGTGTGAGGACCTGTGAGTGCGAGGACCGTGATGACCTGTCACTGTGAGGACCGTGAGGACCTGTCAGTGTGATGACCTGTGAGTCTGATGGCCTGTGAGTCTGATGATTTGTGATGACCTGTGAGCGTGATGACCGTGATGATATGTGAGCGTGACGACCGCAATGATGACGGCGGGTGAGTTTTGGTTTTGTGTTGAACCGTGAGGGTGAGTCCGGGTGATGACCCTATTTTGAATAAATCGTGATCGTGAGTGGGCGTGAGTCCTGATTGAGGAAAAAATAGTGATCGTGAGTTTGAGTGAGGACAGCCTAAAATGCCGACCTATGCTCACACACAAAAAAAGGAAGAAAAGCGATCGAATGTAGAATCGTGGATAAGCACAAAAGGTAAAAATCGCAGGAGCTTCCTTGCTAAAAGTTGCTACGGTTGTTCGGTGACGGAGGGCTGAAACAACTTCCCCTAAGCCCCTAACGCGACGTATACATTTCGCGTAGATTCTCAGATATTTCAACGTTCAAACAAAACTAAAAGAATGTTAAAATTTCATGTTAAAAGCACTCAAATGTTCTATCGATCCTCGAACACCCATCCCGGAATCCGAGCACCGGTACGGCGATGCAGAGCTGATGCTGTCTCACAGGCGTTAATATCCAGATGATCCAGAGCGATCTTGCGTAAAAACGGTGTAAAGTCTCATTGCTTCATATTTTCACATTATACCCTGCGCCAGCCAGCACGAAGAAGCCCAAAGTCGTCGGAAAGCAGCTGCACATCACGGCTACCGCGCACCGAACAAACTGGCATACGCCAGCACTGGGCGCTGCCATCTTACCTGTGACGTCACGGCTCTTGGGAGGTCACGAACGAGTGGTCACATTTGCGTACAACATGGCGGCAACCGGGGGGGTGCCACTTCCGAACTTCCGGTTTATCACTCTAAGCCCCTTAACCTTGTTGCGAAAACCGGACATGACGTCACGGACGTCAAACTACTACTTTGCCAACACCCTCTAGAAACTAAGACCCACTCACTCCCTGCGTGACGTCACGCACCCCGATCCACCGTCAGTTCCGTCGCCATATCAGTCATGCCCGGTTCTGCTGTTGAGTTCGACGTGCTATCTACCACTGTGGTCATTGTTCGTCCGTAACGAGAAATGCAACGGTGCTAAAACTTTCTCTTGTATATGTCTGTGAACTTCCTTCTTCAGAGCTCAAGTCTCGGCGCGATATCGGCGAAAAAAGAACAGAAAGGTGAAACGAAGCGGTTACGCTGGCTACTGCTAAGCCTCGTTAGGCCTCTCCGGCGGGTGTTAGGTTTTTCGCTTGCGTTCCACAACGCTCTCCCTGAAAAAAAGTGAACTAGGAAGGAGCAAGAAATATATCCGGTGTATATGTTTGCGCGTGTGTGCGCGTGTGCTTTCGTTAACGTCTACGTGCTTCGCGATCTGTGACCTGCGTGTAAGAGAGCAGCGCGAGTCAACGCAGTTCTTTGGAGCTCAAGTTTCGATACAACTTTTCCAAAAGAATATCATTACTAAGGTGGAGCGTTATATACTTTGGGAAGTTTTCGTTTTGTCACGTTTGAGATGGATTGGTCCCGCCAAGTATAGAATTCGTAAACTTGGCGAGCAATGGTGTGAAAATATGCGGAACACGAGAAACGCCTTGCTAGTTTCTGCACCGTTTGTGCTCTGTTATCGAAAGTGCTGAAGCCCGATTTATTTCTACAATTATACTGTAATATTGAAAGCTAGTTTGAGTCCAGGAAACGAATATATATAAACGTTTGGTATAATGCTCAACGCTGCAAGCGTTCGCGTTGATCCTTCATGCGTAGGCGTTCTTGTTTTAATAGTCAAACTGACGCAAAAGGTCGGCGTAACGTGCATTGTTTTCTTTGTTTGGCGGTCAAATATTCCTATTCTGGGTAGTCTGTTGTATGTCTTTCGTTGATGTACGAATTGTGGAATGTCCTTTAAGTCACTTCGTTGGTTTTACGGTCGTATATTCCTATCTGAGCACCCAGTTGTATGTTTTACGGTGGTGTACCGATTGTGGCATTTTCTTTAGGCAATTTCTCTTAACAAAAACAGCTGGTTTACAGTATACTACCTCAAACACCTAATCTGACACTAGAATTTAATAAATCGTGTAGCGATTGAGGAAGCCTTTTGAGTGTCAGAAAGCATTGTTGGGAAAATAACTTTTAATACTGATGCCGCTTAAATCTAAACTTGCCGTTTTGAAGAGAAGCTAGGAATTGGTAAAACTCTAGTGATATGGTTATGGATGTGGTTAGTATGTGGCAATATGTATGTAATCAAAGTGCAGAGCTTTGCCATTTGTTCAAAATATTTTTGAACAAATTGGTACTTGTGCTTTCTTTCATTAGGTTATAAAATTATACAAGGAAGACATTGGCTGTGTCATTTTTATTTTTTCGAGTTGATAAGTAAAGAAAGTATATGTACCAGTTTGTATGTGTTTTTTGTCATAAATCAGAGCAATGTATGCTGTGAACCTTTTAAGAATACTTCATTCTTGGGTTGTTGACTTGCACACCAGTGGGCAATAAACATTTTTAACGCATCGCTGCATCTGTACATCAAACTGAATAATAGTAAGTAATGTTCCAGGAACCCGATTTTGTGCACTGCTGGAACCACGTCCATTTCATTTTAAGGTTTGGAGTTTTCGTGGCTTCTCTTTACCCTTTTCTGTACGAAGGTGGTCATTTTGTTGCTGCACATAGTTTTTTTTAGCAAAGTATTGGCAGCAGCACAAAGTACATAGGACAGCACTGTCTCTGGGTGATGCCCGTTACGGCACATATCAAAGTGTTCATCTTCCGCACTTGACAAATGGAACTTCACTTGATCCAACAGGATTCCACGTTTATTTTCGCCTCCAAAAATCTGTACTTATTGATGCTGCTGCAAGTGAGCTTTTCCAGCACAATCTGCGTGTGCAATACTCCATTCGGTACGCATGGCCGAGGAAACTTAAGACTACCTCTGGAGAGGTTCTCGATCAGCACGTCTCTCTCAGCTTGCATCTCTCTGGTCTGCACGGTAAGGTTTTCCGCACATGTATCACAAGTTAACTTTTTGAGAGCAGCATGTGCACAAAATCCAGCCACATAGGCAATGGCTGGCATTTCAGGCTACTTCAGTGTTATGTCATTGACGGTGACACTGACAGTGTACTGCTGCAGCAGTTCCTCTTCATTGGGTGGTGTAATCTCTTTGTGTGCTTCTGCCATGCTTGGAAAGCTAAGAGATTCTTGTAGCCGAATTTTTTTTTTCTGACTCGAATGCTTGTGTGACTGACACATGGTACTGCAACCCTGACAACTGCCTGTACCTTCCGAATCGCTCTTCGAGACAGTCCGTCTGAAATTTCCCCAACAGGACGTACTCAAAACCCAGCTCCTCAAGGCAGTATCGGGTCAGCTCGATTAGGGCGTACGAAGTCAGTCGTTGTGCTGTGTGGGTGTCCGACGTTAGCAGGCCTGTGCTAGTCCCCAGGTTTCGCCATGTGTCAAGCCAATCCACGAATGTGCTCAGGAAGCCAACCTGAACAGCATCTATGGACGTAATGGGCTCTTGGAAAGCATCTTTTAATCGACGCCTTTCGTTAAAGTTTTGACATTTGCAATGGACCACCACTTCACAATTATCGCAATGTAATCGGCAGTTCCCTCTGCATATGGCAGATTCAATGTCTTGACACGCGTTCTCATTGCCTCAGCGACTGAGCTGTTAAACACCTTGAGTGCAAGTTTCGCATTTTGCCTCTCGAGGTTTGAAGGATTCAGTGCTTTAAATGTGAGACCATGACCGAACTTTACAAGTTTGTACTGCTCACGCGCGTGTTACCTCTTCAGTGCAGTTAACGATGCACCGTTAACTTTGGTAGTGCTGGCAGGGTTTATTGCTGGGTAGAACATGCACTTCTCTAGGTTTCTTTGGTTTAACCAATTATTGCGCACACACTTCAACAAGTGAACCGGATCTGCAACAAAAAACAAGGGTCGCCTGGAGTCAACTGGGTGTGCGTAGCAGATGTCAAGCTTTCCCTTGGACGAAAAAAGACTCATCACTTTCCTGTTAATAGCATTGTAATCACTTATGACTGCTACAACAGTGAGTCCAGCTTCCTCAAGCTTCATGATGACTTTTTTCAAAATTTTGCGGAGCTGTTCAGCATCAATTCTTGCGACTAGAAGTATGTGAGCGACGTTTTTGTGAGGCGACAGAAGGGACTGCGTCATGAATACATGGGCGGTTTTTGCGGCTTCTGTGGAATTTGAGGCGGTGCCAGTTAATTCCCCTCCATTGTATTCAAAAGATTGTTGGATGTGTACTTCGTCAATCATGAGGGTCACCCTACGCTCATGCGGTTTCATTAACCTCACCCGTCGTTTTTTGTAGCTCGGGAACCCATCATCGTTTTGTTCATTTGCTGGGCTGACGTCGAGCGAACGGCACTCACGCATTATCGTGGACGGATGCGGAAGAATTGCGTTTCCAGAACGCCTGATGAACGCGTATGCGTGTGGGGAAATCGTATACACAAGACTTGCAAAATCTAGAAGCTCTGCTGAGTACCCAAATGCCCTCTTCTCTTGCATGAGTAGCTGAAGTTGCTCTTGAATGAAACTGAGAACTTCAAGTTTTTCCCCAGGGAGTAGATCATCACTGATAAGGTTCTCTAGGAGAGACAGCATCAGCATCATAGTTGCCGTAGTTCTGTGCACTTTTTCGTCCTGTGGTGTAGTCTCGATAGATCTCATGCTTTCGAACAGTGTGTGGAGGGTACGCATGTCTTCGATGCTTTCCGGAATCGTGACTAGGTTGGCTTAAGGGTGCAACTGTTAACCTTTCCAGTAAGCACGAAAAGAGAGGTCCTGGGACACAACAACGGAGCGTTCAATTTACGGAGCCTGGCAATCTTCTATGTGAATGCACATGAGACTAGTTTCCGTGTGCACAACCGTCCAGAATGGCTCCAGCTCCAAACGATGCAGTTGGGATGCAATTTGCGCAGCGTAGTCACCTGGTTGGCGCTTCCTTCTTCTGCATGTGTCTCCACAGAACACCTGATGGCTTCTTCTACAGAACCACTTTCTTGCCTTCTTCGCTTCGTTTCCGGGCTGTCTCGCAGTTCTGTTACGTCGGAGAAGTATGTGGGGCAGTTCGGCATGACTGTCGGCACTGCGTCTAAAGTGAGCCTCGTGAGGCTCATTGGAAACTCAATGGTCTTCCCACTTGCGTCAGTACATGTTGTTGTTGTCCGGAGGTACTCGGCTTTGAATTGTAGCTCGCATACTCGCGCAATTCTCATCTTCTTATTTCTGGTAACATTAAGGTAGCCCTATTTTGAGCATGCAATACAACTCACACGAAAAGAACAAAGGTAGCACAAAACATTGTAACAACATTAATTTTTTGTTGCGTAAGTTGAAATAACATTTTGTTTTAGGTGTAAATGTTACAGTACCGTTCAAATAGAACGCACAACGTTTTAGGTATGTTCTCAATGTTAGTGTAACGTTCAAATTAAACATATAACGATATTGTTGTGTAAAAAACGTTATAAAAACATTCAATACATAACTGTAAAAGAATGTTATGAGTACTAACATTAAAGTAACATTGAGTAATATTATGCTCCTAACATTATATTGAAGTTTACAACGGTTCAGTGATGTGATTGCTGCGCAAATTTCGCCAAACTGCGCCAAGGGGCTAACCCTGCTACATCCTGCTACATTTCGCCAAAATGTGGGTAATCTGCGCCAAGCCTGCGCCAAAGAACCACTTTAGTGCGCCTTTCAAAACAGAAACTAAACTCAGAACTGTAATTGAGCAGGCGTGCGTTATGTGGCGCAAGCGGCCGCCTGACACAAAGTACCGTGCATCAATTGTCCAACGGGTCTTGCATGGTTATCCCGGCGTCTCGTGTTTCGGGCTCTCGTCTTGTGGGTCTCGTCTCTCGTCTCTTCTTTTTTTATATTTTCAGCGATAGACGCGGATGTGTGCAGACGCTCCGACGCTAGCGTGCAGGGTACCAGCCATGACGTCATGCTGTGAAACGAAACCACGTTTTTGCTCGGCAGGAGTTACTTTGTGAGCTGACCCTTACAAAAATATGTATGGACACTTCTTGGACGTTCTATAGAGCAGCGTCCATAGGCAGAACAAAAGGCGTCTATAGGCAGACCACGACCTCTGTTGCCTCCGTGAAGTCGTCCTATGGCTGTCCTATAGAATATTGGCCAACGGACGTTCTATGGGCGTCCTATTCTATGGATGATGTGTGGTCATCCTATACCCTCTCTATGGTAAGACGCCATATAGAGTCCATAGGGACTCTATAGGGTGTCTACACAGCGTCTTTACGGTGTCTATAGGGTGCCTGCAGAAAACCCATACGAAGACTACAAGGAGTCCCTGGGGAGTCCACAGGGAAGCCATACAAGGTCTACACAGGGTCCTCATGGGGTCTCCAGAGAAGCCATACAAGGTCTACAGGGAGTCCCTACAGGGTCCTTAGAGAAGCCACTCAGTTTGCAGGGGGTCGGCTACGGGGTCCGCACCGACCAACGTTTCTAGAGCAAGTCAGTTGGGAAACGCTAAAGAGTTTGCTCTGAGAAAGCGGCACCCGATCTGTACTCGAAAACCGAACTAATTGCGATCGCAACGCCACCATTCCACCCGCAGCGGCCACTCGGATAACTGCACGACCGCGTCTGCCGGTTTGGGACTATCGATATTCGACAGCATGTAACTGTTCTGCTTTGGCTTTAATCGGCCACTTTGGCGCCGAAACATATACGGTAGAAGAGGGGTTTCAGGGATGCCAACCCCCATCTCCCAGGTGGACGCGCCGCGAATTGCAACCGAAGTTAGGACGCACCCAAGTCAAAACGCGCTACCTGAATTCGCCGGTGAGGCATGGCTGTAAAAAGAAATATTAATTGTGCCACAAAACCCTGTAAGCTAAAAGTGTAAGCAAACATCACGCCCTTGTCATTTTGTACTATCTCCAATAAAAGTTTCTACAAAAAGAGCTTTTTCCCATTTGTTTTTACACAAAAACGTGCTCTGTAAAAATCATTTTAAAGAGTGTAGGGTCCTTAGGGGTCTGCAAAGAAGCCATACAAGGTCTATAGGGAGTACGTGCGGGGTTCACAGGGAAGCCATACAGGGTCCACAGGAGAGACATACAGGGTCTACAGGGGCTCCTTATGGAGTCTGCAGAGAAGCCATACAGGGTCTGCACGGAGTCCCTAAGGGGTCCATAGAGAAGCCACTTTAACCGATGGTGGTACCGCGGTGTGAGAATCGCACTCCCTAGCTCCTGGATGATTGGCCTCATAATAAAATGGATTGCCTACACTTTCCTGACGTGAAAAAAAAAACAAAGTAAGGTTTTGATACTGCGCGTATACAGCATAACTAGAATTACTTACGCGTCGCGCGCAGACCCAGCCTAGTATACCGCTTTTTAACGACGATCATCCAGATGACCGCAATTTCGATAGGCACCAGTGCGCCCCCTATGGGTTTCGAAAGTTGCGAATATCTACGGGGGCCGCAGCGACCCACATATATCTACCTCCCACTGAGAAAGTAAAAACATTATTCCGGCACATACTAAACACTTCCATATCTACAATGAATATACCCTGAGGTTGGATATGCCTCCAGACATCAATGTACCATAACTCGGACACCTCGCTACACCTAAAGAAAACGTCTACCCGGCATCACTTTATTAATGCACCAATATATAGCTCACACCATAGAGAGGCAATAGGATGTCCATAGACTCACCGGGACCATAGAACGGAAAGAGGAAGGTATGAAAAACTTTGTCTTTCGCGAAGATCTCTATAGCGTTGTTGTGTCCATTCTGTGGCAAACCAGTGGTACATAGACGGTCTAAGAACTGTCTACAGGAATCCATAGGATGGACAAAGGGGTAATAGAACGGCAAAAGTATGGACATAGGACGTCCATACATATTTTTGTAGGGGGAGGCAACGGCCGTAGGAAAACTATATTTGGTCACTGCCTTTCAGTCACCGCGGTGGCGCGACGTCGAATCTATCCGTCCCCACATCACTGCAGATATGGTACTTGCTCAAATGAAACTAAGTACCGCCGCATGTTCATCACCATTCCTGTTTTTGTTTATATCAAACGTTACTACAAAAATCCATCTTTAATTCAAAGACTGCTCTGTCAAAGTATTGATTATCTAGATTCCTCTTGGTGGGCCTCCTTTCTAGAGGGACCTCGATACGTGAAAAATCTGCCGTGAAAAAAAGTTGGTGAAGAGAAGTGAGCTAAAGCAAAGAAGGCAAGGTATGCACGCTGGACCCGCACAGCGTGCTTGTTTGTCTTGAGTTCAGTCGTTGCACAAAGCGCTCCGAGATCTTTTTGAGGCTGGCTCGCAATGTCTTGCATCGATGCACTCAGGTTATTTATTTCTTATGTGTTTAGCTTGTACCTTGTTTGCCGGCCTGGCAAGCACGCGCCACTGACCGTTTTGTCGCATGCTCGAAAGTTACATTTTGTGTACAATTTTGGGGATAAGTTAGCGACGGAGCTGAGGGACATGGTTTCGGTTTCGATCGGACAGCCGTTGTCTGCGCTCGCGCGGCGAAGCATGTCCAACAGCAAGCCTGTCGAAGTTGACCTCACGTGCATGCGAACATGATTGCGTGATTGAGGCACCAGCTGGGACGCTTGCAATTTATTGTTTTACGTTCGCTTACGTTTGACGAAAACCTGGCACGTCGGGAACGAGTAAAACGGCGGCAAGCAGTTTTTTGAAATTGCTTGGCAATGCCTACAGCACTGTACACATCTGGGATGTCTGAGCAGTAAAAACAGAAGCAGTAAGTTCTGTCACAACACGTCACATCAGAATACAACACAACACAAAGTGCCCTTCGTTTGTACTGCACTTAAAACAAATATTTTTATTTTCCTAAGAATATTTGCTCCAAAATCCACTTTTGCTGCTCCCAAACCCTGTCTTGGGTGCTCAAAAAGCCTTTTTTGCTGCTCCAAAACACTGTTTTGGTTGCTTCGAAACGTGCGCCAAAATGGCTTAGGCCAATCACATCACTGACAACGAAACATTATAGTAACGTTGAATGTAGAACCGTGAAATAATGTTGCAGGAAGTAACATCGAAATAACATTTTAACATGTATTTCCAATGTTATTTTGAAGTTTACAAGGAAACATTATATTCAGTGAAAAATAGTAAATAAATGTTACAAATAGTAACACTGAATTACTGTATTGGTTTTATCACATCTCTGTTTTTCAAACTTCAAATAATTGTTCCAAATAATAACATTCAAAAAATTATTTGACAATATTGTGTTTTTAACATTATTTTGAAATTTACACAGAAACACTACGCACAGTAACAATTTATTTATTGGTAGAATGTTTTGAAAAGAGTATAACATTTTTGCAAATGTAAGAAATTGTAGTACACTATTTAGTTTCAGATTTTACTGAAATGTAGTGTAAAAGTACAAAAGAATTACAAGGAAAATGAAAATATACGCTATGCTACTTTTTTGCATTTCGTGTATTTTGCCGTATAAAGACGCAATCGTTTCGATTAAGCTTTTCTGTAGCAGCGGCTAACTCCAAAGAACGGAAAATCTTGGAATCATAGATGTAAATTGTGATCCATAGAATGACTACCATAAATAGTATGTGCTTGTTTCACTTGAATAGATTCACTTCCCTTTACCAGGAAGGTCTGAGGGGAGAGGCGGTGATTATTTCGACTATGAAGTTTGTGGATAAGTAAAGCGATGATGTGTGTAAACGATCAGTCTCTCGGCAACCAGGCGGCGCCCCAGCGCTCAAGTCACACCTCTGATCTGCTCCGCACATACGACCTACTTCCAGCGAAAATTCCCCTCAGCGACCTGATTCAACGTTACCATTGTGTGCCTCATGACTTCCCGAGCACGTCGATCCCAAACTTCCGACCGTAGGTGCGATATTTTGCATTTTACGACCACTTCAAGTTTCGAAGCGTGATCGCCCCGCTAAGCCTACCACGCTAGCGGCGAGGCCTGGCCAGCACTTCGGCCACCACGCCGCCACCGATGGCGGACGCGCCGCTCAGCGCCGCCACCGACGCTGCCCACCTGTCGTCCACCGGGGCCTGGGGGGACGAAGACATGGAAACCCGCGAAACGCAACATGCTTCTCTGGCCGAGGAGGAAACCGACGGAAATACTGAACCTTGGATCACCGTTACGAAGCGTGCCCGCCGCCGCGGGCAGCAGCCACGTTCGACCACGCCGCCCCTACCTCTACCGCCACTGAAACCCGCTCTCTACCAAAGCCGGCCGAAGGTGCGCAAGCCCCGACCACCCCCATTTCCCGCCGACGACTTCAAGTTGGCGATTCGTCCACGGAACGGCCTGCAGCTCAACAAGGTGAGCCCGGGGAAGTTAGGGGACGCCATCGCTCTCGCGGCGCAGCTACAAATCGGCGCCACCGAATTCAAAGTACGCCTCGACGCAGACCAAAACATTCTTGTTCTGATTACCCCCTCCCAAGCTACGGCCTCGGCACTTAGCAAAGTGCAAAAACTTACAATTGATGAATTCACATACGATATCGCATCGTACGGTGTAGCCCCCGACAACTCGTGTAAGGGGGTGATCTATAACATAGCCCACTACACTACGCTCGAAATGATGCTCCAACGTATCGCAGCTCCCGGCTACGAAGCCCTCACCTGTCGAAGACTGGGCAACACAACAACCATGGTGATCACATTCTTGGGAAAGCGAGTACCATACTACATTAAACTTTCCGGATTTCTGATACGGTGCTACCTCTACAAGCGGACCGCGCCCCACTGCCGAACCTGCCACGAGATCGGCGACAGAGCGGATGTCTGCCCGCGCCCCCCACTCTAAAAAAAAAGGGTGTCATGTGGTACACCCATAGGGGGTGTAAGTGCTTGTCACATATGCTACACCCTTTGGGGGAATACAAGTGCACCCCAAATATGGGAGTACATGTACACCCGTTGGTGTGGTGCACATGTACGCCCTTTTCTACAGAAATCTCACTCCTAGGGAACACAGGTGCACCCCATTCAATGGTGTACGGCTACACCTCTTTCTACACCCAATGAGATGAAAGGGAGCACAGATGCACCCCATTCGATGGTGTACCAATGCACCACTTCATACACCCGCCTCACTCAAAGGGAACACAGATGCACCCCACTCAATAGTGTACCATTACTCCCCTTTCTACACCTACTGCTCTCAAAAGGAACACAGGAGCACCCCGTTCAGTAGTGTACTGTTACACCTCTTTCTACACTCACTGAATTCGGAGAGAACACAGATGCACCCGATTCAAAGGTGCATGGTCGCAGCACTTTATGCACCCGTTTCATAACTTCATAAACCTAATTAAGACATCAAGGAAAACAGTAAAAAATGTTTGCGCCCCGGTGATTGCAAAAAGGCAGGAAAACGGACACACGGTATTGTTTTCAAATCTCATAGAAGTTTATTAGACGCCCTATTTCGTAAACAAGTACAAACTTGCAAGCAATCTGTCATATCTGAAGACGTACAAAGAAGCTTTTACACAACTGAAATTATTACTAAGCAAACAAGAACCGGGGGTGAGTCTTAAGTAGTGTCCATTCTGCCAGCAGCCGGTAAAATTATTTCCCCAAAATTCCACCGGCAGTCGCCATTAATTCATCGAACGACGTTTTGTCGACAACTCAAATTAGCTTTTCTATATTAGCTTCTCTCCTTTCTTTTCTTGTAATGAGCCGCCCCAGAATGTATCCGCGAAGTGACGTGTATGGGTGGGACAGGTGGGCTAACATTTTCGTAATGAGCCGCCGCAGACTGTCGCCACGAAGTAGCGCGAACGGGTAGGCTGGGTCGGTGAGCACGCGCCTCAGAGATACACTTGCGACAAAATGTCCCTACAGCGTGCATTTTGCGTAGCGAGTGACGTTGAAACGTTAAGGCCCGTTCACACTCTTGCGACCGAGTACGACTGAGAAATACCAGACCGGTTTTTAAGCCTCTTGCGATCTCTTAGGACCAGCTCGGCAGCATCGCATCCGGTCCTAAGAAGTCGCAAAATGCTTAAAAGCCGGTCTGGTCTCTCTCGGTCTTACTTGGTCGTAAGAGTGTGAATGGCGACGTAGTGTCGATGAAACGTGTCTACAAAACGTGTATCGGCAAAAACGTGTTTTCACAAAACGCCTGGAGAATAAGAAAGTCAGTATTATACCTGCGGTTTTCACATGATTGTAGTCAGCTAATGGCAGGCGACTGCCGATAGAATTTCGGGGAAATTATTCTCCCGGTTGCTAGAAAATAGACACTGCCTAATTCTAGAAGTAATCCGGAACGGAACTGTCAATTGTTGCAAAGGAGTAGGTTGCAGAGCACTTACGATGAAAACGCCGGACTCGAAATATGTAATCCGAAATATATGTCGACACGGGCACTGCAGAACAACACAAAAACGAAAGGAAAGGGGTCCGTGAAGATACAACACAATGTAGCAGAAGCAGTAGTTCGCCGAACCGAACACTAAACTCATCAGAAGAATTCCTTGGGCTTTTCTGAAGAACTCGCTTGTTGCCGATATACTCGTAGGATTTTTCAAACACTAAAAATCTTGGCACACTCGAATACATCGTCGCGGACGAAATCTACGGCAGCCCCGCTGGTCGCGGCACAGCGCACAAGAAACTAGGCCGGGAAGCACCGAGATAAAAAAAAAGATACTAAGTCATCCATGAAACCTTACCCTTCTTCCGTGCTTTCAGCTTATGGAGAGAAAGAAAAAAGAAAGGAGTATGAAAATTGCAGCTCCTTCAAGGCCAAAGGGGGGTGCCCTCGCAAAGGCTTATCTTCAGGGGCAACCCAACAATGAACACAATGAAAGGATTATTCACTTATATCCTCTTGAAAGTTCGACCCAAAGTTAATAGTGCAGTGGATGCTATCTGTGGCCTTGGCCTTCAGGCAGGTGCCGTGCTCTGCCTTATCTCTAGCTTGGAGACTATAGTCACGTGATACTACCCGGAGACCCAATTGGCCTAAAACAAGCATAGCGCCCACTCTACTGTCAATACCGAGTGAACGGGAGAGCTCCATACTTCCTAAGAAACTGCCAAACCCAACAAGTGACCCCCAAACGGGAATCCAAGCCCAAGCTGATCGGGACGCGCGGCTAGCGTGGGGGTGCACTGATACACCTAGAGGTTTTTAAGGGAGAGGAGGATGCTCATTGTCGGTGTACAATTACACTGGCTGGGAAACGCAGGGTGCATCTTTTAGGAAAAGGGTGCATGTGCGCCCGATGCACCCGACTACACCCTTTTTTTCTTAGAGTGGGGCCCGGTCACGCCAGGCGTCGGACTCCGTCGCGGAACCGGCAGCCCTCCCGTTCCAGGACCTCAGGCCGAGGTCGCTCCGCTAGTGCCAAGAGGGAAGGCCAGGGAGCAGTGCAGGCCACACAGCAGCTGAGCTGGGCACAGGTTGTCTCTCCCGAAGCTCGTCCCCCACCGACCCCGCAAGTCAGCGCAGAGCTAGCCCAAGCACAAGCACCTATTGCGTGTCTTAAAAAAGAGAACGCTACACTGAGGGCAGAAACCACTCAAGTGCACGCAGAGCTCGCAGCTCTCAAAGATAAATTACTCGGAAGAACTAGAGACATTCTGGCACAGAACACACAAAACCCACCCCCCGAGAAGCGCAAACGGACAGAGAAGCCAGAGCCCACAGATTCCCCTACTTCCACACCGCAGCGAGTACCTGCGCAGCCCAACACACTGCCGGGGCTCCCACACGCCCAACATACCACTTCCCAGCAGATCGAGGAGATTGTAGCAAAGGCCATCCAGTCTCTTCATGCATCCCTACAGGTTACTCTTAATCAGCAACTCACGGCTATACAACAGACAGCGGCTCAACAACAGCTAATCAATACTCAGATGGAGGAACGCGTCGCGAAACTAGAGGAACGCTTACCACCTCTCGATGCTCGGCGCAACCGGCGCCAGAAGGAAACGACTCACCCAGACCTACCGGAATCCCACATGCTGCAAGAACTACCCCCCTCTCACAACCTCGATGGCTGCTACTCAACATCCAGGCAGTAAGCGCAAGGGCCCCCGAGGCGAAACCACGGTGTGGCAGTGGAATTACCGAGGCTACAAGAACAAGTACGGATCACTCACACAATACGTCTCCACGTCCACAACACCACCCGAACTCATCGCCCTGCAAAAAACGAACACACAAGTCCGCCTACCCGGCTACGTCACGTACGCAACCGACACGGGCAACAGCCTTCACACCCTGGTTAGTAAGCGATTAGTAGCAGTTCAACACCATCTCCGAGAATCCGAACCGCTTGCCATTCTCCTCGAGATTATACCACCGGCAACCAAGAAGAAAAACCCCATGTTCCTGTTAAATATATACTCTCGGCCGAAAAGCCCGCCAACGATCCTCAAGCACGTGTTGGAGCAGGCCACACACATAGCAGCCAACAACCCGCTGCTAATAGTGGGCGACTTCAACGCAGCCCACCCCCTCTGGGGCTATGCGTACGCCAACCCCAGGGGAAACCTGCTTCACAAACTTAATGAGGACATGGACCTCACCCTCGTCACTGACCCCACAAACAGCACGAAACTCGGCACAAGTGTCACAAGGGCACCAACCCCGACCTAACCCTCACCAGAAACATCCCCCAAGCTGACTGGACCCACCTGGAGGAGTACGTAGGCAGCGATCATGCGCTGCTAGCCACCACCCTTCATGGGCTCGAATACAAGGCCAGGATAGGCACTGCTCGCCTCACAGATTGGGCGAAGATGCGGGAGACAAGACCACAACGACCCGGAACCGAAGACCGCCAACACCACCTCCCCATCAAGGACTGGATTAACCAGCTCCACCAGGATGTCCTGGCACATACTAAAACTCTACAAACGTCCACCACCATTCCATCCATCGACGCTCGCCTCCTCCACATGTGGGAGGCCCGACGCAGCCTCCTGAAGCGGTTGAAGCGCCAACGATGGAATCGTAAACTCAAGAAACGCATCGCCCTACTCACGGAGAAGGCAGCGGAATACGCCACCTCGCTATGCAGAAAAAATTGGCTATCCCCCTGCGACGGCTTGAGAGGAACGCTGAGCACGTCCAAGACGTGGAAGCTATTGCGCTACCTCATCAACCCAGCCAGTGGCAAAACGGAATCCCACCACAACTTGGCCCAAGTGATCCATCAGTTTCCAGGAAAAGGGGCAGACCTCCTTTTGACCCTCAAAGCCCGGTACTTCCCCACAGAGCCATCGGAGCCGCTACCTCCGTACACTGGCAGTCCAAACGATCTCTTGGATGAGGACATTCATCTCCATGAAGTATCTGCGGCATTACAACGCCTGCAACGACACACAACCCCGGGAGTGGACCAAATCACCAATAAAGCGCTCATTAATCTTGACAGCCCCTCACTACTAGAGCTTGCCGCTCATCTAAACAAAGTATGACGCGAAGGAAGCCTTCGCGAGGACTGGAAAACGGCGGAGGTCCGTCTCATACCGAAGCCAGGCAAACCACCAGCCATTGAGAACCTACGCCCCATCTCCTTAACTTCTTGCGTTGGAAAACTCCTGGAGCACATCGTTCTCAACAGGTTACAACCGTACCTGGAAGACTCGAGCAAACTTCCGACAACAATGATAGGATTCCGTCCGCACCTCTTAACCCAGGACGTCTTACTTCAAATAAAAGAGGAGGTAATGGCACCAGCGACGCGCAACTCTTTCACCGCCCTCCTCGCCCTGGATCTTAAAGGGGCGTTTGATAACGTGAAGCACTCAGCGATCCTGCAAAGGCTGATTACCCTTGGGTGTGGGGCCAGGACGTACCACTACATAAGGGATTTCCTGTCGGATAGAAAAGCCATCCTGAAGGTCGGGGATTAAGCCACGGACCCTTTCCCACTGGGTGGACGCGGCATACCACAAGGAGCAGTGCTATCCCCTCTCCTGTTTAATATTGTTCTCATAGGACTTCCGCCGCTCCTCGACAACATCCCGGGGATTCGGCATGGCTTATATGCGGACGACATTACCATCTGGTCGTCCACAGGGTCAATCGGGGCAATGGAGAGCCGTCTGCAGGACGCGGCGTACGTGGTAAATGCCTATGCTAAGTCTTGCGGGCTGAGATGCGCCCCCCAAAAGTCGAAGCTACTCCTGGTTTCGCAGCGAAAGCAGCACCCTCCCGGCTCGCCCACTATCACCATACACCTGGAGGGACACACCATCGCCCCATCCCGGAGCGTGAAGATACTGGGAATGATTTTCCAGGCGGATCGCAACAACTCTACATTGGTGAAGAGGCTCCAGACTATTATAGACTAAGTTACCCACATGATTTGACAAATCGCGACAAATACAAGAGGCATGGGGGAGGAGGATACGCTACGACTTGTCCAGGCCTCCGTCGTGTCTCGGATCACTTAAGCTATCCCCTACGCTTTACTCAACCCGACGGAGCTAAAAACACTAGACACAATGATCAGGAAGGCGTATAAGCAAGCCATGGGCCTCCCGACAAGCACCTCCACCGGACGCCTCCTCCGGCTGGGAGTACACACTACGGTCCAGGAGCCGATTGAGGCACACCTCTCCAACCAGCGAGCGAGATTGGGGTCACGGAAACGAGGAGGTCCATCCTCTCACGCCTGGGGCTCCCGGCCCCGCGGCATCACCCGCCTCTTCAGACTGCAAGCCTACCCCATGCCATCCGGAGCAACATTATAGTTCCTCACCTTCCTCGCAGCATGCACCCCGTGCACCACGCGCAGCGAAGGGAGGCCCGGGCACGGGCTATTCACAAGCAGTACGGGTGTCAACCCTCCACAGCCTACACGGATGCGGCGTCATACCCCGGCAGAGCAGCCATAAGAGCTACCGTTATTATGAACAACGAACCTCGGAGTAGCCTATCACTCCCCCGAAACGACCCCCTTCAAGCCGAGGAGGCGGCGATAGCCCTCGCTCTCACTCAAACCGAAGCCGAAGTCATCGTCACCGACTCTCAGCAGGCGTATCGCAACTTCGCTAGTGGCCGCATCCATGCCTACACGCTACGACTCATCAACCAGAACCCTCCAACGAGACAAGTCAGAATTGTCTGGGCGCCCGCCCACCAAGGCATTCCCGGCAACGAGATTGCTAACGTCGTGGCTCGAGATTGTACCCACCGAGCCGACGCCGAGGAAGCCGAACCGGAGCGCATGCACCCTCTCGTCTCCTACCAAGAGATCACGCAACATTACAGGTTAACCTGTAGAACTTACTCTCCTGCACACAAATCACTACCTAGAGAACAGGAAAGGATACTTCGTGCGCTACAGGTTAATACTTTCCCCCACCCCACCAGAAATCACCTCCTAGCCCCCACTAACTTTTCTCCGCAATGCCGCTTCTGCGGAGAACCCGGGTCAAAAGTCAAATTTGGGGGTTTTACGTGCCAAACCTACGACGGGCATCTGGCACGCCCCAGCGGAGGACTGAGGATTAATTTCGACCACCTGGGGATCTTTTGACGTGCAACCGAAAGCTCGGTTACACGGCGCCTTCTCCGCAATAAGCCTCCGTCATATTGCGGGCACCTCGGTCGGGATTCGAACCCGCCACCTGGGGATCCGTAGGCCGGCGCTCTCGCCTCGGAGCCACCGAGGCGGCTGCGGAGAACCCGGGTTTCTCCGACATATGGTAGGAGGCTGTTCCCAAACACCACTAGATCCCCCCATCCTCTACCCCATCACCGAGCTTTGGGAGAGAGCCTTGGCCAGCTCCGACCTCTACGATCAGCCACGACTGGTCGCGAGGGCCGAAGACGTTGCCCGAGCTCAAGGCATCCTGGACTAAGGACGCGTCCTGAAGCTTCTTTTGCTCAATAATGATGTTTATCCTCTTTCTCTCTCTCTCTCAGTCTCTCGGCTTGTCGGCTTGATCCTGCTAACGTGTTCACTATGTTTCCGTCGTTCTCCCTAAGTGACCTGCATCACGCTACGATTTACTAGAGAGGTGCCCGAAGGTGGAGGATTAATTATCTGAAAGCGTAGAAACATGCGCCTCCTTCAATAAAAATAAATAAATAAAAAGTTCTTTTTTTTCTTATAAGAAACTTTCCGTTTTTTTTTTGTTTTTTTTTTTTAATGATCAAAAAGGATTCGGGCTATCGGGTATTTATTACGACTAAATAATGCGTGGAATGGGAAGGAAATAAAATTTACAAATATGACATTCGTTTCATTCGGCCTCAATAAACATCTCAGTGTCCCAAAATAATAAAGTTTTTTTTTTCTTTTTCCATATTTGAATTAGATATATGTATGAAATATTTACTGCACTTTGTATGTAGGGAACGTACATAGGTGTACTGGTGCGGTGGGTAGGCTGGCATCCATGCAATTATGTGTCCGAGGTACCTTCGTTGATGGCAAGTGAACTGAGATTGCCCAATCAGTGCAACCGCACCTTTTCTCGACGAGACCTTGCACTGTAAAAAAATTCCGTAATTTTAAAAACACTTTGTTCTAATTCTGACGGAATCTTTGCCCGTTTTTAGTTAACGAATATAAAACCCGTTTTTGTTAGGTTTAAGAAAATAGTATACAGTTGTGTGCCTAAGAGTACCATAGTAAAAGATAAAAGCATTAAAAGTGCTTTTATCGTTTAATCTTGCTAAAAACGATTCCTTAAAGTAAAGAAGCCAAAGGCTGTACCAAGACACCTACAGTACCCTGCCAGAGGAACAAATTAAAGGGGTGGGGTAAGCACTGATTAGAAATTAAGTAAAAGTCCATAATTTGCAGTAAACCACATAAGCACTGCTCTACCTCACTCGGAGGGAAGGTGTCAAGTAGCCTGTCTACAGCTGTATTCGAGCATGTGACGATTGTTAAAGGGCTTCTGTGTGAATGCACATAAAGGGATTCCCAGAACAGTGAAGACCACACCAAGAAGGAATGCTATTGCTCTACGGTAGGAAACGGTTGAAAGGCACCGGCACAATTCTTGCAAGTAACTCCCTTCAGTGCTGTCTCGTGACCTTGCAGTTTTACAATGTCGTCTAGGGGGCATAATAACACGACCCCTAAAGGGCCACACTTAAAATCACTCCTGGCCCGCCAGTGAAGGGCCAGAATTCGAGCCAATGTCAGAGCAGTGAGTGATCGGCAGCGAGCATGGCTGCCGAAGAATAGCGTAAGCTTCCCCTTGTACTGAACGCTTTCAACTGATTTTACAAGATCAACCTCATGCGAGTCTCATATGGAGCTTCGATACTCTAGGGGTGGCAGGACCAGGACTGTTAGAGGCACCTAAATGTGCTATGGCCTGTTTCACTGGGCACGCCAAGTACAAAACCCAGTGTTCCGAACATTTTGGACAAAACTGCCGATATGCTGTGTGAAGAAGCATAGCTGGTTGTTCATACTAGAACTTGTCGATGTTGTTCTGCAAACCTTCGTGGTTTTTGGGGCCACCTGATAAGCAGCACCAGCATCAGGTCGTCCGTAACAGCAGTGGTGTTGGTTGGAGGGAGGCATTATCACGATTAATAAGCATGTTAAGAACAACAGGACCGAGCACACTGCCCCGTCAAACTGTCGAGCTCTAAGGCGACTGGAAATAAGTTCCATGGTATACACTGCACTCTGAGCGACTCAACTTGAAGGCTTCTAGTATGCACACATTTAATTATTTCTAGTGTTAATGCGCACCAGTGGCTCGCTGGACAAGTCATAAGACTCGGTCACGGAAGCCGGGCAGCACGCACAGCATAGCAGCACTCTGCCATGCTTGTGGGAAGTTCCAGCTCCAGGTTAAAGGCGTTGCCAAAAGGGTAATCGGAAAAATACCACGACCAGCGCAAATCTAGAGTTCTTAGCACAATCCTTTCGGTAAGTAGCGTGCTCCACTGTACCAATTGACAAGGTGACCGCCATAAACCGAATCCTGCATCCTCGTTCTACATACCGATAGAACTGACGTGGGATGCGTCTCGGGGAGTGAGTGAAGGTGCAGCAGCTTATTTGGGACCAAGTACCCATTTTGAGAATCATACTGCGAGTTGAAACAACGCTGAAGGCTCGCGTCTCGCAGCGTCGCTTGTAGAAGGATCATTCGGAGAGTCTGCACACTGTGAAGGTAAGAGCGTTTACATCGAAGAGCTCATCAATGAAGGTGGCTACTTAGGTTTTAAGAGCGACTGATCGTAGTAATTGCATTCCAAAGACGCCGCGTTGTCGTGGATTGTTTTTCACCAGCTAAGCCATGCAAGACTAAGGCCAGGTCTGGGGGATCCGTCGCCGGAAACGTGAAGGAACCAAGCAAACGACGTGAGGCTCACTGACTCGGTTCGTGGGTGCCGACGACGTCCGAGCAACCCTAGTGGCGTCCTTGCTTCCAAGGATACTGAAGATTCTTTCCTGCGAGCCATAACATCTAGACAGCATGCTTGTGGCTGATGCGGATCGCAGGAGGTGGATAACAGGACAACCAACGCACGAGTAGGTCGAGCACGGCGGCACTCGAGAAAATGATGGTCGGTGCCATGCAACGTTACTAAAACACTCAGTTGGGAAACTCGCCGTTGAAGCCTGGACCGCTGGCGTCCACCGAGACCGAGCTAAACACGACAACAGCACCACTCTTTATCATTCTTTTGTACTGTGGTCACCTTGAGCTTTTACAAAGCATGTTTTTGCGTATAACAAACGGAAAAGACCCTTTTTGTATGAAATTTATTGGAGTTTAGTACAAAATGAAAGGCGCGTGATGTTTTTAGAATCTTTAGTTTGCAAGGTTTAGCGGCACAATTAATATTGTTTTATACAACCATGCCTCAGCGGTGCTTTCAGGTAGCGCGTCCCGACCTAGGGGCATTTTAACTTCGGTAGTAAGACGCGGAGCGTCCACTGCGGAGACGGGGCTGGCACCCATGTAACCTCTTCCGCTATATCTCTTTCGGCGCCAAAATGTCAGATTAAAGCCAAAATAGATGTCACGTGGAGTTCCTCGAGTGGCCGCTGCGGGAGAAATGGCGGCGTTGTGTTCGCCATTAGCTCGATGCTCGAGGACAGATCGGGGCCACTTTTTCAGAGCAGTCTCTATGGCAGTTTCCCAACTGAGTGGTTTGGTAACGTTGCTGCCATGTTAAAATAAAACGAAGCCAAGCTTCAGTTTAGTACACAGTGCACTACCAACCTGGTTTATTACAAATAATTATATAAATGCTAAACAGCTTTCTCTATTTGACAGTTTTAATTTCAGTTGACTAAAACAAGCACATTCACAATGCGTAAAATGTGCTTGATCGGAACTAGCGAGCAACGATTATCGCCGTATCTCCATCGCCATCGTATCAAAATACAAGAACAAAGCGAGCAGGCGGGCGCTTTCAGACTTTCGGAAAAAAACATCGAAGAACGTTTTTGAAAAAAGGAAGTGTCCTCGGTGCCGGCGTGGCCATGTACCAGCAGTGGATTTGAGTCTAAATGGTGAGTCCTCGCCCATTCGTTTTACTTTTTCAGTCCTTTCTGTTTGGAGCGTTTATGACGTTTTCTTGTGTGTGCAGTCGGCGTGAAAGCGAACGTGTGCGGTTCCTTGTCCGACACGTGCCTTCCGCATTGGATGACCCTCGAGCTTTTGCCAAGGAAATCCTGGAACCGACCTGTCCCTGAGCGAGCAGTCAGATTGCTGGAGCTCACGAAAAGGCAAAGGTCCCACCGGAGGCAGGGGGGCAAGCGATGTACTTGGTGAGTGCATCAGGGAGCTTTATCTCGTAGAAAGGCTTGATTTCTGCAAGTCGGATGGCGGCTTGGTACCACCTAGCTAGGCGGTGTGTTTTGCGGTACCCACGACTGCTAAAGGTAGCCGTTAGCGTGCTGGCGCTCGTATTAGCTTCCACTGTGGGAGGTTGAATTCAAGTTCGAATTTTGTCCTCGGAAACTACACGAAACATTGCGTGACGTGCGCCTTTAGAAGTAGGGTCTGTATTAATTATGTTGCTTGCGAAGTGTATGAAGAGTATTTTTTTCAATTGGGGCACTGACTTTTTATACAAAATCCTGTATATGTTGCACTTATTTACTAACCCACAGGCTTATTTACTAACCAACCTTCATTGTGAAGGTTGGAAGAAAAAATAAAAACTCGCATTGAGTAGTGACAAAAGAAACAGAAAAAAAGTTGATGCAATAAAACTGGTTGGGTTAGTTGGTTTATATTGATTAAAAGGTTAAAGGGTGCGAACAAAACAGGACGAAAAAAGACACGTAATACACAGACCTGTCCGTGTCGTACATATGCCTTTTTTTCGTCCTATTTTGTTCGCGCCTTTTAACCTTTTAATCGAAAAAAGGTATTTGAACAACTTCCTTGCGAGACCATGAACTGATTTTCAAACTACTTCCTCCTCAGCTTTCCTCCTCAGTTCATAAGAAAAGTGAGATATCACGTAGTCGTATTTCACTGGAACCCAAAGTTTTCCTAGCAGGCTGAGAGTCGGCAAGGGCAAAGCCCTCGATAAAATTCACGCTTCACATTTTGGCAAGTGCCGGCAACCATAAGATCTAAACCGCAAGTAAGCAATTATCGCTCCAGCCGGACGACGAGGCAAACAACATGAAAGCGACGGGAGTGAGTGACCAAGGCGATGAGCGAAGTTTTCTAGAAATCCAAAAACCGAGCAACGCGATGAGCAACAGCGAGAAATATTTCTCGCTCGCTGCCGTCGCTCGCTAAATTGCGTACATGTGGTTCAGCCTTAATTGTGTGAACGCGAGAGACACGTGCCACTCACTTCCAAGTGCCTTTCATTTCAGGGCTACACTGCCATTTGCTTTCAAGTGCTGCACATGCCTCGTGCACTGGCACTTTGACACCACTTACGAAACTAACACAAACATACCCAGGGGTTTTAGGCGGGTTAGCCATCCTGCAAGATGGTGTTGCTCAGTTAATTTATATCAAGTTCAAAATGAACAGCACTGTTTATTGTTGGCTGATTCACACGACGGACTGATCCGCAGGCGAATTGATCATTTCCGCTGTTCGTCAGTCTCCCAAGCGCATCCACACGAGGGAGCAGACGTGCAAATGACAGCCAGGACGAATCGAACACGCTCGCGACCCCATAGTGCCGCGAAACTCTAACATTGCACAATCACACTGGGGCACCGTTGTCCAAGATCAAAATCAACATTTGCTACTTTGAACAAGAACTGTGCGCCCCTGTTACGTGCAGAGCGGGACATAACGCCATGATAGGTTTAGTGCAAAGCGCCACTAGCTTTACTAAACCAAGGGATGACAAAGACACAAGCATATGGGCCTGCTCGAAAAGGCTTTGGTCTAGAGGCGACGAAGTCCTGGGCTCGCAAAGAGGCATTTGGAGATGCCTTCACTGACTTTGCGCTCACGCCTTCAGCACAACACAGGCACAAGAAAGGTTTTGCTGGGTGAAAGGTAGTTTGGAGATTCGAAGTGATTGTGGCGGTGTGGCAGACGCGTTTTGACAGACGATTCTCGACGCAGATGAGTACTAGAATCTGCGTCGTGTCAGCCGGGCGAAGTTCCTCATACCAACCTTTTGGTATGACAATTGAAATGAAAGAATTTTTTGTTGCATTAGTTTGGGTCATTTTTCTTTAGAAGTCTTGCTTGCAACTTTCAGAAATGCACAAGCATTAAAGCCAGCTGCCCTCACAGTCATGCCCCCCCCCCCCCTCTTCCTGGTAGTTCCTGTCGGTGAGCAATCTGATAGCCTTGGACTTTCCTAATAGAAATTAGCGTTTCTTCTACATGTGCAAAAGTGAAAAGTATGCAACTGCCATGTTTGTCAGTTTCGTAACTTTTATTCCATGCTCAAAGTGAAGACTTGAGACTGTTTTGGCGATGCCAACCTTCTGTGTAGGATCTGTAAAAAGTCCTTAATGATTGTAGTCAAGAGAGAGAAGTTTCTGCTTTCATGAACAGGATGGGGTGAAAGGAAAAGTGTCTCGACGGACAATGAATGCTCCAGGTAACCCACTGAGCCAGGTTTCTGCAACATAAACCAGGCTCTAACAGAAAGTCCTAGGACAAGCACTTGGAAATCTTTGGGATTTGGGAAGGAATGAAATAAATTTCAATGCACAAAAAAGTATGGGGAGAAGGATGTCAAGAACATTTTGGGGGCTTGTGTTTTGCAACTTGAATTGTTTGTGCAGGAAGAATTACTGAAACATCACTTCAGTCCGGGGGTAATAATTCATTGCTAGTCAAAGCCTGTTTCCAGAGATGCACATCAGGTGAGCAGCTTTTATTTTTTTTTAAACATTAGGTGCTTTTTAACGTTACGCTCCAATTCCGAAATGTTGTCCATCCGTCCGTGCATTTGCTGCTAAATTTAGCGGGAACACTGTATTTGCGTGACCTCAACTCAAGTTCAGTTTCTCTCTAAATTTAGCTGGAAAATTGATCTCACAGCACCTACAGACAATTCCAAGCTCTCCGATATATTTAGCGGAAAATAGACGTCACATGACCTATGCAGCAATTCTGTTTCCCCTCTAAATTTAGCAGAAAAATTGATGTCACCCGACCGATGCATCAATACAGTTCACCGGCTAAACTTGGCAGCAAATTTTATTTTACGTTGCCTGACGTCATGTGGCCTGCTGACGAGTTCAGGCTCCCCGCTGAATTTAGCGGAAAAATTGTGATGTCACGTGACCTATACACCAATTCAATTTCCCCACAAAATATGGCAGGTAAATTTATTTTACGTGATCTGACGTCATCTGGCCTATACACAGATTCAGTTTAAAATAAAAAGAACAAAATAAACAACCTCCTAAATACTGCATTTCATGCGTTATAGCACTTTGAGGTAAAAGTCACTTCCAATTTTAAATAATGTTTTTACTTTAAAGAAAACTTTTCTCTGGATGTTTTTATTGAGCACTAGTCTCGTAAACTGCTCCTAACAGCCTTGAGCAGTAAAGTTTGCACATCAGAAGGATTGCTAAATTTTAACAATATATTTTATTTCTTCCAACTGTACAAAATATGTGCATGAAGGTGAGCATTACTTTCTTTTTACAGAGCCAGCTCTTCAGTTCTGGGAGCAATAAGTCATTGCTAGTCAATGCCTCATTCCACAGATGCATATCAGGTGAGCACCAGTTTTTCGAAACAACTTTGCTCTCATTGTTCTAATTTAACACTAGTGTGGGAAGCCTTGTTTTACTGCGGTTCTTAAAGTGAAAACGGGTATAATATTTTAGATTAATAAAGTACTTCGTAGGTGCCATGTCTAAAATAAAAAAGTCCTTAAATTAAAAAAACAATTTTAAATGTGCGCACTTTAAAAATGGTGTCTTAAGTTTTCTTTTAATCTTGCTAGTAGGAGCGTTGTAATTGTTCATTAAAATTTCGGCGTAACCTTGCATGTTGCGGCACACCGAACGAAGCAGAGCACGAGAACAGAGATTAAAACTGGCAAAGGGTCCGGTAACCCTTGCTCACAAATAGGCTGACTTGGGGGTGCCAACAATGACGTCGCGACGCTTTGGACAGATTAGAGGTGGAAGAGAGACCCACTGTATGCCCTACTGCAATCGGTGCGCATATTTTTTTTTTAATAAATGGAGTTTATGTTGACATTCGCCCAAGTTTAGTACGGTTACTGAATTCACGGGACTCGATGCTATGGAAGTCTGCTCCTAACCCAGATTTCTTACGAAGTGCTTCAGCTTCCCTGTAATGCTACCTTGACTTAGTTGCACAGGCCTGTGCCAGTGCAAGCAACTAAAGCAAACACATTGCTGTACTATTTTGCTTTTATTGCGCTGCTAGTGGAGGACGGTACAGATTTTATTAAACTCAAAAAGCTAAACCATTCATTTGAATGTAATGCACAGTAGACTCTCATTTATTCCAACTCCAGGAAGCCACAAATTTGGCATGAATTATCAAAATCTTAAATTAGAAGAAGCTCATCTAAATATGTTGCAAGATAAATTATGATTTGCTTGATGGATGGCGACACACACAGAACAGACATTTGATGATTTCCTCTACACAAACCTACTAATGATAAGCAGCAGTGGCACTTATGAAACATTGGTAAAATTTATGACACAAGTTTATTCAACTATCAAAAATGTTGTTCATTGGGGACTGTTTAGACAGCACATGACACCTCAAAACAAAATTAAGTTTTTCAACTAGCAAAAAGTTGTCTACTATATTTGCGTGAACGCTGTGACATAAAGCCATGCCTCCACATCACAGCATCCACGCAAGTTGATGTGTAAACTGCCACGCGGCACCCCTTTTTATCACTCATGTGTCCTCTGCTTCAGAGACGTTTATAGAGAGAGTTTAACCATTCATTGGGATCGATACGAAGCAAATGAGGAAGCACTATTGGCCGAAGGTGGGCTGGGCATGTGCCGGAGCGTTGTCACAAATGCAAATGTGGCACACCAGAAGCTGCACATAATACCCTGGCGGTTGTTGCGATAAACAAAATTAACAAGTGCGTCGGAGTAACTCTCGGTGAGCGGAAATATGGTGCACACGACGTTTCGAGCGCCGAACGCCGGGAATCTGCCGTTGAAGCGGTCAGACTCCATTTGAGCAAAACAGAAATCAAGTGACACATTCGTTTCTTACGTCTTCTTGGATAACAATAATCAAAACATTGCGTGCACCATAACCATAAAGAGTTACTTCATTTAAGCGTTACGCAATTATTAAAACTGTTTTTCGCTACCATGGCAAGGAGATTCTTTTCGGCTTCTGGTTGGCCAAGAGAGGTTGTCCAGCTCTCTATCTTCGTCTAGTGCATGCCCTGGCTCTGCCCGCTCCTTTCATGGACAAGCTTTCTATAGACTGTTTTATCGTGAATAGCGTCATCTTGAGAGCGAGAGATAAGGGGAAAGGGCTACCGGTGTTTTCCCTTTTGTTGGAGCCTTAGAAAGAGTGAAAGTCTCCTATGAGAGGCTTCACCGGAGTTCGGTGTCTGCATTGCCCGAACTTTGTTCGCACTTCTCTGTTTTAAACTCCCAAACTCAATTTGAGCCACGGGTTTCAATGGCGACAGTCCCCCAGTATTGCGGCAACATTGCTGGGTTATAGGGTACACGAATAACGACAAAAAGCGTCGAATACTGTCTGAGGACCTATGTAGCTTCCATGGAATCCGGCAAGGTGAGTGCAGCTGTTTCCACATGACCCCAATCTCCGGCGGCAATGGGTTGCGTCCGTAAACCAGAAAGACTTTTCCCCAACGCCACCCTCTGAACTGTGCTCGGAACATTTTGTGAATGGAGCGTGCACCGAGCTTCACGCTGTACCGTCAGTGAACGTGGGGTACGCTTGCAAGGTGTGTGCAAGTTTTTTTTTTTTTTTGTGATATATGCTGTTTGAGCTTGTAAGGGGGAAAGTGCTGGCAGCCCTTTCCCCTTTTCTCCCTCGCCCTCTTTCAGTAAAACTGTCTATATATGACTCTGCTCTGCTTTAGCCCTGTTGAGCGCGTATCTTACCGAGCCCTGGTGCACTGCGGAAAAGCAACACCAGCGGAAGAAAGATCCACGGGTGGTATTTCTCCGCAGTGCACTGGTGCTCAGAAAGAAGTGCGCTCAACGGTGCTGCGAGAACAAAATGTATGAATTACGCAAAAACGATGTTCGAGTGAAGCGACTTATGAATACATTGAAAAAGTAGCGGGACAACCCAAGTTTTGAAAATTGTTTGACTTCACGAGATGTATTAAATATCAGAGTTTGAATTATTGCGAGCCTACAATGTGTGTACTAAGGGATATCTGGCTCAGTTTAATGTGCTCAATATCACTGAATAATTGTGAAATTCTAATTTGCTAATAGGGTGATTTCAGATAAGATCGACCAAAGGGTGGCTGGTCGACATTTTTAAATCAACTGATGTTTTTATATGACATTGTCTAGTGTCCGGTATAAACGAATCCACACTTAGTTTTGACCAGAAAAAAAATTTGGAGACAAGAAAAATCGTAAGGCAGGGAGAGGTGGACAGTTGCAATAACGCGCACTGATGGAGGGGGCAAGTTTGAAAGTGAATAATTAAAACAATAAAATTAGGAGAATTTTAAAACTTTTTTACAAACAAACTATGGGTACAACTTGCTTGTAATATAAAGTAATAATATTTATTAAAAATTTATTTAGTTTTCTAAAAATTGCCAAACATGCCTGCTCGAACGACAAATTGCAAACTTTGGAAATCTGGATCTCATGAAATAATTTAATCATTATTACATAACTTGCAGACATTATTTTACTAATATATGGCTATTATTGAAAAAATAAATAAGGTATCTGAGTGACACAATAGTTACAATATATTTAGGCAAACATGGGAAAAAAATCAAACAAAGAAAAATTCCAATGCGAATAAAAAAAAACTCCACCTTCGATTTTTTTTAAATTTATGTACCCTGTTATACTCTATTTCGGCATTCATTTCTATTAAAAACATGTTGCATCATTGCACTGTGAAAGAAGAAACAACTCCCCAAAGTAGGGTCCTTTTTCAAAGCCTACACTTAGCAGTGTCCTAAACAAGAAGTGACTCTGAGTTCCAGTTTCATGAAACTTGCACAAATCTTTTATATACATTTATTCAGATGAGGTCATTGATAAAAAGATCGATCGGTCACACAGTAAAAGGGAGGAGAAACTATATACGGCATTTTACATAAGCGTACAAAGTGGTATCATATTAGAGACTAATGATTTGAGAAAAGATGATGCAGTGTGAAGTTGTACCTTCCTTTATATTTTACATCTAGAGTAAAATAAATAACTTTACTTCCACACACAAAAACAAAGATATAATAGTAAGATATTTAGGTTGGCTGTGTATTTACGATTACAAACAATTTCAGGTGACGGATGCCATAATGCCTAACTGGAGCAGCTTCGATGCTCTCGGTGTATGAATGAATCGTGGCAAGCCGATATATTTTATCCTGCTCGAGGATAACATTTTGGGATTTTTTTATAGTGATCAGATAAAAATTATTAGTAACCACCAACAAAAACAGTAGGTTAAATACCCTGTGAAGAAAAATGTGATAAATAAGATGTCCCTGCATTCTAAATGAGCAGTCCTTGAAAAATCAAATTCGGCACTTTACGCTAAGGTTTTCCTCGCTGTACCCATTTGATAAAGTTGCTTCCAAGCAGATCCGACTGTCCGTGCTACATATACGTCACAGGTCCCTTCTGTTGATGACTTGCTGAGCCGCCACGCGTGCCAAGACTGAATGCCAGGGAAGGCGCGCACCGTCAGCCACTCTTCTTTTTTTTTTTTCACGATACCGAACAACCTCATTTTCGTCCAGATATACAAGATGCACGCCTTTCAGTTTCTTTGATAGAACGCTCACCATTGTCCTGGCCGTCTGAATTGCGCTTACTGAACGTTCTCTCAGTTTGTTCAGCGTGGCCTGGTGCTTCACGAGTCCGCCAACTCCGTCACATGCATTTTTCCCATGTCCAGATGCAGAAAATAACCACTGGGCTTGTGGGCAATCGTCCTTTGCAAATTGGTGAAGCTGGTAGCGATTCTTGAAATGACTGGCGGCGCCGTCACTTACGTACGTCACGTACGAGTATACCGCAACGTTGTCTTCAACCCACTCCTTCACTTTTTCTAGAGCCAAGCAAGCGTGAGCGGCGTCGTGACACAGGTCCTCACTGATGATGGCAAAGCTGTTTGTAGATTTTCTTGTCGTCACTACACATGTAAATATCGAAACTTGTTTTTTTTTTTTTTTTTTCCAGTGTTATGCTCGCACTTCGTCAGGAAGCACGATGGTCCAGTTTTCAGCAAAGTCAAAATGAAAGACAATGCTCCCGCGTTGCATGCACAGTTTTTCATCGTAGATCGCTTTACCTTGCGTTTGCCGGATATGGTTGTGAAGTACCCAACTTCCAACCGTCACTTGGATGACTTTTAGGAAAGTCTCAGGTTCCAAAGTTTTTTTCACAAGGTCGCCGGACTCCCATGTTGCAAGCACAATCTCTACATCCTCCGGGATATCAAGTTCCTGGAGTGTAAGAAACTGGCCTTTTGGGCAGTGATCACAGTCTCCTTGAAGGCACAGTTTTGTTGCTGGGTCGCACAGAAATGCCGAGTTCACTTCACCAGTGTTGAATGTTGAGCCTGTAACTTTCTCTAGAGCGGCAATACAAAGATAATAATTGGCGCAGCGCACACAAACGCACACTTCCTGGTGTGGAATACATTGGACCCATCTAGGGCGCAACGAATAAAATTTCGTTAGCCCAACACCGGAATCGGGATGCTTGTCTTTGTATATACGGAAGGCCTCTCGTATTGAGCGTGTCATGAAGCGCTTTGGCACGAGCGTTTTCTCTCCGTTGAGCATGACAGAGATGACGTCCTTCTGTTTGGGACTTTGGCGCGAACATTGTAGCTCGTCTTTCGTGAAGTACTCTAGGGCAGCAGACAGGTTCTAAGGGCTCACCTTGCACCTCGTGTAAGGATCCGGCTCATACCACACTCCATGCTTTTTCTTGAGTTTTCGGGATTTACTGATGAGGTACATTGATGCCTGTGGAATCATCTTTTGAACCTCATTCTTCGTCAGTGTTGACGGCAGGAGTGTAAGCAGTTGACAACGTTCCCGGAGAGAGGTGGCGGTTTCAAAGGCCTGCCGAAAGTTGTCCACCCACTCAGTGCATGTGGAGCATGTTGGTTCGGACGACCCCGATGGTGCGTCCCTGTCGTACGCAATACGTAGCCTTGAGCGTATATTCTTGACAGCAACCTGCTCCAGTTCTGTCTGCTTTCTCTTGACATAGGCAGGCCTGTCCCGACTTCTTACGACGCTTGGTTGTCTCAGCGGCGACACATCTGTAGGTAGTATGTTGCGATTTAGATCTTCAATTGCTTCTTCAGCTGGCACAAATATGTCAGGGCACTGCTCTGAGCTTCGCATCGAGATCTCCTTAGTGATGTGCATGAAGCAATGGTAGCACAGGTAGTCCGTCGCACTCACTTTGGTGGAACAGTCAGGCGGAAGAATTTGCTTCAACGAGTTTAGGTCCAACTCGCCAACACTTCGAAAATTCCGCTGCTTTGGTATAGTCTTTTTGTGTTTTCAAAAGTAATCTGCACAAAACACTTGTTCGGAGCTCCAGGACGTCTTCATAATGTATACATAAATAATAGAAATTAAACCCCAACTGATGGCATATAATTGCCAAGTGAAAGAACTACTGGGTGCACAAGTGACAAGTCCGAGGCTGAGGAGCTCACTCACTGCAAACGTACATTTGAAAAGAAAGGTCACAACTGAGGCTGTCGGCAAAGCTTGATCCACGTCAAAGGAAGAAAGAGGGAAAGTCTCCAGACAAAAAATTGTGGTCAGCGGCATTCGAAAAAGACTTTCCGGAATCGCACTGTCGTCCCTCCACGCGCTGATATGAAAGCACCCGAGCTTCTACCACGTGGTTCATGACACAGCCTGAGCCATGTCGGCGACCGGTTCGCGAGGGGTTGGCGGTGGGGTTACGTTGATGGTCACTCGGATTAGCCCTTGCTCTACTGAGCTACCGCCTGCAGTGCCTTATCGCCGGCTGGTGTCAACAACGAGAACACACACACCCTGTCTACACCAAAACTACAAGCGTTCACCGCACACGCGTCGCCGCCGCTTTTAAGCTTTTGTGAAATTGCTCTCTTTTGCCGCGGAGAACCGCCTTATCTTAACTACGCGCCTGAAATCCTTCCAGGCGGGCGTACACAATATCAAGCGTTTCGAGAAATGCCCGTGGAGTAGAACTATGAGAAAATTCGGAGCCCGCGATGTCGATATCGTCGCCGTTGTGTTAGTACGCCGTCGCGTACTGCAGTCCCCCGTTGGGGGAGGGGGGGGGGGGGGCGGTCTTACTACGATAACATGGCGACAGCGTTTACACTCTATGTATTTACGCGAGGCTCGAGTATTTGGGGATAATGCTGCCGGTTGGTGTGCCCCTTTGTGCCTGATATTATCGCCCGTGACGCCAGCGAGTGAGATGGTGACAGGCATGACTGCTCAGTAAACAGGCGTCGGCGGCCATGTTTTGCTGGTTGAAGCGAACCCCCTTGTCCTTGACAGCGAGCGGGGAAATGCGAAAAAAAGATTGTATCGGCCGTTTTGCCAGAACTAGCGACGAGTGTCGTCTGCGGTTTCCGGCAACTATTTTGCCATAATCGTGAGCTTAGCGAGGAAATGATTTTTGCTAGCCACAGAACACTACCACGCAGAAAGGGAATGCTTGAACATGTTTTTGTTCTGGATATATATCAGGGATATATATGAGAGAGAGAGAGAGATGAAGGTAGGGCGGAAGAGGGAATAGCATATAGTGTCGCAGGAGAATGAAGTAAACAAAGTTCCCAGTGGCCGATGGCTGCATTATCTTTTCTCGGATCACTAGTCCGTAATATGATACCTCTTTGTACACAGTAGTTTCTCCTTAATTTAAGTGTGTGAACGATTTCTTTAGTTATCATTGGCCTCATCTGAATAAAAATATATAAAAGATGTGTGTTGGTTTCATGAAACTGGAACTCAGAGTCAGTTCTTGTATAAAACACTGCTAAGTGTAGGCTTTGAAAAAGGACCCTACTTTGGGGAGTTGTATCTTTTTTCTCAATAAAACGATGCAACATGTTTTTAATGGAAATGAATGCCGAAATAGAGTTTAACAGGTTACCTAAATTTAAAAAATATCGAGGGTAATGTTTTTTTTTATTCGCATCGGAATTTTTCTTTGTTTGATTTTTTTCCATGTTTGACTAAATATATCCTAACTATTGTATCACACAGATACCTTAGTTATTTTTTTAATATTAGCTATATATTAGTAGAATAATATCTGCAAATTATATCATAATGATTAAATTATTTCATGAGATACAGACCTCCAAATTTTGCCATTTGACGTTCGAGCAGGCATGTTTGTCAATTTTTAGAAAAATAAATAAATTTTAAATAAATATGATTACTTTATATTACAAGCAAGCTATACCCATAGTTTGTGCCTAAAACGTATTAGAGTTCTCCTAATGTTATCGCTTTAGTTATTCACTCTCAAACGGGCCCCCTCCATCAGTGCGCGTTAATGCAACTGTCCACCACCTCATGCCTTACGTTTTTTTTGTCCCCAAGTATTTTTTCTAGTCAAAACTAAGTTTGGATTCGTTCATACCAGACACTAGACAATAACATATAAAAACATCAGTTGATTTGAAAATGTCGACAAGCCATCCTTTGGTCGATCTTATCTGAAATCCCCCACTTTTATTTCTCAAGCACTTGTTGTATAGGGTTTTTAAATCAATGCAAATTTTTACTTTGGTTCAATTTATGGGAGATTTGTTTTACATGTCATGTACAGTAGAAAGGTGGGGAGCTGGGGTAGTTCCTAAGCACGTTGCTTGCTGACTTTAACCATGTATGTCATTGTCATGTTCTTCCGCGGGGGACGAGGGCATGTCGAAAGACAACACGACACATAAGTAGACGGACAAAAATTAATTTACTCACAAGCACAACAACAACAACAACAAAAAAGCAGAACAGAAAACAAAATTATAGGCGGAAGTGAAAGAAAAATAAAATAGAGTGGTTAAATAGCTACAGTCAATACAGTCAGTCTCGGTTGCGCGCTGAGAACACTCACAGTCTCGAGCGTCGATCTTGCTTCGAACGGAACGCGGCCTTGTTCTTCGATGTTACGGGTGTGGGTCCAAGCTTGCTAGGAGCTCTGGGCCTCCCAGCACCGGTTCGATGGTGTCGCTTGACCGACCACGTACGCGGCCTCGGTTGACAGGAATGTTGCGAGGACACCCCTTCGTGTGCGCCTTCGAGCTCGAAGTCCAATGCTCCGGGCTTCTGGTGCGAGCAGCAGGCACGACGTCGCTCCGGCTCGATGGCGGCGAGAAGACCTGGAGCGGAGCCAGGGTTCACCAGGAGCGAAGCCTGGGCTGCCGGGAGCGTTCGCGTGTCAGCTGCCGCCCTTCAGGTTCAGTCGTCGAATGTCCTTCGCGAGCTTCTCCTTTCCCTTTTGCTCGAGCTTGCCCCCTTCTTCGTCTTTCGCTTTCACCGTCACTTCAGGAACGTGACAGTCATATACAACTTGTTGTGATTGTGTATTGATTCCGAATCCTCTTCTGCTCTTTATTTCAAGCTGCCCTTACATGCACCATGAAGATACTGAAGACGTCTTCAACTGAAGGATAACTATAAGCACAAGCATGGAGGGGCATCTAGACGGACAGCGCAAGGACAACTATAATGTAAATTTTCTTCAAGGTTAAAGCCCCAAGGCATGCCTTTTTCCAATGAAGGTATTGCGGCAAGTAGGTATGACTCAGCTTCAAGCCGTCGCAATATATAATCTTGTTTGTTCATTTCTAATTACCTGCTCTAGTCACCACTTCTAGTGAGTTTCAAGCTTGTTTCTGTTGTACATACAGATTTGTTTTAAATTATTGGTGAGTCATTTTAATAGCTGTGTCTAGCAGCATCCTTGCTCGTATGTATATGCTTCGTTTCTCTTAATCTAAAACCACAATAAATCATGTTTTAGAACATCTACCTGTCTGATTTCATCTCTGCAAGGGTAGTAAATTGCAATTAATTTCGTCTTAATATGTGCTGTGATGAAAAGGAGCTTGGAAATGGTTGTGCATTCTAGCATTGTTGTTAATAGTGCGTAGTTTGTGCCTTTCACAAAAATCCTTTTCCTCGGTTAACAAACATGCTACGATCCAGCTTCTTCAAAATGTGCATGCAGTCAATTCTGTGCAGTTATATATGTAGTGCACTGGAGTCCGGTGGTTCATCTTCTGGAAAACATTGCTACGTATGCGGAAAAGGACCTCCTCGAAGACCCAGGATGCAATATTTAGCTGCAAGTCTTACCTTTTTCAGTCCTTGGAAAAGCCATGCCTGTAGCGAAACACTGCCGGTCGTTGGGCTTCAAGGAGGTTTTTTTTCCAACGCCTTTCTTCCTGCTTTGATTACCTATGAATTTGTTGGTACGCAAGTTAATAAAACATTGAATTCACATCAAAGAAAATGGTACTGCTACACTAGCAGAATATCCGCAAAATGTTAGAAAGAACTTTTCAGTTGACGAAGACAAAAGTATTGTAATCGGACGCAATTGCTACCCATGCAGTTCGCCTCGTTCACAGCACAGTACTTAACTGCATGAATTGCGGTTGCGTCTGATTTACAATGTTTTTGTCTTTGTCAACTTAAAAGTTCTAACATTTTTTTGGGACATTCTGCTAGTGTAGCAGTACCATTTTCTTTGATGCGAATTTAATGTTTTACAAACGTTGCATATAGGACGCAGGAGTGTTCCAGAAATACTATAGTAATGTTTCCTTCTATGTTAGTTTAATGTTTTGCAAACATTAAATTTATGTTGTAGGAACGTTTCCTATGTGTTCAAATAACGTTTGGAAAAACATTAACCTAACGTACACATAAACGTTGTGTAAACATTAAATTAAATGGAATTAAGGACATTTCTCGAACGTTTGGGACAAACAATAAAATAACAATATTATAATGTTTTCGTGCTACCTGGGAAATGGCCGAATGACAGTAGGCTGTCTCCTTTGCATTCCTTTGCTAATTTCAAATCAGTTCTCGAGCGCGGTTCGGTTGTCAAGTGAACCGTTAAATCAGTCCATAAAGTGAGCCCGACGAAACTCTTCAAAAAGGTGTCTTTAAGTGGTGCATTTATCATACTCAAATTTCGTGAGTGTGGGTTTGCAGCAACTAAAACAAAGAAAAAAAAACGCAATCTCAATATGAACGGGGAGAAAATACGTGAGCAAACAGTCTGCTTGATGCTGCCATTCACAAATGGCTCCACGACGCCTCACAAGGTTATACGCATGGAACTACGGTTGTCGTGTGATCACGTACATCTGAAACGGTAGTGGACAACCTTCTCAAATATCGTGGCGCCATCTGTGAGTAGCAGCATCAAGCAAACTTTGTTATCGTTTGTTTTCGTCGTGCATAAAGATGATTTAAGAAACACAAAAGAATAAAACATGTAGAGACGAAGACAGACAATACAATTCTTCGAAGTGCATCTTTTTTTTTTTTCTGGAAAAACGCTTACAAAATTTGAGTATGATAAATAGACGAAGAGTTTCATTGCGCCCACTTTATGAGTGATTAAAACGGTTCATTTTAGTTACGGCCGGACCGCGCTCGAGAACTCCTTTACGTATTTCTACTTTAAGTCAGTAACGCTAATTGAGCACAGCTGTTTCCCTGCAGCCTACTTCACTTTCAGATTCAAAAATAATTATAGATGTATTGAATGAATAAGGAATCGCGTACTTGCGGATCCCGCTGCGTGTCCAAGTCGACGTCATCTCGACGGACGGCTCTCTTCCACTGGGTTCTCCGAGCTGTATCTTTTGGGAAGGAAAATGTACGAGCCTTGAGACCGTTCTTATAATCTCCTCGAAAATTTGAGACACAACAGCAACCCATCGTGGTTCCCAAACGCAAACAAAACCCTCCACGCCAAACTAAAGTGAACGGAGCTCTCGCGCGAAGAGATGCGGACGGCGTAGCAGCTCCCCAGCGCCGAGGCTAGATCGGGGTACGTGACGTTAGCGCCGTGGGAGAGGGAAGGTGAACGGGCCTTAGTTTCTAGAGGGTGTTGACTCTGCCCCCTTGCACTGCCCCGTATCAACCTCCGAAAAAGGCGTTTCGTCGCATATGGCACGCTTTTGGCACTGGACTGGCTAAGATAGCTCTTGGCAACGGCCGCGGTCACTCCAGTCTTGAAAGTGAAAGCGTGGCTCGTGGCGGTTGTGCGTTGCCATGGGGTCGCTATGTCATACAGCGGACACCTCTCGTTTGTTCCTTTTCTGTTTTTTCTGCGCGGCATGGCTGGCAGAAACTGTACACGGACCAGTCTACCGACCGCGTGCAGATCTCGTCGTATTGCGGCAAAACCGATCGTGGCTGCACCTGGTGCAGTTAAACGGTGCGTGTCTCGAGGCGCCATTCCGCCAGTGTGGCCGTACTCGGAGACGCAGAAAAACACCACGCTCATTAGCTGAGATATACGCTCCTTTCGAACGGCCCGGCGACGCAGTGCTGAGCATCGCCATGGCGTCGCTATTTGCGGAGTATGTGACTGACCCACTTTTGCTGTGCGGTGCGGCAGAAATCGCGCACCAGCCGATTTGTCGGACGGCAGAGGAAGCTCACCGTTCTCCTCCAAAACCAGCCCGGCGTCCGGCAAACGGTGGGCCGAAAGCTCCCGTGCCGCTAGTGTAGTTGTGCCTTGGCTGATGTGATTCGATGGGAGCTGTATAATGTTGAGGCCCTCTTGAGGCTTGTGTATGACCGTTTCCCGATTTTGAGTGGCCAGGATGTAGTTCGAAACTCGCTCCCTGCTGAAAATTAAGAAGGAACACCTACAACTTAAGTGCAGCAACTAATGAAAAGAAAACAATAAACCATGATACGAAAGCAGTTGTGTGTTTGATCGTCGAAGTAACGAAAATAGTACCTTGCTACTTCTGACGTTAAGTAGCGCGTTCCTTTTGAAAGTCGGTAACGATTAGCATATTTAGTTACTTTGTGAGCCAGTAACGAGTAACGATATTTAGTTACTTTATTTGGGGGGGGGGGGACATGTACATATCTGGAAGAAACTTACCCCATAGGGCATCCGGGAACAAAGCAGTGTGTTTGACATTTCGACATCGCGGTAGTCTGGACGCATGGGCAATCTTTCCAGAAAGAGCACCACAAACGAGCATTTCAGCGTCGCGAACGAGCCTTTCCTGGCGCAGCTTCTGCAATTTCCATCTCACAATCGATGAGCGCGCCACCTGTCGTCCTCACGATACACTAACACGGCGCTGCACACGCAGCAAGCTGCGTGATTCTGACACCTCCCCTTCTAGCCACCGTAGCCTGTTGGCGTTTACAAAGAAAAGGGTCAATTCGCTCTTTCTCGCGTGAGTGGAAACGTGGTGGCGTCAGTGTGCAAATAGTCCTCAATCACTTCCTGTTCTAAACGAGATGGCGGTCTTCGCAGTATTCGCAAAGTTAAATATGCACGCTATATTCTGAAATTGGCCACTTATTTAACTGTGAGACTTAATTTACTCTTATCATAAAAGAATGAGAAGTAAGAAACTAGGAAATATACGTGAATCAGAAGTGTGCGAGAAACATCCCATAGATGGCGCCACTGAGTTTGTTGCCAAACAATAAAGGGCAACTAGTACCAATTTCGCCAAACGCTTTTTCAACGTTAACAAAAGGCGAGGCAGTTATAGTAGCGGTATACCAACGTGGATATATGATTTCATGATTACAGACGTTACGAGCGTTCAGGAATGCTTACACAAATCACTTTTCTTGGGTGAAGAAAGGCCCTGAACGTACACGTACTTTATACACGCCATTCAATACAGTACGCACCACTAACACTTTGAACTTGATCACACGCATGGAGTGTTCAAAATAAGAAATCCGGGTGATGTTCGAAGACACAAATACTGAAAAAAAAGAGACCACTGTAGTCGAGGTAACCAAACACGAAGGCACGAGCGCTTCTACAGACTTGAAAGTGACTCCACGACATCGACACACGAGTAGAAGAATCTCTCCTTCTAGGACGTACTGGTTTATATTCGCGACACACGACGAGGATTGACAGTCAAGGAAGGCGCTCTAAGCGGAACGATGAGCATCCGCCACTTAAACTATGTCGACGATCACCACAGACGCCGTTTTTCAGCAGATAGCAGGAGTCACGACGGGCATGCAACGAGCGCGGCCGAGCACTCCTCGACCTATGATTGGTCTGTCGGTGCGGTCTCTTCGTGTTTTCCCAAACGTAGCCAAAAAGTTCAGCACGGTTTAACTTATTGGCAGCAAGGCATGTAGGTGGACAGTGCACTGTCTGTGTGTTTCTTCGACCTCGTCCTACGTCTTTTTCCACTGTTCCAGCCAAACAGTATCAACTCAATGGGTTGCAAACGAACACGAACGAACCGGCCGTTTGGCGCTTCGTTGCCATAGCAACTCATCGTTCCAACCGGCTGCATCCGTTCGAAGCGGAGCGGTCGCTCTGAACGGAAGTTTGTGAACGGGCCTTTGCAGGACATCAATACGGTGTTGTGACGTCATATCGCGTTAACAACGACGTCGACGTTGACAACGACCACGTCACGCGGCGTCAAGAATACGCCGTCCTAGTCGGCGACGTGATATCATAAAGACGCTTAGCGAGAGGTCGCCGACGTCGTTGACGACGTAAAGCCACTCGACGTCACGACGACGTACCGACAGCTTCACGCCGTTGACGTCATCGCGCCAGCGATGACGACAACGTTACACGACGTTAGACTTCGTCGTGTCGAAGTAGGTGTTGGCAAAGGAGACGACGTCACACGGCGTTAAGGCTTCATAGTGTCGTCGTTGTGACGTCGCGTTGACGTTGACGACGACTTCCCGCGACGTAAGGACGTTCAGTAGGACGTTAACGTGACATCATAGCGACGTCTGACGTTGCGTGTGCCGTCGACATCAACGTCGGCGTCGATGGCAACGTGGACGCCACCTGCGATACAATGCGACGTCATGACGGCGTTACGACGAAGTTTAGGCGTGGCGTAACGTCATCGTCAACAATGACGTCGTGACTTTGTGCTTTAACGTGATGTCTGATGTCAAGATCACAGAGCCGGGTTCACACTGCTTATACATCATACAAAAGACAGTCTGCATACAGATTTGAAAGCGAGTCCCCGCGAGATCCGTTCGTCGAATGCCGCATGGCAATGAGTTCAAGGAAAATCTTGGTGCGGCTGTCTTTTGTATGATGTATCAGCAATGTGACCCCCGCTTAAGGGGCTATGTTGCCCATATGACCTTGACCTGTGTATTGATAGAACGTAATGGTCGAGGATAGCTGTCGAACGTGGCAGTGAAACCCGAAGCATTTTTATACATATATGCTGATAAAGCAGGTTTCGTGTTAAAAATTTTTTATCAATCCCTTGTTCAGCTTGTTGATTCTAAAATAGATGTCCGCTGCGTAAAAAGAACTAATGTGCCCTATGTATGCTAAGCGGTGAAACCTTATTTGCTAGCAAAGGAGGTTGTCAGGGAATAAGAATTGCCTCGGAATTTAAGCAAGGAAAAGGCGAAATCTTCTTTTACCATCGCCAAGTCAAGTAAGTTTCTACAACGCAAATCCGAGCGAAGCGAGCGACTTCCATCGCAACCCCACCACGTCAACTTTCCGCATGCCGAGCTTCAACTGAAAGCAGTGTTGTGGAACGGACACCCCCACTCCATTGTAACTTTATTCCGCAGAGTCCGAGTTTCCGACAATTCAATTCCTTCCAACTCATGGGAATGGAAACGCTGGGCCCATTCCCACTCCTGGAATGGATGAACTCTTTCCTTACATTTCTCTAAATCCTAGACGTAAAAACAAAAAAGATCGTTGACAGCTAAACTGTGCTACAAGGGAAAAAAAAGAGCATAAATTTGAAGTTTTTAGACGCTGAGACAACCGCAAAAGTACGCAAAATGCTCCCCAAAAAGTCCTCGTTTACATTAAGCCATGCGCTGGTCGCAAAAGCACTTCATGGCACTTGTCACTACAGATATCGATCGCAGAATCAAACATAAAGGGTTCGCAAAACACGTGACAAAATAAAAGCAGTACTTTTGTCTATCCTTCACAGATACATGGCCAGCGCGTTGTCTGTTTGATGAAGCCTTTTTGTGCTTGGCGCAAACAGATGCTATCCACTTTCTGCTTTGAGTATGCCTGCACAACAGCACTGCCAGTGCGCCGTCAAAAGAGACGCTGCATATAGCTTCCCCAAATCTTCGTGCACTGTGCAAGCACACAAATCTGCTAATGGTACCGGCACCAGGGACTTTATACTTCTTTCACCCAAAGTCCCGACAAGGCCGAAGCCACGACCTCATAGAAACAATGAGACAACGCCAAAGGCGCATCATCATGGCGTTCGTAATGCTTTTGAACGTGTTCTATCATTGCTGAACCTATCATAAGAAGAAAAGGCCCTGTGACCTGTGCTGTTGACTCTACATTAACTCGTAGCATGGGCTGCTTTTGGACTTAAGCTGAAACGAGGTATAGCACCATATTTTGAAGCCGGGTTTACAATGTATACTTTAGCGTTTGATGTAAGTACGATCCTTGCGATTTCTTCCCATATTCAATGCGAATTTTTTTATTTCTTTTCTACACGAACGCTGGTATATCTGCTGGGTTAAAAGCTACATGCCGGTTGCGCATGGTTAAAACAGTCGCTCTTTAGCGTCTTGCGGCGCCAAGAGCAGAACAATGTACGTCTACAAAATGGTTGCTTCCCTGGAGGCGCGCCAGTTTGATCCTCGAAGGAACATGAGCCCGCAAGACAATCAAGCTGCCATTCACTTTCAGTGAAATGATGCTGTTCCAATAGCAACTCTATCATGCACTACACTCAAGAAAAAATTGTCTTCAAAGGTACTTTGACGCCCTAATAACATTTTAAGCTCATGAAGGCCGGTTTCGCCTTACGCACTATCGCCCCCTGGCGGACTAGAAAGGCAACTAGACGATGAAGAAATCGTGTGCATAAAAAAAAAGAACTTAAAAGAACCCCTTATAGGTTTTTTCACGAAGAACATTTAGAAGTCATTTTACGACCAGATTTTGTTTTCGAGCGCAGCGTCACACCAGTAGCCCGTAGGTCCTAGTTGAAGATCAACACAACACAACTAGCATAAAAATCTATCCCGATTTTATTTCCACTCTATTCCGGGTCAAGGGCATCTAGTTCCATTCCCATTCCATTTCTCCCAGCGCTGGCGCCATTCCATTCCGGGGTCGCGGAGTGCTGAATCATTCCAACTCCGGAGTGGTCAGTCCGCAACACGAACTGAGAGCAGGAGATGAGCCGTTGTTCGTCGCACTCAATCGTTCCTGAAACGCTCTAGCAGAGAGTGAAAACCTGCTCGTCTTTTATAATTTTTTTTGTTGTTTGAAGAAAAAAAACCGTGTATTTCAAGTTATAGACGTCGGAAACTTATTCTAAATATTATTCATGAAAAAAAAAAAAATCCTACGTTTTTTTTTAAATAAAACAAAATAGGAAATGGATTGTCAACTTGTTCCTACTTAATTTTAATCCTCAACTTAAAAGCAAAATAAAAAATCGCGTGGTCGTTGCGTGCTGGTGCACCGAATGCGATGACTCCACTCTTATACCGTGGTTTTTATGTACACCATGAAACTTGGTATACGCAAGCGATGATGAGTGCCGTCACGGAAGTCATTGGCCACGAGCACGAATCCAATATTCGTCGAAGAATTGATTGTTAACGAGCGCATAGGTCTGAGTGACACAGTGCTCATGTCCGATACATGAGGTGGGTTCGGCTAACGTTCCTGGGCGCCGCGGATTCCTCAAGGTGAAAAGGCGGGAAGTTTTCAAAGTAAAGAAGGTAAGAAATGTGTTTTGACCGAAAAGCAGGTATTTTGGATCTCTGCCCTCGTGTACTAGTTTTCTTTTGGCTCGCTGAACGATATGCGATTAGTAAAACCCCAGCCTAAAATCATTTCTCCCATCTCGAAATTCATTTCATGGTCTCTTTAAAGACGAAACGTGACCACATTGTCGAGCATAATGTATCAACATAAATACTCCTTGGTCAGCTTGGCCATCACTCTAGACGCACGAATAAATACCCGTGCGCAACGCCCAGGAATAAACATGTGTCACATGACCGCGTTGCAGGCACGCCTCCGCAGGCAGTACAAGAGAGCAGGGGCGTATCCGCCATATTGGTCCTGTCCCGCGGACGGACGTAACACGCAATCGCGGCGTCGCACACGAACGCGACCCGCAACCTCGCGCTGACAGCCGCGAAATTGGGGAAAGCAGCCGAGGGTCCCGCGACCTCCCTCACTCACTCTCTCTCTCGCTGTCCACACACAAACTGCTCTCCTGACGAGACAGAAATGCGGAAGGGCGGCCGGACCATCCGAAACCGTGGACGACGGACGGTTTCTGGACAAGTCGCAAAACAACAAGCTTAATGCAACCCGCGGCTGGTCGATAGGAGCCGGTACACGAATAAATTAAGGGATGAAAAAAAATTAAAATAAAAGAAAAAAGAAAAAAAAATACATGAACGTGCATACCTTAACGAAGCAGACAGCCGCCGGTGATGAATTTCTTCCAAGCACGAGATAGCGCGGAGTGACATCTCCGAGGGAAAGAAAACTGAAATTACCGGCATGGGGAAAAAAAGGGAAGTATGGAGAAGTAAGGAGAAGAGAAAAGAGGAGGAGGGGAAGAGATGGAATATTGAAGGCGAGCCCTGGAGGAATGACAACAAGGATGAAGCGGACAGAGATGGGGAGGAAGTGTGGGTGCGGGCTAAAAGAAACGGATGTTGGAGGGAAAGAAGGGGAGAGGGGAACGCAATAAGGAGATGTTGAGGGATGAAGGAAGGAAGGTGAGATTATGGGAGAGGGTGGGTGGAGAGACGTCTAAGCGGCATTGATTTAAAGGCGCATTGCGGAGGGACGGGGTAAGAATGCTGGCTTCTGTCGGGCCTTGGTGTAAGGCACGTTCTGCGGGCGCGATCCGGTAGAGGTTCTCGACGAAAGTTCCGGCAGCCTGCTGAGTGATTAAGAAGGCATGACGCGTGTTTGTGATTTGCCTCGTTTTCTTTGCTCGCGCACCTAAGGAATCGAGGTCGGACGATATATATATATATATATATATATATATATATATATATATATATATATATATATATATATATATATATATATATATATATATACATATATATATTTTGGCCTAGATTTAAGTATGATTCTTTTTATCGTGTGTGAAAGACAATACAACTGCGTCACTCTGAGTCCTAAAACTTCAAACATTGACGGTCTACCGGTCTACTTGCAATTAATTGAAATATTGAATCTGCATCATGGGAGAAAGTGTTATGTAACAACTTTAGACATCAAAGACTTAAACTACTGGTGATGATAATATAGTGATGATTCAGTCTGCCACTGGCATTGATGCAGAGTTTTTTTCTTTTTAGCATTCTGGAGTTGTATTTAGAATCGACTGTGGTAAATTTTGAAAGTTATTTTTTTTTATAAAGAAACAGGAAGTGTGAACTGGGTCGTCATTTGCGCCAGTGTTGTCGGAGATTGTATTTAAATGACATGAATGTTCATGTTTACTCGGCTGTACGGTCCTTGCCGAGTGGAGTTGTCGTTGTCTGTCGCTATGTAGACATTTTGATTTGTGCTTTCGATGTAGGGTTGGTGGATACAGTTAAGAAGTGTTTAGTATACAAGTGCCAGGATTTGACATTCATTAAGGAAAGTATTCTTCAGGGGAAAAATTTAGTACTTTGACCTCCTGCTGCAAATGGAAAAGGGCCTGTGCTGGAGGTACGGCAAGGAATCGGCAAATCCTTTGTTGGCAGGTGACCGCTGTCACTCCAAAATAATTAAGAGGAATGTAATTGCGTCTGTGATGGATAACGCCTGTAAGAAGTCCTGTATGCATTGGGCTGGAGTGGCAGTTTAGTTGCAAAAGTTGCTTTTTTTTTTTGGAAGTGGGCCATCACCAGTATGTAATTTCTAGAGTGGTGCTCAAGGTGTTGGGAAGGTTTAGATCAGCTCCACTTGGAAAACCGGTTGTGAAGAATGTTGTTTGTGTGCCTACTAACGTGGAATTTCTCAAAACTTTAAATCAGTGGCAAAGAGGTTCGGTGTAAATTTTGTTTTCAAAGCTCAGTACAAATTAGAAAGGTTTACACCTTAACAAAAGAGTTAACCTCAGTACAAATTAGAAAGGTTAACCCCTTAACCCCTTAGCAAAAAAAAAAAAAAACATGAAACAGATGTAATTTGTCAGGTAGGAGTGGTGTACAACATTCCGTTGAGGTATAGGTTGTCTTATGCTAGGCAAACTGGTCATTGTTTAAAGGAAAGGCTCTTAAAACATAAAAGGGCAGTAGGAGATGAGGCTCAGTACTTGGAAATCGCTAAACATGTTGTAGATGGTAATGACTGTTAGTTAGCCTTAGGGGGGAGATACCAAGATTTTGCACAAGGAAAAGCCAAATGGTAGGAGAGCTCCGAGTTGTGAATGAGACCATGCGTATTTCACCCCTGTTAACTGTGTAAGCACATCGTCCTTGGCATTTGATAGCTAAATGAGTCGTTTTTCTACGTCTTTATGGTCGTGGTTTGTGGGTTTTTTTAAAGAGTAGTAAGGGTTGTGCTTCAGTTGCCTGTAATCGTATATCTGGTCAGTCTCTAACCGAGGTCATCAGGGTGGGTGGATGGCGTGAAAGGCGCCAGCATGAATCACTCAGATTTGCCTGAGTGTCCGTTGACAAAGAACTATTCCACGACACACTACATCATTCCGATGCTATAGTCTGTTGCAACTCAAGGACGTAGGACGAGGGAAAGGAAGGGCGGGGAAGAGGAAGCAGACGGAGCGCTGGAGAGGAGAGAGGGAAATGTCCTCCTCTCCCCAGCGTTTCGCCTGCTTCTCCTCCCCGGCCTTCCTTTCTCGTGCTTAACCTTCTTGAGTTGCAACGGACTATACACTCGGTGTCACTATAGTCCGTTGTAACTCAAGAAGTAGAGCGAGGGAAAGAAAGGCCGGGAAGAATGAAGCAGAGGGAGCATTGAAAAAGAGAGGGGGAAACCTCATCCTCTCTTTTGCATTTTGTCTGCTTCCTCCTCGTCGGCTTTCCTTTCCTTCGCCCGACCTTCTTGAGCTGTAACGGACTATAGTTGTGTGCAGGGAACGCCAAGGCAACGCCAGGCGAAGAGAGAAAAGGCGAGCACTAGGAAGGCAAGACGGGAGAGGACGGCAATGAAGGGTGAGGGGCGAAAGCGATATCTCAAGGAACGTTAGAGAGGGTAGGATGTTTCTCGTTTCTCTCCTCCTCAACAGCGTTCCTAAAGCTTGCCCTTACTCCCCTCACCTGGCGCTGCCTTCGCGTGTACTGCACGCAACTAGTGACACGGAGTATAGAAGCTGTCTTTGAGAATTGTTGTTTTGTCCGTTATTTTATCGTTCCGTGTTGCTATGGAAATATCACACTCATCCTCCTCCGAAGACAGCGAAACTACTGAGTGATTTTTGGCAACTTGGCAAGGAATCAGTCACCGGCTTGATCTAAGCAACAAAAGAGTTAAGTCTTTTTCGCACAGTCTCCGACACAACCAGTTTTGAAGCCGCTTGTAAATGCTTACGACGGGCCGCGCAGCAGCGATGGCGGTTGTAAGCAATTTAAAAACCGGTTCTGTCCGACTCGGTCGTAGTCGGTACGCAAAAGTTTGAACGAGCCTTTACATCAGTAGGTATTCGAAGCAGTAGCGACAAGACTCAGCGTCAACATGGGTAGTTATGCTACATTCTCAAGGCTGGTTTAGTTTCCACAGCGCTGAAGCCCTGCACTACTGCACGACCACGTGGATTAGTCTACTTCTTCGTGGGCCCTCAGTAGCTTTTACAACGCTGCGAAAACTACGTTAACCCTGAAACAGCACTATATAGTAACAACACAAAACAAGGATGGGGCCCTGTCCACGTTACGTTTGGGGGGCACTACATACCATGACTGAAAGCAATATCCCAAGCAGCACAGAGTTGGCCAACCATTGGCCAATGGCTGGCAATGGTCCTTTGGCCAGTGGCCAGACAGTGGCCAGAGATTGGCCGACGACTGGCCTTTCCCTGGCCATTGGCCTGTAGCCACTGGCCATCAGCCATCGGCCAATAGCCACTGGCCATCAGCGATTGGCCAAACATTGGCCAATAAATGGCTACTCTTTGGCCACCGGCCCCAAGACCATCCCCAGCCTTTTGCCATTGCCTGGCCAAAACTCGTGCTGCTTGGGATATTAAGAAAAGCTAATAAATAAATCTAGATTGATCAATGCTTTCGCCGAATATTCAGGCACTCGATGAGAGGTTAAATTCGAAAACTCGAGGTCCCGTGGTGACAGCATGACTATATAAGACACACTCTTTTGACAATAGACCGATCACCCAGCCAATTTTATCACTCGACCGGTGCTGCCATGCATAGTAGGAACCAGAGCAACTAAATGAGCTACGATTAGAGTATCGGCACTCTGTTCCCCGCTATTGTTGTGGGCGCCGCCGTCTTGGTGCTTGGGCAGAGCAGACGCAACTGCCGATCGTCATGATTCAAAAGTGCGACTTCCATAACATTAGGTTCGGTGTTAGGTAGCCCATGATTGTTTTGCTCTGTCTCGACTGTTTAAATATTCGTGGAGGACGGAAAAGCGTTTGTGGCAATTTTAGATAAATCTTCAGATAAGTGGCAACAATGATTCTAAGCCCCAAAGTAGGTAAGTTTTGTTACTCTCAAGTGTAGCTTATTTAGTGGTTCTAGTAGGATGTTTAGTGAGGTCGATCTATTCAAACAGTCGACTTGTAACACACAGGCGCGTCCCCGCACTCTCAAAAAAAAAGGTGTATTATTACACCCCTTGTCCCATATAATACACCCCAAAATTTCAATTCGACGTACAGCGCCCCATAATCGAACAGGCGGCCCCAAAGTTTACGAGGGGCTTGATAGCCGTGTGGTGCAACTTATTAAGATAGCTGATGTACGTATTATTGACTACAAAAAAGATTATCGGAGTTTTCTTGGCCGCACTGCAAAAGCTTCATGTTTTCTTTCTTTGGTCTTTGATACGTGCTTTAGCAATTTAATAAGTTATATTGCACCGTTATCAAGCCCCTGGTAAAATTTCGTGCTGTCTGTTCGATTCTAGGGCGCTGTACGTCGAAATGAAGTTTTGGGGTGTATTATATGGGACAAAAGGGTGTAAGGTGATACCTTTTTTTTTAGAGTGCGGTCAAAGTGAGCCATCGTTATTTATTTAGGAATATAATTTTTGCATTGAGACTAACATGCGACTGAATTCTACGTGAGTGAATAGATCATTTCCAAAATTTAGTTGGACCTCAATGACTATCGTCACGTGAGTATATATTATCTGTACATCATGATGGCTGCTTGTTGGTGGTTTATGTGGGAAAAATTGAAAGAGGCACCGATGTGCAGTCTAGACATTCTATTTACCTTTCCATGAATTTCATTGCTGTTTGTGTGTTGTGCACACGCAATTTCTGGCTGGCCGCAACAGACATTAAGCTTTTTTGGCGTCACGTTGTCGAAAATTCCCGGCTGCAAACCTTAAAGATGACGGCCTCTTCTGCTGCATTTCGACCCAATTCCGGACGAGGAGTTTCGAAATCCCGGTGACCACTGGTTTAAAAGAAAAACAATTTCTCGCGCGCTGATATTTGACAAGGTTTGTTACCAATCACAACATAGAATAACTGAGCGTTCGTTAAACCTCTTCTGAACTAACGAAAATTATTTTTAAACAAAAAATGAGCGAATAGACGGGATACAAAAATCATTGTACAAAGGCGCTGCTTAACAATTTCACCGCAAAGACGCTAGTGTTCGGCAGGGGTGCAGGATCAGAACTGACATAAGCCTGGCCATATGGAGAGTATTTCATATTAGGAAAAAATCCCAAAGGAGGGACTTGTAATAAGAGATTTCTGCAGGTCAGCGGCAATTGAGCACCTGAATGCTAGTGCTGCATCAGAGGCGCTCATATTTACGAGGAAAGCTTTGAGTAAAAGGATGCGTCACTGCGATCTAGATGCATGCCATTCCAAGCGGCCTTCTATACCGTCCCAGAACAAGGATGGCGCGCCTCCATCTCTGAGGCAGGAAGACAGATGCTTCGAATGTGGCGCCACGATTATAAATAAGGTCTATGGCGAGCGAGCGCTGACTGGACTGCGATTTTTGTAAACGATGGAAACGTGCATACTCCATCTCACGAACATCTGCAGTACAGAAGAAGGAATATACACGAGCGTGTGGCTTCGGAAAAGGGCTTCTATGCGCGAGTTCTCGAACAAAATCATTATGCTGACCTAGGCTCACGCAAATGTGCCTTTGTCTTTACTGCAGACATCAGTGAGCCGGAGTACACACGGAAAGCCTGGCTGAGACAGTTGCGTTTGACTGCATTTGACTGTTGCTGCTGCGAAAAACCAGGACATCCCTGCTTCTTATGTCGCGTGCCAAGCTACATTCTCTATTGGATTCCACGCTTCATACGAAGCACAGATGTGCTGGTGACTCGCTTTGGGTTCTCGATGCAACGCAGTCAAACGGACTCAAACGCAAGTGTCTCGACCGGCCTTTTTGTAGTCCGCTGTTCGATGTAACCGTAACGGGACTTGTGAGGTTTGTACGCTACGCATTCGAGGGTGTCATGTGAATCCTTAGGATTCCTGGCTTTAGCCTGCCCGAAACAGGACATGACAATAAATTGTGATGAATACTAACAAGAGATTTCCTCAATTGAGCGCATCTGACTGGGGGAAGTTTATTGACACCATTAAAACTCAAACGAATAGACAAACACACTCTACAGCGAAGAACATCGTAACTTTCGTACGTCTGCGATTGCCGAATAGATACTAAACTGTATTTGTCATTAGAATTCAAAATTTTAAACTGATATTTCAGCCACTAGAGGTCACCGAACTTCTGAAAGGATCTAATACACGCTACGCGCTCTTGAACCAATGAAAAGGTCGTAGCACTAAAGTACCTCGGCGACCCTTCCTAGTAAACCTCTCACTATCGGGACAATTTCTCACTAGCAGGGCCCGTGCTTCACATTTTCAGAATTAATTAGCGAAACATACGTCCCTTACTCTCCACCTCCCTCTACTGCCGACGCCGTACGAACTACGCCGCCGGTATCCCAAAACCAGACATGTACAAATTACTCAAAAAAGGTAGTTAAGTTAAGTTATTGAGTATCGACGCCAAAAGTAATTGGAGTAGAGTAGAAATTACGCATTCGTAATAGTAATTGAGTAAACTACTAACTACTGTAAAAAGTAGCGAGTTACTTTGAAGTTACTTTCGAAGTTACTTTTTATACTTTTGTGGTAGCAAAATGAACAGCAGTTTTGATCAATGAAAAACCCTGCGAGCCTAAAATAAATGCAGTCTATTTATGGCTTGCGTTTTCGCCAAAAAATAGTTTACTCACTCGCAGAAGCAATTGACTTGCAAAGTTCTTGATAGGAGAGTTTTCCCCTTTTCCTTCTAAAGACGTCCCCAGCCCAGCTAGATAGACGTTCCACCGACGGGCTGGATGGAACGGCAGCGTTGAATTTGGGAAGCAGGCTGTGCAGGATCGGGTAAGCGAGTGTCGGCCTCTTAGGTGTCCATGGCGAAACTTGTGAGGTTTGCCTCGGGTAGAGGGTCTTTAATAACAAACTTTCCTCCTTTCTTTTTTTTTTCTTCGTCAAGTTGAGATTGTTATGACTGGCCTAGGGAGCCTTCATGTGCGCTTTGCTATTGTGATGCCACCCTTTGTAATACCACTCGCCGACAAACCAGCAGCCATTTTGTTCCTCGGCGATAATCCCTGGGGCTTATAACCCTCCCGGAAACAAGCACCTTATCTCAGAAGTTCGGAGCAGCGTTGTGGAACCCACGGAGGGAGGATTAGCGTTTTCCCCCTCGGATGGGATTGCCGATGGACACAAAGGCCACTTTCCGGCGCACGGGGAAACAATGAGAGAAACAAAATGGCGGTGGAAGAGGGTGTGGGAAAGGGAAACAGGCAGTTAGCATCACTCTATGCGAAGCGCACATGAAGGCACTCTAGACTGGCCCCTCTTTATTCCGACGTCGTTCTGAGAGTACGCTGAGCGAGTGCACCAGACCGTCAAGGGTTCAAGTCTCGCGCCACGACGATGAGATCATCCAGACGACTGCGCGTCCCGTTGCAGTGCAAGGGCTACGCTACTGAAAAAAAAAGAATGTTTTGGTTTAACAGAAGATGAACCGAAGTATACTTCGCCGCTGACGCCGGGTCCAACAAAAGTATCTCCCAAGGGTAACTCGCAATCCTCGCCGGCGACTACAATATTCTGACGCGCCTGAATCGTTTTTAACAAAGAGGAGATCTCCCAGGCATGGATGGTCGGAAGGACGCGAAGGATTACGTGGACAAGCATCGTCGTGCAGCTGGAAGCGGGAACGTGCTCCCATGAACGGATTATCCGTACCAGGGTTTGTGCGCAGGGGAGTCCGGCTTTGCAAAGGCGTATGTGCTGACGACAAGGCGCCTGCGAGGTCGTTCCAGTAGCGCCTCCCGTGGAACCTACCGTTTGACTCAGAACTCACTAAAGACAGACAGCACAAAAACAACTCTCAGAGTGCCCCCGTCTTTCACGGTTGCAGTTGGAAACGCGGCGCCTGCGTGCATTACCGGATTAGGTCAATACCCGACCAAGGCTTGTTCAGCATCTCTTCCTGCGTTCGTGCGTGCCGGTGTTATGTTTTGGCTGCTCGTCGCCACCTTTGCCCAAGGACGCCTTCCCGAACAAGGGGGCCCCTTGTTCGAGAATGCCACTTGATCTGCCGGCGTCTTATTCATTTCTGCGCTCAAACATTCGTGATGGGCAAAATTAGCACTATATAATTTCGAAAGTAGTTAGTAATTTGAGTAGAAGTTACCTGCAAAAAGTAGTTAAATTAAACCACTAATTATCCAAATCAAGTTGTAATTGAAAGTTACCAAGTTACTCAAAAAAGTAGTTAAACTACAGTAGTTTGAGTAGAGTAGTTGAACTACGTCCAAGTCTGCCCAAAACGCACCCACCGTAGGAGCGCTGACACAGCTTGTCCCTATCCCAAGTGGTTCACAACGCAGATCAAACTCCAGCGTATATCATCGTATAACTCTTCGAGCCTCTTGTATTCTGTGCATTTTCCACCGTGAGTGCATAGTATACAGTTATACTCCATTCGCGCGGCTGACAGTGCAATGGAAGCTACGCGCCTGCCGAACCAAACAACCGCCATACTAGTCATCGTCTGACCCTCCTCTCTGCGCATAGATATGGGCGAGTGCGCGATCACGTGGCGAAACACAGACGTACGGCTGGTCCAACTATACTTCCACCGCATTTTCAGATTAGCGGTGAACGCAGCGTATAGCCATACGAGGAGAAGGCCGACGGACTCTACCGTCGGCACAGCCCATTCAACAGAACCGTGCTGCGCGGAGCGGTTTTGGCTATGAGGCCCTTGCGTCATGGTCGGGTGGCCATGAGCACAAAAATGCGTGGGAGCGCATTGACGAGCTTTCGGCTGTTCCGGCGGAGGAAGCCTTTAGAAAGGCGCTCTGATTAATGACCTGTCGGTCTAATGGCGATGGCGTGAGTATGGGGATTCGCGCGTATGTTTTAAGCCATAGGCGGCGCGGCCCGTGGCCCCAAAATCAAAGGATATGCGGATCTACTCTATTTAGCCTATTTTACGCTCAGTTACGAGGCCGTTTTTAATTGAGTTTCGGTTGTGGCGCGTTCGTTTTTGCTCTTCTACCGTTCCTCATTTGTGGTAGTCAGACGCGTCACCCCTATACTGCTGCATGGGGCCCCGATGATGCCGCGGTTTAGAAAAAATGGAGGAGGTTGCCGGTCCGATTCACTCGTTGTTATCACTGCAACATTGAAGTTCAGCAGAATTCCTCTGTGTAGTGTTGGAGAGAGGTGACTTACGGTATTATGAAGACTCTTTGTCATTGGTCGCGTTGTGTATAAACAAAGTAACTAAACAAAAGTCAAGTTGTGATGTTTTCTCAGCGTATTTTTCTTAAGTGCAATGCAATGCGCGTTTAATGCTCTCTAGAAGTGTTCTACTTCTAGATTACATAATGCAACGTTTTTACGTTTTATAAAAAAAATAAACGAAGACTGGTTTTTGAAAATGTTGGTTTCTTTTCAAGCGAGGCATATCGGGAATCAATGCCTTCTTAGTGATTGCCTTGATGTTTTGAAGCACAGGTGTGCTTCAAACATGTAGTCGCAATAACAGTTATGACCACTAGAACACATCTAGCAAAACGTGTAATAAAGATTGCCGCCGTAGAGCAACGCGGAGGCCCCGATTGAGGTAGACCGCTACAGAGCGACTGCCCAGGGAGATTCCAACTTGGGGAACACTTCCACACGCCCTACTAAGTCTCGTGCCCCGTAATCTTACACTCTTGACCTAACGTGCAAAGAAATGTGTGGATATAAATGATGATGCAAATCGCGAAACAAATCGAAGAAAATCTCTTCTTCCTGCCGCTCTGTCAGGCTCTGTTTACTTTTTTAGCTACTCTTTTTGGAGGCTGGTTTCTTTCGGGAAGACATAAAATTCGAGGCCTTTTTGCTGGTGCTGTTATTGTAGCACCCTGGCACACAAAAGGTCAGGCCAGTCCCTGATAACCGTGAGAAAACACCCGACTAAAAACTCGTGCTAAACCGAAAATTTCCAAACGCCGTGCATGCATAAAACGCGCATTGACGCGGGCGGAAAACTGGGAGGAACCACAGGCACTTGAATGCACCGAGGCAGTGGTGGCGTTGCGCAACTCCTGGTGATATCGGTTTATTGGGACCATTGATATCGGATGACCAAATACTAGAGCATGTCTGAAATCGGTATGTCCGAAATTTCACACATGCCCGATTATTCGGACAATTACTGCTCCTCAAAGAGTTAGTGTGTAACAGCGAGTGAAAATTCGAACAACGTACCCCTCGTCGCTCGATTGTTTTACCTTAGTAGCGGCCGCCTTACCGCCGTGGCGAACTCAGCCACCGCCACTATTGTTAGTTTCGGTTTGGCTTGTAGCCTCGATACTGCGTTCGACGCGTGTTCTGTTACAGAAGGCGCTGTCCATGCGGTACAGAAGCTGGGTTGAGGCCATATTCGGAATCATTGCCTCCTTTTTGCACAATCGAGGTTTATTTGATTGCTGCTTTTGTTTTGTGCTTTTCACAGAGGGATCGTGGTGTTGCGGTCGTTTAGCGTTCAGGTATTGTCGGACTGCATCGTCAATTCATTGTCTGCCTAGACAGCTAGGTTCGACTTAGACATGTTTCGTGCTGTGCCTCTGGGAAGCTTTCGAATCCACGAAGTGATCGTGGTCGTCTAAGCGTCCGAGAACCGATTCAATGTTCGCCGCTGTTTTTTTGGTTTGTAGTTTCATTTATGAACAACTTCACTGACGCTGTCGTGTCAATCGAGAAGTTCACAGGCGTGGACATTGCACTCCGTGCCGGCCAATGTCAGGACGTCCAACGTAGACCAATGAAAAGTTAAGCGATCTGGTCGCGAAGAGGTGAAACACCGTCCAGCAAGCTATCGCCTTGGTTCTCCCGCGATTTAGTATATAAACTGACAATAAAGATATGTTTTGACTGAATTCAATCTCTCGGACTGCTTGTTTATTCCGACTTCTGTGCAATCCCGATCGATTCCAAACAATCGGTCGGCGACTGTATACTCGTTTCTTACAAAAAAAAAAAAAACTATATACATTACTTTGAACATGCTATCAAAAAAGGAACGCATTATATGAGCTTGAAAATAACGCGTTATTTTCTCGTTAGTCTGAGAGTGTCGTATCTTAGAATGATTTAGCCGTCTTCAATACTTGTCGTCCCCATTCATTCCTTGCTTTTTTAACGCGTTCAATCACGGATAATTGTGACCCTACTGACACATCTTCTGCACCTCTTTCTTGTTGTCTATCTGGCATTTTTTGGACGCGCAAATTTGCAAGTGCGAGCTGGGGCGAGAACGTGGTTGGGTAATTGAGTTGTAGATGTTCCACTGCAGAAATACCTCAATACCGTTACTCATTACTTCATCAAGAAGTAGCGACTATTCGTTGCTCGTTCCCTCTCTTAAGAATTATCTAGGTTGTTACTTCGTTACCAAATAACGTAACTAGGAATAAGTAACGCGTTACGAACATATATGTCTGTACATACTCTCCCCGCATCCCTTCCCGCTTCTCGGACGCCGCTGCCCAGCTTGTGTAAAGGTCCATTGGTAGAACCGGTCGACGAACAATCCCCGCATTCGAGGGCTCATGCTCTGAGACTGGCCAAGGGAAGAGTTCTAGAGTGAGGCACCTTGGACGGTGGTAGCCCGGCTCTCCCAGCGTATAGGGACATGTCAGTGCTCATCACGCTGGTAAAACGTACCCAGTCACTGGTCTCTCGACGCACGTCAAATGTACGATAATCCTCCAGACAGAGCTACTATTCCACATACTCGGCACATGATCCACAGTCCAGCAGAGAAAGAGAGAAGCAGGCAAAGGGCGATTATTAAAATGGTAGTGAGGGCCGGTATTGCACGTACATAGTTGTACGCCTGTCCTAGGTTGTTTTTTTTCTAAATGGGTATCATTTTACGTGCTCGTACACCTCGTCTCTGTTCCAAATAACAAAACAAATCATTTTCTACTTCACTGTAGTTCGTCTTACGCTGTCTGTCGCATAGTTACGACGCCTTAGATAAAAAAGTGTTTCTTGTTCACCAGTTCTTGAACATTTCTGGTGTAATATTGGGAGCGAAGTGCATTTGTAAAAATATATTTTTTTTTAATTTGGTTCAATGCCCAATTTAGCTAACAAGATATACAAGTAATATAACAAGAAAATGATATTTAATATTATAATATAACAGTATAATATTTCATATTATAATATAAAATTTCATAATATGATATAATATTGTATTATAATAATTTAATATCTTATAATAAGAAATATAAGTGCTTGAGCTTCTAGTAGCTTTCATTAGGTATTTAGTTTAAAGGCCAGGTGACCTCATGCTATGCACAATCAGCAACAGGTGCCGCTATCGACAACATATGTTGCTTTTGATGCCAATGACTTTTTTATTGATATAGATGTCTAGAGTTAAACACTGAACGATATATCTTTAAGAAAAAGAAAAAACTCAAAATGCACTAATTCCAAAAGTTACTGCACTCAATACGCTACTCGTTGAATCATGGGCCCTGGTTGGCCATGGAGAGGAATGTCATGGTTTCGGCTTCAATCACCCCGTTGACGAAGTAGTGCATCTCAGCATCGCATGAAAATAAAATCTGCGCTCGCTCGCATTGCACAGGTTCATCTTTGTGAGATGAAACAGTTGAAACACGGACCTCCAGCGGCCGTAACGGCCTCCCTTTAGGCTTAGCGAGGGGTGGGAGTAGTACCTTCCGAGTCCTATTCTTTTCTCGTGGCCTGGCTACCACTGCAGAGTGCAGCTTGACTCTCCTGGCATACGAATAATTCAAACAGCTGAACACATTCAGGAGATGATCGAACAGGATGACCGAGTGTAGCTCTTCTTCCATGCAGAATTCAATAGTCGTCCTATGTTTTCCTGGGCACAAACTCCCGTCCGCCAAAAGCAAAAAAAAAAAAAAATAATAACACGTGCGCCATCATCCTATCCGTATCGGTAGGCAAGAATTACAGTATTATTAATTTAAGGAAAGTAAAACATTCAAAAATACAAGCACCGTATTTGTTTGCGTCAGGATGTCGTGGAGGAAGCTCTGTAAATCGAAACAGAAACTTAGCGGATGCAGTACCCAAGATCTTTTTCGCGGCATTCCACCGCTATAATCGCTTCGATTCTGAAAGACATCAATTCTATAGTAGGCTTACCTTGCTGGGCAGCAGGCCAACCACACAGTCAATGTTTTAAAACCTTTGAAACTAGGACCATGGTGGATATTAGCTTCACCAACGCTACATGATAGTATTTTGTTGTCTTGCGCTACCTAGAAGGCATCACATATGCATTTTTATACGAGTGGCACTAAGGCACTTCATCCGACGGCAATGTTAAGTCAATGCGCTTGCATGAAGATGGATTTACTGACATTTTAATCCATGTCAAGAGTCGAGCCCGGATGGTGTCGGTGGAACCCCTATTTTCTCCATCAAAACGAACGATGAAAAATAGAGTCCGCAAGGATCAAAATAAATCGAAAATCTCGAGGAACGAGTCAAAGAAAATAAAAGAGAGAATCCCGAAATCGACGTGACACCGAAAATAACGGAGCTGTTTCTTTGGGGAGATGAACAGGTTTCCAGGAAATTTGACAGCAGAAACTAAAATAGCGTTTCCGGGTTTCAGACGCTGGGTCCAATGTTTTCCTTCGGGTCTTCGGTGTAGACTTAGAAGGTGGGATATTTCAACAACAAGGAGACACTTAGGTGTTAGGTTAAAGAAAGATAGGAAACGTGTGAGATACTTGGGAGGCGACGAGCCTCGTTAGAAATAGAAGGCTGAAGACAACAACAACAAAAAACAAAAAAAACAAAAAAGCGAAGCAAATAAACATGAACACGTAAACCTATCAACGAGAAAGTGTACACGGAGCATACAGCAGTTCCTCTATGCGGAACGTCATGGAAGATTCGTTTACTGTAGACGACCATACTTTCTAAAGGCTCACCGTCGGCTGGTCGCCACTTGCTTTCAGCTCACTTTTTCGCCGTATGTTTGTTAGCTTTAATGTGTGTGTGCGTGCGTGCGTGTGTGTGTGTGTGTGCGTGCGTGCGTGCGTGCGTGCGTGCGTGCGTGCGTGTGTGTGTGTTTGTGTGTGCGTGTCCGTGTGTGTGTGTGTGTGTGTGCGCTTTTATGGGTTTTTAGAGAGGTTGCGAGCTTTTACAGGTTATGAGCCCGTCACTCTCTTTAGAACAAAAGGGGCAGTATATATGAGTAGAATTCCGCTGTAACTGAAGGTATCCACACGTTTTCACCATAAAGGCCTTGACGTTATTACGTTTTTTTTCCTCTCTACATCGTCGCAGAAGTGCTTTGCAAAGCGCGTCTTCGGTGCTCGCTTGCACGTTTTGAAAGGCGTTGACTCTAATCGGTACGACGATTCTGCTACTTTGAAGCTTGCAGTGGATCTTGTTTTGTGCTTGAGAGTAAAAAATAAATTTTCTGCCGTAAAAATACAAGAGAGATTGAATTAAAAGCTTGATTAAGGTGCTCTGCTCATCAGTAACGTGATTTTTTTCTATTTAAAGAAATCCTTCGGTTCGCATTTATTCTAACCACTTTCGTCTTACTACCAAGTCCCGCAAGAGGGACACCAATATCTGTCTGCCAACTTGATAAATCTTCTACAGCGCTGCTTGTTCACCAAGTTGTTTGTTTCTTTGGAAGTTCTTAGCGGTCATTCCTAAAAAAAAGCAAAGAAAAAAGACCTATGGGACAATGCACAATTTATGTGTCTGCGACAAGTGTTGCGGGTTCGTCACGTGTGCTATGAATGTAAAAAAAACTATGTAATTGTTTCCAACATAACAATAAAAACTAGTTGACGAGATGAACCTTTAACGGTGACGGGTGCTTGTTAGAGGGACCTTCAATAGGTTAGTAAAATAATTTAGACATTCCGCTCTTTTTGGTTACGTAATAGTCCCGATGTAACTCCGCACTTGTGAATACCCACTTTAAAGTAGGGACCACTGCTCAGTAGTGCTTACCCGGCAATACATTTTTCCTTCTACACATCTGAGTTATTGCGCGTGTGCGGGCACCCGCTAAACAGAAAAAAGAAAAAGTATATTATAAATTAAAAAAAGGCTCTTCGTTAAACTTTTGGAACATAAAAGTACTTCATCGTTCATCAAAATCTCTCAACTCCGAGTCACTAGCGCACGCAATAAATAAAAAAATAGAAGGCTTTTTGTCGCAACCAGCCAGAGACTCGCCATGTGTTACGTGCCGCATCGCTACTGCGCGTAATCTCTCAGCCGGTCTGTCCGGAACAAAAACATAAAGGCGGCCACGCTAGGGCGATGAAGAGCTCCCTTAGGCTGCGCGCGCTTCCTTCACCTCTCCACCAGGACCGTGGCGGCACCGTCCCATTCTTCTGACGTGTGTGACGTAGCGTTATAGCCTTTGGTAGCGCCACTCTTTCCTCGCTCCATCCGCTCTCCGTCTTTCGCAGCGGCGTATACGGCTCGCCCCGTCTGACGCGTTGAAATTGTGGATGTACTGTACTTCTGGAGGGGGAGAAAAGGCGCCCGCCGTCACTGCTGCCTGCAGGCGGAGTTTATTTATGGCAATCCAAGACAGCCAAGAGGCGACGGCGTGGCCTCTATCGACGTCAAATCTCTTCCCTATATCCCACCTCCGTGCAAAGAAATAAAAACAAAAAATGTATTCCTTTTGTGAAATTTACGAGAAAATGAGTCCGCACAGTGCGGACCTGTCCCGCGATTATAGAAGCTGATGCACTTCTTCTCTGCCTGCCTGCATATATATGTCGGGATTCTCACTTTTCTTTTTATTCTGCTTGTTTGAGGTATTCATATATACACGAACTCAACTCTACTACGTCACGCCGCGATGGTGACGCCAAATACCATTGACTACCAATACTGGAAACTCGAGCCAAAATACATGGGGTTGTCGGGAGACACAGAAGTGCTGCCATCTCTCGGTGTGGGATGGTAAACTATGAGCTCGAAATTAAAAGGAAAACAGTCATTCACTACACCATTTCTTCTCTTCACACTATCAGGAATTGTGAATGTATGGAAAATCGGTGTGGCCGATTTCAATTGAGCAAGAGCTGATACACGGTATTTCTGATAATGAGGTGCGCTTCATATTTGCACTAGGTATTTAGATTATATAGACCTATGTATTACACCTGGTACAAATGACCTACTGGCAATTAGCGACTTTCTTGTAAATTGACAGTTTATGGACCAGTCTAAAGGCTAGGCTGTTACTAGCTCCAGTGACTGGCTCTTTACCTGTCGTTTTGGGGGCCTGGTTAGCCTCTAATGACTGCAATTACTATTGGATTATATTTCTGAGCTATTTGAACGGCTGTTTATTAGGTAGTTCCATTTGTGATAGACTTTAATGACCATTAGTCACCATTTCGTGACATTTGTAATGTTATGTCTCAGATTGGGGGGATTTGAATGACTATTATTTGGTATTTGATTTTATTTCCGAACTATATGGCGGATTTCGGTTCCAAATGACTTTTAATGATAATCAATGACTATTTGTAACTATTTTGAGTTATTTGAATGCGCGCGGACTGAGTTGGCTTTCAATGGTTAATTTTGGCTTTTTGATCAAAATTTGACATGATAGATATGTAGTTCAAATGACTTCTAGTTACTTTTAATGTCTTTTGGCCACTATTTTGAGTTATTTGATTGCGTGCAGACTGAGCTGGCTTCATATGGCTATTATTGGCTATGTGATCATGTTTATAAATTATATGACAGATTCGGGGTCTAAAGGAATTCTAGAGACTTTCAATGGCTATTAATCACTATTTCGACTTGCCCGATTGTGTGCAGACTGATTTGGCTTCATACGGCTATTATTGGCTATATTATCATGTTTATAAATTATATGGCGGATTTGGAGTGTAAATGACTTCTAGTGACTATCAGTGATGATCAGTCACTATTTCGACTTATTTGATTTTATGCAGGCTGAGTTGGCTTCCAATGGCTATTATTGGCTATAGGAATCTGTTATTGACCTGGTTGGCTCGAATTGCCAAAAAATGGCTATTAGTGCTTATTGGTCGCTATATTCTGCAATTCTATAGTTATGAATGAATATGGCTTCAAGTGACTATTGTTAGCCCCAATTGCATATCATCTTAACAATATCACCTTAAATTGCTTCAGAATGAACATTAGTGACATTTAGTGACATAGTATTCATGATGTTTTGACTGTGAATGGATTCAAGTGTCTCCTATTATTGGCTATGGGCAGTTCTTGGCCAAATCGGCTTGAAATGGCTATACATGTCTATCAGTGACTATTATTGGCAATTTATGCACTTGGAGTGTGTATAGATTTGAATGACTTCAACTGGATAGTATTGGCTATAAGCATCTATTCTTGACCTGGTTGGCTTGGATTGGCTATTATTGGCTATAATCATCTGTTCCTGACTTGGGTGGCTTGAATTGGCTATAAATGACTAAAAGTGACTAGTATTTATAATTAGCGGCTATTTCTTTGTCTACAAGCTGAAATGGCTTCATGTGGCTAGTTTTGGCTATTACCATATATTTTTTACCAGACTGGCTTCAAATGGCTATGAATGGCTATTCGTGGATATAGTTGACAATTCTATGCTATTTCAGAGATTATGACTGAAAATGACTTCAAATGGCTGTTATTGGCTATTAGCATGCTTTTTTGTTAGATTGGCTTAAGATGGCTATACATGGTTATCAGCAACTATTAGTTACAATTTATGCAATTGGAGTATATATAGATTCGAATCACTTCAACTGGATATTATTGGCTATAGGCATTTATTCTTGACTTGGTTGGCTTGGATTGGCTATTATTGGCTATAGTCATCTGTTCCTAACCTGGGCGGCTTGAATCGGCTACAAATGGCTTAAAGTGACTAGGATTTATAATTAGCAGCTATTTCTTTGTCTACGAGCTCAAAATGGCTTCATGCGGCTAGTTTTGGCTATTACCATCTATTTTTTAGCAGACTGGCTTCAAATGGCTATGAATGGCTATTCGTGGATATAGTTGACAATTTTATGTTATTTCACAGATTATGACTGAAAATGACTTCAAATGGCTGTTATTGGCTATTAGCATGCTTTTCTGTTAGATTGACTTAAGATGGCTATGGCTATACATGGTTATCAGCAACTATTATTTACAATTTATGCAATTGGAGTATATATAGATTCGAATGACTTCAACTGGATATTATTGGCTATAGGCATCTATTCTTGACTTGGTTGGCTTGGATTGGCTATTATTGGCTATAGTCATCTGTTCCTAACCTGGGCGGCTTGAATTGGCTACAAATGGCTTAAAGTGACTTGTATTTATAATTAGCAGCTATTTCTTTGTCTACGAACTCAAAATGGCTTCATGCGGCTAGTTTTGGCTATTACCATCTATTTTTTACCAGACTGGCTTCAAATGGCTACAAATGGCTATTCATGAATGTAGTTGACAATTCTCGCTATTTCAGTGAGTATGATGGAAAATGACTTCAAATGGCTATTATTGGCTATTAGTATCTATCTTTACTAGATTGGCTTGAAATGGCTATACATGGCTATCAGCAACTATTATTTACAATTTATGCAGTTGGAGTGTGTATAGATTTGAATGACTTCAACTGGATATTATTGGCTATATGCATCTATTCTTGACTTGGTTGCTTGGATCGGCTATTATTGGCTATAATCCTCTGTTCCCGACCTCGGTGGCTTGAATTGGCTACAAATGGCTTAAAGTGACGAGTATTCATAATAAGCAGCTATTTCTTTGTCTACAAACTGAAATGGCTTCATGTGGCTAGTTTTGGCTATTACCATCTATTTTTTTCAGAATGGCTTCAAATGGCTATGAATGCCTACTCGTGAATATCTATTGAATGGCTATGCATGGCTATTTATGAATATCCATTGAATGGCTATGAATGGCTATTCATGAATATCCACAATTATACTTTATACCACAATTACTTGCTATAGCCATTGCAAGCCCATTGAAGCCAATCTGGTTAAAATGAATGATAATAGACAACAACAGCTACTAAAAGCAAGTCCAGTTAGTAAACACTAAAATTGCTCAAAACTATCAAGACTAGCCACTAATAGCCATTTGTAGCTATTTCAAGCCAATTCGATAAAGAATAAATGCTTATAGTCAATAATAGCCACTTGAAGTCAGTTTCGTCCATAAAGAGTGAAATACCACAGAATTGTCAATTATACTTACTAAAAGCCATTGCAAGCCATTTGAGGCAAATCTGGCCAGAAATAGATGCTAATAGTCAACAATAGCCAATAAAAGCCATTCCAGTTAGTAAACATTAAACCTGCTTATAAATATCAACACTAGTCACTACAAGCCATTTGTAGCAATTTTAAGCCTATCTAAATGCTTATAGCCAGTAATAGCCACTTGTGGCCAGTTTTATCCAAAACCACTGAAATAGCACATAATTGTCAATTATACTCACTAATAGCCATTGCATCTGAGGCAAATCTGCCCAGAAATGGATGCTAATAGCCATCAATAGCCACTAAAAACCATTACAGTTAGTAAACATAAAACCTGCTTATAAATATGAACACTATAGTCACTACTAGCCATTTGTAGCAATTTTAAGCCAATCTAAACGCTTATAGCCAGTAAGAGCCACTTGTAGCCAGTTTTATCCAAAACCACTGAAATAGCACATGATTGTCAATTATACTCACTAATAGCCATTGCAAGCCATTTGAGGCGAATCTGGCCAGAAATAGATGCTAATAGCCAACAATAGCCACTAAAAGCCATTCCAGTTAGTAAACATAAAACCTGCTGATAAATATCAACACTAGTCACTACTAGCCATTTGTAGCAATTTTAAGCCAGTTTAAATGCATATAGCCAGTAATAGCCACTTGTAGCCAGTTTTATCCAAAAATACTGAAATAGCACATAATTGTCAATTATACTCACTAATAGCCATTGCAAGCCATTTGAAGCGATTCTGGCTAGAAATAGATGCTAATAGCCAACGATAGCCACTAAAAGCCATTCCAGTTAGTAAACAAAACCTGCTGATAAATATCAACACTAGTCACTACTAGCCATTTGTAGCAATTTTAAGCCAATTTAAATGCATATAGCCAGTAATAGCCACTTGTAGCCAGTTTCATCCAAAAATACTGAAATAGCACATAATTGTCAATTATACTCACTAATAGCCATTGCAAGCCATTTGAGGCGATTCTGGCCAGAAATAGATGCTAATAGCCAACAATAGCCGCTAAAAGCCATTCCAGTTAGTAAACATAAAACCTGCTGATAAATATCAACACTAGTCACTACTAGCCATTTGTAGCAATTTTAAGCCAATTTAAATGCATATAGCCAGTAATAGCCACTTGTAGCCAGTTTCATCCAAAAATACTGAAATAGCACACAATTGTCAATTATACTCACTAATAGCCATTGCTAGCCATTTGAAGCCAATCTGGTCAGAAATAGATGATAAAAGCCAACTATAGCCACTTAAAGCCAGTCCAGTTGGTGAACACAAAAATCGCTCATAACTATCAACAGTAGTAATTAATAGCCATTTGTAGCCAAATTAGGCAATTGCAATAAAAATAAATGTTTATAGCCAGTAATAGCCACTTGTGGCCATTTTCATCCATAAACACTGAAATAGCCCATAATTGTCAATTATACTTACAAATAGCCATTGCCAGCCATTTGAAGCCAATCTGGTCAGAAATATATGCTAATAGCCAACAATAGCCCCTTAAAGTCATTCCAGTTAGTAAACACTAAAACACCCATAAATATCAACATTAGTCACTAATAGCCATTTATAGCCATTTCAATCAAATTTATCTAAAATTTGATGCATAAGCCAATAATAGCCGCTTGAAGCCATACTCATTTTTAAATACTGAAATAGCGCATAATTGTTTAATGATCTCATCAATATCCATCAGCAGCCATTTCAATTCAATCTGGTCAAAAATAATTTCAAATAGCCAACATTATCCATTACAAGCCATTCCATTTCGTAAATAAAAAATTAGCTCAAGCAATAGTTATCTACTAATAGCGGTTTGTAGCCATTTGCAGCCAATCTATTCGAAAATAGGTGCTTATAGCCAATAATAGCCACTTGAAGCCATTCTCATTCATAAACACTTAGACAGCAGATACTTGCTATTATACTGACTAACAGCCATTAGTAGCCATTGAGCCAATCTGGTCAGAAATATATTCTAATCGCCAACAATAGCCACCTGAAGTCATTCCAGTTTATGAACAGAAATAGCTCAGTTTTCATTACTCATTTATATTTGTAGCCATATCTATCAAATATATATAAAAGTGGAGACTGATAGCCAATAATAGCCAGTTGAAACCATGTGCATTCAACAACGCCGAAATGGGTAATTCTCAATTATCTCATCAATAGCTATTGGCAGCCATTTCAGGTCAATCTGGTCAAAGAAGATGCTAATAGCCAACAAAAGCTACTTGAAGCTGTTCATACGAGTAAGCACACAAAAAAATCGCATGATTATCAATAATAATCCCTTCTAGTCACTTGGAGTCATTTCAAGTCGGTCTCATAAAAAATTGATGCCTATTGCCAATTATGGTCACTTGGAGCCAAGGGCATCCAATAAGACATGTTTCGGTAGGAATAAAACAAATAAATCAACTAGCTCAGAAAAGGTTAATAATTATCTAGATCGTAAAAAAATCGCGATACAAATACTGACTCTATACAACACACTGCATTTTGACATCAAAATACCAAGAGGTCCAATATCACGATCTTATGCTGCCTACGCTCCGTCAAAAAACGGGAATATTGCATAGACTATCAATTTCTCTAGTGAGTCAGACCCACTTGATTCATTTCCGTGGAAAGTGGCGAGTTGTCCACTCCACACCGCCAGGATCGCTTTCTACTTCCGTCTCCCATTTTAGCCCGGAGTTTCCTGTATTATTCTCAACGGTATTTGGTGACGCGTCGGGTGCACTTCCGGTCTGGGGCGGTGGGCAGAAGTCGCCGTGCGAGACATGCATTCCTGTGTTCTTTTGGGAGAAACTAAACATAAACCCTACCTTCTCGCCTCGTGCTGGGACGGGGGCTGTACTAAGAGAGTCTGGAAAGGTTTCAAGATCATTTTTCACGTATTTCTGCCCCCTCCATTCGTCAGAGTACGTAGATAGTAGCCGTGAAAAGGGCGAACCAGACGCTGTCGAACGACGATTGTTTGTGCGGGCAACACTTTGTTGTCAAAAGTTGCATTTGTTTTATTCCAACATGAACGAGAGAAAACCGCCAAGTTGTCCGGACCGCCCGCGGGTTCAGTGTGTCTTCAAATTCACACAGCTGCCTGGTCGTTCGAACTTTCGTCTGCTCTTTCAAACTTGTCTGCTTTTTTTCGTCTGCTCGTTCAAACAAAAGCGACCCGTAGATGGATGACCCGGTAATTGCAATAAGTAGTTGCAGGCCTCAAAAGACCTAAGCAAGCTCGGTGTAAACAGTAGACACAAGACGGTGATTTTAGGTGCCAGTGGCGATCACCGTCTTGTTACGCTTGGTCCTTTCCCGCTTCTGATTTTCAGTATCGACGTCGATCACAGCCGCTACCTTCTACACTTTTGCACCACGATCGACGTCGCGACCGAAAATAGCTAGAAGAATCTCATCATGGTTTTGGCATCCATTCTTTGGCGTTGATGCAAATAAATCGCCGCACGTCAAATTATTTACGCAAAGTTTAGCGGCGTATCGAGCCTTGATAAATTTGCCCAGCCCTACCAAAAAAAAAAGGGTTTAAAGATAAACCGGAATGAATCCGGAATTGTAAACCTTCATATGGGCCCCTAAGCAAACCGGATTTCTAAAAACCGTAAAATGAACCGGAAATACCCAGTCCGGAAACCCAACCGTAATTGGTCGAAGCGGAAGCTGAACCGTATCTGGCCGATCCGTAGAGCTTCACCGGTGTGGGTCTAGCGGTATATTAAACCGTGTCAGGTAACACCGGAATCCAATAGAAATAGTTTAGTAGTGACATACCTACTGTTTCACCTTCCGATGTACTGCAGCTGATGCTACAGGCCATCCTTTACAAAAATGTCATATCTAGACTTCTAATAAAAAATACAGATATGGATATATAAGGAATTCGGCAGATATGACCACATATGCATAATCAGATAGTATCTGGATGGATATAGCCTAATGTGCCCAATTCCTCATATACCATGTATAGACTGCTTGATATGATCCCGTGTTTGTGCCTGGAAAATAGGGCACCCACCCCATATAAAGCAATTTTCATCTGACGCTCCTTCTAGCATCACATTGAAATTATTGCCATGGGGCAGGTACCGTACTTTCAGGTCCAGACGAGGGATATATGATGCAATGATATCCACAAAATATACATTTTACAGCTATCCCGCACTGTCAAACGCGTGTTTACGTACATACATCGACAGAATTTTGTAATTCCGACAAATATGTATGCTACAAAGATAAAATGCAGGCGATGGCTAGTTAGGAAACATGTCATTCGACATCGGAAAATCACACTCCTTTGGCGGGATTTGTTGTCGATAAAGCAAAAAAAATATGGTTTGCAAAAAAAAAAAAAAAATATACATAAAAGCGCCGAAACTCCAAACAAGCACTTCCGCCGTTCAAGAAAAAAATCGTAATATCACACCGACAACCAATAATATAAACTAAAAATGTAATAGCACACAGACACCTATTAAAATAAAACAAAAGGAAGGCACAATTAAGCTGTAAACTATACCAAAGCTTCAAAGTCGTTGATTCTTACTCACAGGGTCAAGTCCTGATTCAACTCTCCGGTCGAACACATCAGTTTTGACAAGGGCTTGCTTGCTAGCCTCATCGTTGAAGTCCTTCCTCGCACCGTGCGATGTTCAAAGTCCCCCAGTCACTCCTCGCTGGCCTTTTTTTTTCGTTCAGTCCCGAAATCATCCCTTGTGGTCAACACATCGCGCGCACACACGCACAAAGACATCATCGTCCGCCGGAAGGAATACAAGATGGAAAGTTCATTACTGCTCGTTGAACACGACGAGGTCACCATCGTTTCCCGGACTAGAAAACGACGAGGGCATCATATCTTTGACTAAAACTTAATAAAAGAAAAAAAAATTATGAACACACGAGTAACAAAAACACAGAATAAATCACGTGAAAAACATAAAATAATGAACACAGATAAAAAAAGAATAAAAACACGAAGGACTTACAAAGACAACCACATTTTTTCCATTAACAATGAGGTTTAAGTCTGATAAAAAAAAATTCCTGCTGTGCTAAACATCACCAATATGGTGTGTAAACTAGGCGACCTTGAGCAAAGCAGAAATATTTGTGATTATATTCAAATGTCATTGCGAACTCAAAGCGTGTGGCTACCTGCCTAGGTCCTTCATATACCTATTCTTCTGAATTCTGTGTTCACTTTGTGGCTGTTCAGAACCAGGCGGAACTTGGTGGTGCTCTTTCCATTCTGACCTTACTTCGGACAGCTCTGTACCCATAGAGAGAAGCACTAGCTTCTCTACATAATCCCACCCCACCTCCTTGGAGATACCCTCCGTGTATGCTGAAATTGGAAGAAAAAAAAAACAATAATCAGCACACATACACATTATTAGCTACATTGTTTTGCAATAATTTTTCTAAATAGGCCCCTGGCCTAGGACAACACAAGACATTTTTTTTTGGGCGATGCAAAGATGTGAAACAACGATTTGGCCCGCATTTTGCTGAACACCCAAATCCGCAGGCACTTCACAATAATTGATGCTTATTAAGCAGTGTGCTTTATGTGGGGCCTTTAAGTGCAAAGCATCCAAAGTGCGTGTCAGTCTGCATTTGCACAGTACACAGAAGAGGGGAAAATGCGGCCAGACTGCTGTTTTCCCTCCTTGCAGCATATAGCTCGAGGGTTCTCTCATTTTGCTTATACAGGGCATTTCACCGCACAGAACGTACAAACACAAGGTTGGAGGTCGCGCACCCGGTCTCAAAAAAACGATTACATTGCGTATTTTTTTTCTTTGCACTATAAAACGTTGTGTAATCAGAATAATAACATCAATAAGACTACACAAGATTGCATTAAAGTTCCCAATTGGGTTTGTTTTATACCGCACAGCCACTATCTGTACACAAGTCTACTAGCTCTACGCATTCCGCTCAGCACACCACTGCGAGGCTGAATCAGATAAGTGTCACACTTGCCGAGCTTGACGTACACTCGTGATCTATACGAAGGTGAACAGGCAATCGTCGACTGCTGAGTACTCGGAGCATCATGCAGCAGCTGACTTGCTCTCCTTTTCAAATGCCTTGCGAACCAAGTGTGGTAAGTCGTCTGATAAGGAGAGAACGTCACAACGGACGGAACTCAGCAGTTGATACTCACCTGTTTACCTTCATATGGATCAAGTCTCTACCTGGCCGAAGTAGCTAGTGTGTGTGCAGCATAAACGGCTGTATTGCAATCTCGAGAGGACGAAAGTTCAGAACAGGCTTGGTAAGGTTTCACGTTGCAAGTATGCCCATGCAAATTTCACTTTCTAAAACATAAAAAAGTATTTGAAATTGTTACCCAAGACAAGCTGCTCTTACACAGCTGTATATATAAGGCAGCTTACCCATCAACAACTTTTGCAGACTGCCATGGACCTGAACCTTGGCCTAGTCGATGCCATCTTCTGTTCTGCGATGGCTGCACTGAGTAGAAAGGTAAAAATGTGCTGTAGATTATGTGAAACAAACAAGCAAAGCAATCCTAGCATGCACAATTCGCTAGAGGCACTGACAAATAAAAATCAGAGGTTGAGTCAATTATGTTAACGCAATATACTTCAAACGCGTACCATGAGTGCTGGCAAAATCTTTGTTGCCTTAAATCTAGATAAGCTTGTAAATTTACATGCCAAATAACAAATAACTTAAAGGCTGAAGTATATTTCGATGGAACTACGAAAACCGAAGACTAGCTCTGCAAATATGGTGCTATCTAGTACATCGTAAATGAGTAGAATCGGATTATAGCGTCCCCCTTACAAAGACTGAAGCAAACAAGTATAGAGTCTGCAGTGCCACTACAACAGAAACGATGGTATTGTGATTTCGTGGAGATCAGAGCTCGGAATAAGTGTGACAGGCTTTGGCATGACAAATATGCCAATGTCATTATTCATTTTTGCATATTCTACGGTGACAGTGCAGGGAAACAATCACACACCAGATACTCAGAAAGATAAGCACACGCGCTAAACTTATAGCTCTTGTGTATTCGACTACTTCATTCTTCTCTTCAACGTCTGGATTGACTTTCCAGAACGTGATAAGCAGAAGAAATAGCACAAAACACAAGGAAAAAAAACGAAAGACAAGACAAAAGAAAAGCACGAAAAAGAAAACCCTTACAAATCATCCTTCTTCCTCACCGCTATTGTTTAGATACAAATTGAAGCTCTTTGGTCGACAGCGCTATAGAAGGACTACTTACACACTTGTCCTTCAGATGCTTTATTCTTTGAGCTTTCATTATTTCTATCTATCTATTAATTCAAATCTATCTCTTATAAAACAAATTTCAAAATGTGCTACGCAACCACAATCTTGACAGGAGATGCCCAAATGTACAGCGACGACTCGGTGGTTATTATAAAAATGCTCCCTTAAACGATCATTCAAACACCTGCCAGTCTGGCCTACATACTTCTTACCACACTCGTTATGTAGACCAGACTGGCAGGTGTTTCAATGATCGTTTAAAAGAGCATTTTTATAACACCCACGCAGTCGCCGCTGGAGATTTGGGAACCCACTCGCCGGACTGTGGTTGTGTAGCACATTTTGAAAATTGTTCCGTAATAGATAAGAGTCGAGACCCATTGCTAAGAGAAATAATGGAAGCACAAGGAATAGAGCATCTAAAGAACAAGTGTGTAAGTAGTCCTTCTATTGTGTTGTCGACCAAAATCTGCAATTTCTATCTTAAGGATAGCAGTGAGGGAGAGCGATGACTCGTAAGGGCTTTCCATTTTCGTCTTTTCTCCGTTTCTTTTTTTTTTTTTTGTTCTTGGCTTTTTTCCTTGTATTTTGTGCAATTCTCCTTATCTCTATCTGAAAAGTCAATCTAGACGTTGAAGAGAAGAACGAAGTAGTCGAATACACGAGAGTTGTAAGTTCAGCGCGTGTGCTTGTCTTCCTGAGTATCTGGTGTGCGAATGTTTCTCTGCGCTGTCAACACAGAATATGGTTCATCAACTCGCCCAAGCATCCATTCTATCATTTCTGCAACATTAAAATGACTCTGAAAGTGCGAGCACCTATTCACGCAAGTCTTGCAAGTGTTGAGTTACAGGTGCAGTGCCCTGGTTGTGTCCATATACGATATCTGACCAAATACAACAAAGACTAACACTGCAAACTTCTCCGAGAACCAATGGGCACGGTGGCGAGCGGCAAAAGTGGTGCTCTTCACCACCCTCGCCGTTTGTTCGTGTTTGTGTGTTGCTACTAACAAGCGCACCAACGGGAAGGCTCAGCTATCATTGGGAACACTAAATAAACAAATACAAAATACAGATACAACACACAGCAATACTGGATGCAAGTGGTGACGCACTTCTGTTGGGGTTCTGTGGATATTTATACAGCGTGTACTTGGTGAGTCATTTGAAAGTTGCGACGAGTTGCTCACTGTAGATGAGCAATTTAGCTAGTGTAGTATGACTGCTGGCCTGGAATCTTCAACCTGCACCACGCAGTAGTGATACACGCCCGCATGCCGGTACGACGCTTATCTAGATCGAAATGGGCAGGGGCGGGGATTGAATCCAGCATCCTTGGGTTCTGCAGCGCAAGCTTTTGTTCCAGGTGCTCCGAGCTGATGTGCGCTAGCCCAGTCGGCCACTGATTCCCAACTCAAGGCAATGAAACGCACTTCTGTTGTAAACTCAGCATTCCGCTTACGAATAAAATGCGCAATTTCCCCAAAGGCTTTCATTCCACGTGAGTGGCAACAGAATTGCTAAAGGCCAGCCCATAAATACAGTCTGTGTTAAAAGCAATCCTAGCAGCAATAAGTTGCTATTATATTGCTCAATATATAGAGCACCTTACCATGAACAGCCTTGGCAGTCTTCCATCAAGCCAGGACTTCAGCAGGGAAGACTGTCATTTTGTGTCGTTTCAGGTCACTCACATCAGGATGGCGAAAGTGAATGCAAACGTCTAGTTGGGAAAGGCTGCAGTAAGAATAAAACGAAAACACAGATTAGAATATATGAAAAAAAAATATCATGGACCAACTTGAAAAAGGTGCACAAAAAGACAAGGACAAAAGGACAGGAACATGTAGGACGCAGACTGGTGCACATTCGCAACTCGATCTATTGAACACAAAAGAAAATAAGTAAGAAAATGAGAGAAATCAGAAAGGCTGTACTCGGAGAATGTGAGCTTCAGGAACCGGGGCGTGAGACAAAGATGTCAGGTAGATTGTTTTACAGACACTCTAGAAATAGCAACAGCTTTTCCATGTAGTAAATTGGTGAGTTCATTCTGATTGAACATCTTGAAATATAGCACACGAAAAACAAGGAATAAAGGAGAGGAATACATACACAAGATACGAGTGCAGACTCCCAACACACATAAATTAGAGAAAAAAAAAGAATGCCATAGGAGCTTTAGCAAAAGTTCAAACAGGTCCAAGTGGGCCGTGCTAATTCACCCATATGCATAATACTGTGAAAACAATTTCCTCGGCAGCTGAGGTAACAGACGGAAGTGCGGACAAATTGGTCGCCCATACTACGAATAATAAAAGCCTAAAATAATTCTCTTCTATGTTTTTATAGTATCTGCTAATTATTCCCGTTTTTCCTTAGGACGTAAACAGTGCATAGGTAGGTGACAATCCATCGTAGATTTTAGAGAAAAATTGAGCTCTCTTTATGTACTAACCATCTATATGTTACCTTCACTAACATGAAAATTGTTTTTTTTATTTTGTTTAATCGCCTCTTTCTAACAGGTAAATCAGCGCGTTGCACTTGGGCCTGTGCTCGAGCCCTACCACATTTTTATTTCTCCCTTCTCTGATTTATGCGAGTTCAGTTTGCGCTCGCATGAGGTCTAGGTGTTACTCTCCCTGTCTCCTTGATTTTTTGTTAACTATTTTTCAAGATGTTCAATTCATTCGCCACCTTACTACAATCATGCAACAAATAACAACCATTACAACTTACACCATTCGCTAAGCTCAGTACCAAACGAAAAATCAGGGATAGGGTGAGGTACGTCTAACACTATATACTTACACTCAACAAAATATAGATACCAAAAACTGGCGCGATACTACCTTAATTCAGGACAGGCTTGTAAATTTCCCTAGAAGCTTGTAATTAATATTTGATAGCCTCTAAACAAACAGCAGTATGAAAAGAGTAAATGCTTCAACATTTAAAGCAGCCTGAGTGTTTCTGGAGTTGTGAAATTCGTTGCACGTGCGTTGGATCATACAAAACACGTGTACAGCAAATGATATATTTAGAGCTCGACATTTCGCGAGGTATAAGTGCCGGTGTCAAAACTTATTTCGCGGGCACAAATTTTTGCGATCGAAAGTGGTATGCTACGCATTAATAACCATGGGGTGAATTCATTGCGGTACAAATTTTTGGCAATCCTTTTCTGAACGAATCGCGGAAATGAAATCGTTTGGAGACGACTGGGTGGTGGAAGCTACGTGCTTGCTCGATCAATCAATCGCCGCTTTTGGTCGGGTACAGCTTTCCGCACGCAATGGCGTCGGCGATGGAGGGGCACCGCACCGCGTGCTTCCAGACATTTTATGCTTGGGAGAAGAGCGTGTTGGTTTAAGTCATGGATGAAGAAAAAAATAGAGCAATTAAAACAGGGACAACACAACCACATCTTTCAACTAGCAACAGACGGGTAAACGTTCAAAAGCGAGCAGCCGACTATAGACCAACACACTGTTTACAAACAAGCCCGCGTTTGCCCACACCAGGTGTGGGCACTGCGCAAGCGCATGAACCAGATTCGCGTGAGGTGAAGCTTCTGGGCATGCGCAGTGGCGACAACAGCACCACCGCAGAGGTATGACATCAAAGCCGCGTGTTGGTCTATACCCAGTAGGAGTAGGGGAGAGAAGGGGGAGAAGGAAAGATAAGAAACGCGAAGTGCAGGTCAGGGTGGTAGGGTTATCTCGGATTTTAAAAATTCAACCTCAGTTTTCGTCAGCAGGAGAGAAGGGTTTGACACGTTGTTTTTTGCTGTGGTCATGGCGGATGATTCTATGATTTCCCTGCCGAATCTGCTGTCATGCCCCCCCAGGATTTTTGTGTCATCAAAGAGGGGATGACAACGCAAACACGAACGGGCATGTATGACTATGGGATGATAAGAATCTGGAGAGGCCTTAGAAACTTCGTTGTGATGTTAGCGGAGTCTGTGTTTGGTTCATCTGCCGGTCTACTCCTACTGGGTATGGTCGGCTGCGCACTTTGAAAGTTTACTCGTCTGTTGCTAGTTGAAAGATGTGGTTGTGTTGTCCCTGTTTTAATTGTATTATTCTTTCTTCATCCAGACATTCTAGTTTACCAGTAAACAATACGGCAGAGGGAGGCAATCAACCCCCCCCTCCTCTTCCGCCTTGGACCCCCCCCCCCCCTCCCCCCCACCCTCTGTCTCCTAAAGAGTTCCGGTGCTACAGATGGACCTTGAGCGAGTACAGTCTCTGCATCGGGGGAAAAAAAGAAGAAAAACGGCCTCGCGTAACACCGTTCGCGCACAATTAATAACACTAGTAAAAACAAGCGATCTCCAGACAATAACAAGCCTTCTGAACGCAGGAATCAAGCTACCTCTAACGAACAAACAAACAAACTTACTTCGGATCCCGTGCCATGATCTTGGCTGTTGAGCTGATTACGTAGTTCCACGTCTCACAGTCGCTTCCGTCTTTTTAGGACACGTTTAAAACTAAGGCCTAATCCACGCATCACAAATAATCGGGAAATTTAACCGTTAGCCGGTCGTGAAGGCAGGCATTCAAACTGTTTAAACGCACACGGCCGACACGCCCGGCAAACCGTGTGAAACATAGGCTGTTGATTCGATGAGATTGTTTTTGTATCTTCAAAGCGTTTCAAGTAAAAGGATAAGCAAACCGCATTATAAAACTTATAAAAGGCACAGTAATAATAAATTATTGCGCACGTGAATATTGCCATAATATTACGAATAAGTCCTGAACACTTAGCATGATATTAAATACGAAACTGTGTGTACAATGTTTCGATACGAGTTAGCAAACATGTATACTTCTAGAAAACACACCAGGTCAACCCGGCGTTTGTAGCGTTAAAGGAATTTTGAGGTGTCAACGTCAGCCCTTGAAGGGATGACGACTTCATATTTCTTCCTCATTTGTATACACCTGTCATGTAACCATGTCATGTAACCACGTGTGCGTAATGTAAATATGTGTGTTTGTGTGTGTTTGGTTTAATAAATCAGGTAATAAAAAAAAGCATTAGTAGCGTAGTTTGTTAACGCTCTGTCTTGCTGAGCGTGCGGTCTTTGGTTCGAATCTCGGTGGGCACTCTTTTCATGTTTTTTTTTTTTTTGTATTAGTTTCTATTATTTTTAATTTTTTTTTTACCTTTTGTATTAGTTTTTATTACGTTAACTATTTTTTCTCGCCCTTTTGTTGTAGTTTTTATTATTTTTAATATATTTTCCCGCCTTCTTGTATTAGTTTTTATTCTTTTATATATTTTTTTCTCACCTTTTTGTATTAGTTTTTAATGCTTTAGATATTTTCCCCACGTTTTTCTATTAGTTTTTATGATTTTAAATATTTTCTATGTTTTTGCAGTCGTTGGCACCGTTCTTTAAGGTAATAATCACGTAGAAGGTGAAAAATAAAAAGAGCGAGCCAAAGTTTGAACCGTGGCCATGCACAATCCGTGGCCCTCTTGTTTTGCCGGGATAATTCATAACCGTAGGCAAGCAGCACAAGTCCTTTCAAAGAAGAAAGCAATGTAATAATATTGAGCATATTGCAAGCAAAATGGGAAAATGTGTGAGTGGTAAAACTGCCACTGTAATAGAGCCGAATTTTTTTTTTAAAGCGGCCATCTTCACCCATTATCGAATCAAAAATACCGCCATTTTAAGGCAGTAATTTAGCTGAGCTCATAGTGCGCTACGTATTAAGCACATCTCTTAATATTCTGACTTCCGGAAAGAAGTTTTTAATTTGTTCTGGTAGATCAGTGCTATCCCCCGCGTGCCGCCAGGTTTTATTTATGCAGGTTACGCTCCGCAGTTTTATTTTTTTATTAGGCCTAGACACGTTTTTTTATTCCTGAGATTCAAGTACAGCCCGGATAATTAAACTAGCTTTCAGAAATGGTATCGTTCGGCGTTGTAACAATTATTTTTCGTAGCGTCAAGAGGTCATGTTCACAAACCCGGCATTGTGAACATCCACAACGCAGTGGTCTTTCTCGCTTTTTTGCGTTATAAAAAGTTTTTAGATGCGCGTTCTTCTGGTACGGTATGTCGTATAACATAAGCTAACAAAGAGACAGATATCGTTCGGCTATAGGAACATTTAAAATATTTCTGTTAGATAATCCTAACTACCACAGAAAACAGTTGATTCCTGCCTGAAATAGCATAATTTCACACTCAATTTCGTAGCGTACACATCTCTTACTTTTCTAGTCTCTGGAAAGTAATGTTTATTATTGTTTTTGTAACTGAAAGCGCGTGCTCAATAATGCCATTTTTTTTAATATTTTTTCTCCGTTATACCGCTTTTATTTTTCATCAGAGCCAAACACGTGAGTATACCACCGGACTTCAAGTATAGTACATCAAATTAAACTAGCTTCCTGAAAAACGTAATGCTCGGCGTTGTGAAATTTATTTTTTGTGGCGTAGGCGGTTATATTCGCAAACTCTGGGCAGCAAATTTTCTTCACCGCATTGTTTTTCTTACGTTTTGGCGATAAAACACGTCAGACTTGCCATGCTGGGATAAAATGCCCTAGCGTCGGCCGTCATTTATGAAGGATTGATCAACACAAACATTTCCACTCGCTATTCATGAATTGCCGCAGTTCGTCTGAATCTCAACGACTTGACTGCATAGTGAAAAAGGCAAAAAAAATAAAACGATGCCGGTCAGTAAAAGGATCTTCCATGACAGGGCTAGCCAGTTTGAACAGCAAAGCACCGATGCCGGCCAGTCACTGAACTTCCATGTAAATACTGGCCATGAAAGGTTATATTAACTTTCACTTCACAAAATACTTTTAACTTTTGTGAGTGTTTTCCGTTCAGATAAATTATAAATCACGTTAATATGAAACATACACTAAACGCCAATGTCAAACCTCTCGCATTTTTTTTTTATTTCTGTGTTGTCTCAAAATTGTCACTAGCGACACGTTTCAGACTTAATGAATACCAGGTTTTCTTTTCCGCCACCTGTGCATGACGGTCAATTTACCTCGTTTTTTCATACTGGCTATTGCATGTCAAGAACATCGGTGGTTTTGATAGAACCGAAATGAATGGACATATGAGAATTCTAACTTATTAGTTATTACATTGAAGGCGACACATACTGATACATGTAGCGATGTAGGAGTGTGACAGATTTAGAAATAGACTTTTTTATTATAAGCACGACCACTGATTCCAACTAAGTATCCTTAATCCTAAAGTTAGATTGAACGGAAATGTATTACCAGATGCACCACTCGCTTAAAGTAACTCTGTTAAATTGCCACGATATTTCATGATCCCTCCTCCAGGTCATACCTGAAAAAACATTTTTTTTTTTATTTTTTGGTTAATGGTTACAACAAGTTACCGGTAAATACTTTACGGTTACGCTTATGGTTATGTTTGTTTTTTTTTTAATTTCAAATAACAATTTTGTTCTGATTATGGTTACTGAAAATTTTCGTTCCTAAATGGTTTTCAATTTCGGTTACGGTCACGGTTCGAGTCCCTGCTTTGCGTACCTATATTGATGGAAGCCCTTGAAATTGTCTGCATGTGCACCATAATGGAATGTTGAACTTGCTGGCATAAACTAGGAGACCGCAGGAAAGCTTTCAAAGATACTGAAATGGCATTTTCCGATTGTGTGTACAGCTAGCTGTGGCATCAAATTATTTCTTGTTTTTGTTTGTTGTAGTGTGGAGACAATTATGTGAAAAGGTTAATTGACATTTATCAAGCAATTTAAAAAAAGAAAAATAAAAAAATAACCAAACGTATTTTAAGCATAATAATGAACAAGTATTACCGAGTGCACAGAAAAAGCTAGATGGAATTAGATGGCGATGACTTGTGCAAAAATCGCTTTGATGTCACCTTTTTGGCGCCGCGTATCAGCTCGCTGTCTTCTACGGTCTGAGCTCTGATCGACGCAGCCCGTACGGTATCGGAATGGATTGTTTGCAACTTGATATTTCATCCATACGCATGAAAGTCTTCGGCATCACGCGGCTGATCCAATTTTCTTATGAACAGCGTTTGGCATGTGTCACTGCAAAAGTTTAGTTATCCGACTTTCATGCAGTCGCGAATGACGTGGGAGTATATAAAAGTTTAGCAGGAGGTTCGCAGTGACACGCAGAAATTCCGGTTCAGCCATAAAAAAGTACAATTCAGGGCAACAGTGCTTTTGAAAGTGGAGCAAAGTCGCGCGTTCTCATATCTCGAGTCTACCCAGCTCAATCATGTGCGAAGGAAATGTGTCATGTGCGCACGTGTTTCACGCCGAGGTGGGACAACACAACCCAGAATGTTCGATCCTTGAGAACAACTTCCTCCGCCTTCAGGGAACGTCATCATCATGGCGCTAACATAACAATTAGGCACGAGCCCGACGCTGAGCGCCCTTCGATTGGACACGAGGTCCAGGTGAACCCTGACACAGCACTCGTGCCCAGTCCGTGTCTGCGCTCGATCTCTCCACGATGACGTCACAATTCTGGTGCACAGGCTTTGATTACTTTCATTGGTTCTGGGTAGAGCGAGACCGCAGCTATAAGGAGCTTATGTCACAGAAAGGCCGGCGCCGGCGTTGTGACGAGAAAATCCTGATTGGTCGATAGGATCATGACGTCACAGCCACATGACCACGCACTTGAATTTCAAACAACGCACATCGTTCACGTGAAATGTGTCGTCAGGCGTGGAAGAAAATTGATTAAACATGAAATATAATGCGAAATAAAGTTCGCCCCTTGTCCCAAAGAAATTCATTTGCCATAAAGAAAGTTAAGAATTTAAGGCGGAGCACCCTACGACCCTTGGTTGCGAGCAAGACAGGCTGCCGACTAGCTCCCACAGACACGCTTGTACGGCTTGAGTAAGAGCAGGGGTTTATATATTTAGCTACAGCGTTCCACTCTTAAAGGCGAAGCTTAAGCGTTCTCCTGTAATTTTTTTCAAAAAATATCCGCGGCGATTAAAAATGAACTGCAGTCATATTGGCATTAATATCATTCAAAGGTGACTCATAATCATTTTTAACAGTACAAAAATGCAATTATGTATACAACAATAACCCACAATGGTTTCTGCCAAAATTTGTTGTTTCACTTCAAATGACTAAGCAGCTATTTTTAGTGCAGATTTCTTCACAGGATCAGTTCCTCTGCATGCTTTGTGCAGGAGTTTGCTTAGGAAACCTTTTGTTCTTCGTCGTGTAATGGGACATAAGTCTCATCTCACGCATGGTTATTTCTTTAAGTCAAAATACAAGCGGTGTTTTGCGTTTGGTGAAGCGTTCGGTAACAGGTTTGTAACGGTTTCAGGTGTGCCGTGCAAGTCGTACACCGAATTTGTTTTATAGACGTCTAGACAGCGGAAAAAGCATTCAAAATGGCATATAGTGTTTTCGTTCTAGGTGAACGATTTAACTAGTATACGAAGGACTGCTGTTATCCTGGGCTCTTTAGCATACAACGAGGAGTAGTGATTACACGACCACACCTGTGCAACGGGTGCGGTCGTGTAATCACTACTCCTCGTTACACGTTGAAGAGTCTGGGTGCGGTCGTGCGCACCTGTGCAACGGGCAGAGGTGCATAGGGATTGAGCCTGGGAACCCTTGGTTCTGAAGTGATAGCTTCTGCTCCAAGTTTTTTTTTTTAATTGTAGTGCGCAAATACCCTTGAAAGCCAAACACTTTATGGACACAAAACACAAAGTTTGCATGAGTTGATTAACATTTTGTTTGTATTCACTGTAAGCAGTTGCTCGCCGACATCCGAAACCTTAAAACTGCGTGATAATCGAAATCCAAGAAGTAGAGTAAGTGTAATAAAACAGAAGTGCGACACACTTCGTGTCGCAATTTCAAACTGCATCCCTCTTAAATGTACGTAAGAATAAAAACCAGCCTTTTCGTAGCAGTAACAAACATGAGGAAGAAACACAGAGACGGGACGGACAACAATGACTTTCATTTGAAGTCATTGTTGTCCGTCTTCTTCTCCATGTTCCTTCCTAATCTTTAATACAGAACGCTTTTTGCTTTAAATTCAGAGCCACCGCAAAATTCAATTAAAAAGAGTCAAAGTAAACATAAGGGCCTCTCCCTAGATTAAAACGCGTTCCTTGAGCAGATAGCGCTTTTCTTTGTTCTTTTCCAATAAGTTTTCTATTGTATATTACGGCGCGTTCTTTTTGCTTTGCTTTACAATATGATAAACTACTCGAGTACAGATCAATTATATTTGTTTGTTTATTTGCTTGTTTGTTTGTGTTTTCGATGTTATCTACAAAGAAGGAAAAAAATACTGCTTGGTGCCTGAGAGCGTTTGTGCCCCCTCCTCAGTTTAACAACGTAAACATAGTTATAGCAAAGATAATTATTCTATACAGACTGCAACAGCGAAGGATTTGTAATGTTCCAGAAAGCAATAAAACAACATTCAATGCACCATATAAAGCTAGATGGCGGATATGGAGAAAAATAATAAAAGTGATATGATTGTGATGTGCACATTGAATATGTTATCAAGACTTCGGTAGGCCTTTTCAGAATATACTAAAGCTTCGGCCTTTATTGGGTTCTTTCAATGCCTATTACAATTTTAATTTGAACTGACATAACAAAAGTGGTAATTATCTTGGTGGTATTGCATAATAAAAAACAACTGATTTGTATCATACTCACAGCTCAGCTCCCGTATCGTACTGTTAGTCATCAGGGTGAAATCCGGGAACAATTAGCGACGAATGCAAAATGCGGTTATATGAATCTTCGAAGGCGAGAAAATAATTTGACAGAGACATATAAGTGTTAAAAAATTATATTAAAGCAACACCATTGACGCAGCGTAACTTTCCAATAAAAAATAATTGCGATACTTCCTCAAATAATGAATATTTAATATATCACTTTGGTGCCGAAAGAATTTAATCCACAAGAAAAGTAGTTGTCAATAAAAAGTTAAAGTAATTCACTCAAGTACGCAGCAGAAGGTGCTTTTGACCTGAATATGGTGAATACCTAACACAAACCTTAAACATGAACCATCTCATACGAAATTACTGCGTCAGGGTGTATATAATGACTAGAAAACACAGGCAGAACGAGTTCGATGCTGATACTTCCGCTGAACTTATGTGGAAACGTTCTTCCTAGGCGCACCTCACACATAAAGTTATCCTGACTTCCCAATCGGCCCTTAGAAAAAAAATAGAATATATACACACGGCAAAATTTTTGAAGTTGTAAATGCCATACCCGAGATGTTACGGTCACCTCAACATTATCAAGCCAAGAACACGTTGGGATTAGTAGGACCACATTTAACTAGAAAAGAATTATTTTGTGAAAGAAAAAAGAAACACGAGATAAAAAAGTAGAAGCAAATACTTTCGGTAGAAGCATTCACAAAAAGATGAGACAGAATCAACCACATAACTCGGAATACACCAACGAAAAATACATAAAACATATTTATGTGTGACAAAAATAAATTGACCAGTAAAAAAAAATGTTATGTGCGTAATTTGACGGAGCAAATAACATATACGTGAGTTAGGTTCATTCATTAATCTTCCAGTCCGGAAAAGAGGCCGAGAAAATAGTAGAAGGAATATGGTCTAGGCCAACTCCTCGAAGGCCAACTCGTTGGCGGCCACCTCGTCGGCAGCCCATTTGTTGAATAGGGCAATTTGCAAGAGGAAGACTCGTCGCAGAGTCTAACCGGTCGCTGCTTTCTAAAAGCCAGAATACGTGTTCTTTTTTTTTTTGTTTTTTTTTTGTGAAATGTTGAATCAAATACCTAAAATCGCAGCTCAGTAACTGACCTCCAGTATTGTCACTCAGGTAAAAGATAACATCTTGCGACTTTCGCCGCTTTCCCGGTGCAGTAGAGCAATGACGTATCCAGAATTTTTCTTTAATGCGAAAGCATAAGTTGTTTCAATGAGCGAACCGACGTTACCAGCTTTGACGCCGCGCCTCACGACACCTTCCCCTGTCCCAATGTCATCTGTAGCAGAAACCTGATGAATAGTCCCATTGGGTGGCGCGCGTCATATATGAACGAGGCTCTTATTGGTTCTCGTGCGGCGTAGTTCCAAAACACGCCACCAGAGAAACTCCCTCCAGGGCGACGCAGCGCACGCAACGCCTCAGCCACCGGTAAGAGGAGCGGTGGTTGCCGAGATGGCAGAGCCCCCACGTGCAAACTCCGGAGAGGCTGTACGGCCGACCTCAGCGCGGCACGGCCACTTCATGAGAGCGCGCCCTCGGCCGTCGGCCGCTAGCTCGGCAGTAGCGAAAAATGGCAGTCCACGCAAGTACGCCGCAGACGAACTAAATGAGAGAAAGAACGAAATTTACGCTTTGGCATTCCCAAGTCATAAGAAGCACTTAAGTTTCCTCGGGCTTTTATTTTATTTTTATTATTATTTTTTTTTTCTTTTTTTTTTGGGGGGGGGGGAGGGGCGCGGGGGATTGAGGTGACTCGGATGTCCATGACTTCGATTGCGGCGAGGAGGAGGTAGCTCAAAATGCGTGTGTATAATCTAGGGTCGGCTGAATTTTGGAGGGGGGGAGGTGGGAGGGGGGCAAAGCTGCATAAGCCTCCCCCGCGGCTGCGCCACTGCAGTGGAGGACGGGAATTACGTCGTGCGTGTATCACTGGGGCGCGTGTTAACCTACCGGGCCCGCCCGTTCACGCCGCTTCGCGGCGAAATTCTGCGGCTGCTCGTTACGAAAGGTAAAAAAGAAAATTTACAAAAGGGCGATCCCGACATGACAGACTTTTCAGCTTGTCTCGAGGATCTTTTATGTCTTCGCCCTCTCGTGATATTTTTTCCTCAGTCTTGTAACCTAACCAGGGCGCTGCGCTTATTCCAGACACAGATAAAAATATCGGTCAAAAGGGAAGAAACCACTAAATTTTACCTCGAATCTTCATTCAACCCACTCGACGAATCACCCTTCGACAGATTGCCCATTTTGACTAGTGGCCTCTGTACGAATTGCCCTATTACGAATTGGCCTATTCAACGAATCTACCGTTGATAAGTTGGCCATCGACCAGTTGGCTTTCGACGAGTTGGCCGGATCCCGGAGGAAATATATGTAAACGTTTCGAGTAAAACAGGAAAACAACCAAAACTAAAAACAGCACTTGAAAAAGACGTTCCTCTTAATATAGGCTAAATCAAATTGAATTGCACATAGAACACTTAATGTTCAATTGAAAAAGTCTTTTGTCAGCGTATTAGAATCAACTTGAATGTTTCAGACTCAAAGATAAAGTTAGGTTTTTTACTGCTGCGGGTGTCTTCAGAAGTTTCAGACGGCTGTGAAGACTTCATAGGCATCTTTCTTCGAAACACAGATCTATTATCAGCTAGTTGTTTAAGTCAGAAGCTGCTTTAGAGGTTTCGATAAACTCGGACTAATTCATGGGCCTCCTTCATTGAAAAACCAATTTAATAGATATCATCTTCTATACATCCGCAAACTCATTTAAGGGCAACTCCTTCTCAACTTCATTTTATAGGTGCCTCTTTGTAACTGCAGTGATATTTATAATTTATAAAAAAAATGTACTGTCGCTCTGAATTTTGTTAAGCCAAGTATTTTTTCTTTTTTGGTAAACAAACCATAAATATAGATTTCTCGATATATTTTTGTTTGACTAAAAAATTTCCTTGCCGGAGTACTCATCCGAATATTTTTAAGGAAAGATCGAGTTGATCCTCTCGCCAGGTTCTTGAGGGCCATTGAAGACATAATTCCAAATGATATTTTCTTTTCCTTTTCCAACATCTTAATCACCTCACTCGAGGTTAGCCCCCCCCCCCCCCCCCCCCCCCCCCCCAAGGATTCCATTCACGGTGCAATCTGGCGCGAGAAAATCTGGATCGCATAATCCTCCCACGAAACCTGATTCAATTGGACCCAGATGTCCAGACCTGAGTCTCCCCCCCCCCCCTTTCCCCCTTAAAATAAAAAGATAAAATAAAAATGAATATTAAGCAAAAAGTGACCCGATACATTGAGAAGGGAAAAGATAATCGATGACTCGTATAATTGATGGACATTGTAAGAGAGCCACGTCCCACAGAAAAACAAAATCACCAGCAATGAACCTTTCAACCCTGAAAAGGAAAAAAAAAGAGAAGAAGTAATAGTTAAACCGTACACAGGAAGGAAAAATAATACTACGCAAGGTTAGAAGAGCGTCTCTTCTGAGAAGCGGTTGAAGCCAAAATAATCGGAGCCGGCTGAGCCATAAAAACGAATTTGTCGACGTCGTAAACGAGTGGCCCGGAGGACACGACGAGAAGCAGACGGTCCTGTTCGTTAAAGTTCCCCATTTCCCTCTCCTTTCCTCTCAACCTTCCCCATACTGTCCCTCCTTTCCACTTCCCGATTCCCCCTTCTCTCCCAGTGGGAAGCTCTCTTGCCGTTGATTCCTCTGTGTGCGAGCTCTTTCCCCGGAAACGTTTTCATTTCGGAGCTGCAGCACCGGGGGTTAGGGCGGATACACTCGCGGTGCGTGCGCCAGGTCTGCGTAATTACGTGAAATGAGCTCTCGACTGGAAAATAGGAAATTTCAGGAAAATCGATGAAGACGGTGGATGGGGGGACGGCTGAGCAGCGAGTGGAGCATACTCGAGGTGCCGCTTACGGGTGTGTCCTGAGAGGGTGTGTGTGCGTGTGTTTGTATATGTGCATGCGCGAGCGTGTGTGCTTTGCATTTCCGATTCCGCCGCTTGGTTTCCCGTTCTTTTTTTCCGGTTTTGGGTTTCTTGCAGCTCTTTCTTTTTACGATCTCCGTTTACGCTTTCTTGCTTGGTTTGTCTCTTTAATTTTGTCATATATGTTTTGTTATCTTGTTTATTCACCGCGCGCGACGTCGCGACGTACAACAAAAAAGATGTGAGTTTTTTTTCTTGCGCTGTTTATGGCCGAGATAGGCTCTCATTTCCCAAAATTTTACTTAGGCTTTTTTTGGCTTCCAAGGCAAAGAACCGCTGCAACATAACACAGCTGGGAGCGCGGGTCGCTGATGCGACATCGTTGGGAGAGCAACAGGTCGGGAGAGCCGTGAGCGAGCCGGCACTGGCGAGGTAATCGTTTAAATTCGGTCTCCCGGAATATTTTTTTCGTTTCTTTTGGCCGCGTCAAGGTAGAAAAAATGTCGTTGTTTGTATGTCTGTCGTAGGGAGCTTGTAAGTTTTCAAAGTCAACGCTTTTTTTGGCTATGTTAAGAGACACCAGAATACGTTGTCTATTTTTTTTTGTTGTTGTTGTTGTAGTGGTGGTAGTGATGATAGCGGAACGTGGGAGGTGCATGTGTAATGATATGGCACGAAACTCTCGACGATTTACTTTTGGTGTATTCAGCGGCTCTTCAAAGCAGCTCGGCCGCGAAGGTTCCATCGAAAGCAAATTAGAATGATTGATACGGTCGTTTCAGTTCCATAAGCAGTCACTCTATCAACGTCGTCCAAATCCCCCGGTTTCGAGACGGGGACGAAAGAGCGGCTTGGCAGCGCGTCGGAGCCCCTTTGCCTTCGGCTGTGGGCAAATGAACCGACGACAATATTGCCGGCAAGGGGATACTTGCAACAAAAAATCCGAGTAAAAAATTTAGGTCATTATTCCTATTTGGTTCGGGTTCGGGTTCAGTAGCTCTACATTTTGTTCCGATGTTCGGCTCCGGTCCAGTCGTGCATTCGAAATATTGGTTTGGTTACGGCGGATTCAGCAAGCGCGAGCCGGTTTTAACCGGTTCATTAATCTACCTTAGACCGCGGCTGCCCCGTGCATTCTCTGCGCTAAAACAACGGCAAAAAAGTTCACAGCTTCCACTGCTTAAGCAAACAAAAGTGCATTCAACTCGGCGTCATACGCATTCAAGCGCTAAAAAAAAAGCGGTAAACAGAAGCCGTGCTGCGGAAACGAGGACAGCAAAACAAATATCTGCTTTATTTTGTTTTGTAATCTTGAATTTTTTATTGCAAACACGGTTCGATGCGAATCACGTGGTTACACAGGTCCTCAAAACCATTACCAACGCACACTACTCGCACGCGAAGCCAATCAGCCAGCACGCTTAGCGGCACCGCTAGCACGCACCGTACTCGCAAACTGCCCTCTTTCAGCGAAGAACGGTAAAAAAATAATACAAACATATTAACAAAAACTGTGTGGCATGCCGCAGTTGAAAAACAAAACAAAACAAGAAATATTTTCCTCGGGCGTCCTAGCGGCGGGCGCCACAATGTCGCCGTCCTTGTTTCTTCACCTGAGTGTGGGAAGTAATCTGTTACCTTTTAAAGTTATTTTCTAATTACTACGTTTCTTTTTCCGGTAGAAATTTGCAATGTAATTTAGTTACAAAATATTGGTAGCAGATTACTTTAATTAACAATATGAACATAATACAAAAACAGGATCAATATGAGTGCGCGACCGCCCGTGCGACAAAAACTCAAAAACGGGCGCTCGCGCCCGTGCATTTTTTCAGCACTGCATGCAACTATTACTCCATTCATGCATAAGCTGACAGTGCGTCAAAGCTACAGGCATGAGACAGCAGCTTTGAGACGCTGCGCTCACGCTTGAAAGGACCGTTTTAAAGAAAGGTTTCGTATTACCTATAGCAGCACCCTAGTTACACAGCGCTCTGAATTGTTTATTGAACCAACGATTGTTGGCATCTCCCAACTCTCATTGAGCACAACTAAGTTGTCCGGTATTACGCGGTACATAGGCCTGGCAACCTCAGTAGAAAGGCGCGTCACCGGACGCAGATGAAACCGAAACGACACCAAAACTGACATCATATTACCTTTATTCAAAAAAAGTGATGCAAATTATTTATTTTATGCCCACTTTTCATTCATTACAAATGTTTAAAACAATATAAAACTAACTACTTCTTTGTTTTTAGAGTAAATAAACCGTAATTTGTACGTTTAGCACGATTTGAAATAAATCCAGAAGAAAATGACAAAAGTCTTATCAGCACCGACATCACAATTGCCGCCCTCGTGGAGCTTTGGCTTCCGCAACGTGCCGTGATAGTTCTAGCGGCAGTTCTAGCCCAGAATCATACCTCTTCCGACAATGCTTCGTGATACGATACTTCCTAAGTCTTCCTAGACACCTTCCCTAATCTGCCGCAATAGTAAGTGCTTCGGTGGCGGTGGCCATAGGCGGAGATACCGTGGACGCCACCATCTTTAGCTCTATTGGGGTGAACCGCCATCGGTTAACTGAAGTAAATCAGCTCAGTTGAACTGAATGGTCGTTAGCGACTGAATGACAGTTAGCACCGCCGTGTAACTCCGGCCCATCACGATTGAGTCAACTGTCGTTGGCTTAATGACAGTTAAAAGTGTCAGTGTAACTAGGTTAATTGAACGGTTCTTTACCTCCGATTTTACTAGAGGAGGTAGACGCTGCTACAGAGCATGCGCACCGCTACTTTTGTCTGCACCATTCAGGAATCATTTCTGGTGACCGTAAGCTAGGGGGATGGCGGGTGTAGTTGCAGTTTTTGCGGCCTCGTCAGCTTACAGGTGAACAACGGGCACCTACATGCTTTCTTTTAAATACTGTAAACGACGTATTTCTCGCAGGCTTAATATTTCGCGAGTTAGGTCAAAGCCGATGTTTTGGAATAATTTTCGCGACGCGATGGGACTTCAATATAGATTCCAATTTGTTAACATTTTACCCGAATTTTTCGCAGATTTTTATTTTTCGCAGATTGTATGCAAATCGCAAAATTCGCAAAAATTAAATCCTCGTGAGGATGAAGTCGTTCACAGTATATTTTTTTTGTTTTTACAAGGAGTATAACAACAATCTTTTGGATTAGTTTCTTAATAAATGTGCGAAAAAAGCAACGTGAAAGTAATTTGTAACGCAACAAATAAAGTGATTTTTTCCTTTTCAGCGCAAGTAATTTGAAACGGTAATCTTTCACATTTTAGGCTCGGTAATTTGTTATAGTAATTCATTACATTTTTCAAGTAACGGGCTCAAGTGCGCCTGCACCTCTGCATGCGGCAAGACCAAATTTTGCCACCGCGGCAAAAAAGGAAAAAAAAAGAACAACGAACACGGACGAACAGTCGTCGATTTTTCTTTTTCTTAAGGCGAAAGCTTTACTTTTCCTATTGAGCGAGAAAGCGGCGTATATGGCCTTAAAATACAATTGAGAGGCACATGCTGCTCAATCGTATGCTCAATAATGACGCTCTCCTTAGCGTCGTCCTTGAGGTGTGTCCTAGAGGTCGTCCTAGACCTCTGGAGCGACCTAACTTGTCCATTACCCGAAAAAGCGGCGTCGTTGTGCACGCAAGATGGCCATAAAAAGACGTCATCAAGCACGCGCCGCTCACGCTCAAGTGCCGGAGCGTGATGTCACCGCCGGAGCGCCGTGTGCAAAAGGTGCGCTTCGGACTTCATCTGAACTTGTTGTGTGCTTTGCGCGATGGACTGTGAGGCGACCGCGTCTACATCTACGGCCTCGACAGAGTCTACATCTAGTGCGGCTTCCCCTGGCAAACGTGACGGCCCACGCAGATACGCCACAGTTTCCTTAAGTGTCGTCCTCTAGGTGTCGTTCTCGACGTCATCCCAGACGTCGTTCATAAGGTCGTCCTAGAAGTCGTCCTAGACGCCGTTCTTGACGTCGTGCTTGAGGTTATCTGAAAGATCGTCCTCGGCGTTGTCCTAGGCGCCGTCCTCGACGTCGTCCCCGACGTCGCCCTAGAGATCGTCCTAGGCGCCGAACTTGGCATCGATCTCTAGGACATCGTCCTCGACGTCATCCAATACGTCGCCCTAAACTATAATACTTGGAGAAACATTACTCGGAAATATTTCTTCCGCGGTACTATAATGCTTTCACCTTCCTGCACATAAGCGGTATTGAGTGTCCTGTAATTTTTGTTGTGGTTTTCTTGCGAAACATTATTTAGCAGCAAACAATAAGAAAAAGAGAATTACTCTATTCCCTTGGCATAGTCACAAATGCTCCGGTTCCACCTATGATGGCCCGCAGCGGACGCAACACTAAATCCCCGCCCATCCCGCGCTGTGGATGTGTCACGTGGCTACAGGACCCGCGTATCGCTGCAACCCTCCCGAAGGTGGCGTGACACTCACATTGCATTGGGTTGACTCCCGTGTCTCGTAGCGTTTGCTGCGGTACATCGTCAGATGAAACGAATTAAAGGGGCGCCATAACATATATTTTTTTTCAGGGAAATTAAAAATTCGACCCTTTTTGCCTGCACGATTTTAGATGAAATCACCCATATATATATATACAGGGTGTTTTTTTTTTTTCTATTCTTACACCTTTGTTTAAAAAAAAAACAAAAAAAAACGTGCGGTTTGTGCAGGTTGGTTATACGGCCAGGCGGATATTATGTAGGTGGCTAATCTTTGTGACAAGTCGGCTAATTGATTAAAATTTGTTAATTAACTTTTTAATTAGTGGAAATAGACATGTGGTTCCTATTAGAAACTTGCTGAGCATCATCCGAAAACCCCTAAATCAGTAATTCTTAGAAAGACTGAGCGCGTGAGAAGCACAGCAGTGCGCTGAAGTTACCACTCGTGGAGCAGGTACAAGGCTGGGGCTAGGTAATAGACGGAGAAATTGCGCGGGAGCCATACCACGACCGTTAGCCTTGTACCTGCTTCACGAGTGGTAACTTTAGTGCGCCACTACAATTCTCACGCGCTGAAAGTTTTTCTGAAAATGACTGATTTAGTGGCTTTTGATAACGCTCAGCGACTTGCTAATTTGAACAATATGTTTGTTTACACTGATTAAAAAGGTATTTAAAAATATTAATTAATTAGCTGGCTAATTAGTATGTTTTTGGCAATTCCTGACGTCCGCCGTGGCTGGTAGTTTGTTCCCGAAGGTAGTTTCTTCTTTTTTTTGAACGCCCTAATTTTTTGGGTTTCTAAAATTCTTTGCAAAAACACACGGTATATATATATATATATATATATATATATATATATATATATATATATATATATATATATATATATATATATATATATAAGCGCCGCACAATCAACATTTAAGACAGCAAGATGCCCCTTCTGTTGTCTTACTTCTTCTAGGTCCGTGTTGTTTTCGGCACTTTTATGTTTTTTAACTATAAACCAATTGGCCCGGTTAACCACTTTGCTGCTATGTGAATGATGTCGAAGGAAAACTATAATCACTGACAGCTAAAGGAACGCAGGGCGCGTTGAGTGTGGAGCCCTTTAATATCGTCCCAGAAACTATCGAATTGTGGAATTAGCCGATAAGGACTGCGAAGCTCTAATTATGAAGTAAAAGAAGGGAACACAGAAAGCCACGCCATTTCGTTCCTCCAGTTGGCACGAACTATAAAAAATATGAGAACAAAAAAATTTTTTTTTTTTCAGTAACCGCATGATTTTTTTAGAAACCACCTTGTAATTTCAAGCCGAAGGACAAGAATGGCCAGTGCGAAACAGTAATAATTTCCAATTCCCTCTGTTTGCAACCACGAAAAGAAGGGATCGTGCATTTGTGGAGGTCATTATACAACCATGAACACATACCAATTTTCTCTACAAAAAAACAAACAAACCTGGCAAAGGGTCATTCCACACCCAACGTTCTTTTCTTATTTTTTTTTATATAGGATTCTAGGATGCTATTGCTGATGCATTATTATTGCAAACGCCGCAGTCAATCCTTGCGAACGGTTTCGTCGCGGCTGCTCTACCAAGTTCCATTGCGCAAGTGCGCGCACGGGCCCAGATCAGAACTCAGAATAAGTGTGCTTAGCATAACCCCGTTGAAGCCGTTCATTAAATCGAATGAACAGCGTGAATTAGACATGGAGCAGCGAGCAACTTTTATGATGAGCGCAGCAGTTTGATAAAGGGGTTTTTCGACGGAGAGGCATTAGATTCGCAAAGGTCGTCTGTGCGCCAACATTCCAAGCCGCCTCTGCTGGCTCATTAGATAATTAAGCAATAAAGTAAAAAACAAAACAGGCGTTTGATAGATTTAATGCGAGGGTTAAACCACGCACAACTTAGGAGTGCGCAAACCAGTTCTATATGTAATGCCGTTGTCGATATACCATGCAGTAATCAAGTTCTACTGTGTTTAGTAAATTAGTCTGTCGGAGTATACGGCTTACACAGTCGTATGTGCGAAGAATGGCTGTTTGATAATTATCGAAAAAAAATGTTCGTTTTCCATCGCGTTAATTATGCCCAGCAGCCAACCAACAAACCGATATTAGTATGAATGATGTATGTCTGGTTATTACAGAAAAAATATATATATTATCTACAATTATAAACTGCGATATGTTTTAATAAGTTTGTGAGTTCGTTTTCTAACAACTCAACCAGTCACGCTCGAAAAAACAAACAAAAACGCATGATCTTCGCGCATTTTTTTTTGCGTGATCGGTGTGGCCCAAGGTAGCAAATACACAAACACGACGGGCGCCGTGACTATGCACTTTTGGCGCTGCTCAATGGGCTCCATCAAGTTGTTACGTTGGCCGCGGGCAGATCGAATGTGAAACGGATCACAGAATGTAAAATAACGGACAGGGGTTTTCTCGGCGATTCACAATAACCTTTATGCCACAAACGTACGGACGAGCTGCAAAATACCCGAGCTCTCTGTCCCTGGGTATGACGAGAAGGAGCGGTATGGTCCTTAGCTGCGCGCTGCTCCCCTTTGCCGTCAGCGAAGAACATAAGCGCGGAGGCGAACAGTAAAATGCATACGAGCTCGCGAATTTCGGAAATAAAATATGACCATTATGAGCCAGTAGTCTCAAGACGTTGAAGGGAGTCATTTGAATCTGCCTTTTGTGGGGGTAGGGATGGACGTTATGGTTGGAGGGAGAGAGAAAGAGAGAGAAAGACACAGAGAGAACAAAAATTGAAGAACGAATACACTTCACTTATCGATATTGCACTCGCGTCTTCAGTATTTAGCGAGGTTATTTTACTATAATTATGATCACTGACACATTTAAAACGACAGTGAAGCATTTGAGTTGTCCCGTCTCCTGCAGGAGCTTGGTATTCTTTCGTCGACGCTAAACGTCTCGTCTGCTTCGAGCGAATATACTTACCGCCAGTGCAAGGCGGGAGGCACCAACCACGTTCTGGAGGCTGGGCATTCGAAAGAGAGGCATTGCGTTTCTTGCCCTGCCACGAACTGCACGCGCTTGATTATTCTTAATGAAAACGGATGAAAGGGTGGAATCATGCAGGGTGTCGAACCGGAACCGAACCGAACCGGAAACCGGAACCGAACTGGTATTTTTTCCGGAACTGAACCCGAACCGTTATATTGTTATCGCGATGAACGCGAACCGGAACTGAACCGGAAAAAAATAACGGTTACGGGCTCATGTCAAAACGGTTCGGCCACGCGCTGTTGACAATTAATGTGCTATCAATGCCCTTTGTTTTTTAAGTGCCGTCAACTGACGCCACTCGTCTATTTTAATATTTATCCTATTACGTCCTTCTGGCGTTGCGTTCGGTGAAGTGTTTTCTTTTCATATTCCGTATCTTGTTTAATGAAAACTTCTTTAAGGGTCTAATTTGAGTTACCGAAGGCTAGTTCAAATAAATAAAGCTGTATTTTCTCCCCACTGTTCCTTCAGTTGCTTACACGCCGAGGGGGCGGGATAGTTAGCGAGTTCTACTTGTAAGTGTGTTTGTAAGGAGGTCGCGGATTTTACAGCTACTGCGTCGGAACCAATTAGGTGAAGTCCGAATGCGTAAACGTCGGTGAGGTAACCTTTGAGTGCACGTAAAGAAACCATTCCTGGTAGAAATTTCTGAGCCTTACACTACGATGTATCCCGTTTCATATGTACTGATTTCAGATGTTTTATTTGTAATTTATTTTGATGTCGCAATTTGTCGTTTATAATTTCCGAACCGGTTCGCGAACCGGTTCAGCAACCCGAACCGGTTCGCGAACCGGTTCGCGGATCGAATTAATCGAACCGGAACTGAACCGGAACAAAATAAATTTACCTGAACCTGAACCGTAACCGAACCCGTATTTTTTTCGGTTCGACACACTGGAATCATGGAACACTTCTTTCTAACTTAGCGAAAGAGATAAGAAGAATTTGCGAAAACTCTGCTAATTCTATAATTGCAAAAAAACAAACAAAAAAAAAAAACGATAAAAAGCGAGGTCGACTAAACGCACAAGAAAAAATACCCTAGCCCGCCTTTCTTTTCTTTTCAATTTCTATGTATATTTTGGTTTACGTTAGCCACAGATTCACTGACGAGCGCAAATGTCTTCAGGCTCCTGGCCAAACGTCTTCTGGGCCGAATGACCAAGGAGTCAACAAACCAGGCAGTTGCTGGGACGTTATGGTCAACTTGGGAGCCACGGCCGATGACTCGGGTTGGGGTGCTAGAAACAGTTCTAGGCTTACCAAAGAGCTTATACATTTATAATTACTTTATCGCTAGTCCAGACTTACGTATGATCTTGCTGCATCGTTTTTCTCCCTCTACTTCAGCTCCTCCGAGTTTGTTGGAGCATACGCAATCAGAAATACGCTGATACTGCGATCATCTCGGTAAACAACCCTGAGACTACCCTCGAAGCCCTTGGCAACAAAAAATACAAACCTACCTAAAGCTTTTACATTTCTTCTTTTTTTTTTTTTCGTGGGTAGTATGTTTTTTTGTTGTTTTCTTTTTAAGTGTATGAGATCACTTTTTTTTACCACTTAGTCGAAGCCGTCTGGAAGAAGGTGTAGTTTTAGTCTTCATGCCCTTCTTCCTTGGAAAACATTGATCAAAGGTTCTGCGACGTCGGGACATGTAATGCAGAAAAATTGTTCTCTCCTGTGGAATTGTATAAGTACAGTTGAAGGAAAATTGGCTTGAGTGCTGCTTTAATTATCAACCGTCGCAATTACTTCCTCAACTAACGAGGTTTTTTTTCCCCTCGCCATCGAAGTTATTTTTTGAACGAACTTTCTTCTACCCTTCAGCGCACGCGCGCAATACAAGTATAGGTTCCTTTTTTTAAATTAATAGGTATATTGGCAAAAAGAGGCTGGCACTTTGATATTAAATGAAACAAATAAAGAATCATTTCAGTCTTCGCCCTTTCATACGTCGATTCGAGTATGTATTTATAAAACGAAACGTTTTTTTTTTTTAAATAAAAGGACATTCTCTTTTTATAAAACGACCTAGGCTCGGTGTGACGGTCATTAACGCTAATTAAGCTTTTGTCTCTCAACCACGGCGGTACCGCGGCGACAGAATCGTTCTGGTTCAGTGCTAAGCGAATAACGTTGTGTGAGCCACAAATTCGATTGCTCTTTTGGAAGCTCGTTTGAAACTGTCATGAATCTTACGAGTCATAAATATTTTTTGTCGTATTTTGCTTATTTCTGCACCGGACTGCGCGTGTTTAATGAAACACTAATATCAGGAAGATTCTAGTGGTATCTCATATACGAATAGATTTCTTGTCCACTTCTCATTTGTCACTTTTCACTCTCCACTCCTCTACTCTGGCAATGGTTCGGTTAGCGGAGGAGCACCTCTGGGGTCTTAATTTGACTCAAAATAAGGTCTCTTTTTTTTCGCTCTCTTTCTCTTCTTAGTTAAGCGCTATCAGTCCTCGCCGCTTATTATTATTATTATTCTTTTTTTGATTTTAGGAGAAACCTTCTACGCGCTCCCTCAGGAGGGAAAAAAATTCATTTCATTTTTTTACAATTTATTCTTCCTTCACGCTCTTTCTGAACTTTCAAAACTACTCGAAGTCAGTCGTGAAATGCGGAGAGAACGAAATCCTGGATGATGCTAATGTAGCAGCACAGCATGTACCGTATTTTTGTTTTCAAATCAGAAACTTATTTTAACACTTATTTTAGGCGTTGTTTATAGCCCATTTTTTGCTGATATATTTGGGTTCACACATAGCGCACAAGTACATGATTACAACCTATGGTTTAGATGTGTACAAGTATGTACGAGAGGAGTAACACATTGACTTACATTTTTCTTATAAGATACTGGTCTTTTAGAGGTCTGTGCATGAGTCCACCTTATCGGCAGGCTCCCCCTCAAGCCGAATTCCTCTGTACCGCCTGTGTGGAAGCCCCTCTATGTCGAGCTGGGACCAGTTTTTGGGAATGCCCCACACCGACCCCTGGACAAGTACTTCCAGTTTCTTAACGCCCGCAATATGGCGTCCACGCAGTTTTTTTTTATTTATTCCACCGAACAGGCGGCAACTACTGGGGGCCCCTTCAGGCCATACCGATGCACGACCAAAAGTCCGTCTTGTCGAACTACGTGTCCGAAAAAAGGGCGAACCCTATATATCAGTCGCCGGTTAATTAAAAAGTGGGTAGTGTCATAGCCTCCACTATACTGCAAAAGCCTGGCATATCGTCACGTCACGCGGCCGCCGGAAGTGAAAAGGTAGAGCGGCAGACAAGAGTCATGTAGCGGGCGCCCCGCTGCGGCGAGACGCCGCAACACACTTGTACCGACGATGGAATCTCCGCTTGTGCTTCTCGCGTTCCTCGGGCTACCGCTTCCTTTCTAATCGGGTTGGAAAACCATGTCTCGGGTCCTCACCGCTGCAAAAGCTGTGCGCCGAATACCAGGCTCCCTGAGAAATGCTCTGTGCTACCAGATCCTCGCGCTCCTAATCTGCGACCAGGCACTCTATGGCTTCGTCATCGAACTGCCGGGCTTTGTGAGTATAGAGGAGGTTATGGTAGTGTGCACGAGGCCATGATTGGTTTTCGCCTGATCGCGAGGCCGTCGAAAGTCGTACAGTCAGTTGGACGTTTGAACACGATGTATATGGCCTGATCGGGATCAATGTGACTATAACCAGTTTGGTGGCCTAAAAATACCCCGCGAGGACGCCGTTTTGCGGTCATTGAGAAGCTTTGCAGGCGTGGGAGTGAGGCACTTTAAAATGTGGTTCCAGCTTGGCATGGGGAGGCTGCCATACAAGTGGTGCAAGGGAATACAGAAGCAGGGAGAGTCTGCCGAAAAGGTGGCCATATCTAAGTGGCCCTTATCTTCAGAAAAAAAGAATAAATTGTAGGTCTATATGATACGTCCATATAATGTCAATGAAACTATCGTTGTGATTTCGTTGTATCCTTGAAAAAGGAAAATACAAATCATGACTTATGTTAACTTTTTTGTGTCAACATAGCGCGGTATGTCTCACTTGTAAGCTTGGCATACAACAAGAACTATACTAATAGCGAATATATTCCCTAACGTGCACACACAAGCATTTTATGTTCAAGGTGGCTTCCTTAGCTAAACAACATTCTCTTCATGGTCAATGTACTCATAAAATTTCGTTTGAATAGTTTATATGTCAGTCGCGTCAATATATTCTTTGGTCTAACTTGGGGGTACTTAACACATGTACTCAACACCAAGTCCATTTCCCAGATATTTTTTTTTTCTCACTGCTGATGTGTTTTTCCAAAAAGAACAAAAACACGAAAACAATTGATATGGCTTTAGGTTCATTCTTATCATCGGTTCATTGAATAAGTTTTCTTAAAAGAGCCCACATTTTTACGGCTATTGAGGGATAGTTTCCCCAGTTTCATATCCGGTATCAAAAAAATGTCGACACAAAACTACACAAAAATATGGACAGCTTCCACCATCCACGAGCGACGGCGGCAACAAGACAACCAGTCTGGTTGCCGCCGGCGCTTACAGGTGGCGGCAACCTTTCCAGCTATCGTAGAAGAATTGATAGTTGGCCGAGTTGGGTGGGAATTCATCGTGGTAAACAGCGCGCAAAAGAGACGAGGACGAACAAGAAACACACGGGACGAACGTACAGCTTGGCTGGTATTCGTTCTTCTCCAGTGTGGAAGGGCTGAAACATTTTGTTTAGTGATAATTACTTATTCAAAAAATATATTAAGGCTTATAGCAATTGCTTAAGCTAAGCCAAATATTAGTTATGTGTTTAGATCTGAACCGTCTATTGCGATATTTTAAGAACATGCGGCACATTAACTTTTGCACGTAGGTCCTCAGTCATCGAAGTTGAACGAAAATGTTAATTCTCATTTGTCTTGAAAAAGATATCGGTGGTGGCTGACGATCATGGGAACCCATTATACAAGTCAACGGTATTTTTATTTCTTGATTTTCTTCTGACAAAATGTTGTTACCCCACACCAAACCGAAGAAAGCATGATACCGATTTTTTTAAAATTTGAATGGGTAAAATAATATATAGAGATAATAAACCTTAATTGCTGTTGATTTTCGCATTCCGAATGCAAATTTTTGGTATCACTAACACTGTAGCATACTCTGTGAAAAATATTTGTCTTTGAATGGCACACTATTTATTTCATGGACAAAATGTTAATAGATGTCTGCATGCCTTCAACCTGTGAAATATTTATAGTATTGCACTTTTCTAAAGGATGTACTGTACAGTGACACTTCGACCACGCACCCATAGTTTACTGTTTTGAGTGGCCTTACTCTGCCTTAGAGCTGTAACTTACTTGTTCTCACAGTCGTCGAATACCGAGTTCATCACTCATTTCTAGATCACAATTTTCGTCATGAAGCGCGAAAGAATGAACGACATAGATTCGCCATTCTGTAACAGCGAAGGAGCGTACCGAAACAGATGTTGCCGAGAAAAGCACAAATTACATGCCATTAAAAAGTGGCACCAGAAGGTAAAACATTGTTTTTATCGCTTGCTCATACATGCCGCTACACGTTAAAAAATAACAGTGCAGTTGTGATGGGAAGGGAGCGAACGGAAACTGAAACCACGTGGGAACGCGCCCCAGTATACTCGGGCGTGGCACTGAAAGAGTTAATACTGCGTGCGTGTTTTTCTATGCTTCTTTTTTTTTTTTACTGCCAAGTATTTTTTCATGAATAACTGAATTTCTAGAGCACTTTCACTGATCTCTCACTTACTGCGTGGGAACGAGTTATGAGACGTAAATGTTATTAGCCCCCTTAATAGGGGTTCAATTTTATATTTTAATATATTTTAGTGGTAGAAATTGTGCAGAAAATTTGCATTCAAAGGTTGTGCGGAATTCATCATTTTATTATCCAAATTTAGCACCTACCCGAAGGAGACGTGGCTACGAAATCTGGCTGAATGCTCTTCCAAGGAAAAGGGCTATCATAAATACTTGAAAGAAAACCATAAAAGCACTGCTGCTATCATCATCACATAAATGACATTTTGACGGATAGAATCTAAAAAAAAATATTAAAGGTTGGGGTTCTTCAATCTGGAGGCCATTATGAACGACTCTTGACACTTGATGTGGCGGACGTCCCGGTTGCAGCCAATGACGTCTTGTCGGTAACTGGCGACGACAGTGATGTAAAATGACTTCACTCGAAACAAACTGAGTAATCGGAAAGTTATTGCTAGCGTAAAGGTTCCAAGAGAAGCTCAAACTTCGTATTAAGGCGTTGTCAAAGCCTATGGCTTGGAAATCGGAAACGTCAAAAACTGGAGGGGCACCCAAAACAAAAGCACAACTTTGCGACGTCGGTGGCGACACTTTCGAGAAAACGAACCGTGGTTTGTAGAAAATATCTATGGAAACATATAAAATAAAAAGCACACGTTTTCTTTTACACGTCTACTTCTAATAAGGAAGTCATCCAATCGTGTTACGATCGAGGGAACTACTGTGGGGTTAAAAAAATGCTTCCTACAGCTACCATTAGAATTTGAGAAAGAAAATTTAGATAAAAGTCAGGCTAATAGCAAGCCTCTTTTTGTCTAGAAGTAACGACTGTAAAATCGTTCGACATTCCACTCTTTCCAGACTCTGGCGATGATCAAAATGGAATGGGAGCGTGCTCGGTGGTCCAGAAATAAAACAAAAGCAATGTTGGAAACTAGAAAGTATACATCAAAAACCACCTGAACAAACATAAGAACTCTACGACGATTCTTTCTTGGAGAAAACAGGAGCTTACTTGATCAAACGACTCAAGCGTGAAAATAGTTGATCGAGGGTGTAAAAAAAAAAGTTCAGGATATAAGTCGCGCGCGATTTGTAATACTTTATTTTTTTTTTACCTCAGGGACAGTGAATGAACGTGTCTTGGTTCAAACATGTTTTTACAACGCAAAAATATGATTCGTGTTACACAAATCGTGTGGTTCACTTTTAATTTTTTTATTTTACTTGCCGGGTTCAAACCAGTAGAAGAGATAATTAACATCGTTCTAATCAGATATAGCTAAAAATGGTAATTAAACACTGCACACGCACTATCAGAAATTGGGCCTGCAGCTCGACCTTGCTAGCTGAGTGAACTTCAATGGTGGCCACGCTGTTGATTGTACCTGTTCTTTCAGTGTATCACTTGAGGCGCGGCTGCTTGTTAGAAAGTATTATATTGAGCTTATCTAGCGATGGCTATAGTATACTCAAGAATGAGAGAGATTATCTATCGATGTGGCTATGGTTGGATGTAATATAGTTTATAAATATGAGCAATAGTACACCCTACCATAGCCGTCGCTGGATAATCTCTCTCAAAATACATGAAATCTAAATAGAATGGTAGAGTACACCCAATTATATGGAATACACTCTCCCGTTGATTTATATATAATGGGAGAGTGGATCTCATTATATATAAAGTTTATATATAGGGTGTCTAAAATGCCGAGGCTAGATCTAAAGTGGGCTGTAAAAATCGGAACATGCACATAGAAATCTAAACTTTTCGTCAAAGATGAATTTCACAGGTTGGGTTTAAATCGCCAAATAGAAGGCGTAGCTCCCTTTCTGTAAAAATAAGGGCAACAAACTTGCTAGGGTCATCGGCGGATGGCGACGCAGACGACGGAATCCAGTGGCGTTTGGCGCACGCGCTGATAAATGGCGCTAACTCCTCGTTCAGGCTTGCTTTTAAGAAAACATCGAGGCTGCCTGCGATGACCTTGGTCTGTTAAGGTGAACATAATCTTCTTGTAGTGTACCTCTTGTTTAAAAATAATTGCGGAAAATCACATAAAACTTGAAGTAACAAAAAGACGGGTATCTTGCTGTCGACAGATCTTATCTACACTTTCCAACGCTGCTCCCGACGACATCTTTCAATACGTAAGCCAAACGCGCCACGGTTCTCGACTCGGTCGTTGGCGCCGCCATCTGACGTTGACCCTGGCAAGTTTTTTTAGCGTCATCTTTAAAGAAACAGAGTTGCACCTTGTACTTTTACGAGGTAAAACCCACCCATGAAATCCACGTTTGACAAAGAGATTAGAGTGCTACGTGCAAGCGCCGATTTTCACGGTCCATTTTACATCGAGCCTCATCATTTTTCAGATAGCATATTTATTAATTTTTTTTTGTTACTTTTCTGCCCGCCAAGGGGACGAATGTAGGGGCTGGGGCCCTGCCAAGCTGCATTATTGCAGCTTTCTCTCCTGTCCCCTTACCCACAGTTTGTACCCTGTCTGCGAAATAAATTGAATTGAAAAATGAAATACAAAATACCAGGGATAGTAGAAGAGGTGAGTTTAAACAGCGATGACTATGGTTGGCACGGTAGAATGAGAATTTTTATTTTGCGATGGCTCCGGGGTGACATTGCATTTGTGGAAAGTACCAAAGCCTACATCGTGTCAGTACTACCTCATATCAACCCTGAAAGCGAGGTCATTTTCATGATAAAATGGCTCCATGAGCAAAGAGAAGTGAAATCTTATTCAAAGCGATGTGACGTAGTAATCAAGGAGAAACTACTTTATAGTGAAAGAGAAGGAACTGCATAATAAAGAAATGATGGCGCTGAAGGAAGTGAAGACAGGTTAACACAAAAAAAGCGTTGTAATGGCGACTAGGAGTGCTCACTGCGAGAGCAGCAGAGACGCTAAACGTAGATTCAGGAATTGGCCGGCCTGCGGTCATTAGTCACGGGAGCTCCAAAACATTAGGAAACAGCCGGCTGAAACGTCATATTCGTTGATCAATTTTGGCGTTCAACGTTTTGTGCACGTCTGTGCGGACAGCTGCACAGCGTGGCTGCGTGGAAGGTTGTGCTCAAATATCACAACGTTGGCATTCATATCAGAACACACCGATTATCATGGCTGTGTCCGGTAGAAGAAGTCAGACGCAGCGAGCGGGTGGCCAATGAGCGCGCAGCGTTTTGGCCAAAAGGAAGCGTCTTTCGGAATGGGCTGCCCGCGAGCTCCTACACGGACGCACACTTTGAGCATAGCTCACGCATTTCTGTTTGAGTGTGATCGGCTGCGTCTTATGTAACTGCGTCGCAACCCTTTCTAGACACTCACGGCAGCAGAATACACTGGAGGAATCTAACGAGTGTCCCTGGATTATTTTTTATCTGCGTATATATTACGTGATATTCACCGTGTGCTTAAAAGAATTCTGATAACACTAGGATAGAGGGCTTCTCACAGACAGAGCGTATACCTTTCATCTCGCACCGGAGATGAAAGAAAAAAATCGTATTCCAGCGATTGCGAACGAGGCGCCGCCGTTTCATCCGAAAAACAATCTGAAGAAATGCTAATACTGTAAGACTCTTAATGTTATTGAGAGCTTAATTTTCGCGAATTTCGCGAATTAAAAAATTCGCGAAATTGAAGGGCACGCGAAAATTTTGCTCCTAAAGAGTTTCAATGCAGGGGTGTCTAATTTGCGAAATTTATTGGCCGCGATTACGTCCTCTGTGACCGATTCGCGAAAACTAGGGGCCGCGAAGATAAAAGATTTTACAATAGAGAGTTTTAGTAGATCGTTCCCATGACCCCGATAACGATACCCGATACTCCGCCACCGCCTTCCTTGCGCATGCATAGTATCGTTATCGCGGCTATCGGAGGTATCGGAACGATCTACTAAAACTCTCTAATATCTTCAAAAGGGCTTCTAAAAGTCCGCTATGATCAAAATAAAAAAGTGAAAGCCGTTTACAACTCCCTGTAACGCCGAATTAGAGCGCAGCTCTTGAGGAGGAGAGGGAAGGTACTGGGGGGTGAACTGACCTGGGGGGTCACGTGACCTTGAGGGGTCACGTGACGATGCCGATGATGTCATTAGTGACGTCACTGATGACGTCATCAGTGACGTTGACGATGCGGACTCTGATGACGTCATCAGCGATGATGACGATGACGATGTCAGTGACGTCATCAGTGACGTCATCTGTGATGATGACAATGACGATGCAGATGCCGTTGACGTCATCAGTGACGTCACTGGTGACGTCCTCAGTGATGATGACGATGACGATGGGGATGCCGGTTAGGTCATCAGTGACGTCACTGATGACGTCATCAGTGATGATGACGATGACGATGCAGATATCGGTGTCGTCATATGGGAAGTCAGGTGACCTCGGCGGGGGGTCACGTGATCCTGGGGGTGGTCACGTGACTTCGGGGGTCACGTGACCTCAAGGGGTCACGTGACCTCGGGGGTGTCACGTGACCTGGGAGGGTCACGTGACCTCGGGGGTCACATGACTTGGGGGTCACGTGACCCTGGGGAGGGGTCACGTGACCTCTGGGGAGGGGTCACGTGACCTTGGGTGACCTTGGAGTCGCGTGACCTTGGGGTGACCTTGGGGGTCATGTGACCATGGGGTTACCTTGGTTACGCCGACGCCGACGGCGACGTCAACGGCGACGCCAACGGCGACGCCAACGGCGACGGCGACGCCGCTCAAGCCGGGAACGGGCCCCTAAGAGCTGCGCTCTAAAAAGTAGGCAAAGTAAAAAAAATAAAAACATTTTGAATCGTCTAATACTCTCGCGGGTGTTAAAAGGGTGTCACCTGGACTTTGACCACAAATACCCCCAAGAAGTCAAGGCGTCTTTACCTCCAAAAGTCATCACTAGGGGAGCTATACTCTCGCACCGGAGCATTCATTCTCGGCGGAGCGCAAGATCTTCTGCTTCTTGGGAAGGTGTTGCGATGACATCAGAACGCCGAGCTCTGATTGGCTCTCATTGGAAGGATAGCGGGTAGACCTCAATGCTTGCTGCCTCGGGGGTCTACCCACTATCCTTTCAATCAGATCCAATCAGAGCTCGGCGTTCTGACGTCACCGCAACACCTTTCTAAGAAGCAGAACTTGCGCTCCGCATCGCCACGAACGGTTCGGAAAGGCAAGGCGTGGTCTATTCTGACCACGCGCCCTGCTTCGTGATTTGTTCGTCGACGTTGCTCTCAGGCCGATGCAGAAATGTTATAGAGCTGCGGAGCGAGAAGATGTTCGGGTTTCGCCGAATCGAGGGAGAGGACGAGACGAGAGCACGCGGGAACGTGGGAAACTGTTGCGACATGCTTTTGATCCAGACCTTGACTGCATGCCATGATCATTGTGGGAGATACTTTCATGCAATTACGTCAGTTAACTGTTTGTTTGTACGCGAAGAGACCTGAAGTCATGTTGTCGCTTGATGAGTTGCATTCTTTGTCAGTTGCCTTGAACCACCTCAAAATAGCGAATCCCCAAATAAAATTACTCAGTTTTCATATTTGTATTTTTACTAGTTTCTCGTATGATGGTTCCTATGTGGGTGTGTATTTTTGCGTGTTTTTGTTTTCAAAAGAAGGCTAGATTATCATTAAGATAAGGTTATTTGTAGTTTAAATTAGCTGAGCAAATGTTCTTGTTGTAAGACATTATAAAGCGACGTATAATTATTTATTATATGATGTTGGTCAGCTAGTTTTCACACAAAGACGTTTTCCTTTGGGAAAAATAAGTATGTAAAATAAAATTATACTAGGCATAAAAAAAGAAGCGCATCAACACAGGCGTAGAGAGGGAGAGAATCTATCGAAGGGGGATATACAAGATATCAAGTGCCCTAGCTACACTGCTGCTGTAGGCAGTCAAAGTATCAAAGCGATCGTTAACGTCTCGTTAGTTTTGATGTAATGATGGATATATGTCCTCCATCTACAGTCGGTGAGATGCCCCGGCTCCATCGCAATCTCTCTGCTTTTGATGGCCCTTCGTTGCACGTGCAGTCACAGGCCGCGGTTGACGGCATCCAGCGCGTGCTGGAGGCGGAGCATGCACTGGACTCTTAACCTGTAGCCGAATGTAGTGTACTGTATAATATCGTACGACAACCGAAAGTATGTGTGTTTAGTGTGCTATCTTTACCTCATCTCGGCTGTTATAAACGGAGACTTTGGAAACAACTGACTGATTGCTGCCCTCGAGGCCTGTGATGAATGTCGTCAATCGCACGGCGCCCGGTGCTTCCATCCCGGCCTAAAATTCACAAGCCTAACCTCTTGCAGCGCACGCGTCTGACAGAGTCGCACCGTCATTATGCTGGTGCAACACACCCCGTCATTTCCACAATATTTTCAATCTCTCTACAAGCTGGAAGAGTATACGCGGTCTGTCAGGACAGAAGCCGGCGAAGCCTGGGGAGTCGCAACGCCCCGTCCGTCCGTGCCGTGGGTATCCAAGGCAATCACTTTCTCTCGACTGCGTCGGCCATTCCGCATCTCAATCATGAGCTGCCTTGAAGAGTCGCTCCCCTCGAATGGACCATTTTTTATATTACCCAAGCATCAAGGAGAATGCAGGGATTTGTATTCTACGCGCCACACGAGCACGCCTTCCCCGTATGAAAGATTGGAAGTAAATAACCAAAATAAAGCTTTGACGAACGCGCGTGCAAGATGCCATTTGTTTTAGGTATTTGCTTTTAAAAAGTTACCACTGCTGAGGCCACCACGTGCGGCGCGTGGAACACCAATCCCTGCATTCTCCTTGATGCTTGGGTAGTATAGCAATACGTCTATTCCCTGCTTCTTCCAAGCTCGTGATCATCTGTGACAGCAGAATGTGCGTAACGAATATGGCGTCAACTAAACAAAGAAAACATAAATGGCACGAAGGATGGATCCGTGAGCCAGAAACCTCCTGGAAAGCCTCAGACAACTTCAACCAGACTGCGTGACCCCTTTTCTTTTTGCTGTTGGTGGCTTCTCTGGTTGCAAGTCACCCCGGATAGGTTAAAACATCACGCATACGTTCTCCTAGGAACACAGCCATCTTAGAACGTCGCATTCGTTTCAGGTAACCGAAGAGCCACACTTCTATAGTCAACGGGACCAATCAAGCAGTACCGAAACCGTCATGTCACGGTGTTTTCCGTCTTTCTGCGCATAGGTTAGCGTCAAGTGACCCAATCAAGTGCAGTGAATGCACCATGACGTTGCACCTTTAGTTTCTGTGCCGTATTTATTTATCGTTTAGTTCTTTACTGTGCTCAGATACATGGTGAAACGAAGTATACACGTCTGCCAGCTCGGCCTCTGCGCGCCGCTCTGCCGTTTTACTGTTCACGCGTTGGCGCGTGTATAGTCACTCGGAGTTTAAAAAACGAAGGGCGTGGCTTTCTACGTATGTTCACTCTTCTTGCCTCGTTATTCGTTCTTCGCGTCTGATGCCGCAATCTGACTGGCGACGGAGCGATAGTAAGATGCTCGGGCTCTCGCGTTTTTTCGAGTGCCGTTACGAACTGTGACGCAGCACTCGTGTCCAATCGCTCGGTGACATGGCCTTCCAAGAGTGTCCATTCTCCCCAAAGAGCCGACCGAGGCGCCTCCTGCTCATTGCCCTGGGGCAGTGAACAGGAGGTCAGGAGTTTGATGGGTGCGGGAGGAGTGAAGTGCTCGACGGTGATTGGTTAACGGCGAGGTCATGTCAACAGGGGTGGAATGAAGCGGAGAGGTAGGCGAGGAGGCAAGGTGGCAGAGGTGCAGTACGTTAGAAGGGTCTGGAACGTGACCAGGTTTATCATCTCAAGTGTACACATTACACCGTTACATTATCTGATGAAGAGCGCCGTAAATATAGGCGTCTGGAGGAACTGGCTAGACGTGATCCTAATCCACTATATAAACGTTTGTGATGCTAGAACGCTTAACGTATGCAACACAATCGCCCAGCCGTTTTTAAGGTGCATTGGCCTTGTGAAAGGCCTTCGTTCATTTTCTTTTTTCTTCTCGTTTCCGCTCTAGGTGTAGGCGTCCCAACGGTTCATGACCTTTTCCTTACAGATGGGTGCTTTCGCTGCGGAAGTCGGGTGGAGGTTGAACGGGTGACATAAACACGCAATTACGTTCAGAATAAACCGATCTCAGCAGCCAGTTTGACTATATGCGACTGCTGGCGCAATGCATCTAGGTAACTTTACTCTTTCTGCATGTGCGACGACATCGCTGGAGCTCTGCACCTGTAGAGCACGAGATGTCTGCCTACTCTGGACTACAGTGTTTCTGGACTAAAGTTACGGCGGCGTCCCGCATCCGCAACACACACAATGAGATTGGTCTATAAAAGTGGTGACGGTGTGCGGATCAAGCGGCTACAAAGCGCGTAGAGCTGCGTTACCACGGGAAGGAATTGCAGGTCATATCGTCTCACGGGGATGTCTCTTCAGAGCAGAGTGAAAACAAAACACGATATTTTAACGCAGTCCCGTTAAGGTGAAACTGAACCGGTTTTGTATTTGATAAAAAAGCACTTAACTCGTCTTCATTTGGCCTCCAAAATCAGGAATATCAAGATTATTTTTAAATTTGGTGCATGGAGGCTGCAGAAATGTATTTCCAAAGTAGCCACTTAAAGTACCACTTCCTTCCCGGTGCGTGACGTCATATTATAAACTTTTCGAATCTCCGCTCTCGCGCATCATCAGCGTCTATCAAAGCTATGCACGCGCACTCTTACTATTTTCAAAAAAGGTAAAAGAGAGACGTCACGACTAGTGTCAGTGCGGGGTAGACACGCGCTTGGCGGCCAAAAGATCCTAGAATGATGTCACGACTTGTCGGATGTTTTACGTGTTTTCTCCCATTTAGTTACCTCTTCAAAAAAAAAAACAAAAAAAAAAACGAAGGGGATAATCACATTTACGGGATAAAATTCGGCAAAATTAGCCTCCAGACCATTTTTATTAATTTTTTTTTCTGAAATTGTTTTAGCTTTTTTTTTTTTTAAGGAGTTTGTGGCGCGCCGGCCTCGGTGTCGTGCCAGAAAATCCGGCGTGACGCCCGTGCCCGAAAAGCTGCCGTAACGCGAAAATCCTGATTGGTCGATAGAGTCATGACGTCACAACCACATGACCTAGGCTCGATGCCTGGAGGAGCGTACACTTTCTATTCGTCGCAGAGGAGCGGAAAGCTTCCGAGTGTTGCCGAGTCCAACCACTGGCGCTGCGATCCTGCCGTCATCGCTCGTCTGTGGAGAATGCGTACGCTGCCGCGGGCCGCCGTAGGCATCCTGGAGAGAACGCTTGCGCGATGGATGCGGTGCCGTCTCCCCGTACGGGGCGTTCTTCTGAGTTGCCGTCTTCTACGAGTGCCGATACCGAATATACGCCGTCTTCCGCTCGGCGACGGGTCGGCCACGTAAGACTGAAGCCGAAAAGACGGACGAAGGCTACGTATTCTCTCCGTCAGACCCGGACACGGTCCAGATTGTGAGAACGTTCGCGTACAGAGAGTGTTTAATATGCGGGATGCGCTCCAGAATCGGGGGCAGCCCGCTCATTGCCAGGTTGAACAAGGTTGGCGAGAGCACCGCCCCCTGCGGCGTGCCCCTGTTGGGGGTGTTGATGACGTCCGTGCGGAGGTCACCTGCACCAATGGTGGCTGTTCTGTTCCGTAGAAAGTCCCGCAGGTAGTTGTACATTCTGGAACCGCAATTGGTGACTGTCAGGTTTTGGAGGATTAGCTGGTGGCCCACATTATCAAAAGCTCCCTTGACGTCCAGGGCGAGCACCGCTTGGGTCGTCGTCCTAGAGATGGGGCCGAGGATGTCCTCTTTGAGCTGCAGCATGACGTCCTGGGTCGACAAGTGCTCTCTAAAACCAAACATGGTGTGCGAGAACATGCCCGTTTCCTCCATGTGCGGCTGCAGCCGTTTGAGGACGACCCGTTCCATCAGCTTTCCCACGCAGGACGTGAGGGCAATTGGTCGCAGGTTGTCGAGGCAGAGCTCCTTTCCAGGTTTGGGGATGAGGATAATTTCCGAGTGTTTCCACTCCTTGGGGAGCTCGCCGTTCTTCCATACCTGGTTGATATGTTTCAAAAGGGTCTGAACCGAGCCCGCGTCTAGGTTACGAAGCAGCGTGTTTTGGACGCGGTCCTCGCCAGGTGCCGTATTACGGCCCAGGTCTTGGAGCGCGCTCCATACCTCTTCGAAGCTGAAGGGAACGTCGAGTTCGGGGTTTGGTTCGCCTTCGTAGTCATGATACTCCTCGTCCGGGGACGAGCCGATGTACCGTTGTTTGAGCTGTTCGAGGAGGTCCTGATTGGTGCCGGGGAGGTCGCGCACAATTTTCTGAAGGTTCTGGCTGGTATTGCGTTTACTTTTGCTAGGGTCCAGGAGCTGTTGCAAGAACTGCCACGCGTCTTTGGTCCCCAGTTTTCCCTGGAGATCGGTGCACTTCTTGTTCCAGTTGGAAAGCGCCAGTTGGGTTGCGTACTCGAGCGCTTCCGCCGTGATTGCCGCGATCCGTTTCTTGAGCTTGCAGTTTAGCTTCTGGCGCTTCCAGCGCTTGATCATACCGTGCCTTGCCTCCCACAAGTGGAGCAGGTGCCGGTCCACCTCTGGGGTCTCTGTTGTCAGGTTGATAGTTTCCGTATAGGTGTTCTTGTCGCACACCAGGCGCTCGGTCCAGCTGGCAAGGGAAGCATCCTCGTGCTCTCGCTCGCTGTGCGTGGCCGTGCGTGCTGCCCGACACCTGTCCCAGTCTGTCAGGGCTTGTTCCCGGAGGAACTTTTTTCCTGGTGAGATGGCGATGTCCACTTGGGTTATGGCGTGGTCGCTTCCCAGGTTCACCTCGAGGTTTGACCATTCCGATCACCGTCCGCATCTCGTCAGCGCGAGGTCCGGGCACGTGTCGCGGGTAACACTGTTGCCCGTCCTCATGGGCTGCTCTGGGTCGGTCAGGATAGAGAGGCGTTGTTGGCAGATTAAGTGGTAAAGTCGGGTGCCCTTGGCCATGGAGCGAGTGTACCCCCAGGCCGAGTGCGGCGCGTTAAAGTCGCCTACTATGAGGAGTTGGTTCCGTGCAAGTTTAAGCGCGCGCGCAAACAGTTTGCTAAAATCCTCGTGCCTGTTGCGTGGCGGACTGTATAGGTTGAGAATAAAGAACGAGGGCCAGTGGCGCTTCTCGGGAATGATTTCTATAAGCACGCGGTCTATGCTCTCGTCGCTGAGTTCGTGCATGCGAGCATTTACGTGGTTTGCTGCTAGGACTGCCACGCGCTTGCATAGGCGAGGGACCAGCACCTTGTAGCCCGAAAGTGAGGGTGTCTCGGTTCCAGTTTCCTGGAGTGCTATTATGTCGGGGGGTTTGTTGAGTCCGGCAATGTACTGCGCTAGGGCCCCACGTTTGTTCCGGTACCCCCGGCAGTTCCACTGCCAGACTCTAGTTATGGCCGCCTGGCGTTGCTCTGCCATAAGCGTGCTGACATCCATTTCTACTGAGGGTGTCTGTCCGACACGCATTTTGGGTATGGTAGCTCTTCCGGACACCACTGAGTTTGTTCTGGTGGTAAAACCCATAGCTTGAATAGAAGATGACCCTAGCATCCCTTAAGAAGAGGGAGCACTGCTTGGATTATGGTAGTAAGAGTCTTTGCCCAGGTTGATTCGATGCTTTTAAGTAGGCTTAGAGCGATCTTGACGGCGGCCTTGACAGAAGACATCCATTCAGGTGAACTGTCTCCAAAGGAAGTTGTTGGTTGCGCATTTGTATCCTTCGAATAGCAGGGTTGCGGCCGAGTGGGGGGTGCAGAAAAGGTCTGGGGTTCCTGAAGTGTTGATGCAGCCGGCATATTGATTTTTTGTTTGTCGTGTGGACTTGAACCCTGGCAATCTTTTTGAGTTGCTTGACTTTTAAGTTTTGTTTGTTTGACGACCGTCGTGTATAGCGATGATGTAGTTGCATCTTTTGGAGTTTCTTCCATGTCTTGCTCTCCTGAGTTCTGGAGTTCGGTGACAGTCGGTTCTTTCGTGACATTGCTCCCTGCTCGAGTGGATTCCATCTCTGGGAAGTGCTTATCGTACTCCAAGGCTAATTTGGCGACATGAAAACCCACCGAGTTGAATTTTGAGTACGCCTGGATCTCGCCTAGTTTCTTTCGCTTCGAGCAGAAGCGAGCTGAAGCTTCATGTTCTTGGCCGCAGTTGACACATTTCGCAGGCATTGATTGACATGTGATGTCTGTTGATTCATGTGGTTTTCCACAATGTTCACACTCTTTGGGGCGTTTGCAAGCCACTCGCTTGTGTCCGAATCCAAAGCAGTTAAGGCACTGGATGGGCCTTTCTTGAAAAGGATGGACGGGAAGGCGTACATGACCCAGAAGAACATGGGTTGGCAGAATCTTGCCCCGGAAGGTGACTTTGACTGTGCTAGACTTCCCTAGGCGTCGGACGGCACCAACGTTAATATTGGACCTGAGACGCGATGTGATCTCCTCATTAGAAAGCTCTTTGTCGACGTCTTGAATCATTCCGCTCACCGTTGCTCCAGCCAGTGGACAGTATGACATCACCGGAATTCCACAGAGAGCCTTCAAGTTGAGCAATGTTTTTGTAGCTTCAACATTTCTGGTGTCAACTGCGATGACATTCAATCTGCTGTTAAAGCGGACCTCGTGAATGCCCTCAGGACAGGAGTTTTCTAGAGCTCTTGAGAGCTTCAAGCTACTGAGGGATGTTATTAACGTCTCAGTATCCGCAGGGGCGAACACAACAGTGAGCCCTTCTTCGATGGCTTTTGATTGGATTATAGTCTCAGAACTGGAATTGGAGTTGTTGCGTCGAGTTCTCTTTCGTGACCTAACCTCTTGATACGGACCTCCAGTATCGTCGTCTTGTTCCATACAGTTGATGTCTGTAGTCGACGATGCAATGGAACCATCGGAACAAACAGAGTGCCCATCATCTGGTTGTGACCTTACGAGTACTTCATTCCTTTGACGTTGCTCAGGAGTTATGCTAAGTGCTGTACTAGCAGCGTCAGGTACGCCCGCTTGGGCCGCTTCCATGTTCGTTCACATGGAACGATAGCAGCGGCAATGGCTGCAGTTATCTCTAAAAGAGATCTCGGCGGTCTGTTTGATTGCTTTGTGAGGCACACTGGGTTTAGAAATACTGCCCGTTAATATTTGATCGAGATTTTCGCAGTAGATGGTATAAAATACGAAAAATTACCAGGAATGGAAGATTTGACGTCTTGTGGTTAGAGCACTTCGTCGTCTTTTTTCAGTTAGGGGAAGGAGCCGATTGCTTGCCACGTTAGCGAAATGATCCGCTGTTCCCGTTTTTTTAACAGGAAGATCTTGGGTGTTTATTGATAGAGCACGGAAAACTACAGACCTGAGAATAGGAAAGAACAGTGAATAATTTTTGTCATCAACGTTTACTCTTTTATATTTCAGTGAGCTGGCGAACAGAAATGTCATGTATTTACTTATTTTACTCACACAATTTTTCTTTTTTTAGTTTTTGAAGAGGAAAATTTAAAGAAATACGATCATAAACGAGAATGCTTTCCAATGACGGGGGAATGTTCAAGCGGGATGTGCTGAGCACTGGTATAAGAGATCAGAGTTCGTATGCACTGCTATTCATGGCCGGAACTGAACTGGTTAGGAGACTAGGTGTTAAGAAGTTCAGCAAGTCATGCTGACATCCCGGAATTAGGACAGCGGCACTATTAGAATCGGGGCGAGTGTCAGAGTAGGCGCGCAAAAGATGGAAATCGAAATGTGCTTTGTCACGCGAAGAAACTTTTATGGGCCAATTCGACGAGGCATCCGAACGAACAAGGTGATGACGTCGTCCTATTGCAGTCTGAATGCCACCATGCAGCCACGATTTTCACATTCCAGGTCTGTTAACTATTTCTTGGCATTCATAAACATTCAAAACGTTTAGAGAAAGAAGCATGGTAGGGGACGACACTACTTTAAACATGCTGTTACTAGTGTATTGCTTGTCGATGAGATCTATATTTGTTATGACGATTATTCGTGTTTCCATGCGAACTCTTATACGCATCGTTTGTCTTGATACTTAGAAACAATTGCTTATATTAATTCACACAAAACGATGAAACAACGTTGTTTAAAAAAAAGTTTAAAAAGGGGGGGGGGGTGTTCCTGAAGGTAGTTTTTTTTTAGATTCTTCGGTGTTGTGAAAATCCCTAATCTATATTTGAATCCTTTTCGATGTTGACACCATCTGCGCTAGAGCACACAGCTTTCATTTCTCAGCACCTTTGAAATCTTCCAATATATGTTTTTAACTTTTTTTTTCTTCTGGAAAACGGCTTTAAACCCACACATGTCCGATCGTTCGATATCCCTCCAATCGCAACCTCAGACATGTTTTTCGATCTAAACGTCCGTCAAGAAACCAGCAACACGATATAACCGTAACAAAACACGCGGCTCCTGTTTTGCCCTGCAGAAGGGGGAGAAAGAGGAATAGAAGGAACGAAAGGCTAGCATTTCGGAGGGACTTGAACGATAAAGTGCACCTGCTTCACAACTGCGATGTCGGCAAGAGCTCTGAATCCCCACAAACAGCACGCACGAATTGTCCGGTTCTTAATAAAAAAAGAAAAAAAGAAAAATTGAATACAAAAAAAAAATAGCTGAAAAAAAATGGAAGTCGTGAGGTTTCAACTTTTGGTGTGTGTACAGAGAACCCAAGGAGCGCTCCAAAGGTTGGCTTGGACGCACGAATGTCTTCTTTTTATTTTATGTTATTTTATTTTCATGCACGGTCACCTCCGACAAGCCAAAATTGGTGAAAAACAGAAAACGAAGAAGAAAAAAAAAGTGAAATGGCAGTAACTTGAGCAGCCGCTGGGGCGTCGGAAGCGATGTCGGGGGACTCAACGTGCTTCGCGCGAAGGCGTCGGGAAAATAAGGACGTGAACGCTTTGCTTTAATGTTTACAGTCACGCCGGTTACACCGACACCCGTTTTGTGTCGCATTCTTAGGTGTACCTCTGAACCGTGCCTCCTGGTCACCAATGGCGTGACCGCGTACTGTATACGGGGCAAGAAAAAAGCCGAGAAAGCAGAATTAAACGCAAGCACGCCTAAAGCCAAAAATAAAAAGAAGAAAGCCGTAAGCGAAATGGCGAATATTCCCGGGGAGGCGAAAATGTTTACTCGCCAAGGTGGACGAGCTGAGCTCCCATGTCCGACTCAGCGGCATTCGGTGCGCGTAGACTGCCAAGCACATTTTCCGCACGGAAATACGAAAAGGTAATGCGAAAGACGGGTAGGCTTTAAAACGCCCGTGTTCGTGACAGAGCTCACAAAGACAACAAGGCAGTAAGAAACCCGACGTCATTGAGAGTAGGGAGTATTAGTTAAATTTAAGAAAAAAAAGGCAACACATACAAATAGAATTATCGGAAAGGGGTGAAGGGGAGAGAGGGCAAGATACGTGTGTCAAACCCCATCGATATAAGTATGTACCCCCGCAAACAAACAGGGACTTTTGGCAAACCGTTACAGTGTTCCGCGTACCGTACTACCGGAAACTTTGAAGCATGCTTTTAAGCGCAGGCCCCACTGTCACGGTATCACCCGGGCGCTTGCTTACTTGCTTAAAAGTCTGCTTTAAAGACCTTGGTTGTGCGGGACGCGGAATGCGGTAACGGTTTGCTAAAAGTCCCTAATTTAAAGTAAAACATCCAATCTCGATTTTTTTTTCTACGTTTGTAGTCCCCGCAAACTTTATCGTCTACCAATTTGTCAAAAAAGTGCCAATTATGTGAACTCAACTTCGCGCTTCATTCTTAGATCGCACAACAGCTCTCCCAGAGACTGTCTGGTATGCGCCAAAGAAGCAACGAGGACTGGTTCATTTCAATCTGTCCACCATAGTACTTCCCGTACTTGTAAAAGTAGTACTACAAGGTTGGTTCAACTCTCATAACGTGGATCTCCCAACTTTTCGTACATAGGTTAACACAGCGGTGCAAAAATACTGCATACAATAAGCTACCATTTGCGATTAGAGGGGTTGGTGGTTACATCAAAGCAGCGTGTTATACAGCTGCGGACTGTCGGCGTCTATAGATCACCCCCTCGTCGTCGTCCCCATTCTACGGTCAAAGACAGTTTAAGAAACGCAAGAAACCGCAGGGTGTTTCGTATCAGTTCTTATATGGAACGCAGAAAGAGAACTAGTGCCGTGAGGATGCACTTTTGGCGCTGCGTGAATGGCTACAATCGAATTTTAGCCTAGGCTATGCTCGGACTTAAAGTGAAACGGAGTTTTAGCCGTCGAGAGAGAGACACACAGAAAGCGTGTCGACACCGACCGCTGACGTCGCAGAAAACAATTTGTAGCAGGAAAAAAAAAGTTCAGAGGGTATCTAAGCTCTTTCTATGAGCTGTGAATCCCAAAGCATGAATGTCTTTCTTCCACTCCCTTAGATCGTCTTCGGCGTACCGGTGTGGAAGGCCGCGTTTCGCGAAAGCCGAGCTAGCGCCCGACGGCCGAGCGCGGGCTTTCGTGAAGTGGCCGCGCCGCGCTGAGCTCGGCCGCAAAACCTCTCCGGAGTTTGCCCGTGCGGGCTCTTCTCCCTCCTACCAGCGGCCGGGCCGCCGCGTGCGCTGCACCGCCATGAAGAGCGCTTCTCTGGGTGCGCTTTTTGGAACTACGCCGCGCGAGAACCAATGGAAGGCTCGTTCCTTGAAACTATGATGCGCGCCAGCCAATGGGAGCCTATCTATCACATTCCTGCTACAGACAACATACTTCGCTCAATTGGGAGAGGGGAAGGGGCCGTTTGGTGTTGATTTGTCGCGGCTTCAAAAGCCGATGACGTCGGTTCGCTTCATGGGACAGTTAATGCTTTCGCATTAATTACGCTTTGCTAAATTATCCGCTTTCAGGGGGACTTTTGTGATATACTTTTTCTCGTCGCCGTTTTAGTGTATACGGCACACGCGAAACTTAAACGGCGTTTTTTTTTTTTCATTTGACCACACAAAGAATTTTTTTTGTCCGAATATAATTACGACATGAAGAGACGGTCCTATATTTAAAGACATGGAAGAAAAACAAGATTATTAAGAGGGTATTGGTAACACAATAATTGCTGAATATAAACGAAAAGGAAGCGCGAACGCGAAACAATATTAAGACAAAATTTACATTGATACAGCTAAATGCGAAATAGCTAATGGGCTCTAATAATACGCGTCAAGTTTATTGTTCGTTGGTGGTGTACTCCCTAGTAATAAATACACTTTAAGAAATCAGGAAGGCCAACCTTTCAGCAATGAACTTAAGAGATCCTATCGCTGCTGGATGGAGCTTGGCGAATGGTGAACCTGAAATATGTCTAGACCTATAAAACAACTGTGTGTTGTGGCAATGAGTATGAGTTTTCAACTTCCCACACACGCACACACACAATAAAACAAAATTCTAATAAAGAGATGGCAAATATTACACGTAAAGTGTAATACTACAATTAAAAAGAAAAGAGCGGTATACTTCGAGTGGTTGATACACAACGTAATGTCAGCCACACTCGAGGAATAATTAAAATGATCTCACTTTCTACTTTCCACGCCCAAGAAAAACGTACTGGAACGTGGGCGATCACAAGCAGCAACAAACCTTGTGTCCTATTAAAGCAAACTAAAAAACAAATTGGACCTGTTTTTTTTTTTTTCTTCTTCTTGTGTTTGAGCCGTTTGCGAGCCACGCTGCCCTTTCCTAGGGTATTCAATATAAATAACATTAAAAAGCGCCGGTGAGTTGCAGAGCGAGAAACAGCCCAAAATATTGAAACATATATTTTAGCACGTTTTTGGGGTCCGTCCTTGCAAGCATAATATGGCCCTGAATACAAGGTAGCGCCCTCGGCCAAGCGTCAATGTTATTTTTAAATTAGTTACTTTTAATAATTGTTGGTTGTATAAATGTTTCAGCATCGTGCTCAAAACTCTAGACGTGTACTGTGTCCTCAAAGGATGATGTAAAACCTTGAGAGGCTAAAATAGAAATATTTTTTTAATGATGATATAAAATTTGAAGTGCTCTCTGAAGTAAATGCGGAAGACAAAATGAAGGAGTCATGTCAGCCTAGCTGGTTGTCACAAGTTCAGTTCAGAAGGCGTTTATTGGCCTTTTGGGGGAGGGAGAATGGGGCTGAGATCGGTGGCTTACAAGCCTGGATCTATGGCCAAGGGAAGGGGTATAGGGGTTGAGGGGGGTTATAGATAGGCGGTGAGCCCCGCATCGTGGATGAAATCCACGAGCGTGGTGATAACTGCCCGACGTTTGTCGGGAGGGCCCTGAGGATGGACCCATTCCTCCATGCTGGATACGTCTGGTGGTATGTGTTTTCGGCGAATCTCTTCCAGATCCGGACAGTCCCAGAGTAAGTGGCTTTGGTCGGCAAGAAGGCTGGGGTCTTCACAGAAGCTGCAATGGGGTGATGTAGGTGGCTTGGTCCAATGCGTCCTGCGTGCCGGTGTGCATGTGGTGTTTGTGATTATCCTCCGAAGCAGCACCGTTGATCCCCTGCCCATTCCGCTCGGGAGCGGATTTACGCAGGGGGTCAGGGCTGCCCTCAGGGTCTGTCTTGAGGATTCTTTAACGAGCTGTTTTGCCTCCTCAGGGTCGTAGTCTGGGTCTTCGCCATCGTCGCCAAGCTCAGGCGGGAGCGAGTACCCGTGTTCTTGTAGGTGACTTGGCACACTACTCGGCTCGCGGGGGGAATCCAGATGCGCGCGGGCCATGCAGTGAGCTTGTACGTTGCCCTGAATGTCTGCGTGGGCAGGTATCCAGGACACTTTGATGGTTGTACCGGCTGCAATTAGGTCGGAGGCCATGCTTCGGATTGCCTTAACTCGCTTGTTCGGGGAGTGGCGAGAGCGACATTCTATTAATGCAGCCGCAGAGTCAGTGAAAATCTGTAGGTGTGTCGGTCGATTTCCTTCTCGATGACGGTGCGCAGTGCCAGTTGGATAGCTCCAAGTTCTCCGCCCTTGACCGATGTGCCGCCGGGCAATGTTTCGGCCATGGTGATTCCTAGGCGGGGAATCACAACCGCAGCGGAGCAAATCGGTTTAGGGAAGGAGACGAAAGCCGCATCAGTGTATACTGCGAGCTTCTCTTTGGTGTCCGTCCACTCTTGGACGAGTTTGCAGTGCTGTCGCACTTGGCAAGCTTGCTTGCCAGGGCGACTGGGCCCGGCTCCCCTTGGTACTGGTCGATCGTCCACGAGGCACACATCGTCGCTCCATGGGGGGTCAACCTCCGGGAGAGGGGGAAGGGCTCTTATATCTGAGCCGATCATCTCTAGGATTTGTCGTCCGGAGGCTGAGTGTTGGAGTCGCTCTAGATGAGCTCGTGCTCTCTCCTCTACGGTTTCTGGAGCCGTGTTGAGCTTCGCGTGTGCCTTGAGCTTGTCTAGCGGTGTATATCGGGGGAGGCCAGTGACAATTCGAGCTGCGTTGTTGGTAAGGATTTCCAGTTTCTTCCATTGTGTGTTGGTAAGTCGGTAATGGGGAGCACCGTAGCAGATGCGGGAGACGATGAGGGTTTTCACCATGCGGCGGGCAACTTCCTCGTCAGCGCCTCCTCTGGTGCCGCTGATCCTTCTAATGACGTTTAGTGCTGCCTGGCACTGTTGGGTGACCATTGTTAGCCAAGCCTTTGCGGTGCCATCCTCGTGGAATTGTAGTCCTAGGATGCGTACCTCAGGTGCTGATCTGATCGGTTGGCCCGCGAGAGTCAAGTGAAGAGTTGAGCTGATGTTCGCGTCCCTTTCCCGCCTGGGGGCTATGACTACGTAGGTTGTCTTATCCGGCGAGGCGGTTAAGCCTACGCTTTGGAGGTGACTTGTCACGACGTCGATCCCCCGTTGAAGGATGCGCTGTTGTTGCGGAACGTCGCCGCGCACTGTCCAGAGGGAAACGTCGTCCGCATAGATGGTGAAGTGGAGGTTGGATACCTGTTGCAGTCGACCGGGGAGACGCGCCATGGCCAAGTTGAAGAGGAGTGGGGACAGAACTGACCCTTGTGGAACTCCCACTTTGTTCGGTTTTGGCGCTGCCAGGTGTTTGCCGATCCGGACCGCGAAGGTGCGAGTCTCGAGGAAAGACTTGATGAAATTTAGGGCGCGGCCTTCAATGCCGAGGGCGCGCGCTTCTTGGACGATTGCCCAGTGTGGGACGCTGTCGAAGGCTTTTTTGACATCGATCGCGACGACTGTTCTGATTTTAAATTTCTGTGGAATGGGCTTTGGAATAAGATCTTTGGAGAGTAGGATAAGGCTTTCCTGCGTGCCCAGGCCAGTTCTGAACCCTGTCTGCGTCGGATGAAAGGCTTTCGTCCGCTCCAGATACCAGGAGAGGCGGCCGAGTAGCATTCTCTCCACCAGCTTGCAGACGCAGGAGGTGAGAGAGATTGGACGGAAGTTGGCTAAGGTGGTCGGCTTCTTGCCGGGCTTAGGAATTGGAATAACAGTGGAGAGTTTCCACTGGTCTGGAATGTTGCTACTGCGCCACACTTCGTTAATGTCTTCAAGAAGCCGAGTTTTTGTGGCTTCGGGAAGGTTTCGGAGCATGGCGGTGGTTATTCCGTCCGGACCTGGAGCGCCGTTTGGTTTCCCGTGGTGCAGAGCGTCCTCCATTTCTCCTCTGGTGAAAGGTTGGTTCATGGGGTCCTTCTCGTTGATCTTGACCCTTTCGTATGGGTCCCCCACAGCTGGTGGGGTGCTGGTCGCCGCTGGCTGGGGGAAGAGCGTGTCTCCAGCCTCTAGCGCCAGCGTTTCAACTGTCTTCTTTGTCGTGAGTGCGAGCGTGAGGGTCGCTGCGCGATCCCTTGTTGTGCCCAGCATGGCTCTGCTGACTGCCCATAGTTTTTGAGCAGATGTTTTTTCCGAGAGCGAGGCACTGAACTCCAGCCACTTTTGCCGATCGAGCTGAACCGCATATTTGCGGGCAGCTACCGTGGCTCTTGTCACCTCCCTCAAGGCTCTCGCGTTTTTCGGGCCTCTTCTGTAGCGTTGTAGAGCCCTCAGCCGCCGAGCCCAGAGATTCAACAGGTGAAGGTCCGGGATGGGAGTGTCGAGCTTTATTTGTTTCTTCGTGGTCGCGGCCAGGAGGGCCTCCTTGATGGACTCGAAGACCGTTGGTGCTGTGCTGCTTTGGAGTTTGCTCCGGTACAGGTCCCAGTTCACGACATGTACGAGCCGTTTCCCGGGCTTGGAGGCCGCCGATCCGTTGAGGGCCAGGACTATCCTGATGGGCAGATGATCCCTCCCGCGAGTGTCGGCCTCCGGCTTCCAAGTGTGGTTGGCCGTGTGTGGGCTGTTTGTCCAGGTGGTATCTGGGGTGGTGTGATTCTGCCGAGCGTTGCAGCTCAGCCGTGTCTTCATCCCTGCGGTGTTCATTAGGGTGTAGCGGTGGTGGGTCATTTCATCCAAAAGATTTTGGCCTGCCGAGGTGTCCTTGGCGTAGCCCCACGCTGTGTGTTGGAGGTTGAAGTCTCCCCCGACTATCTTCTGCTCTTTTGGGTAAAGGCCGTCAAGGTGAGCAATCCATCCGTGGTCCCTGGGTTCCCTGACGGAAGCCCCAGGTCGGTAATACACGGACACCAGAATGACAGGAATGTCTTGCTGGGTGGTTGGGACGGCTACCACTTCCTGATGTTCCGTGCACCATTGTTGAAGGTCGATCTTGTGCTGCGGCCAGTGTTTCTTGATGTAGACCATGGCTTGTCCTTCCCGGCCTCCGAACTGGCCCGCCCTAACGGACGGTATCGAGGGATTTGCGTAGGACTTATAGCCGGTCAGCTTGACGGTGGTACAGTAGACTTCTTGCAGTAGGTAGGCGTCTGGGCGTTCCTGTGGTTTGTTGTGATGCGTGGCTTTGAGTTCTGCGGCACGTAACCGCAAACCTCGGCAGTTCCACTGGGTAACGTTTACTGCCATGCTGGAGGGTTAAGGTTGCTTTGCACGGCAGTGCCGGTCTGGGCGGCGATGGCCGTGAAGAGCTGGAGCAGCATGGCAGGGTCGATGGTAATCGTTGTAGGAGCAGTTAGCTGGGGCGCAGGCTGTTGACCGTTTCCCCGCTTCTTGCGGTAGTCTTGTCGGATGCGCTTTGAGTTCTCTTGAGACCCCGGAGGAGTGGTGCGCCGTCGCGCCGCCTCTCGAATTTTGCGGACAATATCAAGTCTCCTTGGGCAGTATTTGTCTGTAGCCAGGTGTCCATTCTTTCGGCACATTTGGCAGAAAGGGATGGGGGAAGGGCAGGTCACGCTTCCTTGGTCGTCCATTGTCTCTTCGTGGGGCTTTCCGCACGTGGAGCAGACCCGGGGTTCTGGACAGATGTCCGGCTTGTGGCCGATCTTATGGCAGTTGCTGCAGGTCACAGCTCGTGCCCTGTACGGGTACACCTGCAGGACGCTGCGCCTGTACCAGACGTGTCTGGGTAGATGGGTTCCCTGGAAGGTGATGAGTGCAGTATTGCCTCCTCGGCTCATCGGCCGAGCTGCCACAATCACTGACCCCTCTGTCTCCAGGCATGCCATCAGTGAAACAGTGTCTTCTCCCTGGTCGATGCCATAGATGACACCGCGGATTTGGTTGTCGCCGACTGGCTTGTACGCCTGGATGGGTAGAGGGGGTTTCCCAGCAATATGGATTTCGGTAATGCCAAGAAGGGTTTGGGCGGTGGCCTCGGAGTTTACCATGACGGTTATTGTGTTGGTTTCCTTGGTGGTTTTAATGGAGACCGCACCCGGTGCGAGCTGGACGGAGGCGGTGATGGCCTCCATTAGCCCTTTTTTTGGGAGAGTTGTGACGTCTGTCTTGGTCTTTGGGCGCAATGTGATTATGTGGCGCTCTTGCGTTTTGGGTTTAGGCGGGGAGTCCACGGTGCGCGTGTTGGATTTTGCGCTAAGGCGTGCTCTCTTGGCCGCTTTTTTTGAAAGCTTTGTCACCCATGGGTGGGGCGAGTTGTGATCGTTGTCGCTGTTTTCTTCTTTGTTAGCTGTGAAGGTGAACAGCGACGTTGAGGCCGCGGCAGCGCCATCAGAGCAAGAGGAGAGCCCACTTGAGGAAGGATTTTGGGCAGCTGTTGTCGCCGACGGGGTCATTTCTGACGACGCCGCTTCCATGTCTTGGTCGCCGGGCGCGTGGTGTTCAATCGCGACGTCGGCGTTGTCGAGTTTTTTCTTCGGTGGTTTTCGTGACGGGATGGTAATGGTTTGCCCCGTGTTAGGCATGGGAGTAGACGAGGCTTGGTGTGATGGGTCCTTAGTCAGGCCGAGTTTCGAGTTGCGTTTCAAGCGGACCTCAGAAATCGCCGTCTGGAGGCAGGCGTGCATGTCTGCTTCGGATACTTGTTCGAGGTAGCGGCCTACCATCGATTTGCAGAAGGTGAGCATACCTTGCGGCAGGGACTGGGCGGGCTGGCGCTGGGATGCTGTCATGGCGGTGGGTACGGCCGGTGTTGGAGCCGGCCGGAACCATGGCGAAGAGGCCGAGCTGATGGGTGTCGCAAGTCCTGGTTGAGCCGGTGGCTGGGCCAAGGACTGGCGTAGAACTGCAGCAAATGTGGCTGCAAATTTGTCGACCATGATCGACTTGGGTGCGCTGGGTTGGGTTGCGGAGCTTCGAAAGGACACGTCCTTCCTAGTCGGCGGTCAAGCGCGCGCTCTCGGTTGTCACAAGACTGAGCGTTTATTCGTCGTCGTCGTCTTTTTGCTTTATTTTTCGGCGCGGCCGATCTTGATAGATCGGCGGTTTAAAGTAAAAGAAGAAAACAAAACAACTTCGGTCAGCCGCGTGAACCGCAGCGCGTGCAGCGTCATTCGCTCCCCAACACTCCTTTCCCCTTGTAGAAGAGACGTGATGGCGAGCGACGACTTCGTGTTGATCGTCACGAAGTTGCAGACACGGATGTTGGTACCGCCTCAGGTGGGACAGTCTCGAAAGCGGGTGCTGGCGCGGGAGGCTCAGTAGCTGCGTCATCGGGATCACGATGGCGAAGCTGGTCCGCGTGGCGCCGGTGGTCCTTGCCATCGCCTGGGGACTGAACTTGTACCAGGCGGGAACCAGTTGTTGCCTTTACGATTCCGGGGCTCCACTTGTCGCCAGGACCGTAGTTTCGGAACCACACTGGCTGACCTGGGCAAAAGGGACTAGCTTCCGATTGACTGCAAGGAGTGGGTAATGGAGGCAAGGCGGCGTCCAGACGTGAACGTATATCGTAGCCGAGTAAACGCTGAGATGGGGAACAACCGTCTTTGCCGGGTGTACGACGATACTCATGCAGAAAGAGCGCTAGTTGTGTCACCATACTGCCCCTGCTCAGCCGTTGGAGCCCTTCTTATACAGTGCGGACGGCTCGCTCCGTGAGTCCGTTTGATTGGGGGAAATAGGGAGGCGAGAAAACGTCTTGGAACTCGGCGCTTACGAACTGGGGCCCATTATCGGAGACCACAGTCCGTGGTATTCCGAATCGGCTGAAGATAGAGCGTAACGCGGACGTGGTTGCTTCCCCTGACGTGCACTTGAGTGGAACTGCTTCAATCCACTTGCTATGAGAGTCAACGAGAACTAACAACATGAACCCGTCTACTGGGCCGGCGAAGTCCACGTGCACTCTCGACCATTTCTCGTTCGTCTCCGGCCTTGGCACAGGATCTCTGGCCGGTGGGGCTGGAGAAACTTGGGCACATTTCGTGCACTGACTGACCATACGCTCCAGATCTTGGTGAATTCCGCGGTACCATATAATGGACCGAGCTAACGCCTTCATGGCCGATGCGGCGCCGTGGCTTTCATGCAGGAGAGCAAGTACAGGCTTCCGAGCCCTCTGCGGTATTACGACTCGAGATCCCCAATATACCAAGCCGTGCGAGGTGGTTAGTTCGCTCCGCCTTTCCAGGAATGGTTTAGGGTCATTTTCCCGTTATGATTCTTCTGACGCCAGGACCCACTTTGAACCCACTTTTGGACCTGCCTTAAGTCATTGTCTTCAGCCGTCAGCCGCTGCTGGTCTGCCGTTGAAACGAAGTTTTCATCGAGCTGCTCCATCAGCAGGACATACTCCAACAGCTCCTCGGTTGATGATTCACCTTCCCTTGAGCACGGCAGCCGGCTGAGAGCATCTGCATTCAGGTTCTCAATTCCTTTTCGGTACACCAGATCGAATGAATAAGCCCGCAGTAACAACGACCAACGCTGTATGCGAGCGGCGGCCATCGATGGGATTGACTGATCCGGACGAAAAAGGCCAATCAACGGCTTGTGATCGGTGACGAACGTGAAATGGCGGCCCAGCAAGTACTGCCGGAACTTCGTTACTCCAAAAACCAGAGCTAAAGCCTCCCTTTCGAGATGAGCGTATTACACTCGGCTACGGATAGCGTACGTGAACGAAACCCGATCGGTCGATACTCGCTTCCAACCTTAATGGACAATACTGCCCCAATGCCATAAGGCGAGGCGTCACACTCCACTCTAAGAGGCTTGCTGGGGTCAAAGTGAGCCAGAAAATTTGCGTTTTTTAAAGCTGCTTTGCTACCTTCGAAAGCCTTGTCGGCGGCGCTAGGCCACTGCCACTTTTGGCCTTTCACTAGCAGTGCATAAAGCGGAGCTAGCAGGATCGACATGTTCGGCAGGAACTTGCTGTAATGCGTTATGAGACCGAGATATGACCTCAGTTCCGAAACGTTTTGCGGTCTAGGGGCTTGCATGATTGCTTCCATGTTCTCTTCCTTGGGATGAAAACCTGCGGCATCTATTTTGTGACCGACGTAATTGACCTCTTTCTGACGGAACTTACATTTGTCCCTGTCCAACCTGACCCTGTGCTCCCGCAGCCTTTGTAGCACTTGCCGCAGCGTTGATTCGCCATGTTTCTCGGCTACCAGAACGTCGTCCAGGTAAACTTGTGCTCCATGGAGATCTTTCAAAATGGACTCGATTCTTTGCTGGAAGACGGCCGGTGCGGATGCGATGCCGAATGGCAATCTATTGTAGCAAAACAACCCCTTGTGCGTGTTGATCACGGCCAACTGTCTCGCGTCTTCGTCAAGGCAATGCTGGTGATACGCGTTTTTCAAATCCAACGTGCTGAAGACCTCACCACCACAAAGAGATGCAAATATGTCTTCGATAACAGGGAACGGGTACTGTTCGGTATGGCATGCCGCATTTACCGTGAGCTTGAAATCCCCACAGATTCTGATATCACCACCCTTTTTAACGACCGGCACTATCGGGGCTGCCCAAGCAGAATAAGGCACGGCAGATAACACGCCCTTGGCCACTAAGCGATCCAACTCATTGGATACCTTATCGCGTAGCGCGTAAGGTACAGGCCTTGCTCTCGCGAACCTGGGTTGCGCGTCTGGGCGTACGAGCAGACTCACGGGCGGGCCTTCCACGGTTCCAAGTCCAGGCTCGAACAAATCCGCGAACTCCTCGAGTAGCTCCGGGTCCGGCGGCAGGAGTGGAAGTAGGCGTCCTGGCGCCTGAAAGACTGAGGACAGGAACTCCTCGACCATTCATGTCAATAATCAGGTCCCGGCCACCCAAAGAAGGACCTGAACAGCCGAGCACGATAAGACTACCCTCTGTAGTCTTGTCCTGGTACTTCACGCGCATGTTCAGCTCGCCTAACACGGGCAATGTTCCAAGGAAACACGACAAACGAACAGACGTTTTCTGAAGTTTCGGCCACGAGTTTCGATACTTGTGGTAGACGTCTTGGGGAATTGCTCTCACGGGAGGCCCTGTGTCCACGAGCATCTTGAGTGGCACGCCGGCCCAAACAAACTTTCACATTACTGGTTCTACGAAACCAACCAAATTGTCTGACCTAGCGTGAGAACATTGGAGCGTAAACAAGCTTGCTTCTTCGCCTGATAAGCTGTCGCTGCATTCGACGGCGTTCATTCCAGGTTCGTGGTTGGCTTTGAATCCACGGCCCTCTTTCCTGGGAGTTGTAAGGTCTCGGCAGCACCTGGCAATGTGCCCAACCCGACCACAGTGATGACACGAGGCTCTCTTAAATTTGCACGATTTCGCGTCGTGCGCGGAGCTTCCGCAGCGTGAGCAGGCTAGCGTCGTACGCCTCCGGGAGCTTTGAGGAAGTGGCGATCGGCGATGTGGGCCTTGTGTAACCGCGTCGATATCAAACTCCGGCGTCGGCTTCATGGCTGCGAGGTTTACGGTACCGGATTCCGTGGCGAGCACTATGTCCTCGGCCACTTGTAGCGTTAAGTCTCTTTTTGTGAGCAGCAACTTCCTTACATGTTCGTTGGTCATTCCGAGAACGATGCGATCACGGAGAAGGCGTTCTCGAATGTCCCCGAAGTTGCAGGTCTCGGCTAGACGGCGAGTCGCGACGAAGTATTCCGGGACGGACTCGTCTGGCTTCTGATCTCTTTTAAAAAACTTGAAGCTCTCAGCGATTTCGTTCAGTTTTGGTGCGTAGTACGTTCCTAAGCGCTCCACGACTTCGGTATATGTAAGCGAGTTGACCGCTGTCGACGAACTGGACGCTTGCAAGACTTCAATTGTCTTCGAACTTAAGGCGGGCACGAGCAACGCTCGTTTCTGCACCGCGTCGGTCACTGCATTCCCCTTGAAAAACGCTTCCAAGCGTGTCAAATAGGTTGTCCACTTATCTGATCCCTCGTTGAACTGGGAAACAGAAAAGGCCATGGTGTGCTTGGTCGAGGTGGGTTGACCGGTTTCAGACATTGGGTTCAGCCTCGTCGCCAATGAAGTAAATTCGGAAGTCAAAATGAAGGAGTCATGTCAGCCTAGCTGGTTGTCACAAGACTGAGCGTTTATTCGTCGTCGTCTTCGTTTTGCCTTATTTTTCGGCGCGGCCGATCTTGATAGATCGGCGGTTTAAAGTAAAAGAAGAAAACAAAACAACTTCGGTCAGCCGCGTGAACCGCAGCGCGTGCAGCGTCATTCACTCCCCAACACTATCCAGGCCTTTTATCGAGCTAAAGTACGAACGAAAGAATCATGTTGGATCTTAACATACAGCAAAATCAAAAGCAGGTAACGAAAGTATCCGTTATTTCCCCTGAGAGGAGTAATCTTTTGAGGGCGTCTTGTCATCTTTCAAAATTCCGGCGTACCTAGTAAGTTATAAGCCGCATTTTGTCTAAGTGTCACCTGCAATAAACAAAAAAAAAGTTTCAAGAAAGTTTCGTTTTTTTTTTTGTTTTTTTTTGTGCCACGTTACACACACACACAAAAAAAGCATAACAATCTAAAAGTGTGAAGAAATATTTAAGACGTTTTCAGGTTGGTCTTTTCCTAGCCTGATAACTCATTCTATACTGAAAATATTGTAAGGGTGCAGGCGAGCTGGTGGAAGTTAAGCATAGTTTTGTTTAACCCGAGACTGGGGTATTTCGGAAAATGGACGAGAAGAAAAGAGGCCACAAGGAGGCGACGTCTCAAACACAGCTAAGGATTTTATTCCATCGTATGCACTTTTATACACACCACGTCCACACCCCACCAACCAAGTCGACCAATGACAACATAACACCCGGAATACACTAAGCCAAACATAGGCCCAAAACATTACAAAAGAAAAATCTTTCAGCCAGACAAAAGGGTCTGGCTGAAAGATTTTTCTTTTGTAATGTTTTTGGCCTATGTTTGGCTTAGTGTATTCCGGGTGTTATGTTGTCATTGGTCGACTTGGTTGGTCGGGTGTGGACGTGGTGTGTATCAAAGTGCATACGATGGAATAAAATCCTTAGCTGTGTTTGAGACGTCGCCTCCTTGTGGCCTCTTTTCTTCTCGTCCCTTTTCCGAAATACCCGAGTTTCGGGTTAAACAAAACTATGGTCATTCTATACGCTCTTTGCCTCCTAAGAAAACAAAACATAAATTAATACGGAAATATTTTCGGATTAAAAGCATGGTCAAAAATCGAGATTGTCAGCAGAAAAAAAAAGTTGCATAAGAGGTTTTAGCGTTTTTTATTCAAATTTAGAATAAATAGATAGAACCCGAATGATGATAACTCTTAGTTTCCACGACACTTAAATGAAATACGTAGATTGATCGTTTACTGTCGCAAAAGTGCAAGCTCTAAACACCTTTTTAGTGCCTGGTTAAGCTCAGAACGTTGATTAGATACGAAGTACATAGTCATAATGCAGTTGCCGTGTCTTTGTGAGAAAGCCCAGAGTCGGAATTCAGGCGCCGTCAGATTTTGTTCTTCGGCGGGTTTCTAACTTTCCTTTCCCTTTCTATCATCGGGTTTATTCGTTCGCCCGTCAAGCTGCTTATTCAAAACAGCTTTACGGGCTGGGGCAACACCACCTAGAATAACCAAAGCCTCCGCATGGCCTCCTCTCCCTTAATGAAGCGTCATCACAGTCGGATCGCGCTATTGGGCCCGAGTCCGACCTTCGACGCCCTGATTGGACACGAGCCCCAGCCGAACACTGAGACACAGTACTCGGGACCAATCACAGGCCTCGATCGATCTGACTGGGATGACGGCGCATAGGCCTCCTGCTTATCTAGGTGGCGTTGGCTGGTGACTTGCCAAGCTGTTTTGCACCTTCCTTTTTCCCCAGCTTCTGTTTCCTCAATTTGTGGAGCAAACGAAGTCATCTTGTTGTCTTATATTGCACATTTCGACTATTTAAACAATACAGTCAGACCAACCATCTTTTATCTGAGTTTATGTATTCCGTTTCTTTTTTTTTTTCTTAATACGAAGACAGGCGTGGAAGCCAAGGTAAGCTGGAGTAGGTGACCTCAAATAGGCTTGAGGCATTTTTGTTCGGAACGACCCCAAGGTGTGCACAGTGACACCCCGAAGTATTTTAAGCAAAGTGTGTGTGCTCGTGCTCCGCATTCAGCCTTACAATATCAACGACGTTTCTAACTTCACTCGCCAAATTTTTTTGTTTTGTTTTTTGAACATCACATCAACCTGCCCATGCTCAGGCTGCTGTATTAGACTTGACTATATTTATCTGTTTGTATATAGAGTAAATAAACGGCAAAGATTGTTTGTCGACTGCAGGAAAAAGCTTATAAGAAAATGTTCGAAGTTCGAAGTTATATGTTACGTTTGACTTTTTATAGCCCTTTTCGTTCGACCTGTTAACTTAAATACTTCCACGAGTCATGTAAGATAAATATAAAAACACTCTCCTCTATTTCACAAAAAAAAAAAGATATATCAGCAGCACAAAATTATATATTTAGATATATATATAGATATTTTTTTTCGATAAGCAGAATTGGTGCGATGCTCCAGGTTTCGTAATCGCTGAGGTTGCATCATTGCTCATAAGAAGGGCGCCCAAATATATACGGCACCTCGACCAATCGTGTTGCAGAGTTTGCCTCCGTGTATGCTTTAAAGGGCACGACCGTGAACCGGAGCTGTTCATCAATTTCCTTCCGTAAAATTAAAAAAAAAAAAAAAAAAAAAAAAATGACCGATGGAGAAATCCGGAGGAGCCCACGGTCGTACTTCCGAAATTGTAATATTTGGCCAAGGAGGAATCACCGAACGAAATGGGGTACTCAAAAGCTATATTGAAAGGAAAACAAGTAACTTGACACAAAAAATAAAAGAAAACGGGCATAAAGTTTGTCGCTCTTCCCTTTGCCGCAGGCAGCCGTAAAGGTGGTAAGAGATCTTACATAAGTTTAGGTGAGGTGAGAGAGCATGTGTTATTTTTCGGGAGAGAAAGTGCTGGTCGAAGCCGAGAGGGAATGGAGAGTCAATGCGCGAGTGCAAATGCACGAGCAAAGGGGAAGCGGGAATCGGTGTGCACATCTAAACATTCCCGCAACCCGTGGGTTGTTCGAGCCCGGACATTAAAAAACAAATCGCACCAAACACTTCCAATGTATTGCTATTTTGGCCCGCGAATGGCAAATGGCGGCTTACGTTAGCACTTAAAAGAGATTGCAAGACGTACAACAGGTAACAGTACTAAACTATAAAGTTCACGTTTACCTCGAGCTGCAGTGTTGAATTAGATGACGTAATTGTTCGATCAATTAGCAGGTATATTAATGCGTTTTTGGTAACTCGCATAGCCCTCGTTGAACGTGTTCATCTTTAATACACCATCAGTGGTGGTGCGCTATACTCTGTTTCACCTTACGTTGTACCGCAGGAAAAGCTGTAAGCGCGAGCTCCTTGCTCTGGGGCAGATCTCGGCGGCACAAGCTCTCGTGCAGTAAGGGCAGCTCTCAACGCTATGAGCTCGCGCTTCCAGCCTTCGCTGCGGTACAACATAAGGTCAAATGGAGTATACTGAGAAACGCTGTTAATCTGTATCAGGTTCAACTCCGATGAAGTTAGAATTTCTTGCGTGTATGGATTAGATATTCAGACATTCCCGAAGATGTTTGTTGCAGAATTGAGCACGCTGTGTTTCAAAGAAACGTTACTACAACGATCACTCACCGTCGTACTTTTCTCCTCTGCAAAACGTAAAAAAAAAAATGAAGCAAAACACAAACTCGAGCACCACATTTTCCGGGTCAACAGTACACAAACGAAAGGAAGAACAACATCGGCCAGATTATGATCACAACCTCACCGAAGATAATGCCCAATCCTCATTTTCCGCCTAAACAAATGGCTCCATCCTGTCCTGCTGCCCCGCTTGTTTCCGAAGTCGTGTACCCCTTAAAAAGAGGTGGCGCTAGTTTCTCGTAGAGTGAGTAATTATAATCCCTCTTCTTAAAGGACATATTAACGCGCACGGGTTCCGCCCAAAACAGCGCCGCTTAGATCGTTGTCGATGCTCACATTCCATTAGCTCCCATGTAACAAGGGTCTTGCGCGTATGCCAGAACACGATCGATTAGTATAAAAGCAGGCAGGGTCATAATCGCTGCCGGTGTTTCGTGCTTATACAGTGACATTAGCGTCTTCTCAATGGTGCTAAAAACATAAACGCACTTTTTCGTTTGTTTTGGCCCTTCATTTTGTTGCACCAAAAAGAGGTATAGAAACAATGCACTTAGCGAGAATAAATGCCTCTTTTATCGTGTGTCGCTGCATTTACTAGAAAAAGAAAGAAAACGAAAAACGCCTTGTTGCCCCACCACGAACTGACTCTTAACGTCCTGCTTTTAACTCGACGGCACTATTGGAGAGGAGATCCGCCCGTTGCGATTCTAGCGGCTAAGCTGAGAAATAAACTAATGGGGAAAAAAACACGAATTATTCATTGGTGTTCCTGACGCAGCGCTCGATTGTTGACATAACCGAGGCTCCGCTAGCGCTCGGTTGAGTCTCGTGACGAATCAGTGAAGCCCCAATGAGTCCCTGTCGAGCGCTGAAGCGGCCCTCATCTCTTGTCTGCGCCACGGAGGCGACCGATCGAGGTGCCGTCGTAAAGGAACCGGCTAACCGGCCTTACTCTTGGGTAAACACCGAGTTACACAGAATACAAGCTGGACAAAGCGCTCCTCAGATACGAGTAGTTCGATCTCCTCGCCAACACTCAGAGACAGGACGAAAACAGAAGGGAGGAAATAAATTTTCCCGACTCTACCGTGAGCCCTCCAACCTTCGGTGTATCGTGGGCTTCGAGCGTGCACGCGCAGCCAAAGCGCGACGGAAGGCAGCGAGCGAGTGCTGGAGGATGGACGTTCGAAAGAGGCATCCTACTGTTCTCATGTTATTAGCGACTGTAATAAGCCCGAGTCGCTGCAAAACAAAATAAAACAAACAAAAAATAACGACAGAAAGCGCTAGGGGAAATCTGCGTACCGATCCCATAGCCCTGAATACTCCAGCGGGATCAATATACCGCTGCGGGTCCTTCCGAGCACACAGCGGCGACGAAGTTGAAAATTAAAATAAATAAAGCGAAAATATTCCCTGGATACGGAAGACTCATTTCAGACAAACAAGATTATGCAGACGAGATGCAGGGTAGCCAATCACGGGTTTCCAGCTCTCGTCGAACGAGCTGGTGAGGCAATACGGCGTCGAAAATTCGCGGAGCGACGGAGAATTCCGCACACGTCAGAAAACTGACAAATGGGATTTTCTGGTGGACGCCTCGCGTATCTTGAGCGAAGTGAAATAGGCCGTCGAGACTTGACACTTGTGTCTGGCTTATGCGATGAGGCTATAAAGTTCTTCGGAGCAGTCGACGGGTAAAGAAAATGTCCGGGATCGCTCGAGTTCGCCTACGGAGCTAGGGTGTCTTTGTTTGTGCATCGCGCACGCCTGCCCCGGCTTTCTGTCGGTGCGGAAGTTTTTGGAGCGCTGGATGTGCACATAATGTCGCTCTCCCTGAAATTCGACCTTTGTCGCCCGAGAAGAGGGAAACAAGGGATTTTCTTGTCGATGAGACGGTTGGCTCGAGCGTGGCGGGAAGAGGCGGCTGGTTCCCAAGCGGCACACTAATTGTTTACTCCTAACGATGCGTAATACTTTGCACACTCGCCTCTTTATTTTGCGCACAATGGCGTGCTTTACTTCCACTGCTCATACAAGCTGCTCGGATGAGAAGCTGCGCACGAGTCTGTCCGAGCAGCACGTCAGGCTAAGTTCTCCTGGTTAGTAGCAGAAAAGTCTATGAGCCAGATATCGTGTGAAACACACCTCTCATCGTTCAGTTTGTGTGTATGACTTTGCATAATCATATTGAAGTTTTTATCAGCCTGTCGAGTCACGATCGCGACAAGTATTGTAAGATTCTAGTTCAAGTGACTCCAGCACAATATCCTTCGCAACGGCGGACTGACCACCCCTGTCATGCGGGTTGACAGTCATTACAACCTAGCCGACAGTGTTAAATCAGTACAGTGTTAAATCAGTAATCAGTGATAATAGAGGGTTTCTAAAACGCTTCACTGTTTTGTGATACTAAAGATAGAGACTGCCTCGTTGGCGAGCTTTGTGTTGTCTCAAGTCCCAAGTTCTCACTTTTAGGCTTAAATCAAATAAAGTAGTAGTTCTGAAGCTTCAAAGGATGAATGGTTTTGTAGGGACCTTTTATACATGGAAAAGCCACTATAAAAGCCACTATAATCTGAAAGAAAATAAGCAGCGTGGTCGAGAGAATCGTAAATTGAAGAGTATTAACTGCTCTCTAAATTAACTACGCGAACTTGGTAAACTATAAACAACACTTTGTCATTATTTATTTTCACATAGCCAAGGTAAACATATATATACATACCTGTCGCGGTGAAATTTACAACGCAGAATGTACGAACTTTATAGCGTCGTTAATTTTCTACAATGTTCCACGGATAATTTCCCCAAATACTTATTAGGTTGTGCACTAAATCGTCAAAAAAAAAAAAAAGAGGATCACACAAAGAGAAAAAGCCGAAAAGCGAGGGGTTAGTTTTGGTGACCTTTGTGGAAGAAGGCACGGCGAGAAGAATTCAGGCTAGAGAAGCGGATTGACTCGAGGGAGTGATGACGTCGAAAGTATGGTCGAGATCGACAAAATCGCTGGCATAACATTATTGAAATCACTTATAAAAACAATGAAAAATTAGTTAATACATTAAAATCAATGTTATGCAATCATCACGACTACTTATGAGTGGGCAATCTCGCGCTCTTTTAGTATCACTTGGAGTGGACCGAATATCGTCAGTTCTTGTTTTACTGAACACCATCCGTTATCAAGATTTTTCATAGGCTCGAGGGGGGGGGGGGGGGGGGGGAGGGAGGGAGGCGGGAGCGAGCGACCATTAAGGAGACTTTCGTAAGGTAGTGATTAAAGAAAATTTGAAGGTACGAGAAAATTGTGGCCTGAGTTATTAATTATAGTTTCTATAAGACCTGCGATTTTTTCTGAATTCGACGCTTTGCTTGAACCTTTTTTTTTCGACTAAAGGAGTCTGCGACTTCAATTCAGGTTTCTTCCCCCGAAAAGAAAAATATATTAATAACATTAAGCAAAAATGACAACGAAGTTAAAGCCTCCGTTCAAATTGCCAGCTGGAACTCTTGTTGACTCGCGAGGGTACAATAACCAAAGAAACAAGAATTTACTTTTGCCATCGGTACCGTCCCTTTTTAGTTTGCTGGCTTATAATTATAACAAAAGACTTTCAGACAGAATTAAAAAAAACGCCGAAAGAACTACTTTAGAAATGCTGTAATTAAATTAAACCAGTGTGGAGCATATTTGCGGCATTGGAATACTTTATGAACTTAATGGAGAGCTTCTCCAGTGGCATTCTTCTCTGCGAAAGTATTAATATAAACCAAACCACCAAAGTAAAATTGCATATTCGCAGTTTTTTTTTAATTATTATCATGAAAAACTAAGCAAATTAACAACTATATGTATGTCTCCCGCAGAGCTCGAGTGAAACAGTTTCTTAAAAAAGGCGTAACTTCTGTTTTGACAGATTCAGAAAACGTCAAGTTGCTATAAAAACTTTGCGGGTGTTTTTTTTTTTTTTTTTTTCGTTTCCTTCTTTGAGTTATCCCTGTTCAGTTTGCGCGCGGTTCTCGCGTAATTTCAATTTATATGCGAATTCTCTTTCGTGCCAAAAAATTCGTGGATTGACATAAATTATATGTGACATTTGCATATAGCTTTAAAAAGCAGATGCTTTCTGAGCTTCAAAAAACAGACGCGGCTACCATTAAGGTAACGTTGGTAAAACTCACTCACCTGCATTAATGCTTCGTTGCTGCGGGGATTTGTGTAAATAAAACAACAAAATACAGAACGGAGCTGGTTTACACGTAAAATAATATTCTTAAATATCATCCTTCTCTCTACAGAAAAAAAAAAGAAAACGAAAAAGGATTTATATCTGCGTATTCCCTTGGTACTGAGCACTGCGTCAATCAACAATTTTTCATTTACTTTATGGAGAACTTCGATTTTCTTTTTTCAATTAGGAAAGTGCAATGAAAATCGAATTCCTGCAAGAACCATAAGTTGGTAGCAAGGCCGACGCAGGCATCTCTGTTAATAATTCGGCGGTTGTGCAGCGGTGGCCTCTAGGAATTATTTGTGTTCTGTTTATATTCGTATGTCATTCATTCATTCATTTGTTTATTTTTGTGCCCATGAACAGCTTGACGCCTTGATAATGATGCACATTTAACATACAGCAAAAAGAGGAATAATTTTACAAACTAACAAGAGAAAACTTGTGCGCTACAAAAGATAGGTTAAAATTTATAGATTTGTAAGAAAACGTGAACGCTGCAAAAGATGGGTTAAAAATGTCAAAGCAGAATCATCGAAAGTATTATGCAAGGTCTGAATACGTGTGATGGGGCAGGTTTGGAAGAATTGATTAACATAAAATGGAAGAGAAATTTGCAAACATCTTCTTGGAACATGAATATTTATCGCTGAAGTTAGGTCAGGGCAATCAATGACTCCATGAAGGCATTTGAACAAAACTATGAGATTTCTGTCGCGTCGTCTGGCACTCAAAGTAGAACGATTGTATCGTTCTAGAAGTCTTCTATATTCAAAGCAAACACTGCGACCAACATAGCGGTCCTAAAATATTCGAAAAAAAAACGTTTCTGGACATTTTCAATCGACTCTTGGTGCGTACGCCCAATAGAATTCCACACAAATGAGGAACATTCTAGCTTAGACCTAATTAAGGAAAAGTACAACTGCATAATACAGGCCGACATGGAAAACTCACGTGTAATTCTAGATATGACACCTAACGCACAAAAAAGCGGGGTTGACAATGTTATTGAATGTTTAATAAATGACAGAGAAGAGTCCATATACACTCCAAGATCACGATTGCAATCCACCCTTTGCAATGGGGCATTGCAGAGTTGGTAATAGAAATGAAAAAGTCTTAGCTTCTTAGCAAATGACATAACAACCGTCTTAGTGGGATTAAGTGTCAGCCTGTTGAGACTACACCAATTGTTCACTGATTTCGCATCATCCATTAGTTTCCCACAGTCCTCTAGAGATACTATCTGCCTAAATACCTTGATATCATCGCCGTATTGCAAGATTTCTAAATGTAGGACACATGAGCTTAGGTCGTTTATGAAAACATAAAAAAGAGTCGTCCCAAGAATAGACTCCTGGGGAATACCGGGAGGGTGACATAAGGCCGGGAGAAATGACCAAGGATACGTACAAATTTATGTCTATCGGACAAATATTTGTGAAGCAATGTGCATAGTGTAATACTGATGCCGCACGATTTCAGCTTTTGTAAAAGTAGCGAGTGGTCAACCAAATCAAATGCCCTAGACATATCAAAATATACAGTGTAAACCTGACCCCGCTGACACCCAATAGGCGAAACGAAAATAAGAAAAGAAACCAAGTTTGATTCCACTGGTCTTCCGCGCACAAAACCATGTTGTGAGGGGAGGATCTTATGTTCAAAAAAGCTCGAAATATGTACCGAAAGTACTATTTCGTAAACTTTTGCAAATGGACATAATAATTAAATCGGTCTATAGTTTTTTGGATCATCTGTTCTTCCTTTCTTGTGTATCGGCACGGTTATCCCGTTTTTTCCAAATTGAAGGAAAAGTGCAAGTCGATAATTAAAGGTTAAAAATATGCGTAAGAATGGGTGTGAATATGGAAAAGCATTTTTTGACAATAAAACTCGGGATACCGTCAAATGCGACCGATAGCTGAGGTTTTAGTTTTTGGATTCCAAGTTTAATGTCAGCGTTTTCAAATAATGGAATTGATAGGCAATCGCTACAACCGTTAGCAACGTCAGGCGCAGATAAACCATTCCGGCTGCAAGAATACACAGAGGCAAAATAGCTCGCAAAAGCGTTCGCTACATCTTCGGGTTCACTAATCGGAATTCCGGACGAGTCAGCGATGTTTGTTGTCGATGAAGTTGTGGCTGTAAGGTTCTTGACGCACCTCCAGGGCCGGTTTTCTCGAAGCGATGGTAAACCCATTTTGGTAAACCACGGTGCGTAGGAAGGAAAAAGTACCTAGGTACTGCAATTAACGGCTGGATATAGACAACAATATTTATTTTTGATCGGGCAGTAAGATGCGCCATCTATCGATGAAACAAGCCAGTCATTTTGTTTACCTATTTTTCCGCTGGTTGTTATCGATCTAGTGTGGTATTTTAAGTCAAAATATAGTAATCTTGTACTTAAAGACCAATTTATTTGCTTCAGATGGTACGAAGAAATTTTAGCTACTATGTTAGAGTTTGCCGACGAATATTCGAAAATGTAAAAAATATTTCCTTCAATATGTTTCGCATAAACAACGCATTACTTTCTCGTGTGCCTTCCAGTCTGGCAACGCCGGTGCTGTAGTCTCGTTCTAGATGCGGAGCATCTCTTGCTCGGGTTTATGTCCCGCGGCGTCGTAGTCCGCACTCACACTACCCATGCGCAACTCTCCTCCTTCCCTCTCTCCAACAGCTGCGCATTACTCTCTCCGCTCTCTCTCTCTACCATTTGCGTGGACTTCGCGTTCGTTCGCTTCTACTCACACCGCGCGCGCATGCGCAACTCTCCTCCTCTAGTCTCCTCTCCTTCAAGTGAATATAAGCAGCGGTAGCTCGCTGCGCGCGTTCAGTTCACCCCGCTGTTGACTCCACTTCACTCCATTCTTCCGATGAAGTGTGATGGAAGCAACAGTCCCGTCAGTTAATGGGTTGGCGCAAGCAAGCGTCAGCACCGCCCCACAAACTAACGTAATAACACGCAATTAACAACGTTACTAACAACGTTACTAACACCGTTAATAACACCGTTAATAACGATCCGCGATGCTCCGCATCACCCTATGGTTCCCATCGGGAAGATGGTGTAATCTTTTTTGTTCATTGCGACGCAGGTTTCTGCGATTCCTGCTGATCTCAACTGTGTGCCCCCTTTTCCTTTTGCCCAACCGATCCACCGGTGACGAGAAGCTAGGCTTCTCGTCACCGTTGAATTGCTGGCCACCGGGGATATGTAGAAACCTCAATGCTGTCGGCATACTGTCGGCGCACTGCGAACAAAAAAAAAAAAAACAAAAAAAAGAAAACAACAGTACAATGTCCCAGCTGTTCACCCGGAACAAAAACTTTATCGAGGACAACCCCCTTTCTTCGCAAAGTAATAGTTGCTCACGAGTAGGCGTGCATAGTGTAACAAATTAAACGTGTTAGTACAAATATATACCAACACTCGTTCGCAAAACATTTTTTTTTACTCACAATAAAAACACTTGCAAGGCTTATGTACCGTCATATGTCTTGGATCCCGGACTGCTGAAGAGTGATGCGTTCGCGGTTAGTTTAGTAGTCCCTCTAAACTACGCTTTACTTGACGTGCTAATAGGTTGATGGTGCGGCATTAATATAACAGCCGGATCGAAATGAATGTTCAGCAGAACTAAGAAAAACTATTAGCCCTCATTAAGCGACGCCGCGGCCATTTTGCTTGTAGGTACTGCTCCTCCCTCGGCGCCCCTGCTCTCCCAGTCACGTGACCAGGGTGTAAGATAGACAGGTGGGGAAACGAGAGCCAAATGAGCGTTAGGATTGTGTACCCCTCGGTTTTCTTTTTTTCTGTGGCGCCATCTATGTGGAGCACCGCGAACTCTCACTCCAGGTGGGCGACCGGTGGCGACCGGCTAAACTGACGGAGATGGTTTCTCGTGGATTTTCAGTAGATGACTGTCGTGCCCTCAGTTTATTTTATGCACTCTCCCATAAATTTCCATGCAAATCCGATTCCGATTTTTTTCCTCTCGCCGCAGCGCCATCTGTCGCAAATTGGGGGTACCCGCAAGCAGACGAGTACACAATTCGGTCAAGGCGCTGCGGTAGGCTTCTATAGACCGTTTCCCCACCTGCCTATCTTACACCCTGCACGTGACCTAGAATTCCTTCTTCTATAGGGACAATAGTTAACTTTAACCCGCGGTTCGCGTTCGAGAAAACGGGCCCAGGACTGCAATGGGTCACGATATAATCTGCGCTCTGCTGACTCTTGGTGCTCTCTCTTATCGCGCTGCAACAACGACTTTGCCTGCGCACGTGATTCGAAAAATTTGGCGTACCAGAACGCTGAGTCAGAAGCCTTATATTTCCTATCGTAATGCAATTTGGGTCTTAAAGCTGATATCAGCTCGGAGGAGCACCATTGAGGACACCGAGTTGTTTGGGGACGTTTCTTAGGAACGAAGCGCTCAAGTGCAGATACGATATGTTTTGTAAACGCTGCTACCGCACAGTTTACATCAGTGATGTTGTATATGTGTCCCCAGTTGACGTTATCTAAATATTGAAATAGACCAAAGTAATCACCTCTTGAAAAGGAGAACGAGTAAGGATTTGTTTTTTTGCTTCACGTCTTGCACGAAAAGCCTAAGGGAGACAAGAAATGGAACGTGCCAAACATCGGGGGATACCAATGAGTTAAGGACACACACTAGGCTGTCGATGACAAACTTAGATAGAGCAAGATTTAGGACGTTTCCTGCATGGTTTTAAAAACTATTCCATTGGTTAAGCCCCAAAAGTTAACAAAAGACGAAGGATATTTGCTTTTGGTGAGGCATTACGAGTGGGCAGAGCTGAGTGTTCTGGACTCCAATTTATATCAGGAATGTTGAAGTCGCCAAGTATCAGTACACTGTGTCGGTCTGCATCTAACGTATCTCCCACTATGTCTAACTGATCAGAAAGCACAGATGCACTAAAGTTAGGGGGAAAATAAAACGTGCCGATTAGAAGGCTAGTGCTATCACGGAGAGTTATTTCAATCCAAACGGATTCGCAGTCTGGCTCAAGATCAAACCTTCAAACCGCATGCAAGTGATTTTTAACTGCAATGAGGACTCCGCCACCGAAGTTTACAGTCAAATTTTCATTATCTCTGTCCCGGCGGAAGACTGCGCATTCGGGGAAAAGTAATCATTTCTTGCGAAGGAGCTGTTCAACGAAGTTTCGGTTAGTGAAATATTGTCAAAATCACTTAAAACGACGTTGTTAAAAAATATAAGCTTTTGTGCGCAATCCCCGTACATTTTGGTAAAAGTGTGTACGATTCATGTTGTTCTCTGATTTGTCGTAATTTTGTCACGATCATCATTATCCCGTACCGCTCCAAAAATGGTCTGAAAACAGAACCCATTGGCCAGACGTCCGCCACATTAATTTTGTTGAAGTCTTCCTCATTCACAGTTATGTGGAAAGATGAGTAATTATCATGTTTCGTTTCCAACTTGATGCAAGTAAAAGTTTTCTCTTCCAGAAAGGCAGTAAGAGCTGCTCCTACATCATCGCACGAGGTGTCCGGACTAAGGCGGGAAACAAAAAGTGCCTTAAGCCTTGGTGGTCTAGGAACTGTAACAGCTTACTGCTTGCACAGGTTCCAGATGAAGGGTTGACGTGTTTCTTCCGTTGGACGAGCGTAAATCCATCAGCGTCTTTCGGTGCTACCTCGCCCGTCACCTGGATTGTCAGTGCGGTTGAAACCTCAGTCACTGCAGCTTTCGACCAAGACTTGCGTATCGTAGTACGAGTACTTCCTGGCGTCGCCTTGCCGCCGTCGGTCCGAGAGTCTCTGCCAAGGGCCGACGCGAAGCTCGCTGGTTCAGGGCTGGGCACTTGAAGTTGTGTTGTAATCGGGGGCGGCAGTACGGCTTGGGCTGTGAAGCGACGTAGTAGCTCCGTATTCCGGGCGAGATGCAAGTGCAGGGACGTGTTATCAGCCCTGACGGAGGCCACCTCTTTGATTAGTGAATCAAACTTGTCGTGCAGTGCCTAAAGCAGATTGTTCACACAGCCGCACGCGTTGCAGCTACTCGAGGCGCTCGCCGTTGCTGCGTCGTCACGTTCCGAGGGGCGGTTTCCACCTATAACACTTACTTCGTCGGAGCCATTGAGCTTTGTGCAAGACTTGCACTTGTATGTACTGGAACCAGTCTTCATGAAGTATTCATGTTCGTCGTTTATGACTCCTATGTACTATCGTGGACACTGTTAGCTATAACACGGCAGCGGCAGCCATCCCGTACCCCCAGCGCCTCATAGCAGGCGCCGTCCGAAACCCCGCGCATGCGCCGTGTGGCGGACTCGCTCTTCCCGCCTGCGAGCACACCCTCGCTTTGTCGTCTGAGGCACAAAGCACACGACGCCACAGCTCTTGCCAATTTTCTCTGAACACGGTTCAGCAAACCACCGCGTAAGTGGTGTCCACGGTTGATTCCCTGACTCCGCTGGCTAAGGATAATCATCGCCACTAATTGTAATATCACGGTAGACTATTTTTTTCTTTTTTTTTTTATGGGACAAACTTACAGTTATACTCCGTTTCACTTTAGGTCTAAGCGCAGCGGACGCTACGAGACGATAGGGCCAACCAAAAGCGAAAAAAGCTCACTTTTTGCACCTTATTGAGTCCCCCAGTGATGCACTAACAGTGTCCACGGTAGTACTTGCAGTGAAAGCAAAAACCACAATCCCCAGAGCATCACAGGAATTGCATCCGGCCGATGAAAGCTTCGGAGCACACACCGCATCCGTCCTTCGAGTACGGCATATCACTTCGATCTTCGATAGAAAGGGAGCGCGTGAGCATGCGACTGCCCTTATTCATCGGTTTTGTATTGTTAAAAATAATAATATGCAGTTGCTAGAAAAGCAAGGGCCGACTCAAGAGTGAATCGGTGTTGGTTCATGAGGCTATACATTGTTTCCAAGCAAAATGAAAGTTCCGAGTGAACGACCTAGCTGCTGCACGGGCTTTGGAGCGTCGAGTTTTGAGAAGTGCGGCATAGCACGTTTGTTGTTACTCGAACGATGATCGAGTTAGAGTTACTGCGGATCAAATGATATTTTAAGTTAAAGTAGCTAGATACACAAATCGCATATAATTAGAACAGCTTACATTCTTGTAGTTATTCACTTGTGTAGCTCGGCAGAAATTAGTTCGACGTGAGTGCTGATCCTCACGGGGGGCGCCCGGATTCCATGCTTTATCGAGGGATTTTCATGTTAATTGGATCTCCCTCTCTTTGCGTGCGAGGTGGTACTTGCGGTAGCAGAGATTACGCTGCCGTTGTTACTCGTCCGTATTTTTGCTATATACTGGCTCTCAAACGCGTCTGCCAATGAAGAATTCACTGTATATTTCGGAGTAGCTACGCTGGATTAGCAACGTTCTGAATATTGGAGGCTCTTTTGTTGTCCACAGTGTTGTCCATTTTTTTCTTAGCCCGAGACTGAGGCAGGAAAAGAGGAAAGTTGCAAAGTAGAAGAAAAATGAACAGTCGAGGACACGTCTCTAACACGTCTCCTCGACCGTTCATGTTTCTTCTCCTTTGAAACTTTCCTCTTTTCCTGCCTCAGTCTCGGGCTAAGAGCAAAATGGTTAACATCCACCAGCTCGCCAGCGCACTCACAACATTATCACAATGTTGTGTTTCACGTGTTTGTGCCGAAGCACATTGAAGGCCCCGCGAGATATGTAAAACCACTTCAATGGTCTTTTTTTTTGCCTTTAAACAGTAAAGTGCTAATACAGGGACTCGAAATACAAAGGGAACATTTCGTATATTGTTTCCGTAACTCCGCTCAGACCGAAAATAGTGATTCTACGTGCACAAGTGAGTTGCATAATACACTCTTAGAAATTATTAGGCGTTTTCCAGAAGTGAACCTACTGTTCGTTAGTGACTTTATGTTTCCCAACATATGCTGCTCAAGTTTAACAGCTACCGCAGCACTATATTGCAGTGAGTGTCTTGAACTATGTTTGCTATTTAACATAACACAAGTCGTTGAACGCTCAACCCGTGGGGATAACATCCTCGACCTTCTATTCACGTCCTCCCCCAATCTTGTGCAGTCTGTTACCTACAGCAGGCTAATGGGTGAAGATACCTGAAGAGGAAGATCGTTGATGTAGATGAGGAAAAGTAACGGACCAAGCACCGTTCCCTGAAACACGCCAGATGTTACGTGGGCTAAAGTAGAAGAACATTTATTAACATGAACAAACTGATGTCGCTGAGAGAGAAAAGGTTCAATCCAGGAGAGAACATTATTATCGAGGTTTAACGACGATAGTTTTATAAGCAGTCTGTTATGCGGAACTTTGTCAAAAGCTTTAGCGAAGTCAAGAAATACAGCGTCAGAGGGATTGCCAGAATCAAGGTTTGCGAACAGGTCGTTTGTTAAGTTAATAGATAGTTGCTTGTGGATTACGTGCTCCAGTAGTTTAGAAGGTACAGAAGTTAGAGATATTGGCCTATAATTTAAAGGAGAAGATTTATCACCGCTTTTGTGGACTGGGATGACTTTGCCGATTTTCTAATCCTCAGGAACCGCCGCCGTATCTAATGATTGTTGAATTTTTTTTTTATAATAAATAGGCTTGAGCAATATTTAGTGCTTTGTAAAACCTTAGAATTTATGCCGTCGACACCACAGGAAGAGGGCCCATTTTCAGCTACTTAATAATACTAACAATACCTTCGTAATCAATACAAATTGGATCCATAGGTAAAACATTGCTAGCAATAGGTAAGGACAGTGCTAAGGGACAGTGGGCCGTGAAATGTGAAGAAAATATATGATTAAGAACTGTGGCACACTGATTAATCTCGATAATGTTCTCAGAATCATTAATACGCGCTAGTGGGGAGTATGGTAGATAATTTGCAACATTCCGAAATTGGCGCGGGTTGTTTAGTAGCATAGATGGAAGGGTCTCCTGGTAGAATATGCGCTTCTGCTGCTCTAACATAGTTTTATGGTCAGTGGCGCATTCATGATATTTAGACCAGGATAAAGCGGTGTCTTGTCTTTTTGGCTACTCGAAACCGTCGTTTTTTTAATGTTAAGGGTTTTCAGCGAGCGCGAATGCCAAGGATTAGAAGACCGGGAACTGATGTTAATAGTTGGGTCATGAGCTTCAATGAGTTGCAGTAATTTGTTTTTAAAAAGGCACCAATTTTCATTTATATTCCTATTGTCAAAACCCTCCAAGAAGATTGAGAAATAGCTTCAGAGGTCCTGGTTAAGCTGCCCATAGTTCCCCTTATTATATAGCTTTAGTTGCTTGGTCAACCTGACTGATTCTGGTGCTTGAAATCCCAGTTAAAGGACACTATTCTGTGGTCACAGATGCCTTCAAAACCGGTGAGAGAGGTAATAGATTCCGGGTGGTTAGTTAAAAGCAAGTCTAATATAGTTGAACATGAGGTGGTTACACGGGTAGGGAAAGAAATCATTTGGGAAAGGTTAAAATCCAGGCAGAGACTAGTGAAATCGCGACACTCACCAGAACTTCCACTGCCAACAAGATCTGATAAAGTCCAATTTATCTCACGGAAGTTAAAATCGCCTACTAAGGAAATAGAATGACCAGTATATTGTGTGAACAAAATTGACAACTCATCACGCAAAGCAGTTACAAAAGTAGGTGACGCATCTGGTGGTCGATAACAGACGCCAACCAGGATTTACTTAAAACCACTTTTCACTGAGACCCAGATGGCCTCAATTGACATGGAAACGAAAAGAAGTGTGCTTACGATACTCTTATCAATGCATATTAAAACGCCACCACCACGACGATCCTTCCGATCGTGTCGATAAAATGTAAAGTTTGAATGATTCGGCAGTATTTCTTTGTCGTTTATATCAGGATGAAGCCAGGTCTCAGTGATCAGTACTATCTTAGCATCACATGTTGAAATATGAGGACACAATTCGTCACGCTTTGGTATTAAACTGCGCGCATTTAAGTATAAAACACCGATAAGTGAGTTAGAGTTGGAGGAAGCAACGCGTTTGTTCCCACTCCACGCGTGTTCCTATGCGGAAGCACTAACCACAGAATCGGAAACGGAGTCGTAAAGGAAGACATTTGAACCCATATGTAGTTTATCAAAACGCAGCTTATACGGACCTTCCTGTGACTTGGCGAATGCAAGAAGTCTCTGACGCGCAACGCGAACTTTTTTCGAGAAATCTTCAGACATAGAAAAAGCGAGGCCGCGCAGCTTCGGTACACACAAAAGTAACTGTTTTTTTGTTTTGTATGAAGAAAAACTTACAATAATTGGCCTTAATAGGCCTGTTTTTTTCCCCGTGATGGGGCTCCCAATCTATCTGCACGTTCGATCTGTGAGCTATCAAGAGTAACACCAAGTTTCTCATTTGCAAATTCTAAAACTTTTTGTTCGGACAAAGACCAAGACTCGCCGGCAGCATCGGGTATGCCATAAATTAGAAGATTACAACGTAGCGAGCGGTTTTCAAAATCATCAAGTCAAGATAGCATAACTTCAGTTGCAGTGGACTGCATAGCGACGGGATGTTGCAGATTACAGATATCTGCTTTGGCCTCCGTGATAGACAAGATTTATTTTTCGAATAAAACAAGTTTTGCATTTAGCGCCGCCACCGAAGTCTCAAGTTGAGCCTGTTTGCCAAGTATTGCCTCGACATCGGCTTTTAGTGCTGCTTGTCCCGCCGCAAGGCCGGTTACATTAGCATCGAGTTTCTGCATTAACTCGTACATACTACCAAGTTGTTTCACCTGCGCTTCCAATTCAGCCTTGGTAGGGGCGGGGCCAGGATTTGTTTTAATGTCACCGGACAAGAGTAGCAGATTTTCAAGAACGCACGCACAATCACAAGCGAGACAAAGTAACACTTTGGGGCACGGGAATAGTAAAATGTTCACATTGTTTGTACTGTTAGCATGCAACGAGAAACGTTTACAAACCTGTACGAGAGGAAGCATTTCATGCGTGAGCGACCGTGCTGCCTTAGCGTTCCCATGCCCACTGAGGAAGGAGTGGTTTGCGCCGTCCTTATGTAGGCTGGGATCTTGGAATGCTGGGACTGCTTGCGACCAGGGTGACGTCACGGTGCTTGGGGGCGGGTCCTGCTGACGCACGAAGGATGACACGTCGAGAAAAGATGCCAGTCAGGTGGATCCGCCAGGATTGCTGACCCCAAGGATGACTTGAGATGAACCCGGTGATAGCGCGCAACCGAGAAAGGCCTGAAGAAGTGGGATCTGTACGAGAGGAAGCATTTCATGCGTGAGCGACCGTGCTGCCTTAGCGTTCCCGTGCTCAATTGGTTTTTGAGAGCTGCAACCCCGCTGAGGAAAAACTGTGCAACCATGCCATGAATACTTTTTTTGCTTCCATTTTTACTAATGAGAGGCCCCTATATTTGCCCGTGCTAACAGCTGTCCCGTACGAGCATATAGCCGCTATTTGCGTTTCATCTGCCGGTACTGCCGCTCTCATCGATGGGCTGAAGCTTTCGATCATCTTCAGGGTCAGATAACATATCACCCAAAGTTTTAAAAGGTACGGAAACGGTATCTGGTAAAATTTTCTAGACTATATTTAATCAGTCGCTATCCGAAGGTTACGCTCCTGATTGAAAAATCGGTAAGATTGTTCCGGTCCACAAAAATGGCGATCGCTTTTCGCCTTCTAACTATCGCCCAATTTTATTAACTTCGATTTTTCGAAACTTCGCTAACACATTATATACTCTCGCATAATGATTGTCTCATTTAGATTGCAATAAAATGTTTTACTAACAGCAACAGGGTTTTCGTCAAGGCTATTAATGTGAGACACACCTGTCCGAATTTACGAATGACATACATCACCATCTTCAATCTCGTAACGAAAGTGACGCAATATTTTTAGAATTTTCAAAGGAACTCGTCCTGTTCGACAACTCCATTTAATTTTCAAACTCTCTCACCTTCATTTAGACTCAAGTTTTATTGTGAATACGTCGTTTCCTTTTTTAGCGGATTCAGTACAGAGTCTTTAAAGGGCATGAATATAATTTTCCTAATTTCCCCTCCGGTGTGCCTCAGGGCGAATTTCTTGGTCCTTTTTTATATTCCTTATTGACCTAACAAACTGTATTTTTTAACATACATCTTTTTGCAGACTTCTGTGTGCTGTATTAAGAAAGCAATTTACATAATGACCAAACTCTCCTTCGGAAACACCTAATACAAGCATCCCATTGGTGTGACAACTGGGTCATGTCATTAAAAAAATCAAAGTGCAAACCAATCCGCTTTTCTGGAAAGAAAGCCCACTCTCCTTTCACTACATGCCAGATGACAACAATATTGAGAAAGTCGATGAGCACAAATATCTCGGTATCGAACTAACTTCTGATCTGACATAAACTAACCACATTAAGACCATTCATGTGACACAGCAAGAACCCTTCACTAAATCCGGTATTGCCTGAGTGATTTCCCTCCAAAACTTACGAAGCTTGCCCACAAAACTTTAATTCGACCAAAATTAAAATACGCTACCGAAATCTCGAAACCTCACCAAAATTACTTAAAGGGCCATGAAACAAATTTTAGGATGGTATAAATCACTTTAGATTGGGATTTTACTAATAGCCCATCGTTCAGTGGGCCAAAAGAAAAAAGGTAGAAAGTCAAAAGCCTGACTTTCATTGCAAAACTTTGAAAACACAGCGGACTATTTAGTACTTCCTGCCCTTCGTAAGGTCCCTGCCTTTTCACTGTGATATATCCGCTGTTCCCAAAGAGCGTCCCTGGGTCCAAACACACGCCACACGATACCGGACCTCCCTTATTCCATTCACCCCTAAGTGACATTGTGGTGGAAGCTACTTGCTTGCCCGACCAATCAGCCGCCTCCCTTTAATTACCTCCACGCGTGGGTATGCGCGAGAGAGCGTGATCACGTGGCAAAAGTGTGGCTGGCCCAACGAGCACGTAGCTTCCACAGCACTGTCAGCTTCGGGGTGAACGGGGTGGTGAAAGCAACGTTTGTCTGAATTTTGAGCTACGGGCTAATCTTCTAGGGGGACAATGACTCTGTCCGGGTATACAAACAAGATTCCGAGCAAGAGGGGACTCCTAAAGTCCCTTAGGGACTCCCTCCTTTTCGTCTTCTTGAACTGTTTGGTGGAGTGCGCTATTTATGAGTTGAGGAGGAAAGCTAAACAGGAAAACGTTGGACAAGCGTTTCATGACCCCTTTAATAACTCAGCTTAAGCAGTTCAAAACCGACCGGGCCGCTACATTTTCTCTAACTAAGATTATACAGCCAGTGTCTCTTCAATGAAAATAAGCCTGAATATATCTGCTCTCGAGGCACGCCTCAAGGTAGCATGTCTTTGCTTATTCCATAAGCGTTATTATTGTCACCCCGCCGTTAGATGTTAATTCCTGTTTAATCCCACGCGGTCATGTCGTCGACTCAATAACTTCTGCGATTTCTAAATCATTTCCGGTTCGAGTAACGCCTTTCACAAATCATTCATACCACTAACAATTCTGAACTAGAATGGTGTTTCAGAATTTCTCGTGTTTTCAAGGACGCTGCGGTTTTTGAAAGTTCTACCATCTTGCATTTTCGCTCTACCGTTTAGGTTTCCAGTTTTGCTTCTTTTCAGTTTTTGTTCGCAGTAGTGTGTGGTGTTTCTGTTATTTTGTTGTTTGTGTTTTCAAAATTTCATTGCATATTTTCTTGCGTGGCCTTAAGATTGTGAAATGCCCTCGCACGAGGACCATTAAAGAAAATTAAATAAGAAATTAAAGCCGTTTGCAACTCCCTGTAACACCGAATTAGAGTGCAGCTCTTGAGGAGGAGGAGGGAAGGGTACTGAGGGGAGCGTATACCCCTCTCCCCTCTTCCTCACCTACTCATTCTGCCTGCTACTCCTCGCTCCGAGCGACGTCGGCGTCGCCGTCGCCGTCGGCGTAACCGTGAGGTCACGTGACCCTCGTGACCTCACGTGGTCACATGGCCTCATGGGATCACGTGACGTCACCTTGGTCACGTGACCTCACGGGGGTCACGTGACCTCGCGGGGGTCACGTGACTTCACTGGCGTCACGTCACCTCACGGGGGTCACGCCATTTCACGGGGGTGACGTGGCATCACCGGGGTGACGTGACCTCACGGTTACGTCGACGGCGACGCCACTCAAGCAGGAAACGGGCGCCTAAGAGCTGCACTTTAACAAATGAAATGTATGACGATGACCAGGAGACTTGCTTGAAATGAGCCACTTTCGGGAAAATGCAAGGCCAAGCTTCTGCAAGGCAAAATATTCTGCATACACACACAAGAGAAGATTTCAGCTAAGCTCGGGTGTTCCTAGAACTCCTGTGTCCAGTTACACATTCTTAATGGGAATTTCCATCTTGCTCGTGATGAAATTGATGTGTCAGTGAAAATTTGCGGACACTTACTGTAGAGCTTTCAGAAAAGTCGACGAAGAGAGCGATTTAAACATGACTTTAAGTCAGGAAGCTACCAGAGATGTTCTGTGTCATTTAGGACAATCAACAAAGACACATTGAAGTTGGACTGAATCTTGTCTAACATGAAACAGTAGCCTCTTCCAAGAATCCAGGTCGAGTCTTTGCCGCACCTGAATATTCATCTCGTAGTCCCCCGGAATAAAGTGGTCGGGACAGACGTGACCACAGCGTGCGCCGATGTCGTCCGAACCATCGCGTGCCAATGGCCCGAAGCCACAGGACCCTACGATATGGCTCGCGCGGCAGGTTATGAAATTGTATGTCGTCTGCGCTACTGTACGTCTTGCAGCAGTGACTCACAGCGCACCCGGTTGGCATGGCGAGCGCTGAAACGCGCACACAACATACGCGAACCACGGTAAACACGAATCACAACTTAAACCTTCCGTGAAGAGAGAACGAGAAGCCGCGAGACGACAATGCAACCTATCAGCTGAGAAGCCACCGTTGCTATGGTTACCAAGCGGCAAAAGACCCGCATGTATTTGTAAACGAAACTCAATTGCAATCACTTGATGCAATATCATGTAAATAACTTAAGAGCATTAAAAAATTGTTTCTTTTAATCATTTTCGAATTGTTGTTTGAACATAAAATAAAGTTGAATATATCTTCCTTATCACTCATGATAAAGTTTTGTTGCCATGGTGTCGTATGGACGTTTCAGAATCTTCAGAACATAGGAACTTTAAACGCGGTTTGTCAAATTCATACGCAATATTTGGCCGCCAAACCTAGGAAACAACAGCTCATGGCTATAATGATTATAAGAAAATTATGATGAGGTTGACATATTTTCTTGTCATGATACCTTTAATGTTTCGCTTGCTCTAGTTAAATATTATTTAGTCGGCATAAAATCAAGACATCTTCGGATATCCCCATGGTCTGCGTGTTTTCTAATATTAAAGCAATATTAAAAATGACCATTGAAATAATATTTTTTGTTTCATTTTGCCCCACCATATCCTATAAGGCGCCGGTCTCAGAGCGTGAATACATAGGCACATAATTTGGTGAACACAAGTTTGATGGAGTTAATCAAAATTATTGAGAGCTTGTAGAGTTTGCATGGTACGCAGAGTGTATATATATATATATATATATATATATATATATATATATATATATATATATATATATATATATATAGGAAGTAAAGACTGGTAAATGAAAAATTGAAATGAAAAAGAAAAAAAAAATGAAAATAACTCGAAACTTTTAAGACAGTTCCAGGTAGAAAGTTCCTGACTCACGTCGCCGTGGAGGTGAAGTAGGTGATTGCCGGCGGATTTCCCTTGGAACCTTGGCTGTCGGCCAGTCCTGTTCCCGATGAATTTGCCCGATATAGTTTTCGGGAGAGGAGATTGCCGAGCGGTGAGGCGAGGCGAGCAGCAGGTGTACTTGCTTCAAAACGGAGCCGAAGTCGAACCGTCTCGTCGATCAAAAATCTCTCGCGCGCACCCCCTCCTCGGATCTCTCTCTCTTCTTCTTTTATTTTTCTTCATAATTTTTCAACCTTGTCACAAGGAAGTCATCCAATATTTTTGTCGATGCTCCTATAACTTGCCTTGTCCAAAGGCAAGAAAGACATGATAGCTTTCACCGTTTACAAAGTCAAACAAAGTACAGACATGAACTCACCCATAACCTAGCTGAAAACTCTCAGCGAACCATAATAAGGCAACGCAAACTACATATTTGATTGCGCACATGCCCAATGTGAGCACCTAATGTGAAAACAAGGAGTCGTATTTTCGCCGATATTGCTACAGAATAGCGTTTATGAAGCCAAAATAGGATATATCAGAATGTGCAACGAATGATCCGTCCAATGCTAAACGCTTTAGGAATTTATGGACACACGCATATGCAAACACTCAGGCGCACAAGCTCACACGTGCTCACACGCACACACGAGCGATCACGCACATACATACCCGTACCCACGCACGCTCACCCGCACACGCACGCACACATATAAACACACGGAAACAAATAAAACTCCTGTCGATGTCACACGCTTCAAGATAAAAGCTACGAGGCTTCTGCGAAAAAAGCATATGTGAGGTTACGCCGATGTCGCAGGCACGCGGGTTTACGGTATATATGATGTACCAGAACTCGTCACAAAACATTTTTAAAAATGAAACCGCTTCTTTGTGAAGTTTTTGCATTTCAGTGCATCTCGCTATAGACGCATCGGGCGCTCTACAGCGCACCCTAAAGAACTACGAAACGGTTTGAGATGGCGGCTAGAGAATCCGACAGGCAGGAAACTGCATTTTGCGTTCGCATATTTATTTTAAAGGTTCGCAGTATAGCAACAACATATTTCAGCTATAACCTAGATCCCGTGCTTCATAAGGCTTAAAAAGGGATATTTTTTCTCGACAGAAAAAAGGCCCAAACGCGGCTGCCACCCTTTCTCGGACTCCATTAATTCTTCCGGTTCAACATCTCCAGGGAACCACAGACGATGGCTTACTTTGTCTTTGGAGTTTTCTGCTGGATATTCGGCTCTCTGGCAACGGCGGTCCAGGATTCCCCTAAGCCGCGCTTTTCTTTTTGTGGGACAAGTGTTCTTCGCATGAAACTGATATTGATATGTCGCGGTGTCTCGCTACCGTTTCTTTTCTAATGACTTATGTTGTCGGAGGTTTTAAATAAACCCTGTCAACAAAGCTTTTGGGGACAAGAAGTTTTTGTAGAATGGCCGAGACAGAAAAAAAAAGTAAGACTGAGGGTATTTATACGGATGTGTAGGTATTTTTTTCTCTAATCGTTTGGGGTTGCATGGTTCTCGTACGCTGTATCACAAGGGCAATTGTTAAACGACACTACAAGTTGAAAAGACGCAAAAAAATCAAGCTTGCACTACATTCTGTTCATATTGAGCATAAGAAAAAGGACAATGCTCTAACTGAAAGCTTTGTAGGCAAATAGGGAAAGAAAATAATGTTGATTGTGAGCGACGCTGTAATCATTTTTGTTTACTTTTGCACCACCTATCCAAACGACCGAACGACTAGAATAGGCAATGGTTCCTTGTTTTGATAATCTGAGACACGCGATGCCAATTTAGTATGGAATGGGAGATTTCACTTGAGTTCTAGGAGACACGATACGTGTATCGCGCTTTGCGTATTGAATTAGGGGAGTTCTCTGGATAGAAATGACGACGCCCGCTCTAATCCCCGCCCACTGATCTGTGGCCCCACCCATGACTACTGGATTGACTTGGCTGCTCGGCCGAACACGCTCGGAAGTCTTGTGTCTCCCTTTCGCGACATCCGGTGCCTGTAGTCTGGCGTCAGACTCTGCCGGTTAATCGTGCGAGCAGACGCCCGGCAGCCCCCGGCTTCGCTTGCTATTTCCCTACCGTCTATCGTCGTCTGCGATGCCTGTGAGACACGGACACAAAAGTTACGCGTCAGCGTCCGTTTTCGCCTCCGCCCGTCTACTATTCCGCCCCCGTCCAAAAACTTATGCAGCGCCCAAAAAACGCGAACATGAAATGGATCATCTAGCGTTCTCTTATGCATATGCACAAGCCGCGGTCCAATAGAAGCGTCTGTCAGCGTCGATCGATTTGCGGTAATAAGCGACCGAGCACTAAACCAATCAACAAAATGAATATGCAGTCCTTCCAGCTTTACTGTTCTTGTTATACGTTTCCACATGGTATTCGGGAGCAATGGGGGTGAACGTTACGACACCCAATGAAACGCGACGTAAAAATATTCCCTTTGGTAGACCATGTGCACTGCAAAACTTAAGAGCTACTTGCCTTTCGAAGCGAGATGACGGGAACATAGACAAAATGTATGCGAGTCGAACGTCCGATTGCCTTCAGTCAAATGGCTCCCAAATTATTACCTGTGTAGGTATCTTCTCGGTATCAAACCATGGTTGCTGCCAGAACGGTTGCTCAATTCACAAAGCAGCGAGGCCTGTTGTATGGGAAAAAAACATTTTTATTCATCACCAACACGCGCAAAGAAACAAGTCAAGATAGATCAAGCAACATAATTGACGTGAGATGCTAGAATTAGGCCATTCCCACTACGAACGCAAGTAGCCGCACAACTTTTCCGAAGGCGTGGGACGCTAGGCTTAGGCAAGTCCCGCTACGAACTCAAGAACCCACACAGGGCTTACGAAGGCGCCTACTTGCGACAGTTGTTTGCTGCAAACCAAGTGTGTGGAACAGACCTTCCTCTAAACACCTCGGTGGACGCAAAAAGACTCGCACTCGTAAAAATAAACAAGGTCAACGAGCTACCCTCGTTGAGCACGCCCCAAACGCCACCAGCCATGCATGTATGTTATCGTTTGAAGCAGAAGCGGAAAGGCAACCTTTGAATATTTTCTAGCACGCGTCTTGTTTTCTTGCAAAACAAGACGCGTGAGCATAATGGGGGATGACCTATGCTTTTTAAATTGTCAGGGACTAAATTTTAAGTGTACTTAAAGGAGTCATGAAACGACTTTTCTATTTTCGCTAAATACTACCTATTAAATCCCTAACGTTAATAACTGAATAAACTTTCCTTAGCCTTCCTTTCTAGGCAATGGCAGTCGCCCAAAAAATTCGAGAAATATGAGCATCGTTCATCCCCTCAACTTGGAGCCAGAGCAAGCGGCCACGTGGCCAGATGCCTAACCTATTCCGTCGACGTTAATCATAGCGATGCGCTGGTATTGCCAAAGTTGAAAACACGTACTGAGCTCCAGGCATTGTTAGAGTTCGGGTATTCTCATCCCCGCCAGCAGATGGACGTGATCCACTAACGGAGTGTCTGCCGAGACATTGATTTTCATGAGCCGAAGTCGAGTGCTCACGCAGTTCTCGTGTCCAATCCGTGAGCCGCGCTCGACTGTCGTCCTACGGGTGGTTTCGATCCCACAATTCAGTCACCAAGCTTTGCGAAGGCAGGACTGAAAGAAATATTCCCCTTTTGTACTGGCACTTTCACCGCAACGAAGCTCCTTCTGAATCAATGCCGGTTTGTGCGAGTACAGTTAGGCCAATCTACGATCAGTACGCATCTGAAAAGTCATGAACTTTTCGACCCGAAATCGTTTCATGACCCCTTTAATTATTAATGTTATAATAACGCCAATTCTCATTTTGAACCATTGGCCTCGCATAAGGTAACACCTACATTGTTTGAAATTCTGTCTTTTTGACCGTTTCACCTCAGTATAACAAAAGAGCGCGAAGCAGCTGGAAGGAGCAGTCGCTAGGGACGGCCTAAAGCTCCTCGTTGAAACGATAAATTGCCCGCGGATCCCATTTCTTTTGCGCGTGACCAGTCTTTTCGGAGAGGCTTCGCGCGTGAGGCAGCCATCGCCGGGCGGATCAAGACACGGCTATCCTTCCTCCGCCCGGACGAATGACTTTCGTTTCGCCAAGTGGCGAGGACAACAGGGCCTCCAGACGTGAGAAAGGCGGGGAAGAGAGCGAGGGTGAAAACTGCAGGGGAGGTGCAGGGGAGGTGAGTCGATGCCCAAGAATGGCTTCAGGCAGCTGTAGGTGTGAGACAGCTCCGTCGACACGAAAGAGTTTTATGAAACCAATTTTGACCTGGAAAAAAATGCGACCCCGGAGAAATAATGTTTGCGCTGCGCACTAAAAAAAACAACAACACACAATTAAAACACGCACGTTATTTTGCCTTTTGGCAGTTGTCTTGTTTGTTTTGAAGACCTATCTATGGCTGGGACATTCTACTCGAGCATTCTATTAGCTTCCCAGGAATTAATACTTTCGGGTCTGCCGTCTTTATTATCTACATAATTATACCATTTCATATCCCGTTTGCGTGTATTCCTAATAACATAGTGCTTGTTTTAAATTATCGCACTATAACTATATCTTTTGCCTCCAACCTCTTTAGATAAAGCACCTTGTCGAAATTTAAGAACGAAAATAAATTATTCAATAAATAAATCGATATTGCGCGTGGATTTTTTATTCATTTTAATTCTAGTCACTGTGTAGCTATTTTTTATTATTTTACGTTTCACCTATAACACCAGCAATTACGACGACATTTGGTAGAGTACGCCCCACGCGAACGTCATTTGGGTGTATTCTTGTAGCGCTACGCGTCGCTTGAACTTTGAACGTCGGCGCATCTCCAACGTTTCTTGTTCGGGATAGCAATGTTTACATATGCACCGCACGGTGCGCGGAAGATACAAACTGACATAATCTGGTCACTTCGGTTTAGTGAGAAAGAACGCGTTCAACCCACGAATATTCTTTGCGCCTGATGCGGTAAAGTCATTTATGGCAGGGTATACATAGTCCAGAGCTAAAGCTTCACTCAACTAATATTGTCGTGAAGCCAATGAGCGCGAGCTCCTCAATCGCATCGACTGCTCTAGCCCTCATTACGGAGAGATTTTCAAAACTACCAGCTGACACCCGTAGCTGTCGCCTCAACGCTTAAACCGGTTACAGGAAACGGAGGAGGATCTTCCCGTATCCGAAAAATCTTCGCGCCGCTACTGTTTGGTGTATCATGAAAAGCAAGGTGAGAACGACGCTACTGTTTCGATCCCATTCGCTAGTGTGCTTATCATTGCCATCATCATCGTTTCTGTTTTTTACCCAAAGCCTCGGTGCTGCCTATGAGAACGCGTGCTTTCCAATAAATCATTCGCAACCTCCCATGCCTCCCGAGCAGTACGTCTGAGCACTTCCACCTTATTGCCTTGGTCAGGAACATTCGTCAAGGTTAAATGCAAAGCAAATATTTGGTTGGGATTCAACCTTTAGATTTCATTTTATTTCAATTAGTTTTTTTCAGGGTCCGAAGGCATTACAGAGAGGAGTTTGTTTTAAGACAAAAGAAATATGAGTTTAACAACAAACAATGCAAAATATAGGAGCATTGGCTGAGGAACAAAAAGAAAATTAGCAATCACAATTTCAAATCATCCGAATCAGTTAATAAAACTCGCTTGAAGACAATTACAATTTATTGAGGTTTGGGGAAGAAAAAAGGCATTAAATTAGGACGTGTTACAATTGGGGATGCCTATCTTTAACTGGTGATTTGTTCGAGATGATATGTAAAACGGTTCTATGAAAAGTAGTTCACGAGGTGGGGGATTAGAGTGATAATTCTTGGTGAAAAAGACATAAACGAGATAATTTTCTACGAAAAGAGAAGTTTTTTAAGGAGAAAGAGGCTTTCATAGAGGTGACAATGGCTGTGCGATGACAGTTTGAAATAATGAACTTCATGCGGCAAACACAAGGATAAAATGTGCGTTTTGTGATAAGTATTGTTGAACCCTCTGTTTTGCTTGTTCACTAGAGCCGAAGTTTATTAATGCATGATTTTTTTAATGAAAAAGTCCAGTCAACGTGTGTGCTTGGGCTGGCAAATGCCTAGTTTGTGATCCACGCCTCTTCAAAACACGTTTCTAGTCAGGCTGCACAATTGTAGACTTTCTTGTAGTGTCATTTATATATGATTTGTTTTTCTACATATTTGTACGCGGTCAGTACATAGAGGCATTAGAAAAATTAATATGGTTTCTGAACGTAAATTTTAACAGATAATCTCATTATATATGGTGACAGGGGCATGCCTATAGAAAATTACAGTCACTGCGCAGGCGAGCTTGTGTAAGCTTACCATGATGATTTTAACCCGAGCCTCAGAAGCCAAATATTTTCCAGTGAGTAATAGAAATCTTTGATGTCCATCGAAAAAAAAAAATTATAATCCCTTCCATGGTGATCCTTGAGTAGTTTGACCAACTCGTTTGAATTCCATAGTGACATAGATTGATCTAGATAAACATGTCCTGAACAGTTTTGACGAAACACGAAAACAACGTTGTGCCATGTTCGAGTCTTATTAACAGTCACCCGAATTAGCATCTCCGCTTTGTGATCTTTTAGAAAAAACTGTACACTCAATGCCATTCTCGGCAATACCCCCAGGTTCTTTTCCACATCTTTGAAATCGTCTTTTTTTCGGAATGTACTTGTATTCTTCGTAATTGTTCCTATGTTGGCACCCTCTCTGTTTTTGTCTGAAAGTTTGAATCAGGAAGAATTGCAAATCTACCGGACTTATCAGTGTGTAACAGTTGGAATGACCTAGTTTCTGCTCCTTTTTTAACTGTTTAGACATGGTAGAATTTTTGTTCTAACTCGGGTAAGCGTGGTCTATTAGGTTTTAAATTTTACCGTCAGCAAGATCTAAAAACATTGCTTTCTCCTCGGGGCTGACAGCCCTCGCAACTTCTGTATGAATGAAAACACATCAAACCTTGATGAATTTACTTTTTTACAATGCTTAGGTCCTTTTCCCAACACTTCTGGAGTCTTTTCCTTCAAAAGTACACCACTTGGATAACCTATAGAACCACGAAACTTGTAGCTGACATAATCACAAAATCATGACTTTCTACCTCCTTGTTTTTGAGATTTCACTTTAATACTTTACAAACATACCTCCCTTTGACATACTAGGGTCTGTCTAAGGGGGCCTACTTAATGCTGTTCTAATGATTGTTGTCCCTGTGACGCTTGAAATTACATCCCAGCAGGAGGACCCGCAGTCTGTCACATGTGCTGCGCATGTCTTGAATCCGGCGACTTGAGGCCGCTCTGCATGTTTTGAGCATCTCCTTCTTGATGCTCCATGAGATTCCAGACGTTGAAAGACGCTTGAACATGTCCAGGACAACGAAGCTTTTCCGAAGGCAGATGCCGAAGAACGCCACCTCTGCCTCCCTCTCTGCCAGGCGACCTCCTAACTTGTTCAACCGGGCCAAGCTTGCAAATTTAGTGAGGTCGATTTTGTGATTTTGATGCACACGAATATGATTATGGGATTAAGCCTGCTTCAAGTACGTTTAACAAATTTGCAGTCAGGGGGTTAAGAGACAACTGATGACTTCCACCAACGGCCATGCCACCACAAACGAGAGGAGGTTGAAATAAATGGAAATATAATTTCACTTTATATACTTGTGTTGCAAGAAGGAGTTTCGGAATCGTCAAGCCGCATGGTCATCCAAGTACGCAACCAAGCCAAGTTCAAGTACGAAGGCAAAACAAGTTCAACCCTGAGTCGAAATTACATTTTCAAAAATGGCGGATGTTGGCGGATGTCCTTTTGTTTAATCGCTTGTTTTCACTTAAATTAAAGTGTGTTTTGTGGGAAAAAGTAATCGAGTTTGTTCCCTGACCCCCACAACTTGCAAGCCGGTCTGTCAAATTTTAAGAGCTTCCGTGGGAATGCACGCCTTCGACTTCGTTGCCGCCAAAACTCTAGCGCTCATACTAATACGTATGGCATCGGCAAGGCAAAAGGCATTTATTGATGTAGGCAAACCGATAACACGGCAGGCAAATCATATATATTATGAATAGCCTCCATTCCGACCATTAATTAATCCCAATAACAAAGCTCTATACATCTGCATTTGAAAAGTTTAAAGAGATGACAGCGATGTAGGGGCGAATATGAGTCACAGCCACTCTTTCAAAAAGGGAACATTGTGCTTTGAATAAATCAAGAATATTGGGAAACAAGAGTATCTCAGTTGCATATTTTCTACGCTACTTATAGGTTTTATGATATGTTCATTGACAGGAGAAGTGTGTATCCAGCCTCTGTAATACGCTCATATACTTTCTGTGGTCTTGGCTGCTTGAACCGGGTTTCTCTTCTCTCGCCCCCCCCCCCCCCCCCCCCCCCCTCGCATCCCCCAAAAATAATAAGAAAAACTACAATGGTTCTTACTTGCAAATAGCACGGTCGCGCAATACGGGTGGAATGGCGACGTCAAGTACCTGAGGACGGAGGTGCGACGTGGTTAATTCTCATAGCTGTCTTGGTTGCCGTCGTGGATGCCACAGACGACCACCACCAGGGCTCGGTGATCCGTGAAGTGAGTGGGTAGGCGCGGTGGAAGTTTCCAGATCAAACTAACATTACGCGTAGCAACGTGATACTGCCAAAGTGGGATTTCGCATAACGCGGGGAATGTTAGAAAAAAAGTCTTTCAAGCAGACGAAAGGAAGATTCTCCCGTTATCGCTCCATCCTTGGCACGACGCCAGGGCTGCCTTGTTCGCTCTCTTCGCGCGGACACGGCCGACGGGAAATCCCGACTCACGCCCAGAAGGGAGAGAACAAAAGTTTTTCAATTATTTGTGCGCGCGACGACGACAACCCACGAGGTTGAAATCTCTGCGAAATGTCGCCCGTACTTTAAAAAAACCTATACACATCGTCTAACCCATAATATTTACCCTAATGTAGCACTAGCGGTCTGAACGAGATACCAAATATTCAGGACGAACCGGATTATCCTAATGAAAAGTTGTAGGTGATTTTCAAAGATTGACAGTGATTAGATGGTGGCCGACAAACCTGACAAATAAATAGGGCTGAATGGTGCAAACTTGCTGAGAAAAGGCCCCGTTTCCCCATTGAAAATTCCAAAAAATAACTAATAACTTTAGTGGAAGATAACGGTTTGTTCTGGAAATTCGGCGTCTGGTACGGACTGACAGCGCTACATTTGGGCGGAGACTTAGGATTCGGCAATGCGTACATTTTTTATGAAAAAAAATTGTACGTTTTTTTTGGAGGTTGGGGAAGGGGTGGGGGGGGGGGGGGGGGGGGGAGTTGTACATTCTAGAAGTTTCCAAGACGCCGAAGAGTTTTCGGAGGTATAGAAGCTCGCCCTGGAGACGGGACGACTGCCGTCTTCGTCTTGTCAATGTATGCAGACTCCGGGTGCACCTAACGCACATTAAAAGAACACTGTATTGAAAACAAAGTTTTTTTTCTAAAAAGACAGGCATATAAAAAAATTACCACCAAAAAACTTTTTTTTTTCTGAGCAATATTTACACCGTTAGACGCAGTAAGGTGAGAAAGAAAATGGAGGTCGAAGGTCGCTAAGCCTCTCCCCGTGCTTAGAAGGTGCTCACACTCTCCTTTGGCTGGAGAGCTGATTGGCGTTCGAAAGGTGAAAGGTTGGATTCGAAAAGCGCCAAAAAGCAAGGACAACAGAAGGGACAGACGAAACGATGCGCTACTGTCACCTGAATTTTTATTCGGAAAAACAAACATATATATACACACCCAAGCAACCATTTGTTTGAAATCACACTTCTCGTGAGATGGATTCAAATTCCTTATCTCATAAAAGGAATGAGGAAGTGATGATACATGCATTGCCCTTCACCCTGATTTTAATAGCCTATAAAAGGTATAAAACAAAACAAAAAGAGAAATCTTCGAGGCTTTTAAAATCAGGGTGAAGGGCGATGTATGTATCAGCACTTTCTCAGTCCTTTTATCAGACAAGGAATTTCAATTCATCTCACGAGAAGTTTGATTACAAGCAAATGGTTGCTTGGTGTGTATATATATGGTGGTTTTTCGGAATAAAAATTCATTTGACAGTAGCGCATCGTTTCGTCTATTCCTTCTGTTGTCCTTGTTTTCTGGCGCTTTTCGAACCTAAGGTGTACCAACTTGCGCAACTCCAGATTCTTTTACAGTGAAAGGTTGGTTGTAAATGTGTACCTCCGTGCGGTAAGAGAAGTTTCATCAATTTGTTTTTAATGTTTGAGAAACAAATAATCTAGATAGTCATTATTGTTTTCAAAAATATCCTGTGATTGCCTTTACGCTTCGTTTCTAAACGAAAACAAAGGATAGCAACTATAGTTGTCGGCGTTTGCTGTGCGTTCAAATAGCGTAGTTTGTTGAGCTCGTTTATTTTTGCGAGTTCGAGTCGTTCTGAGTTCACAGAGGTATTTATAGTAAGATCTCAACCGACCTAGTTTGCAGCAAAACAACTGTCACAAGTACGCGCGACTTCGGAAGAGTTGTGCGGTCGCCCGTTTTCGTAGCGGGACTGGCCAAAGACCCCATTCACACGGTCAGCATAAATAAAGTTCCATTTGCAATCGGCGTATCAGCCTGCGGTCTTGGGTCACGAGAACACGCCACACGCGGAGGATCGCCAATCGATTCACCGCTGGCCATGAAGGACCCATCGCTAAGTGATGCTTTTCTATCTGTATGAATGGGCTATAACCCTAACGTCCCATGTCTACCACGTTGCTCCATCTCGCTTGATTTATTCATTCGTGCGTGTTGGTCTTGAATAATGCTGTTGGTTCCCGTAAAAACGGCCCTGCTGCACTGCGAATTGTGCAACCGTCATGATTCTAACCATGGCTTCAAGGCTGAGAAGATACCTAAACAGGTAAATATTTGCGACCCATTTTTGCTGGAGAAAATCGGTCGTTCGGCTCGCATCAAGTTGGCTCAGGCATGTTCCTTTTATCTCGCTTCGAAATGCAAGTAGCTTTCAAGTTTGGCAGTGTACTTGGCCTGCCAAAGCGAATATATTTAGGTAACGCTTTAATTGCGCGTCATGGCGCTCAATCACCTTGTAACAATAACATAAGAACTGAAATGACAACATATTTTTTTCTAATGCAATTAATGCAAAGGCGCGAGCCAGCTGGACAGGTATGGCAACAACAAACCCTGGAGACGGGGAACAAAAGAGGACAAAGGACACACAAATTTCCAAACATAGCTAAGTGACTGGTGCGCGACTGAAGAAATCCGCCTGGTCCTGGTGGTGACCAGGAACCTCTCCATTTCCAGTGAAGCGGTCTACCAACTGAGCTAACTAGCAGTTAGACTTCAATAGAGCAAACGGGTTTTATCAGCTGCCACCAGTCTGACACCAATCAGGATGAATGGTATGCATTTTAAGGATATAATTATAATGCAATTATTGCAAAGTTGCAAGCAAGCTGGACAAGAGCGACTATAATAATCCCTGGAGCAGGAAACCAAAAGGGACAACGAACAAACACAAATCTCGAATCACAGATAGGTGACAACAGCGAGACCGAAAAGATCCGCATGGTCCTGGCATCGATCCAGCGACCTCTCCATTTCCAAAGGAGCGTTCTACCAACTGAGCTAACCAGGAGTTAGACGTCAGTAGAGTAAACGGGTTTTACCAGCTGCCACCAGGCTGACACCAACAAGAATGAACGGCCAACATTTTAAGGCTATGATTATAATGTTGCTTTTTTCAGTCATATCAGTTCCTTTTTACCGCACATCTACAGGCGCTGACGAACACTTGTATTGTACCGTCGCTCGGGCATGGTGGAAAGCTAAAACGCTGCCTCAATGGTCGAGTCTTGCGAGTATTGTAAACGGTTTTAAACAGGACGAGGCGATAACGGACGCCGATGGTCATCGTTCATACCTATCCGCGTCCTACGAGCATTGCAGACGACGATAGACGATGGCAAAATAGGAGAGGATGCCGGAGGCTGCCCCGCGTCTGCTCGCACAACTAGCAGGTGTTGTCAGACGCCAGACTAGACGCACCGGGGCCCGTAAAAGAGTGACACTACACTCTAAAAAAAGCCCGTGCATCTACTTTCCCGATAAACACACTGAGAGCCAAACACCGCGAATTACGGAGGCAGCTCAGCGAATGTCGATGCCGAAACATATGTTTAGACCAAAAAACGCAGTCTGAGTTTTCGCATTACATTAAGTAATGCAAAACGTCACGCTTGCATTGCTTAATGTCACAACTCAGACCGCGTTATTTGGTCTAAACTCATGTTGCGGCATCGTGATTCGCTGAGCTGCCTCTGCACGTTGCGGTGAATGGCTCTCTGAGGGTTGTGCGGGAAAGTAGACGCACGGGCTTTTTTTAGGGTGTAGGCTTCTTAGCGTGTTAGTCCGAGCACCGAAGCCGATCCAGTAGTAATAGGCGGGGCAACTAATCTGTGAGCACGTCGTAGAGGGGGCGGTTGACCAGCCCGCTCCACCTAAATTGCGTCTAACGGCGTAAATATTGAGTTTTTTTTTTTTTTTTTTTTGCTTATGAAAAAATAAAAAAATAGTGTCCTATAAATGCTATTAAACAAACTGTTATTTATTGCCGTGTTTCTTGCAGAGTCTTTTACGCGGACGGTTGACCAGCGGGGCTCTTGCCCCGATGACCATCGGTGACTGCGGACTCCTTTGAATAGTCCCACCGCACGGTCGCGGTTTGGAGTGTTTGACGACGTTTGGCAGCGTTGCATTGTGAAACGGCGTCGGCAGCTCTCAAACGCGGATGTGTATATGCGTTTTTTTTGTTTTTTTTTTTGCCGCTGCGGATGTTTAAAAGTGAGAGCAGCCATGCATGACACTAAATAAAGACGTTTTCTCAACTCAACTCATCTCAGCACTACCAGGCTCGAACTAAAAAAGGATCACTATGCAGTGAGAAACTGTGGGCGAGGAGGAAATGATAGCGCTCGGGGACCTACAAGAGCGCCGATCTTTGATCAGAAGGTTGGTGGGTAGACGCGGAGGCAAGCTGTCTCTGTCTCTACTCACTGTTCGATTTATTTCGAAAGCCTAACGGCGGCGTCTGGCGTCCGAACGCGAGACACTGCGCGAAAAGAAGATGACGCTCTTGTTCGGTCGAATTGAAGGGACACAGTGGGTACAGACAAATGCAGCTAGCTTTCTACGTCTACCCATTAATCCTTCCAACCAGAGCTCGGACCTCTTAGGCCGCCGCGCGCTCTGATGTCATCCTCTTTCTCGATTTATCACCATATACGCTCACACACGCTTGAAACACGGGAGGGTGAAATTGACGTAGGGCTTACAACCCGTTAACTGCTTCCTCCGCAGACTTCTCAAAAAATTACTTCGTGGTGTGTGGCAATAGGAGTGGCGTCGACCCCTAAATCGATCGCCCCGCCCCTCCGTTAATTTCAGCCCCTGCGTTAAAGTTCTGCGAATGCCCTTACTTAAAGACTTTGCATTTTTTTAAGTTGAAGAAGAACGAATAAAATAAAAGAAGGGAAACCGTTTTGTTTGCCCCAGCGTACTTTCATTGTGAACTGGGTAAAACGCTCGGATTAATATATGGCATGTCTGAACCGCTGCGACTCTATATAAGCCTCGTCCGAGGGCCCCAACCACTGGAGCGGGGAAGAAGGGACTTAGCCTCGGATGTTTGCGTGTATCCCCCGAAAGCTCGGGTTCATTTGTCCTGGAAAGGTCTCTGTCGGGGAAACGTTACCAAGGCAACGACATCTTTCTGTCGGCAACGGAGGTAACTGCATTAGGGACGGGAGCTAGCTTCTCCTATAATGCTCGTTTTCTTCGCGTTGCGGTGACTATTTACGTCTTTTTGCCATCAATGTCGTTTTTAACCTTAAATATATTGTTAGCTACTTGGCTCTTTCCTTGCCCGGTGTGTCCCAAAGAAACACACGACTGTGTTTCGAATGTCAAAAATTCCCTGCGCGAGATTTTTTTTTTTTTTTCTCTTTTAATTTTTTACGCACAGTGGAAGGCTCACTCGAGGTTGCCTCATATTCTAGCAAAGTAAATATAATCTTCCTGGACGTTTCGCTACTTTTTACTATGCTCGCCCCTGTTTCTCTTTGCTTTATTTTGTTTGAGTGTAGTCGTTTTATTTGTTTCACCTGAGCAAGCAGTTCTGTTCTCGTTACATTGCGTATTACATTAGTAGTACGTTTCAGATTCTGGTGACAGAGTGCAGCATTTTCTAAACGCCGGTTTATTGCAGAAACTTCATATCAGAGGCGAGAAAATAGTTGGTGAAATCGAATAGTGCTGCGCCTTTCATAGCTGGGGTTACGTGTTTTCGTAGTTTATTTCTCGTTACATTTGGATGGACTTTTTCGCAATTAATTTTTGTTGCAAACATTTGTAGTTTATTGGAGTTTATTTATGATAGATTCTGAATTCTCCGAGATTTAGAGTTCAAGTTTGCTGTGTATCCAAATTTCCTGAATTCAATATAAAAACAGATTATCCAGACACTACTCTGCCCTAAACTCGCAAGAACTCACCTGTATCGAAGTATGTTTCTTCAGCTGAATTTGGCGTTAGAGCCTTTTTCATTTGTAATACTTTCTGTACCACAAGTAAGCTTGCAACTAAGTGTTTATTTAATGTATGTCAATACTTTAATATAACTAAAATTTCCCACGTAGTATTTTAAAGCTTGTTTTCTTCCCATTTTCCCATTTTTAATGATGTTGATGCGATTCGCATCAACATCGTTATAAATCGATGTTGATGCAATTCGCCTGTGGTGTTGTAGAAACTCGCTTTTTTTAAACCCCAACAAAACTAAGGTTGTATGTTTCTCCCGTAAGGCAAGTGTTATTGTTCATCCTTATAAATTGCACGGCTCAAGCATTTCAAGATCTTCAGTTTTACGTGACCTTGGTGTTTTGATAGACTCACACCTCAATTTTAATTACCATTCCTACCAAAAAAAAACAAAAAAAAAAGCATAAACTGAATTATGAAACGGAAAATTATACTGAATTTCTTACTGGATAATTAAAATCCAGTTTGCAGTCAAATGCCTGCAAATTAGATTTCAGGTTTCCAGCAAGAAATCCAGTTAGGTTTCTTGCTCCATAATAATGTTTTTACTGTTTTTTACAGCAGCAATGTTTTCAAATCTATCAATGATTCTTCACGCATCCTAGGCGTATTTGCATGCCTTACCAATAATTGTCGCAGTTAATCCTGCATATTGCACCTATATCTGTCGTTAGATTGATCAAGGTTGAACTCTTCTTCTACCGTACGGAATTCCCTGGGAGTCAGTCAAAGGCTAAGGTTAGAGTGCGCGCAGCGATAATTTGTGAGAATTTCCTATAATCGACACATAGAATGGCGAGTTTCTTAAGATTACGTGCGTCTTTTGGATACACTTCGTCTTTCACCTCTTTCGGATAGATGAGTAGTTCGCGACATGTTTTTTTCTTAAATATAAACTGCTCGGCGCTGCTGTTGATTCCCCCCTGCTATTGAGTAGAATCCCACTTCATGGACCTCAGCGACAAAATCGGTCTACGGTTTCTTTTTACCCTTCTGACTTAAAATATATTAGTATGTTGACTCGGATGCTGTCCATGTATAACACGTGTTTTAACCCTGACGTGAACCTTTTCACTACATTTGCATGTTTAAAAAAAATGTGTAATACTGAGGCTCACTCTGTAGTGTGGAGATATTTTTGGTCTCATTGTCTTTCACTTCGTGCAAGTGTAACCCTCCTAAGTACTTAACGGTTGTTTGGGGCACAATAAAACACGGATCGAATAATTGATCCCATTCCACCGCTCCTTCTTTCGGCTGCGTGGGGTGGAGTGGTGAGATAGAATATTTAGCTACCCCCCCCCCCCCCTCTCCTTTTATGCTCATAAATTTCACTCTTAAAAAAACAGAAACACACTTTCTTCTGAGAGGGAAAAACTGAAAACTAGAACACTGGCTTTTTTCCGTGTCCCAAAATTACAATGACGCGTTGTTCTAAACAAAACTTGACAAGATGAACAGCAAACCCTCTTGAGACACAAGACACTAGTTGGAAATATTAAAGGAAACTGTGAGGCCTCTCCTCAGGGCCACTGACCCTACCCTTGAGCCGAACTAATTTGGAAAATACGGTTGCTGCTGTTTTCTTTGCCATTGTGGCATAAAAATTCTGAGTTTCTTTCAGTAAATCCTAATTGGCAAAATCTTTACAAACGAGTGTGTTTCAGATATTACGGGAGTTATTCGAAAACGCGGAACCACATTCACGGCCTTCGCAGTGGAAGGCAATACCACAATAACATGCTTTCTTCACAGTGTTGAAGTTAGAAATGACACTGCACGATTCATTTCAATCCATTAAATTTATATTTCGGAGTCTTAAGTGCCAAACCAACGAAAGTCATCTGGAACGTCATAGTGGTGGACAGAGCATATTTAGACGTAAAACCGAAAAACCAAATTACACGGTGCCTTCTGCGCAATTGGCGATAAAATCGAACTATAGATGGCGCAATTTTATTATCATCATCATCATCCCCACAAGCAGTCGCTCTGTAGCAAACAACTCCGACGCCAGCATTCGCCTAGTGTATACGCCGCATCGCTTCCGTGCTCACTGCGTTTGTAGTGATATGGTGCGCACTCGCTGCGTATTATAGTGCTCGAAGCATCCTTTTGAACGACGTTTAGTCTACGCGGAGGACTGCAGCACGTGCGCTACGATGCTGAAACTGTCCGCTGTTGGCTCTGGTGCAACGCTGCCCTCGAGGACATGATCGCATGTTGTGTACGTTCTCTGCTTCAACAAGACACCGCTAGCTTTCGCCGATGTCGTCCATGATTGTCGCAAGAGACAGGGTAACTGAAAAGTGAAGGTTTTCAGTTTCGTGAGTCATTCAGGAAAACACGGACGCATCGCCGGCCACACACGATCCAGCACGCGTGGCCGACACGTCGCAGCTCGCCCGGCACGCATGCGCGTGATATATGCGCTTGCCTTGCCTTCCAAGAGGACTTAGACGGCATTTTACGCAAGAAAGGACTGGATTACTAATGTCTAGATGCTTTGAGGAGAATAAAATAGAGTTACATATATTTCACGAGCCTTGCGTCGTCGTTTTCCATGGCAGCGAATGCACTATGAATGAACGGAGGGTTTGTTTTCCGCACAACGTTGGTTCCCGAGGTAGCCGCCAGGGGGTGCCACTCCTCGATTTTCTCCCAAATAAGCATTCGTCAGGTTGCGGGCACCACGACCGGGATTCGAATCTGCCACCTGAGAATCCGTAGTCCGGCGCTTTCACTCGGAGCCACCGAGGTAGCATTTTGAACCATTGTTTTCACACACTTTCCTTACTATTAGAGGGAACTGTTACAATCAACAAACAACAGGCCTTCACAAAACTATGCTCTCGGGGAAAATAATTAATTCAAAAAAATGCAAAGCACCGTGTTGTGCACTCCCGTATGTGAGCACATGTATCTAACCATATGTATGCGTGTGTGTGGATGTGCACGCCTGTGTTAAATTACTCTTATGTGGCACTTCGCGCTAATTCGGACACATTTCTGAGATGCGTCATTTATTCAAGTAATGAGAGCGCGTTATTTAAAACATGGGTTTCTTCACTGGAAAACCGCGGGCTCTTCCCTCGAGCCTCAGCTCGACCCAGAATCGACGTCGGCATTCGACTATAAGAAATGTGGCCCGCGGACAGTGAAGACACGTCTCTTTCAGTGACCATCGAAAGAGGTAATGTAGTTAGGAGGTTCGCGTGTAATCGAGTTTTAGGGACTGGTCTCTGGAGAGTGCCGTCACGGCCTCTCAATATTCCCGGTGAGGAAGTGCAGACCGTCCACTGTCCGATCGCGCATTGTCCGCTCCTTCCATCGCGGCCACCTCTTTCTTGTCCGGAAGGGGGGGGGGGGGGGGGGGGGGAGGGAAAGGCTCTGAGAAATGCCGAGTAGTGTCGTAATTATTAACCTTTTTCAGCGGAGATTTTTCTTGTTTTATTATGAAAAAAGGGAATTAAATAATGTTAGCGACCAGGAGCACACGTGGACGTTACTCAAAGTATCAACACAATGATGGACGAAAAAACACATCTTTCAACGTTCACTGAATGGAGTGTTCAAAGTAGGACAATCTGTCGTTTTGTACGTCCTTATGTTGATCCCTTGAGTAATGTCTAATTGCAGCCAACGTGCTTAAATTCACTTACTTACCAAAGCTGAAATTGAAAGTAAATTCATCAAAGATGCTTTTACTTATGGTTGACATGTTTGAAAAAAATATGAAGTTCTGGCCGAAATCACTGCCTGGTGGTGCCGTTCGTGGCCACTAAAAGTACGTTCCTCGTCTTCGAAGTCGATTTACACTCCTCTCTGTTTTGACATAAACGAATCGGTGTGAGACTACCTCACGTTTGTTAAATACAAAAATATGACGCACGTTAAAGACCGCGGGTTACTAGCCGAACTGCGCATGGAGAATTTTTCTTTCACCTGGAGTCGTCGTTATGAAGCAAACTTAGTTTCGCGGAGTTTTAACATTCGCACAAGTGCCTTGATATTAGTTTCACTTAGTGCGCTGCGCATTTCAACTAATCATGAGATCTGCACATAGTACATGTTACATCAAACAAGAAATCTAAAGTTAGAGGACTTTGTCTCGTATATGTTACTAATGAATAAAGATAACATATATTGATTGACGGAAGAATGTTCTAGAGTGAATAACACAGGAAACAAACTGTCAATGCTTAGAAGGGTATGCTGAGCTTTTTCAGTTTAAGAGGGAAAACCATTCGCAGCTCAGTCAAACCCTTGCAACGCCAAAAGTATAACCTATTTAGAATATATGAACTTTCATAAGCCGAGTAAAAGTAATTTCGTCCAGACAACGCAGGAAATAGATCCACCTTAAGTTGTTTCCACCTACCATTCTCTCAAGTGTATAGGCATTGCCATCGCTCCCGCAACAACTGCATTTTCTGGAGAAGTTTAAGCGACTAACTTTTGCCTTTTGCAGACAAAATGTTCGGGAGTTGCAACACGTTGAAGACCAGACTTCTTTTCATATTTCGAATGTTTACTTGCTCGCCTGCATGTTTCTTGTTATTTCTATTATTAAAGGCTTCTTGAAATCAGGGATGCGCAAAGTAGGGGTCGCACCTCCCATGGGGTCGCAAGACGGAGTCATGTGGTCGTGCTGCATCAGAAAGCCGAACCGTTGTTAAGTGATATTGGAAAAGGGAGGGGGGGGGATGGGTTCATCGAATGGCGATTGAGTGTTTTAAGTGTCGCGGACCTAAAATGTCGGCGCGCCCTTGCTTTAAAAGAAGACTTCCCTTACACTTCCCATTTGAATGATAACCGAACCTCTCTGGCACGCTGCCGTTGGAACCAAAGGCGGAATTCGGTTATCGGCGAGGTCTATGCGGACGAGACAGTTCCCAATTAACGGAGACCAATCTCTTCAGTTCTGGATTAGCATTCTCTCCGCCATTGTAATTAACATCCGCTTCTTCTGGGCTACCCCGACACTTGAGGGAGAGGTGGAGAGGGGGGGGGGGGGGGGAGGAGGGGTGCTTGCACTAACAAGGTCAATCGCACCTCGCAAGACCCGACTCGCCGACTTGACTCGTCGGATGGAGCTTTCCGGGTCCGAACCAATTCGGGGGATTACGCGTCGGCCGCGAATGAACGATGTCTCTCTGGAATTACTGAAGGGACTTAAGGAGCCGTAGGTAGGCTTTGTCGGGTGCTTGGGTTTCCCTGATTAATTTTTGTTTCTTCGGTTTACCCGAGGACGACGTCGAGATCACGGGAAGTGTGAGGGTCGTTCTTGTTGATTCGTTGTGCAGGATATCGGGTCTCTACTGGCACAACCCACAATGTTTCTGCGTATCTAGACGTCATTTGTGGGGATTTTACCAACTTGCGTCGTATTTAGTTTCGTGCAATTGTACATATATCATGCGCACCCGGCGTAATCGCCGCGGCTTTAGATTCTGCGAAGCAATGTGGCCATACACACTTAAAATTTTAACACCCTTATTGGTGTAAATGGCTTGTCCTATGGGGAGCACCCTTATTCGTGTAACAGAACACCCTAGGAAATGGGTGTAGGTCTTAGCACCTTAAGAACGGAAGTCTCGCGTCCGCCGATGAGCAGCTCTTTGTCGAAACTCGTCCAACAAACACACCACGATAATTCCATAGACTCCGACGAAATAAATGATCAATAGATGAAAAAGTTGGCATAGATGTATTCCGGCCGTTCACGACGAAAAACCACGGTCGCGAAATGGAACCCGTCAGGACCTGCTTGCACGAAAAAGAGAACACTGACGGACGCTTTTTGGAAACCGGATTCACGTGGTCCCCACAACTCACCATAAACTGGCAAACGGCGAAGGCTATGACCCCAGTAAGCCATCAGCGCGTCAGTGCGAGTCGCGTGACAAATGTTCGTCCAAGCGTTTTTGTCCTACGAAGAGCGGTCACGTGTTTCGCTCCACACCTCTGATTCGCTAGAAGCGGCCTTCGCACTCGCTCACAGCCACACGGACACAAAAGAAAGTGGGGAGGCTAATCAGAAGAAGAGGTCAAAGGGGGGTGGACAAAGCTGCTAATCTCCCTCTGCTGCCTCCTGGGCTGCACAGGGAGGGTCGCCTTGTATGTGGGACCTTGAAGTTGTTGTTGTTCGAGTGGCGGTTCTTTTTCGAAAAGTGTGGAGCCGGGGAGTGGCTTATGCTTTCTGGGTAGAACTTGTTGATCGTCGTCTTCTTTATGCGTTTGAATTCCTTCTTTCTCTTTCCTTTTTTTTTTTTTTTTTGATGTGTTTGGAAGTGTATTTATTGGTTCAGTCAGGTGAGTTTGTGCTACCCAAAAAAAGGCGCCACTGTTTGTTCCAAGCTTCATCGCAGTTAAAAAGAAAATAAATAAAAAGATTAAGCAAAGCAGAATTTGCTCGCTTTTTTCCCGAGAAAGACTTCTCGGGCTAAAACCAAGCAGATTCCGTTTTGGCTAATCTTTTTATTTTTAACGTCGTGTTTTAGGCGACAAAAAAAAATAGAAATACCTCTCCGGCATAGCCGATTCACGCAGGATACTCTCAACACTCAACTAAAAACGGCGTCGCGTACGTTATGTCAGTATATCGTTGGCGCGACTCATCCCATTCGTTAAATATTGGCTAAACCAAAATGGTGTGCGCACATTCTTTTTGAATAGATCCAATATCGGCGACATACGGTGTGTTGCCTGGGCTGTATATTTGCACGTCTTCGGTCACCTTTTGCGAGCGGAGGTGATTTTTTAAATCGAAGTTGAACTGATAAAACTGATGCACGCGCGACACGTAATTTTCGGCTCCTCTCGGACGAAGAGTTCGATCGGAGTTGCAAAAAACATTCTCTGGCACTTCCTAATCATACGCGCCTTTGTGTGGCGATTAATTATATTCGATGTTGGTACCGCCGTACATCAGCAACCGTTTCATCAAAGCAAAAAACATGAATGGCTATAAAATCATGGGTGTAATTGACAGTATCAACATTACGCCCGTCTCACACCGTGTGAGTGAAAAGTGTGTGGACGTCTGTTAACCACTTCACCGGGGACGGAAGCATAGAGCACTGCTCATCGTCATTTGCGCCGGTTTTTCGGGCAAAAACCGGTAGGAATAAATGGCCTCTCCTCTGGCGTGAAGAAAAACGGCGTCGATGACAATGATATTGACCGAACAGCTAGGGGAAAGCGGATTTGTGTAAGATTAATGTGACGCGCATTCTTGCACGTTCTCGTTGATGTCCTGAAGTTTTGACGGGACGCGGATCGATGCATCGCTACATAATTCCAAGCAATTTGAGCTACGTCTTGGTATTGCACAAAGTATAAAATCCACCGCTTAAAGCACATATTAGATAAAGATTCGAGCTTGCTAATGCAGGCAACATTTTTTTCTTTTTCCGACTCATTTCATAGCTAGCTCCTCTATTTGGGGCACATGCTGCTATACCTCGATGAAGATCAATCGATGTCACGATGTCCTTACCGGTTCGTCTCGTAGACAAGGGTTTCTTCGGCGTGATTAACTCCGACTCCTTGAAATCATATAGGTCCATCACACCCTTTATGCACGTTATGAACGGGGGGTGTTGCGACGGGTGCCTACACCCTTCTAACACGATTTCCTGAGCATATTTCAAATTGTGGGTGTGATAGGGGTGTATGTAGGGTGTAAGCCTTCTCGTACACCCCTGTTACACCCACCAATACTCAAAATCGTGTAAAAAAGGTGTAGGAAGGGTGTTGGTTAAAACAAACACCCTTTTAACACGATTTTGGGTGTTAAAATATTTACTGTGTACTCGGTTTATCTTTGGGTTTATCGCAAAATATTGAAACCTGAGTGCGTGTTCATTGCACGAACGTCTGATTAAGCCGCGCTAAGGCCGATGACTAGAATTTTCTGACTTATCTGCACCGTCAGCTTAAGAACGAAAGGAAAAAGGAAGAGAAGAAAGGGGAAGCGGTTTAGCACAGAGGGATATACGTGCAATATACGATGTGCAACAAAAATTGGCGTAGGAATGGTATACTAACCAAATATATGACATTTATCATTTTATCACAAAATTTAATGAAGCTTCGTTATCCGCGCACCACCGCATCTGAGAACAGAGACTAGTGTTTTTACGTGGCGGTAGTGGCCAATATGACTATGGCGCCCAGATACGTCACATTTCTTACTAAGCACGAGTACTCTAATAATTTGTCCTCTTGAGGAGTAACCACTTAGAAATACCCTGCCTGTTCTTGTTTCACCACAGGAATGAAGTTCGAGAAATTTCAGGCATGACGTATGGATTACAACATAATATGTGAAACAACATAACTACAGAATAGCTTGTAAACGAAGAGGATCACGCAAATCACATTTACGTTCCGTCATCAACCGCATTGTATGACATCCGTGTCAAACCACCCTGTCATCCGTTTTTTTTTTTTTTCTGTTTTTTTTTAATTTACTGCACGGTTACGGTAGGAGACTGAATTGCTCGAGCATAGACGAGAGAAACAGAGAACGAGCGCGAAGTGGATGTCAAAGTATCTCGGAAATCTCATTTTGTTTGGGAGCGTTTCAGGAGTAAGCCCTTCGCTCACTTCTGTCAGCAATTTCAGCACCGACCGGTTGTCGATAGACAAAGCCAATAGTAACGTAAAAACTGTGGTTCCTGCACGTACGATGTAAGCGAAGCCTATGCACCACTCACGATCACACTGCCTTAAGGAGAAACTGAAGCGGTTCTGTATTTGTAAAACGAAGAAAACAACCCTTAAATCTTCATTCTCTGGCCTCCAGGATTATGAATATCAAAATTAGATATCACACCAATAGGCCAAGTAGCCACAACGGCACTTTCAAAATAGAACTGAAGCCCCTCCTTCCCGCCGCGGTTGGTGCAAAGGTAGGTCTCTAGGCGCAGACTTGTACGCGTTACTGAAAAATAGTAAGGAATTACATTTACAATTACTCAAGGCTAAATTGTAATTTATTACAATTACAATTACCCTCCCATAAAAGTAAGTGACCGTTACCCCAAAAAGTAATCCGTTACTTTCGTGGCGTTACTTTAAACATTATTGTCCTCAAGTAAGAAAGAAAGGGAAGAGGAATCATTCAAGTTCTTATTGTTGCAACCTGTTCCATTTAATGACCTTGAGTGTTTTGAGCAACAGGTGGCTCTCGAAAGTATCGTCAAACATCTTGCGGTATTTCTTACTCAATATGTCGACTGCTACGCTGAACACCATTTGAGCTGAGGCACTGGATGGGAGTGCCAAATTCTTCCTCACGAATGCTTCATTTTCTGCATTGAGCTTTTTCAGCGAAGCAAGGGAAGTACTATTTACCTCGAAGATAGAACAAAGCTTCGTCGTTGCAGCCGTTGCCTGATATTCGAGAGATTTGGTATATCCTTCCAATACCTCCGATACCCGCGATAACGATACCTGATAACGATATGATGGATGCGCAAAGACGACGGCGTAGTATCGGATACCGTTATCGGAGTCATCGGACCGAGCTACTAAAATTTCAACTGTTTAAATCGCGAAGCTGTGGAAGTCATCAATAGCAAAACATAGTTTGTAACAGTAAGGTGATAATTAAATAATACATAAGGTTTGGCTCGCTATTCTTCTTCCTTTGGTTCTGAACAGTTCAAGCCCCACTTGACACGTTGGTGAATAAAACAAGTTTCCAGTATATAAATATAAGTAATAGAAGAAAAAGAAGGACACTCATAACAACAATTAATAGAACGTCGGTTAAAACAAGGAAATGTATAAGCACGTTTGCCGTGTGCACCTTTCTTGGTGCAGTTCAAAAATGCACGGAGCACGAAGCGACTGCAGTTTACTCCGGTGTTCTCCAGATAGACGTCCGCTGATGCCACGGGCAGCAAAGGGTAGAGTACTGAGTAAGCCGCGCTATGGCCCCACTCAGGAATTTCACTCTATCCTCAAGCCCAGAATATCAAGTCGACGTCAGCCACCATTATGTTTTATTTTTAAAAATATCTGCTTGAGATAAGATGCGTTCTGCTGGGGCAAAACCGGAAGAAGAAAGGAAGACTATTACCATTTTCTAAGTGCTCGCAAAAAGCTGACTCAAAAAAAGGCTAGGGTAGACGGAGCGTTGTCTCGGGCGGTGAAATTATGAAAACGGTCGTAGTCACTATAACCGGGAAGGACATTGTTAATCCTTTTCAGTGCACTTACCACCTCGAGCTTCCCGAAGAGGCACACAATCACTTGGTGTCCTCCTCTCCCTGTCTTCGATCGCAAAGAAAAAACAAAGGCACTAAAAAAAGCGAAAATTACTTGCCGCCCCCCCCCCCCTTTTTTTTTTATTTGTAGAAATGTTCATTTTGATTTTTTGACATTGCTGTTAGGGTCTAAAAAAAAATAGATTCAGGGGCTTAATGTTGCAAAAAAAAAAAAAAAAAAGGCTTTGCGGAACTGAAGAGTGCCAAGCCTCTCTTTGCGCTGGTCAATTCGCGTGACACTGCAGTGTCACTGCGCTCGACTTTACAAAAACGAAAAAAAAAAAAAAACTTTATTCAGAAGGGGCGCGGGGGGGGGGGGGGGGTTGGTTCTGTCAAAAAAATGTAACGGATTACAAGAAATCCGTTACGTCAAAAATGTAAGGGAATTACTTTAAAATTACTTTAGAAAATATGTAATTATTCCGTTACTAAATTACTGATAAATGTAAGGGATTACAAGTAATTTCGTTACTTGTAACGGATTACGTACAAGTCTGTCTAGGCGTATTATACAGGGATCTCAACATTTCCGCGCTCCCCGCAAGCCTATCCGAGCAGTCGAAAACTCTACACGCATTTCCTCACAAACGGCACGCGCTGCGCTATATATATATATATATATATATATATATTGTGCGCCTGAGTGTTTTCGTATACATATATATGTATATATATATATATATATTTATAACTTGTGCGGCTGAGTGTTTGCGTATGCGTGTGTCTTAGGTTGTCCATAAATTCTGAAAGCGTTTCGAATTGGACGAATCATTTGTTGCACATTCTGGAATATCCTATTTTGGCTTCAAAAACGCTATTCTGTAGCAATATCGGCGGACATACGACTTCTTGTTTTCACGTCACGTGCTCACATTTGGCATGTGCGCAATCAAATATGTAGTTTGCGTTGCCTTATTATGATTCGCTGAGAGTTTTCAGCTAGGTTATGGGTGAGTTCATGTCTGTACTTTGTTTAACTTTGTAAACGACGGCAGCTACGATGTCCTTCTTGCCTTTGGACAAGGAAAGTTTTAGGAGCGGCGACTGAAATATTGGATGACGTCCCTGTGACAAGGTTGAAAAATTATGAAGAAATATAAAAGAAGAAGAAGAGAGAGGTCCGTGGTAGGCGGTGCGCGCGAGAGATTTTTGCTGGACGAGACGGTTCGACTTCGCCTCCGTCTCGAAGCGAGTACACCTGCTGCTCGCCTCGGCTCAGCGCTCGGCGATCTCCTGTCTTGTCCCGAAAACTACATCAGGCAAATTCAATGGGAACAAGAGTGGCCGGCAGCCAAGGTTCCAAAAGAAAGTCAGCCGGCAATCACCTATTCCGCTTCCACGGCGACGTCAATCAGGAACGTTCTACCTGGAACTGTCTTGAAACTTTTGAATTCGTTTCTTTTTTTTTTGTTCTTGTGAATCTTTTATTTACTCATCGTTACTTCTTATATATATATATATATATAAACGATGACTGCCCCCAATATTGAAAGAAAGAATTGTTCCCGAATATCGAAGCACCGCACGTTTGCTCACATTTCTCTAATGTTGCGAGAAGTTTCAAATTATAATTTCCAGGCCTTTTAGTAGCTGCGTCGTCAGCATTCGAGAACCAGATCGATCAACGCTCAGCGTGTACCGCGTCCTGCTTCCGAGCACGGATTGAATATCTGCGCAAGGGAACTTCCTTACTTGATAGTTAATTATTCTAAAGTTGAAACAAATTAATGGTACGTACCAAAATGTAAAAAAAAAGGTTTGCCGCTGCTTTTCAGGAAAAAAGGCGATCCGCTCGCAACGTCTGCTTTTAATGTGAGAGAAATGGGAACGGTTCTTCGCAACGGACATATAAAATATCTAAGCAGTAGTCCCTCAGTAGTCCCTCGGATTTTAACCGAAAAACGCCTCTAATATTCGTCTATGTCATGTGTACTTATATATTTTTGAAGAATATTGCCAGTCACCTACATGGCGTCCAAAGCGAGGTTGAGCATGGTACAACATGTACACCACCGTACGACGTGAACAAAGAATAGCAGAACATCAATAAGTAGAGTCGATAAGACAAAGCAAAGGAACAAATAACTAATATTAAAAAAAAGCAAAACGATAACACTCTATTTATTTGAGATACAAACCGAAAATAGGCGTACATTGAGACACAGTAGGAAAAATTATTTTATGACAATAATAATTTGTAAGTGCCGCGACAACGCGAGGCGTTGTGGACTGATTCGCAATGCTGAGCGATATAATTATTTTATTCATGAACAGTGCGTGATGTAAAAGAATATTAAGAAAATTGTATGTATAAGTTTTGGTCACAATAACGGTTTTGCCATGCTCGTTCCGTGTTTGTCGTGATGTATTGTTTGCACGTATTTTTTGAATAGTAACTTAACATTGTTTTTGACTGTCTTGTAAGGAATCCTGAAGCGACTAACTTTTCTGCGTAAATTGAGTTCAGGTATTCATGAAATCTTATAAAATTCAGAGAGGGAAATTATTCTGTTGTAATAAGTGCAAACAGAACGCAGTGCTTTTTTTTTCTGAATTTGTTCTAATTGCTCTATAATTTTCACTGTGTAGAAGCCCCATACCGAGTTCGGATGTTCTAATATTGGCCTAATTATTGTTGTGTATGGCGTTCACTTTGTTTTGAATCTACAGTGGATTAAGTTTTATCTTAAAAACCTTGAGTTTCTGCGATGCTCCAACAACTATGTAGTTTACGTGCGCGTTTTACGTGAGGTCTCAGGCAATAAAAACACCAAGGTACCTATATTCACCAACAGCATGTGACGGAATACGATTCACGGAGTATGAAAAAGTTTAGGAGTTTGATTTATGGTTAGAGTAATCTGCACTCACTTTTTACCTTTTGCCAATTACACCAATCGTAAATAGAATCATTGAAGTTGTTAATCACTTGTTGGTCTTCAACATGACCTTTTTCTTAAAACAAGACACAGTCGTCCACGAAAAATCGGCATTGAATAAACAGACCAGCTACCGGAGAATCGATAAATACCAGAAATAGAAAAGGACCGAGTACAGAGCCTTTCTCACAACTGACGAAACTGGAACTATACAGGGGACAAATCATCATCTATGAACAAAAATGTTGGTGGCTTGATAAGTAACAGTCCAGCTCGTTCTTGAGCAAATGTCCTATTTTTTACAACACGCAGTTTTGGGTGAGAGACAGCCAAACGCTTTGGAAAAGTCTAATAAAATAACGTCGGTATATCCACCTTTATTCATAACCTTTGGAAACTTATTTAGGATATGAAAAAGCTGCGTCATTGTCGACAAGCCAAAAAAAAGGCAAACTGTTCTTCACACAAAATACATATTGTTCTCGAAGTGCGCAGATAGGTTTTTAAACTAATAAAAAATGGTGCCAGCACCTTCCCACTTGTAAACTGACCGATAGTTGGTTACACGTAAATTTCCGCAGATTTGTAAACTGGCAAAACTTTCGCTGTCTTCCATTATTGTGGAACTCTACCCTGTTTTAGACTACAGTCGTATCAAATGGAATGATTTTGGCGCACCACTTTGCATAAGAATATAAAGATATATTTGGAATTTGACTGGCCCTCGCGCTGTTTTTGCAATTAAAGAAAAAAGTGCGTGAAATATACCGGACTCTGGCAAGGCACCATCAAGTATGTTCAACGGATAAAGTGAATGTGTTCCGACGCTGCTGTCGTGTGTTATAAATATCGTGCTAAAATAATAATTGAACGACTTCGAGATAGAGTAATTATAAGATATTTCCCCGTCGATTATATTTATTTTGTTTACGAAACGTTTCGCACGAGATAGATAGCGCCTAAACTTCTGAGGGTCGTTTCTTAATAGGTTGCCCATCGTAAGGTAGCATTATTTAAATACTTCCTCACACGCTTGACTGGAGATCATAAGTGCAATATTTTCAGGCTTATCTATGCGTGTGACCATTTTGCAGAGAGGCAGAAATTTATCGATGCAGGTTAGTACTAATTGCTTAAGCCAATTCCATAGATCGTTTCCATTCTCTTCCCTTTCACTACTCAAGTTAACATATTTATTGTACGATAGGTCTAGTAAATCCAAAACGTAAACACCCATCCGCTCTTTAACGTAAGAAAACGTAAGAAAGCGGTACTGTGTGAACCAGAGGCGATCTCGCTAAGACAATGCGTCTCACAAATCCGTTCGCTTATAGCGTCCAGGTTTTGCTGATCGGCTACTTCCTGGTGCAATCGTTTGCTGGAACTGATTTCAGCATCAGCTGGGGAGTCGTCGAAGCACCACAAGTGTCGTCACCTTTGGCGCGCAACCTCATTTCGTGGAAATGACGCAGCAACCAAGAAAGCTGCTTTCCCATCGACGATCATCCACGGAGCACCATCGCCAACGACAACAGGGGCGTGGCATCGAGGGCACACTATTTAAGATCCTTTTATTTCGCGGTCCCGATTTTTCGCGAATTGGGCAGCGAGGCTATATTCGCAACCAATACGTTTCGGGAGTTTTAAAGGCTGGAATGTGCCTCTCAAGACAATAGAAATGTGCGCGGCCCCTAAAGTTCGCGAACATTCCAAGTCGCGCAATTTTCGAAAATTTACACTTAGGAAGCTACTAAGAATTTTTTCTTTAAACAGTTAGAGGTTAAGTAGCGCTAAACGAAAAACAAAATGTACGCAAAAGAAAAAAGTTAGAGCAATATTGGCGGCGCGCGACGCGATATACAGTAGTCGGTAGTCACCTCCTTTCCACTTGTTTTCTCTCTCGGCGTTTCGGGCGCGCGGAGGAGAGGTGGATCGGCTTGGCCATCACGTTAAGGTGGAGAGAGTGTATGACCTTCTCGTTGACGTGGAAAGAGTGTGTGACCATTTCGTGACGTCATGGAATTTGCGCGCGGAGTTTAAAATAAATCTCGCACCGTCAATATTGCTCTAGAAACGTTTTTCGCGTAAAACTTTTTTTTGGGGCCTTTTAAACCTATGCAGTTCATTCATCAGACGTCTTTTCAACGATAATCACCGTTTTCAGTGTCCTTCCGACACAGACAACTGAAATAAAGCTATACTTAAATAAATGAGAAAAAAAAAAAACAGAAAAAACTTTCACTGAGTTTCCTTATAAATAAACACCGTAACGTCTACTGCCTAACTATACATCCGAAGACGATATTTGGGCTTTATTTGACCACCAACAGGCAGGCTTCGGGAACCCTGGATAGCTACATCAAACACCCTTTTGTGTACCCAACAAACACGCGGATTAGAGGGGAACCAGGTAATAAACTAAGACGCAAGAAGAAAGCTCTGTCAGACCCGGAAGCCGGGTTCCACCGAGGGGCTCTCTCCTCAGGGCTTAGGAGGCGTCTGGATTGTAGTCCCTGCGGCTCCGGTATCACACGCCGGCGTCGGTTGCTATGGTGCGCGCCGGGAGAGTGCGGCGTTCCAACACGCGACCGGGACTGTGGTTGCATACGGGCTGGACATTTATACATCATTTTTTGTACATGTTTGTGCATGCGTCCATGCGCTCGCGTGCATGTGTGTCTGTGTGCTTGTGTGCGGACATGAGTGTGTGCGCGCGCGTATGCACGCCAGTGCGTGTGTGTGTTTGCCTGCGTGTGTGTGTGTGTGTTTGTGTGCGCGGGTGCGGAAATGCGCATAGGTGCACAAATGCGACTCTTTTGCCACTCATGACTGCGCGCATCTGCGCAGCGTGACACTCTTGGTACGAACACAATATCGACGCTTTTTTCACTTCATTCATACAGGTTTTTCTTCAAGAAAACATTTTATAGTATAAAAACACATACCCCCCCCCCCTCTCGCCCTCTGATCACTAAGAACATTTCGTTGCAGTATTAAGTTGTCAAGACAGACTTTTAAATATATTCACCGTTTTATTTTTTAAACGCAGGAATGTGTGTTAGTGTGTCTGAACACGTTCAACGTAAATATATTTTTCTTTGCGTATGCGGAAAGGTATTTGTTTTTAAAGCAAGTCCGCGCTTATGTCGGTCTCCATGTATACGAATCGTTTTTGCGTCAACATACCCAGCCATCTTTCTAGGCTTGTTTTTCTAGCCTTGTAAGTCGTTGTTACAACACGTTCATATCGAGATAATGTTAGTTTTATTTTGTGATGATAGTAACTTACCCGCCTTCATCGTTTTTTCTAACTTGAACACGGTGCTAAGAGATACAAATGCACCATTCTCCAAAGTTTCAGTAGCTCGCTCGCCGCAAGCCTTCAGAAGTGGCTCATAATCAAACGCCTTCAATTCATCTATTCGCCTTTTTTATTTTTGTGTATGCCTAATCTATGGCTACGCAAGCGGGTAATGAAAGTCACATTCCAAAGTGCAGATACCCCATGAGACCGAAAATTCCAGCATGCTTGTTCAAAATTATATGTTATTTCGGGCTCAAGCTATGCTCCGATTGCTGTATCGTCACTTTCGTAACTAAGTCGTGCATTTTAGAAATAAAAAAGATAAATCAGTTTGATCCATATCTGATGAGCGTTTCTTTTTACCGCAGCATCGCATGCGTGGCAGGATTAAAGAAAGGCATTTTTAGATAAATGAGTAATGAGAACCGGAGAGAGAGGGAGCGAAAGAAAGAAAGAGAGCAATAAGAGGGAAAGAGAGAGAGAGATACCGCATTGCGTTGCTTCGCGATAGATGCCCTGCTACATACTTGAATGTTTCCGATTCAATTCAACTCTTTATTTTCTATATTTGCTCTTGCGTGAGTTGAAACGGTGGCGCCAGTCTACAAATAGCCCTCAAGCACTTTAGGTTCCGAACCATACGGCGGGTTTCGCAGTATCTGCAAGATGAAATCTACGCGCTATTTTCGGGGAATGGTCACTTATGCCACTTTTACACATAACTCAGTTTTATGTGAAAGAATGGTATGCAAAGAATTAGAAAACATACACGGACCGGGAGTGTGGCCAGGGCTACTCGATAGATTGCGCGACTGAGTTTGTTGCCAAACGAATGGTGAGGGGGCGGGGCGGATATACAGCGGAACCTGTTTTAAATTAAAAGCTGTTAAAAAGCAGCGTACTTCATTGTGAACTCTATCATGTAGTTTAAAGTCTTGCAGAAAGTCCTCGACTGAGGTTCAACAGTAATCAATGTTTTAAAAATGCAATTTACATGCTTATTCGATTAATAGAAACACTACTTATGAACAAAGTACTCGCGTACTGTTTTATACAGAACACAAGTACAGCCAAGCACCGCGTTCTTCATAAAAAACGTAGCAAATAGGGATGTCGAGAACATGTTCCTGCGTAAAAATGGGGTCCTTGCAAACAGCATTTTCGCGTGAGGACGTTATCTCTCTCCAGTAAATCGCTGGCAGCTTTCTGTTGATGGCGGTGATTGGCTACTCGCGCGCTCCGAGGGAAAGTTTACCCGCGGGCTTGGTTCATAAACAGTGTGTCTATTGCTCGAGTAAATACTGTGGTCGTAAATTTAGAAGTTTCGTTCCCGCTGTACAGTTGCGTATGTCCCAAATCCAAGAACGCACGAAAATCTAACATGGAACAATCCGATAACCGTCCATAGTTCAAGCTGTTCCTTTGTCGATGACGTTGTGCCACTGCAGTCGGTTGCATCACAAAAAAGAAACTGCAATAGCGGCTTCACCCGCTTTTTCCTAGCGAAAAATAACGTAATAAAATCAATCAAATAACCCAGTAAGAACGAATAAAATTTCTGACGCGATGTAAAGGAGTAGGAGCATTCTTCGGTTATTTTTATTTTGCTTCCAAAATCCCTCCTACAAAAAAAAAAAAAAAAAAAAAAGTGAGCCCTATTACCAATTTAACTAACCGTATCTCATTTTTACTCTTTTGTGGAAGAAGCGTTTTTTTATTACAATTGCAACTGATTAATAATTAGTTCCTGAACTTGGTAAAAGTCAAATTTGGGGGTTTTACGTGCCAAACAACGGCGGGCATCTGGCACGCCCCAGCGGAGGACTGAGGATTTAATTTAGACCACCTGGGGATCTTCTGACGTGCAACCGAAAGCTCGGTTACCACGGCACCTTTTCTGCAATAAGCCTCCAACAGATTGCGGGCACCTCGGCCGGGATTCGAACCCGGCACATGGGGATCCGTAAGCCTGCGCTCTCGCTTCGGAGCCACCGAGGCGGCTACCTGAAATTGGTAGTGGCGTTCAGTAAGACGCGGTCACGATTTTAACACATGATAAAAACACAGACTGCGGACATTGTCTCAGGTGTGTTTCTTCCTTGTGTGACACTCCTGTCACGTTGGTCATAAGAAACTCTCTGAAGTTCGAAGTTTGAAGCTTACATACATGCGCAGCGGCTTTGTACATGCTTTAGGGGTGTCGTTAGATAATATTGTAATCTAATCTAAAGCAAACGCCGTTTTTTTTTTCTTGTTTTTTTCTTTTTGTATGAGGCTTGGGCAGTGTTCTGCGGCTTTAGGTTACCCGACAAGGACGTGCGATGAGCGCTCTGCATGAATCTTCGAAAACATTTGTTTAGTTCACTATTTTATTTTCGGAGCGCGAAATTCTCGCAACGATCGAGTGTTTGGCAAATATTTCGTTCTCCGTGCACACAATTAGCGTTCACCGTGATTCACCCTTGCGCTGACGACATACGCGCACTCATCGATCACAATGATGAGCGAGAGCTCCAAACTCTGTTTCAGAATTGGCTCATCGATGATGAGTTAGTCCTCCAACGTTACTCCGCCCACATGACTCCTAAAAGCGACCTTCCTCCTACGTGAGCAAAACAAAAATACGCACTCCCACGCACACACAAAAAAAAAGACACCGCAGATATCTGTATGTTTGCTACCCCGTTAAGTAGAGTAACTGGCATTCCCAAGACGCAAGCGCCATCCCAGGCTTAGCAAAAATAGATACATATATACGGTCGTGTCACGACAAATACAGGCATAAAAAATGCGGCGCGTGAGCGACAGCCGCAATAAGAAGCGAAGAACGAGCGCTCGAGGAGAGTGGCGATAAGGCCGTAGGATCTGCGCCTTCAAAAGACCGGACTAGGCAGCGAGGGAGTCGGTGCGGTGCGCGATACGGGAAGACTGATAGAACGGGAGGGAAGGATCCTACAGGGAGTTAGTTGACCGCAGTCCAGCAATAGGCCCCGCCGTCCAGGACCTGACAAGTTTCCTTCGGGGTACTTTCGCCGAACCATCACTCGAAATCTCGGGAGCTTCACCGGAGGCCCCCATCACCGGCTTAGCTGTTTTCATTCATCGTAATGCTTTACCTCTCCATGTTTCCCTCGGTGATAGGTATGGACATTTCCCCGTACCGCATGGCACCTGCTGTATCTGCGTGTCGGTGACCCTCATTGCGAATTCGTTACCGGAAACTAATGCACAGCCAGTCTTGTACATGTTACTCTCAAACCGTAATTGATTACAATGACTCGTGGTTAAAGTGTGATCAATTACACTACTTGAGCAGTTGAGAAGGAAAGTAATTGGCTGTTACTAAAAAGAGTGATGGTTACTTTTCCGGTTACTTCGAATTTGCAAAATAACAGATTTCTTTCTCCACTGGTTTCAAACGAAACCTTCGTGCTCGATAATAGTCCCTGGAGAGGGGGAACTCCGTGGAAAAAGGAGAAGCACAAATCTGCAAACACAGCTCGATGACTTGTGCACGACTGAAAAAAAATCCGCCTGGTCCTGGTATCGAACAAGGAACCCCTCCATTTCGAGTGGAGCGCTTTACCAACTGGGCTAACCAGGAGCTCGACGCCAGTAGAGCCAACGGGTTTTTAACAGCTACCACCAGTTGCTAACACCAACGAGGATGAACGGCCTGCTTTTTAGGGTAATAATGATAATGCAATTATTGCAAGGGTTCAAGCGAGCTGCACATTAATATCAATATTCTTGTCCACCTGGTTTGCACCATTGCCTTACTTGCATTATTATCTTTCGTTTTTTTTCATTACAAGATTAGAATCGTCGAATCACAAACTACTTATCGTCTCAATACCTGGGACCGTTACGTGATAATGGTCACTGCGTCACTATCGAGCGATCGCAGTGCTCCAATCGGCCTCGCTCAGGGCTAATACCTGGTTTCAAAAGACTGAATGGAGGGGTCACAAAACCACTATATTAAACCTATTTAAAAGAAACTAACTCTCCCAGAATCCGGGTGCCTTAGAGAAGCGATGCAACAATATTAACTTTGAAAAATATATGAAGTTTTTATTTTTTTGTACATTCTTTTTCTTGCCAAAAGGGATGAGAAAACCGCTTCATTGCTTTCGAATATCGCAATTCCGTTGCGTAATAGCATAGCAATAACTGGGAATATTTCGCGATTTTCGGGCGCGAGGTGGCAGCCATGGGGATTATGGCGTTACGCCAACCTGGGTGCATTGTAATAGGTTGGCATGATGAGCCATTATGTGCTCTATCCAAGGTTGTCTGTAAAAAATATTGTTCTTTCAATGTCAGTCAATGCGTCCAAAGCCTCGTATCAACGTGAAAATTGTACTATGTTCAATTTTAGTGGTGCCTTCTGACCGACGTGAACAAAACCATTCCTCTTTCGAGTTACTGACATCTCGTACTACGTCGCCAGTCCGACTTCCTTCCTCACGAAAAGGTAACCGTCCCCCCCCCCCCCCCCCCCCCCCTTTTCGTTCCATTTCCCAGATCACTCACACCAACTTTCAAAGTCGCTATGTGAATGGCAAGCAGAGGCAGCGCGCGTTGGAAGCTCCAAAGAAGATCCCAACCGAATACTTTGTGTACCCAGTGCGCCATGGTACATGTCACTCCGCATGTGACCCGGAAGACGGCGTAAGAGTTGAGAGTGATTGAGAGGCGACCAAAACTTGCATTGTTCGACAATTTATTTTAAACTAACTCTCGCAGGCAAAATCGGCTTTCAGTTCTAAACGTGTCAGGGAACAACTCCGACAATTATTTAACCATAGTCCGAAAATTGGTGCAGGGTTCCTTTAAAACTGAAGCGGCGTAGAATTCTCGCCATCTGCCATGCGGTGCGGGAACTCCGGTGCCTATCGCTTCTCATGTCGCACTCGAAGGGGAAGTTGTGTGGCCGAGAAGATCGAGGGAGGTTAGCCAAGCGCATCCGGCATCCAACATCGCCTTTCGAAAGGTCCCTGGGGGTCTCGCTATCGATTTGTTCCCGCCCGCGCGATTCAATTTAGAGGGGCGCTGCGGGGGCAGAACCCCCCTCGCCCATCTCCTTGCTCTGCGGAAACCGCGATCGCGTGATCCACGGTGTCGCGTCAATATTGCTACTCTTTCCATATGCGCCTAAGCTTGCATTCAGGGCGAGCTTTAGATTGTGCTCTCTGCGACGGCGTGCATAGATAAAAACGAATATTTTTTTTTTTGATTTGGCTCTTTTTTTTAAACTGCGGTGATAGGTTTCCTCCGCTTCCTTGTTATCTCGCGTCTGTCTGTTGGTTCTCTGTACTCTCTTTCTGCCTGATAACGCCGCGGTAGCAACTTTGAAGAATGCTCATCCGCGCGTCGTGTGCATCTCCGCCCAAGTAACATATATTTTCTTCGTCGCTTTCCTTTGAAGTATTTCGTCTCTTTTTTCAGTGATTCATTTGATTACGAGATATTTCTTTTCAGCCTGGTGGGGTCATAGGAATCGGCGAAAGATATTAGACGGAAGAGTGGAGAATTCTTTAGGGTTGCAATGAAACTCCCTCGTGTCTTTCAATAGGAAATTTTGCCCTCTGAAAACATCATAATCCAGACGTTTCTTTTTTTTTTTTTTTTCTTCTTTGGATGCTATTGTAGCCAGAGCCAGCAGAGTCTTCCCCAATAAACATGCCACCAGCTGTGCTCTAATAACACCGGGGATCATTCATTTCAACTCTATTCTTCGTCTTTGTGATGTAGTGTCTTTTTGATAAATAGGACGAGATAATATGCAGTACCCACCTGGTTCAGAGTGGTATATCTTTTTTTGATCGCTTTCTTTAATTTTTTTTCACACAACCCGACCTAATAATCGACGGAGCGAATCACGCACACCGGGTTTATCATCCCAGATGCCGAGTGGAAACGAGGAATGCTCTTCACCCCGTTGCCTACGACAGGGCCCCATTTGCCGCCGAGTCCGATAACGAGTATGACACGCATCCGCACACTTGGAACAGAGGGGAGTCCAGTCGGCACCGGCGTCGTTTGAATTGGAACCAATTAGATAACAAGGGCTAGTGAAGGCGCCTGTTTCGGCGAGGAAAACAAAACACAAACAAACGAACGCAAGTGACTGTGCAAGCAGTTCTATACGCTCTGGGCCACGCACTCGCGTCTCGTTTGCGCTGCAATCGCGAGCGGAGGACTTGGGCCCCCGGCCGGGTTCCAGGGACCCTCACATCCGTTCCTCCGGCGTGGCTTCTCATAATTAAAGTGTCTGTTCGTATCCGTCCGCCCTCACGACGCAATTATTTACTGCGGGCGTCGTTCTTCACCGTGGCCACCGCTTCGCTACGAAAAGTGGCGCACAGTTCGCGAGCGGGTCTGCTGCACACTCCACCGTTTCACCTTACGATGGACCACATCGGACGCTATACGGCAGTGGTCTCAAACTCATTTGAGTGGGGGGGCCAGACATCCCATATCTGAAAGGCTGTGGGCCAACGCAACAGCCGGGGGGAAGGAGAGTCAGACGATTTTAAAAAGAAAAGACCTCGTCCTCTATGCTTTTTGTAACTCACAGTTTTGCCAGTGACATATTTAGATTTGATTGGTTTTTATGACTATTTTAGGGCCTCACGTCATGTGATATCAAGAATTAAAATGACACTGCTCTGCCGATGTGCTAGCCTAGCATTTTTAATGGTACAAGAGAGAAATTGCACTGACGTTTTCGTTGCTTAATTCACTCGGAAATTAACCAAGTTCAACATGTCTCTAAAAATCAATCAGTTAATTTGACAGGTCTTGCTTTCCCGACGATTTGTATTACAACACTCTGAAAAAATACTTTGAAGGCTCTAATCCCAATCTCGTAGCTTTATCTTCGGCAGCTACTCCTGCTGATCGAGAGTTCACGCAGCCCGAGACGTATCCTTAAACGAATAGTTCGCGCTTGCAGCAGTAGCGTAATTGTTATACATTACAAAAAGTTGGGAAGCAAAAAAAAAAAAATAATAAAGCACCACAGAGAGCAAATGAGCACAGATAAATATGAACTATGTGAATACGTTGACAGAGCAGAGCGACTTTTTGAGCGCAAATGAATCGGCCGAGATGAGATCACTATATTCCTAACGAGCGTGTTGGTAAGATGTACCGGAACCAGATAACAGAAAGTATAAAACTGAGAGAGGACGAAACGCAGACGAGTACATTCTTTCAATGTACTCGTCTGTGTTTCGTCCTCTCTCTGTTTTATATTTTGTGTTATCTAGACATCACTATGGCGCATGCCATTTCCAGCGCATGAGGACCGGGAAGCGTAGCCGGTTGCCCGCGGGCCGCGTCCCAGCGAGTCGCGGGCCGCGTGTTTGAGACCCCTGCTATACGGTGAGACACTGAGAGTGGCGAGGGGGAGACCAGAGTGCGCGGTGACATCAGAGATCAGAGTTCTTCTGATCGGAAGGAGAGTGGCTGGAAAAAGCAAGCTGCCTTTGTCATCTACCCACTCTTCGAACGCCGAACGGCAGCGTCCGGCGTTCGAGCGCGAGCCACTGCGCGAGAGGCAGACGGCGCTCTTGTTAACCCTGATTTAAAGCAGACTGGGGATAGGGAGACAGGCAGCCAGCCTTCGCATCTACCCTGTAATCCTTCTAATCGTAGATCGGCGGGCACCGCGTGCGCTCTCTTCTCCTGCTGTGGACTTATGAAGTTACTGCGCACTTCGCGTGTCGCTGCGAGCCTCTACCGAAGGCCACGTGACGCTGAAGCGGCAATTAATTAGCTAAATATATATGCCTCGTAACGTCCCTTGCAGTCCATTGCGAGGATTCAATGGAGCTTAGCCGCGCACCTTGTTTGTTTCGCAGCTGCACATGATGTTACGCGCGGAACGTGAGACAAAAGTTTGATCAGATAAAATTAGCGCAAACGACAAGAGTAGAGAAAGGTAAGACAGGACAAAGCGCTACTCACAACTGACGTTTCAATAGAAAAAGACAAGAAGGAAGTGAAGCATTTTAACAATAAAAGGAAGAGGAAAACCCATCGAAAATACGACCGCGCCCTAGGTTGTCTTGATAAAAGAAGAAAAAAAATGCCAAAATCGTGACTACCTTTGGTTGCTGTACTAAAGGAAGAAGAAATAAGAAAAAAATCTCAGAAAAAAAGCCAGAACGTTCAGATGTTGAACACTTCGTCGGACCTAATGTGAAACACAAGTTAAAGTTCTATCATAATGTACACTACACACTTCTTGCGGCGTATGGATCATTACTGGTGGAGTTCAAGATAGTGTAGTTCTTTTGGTGAAAGGGTCACCGAAGGGGCGCTGATGCAGGTGCTCCCGCGCGTGATGATGGTTTGCGCCTCGAAAATTTCTCTAGCTCGTTTTTCGCCGCAACGCCTCAGCACTTTGGTGTTGTTCAACAAAGGCGAGCAGTGACAGTCTCGTACATGCACGGCGAGGTGTCCTGCTGGTGACGACTTTAGTGCAAGAGTATGTTCTCTAAGACGTTCATTAACACATCGCCCTGTCTGCCCCACATACACTTTTCCGCATGTTGGCGGTATCTCATAGATTACACCACAGCCGCAGTCCACGTATTTGTGTCGATGTTTTACTCCACATTGTGCATCTAGCATCTGTGTTTTGTTGATCTTCGGACAGAGCTTCTTCATCATATCCGGTGCAGATAGCACGACTTCAACATGGAACTTGGAGGCCACCTTCTTTAAGTTATGCGAAATGCGATGAATGTATAGCAGAACTGCTGGTTGGTGTCTTCTGTCCCTTTCTTTGTCTCGTTTACTGCGGGAAATAATCAAACACTCAGCGACTTCATACAAGAGGGAACTCGGGTATCCAGAAGACTTGAGTCTTTGCACTTGGGCATTAAAACACTTGCTGAATGTGCGCAATATTTCTTTAGTGCTGCACTCAAGCAACTGGTAACAATGCCGCGTTTTATAAGCTTGGATTGGGCCGAGTCAAACTGTAAAAGTCCTTTCTGGGTTCGTGGGGAGTAAAACATCGACACAAATACGTGGACTGCAGCTGTGGTGTAATCTATGAGGTATACCGTTAACATGTGGAAAAGTGTATGTGGGGCAGACAGGGCGATGTGTTAATGAACGTCTTAGAGAACATACTCTTGCACTAAAGTCGTCACCAGCAGGACACCTCGCCGTGCATGTACGAGACTGTCACTGCTCGCCTTTGTTGAACAACACTAAAGTGCTGAGGCGTTACGGCGAAAAACGAGCTAGAGAACTTTTCGAGGCGCAAACCATCATCACGCGCTGGAACTCCTGGATCAGCGCCCCTTCGGTGACCCTTTCACCAAAAGAACTACACTATCTTGAACTCCACCAGTAATGATCCATACGCCGCAAGAAGTGTGTAGTGTACATTATGATAGAATTTTAACTTGTGTTTCACATTAGGCCCGACGAAGTGTTCAACATCCGAACGTTCTGGCTTATTTTCTGACGTTTTTTTCTTATTTCTTCTTCCTTTAGTACAGCAACCAAAGGTAGTCACGATTTTGGCGTTTTTCTTCTTCTTTTATCAAGACAACCGAGGGCGCGGTCGTATTTTCGTTGGGTTTTCCTCTTCCTTTTATTGTTAAAATGCTTCACTTCCTTCTTGTCTTTTTCTATTAAAACGCCAGTTGTGAGTAGCGCTCTGTCCTGTCTTACCTTTCTCTTCTCTTGTTGTTTGCGCTATTTTTATCTGATCATGTTTAACCAACTAGTCAAACAGATGATATTGAGACAAAAGTTTCTCGCGAAAAAGAACGCGTCGTTCATAGGAGATATAACGATCCCGTCGTATATATGTCACTGCAAATGGTTATATATGGGGTAGTGATACGTGTTTCAAGTAGTTTGGAATTTAGTAAGATAAGATTTCAAATACATATATTCAATTACTAAAGATAGAGACACGGCTTTAACAGACCGATCTCACCAGCCTGTTTGACTACGCCACCGCTGCCGCAATGCATCGAGTGAATATTAGTCTTTCCCAACGGGCGACAACCTCTCTAGAGTTCTGCGCGTGTAGTGCACAAGACGGCACAACCCCTCGCATCCACGGCCGTCTGCCTCCTATGAACTTTAGTTATGGCGGCGTCATGCATGCGCCGAACGTTTAGTCAGAGCCGTATATATAGAAAAAATTGTAAGGGTGCAGGCGAGCTGGTGGAAGTTAACCATAGTTTTGTTTAACCCGAGACTGGGGTATTTCGGAAAAGGGACGAGAAGAAAAGAGGCCACAAGGAGGCGACGTCTCAAACACAGCTAAGGATTTTATTCCATCGTATGCACTTTTATACACACCACGTCCACACACCACCAACCAAGTCGACCAATGACAACATAACACCCGGAATACACTAAACCAAACATAGGCCCAAATCAATACAAAAGAAATATCTTTCAGCCAGACAAAAGGACAAGATAAGCCTCCGACTACACAAAGTCAACAAAGAACCGTTAAAAGGTTTTTTTTCAAACCCGCTAACACACGGAACCAAAGGGAAACCGGTACTTAGTCACCGTAAAGTAAAAAAAAAAAAACGGCAACCGGTCATTTTATCCCGCACTACACATTGAAGGAAAGCGGAAGAGGGTAATCATGAACCAAAATACACAAAGGGGAGAATGCAAAAGTTGCAACCTCAACTACACACTTGAAAGAAGTAACAAGGAATACCAGAACAAACAATATGTCCTACACCTGTACTGCATCTTTGTAGGCAGCGCACAAAGTGCTGGATAGCTTACAAAAAAAACAAAAAACCGGGGGGTTTCCATCTTGAGGAATCTTCTTGAGCTTTCTCCTAGATGCATTGATGGCTGGCTAATAAAATTTCCCATCGACTTAATTCGGACTGTTTCCTTCACTACCCTTTTTATCTCATTTTCCTCTCGATGTATTACCTCCGTTTCCGACCAAAACACCTTACAATTGTTGCACTCAGACACGTGCTTGGCGATCTCCGAGTTCTGTGCCCCGTTTTGTACATTTCTTTTATGCTCGGTCAGTCTGACATTCACGCACCGCGAAGTTTGCCCCACATATCTAAAACCACATGCTAAGGGTATCTCATAGACTACACCTCATTTGCAAGCCACTGACCTGTCCTGATGTTGCCTTCTGCATTCCTTTGGAGGTGCAAAGAACGGAGTCATCCTGTTTAATTTGTAATCAGATGAAAACACTACGTCAACTCCAAATCTGTGAGCACTCGCTTTAAGGTTATGCGAAACACTGTGGTAGTACGGGACAACGGCAACCTTTTTACTTCTTTCTCTCGTTGTTCCATTTCTCTCGCCGAAACTTGGGGAGAGCTGCCTCGTGATGAAAACTTTATCATAACCCGCATCCTCTAACCTCACCCACTGCCTTTTGAGGGCTTGGCCTACATAATGAAGACATGACTTCTTTAGAGCGTTTCCGATTATTGATTTGACCACCCCAGCCTTCACAGTCTTTGAATGGCAGCTTCTTCTACTTAAAACTGGCTTTGCCGATTCTTTTCAGTACTCCCAGCACACTCCTTCTTGCACGTGAATACGTAAATCTAAAAACTGCAAAACTCCTCTGTCTGGCCCTTCAACAGTAAAGGTAAGTTGCGGTGCTGAGGCTCTCACCAGACTCTCTATTGCTCCCGTATCCTTCCCATGAAAGCTCATGACCACAATGTCATCAACATACCTTCTCACTAAAACTTCACCCGACCCCCAAACTGCCAGCCTTTCCGAGATCGCGTTATCCAAAGAGTTTAAATAAATTTCTGCCAAAATAGGTGCCACCGCAGACCCAATACACACACCCTTCTTTTGAATCCACATGCGTTCCTTGAACTCCACTACCGTGGCTTTAAGATAACGATCCAGGATCGCTAAAAAACTATCTACCGGAATCCCCGTACCTGATTGAAAGTTTACCAAATTACGCTCGAAAGCCTCTCTAATCCTACTCATCAACAGATGTTTTTCAAGAGAATAGTACAGATCTTTAATGTCCATCGAGATCAACGAGCATTGCCTCCCATGGTGAGCATCTAAAATCTGAACAAAATCGTCTGAGTTTCTTAACGAAAGACTGTTTTCCAATCTAGCGAAGTCTAAACCTTTTTGAAGAAACTTCGAAACCATGCTTTGCCACGTTCCGTTCTTATTAATGACCGTGCGGAACGGCATTTCCGCCTTGTGGTCCTTTAAGAAGAATTTTAAACTTAAAGTGCTTCTCGGCTGATTCAGGACTTTCCTGGCTAAGGTCTCTAAACCCTCGTCTTTAAGTGTAGCTGAGATGTCCTTCCTTAATTTTCCCAACTTGCCTTGCCATGCCATGAATACCGAGTCCAATGCCTCTGTTGACTTTTTTTCAAAAACCGCCAATGGAAGGACGGCAAACATACCGCTCTTATCGGTCTGTAACAATTCCAGTGATCTAGCATTAAAGTCCTTTTTTACTTCCGTGATAGCCTGAAAATTCCTCCTGTCTTTTTTATACGAATCATCCACAACTCTTTCCATTCTACTGAAGGTGAAGACTGTGAAGGCTGGGGTGGTCAAATCAATAATCGGAAACGCTCTAAAGAAGTCAGGTCTTCATTATGTAGGCCAAGCCCTCAAAAGGCTGTGGGTGAGGTTAGAGGATGCGGGTTATGATAAAGTTTTCATCACGAGGCAGCTCTCCCCAAGTTTCGGCGAGAGAAATGGAACAACGAGAGAAAGAAGTAAAAAGGTTGCCGTTGTCCCGTACTACCACAGTGTTTCGCATAACCTTAAAGCGAGTGCTCACAGATTTGGAGTTGACGTAGTGTTTTCATCTGATTACAAATTAAACAGGATGACTCCGTTCTTTGCACCTCCAAAGGAATGCAGAAGGCAACATCAGGACAGGTCAGTGGCTTGCAAAGGAGGTGTAGTCTACCCTTAGCATGTGGTTTTATATATGTGGGGCAAACTTCGCGGTGCGTGAATGACAGACTGACCGAGCATAAAAGAATTGTAAAAAACGGGGCACAGAACTCGGAGATCGCCAAGCACGTGTCTGAGTGCAACAATTGTAAGGTGTTTTGGTCGGAAACGGACGTAATACATCGAGAGGAAAATGAGATAAAAAGGGTAGTAAAGGAAACAGTCCGAATTAAGTCGATGGGAAATTGTATTAGCCAGCCATCAATGCATCTACGAGAAAGCTCAAGAAAATTCCTCAAGATGTAAACCCCCCGGTTTTTTTTTTTGTAAGCTATCCAGCACTTTGTGCGCTGCCTACAAAAATGCAGTACAGGTGCAGGACATATTGTTTGTTCTGGTATTCCTTGTTACTTCTTTCAAGTGTGTAGTTGAGGTTAGAACTTTTGCATTCTCCCCTTTGTGTATTTTGGTTCATGGTTACCCTCTTCCGCTTTCCTTCAATGTGTAGTGCGGGATAAAATGACCAATTGCGTTTTTTTTTTTTTTTTTTTTTTTCGGTGACTAAGTATTGGTTTCCCTTTGGTTCCGTGTGTCAGCGGGTAAAAACCTTTTAACGGGTCTTTGTTGACTTTGTGTAGTCGGAGGCTTATCTTGTCCTTTTGTCTGGCTAAAAGATTTTTCTTCTGTAATGATTTGGGCCTATGTTTGGTTTAGTGTATTCCGGGTGTTATGTTGTCATTGGTCGACTTGGTTGGTGGTGTGTGGACGTGGTGTGTATAAAAGTGCATACGATGGAATAAAATCCTGAGCTGTGTTTGAGACGTCGCCTCCTTGTGGCCTCTTTTCTTCTCGTCCCTTTTCCGAAATACCCCAGTCTCGGGTTAAACAAAACTATGGTTAACTTCCACCAGCTCGCCTGCACCCTTACAATTTTTTCACTATCAATCCCAGAAGCAGGCTTATTCCCTTTTTCGTATGGACCCACGTTTTCCCCACCACCGACTACGCTACTGGTACAAGCGTACACGATTTTGGACATTTTGGGACGCCGCCTTGCCGTCCTACAGGCAGACATGGCGTTCTTCGGGATCTCTCTGAGAAAACGTCACGTGGACCCTGGGCTCTTCGGGCATCTTTCGGCGACCCGGATTCCCTGGAGCTGCAAAAAGAAGATCATCAATGCGTACAGGGATGCCACAAGGGAGAGGGTGCTTGAGCTGAACAGGGCATCGGTTCGGCTTTGGACGATTCTACTCGGAGAGGGCTACAGGAACCACCAGAGGTTTCGACTGTGGGACACAGGAAGAAGACAGCATTTTGAACGAAACTGGTATGTGCGACGAAGATTAGTGTTGGACGCTGTAAAAAGGTCGAATGTTGGGTTTGGAAATAGTTGTAGTTTTGTGAATGGTGACCAATCCGCTGGGGCTCGGAGGTGCGGTATTGTGAATCTTTGTAAAGTCGCATTTACAGAGAGGACGGAGGAATTGTTGAGAGGAGGACCGAAGTTTTGTGTAAATGTAAAACCGTCGAGAGTAGATGTTTTTTCCGCGATCCAGACAATTGCTAGAAAAGTAGGGTTAGACGAAAGGGCTGCTTTTGTGGACTACGCGGTCAGTAGAATGGAAAGAGTTGTGGATGATTCGTATAAAAAAGACAGGAGGAATTTTCAGGCTATCACGGAAGTAAATAAGGACTTTAATGCTAGATCACTGGAATTGTTACCAACCGATAAGAGCGGTATGTTTGCCGTCCTTCCATTGGCGGTTTTTGAAAAAAAGTCAACAGAGGCATTGGACTCGGTATTCATGGCATGGCAAGGCAAGTTGGGAAAATTAAGGAAGGACATCTCAGCTACACTTAAAGACGAGGGTTTAGAGACCTTAGCCAGGAAAGTCCTGAATCAGCCGAGAAGCACTTTAAGTTTAAAATTCTTCTTAAAGGACCACAAGCCGGAAATGCCGTTCCGCACGGTTATTAATGAGAACGGAACGTGGCAAAGCATGGTTTCGAAGTTTCTTCAAAAAGGTTTAGACTTCGCTAGATTGGAAAACAGTCTTTCGTTAAGAAACTCAGACGATTTTGTTCAGATTTTAGATGCTCACCATGGGAGGCAATGCTCGTTGATCTCGATGGACATTAAAGATCTGTACTGTTCTCTTGAAAAACAGCTGTTGATGAGTAGGGTTAGAGAGGCTTTGGAGCGTAATTTGGTAAAATTTCAATCAGGTACGGGGATTCCGGTAGATAGTTTTTTAGCGATCCTGGATCTTTATCTTAAAGCCACGGTAGTGGAGTTCAAGGAACGCATGTGGATTCAAAAGAAGGGTGTGTGTATTGGGCTTGCGGTGGCACCTATTTTGGCAGAAATTTATTTAAACTCTTTGGATAACGCGATCTCGGAAAGGCTGGCAGTTCGGGGGTCGGGTGAAGTTTTAGTGAGAATGTATGTTGATGACATTGTGGTCATGAGCTTTCATGGGAAGGATACGGGAGCAATAGAGAGTCTGGTGAGAGCCTCAGCACCGGAACTTACCTTTACTGTTGAAGGGCCAGACAGAGGAGTTTTGCAGTTTTTAGATTTACGTATTCACGTGCAAGAAGGAGTGTGCTGGGAGTACGGAAAAGAATCGGCAAAGCCAGTTTTAAGTAGAAGAAGCTGCCATTCAAAGACTGTGAAGGCTGGGGTGGTCAAATCAATAATCGGAAACGCTCTAAAGAAGTCATGTCTTCATTATGTAGGCCAAGCCCTCAAAAGGCAGTGGGTGAGGTTAGAGGATGCGGGTTATGATAAAGTTTTCATCACGAGGTAGCTCTCCCCAAGTTTCGGCGAGAGAAATGGAACAACAAGAGAAAGAAGTAAAAAGGTTGCCGTTGTCCCGTACTACCACAGTGTTTCGCATAACCTTAAAGCGAGTGCTCACAGATTTCGAGTTGACGTAGTGTTTTCATCTGATTACAAATTAAACAGGATGACTCCGTTCTTTGCACCTCCAAAGGAATGCAGAAGGCAACATCAGGACAGGTCAGTGGCATGCAAAGGAGGTGTAGTCTATGAGATACCCTTAGCATGTGGTTTTAGATATGTGGAGCAAACCTCGCGGTGCGTGAATGACAGACTGACTGAGCATAAAAGAAATGTAAAAAACGGGGCACAGAACTCGGAGATCGCAAAGCACGTGTCTGAGTGCAACAATTGTAAGGTGTTTTGGTCGGAAACGGAGGTAATACATCGAGAGGAAAATGAGATAAAAAGGGTAGTGAAGGAAACAGTCCGAATTAAGTCGATGGGAAATTGTATTAGCCAGCCATCAATGCTTCTAGGAAAAAGCTCAAGAAAATTCCTCAAGATTTAAACTCCCCGGTTTTTTTTTTGTAAGCTATCCAGCACTTTGTGCGCTGCCTACAAAGATGCAGTACAGGTGCAGGACATATTGTTTGTTCTGGTATTCCTTGTTACTTCTTTCAAGTGTGTAGTTGAGATTGGAACTTTTGCATTCTCCCCTTTGTGTATTTTGGTTCATGGTTACCCTCTTCCGCTTTCCTTCAAGGTGTAGTGCGGGATAAAATGACCGGTTGCCGTATTTTTTTTTTTTCTTTACGGTGACTAAGTACCGGTTTCCCTTTGGTTCCGTGTGTTAGCGGGTTTGAAAAAAACCTTTTAACGGTTCTTTGTTGACTTTGTGTAGTCGGAGGCTTATCTTGTCCTTTTGTCTGGCTGAAAGATTTTTCATTTGTAATGATTTGGGCCTATGTTTGGTTTAGTGTATTCCGGGTGTTATGTTGTCATTGGTCGACTTGGTTGGTGGTGTGTGGACGTGGTGTGTATAAAAGTGCATACGATGGAATAAAATCCTTAGCTGTGTTTGAGACTTCGCCTCCTTGTGGCCTCTTTTCTTCTCGTCCCTTTTCCGAAATACCCCAGTCTCGGGTTAAACAAAACTACCGTATATAGAGAGAGTTTGGCCATACATTGGGAAGTATGAGAGGCAAATGAGGAGGCGCTATTGGTCAAAAGCGGGATGGGCGTGTTCCAGGGCGTCTCCACAAATTCGAATGTGGCCAGCCAGTAGCCGCGAAAATTATCCTGACGGTTGCCGCGACCGACAAAGTTAATAAGTGCGTCGGAATAACTCTCGATAACTGAAAATATGTGCTCGCAATTGTTCAATCTCGGTCATGCAAAATGAAATTCTAGCAGAATGACTGACGTAATTTCTACACCAGATTCCAGGGGCCGGGAATCTACCGTCGAAGCGATCAGAATCCGTCCGAGCAAAACAGAGTTCGTGCGGCACAATCGATTATTACATTGTTTTGCATGATTATAATCGAAGACCTTGTGCAGCACATTTTCAACCATAAAAAGTTACAACATTTAGCACTTACACCTTATTGAAACAGTTTCTCGCTACCACCGGTAGGGGATTACTTGCGGCTTCTGATTGGCCAAGAAAGCAGGTCAAGCCCTCTTTCTCCGTCTGGTGCCCTGCCCGCTCCTCCCATTGACCAAACGCGCTCTATATACGGTTCGTCGTTTAGTGAGATAGGTCTTTTAGAAACATACTGGACACCATCGGAAAACACGAGATAATAATCTTTAGGAATAATTATGGTTTGTGCTGTGTTTTAGTCTGTCTCGCCATCTTACAATTTACTCCGCCTCCACCTTTATCTCCTGCCACCCATTTGCCGAACAAAAGAAAACAAAGAAGCAAGCACATACTTTAAACTTGTCGTAGAGGCTTCAGTCTCCTTTAGACGTTTGCGTGTAGCCGCGCTTCGAGAGAGTCTGTCCACCGTGGATTGAAAACGCTTTGTTTGGACGCCAGTCTGGAAACAGTGGGTACTCCTCAGAGAGAGTCTGGCCACCGTGGATTGAAAACGCTTTGTTTGGGCGCCAGTCTGGAAACCGTAGGTACTCCTCATTCACACCGGCACCCCGGAGGGTACCGGTGTGAATCAGGGTCAAAATGTAGATACAGAGGGGAGGGTTTCGGAGGGAGTGGAAGCCTCGCAAAACTAGGAAAAAGAAGCAGCTTAACATAGGGTTCATAAACATGCAGGGGAGCAGGAACAGAATAAAGTGGGAGGAGATTGAGGAGCAATTAGAGAGCGAAAACTTTGCAGGGTATGGATTAGCAGAAACACATCTCAGGGATATGGAAGGACCACTATACGTACCGGGATATCATTGAATGGGATGCAACCGGGCCAATGGGGAACTCAAGGGAGGGGGATTAGGGGTGTTAGTTAAGGGTCAGGAACGGGAAAGGGAACGAGAGTGCTGCAGGGAACCCATGTGGGTCAAAGGTAATATTGGGGGCTTGGACACAATCCTGGGTTATGTTTATCTAAAAACAGGGACTGATGCATGGGAGGAAAATGCAGAACACCTGACATGTATATCAGGAGATGTTAGGGAAATCGGCACTAACAAGGAAATAATTATCTTTGGGGACATGAATGCACATTTGGAAGACCTTGATGGACATACAGATACAACAGGGAGGATGTTAGAGGAGTTCTGCGAAGCTCTTGATCTGGTATTGGTTAACGCTCAGGTAAAATGTGATGGAAAAATAACATGAGAAAAAAAGAACTCTCACTCGACTATTGACTACTGTTTAATGTCGCGTAAGATATACAACAGATTAGGAGGCATGGAAATAGATGAGGAAGGCACAAAAATCTGGGGAGAGACCATAAGAGAATCAAGATCAAATTTGGCACAGTAAAACCAGAAATGCAAAATTAAAAACAAGAAGGTAGGAATAACTTAAATGATAAACAACTACAGGAGGCATCTAAGCGAATCGAGGACATAGTATCGTCACGGGTGGTGACCAAAAAAACAATAAATAAGCAGAAAGAAATAAACGTTTAATGTGGCGAACTTGTGCCGAAAATAAAAGGGTACAAAAGATAATAATAGAGCGTCGCGGGCGTCGAAGTCGGCGTGGCAACAAAGTCGAACCCTGGGGCGAGACTGACTCCGGCTTGCCACGCGGAGCCGCTTTTGTGCACGCGTTGGCTTCTGGAGCATTCGACGTAGAAGGTTCTACGCGTAGAACATTCTAAACTCGAATCAGCTAGACGGTTCTCGAATTCACCAGAACATCACATTACAGTGTCAACAAAATGCGTAGCCGTGGCCAGGAATCGAACCCTGGCCCTTCTCGTGGGAGGCAAGCGCGATAACCGTTAGGCTACGGCTGCGCTTCCTACTTGGCGCGCGGCAGTATCCAAGCAACCGGAAAGAGAATGGACATATGAAGACTTAATTAGTGTTTTCAAAAGAGAGTTAGAAAATTGTCGAATCAAACAAGGAGGAAGAAAACTAAAACGCAAGCTCAAAAGCTGGTGGAATAAAGAGGCTACGACAGCAATATCGAGACGCCAGGCGGCATCTAAAGAACAGAAATGGTCAAAGAAAAAGGGGGCCACACTAGCCGAAGTAGCATCAAAATTGAAGGAATTTCAGGAAAGAAAGCGGGAGACATCAGCATTAATACAGGCCAGAATTGGGAGGGCAGGGGTCCGGTGGATTATAGATATAAACCGGAAGGATAGGAATGCTGCAAAAAGGTTTCGGGAACACATCAGTGCGCAGGGAAAAAAGACCGAGGGGTACCAGCCGACACTATCCACACAGGAAGGGACAAAGGTAGAGGGGAAGAGGCAAGAGAATACATTAGACATACAATCAAAGCAGCATTTTCTGAGTTAGAATCAGATCGAGCCGTAGGGAATAGTAGCGTCTACACAACACAAGAGGAGGATCATAGTGAAGAAGAGGAAATGACCACTGGTGAGCGGAAAAAAGTAGAAGGAAGGGTTCCGGCTGGAACTGCGACAGGTCCAGACGGCATGCCAATGAGATTGATAAAAGTTCTAGGCAAACCAAGCAAAATGAAACTAAGGCAGGTGATTGACCAGCCACTTATGGGAGGGGAAGTACCCAGTGACTGGAAATTGAGCAGGAAGAGATTATTATATAAGGGCAAGGGAGGCAACGACAGTATCAAGTCCATACCGACCAATCACAGTAACTTCAGTAATATACAGTCTAGCTATGCGAATTGTAAAAAGAAGAATGGAAGAATGGGCAGAGAGAAAGCAGATTCTAGGGGAGCTTCAAAACGGTTTCACTCGTACGGTGCAACCTAGGTTTTGACCTGACTTACATGGAGGAAGGACATAAAGTAAATCAAGTGTTGCCAGAGTTAATGTATGCAGACGACATTGTACTCGTATCAGAAAGTTGTGAGACAATACGGGAACTCATTAGGATTTACAGCAGGGAAGGGGACAATTTAGGACTAAAACTTAGTAGGAACAGGTCTGGTGTAATAGTTTTCAACGACGAGAAGGGGAGCCCCTGGAGATAGAGGACACATTGATAGAGCACGTAGAAAAGTACAAATATCTGAGAGCATGGTTAAATGAAGGAAAGCGGTATGTACAAAACCATGAAGATATTGTAATAAAGAAGGGGAAACGAGATTCGTCTATTAAGAAACACAAGGCACTATAGAACTATAATAAATATGAAGTCGTTAGGGGTGTGTGGAAGGGAGTCATGGTGCCAGGACTGTCATTTCGGAATGCGGTATTGTGTATGAGGTCAGAAATCCAGGTAGGTTTAGAGATAGATCAAGGGAGTGTGGGTAGGTTGGCATTGAGGGCACACGGGATTACACCAAATGAGGGAGTACAGCAGGATATGGGTTGGGCATCCGTCGAGAGTAGAGAAGCGATCAGTAAAGTAAAATTTGAACATGGACTAGCTGAAATTGAGGAGACACGGTGAGCAGCGAACGTGTACAAGTATCTATATAGGAAAAGTCTAAACACTAAGCGGACAAACCGAACCCGCATGCTGGGATTTAAATACATTCAACAAGATGAAGCCGATCAGAGCATATGAGTAGAAAATGGAGTAAAGGAAACAGAGAGGAAATTGTGGGAAGAAAGAATGCAGGGGAAATCAGCTTTAACAATATACAGGGCACGAAAACAAGAAATAAAGAAGGAACAGCGGTATGATAATTTAGTGGGGAGCTCTTTGTTGTTTGAAGCTAGAACGGGGGTGCTACGAATGAAAACGTACAGGGATAAATTCCAAGAAGCAGACACTCCGTGCGACTTATGCAACCGCGAAAGGGAAACTACAGAACATGTAATTTTAAGATGCACGGGGCTTGGTTCCACTTTCTTGGGGGCGACGACTATGGATTTGGAGGGGGCACTGGGTTTTCCGGACATGGATGGAGGAATGGATGGGGAAGGAATTGCGGTAACTAAGAGGAAATTGGAAGATTGGTGGAAGGGATCTAGGGAAGTTTATTTCCATGCGGTGGTCCGTAGTTTTAACAGAAAGCCTTGAAACTTGCTGCATTTCGTGAAGCGTCTATTGCAGGTTGACCCTGTTCTTTTCTTCATCGTACCAATTTAGCGGCGCCTCTGTCTCGCAAGTTTTGTCATAATCAGCTCAAGTTACAATTTAACGAGAGTCTACGATTTGGATCGATGCTAGAGAGGACAAGACATTTGTAGAGCCTGATAAAGCTATCTCCTTTTGGGAACACTGATTGCAGGGGGGCCACCTAGGTGGCGAACCGAAGGCGATCAAGCGATGACGGTTTTAATTATGGTAGCAAGGTCACTGACGCCTGCGCGGGATTTCGACTTCATAATGCCGCATGTCTGAAGGAAATCGGTGACCTTCGGCTACAGACTTATTCACCGAGTACGAATTCTCTCGCGATTTTGCTGCTGCGGTGTTGCGGACCGCAGCCTCCACCACGTTCTTTTTGCCGCACGAGCGACGTCGCAACTGCGAAATTGCAAGTAAAATCGCACCATGTGGCTCGGGGATAAGTCGGTTTCATTACAGGGGCTCTACGCTACATCGCGAGACCAAGTGGGACCAAGGGAGCGGGACAGCACCGTGGGCTGCGATTGGTCAGCAGCGTGGTACTGACCAATCGCAGCAGACGACGTTGCCCCGGTCCTGTGGTTCCGCTTGGTCCGACGATGTAGCATAGGGTGCTAAGTAGCTCGTCTTTGTTGCACGAGTTGATGGAACAAAGTTGAATATGTGCGTTGGAGAGATGACTGCGGCTTGGACCGTGAGCAAACCAAACGGATGACTACCGATATTGCTGGCTACTTGGTGTGCTGAGATTATTTACTGCTTAAATGTGGTAGCATCTTATTGAGACTCCCCAAATAATTCCGTTCGTAACATCAAAACACATGCACATGCGCGGGAGTGTGAGATACACTTGCAGTTCTTTCCTCTCTTTATTGAGCGCATGCGCGGGACGAGGCGCCCTCTAATTGTGCCGCTGTCTTAACAATGTCTCGCAAGAGGAAGCAGTGGACTGAGGAAGGGGATAACTGAGGAGAGGCGGCGACGTGTTGAGTGTCACCTTGCTCGACGTGCCAAAGGGACGTCGGCGGAGAGAGTGAGTGGCGTTTGGCTGGGGATCAGAAAGCAAGACGTGTTCCTTCTGCTACGACGGAAAGTTGCGTGAAGAAGCGAGAAGCTGACAAAAAGATCGCACTCATAGTTACCCGCTGGAAGGCTCGTCGCAATTTAATCGACGGAATATATCCTTCAAAGGCGACAAGCAGTGCATCTCGCATTTCGAGGTAGTCTGGAGCGAATTCCCCCAAAAACACAGCCCTTATTTTGAGTCCGATCGAACGCACACATTTCGTGTCACCGTCTTAATATGCGTTAATCTGGATCTCACATAGCATAGCCTACCAAATTAGTGGGTAGACGGAAAGCTAGCTCCCTCCGTCTATATACTAACTCTTAGCACGCGTTCGAACGCCGTACGCTAGACGCCTGCGTTCGGCGTTCAAACGCGTTGGAAGTGCGAGTACAGACAACGGCAACTATGCGGAGCGCAAGTTCGTATGCTTCTTTCGCACGGGTTGTGGTGACGTCAAAACGCTTAGCTCTGATTGGCTCTGATGGAAAGGACAGTGGGTAGACCTCAAGGAAGCTTGCTTGGAGGTCAACCAACTATCCCTTAGTCGGAACCAATCAGAGCTTGGCGTACTGACGCCGGCACAACCCCTACCAAAGAAGCAGAACTTGCGCTCCGTATAGCTTTGTGTCTACCCACTAATCTACTAGAGCTCGGAGTCCCGACTCCTCCTCTCCCTCAGTTTCTACCCGTATGGGCACTGACGGCCCGAGAAAAGCAGGACGTGACTTATTATGTTACTTCTTGCGCCGTGATTGGTCCTTTTGCTTTCTTATCGGCTAATGCCGTTCTTTGATTGGCTGAGGATAGATAATGAGTTGTTCGGGATTACAAGCCACGCCCTTCGTTTATTAAACTGAAATGGATTATAAAAAGCAAATTCTGGCGCACAAGCCACATAATTTGATTTAAAAGGAAGTTTTTAAAAAAAATTAAGAAAAAAATCCCACACAATGGTTTTACGCGTCGCGTTTGTTATCAGGAAACCCGTTTATTTCCTAACCACAGTTTTTTGTGTAAGCACAATATCTACTGGCTTATCGCAAAAAATGCCGATGTAATGAGAAGAATGTACCTTAATTTCTTTTCTAAATCTCTCGGATGCCCGCGTTTTTGCAAAGGAGCCTTCTTCGCAATCGCTAGCCTCCTTCTTAATTGATTTCCGTCGAGCCGCGCGCCATTCAAAGCGAACTCTCATCAGCCGCGCTAACGAAATTGAACTTGGGCGACCGGTGAATTAAGTTAGTTTGTACGAAGTTCGCCAATAGAGCCGCGAGCACTGTTGATACGGGTCCGATCAATAAAGAGAGTGCTGTGAAGTTCGTTCGAGCATTAATATTCCAGGGCATATATAAGCACTCCACCAATATAAAGAAATACTGGTCCTATTTTGCTCCTCCTTACTTTCAGCTTACAATATTACAGACTTCTTTAAGGATCTTATGCCGTCTGCGAGCTTAAAATGGGTGACATTTAAGGGCGCAGTGAGTTATTAGTTTTAAGAGCTATAAACGGAGGAGACGGGTCGCCAAACACACGGAGTTCCTGTTCGTTGTGTATTGACTGTTTTGGTTTTGCAGCCATAGTGTACGAGAAGTTGTTTCCAAATGTTACTACAGCCATATGAGCTTCGCGACTATTAGTTCATCCTTTAGCTACAGCGATATATATATATTACTATTTTTCTAGTAAGTTTGGACCATCCTGGAAAAAGGGGTTATAAAAGTTGACTGCAAAAATGCTCGTCAAAATTATGAAAAAAAAAAATCGGAAATTCTTTGTCTAATATATTTATTTCGCTTCAGTTTTTTCCCCTTTTTATGCAGTTAAATATTCAAATATTGACTACGCATGTTATAAGAGCATTTACAGAATCCAACAAATTTCGGATACATATAATGAAAGTACATCTTACAACAAAGTATATGCAAGGCTGAAGGCGTTCGCAACTTTTTTTTATTTTGCTAATATTAAAAAAAACTGACTTCTATTATATGAAAAAAAATATTTTTCGAAGTAAAGAGGATGGCGTTGAAAATCTATACTTTTCTAACCCTGAACCTCGTACTTACATAGTTGTAAAATTACATGACAACTGCGCATACATTCCAGACTGCTGCGGTACCGACCTCGGAAGGGAATTTCAGAGCACTCGTTTTTTGTGGTGTCTTTTTTGTGGCGTCTTTTCGACAAAATAAGCTTGGGAAACGGCTGATGAATTCTGAATATACTTTACCAAGGAGAGAATAAATCGGAAGAAATTCAACACGACGAAAATCCAAAAGCAGGAACGATACATTTTTCGGTAAAGCAAGCGACTGGGGTTTGTACAAACTAGTATTAAAGGTTGTGTTTTGTTTCAGGTGTATTTAAAATGTTGCTTTTTTATTACACGGCACTCCATTCACGGCCTTCGCATGAAATCCCCTATAAAATGCGGATATCTCTGCAATAATATAAAAATCGGGAAATCGTGTATCAATCTCTATATAAACATACGGAGGATTATACGTACGCGAATCTTCGCTAGTCTAGTTTGTCATTTCCACAGTTCAACAAGCGTGAAAAGGCTGCTGCTACCAATCGATTCATGCCCACTGACTTGCTCGCACGCATGTGTTCATCTGCCGAGCAATGTCTCACTTATAAGCTCTGAAGGTGGCCCTAGCCCAATGTTTTTTTGTTTTTTTAAATGGTCACTGTTCAGTGCCACGAAGGACACCGGCGCGAGAGCGTAGCGGGGCAAAATGAGCACTCGCTCTGAAAAACAATAAATAAAATAAGAAAACCTTTCAAGAACTGCGCGTTTGCATTCAGGCCTCTGAAAATGCCACACACAAATTTGCATTCGGATATTTACACTAAGAAATTTCTGCCCGTCAAAAAAAAAAAAAAAATTGGCAGCGACCTTATTTCTAAAGTGCATCAATTGCAGTATTTAGGGAGCAATCGTTTAAAATTATTTACAAAACATTAAACAGTTCTTTCGGGGAAGTGAAGACAGGACATCTTTTTTATCAATTTCCCCTGTGCATTGAGCGGGGAAACTGGGTGCATTGGCCACGTTGCGTATTTTCCCCGCTAAATCTAGCGGGAAAACTGAAGGTGTTTAGGTCAGGTGACATCACCTCGTGACGTCAATTATTTCTCCAACTTTAGCGGGGAAGCTAAATTGCTGTATGTTTCGTGACGTTAAGTCACATGACAGAAAACTTTCCTCTAAATTAATTCTGGAAAGTTAATTAGTGTCTAGGTCACGTGACGTCAGGTCCCTTCACGTCAATTTTCCCGCTAGATTTAGCGGGAAAACTGAATCGGTGTATAGGTCACGTGATATCAATTTCTCTTCGACTGACGGGGAAACTTAATTGGCACACAGATTGCGTGACGTCTGTTCACGTGACATCAATTGACCTAACGTGACCTAGTAAAGTAAAAAATAAGTAAAAGCGGAAACCCCACAAAATACAACAGATTTTTTTAATTTTTTTTATATACATTGACTTTGAAGAATACAAGTTGCATTGTGGCGGTAACTGTATACTGACCATCGCTGTAAATGCGTCTGAGTGGACTATGCTATTTTCTTTTTCTTTTTTCAAAAGGCCATGTGACGCCAGCGCTAACCGGCTGCGCGCATTGAGAGTGGCGTGATCTAGAGAAGGTAACGGAAGCGCCTAGGGAGCGCGCAGTGACCTGATGTAGGTGCTCCCTTATATAGTGGCAAGCAGGGGATTCTAAATGCTATCATCGCATTGCATTTTATATGACAGCCGCAAGATAAAAGGTGCAGTTTTCATTCTTATCCATGTAAAGCGTACGATGTTATCTCGGTAATATTATATTCGTCGGCTTGGCTCAGCGAATTCGTTTCGTTCTAGCTGTTAGCCGGACAGCCTCGCCACTCCCCTCGTCTGTCTCGTTTTTCGTCGCGTGTCCCTGCGAGGCGTTTGATTGGTGCCTAAGAGCCCGTCAGGGTCACCTGTCTGCCGCAACAGGATTTGTGTAATCGGTGCGCGACACTTCGCGCGGATGCCGGGGATCGGGGAGCCGAATCGGCGGAGACGTAAGCTGCGTTTCCTCGCCGACCCAGATCCGGCGTCTGGGATCCAAGGGATTTTTCGTGGGAACTCGCACACTACTGTATGCTTCGCGCGACAAACCAGTAATCCGCCTGAATAGCTACTTAGTTTTCCACTAACCACATCAGGGTTATTTGTGTTTCTGTTGCAAGCTATAACTTTCTTTTTTTTCTTTCAGGGAATGTACTATCGGTTGCAAGAAACAAGAGGCGAGGTTAGCAGATCAGTGGATCTGATTATATACTGTAGCTTCTTGATTACCCTTGTCACCTCATGATATATTAATTAGTGTACCAGTGTGCAATATTCGTTATACGACCTATGTTTCGAACAGTTTTGTGGCATGTCATGCGGGGGGGGGGGGGGGGGGGGGGGGTTGGCAATGTTGTGGCTTTGCAACAGGAACGAGATGTAATAAGGTACATGTACTTGCTTCAACAGATTTCACAGCCGAAAATTATTCATTTTTTTTTGTGATATTTTATAAATGCAGCAGTATCTCCGCCTCCAGCACTCGCCCGTTTCCTACCATCCTGCACTTAGCTGCGTTTTTTTTTTTTTTTTTGCATAGACGACACTAAGCGTAAGGAACAATTTCTTGTAAATGTTTATGCAGAGTGCGTTGAGGCCTTAAGTTCTATTTCCACTGGCCATAGAAAATGTCGTGATTATCACAAGGGACACCGCATTTCTTGTTGTCGATATTATTTGGTCCCTCTCATTGCCATGCTACGTTCACCCTTCAGCTGTGACTACGTGGGAGCTGCGTGCCCGCCGTACCAATTAGCCGCTTCTCTCTTATCAGCTGACGCGGCTCTCTGCACGTGGGTTTGGCCGGAAGCGTGATGGCGTGACGAAAGAGAGGCGCATGACTCGTCCGACGAGGACGTAGCTCCCACTGCAGGCTCAGCTTAGGGGTGAACTAAGCGTAGGCAGTATCCGTAAATATCAGTGTTGTGCTTATCAATCTACAGATGCTGCAGATGTTTGGGTAGCTTTATCGCGCCTTTGTTCCCTCATTTTACAGCGAAGCTGTATTTGACTCGCAGGTGGGACTTTTTTGTGTCCGTCGACAGAAAACCCACGCGCACCTTATATATCCTTTCGCGCACGCTTTCTAATGTATCATGTGGCTCTGACACTTGTAGGGAATGGGTGGACGAGTGGGATAACGCGTCTCAACTCGGAGCGTGGAGCGAAAGGATGCGCTGGGAACCTCCTGGGTTCGATCCCCACTGTCCCCGGCCGTTTCGATCTGGATACGTTTCGTACCAGCACGCGTTCGAATAATAATTACTGCGTGATGCACGTTAAAAAAACCAGCCTAGCGGTCGTACTACACTGGCTAAATTTCTCATCTACAGCTAAGCGACGGGTCACCCGTTCAGGCGCACCAAGTGTATACGTAAACATACCAAGCAAGATCATTTCTGACACTTGTTTTAATAAGAAAAGCATAAAACAAGTGTCAAAACTACGCGATAGATTATAAGGCGCGCGACCGATGGTTAACACGTAGCACTCCACGCATGCGTGTCTATGTAAAGATTGCGTCTGCATAAGGTGCCGCGGCAACGGCAGAGCACGAAGTGTGGAGTGACGTCACTAGCCCCGCTAACAACGCGAAGCACGTAGGGCTTGCGACATGCGTTTCTCGGTAAAGATTGGGGTTGCATAAGTTGTGGCAGGAACGCCAGCGGTCGAAGTCTTTCATCTCTAAAAAAACGTTTTGGTAGAGTGCATTTACTTTTATTGCGTCAAGCATTTGGTATATACCCTTTTGCTGTTTACAAACACCAATTGCCGCTTGCGTCCCAAGCGACCTCCGGTCGCACCGTCTTTGCTAGCCTGTTGAGCTTGCTTATGTCACCTGTGCTAGAAATCATAAATATTACACGGGCAACAAAGTTGGAGATTTAAGTACGGTCTTCGGCTGTACAATATTATATCTTGGAGGAGGCAAGCCGGTTTACAAAAATATTCAAAGCATTTTAACAGATCTTGCACTCCTTCCTTCTTTTGGCATGCACCTGGATAATTGGTGGTTAGAGGTTTCATCTACATCTCAAGCGGCGGTGTTAAGGTGGCCCTCGATCATTATCTTTATAAACCGGAAGTTCTCTGGCCCTCAAACCTGGAGCAACATTTGGTGGCGTTCGCCATAAAAAGGGTGTAGAGTTGCATAGTGCAGTGGGCAGTCGCTGCAGGTGATACCACCCCAAGCATTACATAAACGTGAAGAAAACGTCGAAAGAACGTCGAAGACGTCTGTAACGTGACGTCGTAAAACGTCGAAGGTCCGCACGTTACCTTCCTTCGACGTCGATGAAACCTTTAAATGTCCGCGAGAAAAGGTGCACAGAAGGTCGAGGGGACGTTCCAAATGACGTTTGTTGCACGTCACATGCACGTCTCAGTGGGCCGTTGCGTCCTCCTTCGACGGTTATGATAGGTGTGTTTACGACATCCGGACTACCAACGACGTTCACAGAACGTCGAGAAACCTTTCCAAATTACGTTCCCTAGCCGTCGTAGAAAAACGTTGTAAACCACCCCCCCCCCCCCCCAAAAAAAAAAAAAAAAAAAAAAAGTAATTTTTCAGTATTATTGCGAAGGCAAGTTGCTATCAAGCAACTACGAACGAAGTAATTAAAACACAGGTTTGGCACGAACTGTTTATTTAAGCATGTTCAGACACGATATGCAATACGGAGCGCCTCCAAGAGATGTCCCTGGATGTGCCAGCCTCAAGCATACAAAAGAACAAACAAATTTACGTAAATAAATGAACAAGAGACGATGTCACAGGGCGCGGAATGCTCCACCGCTTACCTCGTTCGGCTTCTGATTGATGCGCTGACGCGCGTGGTTTAGCCGTCCCATTGCGCGTAGCTGGTACTCTCACTGCGTGCACGGGAATGGTTTCAGAAGGGGGATCCCGTCCGCTGGGCGTTCTTGATTGGGATCGTCGGAGGCGTCTGAAGGGTCTTGATCGGAGACTGAACTTGACGCGCCGTTATGTGCACTGCCACTTGTTTTCTTGGGGGCGTCATTCATATCCTCACAGGCACCTTGATCCGAGCAGTAGTACGATTCAACATGTGAAGCGTTATGGCCTTGAAAAAGATCCTCGACCCGTGACTGAATACGACGGCGTTTTTGGCGATCACCGACTTCTTCATGTTGGCGACTTGAACGACTCATCCAATCGCAGCACTTATACTGTATGCAGACTCAAAAAAAAAAATCATGGCGACATAGCAGCCGGCCTCGTAGACCCGTAGACGTGACGGCCGGTGCTTGAGACTGGCTTTCGGAAAAAGCTGGACCGAGTTCGAAGAACAGAACATTCAGTGAAATATTTTGAGAACGACTGAGAAAATACGCGCGCCCGGAACTTAGGCTTGTCAATTGTTCGTCGTCGCTATCTTCCCCCATTTCTATCTCGCCCTCCTCTTGCCGAGTTTCCCGACGCATCGCATGGAGCTCTATGGAGATGCCACTGGCCCCTCCTCTGCCTAGCTTTCCCCCTCTCTCTCGCGCCGCGTTGACGCCGGCCCTGTTTTTTTCTTTTTGTTTTTGTTTTTGTTGACACTTAGGTGCGGGCTGGACTGTAACGCTTCTTGGACCGTCATCTAGGCCATTCAACGGATGGCATCATGAGTGCCAATCTACACAACTGTTGGCAGTATCTACCGGATTTCGTCATTGCCGGGCATTTTATTTTTTGAAGTAGTGTTCAAAAATGCGCAAGTGTGCAGTGAAATTGTGCTCCGATTTAGGGTGTGCCGGCGTGCAATTTTCGTTTGGATACGTCATCAGTGCCAAAGAAAGCAAGATCTGTTTTGACAGTCACGTAACAAGACTGCGCACCGATCTACTGAAAGCGCTAATGTGCTGGAAGTTGGTGTTGGGGATGAACTGTGATGTTGATGCGAATTTCGTGGTTGTGCGCAAGTGATCATGGGTAACAAAACACGAAGAGAAATTTCCGAACCTTAAAACAATCCCAGGTGGTCGCGGAGCAATATGAATGCTCCTAGAAAATGATGCATGCCTGAAATCACCTGGATACGGGCTAGTGTGGCGACGCTCCCGTGGCGCGTCCCAGGACCAAAGCAAGACGACAACGCGAGTGCAAAAGACAATAATGGCACAATTCGTTCCGGACGCCATGGGGTTCACTTCCAAGGGCTTGACTTCGCAAATTAAAACCGCAATAGTATTTTAAACAATCCAAAAATATAACAAGCACATGTAAAGGGAATGATATTCCCTGCATGCCTTCATATTATTTTTTTTTCCTTCAGTGTACATTGAGTTTTGTATATGCTCTGCCTAGTGTAATCCCATGCGCAATTAATATTATCTTGAAATGAATAAATTAATGCTTAAATAATTTTCTCAAGCTCTCAAAAATTAAGTTTTGCTTGCGGCTCTTGAGCTGTGTCACTTTGAACACAGCTGTAATTAAGCTTTTAACAGTGAACGCGTACAATACGTGATTCTGCGGCTGGAGATGGAACTGTAAAAGCTAAAAAAACACCAAAGGTTGTGGCATGACATCGCCACGGCGCAAATGACAAGGCAAAAGTGAGACGTAATTTAGATATGTCGTCAACGTTGAAAAAAACGTGGTTGGTCGACATTGCCAGTACGTCCTGTATGACGTTTACGACAGTTAGGTCTGAACGCGACGTCGCTGGAACGTCACTGACGGGACATTATTGTAACGTCACTGTTGACTTTATTTTAACGTCGAAGAAACGTGAGTGTTCGACGCTGCTAAAACGTCTTGTCGTGGCGACAATGACGACGTAGAAGTTGAAACATGACGTCGCCAGCACGTCACGGACAGGACAATAATGGAACGTCATTTATGAACTTCACTTCAAAGTCAAAGAAACGTGAGCGTTGGACGTTGCCTGAACGTCGTGCATCGACGTCGTGGGAACGTTGGCGACGTTTGAGTTGGAATGCAACGTCGTCACAACGTCACTGATTGGACTCTAATGGAACGTTACATAAGGACGTCACCTCAACATCGAAAAAACGTGATCGAGGTCACGCGGGACGTCACGGACGTCAGGAACCCTTTCTCGACGTTTCCACGACGTTTTGTGCTGCCTGGGACAGCTTCGTTGTCCAACCGCCTTCACTGGAGCCTCACCTTTTTGTATTACGTTCAATTTTCTAGTACACTAAATATAGACTTGACGTTCGTCGAAAGGTTGCTGTAGATAAACCTCTACGGAAAGGAGATGGAGCATAGATTTTTCCGGAAACGGGCTTCTGGCCCATGCCACTTTCAGCGTTCGCGCGTATGGGGAGTGCTGCGCTCAGTCTTCGTAGTGTCGTCGATTTTCAAAGCCCAACACTCTCCATAGAGTTTTGGACTTTGAAAATCCCACGTTGGGTTGCGATTGCGTAAACATTAAAACGGCGAATACATACCAAGGTGGTATACATTTATTTATTTATTTAGTTGCCAATATTGCCAGAATATTGTATACAAACGCCAAGACAGAAATTACACACAACAAAGATAACAAAAACAAACCATACCAGTGCAATACAGGCAAACTAATTTACAAAAAAAAAAAACGTTTCAGTAGTGCTTTGTTAGAAATGATCAGGTATTCTGCATTGAGAACACTTTTCGGGATATTATTTCATTCGCCTATTGTGTTAGGGAAGAACGACGACTGAAACAATGTGTTTCTACGCAGTGGTTTGGTGATTGTCAGTTCGTGTTTATTTCTTGTAGACCTCGATTCGTTAATTGCTGAATAATCAGTCAGGCACAGTCGCAAATGTTTATCAACAATGTTATAAAGAAACAGATGCCGGCCTACTTTTCGTCGTGTCGCTGAATCACACACTCTTGACAGGACATGTTATAGTTCGAATATTGAACATATAAAACTATGGCGATTGTATGCAAACCGTGAAGCTTTTTTTTCGCACAGCCTCAAGCACATCAGAAGACAACTTGGTTGGCCTCCTCCACACTCACAAAGCCTGTCAGTTCGACGAAATAGTCATAGAGTGCCCGGTCGCAGATTTGGAGCGCGAGGATATGGTAGCCCAGACCATCAAAGAGCCATTTCTCGTGGAACCTGGACGTCAGGGCACAGCCTTTGCAGCGGCGAGGACCCGAAACACACTTGTTCGCTCGGGAAAAGTGTGTTTCGGCGTCTCGCCGCAGCGGGTCGCCAGGCGCGTGGCGCTCCTCGCATCCGTTGTCTGCCGCTCCACCTTTTTCACTCCGGTGGCCGCTTCTTCTTGCGATCTGCCAGGCTTTGTCAGTATATAGGAGGCTATGTGTGTGTATACCATATAACATTAGCATATTCTAGCATAGGTCTATGTATAGGTCTATAATACTTGTTTCTGTCGTACAGTGACAAATGTTGCACTTTCCTGCGGAGAAAAAAACTCAAATCGCAGTGGATAAGTAAGAGTAGGGGAAGAAGTTGACTGCGCACGAAGTGGTGTGTGGTCGTCACTTTTCAAGCGATTCCTTCCAAGCAAACTACGCTAATGGACGAGGCATGTACGCGCGGAAATCACGCCTGCATCGACATCCGTTCAAACCTTACATTGTATTCTATAGGTAGTAGATCTTCTGCCGGCAATCGGCACAACAAACCGAGCAAAAAAAAAATTGCAGGAAGTTTTTATTGGGTTTTGTGTAAAAGGAACAGTCAAAACGGGAACTTCTAGTTGTGTGAGTAGCTCAGGGGAAAGGTGTCCGTTTCACGTACCGTAAGCCCCAGGTTCACGTCCAAGTAGGCGAACCTTTTCTTGTTTTTTTTGTTTTCGTAAAACATTTGGCGATTTATATTTATTTCTTTTTTAGCATAATCATTGCCGTCTGAAACTCCCGGCAATCTTTTTTTCCTGAGTGGTTGTGCCGGCTGTTTGAAAAATCTCTCTAATCACTCTATTTCATAAAAGTGCACAAGAAAAGGTTCTTGATGCGCAACGCCGTTCCGTCGGAGAATCTTCTGAGGGATCACACGACCTGGTCGTGAGGCTTCGGAAGCCACCGAGAAATGCTACTAACATTTGATCACTGTTTTATTCCGGGCGAGCTTTTACACTGGAACATATAAGGTAGCAGTGTCAGTTCGATATTGTGATATTTACGCTATTGCGTGAATCATTTTCCGATTCCTATAATTTCAATTGAGCAATGCAAATGTGCGTATGACTAAGTCCTCGTCGTGCAGAACTCATTGATATTTCATTGTGAACCGTGCATCTTTGAATAACCGCTAAATTAAACTCAAAAAGACAACGTGTAACGTTTAATGCCAATATTCAGCCTAATTATCCACATTGTACATTATAAAGTTCACCGGTGTGTTCTGTATTTTGGCATTTCAAGAAAAACGTAATGTAATGACTATTTTGGTTGATGTTTTGGTGAAAAGTTCTTCGGGGCGACGGCGCGCTCGATTACATGACCACATTTCAGCACGTCCTCGCCTTCAACGAGGCACCTCTTGCTCTCGCCGATGTGACTGCTGATCGTAGCAAGGGACAGGGACACTGAGCAGCAATGCGTGTGTTTCGTGAATACGGGTTCTCCAACCTAGGAAGCGCACAAACATCGCCATACCGCGTCAGTCACGCACGACCTGGCGCGTGCAGCCGGAGCGACGCGGCCGATCGCGAGCGCCTTCGCGTGGGTTGGTTTTTGCTTCCAACGAGAATGCGGCGACATTTAAAGCAAGGTGAGACAAGCACGGACTTGCTACCCCTACGCAGATGCTTTTCGAGCAGATAAATATTACCCGCATACCTTTCACGAGCCTCAAGTCTTCGTCTTCCATGGCTGAATGAATACTAGCGGCGGGGTTGTTATCTCCGCAGAATAGTTCCGAAGGCGGCCGCTAGTCAGCGCCACCGTTCGATCTCCTCCCCAATTCGCGAAGGATGGATGGATGGATGAATCCGGCTGAGCCCTTCGGATCGGGTGGTAGCTTACGCCACCTAGCCATTTTGTTTTATTATTTAAGCTTAGAATATTTAAATGTGAAAACTATATTCACTCCGCACTGCACAGAAAGTGAGGCTATAAAACCTTCTTGCCATCAGTTAATTAGAAAATACCTAGTTTTTTCTCGCTTTCTACCACCATTCACTTAATCTTTGGATGGTAATCTCTACTGTCTTGAAATCCACTCTTCCTTCGCTGTCTCTAAAACCCAATGACTTTATTAAATATACGTTGTCTGCGGTAGGCATAGGGTGAAGCCCTTTACAGTAGAGTATCAAGTGCTCAGCCTTCTCGTCCCCCTTTCCACAAGCAGTGCACACTGCATCCGTTTCCTGGTACTTCGCTCTGTATGTTCTGGTTCGCAGAACACCCGTCGTCGTCTCAAACAGCCATGAGCTTGCCCTAGAATTGTCATAAATGTCTTCTTTGGCAATAACTGTTTTGTTTTAATCTATAGCTTTCCAGAGCCGTTTTTGTCAGCATTCCCTCTAGCCACCGATCTCTTTCTGTGGCCTTAACATTCTTCTTAACTGAGACCTGCTCTTCCGTAACTCCACTATAGCGTAAAAACTTTCCTCTTAATATCGTAGTGCGCTGTCTCCACTTTGTGTCTACACTCCTCATGTATAAATAGCTGAAAACCTTTCGTGCCCATTGCTCCCCATCCATTTGCCTCAACCGATCCTCAAATTCTATCTTTCTCACAGCTTTCCAGCCCTCAAATGACGCCCATCCTATGTCTTCTTGTACTCCCTGGTTTGGCGTATTGCGCCAGCCTACCTACTCCGCGCTGTTTTATTTCTAGTCTTGCATGCACTTCGGATTTCATGCATAGCACTGCGTTTCCAAAAGTCAAGCCAGGCACCATGACCCCTTTCCGAATTTCTCTCACCACCTCATACCTGTTGTAATTCTGAAGTGCTCTATTTTTCATTACAGCTGCATTTCTGTTGCCCTTACCTATTATATAGTTTTCATGCTAAATGAGATATTCTGCACCATCACATATCCATACTCCTAGATACTTGTATTTACTAGCTCTCTCAACTGTAATATTCTGCATCTTGAGCCTCTCAACTTCATTATCGTTAAAAATCATGACTGCTGATTTTTCACTACTGAATTCTAAACCTAATTCCTCTGCTTGCCTACCACAGATGCTCATTAATTCCTGCAACTTTGTCCTGTTGTTAGCCATTAGTACGATATCATCCGCATATATCAATCCCGGTAAAGATTGCTGAATATTTTGGCCTAGCTTACTGTACGAAAGGTCGAATCAAAGCCCACTTTTCCCTAGTCTATCCTCCTATCCTCTCAGATACAACATAAACAGCAAAGGCGGTAGCGGGCACCCCTGCCTAAGGCCTCTTCTTATCTCCATTTTAACCGTTGTTCTTCCTTCCCATGTTATGATCACCTTATTATCTTTGTAAAAGTTCCTTTATGTTGCTGTTAGTCCTTCATCTAGGTTTAAGCTCTCCACTAGGTCCCACAGCTTCCTTTGGTTCACATTGTCATAGGCACCCTTGATATCCAGAAATGAAAGCCAGAGCTGTCTGTTTTCTTTTTGCGCTATTTCTATACACTTTGTTAGAGAAAATATATTGTCCTCCAACCTTCTTTGTTTCCGAAATCCGTTCTGTAACTCGCAAAATGACCGGGTCCAGCAAAACGAACAACACCTAGCAATAAAACACTGAACTGGCCGGAAAAGGCCCCTTCGCGATTTCTGCTCGTCTCTTCTGGCTTCCGTGTTTCCATGCTGTCGGTGGTTTGCGCGGCAGAACAGTTCTACTGGTGACTGTGTCGTAACCGTAGTATCGCCTTGTGACCCAGGTTGCTCTGCACGCGACCTATGTAGCCGCGTGAGGCAGACATTCTGCGTTTATCAACGTTCATCAGTTCTTCGTTTCCCAGAAGAAAGTCAAGCCTCTGGAAGTTCGCTTACGCCAACACATCGCCGCAGATTCGAAACGTGGAAGATAAAACGCGGGGGAATCAATTTTGAGTCTAATGCTAACTTTCTGGTGCCCCAGCGTTGTGCGTTCAGCTGGCACATGGCACAGCACGACCCGGATTCGACCACCATATTTGCCCGATAGTGGCGTTCCCTATAGATCGCTGGAGTCGTGAATAGGCATTGCAAACCAAGCCCCTTGAATGTGATAAAAATTGAAATCTTGAGCCGGCGAATGAACATTAGACAGCTTGTTCTGACCAGGAGTCTGAAGAACGGGCACCGAAGGTCTTTTTTGGCAAAATCGGTCTCGAAGCGCGTAACAATTAGTTTCGTTGATTAGACCAAGAGAAGATTTTACTCTGTTTTCTTTTTCTTTTTTATTCATAATACTGTGTTTTGTAAAACTTCAACAATACTAAAGCAAAAATGGGACTCCTGTTATGTGTTTTGTTAGCCTTCGGAAATATTTGGAGTCACAATGAAGTGAAAGTTTAAAATAAAAATTTTGTGTACGTTTTAAGTTGATTAGAATGAATGCAATATTTGAGATCAGCTCTTACCATAACACGCAAAATCGACCGGGAAACCACCAGAGACATATGCTCCCATAAGTGTTCTTTTCTCCTGTTACATTCCCAGTAGGAGTGCGACAACTAATGCTTGTTTAGGCGAGAAGAGTAAAGAAACGTTGCCTTTTTACTTTTTTCTTTGTTGTGTGTACATTTATGGGTGCCCACTTTAGCCAACGCCCAATCAAGCCCCGCCTTGACCGCCCCAAAGAAGGCCTCACAACGCAAGGTACGAAGGATTTAATCCCTCACAGTCGGACGATTTGGAGGATCGCCATGTCCTTTCACCGTTCCGTAGCCGACCAACCTCGAGCTCGACACCCGAGCTCTGCTCCGTGTTATCCTCGTCTTCATCTCTCTTGGAATCCGCGGGCACATGAACGGCCCCCTCATGGCCGCGATCCCCACACCCTAAGTTTGATTTTATCATAGATTGTTCTTCATTTGTAAATATGAGATATCACTGCCACACCACATCTTCACGTCAAGGATGATAACATCCTTGGCCTTAAAACCAATGCAATCCTAATAAAACGCTAAACAAATCAGCCGAGGTGAGGTAAGTTGAGGTGAACAAAAACAAAACCAGAAGGTCCAGCAACTTTTATCGAGGAGTGTCGATATTCTCAGAAAGAGCTGCTTTATTGCCTGCAGGGACATAGCTTTAATCGTTAGGCGGAGGTGAAATCATTTTCGGCCACCGCTCGCGTGTTATATTTAGCAGTCGAACCCACACTATTTAAAACTAGTTTTCATTAAGAAGGTTATGAACGTCCAGACAAATTTGAAAAAGAAACATATACTTTATGAGACAAGCGTTACTGGAAGAGGCTTCCCTTATCAAATATGTAGTCTGTGGTGTTCACTTGTTTAAAAAAGACAAATCTCTTACAGAAACACGTGTGTGTAATAAACCTTTCTTCCTATTAAAATTGCTCTCAAAGCTTTCTTAGAGTACGATAAATTATAAATGTAACCGAGCTTATTCGGGGGTAAAAGAGCATGCCGGCATTTCTAAAAAAGGGATTGCATGTTGCGCGTTTTCCCAATTGCTTTGCTGCAGAGAGCACCGTGTTTCTGTTAGCCGTTAGCTGCCACCACATCTGCGCAAACAGCTCGCCAGTTTACTTTATTACACGCTCGAAAAATACTCGGATGAAAATGTTATTCTTGTTTGAACAAAAAGAGTAAAAAAGAAAAGCCTTCATGCATTTTACTAACAAGACCAGCGCTCTCCTCTTCACTTCGAAATGTAGATGTTCGTTCACCCGCACACACACACACACACACACAAAAGGGCTGTTTTGAACAATCGAAATACTAAGAAGGTATGCAGAAGGTATATCTGAATAGGAGAGAAAGCACGCAAGTTTCATTTTCTAAAGCCCCCTCTTGAATTCACGTGCTTTTAAAATAGATAAGCGCAGCAAAGAAAAGACGGGCACTATTAGATTTTTACCTGCCCCGGCAGTACGCCGCAACGTATTGCGCCTTGTTTGCGCGGCTGCCGTTCGTGACATTTTTGTTTTTTTGTTTGTATCTTTTTCAGTCGGTCGCTTCAATCCCGCATTGAAATGAAATCCACTCGCTCTCGACTTATTTCTTATCCAGTGCTTCAGTATTTTTTGTCACGCGTTTCTCGGTTGACTATTTTTGTTTGTTTGTTTTTGTCCCTTGTTGTTTGACGGAAATCAAGGTTGCCCGATTCGAGCGCACCTTTGTGGGTTACTAAAGCATAACAGGTCAACCGCATAAAAAAAGAAAGGGAAATAAGATATTGTTTATTTGTTTTTGCGACAGATTTGAGGTCATTTAGCTGGAGCGCTGTAACTTAAGGTTATCAAGACAGAAAAAAATGTCGCTCAAATGTAGCCGTTTCAATAAGTTGAGCAATTTGAAATAAAAAAGAAAAAAAAAGTTTTGTACGGGGTGAGCCTCGTTGTTTTGTGTTTCATTTAACTGCTACTATAAAACCAATCTGTAGTAGTTCGATGGTTGATGTTAACGCGGAAGCCTGGACACTAGTTGAGAGGCTGTTAGGTGAAGATAATGAAAAACACTACTGTAAAAAAAAAGAATAAATAAAAAAATACGTTACATAAGTGGTAATCAACTTTAATAAAAACAAAACAGTGTGATTGCGAAACGCTCTGCGTTTTATAAATTAACCTATTTTGACATTAACTGTCTTCATTCTAGCCTCCTATCGTACCATCACTAATTACATGCTTGATGCACCGCGGTCGGTGACGGTACCGTCCTAAGGTTCCTATGCGGGGGGGGGGGGGGGGGGGGGGGGGGGGAATGTACGTTGCCCACTTTTAGAGCCCGGCACAAAAAATTTGATCATCCGGATCCGATCCGCATCCGCAGACATTGTATCCGCACCCGAACCGTATCCGCAATGTTATTAAATAGAGAGTTTTAGGGAACCGTTTTTGCACATCCGATACGGTACGATGGGCCCTCCAGTACGAACTGCGCATGTGCTTGTCTTCTCCGATGTTACCGTAATGCGCTGGTCGAACCGTAAGGCACGACCGGCACGACCAATGGCCGACATGGACAGTCTCGCTTGGTTAGCAAAACGGCTATTTCGCTGGCGGAGAGAGCGTGCCGTGGCTTCAAACATGAAGAAAATAAATCGTGGCAGTGCCTGGCAGGAGCGCCGTGTGTGACAGCAAGTTCATAAAGTTTGAGTCAGCAAATAAAAAAAAAGAATGAAGAACAAAACAAAATATGACATTTTCAATGGAAATAAATATGTGTTTAGCGTAGCCGCAAATATTGAGCTTGCCCTATGTCTCCCCTTTTGTTTGGTTTGTATTTAGAGCTTTTCTGTTTAAGCGTAAAAAATAGTCAACGTGTCCAAGGTTTCCAATTTTATAATGCAGAAGTAAAAATAATTAGTTACGCCTATGACATTGCTGTTTTTTGTAGGGACCAAGAAAGCGTTACCGAAGTCATAACTTTGGCTAAAAGGTTTTGCCACGCCACTGGTGCTGTTATAAACTGGGAAAAGTGCCGTGGTTTCTGGCGTGGTACTTGGGCCACTACACCCTCAGAATTTGAGGGTGTATGCTGGGACACAGTGCCGTGCAAGTACCTCGGGGTGCCAATTGCAAAGTTTCCGGAATAGCCATACGTACTGGTCGGGTGTCGCTATCGACCTGGACAGGCGTGCTTCTTGTTGGAAGCAACGCGAGCTGTCCATTTTTGCCCGAGCGACTGTTTGTAACGTTTTTCTGATTGCGAAGCTCTGGTATGTTCTTCAGGTCATCGATTGTGCGCGAACTAATGTTCAAAAATTTCATCGAATTTTCGCCACGCTTATTTGGAACTCGAAGTATGAGCCGATGAGACGAGACAATCTTTTTCATCGAGTTTGTAACGGTGGCGTGGGGCTTTCCCACCTTTTTGTCAAGCAGCTTGTGTCAAGCTTCTTTTTTTTGAGAGGCCAAGACCACCCGTTCATTCGCGCACTGATTCAAACAAAAGTGTAACCACATTTGCCATTGTTTCTTGTTTCTTCTCATGGCGGCGAGCCAACAAGAATCACTTGTTTTTTGAAAGACGTTGTTGACACGATGGGGTTTCTGACAGCACGTTTTTCTTTGAATTACCTTTGTGATGTCAGTAAAAAAGCGCTCTATCGCGATTTGGTTGTTAGTGTTTTCCCCATGCCCTTGTATCGAGGTGTGTCCCAACATGGCCACGATGTGCTTAGACGTGTAAAGACGCGGCTGTTAAGACTTTCTTTTATAAATTACACACGAATACATAGCCAGTTAAGGTTTGGCTTAAAGAAAGAGGGATCTATGTGCCATGGTCGGTAAATTGTCTTCTTTGTAAAAAACATGAGACTATTGAACATGTGTTTATTTTTTGTTGGGACGCGGTATTTTTCTGGGATGTCCTCCAACGCACTTTAAAGAAAGAATTACCTGTAACCCCAACAGGGATACGTTTCCTTAGTGTGGATAATGATAATGAAGTTCCTTATGACATGATTATGTTGTTAGCTTTGTGCAGCATTTGGAGATCACGTATGGCTGTTCGACATGCTGACCTCGACGCAAAAGAAGTGCGGATATATTTCTTCAACCTTGTAAAACAAGTACAGAGTGTGTATTTGAACTGTGAACCTGAACCGGAGTGGACTGGTATTTTAAAATCACTCCTCAAAATGCGTGATTTTAATACGCTGTGCAAAAGAGCTGTCCAGTGCTGCTAGAATGACATGAATGTTGCTGTAACTACCATGCAATAAAGAAAAAAAAAAGAAAAAAACAAAAACAAAAGAGCTTGGTAGCTCAGTGGATTGGAGCGCCGATTTCTTGAGCTCGTAGAGGAGCGGTAGTGGAGAGTTCGAATCCCGCTGGGCCACAGACTTTTTTTTTTTTTTTTACAAACATTGGATGCGCATTTTGAGCACTTATCACCCGTTTTTTACAGCTGCTGTTATGACTGAGGATTATCTCTAGTGGCAACAGAGTGAGCAACAGCCTTCTGCATCAAGGCTCTGGATACTTTTTTAGTTTAAAAATGTTGCATGAATTAAAAATTTCTGTACAAATGCTAATCACATATATCCTATAAAACGAGCCCTTCGAATATTGGGTGATAGGTTTAATAAGTGCACAGCAGTAAAGTTACAGGTTTTCCTTGATATTTTCTTCGCGGTCGTACCGTACACGGCGCAACGATCGGTACGCGGGCGTACGACCGTGATCGTCTGCTCTGTGTACCGTAAGAGAGCAACATGAGCGCCGCATCTACCCAACACCTCCTAGAGAAGAAGGCCAGAGCGCTCTGAGAGGTTACGTCACAATGGCGGAGGAAGGAAGTCCATGGCGCAACTACGTGAGAATACGCTATCGACGTGAAAAAAAATTTCCCTTGACAAGCGGCGCGTTGGTATTCGTTCATGCGCGTTTATCCGACATTAATATACGTTTTAAAGGCGCAGTCTTGTACAATTTATTATATATATAATATAAACGTATTACGTAATATACAACGCGCTACCAAGGTTGAGAGTACCAAAATTATATTTATGAGTATTCCCGTAACCGCGGGACTACGTGCAGTTCCGCAGCACCCCACACTTTTCGAAAGGACCGGCTGCGATGCTGCTGATGCCACATGGCTCCGGTTCTGGTAAATTTACGTTGTGTGTGAGCTGCTGACTGTCTGAAAAGGAACGCTGAGACATCTCAGAAGGGAAGCAAACCGAAAAAAAATCCAGTCGTTGTCGCAGGGAGCGCACACCAGCAAGAGATGGGTCGACAACGTTAAGCCTTTCGTCGCCGCTGCTCTCGTGTGTGGTACTTTTGAGACTTGTTTCCCGTCGTATTTCTGTCATCACCGTAGTCTAGGGTAGTTTTTTTTTTTTTTTTTTTTTTTTGTGTTCGCTTGATATTACAGCATTTACGTGCATTCGTGAAACAAGTCCTGCTACGGTTTCAGTGACGTGTGACAACTAGCCAACGAAGGCTCTGGTCGACTAATCGATAGACCTCTCCCTCGACAAAGAGAGGCTTCTTGGAGTTCGTGTTCAAATGTGTTCGTCACGGATGTTGTGGGACGTATGGATACGATCGACAGGTGAGAAACAACTTATTTACGGGCTTTCTTGGTCATGAAGGACGCAAGTAAAATGCTGCAATCGTTTTTTTTTATCGCATGATAAGTTGCAATTTTGTTCCTTGTCATTATTCGTATGCAGTTGCGTCGACATTTGTAAATATGCGCGCTAATCTAGTTTTCACTCGAAGATAAAAATCAAGTTTGTGTGATTATTGAAAGTGAGTTGTTTGTGGTTCTGTGTTTATTTATACTAAAGTTATTTTATTGCCTTTTCCGCGTTTATACTAGAATCTTAACTGTATTAAGGTGATAGTATTATTATATACAAAATAAGTTATGGTTTGTTTTAAGGCAGCTCGAGCCCATAGGGAGAAGTAAATTAGTAGACTAAGTAGTAAGTTTAGTACCCCTGCCACAGGGAAACGTTAATATATTTTCATTCAGTGATATAGGATTTAATCAGCTCGCGGTCTTGAGTGATTATACGAGCGCCGCAAGCGGATTTGTCGACCCTATAATGTCATTCGATCGAAATTACATTAATTTTGCCTTGTGGCCGGGGTATGATGCAAGAATTCAGTGACTGCACGCGATAACGTCGCTTACATGATCGTGAGAAACGCTTGTCTTGCCTTGTCCGCGTTGACTATGTCTACCTGATTTTTAACTGTTCTGTTTTGCTGTTTAAAAATCACTGCGTGTCTCGCCATTTTGTCAAAGTATTTCTGTATAAAATATGCATTCCTACAACAATAATTGCATGACTCAATGTTTTCGACTTAAAACAATCGCATTTTTTGATAGAGGTCTTGTACGCATACCTCGTGCCATTTCGTACCGATTATTTAGCGGTGTAATATTTTGCTCATGTAATAAAATGTTTTCTAGACCCGTTGCTATCTGCAGCTTTCATTTTAGCTAATATGACACGCGTATGTGACTAAAAACGCGTTACGACGGTCGATCTACGCGCGTTGCATTCGCTTCGACCCGCGCCCCCGGTCGCCTTCCTTTGCGACGTCACGAGAAGAGCACTACGGCCTTGTCTTCTAGGAAGTGTTGATCTACCTCTGTCCTCCGCCTCCTCCTCGCAAGCAGAAGACAACACCTTTCTACTTCGGGAGGTGCTAGGCGCTACTCCTTTTTCACTCCAGCCCTTTGGAATGACGCAGCGTTGAAAAAGAACTTCTCGTTGCGAGGAGCGAAGGAACGGATTGACCTCATCGTAAATAAAATAGAGATTTGAGACGTACTAAAAGATACGTCATTACAAAAAATATACACACTGTATGAAAAGAAAAACAGAAATCATTACATTCCTTCCCTATTTAACGAACTCCCAGAGTCCCTTATGAATATAGAATCCGCTAGGGTACTAAAAAGGAAACTAAGGAATTGCTGTCAAGCATATGAGCTGTAGATACCGTAGCCTAACCGTTGGAAATATTTCGTACTTTTATTTTATGGTTGCGCGAGTAGACTTGGCTATAAACACCTATATTTCATGTTTTAAAGTGTTCCTCTTTGTATTTATTTGTGCTGCTAATTTTGTGTTCCTTTGACTTTTTTTTTTTTTTTTGCTGCGGAGTGTTTTCTTTTTTCGTAACAACATGTATTTTAGTTGGTCGCCTGACCCCACATACAAGCAGAATGCTGCTTTTGTGGGCCAGCTATTTAGTTTGTATGACCTGATCTGAAAATAAAAATTGAATTAAATTGAAAATTGAATTGAGTTAACTTTGTACAAGAAAAATGACCGCATCAACTTGAGAAAGTGTGTATATTTTGTTTCTTGTATTTTCTTCGAGATTTAATATTTCTAGTTTTATTTTTCCATAGCTTTCTTAATACTCGATCCTGCATTGGGCCTCGAGGAAAAGAGACAGGATCGGCAGCAGACGACTTCGAATGTTGATGACAACCGCGCGGGAGCGTGTTCTTGTGACAAATCGAGCTTGCTTTCGGCAACGTTTCAGCATATCAGGACGGGGTTGGTGTAAACATCATAATTGGTTGATGTAAAACACCAAAGCTTGCCCGCTGAGAGCACATGATTTATTAGAAAACAAGCTACCATGTAGGGTCGAGGCATTATTTTATTCCCCAAGTATATAAATCTGGTAAACTGAAAAAAAAAAAACGCTGGCATATCATTCGTGGTATCCGCACATCATTCCTGGTATCACAACTTTTTTGTTTACTCAGAAGCTACGCCAAGTTGAACGCCCTATGCCCTGCCTCCAACAAGCGCCTTCTCTTAGTGTATCGGTGCTCGGTGGCACCCGAAAGAAATGCGACTGACTCCGTGTCACGGCAAACCAAAAATAATGTTTATTCCCTCGTGCCCCTGCACAAGTCACGGGCACCACGGCTCGCGCGTGCGTGCCTCGCTTATAGAAAGCGGGAAGTTCTGAAGAAGCTCACGCCACACTTAATGCGCAGACAGTCGTACAAAATCACTTTTTCTAAATTGTTTTCGCTGAATAGAGCCAACTCCAAGTCATGGTCAAAAAGATCGAGCGCCATTGTGGTCGGAAAGCTCGTCTGCTGCTTTAGCAGACGAACATTTTAGAACTTCACAGTGCGAGGGGCGACACGCCGTGGTGCGCCAGGTTTTGTATTACGGAAGTGCATTCATTACAGTAAAAAAACGAGACGAACTATAAGTAGGTATACAATATTTTAGGTTCTCTATATATTTAGGGTGCAATCTTTATTTGCTTAAGTTTCTGCGATTTGTACAAATACACGCAAATTGATCTTTTCTCGATGAGGCGGATGCAGGTTTCCGTTGCCAGGGGGCGCGACCTGTACCGGTCGTCTGCTGTCGTCTGCAAATACGGTTCCCCCAAAAAGCCGTTTCAAGACACACGATCGGTCCACACGCCCGATCCAAGGTATCGATCGTATTTTGTTCCGGTTTCCTAAAACTCTCTAATTACAATGTCCTCATCCGATTTGCATCCGTAGCCTTTGCATTCACATCCGAACCGCATCCGAACCGTAATCCGTGCACTCATGTTACATCATTAAATAAAGCGTGAATTTAAAAGGAGTGCCTAGATGGTACCTTATATGTTGTTTGCTTATTTTTGCACGCGAATTCTTCGAGTCATAATATGGTATAATTTATTTTATAAAATTGTTTTTGTATCTGGATAGGGTGTTTTTACCGACGTCATTCCGTACACCATTTTGTTGTTATGAGCAGTCTGGCGCGCGCAGAAGGCAAGCACTCCAAAGATTCAGCTCACGCCTTCAAATTTGTAATGCAAGAAAGTTATAAATTTTATCACGTTGACAGCCATCAGCATATTTTGCAAATTGACGTTATGAGAAGAACATCATCCAGAGACATTCGAGGCAGCTAGAAAGATGACCGAAGTTATGAGATCATCATGGGGAGTCTGCGACGTTCTGCCAATAAAATGCCAGAAATTAAATAACTTCTTTTTCTCCTTTTTTTCATTTGTAACATTTCTTTATGCAGACGCGTGTTTATTAAACATGATAACTAGTAAAAGACAAAACAATAGTAAAAATACTGAGAGTGCGCAGGCGAACTGGTGGTAGCTAATCATGTCGTGCACATTGTGGATGTATATGTTCTTTGTATTTGAAAATGCTTTCAACAAAGGAGATATCTGCGTAGAATGTGGTTGCTAGTGACTGTGTGGGTACCTATAGGATGTTGCAAAACTTTAGTTTTGCAACATAGGTATGTGAACTACGTCACAAGGGCCTCAGACTATGTCTCTCCGACAAGGAAGGAGGGTTTGTGGTTATGGATTCCGGGACGTTTGGAGAAAAAGCCCGACAAGCGATGGCGAAGAATTTCATTCCAGTCGATCCAAAACAAAGTATATCCGCGAAAAGGGCCATCCTCAAAATACTCGGCGAGGAGAAACGTGGAAGTCTTGTGACAAAAATCAAAGGAACGAAACAACGTGACTTATCTGTATTTTTTTCGGTCAAAACGCACAGGGACGAGGTTCCCTTTCGCGCCATTGTTTCAGAAAATCACACCTGGCAAGGCCATCTCTCAACCGTTCTGGCAAAAATACTATCCCAAGTTCAGATAAACGAACCTTTCAGAATTCCCAACTCTCAGCGAGTACACTGCTTACTTCAGGAAGAGGGGTGCGACACTGTTTCAGGCTTTTCCGTCGATATAAAAGACATGTATTATTCCCTTCCCCATGCCACTCTTCTACCGTTTCTTCGTACAACAATCGAAGAGCAAGGCGTCCAACGCCTCCAAAACGCAGCTGGGATGAACCTCGACGGCTTCCTGGAGCTTTTAGGTATCTACCTTACGGCAACTGTTGTTTCTCACCAGGGCCAGAAATATGTACAACAATCTGGTGTTTGCATAGGTTCCCGAGTTGCCCCATACCTCTGCGATATATATTTTGCCGCATGCGGGAAGACCATCCAAGATAATCTGAAAGATCATCGCATCGAGGCCATCTTCCGACACGTAGATGACTTTCTTTTACTGTGCAACTCTGAAGTAGACGAGCGGAGTGATGGGTGTTTAGAAGTAGCCATGCGCAGCTTTGACCAAAGCTTCCCTGGACTTTCCTTCACCCATGAACTTCCTGTAAACCGATGTATTCGGTTTCTCAATATCTCCTTAAAGTTCACAAGCACACACGTATGCTGGATGTATCAAGCTAGATCCTGTAATGGATTTCTTTCGAGTGATCTTGAACATTCAAAAACAGTTAAACGAGGATTGGCTACTACAGCTCTTGTCGCGGCACTACAAAAATCTTGCCCCCATAGGCTCGAGCGCAGTTTCCAAACACAAATCTCTAGGCTTCAAGACTCTCGATACACGAGCACACTCCTCGTACCTGTGTGTGAAAGTATTTGCAAGCAAGTACGACGCAAATCAAGGGAGACTGCACAACCACCAAAAAAGAACCCTCCTAAGCCTCTAGTTGTGTTGCCTTATGTCCACGGGGTTACACATCGCCTGAAAAAGATCGCTGGCCGACACGGAATACAAGTCGTTTTCTCAGCTCCTAACAAGGCATATGCCATGTGCCGCAAGGTTAACAGTGAGGTCGACAACAACGAAAGGAACACGTGCGGCACCGCACACAGGACTCAATATGCCCCATGTGAAAGCGCTGTTGTTTACAACATTCCGCTGTCATGTGGGAAATGTTACATCGGACAAACTGGGCGCTGTGTCAACGACCGCGCAAAAGAAAACGCCGCCTCCGTGCGCACAATTGCTGCAGGGGGCCATCTTCCAGCGGATTGTCGCGAATGCCAATGTGCTCCCTTTTTCTCAAAAACCACCATCATGGCTAGACGCAAAAAAAAAAAAAATCGCAAGGGAAATTCTAGAGTCCCTAGCCACTGAGGAGAAGAAGGAAGATTGCGTAAGCACTGCCCCCATTGTGGTACATGCAAAAGAAACGAAGTATTTGCAGGAAACAGCCCCTGTGTACGTTATCTCTGGGGATGCAAGGTTTTTCAAACTGATGTGATAAAGACGAGGGTCAAATCTTTCATATAGGCGATAATTAAAATCGACAAAGGAGGAGAAGTTTTCCATTAAATGTAAGTCGACGAAGAAAAAGTTGGTATTCAATAAATGGTTGTTGGTCCAGCGAAGCGCGTGTGTATGTTCCTTGTGACTCTCTGTTTTGCATTTTTCTTCCTCCGTTCAGCTGGCGTATCTACAAGCGAAGCGTATCACTGCGAAAATATCACAATATTCAATAATGGCAACGTCTCCTATCGGTTTTAATATTGAACACGACTGAACTGCGTGCACTAAACCACATACTTATCAACCAGTATACATGCTTTGCAGCAGCTTTGCATGTGCGCCGCAATAACCGACCTTCAGTTTTGTTTCCTCTTATGGTGATCACTTCACTCCATCATCACTGCAGCAGTAGAAGTTACCATATATACGCGTGTAATGGCCGCTGGTATTTTTTTTTATGATTTCAGGTGAGAACTAGGAGTGTGGCAATTACACAGAGAAAAATAAAAAAAAAAAGATTTTAGAAATAATTTATTTTTGGCCAAAGGTTTTACTACTTGCCTTCATTAAAGTAAAGTACTCACACGTCTTGGTAGAACAAGAAAACATTTATGAGTATTGCAAGGACAGGAGTCTAAAGTCATTTTCACTCGTCCGTAGTAAATCACTCATCTTCGGAACTTGTCTCGGCGTCCGGCGTCTCGGCGTCGTCGACACCGAAGTTTCGCCCGGCTGCTCTTTTGCTGTTGTCTTGAGCAAAGACAATAACTTTGAGTTTCAAGCCGGCCGTGTAACTTCTGTACTTCCCCATCCAGAAGCTAGAAGTGGGTGACAGCGGGAAACCGGTGGTACTCGCAAACACAAAAAGATACACTGCGTTTAGTTCGTGATCGTTCCAGATAAAGCGAGAGGCGCAAACAGACAGGATAGAGTTCCTCAATGTTGTTGGCTGCCGCAGCCGGGTGGGCGCCATCTGCTGGCAGTATATGACAAAAAAAATGTCCGTACCTACGATTCTAAAATCGTAGGTGCGGCCTATACACGGGTAATTTTTAAATATATTTGTTCGACATTTTTTGTTTAAAGTTAGGGGTGCGGCTATTATACGAGTGCGGCTATTACACCCGTATATACGGTATTGTCGTTCCAGACTCGACCCTCTCCACCCCAGCGCTGGCCTTTGTGGAGGCTCGTCAAAACTCGCTTCAGTGACTTGGTATCATTTTAAAACAACAGATGGTCGGCAATGGCGGCTGTAATCTGGCCCGTGTGCAAAGAGTCTATACTCATGGGGAACGTTTTGTGGCGTTTCAAAATTTAGGGAAGAGTGCGCGTGGAGAGGTTTTATGGCTGCTCGAATGGCGGGAGCCCACACGCGCCTCTAGCTTTGACCGCATTTCCGCAGAATCATAGAGTAATATACACAAGGTAAAGAGCGGACACTGCCATAGGCCCCAGCGGCCCAGATAGACGAGTGACAGCTAGCGCTCCTAGCGGGCGGCAGTAAACACAATCTGGTTCCGGTTCCGGTCAAGTTAGTTTCGGTTTCGGTTTGGTCGTTCCTGCTCCGGTTCACGGTACCCTTCGCCATCTCTTTCTCCCCATCTTTCCTTCTCGCGTCGCTCCTCTCTACGCTCTCGGGAGCTCTTCGGCTCCCGGAGCCGCCGTCTCTTTTTTTTTTTTTTCTTTTAATGTTGACGCTGTTTTATTTTAATTTTTACAATGTAATCCGTGTAAAATGTGTAAAACAAAACTTCTACTTCAGAAAACAGATGCGTATATCTTGTTGGTTTATTTCTACTGTACAACATTAAAGTTACACAACCTCCACATTGACTCTTGACTGGTGGAGCACTCTCTGGGTCAACAACGGTAAGTCATTCGAAAATATTTTATTGGTCCAGATTTGTATAAACATGTGATTGCCTGAAACTGAGCAGGTTGGTTATTCATATTTGTAGGATATGCCAGCTGAACGAAGGAATAAATATGAAGTACAGAGAGAGTCACAAGGAACAAACACACACACTCCGCTGGACTAACAACCATTTACTGAATCTTGTTCCTTCGTTGAGCTGGCATATCCTACACATACGTATATACATGATCTACTTGGGACGCTCTGTATGTTTTATAACAAACAGATAATAATACCAACAAAAATTATTGAATAAGAAGGAATTCGTAATATCGTACACTTCGTAATAGATTTTTAGCGGAACCGAGTTACACTTTTTTTTTTCCACAGGGAACATGTTGAATGGTCCATTCGCTTTCACGCCAACTCGGGCTCGGGAAGTAAGTCCAGAAATATTATTACCAGTCATAAGAGTATAGTAAGAGTGCAAAAGAACACAGCAAAGAGTACGAAATCCCAATTTCCGGCTATTATAAAAAATACGAATTGGCCCAGCCTGAAACACACTGCGGACGAGCCAATACCAAACACTGAAAACTCTATTCGGTATCTACCCATATTCAACGTTCGTAAACGTTCTTTGATATACATTTGATCGGAAGGAATGTATGGCTCAAAAAAGCGGCTAAAAAACTATAGACAGAGATTACAAAAGTGGATACATTTGCTTTCTAATATCTATAGCATCTATACACTATTTTCCCTAGAAATTCTGTAGAAAGTGGATAAATTTCTGCAAAAGGGCCGTGATACACATTTGCTGGAAATAAGGGAAACAAATTTTTCGAGTGCAAGCTGCACCGCTCAATTAATACGCACTTTCTGTTTCTGATCTGGCAACCACCTCCGTTAACACACTATTAACAGTTAAACTTGTCTATTTTCTTTACAGCAACTAAAGAGTACAACCAAGCTTTGTCCAGGTTCCGGTTAAGAACTCGAACATGCCAACACAAGCGTATTCTGCAAAACATTTTTAAAAATCATTTGTGGCACTCTGAGCAATGCCGAAACTACCCAGACCTGAAAGTGTGCAATACAACACAGCACACACTCCTCAAACATGCGCCACGCTCTTCATTACGGCAAGAAAGCGATTTTTCTAGTTTCTGAATGATATTAGAGGCAGCCTGGGGTGGTATATTACATTCCCGAAGAGCTTCCCTGGCACGTGATATGATTTAAGCAAAGGTAAGTACTGCTGAGGCCTGGCCAAGCTGTCAGACTCTTCCCTCAGTGGCGGAGAAAAGCCACAGCTGTGGGTTGTCTGTTCAAGGAAATGCTTGATCAAATAGCTTCTAACGTAAACAGTGGACGAGTCATCAAATATGTTGAACCTGATGTCTGATGTCAGCTCAAAAATATTTTCGAGTGGTGGGAAGTTATCAATTGGAAGACATTCCACATTGTCTGCAATTGAACTTTCATGATGCAAAAATATTGGCAACTCCTTGTCATCCTCTCCGTTTCCATTGTTCGACAGTTTGAACAGTCCCTTTATCCCTATCTGTTTCAGTATTTCAGTCCTGAGGTGAACTGATACACCCTTGGGTTTGTATTGCAGCCCGGCAATTGTCCTATAGCTCCAAAAATGTTCTCAAGTCGGTCTTGCTGCAGGCGTCCTGTAAGTAAGAACTTAAAGTCATGGTTATTTGAAAGCTCCTCCCAAAGCATGAGGACACTCTTTATAGTAACGCGCCACCCCATGAAGGTTTTTCTCGGCACCCTACTTTCGAGCTTCCATACTGAAATTGATCCGAGTTACAGGTGAAGGAAGTCAAATACCTCATATTCTCCTTTCAAAATGGCATGACGCAACTTCTGCCCTGTCTTCTTGAATTGTGAGCCATTTAGAAAGCTGTCCATTCTATCGCAGAAATAGGCTGTAGCCATTGCTGCCTCAGGAAGCTGGGCATAAATAATGAATGGGATTCCAAGACAGACTGAGGCACTCATTACTTGTGCGGCACGTTTTACTTTCATGTTATTGAAAGGGTTTTGAAAAATGCGTCTCTCAGTAAGTTTCGGAACCAATCGCAACCTCATCTCATGGGTAGAAAGATAAAGTTTAAAAATATGGGACCACTTAATGACCTCATTTCCAATGGGAAATTTGTGTGCTTGGAGATTGTTTCTGGTTGTTTTGATAAGGTGCGGAACATCAAAGATAAAGTAAACATATTCGTTAACAACTTCAAAAAACGCGGCTTAACCACAGTCACACCAAGTTGGTTGGCAAAGCTTACGTTTGAAGCCCCCTGATCACAGACCAAAGCCCTGTGAAGCCAGTCTTGATCTCTTGCAATGAGGAAAATGAGGAGACTGCGGATAACAAAAAACGGTATTGAAGTGTGCACAACGGTGTATGCAAGTGGCTGAACCCACCTCCTGGATTTCCAGAGAGCACAACACAACAACCAAGGATCTATATGAAACACCGTTCAACACCGTGATTTGTAAATCCATGGGCAATGACGTTCGCAGTCATAAGTCAAGTCCCTTTTCAAAGAAATCTCATCGAAAATCAAGGCGTACACACAATTGCAGCCCGACAGCCCGACGGAAACAACAGCGCGAGAAGCTCAAGCCGCTCGCCCCCACAAACTCACGCTGAGCATGCAAGAACGCAGCGTCACCTTGTTTGATGCAAAGCCGACCGAATACGCTGCAGCAGAAAACACAAACGGACGGCACGCACGGCACGGACGAACGACGCACGGACGAGCAGAGGCCATGCAGAGTGATGCTGAGGCGACGGCGTGCAGGCAAGCAGGCACACAGCAGGCCGTGCCGGGCGCCATTCCTCACGTGATTTTTGTGACGTATTAAATTAAAGCTATTTAGTTGTTTTAAGTACTTTAAATTATTCAAAGGTATAACAATTTCAAAAATGAATACTTCTCACGGAAAGAGTTCTAACTAATTTTAACCGAATTACAGAAAAGCGCCACATAGTGGCGGGCATTAAACGCACTATCTGGGCCGCGAATCGGCTTCTGTGTCCTCTCTTTACTCATGGATGAAGAAAGAATAAAACAATTGTTATTTTTTCTTCATCCATGACTTAAACCAAGACGCTCTTCTCCCAAGCATGCCTCCTCTTTACGTTTACTATATCACTCTATGACAGAAGCGTGTCCGTAAGTGTAGCCAACTGCCGAGAAAAAAAAACAACACGCGCACAAACACCATGTTTTGCTCGTTGATTAGGTTACTTCTACTTTCTTGTGGCTTGTGCGTTTTGGATTTTGTTTGCGAAAGACCTTGTTTGCCCTTTCCTTGAAAAACAAGATAAAACGTTCCCATGCACATTTATGTCTGGATTTTTTTTTTTACCTTTTCTATGGACAGCATTTTTAGCGAGATAAAATTTCTAAAGCAATTTTGGCTAGAATCAGGCCTTTCTTGGCGTAAAGAATAATTTTCTCCCAGACTGCCTCGTTTTCTCTAAGGCAATAACTAACTCCCGCGAGACATTAAATGCCACACTTCATGGTATCACTGATTTATTCCCTCTAAAATCTGAGGTCGCACACGTTTGTTGGTCGCTTCAGCAAAAATCTAGATTCGGACCCGCGGATATATGCGCCTGATTCGCATCCGTAGCTCCGCGGGTAATCCGCAGATATGCAGGGCTCTACCCACGTTCAATGTTTGCAAACGCCGACCCGTATTAACAATTTTTTTATGTGTACAACAATACAAAAAATTATCGAATTGCGGTCACAGTTGTAGCCGTAACATTTGGGTAGTACTGAAAATAGAAACAAAGGCTATTTGTAATTTTAGAAACGCTTTAAAAATGATCGACTACTTACTAAGATTGCGGCTTCGGCGAACTTTTTATTCATATAGTAGGAATTGATGATTCATTATAGAAAGTAGACGGTAACAGCGCCCTTTGTTTTTTTTCTCTTTCTGGGCCTCCTTGTTGCGTCCGAGCTCTTTTGCGCCGTTGCTTCCTACTGTGAACATTTAAGTAATAAATCTGACAGAAACACACACACGTTCACTAACCATAACACTGTCGCTGTTCTTAAAATATACTAAAAGATTTCCAACGGGGCAACGACGACAACAGCCGAACCATAACAATGTCTGGAACTCAGCGCGTATCCTGTGCTTTGCACACCCCAGCGCGTGGCTATGATCAACACTGGCGGCATATAATTGGCTCCGGATCACGTGGCCCCTTGTTCTGTCTGCGAGTTGAGGGGGTGAACGCTGCTCGTTTTTCTTTAATTTTTTTTCTGGGACTTCTATGGCGTGGGGTGAAAAACGAACGAGTGTTTCATAGGTCATTAACGTTAGGGATCCGTTTTAGGCGGTATTTGCGCAAAGTACAAAAATTGTTGCATCGCTCCTTTAAGGAACAGTCGTCCAAAGTTGGGCCAGATTAATACGGATTGCCCTTCGTGGTGGCCTTTGGCTTGTACTTGCAGCGGGAGGAAACATTCACATATATAGCTGCTATCTTAATCGAGCGAGAGTTTTTTTTTTATTTTTTATTTATGGCATATAGAATGTGATCATTTTTTTCCCTAAGAAAAATTTAAAAAAAGGCGCTGCAACCTGACAAAATAGCGGAGATTTGGTGAGCTTTTTGCCTTGTCTGCCGACAAAACAACACAAACTTCGCGATCCTTCCAGCTTTAATTAGTTAATGATCTTAAATTCTGGAAAATGTATGCGCATATATAAGAAAGAAAAAGAAAACTTTATTCTTTAGGTGAAACCAATTTCCCAAGTGCGTGCTTTTGGCTGATCCAGCGAATGTAATCTCTTCCAGACTGACTCAAAATTTTGCTTTTTTTTGCTGTTTTGTCTTTGAGTACATGTCTTGCGTTCTGTCCGAGCAGATGTGTTGATATACGTGCATTGCTGTCTGTAAATATGTATGTCTGTGTTTTTGCAGCTGTGCGCGGATGTGTCTTTGCGTGCGTTCCTGCGATAGCCAGTGTATATGTGTGTGCTTATTTGCGTGTGTGTGCGTGTGCACGTATGTCTGTTTTAGAGCTTTCATTCTCGCGCGTCTGTCGTTCGGTGGCGTGCCTGTCCATGATGCGTGTGAACGCCCAAGTCGAAAGCCGGGCACACTTGCGACTGCTCTCCACCGGACAGTCTTAGAAACCCGTTTTAAACTCACTGCATATATTCCGTTTCGGAAATTGGTTACGATGTAGTTCGTCGCAGTCGAACGCAGCTGTGTGAACCATCCTCAAGTGTCTGCGTGCCTGTGTGCCTGTGTGCCTTCCTGCGTGCGTGTTGGTGGGTAGGCAGGTGAATGTACATGCGTGGGTTACCATGCGTGTCAATTTGTGTGCGCGTATTGTCATGTGCTTGGGGACATGCGAGGCTGAGAGGGAGTTAGGGGGGGGGGGAAGGGGGGGGCGTATTGCATCGATAGTTGTGTGACCGCAGCATTGTCACGCCATCGTGAAGAAACGCGTACGTCACGACAATTTTGCGACATCCCTTGTCACAGGAGTGAACCAGTAAACGAACGAAGGGAAGACAACGGCGTAGAGGAAGCTCGCGTTGGTCTCGACGGGCGACGCTTGCGCGATTGTCCAAGCGTTTTCACAGAGCGCAGAGAGCACGACTGTACTATTCTCAATTCGTCTCGCAACAAAAACCACCCCGAAAAAAAAAATATGCTCTCATCGCCACCAATTCGCAACGCGACTTGTCACAATGTCGAACACTAAACGAATGAAGAGAAGCCATAGGCACCACTTCGTCGGTCTCGTCGAGCGAGGCTCACGCGATCGTCCAAACGGGGGCGCCTAGCACCTGGACGGCGACTACGTTGAACAGCGAGACAATCGCTCAACTGTCACATCGTAGCACGGAAACTACCGCGCACAAAAACGGATACCGGCACAGATCTGCGACAGAAGCTCGGGTCACATTAAAAGGTTGGCGTCCATCGGATAAAACGAGGTTACAAGCAGCGCGCGACATGTTAAGAAAAAATAGTTCATCAACCCCTAACGTCAGTGACGTGAAAAACTGAGTGGAAGCGATTGGCTGGCGAAGTGAATCCAAGGTGGCCAACTGTGCTTTGACCTTCTTCACCAAACCTTGGGTATTGCTGTTTGGCGTATGTAATCTGTACTGGTGAGTATAGTTCTCTTATAGTGATATTACCGTTGGCACGCCGATGCCGTTACGGCATTCCCTTGAAGCTTCCCAGACATCCACCAGGTGGCTTTCGGTTATCGTTTAATTCAATTTAAAATATATGTTCTTGCTTTTTTCAACAAAATACAGATGTTTCTAAGGTTATACGGCTACGTACGACATGTAGAAGGGAAAACATTAGCCAGAAAAATGCATTTCTTTACCATTATAAGATTGCCGTTTTTGGGAACCTATAAATTTAAGCCCGTTCTGAGAATGTCCTGCGAACACTGCACTCAAATATGGCATCCGATGAATACCCTCAATAACTTCACAATCATTACTTGACGTCCATCATTGTCGATAACGTTATACCGAAGGAAACATTCCTTTCTTTCAAGTGCAAGCATTCTCAGCCCTCGTTAAAACATCCTGTATGTAGCTGGAAACAGATTTTTCCGAGCTCCATTTAATTTAACGGCTTCTTAGCGAAAACGTCCTTTACGCGTTGTTTCACACGATTCAAACCGCCTTCTACACTTAGGCGACTTGTTTTAAAGGTACCTTTAAATCCTTCATGTGACGTAGACATAAAAGCTCCATGTGATAAATACCGGAGCGTAGGTGCTCTCAGTGTACCACTACCAAATTTACGATTTCACCCACGCAACCGTGATATTGGGGACTTTTAGCAAATCGTTACCGAGTTCCGCGCATTACTTTCTGATCATGCTTTTGAAGGGCTACAAAACAATAATGTAAATATACAAAAACCTTTCAGAAATGGGTGAAGTATGACCTATGATATCCCTAAATGACAATCGCACGTTCATATTTTGAGCGGATGGCTATGCGTTTCGCTCCAAACATCCGATTCTAGCGAGCGATTCAAAATCGGCCATCGAGGCGCGCGATGCGTCATGGGAACTCTTTCGCAATCGTGATGAAAGGCTCCTCAGCACAGCCAAAGGCTGGCGTGATTATTGAAAGCCGCCACGCGGTGGCTTTTGCGTGTTGCAATCTCGCTTTTCAGAGTGGCGGACGACTGCGTGAGAGGCCGTCATGACTTATTCATATCGGCCCTTGTAGTGCGCGGTGCGTTCCGTCATGATCTACGAACTCCAGAGGTCGAGGATATCAACTACCATGGGGAGTCGGCAGATGTCAGTGGGGACGAGTAGTCACTCTCGCACATGGTGACGGACAGGCGATTCGAGCTAGAATCGTACAAACCATCCCACAGCCCGACCGTGCGCCCGACAAAATCTGAAGGGGGTCGGGGTCGCCAGGAAATTCCTTGTATATAATAATGATTGACAAGCTTCGAGGTACGCGCTATTGAATGTGTTATAAACTGCGAGCCTAATTACCTGTTTGGTTCGTTTTAGTGCGCTTCGGAGAGCTCTTCTGCTTTTCTATTTTTGCAAAAAAAATATTCGGCACAACCCCTGATAGCCACCGACTATACTTGGTAGAAAGACACCTGAGGACAGCCATTGTGCTCATCACAAAAGTGGTCACCGTACAGGCGATCGGTTCTCATGGCGGCCGAGAGACGACGGACGCGCCAGACGGATCCACACGCTGCGGAATTTCTCACCGTTCAGAAACCCGTGCGTGGCTCGGAGTCTCGCACAGTGGCGGATTCATGGGAAGGGGGGGGAAGGGGGGGGGGAGTTGGGGGGGGGGGGGGGCTCTCAAACGTATGATACGCTGTCTCCCCCCCCCCCCCTCTTTTGGAAATACCTGCGTCCGCCTCTCGCAGTTCAGCACGCTTTTGCCCCAGCCCTCTGCCGTGCAATAGCCTGGCACCCTGAACGCAAACGTGCTGAATAAACACAGGAACCACTCGGCGGTACCTAAACAATCGCGCGGCGCGCGAAGCAGCGCAATTAAGTTATTGCTTTCATGGTTAAGGTATCTCTATGAGTACGGTGTACTGCCGAGGGTGGCGCCACTGTGGGAGAAGCAACACGTCACGATCCCCCAACAAAGCTTCGGCGCCCCAATTTACACGTGCACGTGTGAAATCGTTTAATTAGTTTTAAAATTACGTTTCTTGCGTTTACAAACGAGAGACTGACGTTGCTCAGGTGCGGATGCGACGTGGTATATACCTAAGCTATAAAATGAGCCCTAAAATTTCGTTTCCGAACCCCTTCAAGCGCGCGTCCGGCGGTCACGGTTTAACCTGGGCGCGCGCTTAAAAGCATGCTTCAATAGCTCCATAGGGCGGTACATGGAACACGGTAACGGTTTGATAGAAGTCCCTAATGAGCGCTGGGTAGGAAAGCTTTCGTTGTGTGTACGCATGCCTGAGTTTGTACGTGTGAACCTCTATTTGCGAGCGTGTAAGTGTGTTCCTGTGTGGGTGTGTGCGCGTCTGTGAGCATGCGTGTGTGTGAGCGTGTGCGTGGCTGTGCGTGTGCGTATGTGCGTGCATGTTTACATCTGTGCGCGCGTGTGAGCGTGCTTTTGTGAGTGTGAGACGTGTGTGAGTGTGTGCGTCCCCTTTCCTTGTGTGCGCGTGTGTGCGCATGTGTGAGAATGTAGGCGCTTGTGTGAGTGTGAGTGCCCGTGTGTGATCGCGCGTGCGTGCTGCGTGTGCGTGTGTGTGTATGTCTGCATGATAGTGCGCATATGTGTGTGTGTGTGTTATGTCGCTTTTAAATAAGCTATTCTTGTTCAACTCACTTGCACACGCGGTTCAAACTGCAGTGTGTATTAGAACGGACACGTAAACATTTTGAGCACCGTCACAAGCAAATGGGCAACATAAGAATTCTTTACAATCAACATTGGCAATGTGACATATAAAAATAAAAAAAAAACACAAAAGAAAACAAGACAGATGCATAATTGTTTTAGGAGGAGCTCTCATTTCGCTCGCGAAGGCTTGTTCCGTCTGAAGCACTCCCCACAAAAAGGCTACCTTAAAGAGCCTAGACTTAAGAGAAGGACCAACTGAAAACATGCAGACCGTTTGTATTTTAATGGCGGAAGCCTCCTGCGCAATTGGTCGCAATTGTGCATGCGCCACATTCTTGCGTCGCGAGGTAGAAGGGCGAAAATGCTTGCAAACAGTCACCGCGTTTGGCACCCCCTTGCAGCTGGTATGCAAAGGCGGTTCATAGAACACGTGACCTTGATCGCCTGTTGAAACAACTCTACAATCGAGACACTCTAGGCTGGCCCAATTCCCGAGAGGAGAGCGTTGACGGGACATAGGCGGAACAAACGAGATTCGAAATGCAAATGACGACGCCGACCGCGTAGGCCGATTTTCTCTCACCCTGATGGCAATTCAATTAACTGGTTAGAGTTTGCGAGCCGCGTGTTCCTCGAATGAGAAAATAAAAATGCGCGCGTGGCTTCTCTGAACTCGCAAAGTTTTCAGATTAGATTGCGTGACCAGGACGGACACGGACAGACACCAACCATCCAGCAGCGTAGCGTCCCCAAAAAGTATAGGCCTAATTCCATCTTTGCAAAGCCGTCCTCGGCGGCGTGGTTCTATGCAACTATGGGGGGGGGGGGGGGGGGCGGTGTTGAAACTGGTAGATTCTATAAGCCCCACGGCAATCGGTGAATTTGTTGTGTTGAGATGTCAGACGGTTAAAAGAGGACGCTCCGAAAAATTATCTCCGATGATTACGTGCTTCATAGGTTCATCTAATTAGTTCGTGTTGTTATTTTTTCAGTTTAAAGCTAAACGAGCTTTTCGCACAAGGCCTTCGTGGAAGTTCTACTCCCGTATATATGTCGGTTGGTTGTGTTTACATTTGATGAGATGTCCCTAATTAGAAACGTGCCCATGACATAAATGTCATATTTTGCTTCTAATGTTACAATGTTCATAAAGTACACCCGAAAAGCAAATAAAAAACAGCGTTACCTCAATTCTATGGCGCACCAGTATATTGACGCATATGGCTCGTCTACGCCACCGCTGAAGCAAAATCGTAAGAATAAAGTGTTCCAGTCAAAACATCCACCAGACCGGTTTGATGTGTTCTGGTGTTTCATGGTGTAGACTTTCCTAATGTATCATATTCCCATCTGTGTGGCTTGTGTGTTTTGGTGTACACATCAGAGTGTCTTAGTATTTTGTGTGCACATCAGAGTGGTTAGGTGTGTTCCAGTGTGCACATCAGAACACTTAGTGTGTTTTGGTGTGCACACCCAACCAGCCTAGTGTGTTTGACGTGCACATCAGAGTGGCTTAATGTGTTTTGGTGTGCACACACCACCAGGCTAGTGTGTCCTGACGTGCACATCAAAGCGACTTCGTGTGTTTTAGTGTGCAGACCACATCAGATGACGGATCCTGATGTGCCATTCAGACCAGCTTAGTGTGATTTGAAGTGCATTCTACAACAGTGTGTATGCACATCAGGCCAACTTAGTGTGTCCTAGTGTCCAACGCAGACCATCCTAGTATTAAATAACATGATTTTTAAAGACGGTTCAATGCAGACAGAATGTTTCGCCTTGATACATAGGAATCAACGTCTTTGCGGTTTTAAAATGAATAGAAGAAAATTAGAACTGGCATATACATTTTCTATTCATGATGCTTTTATGGGATCAAGAGGGCCCTAAAAACCAAAAAATAATTATGGCAAATGTTTAGGGAATTGGGCTGTATACGTCCAACTCTCTAGCCTCACAGATGTTTTGCGATACTCTAAGTTTCAAAACGCCAACCACCTACGTTCACGGCCCTCTTCCTCACATAGTATAATGCGCATCATGTGACTTGATAGTTTCTAGAATGAAGCGATACTACCACAAGTAGGGCCGGCTGATAAACCTGTCGATCTTCCTTAGCCTTCCATGTTTTTGAGCTCCTCTGCCTGAGTACGCAAAGGTAGTCGAACTCATCATCTCCTACTGCCCTGGTCACATGACCTACCTGTTAGCCAATCAGCGTCCAACACATCACGCATTCTCCTTCACCTGTCAACGAATCAGTGTCGAGCCTCGCGGCACGGTTTCATCCGGCAGGCTTCACTTTTGGGCTTCACGAAATGCGGAACACTTAGTCAAAAAACGTTTCACGTTAAAATTACAAAAAAAGCATATTAAAAAACACTTTTTACAGGGGAGCTATTAAGAGCTAGTTTCCCCGGGATCGTTTCTGCCAGCAAATAAATGTCGACACAACACTCCGGACAGCTACCGCCATTTATGAGTGACAGCGGCAGCCAGACAACCGGCTTGCCGTTTGTCTGGTTGCCGCCGCCGCTCATCGATGGCGGCAACCTTTCCAGAATTTCCACTCTGTCTTGCCGGCTTGCGGCCGGTCATTACTTCATTCCCACCACAGTACAGCTTCGCTGGTCTTCCTTCTTCACCAGATTGGAAAGGCTGAAAGTGTTTTGGATTGTATATTTCAAAAAACATTTACATGAACCATTCGCTTATGTTTGGACATAAAATTACAATCACACGACTTTTTTTATAATTGGTGACACAGTATTTGGAGACGCAGGTAAAAATCTAAATCCCCAAGCCCTTTTTTTTTGTTCTCAACAAATGAATAACATTGCCAACTTTCTGTGACATTTCATGGAATAAAAGATTTTCAAGAAAATATCAAAATTCTATTTGATTTGCGTGCTGGGATACGCAGGCAATTACAGTCCTCCGGAACCTTACGATCTTTTGTTAAGAAATGCAGAAGTTGATAATTTTGTGAATATGGCCTATAATTTTCAACGCAAGAAACTTTGTGCAGCTGTGGAATAAAACTAAAGGCATCCAAAAGTTTAATTACCGATTATTGATAAATTATGAGTGTCATCTAAATTATTCCCGGGAGACATTGCGATGTTTGTTCTTGTCCAGTTGAAATTATCATTTTACTGCAAGGGCGCAACGTGTTGATGTCCAAGAAAGTTGGGGATGCTAAAGAAAAAGGCATAGTTAAAACTTAAAAACTTCCCGAGGGCCAGAGTATGAGTGCATTCTTAAATACCGTTCTAGTCATTCTGATGTGAATCATATAGGAAACAATAATAGATTGTCTGACATTACTTCTTCTATTGTTTATTGATAGCAAGCAAATAGGTCAAATTCGTAGATTAAACGAGATATAGATTACCCAAAACGCAGGAGTGCACGACTTAAAAAGTCGAAGCGCGCTAACTTTCATCGGCTGGAGAACATGCAGGGCGAACTGTGACCATACGTTAAGAAAGCTAGAGATCAATATTCTCCACATTCACTGTCTACTTTTCTTCACAACATCCTCAAACCTATTTTATTCTAAGTTATTTTAAGTTATTCTATGTTATTCAAAAAGGTTATTCTAAGAATATAGAAAGCCCATCAATACGATGAATGTTGTATCTATAATTGTGACTATGTATTCGAGAATTGTTCGTCAATTTATTAGATGCTTTCGGTCAATATTTGCAGACTTCGAAAAGTTAGAATTATTTTGCACTCTTTTTACCTGAATCCTAGATATCTTACCGGCGACTCGTTTTTTTATAATATTTCTTTATAAACTAAACACATTTCTTTGTTTCTTTTTGACAGAAGTGTTAATTCTTTCTTTGTGTCGCATTTCTTTCTGAAGCCGCTGGTTCCCCTTAAACACAATTTGTGTAGGCCATTTATTTCTGGCGAGCAGTTTTGCCCGAATGGCTGCCTCTTTGCGCTCGTAGCAGTGTTGTACGGAAGGGCTTTCCTGGAACGCGTTCGTTTTAGGAGGAACAAAGGAACGCTGCCGTTTTATTTTGCGTTGGTGGAACTGGAACGGGAACTCGTTACATCTTTACTGAAACCAAAGAAAAACGGCGTCTTTTTTTTTTTTGGCCAGTGATGTAATTTTTATTTTATATCAAAAAGGGAAATTCTAGAGGTATAAAAACAATATCTTCACGAAAACCAGGATCTCGTTAACTTCTTTGTTATTTACTTTGGGGTTTATATTGTGTGGTCCTGGCTTGGTAACAGTCGGGTGCAGGAGAGCTAGTGGACATCGATTTTTGTTTTCAGTGCCCGAGACTGCGCCGCAAAAAGCAAAACTTTTAGTCAAAGGAAAAGACACAGGAAGAGGCACGTTTCAAACTCAGCTACGTTCTTTGCTTCCACGAAACAAAAGAACATCATACCATGTATCGAACACACCCTTGTATCCTGCAGATTGGACACCTAAAATATACACAAAATACACAAAAATTAAAATTTTTTCATTCACTGCTTGTCCCCCCCCCCCCCCCCCCTTCAAGCTGAACAACAAATCCAGCCTTCATGAAGCAGGACTTGTAGTTTTCAAGACTGACCTTCCAACAGCCCGACTCTCTTCTTCACTTGCTCGTCTTGACGACAACAACATCGAAAGGCAGCTGTTATTAAATTCGAACAAGGGATTTTGCTAGATTGAAGCGTGTAAGGTTGTCGTAAAACGCTCGTGCAATGTAGGGTAACAGTACATTTGGCTCGTCTGAATCCCCCCTTCCCCCTCCCCCCCATAAACATGAAGATGACTAAAAACTGAGATTTTTAAACTTGAATATATCAACAAATCAAACTCTGCTTCCGCTTGTTTTCTTCTCCTGCTGCTCTTCCATCACGGAATTCAAATTCGTATGTTCCCATATCAAGGGATAGATTTTAAAAAATTTCCTCGATTTAACTAAACATGGTAATCAGCAAAATGCAAATGTAACGTTTACGTAACGGTACTTTTCATTTCCTAACTGTAACAGGAACGAGTTTTTTTTTCAGCCATAAAACTTGTAACGGGAACGCGTTCCAAAAATCAGAAGAAACGAGGAACGATCTTTCGTCCCTTTTTTGACAAACGTGTACAACACTGGCTCGGAGTCCCGGTGTCCAAGAGGGGTAGCCGCCTATATCACATCAGGTTTCGAGGGACTTCACTAGCATGTTCGTCGTGTAAGTTCTTTGTGATGACAATTGTTTAGTGACTGAAATTCTGCGTATATTTACAAGAAGTAGACCGCAGTAATTGAGATTAATTATTGATTTCGTTTGGGTTTTGTTTTGGGTTTCAAATTCAGAAAGTGCGTCGTGACGTTAGGGATTTAGTATTTTTGTCTTTGGTTTTCGTGTTTTCTCTTCTTCATTATGCAGACATTCCCCAGCTTCTAACAGAGTGCAGACTTTTCGAAAGGATTCTAAATCACAGTGTCATTCAATAAAAAAAAAGTATATATATATATATATATATATATATATATATTTATATATATATATAATGCATATAGATAAAGAGCAGAATTTTTGGGGGCCCTTTTACTCAAAAGCACGACACATGGTTTTGCGCCAACGGTCCTCCAAATGTTCCAACAAGGCTACTAAAAGCAAGAAACAAACAAACAATCCAAGGAGAAGTGTCATAACGGCGGACGAAAGGTCGATGCGCGAGTAATACCTTACTGGCCCACAATGGCAGAGGCGTGACTACGTGGCCGTTGAAGCCTCTGGTGGAACCTGGTTTTCGGGAGCACTAGGTACACGCCCCGAGCCCATTCCCGAGCTCGAAATTACCGACGATATTCGCACGTGGCGGGTTCCGATAGCCTGAACAAACATTATTGCATCCCCGGCACTAGCTGCAGGCTTTATTATGGAGGGCAGCGCGGCACGCCTGGCGCGGATGGCGGCGGAAACATAAGTGCGCCTAGATTTCAGAGTGTTTTCAATGGCACCATCGTGGCCACGTGAACCGCGTTTGCAATGCGAACTGCGAGGTGGTGATAGAATAGTTTGATCGTTTGCGAGGGGATCAGCGTCTCTTTCCGTTTCCCCCCCTTGCCCAGTGAGAACGAAACGGATGCGCACTTACGAGCAACCTGCCCGGGAGCCGGCGTCCGCCGCGATATGGCAAACGCTCTCTTTCCATGGATCGAGCCGCTCCCTCTCTCAAAATATAGGCTCCCTCAAGGAAACAAAGCACAGGCAGCTGCAGAGAGAACGCGCCACGGTCGTCGTTCATCATTTATGTCTCGATTCCGAGCACATTGGGTTTCGGGTTCAGGTCCAGGTTCGCAGTTCAGAATGTCGTGCGTGTTTCGCGTTTGCGAAGAAATATGGTTTGTAACAGTGGTCATTGCACGAGCGTTCTTAAAGCGTTTGAGCCGCAGCTTCTGCTTACTTCGTAAATACGTAGCAGGTATATTGTTGTCAGGATTAATTGAGCCTACCATCTGAAATGCCATCGCGCCTGTTGTCCCATGATCACCAGACTACTATTCTCTGATCAAGAGTATATATGACACGGTTCTTTTCACCAGCAGTTTATTCGAAGAGCGCGGCTTTACGGAATCTTGGAAATTTAGTGTATTTTTAAAAAAAAATCTTATAAAGTTATGATTAATAAAAGAAAAGAAACGAATTTGTGCCTGAAAGACGGACGCTTTCACGTTGTTGCGAAAAAGTTTCTGCAAGTTCATGGTGCCTTGTTGTGGTACGGGGCCGTGCAAGCAGAGTGAAGACGGGCGAACGCACAACAGGAATCTCCGGGAGGTGGAGCGTTGTATGGCCCCGACTTCGGATTCTCTTGCAATCCTTCCTCCTCTGGCTGTCGCGACCGTGACTCTTTAAAGCATAGTGGTTTCCGTGGGCACCTCGCATCCACAACACTCAGCGTATGCTTGTAGACTTCACGCCCTTCGGGAAGGACCATGCACGATGTAGTACATACAGCAATTAAACTATAATGGTATGAATGTTTAGAATGGGGGGGGCGAAATTTCACCTCCCTTCTCAAGTTTGTAACTCAATCGAGAAAAACAACATCGAATCTGTCTTTTTCAATTGCATATGCGCGGTTGTAATTACCCAAATGTGCGCTGACACGATCTTCGTTGCTGCTATGATGGAAGGAACCCGAATTAAACTAGTTATTTGTTTAGTCTTCATCGTAAACAAATTCACTACAGGTAATGTCGAGCTCCGTTGTGCAACAACGCAGTTCACTATATTTCAGATATCACAGGATCACAATGTGGTGGCTATGAACGCAATTTAGTAGCTCGAATTTTTAGAACCATTTGAGCTTAGTTCATTTTTACGTCACGTTTTATGGTAAAGCAGAAGGGACAACTGCATGCATTTGTCATTGCAGCGTGCGTTATTTTTTCGTTTTGTCGAGAATTACATTACAGCCTTAGGCTAAAGTTACCTAGGTTTTATAAGCCAACATTAAGTTATAATTTCACAACATGCAGATAAGAGTGATCTAAAATATGTCAGCACAATGTCAGAGTTAATTACGCACTTTGTACCTTAGCCAACACGATATAAAAAGCAGAATAGAAGTTAGACGCTATAAAATATATAATTTCAAAAATAACTAACCAGCAAACCAACCCTACCGATTGGGTGGCTCATTAAGAAAAATAATAATTAATTTTTAGTTTGCTATAATTCCACCTCATTAGCTTCTGCTAAAAGTAAAGCATAAACCAACTGAAAAAAGACTGAAGGGACGCCAAAACAAACGAGCAAAAAAAAAAAAAAAAAAAAAAAGAAACGAACGCAGAATAAAAGCTGCTACTCGAAGAGAAGCCAAAAGCATTATGAAACAAATTCCGAAAGTTTATAACGGCATGACAGAGGGAACTGAAAGTTACAATAGAGAGTTACAATTGAAAGATTAACTTCAGAGTATAGAGCTATACGGGGAGAGCCATAAATTGAAATCAAAGTCAAGAAATGGCGAAGATTATTTTTTTAGGGATCAGGACAAAAATGATGGCCAACGGCCAATCGAAGTCTGCGCCGCTAGAAGCACTCCTCATTCCTTTTTATTGGACACCTTACCGTTTCCCGAAATTATCTTTCTTCTTTAACTTCTCAAACCAACACATTTTTAGACCTTACGCGGGAGCACGGACGAATATTCCTGGCGTTGCGGGGTTTCTTGAAATCGGACTATCGTTTACTTCGTTCGTTACAGTATAACTAAAGTGTAAATATTAGAACGCAGAAAGAGCAAGGATTATTCCTAGTTCACTGGGTAGTATGGATAATAACGCTCGCCGAGAGACATAAAGATCCGCTTCCAAATTAGCAATTTTTTTTCTTATATTTCTTTCCTGTTCGCTCGTAGTCTTTGTAAGGTACCGTTCGTGCTTAAGATCTTGATATCCGGAGCTTTCGAGACTTTCTAGGTTATTAAATTGGAGATTTTTTAGATCTAGATGAGAAAATGTGAAGCCTTCTAAATTAGAAATTTGTTTCTTGTTCAGTTGTGCTTTAAAGACAGGTTCTCATAGAATGAACCGGGAACTTTTAAAATCACATCGCTACGCCACATATAACTCCACGTCTCACTGAAATAGGCGATTCAGCTTGAGATCCCGTTTATGCGCGTGTCCCTTGAACATGCTGGTACGCTGATTGTAAACCTGTTTCGACTACTGTCGTCTCCAATTAAGTGGTTCCGGTATTGGGTATGAACGACAAAACAATATCAATATTTAAGCCTGGAAATGGTAAAAAAGAAGAAAGAAACGTGGGCAACGGAAAGCAAGAACGATTGGCGCTTACGCTTAAAACGTGAACATTTCCAGAGAACTGGCCAGAACAAAACAATGCTTTCGCCCATACCGGAAGGGCCGCCATTCAAGATGGCGACAGTCATGAAGGAAATGGGTATATAAGTGCCTTTTATATTGACTTTAAAAAGGGTTAGTACATAGTCGAGTAGAAACAAATAAGACAGCAACGCCCGGGAAAAGGTAAACGATATTAGGACAACAGGAATTCCGACAAACAGAACTCAGTTATCGGCACTTTTCATAGCAGAAACCATTTGTCAACCCCTCTCAACGGCAGTCCGGAATAGATGAGATACTAAACAGCCTTTAGAAACGACAATAAAAACCCATTCGTAAAACTGAGCAGTTAAACTTAATCAACCATAGCAATGCATCACCAGATAACGCAAAAAATAACGAGACATGGCCGATTAAATTTAATCAAAGTGCATTTCAGTTTATCGATGTACTAAAAAAAGATGAAAAAAAAAAAAATCTTGGTCTTAGACTCCTATACCAAGCGTACGTACATTCACCGCATAAAGGAATGGGTTGCCAGATACACTAAAAGTGACTCGTGTATAATGCGCACTATACATAGTATGGCGATTTCAAGACGGTAAATCGCTCGTCCATCTCAAAAGTGCTGACATGATCGAATGAAAATCATATCTGGTGGGTCAGCTGTTCGTGTTTCTTTCTGTCCAACCCGCGCATCGAGGCACGGTACGTACCCGAAACTTAGGCACCAACCCTGAAAGAGAGTACAACAAAAACGGCCTTTGGGTGCACACACACACACACACACACACGCACACGCGCACGCGCACGCGCACGCGCACGCGCACGCGCACGCGCACGCGCACGCGCACGCGCACGCACGCACGCACGCACGCACGCACGCACGCACGCACGCACGCGCGCGCGCGCACGCACACGCGCACGCGCACGCGCACACGCACACGCACACGCACACGCACACACACACACACACACACACACACACACACACACACACACACACACACACACACACACACACACACACACACACACACACACACACACACAGCGCGGCAGCATTTTCTGCTGCCGCGCTTCGGGGACGCATATAGAGAGACACAGCAGCGCACAATGCCACGCACGCGATCCAAAGCTAGCCATTCGAGATCGGGGAACACGCGCTGTGTCCTAGGCCCGCGAGATGTGACCACTTCGGTCAATGCCTCATTTCCCTCGGCGCTCATTCCCCAAAAGACACGATGGCTCGGCTCCCGATGGCGTCTCGAATGACTCCCCGGATGGCTCTCGCTTCGACCTCACCGCGTGCGCTAAAGGAATCGGATTTCGTCGACGACCTTACGTTACGGTTTCTCTTTGTGTTACACTCCGTTCTCCCCCCCCCCCCCCCCCCCCCCCCCCCCTCCGCGCGTCGCTGTTCCTCTCGAAGGTCACGTGAGACTCACGCGGCACTGATAGGCTTCGTTGGCTCGTATCCTCACTTGCGATCCATCGTATACGATGAAACGGAGTATAGCGGTTCCAGCCTTGCCGCTTGGCCGAATCGCGGAGTCTAGCGACGCTCCGGAAAAAAGGAGTTTCAAGCACGGAAGCTCAGGAGACAAGAGGTTGGTTTCATAAGCGCGACAAAGGAGGCGAGCCCACCGGTAAAATTTTGCCAATTCGGTAAAATGAACTCGAAAACATTAGGTGCCTCATGGTTTTGTTCATTGAAGCATATCTGTTGTGTCATTTATCGTATATATATATATATACTATATATATATATATATATATATATATATATATATATATATATATATATATATATACAAGGTGTCTCCCAAAAAAGTTTATAAGTCATTTATTTTTTTGTTTTTATTGAAAAATAAATTGCCTATAAGCGAACGATTATTCTGTGCCGTAATTTAGCCGTAGCGGTATGAACCGGATGCCAAAGTTTAGGCACTAACCCTTATCTTAATCAGAAGTTATAACCGATTTCTTAAACTTTTCATTTGGGAAAACGGTGGCCGATGGACCTCCTATATTACTTGGAGCACAATGTCGCCGGTCACCGAAAATGAGCGAAAAAGGGGCCCCATTTTCAATAGAAGATTTCAGGAAATCACCTATAACGTTTGACTAAGAAAACGGTTAGTTGCGAAACTTTAACATCTGGTTCGGATCTCTACGGCTCCATTTGGGCGGAAAATGCGTTTTTGGTATTGCGTAATTTATTTTTGAGGCAATATATATATATATATATATATATATATATATATATATATATATATATATATATATATATATATATATATAACGAACCTGTAATTAATTTTTTTTCTTTTGGGAGAGGGGGGAGCGCATTTTGTGTATATGATTCGTGTCACCATGTCATCTATACAACATAAAAGTGTGTCTCATATGCGTATATCTGTTTGAGTGTGTGTTTACCTTTCATCATAGTACGTTATTTGGTGAATGTCGGCTTCACCATACTTTTTGCGTAAGTCTAAGACAGATCGATCGCACTATAGGGAAAAGAAAGTTAAGGCGCACATAAATGCGCCTCTATAGAATCAGAAAACCTCGAATACTTGAGCCAAACCTGTGGTTGCCGACAACCCGGAGAAACGCGAGGCGTGGCCTATTATAAAGGATCCCTATCACACTTCTTGATTTGTTATTCGTTCATTCCACGCTGTGTTCGATTGATGTCACAATTGTATTGGCTGGTCAGTGATAATTAAGATGCTCGGGAAGAATCGCCATGCTTTGTGTTTCTGAAGCTCCCAGTGACTAAACGGCGTCCAAGTTCGTCTTCTCCTTGCACACCTCGTGCATTTTTTTACGCCCCGAGATGAGGTCACACGCTTTTGTACCCTTCCCTCCCCCCCCCCCCCCCCCCCCCCATTTTCCCGAATTCTACCAATGGCGGCGCACGCTTGGCTACCTCTTCATCGCGCGTTCTCTGCGCGTTCTCTATAGAAACTATTCACTGGACGCCATATTTGAGGCCGATGTTTAGAGCGCATGCTCAGAACGAGCTCACAATAATAGCCTGCTAAGACCGGCAACCTTGATGGTGCTAAGTGCACGCTCCAAAAGGACTCCGGAAGCTCTCCGACAGCACTCGCTCAGCAGCTGCACACTCGGATATGATCACCAGTGAATGCTCCCTATTATTCCCTTTGATTGGCACGCCCCTCATAGCTTTCCAATGCGTTAAAGACCCGTTTTTCGAACACTTGCTCGACCTATAAACCGTCCCACTAGGAAGAGCGGAGAGAGAAAAAATGCCCCCCCTCTCTCACCCCGCTCGTCGTCTGCTCCGCCGAGTAGGCTGTACCTAACACCCGGCTGACGTTCAAACTCGGTTTAAAATCGCGTCATTTTAGAAATTTCAAGCGCAGATGCGGAAACTTTTATATGCATGTTAACGTGTAATGCTATGCTCGATAAAAGGACTAAACGAGTCTAATGGACCTTTTCCGAGAAGCGTTCTGCGCACGCGCGAGCGCCCGATGCCAAGCGGTGGAAGTCGGCACGAAAAATCGAGGAAATTCGGAATGAGGCTGTAAATCGACGAGTAGAACACGTAATTGCAGCATATATACAATTGTGTTACATAAAAAGAGAAAGTGGACGGAAAGAAAGACACGAGGTTTGGGTGGACGCTACGGATTTCCCTCTTTAAAGTCGCGTTGGGCATGTTGGGCACGCGACGCAGCTCAGAGAGCGAAGCAACTGGTAGCGTAGCTCCCATTATCGATTGGTAGCGCAGATAGGTCACTTGCTCGATTTTTAGTTCGTGCAGCCTCCGCCTGATGCTGTCGGTATTTGAAAAAGGTCCATTGCAATGTTACTTGCGTGCGAATGAAAAGAAAATGGTAAACACAGGAGTCAAAGAGAGAATAAAAACACTTAGGGACAAGGACAGACAGCACAGTTCTTTCAACTAGCAACACACATTTACTGGTGTCTGCTTCAATAGTGCTATCTCCCTCCTAACGTTTCAGACTAAAGAGGAAGAAGCGGAAATTAATATATTTATATACACCCGGAAAAAAAAATAAAACTGTGTCAGAGTGGCCGGTCGCTCCGGCGAAAAGTAAATCCTGTTGCAGTAGCTATTCTACTATACGAAGTTCGTACTGGTGTTGGCATTTAGCGACAATGAGTAAAAGTCGTCATAAAAAATAAAAACGTGCTCTCCCGGTGCAATAGACGCAGTGGTTGAGTTGCCGCCCGACACCACTGCTATTGAAGTAACGGAACAAAGATATGCTGGTTGATCATTTAATGAAATAAAACAACAGAGCGCTAAAGGCTGATTTTGCGTAGCCATAAATATTCTAAGAACGCGAACCACTACATAACGGCAGCCACGAGCAAGAGTTCGTTGTTCAGTACAGCCCGCCGGTACAGCCCAAAGATGGAGATGGCGACCTCCCGGTTTTTCGTCTGCTAGCAGAGTCGGCCGCATGCCCTCTATCACGTTCTACCCCGCTGAACCTACTGAACTTCCCGGATGTGTAGAGAGGGCGCTGCGGTCTAACAAAATGGCGCCACCCTGAGAGCGCCAAATGAAATGTTCTATAGGGAGTATTCAATGGACGCTATATTTGTGAGTTCTGTTTCGAGCGCACGGCACAGAACGAGCTCACATTAATAGGTGGCCAAACCGGCAATCTCGATGGTGTTGAATGCACGTTTCAAAATAATTGTGGAAGCTCGCCATCAGCACGCTCTCAGCAGTCGCGCACGCAGCTATGGAGGCCAGTGAGTACTCCCTATAGACCAACACAACTCACTGACGTCACTTCACTGCGGTGGCGCTGCTGTCGGTACTGCGCATGCGCTGACGCTTCACTCCTCCCGAATTTGGTTTCTGCGCACGCGCAGTGCCCGCACCTGGTGTGGGCAAAGCGGGCTTGTTTGTAAGCACTATGTTGGTGTATAGCCGAGTGTAAGCAGGTCATGTGGCCGCCGCCATTTCTCTGCTCGTGATGGCAGGTGCGTGCACTTATAAGCTTGACAATGCTGCGTTCACGTGCAGGCTGCTCATGCCTGCACGCATGATGCACTAGAGAGGTGCCATGCTTGCAATTGTCTACGTTCCCATTTAATGGAAAACGCCCCCGGTCGGTGCTCCAGTGTTTAACTTCCCAGAGAACATGCGGTTCATAAAAAAAAAAGAAACAGAGCCAACCTTAACACTGCTGCTTGAGTTGTCGATGAAACGTTTCACCACCAGTTCCCCAGGTGAACGCCAAAAGAACGAAGACGCGCGAGTGTTAAAATTTTTAGAACATTCTTGTAAACCAACCTGCCTCTTTCAAGACGTTAAATTGTACAGCCAAAGACCCTCGTTAAATCTTCTATTTTGTTGTCCCTGTAGCATGTATGCTTTCTATTCCTTCTGACATACGCAAGGTTGACAATCTTTAAAGACGGAACGACCGGATTTCGTTTGGTACGTAAGCAGAAGTTCATGTTTGTCAGCCGAAAATGGTCTTAGTCTTCAAAAATAAAATTAGTGTTATTCAGAGGCCATACTTTTCACGCGAAAATTATAAGCTTACTGAACCGCATAAAACACACACAAAAACAGTGACCAGACGTGGGAGCAACTAATCATTATACGTAGCGAAATACGCTTTTGTCTTTCAAATTCTTTAGTAAGATCTGATGGTGTGCTTAATGAGCGGAAAGGAACTTGACCGTAGCAGCAAGACAGTCAAAACATCTACTACGAACGTCACTGGCCATGTCATTTCCACTGAAGAAGCTGCCATTACGCATCGATCATAAGCTTAACGCGAATAAACCAACAGTGTAGAAAATATCCAATACCGCAGATAACCGTGCCGAAAGTCCTGGCACACGGTCGGCTCGTGAGTTTGGACGATGCAAGCGAAACAAATCGAAACGCACTAAAAATGGATTTGGTCGACTGCTCTTACTATACAGAACATCCAGTGGGGCCGCTCAAAGCGATACAAGGTAACACTGACTGATGAGCTTCGTTCCAACTTGTCACAGGTTGTCTCTAACGATGCCGTATAACTTCCGAGACTCAAGCCTCGTGAAGCTGGCGCGAATTAAATTTGCACGCGTCGCTTCTGCCTCGGTGGAGTTTGCCGAGAGTTGGGCGACGCGATGTCAAATTCGGTTCGCGAAATGCGCTCAAATTAAAATGAATGTCTTTCTGCTCTGAACGAAAGCAGGTTAAGGCGTATACAGGCGTTCTACCTGGGAGCTCTTTAAATAAAATAGACGTTCTGGTATTTTTTTATTTTTTTCTAAGGGAAGGTAAAGCGAGAAATGCCTTATCGTTGCGGAGTATGTAAGGCGTTTATTTCAAGCGCTTTCTCTAAGCAGTATCCGCCCATTTTTTGTGAGCGTTTGCTTAGTATTAATATATTAAGTTGCAAATTCTTGGAATGTTTTTTCCCCCTCGGATAGGTTGCCGTTGATCGTTTCGTATGTTTTCATTAGAGAGTTTTAGGGAACCGTTTTTGCACATCCGATACGGTACGATGGGCCCTCCGGTACGAACTGCGCGTGCGCTTGTCTTCTGCCATCTTACCGTAATGCGCTGGTCGAACCCTAAGGCCCGACCGGCACGACCAATGGCCGACATAGACAGTCTCGCCTGGTTAGCAAAACGGCCATTTCGCTGGCGGAGAAAGCGCACCGTGGCTCCAAACATGAATAAAATAAATCGTGGCAGTGCCTGGCAGGAGCGCCATGTGTGACAGCAAGTCCATAAAGTTTGAATCAGCAAATAAGAAAAAGAATAAAGAACAAAACGCAATAAGAGTTTTTCAATAGAAATAAATTGGTGTTTAGCGTAGCCAAATACCGTCTGCTCGGTAGCTCAGTGAGTCCACTTCCGGCTGCCGAGCAGAGCGGACGTGCGATGGATCGCTCGTCAGGAGCGGCGATAACAACCGGCCTTGGCCGGGGTGATTCTGATAAGGGCAACGCCGCCCGGGATGACTCTGTTATTTTGCCGACGCTGCCAACAGGAGAAATAATGAAGAACAGCGTAGTGCTGCATTGTGACACCGGAGGTCGGCCTTACAGGGCAGAAGATTTTGTGCCTCCTTTAAACCAAATGGGGGTTCCACAAGACTTGGCCGGTCTGGGGGCGTATCAGATGGGTCATGTCTGGCTCGCCAAGATGAAGAACTCGGAGGCCAAGTGCAAGCTGCTTCACGCCGGCGAACTTCAGGTAAAGGGTCGGCGCTGCCTAGTGATCGACCCATACCGGCGGGATATCAAGGTGAAACTTCACTGGGTTACCTTCGACGTGCCCGTCGACACCGTCCGTCGCGCCTTCGAGCCGTACGGCGAGGTGAAGGAGGTCGTCCGGGAGATTTGGAAGCTGAACGGGCTCGTCGGCGTTGAATCTACGACGCTGACTGCCGCCTTGACCCTCCGCCAAGATGTATCGCTGGAAAAGTTGCCACACCAGCTCCGCTTCTTTGGCGGCTCGGTACTGGTGGTGGTCCCCGGGCGCTCGCCCATCTGCCTCCGTTGCCGGCGCACGGGTCACATTCGGCGGGACTGTAGGGCGCCGTGGTGCTCTGAATGCCGAGGTTTCGGGCACGAAAAAAGAGACTGTGTCAGGACGTACGCTCGCGTCACTGGCAGCGACACCGTGCCGGAAACGTCCGAGTTGATAATGGACGAAGACGAGACCGAGCGGGCCGCAGCACCGGTACCACCGCCAGTGCAGCTAGCGCCCAGCCAGGCAGCTACTGACAACGGGATTTCAAGCAAGGCGTCACCGGAAGCGCCTACTGCACAACCGTCCCCGAAGACAACTCCCGAGCAGACCCAGGACACTATTCCCAAGACAGTAAAGAGTACTTCAAGCGACCCCGAGGGAACAAATAAGCACCGAGATCCTGCTGTCTCCAAGCAAGACGAGGTCCTCACGTCCATGGAAGTCGACGCTACGGCGACAAAGCGTCAGCTGGACGACACAGACTCTCTCGGCGTGGAGCATCTGCCGAGGCGCTTCGAACGGGAATGGCACGGTGAAAGGGGAAAAATAGGACGGTACAAGCTTCAGCCTGTGTCTCCAACTCGGCAACACGAGCCGACGCAGTGAGCTTTTTTTCATCCCGACTTTCAACGCCCCTTTGTAAGTCCAGTAGCCTTCGTCTGGCCTCACTCTAATTTCTTATGATCCTTGAAAGGTCCTTACGCGTGGGCACTCTGAACGCACGAGGTTTAAGTGCAAGGCGCAAACAATGTCAGCTGAACCGCCTTTTCGTTGAAAAAGATCTCGATATTGTTGCGGTACAAGAGTCAAAAATTGAGAGCGAGGACCAGACGGAGTGCATGGTCCGCCTATTCGAGTCGAGGTACAATGTGTGTGTCAGTCACGCTGTTGGTAATTCGGGGGGCTGCCTTTTGTTTCTTCGAAAATCTATCGGAAATGTCGAAAAAGTGATTAGCTGCGATATCGGACGATTGATAGTGTGTGATTTCTTGTTTTCAAGTTACAAGTTTCGCGTATTGTGCATTTATGCTCCGAATAAGGTAGAAGATAGATTAGTTTTTTTCGAAAACATTAGCCAGTATGTTACGACTGACCGCCTTGTCATTTTGCTAGGCGATTTCAATTGTGTTTGTGCTCCAGGCGACCGATCTAACAGTGCAAGGTACAGAGATGCTAGCGCAGTCTTCTTGAAAGAATTGGTCCAGCTAGGCGAATTAGAAGACGTCGCCCACTGTGCGTCAAGAGCGAGCTCCTTACAGTTCACGCACTTTCAGGGAGCGAGTCACGCGCGCCTGGACAGAGCGTACGTCTCTCTGGAAATCATCGGCGCCTGCAAGTTTTATTCAGTAGATCATGTTTCTTTCAGTGACCACTGCCTTGTTTCTTTTATGCTCTATTCACCTAGAGAATCTCCTAAAAAGTTCAATTGGGATTTATGGAAATTTAATACAAAGCTTTTAGAAGATGATCCTTTTGTAAAGGGGGTGCGTGAAAGTCTCGACGATTTCGCCAGCAGAAAAGTGGGAGGCTTCGGAGAAAAATGTGAATTATTTAAACAAGACTTAAAAATGAGAGCACTTGAACGGTCCAGCATATTGAAACACGAAAAAGAAAAAGAAACAAAAGAGTTAAGCCAACTGCTAAAAAGGTTGCTGCTGGAAGAATGTCGTATGCCCGGCTTTTTCTCTGATGACAAAGTCAGTTTGAAAAAGAAACTTGAGGCTCTCGATACGGAACGGTACAAAGGGGCCATGGTGCGCGCGCGATTAAAGCGGTTATCACTTGGCGAGATACCAACAAAACGAGCCCTCGGGGTAGAAAAGACGTACGCCAGTAAAAATGAGATCAGCGAAATTTTGTACCACGGAACTGTAACCAGCGATAAAGAACTAATCGAATGCGCGTTCGTAGACTGCTATAAGGGGCTTTTTAGTCTTCGTGCCCCCAATAAAGACGGGTTCCAGACACAATTTTTGCCGTTAATGCCAAAACTAGAGGACGACGTGAGGGAGAGATTAGAGCAGCCAGTAATGTTGGGGGAAATCGAAAAGGCGATCGAAAATTTAAAAATCGGAAAATCGCCCGGTCCGGATGGTTTAGGAGCGGAGGTCTACAAGGCTTTCAAAGACCAAATTGCACCTTTTTTTGTATGGAGTGTTCAGGGAAGCGTACGATTTGAATTGTTTGCCTCCATCTTTTTTGTACACGCACACCATTTTTATTCCGAAAAGTGATGATCGCGAAAAGCTACGTCTCGTTGGTTCTTATCGTCCAATTACTTTGACGAATGTTGATTATAAGATTTTCATGAAAATTCTCGCTGACAGGCTACAAAGTGTTGTATATATGATTGTCGGCCCACACCAGACGTGTGGTATCAAGGGAAGAAGTATTGTTACAAACATTCATGTTGCACGTAGTATTTTAGAATGCTGTGATAGTTTGGACCGTAAGGTGGCACTACTGCAAGTTGATCTAGAAAAAGCTTTCGATCGCGTGTCTCACCAAATTCTTTTTTCTATCTTAAAGCACGTGAATCTGGGTTCCGTTTTATGCGATGGTGTGCAGATGGCGTATAAAAACTGCGCCACCAGCCTTGTTGTCAACAAGCGTGTCAGTGAGCGTATTAGGCTTTTTTCGTCAGTGAGACAGGGTTGTCCACTGTCGCCGTTACTTTTTTGTATTTTCATTGAGCCTTTTTGCTTAAGCATTATCAATGATAGTCATCTGCGTGGGTTTAGGCTGCAAGCTACCGAAGTGCGCATTCTGTCTTACGCAGATGACGTAGCTATTTTTTTGTGTCGACGAAGAAAGTGTTCGAAGAGCAGTTGAGGTAACCAAAAGCTTTTGTGAGCACACGTGTAGCGCGGTAAACTGGCACAAGTGTACCGGTTTTTGGCACGGTAATTGGCCCTCCGTGCCGACTGTGTTTGAGGGCATTGTATGGTCCCCCACGCCGGTACGTTATCTCGGAGTGCCTTTGGAACATTATCGCACCAGTGACCAGTACTGGCACGATGAAACTGAATCTCTTCGTGCAAAGACTCTGAAATGGGGAGGGAAGTGCTTGTCCATTTTTTCGCGTGCAACTGTGTGCAACATTTTTTTCGCTGCCAAGCTGTGGTATGTTTTGCAAGTTTTGCATTGCTCACGGATCAATATTCAGCGCATGCATCGGGTGTTTGCTGTTTTTATTTCGTGTTCGGCGTGGGAAAGATCAAGTCGATCAAATCTCTTTCGTCGAGTCAAGTCCGGCGGTCTCGGCCTTTCGCATTTGTTTATTAGACAGCTGGTCAACAGGTTCCTTTTTCTTCGAGACCAAAGAGACCCTTTTTTACGCACTGTAATTCAGGTAAGGCTGCGCAATCTGCTGCCCGAGCTTATCGTAGCGACGAACGATGAAGTCTGCTTTGGTGTTCAGGGTTATTTGAAGGAAGTTATCGGGGCCTATCGGTTTTTGGCAACACGTTTTTCCTTAGAATATTTGTCTGGCGTGTCACGCAAGCGGTTGTCGAAGGACTTGATCGAGTTGCTTTTTCCCACACCTTTGTATCGATCGCTGTACAGCGCAGGCACAGGGAAGGATGTTCTAAAAAGAGTCAAGAAAATGGTAATTCCCGCGTGCACGAAAACATTTTTTTAAGTTACATAGCAGATCGCTTCCTGTAAAAGCTTGGTTAGTTGAAAAGGGCATACCAGTAGCATGGTCAGAAAACTGCTTATTGTGCAAGAAGCCAGATACCATTGAACATGTGTTCCTGGACTGCTGGGACGCAGTGTTTTTTTGGGACGTTCTTCAAAGGACTATAAAAAAGACCTCCCTTTAACGTCCCACGGCATTCGGTTCCTGTCTGTAGGAGCTGCTTCTGTGCCTTATGATATGTTCATGCTCATGGGACTGCACAGTATATGGCGATGTCGTATGGCAGTACGTCATGCGGATATCGATGTGCGGCCAGTGTATAAGTATTTTGTAGAACACATGTGTTTCCTTAAAGAGCTGCACAGGGCGCAGCAGCCTCAACCTGAGTGGCTGCCACTTCTGGAGGATTTGTCCTCCATCAAAGACTTCTAGCTGTGACATTAGCCAGGAAGGCTGATGGTTTTACCTATTTAGTCTATCTTGATAACTATGTATGCCACCAATGTTAAACAGGAAATAAATAAAAAAAAAAAAAAAAAGCTCGGTAGCTTAGTAGATTGGAGCGCCGATTTCCTGGGCTCGTAGAGGAGCGGAAGTGGAGAGTTCGAGTCCTGCTTGCCCATACACTTTTTTTTTTATACAAACATTTAATGTGCATTTCGAGCATTTATCACCCGTTTTTTACAGCTGCTGTTATGACTGAGGATTATGTGTAGTGGCAACAGAGTGAGCAACAGCCCTTCTGGGTGATTTCAGATAAGATCGACCAAAGGGTGGCTGGTCGACATTTTTAAATCAACTGATGTTTTTATATGACATTGTCTAGTGTCTGGTATAAACGAATCCACACTTAGTTTTGACCAGAAAAAAAATTTGGAGACAAGAAAAATCGTACGGCAGGGAGAGGTGGACAGTTGCAATAACGCGCACTGATGGAGGGGGCAAGTTTGAAAGTGAATAATTAAAACAATAAAATTAGGAGAATTTTAAAACTTTTTACAAACAAACTATGGGTACAACTTGCTTGTAATATAAAGTAATAATATTTATTAAAAATTTCTTTAGTTTTCTAAAAATTGCCAAACATGCCTGCTCGAACGACAAATTGCAAACTTTGGAAATATGTATCTCATGAAATAATTTAATCATTATTACATAACTTGCAGCCATTATTTTACTAATATATGGCTATCATTGAAAAAATAAATAAGGTATCTGAGTGACACAATAGTTACAATATATTTAGGCAAACATGGGAAAAAATCAAACAAAGAAAAATTCCAATGCGAATAAAAAAAAACACGACCTTTGATTTTTTTTAAAATTTGGGTACCCTGTTATACTCTATTTCGGCATTCATTTCCATTAAAAACATGTTGCATCATTTTATTGAGAAAGAAGATACAAACTCCCCAAAGTAGGGTCCTTTTTCAAAGCCTACACTTAGCAGTGTTCTATACAAGAAGTGACTCTGAGTTCCAGTTTCATGAAACTTGCACAAATCTTTTATATACATTTATTCAGATGAGGTCATTGATAAAAAGAGCGATCGGTCACACAGTAAAAGGGAGGAGAAACTATATACAGCATTTTACATAAGCGTACAAAGTGGTATCATATTAGAGACTAATGATTTGAGAAAAGATGATGCAGTGTGAAGTTGTACCTTCCGGTATATTTTACACCTAGAGTAAAATAAATAACTTTACTTCCACACACAAAAACAAAGATATAATAGTAAGATATTTAGGTTGGCTGTGTATTTACGATTACAAACAATTTCAGGTGACGGGTGCCATAGTGCCTAACTGGAGCAGCTTCGATGCTCTCGGTGTATGAATGAATCGTGGCAAGCCGATATATTTTATCCTGCTCGAGGATAACATTTTGGGATTTTTTTTATAGTGATCAGATAAAAATTATTAGTAACCACCAACAAAAACAGTAGGTTAAATACCCCGTGAAGAAAAATGTGATAAATAAGATGTCCCTGCATTCAAAATGAGCAGTCCTTGATCAATCAAATTCGACACTTTACGCTAAGGTTTTCCTCGCTGTACCCATTTAATAAAGTTGCTTCCAAGCAGATCCGACTGTCCGTGCTACATATACGTCACAGGTCCCTTCTGTTGATGACTTGCTGAGCCGCCACGCGTGCCAAGACTGAATGCCAGGGAAGGCGCGCACCGTCAGTCACTCTTCTTTTTTTTTGTTCACGATACCGAACAACCTCATTTTCGTCCAGATATACAAGATGCACGCCTTTCAGTTTCTTTGATAGAACGCTCACCATTGTCCTGGCCGTCTGAATTGCGCTTACTGAACGTTCTCTCAGGTTGTTCAGCGTGGCCTGGTGCTTCACGAGTCCACCAACTCCGTCACATGCATTTTTCCCATGTCCAGATGCAGAAAATAACCACTGGGCTTGTGGGCAATCGTCCTTTGCAAATTGGTGAAGCTGGTAGCGATTCTTGAAATGACTGGCGGCACCGTCACTTACGTACGTCACGTGCGAATATACCGCAACGTTGTCTTCAACCCACTCCTTCACTTTTTCTAGAGCCAAGCAAGCGTGAGCGGCGTCGTGACACAGGTCCTCACTGATGATGGCAAAGCTGTTTGTAGACTTTCTTGTCGTCACTACACATGTAAATATCGAAACTTGTTTTTTTTTCCAGTGATATGCTTGCACTTCGTCAGGAAGCACGATGGTCCAGTTTTCAGCAAAGTCAAAATGAAAGACAATGCTCCCGCGTTGCATGCACTGTTTTTCATCGTAGATCGCTTTACCTTGCGTTTGCCGGATATGGTTGTGAAGTAACCAACTTCCAACCGTCACTTGGATGACTTTTAGGAAAGTCTCAGGTTCCAAAGTTTTTTTCACAAGGTCGCCGGACTCCCATGTTGCAAGCACAATCTCTTCATCCTCCGGGATATCAAGTTCCTGGAGTGTAAGAAACTGGCCTTTTGGGCAGTGATCACAGTCTCCTTGAAGGCACAGTTCTGTTGCTGGGTCGCACAGAAATGCCGAGTTCATTTCACCAGTGTTGAATGTTGAGCCTGTAACGTTCTCTAGAGCGGCAATACAAAGATAATAATTGGCGCAGCGCACACAAACGCACACTTCCTGGTGTGGAATACATTGGACCCACCTAGGGCGCAACGAATAAAATTTCGTTAGCCCAACGCCGGAATCGGGATGCTTGTCTTTGTATTTACGGAAGGCCTCTCGTATTGAGCTTGTCATGAAGCGCTTTGGCACGAACGTTTTCTCTCCGTTGAGCATGACAGAGATTACGTCCTTCTGGTTGGGACTTTGGCGCGAACATTGTAGCTCGTCTTTCGTGAAGTACTCTAGGGCAGCAGACAGGTTCTCAGGGCTCGCCTTGCACCTCGTGTAAGGATCCGGCTCATACCACACGCCATGCTTTTCCTTGAGTTTTCGGGATTTACTGATGAGGTACATTGAGGCCTGTGGAATCATCTTTTGAACCTCATTCTTCGTCAGTGTTGACGGCAGGAATGTAAGCAGTTGACAACATTCCCGGAGAGAGGTGGCGGTTTCAAAGGCCTGCCGAAAGTTGTCCACCCACTCAGTGCATGTGAAGCATGTTGGTTCGGACGACCCCGATGGTGCGTCCCTCTCGTACGCAATACGTAGCCTTGAGCGTATATTCTTGACAGCAACCTGCTCCAGTTCTGTCTGCTTTCTCTTGACATAGGCAGGCCTGTCCCGACTTCTTACGACGCTTGGTTGTCTCAGCGGCGACACATCTGTAGGTAGTATGCTGCGATTTAGATCTTCAATTGCTTCTTCAGCTAGCACAAATATGTCAGGGCACTGCTCTGAGCTTCGCATCGAGATCGCCTTAGTGATGTGCATGAAGCAATGGTAGCACAGGTAGTCCGTCGCACTCACTTTGGTGGAACAGTCAGGCGGAAGAATTTACTTCAACGAGTTTAGGTCCAACTCGCCAACACTTCGAAAATTCCGCTGCTTTGGTATAGCCTTTTTGTGTTTTCAAAAGTAATCTGCACAAAACACTCGTTCGGAGCTCCAGGACGTCTTCATAATGTATACATAAATAATAGAAATTAAACCCCAACTGATGGCATATAATTGCCAAGTGAAAGAACTACTGGGTGCACAAGTGACAAGTCCGAGGCTGAGGAGCTCACTCACTGCAAACGTACATTTGAAAAGAGAGGTCACAACTGAGGCTGTCGGCGAAGCTTGATCCACGTCAAAGGAAGAAAGAGGGAAAGTCTCCAGACAAAAAATTGTGGTCAGCGGCCTTCGAAAAAGACTTTCCGGAATCGCACTGTCGTCCCTCCACGCGCTGATATGAAAGCACCCGAGCTTCTACCACGTGGTTCATGACACAGCCTGAGCCATGTCGGCGACCGGTTCGCGAGGGGTTGGCGGTGGGGTTACGTTGATGGTCACTCGGATTAGCCCTTGCTGTACTGAGCTACCGCCTGCAGTGCCTTATCGCCGGCTGGTGTCAACAACGAGAACACACACACCCTGTCTACACCAAAACTACAAGCGTTCACCGCACACGCGTCGCCGCCGCTTTTAAGCTTTTGTGAAATTGCTTTCTTTTGCCGCGGAGAACCGCCTTATCTTAACTACGCGCCTGAAATCCTTCCAGGCGGGCGTACACAATATCAAGCGTTTCGAGAAATGCCCGTGGAGTAGAAGTATGGGAAAATTCGGAGCCCGCGATGTCGATATCGTCGCCGTTGTGTTAGTACGCCGTCGCGTACTGCAGTCCCCCGTTGGGGGAGGGGGGGGGGGGGGCGGTCTTACTACGATAACATGGCGATAGCGTTTACACTCTATGTATTTACGCGAGGCTCGAGTATTTGGGGATAATGCTGCCGGTTGGTGTGCCCCTTTGTGCCTGATATTATCGCCCGTGACGCCAGCGAGTGAGATGGCGACAGGCATGACTGCTCAGTAAACAGGCGTCGGCGGCCATGTTTTGCTGGTTGAAGCGAACCCGCTTGTCCTTGACAGCGAGCGGGGAAATGCGAAAAAAAGATTGTATCGGCCGTTTTGCCAGAACTAGCGACGAGTGTCGTCTGCGGTTTCCGGCAACTATTTTGCCATAATCGTGAGCTTAGCGAGGAAAGGATTTTTGCTAGCCACAGAACACTACCACGCAGAAAGGGAATGCTTGAACCAGGGACTCAAACCGAAAAATATAACGTTTCGGTTACGGTTACGGTTACCGCTTCCTGTTGATAACGGTTTCGTTTCGGTTTTTTACGGTTTTAATTTTTACGGTTTCGGTTACCGGTTACACGTTCATAAAAACCGGTTTATTTCGGTTTTTCCAATAATTTGTCTAATTGAAATGCTAGACAGCCATTTTAGAAAAAACCGTTTAAAGTAGTCAGATATCCAATAACGTGAAATACAAGGAACCTAGAAACGTCTTAATACTTCTAATTGGTCAGAAGTTGCACACGTTCCTAGCTCCAACTCTTGTTCACTACATCTACTTACATTATTCAGTTTGATGCCCGAGCATACATGTTACTTCTAGTACTCGGGGATCATCGCGTTCTCTATAATAAAGATTAAAATAAACACCGCTACTCTGTTGTTTGGCACCATTTATAAACAATTACCCTAAGAAAGTTCCCACTTGATGCTGGAAGAACCATTCGCACTTTCTCGTCGCTACAGTTGATTTCAACCTCATACATGCAGGCGAGTCTTCGCTTCACTGAAGGATGGAACAGAACTACAGGCATCCACTAGTAAAATACTGCTAAGTGGAATGAAGTAATAAAATTGAGAGCTGGGTTGGGCGGGCCGTGAGGCAAGAAGCCTTCTTGCAGCGAATGGAAAGTCCGCCGTAGTCGGGCGGCCCGTGAAAACTACTTGCCTCACTAAACACTGCCCAGTTGACTTCAGGTGCCTGCTGGGTCGAGTGGACTGGCGGTGTAGGTCCCGTCGCTTTTGACTTGTAGGCAGTGCTACCGAGGTCCGACTGAGAGTCTTCGACGACGCTTTGTTTGTCTGTAGTGTGTTCCTTTGTGTTGGTGTGGTTTTCCTCCTTGCCATCGTACGTGTCGAAGGAGCCGTCATCGGCGTGGGGCTCAATGACTGTCGGTCCTGCTGAGCCACTCCAGGATTCGCTCGGTGGCAGTGGTTGTCGAGTCGGGATCCATTGGGTCGTTTTCTTCGATCCAAGATCAAGCTCGGGCACGGTCGGCCGAGACGCCAGCCTCGCAAAGAGCATGGACGAGAATGTCCTCGACAGGAAAAACGCACAGGAGCGTCGAGGAGACGACTGTGCCGTCGATGACGGCACTGGTGGGTTTCGAAGACAGCGCAGCTGCCGGACTCACGATTAGGGGGCCTCTTCGACTTGGTGTCTGGGCGGTAGCTGGTGTGCGCGGGAGCACGAGGCGTGTGGCGTCCGCGTCGAGGCTGGTTGGGTAGCTGGTCGGGGAGCTCTCTGAAAACCTCAGACTCGAATCCTCGACGTCTGGGATAGGACTGCCGTCCTACAGTTCCCTCTCGCGACGACGTGGAAGAGTTCCAGTTTATCGAAAATGAGGTGCTGGTGTTCGGGGAGCATGTCATCCCAGTAGAACCGATGGCGGGGGAGATGCCTGATCTCATGGACATCTCTCGTGGAGAAACTTATGGTGTCCTGGGCGAGGTCGCTCAGAATGTCGTAGGCATGACGGACCCTGGCTCCGGCATGGGTGGTGGGGGCTCTATCAGAGGTAGTTGGATTGCGCTGGTGGCTCTGGTAGAAATGATTCTCGTAGAACCCATACCTTCGGCGGTGGCAGGGGGAGGCCTCCGGCGATGCTGGAGGCGATCTCTCGGCGCGTCTGTGGATGTTCGAGCTCACCGTGCCGACGTTCGAATAGCTCGCGTTCACAGTTTTGCGAGAGAGACTGTTGAGACTGCTGGCCGTGTGGGGCGAGATTGGCCAGGCCATCGACGATTGGAAGCAGGGCAGCTCCCAAGGTTCAGGCGAAGGAGGCAGAAATTGCATCCATGTCTGTTGGACGAGGGTGGCGCGTTGGCGCGTTTGACGAGGAGGCATCCTTCTCCTTGGCTTTTTCTTTTGTCATGTTGAGAAGCTGAGAGGCGCGGCAGTGCCGGCGACGGTAAAGCCCCTCTATCCTGGGAAAAGTGGCGCCGTTCATTGTTGTTAAATGCTCGAGGCACGTGCGACGCGCTACTTCTGGGAAATTCATGCCGTCTGAAATAGCTAAGTGTTGCGCTCTGCCGCCATGATCTTCCCAAGGGCTGCACGTTGCACGTGCCTTGTGCATCGACGAACATTGCGCTACTTTCGAAACATGAAGGGGCTTTAGGCGGCGGGTGCCACTCGGTTTGAAGAAGGGTCTCGGCGCGGGAAGGAAAAGAAAAAAACTCGGACACCCTTCTGACGTTTCCTCGCTCCTTCCACCACTCTCAGCCCGAGCATATATATATATATATTGTATATATAATACAAAACGGCAATGTCGAACCCCTGACTTTTTGTTTCTTTCTGTGTTGTTTCAAAATCGTCACTCGCGACACGTTTTACACTAAATGAACAACATAAACATTATTAATGAACAGCAGGGCCCATTAAAGCCCCTTCATGTTTCAAAAGTAGCGCAAAGTGCGTCGATGCACGAGGCACGTGCAACGTGCATCCCTTGGGAAGGTCATGGCGGCACAGCGCAGCACTGAGGTAGATTTCAGACGCCATGTTCTTTCCAAAAGTGGCGCGCTGAACGTGTCTCGCGCGTTTCCACAACAATGAAGGCGCCACTTTTCCCAGGATACAGGGGCTTTAGGGCCCGTTTGCTCGAAGCGCTAACCGCGGCTAAAGTTAGCCGCAATACCTAGGAGTGGGATTCTGAGATCATGTGACAGGGATCGGTAGGGATGCGGGAAAACATGGCGGTGCCCCGCAAAGTGAGCACCGCTCGTTTCGGAACTAGTATGTCGTTGTAGCTGCAATATCGCGCGCGTTAGTCAGTAACTAATGGTGCAGGAGGCTTTCGCTTTGCCTTACCTCACTTAAATCGCAAAGCATGAGCAATGACCTCGCCGCATTTTTTAGATAGTATTTCGATTCTGGCCATTCTTAAGCCTAAAAGAACACGATAATTGTCGGCATGCATGGAAACGTCTTTGGAAAGTGGATTGCCTTGACTTAATCGGCCTTTTATTGATAGCACACAAATTTTCCAAGCACCGAGGTGCATGCTACGAGTGTAGTTGCAGGCATTGTGCGTGCTGGCGTATGCAGTAGTAATATACCCGTTGCTCTGGGCAGGGGGCGCGAGCGCGTCCGGAAGACTTACGCAAGATGCGACCAAGTTTTGCTGGCTGCATCATCGGTGTGGCGCTGTAACGTTCGATTTTGCACGTGCCACGTTCGAATACAAGCCGCTGTCAGCATCTGTAGATGTGCGGTAACAAAACGTCTAAAAAAAGTAAAAAAAAAAGAACAGAATTATGCTGCTTGCGGCCGCAGCTTTCCATTAAACATTCCTTTCATATTTGCTTTCTTTCACAGCTTCCGCGAGCACGTATATTTCACTTTACGTGATAGTGAAGCCGAAGCTACTCGGAAAAGCGCGTCATCCTGAACGACACTCGCACTGCACGAGCGCGCGTGCTTGGCAGGGACGCGAAAAGCTCGCAGCTCGCTCTTGTAGCCTCCTGTACGCTGGAACTTAGAATGGAACTGAGTAGAAAAAACTCTAGTGGGGAAGCGTATTGATGCATGTTCGAAACGCGAGCCAAATATTCTATTTTGCTCGCCTGCAGCGCTGCTCAAAACTTGTGAGCTACGGGCCTATCGTTCTAAAGGAAAAAGTCTAAAACAAATTTTGCCTTGCACGCGCGTTCGTCCAAGTCTTATAATGGGTATTTATTTCGAATCTTTTATAAGAGGAAGGACAGCGAGCGCGGACCATAGAATTACACTTCCAGCGTTATTCTCGATGCTTGGGTAATTTAGAAAAAGGTCTGTTGGGGCGGGACGCTGGTCTTCTTTTGTGTACTATTAATATCCGGTCGATTGAGTAAAGGCAATCCGCTTTCGAAAGACGTTGCCATGCCGACAATTATCGCGTTCATTTAGGCTTAGAAAGGCCAGAATCGAAAGACTATGCAACAAATGCCGCGAAGTCATTGCTCGTGCTTTGCGATTTAAGCGAGGTAAGGCAAAGCGAAAGCCTCCTGCACCATTCGTTGCTGACTAACGCGCCCGATAGTGCAGCTACAACGACATATTAGTTACAAAGCGAGCGGCGCTCATGCACCGGGGCGCCGCCATGCTTCCCGGCATCCCAGCCCCCAGTCACGTGATTTCAAACTCCCTCTCCTAGGTACTGCTGCTAACTTTAGCCGCGGTTAGCGCTTCGAGCAAACGGTCCCAGGTTTTCTTTTCCGCCAGCTCTGCATGATGGCCAATTTACCTCGTTTCTTTATACTGGCTACTGCATGTCAGGAACATCGGTGGTTTTGATAGAACCGAGTTGGATGGACATCTGAGAATTCGAACTTATTAGTTAATACACTGAAAGCGACACGTACTGAATACATGTAGCGATGTAGGAGTGTGGCAGATTTAGAAATATAGAATTTTTTTAATTATAAGCTCGACCACTAATTCAACCTGAGTATTCTTAATCCAAAAGTCAGATTGAATGGAAATATGTAACCAGATGCACCACTCGCTGCCAGTAACTCTGTCAAATGGCCACAACAATTTAAGATCCCTCCTCCAGGTCATACTTCAGAAAAACTAATAGTTTATTTTTCGGTTAATATTGGTTAAAACCGGTTACCGGTGAATAATTTACGGTTCCGGTTACGGTTACGGTTTTTATAAATATCAAATAACGGTTTCGTTCCGGTTACGGTTACAGAAAAAATTTCGTTCCTAAACGGTTTTCGGTTTCGGTTACGGTTACGGTTTGAGTCCCTGGCTTGAACATGTTTTTGTTCTGGATATATATCAGGGATATATATGAGAGAGAGAGATGAAGGTAGAGCGGAAGAGGGAATAGCATTTAGTGTCGCAGGAGAATAAAGTAAACAAAGTTCCTAGTGGCCGATGGCTGCATGATCTTTTCTCGGATCACTAGTCCGCAATATGATACCTCTTTGTACACAGTAGTTTCTCCTTAATTTAAGTGTGTGAACGATTTCTTTAGTTATCATTGGCCTCATCTGAATAAAAATATATAAAAGATGTGTGTTGGTTTCATGAAACTGGAACTCAGAGTCAGTTCTTGTATAAAACACTGCTAAGTGTAGGCTTTGAAAAAGGACCCTACTTTGGGGAGTTGTATCTTCTTTCTCAATAAAATGATGCAACATGTTTTTAATGGAAATGAATGCCGAAATAGAGTATAACAGGTTACCTAAATTTTAAAAAAATCGAGGGTGGTGTTTTTTTTCTATTCGCATCGGAATTTTTCTTTTTTTGATTTTTTTCCCATGTTTGACTAAATATATCCTAACTATTGTATCACACAGATACCTTAGTTATTTTTTAAATATTAGCTATATATTAGTAGAATAATATCTGCAAATTATATTATAATGATGAAATTATTTCATGAGATACAGACCTCCACAGTTTGCCATTTGTCGTTCGAGCAGGCATGTTTGTCAATTTTTAGAAAAATAAATAAATTTTAAATAAATATGATTACTTTATATTACAAGCAAGCTATACCCATAGTTTGCGCCTAAAACGTATTAGAGTTCTCCTAATGTTATCGCTTTAGTTATTCACTCTCAAACGGGCCCCCTCCATCAGTGCGCGTTAATGCAACTGTCCACCACCTCATGCCTTACGATTTTTCCTGTCCCCAAGTATTTTTTCTAGTCAAAACTAAGTTTGGATTCGTTCATACCAGACACTCGACAATAACATATAAAAACATCAGTTGATTTGAAAATGTCGACTAGCCATCCTTTGGTCGATCTTATCTGAAATCACCCTTCTGCATCAAGGTTCTGGATACTTTTTAGCTTAAAAATGTTGCATGAATTAAAAATTTCTGTACAAATGCTAATCACATATATCCTACAAAACGAGCCCTTTGAATATTGGGTGATAGTTTTAATAAGTGCACAGCAGTAAAGTTACAACAGGCTTTCCTTTATATTTTCTTTGTGGTCGTACCGTACACGGCGCAACGATCGGTACGCGGGCGTGCGACCGTGATCGTCTGCTATCTGTACCGAAAGAGAGCAACATGAGCGCCGCATCTGCCTCCGTCCCTCCGCCTCCTCCTCTCAAGCGGTGTGCACCAGAAGACAACATCTTTCTACTTCGGGAGGTGCTAGGCGCTACGCCTTTTTCACTCCAGCCCTTTGGAATGACGCAGCGTTGAAAAAGGACTTCTCGTTGCGAGGAGCGAAGAAATGGATTGATCTCCTCGTAAACAAAAATAGAGATTTGAGACGTACTGAAAGATACGTCATTCCAAAAATATACTCACTGTATGGAAAGAAACACAGAAATCATCACATTCCTTCCTTATTTAACGAACCCCCAGAGTCCCTTATGAATATAGAATCCACTGGGGTACTAAAAAGGAAACTAAGGAATTGGTGTCAAGCATATGAGCTGTAGATATCGTAGCCTAACCGTTGGAGATATTTCGTACTTTTATTTTATGGTTGAGTGAGTAGATTTGGCTATAAACACCTATATTTCATGCTCTAAAGTGTTCCTTTTTGTATTTATTTGTGCTGCTAATTTTGTGTTCCTTTCATTTTTTTTTGTGCTGCAATCTTTTTTTTTGTAACAACATGTATTCTAGTTGGTCGCCTGGCCCCACACACAAGCAGAATGCTGCTTTTGTGGGCCAGCTCTATTTTGTATGACTTGATCTGAAAATAAAAATTAAATTAAATTGAAAATTGAATTGAAAATTTGAATTGAATTAACTTTGTACAAGAAAAATGACCGCATCAACTTGAGAAAGTGTGTATATTTTGGTTATTTTTGTATTTTCTTCGAGATTTATTATTTCTAGTTTTATTTGTCCATAGCTTTCTTAATGCTCGATCCTGCATTGGGCCTCGAGGGAAAGAGACAGGATCGCTAGCAGAGGACTTGATAAGCGCGCGCGAGCGTGTTTTTGTGCCAAATCGAGTTTGGCTCCGTTTCAGCATATCAGGACGTGGTTGGTGTAAACATCATATTTGGTGGTTGTAAAACACCAAAGCTTGCCCGCTGAGAACGCATGATTTATTAGAAAACAAGCCACCATGTACGGTCGAGGCATTATTTTATTCCCCAAGTATATAAATATGGTAAACTGAAAGAAACAAAAACCCAAAATACGCTGGCACATCCTTCGTGATATCTGCACATCATTCCTGGTATCACAACTTTTTTGTTTACTCAAAAGCTACGCCAAGTTGAACGTCCTATGCCTTGCCGCCAACGAGCGCCTTCTGTTAGTGTATCGGTGCTCGGTGGCACCCGAAAGAAATGCGACTGACTTCATGTCAAGGCAAACCAAAAATAATGTTTATTCCCTCGTGCCCCTGCACAAGTCACGGGCACCACGGCACGCGCGTGCGTGCCGCGCTTATAGAAAGCGGGAAGTTCTGAAGAGGCTCACGCCACACTTAGTGCGCAGGCAGTCGTACAAAACCACTTTTTCTAAATTGTTTTTGTTGAATAGAGCCAACTCCAAGTCATGGTCAAAAAGATCGAGCGCCATTGTTGTCGGAAAGCTCGTCTGCTTCTTTAACAGATGGACATTTTAGAACTTCGCTGTGCTTGGGGCGACACGCCGTGGTGCGCCAGGTTTTGTATTACGAAAGCGCATTCATTCCAGTAAAGAAACGAGACGAACTAGAAGTAGGTATACAATATTTTAGGTTCTCTATATATTTAGGGTGCGATCTTTATTTACTTGAGTTTCTGCGATTTGTACAAACACACGCAAATTCGTCTTTTCTCGATGAGGCGGATGCACGTTTCCGTTGCCAGGGGGCGCGACCTGTACCGATCGTCTGCTATCGTCTGCAAATACGGTTCCCCCAAAGCCGTTTCAGGGCACACGATCGGTCCACACGCCCGATCCAAGGTATCGATCGTTTTTGTTTATCGATCGTATTTTGTTCCGGTTCCCTAAAATTCCCTATTATTTTGAGCTTTCTTAGTGTAGAGCCACCAATGTCATTGGTCCTTGTCACCATGACGACACCGGATGGTCCCCGAAATGAGGTGAAAAGTGTTGTAGTTTCTTCCCCTTGCTTCGTAGTAGCATTATATATTGCACTGAATCTATCGAAGCAGCGTGATAAAGGAGAGTCAAGACCTGCGTTCACTATTCCTTAAGTAGTTTGGCGGTGCTGTATTATATATACCTCTATAAGAGTTCCATTACATACCCATATTGACACACAAAACCTGAACACCAGTGTTCCTCCCGCTTACGTTCACTCGCAAAATTATGGGAGATTTTTGTTTTGTCTTTTTTTTTTCGCAAAAAACTTCATCTAAGAGCTTGAGCTTCTTTACAATAGAAAACACTAGCACAGCACTTTCGGAAACTTGTAGCCCTTAAATTAATTAAGCCTAAAAAACAAATACAATAAAGAGCAAAAATATTTGCTTCGTTTCTATAAAAAAAGAAAAAAAAAGACATGTTTAGATTAAAATAAGGAGAGAAAGACTGAATCAAAAAGAAGCCCCCTTGTCCTGCCAGCGGTTTCACTGCTTGCATTACGACAAATATTCCTAAAACAATTTGGTTAAGTTATACAAAATCTAAGTGATGGGGGCACGGAGTAGCAGAAAATATTAATAAAGATTACAAGCGTATACTCAATACACGTTTCTTTCAGTGCCTCCCGCTGAATAGTGCGTTGTTCCGAAACACCAAAACAAAAAGGAAAGCGTCTGACTGTAAATCATAGGCAGATCCCAAATATACATCGAGAAAGGCAAATTCAAAGCATTCGGTTCCTATACGCCTTCCGTTTCAAAAAGTGTTTTCGTTTTTTTTGTGCGTATCTGTGTGCTTTTACAACATACATTTTCCCAAGTACCGCGCGGCCTCTCCTGGAAAAACAGTCCTTTTCTTCTCTTTTTTGTTATCAATTACTTTTTTGTACTTAGGTACTGCGCGTAGAATAGTACTTCTCAAAAATACATTCCATTGTGCGTGGTGATTCTATTGACCTGCAACGCGTTCTTCCCCTCGGTTACCCTTTCGTCTATCCACAAACTTTATGTGACCAAAGCATTGTTCAACGACGTCCTTTACAAAAAAACACTTCCATAAAAGCCCAGACAAAAAAAAAAGCATGCATAAACCAAAATAAATAATTATAATAAGCGCATGCTTCGGACGTAATACACCCAGTGAGCCAAAGAGCCGCACCAAAACGCGAGCCTGTAAAAGGGGCGCCACAAAAGATCCACATGATAAAAAAATAAAAGTTCGAGGGTAAAAAAAAAAAAAATTCTTGAATGCACGAGTTAGAGAATAAATGCACGACCAAAAGTTATACTTCGCCCTATTTTGGTTTCTTTCCCAGTTTGCTCAGTTTTGGGACAATTGGAGTGCTGCTCTTGGGCAAAGAAATTTAACCCGCCGCATTCAATACGCTTAACTATATGCGGAGATCTGAACTGCTTGTTTTTAACAGGCAACGCGTGGCGAATTCCGTGTACCTTAGTGCACGGAATTCCAATGGGCTTGCGGCGTTACCTGATAGGAGCGCTAAAAAACAAATCCTAAAACAGGAAGCATACGAACGTAGTGAATCACTCTCTACATTTCTTATCTTTCGGTGACTAAGTAGCGTGGAAACTATTAAAGCCGAGGTATACCATGCCTTCAATAGATCGGGGACATGTCCTAAATCCTTAACACAATGCACGATTAAGTGTTTGGAATATCGCCACTAAATGTAATTGAAATGATTGCTCATAAATCGTTCCTTTCAGACATGGAATAAATGAAGAACGCGAAGCGAGTTTCAGATATAACGCCGGTTCCGTTTAAATGCCACCAAAAACTCCAATCTCGGTGACGAGACACGGGTGTTTCAAAGCGACCTTGTCGGTAGAGTGCTCCTTCAAACAAGAGTGCAGCGTAGCTTGTTACCTTAAATTTACAAATGGCAAGTGTTGTTTCTGGGAGGAAAAGCGTGTGTGTGTGTGTGTGTGTGTGGGGGGGGGGGGGGGGGAGCTGAACACTGTGAAGCGACATTTGCCACTGATAATGAACGGACTACCTGACGTGGCTATGATAATTACCGCGTTTGTCAGTCCAAGTTTAAGTGCCGATTGCTCGTATCGAGTCATGTTTCAATCTCAAAGGCTTTGAAACGAGAACGGTACAGTCGAGTGTGGTTACTCCCTCTCGTTTTTAGGTCTCTATTTATGTATTCAATTCTACTAGTGCCATACGAAACATTAGTAGGCTCGTTAAAAACTTTAGTTTAAACAAATTAAAGATTAGCTGAAAACGCAGAGTAAACCATTCAAGGGGGGGGGGGGGGGGGGGACCAGTCATAGAGATAATAAGAAGAAAGTAAGTGTCGGTGAAAATATGTCATTCAGATACCTTTTTCTCCTCTCATTTTTCAACGGGAGGCTGACTGGCATTGCGTGCTCAGATTCATATCTACATGGGTTGGTGTGAAGAATTGTAGAAAAGGCAATTTTCCCAGTTTCTTGTCTCCGAACATTTTATGATCACGCAGCTAGAGGCATGCTTTCTTCAAGACATGTTTTCAGTGGTCATCACCTGGTAATACCTGGTTAACTGGAACAGGCGGACACAAAGAGCAGGCTACTTACCAGCAAAAGAAGAGGCCATTGCACATCTCGCTCCTCTCCAGCATCCGAGAAGATAAGATATTCGCTGTCTTCCTCACTCGTCCTACGAGTAGTTCACAGTGCGATCGAATTAGCAGACGATTATCCAATATCCACATGATATCTCGAATAAGCTTGATCCCGTGACAAAGCAACATGGGAAAATGTATGGTTGAAAGTACAGTCAATTTCGAATTAAGCTACTACAGTGTGAACAAGCACGCTACGCATCATAACTGAGTGTGAACGTAGCAAGCGGAAACATAGGATGCTGGAAAAACAAATAATTTTTTACCTACCACATGGAGGTGAAACTCTCAGTTGCCTTTTGCAGGAATACACTTTGTGCTGCTTGAATTCCGTTATTTTAATCTTTGCTTCATAGGTTGTCAACTTTAAACTGTAGCTAGTCATTGCGAACCTAGATTTTTTCAAATACCAGTGGGAGTTCGAAAAATTATTAGTTATTTTTTCTGTACAAATTGGTCTTTTTGTGATTGTAAGTTGAGCGTATCTGTCTACATTGGTTCCTTGATCTTTTAGAGTTCTAGTAATGAGGCGGTGAGGTAATTTCTTTAATGAACTAAAAGCGCATGGTAAGTTTATGAGTGGTATTGAGAAGAAAATAAAGAAGAGATTCTTAGCAGCTGCCTAATATTTGACATCATCAAGCTTTATTGCATGTGTATTAAACGGAGCGAGATGAAGAAGAGCTGCATTTCGGTGTCTTAACAAAGAAAGGCAGAAAAGGTGGTTAAAAGTGCAGTTTAACAAATTAATGTGTCGTTTCAACGTTTTTTTTGACACTAGAGTCGTTCCAAGAAGTATTCTCGGATCTTCCGGGTCGAAGCGATCTCGTAAAATGCCAGCTGACACTAACATCAGATGTGCCAGTTCAAGTTCGACAGTACCCACTCGCCTTTGCGCTACAAGAAGCAATAGAAAACGAGATAGGTGACATGCTGAGTCTCGGCATAATTGAGAAATGCGACTCGCCCTACAACTCACCCGTAGTGGTAGTGAAGAAGAAGGACAAGACGACCCGATTATGCATCGATTTTCGACAACTAAACCAGGTACTCGTACCTGATTGCGAACCGATACCCCGAGTCGACATGATGTTTGCTCAAGTCAGCACAAAGAAGTACTTTTCCAAATTTGATTTCGCGGAAGGTTACTGGCACGTGCCAATGGCACACGGATCGGAGGACGCGACTGCGTTTTCAACGATGTCAGGGTTATATCGTTTCAAGTTCATGCCCTTCGGCATAAAAACAGCCCCAGCTGTATTCACTCGTTTAATGAGGGAAGTCCTGGATGGAGTACCAAACACACATCATTATTTTGATGATGTACTAATCGCAACTTCCAACTGGGAGGAACACGCGAAAACCCTGAGACAATTTTTAACGAGGGTAAAAGAAGCTGGGCTTACCATCAAGCCAAAGAAGACAGAGATCGGCTTCTCCCGGATAACATTTCTCGGACATCGAGTAGAACAAGGAACGTTTGAGCCGTTAACCGAGACTTTGGAGAAAATTCAAGGCGCTAAGAGACCGCAAACAAAGACGGAAGTCAGATCGTTCCTAGGATTAACGGGATATTACCGGGAATTTATTCCCCATTACGCTGAGACGTCGCTCCCTCTAACGGAACTGACAAAGAAAAAAGCACCCATCAAAGTCATCTGGGAAGACAAACACGCCAAAGTTTTTGAGGAGCTAAAGAAATCCCTCTCCGACAAAGCGATTTTGAAGTCTCCGGATCTTTCGAGGGCTTTCATCCTGAGAACAGACGCTTCGGGAAGATGCTTGGGTGCTGTGCTAATGCAAGAGCACGATCGGATGATGCACCCTGTTGCGTATGCTAGCCGGCAGTTGTTGCCGCGAGAAGTTGCATATTTAGAAATCGAGCGAGAGTGTCTCGCCCTTGTATGGGCGGTGCAGAAATTTCACCTATTCCTGTTTGGAAAACACTTCACGGTTCAAAGCGACCATCAACCCTTACAATACATTCACTCCGCCAAACAACTCAACAGTCGCGTGCTGCGATGGAGTCTGCTGCTGGCTGAATACGATTTTCATGTCATGTACATTCGGGGCAGTCAGAACTTTTTTGGCTGACTATTTGAGCCGACTATAGTACGCTTCAGTAAAAGATGAGATTCCTCAAACAGTTGCGAGTGCTTCTATTTAGGTGAAACAATTGTTTTTTCTTTGTTTGTTTTTTTCCTTTTCCAAAGTGTATGACATTTTGGTCTTTACTTTCTGTTGTTCGATCTTATTCAAACAATTGTCTTTAAAAGGGGGGTGAATGTGATGATATGGGCTGAACAAACGACGAGGAAGACAACGCAGATGAACGCTGTCAACACATGAATAATCAAAGATGAAGAAGACTGCAAGACCGAATCAGGGAATGAGAATAAGAAAAAAGAAGAGGAGGACAACACGAGGAGAGTGAACGGGACACACGCTCGAGGCGCTCGAAAAAGGCGGTTGGGCATCGGCACCCGGCTCAACACCAGCGGTCCCGGCAGTCTAGGAAGATTCCGACGGGCGCCAACAGGCCCGCGGGGACTTTGAACCTGCACACCGTGGACCGCCGCCGTTAGCCAAGCTGCAGCCAGCAACCCTACGCCTGGTTCGACCCAGCCTGCCAGGCTCCCGAACCAACGTTACGACAACGAGGCGTCTTCTCGTCAATAACATCGTGTGGGCCGTAAGCGAAGTCGGCGGACTGAACTTTGTACATATTTTGATGGTTCTTATAACTTGTTTCCCTATTATATCTGACTTTTGTTTTTGATTCTTACTTTGTAAATAACATCTTTCTTCTTACAACCACCGCTCCGGAATTCTGAGTTCCTTCCTTATACATTCCCATCACAATGGGGCGATAAATGACGCAATCATCCGGAAAAAGGCGTATGGTGGACTCAATGTTAGCGGGAAGGTCATTTATATAGAGAAGGAACAAAACCGGACCAAGAACCGAACCTTGTGGGACGCCAGACTTTACGGGTGTGGGAGAGGAGGCATGTTTATTAATCACGACAGATTGAGACCGATTTGATAAAAAGCTCGCGATCCATTCAATAACTAATTCGTTTATATTAATAGTACCCAATTTATATACCAATCTGTTGTGGGGGACCCGGTCAAAAGCTTTCGTGAAATCAATAAACACAGCATCAACGGGCCGTGAGGGATGAACAGAAACATGAAGGTCATGAATTAATTCAAACAGCTGTGTTTCACAAGAATGCTCGCGTTGGAAGCCATGCTGGTTCGGAAAGATAAGGTTGTTACTGGACAGATGAGTCATAATCTGGGATGAAAGTATATGTTCCATGAGTTTGCATGCCACGCAGGTTAGCGAAATAGGCCTGTCGTTCTTGAAAGAATTCTTATCACCAGACTTGAAAATGGGGATGACGTGGGCAAGATTCTAGTCGCCAGGTATTTCGCCAGAGGAAAGGGATTGTTGAAACAGCCTACCCAGCAGAACCCCAGATACGTGTTTGGTTAATTTCAAGAGTTTGGTTGACATTCCATCAGGGCCCGGGCTGGAGTGAGCGTTCAAACGATCAATGGCACACTCGACTCCGTGACTGGTGATAACAGTGTCCTGCATAATACATTCAGCATGAGACGGCAAAGTGACCGGCTGAGAGAAGACATCCTCCTCAGTGAAAACACTGCTAAAAAAGATGTTAAACCCAGCGGCCAATTGGCGTGGGCCCCCCCCAAAAAAAACCCGTCATCAGGAAAAACGCTTAGCAATACTGGAGAAGGTTTAGGATTAATTACTTTCCAAAATTATTTTGCATCAGTTCGAAGCATGTTCGAGACATCCTCGTCATAAAATATTTGTTTGGCTTTTTTATTTCTTTTTTACATATGATTGGGTAAGTATGATAAACGGTCCAGGCGTGAAGGGCACGCCTGTACAGACGTTTCTTTTCCTGAATAGATCTTTTAATAGTAGTTGTAAACCAGGGCTTATGCAAGCTTGGAGCGATCTTTAAAGTCGGAACACATATAAATTGAATCTCCGATAGTTTTTCCCGAAAAAAGACCCAATTTCCATTAACAGACGTTCATCAAATTCACTAAGAAATGCATTGGAAAATTCGCGTAGCATGGAATCTAAAGTTCCCGAATCAACTCTCTTGTAGTCAAATATTTCTTTCCTTATTAAGTCCCGCTTATTAACAACCAGACAGAAGTCACAATGTATAGCATGATGATCGCTAATTTGGTTGATTACTTGTACGCTAGCGTGTTCTGGGTGAGTTGTAAAGACTAAGTCTAATACAGCATCTCCACGAGTAGAAGCGGTAATTATTTGCTCCATATTAAAGTAATTGGCAATATCAAGTAACTTACGGCACTCACTTTTCCTTGCACTTTCATCAGGTACAACACAGGCTCCCCAGTCAATGCCAGGATAGTTGAAATCTCCGGCCAATATGAGAGGACAGTTAGGGAATTTACATTGGATCTCGTCGATAACTTATGTAAGGCGCTCAACAAAGTCGGCCGGAGAGTTCGGAGGACGGTAGCATACGCCAACTACACGTGTCTGAAATTCCAGTTTTATGGTGACCCACAGAATTTCAAGCGTACTGTTAAGGTAGATAACAGAGGATGAGACGCTGTTTCTAACAGCTACTATCACTCCGCCTCCCCTGGCACTGGGTTGATCTTTGCGATAAACATTGAACAAATTAGAAAAAGACCACTCTGAGTCTGCAATATTCGAAGAAAGCCAGGTTTCGGTTCCTAACAGGATATCAACAGAGTATGCATCGATGCAAGTGAGCAGTACATCCTGCTTTGGGAGCAGACTTCGAAAGTTAGCTATAAGAATGGAGAGGGAACCAATCTTTTTAGTGCAGCATAAACTGGATTTATTTTTTGTCGCGTGCTCAGGTCGCGCAAATTATCTCTGGGAATACAAGAAATTTGATCAGTATTTGCATCGTAGACGTAAGTAACGTCGTTTAGTATGAGCTTATCGTATGATAGCCGAAATCTGCTCGCACGTCGATTTACTTTTGCGAAGTAACGGAGTTTCTTGCGGGCACGTTGCAGTCGAGGTGAAAAGTCGTCTTCAATCCAGATTATCGGCGACTCCAAATTTTTGAACTTGTGAGCATTTTGCTGAACCTCGAATTTGCTTTTAAAGGTAAGAACTTTTATGACAATCGGTCGAGAAGTTCCAACCCTATGCTGGCCGATGCGGTGTGCGCGCTCAATTTCGCCAGGGTTAACATTTAAGTGAGTTGAAAGGAATTCTCTGATCTTGTTTTCCGTGTCGTTCCAGGTTTCACGCTCAAGTTCAGGTATACCCTTCACTACAACATTGTTTGTACGTAGACGATTGTTCAGGTCGTCGACAACATCAGCGATACTTTTCAACCAACATTGCCTGTAGGTGAGTTCACCCATTTCAGTTTGAAGAGTGGAAACAGTATGGTCAAGACACTTGACATCTTCTCTGAGCTTGGTAACCTCGCGAAACGATTCCTCCAGAATTGACACACGCTTTGAGATGTCAGTTATTCCTGCATTGATGACAGCAAGTACAGCTGAAGTTTCCTTCTGATACGTTTCGTTCGACGCCATAACCTGGCTAAGATTCGCAAGAATTTCGTCGATCTTATCATCAGGTCAGGTCCATCTCCCGCACAAAGCAAAAGTTGGGCGCAACACAAGGACAATAAAAGTATTTTCGCACTAGGACACAGGAATTTTACGAGGAGAATGTTGCGATGTGGATGGCCGAAAGCACGACATCTTTTACGCGAAAAAAAAGAACAGTCAACGCGTATCCTGTACGTAGACAAATCTACGCCTATAGTAGTACACCACTTGACAGGGATTTGCGGCCACAAATACTCGGTAAGTGATAGAAGCGACAAAAAAAGTTTGTTGACTCACCTACAAGAGAGCAACAAGCCAACTCAGTGAGGTGAACACTTGGCCGCAAATCCCGTGTCAGTCGTGGGCGACAGTTCTTTTAAACACCGTAGAGGCGTCTCGCCGTAAGGTGGCAGCTTCGTAGGTTATCCGAGCCGACCAATCAAAGCCAGGCAGAAGTGGCGCTTGAGGGATGGTGATAGTGGCCACGGCACGAGGCGATCGAGGACGAAGTGATGCGGCACGGCACGAGGCGATCGAAGACGATATGATGGCCACGGAACGAGGCAATCAAGGACGATCTGATGCAGCACTACCAGAGAGCAACAAGCCAACACAGTGAGGTGAACACCCCAAGCAGCACCAGAAAGTGAATTTCGATCGGCCGACGGTTGGCCACTGTCTGGACAGCTTGGCCACTTTAAGTGCTTGGCCACCGGAGACATAAACAAGGCCGGCAAGGGTCCGGCCACAAACTAGCTGTTTTTAGCTTGTCCGCCGGAGACATAAACACTGCCGGCAAGCGCCTGGCCAGAACTGCTCATTTTCAGCTTGGACGCCGGAGACATAAACACGGCCGGCAAGTGTTCGGCCAGCAGTGGTGATTTTCAGCTTGGCCGCCGGGGACATAAACACGGTCGGCAAGTGTTTGGCCAGCAGTGGTGATTTTGAGCTTGGCCGCCGGGGACATAAACACGCCCGGCAAGTGTTGAGCCACAAGTGCTGATTTTCAGCTTGGCCGCCGGAGACATAAACACGGCCGGCAAGTGTTTAGCCAGTAGTGCTGATTTTCAGCTTGGCCGCCGGAAACATAAACACGGCCGGCAAGTGTTTGACCAGCAGTGCTGATTTCCACCTTGGCCGCCGGAAACATAAACGCGGCCGGCGAGTGTTTGGCCAGAAGTGCTGATTCTCAGCTTGGCCGCCGTGGACATAAACATGGCCGACAAGTGTTCTGCCAAAAGTGCTGATTTTCAGTTTCGCCGCAGAGACACCCATAATCTAAACGTGCATCGCGTTGACGAAACTTTGGCATAACGACGGGCAGCGAGAGAAGCATCACGAGTGAGTGGTTGGCAGAATATTAGTGAGTGCATCGCGCGAACACTGTTAGCGCAAGCAAACGATCACCGTTTTATTCAGGTTTTTTTTTCGTTAGGCTTGAAAGGCTATTGTCTTAACTAGCACTGTAGTGTGATATGTTCATTTGGAACATTATACTAGAAGTGGGAAAATATTGTGCCCGTCGTTGTTCTATGAAAATAAAATACGAAAGCAGCGCCGACGTCATCTTCGCGTTAACTATAACGCTCTGTCGCCGCGCGGCACTCTTAGCCCGAATGCCACATCCGCGATTTTTCGGTTACTGCTCCACATATTTACATCCCAACTGCACTCGAAGAAAAAAAAGTTGTAGTCGGGTGCATCGGGCGCAGATGCTCCCCTTTCCTGGAAGACGCACCCTCCGTTACCCAGCCAGTGTACCTGTATACCGACCATAAGCCCCCTTCTCTACCTTAAAAACCTATAGTTGTTTCAATGCACTCAGCTTAGTAAACTGCCACGCTAGCCATGCACCCCGATCAGCTTGTGCTTGAATCAGATAAGATTGGATATTTCAGACTTTGTGTTTTGGAAGAGCCTAAACAAGACGTCTCTCATATATTGATTAAACCTAAGCTAGTCTCAGTAATGTTTTAATTAGGTGCTAGGATACTGATTTCCTGAGCCAAGGAAAGCTAACAGCTTCGGTTAAAACCGCAACGGAAACGTCCAAAATCGAGCCACACCTAAAAGAAAAAGAAAATGAACATCTCGACCTAGATGTGCAGAACGCTGGTTTTGTTGTTAACAACGTGAATGTTGGTGGGTGGTGGGCAACGCCGTGACGCTATTGACGCTATCGTGGTGATTGACGCCAGTGATGCTCGGCCGTACTACACAGTAAAAGTTTTACACCTTTAAGGGTGTAAAAGGGGTGTTGTAGCAACTTACACCCTCGGCTACACCTTTTTAACAACCTAAAACTAGGAATACAACCTCATAATTTTACCGAAAAAGGTGCTGGTTCGTGTTACACCCTACATTTAGTGAAGAATGTGAGAAGGGTGTAGAAGAGGGTGCTAAATAAATAATGTGAAATGGTTTTGGAAAGCTTATATATGGCTCTGTACATAATGTACAGGTAAGATTTCTGCTTGAAAAGCAACAGTTGTTAGCAGTCTAGTTTCTTACAATGTCAGTTGTAATTCATGCAAATAGCTGATAATTAAGTGCCTCTTTTGCATACAATTTTTATGTTTGAGAACAAAATTTTTTATATGAGTTCATATTTAATTTTATTACAAATCACTCCATGCTCAGAAATCGGAAAGTAGGGTGAAATGCTCTATACTAGCATTTTTTACAAATATTGATTGATGGAAGTGTACAGTAAGAAAATCAGTTAGTCTCGAGTTTATATCTGGCAACATGAAATCAAAATATTGTGAAAATGTTTGACAAATATTCATGACATGCTGCTAGAACCTGTCTCATGACCATGTCCACCCGAGTAAAATATTCCTTTGAGAATATGGTGACATGCACAAAACTCACGCACATAAAGAGGCAAATCCCATAATAAACCAGTCCGAGACATCCCATAAAAAATGGCCTATGGTCGTCTATGGGAAATTCAATGGGATGCTATCACCCCCTGTAGCTTCGCATGGTCGGCTTTAAAAATTTATAGATACAGCTACAGCCAGCTATAGAAAAGTTTAGGGCTCTGTGTCTAAAGTCTCAAGGCTATGTTTCAATGACAACAACAACAACAATAATCAATCAATCAATCAATCAATCAATCTTTATTATACAGTGCCCAGGAACAACCCTGAGGTCTTGGTGCTGGTACACTGGTGGATAAAAAAAACAAAAAAACACACTATACACATCTCCGCAGAAAATAAGATACATTTTTAGCATAATACTAGGCAGTGCACGAGTAATTAGTACAATGAAATAAAAACGAGGCAGTAACAGTAGAGACGGAACACAAGACCGAAGGACAACAACTGCACCACCAGAAAACACGACATGGAGATGACGACATTCAGACATAACAAAGCAATTCAGCAATGCTCATCCTGCACGGGCAAGTTTTTAATAGAAAGGACAAACGTCCTGTAGCAAGGGTTGAAAATATCAAGTTTTTCAGAGTAATGATTCAAACGCTGAGCCATTCTCACAATTGGGTTTACCGGACTAAACATTCTAGAAACATAAAAAGATGACAGAAGACGAGTAGGCACACGTGGGACCCTAAGGCACAGTTCAGATAACAGGCTCGGAGAATTGATGAGTCCATGCAGCGTTTTAAACAAAAATAGTAAGTCCGCGTTCTCTCGACGCCGGTGCAAGCTAAGCAAACCAACACGCTCTAACGCAGACTCATATGTTAAACAGTGAACATCCTCCTTTATGTAGCGATGTTTAAAGATAGAAACAAACTTTTTTTGCACACGTTCGATCTCCAAGGAGTGACTTTTAGAAATTCCATTCCAAACAACTGAGGCATATTCTAACTGTGACCTGGATAGCGAGCAGTATAGCGTGATAAAAGCCGTCGGGTTTTTGAACTCCCTGGTTAAGCGAGAGGCAACACCCAACATTCGCAAAGACGAGTTAACCAGTTTACCAACGTGATCAGAGAAACGCAACCCAGAATCAACCATGACTCCGAGATCTTTCATTACACTTACTCGAGACAAAGTCTCTCCTTGAATATTATATGCAAAAGAGATATTGTGAGTTTTCCGAGAGAGCGTCATGACCTTGGTTTTGGACGGGTTCAAGAGAAGGTCATTTTCAGAGCACCATCGGTAGAAAGAACATGCATCTTAATAATAATAATAATAATAATAATAATAATAATAATAATAATAATAATAATCAATAAGTTAGTGTTTTAACAGGGTCCGGGGACATCCAATTGTTCATCTTGCGGGCACAGTGCAATAGAACGAACAAACAGACGCTTGCGCGCTCGCAGTCGCACACATACACGCGCGCACGCACGTACACACGCATGCACACGCGCAAACCCACGCCCGCGCGCAGACGCACACGCACGCACAACCAGAAACGCACACGCACATGCACGCGGACGCATCCACACGCGTGCGAACAAACACACGCACGCACATGCACACACGCACACGCAAACAATTACGACGAAGGAAACGTTGCTTGAGTTAGTTTCGGTTTCGGTTTACACAAAAAAGAAACAACCTAAAGTTTAAATAAAACCTAAGATTTACTCACTTTTTGTAATGTTTTACATTATTATTTTAGTGAAATTCTTATTGTTACTAATATAATTTATTCTGCTTAGTATAGTTCTAAAAAAATAACAATAAATAAAAAGGAAAAGAGACTCTTGAAGACTGCGCAAGACCATCGCTATCGCAATCAGCTTCCGTTGGGCTCGTTTGAATGATCGTTGAAGTTCCAGAAGCTTCGGAAATCTCCTTTTTTTTGCGTTTTAGCCGTTTTAGTGAATATTTTAAATATCTTCCTTACGAATACCGTGTTCAAGAATAACAATCGATGACTGAGAGCTGGGAGACGCTGCGTCTTGGCAACGCCCGTATGTTCAGAACCGCCCATGTACGACTCGTGAAACGCCGGTTAGCAACTTTCTTTTGTTTCAGCGAAGTGGGCTGCTGTTTAAAACTTTGTCGTGTACCGTGTGCTTGCTAAGCTATGCTTGATTCTAACTATGCTTCTGCCCTGTGTTATTTCGTTATTTGAAAAGAGCGTATCTTCTTCAAAACCTGTGGCTCGCTCCGCAGTGTGAGAAAGATTCCCGCGCGGTGGAACCTTGGGCATGTTCTTTGCGCCGTTGTGCGGCGCTCGTCCGACGACGCTTGTGCGGAGCGTTCAGATGCCGTCTGACGGCAGTTCAAGCATTCAGTCGCCGTCCCAAAGTGTTAATCACAGGTCATGCTAGTTCTGACATCTTGTCCTAACTGCCGCTCGCCACCAATTTGTTTCATAAAGCGGGAGCGAGAAAAACGTTAGAAGAGCGAGCATGCAGCATGATTTTTTGCATAAGCTAATGCCTGTGCGTAGAGACGCGCGGTCGCTTCGTCATTATTCCGAGGGTAAAAGCGCTAAAAACAACGAACAAACAACGCCCTGTGTTTGTTTCTTTTACTTGTCCGTAGTTTTTACAGGTTTCACCCTCGGAAATTAGGTCTCTTCGCGTTTCCCGAACCGGCACACTTTTTAAGTTTACGATTGTGTGATTCAAAAAATAAAAGGAGTTTATATGTCACGTTTTTTAGCAGTGGCGAAAGCCCTTACAAAAATCAGAGCAGCTAGAAAAAAGAAAAACATGAAAAAAGGCGGAAAAAATCAAAGGGGCCCTCCGGAGCTTTCTGCGATCGTCTGTTTATGTTGTTATATTGCATAGTAGGTGCAAGTTAATATGTATACAAAGTTTTAGATTACAAAACCATTTATTAAGCAGATGGCAGAAGAAATATATCGGGACTATTTTCTCTTGGAAGACGATCCCCCATTCCCTGCCCATCGCTAAAACTTGACCAATAGAAATGCTGCAGCTCGCGGTGAATGCGAACGTTATTATTGCAACACTTTTTAAGCTTGTTGTAAATTAGAGTTTGAGAAGAACGTAAACTGATTGTGGTGCGGGAAACATAGTCCGCAATTATCGCTCCAATACCAGCGAACTATGTTTCCTCCCCGCAAGCTTGTTGCTAGTGGGCGATGCGTCGGCGCGTCGGCTCGTCTGCTCCCCGGGGCGTCTGCAGGCGTGCGTTTGCGGGACACATGTTCCTCCTTCCCGTGGATCCCGACTCCGAAGCCAGCTTTGCGATCCTCCCACGTCAACGAGTCAAACTTTTCCTTGTCATCTGTGGAATGCGACTGCGTATTGCAGTAGCAGCGCGACGGTGCAGTGCGACGAACGACGACTGCCGAGCACAAAGTCCGGGTTCCTTGACGACGGTCCGCGCGTGTTCAAGAGATTCCTCCGCGGGTCGGCGGTCGGCCGCGTTGGTGACGCGCAGTGACGCCGGAATCCTTCGCTTGCTATTGGCTGACGCGTAAAGAGATGCCCCTCCCTTTTTCCGGGCTCATCTCAGAAAGGGGGGCGTGCCGTCGACTTTGATAGCAATTTTAGTAGGGAAATCCGCCGCGCATGACCGTAATTTCATGATTTTTAGTATCCTTAGGGCCTGTAGATTGAGTTACCGCCATAAATAGATCATCGCATAACGATCCGGAGGGTCCCTTTAACTAATGTCAAGCCTGAATATTTGATGGAGTTCAAAGACTACCACCGTACCAACTCGCCCGGTTATTCTTTCTGTCAAAGAATAATAGCCAATAGTAATAAACAAATAAATGCCAACTATTAATTGGTTTCAAATACGTAATTGGTGCAGTGCAGCCCTACGCTACTCTACTCTTTTAATGATACCAGGTAATGTGTAAATGTATAGGGCAGTTCATAGCAACCATTTATGTCCGACCCATTATATTGAGTTTTTTTTATATAAAAGTTATATGAAAAAAGTGCACTTCCTAAATTAAGCCGCACCACTGAATATACTATAGCGTGTAACGTTTATGTATGTTCTCAGCGAAAGAAAAGGATGCATTAAAAAAAGGCCAATCATTTTGTTTCCTCTCTGTTAGAGCTTCTTTCACGTACACGCAAAATGTGGGTGTCTACGTCTAAAAGAGTGGAATTGACATTTCCTGCAGGGCTGGAAGGCCTGACTCAGTTTGGCTAGCAGCTTGAAACCTATGGGAACCTGGAGAACTGAACCACAAGAGTGAGAGTGACACCCGCCTTGCACTTCCTGAGCGATGGCACCATGAGGAAGGGGGAGCTGCCCTAAAGTGAATGCAATAGCAGATGGGTCGTTCCAGTGAACCCCTATACAGATGATACCAGGCAGAAAATTATTAATAAATGTGTTATTAAAAACATGGAATGTGAATGGCACGGACAAGAAGGAGGAGATCAACACAGCGTTGTGTTGTGTTCAGATCCTCTGTTCCCATATTCTTCATGATTTCTTTTCAATAATTGGCTACTAACTAGTCCAATCATCACCACTAGTCAATAAAAGTATGCTGCTATTTATTAGTATGCATTAACACCGTGCTTGCAGTTGAATCCTACAGTCATTTATTAATGGTCAAAAACAAAAAGGAGGGTGCAAGCTAGCTAAACAGGCTAAACACTTAATTTGTTAAAGACGGGTTCTCTGAAGGATGACACAAACGCAGAGAAGTATCAAACGCAGCTGAGTATTACTCAGCAAAAAATGAATAGGCGACCCAAAAAAGAAAACGCAGGAGAAGACATGAAGTCAGTCTTTACAATTCCTCTTCTGCTTGCCACCACTTTACAAAGGGAATTCCTTCCTGGGTCTTACAGCGTTTTACTGTTCACAACCCCTGACATACCCAAGGACAGTCAACATAAAAAAGGAACCTACTAACATTTGGGTAAATGTTGAACAAACAACAGGGAATGCCTTGAGATTTCAACCTAGGAAATAAAAAAATATGCACAACATCAAGATTAAAAAAAAACAGACGGACGCATCGTACCTGTTTCTAACAAAAATATAGGCCAAGAAACTTCTTCCACTCAATGGCAAAACACAGGGAAGGCACTAATAGATTTCTAGGTTTCATCATTGTTAGTGATTCTTTCAGTATACTCTTGTGGTCACTCTCTTTAGTCAAAATTGTTTCATCATCATCATTCATTAAATCATCATCACAGTTGTGTTCTTTAAAGGGGTACGCAAACAAAAATCGAAATATTAAAGTTTCGTTTGGAAGTGAATCAAGTATGAGGGATAATAACCGTAAATGATAATCGCACGTTTGTATTTTGAACGGCTGGCTATATTTTGCGTTCCAAACGCTGCACTCCAGCAAGCGCTCGAAGAGAAGCGAACGGAGAGCGCGATGCGTCAGGGGATATCCGGCGCAAACAAAAGCAGAAAGAAAAGATTCCCCGCGTACGTGGAGTAGCAAGGCAGGCGTGGTTATCAGCTTTGCCCTTGGTGGCGCTGGCAGCGTTGTGGTGGTGTCAATAGCGTCAGCGCGTTACAACCAAGCCGTTCGAAGTACCCGTGGCGTGACGAGCGTGTGGCTGGCCCACGTGGGCTGGCCCAAGGAGCACGTAGCTTCCACAACACTGTCATCTTAGGGCTGAACGGGGTGGGGAAAGCAACTTTTGTTCGAGTTTTAAGCGACGGGCTAATCTTCTAGGGGGAAAATGGCTGTTTCCGGTTGCACGAACGAGGGTCCGAGAATGAGGGGAGTCCTTCCTTTTCGTTTTCTTGGACCGTTTGGTACACTGCGCGATTTGTGAGTTGAGCCAGATGCGCGTAGGAGACAAGTGATAAGCGAAGCGTGGGTTGCCTGCAATCCCCTGAGACAAACAAAACATGTCACTTGATCTCCAAACAGGATAGCTTTACATGCTTCGTTTGTGGCAGACCATGATGTTCACAATGGTTCAGCCGTGCAGTGCGATGCTTGGGGCCACTGCTTGCTCACTTAGAGTTCGAGAAAGGTGGGTGCCGTAGCACTTTCCAATTGCCCACGGGGTTATGATGTGGCTTGCAAGGAGCTCTTTTGTATTACTTCATGAAGTGAGTTGTGTTTAGTGTGACTCATTATTTCTTTATCACATGCCTTGTATGTTTTGATGTGGCAATCCCTCTAAGTGAAAAAAGTGTAAATGTGTTCAGTAAACATGATAAGCTGTAAATCATGTAATAATAATATAAGAATATGCAATACCATATATGATTTTTGTACAATTTACAAGTTCTTTTATGTGTATTGGACACATTCCAATGAAATGTTCACTGGGGTATATACGTCATTTCATCCTTTGTGCGAGCGCGGCGGACGCTACCAGCCAATCCAGCGTCGGGAGAGCGTCATGTGACCTTGTACTCCACATAACCAAAACGTCGCATGATACTCTCCCGGCGCCAGATTGGCTGGGGTGGCTCAACATCCACTGGGCCACCCCAGCAGGTGCCCATTTCATGCCAAGCACCCTTTACCAAAGGTGTTAGCAAGCACTCTTTATGAAGGGTGCTTGCCTGAACGCCATAAGGGTGTTAGCCCAGGGACAAACTGACTTACACCCTTAAGTGTGTAAAAACGTTTACTGTGTACTCAAGGCTTCTCTTTCCCATTAGTGCCAGTAAGCTTGTGTAAACTGAAAAAATATTGTAACTGAAGAGTAGAGAGTTTTAGTAGATCGCTCCCATGACTCCGATAACGATACCCGATACTCCGCCACCGCCTCCCTTGCGCATGCATAGTATCGTTATCGCGGCTATCGGAGGTATCGGAACGATCTACTAAAACTCTCTATTGTTGGACTATCCCTTCACCTAAAGTTACTTTTTTTTATTTTTTACTGGTGCACTACCGGGGGATCTTAATGGCGGGACAACATACCATCCCTGAACCCACGACGACTGGAATGGTGGTCGCAACCAGCGTCGTAAGACTGAGTACTCAAAAAGGTCCAATAAATATTGAGCAGACTTGCAGCAGCTTCGCGTGTCATTACTATGTAAAAGTTTCTGGGGTTGAGTTCTCAAACTTGACCTCCCGAAACTCTTGACAGTCTTCTGAGGAACACCCAAATTTTCTGGCAGTCTGTGATAAATTATGTATTAAGTGCATAACTACAGCCACTTTCGGCCTGTGACTGGCCGGAAGTCAATGGCTAGTGGCTGGCCAAACGTGAATGGCCAGTGGCTGGCCGAAAGTGACTCGCCAAAGGTGACTGGCCATTCTCTGGCCTAAAGTGAATGGCCAGCCACTGGACAAAGGTGAATGGCCAGTCACTGGCCTAAAGTGAATGGCCGGTCACTGGCCTAAAGTGAATGGCCAGTCACTGGCCTAAAGTGAATGGCCAGCGACTGGCATAAAGTGAATGGCAAGTCACCAGACGAGGACGAAAACACTGCTATTGCCGAGCACTTTGGCCAAGCTTGGGCCATCGAAAATCTGGTTGGCCATAGTACACTTGCCAGCGATGGCCCATTCACAACGTGCTGCTTGGGACTTGTCCGCAAATCCCGCGTCAGTCGTGGGCGACATTCCTTTTAAACACCGTAGAGGCGTCTCGCCGTAAGGTGGCAGCTTCGTAGGTCATCCGAGCCGACCAATCAAAGCCAGGCAGAAGTGGCGCTTGAGGGATGGTGATAGTGGCCACGGCACGAGGCGATCGAGGACGAAGTGATGCGGCACGGCTTGAGGCGATCGAGGACGATGTGATGCAGCACTACAAGAGAGCAACAAGCCAACTCAGTGAGGTGAACACTTGGCCGCAAATCCTGTGTCAGTCGTGGGCGACAGTCCTTTTAAACAGCGTAGAGGCGTCTCGCCGTAAGGTGGCAGCTTCGTAGGTCATCCGAGCCGACCAATTAAAGCCAGGCAGAAGCGGCGATTGAGGGATGGTGATAGTGGCCACGGCACGAGGCGATCGAGTACGAAGTGATGCAGCACGGCACGAGGCGATCGAAGACGATGTGATGGCCACGGCACGAGGCGATTGAGGACGATGTGATGCAGCACTACAAGAGAGCAACAAGCCAACTCAGTGAGGTGAGCACTTGGCCGCAAATCCTATTACAATGCACTGCTAGGTTACCAGAGGGGGGTGACCTCTATGACAGGACCCCTCAACCTTTCGTTCACGAATCTCCCGGACTTCCAGACGTACACCCTCCCTTGAGACAGAGGGACTCTAGTGGGGATTTTGTACAGAATCCAAAGCAAATTGGGGATGGTGTACAGAATCCCTTTGTCCTGTCTTTCGGTGGATCCTGAAGAGGCATGTGTCCAAAACACTCTCGGCACGACAAAGTGCACTTTCCCGGCCGTCGGCAGAGCAGAAACGCTACCGCCGAAGGGTAGCGACGCTACATGAACAGCTCGTACGTGGCAGGACGTTGACTGCTGCTTATTGTAACTTAGGAAGTGTTGAGAGTAAGGGCAGTGATGTTGGCGGGACACGGCTGGCCGGATTAGCGTGGAACTCCCCGAAATGGTGTCCAGAAGACAGGAATTTAGCCCACTTCGGCATTCGTGCTTGGCAGCTGCTGTACACATGAGCGTGCAAGCTACATTATTCACCAACGCTGGAGCACTCGGCAGACAAAAGAGCTTCCCGCGATCTCTTCTGTTGCTCGACAAGCATGCCCTGAATGCGAGGCCCTTGTGTGTGTAAAGTTTGTCTCCCAGAACACGGTTCATCCTGAATTTCATTTTAATATACTAAAGGCCTTTAGCTTAAATGTCATTTTAAGTGCCCGCCTGACAGAGGTATTAGACTACACGAGTAATTGCGCAGAAAGGTCATCCGTGTTTGGCAGCGAAAATAAACGAACACACGTCAAATCTTAGTGGTAATTGTGAGGGCTTCCTGGGCCTCTACATTCACACATCATAATTTGTTGGCTGAATTAGGCCATCACCAAGCGTCATCGTCCATCGATCCAAATTTTTGCGACACAAAGAACTATTCCACGAGACATTACATTATTCTGATGTTAGTGCTTTCGCGTAAAGTTACAGAAACAGGGAAATATTAAAGTTCTCGAACGAACCTCGTACGACTATGGTCGAACTTAATTTGAAAACAGCGTAACTTGTAAAAAAAAAGTGAATATACAATATAATTATGCTGACTCTTTAATTTCCAAAAGGCACTCCTGAGGAGAACGTGTAATGTCGAATAAATGGACCGATAATTGTTTTTTGGAGACTAATTTCCCATTTGCGTGTGTTTTGGATGAGCTGAGGCGCAGTGTTATGCTCAAATCTGGTCGGCAGAGCGTCGGGTTCAGACCAGCTTTTTTTAACCAAATCCACACGTTTTATTTGTACGCGCGGTCCGAAACACGTTCCGAACAAAAAGAGTGTGCTTGTGAGGCCCAAACAATCCCTGTTTGCATAGCGAGAACCCACCAGTTTCCCATTTTGACGTCGGCGTAAAAAGGGCGGTAAGCGGAAAGAGCAACGACGCCGGACTCAGTTTGTGCAGGCGACGTCAACGCGGGAGCATGAGCCAGCCATTTCAGTGCCATAAACATTACGCAACCCCGTAAACGAGCAAGAAAACACTAAACGTGTCGGGCGATCGAATCGGTAGCACGACTGGTTAACAGATAAAAGCAAGCTCTATGCAACTGCAGAAGGACGACGGCTCTGAACGTCAGCAGCCTAGAAAAAAAGCGCGGCCAGTCCCCGCGAGTCCGTGGGTCCCCCAGCCGGTCCTTTCGTGACGTCGATTGACGGGCCTTCCTCCTCTCTCCCCTTTCTTTCTACTTCGGAGGGGGCGAGGGGGGGGGGGGGGGGGCGGGGTTCAGCGCTACTTTGAAGGCGTTTTTCTGGCTGATCCGCGCATAAAATAATGAAACGAATATGACATTCGTAATTGCTGGGGGCTACAGGAAATTTTTTTTTTCTGCTAACATATGCTTTTTTTCAAAAATCAGAGTCACCTTGTGGCAGCGGCGAAAGCTCCAATATTGCCGCCCTAATGTTGGTGTTTGGAGATCATGCTCGCCTAAATCAAGCGCCCTCGACTTTATAAATAGTAGGAAACGTAAAATGACCAACCTCTTTTCCGCTTTCTGCCCTATGCTTTCGAAGACGTTCGCTTTTTCAAGTGTGGAGAAGCTGTATAGTGCCGCCATTAGAGCGTCCGTTTTGTCTCTGCACAGGGTGGGTAGACTGACTTTCGGAAAGTGTCTCTTCACCGTGTCCAGAAGCTTTCCTTTCCCATGGAACTTAAAATGGCACGATGTACACCTAGGCACTTCTATGAATTCTGAATGCGAAAGTATGAATGTCGTTCTTGCGCGCGTCCTCGTAAAGTGGCCGCGCTGCTCTGATACCGGCCGTGCCGCCGCTCTTCAAAGCGGCGGCACAGCCGATTGCTTTCTTGCGCGCTGGCGGTCTGTCCGAGCGCGCCACCCGATTCCTTCTACCGGCGCACTGGCGGCGCGGGCACGCAGCGCCATGGCGTGGCCCTCCTTGAAACTGACGCGCAGCGGCCAATGGGAGCCTCGTTCCTTGAAACTGACGCGCGCCAGCCAATGGGGCCGAGGCCAAAATCCATCAGATTTCGGCTTCACATTGGGAGCGGGGAAACTAGGTGCCGTTTGGCTAGTCTTGTCGCGCGGTTTCAAAGCTGGGAGCCATCAGATCGCGACTTCACTTGGAGAAAGGTGTTTAGGTGCCGTTTGGCGGTGCTTTGAGCCGATGACCTTGGCTCGCTTCATGGAATAGCTAATGCTTTCGCATTAAAAAAAGGCCTCTGCCGTTTCGCTTTCTTTCCCCGCGTATCGTGTGAACTCTAGTCACTCGCACTACAGGATGAGAACGACAGGGAGCTTTTTGGGTTGTCCCGCCTTCTGCGCGAGCTTCCTGCCTTCGATAGCGCCTGGGCTCCTCCCGAGCCTCGAGCGTGGGCGTGCAACCGAAACACAACGGAAGGCAAAAAGCGCGTGTGGGGGACGGACATCAGAAAGAGACACAATACAGCCGGTGTCACGCGGCTTATACATCGCACAAAAGACAGTTTAAAAACACGAGTCAGCGCGATATCCGTGGTTCGAACGCCGCCTGCCAAGTTTTCTCCTTGAACTCTTTGTCATGCGGCATTCAGCCGCCTTGTTGGCTCCGAGGCGAGAGCGCTGGCCTACGGGTCCCCATGTGGCGGGTTCGAATCCCGGCCGAGGTGCCCGCAATCTGACGGAGGCTTATTGCTGAGAAGGCGCCGTGTAACCGAGCTTTCGGTTGCACGTCAAAAGATCCCCAGGTGGTCGAAATTAATCCTCAGTCCTCCGCTGGTGCGTGCCAGATGCCCGCCGTTGGTTTGGCACGTAAAACCCCCAAATTTGACTTTGTCATGCGGCATTCGAAGCACGGATCTCGCGGTAATTCGTGCTCGAATTTTTACTCAGACTGTCTTTTGTATGAAGTATAAGCAGTTTGACCCCGGCTCACTGTTCTCAGCCTGTCAGTGATTATAGTGCGAACCAGCTACGGAAACGGACAAGTTTAATACTTGTTAAAGGGGCGATGCAACGATATTCAATTGGAATGCTTTTCACTTTACACGAGCTTACTGTCCCTAGTGGGACTCAAGGATACTCGCACGCAACGCACCAGGCCAAGAAACTCCTTTGCTGCGGTGTAATTTCAAGGACAAGAGCGATCATTTTCATTCAATCTCTCCTTTGCAAAATTTGATGACGTAACGTGGGGATCGCAGAACACCCAAGTGACGATATTTGAATGCGGTTCATAGATTGGACCCGAGCATTGCGTGTGCACTCGATTCAGGCTCCTGATAATTACTAGCCCGAGAAGCATTCGGGTAGTAGTGGCCCGTGTCCAATCGCTGCAATGACGTCACTAGCCGAGCCATAACAATGCCTGGAACTCAACGCGTGTCCTGTGCTTTGCACACCCCAGCGCGTGGCTATGATCAGCATTGGCGGCATTGCCCGTTTCTTCTAAAGCGTTAGAAAAAATAATTCATCGCCGTTTGGTAAACTTTTCAAATAAACATGACCTTGTTACTTCCTTGCAGTTAGGTTTTAGAAATAATTGCTCAACTGAAACAGCCTTACTTAGTCAAAAATAATTTATATTAAAAAACTTTGAAAAGAAAAACTTGCCTCTCGGGGTGTTTTTAGATTTTACCAAGGCGTTCGATTGTATTAATCATAAGGTCCCATTTAAAAAGCTTGAAGTTTACGGTATCCGTGGGCAGGCGCTATTACTTCTGTAATCTTATCTAGAGCATCGACAGCAATATGTATCCATCAATGGAGATTCCTCCACTATTAAGCCTATTACGTCAGGCGTTCCACAGGGTAGTGTACTAGGGCCATTCCTTTTCAACATGTACATAAATGATATAATTAACGTCAATAAGGAGGCAAAATTTTTAATGTACGCTGATGATACAAGCATATTTTTTTCTTCCGAAACCGCTGATGAGCTAATCGATGTGGCTAACTTAACTTTGTCTAGAATTAAATCTTAGGGTGATAGTAACTCGTTGACAGTAAACAGTAGTAAAACAAAAGCTATTATTTTTCGTCCAAAAAATAAACCTGTGGTGGTGTCTAAGCTTCTCCGTTTTAATTCGTCTCGAATTGAAATAGTCAGTTGTTTTAAAACTCTCGGAGTATTTTTTAGTGAAAATATGTCCTGGGATAGCCATGTCAACTATATTATTCCAAGACGGCTCGCGTGGTAGGGATTGTGAATCGCTACCGTTACATATTGCCAACAAATGTGAAACTCTTGATCTATAACTCTTTGTTTTACTCCCACTTAGCCTATTCCTACCTCGTTTGGGGTACATCAACGTTAACTACTATTGAAAAACTATTCATGCTACAGAAGAAAATACTCAGAGGTATAGGTAATGTACCTTTTGATTTTCACACTGCTGAATTTTTTAAAACCTATAGGATAATTGATGTTCACAAATTGTATTCATATCGACTTTGTACCAGTTTTAAGAGTGAAATAATAAAGGGCACAGGTTTCTTACAAAATCTTGCATTGTTGGAGGAAAATTCACCAGTGTATTCTACTCGTCACGCGGAGAAGTGGAAGATGGTTACTCAGCGAACCAACTATGGCTCTCAGATGTTCCGATTTACTCTTCCAAATTTGTTAAATACTTTGTACAGTAGTAATGTTTCCCTTAAAAACTTGACTTTCAAAGACTTGCGTGGATATTTTTGTACATGATGTATTATTTTTATGAAACGTTGTTTGTTTTGTTTTATTTTTCTGTTACCAATACCTTCAGCTGCTACTGAATGTGATTTTCATCTTTGTTTCTCGATGCTTGCCGTTGACCACTGTAAGGGGACCGAGGACCAGTCAAGCTTCATCTCGCAGCTTTTTTTTTCGGGCTCCCCCATCAAGTTTGATGGAAATAAATATATTATTATTATTATTATTATATTCGGCTCCGGATCACGTGGCCGCTTGTTCTGGCTGCGAGTTGATGGGGTGAGCGCTGCTCGTTTTTCCTCGATTTTTTTCTGTGACTTCTATTGCGTGTGGTAAAAAACGAACGCGTGTTTCATAGGTCATCAATGTCAGGGATCCGGTCCTAACGGTATTTGCACAAAGTACAAAACCTTTTTGTGAAAATGATTTCCCGCTATATTTAGAGGGAAAACTAATTTAGAGTTTAGGTCACGTGACGTCAATTGATGTCACGTAAACTTACGTCACGTGATCCAGACATCAATTAAGTTTCCCCGATAAATTTAGCAAAAGAATATACGTCACGTGAATTAACGTCACGTGACCTGTACACCAATTGAGTTGCCCGCTAATTTTTCACGGGAAATTTGATGTCACGCAGCCTAAACACCTTCAGCTTCCCCGCCAAATCTAGCAGAAAAATTGACGCCACGTGACCTATACATCCAGTTTTCCCCTCACCGTACCAGGGAAATTGATAAAAATTAAAGGTTGTTTTTATTCCCCGAGACGACACTGTAATGTCTTCTAAGTAATTCTGATCGATCGTAGAATCGGCGTCAAAATGAGCTGGCTCGGCGTAAAGACGGCCGAAACGGCAAAACTCCGGCCTGTGGCGTCGCTGTCGGGAGAAGCCGCTAACAGCGAGGCTGGAACGGACTACCGCGGGGGAGATTGGTAGAAATGATAAGTCGAGCATCTAGAGTGTATTTGACGTCTGTCTTCGCGTGGCCGGCTCTTAATTTTGATGCATCATCGCGTTATTCATGTTTTTTGTTTGTTTTGTTTGTGTTTTCTTTCTTGTGGTCGTTGACTAGACGCGCGGCTTATCATTACTACCAGAATCCCTTGTGCATGAAATCGCAACAGTTCGTTCTAGCTGCAAAAAGTTGCGAAAATCCCCATGCGGGATCTTTGCATCTCTGGCCGTCGTTCCGCCGAGTCTGCTCATTTTGATCCCAGCTATATCTCAGATACATGCATTCCATGCATTTTCTTTTTTCATGCACATTACGGGGGACTTTTAAGAAAAAGGTCGCTGCCAATTTTTTTTTTTATGTTTACTTTTGGAAGCAGTGCTCGTTAGCATGATGTGCGTGCTCTTCTGTAGCTGAGCGTAAGAAGTCGCTGCCAAAAAAAAAAAAAGGAAATCTGAACGACGACTGTGCGTTTCATCTCTGGTGGAACTTACTGGTTCTAGTAAGGAGCAATAGATCTCGTAAAACCGACAAACAACCCCGTTCTGTCTTACCTTAAAACCCCAGCGCAATAGAGTGCCATACCTTCTATGTTGTCATCAAGAGCGTAGACAGCAGCGAATTTATTTCCGACATTAGTTGAACGGCCCGGCCCGTACAGAGCGAAGGGCGAAGAAAGAAGACATTTTGCTGCGAACCAGTCGTATTAATAAACTCGACCGTTGTCTGAAACCGCTCCAGCATTAAATCCAAAAAGCTGTGTAAGTCAGGCCTTAAAACTTTAAAATGTTACAGTGTAGTCACGGTTGACGGCTTAACGCAGCACAGAACCGAACCGCGCCAAGGGTTAAAAATAATGTTCTTCGTCGTCATGCGCCGCCGCCTATATGAGTAGCACCGAGGGAAGTTCGGCGCTAGTTTGCCGGCAACGACTATTCGGGAAAACGACCGCGGTAATAAGGGGAAGGTATACACGCGGCCCTTTTAAAATGCGCATAACCGGGGAGGGGAGGGGGGGGGGGGGCGTCAGCGCGGCCGTCTCAGGAAAGATTGCCGCTACAAATGAAGTCTCGTGTTCGTTCCTTTGTCGATGCTAGCTGCTAACGGCGTCCACGCGGTATACCACGGAAAATCTCGTACCTCGGCCTCATATATCTGCTCAGGCCAGCTTCATGTGGCGCACATCAAAGGGAATGCGGAGAGCTACCGGTGAAGCAAATATATATATAAAAAAGGAAAGAAGGCGTATACGGTGTGTACCTCATCGCGGTATATACGGCGGGCGACGGAGAAGTGGCTCCCGCGCTCCCTCGTGTAACAAGGTGGAGCACACATTCGCGTGGAGGGGGCGGAAAAATCGATGACTTTTGCGGCTCCCTTTGGAAATGCGTGGGGCTTAGGGCGGGTAACGACCGCTTCCCTCGCAAACGAAGTCGTAAAAAGGGTGTATGTTTGCGTTTGTCTGTTGAGAGGGTTAGCGCAAAGTTTGTTGCGAGGCGTTGTGATTTCGAGAGCGTGAAAGGATTTATAGCCAGAGACCCTACATAAACACGTATACATTAGGAGGAGGAACGGTCTGCTTGTCTTTGTTCGTTGTGTGCGACGTCGCCTAGACGGAATGGGAAATGTATGGTGCGTGGTTGGACGACGAAAGCGCAATGTCCGACTCTCGAGTACGGTGGCTTTTTTTTTTTTTTTTTTGTTCTAGGTTTTCATAAAAATTTGATTATTTTGAACGCCTCCAAACAGAAAACCTGTCATTCGTGTACACTAAAGCAACATTTCGAGCCTCATGGTTGTTTATTTTTTTTCTTATTCATTTTTTCGTATTTTGAGAAGGATAACGAAGATGGACGAGGGTGTTGCCGAGGCATGTACACTCTTTCGTAGAAGGACTACGCAATATAATTTTAATGCCTTAGCATTAGTGCCCTAGTACATGCGCTGACCATGGACTAGTTTGGAGCACACGTACATGAAGTTCGTAACGTCTCAACCGGATGGCGTCAGAGCTCCACTGGGCTGGGCACTGGCTAGGAAACACCTTCTGCAAGCGCCGACAGATGGCGGCGGGGTGCATAGTTTGAGAGGCTTAGCGATAGGAAGCATAACAACGGAGGCCGCACTGGATTGGCTGGTTATAGTTAGCGACGCCTTGACGTAACACCTGGCAACCGAAGATCGCCGGTGACGTCCCCCTTCGACGATTTTATCTCCACGCAGTGGGGGACGGCGGGTGTATTACTGGGAAGGGGGGGGGGGGCGTCTTAACCCTCCCTTCCCCCCCCCCTCCCCCCCTCCCAAATTCGCGCCGCTTCGCGGTGACATTATGCGGATGAATCATTACAAAATATTAATGCACCATTAGCCACCGGTACACGCCGCCTCGCTGTGTCAAAGCACGGCCTAGCCACTATGTTCCCGCTGCACCTTGTTTCCTAGGTGTTACGTCACGCCGTCGCTTTCTATAACCAGCCAATCCATGCTCTGTTATATCACCACGCTTTGTTATACATAACCGCTGCGCGAAATTCTCACGCGCTTCTTTTATAATTTATTGTTTAGCTATATACGTTTCACGTTCCTAGAATGGTGCAGGTATACCATCTATGACTTTAATTCACAACATTTCTCATTTTTTCACACACACAAAAAAAAAAAAGAAAAAAAGTAATATGTCGCCTCACTTGCAAGGCCGCTTTTAACGTTACGTGTGGATCTCTTCGACAACAGCGCGGGTACAGAGGGGTCATTTGCATCTCAATGAGTTTGTTTTATTCTTAACGTTGCTTTGGCCCAAATCCTATTACCCAGAAGACTGACTCAACCCTAAAAATTGGCATAATTTTGCTTTGCGTGCGTTTTCTGAGCAAACACTATATCTAAAATGCGCAGATTTAGTGATTCCACAAATTCGAATCTGGCCAGCCAGAAGCCGCGAATAATACCGTAACGGGAACCGCGAGAAAAAAGAAAAACAAAAAGTGCGTCGGAGTAACTCTTGGTGTCTGAAAATATAGTGCACTTGATGTTTCGGTCACGGTCACGCAAAATAACAATCTACCAGAACGAGCAACGAAATCCGTATGCCAGGCGCCGAGGTCCAGAAATCTGCCGTCCGAGCGGAGCGGTCAGACTCCGTCCAAGCAAAACAGAGTTCGAGCGGCACATTCGATTCTTACAACTTTTTGCATAATCATAATCGAAATATCACGTGCACCATATTTTCAACCTTGAAGAGTTACTCCCTTTAACTCCTACGCGCTTATTAAAAGTGCTTCTCGTTACCACCCCTAGGGGGATTATTTGCGGCTTCTGGTTGGCCAAGGGAGCATGTCAAGCCCTCTTTCTGCGTTTGGTGCACGCGCTGGCTCTTCCGGCTCTTCCCATTGACCAAACTCTATCTTTACACGGCTCTGACAGTGGCTAGCTCTGGGTGACCCTAGTACGCGCCTTATTTTGTCAATGGGACTAGAGTAGCCCTATTGAAAATTCCATCAAGCTACGTAATTTGGGACACTGAGTGCCAGTCAGCAGCGTTGGTGGAACGTGATGGACCATCAGACGTAATCTGATGGTCCATCAGATGACGTCTGACTGCCACTGCTAAGGGAATTTCATCAACAAGGGCAGCATTTATATAAGAGTAAAGCTATACGAACTCATAAATATCACCAAATGACCCGATAAAATAAAATGTTCGAGGAAAAAAAAAAAAAAAGCAGCACCACCGCGCATCGAACCCGCGACCACATGCGTACAAATCGGACACGGTAACCGCTATGCTAGGCCACCATTAGAGAAACTCGATTTGACTATTCATTTTATCCGAAATGCTTTGGCTGCAAATGCAGTTAAGCCGTCAACATGTTATGCAAAGCACTCGTACATCACTCGCCGTACTTCAGTTCTACTCACCTGCCATGTAGAGTACTTTCGCGTCGTAGAACGATCCTTTTGTTCGCGCATCACCGGCCCAGTAGACCTGGTACACCCTGTCGTGCTGTCGTCTTCAACTACACCGCTAAAGTCCCTTACATCGTCGGAACTCACAACAGGCTGGGTCTTGTCGAGTAGAAATTCTACTAAAACATAAGACATTGTAGAGCCCGGGCAGGATCGACAGGTTGGAGCGAGCGGGCAAACAAAACGAGTCGAGAGCGATCGCTCATGAAAGCTCGGCGAAGCCTCTATGGCCGAAGCGAAGTGCGAAGTGTCGAGTTTGGCGCTTCGGCGGGCTTCTGATCAAGGTTGTTGGTCGGTTTCGTGTCATATCTCTAACGTCAGCGGTTTTATGCATGGGCTCACGTCCCGAAATCGTTTTTTCGTGCATAGATTACTTTTCGTATTCATAGATTTGACGAAATAGTGGTATGCGAACGAACTTTACGTCCTTTGACCGTACGTCTGTCTGCACGTCAATGCTTGCTGACGTACAGTCAGAGACAATCGATGTACAGTCAGAATCACCACCAAGACATCCTGATGGCATTTCGCGGCGGCCGACTGCCACCAAGGAAACCATCAGAAAGCCGACAAGCGGGGTCTGACTGGAGTTTGACTGTCGGTCAGAGTAACTTGTTGACCAATCAGACATGCTTGACGTACAGTCAGGCACAGTCAGCGGTCCACTAGAAAACATTGACTGCCAAACAGGGTTACATTGATGGAGTTTTCCTTCGGGAGCCGGGACTAAAAAACGTCCCTGCGCTTCCGTGCCTGAGAAAAGCGCTCTTACGATCCAAGCAAACATGAGAGTGATGCACCCTGCTGCGTCCCGAAGGAAAAATCCATCAATGGAACCCTGTTTGGCAGTCAATGTTTTCTAGTGGACCGCTGACTGTGCCTGACTGTACGTCAAGCATGTCTGATTGGCCAACAAGTTACTCTGACCGACAGTCAAACTCCAGTCAGACTCCACTTGTCGGATTTCTGATGGTTTCCTGGTGGCAGTCGGCCGCCGCGAAATGCCATCAGGATGTCTTAGTGGCGATTCTGATTGAATATCGATTGTCTGTGACTGTACGTCAAAAATCTTTGACGTGCAGACAGACGTACGGTCAAAGGACGTAGAGTTTTTTCGGATATCACTATTTCGTCAAATCTATGAATACGAAAAGTAATCTATGCACAAGAAAACGATTTCGGGACGTCAGCCCATAAAACCGCTGATGTTAGAGATATGACACGCAGCCGACCGACAACCTTGATCCGAAGCCCGCCGATAGCCGAACACGCCACTTCGCTTCGCCCATAGAGGCTTCGCCGAGCTTTCATGAACTATCGCTCTCGACTCGTTTTGTTTGCCCGCTTGCTCCAACCTGTCGATCCTGCCCGGGCTCTATAATGTCTTATGTTTTAGTAGAATTTCTACTCGACAAGACCCAGCCTGTTGTGAGTTCCGACAATGTAAGGGACTTTAGCGGTGTAATTGAAGACGACAAGGTGTACCAGGTCTACTGGGCCGGAGACGCGCGAACAAAAGGATCGTTCTACGACGCGAAAGTACTCTACATGGCAGGTGAGTAGAACTGAAGTACGGCGAGTGATGTACGACTGCTTTGCATAACATGCTGAAGGCTTAACTGCATTTGCAGCCGAAGCGTCTCCTATAAAAAGAATGGTCAAATCGAGTTTCCAAAGCGATGGCATAACATACGGTTTAAGGTGTCTGGAAGTGGTCGCGGGTTCGATCCGCGGTAATCCTGCTTTTTTTTTTTTGCTTTTTTTTTCTCGAACATTTTGTTTTATCGAGGCATTCGACGATATGTATGAGCGCGTATAGCTTTACTCTTATATAAATGCTGTTCTTGTTGATGAAATTCCCTTGGCAGTGGCAGTCAAGCGTCATCTGATGGACCATCAGATGTCGTCTGATGGTTCATCACGTTCCATCAAGGCTGCTGACTGGCAGTCAGTGTCCCAAATTACGTATCTTGATAGAATTTTCAATAGGGGTGCTACCGCTATACTGAAACCTGCTGGGGCCATGCAACGGTAGATGTTCCCGAGAAACAGGCGTCACCAGCCCCGCGACGTGCGAACTGTACGCTGTAAAGGCTGCGAACGGCGATTGGGTCGCAAAAAAGTCATTACCGTGCGCCCCTAATGGCAAAGCGACGCACTTCATTGGCGGCAGCGCCTTCCATTGGGAGCCATTTTGTTGACAGGTTAGGGTTACAGTAGGTCGTGGGCAGGACAAGACAAGCTTCAGGATGTTTTTGTTTGTTTTGTCTTGGCCTTTTCGTTTACATCTGCCTATTCGTTGCAAAGATTATTTTCTCATCACTTCCTTTTTTCTTCTCAGAAACCACTGTTTAGGCGTTTCTATAGAGCAAACTCGCGTCTTCTATTTCTACAACATTCCTCCCCCTCCTCTCTCTCCTCCTCCTATTCCCCTCTCATTCAAGCTCGCAAATACGGAATCTGATCCAACACAGGTAACATTTTCTCTAAAGTTAGGCTAACCGCTAACTAATAAACGGTATATAATTTTTTCCTCTTCACCTGTGTACCTGCGCTCTAGTGAAGGCGTTTAGCGAGTTTCGCGCAACTTCTTGCACGTGTGGTTCTTAAGCTGTTTCTCGAGCCCCCGCAAAACGGGATGCAGAATACGAAGACAGCTATCACGGAGAATGAAAGAAAAAAAATCCCATCGAATGACGAAGCTAAGAATACAATCGGGCCATAAATGAAATGCGATATTCGCACTGTTGGAGGCGTTACCGAAAACGTAAGGAAGCATACGTTACTCGTTACTTGGAAATAGAAAAAAAAAAAAAACGCGTTACCGAGCTATGTTACCTAAAAAAAAAAATTAACCGTCATTTGTTACCGTTAACGATAAGAAACCACGCCCGTTATTTTTGCGTTACACTTTTATTCATGGAAGGGCTTCGTTTGTCGACACTGAGAAAAAGGGCGCGCGCGTTTTCTCTTTTTCTGAAGTGGGAGTCTTTGCGTGAGGAAAAGAGAGGCAAAATTTTGATGATACGTGGGATGAGTGCAAGAATCCAGGTGCCATGGCGGCCAGAAACACGAAAAAAATAGTTTTTTTTTAATATTGAGAAGACATGGGTAACCTCGAAAGAAGTAACATGAGTACGTTATTTAATACCGTTTTTGTAACGTAACCAGTACGTTACTACGTTACTGAAAAAAGAAACGCGTTACGCGTAACATCCTTAATCGTAATGCCGCTACCTGTAAGGCGTTACCCGCAACGCCGTAACTTGTAACGCATTACTCATAACGCCGTAACTTGTAACACGTTCCTACCAACAGGGACAATGGGCGTGAGTAACGTGCTTGCAAAATGTCCCTGCTCACATCGTATTTTTATTTTCATATCTCTTTGTAAATTGAGTTTTCACATTCGCCGGGATCCTTGCATTCTTTGCCGCGATTGGCCCTCTCCACGCCCTGTAGGAAAGAGAAGTCACATAATTTGTCTAAAGTGTATAGTGGTGTAGTGTACTCCGTCTAACATTAAGTTGGACCGTATCCAACGCTACGATCCGAAAGGAGCCAATCAGACTGCGCCAAAAGGGCAACGTCAGGGCGCTCGTTGTCTTTTTTCCGTGTGCCAACATTTTCCAACTAAACCAGTCCAGCGCAAAAAAAAGAAAAAAAAAACTGTCTTGTGGTGCGTTCACTCTTTGTGATTAGTTTAAACTGGTGATAGTATATGTCTAAAGACGACGGGTACCATGACGATATATACTCATTTAGCGCAGCGGACGATATACTGTATCGTAAAGGAGTGTAGTAATCCCAAGAATGCGCTGTGCGATGAACTCCCGTCTTGTCGACGTGGCGTCGTTATTGGTGTTTGGATATGTTCCAAATATGCTTCGGTCAAAACAGAAAGTTTTTGCTCGACTCTGTGTGTAGCACGAAAGTAGTACATGAGTTTGAAAGAGCATAACATAATGCAGAAAGAAAAATTCTCGTAAGACCTCAAAATATCAACTGTCGTTATGACAACATATACTGAAAACTACGAATATGCTAAAACTTGCAGCGCAATTTCGGTTGCCATTTTAGAGTTCCCTCGGGTGGTTACTTATACTACTTAAAGTATACCAAGATGCCTACGAAATGTCTACAGTAACTGTTGAGATTAGCCTTTCTTTCCGTAAACCTCCGACTCTTTATCATTTTCTTTAATCGCAAAAATATTTGTTTATATTTATTTTCGGTGTGCATAGTGAAACAAGCGCGGGTTGATACTACACGTTCGTAGTCATTTTCTAGTGGAGTCGAGCGACTGTTTCTACGATCTTGGTGCAACGCGTTGTTCATATGAGGTAAAACAAACACTTAAGAAAAATGTAAAATAATAATCCACGAGAACAAAGTAAAAAAGGGTGAGGTGGTTTACAATAACATATGCCGTGTTTTTGTTTGTATTTCTTTGTCCATGGTCTATAAGGATGGCATAAATAATTTATTAGGCTGCGTGTATCACGTATTTTGTGATTTTATATAACGTTATTTTGGTGTGTAGTTTCAAGCCTGCTGTATAAGTTCAGCAGAATGCGGTTGGTACAGCGCCAGTCTAAACAGCAAAGCTTAGTTCCTCTGGCTTATGTTTGAGACGTCTACCTCCCGCCCCCCGTCCGCCCTGAGTTTTCAGAGGGCTCTCAATATCAGGCTAGTGCAGCAAGGGGGCTGGTAACATTTCGCAAAACCTGCAAGACACGAAAATTTAAAACAAATCTAAGAAAAAAAAAAAAACGGTAAGAAAACACGTTCGGTTTCAGTTTTTTTAGAACCTATTTTTTATGCCGTTCAACAAATTAGTTTTTTTTTTTTTCATGTTTATTCATTTCAAGCGCGCCTCAGGGCCCCGAGAACACAGCACTCAACTTCTTCATAAATACGTGACATAAAAAAAAGCGAAAGCGAGGTTTTTTTCGTTTTTTTTTTGCTTTTAATTAATTTGGTCAAAAACAATCTAGAAATATGGAATGCGTTTTTTTTATGCTGGATAGTCACTGACAAGCATCCGGGCATAACTTACTTTACGATGTACATGACTAGAGAAAAAAGAAATATCGCTTCAAAGGTTAAATAAAAACAGAAAGAATAAACATAGGTACGGACAGAACAACACTTCTTTCGACTTTCAACACAAATAGCTTTATTAGGCACCGGCACCCGGCCCAAGAAACCAGAGACGGAAAGGGGAAGGGCGGAAGGCGGGAACATGGAAAGGTGAGGGGTGGTAGGGAGAGCATAAAGGCATAAAGGTGACACAGACAGGAAAATTACTCGCGGGGAAGAAGAAAGGCCAGGAGAGAAGCCGCAAAGAGGCGAGGCCGCTTGAAACGAAATCACCGGACGGGCGACCTAGGCCCGCGGGGTCCCTGTCAAGGCCATCAACTGCGGGCGAAGGTAGGCCGCGTCCTTCGTGGAAAGAGAAAGAGACGGCGTCGAGATATTTCGGGATGCGTGCATTATCGCGAAAGACTCGATTATCTCTCGGCCGTAGCGACCTCGGTTAGAACCTAGGATTCTTGCCGAAGAGAATCCAGGGCAACATGAGGAGCAGGCCCTATTGTGGACGGCTATCGGGTGTAGTGAATCCCTCCCATCGACCTCTCTCTCATGTTCGCGTAACCTGTCGTTAACGCAGCGCCCTGTCTGACCGATATACTGTGCGCCGCAAGACAAGGGTATGGTGTAAACGCGCCCCGTCGCACAGGGAACAAAGCTAGTCCCGTGCTTCTTGGAGCATCTGGACTGGATGGGCGGGGGTTCATTTACGAGACGACACATAGAACCCAGCTTAAACTGGCACGAAAATACGACATCGACGTCGTACCTTCTGGCGACTGCCCTGAGGCGATGTGAAGTGTTGTGGTAATACGGCGTGACCGAAAACTTTTTTGGGCGGGGTGGCTTTTTGCGGTCGAGGGAAGACTTGGAGATTAAGGCCTTTAAGGTGGTTGCAATGAGGTCACGCGGGTAACCGGCTTTTTTGATGCGATTGATTTGGTTAGTTAGGCTTGCATTGGAAAGGTGGGGGCAAGATTTTGTGCAGGAAGAGGAGAGAAGGCTATTAACAATGCCCGACTTTACATTTTTTGAGTGGTGGCTCGCGAAGGGGAGTACCGGCTTCTGGGATCGCTGCTGGAAACTCCAGCAGAGGCCGCCTGGTGTTGGTTGTAGGCGCAAATCAAGAAACTGCAGGCCATCTGCGGCAGGCTCCTCCTTCGTGAAGATAAGGCCCCGGGAGTGACGCGAGAACACTTGCTCGATGGAAGCAGGAGAGACGTTCCGGTCGTGAAGCAGGAGGTAATCGTCGACGTATCGGAAGATCTTGGTTCCCGGAGTCGCGACACTGAGCTCCCTCTTCACCGCCACGTCCACAGCTGACAAGTATATCTCACTGAGAACAGGAGCCAGGCAGGATCCTATGCAGACGCCTGATTTTTGGGTGAAGATCTTCCCTTTGTGTTCAACCAGGGTCGACCTCAGGTATAGTCTGATGAGCTGTAAGAACGCGTCGAAGGAGATGCCGGTAGAGTTCTGAAATTTGACGAGTCCGAATTGTGTGACAGCCTGCTCAACGCAGTCCATGAGAACCTCCACGTCGAGGCTGTAGTACATGTCTGTCACGTCAAGGGAGAACAATGTGATGTGGGGACTTGATGAGTGTAGCTCTTGAAGGGTAGGTAAAACCTCAAGGGAACTACTCACTCGGAAAGGCTGCTCAAGTGGCACCGCTGTCAGGTGTTTTTGGAGGAAGAGGGCCAGATGTTTCTGCCAGCAGCCGTTCTCTGAAACAATGCTCCTGAATGGTATGTCCGGCTTGTGGGTTTTTGCAGTGAAGAACACACGCAGGTACTGGCTTGACGGCTTTGAAATCTTAGTCAGCAGGGAAGAGAGTTCATTGGCCTTGCAGAGCGTTTTTACCTCTGTGCGGATGGACCCTGACGGTCTGTTCTTCAGTGTTTTGAAGTTCCTGTTGAGAACTGCTTCAATTTTTTCGTTGTAGCTCTCATTGTTCATCACAACGAAGACTCCAGTCTTGTCGGTCTCCACGAGCTTTAACTCTGATCGCCTCAGCTCCTCCACCACTCCCGGGAAATCCGGTTTCGATGGGGGAGTCAGTCCATGTTTGCAAATCACACTAGAGCCCGTCGCGAGAAACTTGTCGGAGCGGCTCTGGGATCTTAGAGGCCACCTGGTGAACTGCTGCCAGCTGGTCGACTCTTGAAGGTGCTAGGGGAGGGGCAAACTTGGGACCCTTTGAAAGAACCGCTTCAGCGTGCGAAGAGAGGGGTACGTCAGATATATTAATTGGTGGCTTAAACTTCGCACTCTGGTTGTCTGTCCTTTCCGCGGTGGCAGTTGAGAGAATAAGTCTCCATGACGACTCCAGAAGAAGATGAGCTGACTTGCTGAGAAACACATACGAAGGGTGGGTGGAGAAGCTAGCCCCAAAAGTGGCGGTCATGAGTCTTCCCTCGACCGCAAAAAGCCACCCCGCCCAAAAAAGTTTTCGGTCACGCCGTATTACCACAACACTTCACATCGCCTCAGGGCAGTCGCCAGAAGGTACGACGTCGATGTCGTATTTTCGTGCCAGTTTAAGCTGGGTTCTATGTGTCGTCTCGTAAATGAACCCCCGCCCATCCAGTCCAGATGCTCCAAGAAGCACGGGACTAGCTTTGTTCCCTGTGCGACGGGGCGCGTTTACACCATACCCTTGTCTTGCGGCGCATAGTATATCGGTCAGACAGGGCGCTGCGTTAACGACAGGTTACGCGAACATGAGAGAGAGGTCGATGGGAGGGATTCACTACACCCGATAGCCGTCCACAATAGGGCCTGCTCCTCATGTTGCCCTGGATTCTCTTCGGCAAGAATCCTAGGTTCTAACCGAGGTCGCTACGGCCGAGAGATAATCGAGTCTTTCGCGATAATGCACGCATCCCGAAATATCTCGACGCCGTCTCTTTCTCTTTCCACGAAGGACGCGGCCTACCTTCGCCCGCAGTTGATGGCCTTGACAGGGACCCCGCGGGCCTAGGTCGCCCGTCCGGTGATTTCGTTTCAAGCGGCCTCGCCTCTTTGCGGCTTCTCTCCTGGCCTTTCTTCTTCCCCGCGAGTAATTTTCCTGTCTGTGTCACCTTTATGCCTTTATGCTCTCCCTACCACCCCTCACCTTTCCATGTTCCCGCCTTCCGCCCTTCCCCTTTCCGTCTCTGGTTTCTTGGGCCGGGTGCCGGTGCCTAATAAAGCTATTTGTGTTGAAAGTCGAAAGAAGTGTTGTTCTGTCCGTACCTATGTTTATTCTTTCTGTTTTTATTTAACTTCACCAACGCGCTCACGTCGAACTAAGTCTTAATTTTGAGAGCTATGTGTTTGTTACGTCCACAAGTGCCAGGCATCGGGTCCCAGGAATTTGACTCTGTTGCCTTTCTCCGGGCCTCCATATTCACTTCCAAGCTGTTCCAGCTACGCCTTCGCATGAGGACCCTCGGATTCTACCTCCGCAAGAACATTACCCACCCGGCAGTGCATCAGGTATTTGGATTCCCCTCCACCCGCTGGTCAGCAAACTACAGAATAATGCAGATTGCCCGTCAAGAGGTTTCGAGAGAAATTTTGATGCTGCAGAGGTCCCTCCCCGCGCTCATGACCGCCACTTTTGGGGCTAGCTTCTCCACCCACCCTTCGTATGTGTTTCTCAGCAAGTCAGCTCATCTTCTTCTGGAGTCGTCATGGAGACTTATTCTCTCAACTGCCACCGCGGAAAGGACAGACAACCAGAGTGCGAAGTTTGAGCCACCAATTAATATATCTGACGTACCCCTCTCTTCGCACGCTGAAGCGGTTCTTTCAAAGGGTCCCAAGTTTGCCCCTCCCCTAGCACCTTCAAGAGTCGACCAGCTGGCAGCAGTTCACCAGGTGGCCTCTAAGATCCCAGAGCCGCTCCGACAAGTTTCTCGCGACGGGCTCTAGTGTGATTTGCAAACATGGACTGACTCCCCCATCGAAACCGGATTTCCCGGGAGTGGTGGAGGAGCTGAGGCGATCAGAGTTAAAGCTCGTGGAGGCCGACAAGACTGGAGTCTTCGTTGTGATGAACAATGGGAGCTACAACGAAAAAATTGAAGCAGTTCTCAACAGGAACTTCAAAACACTGAAGAACAGACCGTCAGGGTCCATCCGCACAGAGGTAAAAACGCTCTGCAAGGCCAATGAACTCTCTTCCCTGCTGACTAAGATTTCAAAGCCGTCAAGCCAGTACCTGCGTGTGTTCTTCACTGCAAAAACCCACAAGCCGGACATACCATTCAGGAGCATTGTTTCAGAGAACGGCTGCTGGCAGAAACATCTGGCCCTCTTCCTCCAAAAACACCTGACAGCGGTGCCACTTGAGCAGCCTTTCCGAGTGAGTAGTTCCCTTGAGGTTTTACCTACCCTTCAAGAGCTACACTCATCAAGTCCCCACATCACATTGTTCTCCCTTGACGTGACAGACATGTACTACAGCCTCGACGTGGAGGTTCTCATGGACTGCGTTGAGCAGGCTGTCACACAATTCGGACTCGTCAAATTTCAGAACTCTACCGGCATCTCCTTCGACGCGTTCTTACAGCTCATCAGACTATACCTGAGGTCGACCCTGGTTGAACACAAAGGGAAGATCTTCACCCAAAAATCAGGCGTCTGCATAGGATCCTGCCTGGCTCCTGTTCTCAGTGAGATATACTTGTCAGCTGTGGACGTGGCGGTGAAGAGGGAGCTCAGTGTCGCGACTCCGGGAACCAAGATCTTCCGATACGTCGACGATTACCTCCTGCTTCACGACCGGAACGTCTCTCCTGCTTCCATCGAGCAAGTGTTCTCGCGTCACTCCCGGGGCCTTATCTTCACGAAGGAGGAGCCTGCCGCAGATGGCCTGCAGTTTCTTGATTTGCGCCTACAACCAACACCAGGCGGCCTCTGCTGGAGTTTCCAGCAGCGATCCCAGAAGCCGGTACTCCCCTTCGCGAGCCACCACTCAAAAAATGTAAAGTCGGGCATTGTTAATAGCCTTCTCTCCTCTTCCTGCACAAAATCTTGCCCCCACCTTTCCAATGCAAGCCTAACTAACCAAATCAATCGCATCAAAAAAGCCGGTTACCCGCGTGACCTCATTGCAACCACCTTAAAGGCCTTAATCTCCAAGTCTTCCCTCGACCGCAAAAAGCCACCCCGCCCAAAAAAGTTTTCGGTCACGCCGTATTACCACAACACTTCACATCGCCTCAGGGCAGTCGCCAGAAGGTACGACGTCGATGTCGTATTTTCGTGCCAGTTTAAGCTGGGTTCTATGTGTCGTCTCGTAAATGAACCCCCGCCCATCCAGTCCAGATGCTCCAAGAAGCACGGGACTAGCTTTGTTCCCTGTGCGACGGGGCGCGTTTACACCATACCCTTGTCTTGCGGCGCACAGTATATCGGTCAGACAGGGCGCTGCGTTAACGACAGGTTACGCGAACATGAGAGAGAGGTCGATGGGAGGGATTCACTACACCCGATAGCCGTCCACAATAGGGCCTGCTCCTCATGTTGCCCTGGATTCTCTTCGGCAAGAATCCTAGGTTCTAACCGAGGTCGCTACGGCCGAGAGATAATCGAGTCTTTCGCGATAATGCACGCATCCCGAAATATCTCGACGCCGTCTCTTTCTCTTTCCACGAAGGACGCGGCCTACCTTCGCCCGCAGTTGATGGCCTTGACAGGGACCCCGCGGGCCTAGGTCGCCCGTCCGGTGATTTCGTTTCAAGCGGCCTCGCCTCTTTGCGGCTTCTCTCCTGGCCTTTCTTCTTCCCCGCGAGTAATTTTCCTGTCTGTGTCACCTTTATGCCTTTATGCTCTCCCTACCACCCCTCACCTTTCCATGTTCCCGCCTTCCGCCCTTCCCCTTTCCGTCTCTGGTTTCTTGGGCCGGGTGCCGGTGCCTAATAAAGCTATTTGTGTTGAAAGTCGAAAGAAGTGTTGTTCTGTCCGTACCTATGTTTATTCTTTCTGTTTTTATTTAACTTCACCAACGCGCTCACGTCGAACTAAGCTTCAAAGGCGCCGGCAAATTAGTTTAGTAGATCAACAGCGCTTCCAATATCAGTCTTCAGGCACGTGTTTTGACACCGACATTAAAATATTTCTTTTACGATGAGCCACCCTCTTTAAGCGCGCTAAAAACAATAGAGCAACAAAAAACAAAAAAAAAAACAAAAAAACGCAGGTTTTACGACCGGTTGTTCAGTGAGTAATTGTCGGTTCTTACATGCATCGCAGCGCTGAGATAAAGCAAAGTCAGCGCTGACTCACCGCTGAGTGAACTCTTCGTTTATGCTTGAGAGAAGAGCGTGTTCGTTTAAGTCGTGGATGAAGAAAGAATAAAACAATTAAAACAGGGACAACACAACCACATCTTTCATGAAATGAGAGGTGTGGTTGTGTTGTCCCTGTTTTAATTGTTTTATTTTTTCTTCATTCATGTCTTCGTTTATAGCACTTAGTGCTGTGTTGTATGTGTAAACGTGGCTTGCATTGACATATCAGCTGCCATCGCAGTAAGCTGGCTGCCGAGGGCGTATTTTTTTCGGGATGTGTTTCGCACCGCCAGCTTTGGTCTCCTCGGCCAGAACAACTTCTAATAAAGACGAGCATAGTGCAATGAATGACATCATGTGCAAGCCTAGTTTACTGGCGAACGGTCATGAAATCGCTGTTGCGTCGCTCACGTTAAAAACCCCGTGTTAGCGGTTGTGCTGCGCTGAAGAAATTGCGTATTGGCAAACAGACAACGCATTCTAGGCGCAGTCTTACTTCTTGGAATTGGAGAAAACGCGCTGGCGAGCTTTAGAAAGAATGCTCCAGGGGTGGTAGCAGTGTGGTACACGTTCCTCATAAAAAGGAACGAAAAATCGTTCCTCGTTCCCTCTGATTTTTGGAACGCGTTCCCGTTACAAGTTCCAAATATGAAAAAAAGGAACTCGTTCCCGTTACAGTTAAAAATGAAACGTGTCGTAACATAAACCTTACATTTGCATTTGGCTTATTACCATATTCAGTTAGATAGAGGAAAGTTTTTTTTTCTTACATCAAATACGAACATACGAGTTTCAATGCCGTGATGGAAGGGCACTGGAAGAAGAAAACAAGGGGAAGCAGGGTTTCATTTGTTAATATATTCACGTTTAATAATCTCAGCTTTTAACTATATTTATGTTTGTGGTGTGTGATTCAGAGCGGCCAAATATACTGTTACACCACATTGCACGAGCGTTTTACAGCAACCTGACACGTTTCAATTTAACAAAGTCCCTCGTTCAAACCTAACAACAGTAACTTCGCGATGATGTTGTCCGCAAGACGAGCAAGTGAAGAAGAGGTTCAGTCATAAAAATTACAAGTCCTTCATCGCGTAGGTTGGATTCGTTGTTCAGTTTAATGGTGGGAGACAAGGGGACAAGGAATAAAGGTTACTTTTGTGTATCTTTTAAGTGACCGATGTTAGGGGTACAGGGGTGGGTTCTATGTCTGGTAACCTGTTTTTTTTTTGTTGTAACTGTAGGTCTCTGTCGAAGTTCAGCGATGGCTGTAGTCGGCCTTAGATTTCTGGGTTTATGAAGATTCTTGGAAGCAAAAAAAGCAGCTAAGTTTAAAACGTCTCTCTTTCTGCGCCTTTTCCTTGGACTAAAAGGTTTGCTTTTTGTACCGCAGACTTCGATACTGAAAAAAATAATCTATGTCCATAGCTCCTGCACCCGACTGCTACAGTGCTACCAAGTGAGGACCACACAAAATAAACTCTAAGATAACTAAAAGAAAAGTTAACGAGATCCTGCTCTTCGTAAAGTTATTGTTTTCATACTTTTAGGATGTCTCTTTTATAGATAAATTAAAAATTACCCCACTGGACGAAAAGAAAGGAACGTCGTTCCTTTTTCCGTTCCAATAAAAATGTAACGCGTTCCCGTTGTAGTTCCACCAATGCAAATTGGAACGGCGGCGTTCCTTCGTTCCTCTTATAGGAACGCGTTCCAGGAACGCCGTTCCGTACAACACTGGGTAGTAGTAATGAAATTACTCTAATTGAATTACAGTAATTAAATTCCTTTGAGAGTCGTTTGTAATGTATCTCATTACTTTTTGATACAGGTAATTAGCTAATGTAACGAATTACACTAGTGGTAGTAATTGTACTCAAAATCGCAATTATTTTTTAAATATTTCAGCCATGTTTTTTTTTATTTGCACAGAAATAAAAGAAAACTTGCATTTGCAACAAAAAAAAGCAGATTTAAAAAACAACGAAAAAGGAAGCACACATGCGGTTTTCGTGTGCTGCCGCCGACTCTTATGACGGTCGGACTGGGTGCCTTTATGTGCGCGTTGCTTGACGGGACTCTAGGTCGGACCGGAGGGTCGTGCCATCTAAATCCTGCTGGGTTTGTGTTGCCGTGACCAAGAAATAAGCCTCGCCAAACATGGCTTTTGTGCCCCTTGAAGATTATCTTGCCCCGAAGTTCACACAAAGAAGACACAGCCCACAGGAATAATCAATAGAGATGCAATCCGAACCCAGACGCATCCGGGGATCAACAGCGTGCGCAGTAGGTATTTTAATAAAAGGTGAACCCACAACACTGACAGACCCGACGTCAGTCCGTTCGGTTTGGAAGGGCGTGTTGGCACGCCTTCTCTGTCCTTGGTTTTCTCCACTGGTTTGGTCTGTGGTTGACGGTTGTGCAAATTCAAAGCAGAGTGCGTTCTTTCTCTTAGAGCGCAGCTCTTAGGCGTTCGTTTCCGGCTTGAGCGGCGTCGCCGTCGGCGTCGGCGTAACCGAACGGTGCATTATGGGACTTTTCCCATGATGACATCGCGATTGACGTCATGTGTGACGTCACACGTGACGTCACCGCGCGTTGCATTATGGGTGGATTTTCCCACTAAATTTATCGGAAAGAATGCCCCGCTAAATTTGGCAGAAAAAATCCCCGCTAAATTTAGCAGAAAAAATTCACCGCTAAACCTAGCAGAATGTTTTCCCCGCTAAATTTAGTGGAAAAAAAATCCCTGCTTCATTTAGCGGGAAAAATTCCACTCTAAATTCAGCGGGAAAATTCCCTCGCTAAATTTTGCAGAAAAAATTTCCCGCTAAATTTAGCAGAAAAAGTTTCCCGCTAAATTTAGTTGAAAGTTTTCGCTAAGTTTAGCGGGAAATGTAGCGGACATTTCCCGCTAAATGGGAGGTGAGCCTTTAAAGTAGGAGGGGAGGGTACAGATGAGGAGGAGGGACCCTCCTCTCCGTACGTTTCCCTCCTCCTCTCCAAGAGCTGTGCTCTAATTCGGCATTACCGGGGATTGTAAACGTCTTTCATTTTTTGCTTAGCTCCTCCTTTAAAACATATGAAACAGTAATTTGAAAGTAATTTCCTTACTTTTATGTAGTAATTTGTAATTGTAAATTATTTACATTTCAGTCGCTTTTTGAAAAGTAATTACTAATGTAATTTAATTACAATAAATGAGTGATTTGGCCATCTCTGGAATGCTCACACCGACAACAGATCCTAGGGATGAGGGACTCACACAGAGAAACAACACAACACTGTGTCTCACCCTGTGTGTTCCACGCCATTGGGTTGCTTCCTTAGTATGATCACAGACTTCCCGCCGACTGAGCCTGAGAAAGAAAAAAGACATTCACCAGAACAAACGTTCGCAAATACTCGCTGTGCTACCCCTCGCGCTTCCTGTGCCTCTGCGACCCAGTCCTTCCGCGCCTCATTCCTTACTCTTTCTTAATCTCTCTTGCGGTCTTCACTTACCTCGTTCACTATTATTCTTCCGAAGTCCTCATCCAAGAACTCTCTAAGCAACAAAAACGCTGCGTGCCGCTCTCCAGAACTGCCGTGTCGTCTAACTTTTCGCTTTATTTCTGCGCTCTTCCCACACGTCCCACCTTGTCCCCGACTAAGAAACCAATACTGTCCCTGTTTGTCATTTTGAAAGACACTCTCCAGAATACCGCACTCAACGCTCAAGCCGTCCTCCGCCAGAAAGACCAAACACAGAAAACAGGAAACAGCTCAGGCATGCAACGCGAGCGCTTAGCAACACAGCACTAAACGCGACTGGCATCCTCTTTTTTTTTTTCCGAGACTTTTCTGTTTTAATTTCACTCCTTATTCGTTCTTGGCCTTTTTTTCCCGAATTTACAAACATATCTGTATTTGCGACTCGGCACACGAGTCAGCGTGCAGGAGAAGCCGTCGCCGAGGAGGCCTTCAATTGTTTCTTCGAGGCGGTTTGGACCGAGAGCCGGCCTCCTCGGCCGACTTCTCCTTTAACTTGGCGTTGCAAAAAAGTCTGCCGTCCCGAAATTCAAATACCTCCGAAACGAGGCCTGTCTGCTCGCCAAGCCTTCCCTTCTTGGCCGAGAGGAAGCCAACAAGCAAGAAATCCGGAATGAAACAAGAAAGAGGCAAACAGAAATGGCGAGGGTGGTGGGTGTCTTCGCTTCGGTGTTTGAGTTCCGGATCAGCGCACCGCAAGCTCTTCTTTATCACGGCCAGAGGCGATTGTTATTGCCCATCCGAGCGAGCCCACGCCTCCGAATGCTCCTTTTATTTACCTTTTGTTACGAGTCCACTTCTTTTTATTTCTATTAGAGCATATTTTTTTTTGGAGGGTGGGGGGCGGGGGAGGTAGGCTTGTTTAGCCCAGGCTGTGTATCTATTCGCCTTGGGCCTTGTCAAATTGCGGAACTGAATAGCGTCTTGGACGGACCGAGGAACGTAGTAAGGATGAAAGAGGGCGCTCTGGTTATCGATATATACACGTATGCGGTATATGAATTTTGCTCTGCCTCGTTATCTCTTCTTCCGCCGGTTCCTATTTATAACGTCAACACGGCTGTGCTTTCTGTTCTTCGACACAAAGCCAACAGCTGATCAAAAATACAAAATTGCTTCGGTGGAGGACATTGTGCGGCATATTGATGACAGCGCAATATTGTTTAGGCAAGATTTTCATCTAATAGCAGTGATACAGACGTGCCTCACGCGCCTTAAACACGGACTACCTAAAGTCCCTTGATAGTTCATCTAGAAGTAACGACAAGCAATACAAATGACAACGCACAATTCGCTGGAACAAAATGGCGGCATTCAGTTCTCTGCTGTGCGCCGTCATTCGCGTCCTAAAACTTGCACCATCACGCAGTCGGCGCTTCAAAGAACGTCACTACCTGTAGGAAGCTCTTACCTAGCGACTTTAGGACTACCATGTCACAGCAGGTGGCAGACGAAAAAATAGTTGCACATTGGCGATTTAGTTCAAACTAACCAAAAGTGACTTACTGTAGACCATGCGTTTCTTAAAGAGTCTTTCGAACAATGGACTTCTTACTGTGATGTAATTTTGCTCTTTTGAGGTGAGAAGGCTCAGAAAGCCAGAGCCACCTTTCTTTTAAAATAAACTCATATTAGAGTGTTTTTTATGCATTGAAAGCTCATTTTATTCAATTCGGCTGAATTCTTGAATAGGCCAGGATTTTCAATCTAACTGGACGTAATTTGAATTACATTGTAGTTTGACTCAAAAATATCATTTGAGAAAACGTTTCAGTAAGTTGGCTCAACTTAAAGTTTGGCTAAAAAACTTAGTTCGGCCCCACGCTTCTATGTATCGAAAAACGCAAAGCCAATGAATCATCATCTGAATTTTCTCATTATAATCTATACACCCTAAATATAATCACTGTGAGGTCCATCTATAGATGTGCAAAGTTCTCAGGCTGCAAAGATTGAGATGCAGCCCATGCATTCTGTGCAACATCACGGGCATCTAAAGGCGCTTGAAAAATGCAAAAAGTCATGGCTTGATAGTTTACGTTATTCATTTATTCCTCTTCATGATTCGACTGGGTTACCACTGAAGTCTTTAAAGATCCGCTAACGTAAGTTCGGGTGGCCATTTGTAGTATGTGGCTTGTCTGTCCTAACTCTTTATTTTTTTTCTGATGTGCAAATTTTGAATTCAACACGCAACTGTTCCAGCAGTTCTGAAAGTATGCTCTTTAGTCAAATGATAGTTAAAAATTAAATGCGTATTTTTTTTTCGAAAATCGTCGCGGTGTTTGCAACTTTACTTGCGGTGCATAGTAAAAGCAAGTGTTGTGATTTTCGTATTGGATTACACTTGCGGCCCTATCTATAATGTGACATTTTTTTAATATTTTTTGAAAGGGGAGGGGGGGTGGTAAATATAAAGGCTGTTATTTATTTTCATCTCCACCGTAATCTTGACCTTCGTCTGGTGGAATCGCACCGAAGGCTTTGGCGTCCAGATAAGGTATTCAAAGGCCCGTCTTTGCGTCTTTTGAAACCAGCGACCCGCAAATTGAACGTGTGAGTGATATTATACCGCGATATGTTAGAACACTAATGTCATCTTAATTGCTTCTGGTCCGCGAGGACCCAAACTACATCTCTCACCAAAGCGGAAGAGAGGACGAAGTTTACAATAAATAATTTGACATGAAACCCAGGTGGCGTCACGCACAATGATAAACAAACCATTCTCATGACAATTTGCAGAACTCTTAAAAACCACCAAATATTTTTCTGCATATTGCCTTGAATTCTCGTCCACGTCCAAAGCTTAAAGCTCACAAGCATTCTGGTAGGTCACTAATATATCATGCATATACGTGCCATCTAGAGATAATTATAGGTTGTTGCTGTTTCGTGCGAAATATCGCACGCTTTTAATGGTTGCTGTCATTCGCAGAACAGCTAAAAGCCACAACACTTAAGAGATACAGAAAAGTTACCTCTTTGTTATCAACATGCTTAAAAAATTATAAGCATTGAATCTTATTTTTCAAGATTCTATATTTTTTAGTAAAGCCAAGGGTACAAGCATTGAATCTTATTTTTCAAGAGTAAATATTTTTATAAAAGCAAAGGGGAATTCAGGAGTGAATACTGCACAGTTACATTTAAGTGACATACCCTTTGCAATACCACTATAAGAGCATTTTGATCACCTGAGAAATGTCCTCATGTATCCAAATGGGCGTTAACGTTTCCGTTCAGACTAAGTATTAATGAACGATATTATAAAACTCTCTCACAAACTAATATTTGTCCAATAGGTGCATTATAAAACACCGAAGTAACGTAGCTGTAGTTATATTTGTTTTTTGTTCCCTCTGCTACGTTTACCCCCACGAACAATATGGGCTGAAACACCCTATCCGTCCATTCAACCCACAGCTTGAAATATTCAACCCACAGATATAAAAAAAACAAAAAAAAACAAAAAAAAACACGGCAGGTGCGTTAAAGGAGCACGGCGGAGTTATCACAACTCATATTGTCCGCAATGGTACATATCGGGACCTCCATTATCTCTAATGCTATGAATATTCGTACTTTGTGGAAATCCAAAGCCCTTCCAACAGGATGTAAGACTAAGCGGAGCCTTTTGCAGGAGTTGTGTGGCGTCAGATCACCGAGCTGTGATTGGCTCTGATGGAACGATAGGTTGAAGACCTCATAGCAAGCTGCCTTGAGGTATACCCACTATTCTTCAATGAGAGCCAATCAGAGCTCGGCGTTCTGACGTCACCACAAACCGTGCAAAAGAAGCAGACGAACTTGTGCTTCGTATACGTTCACATTGCTTCAAAATATTTATTTTTTATGACCTAAAACAGATGCTCAAATCTTTTCCGGCTTTTTCATATTTTTGTTATATTTTTTTCAGTTTGTTAAATTCCCTATTTTATCCCCAATTATTTCTTATTGGCGACCCAAAAGAGTTATTCTAGTGCTGCCTAGGTTGCGCACTTCTCAAAAAAAGTCGGCGTCCAACGAAGGACAGACGCCATTCAACAAACTACGAGTCAATAAAAACAAACAATGCGAGAGCGGATAACTTGCCGCTTTCACTTCTGTAGCGTGGCCTCCTTTATCGTGGTTAATTTTCTCTTCAGTATTATTACGTCGTGAAGTATACAATCCGAAGCCTGCCGCAGAAAAGGCGGTGCCACCAGCGTAATATTATCCAGGAAAAAGAAAAACCGTTCGAAACCGATATCATGTTCCGAAAGAGGTACCAAGCGAGCGTCGAAGCAATCCGACGGACTTATACTCGTCACCGCTCGTTCAAAAACCCTAAATAGCAAAAATAGTAAAAACACAGCATGCATAATAAAGAAAAAAACAAAAAAAACGAAAACAAAGGGAAGACAGCTCAAAGGGTGGACTAGAGGAAGCAGCTCCAAGCTCCACGACTAGAGCATCCGAATAAAGGAAAGGAACGTTTTTTGAGATTATATTTCTCAAAGCACACACAGGCCACCCGACAAGCGTTAAAGCCTTTCCGGTGCGGCCACACGGAAATCGCTAGCCTCGGTTCAGTGATCAGAGGTAACGATAAAGTGGAAAGAAAAACGCATCAAAGAACGTCCCGGGAAAGAAAAAAATTCGATCTAAAACGTGAGAGAGAGACGGCCTTTTATTAAGCATCTGGATTATATATTTTGGCTCCATGCTACAGACTCAATCCGACGCAGGATACACAGGCCGTAAGATTCCATCACTCCAAGTGGTCTAGCTCTCACTCGAATAACCTTGAAAGCGGTAGATTTTTTTTTTTTTATTTTTTTTTTTTATGGGAATTCAACATGGACCTTGCTTGTTCCAGTTGATGCTGGTCGCATCGTAGCAAGGCCATGGGTGAAAGTTTCAGCCAAATTAACTAAATTCGCTCAGGTGGGGAACTCTCGGAGAAGGGAGAACCCCCGTCCCACTTCATCGCCTTCAGTACGCCCCCCGTTGTTTGAAGCGCCCTCTAAATTTTCGCTTCAAAGCTGTGTGTTTTGTACAGCACTCTGAAGCGCCATCGAGACGCTATGCTTCAAACAATCTGTACTCCATGGAATACACTGCAGCTAGAATAGTTGCCGACCTCACAACGGTGGCGCGTTGAACGACGGGAGGCGGGCCGCGGGGGGAGAGGAGGGTATACCGCTTGTGGAAGCAGCGTCTACGAGCAGTTTTGTAACTGAGTTAAACTAGGAACGTTGGTGTCAGCAGACGAGCGCAGCCGTTGGTTTGACGCGCGACCAGCGGAACGTAGAGGGGCAAACGGGCCGCTAAAACCCTTCCAAACTTGTGCCTATGTCAAATACTTTACTCAAGTTACTGTATTTCAAATACCTTTTGAAGTATCTTGGTATCTTGCAAATACTTTTGATCGAGAGTATTTGCCATTCTATTTTGATTACATTTCTGAGTATCGTCTACTCATTATCTCAAGTACATTTTTGATATTCAATCATTTTCCAATTTTTTCGGTATGAACTAGCGTGGGCGTGGCACGAGCAAATTTGAACAGTCTTTCAAGCAATCAAATCATGTAGCTAGCTAGCTCCGATAAGCTACGGTTACTTAGATCGAGCTCGTGAAAACATCACCTTTCTGCCGATTGTGACTCATATTTCACGCCAAAGTTCGTACAATGAAGCTTTCCCGCTTGCCTTCCCAAAGACACCTTTTGTTTCCTAGAGTTTCCACCAAACAATCTTCAAACGAAAAGGGTGGTTTTACGGAAGAAAAGACTGGCCACACTGAGTCGCAACGCAGAACGGGAAACGACCCGCGACAACAATGCAGACTTCAGTGTGCAGAAAATAACGAATAGACGAAAATGAGAAGTGGGCACACATATTTGCTTGTTGTATATTTTACCCCGCTACGGCGAAACGTCGAGGTTATTTTTCTTTCTTTTCTTTTTGTTGTCAGTCTGGCACTTATTTCTCTCGCGAACACGATCTGTAAGCGAACATTGGTAAGCAGAGAACAGGACAGGAAAGGAACTACGAGCAGGATGACCTCTCATATGCCAGCAAAACGTCCCTTAAAGTTGAGTGCCTTTCTGAGTGCAACCTACCTGAAGAAGGTGCGAGCAGTGCCGTGGCTATTATGCGGGCTCGCTTTGTCATCAATTCATTCATTTTTGTATCCCAAGTTCGATTATAGCAACGTTACTATAACCACTCAGTTGGTAAACTGCCATAGAGCCTGCTCTGAAAAAGTGGCACCGATCCGTACTCGAGAACCGAGCTAATGGCGGTCGCCACGCCGCCATTTCTCCCGCAGCGGTCACTCGAGGAACTGCACGTGACTCCTAGTTTGGGTTTAATCCGCCATTTTGGCGCCGAAACAGATACGGTAGAATGGGTTTCATGGGTGCCGACCCCGTCTCCCAAGCGGACGCACCGCGAATTTCTACCGAAGTTCGGATGCGCCTACGTCGGGACGCGCTACCTGAAATCACCGCTGAGGCATGGATGTATAAACACATTATTAGGGACGAAGCTCCTTAGGGTCTAGCCTTGTCCGTCCGTCCGTCCGTCCGTCCGTCCGTCCGTCCGTCCAGCCGGCCGGCCTGCCAGCGTCCGTGCTCACATAAAAAGAAAAAATGTTTGCGCAGTCGACAGGATTCGAACCTGTACGGGGAGACCCCAATGTATTTCTAGTCCATCGCCTTAACCACTGGGCCACGACTGCGGGGCGAGTAGGGGGCTCTGAGACGTGGTAGTAACTCAAGAGCTGGGGTTTCTGTCATGGATGAAACGTTGCATGTAGACGCTCAAGGTCTATACAGGAGAGGGCGCTGCGGTCAAATGCGTATATAATTGCGTTAAACTTTGCATGCATTGGCTCAACGTTAATAGACGAAAGGGCGCTGCGGTCAAATGCTCAAATGCGTATATAACCACGTTCCATACCACACATTCTCTTTCTGACATGGACCGTTGACTTAAGCGGTGGAGATGCGTTCCCAAGGCTTCTAGCGGATCCAAGCTGATCCGCTAGAAGAACCACTGGCTCTGCATTTCACCGACCATAAAGCAGTAATAATGAAGTCGAAACGCAACCCGGAACTCACCTCTACCTTGTGGGGCGCTCGGCCCGCCACACGGCGGCCAAACCGGCGACTAGCGGGGGGGTGGCACCCGGCGCCGACAGGGTAGAAAAGGGATGGCCCGTGTGGCCGAGTGCAGTAGTTGCTGCCCCGAGTCTGGACCAGAGTCATGGTAATAAACCCTGTTTGACCCCGAGGAACGAGTCGTCTGGTTGATCACCTGCGGCGGACGGCGGAAGGCGAACGCCACATCTGGCGCCCAACGGGGATTCTGTCGTCCGTCGTCGGTGATCTCGACCAGACGGTTCGTCCTCTCTTACTTCAACTTTGCATTTCTTAATTTCTTTTCGGTCGTTGCATGATTCGTCGCGGTTCGCGTTTTTCATTTTTTCTATATCGCGTCGTGTTTTTCTTATTCATTGTGACTTTTTGCGCGCTCGCCTATCACCGCGGTCTGCACGTCGCTGACGGTGCGGTTTTCTTGGCGTAGTTTGTTGGCGCGTTTTCTTTTTTTTCTTCCCTCGTATTCGCGTGTGCTGTTTTTTTCCCTTGTCGCGCGTTTTTCTTTTTTCCATGCCTCCCAAGAAACAGTCCCAGCCCCCGTCCGACCACGGCGACTCCAGCGAAGAAGACGCGGAGCCCGGTCCGTCGTCGGCTGAGGTCCTGGCGCTCATGGCCCGAATGTCCGCCACCCTCCAGTTGGTGACGGAGCGCCTCGCAACCGGCACGGGAGGAGCCGGCGGCCATGTGCAGCAGCGTGGGCCCGAGCTTCACCCTCGGCTCACGGTCCCCGTGTACACGGGGTTCGACGACAGGAAGTCCGTCGCCGACTTCCTGGAAGAGCTGGACGTCTACGCCCGAGCGTCCGGCGCCTCGGAGAGCTACGTGCTCGAGCGCATCCTGCCCCTCGCCTTACAAGCGAGCGCGAGACGATGGTGGGTGTTGCAAACTCCCTTTCCGTCCCTAGAGGCGTTCCGCCGTAGCTTCCGAGAAGAGTTCCTGCCACCGGGGTACGACTCCCGAGTCCAGCGGGAGCTCGAACGACGTACCCAGCATCCAGAGGAAGGCCTCGTCGAATACATCCGGGCCATGCAGGAGCTGTTCAACCGAGCGGCGAAAGCTGCTCCCGAGTCGGAGAGGGTTGCACGCATCATCCGACAGAGCCACCCCCGTTACCACGTCTATCTTCAGGGGCGGCGGTTCGAGAGCGTGGAAGACCTCGTTCGTGCGGCGCGCGGCGTGCAAGACATGATCCTGGCCAGCGTGGACTACCGGCCGCCGCCCCCCGCCACAGAAGCCCTCGAACCATCGTGCGCGTGGTCGCCACCTGCACGCACCGCCCTGGAACGCACCCCTCCGACTCACCGCCCACCCGAAAGGGTAGGCGCCTACGCCTACTTGCCCCGCGCCCTGGACACCCTTGAGTGCACCCGGGATGGCGACGGGAGGCTCGGTGCTGCATCACCGGCTGGGGTCAGCGTGAGCTTAAATTCCCGACCGAGGGAAGCCCCAGGCGCCTGGGATTGGTCCCCCCAGGGCCCGCACTTGGGTGGAAGCCCGCCGCGGGTGCCGCGAAACCCCGAGAGGGGCCGGCTGCAGTTCCCGGACAGCGAAAGCTGGCTGCATGACCCTCGGCGAGATCTTCAGATGGCCGAAAGGCCTCAGCGCCAGCCGAGAGGCGGCTGGCAACGTGGGGAATGACCCGGCGGAGCCGAGAGGCAGCCGGCGACGTGGGAGTGAACGGGGCAACGTGGGAACCCAGCGGCAGAATGACTCCTGCTACAACTGCGGACAGCGTGGCCACTTCCGCAGCCAGTGCCCACAACGGCGGCCCCGTGAGCAGCGAGAACTGCCTGACCAGGGAAACCGAGGCGGCCCGCGGCGATGAACCCGGAGACCTCGCCGCCCAAGGCCGCCACCAGCCCCGGGAAATGTAAGTCGCCGGCAATACTTCCTTCTGTATGTCGAGTGCGACCTACGAACCACAGCATCGAGCCTAGGATAACGATTTCTCTGCTCGGAGTTCTTTTCGCCGCCCTGTTCGATACCGGCGCGGGAGTTTCGCTTATCGGCGACGTCGTTTTTGAACTCTGCAAATCAAAAAATGTTAAGCTCCGTTGTTCGAGCACGCTTTTGCAGTTAGCATCAGGCGCGCAAACAAAAGCAGCAGGCGCAGTAAGGCTGAGGATTTCTTTCGACGGAAAAACGCGGCGTCAGCGTTTCCTTTATCTGCCAGGATTGGCCGTACCTGTTATCTTGGGCCGAGACTTCATTGCAGACGAAAAAATTTCGCTCGACTTTGCTGCCGGCGGGTATCGGCTGGACAACCAGCCACACGTGACCTCCTTCACCAGACGTGAAGACTGCGTCACCGGCGCAACCCTTCCGACCCACTACACAGCGCGGCCAGCTGCAGTTCTTCCTGATGGCATCCGAGACGCCCTGAACGCGTGCCCAGCAACCAGCTCGCAAAAGCAGCAGCTCGAGAGCATCCTGCAGCCGTTCGCAACGATGTTCACGGAAACCCCGGGCAAGACCGACGTGTTGCTACACCGCATCGAGACTGGTGACGCCCGACCACTGCGGTGCAACCCTAGGCCCCTCAGCGTCCACAAGGGAGCCCTACTAGACGCAGCACTACAGGAGATGCTGGATACCGGAGCAGTGCAAGAGTCCCAGAGTCCGTGGGCCTCCCCCGTCGTCTTGGCTCCGAAGAAGGACGGCTCGGTACGACTTTGCGTGGATTATCGCCGCCTCAACGCAGTGACGGTGAGAGATTCGTACCCCTTTCCTTCCATTGACTCGGTTATGTACGCGATTGGCAACGCGAAAGTGTTCACCACTCTGAACTGCAGTCGAGGTTTTTTGCAAATTGAGATTGATCCAGAGGACGTGCCAAAGACTGCGTTCACTTGCCACAGAGGATTGTTTGAATTTACCCGCCTCCCCTTTGGCCTTTCCAATTCACCCGCTAGCTTCCAGCGCTTAATGGATATCGTTCTCGGCGATACAAAATATAAATTCGCCATGGCATACATGAATGACATCGTTATTTTTTCCCAGACTTTCGAGGAACACCTGAAGCATCTTGGGATCGTCCTCGAGCGCCTGCGCAACGCCGGCCTGACGATTCACCCTGACAAGGTGCAGCTCGCTTCACCACAAATTAACCTCCTTGGCTTTGTAGTGGACAATGGAGTTCTTCGCCCCAACGAGGACAAGCTGCGTGCAATAACAGAGTATCCGCAGCCACACGACGTCAAGAGTTTGCAGCGGTTTCTTGGATTGATTGGGTTTTATCGCCAGTTCATCCTTCGCTGCGCCGAGATCGCTAACCCCCTGACCTTGCTCTTGCGCAAAGGCGAGAAATGGCGGTGGGGGGAGGATCAGCGCGTCGCTTTCCTTCAGCTCTCGAAAGCAATTACCGACGTCGCCTCTTTGAAGTTGCCGGATCTCAACCGACAATTTGTCGTCCAAACAGATGCCAGCAACTTCGGCCTGGTCGCAGTCCTCCTTCAGGAACACGACAACGTTCTTCGCCCAGTCGCCTTCGCTAGCCGCACGCTGACAGCGGCCGAGCGAAACTACTCCATGACGGAAAAGGAGTGTCTCGCCATCATCTTCGCCCTCAAGAAGTTCCAACATGTATCTCGATGGCGCTTCCTTTCAGATACAGACGGATCACCAAGCGCTCTCCTGGCTGAAGAATTTGCAGAATCCAGCCGGACGTCTTGCACGATGGGCTCTGACACTGCAAGCGTACGACTACACTATCGCCTACAGGAAAGGAGCAACTAATATTGTGGCAGATGCACTGTCACGGGCTCCTTTGCAGGTCCCTCCCACTGAGACGGAACCGAAGTTGGTGGGATTAACCGACATCGTGGCCCGCACTTCGGAGTCACGGTGGGGGACGTTGGTGAGCAGAGCAGACCTCCGCAAGGCCCAGCAGGAAGATGGACTTTGTCGACGCGTGTGCGAGAGGCTTGCGGCACGAAGAGCAAGCGGCACCGGAAGCGACGACGAGTCCGACTCGTACCTGCTGAGCGAGGACGGACTTCTTCTCCGCTACATCCCCCAGGCAGACGACGACAGCGATGGATCGCCTTTCCGGATTGTGATACCTCGGAAGCTGCGCAAATCATTCATCAGGTACTTCCATGATTCAGCATTAGCGGGTCACAGCAGCGGCAGTAAGACTTACGATAAGTTATGTCGTGTTGCGACTTGGCCAGGAATCAGGCAGGATGTACTGAAGTATGCTCGCAGTTGTCCAGTGTGTCAGAAGGCGAAACCTCGCGGAGGCCAACCACCAGGATTAATGCAGCCAGTCGTTAGCCAGTCGCCTTGGCAGATTGTCGCATGTGATGTCATGAGACCGTTTCCACGTAGTCCTCGCGGAAATCAGTACCTACTTGTTGTGACTGACCACTTCACCAAGTGGGTCGAACTGTTCCCCTTACGGAAGCTTCTTCCGCAGCGGATCTGGGACTGCCTTCTGTCCGTTTTCACAAGATTCGGCTTTCCTGCAGAGCTCATCACGGACGGTGCTTCGTACTTTCGAAGCAAGATTTTCATCGACACCTGCGCTGCGCTTGGAATACGGCACAAGCTGACTTCGCCTTATCATCCGCAAGCCAACATCACGGAGAGGATCAACCGCAACCTCAAAATGATGTTGATTTCCCACACAGCCCGTCACAAAGACTGGGATGCCAAACTCGACGAGATGGCATTTGCAACGCGCACCACGGTCAACCGATCCACTGGTTTCACGCCTGCCCGTCTCAACTTTGGTAAGGAGCTAACCTTCCCAATGGAAAATTCATTTCTATACACAGATGTTGCGCAGAATGGACGCCCATACGCGCAGTTCGCCCAGGACGTCCATCACCGACTCTCGTCGGCCGTTCGTGAAGCACGAGAGAACCTCGACGTCGCTCGTCTTCAACAGGCCGCCCAGTACGACAAGGGCCGCCGCAGTGTCCACTTTCAGGTTGGAGACCTGGTACTTCGTCGGACACATCCCCTCAGCGATGCGTCGAAAGGCTTCGCAGCATCCCTCGCCAACCGTTGGGATGGACCCTTTCGCATAACGGAAACAATTTCCCCGCTGAGCTACCGCCTAGGACGACTGCATGGTACACAGCAGTACGGCCCAATTCACGTGTCTGAGCTCAAGCGTTACTGCGAGCCAGCAGTTTTTCCGCAGGTCCCGGACATCCCAGCTCCCAGCCAGCCCTCGGACCACGAAACTACGCCCAGGCGGTACAACCTACGCCCTCGGTGACTCATCACCTGTTCTATTCATATCCTTTTTTTGGCTGGCTGCGTCTCTTCGCGGAGAGGGGGGGAGAGGATCCATCTCCTTCCCGCGGGTCTGCCCTTGGTTTTCACAAAGGGATTGTTCTGTTCGCGAGTGTCTCCGAGCATGTTTGACGTATCACAACCAGACCCGTTAATTCGTCCTTTTTCTTCGTGTGCCCGTTCTCTATTTCGTCCGCAGGATCGTCACTGCCACCAAGAGCGTTCCCGCCACGCCTATCATTTCAGGCGATTGGCGGCACGCTTCCCGCCGCGCCGTGAGCGTGCCTCCGTCGCGACTTAGACTGTGCTGGTAGAGGACCGCCCGGTGGGCTGGGCCTCAGCGCTACGCTGGAGGGAGCAGCCCCGGCCCGAGCGTGGCGCGCCCCCGGAGTCCGTCCCCGAGCCTTTCCGGGGCAGCACGTTGGAGGACCGGCACCCGCACAAGCCCGCGGCCGTATACAACGAGGCGGAGCGCCGCCTGCTGTGCCCCGTCTGCGGAGTGCCGGAGCTCCACCGCCCCACCCACCTGGCGGGCGCCTTGCACCAGGCCCGCGTCGCGGCGGACTGGGCTCGCCGAGCCGCGCCACCTCCTGCTGCACCTCCGGCAGCCCCCCGCCCGTTGGAGGTCGCGGAAGCCATCCGGATCCTCCGCCAAATCCGCCCGGATCTGCTCCGCGACCCGGCCCACGAGGAGGCCATCTTAGACCTCGACCTCTAAAAGGGGGAGGGGGAGGTGTGGGGCGCTCGGCCCGCCACACGGCGGCCAAACCGGCGACTAGCGGGGGGGCGGCACCCGGCGCCGACAGGGTAGAAAAGGGATGGCCCGTGTGGCCGAGTGCAGTAGTTGCTGCCCCGAGTCTGGACCAGAGTCATGGTAATAAACCCTGTTTGACCCCGAGGAACGAGTCGTCTGGTTGATCGCCTGCGGCGGACGGCGGAAGGCGAACGCCACAACCTGTGAGCAATAAAAAAAAATCAGCACCATCAGCACTACCTATGAACAATAAAATCAGTATCATCGGCACCACCAGAGCTTCTCCCCAATCAACATCATTCACCACGTGTCGATGCGGTCATTTTTTAACTCTGCCGCAAAACCTTGCAAACTATTGATTAAAAAAAAACATCACGCGCCCTTTATTTTGTGCTAAACTCCAATAAAACTTGCAACAAAAATATTTTTTTGCGATGGTTTTTACGCAAAAACATATTTTTTTAAAAGCTCAAGGTAACCACAGTACAGAAAAATGATAAAGAGTGGCTCTGTTTTCGTAATTAGCTCGGTCTCGGTGGACGCCAGCGGCCCAGGTTTCAACGGTGAGTTTCCAAACTGAGTGCTTTAGTAACGTTGGCTTATAGTGAACTCTCCATATAGGAGATAAGGATTGCATAGTTAAATGATGCGTCTAAGGTGCGCCGCAGGACGTGATATTCAGCAATGTCACTATAACTAAAGCGACCTATTGTTGTTTTCCCAAAAAATATTTTGTAACATATATCACTGATATCCTGCTCCTTATAGTTCAAGTGTATAAAATAGCCATACGATTTCTTTCCCGTTTTGTGCCGTTGAGTGCTAATAAACCATTCTGGTAAACCAGATTTGCGCTATCGTATAATTGTTTGTCACTGAAGTCGATGCAAATAACGCAATAAAAAGTATCTTGAAAAGTAATTGAAGTACATCGCTAAGGATTTGTACTTTACTCGAGATACCTTGCAGTGAAAGTAACTTGTGTAGTGTTTTAAATACTTTATGAAGCAGGTATTTGGTAACTTAATTTAAATACCTTTATCAAGTATTTTGCCCTACACTGCACCCTTCCCTCTCCAAACAGACGCTGCGTAATAGGGTAAGAACTGCGTATCGGGAGAATATTCTACACTCCGTCTCCCCTTTAGCTGATACTAGAAGCTCCGCCTTCAGCGCGAGCTTTCTGCCCTTGCTAACACAAGGGTGAACGCGCAGACGCGCACAACCAACGCACTGCGGAGGCCAGAGAGCTTGCGCGGAAGGTGGAGCTTCCAGTTTCAGCTTAAGGATGAATGGAGTACAGCAGGTGCAGAAGCAATCTACGTTCAGGTCGTATGCGCGGAGACATTTCAGTTAAAATAATGCACTGCCCCCCAAGGAAGAAGTGCAAAAATGGGGAAGAAGTCCTTTATACATTCAAAATTTCTCTACCACATGTCACAATGAATATATGATTCCGATAGCGAGTGCTGCTGGTTAAAAACCCCATCAAGTGGCACCTTCGTTGCCTCTGACGGACTGCCCCAGACAGATTGTTCATTGTCCTCGAAGCGAGTTGTACCAAGTGGGAAAAGAAGACAACGGTAACGGAGTTGGGGCCACTTGAACATATGCGAAGAGCTCTAAGAGAGAGAGAGAGAGAAAGAAAGTAATCTATACTTCATCGTCGACGAGCGGAGTTGATTGAGCTTCGTAATTTTCTCGTCATTTGCAAGAAGCCGCGTCGTTTTCCACTTCAAGGCGCTACCTCGTTTCCCGCCGGCTTAGCACTTAATTTACCGCACCGCCGGCCGCGATTGGGAAAAGGATCAGCGCTGGCAGAAAACATTTGTCTGTTGAACAAGTCTAGTAGGGGAAGCGGGGATATATTTTTCTGAAGCCCCCATGATCCCTATACGGGCTTCATTGAGACGGAACGAGTTTCGTCCTCTAGAGGTGAAACGATTGTGAATGAGCCCTGGAGGTTTAGACGCGTTGCTTGCTGGCAGATCAAGAAAAAACTGCATTTCTCTCCGCGTTCATCAAACGCCGAAGATTTCTTTCCTAACGTTTTGTTTCGTTTTTGTTAGGGTGGCATTATGATGCCTGGAACTAGGGAGCCTTCATGTGCGCTTTGCTAGGGTGATGCCCCACTTTGTAATACCGCTTGCCGACAAAGCAGCAGCCATTTAATTCTCGGCGATAATCCGTGGGGCTTATAACCCTCTAGGAAGCAAGCACCTTCACAAGTTCGGAGGAGTGTTGTGGAACCTACGGAGGGAAGATTAGCATTTTCCTCCTCGGATGAGAGGGCCGATGGACACAAAGGCCACTTTCCGGCGCACGGGGAGACAATGAGAGGAACAAAATGGCAGTGGAAGAGGGTGTGGGAAAGGGAAACAGGCAGTTGGCATCACTCTATGCGAAGAGCACATGAAGGCACCCTACCTGGAACGCGTCTCCAACTAAACTGCGTCCTAAAAAAAAAAAAAAAAAAGCTCGAGGTACTTTTAAGCATTTCTTATGGGGTGTGAATGCGAAAGCATGCAAAGCGCTCGTCCGCTCCCTTTGTCGTCTGCTGCGTACTAGCGCGCGTGCGCTTCGGGACCTCCGAGGCCATGGCGCAGGGGCCAATGGGAGCCCCGTCGACACCCGCCAGCCAATGGAACTGAAGGTGATCACGGAAACTAGGAGTCGTTTCCGCGCTTCAAACTGATGACGTCAGCTCGCTCCACGAGAGAGTTAATGCTTTCGAATTAAAAAGGGGTTTCTGGATTTCCGGCTCACGACGTCATAAATGTTTCATGTTGCCGCCGCGGCCGCGATTCTGGCAGTGTCATGGCAGCGGTGGTGGATATCGCAGGCGCTTGTTTTGTAGCAGGTCGCTCTCCAACTTGGCAGTCCACAAAGCTTAGGGAGCCAGGAGTTGGGACGCCACGACGACACCAAGACTGGCGTTCGGTCACATTGTTTATCGGAACTCCTGGCACCACCCGCCAGGATTGAGACATCCAACAACATTAGACGCCGGCTTTTGCGACGTCATTTCTTTCCACTTCGGGACCGCCTTCGACCTATGGATAAAATAGGACGCTGAACACACCAGTCCAAGACCCTTTCCAGGCACCGTAGTTGGCATTTCAATGGCAGCTTAGGTGCACCGGAAGTTAGCAGGTATCAATACGTTTGGTTTCACAGTAGGTCAGAGTACAGTAGATTGTAGGGCGGTGGTTCCAAGATGGCCGAATAGACTGGGTAGATTCTTCAAGATTTCCCTCGCGCCTGCTTCCCGGCACTAGAAAGTGTGCTTAAATTATGTTTTCACTTCTATGCAACAAGTACGAGGCGGTCTGGGCAGCAGCATATCACGGACACGTTGACATGCCTTAAGAAAATGAGCATGTTTTGAGATTTAAAATTTGCAAAGCAGCAGAATGCAGTAATTTATATTTTAACGCACTCGCTTTTCCCGTAAAAACTGCGTGATGCGCAAACACGCCGACCAGAACCACGCGGGAACAGTACCGCCAAGACCGATAGTCCCTGCCACCGTCTACTCCGCTGTCCCCGCTCCTCTGGTTCTTCGTTTGTCCGCAAGAGGGCGAGCGCTGGAGTGTCCATCAAAAGAGAGATCGAGCGGTTAAGACAAATAGAGCGCAACTTTCCGGTATCTTTTTTTATGGAACAGCCTGCAAGGGTCCCAGGCCTAGCATCGTAGTGGTGGTGCATGTAAAATTCCACAAAATGTCTCCACCAGAATAATCTTGCCGAAATATCTTCCACTTTGCGAAATGATCTAGAATATCTGCGCTGTTTAACGATTACCTTCGAAACAGACATCGGTTTCCCTGGGAAAATGGTTTGAAATTGCCCGGTCCGGATTTTTTTAAACAGATTTTTGATATGTGCGTTCCTTAGCTGCCGCTTGTTTTCATACTCGAAAATGGTCTGGCATTTAGTATTTCTATAAAACATGCGTAATTTTGAATTGAGGAAGTTTCTTTCTGGAATGGGAAGTGCTTTTCTATAAAAAAATGCACTATTCCACACAAAGTTACAAAATTATACAGGAACTTTCACGAAAGATGGACAAATTTGATATTGCGCAAACTACGTACCGCGCCAAAGAAAAGCTTGTGTCGTTTCGGTCCTACGCCAGGCGCCTATTTAGGAAAATGATTAAAGTTCGGGATAATTAAGTTTAAATTATTTTACCCCAATTAATTTCTCTAAATATTAAATTGTAAGGGAATGGGTTCATTTTGAAACTCTCTGAACATCATGAAAAACCCTAAATAAAAAAAAATTGGAGTACGATAGAAGGCACGCGCAGCATTTTACAGCTTTGTGAAAAACTTATCAACTTGGACGGGTTTTTAAGTTTCGTTTGCAATCGGAGCGCTTCTCGGCACCGACGGCACCGTGCGACATGGAGAAATAGTGCAACCTGCCTCTGCAGCAGGCGCGTAGCCAGGGTTTTGCTCCGGGGGGGGGGGGGGGGGGGGGGGGGGGGGCGCCGATGACAAAATGTTGTATGAGGAAGAGGGGAGAGAGGAGGGTCCCAGCAGAATAGAAGATTTCGGGTGGGGGAAGGGCAAGCCCATGAGCCCCCCCCCCCCCCCCCCCCCCCCCCCTTTCTGGCTACGTGCCTGCTCTGCTGCATTGCGCGAGGACAGTGAAGCCGATGTTGATTGCACTATTTCTCTACGGGCGAGGTGCCGTCGATGCCGAGAAGCGCTACGATTGCAAACCGAAGCTTAAAAACCCCTCCAAGTTGTGCTGTTTTCGAGAAAGCTGTAAAATCCCCCCAACTGACCTCGCTCCCTGAGCGTAGGTGTGGGCGGCAGAGTGATAACATGGCAAAAGATCGACGTACAGTTAACTGGTCGAAATGAGAAATTGGCTTCTACCGTATTGTCAGCTGAGTGGCGAACGAGTTCAGTGGTCACACATATCATCGGGTTCAGAAGGGACTATCCGCAATATTTTCTGGAAGGAGAATTTTCTATTCTTGTTGATTGCTATTCGCATTCTACAGAAAAAAGATGTGGGTGGAGGCACATGTTATTTTCGTACCTACTAATTCATTGTTCGCTTCTTCCCCCGGCCTATTACTTCAGCGTCAAATGTTAAGCGTATCAACTAGGGTACTATATACTAGTATCGAGCATTTTAGCGCTCAAAATTGCTAACTACAACAACTTCCGGCGATGTTTCGATACTTTTATTACGCAATTTGCATATATATATATATATATATATATATATTGTTAAGATGTTGGAAAACGATGATTTAATGCTGGATGAGATTTGCAATGCGGTTTGTAAATCGGCGGTTCGGGTCAGCACGCTCAAAATCCTCGAGCCCTCTCGTTCGCCTTTTGCTGCACGAGCCCGTCGTCCTCTTCTTTTCCTAACAGTAGCCCCCCGGTGGATGGAGACGCCGGTCCTCCGGCGGCTGTTATCGGAGGATGGTGGTGGTGTTTAGGTGTCCGGGCGGCGCTAGGGGCGGATTCTGGCGACGTGGACAATGTCCGATGCGCGGGATCGGCGATCGCGAGGTGGCGATACAGGGGCAACCTCGTAGTTGGTAGCGGAAAGTTGACGGGTGATACGAAAAGGGCCGATAAACTTGCTTTGAAGCTTTTCGCATTTCCCGAGGGCACGTGAAGGAGACCAGATAAGAACCTCGTCTCCGATGTTGTAGGTCGCTGGGCAATGGGATGCATTGTAGCGCAGCTCTTGCTGCTACTTGGATTGGGACGTGTGGATACGAGCGAGCTGGCGGGCATCTTCGGCGTGGGAGACGATATGGGCCGGATAGGAGCCCTGGGCCCGTTCGTCCACGTAGGGCAGAACCGTGTCCAGTGTCGTGAAAGGTTCTCTGGCGTAAAGAAGATGGTATGGTGAGAAACCAGTTGTTGATTGGCGAGCCGTATTGTACGCATATGTAATGTAGGGAACAACGGCGTCCCAAGTAGTTTGATTGTCGCTGACATACATCGAAATCATATCAGATAAAGTATGATTGAGGCGCTCGGTTAGGCCATTCGTTTGTGGATGGTAGGCGGTTGTGACGGTGTGAATGGTGGAAGCCAGCCGCAAAACTTCTTGAAGAAGTTTTGAAACGAAGGGTGTTCCTCTATCGCTTATGATGTATTGAGGCGCTCCGTGACGCAACAAAATAGTTTGTAAGAAGAGGACGGCAACTTCCTCGGCGGTAGCAGACGGGACGCATTTTGTATCGGCGTAGCGGGTGAGGTGGTCAATGACGACAATTATCCGCCTGTTGTTTGATGTGGACAGGGGAAAAGGGCCCAGGAAGTCGATTCCAATCCGCTGAAAGGGTCTTTGCGATTGGGGAATCGGCCGCAGTAGACCCGATGGCGAAGTTGTGGAGCTTTTCTTCGTTTCACAAAGGTGAAATGATCGAACATAACGATTGATGGTACGAGTCATGCCTGGCCAGAAGTAGCGTGTGCGAATGCGGAAGTACGTTTTTGAGAAACCAAGGTGTCCGGCGGTTGAGTCATCGTGACTGGCTCGTATGATTTCTCTTTGTAATTGGCGAGGGATCACGAGGAGCCATGGACGACCTTGGACGTCATAGTTACGTCTGTAGAGGATGCCGTCGCGAAGTTGGAACAGTCGTGCACGCCGCAGGGTGCGTCGACTTGCATGGTTCGTTGGATGGAGTAGGCAGGAGATTATCTGACTCAACGTTTCGTCAGTTTGTTGAGCGATACGAATGTCAATAGTATCTAGAACTGCGGTGACATCGGTGAGGGGAGCGATGACAGAAGGCGCAGGGTCATTGGGAAGAGGGCATCTAGAAAGGCTGTCGGCATCGATGTGCCGTTTTCCGGATTTGTACTTGATCGTAAATTGGTAGTCTTGCAACTTTAGAGACCAGCGACCAAGGCGTCCTGAGGGGTCCTTAAGTGTGGCAAGCCAACAAAGGGAGTGGTGATCCGTAAGAATTGTAAAGTGAGTCCCATAAAGGTAAGGACGGAATTTAGTAATTGCCCACACAACAGCCAAGCATTCCCGTTCGGTAGTAGTATAATTTCGTTCGTATTTTGTCAAAGTTCTACTGGCATAGGCAATGACACGTTCGGCACCAGATACGGTTTGAGCTAAGACTGCACCGATACCATGTCTGCTGGCATCCGTTCGAATCTCAGTAGGCGCGCCTTGAACGAAGTGATCAAGGATGGGGACTGAGGTCAGTGCAGCTTTTAAGTTTTGAAAGGCCGTACTCTGAATAGAAGTCCATTGAAATGATACGTTATTTCGGAGGAGGCTGTTTAAAGGCTCGGCTATGTGAGCAAAACCTGGGATAAATTTGCGAAAATAAGTGGAAAGTCCAAGAAACGTACGTACGTCTTTTGTGTGTTTTGGGACTGGAAATTCTGTTACGGCCTGGACTTTATCTGGGTCAGGACGCAGACCATCAGCACTGACAAGGTGTCCTAAAATTTTGATCTGGCGGGCTCCGAACACGCACTTCTTTGAATTCAGTTGCAAAGTGGCTGTTTGAAAGCAGTCGAGGACTTGACGTAGACGGTGTAAATGTTGGTCAAACGTCGATGAAAAGACGACAACGTCGTCCAGATAGCAGAGACATATGGTCCACGTTAGTCCCCGCAGAAGGGTGTCCATCATCCTTTCGAAAGTTGCCGGGGCGTTACATAGGCCGAACGGCATCACGTTGAACTGGTACAAGCCATTGGGTGTAATGAATGCTGTCTTAGGCTTGTCAGTGTCGGCGACAGGTATTTGCCAATAGCCGGATCGGAGATCCATGGAGGAAAAGAAGGAAGACCCTTGGACGGTATCTAATGTATCGTCAATACGAGGCAGTGGGTAAACGTCGTTTTTAGTAACGCTGTTCAAGCGGCGGTAATCCACACAAAAACGCCAAGAGCCGTCCTTTTTCTTAACGAGTACAACCGGAGAAGACCAGGGGCTTGAAGAGGGCTCTATTACATTCTTGTGGAGCATATCAGTAACATGATTGGCAATTGCGTTTCGTTCGGCGGCGGAAACACGGTATGGGCGGCTCCGAAGTGGTGATGCGTTACCAGTGTCGATGGTATGATGAAGGTCTGTAGTCTGGGCTAGTGGACGACTATTGAAATCGAACAGCGCCTCGTATGTAAGTAAGAGTCTTGTTAGGGCGTCTCGTTCGCAGGTTGTTAGACTTGGGTCAGTCATCTGAGTAATGCGGGTTGAGATGTCACTTTTGGTGTTCAGGAGGACAGGTTCGGCCTCGGAAACGTCAAAGAGAGTGGCTAAGGTGTCCTGAAAATGTCGTCGTAGCGTGGCTAGGCGTGTACCTTGACAAAGAATTTGTGGCTGGGCGGAAACATTTGTTGCGAAGAGGCCGATGCTTCCGCTTCCCGTGGGGGCAATAGAGTAGGGAATGATGACAGGGTTTTTTTTCGGCAGTGGTTTGCATCGGCTCGACGAGACCGTACGGCGCTTCGAAGGGCTGTGAAGGCTTGAGAGTGACAGCGACAGCAGACAGTGGAGGTATTAGATAGTCATCATCTGCGTGGAGGGATATAGGAGCGTCGTCATGGGAGTCTTCACATCCGGCCGAAGAGTTGAGGTGAATTTCTCGTTTAGAACAATCAATGAAGGCGTCCGTAGATGACAGGATGTCCCAACCCAAAATTATATCCATGAGACAATTGCTGAGCACGGTGAAAACAACTGTGTAGAAGCCGCCGCCCAGTGCAAATGAGAGGGTTGAGCAACCAATAGGTTGCACAAGGTCGCCGTTTCCCATACGTAAGAAGGTTCCTGAAGGGGGAGTGAGCACTTTGTGCAAGCGACGGCGAAGTTTATCCGAGAGACATGATTTTGCGGCCCCAGTATCGACCAGGGCAGTAAACAGCTGATTTCCAATTGTAACAGTGACTGTAGCGGGTCCGAGAGAGGGAGGCTTTGGAATGGTTCGGGGCTGCGCAGACTGACCTCCAGTGTCAAGACAGGCTGCCTTCTTTAGTTTGACGGTTGGCTGGCGGCGGGGCCATTGTTAAATGGAGAGACGGAACGGGGGCGTCGAGGATACGGCGATGGTGAGCGGCCACGGCGGGTGTCATACGCATAGTAGGAGCCCACGGACCGGCGATTGTCGAAAGGGGGGCGGTCCTCGGCGTTGGCGGCGGGGCGACGGTTGTTTGAGAAACGGTTGTAACTGCTATCATCGATGCGGCGGTGACAATAACGGGCTATGTGTCCTGGTATATTGCAATAAAAACAAACCGGGCGGTCATCGGGTGTTCTCCAGGCTTCCGTCCTTCGGAGTGGTCCGTTTCTCTGTGGACGGTATGAAGTTGTGTCCGGTGGCGTGCTTGAGTAGCAGCGAGTAGTGTCTGGCTGCATAGAGCAAATCGGAGTAGGGGTGTGCGGTGCCGGCGTGTAGACGGATGGAGTTGGGGGGATTGGATGGAGTGCAGCACGGAGTTCGTCTTGCACAGATTTTCGAATATGCTGGAGCTCGGTGTTAAGAGATGAGCCAACAGCAGGCGAGTGAAGAGACCGGAAGAATTCACGGAACTCATCGCGAATAATGTCTCGAATGAGTCCCGGAAGATCAGCAGTCGTACAGGCATTCATTAATGATACCTCAGGAAGCCGTTGAAATAGCGTCGTAGATATGCGACCACTCCGAAGTTCTTCGTATTTTCGGCATCCTTTGATGAGGGTTTGGACTGTTGGTGGCGACTTAGGAGCAATGATGGAGAATAGCGCTTGTGACAAACCTTTAAATATGTGACGTATTTTGTCTTGTTCGGTCATGGCAGGATCAGCACGGCTGCAGAGGCGAATGACGTCTTCGATGTATCCAGTTGAAGATTCGGAGACCTCTTGGTAGCGGCGAGCAAGCTTGTCTTGTGCTCGCTGGCGGCGGCTCTCAAGCTTTCCAAAAACCTCTGAAAACGCTGCTTTGAAGGCATCCCACGAGAGGAAGTCTGCTTCGTGGTTGTCGTACCACTGATAAGCGGTATCCGTCAAAAAGAAAACGACGTTGGCGAGCTTTAGGGTATCATCCCAACGGTTGTGGTCGCTGACGCGATCATAAGTCTTCAACCAGTCGTGCACATCTGCGTCATGTGCGCATGAGAAGTGGGGGGGTCTCGTTGGCGTGTTTTGACCGGTCGATTGATAGTGCTGGCGTTTCCCATTTCGTCAGGCATGGGGCGAGAGGTAGAGCGTCCACTGCGCAATTCCAGGGCAGCAGACGGGGTTGTGAGGTAGGAGAAAGCTTGCTTACCTCCACCACTTGTTAAGATGTTGGAAAACGATGATTTAATGCTGGATGAGATTTACAATGCGGTTTGTAAATCGGCGGTTCGGGTCAGCACGCTCAAAAACCTCGAGCCCTCTCGTTCGCCTTTTGCTGCACGAGCCCGTCGTCCTCTTCTTTTCCTAGCAATATATATATATATATATATAAAATATTCGTTTTTGCATATTCCTTCAAATATTTGATGGCAGCTTTCATACTTATAGCATTTTATTAATGAACTATAACGCGCATTTTTAGTTTTTGTAGTTAAAGAGACCGTAAGTCTACAAGTCGTTACCGCCCATGGGCCACTGTTCCTCAGCTCACATATGACAGTAATTTGCTAAGTTACTACACCCTAACAAATACCTCGACGTTTTCCTGCAAATATTGAACAAATGTGACATAGGAGATGGAAAACATGGAAATTCTGGGCTCTATCCCCTACCCTACCCGTTTCTATCTGAACGAGCATCGTACCGGAGAGAGTTCCAATATAGTTACCGTACCTTAAACACACCAGACTAGCCGCATAGTAACGCACCGGCCGAATTTTCTATTTACAACGGAGACACCGCCCTTGGGGTCAAACTTTGAGCTTTGAACTTTGAACTTTGAACTTTATTTCAGCAACATTACGCCGAGGACACCGGACAAAAAGCTAACAGAAGCTAGCTTGACTGGGTCCGGTGCCCTTGAATGTACAGGGAACACAATCATATTTAAACAATCCTAAATATTTCTTACAATATTCAAATCAAACAATTTAAAATGGTCCAATAAAATTTTAAAATCACCGACATTAGAGAACATTTTTTTCTTAATTTAACAACACAAAAAAGTATGCAATGTTTTCTTAGTTATACAATGAATATTGATGCGGTTCATTACAATGTTGTTCAGGAATGTAGGTAGATTATGAGCAAGAGACTGCAGTGCATAATTTGTACGGAAATGGGGAACCTTCCAGAATTCTCTACGACGAACATCGAAGACTGATTCACGCTCAGTTAGGTTTGCTAGCTATGACAAAAAAGCAATAAACTCCAAAGTTGAAAAGGCGTAAGAAAATAGCAAACGATAGTCACAAATACAAGAAACTTTCATGATATTGTAGCTCAAATATAATGGTTCAGCATGTGTGTCGTACGGAACATTAGCAATGAAACGAATAATTTTTTTCTGAAGCGTTATTAGTTTGTTGACGTTACTTTTGGTCGTTGTGTCCCAAACTAAATGGCAGTAGTTGATTTGTGAGCCGAACAGAGCGTGATAAATTTGAATCTTAACTTTTGTAGGCAAAAGAGAGCGACAGTGACCGATGATGCCAGCTACCTTTGCCAGTTTGTGAGTTAGAAAATCTATATGATGATCCCATTGCATAACCTCTGAAAAAATTATGCCTAGCGTTTTATGATGACTTACTATTTCAATTTCCTTGTTTCCAATCTTAAGAGCATAACTAGCATCAATATGTTTATTTACAGGTCTAAAAACAATCGCTTTTGTTTTGGTAGTATTTATTTCGAGGCCTTTTTTTCTGACCATAAGAGAAACTTTTCTAAGATAACATTACCATTACTAATCTGTGTAACCGTGTATACAAAAAATGACGTTTTTTGCATAAAAAACAAACAAACAAACAAAAAACAAACAAACGAGGCCGTTGTTTGACATCAGGAGAAAAAAAAAAAGGAAGGTAAGAGAAGAAAAGGCGTATATCATCTGTTTCGCTCTAAAAGCCTTTACCGCAGCCGATGCCACAATCCGAATAGGGCCGATCAAACATCACAAAAAAGTGCATCGCCGAGGCAGTCGTCGTCTCGCTGTGTCGGGTATTCCCGGCCAGACCGATCACGCATAGTAAATTCCCCTTGATTCTGCGGTTTATTTTTTTTTTCTATGCGTGATTAGTTAAACCGGTGAAAGCAAACGCGCCGGTTTAACCGCTATTTTGGCAATGCTTGATTGGCTGCACCGGATCCTAATGTCCTCTGCGGTGAGACTTAATGTGAAAAGGAGTGTAGCAAGCACGAAGCTATCACGCAACAATCACACCTAACATCATTTGAAAAAAAATTAGGAAAAAAGGGAATTTTTTGGTATATTGTAATTTAATTTGCACGCTCGGATTCGTCGTCTTTCTGTAATTTGAATGCTGCTCGTGAGAATCTACAAACTGTTCTGTTTATTCCTTCAACAACGCACACACGCAAAAAACACTAGGCATGATATATTTCCTTTGATAGGCGTCGTCGCCGTGTGCTCTATGGGCAAAAATATAAGCCCCTCTGAATCACAAAATAAAAATAAGTAGAATACAGCCGCACTATCAGCAAGCATCGACACGACGTATGTGCCTAAATCTCGAATTAAAAAAGAAATAAACTGTCTCAATTTTCGTTTTAAAATGATCGTAGCTAAAGAGAGAGAGAGAAGAAAGAAATTAATCGAAGCAATACACGAACTAAATGAAAGGTGCGAGATTAAAAAAAAGAAAAAAAAAGTGGGGTGGGTGGGTCGAGAAACAGCGCAGTAGCCCTGAGCAACACACATGATCCAAAGGGTGCATTAAGAAAGGGAAGGAGAGAAAGTAGGCGAGTGCGGCAACAAATTCCGGAGCCGCGCGCCCAACACAAAGGACCCGTCGTGCCCGCCCCCTCCTCGTCGTAATAGCGAGGTCGGGAGAGCCGGGAGGGAGTCAGGAAGAGGGGGAGGGTCAAAAATGAAAACTGCGAGCAACTCCACATTTTTCTCGCCCCACTTCTCTTCCGTTTTTCTTTAATATGCTTTTGATGTAGCAGCAGCTTCCCCACGAAGTCGTTTTCTGTGCACAAAGGCACCTTTTGTTGCGCCACGGCGATGTATACGCTCTTTGAAGTCGATCCTGTATAGATTCTTCGCGCGCTTTTACGACGTCGGGGAGAACGTAAAGTTTCCCCTCGTTAAGGATGGAGCGACGTGGGGGGGGGGGGGGGGGGGGGGGCGAAGAAAGCCGTAGCTCAAGGAAGGAAAGTACTTTGCCCTTGCTGCTTCGAAAAGGACTTCCCACACAGTGTTCGGCCTTGCTGGAGCTCGGAGGTAGAGGCAAATTACGTCTCTCTGATGAAATTAAAAGTTGTCAATGTTTTCTTCCCGTTTATATCAATTTCTTTAATTATAAAACCTTTGAGCTCCTACGAATTACCGAAATATTAACGATATGAGTGTGATTAAGTTTTTAACGACGATAATCTGCCGACGTGATGGTGTATATTAAACATGACGTTAAAACCTGTGACGGGAGGACACTCTCAGGGTTTAACACCCGGTTCAAGGTACACCAGCCCGTCTGCTTTTTAGGCATTCTCCTTCAAGCGTGAGTGTGTCTTACTGTAGGTTTTCAATTCCCTTAGTATCGCTACGCCAATTTGGAGTTCAGGCAGCATGTTAAACGCGAAGAACAGGCAAGGACAGGGACACGAAAACGGGACAAGCGCAATGCTGACGATTAAGTAATAATTAATTGACAGACAATAATAATTGAGCCAAGCTTTTCTTTCTTTCGCGTTATTTCGGTGTATTATAGCTGACCAACTGGCTCGCCCTATTATAATATACAGAATTATATTAAAGTGAATTGAGCTAGTAACAATTATACTTCGCCTTCGCCCTTTTAAGTTAAACCTTAGCTGTGTCATAAGGCAGGTCAATTAAAAGTTATAAAAGGACTTTCACGCGAAAACGTAATTAATAGTTACTAGCTGGAAGGGGGATTTGAACGTGAACTTCTACAAACCTCTACTACATTGATTGACTTTCAGTCACCGTCAAAAACGTTGACTAATGTTTAAGTATTTAAGATCAAAGAAATATTCGGAAAATAATATTCGAGGAATAATTTTTTTCATAACGCAGCGTCTTTTTTCTCCTTAAATTCATTTCCTACATCTCAGAGTACCGAGGCAGATAAACTCGTTAGTGCCCGGTTGATTCAATAATGTCCTTACTGTCACCCCTTCTTTAGACTGGAATGACTACTAATACAAAAATCGAGAGAATATAACATGGTGGCGCGATTCCTCGGCTGTCAACTTACCTGCCTGTCCTTTTTTGCTTATTGGCCATCAAGATCGAGGGATCTTGAGACAAAGAATCCTTGCTTAATCCGACTTATGCAAGCAACTCGCGCGTGTGGAAGCACGTGATTAGAAAACGCGGAACCGGTTCGTTCCCGGGTTTCGGTGGTAACAACTTGTCGTGGACGTGATCCGAATGCAAATGACCTCCAAGACGAATAGATCGCTTAGCGAGAAGGAGCGCGGTCACGCACAGCCCCACGCCCTGCTTAGAAAACAGCACTCCCAATAAAAAAAAAAAAAAAAAAGAAATGAAAAAAGCTTTTTTGTTTTCAATTTGAGAATATTTGGAATGGGATTCTTAAACATGCACGAATCGAGCTAAAAGCGAGAAACATGTGAGATTTTAATTTATTTATCAAGAATACACCTAAATAACCGCAAAGGGAGAGTATTACACAGGGAATGCGATAAATACAGAGAAGAAACTAAAGAACAAGAATTTACAAAAATACAAAATATACAAAACAAGGTAAAACGATGGATAATAAAATATAAGTAAAAACGGATAAGTAAAAAATGAAAATACTAGATGTTAATAACAATGCACGCGATCGCGTTTATGAAGGTATGTTAGATTATTTTTGGTAGCAATGCGTACTCTTGGGCTATCCCAGTCAATTAATATTTGCAGTACGAATGATTGTGGATAAAGAGTTGAGCGGAATATGTGATGCGTTTAAATTTATATAATTTTTTACCTAACGTTTTGTAGAATTTTTTTTTTTGTGATATCCCAACGAACCATTGGAAAAGATACAAGTTTCGAGGCAAGAGCTTTCTTTGCGTGTGTCTCGCTTACATAATAAAGCGGCGACTCAGACGCAGGGACGGATGCAGGAATTTCATGAGGGGGCGGTCAGGTGTTGGTCAGCGTACCATTTGTTTAGAAACCCCCTCCCCCTCTCCCTCGTTTCATGCCCTAAATTTTACACATGCAGAAATCAAGAGGGGGGTCAGGACATCCGGACCCCCCTCTAAATCCGCCCCTGCAGACGTCACACTGATCGGTGCTGGGGTCGCTGTCGGCGAGGCAGATGCGCAGAAACGCTTCACCTCACTCGGAACTGATATCTGCGCATGCGCACTGCCCACACCTACTGGGGGAAAACGGGAACTTGTTATGTAAACAGCGTGTTGGGCCACAAGTAGGGTTCCGTGCTTTCGGTTAATACCGATTAACGCCGAAAACTTACCTACGAGCCAGTTTTAGCAGAATCAGAAACGAAAAACCTCAAAAATAAAACTCTTGCAAATTGGAGTTGTCCTTAAAGGCCGACCTACAGAATCGTATTATGCCGGGCAGAAATACAATACCCAGTTTCCCTCTCTCAGTTTTATCTCTCCCTCTCCTATACCTACATGAGCGGATCTCTGAGCTATACTTCCCGCAGGAAGCAGAAGGGTTTCTTTGTTTCTCGAATGGAAAGGACGCGTTGAGTGATAGTTTCCTCCTTTCAGATTGTTTGTCAGCCTTTAATACAAAAAAGACGAGGTGGACTAGAAATAGTTCTTTAAGGACAGCTTTATATTGCCGCGCGCCAAGTAGGCAGCGCGGCCATAGCCTAACGGTTATCGCGCTTGCCTCCCACGCGAAGGGCCAGGGTTCGATTCCTGGCCGCGACTATGCATTTTTGTTAACTCTGTAATGTGATGTTCTGGTGAAATCGAGAACCGTCTAGCTGATTCGAGGTCAGAATTCTACGCTTCGAACCTTCTACGTCGAATGATCCAGAAGCCAACGTGTGTACAAAAGCAGCTCCGCGGGCCAGCCGGAGCCAGTCTCGCCCCAGCGTTCGACTCTGCTGCCACACCGAATTCGACGCCCGCGACGCTCTATTATTATCTTTTGTACTCTTTTATTTTTCGGCACAAGTTCGCCACATTAAACGTTCATTTCTCCCTGTTTATTTCCTGTTTTCTTTTGGTCACCACCCGTGACATTTTGGTGGAGGTGCGGGGTACCGCATGCCCGTACAGCGTTCCCATTCCAGGGCCCGCAGTGTAAGCCCGATTCCAAGCCTTGTGACAAGAGCACTCAACGCGGAACCTGAAACTCGGACCAGTCGCCGCACCCAAGGTCTACACCCGGAATATGGACTTCTGCCACCCAGGACCAGGCAGCCTACGAGGCCGACGATGGACGACCAGCAATCGCAGTCCCCGACCGCCGCCGCCGTCGTCTACCTGCCTGTTGCCCAGCGAACCCCGACGACCTTCCATGGCGAGACCCACGAAGACGTAGAGGACTGGCTCCTGCACTACGAACGTGTAGCACGCCCTAACGGATGGACCACTGAGCAGCGCCTCCAAAACCTCTACTTCTCCTTGGAGGGTACCGCGAGGCAGTGGTTCGAGAACCACGAGGCGTCGCTTACGTCGTGGGACACCTGTATCGCTGGCCTGAAGGAGACATTCACGAACCAGACACGACGACAGCGAGCGGAAGACCTCCTTCAAGTACGAACTCAAGGGCCCAACGAAACAGTAATCAGCTTCGTTGAAGACGTCCTCCGCCTGAGCAGCCGCGCCGACCCTCAGTCCACCGAGGAAAAGAAGCTGCGTATCCTGATGCGCGGCGTGAAGGACGACATTTTCGGTGGCCTCGTACGCAACCCACCGACGACGATTCAAGAATTTGTAACCGAGGCGACGAACATTGAGCGTGCACTGCAAGCCCGAGCCAGCCACTACCAGAGGCTACCCGGCGTCAGCGCGGTTCCGCCGTCCGCTTGCGACCTTGGCTCCAGCATCTCCAGCATTCGCGAGATCATCCGGGACGTCGTCCGGGAGGAAATTAAGAAGCTCCTGCCTGCTACCCACCAGCCGGCTTCGGTGCAAATAGCCGAAGTTGTCCGCGACGAGGTTCAGCGGGCAATTCAACTGGAGGCTCCTGCCAACGTAGCTGCACCCGAGGAGCCCACCGTGACCTACGCCGCAGTGGCCCGACGGCCACCGCCTCCTCCTCGCGCCTATGTCGCGCCGCCCCGACGCCAGTCTCCTGCGCCGCAGCACGACCGGCGCCGCGACGACCAGCCCCAGTACGCCAGCCAGGAGCCCCGGGTACCCCGGAAGACCGATGTGTGGCGAACGGCCGACCGACGCCCGCTCTGCTACCACTGCGGGGAAGCCGACCATGTGTACCGCCGATGCCCATACCGACGACTCGGGCTGCGCGGATTCCACCCAAACGACCCGCGCCCCCGGTATGGTGAACGCCCTCGGGAGATCGACGAGTACCTGCGACGACCCCAGTCCCCCGAGCCTGCGTCCCGCCGAGAGTTCCGGTCGCCATCGCCCCGACGTCCAGCTTCGCCGATGCACCGACCCCGACGTGAAAGCCTGTCACCCCTCGCTCCTCACCGGGGAAACTAGGCGCGGCAACCCCTGGAGGTGGAGTTGCCGAAGACAACCGACGTAAAGAGCCTCCAAGAACGACGGGGCGCTCCCACTCTCCCAACCCCACGCATCACAACGACGCTCCTGCATCGGTGTCCAACAACCTGAGCGTTGTGATCGACGGCCTCGACGCATCGGCACTCGTGGACACTGGAGCAGACTACTCAGTATTGAGTGGGAGGCTCTCCCGCCGCCTTCGAAAAGTCATGACGCCGTGGGAAGGACCTTAAATACGAACCGCCGGAGGACATCTCATCACACCAGTCGGAAGATGCACTGCTCGCGTCGAGATCCACGGTGAAACGTGCCCTGTCAAGTTCGTCGTTCTGCAAGACTGTTCGAGGGACGTTATCCTCGGAATGGACTTTCTCTGCGAGTATGGCGCCGTCATCGACCTCGGAACAAACCGGCTGACGCTACGAAAACCTGCTCCACCAGCGGAGGAACCCGAAGCGACGTCACCCACGGTCCGAGTCCTCGCAAACCACGTAAACCTACCACCGCGGTCGAGTGTTTTAGTACTTGTCGGGATCGATGAAGCTTCCTGTGGCGAAGTTCTTCTCGAGGGAAGCCTCCAATTGCTCCTGGGAAGAGGCATAGGCGTCGCAAGGGGAGTAGCTGAACTTCAGGATGGGCGGACTGTGGCCCTCGTGACGAACTTCCGAAACGAAACGCAACACCTCATGAAAGGTGCAGCCGTGGGCCACGTCGAGAAACTCCGAAACCCCGCCGAAATCACCGCGATTACTGACGAATCCTCGCCGCCCCAGCAAGACAGTACGTCGCCAGCGCAGCTCGACATTGACCCTAAGCTTCCGGACCCTAAACGGCGTCAGCTGGCTAACCTCCTCGCCGAATACCGCGACTGCTTTGCGACGTCGTCGAAGATGCGCCAGACCGCGGTTGCCAAGCACCGCATCGTTACCGAGGACGACGCGCGCCCTGTGCATCGATCGCCGTACAGAGTCTCCGCTAAGGAAAGGGAGGTGATCCATCAGCAAGTTCAAGAGATGCTCAATGACGACATAATCCAACCTTCAAGCAGTCCATGGGCCTCTCCAGTCGTGCTGGTTAAGAAGAAGGACGGAACTCTTCGGTTCTGCGTGGAGTACCGGCAGCTCAACACGGTTACGAAGAAAGACGTCTACCCACTCCCCCGCATCGACGACACTCTAGACCGGCTGCGCCACTCTCGTTAGGCTACGGCCGCGCTGCCTACTTGGCGCGCGGCATTACTCCCCCCTTAAAAAGTGCATCGCCCCGATGCATCCCAAAACAAAACGAAGCACATAAAAATAACGGCAAACTAAAGAGTCACTTGAAACACATAAGATCTACAGTCCTATCGAGCGTAGTACGGCTTCAGGCGCACGACGTGGACGACTTCAGGTCGTGGTGGGCGGCGTGATGATGTTCTTGTTCCGTCGGGCATCACCTCGTAGTTCAGCTCGCCGAGGCGACGAAGTACCTTGTATGGTCCAAAGTACCGTTTCAGCAGTTTCTCACTCAGGCCGGGGCGACGGATGGGCGTCCACACCCACACCCTGTCTCCGGGCTGGAAGTGAACGTCCCTGCGACGAAGGTTGTAGCGGCCAGCGTCGACGCGTTGCTGGTCTTGAATCATGAGTCGGGCTAGCTGGCGGACTTCTTCGGCGCGTTGAGCAACCGCCTGGGCGTCGTCGCTCTCATTGTCAGATGGCTCATGGGGCAGCATTGCGTCCAGCATGGTCGTTACCTTCCGACCATGTACCAGCTGGAAAGGGGTGAATCCAGTGGTCTCCTGAACCGCCGTATTGTAGGCAAACGTGACGTAGGGCAACACCTCGTCCCACGTCTTGTGCTCTACGTCGACGTACATAGAGATCAAATCGGCGATTGTCTTGTTGAGTCGCTCGGTCAGCCCGTTGGTCTGCGGGTGGTATGCAGTGTTTCGACGATGGCCGGTGCCACTGAGACGAAGAATCTCTTGCGTCAGCTGGGCCATGAACAAAGATCCGCGATCTGTAATCAGAACTTCGGGAGCGCCGTGCCGGAGGACGATCGACTCGATGAAAAACTTGGCGACTTCCACAGAAGTCCCTGAAGGAAGAGCTTTCGTTTCGGCGTACCGCGTGAGATAATCTGTGGCGACGATGATCCAGCGGTTCCCCGACGTCGAAGGCGGAAAAGGACCAAGTAGATCCATTCCGATCTGCTGGAAGGGTGTAGTTGGAGGAGAAATGGGCTGCAGAAGTCCGGCCGGCCTCGTCGGCGGTTTCTTGCGTCGCTGGCACTCGTGGCATGATCGTGTGTATAGGTGGACGGTCTTGGGGAGCTTCGGCCAGTAATACTTTTCACGAATACAGACCAGTGTCCGGCTGTAACCAAGGTGTCCGGATGTCGGGTCGTCGTGGCAGGCTTGGAAGATCTCTTCTCGAAGGTCACCAGGGATTACCAGCAACCACGGTGTGTTGTTGTCGCCGAAGTTCTTTTTGTAGAGTACACCTTGTCGGATGGCGAAGGTCGGCAGTACTCGTGAGAAGACACGTGGCACGGTACTCCTGCCCCCTTCCAGGTGCTCGATTAATGCGCGCAGCTCAGGATCGTCCCGTTGACGTCGTGCCATATCGTCGGTGTTTACTGCTCCTAGGAAGCACTCGTCGTCATTGTCGTCGCTGCAGCCGGAAGGGGTTTCGACGGGGGCTCTGGACAGGCAGTCGGCGTCGCTGTGCTTGCGGCCTGACTTATAGACCAATGTCATGTTGAACTCTTGTAGTCGAAGACTCCATCGAGCGAGGCGTCCTGACGGGTCCTTCAGGTTCGCAAGCCAGCAGAGCGAGTGGTGGTCCGAGACTACACGGAACGGGCTCCCATACAAGTACGGACGAAACTTCGTTATTGCCCAGACGACCGCAAGGCATTCTTTCTCAGTCGTGGAGTAATTTTTCTCCGCCTTGGACAATGTCCGACTTGCGTAGGCGATGACTCGCTCGATGCCTTCTTGCACTTGGACTAGTACTGCGCCCAGTCCCGCGTTATTTGCGTCCGTGTGAATTTCTGTTTCCGCATCCTGGTCGAAATGTCCAAGCACAGGAGGAGTCTGGAGTCGTTGTTTCAGTTCGTCGAATGCCTGCTGTTGCTCCTCGGCCCATTCGAACTTCTCGGCGTCCTTCGTGAGATTCGTATGTGGTGCGGAAATCCTTGCGAAATCCCGAACGAAGCGTCGATAATAGGCACAAAGTCCAAGGAATCTTCGCACGGCCTTCTTATCTGTCGGCGCTGGAAATGCCGCGACGGCGCGAGTCTTCTCGGGGTCTGGGCGGACGCCTTCGTTACTAACCACGTGGCCAAGGAACTTCAGTTCGTCATAGGCGAACCGGCACTTTGACGGCTTGAGTGTGAGTCCGGCGGTCTGAATGGCTTGAAGAACAGCTCGGAGTCGTCTCAAGTGCTCGTCGAAGTCAGCTGAAAATACTACGACGTCGTCAAGGTAGACGAGACAACTCTGCCACTTCAGCCCTGCCAGTACGGTGTCCATGACACGCTGGAAAGTTGCTGGCGCCGTGCATAGTCCGAAGGGCATCACCTTGAACTCGTACAGTCTATCCGGCGTGACGAAGGCTGTCTTCTCTCGGTCCCGTTCGTCGACCTCGATTTGCCAGTAGCCGCTCTTCAGATCCATCGATGAGAAGTATCGAGAGTGGCGCAGCCGGTCTAGAGTGTCGTCGATGCGGGGGAGTGGGTAGACGTCTTTCTTCGTAACCGTGTTGAGCTGCCGGTAGTCCCCGCAGAACCCGAAACCCGGACCAGCCGGCGCATCAAGGGAGAGGATCCTGAATTCGGTTCGTTACTGGACAAGCTCAATCCGAAGACGACGACGACGACGATGGCCAACCAGTCGCAGACCCCGGCCGCTCCTGCCTTCATCTACCTGCCCGTCGTACCCCGCACCTCCACCAAAATGTCACAGGTGGTGACCAAAAGAAAACAGGAAATAAACAGGGAGAAATAAACGTTTAATGTGGCGAACTTGTGCCGAAAAATAAAAGAGTACAAAAGATAATAATAGAGCGTCGCGGGCGTCGAATTCGGCGTGGCAGCAGAGTCGAACGCTGGGGCGAGACTGGCTCCGGCTGGCCCGCGGAGCTGCTTTTGTTCACACGTTGGCTTCTGGAGCATTCGACGTAGAAGGTTCGAAGCGTAGAACATTCTGACCTCGAATCAGCTAGACGGTTCTCGATTTCACCAGAACATCACATTACAGAGTTAACAAAAATGCATAGTCGCGGCCAGGAATCGAACCTTGGCCCTTCGCGTGGGAGGCAAGCGCGATAACCGTTAGGCTACGGCCGCGCTGCCTACTTGGCGCGCGGCAATATTATATTAACCCGGAGGGAGCACAGAGTGCACTCAACTTTCAGCAGGTCAGTTGCTTTCTTGTTTCCTGAATTCTATTTGTATTGGGACGATTTTCAGGTATTCAAATCACGGAAGTGTTCCAGGAGGTTGAGGAAGCCATCATCCGTGTCCTGTTTTCTTCAATACGAGCAAGCCCCGATAAATCCAGATTTTGTTTCGTCTGTCGCCGAAAATTGACACCGGGAAATATCAAACCTGCAAAAAAAAATTAACCCCGAGGTAAAAAAAAAAGCACATACCCAATTTGAAAAAAATAAATAAATAAACGCCAAATCACTCAAACCTACCCTTCAAAAAATCCCGAAAAACGCTCACCCACAAAGAAGATATCAATAATCGCAAATATTGGGTGGGCCATCTTTCGGGTGTGGGCGTTCATTCGACATTTTACGGTATAAGGCGCAAGCGGCGCCAGTTTGGCAGACTTTACGTTGTTTCATTAGGTGGCTCCCCTAAACATTGCCTTCAGACACGTCCAGCGGAAAACCGCCCGCCATACGAGCTCAGAAACAAACCTAAAAACAAAAGCAAGAACGGCTGAGGAACTATTACCCTTAGGGTTATGAGCTTTACGCCCCGAGCCACTGTGGCCCAGCGGCCTCACATAAGCAATGGTCCTTTCAATAACAACCGAGGCAGGTTCGGCTGACTACCCGGTCGACTATTGAACCGAGACCGCTTGCAGTCAACTCGGGCGCACTGGCATTCCAGGTTCCAGCCTGGCTGCTCCTAATCAGCTGCTAATCAGATCAACCACCGCCGACTCCACGCAATAAACAGCCCAGCCACCTCTCCTGGCAGCCTTCTATTTCCGTCTCAGGTCCAGGAGCATTTCCGACTTCCGCTCTGGGTCCCGGGTTTTTACGTCCGGGGGAAATCAAAACGACCCCTTCCCCCTTCTCTTTCCCCCTTTCTTATTTCCCCCGCCCTTCCTTTTCCACTCTCCCGCCAAATAACTCCCCCGTTGGTGACTCCGCTCTGAGCAAACGGGAGAACAGAGATGTTAACGCACGTCACTGGACCTGAGTGTGTCGTTATCACTGACTCTTTTTGTTTACGCCTGAACTTCACGCAAGCCCTCCTTTTGTTTATGACCCGCGCGTGTATGTGTGCGTAGTGTTCGCGTGTTTTTTTTAGTTATTATATTTTTTGTGCCACACACCAAGATGCATTCTCAAGCTGCCTGTGAGGTTCTTTGTGTTCTCGAAAATGCGGCTCGAACTTTTTTTTTTTTTTTTTTTTAAAGTGGAAAAGTGGGGGGGGAGATGAACGTTCGGGCCGGCTCCGACCCTCCGTATGTCCTGTGATACCATCCATCATTGTCATTCTGACATAGTTTCCTCTATACATAAACACACTCTTTACAAAACACGTCCTAGTTTGCGGAGAGCAGGTGTGGGTATTGTGCGGAGGCAAAAAAACAGAATCACGTGCGAGAAAGTGTTTGCGAATGCGCAGTATCGACCGCAGCGCGGCGACATTGATGTGACATCAAAGAGCCGAGTTGGTGTACACTGACATTGATGGGACTAAACCGCTCCTCCAACATAGCAAGGTCGTAGCACTGGATATTTTACATTTGCGCTGGAGTACCACGCTAACGTTCGGCTGGGACTGGAGTTCCTGTTCAGTCTGTGCCCCTTACTGGTCTATTGTAGGCGTGACACCGAAAATGCATCACTACTGCCTCACCATCAAAGGAGGTGCAGGCCGAAACCGGTCGCCTGTCCTTGGAGAGCGAGGGAAGTAGTGATGTAGGTGGCCAGTGCCAGATAGCGCATATCGGCGATCCTTGGAAACTTTCTTCTTCGGTTTTCTGCGGTTCCTTTTTCACCTACGGCTTATCCGCCTCTCCCAGCATTTCGTGCGACAGACCTCCACTGTCTCCACTTTACACGTTTTAACGTGAAACGTTATTTCGCTAGGTGTTCGGCATTTCGTGAAGCACAAACGTGAAGCCTGGATAAAAACGTGGCCGCGAGGCTTGACACTGACTGGTCGAACGGGTGGGAAAGAAGGAGTGAGGTGCTCGACGGTGATTGGTAAAAGGGAGGCAATGTGACCGGGTCTGGGGTGAGGAGGAGAGGTGGAGTGGGGTAGAAGGTTCCTGTAGATCATTGCCTTTATCATTTCAAGTGTTCTCATGCCACGCATTTAACTATCTGATAAGGAGAGCCGTGAACGAAGGCGTCTGGTTGAACAACTTAGACATGCTACTAAACGATGTTACAAACGTTTGTGTAGCTAGAACCCTTCACGCATGCAACACAATTGCCGAAAAATTTGCCGTACATTTTTTTTCACTCGCCGTTTTTTGTAAACATTGTCTGGGTTCTGAGAATTATGGCTGCGTTTTGACTAGCGTTGCCAATGCATCTTAGACCTTTTAACCTTTTTTTGTTATTTTGTTATTTTCAGTGCCCATTCTTGTACTCTACTTGCAGTCTTACTGTAAAAAAAAAAAGAAGATAGTGTTCGAGAGCTACTAGCTTAAAAAATGAAAGACGTTTACAACTCCCTGTAATGCCGAATCAGAGCGCAGCTCTTGAGAAAGAGGAGGGGATGGTGCGGCGAGGAGGGTATGCCCCTCCTCCTCCCCTTCTCCTCTTTTCATCCCCCTCCCAACTTTTCTTTTTCTCCTTCTCCCCTCCCCTCCTGAATCCTCCTGCCTTTTCCTCCCATCATTCTCCTCCCTTCCTCCTCCCCTCTCCCTCCTCCCTCCTCCCTCGTGACGTTACTCGTGACTAGTGACCCTCAAGACCTTACTCGTAAAGGCCTATAGTCAGTTACAGGTTAAGAAGGTAGCGGCAAATGCCCCTCAAAGGTAATCAGATATCCCTCCGCCACCTCCGCATCCAATAGCGTCCTACAGCTTCCGTGACGTTGCGGACAACGCGCGAGGAGGGTCTTGCCTTTCTGTACTTATTTGCTTTATTTTTCGACTTTGACTTAGCATTGTGGAAGCCACGAGAGGGAGATTAGAGTTCTCCCCCACCGACGGAAACAAATACGACTTTCGGGGATTAGCTTCCCCCCCGATGGATACAAAGGCTGCTTTCAGGGGCTCGGTTCCCTCTCCGATGAATACAAAGGTCGCTTTCGTAAAAAGTGGGATCGGAGACAAGTGGGAATCTATTGAAGCGGAACAAGGAGCGTTTCCAGTGAGCTCTTCTTTCGACTGCGGAAAGATTTGAAACGGGCGCATCACCGCTTATGGGAGGAGCTTCTCCTACCCTCTTGACTGGTAACCGACTATAGTAAAGTTTGTGACTGTCACTGTGAAGGTCGTGACCTTCACATGACCTTCACTGTGAAGGTCGTGAGCTTCGTCGTTATCTTCAGGAGTGACCTTCGTGACGTCACGTGCGACGTCATTATGGAAAACGTCCCATGATCCAACGCGCGGGACCCTCGTGACGTCACGTGTGACGTCATTATGGGAAACATCCCATAATGCAACGCGCGGTTACGCCGACGGCGCAGCCGTCGCCAACCAGCGCGTTGCATCATGGGGCGTTTCCCTTAATGAAACGCGCGAAACCCTCGTGACCCTCGTGATGTCCTTATTGGGAACATTCCATAATGCAACGCGCCGGTCACGAGGGAGACCCGCCTGTTTCATTATGAGACGTTTCCCATAATTCAACGCGCGGTTACGCCGACGACGACGGCACGGCGACGCCGCTCAATCCGGAAATGGGCGCCTAAGAGCTGCGCTCTAAAAGCCTATTGAGATTCTACACGGGCACTATTTTTACACTGGTGCTGTTAAGCGCTAGTTTGCCCAGGATCGTATAGGTACAACAACAAATGTCGACGCCCGTCGTGGACACAACAGTCTGGTGGCCGCCGTCGCTCATAGATGGCGGTAACTGTCCCGAGTGTTTTGTTTGCCGGTTGTCTGCTTGCCGCCGTCGCTCGTAGATCGCGGCAACATTTCTTCAGAGGAAGAAGAGAAGGAACCGAACGAGCGGCGATGTGCGCAGCAGCGGGAATGGTTCCGCAACCGCCGCGAGGCCACTATCGCCTGAAGTTCCACTGCACCGAGCGCTTCAGATTTCCTTGCGAAACAAGAGCAGATCGCTCACCTGGAAAGCCACTGCCGAGAACAGAAGCTACAGCTCCGCTGCTCTCCCTTTCTTCTTCACCAGAGTGGAAAGGCTGAAAGTTTTTTCTATCCCTCTTTGCGTTCTGAGTTAACAAAAATGTTAAATCAACATCTTGTTGTTTTTCGATTCATGCGTACCACTCCAAGCTCTAATCTTCACAAAATTCCCCTAGTGCATCGCGAATGCAGTGGAAACGCCAACATATATGTTTATAATTGTGCATTAGGTGATTGTCACATTATCTACTTGAGAGACAAATGACCTAGAAGGTAAACCAAAATAAAAACAACATTACCAATGTGATGCTTTGTATTTCCTACTTATATTTGGTGTTCCTGACTTTAGCTCGTGGTCGCGCTTCTTGTCATCGCTTTCGATACAAGAGCAACGTTGCTGCTGTTCGGGGGGAAGAAAATATTGGATTTTACTGTAATTGTTTCATGTTTGAAGAAAAGGTGATGACTGGAAATCAACGCTGTCGGTTACCGTCTTGAATGGACTGCTCATTGCATTTTTTGTTTAACAATACAGTGAAAAGAAGCATTTTTGCAGCATATTTATAGAGGTTTTTCACGGTGGCGAAATTTTTATAGAAATCAGTGTTCATCTATTTTTTTACCAAAGCTCCACTCTAAAGGTGCAATACAACTGACGTTGGGTCCAGCCTATCAAGACACTCCTCACGCGTACAATGTCACACATATGACGCCATTCTCTTTACATTTAGGTACCTCCATTCCACAGTCGCTGTCGTCATTTGCAGTGCTACCAATATCTTAAGGACGATGATCATTCACGTTGCCAATCATCGCTCAACAGCGCGATCGTGTGGAGGTCACGCCTACGTTGAAAACGGAATGTACATAAAATCGAAAGTCACGCGTAAAAATGTATTATCAGTTTTTTAATGCGCTTCTTCAATGTAATTTATATAAAATATTGAATCGTCGTCATTGCATTGTGAAAAAGTATGAATTCTTGACGATCAGGAGTTTTGTTTTGGCTTACATTGATAATACACGGACATTGCGGTGGCGTCTCGTTAATATAGACACTCCCTTCACATAAAAAAAAGATTAAAAACTAAAAAAAAAGCTCATATTGAAAGCATTTTTTTTTTTAACCGAGGTCGAAATTTATGCATTTGTTAAGTTCATTCCTGAGAATATTGTGTACCATATTTATTTGAGTAATAGCAGTACCGTTTATACAAAAACCAGAGGGTTCGCTTTTCGTCGGTGCGCGAGGATTGCCAATCACCGCAATCGACAGCATGATTCCAGCGATTTACAGGTCAGAGATAACGTCTTCGCGCGAAGATACCATCGGTGAAGATTGCATTTCTATGGAGAATCGTGTTCTCGATCTAGTTATTTGCTATGTTATTTATGCGCAGCGCGATGATTGGCAGTATATGTGCTTTGCGAGAAAGCAGACGCAAGGGGCTTGCTCATAAATAGTGCGGCTATGGCTCGAGTAAATACGGTATACAGCGGGGTATGCAAATTGAAGGTATTCCTATTAACCTGAGTAGTAGTAAAAGTGTACCAGTTAGGCCAACTTGTAAACAAACCGTTGCTAGGGGCGTTGCCCGTTGCTAGGGGCGTTGCCCTGTGGGCGGGGCCCGATCCGACCAATCACAGCGCCGCAGGGCGGGGCCTACCCCAATCCGACCAATCACAGAGCAGTGGGGCGGGGCACCTGCCCCCTCTCCCATCCCAGTGACCAATCGGAGCCCATCGAGGTCCCGCCCTCGAGTCACGTACGTGGTATAGGTGTGAGGTCACGTAGCCAATGTTAACACCTCGTTAAGGATGTTAACACATGCTTAACAAGGTGTTAACAGCCGATGTTATCAGTCACGTACGCGGCGCGTGTCAGAAGTGTGGGAAAGTCACGTACAGAGATGTCGTCACCACCGCTCACAACCACGTGATTTTCCCCGGGTTCGAGTTGCGTCCGACAGAGGGCGCTCACGTGATCTCACACATGGTTCGACTTGCGTCCGACAGAGGGCGCTCACGTGATTTCACACAGGGTTTGAGTTGCGTCCGATAGAGGGCGCTCATGTGATGTCACATGAGCGGTGAAACAACGCAAGCTAGACAGAGGTTCATACTCTCGCATCAGGGAGATCAATTAGAGGGAGATGATGCGATACAATATATAGGAGCAGTGATGGAGGAGAAATTTCGGGAACGGTTACATGTGGAAGATAGGAGAACCGAAGGAAGTAGCAGTCCAGTTTGTGACATCGCGGATTTTGGACAAAGAGAATGGGAAAAGGCGGAACGAAGAGTCCCTAGTGGCACGTCGACAGGCACAGACGGTATCCCTATCAAGCTGGTGAAGAATTTGGGTCCTAAATCTAAGGCAAAACTAAGGGAGGTAGTGAGTACCATGATAACAAAAGGAAATATTCCAGATGAATGGAGGCTTAGTAGGATGAGTATGATATATAAGGGAAAGGGAGATAAGTCTGATATTAGGAATTATCGTCCTATAACCGTGACACCGGTTATTTACAGGTTGGTAATGCAGATTATAAAGAACAGACTGGAGGAATGGGTAGATTGCGAGGGCATACTGGGCGAATTACAGAACGGGTTTCGAAAACAAAGAAGGTTGGAGGACAATTTATTTTCTCTAACACAGTGTATAGAAATAGCGCAAAAAGAAAACAGACAGCTCTGGCTGGCATTTCTGGATATCAAGGGTGCCTATGACAATGTGAACCAAAGAAACCTGTGGGACATAATGGAGAACTTAAACCTAGATGAAGGACTAACAGCACTATTAAGGAACATTTACAAAGATAACAAGGTGATTATAACATGGGAAGGAAAGGCGACAGGGAAAATAGAGATAAGACGAGGCCTTAGGCAGGAGTGCCCGTTATCGCCTTTGCTGTTTATGTTGTATCTGAGAGGATTGGAGGATAGACTAGAGAAGAGTGGGCTTGGGTTCAACCTTTCTTACAGTAAGCTAGGCCAAAAAATTCAGCAATCCTTACCGGGATTGATGTATGCGGATGATATTGTACTAATGGCTAACAACAGGACAGAGTTGCAGGAATTAATGAGCATCTGTGGTAGGGAAGGAGAGGAATTAGGTTTAGAATTCAGTAGCGAAAAATCGGCAGTCATGATTTTTAACGAGGATGAAGTTGAGAGGCTGAAGATACAGAATATTACAGTTGAGAGAGCTAGTAAATACAAGTATCTAGGAGTATGGATATGTGATGGTGCAGAATATCTCAGAGACCATGAAAAGTATATAATAGGTAAGGGCAACAGAAATGCAGCTGTAATGAAAAATAGAGCACTTTGGAATTACAACAGGTATGAGGTGGTGAGAGAGATTTGGAAAGGGGTCATGGTGCCTGGCTTGACTTTTGGAAACGCAGTGCTATGCATGAAATCCGAAGTGCATGCGAGACTAGAAATAAAACAGCGCGGAGTAGGTAGACTGGCTTTGGGGGCACATTGCAAAACGCCAAACCAGGGAGTACAAGGAGACATGGGATGGGCATCATTTGAGAGCAGGGAAGCGGTGAGCAAGGTAGAATTTGAGGATAGGTTGAGGCAAATGGACGGGGAGGAATGGGCACGAAAGGTTTTCAGCTATTTATACATGAGGAGTGTAGACACAAAGTGGAGACAGCGCACTAGGAAATTAAGAGGAAAGTTTTTGGGCTATAGCGAAGATACGGAAGAGCAGGTCTCAGTTAAGAAGAAAGTTAAGGCCACAGAAAGAGATTGGTGGCTAGAGGGAATGCAGACAAAGACGGCTCAGGAAAGCTATAGATTAAACAAAAGAGTTATTGCCAAAGAAAGCATTTATGACAATTCTAGGGGAAGCTCATTGCTGTTTGAGGCAAGAACGGGTGTTCTGCGAACCAGAACATACAGAGTGAAGTACCAGGAAATTGATACAGTGTGCACTGCTTGTGGAGAGGAGGACGAGACGGCTGAACACTTGATACTCTACTGTAAAGGGCTTCACCCTATGCCTACCGAAGACAACATAGATTTAATAAAGTCATTGGGTTTTAGAGACAGCGAAGGGAGAGTGGATTTCAAGACTGTAGAGATTACCAAGCAAAGATTAAGTGAATGGTGGCAGAAATCGAGAGAAAACTAGATATTTTCTTATCCACTGATGGCAAGGGGGTTTCATAGCCTCACTTTCTTTGCACTGCGGAGTGAATATAGATTTCACATTTAAATATTCTAAGCTTAAATGGTAAAACAAAATGGCTAGGTGGCGTAAGCTACCGCCCGATCCAAAGGGCTCAGCCGTATTCATCCATCCATCCATCCATGACGGTCACGTGATATTATTTGAATCGCTGCGCGGTAAATGGCTTTTAATCGCTAAAAAAGGCTCTGCGGCGGCTGGGAATCGACCTCGCTACCTTGTGCACAGGAGCCCGACACTCTACCCCCTGAGCTAGAAGCACATTGCTTCCCAGAGGGCTTAACTCGTCTTAGTTGTCCGTGTGTGTGTGCAAACCAGATCACGTGCTTTCCCGCTAACTGGCTTTTGTAATACGATTGAAAAACAGGATACGACATTGCCGCAGGTCATGTGACGATGGTCGTGTAATAATATTTGCATCGCCGGGCTCTAGCGTTGCTCGTCTTCTTATCACGTGATTTCGCGCGATTCAAACGGTGTTCGCGGACTCGTAGCCTCATGGCGCCCCCTTAGCTGATGCATTTGGGGTCTTCGACCCGCTAAATTTGGGCATCATGTGACGGTCCCGGATAGCAGCAGCTGGGTCCCGCTAAATGGTTGGGGGTTGAGGTGACGGTAAAATTTTGGAGCTCGCGGATCGTGATATATCTTGGTCCAGCGTAAAGCTTTAAAGTAGCCCTGCTAAAATTTGGGGCGAGCTCGTAAAACTTTGTAAAGACCCAGCGAATTTCGGGAATAGGCGCCATCTAGTGTTCAAACTGTGAAGTGGTCCTCGTTAAAAATTGAGTGCCATCTGGTGGTAAAAGCTTGGACCTGCTATAAATTTTGAGCGTCGTGTGAAGGTCCCAATTAGCACCAGCTGGGTGCCACTGCATTGGGGGTGAGGTTACGGTAAAACTTTGAAGCTGGCGGACCGTGTTAATTGTTGGGCCAACGTAAAGCTTTGAAGTGGGCCTGCGTAATTTTGCGGGCCAGCGCAAAGTCTTGAAGCTCAAAGACCATGCCGGACCCAGCGATTTTTTTTTTTTTTTTAATTTTTTGATAGGCACCATCTAGTGTTAGAGCTTTGAAGAGTTAAATGCTAAAATTGCTGACATCTAGTGGTAAAAGCTTCGACCCGCTAAATTTTGGCGTCATCTGAAGATTCCCTTAGCACCAGCTGGGTGCCGCTAAATGTTTAGCTGGGGTCACGGTAAAACTTTGAAGTTCACAGGCCGTGCTACATCTTCGCCCCAGCGTAAAGCATTCAAGTGGCCCTGCTAAATATCATGGTTCCAGCTTATGTCAGCAATAGCCTCGCGTCCTGGAAATTGACAAGGAGAGAAACGTCAAGTTTGCCGGCTAAAATGGAAGAGCACGAATTTTACCCAATGTTCGCGGGAAATCATTGCACGCGTCCCTGGTTTCGTGGCACGTTCGCGTGCGACGAGATTGGTCAAGAGACAGCGTCACCCGGTCTTTACGTAGTGAATACGGCACCGAGGTCTTCGTTCGGTGAACACTGGGCTCTTCAAAACCTTCTCGGCGAGCGAATATACCGACGGAACGACACACACACATTTCCATACTCGTGCGCAAGCAATTTTCCTCTCCCGCTTTAAAGCTCTCCTGCTGCTCCGCCCTGTAACCTGATCTCGAAATAAAGCCACAAAAAGGACACAAAGCGAGGATGGATCTTTTTCTTTTTATTTAATAGGCATATATCTAAGAAATTCTCGAGACACGGAGAAACAAAGGGAGCGTGACAGCTCTTTATACAAGCATCAAACACTCGGCGGGGGGAAAAACCCTCGCGCTAAATGAAAATCACACAACAAAATGGCTCTTTACACAACCCTCTGTGTGTACACACGCGGACGCATCAGTCTGAAATGATGGAGATCAGAGAAAGCACTTCACTTAGAGGCTCCAATGTCCGAAAGGAAGAGTTGAAACGCCGTCGGTGTCGATGAAGCGCTTGTTGTCAAACGGGTTGAGTCCTATCTTCTCCACGGCAACAGTCTTGTTCTCGCACAACTTACGAGCGATAGTCCGCTGCGTGATCTTGTGCAGAGTTTGTTGCTCCAGAGTTTGAACGTAGAGCTCGTAGGTTAGCTTACGGGACTCGCACCTTTTCACTCCTTTCGCCCTCACATAGTGCTCTCGGGAGGCTAGCTCGAGCGAATAGAGTTTTGGTTTCAGACAAACAAATCCAAGAATGTGATCTTTTGGGAATTCATTTTTGAACACTCCTAGTTTCATTTTGTTTGCGGGAGAAAACAAGGGGTGATCGCCCGGGTACCCAGAAGTATCCAGGTGAGTTTCGGCAAGGGTCGCGAGCTTCGAGTCTACATCCGGGTCGGTGATTTGGAGAATGAACGAGTCCGTGTCGCTGTACGCTGCGCGAGCGTCGGGGAAAACGCGCCTGACCTGCTTGTAGAAAAATTCGTACATGACCAGTTTGGACATCTCTAGGATAGAGAAACCCGCGTACACGGGTTTGTTCAAGTGTAGCGTTCTCTGGGAAAACTGAAAGATCACCACGGTCGGGCTGATTGCCGCAAACTGCCTGAGGTTAGGCTTCTGCAGGTTTTTGAGCACTTCGTCCTCGCTCACGCTAATGACAACGTTATTGTACTGGCGTGGGTTTTCGATTGTCTTGTTATAAATGGAATTCATAATGAGTTTAGATAGGTTCTTTTGAAAAGCATTCGTCGCCTGTTTTCGCAGGTTGTGGTTAAAGTCGATGAAATCTTTAAGGAATGCACTCTGCGAAAACTTTAAAACGCGATGAATGGCCTTTAGCTGTAAGCCCAACTCCAGATACAGCTTGAGATTTCGGTAGTGAATGATGTAATTCCGTTTCGGGTAAAAGGTGAGAAGCAGCTTTCGCTCAGACTCTCGCTGGGGTAGGTGAAATTTTTCGACGAGCGCCTTTTGATAGGGTGAGAGCCATTCGAGCGGGACTCCTCGTTTCTCGGGAGCCAGGAGAAAGTCCGCGTGCGAATCGTGTAGCTCCCGAGGATAGTCGAGGTCCACCTCTAAAATGTAACCCTCGGGCGCGTCGTCGGTAACCTGCTGGAAGTGGAGAGCGTCGATTTCCTCGCGGTCTAGCCAGCGAAAATCTGCGCATGGAAGGGCTTGCCGCATGGTGGAAGCGTACAGGCCGTTCACGTCGAGGTCTAAAATTTGAGAAACCGCCGTGTTCGGATCAAAACATGCGGTTCCTGGCACGTTAGCCCTCGTGTTACGAATGGCACATTGAACGATTCCTCCGCGCAGACCAGCTTCGATGAACAGATACACATCCACATCGTCGAGCAGCTCCAGTTTTACCCCAGTCTGTTTAAGTGCGCAGGCGAGACTGAGCGCGGGCAGGGAAACGTAGTGTAACGGATCGAGCTCGTACGTGTCTAAAGTCCATTTCCTAAAATTTTGGAACACGTCGGCGAGAAGTAGGCAGTCGAGTTTCAGGTAGCAGTCACTGTATTCTCCTAGGCTTTTGAAATTGAATGTTTCAAAGACGGTTTGGGCGTGACGGTAGTCCTCCTCCGAAATTTGGCTGTCGTTAAGCTTGTTGTAAAACGACTCGCGGGGCGGTAGCTCGGGCTCCCGGTAAGCCTCGAGACTGGTCACATAGTCGTAAGGAAATACGCCTTTCCGCGCCAGAAGCTCAACGTGCTGCCGAAAAGCCTGCTTTAGACAGCACAGGTTTTCTAGTCCCTTGGAACGGAGGTCCTGAACCAGCGCGTCCAAGCTGGCGGGGAGAAAGGCCAGACTGTCGAGAAACCGCAGGTTACCCACGTCGAGTCGCTTAAATTGCTGGCAGCTAGTGGCGAGCACTTTAATATCTTTAGACTCGAATAAGTCGAGTTTGGGTAGTATAAAGGCCAGGTCATACGAATGGTTGTGCGCGAGCACTGGAATGACTTTCTTGTTTACTCTCAGATTTAAATTGCATCCCTGACACAACGACTGCCTGTACGATCCGCTAAAGTGATCGTGATCTCTGACTTTTCTCTTTCGATTTCCAAACGATTCGCCACAAATCGCGCAGTGAGAGGCAGACGCGTGAGCCTCTTCGTCCACGCTCACCATTGGCACTTCCTCACTTCGAATCGATTCGCCAATGAGCTTGGACAATTGATTAAGGATGGAAATGAACTTTTCCACGCAGTCCTCGCCCCGGTACAAAAACTGCTCGACGATGCGCGAGTCCGTGGATCGGATTACGAGTATGCAAAAGGAACTGGGGACGTGCTTCTCGTAAGCCTGACCCATGTTTTCCGCTTCCAGAATGGCCTCGAAATCGTAGACGCAAAAGTAGGGGAAAGGTTCCATCGCCTGTGGGCTCCGGAAATACAGCGCGTCCCCCTTTGCAGGACACACTGTTCGGACTGCCTTCTTTTCCTTACACAGCGATAAATGACTTCCCAGCGCAGTGCGAAAGCGAAAGCCCATCATACACCTTTTACAGCGAAACCGGTGACTCTCCTTGTTCGCGAAAAGTCCGGCAAAGTTGGTGATCAGAACAAAGTGATCGTCTATCAGGAGCAAATCCACGTGCTTCTCCCGCTCGCTGTCGTTGACTTTGAGCGGGTAGACGAACCTTTGATCTCGATCATAACCGTACACGTTCACAGACACGGAGTTTTTTCTCTCGAAAGCCTGCACGTCTTGCGGAAACGTCACTGGATACGCGGTGGGGAACCAATACTTGCCAAAATGTTCTCGGTAGCAAGAAGCTCTCGATCGATTAGAGGGTGCGGGATGGAGACCGGCGAGCACAGAAAACACAAAGCACATGTTTTTCTCCGACTCCTTCAGTTGCTCGGTCACATTCACTAGACACCTTCTGCTGGGTAGTTCCCCGGGTAACACAAAACGCGCACAACCGACCGTGGGCGGAATGAAACGTCCCACGGTGATGGTGCAGGTCTGAATGGCGACGACGACAAGCCCAGATCCTCGTTCTTGATACTGTTCGAGGCGAGCAGAGATTTCGGCGCATGCAGTCTGTAGAGCATCGCGAATGCTACCTTCGGCCCAAACCGTGTGGACTAAAGAATGAAAGTAGTGCACGCTGAATTCAAATTCGTCGTCACCGCTGAGACGAGTCATTTCCACGGTTAGTGTGATGAAAAACCGCAATGGCATTTCATAATGCCTAAAAACATTGGCCATTGCGTCGGACTGAAGCCGAAAAAGTGTGGATACATCGTGAGACTCGTCGTCGCGCTCGTGCAAATGCATATCATAACGCGCGGTAAAGTTTCGAAAGGCGCACAGTGAGTTGATGAACGGAAGGCAATCTTGCGGCGGGATATTGTGAACCTGGGCCAGATGAACTTGTAACGACTCCGCGCTGGAGTACTGCTGCCGCTCTCGCGCATCACACAAGTGGCAGGTTACCATTTTTTTTTCTGGAGTTGTCCCGAGCGGCTCACAATTTTGTTTTAGTCAGAGCACGAGAAAGTGATGACCGGTGACCGCTCGTCACCACTGGTTTTCTCCATCGTGAGTCCCTTCATCGCCCTCATGCTCTGGAGATCTTCCTCATTCAGTTCGGCAAACCGCTTGGGTAAAAATACTTTTACCACATTGCTCTCCAGCTGCAGAGTCACACAAACGGATGGCCCGTAACGGGTGTCCATTCGCCTCACCTCCAGCACGGGTATCTTGACGTTACACGGAATGGCGCCCATGCTGACAAACAAAGACGACGACGACGCTCGCAGTGACGACAGCTTGTTCAGGACCCCGTCCATTTTGGGTTGACCGGAGGGCGGCGATGGCTCGAGGTGGGACGACAGTCTGGAAATAATGACACATTAGTATACGGCGGCCCTACAAAGCTTTTTCTTTTTCAGCATTACCTTTTTCTTCCGGAGAGAAAGCAGTGAAGACACTTAAGGGACGATACCTCGGATTATATATACCGAGCGGATTGCGTAATGACGACTCGCTGTGCAAGCAACACGTGCGTAGGAAAAGAAAAAAACCGAGCCTGAAAACAAAAGAGCTAGCGAGCCAGCGTCAAAACAACGTATTCAACTTGCATATAAGAAAAAATCGCATTCCGAGCTTTCGAGACATGTCCAAACCTGCATATACTTCCTGCTAGACGACTTTGAAGCGAGCGGTCAACTCGGACCTTGGAGAGCCTCCGCTTATTTTTTATTTTCCTTCGTTGCTTAATCACTGTTAATCGCTGCTCGCGTACGCGCTGTCGCTATAAACCGCAGTGTTGCGACGCGTGTTTAAATTAGCATTTATCGCGAAGCTAAAGAGCGCCGCGCGGGAATGTGCTTCGCGCGAGTACTTAGAAACGTGTCTGCGATGCCTTTTTTTCCACTCGTCTACGAGCGTAGCACGCGAGGTCACCGACATGTCTTCGGATCTGGACAAGGTCAGGCGCGTTTTCCCCGACGCTCGCGCAGCGTACAGCGACACGGACTCGTTCATTCTCCAAATCCCCGACCCGGATGTAGACTCGAAGCTCGCGACCCTTGCCGAAACTCACCTGGATACTTCTGGGTACCCGGGCGATCACCCCTTGTTTTCTCCCGCAAACAAAATGAAACTAGGAGTGTTCAAAAATGAATTCCCAAAAGATCACATTCTTGGATTTGTTTGTCTGAAACCAAAACTCTATTCGCTCGAACTAGCCTCCCGAGAGCACTATGTGAGGGCGAAAGGAGTGAAAAGGTGCGAGTCCCGTAAGCTAACCTACGAGCTCTACGTTCAAACTCTCGAGCAACAAACTCTGCACAAGATCACGCAGCGGACTATCGCTCGTAAGTTGTGCGAGAACAAGACTGTTGCCGTGGAGAAGATAGGACTCAACCCGTTTGACAACAAGCGCTTCATCGACACCGACGGCGTTTCAACTCTTCCTTTCGGACATTGGAGCCTCTAAGTGAACTGCTTTCTCTGATCTCCATCATTTCAGACTGATGCGTCCGTGTGTGTACACGCAGAGGGTTGTGTAAAGAGCCATTTTGTTGTGTGATTTTCATTTAGCGCGAGGGTTTTCCCCCCCGCCGAGTGTTTGATGCTTGTATAAAGAGCTGTCGCGCTCCCTTTGTTTGTCCGTGTCTCGAGAATTTCTTAGATATATGCCTATTGAATAAAAAGAAAAAGATCCATCCTCGCTTTGTGTCCTTTTTGTGGCTTTATTTCGAGATCAGGTTACAGGGCGGAGCAGCAGGAGAGCTTTAAAGCGGGAGAGGAAAATTGCTTGCGCACGAGTATGGAAATGTGTGTGTGTCGTTCCGTCGGTATAGTCGCTCGCCGAGAATGTTTTGAAGAGCCCAGTGTTCACCGAACGAAGACCTCGGTGCCGTATTCACTACGTAAAGACCGGGTGATGCTGTCTCTTGACCAATCTCGTCGCACACGAACGTGCCACGAAACCAGGGACGCGTGCAATGATTTCCCGCGAACATTGGGTAAAATTCGTGCTCTTCCATTTTAGCCGGCAAACTTGACGTTTCTCTCCTTGTCAATTTCCAGGACGCGAGGCTATTGCTGACATAAGCTAGAACCATGATATTTAGCAGGGCCACTTGAATGCTTTACGCTGGGGCGAAGATGTAGCACGGCCTGTGAACTTCAAAGTTTTACCGTGACCCCAGCTAAACATTTAGCGGCACCCAGCTGGTGCTAAGGGAATCTTCAGATGACGCCCAAATTTAGCGGGTCGAAGCTTTTACCACTAGATGTCAGCAATTTTAGCATTTAACTCTTCAAAGCTCTAACACTAGATGGTGCCTATAAAAAAAATTTAAAAAAAAATCGCTGGGTCCGGCATGGTCTTTGAGCTTCAAGACTTTGCGCTGGCCCGCAAAATTACGCAGGCCCACTTCAAAGCTTTACGTTGGCCCAACAATTAACACGGTCCGCCAGCTTCAAAGTTTTACCGTGACCTCACCCCCAATGCAGTGGCACCCAGCTGGTGCTAATTGGGACCTTCACACGACGCTCAAAATTTATAGCAGGTCCAAGCTTTTACCACCAGATGGCACTCAATTTTTAACGAGGACCACTTCACAGTTTGAACACTAGATGGCGCCTATTCCCGAAATTCGCTGGGTCTTTACAAAGTTTTACGAGCTCGCCCCAAATTTTAGCAGGGCTACTTTAAAGCTTTACGCTGGACCAAGATGTATCACGATCCGCGGGCTCCAAAATTTTACCGTCACCTCAACCCCCAACCATTCAGCGGGACCCAGCTGCTGCTATCCGGGACCGTCACATGATGCCCAAATTTAGCGGGTCGAAGACCCCAAATGCATCAGCTAAGGGGGCGCCATGAGGCTACGAGTCCGCGAACACCGTTTGAATCGCGCGAAATCACGTGATAAGAAGACGAGCAACGCTAGAGCCCGGCGATGCAAATAATATTACACGACCATCGTCACATGACCTGCGGCAATGTCGTATGCTGTTTTTCAATCGTATTACAAAAGCCAGGTAGCAGGAAAGCACGTGATCTGGTTTGCACACACACACGGACAACTAAGACGAGTTAAGCCGTCTGGGAAGCAGTGTGCTTCTAGCTCAGGGGGTAGAGGGTCGGGCTCCTGTGCACAAGGTAGCGAGGTCGATTCCCAGCCGCCGCAGAGCCTTTTTTAGCGATTAAAAGCCATTTACCGCGCAGCGATTCAAATAATATCACGTGACCGTCATGTGACATCACATGAGCGCCCCTCTATCGGACGCAACTCAAACCCTATGTGAAATCACGTGAGCGCCCTCTGTCGGACGCAAGTCGGACCATGTGTGAGATCACGTGAGCGCCCTCTGTCGGACGCAACTCGAACCCGGGGAAAATCACGGTGGTGACGACATCTCTGTACGTGTCTTTCCCACACTTCTGGCACGCGCCGCGTACGTGACTGATAACATCGGCTGTTAACACCTTGTTAAGCATGTGTTAACATCCTTAACGAGGTGTTAACATTGGCTACGTGACCTCACACCTATACCACGTACGTGACTCGAGGGCGGGACCTCGATGGGCTCCGATTGGTCACTGGGATGGGAGAGGGGGCAGGTGCCCCGCCCCACTGCTCTGTGATTGGTCGGATCGGGGTAGGCGCTGTGATTGGTCGGATCGGGCCCCGCCCACAGGGCAACGCCCCTAGCAACGGGCAACGCCCCTAGCAACGGTTTGTTTACAAGTTGGCCTAACTGGTACACTTTTACTACTACTAACCTGGCATCAACTTATTTTGTGGCCTCGCTTTGACAAGAGCTAATCCTCTTGGCTCGAATCTAGAACCTTTAAAATCAGTCGGACTGAATTTGTGAAGCCCTCTAAATACTTTCACTCTGAACAAAAAAGAAAGTTTCCGCTCGCGAAGATGCCGTACCTGTGATGCCTCTTTTTGAGGCCGCTGCAAATTCCGGAAACCGAAAGGCTGTTTCTCTCGAGCTCTTCCCTGTTACTTTTTCCACTCTTTCTCTACTCAAAAAGCGTTATCGCCGAGCTGTTGACTCAAATCAGCAGACTTTGTTGACCCCTCTTTATACCGAACAAGAAACTATTTCCGTGTATCTGGCGGGTTGAGCACAAGCGGTGGTGAAATATCTCGTTCTCTCTTTTTAGTGGCCAGCAAAACAACAACAAAATAAAAAGTCAGAAGGAATACAATTTTGCAGACCTTCGTCGAAGTTTTCCTACTGGCAAAGAAGTTTCCTGAAAATCCGGCTTCGCCGCACGTTCGTAGTCTTCGTACAATTTTGTGAAGATAGAAGATACAACAAACGCTTCACTGCCGATCGAGAAAAAAAAAACCAGAGCTGTTTAAATTTCATTGATATTGAAACAAAGCAGGTGTTCTAGTCTGTGCACGCTACGTTTAAACTTTGTTTTTAATGATTACCAGATACATATAAAACCACAGAGCAATAACAATTTAAAAAAACGGGTAAATTATTAAAAACAATATAAAAAAATAAGAGAAAATCACGACCTCTTTTTTATCTTTGCATTCGAAACATTTACGTCTCTACGTTAGTCAAAGAGATCACAAAGTAATTTTGAATTAAAATCGAAAAAAAAGTACTTTCATGTCGACTTCTACACACACACACACAAAAAAAAAACATAGCTTGTTTATAAAATTAGTTGCTACCTCAACTACTTTAGTGTAATTTGTACACTAACACCCCTGTTTCAGGGGCATTTCAATCGTCTTTCTGGCCTAACGCTTTCACAGAATTAGCGAACAACCTAGAGGTACGCGGAGAGTAAAAACCGCAAGATGGTTTCCAGATTCTATGAATCTCTTCGTTCAATTGGCCTTTGGGATGCCCACCGTAAAGCAGGTATATAAATTTCGCGCCTCATGGGCATTAAAAATGACATTTATAGTTAAAAGCTTTGAAGAATTGCAGAAACAGTGGCACATAGAGTCTTGATTGCGGGTTGAGTCACTTCTGGTCAAAGGCATTTGGCATAAATGCCATTTGAAATGTTCGTGATTCAGAGGTACACGTGCCGACTCTATTATATACTTTTTCCGTTCGGTACGCTTACTGACTAGGCTTTTCTGCGGTTAAAGCCAATATCCAGCGTTGCAAGAGGGAGGAACAATAAGAACTTTTTTTTTTTTTCTAATGCTGAGCTAAGAGAACAGAAAGAGCCACTGTGGCACTGAGCCAGAACTTCAAGTTAAATTATTCTCGCAAGATCTCGTCTGACCAATTATGTGTGGCATGCTTTACCAAACAACAACGACCACGTCGACCTGTTAACGTGTTAGGGAAGTTTAAATCTTAATAGTCTGTGAATATTGTTCAACTTTCTTTCTCTAAAAAGCTCCCTCCATCAAAAGTAGGAGTCGTCACAATTATTAATTTAAAATTACTTTAGCGCGACATTCGCGAGTGTTCATTTGTTTTGTAAGGCAGAGATATATCGGGTGATGAACGCGACCCATTCTCTGAACCTGCCTCGTCAAACGTACAGAGCTCGACAGAACGAAACGGACCAGTGCAGCGCACGGCCTCGCTAGAGTAAGTCCGCATAATTTGCTTGAGGAGCGTATACAGTTACTCTAACGTGTGCAGCTAGCATGTACAGTTACACAAGCCTAGATTCACCACATGATTCCACCCATTTGGTTAATCTAGTCATCGCTAGATTGACCGTATGAGCGCGGGCCCACGCGATCCAATATTGGAAGGTTCTCTCAATATTGAGTGTGGGTGTCGAGAGAACGTTTTCGGAGTTTGAAATCACTAAGATAGAAATCACGTAATCCGTTGAGTCACAAAATGAGGGAATGTACAAATCGCCCTAGTACAACAAGGAGTGCTGATTGAGGGAGTTGTAATATTGAAAGTGTTATAATGTTACGAAACTTCACGACAATTAAATAATGCTGAGCGTCCGACTCATGTACCGCAGTTTAATTTTGATGTGTTTTATTCGTCGAAGCTCTTGATCACGCCCACAGATCGGCTAATTATCTCCACACCAATTGCGTAATTTTCAACAACAAAATTGCCTGAAAAATAATAATCACATCCGTCTCAATAAAAGAAGAAAGAGAAGAAACAGTATAAATTAATAATGTACAATAAATACGCTGGACCAGACGTACGCTTACAATATACATACCAATGCCGCCCCTCCACCCCCACCGCCAACACACACGCTTCTTATTCCTGTTTTGCAATCAAGATGGATGACTGCAATAAAAGAACTTCCTATTCAAAACCCGGCGGGGAAGGAGCGCTAGCGAGACCGTAAAATCAGTCAAACCCGCATTCGAACAGTTCTCCCTGCTCGTCCCCCGTCTCCCATAAAAGCTGCAGCGTTCTTCATTCACGCAAAAGCTCGAACGTGCGATCGCTCGTGCTCAAAGGTCCCCTTCTTCCTTCGGGAGTTGAGGAGAAAGAATGAATATGCTCCTTTCAACCCTAAGCAGACAGTGCGGTGGAAGCTAGGCGCTCGTCGAAACAATCGACCGCCTCCCTTTCATTACCTGAGCCCGTCCTTTCCGCCCACGGGTATGAGCCGGAGCGAGTTCGCGTGGCCAAAGATGGACGCCTGCCCAACGAGCACGTAGCTTCGACCACACTGTCACCTGAGGGACGAACGGAGTATAGGAAAAGGCGTAAGCGGATGAGTGAGGAGGAAAAGAAGCAAGTCGGCCCGGCATGATGAAGCGTGCCAGCAAATGCCCGAGAAGCTTTGGAAAGCTTACTGGCGCAAAGGATTCGGGCGTGACGGAGGTCAGACAATGAGCGCATAATAATAATATTGAGAAATAAAAACGAGGAGGGAAAGGAAAGACAAGAAAAACGGTAGAATCGGCTGTTCGGGGTGGGAGGATGTGTATTTCGTGAACCGGGGGGATAAAATCGGTGGATAGGTCTGGTGGCGTCCAACAAAGAGAAGGTAAGATTCTCCGGGGCAACTGAGCGGTCGTGCGGAACAACTCTGGCGGAGGCCGCGCTGCTTGGAGAGGCTGGCAACGGCCAGCCCGTTGGGGAAGTAAAATAAAAAGCGTGTCTACGTGAGGCTCAGGGACATAAAGCCCTACATTTGTGTCTTGTTTACGGATAGTCAACCCCAAGATTGGTGGACATCGGCGCGTCCCTACAACTTGCGCCATCTATCGGCTACCAAAAGCGGGGGCCACCGTAACTCAATGGGCGAAAACCGTTTATATTCACTTACTCAAAAACTCGGCCAATAATCGCTTTGCACTCATTAAGGTTGTGTTAGGTGCGGTGTCCGAACTTTTTGGGAAAAATTTAGAAATCGTACGATCACGTTATACACAGCCAAATGACGATCAAAAATATTTACATTGCGTCTATGGCAAGACCCGAAGAAAAAGACCGAGTTTTAATGAAAGATCGTTGTTCTACAGAAAACATCCTCCCATACTGGATTGCACTCATCAGTAACAGGTTGCCAAGGGACTCAGCTATCTTTTAGTAACTTTCATTTTTAGTTTAATTAACTTTAAAGTAGACCGCCATTGCTCCGAATATTTAAAGGGAATGCTGCGCAACCTGTTTACGGCTTGCAAATAGCATATTGAAGATTGTGGTGCGCCGCATTAACACATGAGAAAAAAACTTCTTAACCATCACTTTTACATAAACAAAGCCTATAATACCACAGTCACAGTACTCAAGGTTTGAACCCGGGTTTAGAATTAATAGTTATTTTATCTGTATCTTAGTTCCATTAAAATGTACCACCGTCTTACACGTGGCCGCTGCGTGGAAAGTGGCAAAACACGCAGATACCGCACGAGGTTTGAACCCCTCGTGGGGTTCAAACCTTGGTAAGACAGCTAAAAAGGCGAGATATGGATCTGAAATCCCAGTTTTTCGATGAACGCGCATTCCTATACCCAAAGGCTAGAACTCCTAGCTGTGTCAAACCTTGAATATACCGTAGGCTATATATTTTCCGGTTTTAACCGAAAAACACCGATTCGCATTCGCCGGTGTCGAAAGTATGAAATCGGTTAAAGCCCAAAAACACCGGTCTTTACATATTTTCGAGCAAACGCTGGTTTCTTTTTTTTTTTTTTCTTTTTTTTTTTTTTCACTGATAAATCCTGTAGTTTTAACCGATAAACATCCGCCGGCTGCGCAACCTGTTTACGGCTTGCAAATAGCATATTGAAGATTGTGGTGCGCCGAATTAACACATGAGAAAAAAACTTCTTCACCATCACTTTTACATAAACAAAGCCTATAATACCACAGTCACAGTACTCAAGGTTTGAGCCCGGGTTTAGAATTAATAGTTATTTTATCTGTATCTTAGTTCCATTAAAATGTACCACCGTCTTACACGTGGCCGCTGCGTGGAAAGTGGCAAAACACGCAGATACCGCACGAGGTTTGAACCCCTCGTGGGGTTCAAACCTCGGTAAGACAGCTAAAAAGGCGAGATATGGATCTGAAATCCCAGTTTTTCGATGAACGCGCATTCCTATACCCAAAGGCTAGAACTCCTAGCTCTGTCAAACCTTGAATAACCTTGAGTAGGCTATATATTTTCCGGTTTTAACCGAAAAACACCGATTCGCATTCGCCGGTGTCGAAAGTACGAAATCGGTTAAAGCCCAAAAACACCGGTTTTTACATATTTTCGAGCAAACGCTGGTTTCTTTTTTTTTTTTTCACTGATAAATCCTGTAGTTTTAACCGATAAACATCCGCCGGCGACGGAAATAAAAAAATCGTTCAAAACAAAAATACCCTGGTTTCCATATAATTTTTCTCTAGCAATGTTTTTGTCGTTTTTTTTTTTTTCACTTAAAAAGTCCAACACGAACTTTCGTCAAACACATTATCTTGCCCGGAATCATGCATTTTGCCTGTCTTTCTTTTGTGACCTACGTGTTCTTGGACTCTTGGAGAAGAGTAGCTTTCTTCTACTGTTCCCTGAGGCCAGCGACCCTCCTGGGTCATCGACCTTCAAGATTACTATTAGTGGACCGAGAGGTCCACTAATAGTGCCGGTGCAGCCGGCACTATTAGTGCCGGTGCAGCCGGTGCTCTTGTTCTCTTGAGAGGACAACCTCCTCAATGCCCTTGTCCTATACAAGTCAGAACGGGAGAATTATGTGAAAGAGATTCTGTAAAAGATGTAAATAAAATTTGAACTGTTCTTCGTCTTCAGCGGTTGTTTACGTTCGCAATTTTTCCTCCCGATAATCACCGTTTTAGCACCTGCACGAGAGAATTCAGCGAAAACCACTGGTATTCTAGAAATAAATAAACACTGATAAACATCCGCCGATTTTCGTCATAAATAAACACCAGAAAGTATACACCCTAGATATACGATAGTTCCATGTTGCACAAGAGTGTCACGACAAGTGCAAACGCAATTTCTGTGTAAATAAATTAGAGTAGGGTCATAAAAAAAAAGTTCCAACAGCCAAGAAACCCGGGAATTATATCGGAAAGACCACTCCTTCGACATACGCGGAATCGTCCTACCCAAAGGCTAGAACCCCGAGCCGAGTCAAACCTTGGTTTTAGGATAGTTTCATGTGTGTAAAATAGCGTCCCGCCGAGTGCAAACGTGATTTCGGCATAAATAAATTAGAATCTGGTCATTTAAGAAAGGTTACTCTGCCAAGAAAAGGCGCGAATTATATCGGAAAGACCACTTTTTCGACATACGCGCAATCGTCCTGCCCAAAGACTAGAACCCCGAGCCGAGTCAAACCTTGGTTTTAGGATAGTTTCATGTGTGTAAAATAGCGACCCGCCGAGTGCAAACGTGATTTCGGCACAAATAAATTAGAATCTGGTCATTTAAGAAAGGTTACTCTGCCAAGAAAAGGCGCGAATTATATCAGAAAGACCACTTTTTCGACATACGCGCAATCGTCCTGCCCAAAGACTAGAACCCCGAGCCGAGTCAAACCTTGGTTTTAGGATAGTTTCATGTGTGTAAAATGGCGTCCCGCCGAGTGCAAACGTGATTTCGGCATAAATGAATTAGAATCTGGTCATTTAAGAAAGGTTACTCTGCCAAGAAAAGGCGCGAATTATATTAGAAAGACCACTTTTTCGACATACGCGCAATCGTCCTGCCCAAAGACTAGAACCCCGAGCCGAGTCAAACCTTGGTTTTACGATAGTTTCATGTGTGTAAAATGGCGTCCCGCCGAGTGCAAACGTGATTTCGCCCTAAATAAATTATAATCTGGTCATTTAAGAAAGGTTACTCTGCCAAGAAAAGGCGCGAATTATTTCAGAAAGACCATTTTTTCGACATACGCGCAATCGTCCTGCCCAAAGACTAGAAGCCCGAGCCGAGTCAAACCTTGGTTTTAGGATAGTTTCATGTGTGTAAAATGGTGTCCCGCCGAGTGCAAACGCGATTTCGGCATAAATAAATTAGAATCTGGTCATTTAAGAAAGGTTACTCTGCCAAGAAAAGGCGCGAATTATATCAGAAAGACCACTTTTTCGACATACGCGCAATCGTCCTGCCCAAAGACAAGAAGCCCGAGCCGAGTCAAACCTTGGTTTTAGGATAGCTTCATGTGTGTAAAATGGTGTCCCGCCGAGTGCAAACGTGATTCCGGCATAAATAAATTATAATCTGGTCATTTAACAAAGGTTACTCTGCCAAGAAAAGGCGCGAATTATATTAGAAAGACCACTTTTTCGACATACGCGCAATCGTCCTGCCCAAAGACTAGAAGCCCGAGCCGAGTCAAACCTTGGTTTTAGGATAGTTTCATCTGTGTAAAATAGCGTCCCGCCGAGTGCAAACGTGATTTCGGCATAAATAAATTATAATCTGGTCATTTAAGAAAGGTTACTCTGCAAAGAAAAGGCGCGAATTATTTCAGAAAGACCATTTTTTCGACATACGCGCAATCGTCCTGCCCAAAGACTAGAAGCCCGAGCCGAGTCAAACCTTGGTTTTAGGATAGTTTCATGTGTGTAAAATGGTGTCCCGCCGAGTGCAAACGCGATTTCGGCATAAATAAATTAGAATCTGGTCATTTAAGAAAGGTTACTCTGCCAAGAAAAGGCGCGAATTATATTAGAAAGACCACTTTTTCGACATACGCGCAATCGTCCTGCCCAAAGACTAGAAGCCCGAGCCGAGTCAAACCTTGGTTTTAGGATAGCTTCATGTGTGTAAAATGGTGTCCCGCCGAGTGCAAACGTGATTTCGGCATAAATAAATTATAATCTGGTCATTTAAGAAAGGTTACTCTGCCAAGAAAAGGCGCGAATTATATTAGAAAGACCACTTTTTCGACATACGCGCAATCGTCCTGCCCAAAGACTAGAACCCCGAGCCGAGTCAAACCTTGGTTTTACGATAGTTTCATGTGTGTAAAATGGCGTCCCGCCGAGTGCAAACGTGATTTCGGCATAAATAAATTATAATCTGGTCATTTAAGAAAGGTTACTCTGCCAAGAAAAGGCGCGAATTATATCAGAAAGACCACTTTTTCGACATACGCGCAATCGTCCTGCCCAAAGACTAGAACCCCGAGCCGAGTCAAACCTTGGTTTTAGGATAGTTTCATGTGTGTAAAATGGCGTGCCGCCGAGTGCAAACGTGATTTCGGCAGAAATAAATTAGAATCTGGTCATTTAAGAAAGGTTACTCTGCCAAGAAAAGGCGCGAATTATATCAGAAAGACCACTTTTTCGACATACGCGCAATCGTCCTGCCCAAAGACTAGAACCCCGAGCCGAGTCAAACCTTGGTTTTAGGATAGTTTCATGTGTTTCACAGCATACAGGCAGCAAAATTAGTACTACTTTATTTCACAGCATAGAGACAGTAGGGAGTTTTAGCAGATCGTTTCCGCTTTCCGTTATTCCACAGCATACAGGCAGCAAAATTAGTACTACTTTCGAAATGTAGTACTAATTTTGCTGATCACAAAAGTTTGAGCACAGAAGTAAATAAGTTGCCGGCAAATGAAGTGGCATTCCCGAACAAGGGGCCCCCTCACATTCCGTTCCTACGCACTGTTATTCGGCAGCCGTAGAAACTGCATCACAGGCGTCCTTGGGCCAAGGTGGCGACGAGCAGCCAAAACATAACACTGGCGCGCACGAATGGAGGAAGAGATGCTTAACAAGCCTTGGTCGGGTATTAACCTAATCCGGTCAATGCACACAGGCGCCGCGCCTTCAGCTGCAACCGTAAAAAAAAAAAAAAAAAACACTCCAAGGATTTTTTTTTTTTTTTTTTTGCGTGTTGTTTGCTTTTAGTGAGTACCTCAAGTGGTTTGGGGGTTCCACTGGAGACGCCACTGGGATGACCTTGCACCTGGGCGACTGTTCCCATGGTCGCCTTGTCGTCAGCGCATACTCCCTTGCGAAGCCGGACTCCCCCGCGCACAAACGCAGACACAGATAATCCGTTCATTTGAGCAAGCACGTTCCCGCTTCGACCTGCAACTCTACGAGCGAGGATGCTTGTTCGCGTAATCCTTCGCGTCCTTCCGAACTTCCACGCCAGGGAGACCTCCTCTTTGGTGAGGACGATTTATTTGTCAGGCGTGTCAAGATACCGTAATCGCCGGCGAGGATTGCGAGTCACCATTGGGAGAACATTTTGTTGGACCCGGCGTCAGTGGCGAAACATACTTCGTTTCGAAAAAAACTTTTTTCTTTTTTTTTTGTAGCGTAGCATTAGGACTGGAACGAGACGCTCAGTCATCCGGATGATCTCAACGTCGTGGCGCGAGACTTTACCCATAGCTTTACCCCATGACGGTCAGGTGCGCTCACTCAGCGTACTCTCCGAGCGTCGTGGGAATAAAGAGGAACCAGTCATAACAATCTCAACTTGCCGAAGAAAAAGAAAAAAAGGAGGCGAGTTTGTTATAAAAGACCCTCTAGCCGAGACAAACTTCACATGTTTCGTCATAGACACCAAAGATGCTGACACTCGCATACCCGACCCTGCACAGTCTGTTTCTGAAATTCAACGCTGCCGTTCTATCCAGCGCCACGGTGGAACGTCTTTTTAGCTTGACTGGGGATGTCTTTAGGAGGAAAAGCGGAAAACTCCGCGATAAGAACTTTGAAAGACAATTGCGTCTGCGAGCAAATAAACTATTTTGGTGAAAACGCAAACCATAAAATTACTGCATTAATTTTAGGTTCGCAGGATTTTTCACGGATCAAAACTTCTGTTCATTTTGCTACCACACATATATAAAAAGTAACTTCGAAAGTAACTTCAAAGTAACTCGCTTCTTTTTTTACATTAGTTAGTATTTGACTCAATTACTATTACCAATGCGTAATTTCTACTCTACTCCAATTACTTCTGGCATCGATACTCAATAACTTAACTTAACTAACTTTTTTGAGTAATTTGTACATGTCTGGTGTTCGCCTTGCAGGCAGGCTCAATTCGCGAGAAAGCCAGCGCGACCGAACGCTTTCTGCAGGCGCGAGGCCGCTCGGTCGGTGAAGATCGAGGGGCCGGGGCAGCTGCAGGGGTCGCGCTGCTGCTGGAGCCGTGTCTGCGGAAGGATTGGCTCGCGCAATAAAGGGTTCGGGTCGTCGATAGTTCCTTCCGAAACATATCAATCAAGTGGCTTTCCCTAATCTCTTCATTGCTCTTAGAAACATATATATCCTCTCATAAGTTGTTCATCCTATTTTGGACTATTTTGCTCTTTATTCGTCTTTACCTCTGCTTGGTGACTGTTTAATAACTTGATAGAGGCCCTTTAAATTTTAGTACAGGCCTGTGCGATCAACGCTTTACCGGATTTAGCCAATATTGGACAACACTGGCGTCAGGAGGGTGGAACAAGCAAACCGAAATTCTGGCTTCTAATGAAGACGGCACCGTCGTAAGATGGGTATCACGACGGCCTATCGTTTGCACTATCATAAATTCTCAGTAGCCTGTAACCTGTATAAAACATTTTACTCATATCTATAGATCCGGCCCCACTGGCTTTCCAGGTATGAGCGAGTCGACTTTATTATGATCCGCAGCCCTCCTGAGTTAGAATAAATATTATCACCTTCCCAAAACAACCCCCCCCCCCCCTTTTTTTTTTATACCGGTAAGGTGAGGTCAGTGTATGATAATTCGATGCAATTGCCATCTTCGAATGCTTATATAAATATCATCAGGGATACGAAAAAGATCGTGCATAGGCCTCTTTCGACAGCGCGAGTACCACTCGTGTTTGTGCAACAACATTCTCTCTTACCACCGCCTTGCTACGGTAGTGCGGGAAATGGTATACTTGTTTTCTCGACATGCTCAAGGACATTTCGATCGACTTCGCTTGCCGGATAAGTGGGCGACATAAAGAAGCATCGACTGGTACGGGATCATCGAAGGCCAAAAAGGCCGAATGAGTAAAGCTTAAATTTATTTCCTGATTGTCATCGCTGCTGTAATCATTCGCCATGTTTCCGACACTCACCTCTCCAACACACATTTTTCTTTTTTTTTTGCAAACACCAATTTATTTTGTCGCATTTCCGCTTCTTCTCCGCAAATTATGAATGGTAAGTTGGTCCAGTTGCTGCATGCTCACTTTATTGAAATAAACCGAAAATGGAAACAGGGACAGTACAAGCTGAACTATGCAAGACTCTTGAAAAGGGCTTGTCGAAATGGAAATGAACTGCTGTAATGTGGTAAGTCGTTTCAGTAGGTTCATAATTTTTGATCCCGTTTCTAAAGGCTCCGGAAAAGGAACCAGGAGAAGCTGAGCGACGCAAAACGCCTCGTATAGTTTGTCCTGTTTTTGTTTTGTCCTTTCGACGTTACTAAAACGCAGTGTTCCGTTTCTCAACGCTGTTATTATTTTCACCCGGAAATAAAACAAAAATACGTAATACTTTTTCACACCAGTACAATGCAATGGAGACGAATTTTCAGCAAACTGCTTTTCGCCATGCTTCCATGTCTTCCACCAGGACGCGAATGTTTGTGCACACTGTTTGAACTATTTACATCTAAATTGACCTGCGCTATAAACCAGGTACTCACGCTTACAAGCAGCGCGTTTGTGCACATGAATTTTCCCAGCTTCATGCCTTTCAATAGCGTGGCAAGAAAATGGAAATATCCCGGGCATTGTTTGTGAGGAAGCCTACATTCAAAGGTCGCCTGTTAGCTCCACAAACTCAATGACAGGTTCACTACCACATACCCTGGAGTCCTCTCTCCAAGGAGCAATGTTTTTGCGGAAATTCGTTGCTCGGTCACTATTCTGTGTATTGGCGCGGAAACGGAAAAAAAAAAAATAAAAAAAAGAAAACAATTTTTGCAAGTTCATTTTTTACATTTTCTTTGCAATTGTAGTATTTTTCAGTTTTTAATGACGCTTGAAAAACGTCCTTGTGTTGTGCGAAATAAAAGGACGACCAGCCATTCCAGGCTCACGGTAAGTAATATCCACGATATCCGAAAGCCAACAAAAGCTGCTCAGAGGCGATCCAATATGGTGCAAATAAGTTGTGCACTTCCCTCAGACACTTGATCGCCGCCAACGACAATTGTAAAGTATTACGCACTCCCTCGAGTGTATTGTCCTTACGCACTCGAGCGTCAAAGGAGCGAGTATTTCCAGAAAATAAACACAACGACCTATTTCTGCCTCTGAAACGACGCACTTCTGTGGAATCACGATGAACATACTTTCACCATGGAATCATACCAAAAAATGATCGATGATGAAATTGATTGGGTTGCAACAGTATAGTGCCACATTTTTAGTTTGCAAGTAATCAGGGCAACGTTCATGCGATGTATTTACTTCCATGTTCGAATGCATTGAAAATGATAGCCAAAATGTCCAGTAGAAAACCTTGCACTGCAGTGGGAAACAAACAGGCGAGGCGTCTACGGAGGAAAAATTTCGGCTGCTGACTCGAGTTACGTAGCAAGATTTCTCGAAGGCACAAAATCGCCGTCGTCTAGCCCTGCCCCCCCCCCCCCCCCCTTAACCCCGGATAATGAGCTTATCCCGGCTTATCCCACCCCAAGATGCAGCAACGAAAAGGAGTCCCCCGCTGTAGAGATAACGAGGACGATTTTCCTTAGGAAAAGCTTTTTGTAGGTCGGCCTTTAATCTCGCCCCTTATCCCTTTCGGGTGAACATTTACAGAATTGCATAACATAACCCATAAAATGAGACTGAGGTTACAGACTCGTTCGAGTGTGGGGGCCCATCGTTCATCACAGAAAGGTCGAGGAACAACGTAGGGTCGGGGGGAGCCTGAGTGCATCTGGGCACAACAAAGTGCGACAACTCAAAAATGTTTCCTGGAGAAATAGTCATTCAACTCAAAGGGCCAGTGGCGCTTATCTTTAGCTTTGCTTTGTTTACACGGCGTAACCAAAAACTAAAATGCCACCGCTCCGTAAATGTACTCGCATTTTCAATGCATCAAGAGAACAAGCATACTGTCGTAGCCCTGTGGCACTGCAGACCCTTTCGAAAATTCCGCAGTGCCATCTGGTGGCTCAAGCATCAGTTTAACATTAGACAGGCTAAGGGCGGTAATCCGAATGCAATATATCAATTGGGCCCTGCAGCGTCACTTTCCTGCGTCAACGGCAGACAAGCACGTGTTTTTCATCATAAAGTTCTTTCTCGATCTGTTTCGGTTTCGATGGTGAACAAGAAGGACCGGCCGTCATTAGCATGACTTGGATGCCATACACGTGTCGAATTCCGCTCGTAGATTTGAAGTGGTTTTGAAGGTCTTTGTTCGTTATTTTTCTGTTCATGCAAACGCGAGCTAGCTTACACTACTCTAAACGCACGAGCGCGGATCTTTTTCGGATCGCTTAAAATCTACGAGCAGAATTTACCATTAGGTGATCATGGTGATCAGACTGCATTTTGGTAATTATTCGGTAATTAATCGGTGAATATTCAATAATTATTCAAACTTAGTGTGTCTAAAATTGTTTCTTCATTTTACGCTTTTCGCTTTCATGATAATTTCCGTAACATACATCTGTTTCAATGCTAATTGCTAATGACTCGAGCTCTTTATCTTTAAAGTTGTTCCTCCTGAGCGAAAGTTTGTGTAGCCGAGGTGCGCCCGTGAGCAAGGAGCCCACGCCTCTGGCATAGTAGCGGGATTGTCGCACAGGTAAATAGCACGAGAAAGAGCTGAGAAGCAAAAATTAAGTAGAAACAATACTCATTTAAAAAGAGAATATTTCAATATACGTGAACTCACTTTAACTGCACGGCAACCTATCGCCTTTCATGAAATATAAGATTGTCGTAAGCTTATTTAGTCCGACTTGCTGTTATTTCATTTGTCGATTTTTACATTGGAAGAAGAAAAAGTTCCTGCAACTGTTGTCGGATCAGCTGTCGTAACTGTGAAAGATGTTCGACTTGTGTGTTTTTCTTTTCTTTTTTTTTTTTGTGAACGTTTTTGTAACTCCCTGGAGCACACTGCGAGTTTTCGACTGTATGCTCGTAAACAATATAGACGTACAAATTTCATAGCTCTCGCTGCGGTTGTAACGGTATTCACCAAAGCAATGTTTTTGTTCTTTATGTAGGATAGGCTTATTGCACCGACGTTGCTAATATTTAGAGATTTTAGCCCGTGAACGCCTATGTGGGAAGGTAAATAAAAGTTCCTGTATCCCGATCTCCAGAGTCACCATAACCCCAAGACATTGTTATGCACCGTCTTGAGCTTTTTTTAATTAAATTTGAATCAAGTCTGAATCAGCAGAAATCGATCGCTTATGGCGCATTTACACTGGCAGCGGTTCACCAACCGCAAAGCGGACGGGCCCGTTTTCGACCGCAAAGGCGGCTGGAGCGGCGCGGTTGAGCCGCTTTTGGCCAACCGCTTCGGGACCGACTTTCTCAGCCGCCTTTGCCAGCAGCGAGATGACTAGCCAATCGCAGCTCGGCGCTCATGTGACGTTCGACTGGCGTGTTCGCCTTTGAGGCAACATGACTTCCGCCTTTTGGGAAGCTTCCAATGAAGCAACAAAATCAACGATGCGATGTAATTTTCACGCAGGTAACGAGTTCGCAGCGATAATAAGTAAAAATAATACACGGTCGGTCCTTCAAAAGGGCTTTGCTCGGATCAGATAGCCCAAAACTTCAATCCCCCCCCCCCCCCCCCCCCCCCCCAAAAAAAAAAAAAAAAAGAGAAAGAGAAAACACTTGTCGCCGCGTTTTGAATTTCCCCGCAAACTGAAGATACGGCTCCGATCGCCCGAAGTGACAGGTTTCTATGACCGCCTCGTTGCTCGCGCAAAACTCGGAAAGCTGTCAATACGAAGGGCGAAGCAGATGTCAAATGCATAATCACGTAGCACCCAATTTGGTTACGCTGGTGGGGTCTACTACTCTAGCGTCTCACTCACGTCTCAATCAGTCGGTCAACTTAAGAAATAAAAAAAGTATGTACCAGATGATGAGAAGGTAATCCGTAAACGTTTTATTTGAGCTTTATGTCAAACAAACACCATATCCAACCCATGATACCTCACTCCGACGAGGATATATCCGCCTCAAAACACAATCCACACGCCATGAAGCACAAACACAAACACACGGGTGCAACAGCATCAGACCGACGAAGACATATCCGCTCCAAACTACAACCAACTCGCTAAATAATTAGAAGGTTCTGACTAATGACTCGCCACGAAGCACACAGACGCACACCACTCCGAAGATGGCAAGCGGGCGACGCGGGGAAGCGGGAGGACAAAGCTGGCTTTTTAATTTAGAGATTGAGGTCAGCCTATTCACAAAAGAAGAGTCCACATCGAAAAAAAAAAATACTTGTTCGGATATCTTCGAGGTCCGGATGCGCGCAAAAAGAATGCTGCTATACGAGCTCTGCCGTGTGCGGCGTGTGCGGGGCTTTCCGAGAAAATATTTTGGATTTGGATCGAAAACTAAACTGGATTTTGGATTTTAAAACAAGGTTGCCCGATGGAAGTCTGGTAAACTCTCAAAGAAATGGATAACTACCGAGCAACCGCCAAAAGCGGCTCGGTGTATGTGAACGACGCCGCTTTTCGAACGGTATTCGCAACCGCTTCGCAAAAGCGCCTCAACCGCCACTGTGAATACGATATTACTGCTTATATTTCGTGATGGGTTGCAGTGTTGCCGGGTCATGAAAATTTTCTTTGTGGGGGAAAAAATCGCATATAAAAGTCGAAAAATTCTTTTCAAGCATGCAGATGCTGAGCCAAAAAATAGAGTTTCGACTGTGGGTGAAAACACACTGTAGTGGAAACCGCGACTAAAATATTATGTAGTGTTTGGCAGTAGCGTAGCCAGGCATTTTTTCTTGGGGGGGGGGGGGGGGGGGGGTCGTAGTCAAACGGAAGGAAAGGGGCTCAGAAATCTCTTCTCCAGGTACGTCACTGGGATGTGGTGACTGTTGACCAACGTGAAAACAAACATAAACTTAATCTCCAGAGACGCCGTAATCGCAGTCAGTTGTGCACTCTGCTGCAATTACAACAGCCTTAAATTTTACGTTACAAAACAGCGCCTACATAGTTCCAATAAGAAAGAGGAAAGGGGAAAGGGCATGGAACCGCGGAAGATCTCACACTTTGTGCCTTTCCTCTATGCCGGAGAGCTCTCACTTTAGGAGCAAAGAAAATTATTATCCCGTTTTAGTAATATTTCTTACCTATTTAATATTTTAGGTTCAATACACATTGACGAGCCACACATCTTTAGCAAGCAGGAAGAGCCTTCATTACAAAAAATTATGAATAAAAACACAAGCGAAAGAACGTGTGCGTTTTATTGCTTCAGAGCCTCTTCCTCTCGAAGAGGGTAAAATGGATGTAGCAATGTGCTCAAGCAGACGACCAGCGTAACGATACGCCACTGTTGTAACGAGCCACCGAGTTGACCACGGCACCCGAAAGGGAGAGCGGAGCAGCTGGGGAGCGGCCCGCCGTTTCCACTCTCCGCCACTTACTCAGCTCATCGCGCCATCTGGGGGCACCCCGGAGAACTAAAGCAAATGTCCGAGAATCCTGGCCTTGATGCGAACTTGTATGTAGGCTTGTAGCGCAAAGCGCGGAAAAGAGACAGCGACCTGAGACCACCAAGTGCTCGCAAGCGTGAGGGGTAATCATTACTGCTAGAATTATTCGTTCGTCCGACACGCTTTTGTTTTTACTTTTATTTGTGTGCTGTGTGTGTGTGTTTGGCGGATGAGATTTTCGATGTTATTCACTTTGCTCTAGACATGGTTGATTAAGGATATACGCAAGACACGTTTTTCAAACACGCATGAGCATGTTTTCATGGTTTGACTCACGCTGTACCCTTACAAAAATTGTTATGCTTTTCTGTAGAAAAGCTGTTGAAAAAAGTCAATAGAGGATATAGAATGTCAACAGCTTTTCTGTTTAGTTTCTTTGAATATTGGAACACTTTTCTAATGAAAGTCGACAGACTTCCCGTGATCCTTTTCTGTTGAAAAGCTGTTGAAAAATGTCATGAGGATATAAAATGTCAACAGGGTTTCATGTGACTTTCTCTAGCTTTTCTGTTGACTTCCTTTTGAATATTGGCCCACCTTGTAATAAGAAAGTCAAGAGACTTTCTGTCGCCTCCAAGATGCTTTTTCTGCAGCTTCTCAACTGAGAAGCTACAGAAGATTAAAAAGAAAAAAAATTGTTTGCAGCTTAGCTATTCATTCAACAATGTTTTGGAAGCCTACTATGGCTTTCCAATCCTCCAAACTAGCTGCAGCAAAATAAAGTAAAAAAAAAGGCCAATTTTGTTTTTTTTAAATATATTTTTTAGTAAATGGTGTCCCTGTGGTATTTGAAGTCACTACTACGTCACCCCACAACTACACATTAGGAACGAACAGAAACATCACAAACACAAAGACATTAGGAACGAACACAAAGCCCTCAACACATGAATTATTTTTCTTTATTTGCACTGAACACCTGAATCACAGACCCCTTGACTGCCCCAGAGCCTTATATAACCTGCATATTGAAGGTAATCATTTGGCCGGTGGCCCCCTCAGGACTTATTAAGGTTCCAAGTATTTAAACTCCTCCTCAGGAGTCTCTCAAAGGGAAAACAGTCTTTCGAAGTTCCTGGACGATATCTCTTACTAAAAAGCATTGGTACTACTAATACTAATTTGGCGCAGTCGCTAAAACAACATCCACAACAACGGTTTCTATAAGAAATATTATGGCTTCTCTGCATAGGACCCTTCAGGACGAAGCGAGCAAAGGCAGTTTTTACGCTTTCAAATAGTTATATTGCTTTTCTTTGCTAGTTGACTATTCAATATGGTCATTATAGTCACTATGGTCACTTACACAGTCAGAACGGCAGGGCATGCCTTTCGAGCTCCTGGCCTCCACGAAGGAAGGCCCCATGCCTTCCATCGTGCTTTGACTGCACGCGCGCGCTCCAGGTGCGCGAACGCCGAAGCGTTGTCAAGGGTAGTAGGCTCGCGCTGGAGGCGGAACAACTGAAGTTGCATCCCGTTCTCACCTTGTCAGAGACTATTGAAAAACGCAGCAACTTTTGACTTCAAGTCGAGGTGTACAATTTTCAATAAAATGTCAACAGAAAGCCTGTAGCTTTTCTTATGACACTGGCTACAGAGAGTCAACAGTAAATTTTCATCGCGAAGTAAACTGAACGTCTGCACTCATTTTGATGACACTGTCAACAGAATGTCAGCAGAAAAAAAGTCAACATAAAGTTAATAGAAAGTCAACAGCTTTTCTTTTGACTCAGGCTGAAGAAAATCATCAGAAAAGTTTCAACACAAAGTCAAGAAACTTTCTGCTGACCCTGTCGACAGAAAGTCCAAGTCAAAAGGAAGTAATCAGAGTCAACAAGAAGTCAACACGTTTTCAATAAAAAGTAAAAAAACATTTTTATAGGGGTACAAATCGTTTTAGTGAGATCGCAAATCATTCAAAAGGACAATTTTGTGGTCACTTGTGTTAATTATTGATGGCGAGAACGACAAGGAAGCACCAGCGATAGTAATTTTGATAAGTGCATCGCGCGACACAGTTTCAGTTCAGTTTATTTATTTTCCGACGACCGAAAGAAACATATCTCCTACTAAGTTATGCATTGAAAATTACAATATGAGAAAGCCCGTTGTAATAACACACATAGTTGTTTTATAAGCCTAGTAAGCTGTTTAATAAATGAAGTACTATTAAAACAAATTGTCATTGTCTGGCGTCACTGCTTTCTTACACAAGGTTTGTCACCTTACAGTTGAAAGTTTTGTATTACATTTGCGTGTAAATAAAAAAATGTCTCTCAATGACCAAAAAAGCAAAAACCCAAGAAAAAAATAAAAAAATAAACGGCGACGATGGCGTTCGAAAGGAGCATTTTCATCTTTCGTTGTTTGCATATGTACAATATCCACAGTTCTCAAGCGACTTCGGAAAATGCTTTTGAGCTTTGATTTGGTGTATAAAATCTCATGAACACGCTTTGAGCTTCTGAATTTCTTCCTCTCCTTACCTATTGTAGGCAATTACAACGCTTTCTTCACTCTTACCTAAAGGTAAACTGAAGCGGTTTTCTATTTGAGTAAAAACAATTAAATGGAATTCATTTGGCCTCCAGGCTCACGAATATTGAGATTTCTTGTTTCAATATTCAGCACGGAAGTAGCAGAAAATCATTTTCAATATACCACTGAAGCCCCATGTTCCCGGAGCGTTACGTCATAAAAGGAGTTTTCGAAATCTCCGCTTTCGCGTACCTTCAGTGCGTATCAAAGCTATGCATGCGCGCTCCTACTATTTTTAAAAATGTAAAAAAAGACGTCACGACTGGTGTTTGTGTGTGGAATATACCCTCCGGGCGGCCACTCCGGCGCCACCGTCGCTTGCGCTCGCCAGCGCCGCCCGTGGTCGACCTAAGAACGATTGGTATGTTCCCATCTGAAAATGGCGGCTCGCACGTGCGATCCGACGGTGCTCTTTTGCGGCTTCAGAAGGATTGACAAGATCGCAGAATATTTCAAAGAAAAGTCACTAAAGTTAGGGGAGCAACTTTATGCGGGCCGTCACGTGTTTGGCGTGAAAGAAGAAGTCATTCATCCCACAGCTCCCAGCGAAGTTGTAGGGAAATGCCTCGCGCAGATGAAGTCTGCTGTGTACAACGTCCGGCTTCAGGTGAGCGTGCCACCCGGTTCGGTTTCGCGTACCCCACCTCCACTCCTCATTTGTTGTTGTTCTCATTTCTCGGTTCAACCGTGCATTACACACATTTCTTTTTTTTTTTTTTTTTTTTTTTTTTTTTTTTTTGCTACGGCAGCTTTCAGCGCACCCGAGACTCATCGTGGGCGCGAGCTGCACCTGCAAGGCTGGCGTGCGTGGGTGGTGTAAACATGGAGCAGCGCTCGCGACTTTTGTGAACAGCGAGAAGCACACTGCGTGCACGGACCGCCCTTGTGCCTGGGGGAAGCCGTCCTCGCGGCCCGTTCTCGACAAAAAAAAAAGGATTGATGAGCTCTTCCCACGTAAGAAATCTAACAGCAACCCCAAACGCGGGGAAGAAATACATATATATATCTTTGACAAACCGCACTCATGCTTTCACAATCTATTTTGATACTGCCACTCTTTCCAGGCTACAAGAGTCAGCTTGGCAATCCTGTGGTGACGCCGGCTTCACCATCACTGCTGCTGCTAGGCCATTTTGGTGAAATAAGGTGCCCCTTGGCTGAGGTACTACAGGCAGAAAACAAGGATGATGTTGACAGGGACTGCTTCACCCTCTTGTCAGAGATGGTTAACGATGTGGTAGATCAGTGCGACACCGAGATGCTGACTGACCTACTGAAAGGAGAAAAAAAGGTGTACGGAGTGATGAAGATCGTCAACCTCCTTCCATTACGCATACAGAAGCATGATCCACTCCTGGATATGACGCAGGAGAGCCGGGCACTCTACGAAACATTTGTCTGTAAAAATTTCGACGAGATTTTGGAGATCGCCCTCATGACAAGGGGTCAGGCAGCTGCCAGCAGGTTTGTATTAAAAGATAACATAGAAAACAGTGTCTTGCATAGGTAGGTGGTTGATATGACAAACGCTTTATTTGTCCTGCTTGCAACTACAGGTGGGCCCAAGAGCGAAAATTTCGCTTAACAAGCACGAAAGCCCATGGAGTAAAGACAAGGCGGGCCAAGTTTCATCGGCTTGCCAACTCCTTGGCTCATCCCAAGACCTTCACTTCGGCTGCCACATCATATGGTAATGAATACAGCAAGCCCATTTCTCTGGAGCAAGGGTGTAGAAAGCTGTTCCCCCTACTTTAATCTTGTCAGCAGGTGTGACAATTTTTTTTTTGTTCAAAACCAGGCAGGGCAACCGAGGGCAAGGCACGGGCAGTGTTGGCGAGAGCTCTTGGAAAACCCGTGCACCAGGTAGTGTTTCTGGTCCTGAATTTGTGAATAAAACAGCTAATTCAAAACAAATTTGTGCAGGTTGGACTCGTGATCCACCCGGATCAACCATGGCTGAGCTGCAGTCCAGACGGCATTCTGTGCTGCGACGATGGGTACCGCCTAGTGGAAGTGAAGTGCCCATACTCTCTTCGAGATTCAAAGTTAATTGACTATCACAAAGAGACGAGCTTTGTGAAATACGTCAAGTATGTAGATGGACACCTCGTCCTGAAAAAGAGCCACAGTTACTACACTCAGGTTATGGTCATGATGTATATCTTGAATGTAGTTGAAACATATCTTTTTGTGTATTCAAAGAAACAGCACATCATTGTCACAGTGCCCCGGGACGAGCAGTTCCTTGCAGAGTATGTCCCGAAACTAGAGAATTTCTACTTTCGGTACATGCTCAAAGCATTCCAGAGAAGTGTCTAGCGACATTTGGGTGGTAACGCTGCAGTAACCAGATTTATATAGCGACAGCAACTGAGGTAAAAAATAGATGCTTAAAACCATGGGCCATCAATTACATTTAACATTAAAGAGACGCCGACACCCCCCTTTTTTTTTTTGTCCTGCCAGGCAATTTATTACGACGTCAGACTACCCAATCATTATTTTGCTACAGTGTCACATATATTTTTAATAAAGTCAAGTAGTGCCACGGCTCGAAACCGGAACTGGACTGGGGAGGAAAAGGAAATATAGAGGTGGAGAAACATACCAAAAGTCATGCGACTGTGGAACTTTTTTTTTTTTCTTTCAATCGCCGTATTTGCAGTTTTTCAGAAGTCACAACAAATGGGTATCATATTTTGTGTCCATTTTTAGTATTGAGTGTGTGCCTTCGGTGACCCATGACTGGTTGGTTACCTTTGGTGGTTGTGTCTAAACCATAGAAAACGGCACCTAACCACGGAAAAGAGAGCGAGCGCAACTGAAACCAGCCGGTTCTCAATCTGCGGTTTTCGGGTGGAAAGAAAACAAATTTCAAGTTGCACATTGTGTTCTGGGTAGTTAGGCGAGGACGAGGTGTTCATCTACACACAAGAGAAGCAGAATTGTTTTATTTTTTATCAATCAAAAGGACAATTAAGTACTGTGATATACAATGTAGTGTTTGAAAAACTTTGTTTACTGTAAAAGCAACCAAGACAATAAATTCACTGAAAAAAGCTTTGTGCAATGTGTCATACAATACAGAACATCACTTTGGGAATCAAAGTAGGATGCAGAGAAATCAGATATACAGTGAACCCTCACTTGAGCAAACTCCAAGAAACCCAAGGAAATGGTTCACTAAATTGAATATATTCACTAGAATATGGAACAGCATACATCAAGTCACAAGTGTGAAATGCAATTTATGGAGTCATGTACATTGATATATACAAAGTAAATAAAAATTACATTGCTGCTTTTCTCATTTAAAAAAAAAATAATATACATATATTCTTTATATGCCCCGGCACTCTCAAGGCGCATGAAGTAACAAAACTGTCCAGAGATAGTTTTTTTTTTTTTTGTACTTCGCCAGGCACAGCTTGTTGCTGTGACAAACCCATACCACAACGGCATAGTCCACTGGCTTGAAATATCCTGTGCTTCACTTCACTAACATTTTTGCATAAAACGCATAGAAAAACCGCTGGGGATTTTTTCAAAGTTTGTTGTTCTGAAATATTTGTTCAACCGACGTTCGCTCAAGTGGGAGTTTACTGTACAAAAATATCTGACAGGCTTAGATATTGCACTAACAAAATTAGATATTGCACTACTTCAAATAAGCCACATGGGAAGTAAGAACAAACCTCGAAGCACACAAGTAGAACAGCATTCTAGGTCGCAGAGTCATTTTGCAATAATTGGTGGCTGCAAATTCACGAGTACGCAGCACATGCGTACAATGTCCGTCATACTAGGAATAAGTTCGGTCGGGACTCTGCTATTAAGGATATTGAAAACTTTGACCCTCTGAATGGCCCTCTCGACATGAATTCGCACCTGTGCAACTTGATACGTCATCTCCATCTCCTCATTTGTGAACTGCAACTGGCCTTTCGAAAATGGGGGAAACACCATAACCCCATGCTTGTTTTCAACTGGCGCCTTGATTCCGGGAAAGCCTTTGTCGGCCAGCACAACATCTCCTGGTTCTATGTGTTCCAAAAACCCAGAGTCTATGGTTATGTAAGTGTCCGACGTCCGACCCCCATATGCATCCGAGATAAAGGTGACAGTTCCATTGGGAAGAATGGCAATTAAGAACTTAACCGTGTGGCATCCTTTGTAATGTGAAAAGAGTGCCCGCTGTTGTTCTATTGTTGCAGGAGTTTCCGTCCTCACCTCGGTGCAGTCAATAATGTACCGGCACCTAGGATAGTGTGCTTTGAAGCACTCTGGCATCGTTGCCTGTACCGCGAAGAGAGATGGATGTGGAATCCAAGAGCTTGTGGCAGAGCTCAGGTTCCTCAAAATGAAAAAGAAGATGCGTCTCACTGTCGTCCTGTGCACGCCAAAAAGCACGCCAATGCTCGTGAATGAAATGCCCAGCTTCAACTTCACGAGAAATATGATCAGTTTGTTTTCAATAGAGACATCAGTCTCCCTGACAACGATAGAACAAAGCAAATGCAGTAGCAGAGCGAAAACATTTGTGCTCACCGAGCAGAGCTCTTCAAGAGCACCAACCTTCCCCACAAGAGAATCATGCCCAGCAAAAATGCAGGTACGGCTGTCAGGTCCCACAGCTATTTCTGCACGTTCTGTTGATGCTTGGACAGCAACACTTTCAGTGACAGCATGGGACACCTGGGTAGATGCCTCACCATCCGATGCGACGGACAAAAACAAGCTGCAGGCTCCAACTCCGCCATCATTTTCGGTCTGTGTGAACTGTAAAGAAATATAATTTTCATGAATCTGCTGCATGTGCTATAGTTACAGGTTAAGAAAAGTTTTCGTGGGAAAGGAGAACAGGGGAGGAGGAAGCAGACAATGCTGAAAGGAGACAGGGAAACCACCTCCTCTCTTCAGCATTCCGTCTGCTTCCACCTCTCCAGCCAGAAACCTTCTCTTAACCTGTCATTGACTTTACAACGTCAGTCATAATTTGGTAAAACCATGCAGGTGAATGCAGTATCGTAAGAAAGTTATAAGCTGGGCTAATTGGTGTAGGCTAGACATAATGTAGGTAAAAAAAAGCGTGTAACGACAAGGTTTAAGGAGAGGGACAAGCATGCTCATCTTGTTGAGACCAGTGCAAGCTTCCTCTACGGCGATGCCTTCATTTCGTTCATTTAATGGTTGCCCTTGTGACAAGGAATGTCGCAAAATCGTTGTGGTGTACGTGCTTCTTCGTGGTGGCATGGCAACGCAATGGTCACACCACTGTCGATGCGATACGCTACGTGAAATACTTGAGTGATGCCACCTCCATGCTGCGTCAGCGGACTCGGCCTGCTAGTGTGGCGCCTTCAAAGCAATATTTATTTATCCGTGAAGCGGGTGCACTCGCCGAGTCTGGTCATTGTGATCAGTCGGTGGTAAATCAGGTGAGCAGTAATTGACTTGTCCTATCAATGGCGCACTTGATCCTGCCATAGACAAGATGTAGGAAATTACCAGCACCTCGCCTCGTGCGAGATAACAGAGGTCTTTGGACGGGACGATGCCGTCCCGTCCAAAGAGCAGCGTGCTCGAAACCAACGTTGCCGATGTCGCCATATAGACCTAGTCGCGGAGCAGACGACGCAATACCTCCGCAGGCTCCGCATCTCCCTGTTACAGCCCTTGGGCACTCTGACTAAGAAAGGTAGTAAACGCAATAGTGTCACCAAGTGTCAACGCTCGTAATTACGGTATGCATGGCCATAAGGAGGCCGATGATGTCGAGGGGTGTGACGAATGTCCCGAGACGCACCATGCTCTTCGATGCCTGATTTTGAAGCTCAGCAGAATCAAACATTTACAACGAAAAATACAGCCATTCATTTGAAATATAAGCATGCGATTGTCATTAGCAGGCAGAGTTGATCATGTTTAACTTATTTCTGAACACGATAGTTATATTTTGGTTTTTATTCACTACCGCCTTAAAGGGGCCATGAAGGAAGTTTCGAAGTTTTATTCTACGATTGAAATGGACGTCAGGCACGTCTCAGATACTGTTGACCAAGTTCTAGCCCGAACAGAAGTTTGGGTGCCGCACCAATCGAGCAAACAGGCGCGGTAATAATAGCTCCGGGAACGATGCCCGAGACCCCACCGAGGCGGCGGCAGAAAGGTGAACTAAAGTGCGCCGTCGAAGCGTGACGACAACGGGCTCCTCGTCTGGCGATTGGTTCAAACGATAGACGCGCTCTTGGTTTCGATTTCGGTGGTGAGATGTGATGAAAAATTTTTATTTGAACGTTGGATAATCTTTTTTTGAAGGGTTTCATACCGTGTATAAAAGCCTAATCTGAAGCGATCCCTCCGTTTGTCACTGGTTGAACGCACCCTGTACTGCTACCTCGGGCGCGTAACAAGCATCGAGCAACCATGGACAAAAAAAAAGAAAAAGGTACGAGCGCCGGGGGCGGCGACTTTTGGTTTTGGTTTCGTGCGTCGTCTCGTGTTCGCTTTGCAAACTGGTGTCACCAATCATGCCGCGTTTATGTGCAGTAGTAGGATGCGCGAAAGGTCGGCTAAAGACGTGCGGTCGATCGGGCGACGTTGTCGTCCATTTCTTCCAGGTTTTCTTCACAGACCGCCGTGCACTAGAGCGAACCACGGGAACCACACTGAGTGTGCACTAAATCCTACCGATGCCGACAGTGCTCTCTGATGTCACTTCTCTTTCCAGAGGCGAAGGAAGAAATCTGAATGTTTGTTTCGGTTTAGCAAATTTATTTGCAGGTACAGAAATAAGAGTCGCAACGTTGTAGAAACAAATTGTGTGGCATGCTAGGACCCCAATGCTTCCGAAAACACCTTTAAAAAAAATTAAATTGCCTTCATGGTCCCTATAAGGACCCAAGGCTAGCACGCGCATTGCACTGAATGATATTAAGAGAAAAAAGAAAGGGGATTCAAGAAAACATATCTTCCAACTTGACTCACTGCGTTAACACTCCACACGGCGTCTCCCTCTGACAGTGGCGGTTCAGCAGAGACCTCCGGACCGTCTTCAGTGGCCGAGTTCCCAGCTGCTGTAGTCGAGGGCCCAGCTAGTTCCCCCCTTGAAGCTGCAGGTTGTGAGGAAACACCTGAGTTTCCCCAGCTCCTCCTGTTTTGCCAGCTATAAGTCGAAATAAAAATAATATTTTACAATGGTACGCAAACAATTACAAACCAACGAACAAAAGTTTGTTCTGTGCATCATGACTCACCTGAATGATATTGAGTTCAGTTTTATTTTCTATACTTTTGTGTTGGCTTCACTAGACCACCCGGACAGAAGCTACGCTTCATGCATGCTCAGCCATGTCAAATTAGGTGGTCAAATTAGTTGCAACCTCTAGCTAATCATTTCTAGGCGAGACAGTCTTGTTACAATTAGGGGTGCTGCAAATTTTTTTAACCGAAGGTTGGACGACCAAACTAAGCAATGAGAAAACGCATATGAATGCAAATATTGCCTTGAAGCTTCACTAAAATGCTCTCAGGTGGCGTCTCCGTACACCTCAAAAACTTTTTTCTGTTTGTAACGGATGCCGTAGGTAATTGACTTGTTTTAGTTTCGCCAGATCGCTTAAGGCTCGTCAGGACTTAACCATTTAGCCGCCCCTGGTCGTTTCGATCTGATGAGCATCATACAGCAACCCGAACGTGTAATCACTGCTGCATGATGGGTGTTGAACCCCCCAAGCTAACAGTCATACTCCACCTACAAACATTGCTCCTCTACAGTGGGAAGATGAGTTGCACCCATTTGATTGGCTGACGAACTTCACGTCAAAATACCGCCCTGACACTTTTTTAAACATGAACCCCTGACAACGTTATTCGAAATTGGAACTGTGGAGCAGATACTTCTGTGGCAACAATACTTTGCACACATGCACTTGAAAGAAATTGAAAATCATTGAACTGTACGATTTTAATTTCCAGAGAAACAAGAAATCTTCGAATTTTTAAAACTTCCAGTCCACAAAAGTTTGAAGACTTTGAACCCAAACTTCTTGAAACATAATAAACACAATGCCCCCCCCCCCCCCCCAAAAAAAAAAAAGACGAGAAATTTTGCAAGCATCGAAATTTGCAAATTCGAAACTCGGTGGTGTCCGAAAATTGCTACCATTTCGAATTCAAAGCTCAGTGAGAAATTAAACAAAACAAAAATTAATAAAAACTTTTTAATTTAAATTTTACTGAGATTTGGAAATCTTGAAACCTTCTGGACTGGAACCTCGGGTGGTTTGCGAGTCGTCGAGAGATGAGGCGCAACAAAACGTTTGCGCTTCACGCGTTACGGGGTTTTCGATTTGTCGCACCAAGTAGATTTTTCACACTTACCGTGCATATCGTTGCAGTTGTGTCTCCGTCGTCACATTGCATCTCGCCTTGTACGACGAAGGGAAGATCGTGGGGATGTAAGCGGGGTGCTGAGCGATGGAGCTTTTTTTGTTTCCTACGAAGTGGCAGCTGCAAATCCTGGCCTGCCCATTCGCGGGTTCCCAGGAGTCTCCGTCTCCGCTGTACACAAAAATGCAGTGTCTAACTGTGCCAGCGAGAAACAATTCTGTATCATGGAGAGCAAACAAAAACCGAGAAGCGACAAAACTAAAAAAAAAAAAGGTTTCCTTACGTTGCGCGCCGCACCGCTGCAACCCATTTCCGTCGACGCTCTGCCTCGTACGGCTTTGCTGGAAAGCGGTAAAACTCTACCACTGGGAGCTTCCCAGCTGTGTTTCCGTAGCTGTTGTGGCAATCGTAAACACAGCAATAAACAGAAGTGCGCTTTTTCGCCTGCGTTGTTGCGGACGGCATAACGAAAGCAGCCGGGGTACGCCTGCACTTTACGCCTGGCAAGCCTAACGCGAAAGCAGTCGGGAAGGGCGGTAACATACCAATAGTTTTTATTTCGTCGGACAGATGGCGCCACGGGTTTTTTTCAAAACACCAGCGCCCGGAGCGTATACCTGACAAGCTTGCAATAGACCTTTCGCTATATTACCCAAGCATCCAAGAGAATGTTCGGAAAGTAGGTACACGCGCTGCAGGTGCTCTCCTACCCTATACAAGAAAAAAACAAACAAAAAAAACAAGTAAATCACCAAAATTATGTGTCCGTGGAACACGCGTGCGAAGTGCCAGTTGTTTTAGATTTTTGCTTTCGATCAGTTAGAGGTGAAGACGCCAGCATATGCAGCGCGTGTACCTACATTCCCGACATTCTTTTTGAAGGTTATTCAGCAAAAGGTATATTGCACGTGTTGCCCACCCAAACGACACGCGCTTGGCGGCCAAGATATCCAGGATTGGGGAAAGGTTTTTCGTGTTTTCACGGGTTTAGGTACATCTTCGGTAAAAACGAGCGTGATATTCTTATTCACGGGACAAAAATACTCTAGAATTCACCTCTAACTCGTTTTCTTCAATAACCTTCTCGGCTTCTCTTCAAAGGGTAACAATGATCAAAAGTCGAACTAAACTAAATGAAGAATATCGACTTACAGAATCTAAATACGAGCACTGCCAAAATACTACGCTGATCGGAAGTCGCGACCCACTCTAAAACCGATGTTAAAAATGCTACCACTAGCTTTTCAACGAGCACTCAGCCGGTTAACTTTTTACCAAGCATACTTGTACCCCGATGTTGTGTTCGTACTGATGGAGGTTATGTGGTTGTACTGCCATTTCTTTTGCGGTGTATTTCTGCTGCGTTTTCAGCCGTCCCATCAAAAGATTTCCGGTTGTTAAGTTATGCCGTAAGCCGGGGTCACACTGCTCATACCCCCTCCCCCCCGCCCCCCCCCCCCCCCCCCCCCCCATCCTACAAAAGACAGTCTGCAAACACGAGTCACCGCAATATCCATGGTTCGAATGCCGCGTGGTGACACGTTTTCTCATTGAACTCATTGCCATTCGGCATTCGAAGCACGGATCTTGTGGTGACTCGCGTTCGAATGTGTATGCAAAATGTCTTTGAATAATGCATAAGCAGTGTTACCCCCGGCTTTATGGGCCGCCGTTTGTAAGTGCTCCTCAGCGATCGCGAACAATGATTATTAACTCCCCGCTCGCTCAAGCTCCATGGTGCCGAAGGTGGCATCTACTGGCGGCCATAGTTTAGTCCCTTCCTGCCGTGCGGGAGCTTGCGATTATTTTCGACAACGCTTTTGAAACGTGCATGGCACACCGCAAAGATCGTAGTTCTTTTCAGACGGTAAGTGGGGCTTGTTCTGACCCTGCGCTGAGCCTGCGTTCATTGAACTTGCATTGGCCGGCAACTTTAAGAACGTGTATAACTTGTTACAGACGTTTTATATATACGAAGCAAACCAGTAAAACAATCATGGCATATTACTTGACTGATCAAAACTGCTCTTCCGACTAAGCCAGTCGTACGTTTTGCTGTACCACGGTACCAGCTTTACATTACGCGATGGCCATGTAGCTGATCACAAGGGCTACCTACCATCATGCCCGAGGCGACAGTTTCGGATTCGCCGTAGACTTTCAAAACAAAACTTTGAAATAAGATATCTATAGAACTACACAAGGCATAAAACAAAATTAGGCAACTTGTAATTCTGGGACACTTCCTTCACTGAAAACACTCTTAGTCCTAAAATTGAGAAAATGTACCGAAGTGACCCTTTAAAGCAATCTTTTTTATGTTGCTTGACTCGTTTTCCATCTTTAATATATATATAATTTATTTATATTTTATTTCAAATACTCTCAGGGCCATCGACATTACAGAACGGAGTGGGGGCCAGTACACTTTGATAATCAGTCGGAACGGTTTATAATATTTACGGCAGTTGTCGCTATCGGTGTGCGAAGATGGTTTTAGTCCACAAAACTTATTGGGAGGAGCGACCCTTGAAATCTATTAGTGTTTCATTTTGGAATGCCTACCCAATATATATGATCCAACCGTGAAGAAATATAAAACGGATGTTTCAGCAATCGATCTTGAAGTAATAGATTAGTATGGCATATGTTGTGAAAGAAACACAAGCGAGCTATTTTTAGGGAGTAAAGCAAGATTAGGCATTGATAGAGTGGCATTCATAGACCTTATACTGGTGGTTTGATGATATGTGTTAAGAATAAAACAAGCAAAACACTTTTATGCTGATTCTAGAGTATTAATTAGTTTCTAATGATCAGGCTTCCGGATGGCAGAAGCGTATTGTAATTTAAAGCGAACAAGTGTTTTATACAGAGTTACTTCCAGAGAAGGAGCACGAAATAAATTTTGTTTAAAATAACACAGCATGCGGTTATCGTGCTGCGTTATCAACATGTATCTACCAGGAAATATCTGCAGATATATGAACACCCAAGTATTTTTATAAATGCACGGAAGGTAAGGTGATGCTTACAAGAAAATAAGTTGGAGGAATATTAGATTAACACCATATACTCTGATGGCTTTGCATTTAGTCGTGTTAAGTTTTATCCCTTATTAGTCACACAAGTTAGAGAATGCGTTAATATCTTCGTGTAAATTCTGAGTATCCAAAGTGTTAGCAACTTCTCCGTAAATAAGACAATAATCAGCGAATAAACTAATGCAAAAAAGAAATGGAATATGGCAAATCATTGATATATATAAGAAACATTAATGGACCCAGTACATAACCCTGTGGTATACCAGAATTAACGAAAACAAGTGGAGATCTCCTATCATTCAATTCAATTCAATTTCATTTTATTTTCCAACACAGTGAGTGCCTGGGGGAGGCATACAGACAGCAACATTTTTTGAAGAAGTACCAAAAAATATAACGCGTAACAACATGAGTACACATAAACACCATGTGAATGTCTACAATTCTATGTGGCACAGGTCAAAACACTATACAAGTATTATCAACCGTTGATGGAATTATAAATGACCTAGATCAAATTTTCCCAGATGGAGTGTTTTCTATCAAAAATTATAATAAAGTTTTGAACACCAAAACTGTCCCATATACAAGATAGACTAATGCAGTATTATCTATTGATTATAGCGTGTTTTAGGTATTAAATGCAAAAACGAAGTGACACCATATATTTCCTCTGATAGCATCTCGTCGGTATGTCGAGCGAAGTATAACTGAAAAAATGTGCGACGGGCCAGCCACTCCCCCATATCGATTGTTGGACGAAGCGGAAATGAAATAGAAAAACTCAAAAAACTCAAACCCCGTCTTTTTTTACGGTTTGGATTATAATTTGTTGATCTGCATCATACTCTGGATATGTATATATATGACCCTCTGTTTGTCCTCTCTTGTTTTATAGATACGGAGCAAGGTGCCCACGAACGCCGGCTCCTCGGAGATCTTCTGGCCAACTACAACACGCTCGAGCGCCCGGTCTTCAACGAGTCCGAGCCGCTCATCCTCAGCTTCGGTCTCACCTTGCAGCAGATTATCGACGTAGTAAGTGGAACAACCAACGTGCTGGTTGCGACGAATATAGACGCTGCCTCCTAGTGAGAGGCTCTGTACTCGACCCTCAGCCGTGGCTCACGATCTTTGTAAAAGGAGTCCCGATCCTGCACGTCTCCTGTGATCGCTTGCGGCTGTGGTGCGAAGCTATCTGAAGTTTCCTAAGCAGTGCACAGTGCTTCGTATTTTTTGCTTATAGTTTGCTAAGACACTCTAGCAAAGGTTGTGCGTTTGCTGATCGAGTGGTCGTTTAAGTCGGCACTTTCGCAAAGCTGTTTTGTTGCGCGCGACGAAGAATGTTCAACAAAGTCTAGCTAGAAATCTAAATTCGTTAACAACAGCCGCGAGTGTGGATTGTCTTAAGTACTATTCACTTCCCAAAAAAAAAAAAAAGAACTTCTTACATTAGACGTCTTTTGCGCCATACCTTAATATTTACATTTTAGATAACTTTTTTTACTACTCTAAATTGTTTTTAATGTGATACATTGTTTGTGTATTAAAACGTATTCTACAAGCGCCAAACTGGTTTCAATTTGGTGGAAGATTACGGCGGATATGGCGATTAACGTGTAACCCAGGTTGGAGTGTCACGTTAAGATACTAACGTATTTATAAGTCAATCGGTGTGAGTTAGATTTCTCTCGTTTATATGGCAACAAAAAAAAAAACGATTAAAAAATGGAAAGTGAAGAGCTTAAGCTGAAATCTCCTTCTTTATTTTATTTTCATTTTACGTGGCAGATATTTATTTATTACATGCTGCGTTACTGCTATCCTAGGTCATGATACGTCAAGCACTGGTTATATCACCTATCGGTTTGCACCCTCTTTCCTCATTTTTGCCTCCGTGAACTCACCTATGAATGTAGCGCAAATGTAGTGAATTAAAAAAAAAATGAACTAAGCGTCAAAAAGCGGTCCAGGAGATGAAACTGGCTCAGGACTCTTTGAAATGCGTGTCAATCGTACACACGCGCAAACGCTCAATATAAACAAATTCGCAAAAGTGTACAATATGTATTCATTATATTCAATAGTTCGAAAGATGCACAACAGCATATTTTCTACCATAATTCAAACCTTATACCACATCCATCAAGAAATGGTTGCGTTTTGCTGACAGTTTGTTAACCAAAAAATAACAAGCGTCAGGTATTTGTGTGTTTACAAAATGTTGTTTATGAGCCGAAAACAAATATCACGACATGATGAACTGGCCCAAATCACCAACCTACATAAATATCACGATATATCGTGGCGTGAAATGTCAAGAGTAGCTGTCGGAGACAATCTCTTTTTTTAATTTTTTATAGCCACAAGACATGAAAGGGTAGCAGCGATAATGTATGAACGCTTTCTCCAGCGTTGTTCGAAGTCAGATGATTTGGTGAAAGGAGTTTTTGCGTGCGTACATTCAACACATATGACGACGTTTCCTGACTAGAGTCGTGGGCATCAGATGACAATATCCTTCAAAATTACATTAAAGGGGCACTGACACATCAAAATCATATTTTTTTTATTATCCGAAACGATTGAAAACGATGCCGGGACATTACCCTCAAAATTTGAGATTTGGGAATTCAGTATTCGTGAAGTAAAAAAACAATTTCCAAATGCCGAATTCGAAGTTCCCGCGCGATCGGCACCGGTGCCTTGACGTCAAAAATTGCGGAGACCTGAGAGTCCCCTTTCCTGTCACCACTCCCTGCTGTTGCCATGGCGACCCAAAGCGAGGAGGAAAGGAGCGAGCGCCCGGCGTTGCGGCGGACCGGTTTTGAGCGGTGTCGTCTGTTTTCCGTTGGAGGATACAAATCCAGGAGACGGCACCACAACGAACTCCCGATTTTTGGTCTTTCAAAAAGAAGAGCCGTAGTGCGTTCGCAATTGCGTTAAAAAACATGTTTTAGGATTGCCGTAATTAAATGTTATAGAGATGTCGCCTACAAAGCTTCTAAATTTCCTGATTTTTGACGTCACCGATCAAAAGAAGCGAGGAGGCGAGAGGCGGGAAAATCAAACGCCAAAAATAAAAAGGCGCGCGCGCGCGCGGGAAAATTTTTTTTCGCGATGCGTTTTTTTTTGCGTGTTTATGACTGCAACTTGCATCGTTTTAGACAATAAAAATAAATACGACCTTTGGGGTGTCAGTGCCCCTTTAATATATTTTTCCAATAGATTTGTTCTACGCTTGAGCTACTTATTTTAAAATTGACATATTATCTGACTTAAACTTACAGGTCGTGCAAAATATTAGGGTTCGACGGCTAATAAAACTTTAAAAAAAATGAAAGACGTTTACAATTTTATGTGATGCCATATTAGAGCGCAGCGGCGTAAATCTTCAACCACTGAGTTGCCTTTTTTCTCTGTCTTCCCTCTCCAAACAGAGAGAAATAAAGAGTTTGAGTGAGTTTGAGCTCTTGAGGAGGAGGAGGAAAGGGTACGGAGGGGAATTCATGGGAAATTTGTGGGACGATATCCCGGTAAGTTCTCCCCGCTAAAACTAGCGGGCCAATTTTCCCGCTAAATCTGTCAGAAAATATTTCCCCGCTAAATTTAGTAAAAAAAAATTGCCCGCTTAATTTGGCGGAAAATTTTTCTGCTAAATATGTCGAAAAATTGCCCGGGGAACTTGTCCCGCCAAACTTAGCGGGGAAAATGCCCCCCCTCCCCCAATTTAGCAAAAAAGTGTTTCCGCCAAATTCAGCGGGCAATTTTTTCTGCGACATTTAGCGGAAAAATTTTCCTGCTAAATTTAGAGATAAAATTCCTTGCTAAATTTGGCGCTGAGTTCTCCCGCTAAGTTTGTCGAAAATTTTTCCACTAAATTTAACGGTAAAATTTTTTCCACTAATTGTGGCGGAACAATTTCCCGGCTAAACCTAGTGAGAAAAATTTCCGCTAAATTTAGCGGGAAAAGTTTCCCACTAAATTTGGCGGAAAACTTTTCCGCCAAATTTAGAAACCGTGTGACGTCAGGAGGGTGACGTCACTCGTGACCATCGTGACGTCACACGTGACGTCACATGTGGTGTCATTATGGGAAAGGTCCCATAATGCAAGGAACGGTTACGCCGAAGGCAACGGCGACGCCGCTTAAGCCGGAAACAGGCGCCTAAAAGCTGCGCTATAAGAAAGTTACTATAAAGAAAACATTCCCTCGATAGGGTGTCATTAAAAGAAGAGGTAAGTTAGAGTCTCTTATAGCGGAACTACATCTCCCGCTACGCAAATGATTTAATCAGATGCAGCGCAAATACTTGTTGAGAGCCATGTCTAAACAAGCAAACTAAATTGATGCTAAGACAATTAAGATCTTTTTTCATATTCAGGTTAATTTTAGAGGACAGAGCGGGCGCTTCTTCCACCCTGGGAGTTCATTAAAAGCAGAGGCGAGCCTTTCAAGAACAGCTTCTGCACTAACCTGTTCAATTTTTGACTCCGCCAGACGTTTTATCTTCATATCACCGTAAATTCATCCCGACCTGTTACGAAACGCCAGCCCTTTCATAATGCGGCATCGCTCGACGTTGGTAGACTTAGCTTGAACGCGTGCATCGCCATGGTCTAAGCAACGCGGCTCTCCCCTAGTTTCCAGTCATTTTTATCGATGCGGCGGAGCACGACATGCTTCCGCTCGACTGATTAGCAGCGATTTCCAGCGACCTAATTGCTACCTCGTGGATTATCGGAGAATCACTGCAAAGAATTCGCGGCGAGCGTCACAACGCAATGAACATGCCCTTGGTTGTTGTAGCGTTCCATCGGAAGAAATATACACAAGTAAACAAAAGAAATGACACTGACTGCTTAGGCCAGATGAGAACTGTCAATATCGTGATATTTCGGTGTTAACGAGTTTTTGCAATGTTTTTTTCGTAAGTTGAGTTCCGGATTGCTCAAATAGGGCTACCTAGGGAAAATGTTTTATGATTACGCCGGGTGTTTTAACGAAGGCTTTTAAAAACCCTGATAAATATTGTGTTTGAGAAAAACAAAACCTATTTCCGGGAACAACGCCGACAGTCAGTTACCCAATTATGCATATATTGCCGGCTACTCAAAGCTAAAATGATCACTGAAACAGCTGGAATGTTTTCACCATGCTAGGTTGTGTACGGAAATCAAAACGACACCACGCAGTTGGACGGGTATAACCCAGAAATAGCATGAAAAGTGCCCAAACCGGACCATCTCATGACAGTGTTACGTTTGGAGAACACTGTGCTCCCACATTCTTAATGCGAGTTTTTTGTTTGTTATTCTTTTTAAGAAGAAGAAGCGAAGATTAAGGGGATAAACGTGCACAGCTTCTTATTAGGCCTAATTTGCTTGGCGAGGCGCCAACTTGAAAAAAGCGAACTTTTGTGTTAGGATACTCGGTGCATCAGTAATAACGTTGTGTGTTTTCGTCTCTAGTGCTACAGTATCCCGGATAGGACTTTTATAAGGTAGTATTTATAAACTGTTACTTATTCAAGCTAGGGAAATGTTTTTTTACTGTCAATTGGTTTATTTTTTTTAAATAAACAGGCCGGATATGTTTATGCAAACCTTCATATATTATGCATAACAAGCTTATTTTTTTGTTATATTAAAGCCATCCAACATATGAGTAAGTGCCAACGAATAATTAACAAACTGGAAAAACACATACTGTAAACAACTTAATTTTCGCACTGGCCTAAATTTCGCGAATATCGCGAATCGCGTGCAATTCGCGGAAACTAGGTCTCGCGAACAATTCCGGTAAAATGTAAAATCATTAGAATTTATATTGAGATTCCACCGCGTCGCAATTTTTAGAGCCCGCGAATTATTTCGAAATTTCAGCTTTGACCAAAAATCGCGAAATGTAGAGCCCGCGAAAAATAAGTCGTTTAGAGTATTTATGGCACAACTTAGTATCTTAAGATAGAAATGAAAAAAATAACGTATTTCCGATTGTACTGATTTGTGTATCCAAACCACATATACGTCTTTTATTGAACCTTAGGCCACACCAAAGGTTCTTCATACGAAAAATAAATTAGTGATCGATTTTCTGAGAAACTTGAAGAAGTTTCTATTTTTACGGTTTCCTCTTGAACTCAGTGGCTTTTTTTTTTCGTAGTTTAACTTTTATGGAATGATATAACATTGCGCTCGTTGAATAGGTATTTATTTAAGGTTGCAGTTGATGTATAATTTATGTCATAATATTGAAAGCTACAAAAGTTATCATCATCCAAACCTGGTAAATTATCATCAAAGAAGACAAGTTTTGAAGTTCTTATAAAAATGAATAACGCGATATTTTTGTTATCAACGGCTTGCGAGTCTAACGTAATTTAGAAAGCCATGTAAAAAGCATCATTCGTTTGAGTAAGGTATTTGAGCCTGCAGACGATCCCAAAAACGCATACTGTGATGATCACCCTGATTCCAAAATTCGCCTTTGGTCCTTTAAAAGTAAAACACTAAAATCAAACATATCACGCAAAAACGGCTTAAAAGATTTTTTCTATTGAAGGATTGGCCCAGCATATACAGGGTGTCAGAAAAGAAAATTTGCAGGTTTTCTTTACCGTAAAAATAAACTAGACATTGCCGAACGCTCATTCTTCATCCGAAGAAAGCTCTAGAGGTCACAACCATATGCCAAAGTTTCAGCCCGATCCGATAACTTAATCAAAAGTTTTAAGTGATTTTCTGAAAATTTCAATGGGAAAATAAAGCCCATTTTTGCCTGTTTTCGGTTTTTCGTGCCATAGAGCCAGATGTACTCCAAAACTCCGTCGGCCGCAATTCTCACATTGAATTTTTTAGAAAATCACGTATATCTATTGAATAAGGTATCGGATCTGGCTGAAACTTTGTGACCTCTAGTTGCGACCTTTGGGCGGAGAATGAGCGTTCGGCGATGCCTAGTTTACTTTCGCAGTAAGAAAAACCGCGTAAATGTTCTTTTGTGACACTAAGTATATTCTAATAAAACATTTTTGAGATGAGAACCTCTTTTTGTCCTACACGAATGGAAATGAAACCGCCAACCATCAGCCGGTTCCTCTGGCCTGAGAGAAAAGCTCTGCCGCATAAAGGGTCTTCTTGAGAAGAAGCCACCTTTCCGTACAGGGCAGGAAACCTGCGAGTAAAAATTGTTGCCATTTGAGACACTAGAAAACGGACTTTCTCGCTTTTTCTAAATACCTTGTAGCTAAATTTTCTATTTAAATATTATGTAATACGCTGTTATAATTTCCCTCTGTGCAGCAGCTGATAAAAAAAAAAAAAAACAGAAAATAGAACCACCTTCTCATGCGTGTGTCCCGCACAAGGAGTAAGTCTCTTGTTCCGTGTTCTGTCTCCCATTCGCGCCTCCAATGTTCATCGCAGCAACGCGCTTAGATTTGCAGTGAACAATGTGCATGTTATATTTTTGACAGTGTTAAAGTTCGGTGATATTTGTCGCTTCATTGATTAGCCCCGTGCCTGAAACAGGATACCGGCTTATGCATTAAACTAACTTGACCACAAGCATAGCGATGGCACACTAGGTATGCTCGCTACTTCAACAGCGTTCAAATATTGTGTCTTGGGATGGGAAGTACCAGTTTGTGTTAACTGCGGACGCATTGTAATAAAGTGGGAACTAACGTTTTCACGTTAAAATTTAAAAAAAAAAGATTATCGTTTTTTAGAATATGGTGTTTACGTTTGTCTATATTTCTCTCTGCACTAGAATCCTTTCGTAAAACCCGAATACATTTTTTTATGATCCCTCTAACCTGTATTGCAATACTATCCATAAGCGCGCATTGGAGCGAGAGGCGTGTTGTTTTATGTGTTATTATGTTATTTAGTGTTATTTTATGTCTTATTATGTTATTTAGTGTCATTTTATGTGTTATTATGTTATTTAGTGTTATTATGTTATTTAGTGTTATTTTATGTGTTATTATCTTATTTAGTATTATTTTAATGTTAATAAACGTGAAACTACCAACAGTTTATATAGTTAAACTAATGTGAGCGATCAGACGAAAATGTTCAATTAAGAACCTGGTCGCCATCACTCAACGACTCAGCATTAGAAATAACCTTCGGTGGTACTCTAATTTGGAGCGCTTCTCACTATATTGTGCACCAGATTTTGTGAGCTTCTCAAACCCCGCTTAGTTGAACTTTACATTATTATAATATTAACAATAACGAACATAATTTAGCTATATGAACGCCCTTAACTGTCCATGCTCTTGTGTAGTTGTAGGAATTTTCGCGAAAGATCAGTTCGTTATCGTCTGCACGGGTTAACGTTTATGTATTCACATATTAACTGCCTGGACTAGACAAGCTTTTTAGTCAAAATAATAATTTTTGGAACGGGATGATAACCGAAGTAAAAATAATTCATTAAAGTATAAGGATAAGTTTTAGATCATACGTTAATAAAAGTATCTTTGAAAATTTTAGGATAACGTTAAAAAGAAATTAAATTCAAAGAAAGGAAACACTTTACACAGGGTCAAGTAAAATAAAGGGCGACCGATCTCGCTAATGTAAATCTAATGCAAAAGCAAAATTAAGCTTCTCAACCTCGGGTCACGTCAGAATTCACAAGGCGACCACACAGATATAATTATTTATGTATGAAGACCGTGAAAAAAAAGATAAAAACATTAGGCAAAAATAATAACACACGGAAAGACAAGTGTTTGCCTGTGCTGTAAGTTTTAATTTTTTTCTTCTAGCATTCTGAAACATTTTATACATAATACATCCATTCCAACGGGCCCTCCTTTCAACAGCCGCCTCGGTGGCTCCGAGGCGAGGGCGCCGGCCTACGGATCCCCATGAGACGGGTTCGAATCCCGGCTGAGGTGCCCGCAATCTGACGGAGGCTTATTGCGGAGAAGACACCGTGTAACCGAGCTTTCGGTTGCGCGTCCAAAGATCCCCAGGTGGCCGAAATTAAACCTCAGTCCTCCGCTGGGGCGCGCCAGATGCCCGTCGTTGGTTTGGCACGCAAAACCCCCAAATTTGACCTCCTTTCAACACTTCTACAGACTTAATTAAATTGCGACGTGTATGTAACTTAGACCGGTTAAGCTAAATATATAATTCATCTAAGTTACCTTTCAATATTGTTTAGAAACCGAGGGCGTGTCTAGCTTAAATGAGGTAACCGATTTTAAAGAAAATTTAACCAGAATTTAACAAGATCTTGATTGGCATTGTATCTTCTCGGAAATGGCATTGTTAAAACCTAAGTTAATTTGGGTAGCAAAGAACAACAAATGACACCTCCGTTTTACACTCAGATTAAATTAATAGCGAAGATTTTTATTCCAGCTTTTTTTCGGGTTCGGCTAACGATAATAGCTATATGATGAGTTTGATAGGCAATGTACTGCTTTTACGATATTGGCTTAATTAACGCAATTAACGGGTGGAGTTCGCACCTCGCACGGACCAACTTTTAACGCGGGCGTGTTAAATCAAGTGTTCGAGCGTTCTCCTTCTTCTGACAGGCTGGCGGTGAGTGAACGCCTAACACGGTAATCACAACCCCTGAACGACGGGGACAGTCAATGAGGCCCCCTCGTTTAGGTTTAATGAGGTTTTGCTCACACGTGTCCGGCCCGTCAAGAAAAGTGGGGGAAAGAACAACCCGATTGGAGTAACTTTGGAGCCGTTCGACGAAATAACATAAAAGCCACCCAAGATAACTTAATTTTGTGTTGCCTGTTTGCATTTCAGCAAACGAGGCTAACATGCGGTGACTTAACTCGAGTCAAGTGTTTGGAATATCAAACCTGTCAGTTTCATGACGAGCCAGTCTGACGATGGTCGGTGGTGTAAATAGAAAGTTTTAGAATAACGAACCCTAACGTTAGCGCATGTTATGCAAAAGAGATTTAGAATAGCGTTTCTCCGTCGCAACTGAAGACCCAAGCATCTCTCGCGTGTAGCGCCACGAAGATGCAATAACATTGCACGCACGAAATGCTTTAACTTGAGAAAATAAATAGTTTTTTGGTCTTGAGAAAACGTAATATGTATATTCGTTTAAACATTAGAATAATGACTGAGCGGTCGACCAGTCGGGTCCGATCGAACACTCTCGTCGCCTAGGTAAGAGGCGGACCCATACTGGCCTTCGCAGTAAAGTCTTCGTCCAACCGGAGCTGTAAGCCCCTACCACATAAGGCGTTTTTTCACGCGTCTCTTCCGCGTCGGCGTCTCCCTTCGTCGGGGCGCGTCGCACGAGGTAACCCGCAGCAATGCGTTGCGCGCGAGGCGCCATAGTCTCTCTAGGACAGATCTCGGCGTCGACTCCGGAAGTGGCCTGCCAGGCAGAGACTAACCAGAGTCGCGCGTGGCTAAAGTGTAGCCAAGCCCGCCCTCTGGAACATCCGAGTCAGTCTCCGCGCAGCAGGTGCAGGAAGGTACACGACTGTTTCGGAATTGGTAGTTAATTTCGTGTAACGTAAAATAAAACAAAAGGTTTATGAGTTTTAAATTAACTTTTTGTGAAGCACCAATACACCGTAACCAGGGGGTTGTCGGCGGCTCTCTGAGGTTTCACGCCTGGTCGTTCTATAGTGACGCTGCGCAAAACCCGAATTGCGTGGGCTGGTGCGGGTCACCATGGCGCTGCTCGCCGTTTCTCGTGTTAGGGGCGTGTCAACGTAGGGAGACGTGGACACCGATGAAGCGCGTGAAAAACGCAACCATGCGGTTGGACCTTTAAGATTCCGGCGACTGCCGCCCATTTGTTGGATCTTCGAAACACTTCTCATGCACCTGGCGTGAAAGGGCATTGTCGTCCCCTTTTGAAAATCCCGGTCGCGAGGACGCTGCAGAGGTCGCGTTCACGAAGTCTGGGACCCACTATTTTCGAACGGAGCTTGTTCTGGCTTGGCTTACCCTTCAGCCAACCTATGCGTGTTTGCCGCTTCGGGGAATCCCTAGCGATTGCATCATGCGCAGGCCTACTCTTCTAGGTGGTATACGCCGAAATACTAAGGAAGGGGAGGAGATGAGAGCGCTCGGGGATGTCATAACGCCAAGCTCTGGTTGCAATGATTCGTGGGTGGACCTAGAACTAGGTGTTTTGGTCTTCACTGCACTCATCGAATGCGCTAGGAGGCGGAACACGTAGGCAAGTGCAAAGAAAAACATGGGGACAAGAAAGTAGGCAAACAAGGGCGTTTGTACGTTGGACACCGCGGAACACCGACGTGCGTCGTTTGGCGTTCGCATTCGAACCCGCTCGACGAGTGCAGAGGAGGCATGGTGCCTGGAGGGCGTCTCTCATTGGTGTGTTTAGCAGCCTATCCCGCCCATAGATCAAAAGTGGTCCCGAAGTGCTTACAAACAACGTAACTCAAGTCGCAGTGCCCTGCTGTCGAATGTCGTGGACTGCCACGCTGGAGAGCGACATGCAGCCTGCCACGTGCACCACAGCTGCTGGGACACCACCAGGATCGCGATTGGCGACAGCATGCCACTTCTCTGACGCCATAAGGCAGAAATCGAGGGCTAACTTGTTTGGACGCGGTACGCGCACCAGTCGGACACGCGTTACAGGTACCATAGTGGAGTCAAAGGTAGTATTGGTCGCCACTGCACCCGTCGAACGCTTTAGAACGCGGAACGCCGGCGTCCGAGGTTTCGCTCTTCCTTTTGAACACGTTCGACGAGTGTAGAAGAGAGAAATAAAGAGAAAACTTTTATTTAGATCGAAGATGCTCCTCGATTCTTAGCCCAGGTCCGGGCCTTCGGTATATGTGTTCGGAGCTTCGTCGTCCACCACTTTCTGAATGCGACGAAGGAAGGGTCACCCACCACAGCCTTCGTCGCCCACCTCAGCTTTTGAAGCTCTCGAGGGAAGGAGGACCATTCCTTCCACAGTTTTGGATGAGGTGGTGGGGTAGATGGGAGAGCGACTGATAGCATCTCTGGGGGGATGCAGAGCCGTCCCAGAGTGTGGATGATGGTTACAGGGGTATACACCGCAGTGGGAGCGGGCGGGTCGACCTGCAGCATTGTTAATGCAATGGATATAGTGCGGGGTAAGTAGAGAGTGTGGTTGCGCATTACGTATGAGGAACGCTTCTTCTTTTGAATGAGTGTGTGAGGTTGGGGGTAGAAAAGGGGAGGCTTTCCGTCTATCCCCAAGAACTTTTTTTTAATATTTATGTCGATTTTGGTTCATATTTTTCACTGTCGGTCATGCCAGACGGTGTTTCGGACTCGGTTCGCGGGTGAGCTCATCAGCTCGGCTCTTCCTTATCAGAACTCTTGTGTTCTGGGACCCATTCGCTCCTAATATTTACCAGCAGATATTTGTGCGTGTGTCGTCGCAGAATGATGTAGATGTATGTGGGTAGTTCATTGTCTAGAAAAACTCGGCAGGCATGCTCAATCTCCGTTCTCGCTATCGCTTCTTCCTTTTAGTGTATGATGAACTCGGCTATGGCCGTGGCTATGGCTAGCATCAGCGTTCAGGGGGTTAGAAACTCGATCGCTGGCACTCCCGTGTCATGATTTCTTTTTGGCTTCAAATATTGCTAGCGTGCATTTCTGTTTTAAAAGTGCCGTTCGTATAATTGATTGTAAAGTTTAAGTGTTAGGCTTCTTTTTCTAAGCGCTTTATTCGATAGATTTTTCCGTTTATATCTCTTATTTTACGCATACATTTACTAACTGGATCAACTTTGATTCTGAGTAGTTGACTCTTAGGTGGGATTCATGATTGAATGGGAGTAAGGTTTGTTATATTGTAGCCCAGGTGTTTCATAAGTTCACCTGTGGAAAAAAAGTCAGCTAGCTTTAGGTCTAACCACACAGGTATTAAAATGTACGCCAGAGGTTAAACTGGCGCTTGTGTCTATATGACTTCCGAGATGCAAACTAAAGCGGACAGAAACCAGTCTACTTTCCCAGTGCTTCTGTGCCGACTGTACAGAATAGTATGTACCTTTATTATAATCGTAGAAGTGTAATTGGTTTAGTTACACTATTTTTCTTTACCAGTGAACGATTTGAAACTTCGCTATATTTAAAGTCCAAACCTGTGTTCCATAGCAGTTGCGTAAAAAGGAGCGACGTTTCTAAGCAAAATAACAACCAAAAGAAATGTAGAGCGTGTTCAAGTTTCGCCAGCATTCCGGTGGAGCTCATATATTGCTAATATTCCTTCCGGTCATCATATCAATATGATCCCGTCGTGTATTTTTACGAGCGGTAAAACATTCAAAACGTAAGGTATAAAGTACGTGGGTTATAAAAGTGTTCTTTTTTCTTTTATTATTTCCTATGCCGGGCCGCTTTTATCGGGCGCTTGTTCTTTGGTGTCTCCTTATTTTCCAGTGTGCGGGTGATGTTTTGAACGCGGAACAAGCATCGTCGTACTTATTCATGAGCAGAAAGAATAAAGCAGTACTTATTTATTTGAAACCGAACTGTGTTACATGGCCTTCAATTAATTTTGCTCACCTACATGCACAGAGAGTTAGTGATACAATGTTACTGGTTAGTTCTTGCTGTTTCTCTTGGTTTTCCAAATAACTTTCGTTCGTTTGGCACGCATATCCCCTATGCTAAAAAAGCATGAACGCCGTGTCTCCGCTAAGTCTCCTACAGGGAACATAAACACAGGTACGAAGCCATTTTAGCACTATTTTAATGCAATTAACTTGAAAGAAAAACGCCGCAGCTGACCAATTATCTCGTCTGCCTGACTCAAAAATGTTCCAAGCTACCTATTACGCACAAATTATTCGGGATATTTGCTCTTTTATTCGAGCGCAAGGAGAAAATGCACTCAATTTTCCTCATAGAAACGCCTTACCGGAAGTCAATTTTCGACAGGTTGCTGTCTGCTTCAATTTGGGAAAGCACACTAGCGCCAATTAAACGTCTAACGAACATCATGAGCACTCTATGGGTCTGCCCACGAATCGTTCGAACTAGAGCTTGGCGTTCTGACGACCCTCAAGTATTTCGTCTCCTACTCGCCCTCAGTTTCGCGGTGCATTGCCCAAAGGCTTTCAAGCGAGTTTCGGTACCGACGCTATATTTAAAAAATAGCGTGCGTACCCAAAACCCCCACCTTGTTTGGGCTCGTCTCATGTGGAGTGCCGATGATGCTGTTTGCCTCTGTACGCAAAGCGTTTTGCTAGGCTATTTTAAAGCTCCCTAAATAGCGTAAATACGGGCTCGAATATTAGTTTCGACACAGGTTTTGCGAACTTAGTATGAAGCAGTGGAAACGCTGGAACGCCAACGAGCTCCTACTTGTCTCGTTTTTTTTCTCTGTATAGCACTCCCTTTTTAGATTCTCAGAACTCTCTGATTGTATTCTACACTGGAATGCACTCGAAACACTAATAATGTTTTATTCTCTGAAACCGTCCAGCCTGCGAGAAAGGCGATCGGTGTCATGCTCCGCTGGCCCTACGTTGTTTGAACAGAAAAACTGGGTAGCCTGAGTTTTGGCCATTAAGCCGGACTAGGGCCGAGGGGTCTTTATATTTTTAAGAGACCTGTGTTTCGCCCCTCTCCCCCCTCCCCCCCCTCCAACCCCCCCCCCCCCCCCCCCACACACACACACACACCCCACCGAGAAATGCGAGATATGCTCGCATTTATCGCGCAAGAACTTCCGAGAGCATAGGATAGAGCTTAGAGTAAGCCGATCTAGATTGAAAGGGCAAAAAGTATCTACTTGCAAAATGAGCGAGATCTTGACGTTGACATCATTCAGCTGAAAATAATCTGCATGGGGAATGCACCTCGCTTTCATTCCGCTCTCCGCGCCATACCATGCCAGTCCAGTTACCATAGTTATCAAGCGATCACAAACATAAAAGTGGTGTATATGAAAGCTTTTAATTCTGTTTAGAAAAGGGAACTGTTTCTTGTTCCAAATTCACTCTCGGTCGTTTTCTTTAGGTAGACTTTCTATGCTTGAAATGCTAGCAGTGCTTGAGGCTGCAATGCCATACAAACAACAACTTTGCAGGTTCAAGCGCGTTTCTTTTGCCGTGTTATTCAGCACGTTACATGCCACTAGCAGACTTACAGTGGTATTTAAAAGTTGTTAACTAGCCCCTCTCTGGCCCATTTTTTAAAAATGCATACAATTAACTGGTGTTCTGTTTCATTCCAGCTCTAAAGGAAGATATTGACGTGGTAATCTCTTCTCTCCGTCATGAACCGAGATAGAAAAATTAATATACACCGACTTTCGTATGCATTAATGGTCTTGCTGCGGTGATTTTACTCGCTGTGGCACTTGACAGCTAGGAAGTTTAATAAAAAATAACAATAGTGAGCTAGAACTAGTTGATTTCAAAGACCCGATACCACTCAGCTTGGAACTTCAAAGCATGTTTTTGACACAAGCTCTTGATTTCAATATCGTTACAGAAAAATACAATTTCGCATAATTTCCCAGCCGAGATTTTGAGCATATATCAAATTTTCTTGTAAAACAGTTCTCCTCTACACAACTAAACAATCCCCTGTTCTGTTATTTTAATATTTTTTCTCACTTTTCGAGACTGATTCCTTGCGCCAAAAAGATTCTCACGAGGCTCTCGATTAAGACTTTGTACTGCGTTGTGCAATCCCACCAGAATTTCTCAATTTGGCTCCCGGCTGGGGGCCATGCGCCAGCGGGTGGAATTAAGCGCGAAACACATGCACGACGAAACCGTCCGATCCGACGTGCGGACTGCCGGAATGAACTTGGGGGACGAGGGTTTTCTTAGCATCGGAGAGCGTTGAAAACCCTCGCCTCCGACCGTCGTATTGCGTGGTCGGACGTCGGATCGGACGGTTTCGTCGTACATGTGTTTCGCGCTTTAATGTCCATCTTCTACACAACTATCCATTTTTGCAATCTTCTTGTTCTGGACCCTTTTCTTTTAAATCCTAATAAACGAGGGGATTGGGGGGCGGGGGGTAAAAAAATTAGCTGTACGTAAGTGGGACGTAAGCGCTAATACACAATCTATTAATTCTAACTAGCAAGCCCTACAGTGCCTGCATTTGAGATTTTGCCCTTTTTAGAAGTGTCTACGTGTAAGAGGTGTTTATCGAAAAGAGATAGGAAGGGGGAAGCAACATAAGAATCAATGACGTTGAACGCAATATCCTCGTTGTCGTGGAGCTTTTTTCCCCACGAACTTCACTAAAGCACCCTCTAAGCCCTAAAACGCCAAAAACAAAACAGGAAGATGGCTAGACTCATACATACACAACGTTCGTTACTAGCGACGTGCAACAAAAAACGCAACATATTGCCTACATGAAGGAAAGCATCGTTCCACGCACCGAAAGCCAAATTCGCAACTCTCACGGCGTTGGTTCTGCGACGCGTAAATATATCTAATTTTGTGAAACAGGAGAGTTATAAGAGCTCCACCTGATACTCCCACGTTAAGAAGGGGTAAGCTAGCACCTTCATTCGGAAGCCCAGGAGCCAGGCAGCGCGATTCTCACAGCGGTCCCATCATTGCTGAAAGTTGCGAAATAGCGAGGCGATGAAAATATCCACCAAATAAACTAGGAAAAAAAAATCCTCACGCTCCACGGGTGTTTGTAACGATCCGGCCTGCTTCAGAGCAGGCAACGTGCAAAATGGAGGGCTTGAATAGCTCGATGCAGCTAAGCGAAAATGGAAACAGACAAGACGACAGAAAGAAACCTGGGGGGGGGGGGGGGGGGGGGGGGGGGGGGAGTGGAGTGGAGGTGAGGGTGGGGGAGGAGGCACCTGCCGGATTAAAGCCTTATTGCAGCAGAGGAGGGCGCTCGCAGCGTTCAGGGACCAATACAATATCCTTCTCTTCTTGGAGGCAGCGGCGGTTGCAGCCGGACGCTACTCGAACCTGTAGATGAGTTTCGATCGCTGTTCAAATGTTCCGAAAAAAGGGAGAAAACGGGCCGTCCGCTAGGAATGAAAGAAAAAATAATTATGGGCGCGAATCGGAACCTTTTCCTCCCCCCCCCCCCCCTCTCCAACCCTCTCCTCCCTTGACAATCGCAAGTCCCCTGCGCAGCGAGGGCGCTTTGAAAACACTCACCGTCGGCCGTATAGAGTAAAAACAATGTCAACAGGGGCTTGGAGGTGCCACCGGAATGAGCCCGGAAAGATTACGGTTCCAAACGAGGAGCGCGCACGCACGCATAGTCGTCGTAACCAGGGTAACGGAAGGCACACCTCTTCCACGAACAAAAGGCAGGCGAAGAGAGGGCAAGAGAAAAGAGCTGAGAGAGACGGGAGTAAGATATTTTTCTAGGGTCCGCCCTTCTGGTATTGCGGCTACGGTTGCCTCCCTAAAAGAAAAAGAAGACGAAAATGTTCGGAAGGGAAAGGAGAGGGAAGAAAAGCAGGCGCTGGAGACCAGCTCAGAAATCGATGTAGGACCCCCTCCGGCCTACCAGAGTCTTGGGGCGACGGGAAGCGGGGACTATGGGCCGTTCGTCCACCCATGAGCTGACAGTGCGGTGGAAGCTACGTGCTCGTTGCGACCAGTCATGCGCCTGTATTATGTCACGTGATCACGCTCTCTCTCTATTTTCCCACCGTACCAGCGCAAAGAGATGTCATGTGATGAAAGGGAGGCGGTTTATTGGTCTGGCGAACTCGTGGCTCCTACCCCACGGTCAGCTTAGAGACGAACGGAATATAGGACCTCCCTACCTGTCGCGGCGGTGCTATGTTCTCGCTGACGCTGTTCCCGCTGGCGCGAAGTAGGCGGAAGGCGGCTGCTGTTTTGATAACTTCTCGCTTCCACATGGAGAGGAAAAAAGCGCGTAACGTAAGAAAGAAAATCAGAAATTAGTTGTAGAACTCAACAGCGTTTTTGCTTTAATTTTTATTTTTAGTCGCGTTTGCGGTTTGCGATGACTCGGAGCGAGTGGTATAGATTAGAGTCGCCTAACCCGATTTGGTTTAATTTGTCGCCGGCGCTCTTGTTTGAGTTCATCCGAGCGGTAGCCCTTAAATGCCTTTGAGTTGGTTCAGTACGGTTCTTGAGGCATGCGAGTCAACAGTGAGTACGGTAGTTGACTGCTGTCGTCCGCTGTGCCAGGACAAAGTTAACCTGATTGACTTGGGCTGTAGTGCTTGTCTGAATTTTATTGAATGGGACCATAGTGGTCGAGTCCGATGTTTTTGTTATGCAACTGATTCGTTATAAAAGCGTACACTCCGGAAAGTAAATTGTTACAATACTCAAGTAGCCGACGATTGCGTCATTCATCGGAAAGTTACTGGTACACCTGATGTCATTTTGCTACTATCTGACCTTAATCGATTATTTTATTGGTGCGACCAGTACTTAATGATACACTACCAAATGCAAATCTGTGAAGGTGTCAAGTGTTCAATCTTTGCATCATGCGTATCATCTTAACGACGTACATCTCGCTTCAGTGTGTGTATATTAATATATTGGTGTTCCCTAGACGACAAAGTTTCCTTGGAAGGTTCACGTCAAACACGTGGTTAAGAGTGCTAGCCGTATTTAGGAGACTTGAAAACAGACTTACTTCTTGTTCCGTCTTTTTTGAAACTAGCGTCGTACAAAACGCTTATGAGTTCAACATTAGAATATGCTGCTGCTGCTGCTGTGTGGGAGTCCAGTCTTTCATCGCTAATCACTCCAATCGAATCAGTCCAAAATTTCTCAACAAACTTCATCCTAATCAACTCTCACCGTACGCTGCCAGTGTTACTACCATGAAAAACGTTTGTAGCTCGCATTTCTAGTGCATCGTCGTAAACTCATTTGTTTGTGTCATTTTAATGAAATCTTCCGTTAAGATACTGCACTTTGCACACCGTATACCACATCCCATCTCGTATTGATCGCCGGTAATTCCAGTTGTATGGTGCACTCATCACAAGTCATCAAATACTTGTGAGCAATTACTTTTCAGGGTGATTTGTAATCATTTGAATACCTTTATCAGGAGGTAATCACGATATTATTTTATTACATTTTGTACTATTACAATTTTTTGTAATAGTTACTATTATTACCTTCCCTTCGTAATGGGGCCCTCTGTATGAGTCTCCTACCACGGAGTACTGGAACCATGTCCCCGAAGGGAGAATGGTCCTCCGAAATTGTTGAAGTAACAAGATAGGCATTTCTTAGTTGGGTACTTCTTATCCAATATTCGAGAGTTTTGGGGAACCGATTTTGGCACATACTATACTGTAGATGAGCCCTCCGGTAACAACTGTGCATGTGCGAGTGTTCTGCTTTCGAGAATGCGCAGTCCGCACCGCAGCACCCATCGTACCGTAACGGATGTGCAAAAACGGTTCCCTAAAACTCCCTAATATTGCACAGTACAAAAAACACGTTTTCAAATCTAAAAAATTAAAAAAAATCCGTCGATTTGAATGTTTCAGGTAATCAAAAAGGTAACGGTATCTTTTTTTTAAAGTAACGACATATTACATTTTTTATCGAGTAATTAAGTAACCTAATTGAATACTTTTTAACCAAAAGTAATTGTAATTGAAATGGATTACTTATTTTTAAGTAACGCTTACAAGACTGGGTATTCCTAAATTTCAAACGTCATCTCTTCGGTATTTTGTATACCCCAGACGTCGAATGATTGGAACCGCCATCCGGCTTTGTCTGCTAACATCACCCATACTGTTTCGCTTAAGACTTTTCTTAGTGCACTTTGAAAGTTTTTTTAAGCTAATTCCCTTTTTCAGTGTACTGCCATCAGGGCACTCTAAATAAATAAATAAACGACAGCTGCTTTGGCAGCGCCTCCCTTTATCAGTATATGCTGAAGGTAAAATTTTAGCTGTGTGTGTGTGTGTGTTTTTTTTTCTGAAACGTGGACACATTTTCTAGGCGACAAACTATCCGTGTTTCTTCTCTCGTGATTTATGAAATTTTGACTCTTTTAGGCAAATGTACAAAGCATAATCGTGTTGCACTTTTTCCAAAATGTTTCAGGTGCATGTAAAACACTGCTCCAAAACAGTGTTCAGGTTCAATATTGGACATGTGCAATGATACATATTACTTTAAACTTTCCCTGAAAGTCACATTTTGGCAATCATTGCTTTAGGCTAGAAGTATGGTGCAAACATACCTTATGCTTGAACTTCTCTACGCAGAACGATCACACTGAAATATTGAGGTGATGGTTAGCCTGGATCTTGTCATATGAAAATAGGCCATTTTTGTAACGTGAGTTGCGCATATTTATTTATGCATTTATATATTTCTTTGTTTCATCCCTTTTTGCAATACTTTCAGAGCCTCGTCAAAATACGGCATGAAAGGGATTAGAACGCAGGACTCACTGGGTGTCATAAACACTGCAAAAGAAAACGCTGAAACTTCCATACCGCTTCTTCGTTAATACTGAGCATTATTTTGAATATATTCAGTCTCGGCTAAGAAGATACTATTGGTCTAGTAACGGTTGTTGAGGCAAGAATAAAACGCATGTGTCTATTCTTTTAATGCAATATTATAAAAACAAAACTATTGCAGTGCGAATCACTCTGTTGCAGTGAGGTTATTGAAATACATTAAATTGAGTAAGGTAGGTCCTTTCCCCCGTAACCAGGAGGATTTGGAAAGCGCAGGGGAATCCGGTGGTAAAGTTCAACGAAAGCTTGGTTTACAATATACTGGGTTCCATCGAGCAAACCGGACTGCTCTGACCGGAAACCAAAAACTACTAATTGCAGAAATCTAAAGCTCCGTGAAAATGTGACGCTGGCTGTGGTGATAAAATACGTAACTTTCCGCACTTGACTACTTGGACTGAAAAGTAAAAAATAACAATTTTTTTTTTTTATGATTCGATGTCCGTTTAAAATTCTTATTCATTAAATTGAAATTTGAGATTGTAGGCGCGTGTGGCCATTATTTCAGTGAAAAAAAAAAAACACTTGCCGGTTCGAAAGGCGATATTGTTTTCTTTATTGCTAAGAATATATATATATATATATTTTTTTTACCAAAATATTTGATATAGCTGTCAACAGTCTCAAATTTCGGTTTGATGAATATTAGGCTTAGGCGGACGTCGGCTCGTAGATAAATGACTGCTTTTCTTTTTGTATCTTTCGATTCAAGTAACGTCATGCACTCAATATTTCTCATTTTATCACCACCACTAACGTCACATTATCTCGAAGTTTCGGCTTTCCGCGATGCGTAGTTTGTTTATGCGGATCGAAAAGGGCCGGGTCTTTGTTTTCTCGGTCGGACCAGTTCTGACTGGAAGGCGTTCGGAAATCGAACGCTATCGAAGAGAGAGTCGAGACAAAGGACAAAGCTTTGAGTCTACCCCCTATTCATTGAAGCCAGAGCTCGACGTTCTGACTGCCCCGCGAGTTCTCGTATCCTCCTCTCCCGCAGTCTCTCGTCGCATTGGCGTCTAGAAGCGTTTCTCCGAATTGGCAGACAAATCCATCAAGAACCATAAACAAGAAAACTGATAAAAAAGAATACTAAATTATTGAGTACATGCAAGATACTAATTAATGTTTTCTAAATTTGTCACTATCGTTAACTGGTAGAGACAACGAATCGTTTTAGATTTATGTTAAATAAAGAAAGGAACACCGTGATTGTTTATCAGTATGCCTTTAACGATGTTGAGGCGACAACTTACGACATTTGTGCTGATTGGTTTCACTCTTTTGCGAATGGGGTGCAGTAAAATATTTATAAGATGTTGCTTCGTTAATTTGTTCGCGTTCGCTATTTATGTGTTTGGTTTGAAACTCATTCTTAATCTTATCAGCACAAGTGTGACACGTGACTTGGAGGGACGTTTTGTTAGTTGCGGTTTTCAGTATTTTTCGATGGGTTCTCCAGCATAGAATGGAGGAATTTCAGAAAATACACCCTAATTGCGTCAGAAAAGTTGACCTACAGTGCCCGACACTGTAAACGCAAACAAGTGACAGCATTTTTTTTTTTGCTTGTAAAATTGAAAGGCTGACGTCAAAGCTACCACTTGGGAGAGGGCGGGGGGGGGGGGGGGGGGGGAGTGCTCACTTCTGGAAAACATAATTTGTAAGGTTTGATGCGAGCCAGTGCCCTTTTGTAGTTAAGTGCCAAATAGCGCTGGACATTGCGATCGCGTTAGCAGCGTCGCGGAGGGTACGTGTGTTTCTGGTTTCTTGCTTTTTTTATTCCTTTTTGTATTGGCTTTAACTTGTACTTCACTATTTACAAAGGTGTGTGTAAAAAACTAGACATATTAATCAAATATATTATATTTCGAAGTAACAAATAATATGCCGCCCTTTCTTGCGGCAAGTGAGTTTTAAGTTTTGAGCAATTCCCTCCGGTTTGAAAGAATATTCAACAACCAAAAGTAGCATGGAACAGAGTCGATAGCTCCTTTTAATATAATTAGAATGGAACGCCCAGGATTTGCAAATTAGATGCTCAAACGCATATACAGAGGCAAAAGTATCTGAGGTTTAGGCCACATGCACGTGTTTTTTTTTTTCATACCGTGATTCAATTTCGGAAAGTATGAGTTGGCTCCCTTCCCACATAACCAAACTTTCCGTTCTCTTTGCTTGCATGGAGCATGACTGCAACCTTGGGTAGGAGCAGGTGCAAAGGATGATTGAGTGATATTGATCTCACGAATAACACGTCTCCTTTGTTTGCAACAGCTTGAAGGTGAACATTGCAGCGAAAGTGTATAAATTTAAGCTAAAAAAATGTATTTCCCATTGGAAGGCAAACACTCTGGAGAACTAGAAATCGGTTGCTTTGAATATTTACTCAATCTCGTCTGGCCGATTACTTCTGCATGTATTAAGTGGACCAATTTTAATGTTTGTGATCCTCAGGACGGTACTACTACTTTTTGATGGATTACGGATCTGATAAGTGATTGAAAAGCTCTATCTATCACGATTATTACACTAGTTTAGATGAGTCCTCTTTATAGGAAGCTCCGTGAAAGACAAAGGTTACAACGATTAAATTGGAACTACGTGGACGATAGAAAGAAGATGGAGAGTAATTAGTGATGTCCGAGAGCGCAAAAAAATATTGTCAATAGTAACATGTAAAAAATAAGACATACGCCACTCACTACCTATTAACAACAAAAAAAACTAATATTTTTAGCGAAGATTGAGATCAGACATTTTTCTAAAAATCCAGGCAATCAGGGAATGCCTAGCACTAGTGGAAGCTCGTCGACGTGGCTTAGTGTCAAACTTTGTTCAAATTAAGTCGAAAATATACAAAAAAGCTTATATGTAGTCTTCTTTTGATGCGTTTTATGTCCGGGATCCTAATTCGTTTAAACGTAGCTTAAAACCAAACAAACTGCCATGATTATCCCCGTATATAAACTTTCAAAGTGCACTCAAGTTGAGAGGTAATTAAGTATACCGAATATATCATCTCAGCAAGACGGATTAAAGTTTGTGCGGAACCTGTAATCAGGACTTGGACACCATGCTATAAATATTGACTTTGACATTTTAGGATTATACGATGAAATACTTTGAGTCATTTTTTTTTCGTTAAGCGCTTGAACATGCCGGAAGACTCTTAGATATAATTTTCAAAACAAAAACAATCTACCAACTTTAAAAGTTAATTGACCGAAGTCAAGGGTGCGGTCAATAGTGCGTGGCGTATAATTAATGGCCCAGCTGAGTTTGGCTTGCCCATCTTAAATATATGAGCGGCGTATGTGATCGTGCTTTTAAAACTTTTGTACACAAAAGGGTCTAGAATGTGTGCGTCATCGCTTCTTTCTAGTGAAGGCATCTGAGCGAGAGGATAAGATTCTATTTTTAAAAGGCAGCTGGAATAAAACCTGCTACACCGCCTGTTCTAAGTCAACGCTCTACCCAATTAAGCTATTTTGGCCACATTTCTGCTCTTTTTTTTTTTGCATGACAGTTGGCAGAAAGAAACACAACAAGTGCCACTGTATAAAAATACTTATGACTAGTCGGGCATTTATGAGAGTACATCAGAGAGACCTGACCAATCAAGGGAAGGTTTCATAAGCCATTTTAACCACCCTTGCTCTAAGTAGGCTTGTATGGTTTTTATTACAAGTAATCAAACGACTAGTATTCGAATACATATTGAAGTACTTTAATAATAGTTTGATTACGTTTTATTATGTCGTAATCGCAAAAGTCACCTCGTTGATTCTGAAAGTTATAAAATTACCTGTAACCATTACAAACCCCCTCTTCCATCTCGACTTCCGTGTTTAGGATTACTTTGTCACCACATTCCGAGCCAGTGCTGCGATATGTCACACTATCAGATTTTAAAAATGCGGAACCACAAAGAATGGAAGGATTGTTACCGAGATCTGTAAATGTACGAGAGGAGGAAAGACTCTTTGTATGGGGCCGTTTACAGAGGGGTTTTGTGTGTTTCGAGGTGGGTCCGTCAGGTTCGGGTTTTCTACAAAAGTCTTTGTATCCCAAGTTCGACGATTAATTTAGAGTCTGCGTTTATACTAGCTGTTCAACAGACCACCACTTTTCTCTTAAACGAAAGTATAAATTAGGTTCAAAGAACCTTTCAGTTTTGTTCCCTCAAGAAAACGAAAACCAGATAATGCAAATGCTAATGTGTGTCCAAAACCTGAGCTCTTTGTGGCATCCAAGTGGCTGGATTTCCACAATAGTTAAGATTAATAGCCCTGTGATTCTACTCTACAGATAAGCATTATTTACAAAAGTCAGAAAAAAAATTTTCTTTTTTGCGTGTGACATCCTGGAACAAATGTTTTACTGTCATTTATTTGTATTTTGAGCTTTACCTAGATATTTTTTTTTTACATGGGTAAATTTGTTCATAACTTCACAGTATAATCGAAGCGTATGCGTCATACTATAATTAGCAGAATCTTCGTAACACCCGTTGAGTGTGAGTGTAGAAATAGATCGCCATTTATTTGTTAATCTGGGAGGGATAGAGTTTTTCCGGGTTAAATAGCTGGAACATCTATAAATCTCACGAATCTGTTCCATTCCCGTGGCACACACATGGCTGCTGCTATAACTAAGAGTCGTGACTCTGTGCCACTGTGGCCCACGCTGACAGGTTTGTTTGGGTTCAAAAATGAAAGACGTTTGCAAATATTTGTGATGCGAAATTAGAGCGCAGCTTTTGAGGAGGAGGAGTGGAGGGTATTGAAGAGAGTGCATGCCTCTCCTCCTCGTCCATAGCCTCCCCTCCTCCTGTCTTCCTCCCGTCCACCTCCGCATCTCATCTGCTTTTCCTCCTCCCCTTCTTTCCTCCTCCTCTTCTCCTCTTCTCTTCCTCCTCCTTTCTTTTTTCCTTCCCTCATCCTCCCTTTCTCCTGACCTCAACACAAACTCAGCCTCCCCGCTTAATTTAGCTGGGAAAATGACATCACGTGACCCCAACACCAATTCAGTTTCCCCGTTAAAATTAGCGAGGAAAATGGCGTCACATGACTTCGTCTCACGTAACCCATGAACAAATTTAGTTTCTCCGCTAGATTTAGCGGGAAAATTGATGTCACGTGACGTCAACTCCAATTCAATGTCCCGCTAAATTTAGCGGGGCGGTTACAACAACGTTGGCGGCGACGCCGCTATACGCTTAAACGGGCGCCTAAGAGCTGCGCTCTAGAAAGCGGGGCGATGGCAACCTTACATTTCAGTGTTTACTTTGTAAGCCTAAGGGACAACTGTCCTGTTCCTTAATGCTATGCTCTCTAACTCGAAAAAGCACATCGAGCTAAGGTTTATCGATTCGCGTCTTTATGGTATCTGGGACATTGAATTACTTTACGAGGTACTATCAATCTTACATTAATTCTTCTTTTTTGCTAGTGATGAGTTTCTGAAGTAATCAGAAAAGGGACGGATACTCGGTTTTAAAGTAAGGTTAATTTACTTTGCTCTTCGAGTAATCAAATAACTTAATTGAGCACTTCTTTGTTTTTTTTTATTTGGAAATGAGTACAATACTGCTTGGAGGACCAAGTTTTGAGCTGTTCTATACGTACAACTATCCTCGAAACACCATACCCCTCTTACTGGAACATTCAATTGCAAACATACGTCCTATAAAACCGTCATAGAAAAAAACAACAAAAAAAAAAAAACAGGGCAGCCTAAAACAAACAAATATACGCACGTATTTATACCAATAAGAGCAGCTCAAAACTTGCCACGTCTAGTTTTTCGGCAGCGGATGTAAATAACAGACAGGGTAGTTCGAACTACCTTGCGCACCTCAGGTAGACTGTTACTAGACTCAATGCAAAACAACATCAACACCGTAACCAAGTTTTTCCTCTTTTGTGATTGACTGTGTACACAAAAAAACTTGCTGTTCACCTCGACACCATCCCATTTATCACCATCGAGGGAAACAAGCCAAGCGACGCCTCGACACTCACAAATGCACGCTCGTGGCATCAATTTAACCATGTGAAGGAAAAAAGAACAAAAAATGGATGGTGTAGAGAGAGGAAAATTACCACAAAAGGAAACAAAGAAGAAAAGAGGGACACAAAATACAGATACATAAAGTTCTAAGCGAGGAGATTGACAAAACACCGCTCTGCTACCGAACCCCTGCCGAGCGAAGGAGCAGTCGGGGCCGGGTAACAAACGGCCTGTAGCACAGAGGGAAGAACCACTTCGCCGGCATGTTCGAGACTAACACCGGGGCCTTCTATCAAGATACGGCCGAATCACACAAGGTACAACGCCCAGACAAAAGAGAAATGTGGAAAGACGACACGAAACAACATAAGTGAAAGAAATCTGGCCACAAAGGATAAAAACAAAACGAGCTGCAACGTTGTCAGAAATGAAAGAACGCAGCGCTGTGTACTCTCTGCGAGACCGGGTTTTGGCGAGGCACTCGATGGATCACACCTACAATTGTGTGTGCCGTTTTATTTTTTATTTATTTTTGTAATACTGCATCTTCCTGATCTTTCTTCTCTCGACGTGTTGGATACACAAAGAGTTTCGTATACCTTCTCTAAGTTTTTACACGAGGACAATTGTTTGTTGGCAATTTTGCCTTTTTGTCTTTGATTTTGTGGTCCTTTTGGGAATCCACAGTGTTTGAATTCCGGTAAAAAGCATTTTAATCTGCACCGAAAATTAAAAAAAAAACAGCAATAAAGTAAATATAAAAAAAAACGAGAAGCGTGCTTTCGCTGAAATTATTTAGTTATTCGTGTACACGTAGCGGGGTTCTGTCCAGATACTCCAATATCTTGGCCAAGAATGTTTTTCGTTTTTTTTCTTTTTTTTGAAACTTGATACTATGGTAGTCGAGCCACACTACTCACTAGGAATGATGCTCGGAGTTCTTAAAAAAGACACTAGGAGAACCTCATTTCATCTGCTAAGGCGCTAGACATTTCTAGTTTCAAAAGCCTAAGAGTATTAAAAAGAACATTTTCAATTTACTTCCCATTATTTCTGAAGCTTTCTAGTCCCGTATTCGGACTTATACCCGAAATGACTTACCATTAGACTCTGCAAAATAATAATATAGTCTGCGACCAAATTAAAAACAACAAAAAACGTAGCTTAACAAGACTTGTTACGCTGTGCTCTCCCATGCTTCTTGTGCAAGTTAGACCTGCAATTAAAGTTAACAACTAAAATTTGTAAGCGCTCGCCCCCTGAAGATACTGCACTGATTTAGGCGTGACCAGCGTTCCCGCTAGCCTAGAAAAGAAAAAAAAAAGGAAAAAGTCGAGACTTCGGGCCAACTAAGTTGACCACTGTGCAACAGTAGGAGTAGGGAGCGCAAAAGTAAACCTCACCTCATGCAAAAAAAAAAAAAAAAAAAAGTCTGAGTTTGATAGTGAAGTCAACGGTTTGTAGAAACCTCACGGCAATAAGATCTGCAGCCATTACAAATGTGCGGTTAGTACTAGTTGAAAGAGGTAAAATTCCGCATCGGGTGGCTTCGGGGTTCCAAGCTATAAAAGCGACTGCCACATTGCATCAATAGAAAAAAATTGCAGTTCATTCCAACCTCTTTCTTAAAAGCTCAATGTATCTTGGGCTTCCCTCGTGGCTTTTTCTGTCGCCCCAGCCTCGACGCCGCAGGGTCAAGTCAATTTGCCACACCCTGTTTACTTGCGAGACGCTAGGAGTGTTACTGACAGCGCTGCTCCCTTCGTAGCACGATGCATGCTCCGAAAAGCGGCTGATGGATAACCAGAGACGGCGGCGGTCACGCGAACTCCATTAGGGCTGTCCGGGTCAACGGAAATTCCACGTTTGCATTTGGAGCACGCAAGTCAGACATCATTAGTGATTTCTACTTCTCGCTAATGGCGAAGCCTTACTTTCGGTCGTCGCTTTTACGTAAGACAATGTGCACGCGTGGGGAAGAGGTGTACGTCAGCTAATTTCTCTCGAGTATTCGCGTATAAGGCTCAAGCTGGCTGTATAGAAGTATATGGTGTAATTTTTAAGCTTTTCACATAAAAGAAACGTAAAAGCTACGTTTTGCGGATTGTGCAGGTGACTTATACGACCAAGAGGAAATAGAATATGGAACTAATCGTAACGATCAGTCGGCTAATTAAGCTTAAACATTTAATTACTGTTGTGTATAGAGGGCGCTGAACTCATGCATTACCAATTGTATATAAGAGCATCACCATCGGCATAAAGATCAGTCAGCGTCCAGTGCCTGCCTCGTGTCAGTTCTTGTTCTGCGGCCTTCCGGCCGCGTTCGCCGGGTTACACCACATTGGCGCAGTCGACAAAAGCACAACCTCGGCAGCAGTCAAGATGACAGCCGTTCTTCGCAACTAGTACGCGAGGGGCGTTACCCATTAACGCAAAGATGAATACGCTCGGGCTGCCATCGTTAGCCCCGTTTTTGGAGGCGCCGGGAGACCCGGCAGTGCCATGGCGGCAATGGCGAGAGGACTTCGAGATCTTTCTGCAGGCGACGGAAATGGACGCGAAACCGCCAGCACAACGAAAGGCGATACTTCTACAGTGTTTGGGGGTGGAAGGTCGAAGAGTGTTTCGCACGTTGGTTCCAGAGCCTGCGGCTGCACCTGCACCACCGATAACTGCTGCTGCAACCGGAAGTGCGCCGGAGAAGACCACATCAAAAGGGGGTGAGCCGGACGACTACACCGATGCACTTCGGTTGTTGGAACGACATTTCACGAACACTCTGAATGTGCTTGTCGAACGACGGCGATTCATGTTGCGACGACAGCGTCAGGAGGAACCGATACGCGCGTACGTCAGTGCCCTGCGACAGCTCGCGAGTACTTGCGACTTCGGGGACTTTCTTGAGGCAGCGCTGCGGGATAAAGTCGTCGACGGAGTACGGAGCGTGGAGCTAAGACAGAAGCTGCTCATGAAAGGTTCACAGCTCACGTTGGGCCAGGCCATGGACATCCTACAGACGTTCGAGCAGGCAGCGGAAGGTGCCCGTGTCTACGAGGAGGGGCGTGACGCTGCCATGGTTCAGCAAGTCGAGAGGGCAAGAAATCGTTCAGGAACAGGAGTCAGCGGTTCTTCAACAGTTCCGGACCGCAGGTGTTACAGATGCGGTGCTTCAGGACACCTAGCCAGTGCACGGGAATGCAGAGCGCGAGATAAGCGGTGTTCGAGGTGTCACAAGGTGGGACATTTTCAAGCGGTATGTAGAAGTACCGGGCAAGCGCGGGTGCAAGCGGTTCAGGACACGGACGGAAACGAAGAGTTGGGTGTCCTAACAGTCACACGGAACGAGCGAACCACTCTGATAGTCGACGTTTGCGTCGAGGGCGAAGTGATTCAGCTTGTCGTGGACACAGGCTCGTCAGTGTCTATCTTGCCAGCAACCATCTATCAAGAAAAATTTGCAAGACGGTTCGCCTTGGCTCCAGCAACGGTGACTCTGCGGGACTTTTCACAGCAAAGAATTCCAGTCTTGGGATGTTTTGTGGCTCAAGCGGCACGTGGAGGCGTGTCGTCAAACATTCGCTTCTATGTGGTGTCAAGGGGCATGGCGTTGCTGGGACTGGATGCGGTGCAACAACTACGACTGCATATCGACGGCGCATCGCTGGCGTGCCTACAGACAACGGCGGGGCCACAACCTCTGCCTCCTGAACTTAGTGAGTTTTCATTCCTCTTTGCGGGGAAACTGGGACTTGCTAAAAACGTGGTACACGAAGTTAAACTGCGCCCCAACGTCAAACCAGTATCAGCAAAAGCTAGGCGATTACCGTTGATGTTGCGAGAACAAGTCTCTGCTGAGTTGTTAAGATTAGAGCGTGAAAGCATTATCGAACGGGTAAACGCTTCTGAGTGGGTGTCTCCAATAGTGGTGGTAAAAAAAAAAGACGGGAGCATCCGACTCTGCGTAGATTTACGGGAGCCAAACAAGGCCATTGTCGTTGACGGCTTCCCGTTGCCGCACACGGAGGAGCTTTTGCACGCTTTGAACGGAGCAGCATGGTTCTCTAAACTGGACCTGGCGTCAGCCTATCACCAGGTCGAGTTGTCAGAAGACAGCCGGGCACTGACGACGTTTGCCACACATGAGGGACTGTTTCAGTTCCGTAGAGTCTGTTTTGGCCTTGCTTCGGCGCCCGCCGCGTTTCAGCGGATGATGGAAGAAATATTGAAAGGTTGCAAGGGCGTCCTATTGTATATTGACGATATTATTGTCTTTGGCAAAAATAAGAAAGAACACAACAGTCATCTGCGCGAGGTCTTGCAGCGAATAGCGGCCGCTGGCCTGCAATTGAACACGAAATGTGTCTTCGGGGTAGAGGAATTGTCGTTCTTGGGTCACCATGTGAGCGCAAGGGGTCTCGCACCCCTCAAATCAAAAGTGGACGCGATTATCAATGCACAGACGCCAACGGATTTGGTGGGATTGCGTTCTTTTCTTGGGCTCATGGGATACTACTCTCATTTCCTCCCTCATTATGCAGAAGTGGTGGAGCCACTGCGGCGCTTTCTTCGCAAGGGCCAGGAGTTCATCTGGGACCAGAACGCTGAGGAAAGCTTCGGCAAGGCTAAGAACCTACTAGCGTCGTGCAGCGCAGTATCCATGTTTGACCGGTCCTTACCTGTACAGGTAACAACTGATGCATCGGCATATGGGCTGGGAGCGGTACTGCAACAGGTGATCGACGGTGAGACGCGTACGATAGCATTTGCATCAAGGACGTTGACGCCACAGGAACGCAAATACTCTACGGGAGAACGAGAAGCCCTGGCATGTCTGTGGGCTTGCGAGCACTGGCATGTGTACTTGTGGGGCAGAAATTTTGTGCTGCGAACGGACCACCAGGCATTGGTAACATTGCTCTCTACTAATGGCACCGGAAGGCGGCCACTTCGGATAGAGCGGTGGTGTGCAAGGCTGATGAGGTACAATTTTACTGTACAATACACGAAAGGAGAAGATAATGTAGTCGCTGACGCACTCTCCCGGTTGCCCTTGCTGTCCACAGAGTGCGACCCAGTAGAGGAGGTCATTGCTGTGGTGTCAAGCGTGGTAACAAAGAACCAATTGCAAGTGGAGACAGAGAAGGATGGCGTGTTACGGGAGGTGATGCAGTATGTCACATCTAGGTGGCCAGAAAAGAAATGTCTGTCAGGAAAGCTACTATCATTTTGGCGGATTCAAGAAGAGCTTTCTGTTCTGGAGGGGGTGCTGTTTCGTGCAGAGCGGGTGGTGCCTCCATCGACATTGGTGTCCAGATTCATCATGATGGCCCACGAATCGCATCCGGGCATCGTCAGGACAAAGCAGCGACTCCGGGAGCAGTATTGGTGGCCTGGGATGGACGAAGACGTGGAAAACTGCATTAGAAGCTGCGCTGTGTGCAAGGCATCAGACAAGTCTGCAAAGACCGCGGTGGCCCCTCTACAACCAGTGCAATGGCCCGAAAAGCCCTGGGAAAAGCTGGGCATGGATATTGTGGGCCCGATGGAACGAGCCCCTCCAGAGTGCAGATTTGCAGTAACTGTGATTGATTATCACAGTAAGTGGCCGGAGGTTTTTTTTGTGTCGTCGATAACTTCTCAGTCGGTGACGAAAGTGTTACTGGAGCTATTCGCGAGGGAAGGATACCCAAAGAGTGTTGTCACTGACAATGGCAGACAATTTATGTCGACACAGTTTGAAGGGTTCCTACAAGACAGAGGAATTGAACACTGTGTGGCCTCGCTGTACTACCCGCAGTGCAACGGTCAAATAGAACGATTTAACCGCGTCTTAAAAGAGTATATTCAGGTGGCGGCACTGGAGCGCAGACCACTTAAGGAGGCAATTCTGGAATACCTGAGTATTTACAGGGCAACTCCCCATGCGACCACCGGCATGTCTCCGGCGTTTTTGCTACACGGAAGGCGGCCACGAACAAGACTGGACGTCGTGGGACTACCGGAGAGAGGGTTTTTCGATGAACCGCGGCCTCACGTCGCCGAACTGCAACGCCGTGTCAAAGAGCGACAGCAGAGGACAAAGAAATACACCGATGAAAGACGGGGTGCCAGGCACTCCATCATTGAACCCGGCGACTTCGTAAAAATAAAGAGGTGGGGAGGACCAAAAGGACAGCAGAGGTTTTCTTTGCCAATAGAAGTAAAAAAACGCGTGGGAAAAAATTCCTTCCTTTTAGACAATGGGAAGAAATGGAACGCTGCCAAATTGACAGTAGTGGCCAAAGGAGGAGCACCAGGTGCCCGGAACTTGGTAGAAAAAGTTATGGAACGACGTGGAGCGGTAAGAGACCAGTTAGGCGACCTGGATTTGCCCACTGAAGAGGGGGCATCACAACTACCATCACCACGGGACGTCGCAACTGCCAGAACCCCAGAGACATTATCGCCAGGTGACGACAGCGCTACCGTCGCTACGCACGGAGCGGGAGCTGCACGGGGTGCTGAGACACTTCCAGACTCTACACTTCAGGAGACTGAAATCTTGTCGACACCAGCAGAGTCGGCGCCGGCACCAGAGCAAGTCGAAGCGCAGGACATCTCCGGCCAACAGGAGTTGTTGACCACGGCACCGTCGTACAGCAGGCCTCAGCGACAAAGAAGAATGCCCGGAAAATACAACGATTATGTTTTACACTAGAATGATCTGTTATAGTGGTTCCAGAGCTATGTGAATAACTGTAATTATTGTGTTCTAGTTACTGGGGTTTTGTTTATTTAAAGGGGGGAAATATGTTGTGTATAGAGGGCGCTGAACTCATGCATTACCAATTGTATATAAGAGCATCACCATCGGCATAAAGATCAGTCAGCGTCCAGTGCCTGCCTCGTGTCAGTTCTTGTTCTGCGGCCTTCCGGCCGCGTTCGCCGGGTTACACCACAATTACCTTTTTAAATAGGAAAATCGACATATGGTTTCAATTAGAAAATTGCTGGTAGTCATCCGAAACAACCAGATCAATAATATTTATAAATATTTTGAGCGCCTCGTAAACGTAGTAATGCGTTGAAGCTATCCGAAGTGCAACAGGTACAAGGCTGGTACTACTGTGCTTCTCACGTGCTCAACGACGTTCTGAAAATGGCTGATTTAGCGATCTTTAATGACGCCCAGAAAGTTTATATTTAAAAGCATATGCCTATTTTCAGTATTCAGAAAGTTTATTAACACATTTTGCGTAATTAGTTCACTGCTCGTAACAATTATCCCGCTATGCAATGTTCCCTTGGCGGTACAGGTCACGTGAACAAACTGTTCACGTGACTATTTTTAAAATCACTACTAAAATAACTCTACTTAAGTAACTATGCTTAAAGTAAAATTCTAGTTGTTTATTAATAGTAAACGCCTTTAGTTTTTATTTCAAAAGAATGTGAATAAAATGCGATTGAAGGTCGTGAACTCGGGTGTATCATGTACAAATATAAAAAAAACTATATGCTATCACGGTTACAAGATGCATTTCGTCTAAAATTTGATGAGCACGCGATAACAATTAATAACGTTCTTCCGGAATACGCGACTGTTTCAATAAGAGAACAAATTGAATTGCATACAAATTGAGGCTTGGAAAATCTTATTCTGAAATGAAATATTCAAATTCTGTCATTAATTCGAACCAATCTGTTATTGTTTACTTTAAATTATGAGCGGGAGATTTTTTTTTTTTTGTAGAAGCGATTTTTCCTTTAAAAAGGCGTATAGCCGCCACTGGCAAGTGCACCAGTTAGAAATTCTTAAACGGCGTCACGGGGATGGCAGGCAACTTACCACATGTCTAACGAGCAGCGACTCTGGACTGAAACCTACTCGGGGCTAATTGGCGCGTACAGCTAGAAGTCATTAGGCCCATGGAAAGTTGGCTCGCTGCAGGTGGTGTCAGACCTTACACGTGCTTTGTGGAAAGGATGTTCCTAGGCATGCTTGAGGTTCTCAGAAACTGAATGAGAGATAAGGGCAAAGAACGGAACCGTAGTGCTCCCGTTTGAGTCAAATATTAAAGGGGGTGTCCACTGTGCGAGCGGCGACAGTCGCCCATCAGGGACTTGGTGCGCAGAAGCAGTGCACGCGAGAAGTTTCTTTTTTTTTTTTTCGGAACAATCGTTTTTGGGGGGCGACCAAGAACCAACGTACTACGTCTCGTCTAAACTAGAATAGAGAGAAAAAGCTACGAGACTGAATTAGCAACCTACCTGAAATGGCGTCTGTGTGTGTATGTGTGTGCCGGTCTGGTGTGTAGGTGTGTGTGTGTGTGTGTGTGTGCGTGTGTGTGTTTTGAACATGTTCGTTTAAAGAAGACGCTTTACTGCTTTGTGAAGTCACTCGCGCAACCACCTCCGCACTGCAAACAGACAAAACAGTTACTTCTGGCAATATATCTCAAACCAAGCACTATTGCACATCAGGAGTCACTTCATACAAAAAGGTCTACACTCCAGTCTATTAAAAAAAATGCAGATAAAAAAACGTACTTCATTGAATACAACAATAGTTGCTAAGCCACCACAGAATATTTGGCGTAGCCGGAATTCGAATTCCGGATCTACCAAGATCCGGTCAAGTATGCTAGCCACTTCACTGCACATACCGCACGGGATATTGGGACACCTGACCTCGAATCCCGGCTCCGAAAAGAGATTTGGTCCTTCGGCGGCTTCGAAACTCCCCTTCCATTCATTCAAGAACTGTCCCTTTTTTTTGCATATTTCCAAATATTTCATCTTTGGAGATCACGTAAGATGATGAAACGTGCCCGTCATATGCTCCTATAAGTATATACAGGGTGTCTTTTTTTACTTTTTTTAACTTAACAATTTTGTTTAAAAAAGAAAGAAAGCCGTTAAAGCTACACTAATGCGCTTTTTACCGGTGGGTTATTGTTGTAAATCATCTTGATATGCTATCTCCCGCCGCCTGAGCCAGGCGTGTGACGTATCAACAACAGCAGCGCTATGTCTTTCCTCGCCCTTTCTCCCTTCCCAACTCCCTCTCTCTTGCTTGCGTTAAATACTCTGTTCACGGACGAATAAACGTTCTTTTCCAGTCCCCCAGCGCTGGTCTCGTCAGTCGTCCACGCACCGTATGTGCGCTTGCTACGTAGCAGTGGCGACGAGCAAGACAGGAACCCATGCACTAAAAGAAGATCACGGCGAGCAAAGCCACGGTACGGCCTTTCAAGAACCTGCAGCAATGACAACGCCAGCCTTGGCTCACCACCATCTTCCCGAGTATGACGGCGAAAGGGACAACTGGAGAGCGTACGTCATCAAGGCAGAAGCTTATTTCGAGGCAACGGGAGTTACCGACACAGCGAGAAAAAGGGCGTTGCTCGTAGCAGCGTTAAACACAAAGACTGTGCAGATCCTAGCGGGACGAGTCGCTCCGAAGAAACCCAACAGTCTGACCTGCGAAGAAGTAGTTGCAACACTGAATGAATATTTCGACCCAAAGCGCCACGAGATCACCGAAAGCTTCCGGTTCTTCAATCGATGTCAGCACGAAGGTGAGCCTTTACAACATTTCCTTGTCGACATCCGACGCATTGCAGACAACTGCAATTTCGGCAGCATGCTGGAACGAATGCTCCGCGACCGTATAGCCTGTGGCGTCAGATCAAAGGCCTTGCAAAAACAGCTTTTGGCAAAAGCAAACTTGACTTTGGAAGAGGCCGAAGCGATAGCACTATCAGCCGAAACGGCAGATGACGACGCAAATAAGATATCGGGCGATACGACCACCGTACTGAAGGTTGACGCGCAGCGCGTGTTGACGAACGAGCCGACTCTAAAATGCGGGCGTTGCGGAAGTAAGAAGCACAACAGCCACGCATGCCGCTGGGCCAAGAGCAGGTGCTATCACTGTGGTAGGCCGGGTCATCTTGCGAAAATGTGCTCGAGCGACGCTCCGAGGAAACGCGAAACAGCGTCGACACAAGGCATGCGGGGACGAGCACTGCCGATGGCGGAAGACTGTGCGGAGGGGAACGTAGACGAAGCGATGCACCTCTGCACTTTGACTTCTTCTCGAAAGTGGCAATTAGAGCCCCCAATTCACAGGACATTCACGTGGTGCGGTGTCGACATGCCAATGCTGATAGACACGGGGTCGCCCGTCTGTGTTGTGCCCCGCGAAATTTATGAAAAGAACTGGGAGAGATGGCCGCCATTGCAACCTTCAGGTGTCAAGCTGTCCTGTTATCTTGGCAAGCTCCCCGTCCTAGGACAATTGGACATGAAGGTAGCCTACAAGGGTGCCGTAGTAGAGTGCCCCCTAATTGTATTGAATTGCCCCGGTCCTAGTCTATGCGGGCGGGATCTACTGTTTCAGCTGAGCAAAGCAGGGTCACCTATTCTTCACACGACTGCGGAAGCCGGATCGCCAACGAGTCTCCCAGCCGCGGACGACATCGCCAACGAGTTTCAAGACGTCTTCAGTGCGGAACTCGGCTGCATCAGCGGTCCCCCTGTACACCTTCAACTCAAGGAGGGAGCGACACCAAAGTTCTGTAAGGCACGATCCATCCCTTTTGCTCTCCGTGATAAGGTTTCTCAAGAACTAGACAGACTGGTAGCAATTGGCGTGTTATCACCGGTTGCGCATGCGGAGTGGGCTACGCCCATTGTGCCTGTCTTAAAGAAAGATGGAACAGTTCGGATTTGCGTCGATTTCAAGATCACGTTAAATCCTGTATGCGAACTGGAGCAGTACCCATTGCCGGTGATTGACGACATGTTTCCGTGCCTAAACGGGGGAGAGTACTTCAGTACTCTCGATCTTCGTGACGCGTATAACCAAGTACCGCTTGACGAAGAATCACAGAAGCTATGCGTAATCAACACGCATCGAGGGCTATTTTGCTTCAAGAGGCTGCCTTTTGGCATAGCGTCTGCCCCAGCCATCTTTCAACGTAAAATCGAAACAGTCCTGCAGGGACTACCAGGCGTGCAAGCTTACCTCGATGATGTGCTGGTTGCGGAGCGACAAGGAAGTAACGATACTCTGCGAGCGGTACTGCAGCGTTTCCGCGAGCACGGTGTAAAACTCCGGCGAGACAAATGCAAATTTAGTCAGCCTTCAGTCACGTATTTAGGGCACCAAATCGACAAAGACGGCCTACATCCCACTGAGAAACATGTGGAAGCAATCGCCCACGCTCCTAACCCGACAAATGTGCAGGAACTTCGCTCGTTTTTGGGCATGCTGTCGTATTACTCCAAGTTCCTGCCGAATATGTCGTCCGTGCTTGCACCCTTGTACTAGTTGCTGGGGAAAAATGCGCGTTGGGTCTGGAGAGAAGCTCAGCAGGCCGCCTTTGCCAACGCAAAGCAGTGCTTACTTGCGGCAGGGGTACTCGTTCACTACGACCCCGGGAAACCATTGAAGCTGGAGTGTGATGCTTCTCCGCATGGCATCGGTGCTCTGCTGTTTCATACGGTCGGAAAAGTAAACCGGCCCATTGGCTTCCGGTCGCGAACGCTGACCAGTGCCGAGCGGAATTACTCTCAGCTAGAACGTGAGGCCTTGGCTCTGGTTTTTGGGGTGTCGAAATTTCGCGACTATCTCTTAAACAGAGATTTCACCTTGGTCACAGATCATCAGCCGCTCCTGGGCCTGCTGAAAGCGGACAAGCCTACGCCGGCGTTGGCCGCAGCCCGAATACAGCGCTGGGCTCTCTACCTCGGTGGATTTCGCTACAAACTTCAGTATTCGCCCGGTAAGCTGCTACTAAACGCCGACCCACTCAGCCGGCTACCGCTGCACACTCCAGAACCACCAGCAAGGAGCGAACCCCCCGAGTATGTTCACGCGCTGGCAAGTTTCGATGATGGCACTGTGTCTGTCGAGGAACTCAAACAGCTAACTGCGCAGGACGTGTTACTAACGAAGGTTGTGGAGTATACGAAGCACGGCTGGCCTACACATGTAAAGGACGCGGGATTGGCGCCATTCTCGGAACGCCGGTTGGAACTACCTGTGGCTCACGGGTTGGTATACTGGGGTCATCGAGTTGTTGTTCCCACACAAGCACGAGAACGGGTACTACACATGTTGCATGAAACGCATCAAGGGTCCTCGGCCATGAAGGCGGTTGCCAGATCGGCATTCTGGTGGCCGGGACTAGACCGAGAGATAGAACACCTCTCAGCGTCGTGCCACAATTGCGTTCAAAACCTGCCTATGCCGGCCTCTGCTCAACCCATCAGTTGGCCAGCCGTTAAGGAAAAATGGTCGAGGCTCCACGCCGATTTCGCCGGGCCGGTCGCAGGCAGCATGATACTGGTAGTCGTGGATGCTGCCACTAAGTGGATTGAAGCCGTGCCCATGAGGCAGGCAAGCACGTCATCTACGATTGCCAGCTTGCGCAGCATTTTTGCCAGATTCGGTGTTCCACGCACAATAGTTACGGACAACGGCACGCAGTTCACTAGCGAAGAATTCGCCATCTTTGCTAAGAACAATAACATCGCACACCTACGTACGGCTGTGTATCACCCACAGTCTAACGGACTTGCTGAACGAGCTGTTCGTACGATTAAGGAAGCGCTAAAGAAGATGAGCGAAGGCACACTTGAAGAGAAGCTAGTCAAAGTTCTTTTCAACTACAAGAGAACGCCGTGCCACGAGGGAAAATCCCCTTCCGAACTTCTATTCGGCTACTTGATCCGCTCGCGCTTGGACTCGTGTTTCCCGCCTTTCCCAGGGTCAACCCAGGAGACGGAAGAGTGGACACTGCCGCCCGACACAGCCGTGTACGCCCGTAACTACGGCCAGGGGGACAAATAGACACCAGGGAAAGTGCAGTCCACTACAGGGTCACGCATGGTCACCATACAAACGCCTACTGGGGTGGTTCGACGTCACATAGACCAAGTGCGTTCCAGGCCGAGCCCGGCATCCGCTCGGAGCGGCGTTCGAGACCAAGACGAGGGGAGCCCTTCGGCTGCAGCTGCGCCCGCACCGACCGACAACGAAGGCGATTTGAACGAGCAGCCTACAGACCAGGTGGCGCCGGCACAAGCGTCGCCGCCTATCCAGAAGGCGCAGGAACCCCCTCAAGCTTTGCGACGATCTACTCGGGAAGGGAAGCCTGTACAGCGTCTTCAATACTAAGGGAGGAGAAATGTTGTAAATCATCTTGATATGCTATCTCCCGCCGCCTGAGCCAGGCGTGTGACGTATCAACAACAGCAGCGCTATGTCTTTCCTCGCCCTTTCTCCCTTCCCAACTCCCTCTCTCTTGCTTGCGTTAAATACTCTGTTCACGGACGAATAAACGTTCTTTTCCAGTCCCCCAGCGCTGGTCTCGTCAGTCGTCCACGCACCGTATGTGCGCTTGCTACGTAGCAGTTATACGGCCAAGTCAACATAATATAGGATGCCAATCATCAGAGTAATTCAAATAATTAACTAAAATTTGTTGATTAACTTTTAATTAGTGAATATATACATATGGTTCACATTCTAGGCTTGCTGAGCATCATCGAAAACCATTAAATCAGTAATTTCTTGAAAGACTTTGAGCGCGTGGGAAGCGCAGTAATGCGCTAAAGTTACCAGTCGTGCATCAGGCTCAAGGCTGGGGTGAGAAAACGCCGATGATAAGAGGCAGATAAACCGCGCGGAAACGTTATCGCACCGGTAGCTTTGCTTCTGCTTCACGATTGGTAACTTTAGCACTTTACCGTGCTTCCCATGTTCTCCAAGTTATTCTGATATCGACCGGCTTAGTGGTCTTCAAAGACCCTAAGCAAGTTTACATTTCCAGGCATGTGTTTATTTTCAATTATTCAAAGGTTAATTAACATATTTTTTGTTAATTAGCCGACTTATCGTTACTATTAGCCCACATACTATGTCCCCCTGGCCGTATAAATCACCTGCACAAACCACGTTAGTGTAGCCTTCACGGATTTTTTCTTAAACAATATGTTAAGCTTAAAAAGATTCAGCCTGTAGCTTACGCCATGCTTGGGTTTTTTTAAACGTTTAGTAGCTGTTGCGGATAGTTTTGTGTTGAAGCCCTGGTCACCCGACACCTTGAATACTTACATACAATATACACACGTGGAGAGGCGAAGCACTCACGTTAAAACTTACACATTTAAGCTTTCAACCTAACGTAGAAAAGAGCGCTTTCTTGCAACCCCTTGCACGCTCGGTAAAAATGCGCAGCCGGATATTCATAGTTGCTTCTCAATCAGCAAAAGATCTGAGCTTATCGGTTCTCGAAACTCTGTTTTAAAATGCTGTGTGAAGGGTGGGACACTCGAACTATCAGTTTGCTTCAAGAACAAAGGGTGTTGAGGTCTATCGGTGGCGTCTCATTAGACTCTGATACAGCTGGTCTGTTCACAGCATCCCCGCGTTATTAATACATACAATTTATGCAACTATAGACTTAGCGATATGTTCAAATTGGAAAGCCACATAAACAAGAGTTTTCTTACGAATTTCGCACATCAATTTGTGAAGGAACCGGTTTAGCCTACTTGTCACGCAGAACATTGGGAGACGGTAGCTCGGAAGACAAATTACAGCTCTCAGATTATTAGACATACGTTGCCTAAATTGCTCAAGCAGTTTGATTCCAATGAGTTGGATCTGATTAAAATGACATTTAAGCAACTTAGAGAATACTTAGTAAACCAAAATAGCTAAAATACCTGAGATCTGGGGGTTTGTTTAGTATTTTCAGGATCATTCAATCATCTTTGATATGTGTGTTGTACCCCCATATTTTCTACCTCTTTTGTTCTTTCTCATGAAGCAGCATTTATTCCTGTACCTTTGCTGTTGTGACTATGTAGGGGGTCGAAGGCCTTGTCAAGCTGTATTTCAAAACTTTTTTCCTCGACCTCCGCCATGAATGTAGATGGGAAGAAACGAAGTATTAATACTTCCTAGGCAAAAAGCCACCAAACATTAAAAATGCGAAACTATTGCAAAGGGATGAACTTCCTTGACAACTTGAGCTTGAGCTCCTGAACGTGTGCCGTAATCTCAACCAGCAAGTTTCTGTGAAGGACGGAATATTCGATTTTTTAATAATTTTTGCCCATACTTTTTAGAAGACAACGTCTGTGTCGTTCCTCCTCTAGGGTTATCACTAATAAAACTTCGCTGCGTCGTCTATAGGGTGGTTTCGCGTTTCACCGTGCGCCAATTTTAGTGCGAACAGGACTTCGGCGTATTTTTATCGTTTGATTTAGGCGTGCTTACAACAGACACAAAAGTTGTTACCTCCAAAATTGTTTTTCAAAATCGGCACATACCGTCAAATTAGCTGTGTTCATCATATGTTGTCTGTATTAAAAGATGTAATAAAACACATCCAGGGACTGAACAAGTTACCCCTCAGTCTTTTAATATGCGAAAGAAACATTTTCACCCTTCACTGGAGTTTATTTGTTTTATGATTAACGGCACCAACCAGAGAAGTCAAAATATAAAGGAGCATTGGCTCTAACCCAATTTTCAAACGTGCCCACGGTGATTCCTAGGTAAGACAGGCCGGCGCTCCGAAGGATGGCTCGTCGGCGACTAAAATGGTTCCAGCGAATGCGCCCGGATGAACTCGGGAAATTAAAAGAATAACTGAGCATGAGTTCCTGCCACCAAAATATGTTCCCGAGCGTACTTCTTGAAGTCCGTTGTTGTTAGGCCACTCGTCATACTTCTGAAATTTACAAACAGAAAAAACGACCCTGGTGAATAATTGCACACATGCAATCAAATATAGAAAATGACTAAATTTTTGACGACAGTGTTTGAAAACTATGCACCGGAAATGAAACCGCGGGTTCCATTACGCTGCATAGTTAGGGCGGTTTCGTGCATGGCCTACTACTTCCGCATCAAAGTATGGCGGAAATGAATCCAGAGAACTTTTGTCCTACAAACTTCTATAAATTGAGGAAAGCTTTCTTTTTCCTTCTTTTTTTTTTTTCTTCATGATATATTGTGATGTGATGAATTGCAGTTACCGGAGTGATGCGCGACATAAAGTAGAATCGCCTGGCACTTAGCATACCTGCGGTCTTTATTCGAAATTAAGACGAGCCCGCGCCCGCGAAGTGAAGCCGACGGTGACAAAAATGGCGCCAGCAGATACTGCCGGGGACGACGCCGAAGTTGCGGGGGGGGGGGGGGGAGCGAGGGGGTAAGGTGGAGGGGGTAGGGGGGGTAAGGGGGGTAGGGAGTGGAGATAACGAATTACTCATTGGTGTACGCGACAAAAAGCTCGCGTTCCAATATTTACTCCATCTCTCTCAAGAGTAAAATTTCTGTACTTTGGCGTTCAAAAAGCTACCCTTCATGAAGTTCAGACTAACTACTTCCCCAAAAAGTACTTAGAATGGTCAATCGCTGCAATCTATGGAGATAAATCGGCGAGTGATAAGGCTGAAGATATGTTTAGACCTCTATAAAAACTTTCTACGCTGTGGCACTAAGCACGAGGTTTCCCCGTATTCATTGCTACATCGCAGACTCTTTTCTTTTAGGTGTAAGCATATTATCTGTCTCGTCTTTCACCAAGTTACTTAGATGAATTGCGGTGATTGACCTTCCAAAGTGTTTGTGGGAGAGCAGTCGCTCTAACTTTATGAAGGCTCTGTTCTACTCCGTCGTCGAGCGTAGCACGCACGCTGTAGCGCAGCGCACGCCGATACTGATAGGTCGCAGATATCGAGTTCCTGCTGGCCGGCCAATCAAAAGCCCGCGCTCAGCGCTACGCTACGTTCACTGCTGTCAACATCGGAGTATAACAGAGCCTTTAAGAATGTACCCGCGTCCTCCAAGGATGACGTATCCAAGGATGACGTATCTTTTTGTCTGAGGTCGACGCTTTGATCTAATAAAACAAACTACTTTAATTGTCCGAGTTTAATTGTCTCCTATCTGGGAATGCCCGCGAAAATGGCTCGGACGTACTTGGGGAAGTTATAGAACGCTTCCAAAGATCTCCCCAATCGTGTATCTTGAAATTCTGTCGTCAGTGGGGATACTCATCATGCTTCTGCATTTTACCAGCACCAAACTTTACGCTAATGAAGAATCACTTCGTTTGTAAACGAATAAAAATGGATAGAAGAAAAGCGAATTAAAGCTCCTCGTGAAACCGCCCTGTACTTTTTTGAAGAGCTTATCACCCAAGCCAGAAATGTCCTGTGTACGTAGACCCTGTGGACGCATGCGCGGCGTCTGTTATTCCAGAGAGGAGCGCTACCGCGTGTGCTCAGAACCCGTTCTACTGCCCAGGGAACAAAGGTGGCGGTGTACAAGAGATGGTTATTGGAATTGTCAATAGCGCGCGTCCGCATAGCCTCAGGCGCAGTCTAGACGCCTTGGCTCCGTCTTATAAAACGAGCGCAATGCTCGCGCGCTGTGACTCTACGTTCCAGGCTTCTGCCGCTTCGTTCTATGACCTCATTAAGCCCTAGCTCTCGCGACGAGTTAGAATGGAAGTCCACTAAAGAACGCATCATTCGCATGTCTTTACTTCCACCTAATCGGGGGAGATCAGGCTGCCTGACTCGACCAGAATGAACCCGACTTTTCCTGCGGCGACCCTTTCCCACTCCCCTTCGCCAATTTGCATTTAAAATCGAAAAAAAAATATCATCTGAAACATTTCGTAATATTGGGATTAAAGTTAAAATTACCATATTTTAAGGAACAAAATGTCACGTCTTATATTTCCCAATTTAAAGTGATTTTTCTCGTTCCGCTTATTATTGAAAATAAAATGATTGTAGAAAACAAAACAAAAAACAACTTGTGTTTTGTGTGAAATGGCGTACTAAAACGGATAGACTGATAAAAACTTAGTAGTATTAATGTTGTCGCAGGTTAACAAAAACGAATATGTAAGATTATGCTGTTTTTATTGTGTATCATCTCTTGCTTTCTCGGCTTACACTATTTTTAATAACTTCTCTAGTGGTATTACTTCAACATACGAGTACATACAAAAATAAGTTAAGCAATATAGAATATTAGAGCAGACAAACTATTTATATTTTGTGTAATAATAGCATTAATGTTTCTTATACGTAACGAGTCCTTATTTCATTGACACTTGATTAACTTAGTGCTTGTAATGAGTATTGGATTGTGGTATAGTATATGCTGTAGTGCTCTGTGTATCCTGGTGTACTGTGAACTTTCCAGAATCCCGTAGTACAAACTGCTTCTCCCGGTTTGAAAATTCTTAGTGTTCAAAACTGCCCGACATTGACCTTATTCAAAGTGCGCAGCAAGTTCTCGTAGCTGTGAAGAAGTTTATCAGTCTGTATCCTATTGCGACTCCTTAAGCCTCCTCCACTCAAAACATAAATATATAGGTTTTACTATACGGCTTTTTCTAATAGTTAACCATAAAATTGTTGACAGATGCTTCCCACATTTTTTATGTGCAAAAGCAATGCAAATATTTGCAATTGAAAAGTGTGCGAATCTTTACGTCGTATTGTGTTTTCAGTATTCAAGAATCGCACACAAAATGAATTCTTGCTTAACACAACCTAACAGTCTGGAAATGTGTGTCCTGCCAAAGCCACTTTGTTAATATGCTAGACGAATCATCTTTATGTAAAATCAACTTAGTAGATTGCAGTAACGAGCTCCGTGACCGTTCGCATTGCATCGTTGCCAACTAATTTGTTGATGGCCGATAGTTTCGTGGAATTTCTTCGTGCGCGAACATGAAGCTCAAGACTTACACAAAAATTACGCATCCCTATCCAAGGTACATCGTACCGGCCACCGAAAGCTTCAAGATTTATCGTTACAAAGACCCCATCAGCGTCAACCATTTTCTATTGTTCTCACTCTGCAGAAAAACAGTAAAAACGCGTCAGGGTGTACCGCTAGCAAACAAAACAAAACATAAAAAAAACACCACATGTTTTTCGCATGCACTACCGTATGACAATATGCCATTTGAGTTATGGTTATTTTCGTTTTAGTGAGTATTAAAAGGTGTTTACGCAGCATAATTCAATGAAAAGTTGTGGTATAATCAACTACAAATCTATTGAAAACATTAGTATAACCTAATCGAAAGGCTACAACGTGAAAATAAAACAATGTTATTTTATACAGACCTCTCTCTTTGCAAGTCTATCTAGGAGAAAACACTGGTTGTTGCTTATGGAGCGTTGGCGATACAACGGCAGCTGCGAGCTTCAGTGATCACCAACGACCTGAGAGAGAAACCTGTGGTTAGAAATATAACGTTATTTTACATGAACAGCGGCTGGAAATTTCTGGTTTTAGTTAGAAAAAAATCGCCACCATAACAAGTAATACCCAGTGGGACGTGTCAGCTCAACAGATGTACAGACTTTTTCTAGATGTTCTCATGAGGTCAGTAAATACTAGTATAATATCAATCGCCAACTTACAAAGTGGTGGCATTTGTTAGGATGGAACCTTTACTGTCCTTCCTTAATCCCAGAACCTAACTGCACGTTTTCCCCGGTCCGTCCTCGTCGTCTTTCCCATTCCGTGTTCGTCCTCTCGCGGCACGTGCGCGGCACGTGCGCCTGGCATAGTCCTTCGCCAGACACTCCTCACAGGTCTCCCCCTCTTGAGACGTGAACCAGACGGGAGTATATCTGGAACTGGCTCGTGGTACGGTGTTAGCTGGTCCACGTTAGCCATGTGTCGGTTTCGCCCAGTAACTGGGTCCTTAAGCACAAAGTCGTTAGCACCCAGGCACTGGACCACACGGAAGGGCCCCGTGCGGCGTGGAGCAAGCTTCGCAGTAATGCCTTTGGCCGCATCGCTCAATGTGTGGGCATCAAGGAGGACAAGGTCACCTTGACGTATTGTTGCAGGCTTCCGGTGCCGGTCGTAATAAGTTTTCTGGGCCTGCCTTGCTTTCTCTTGGTGATCGCGAGCGAAATCGAGTGCGTCGTGCAGGCGCCGAGTGACTTCCGCCGCAAAAGCATGACATTCTGAAGCTGGTGGCTCGCTGTCATCCTTGAGTCCCGCCACTTCCCATAGGGTGCGAAGCTCTCGGCCGTAGCAAAGGAAGGCTGGGGTAAATCCGGTGACGACGCTTTCTGCCGTGCGTATCGCGAAAGCGATTTCAGGAATGTGCTGGTCCTAGCCTCTGTGGGTGGAACAATATGCTCTAAGGCTCTCCTTCACCGTGCCATTGTGCCTCTCTACCATTTGTCCTGATGGTCTGTATGGCACAGTGTGGCGGTCGGCGGTCCCCCAGTGGCTTAGGAGACCTCGCCACAGTTTCTTGACGAATGGTTTGCCGTTGTCACTGGAGATGAAAACAGGTGTGCCGTCTCGGCAGAAAACTTGCACCATGCACTCTATAATGGTTTTGCTGGTTGCTGTTCGTAAAGGAAAAAGTTCAATAAACTTTGTAAATTTGTCGATTATCACCAAAAGGTATTTGTTGCGTCTAGGTGTGGTGGGCAGAGGTCCTACAATGTCCACACTTAGCTCCTCCATCGGTGCAGTGGCCCACTGGCTGCTCATAAGCCCTTGTGGCTTCTGGCGGCGGGCTTTAGTGCGTTGGCACACTTGACAGCAACGAACGTGCCTGGCGACGTCAGCTCTCATTCCCAACCAGACAAAGCGGGAAGAGACGCGTTTTAGAGTTTTAAAAAAACCTGCGTGAGCGCTTGTGGGATGGTCATGTGACATCTCAAGTGCCAATTGGCGAAGATGGGTAGGGAGCCAGGGCACCTTTCTTTCCCCGCGTAGTTGAACGAGGAGGCCGTTGGCTTCTACTTCTGTTGTTTCCGCCATGTCCGCCAGTAGGCGCCGGTCAGGGTCATCATCAGGAAGCTTCATGCCTTCTTTAACACTCAGGAGCCTCGACAAAAGAGTGTCCTGCTTTTGCTCGTCAATTAATCTTGCTCTGTCGCTCAAGCAGGTGACATCGTCGATCAGGGACGCTGCTGCAGCTGCCTCGAAGGTGATCTGAGGCTCCGACTCTGGTGCACAGATCGGAAACAGCGTTTCAGGCAGGCTCTGATCAGGTATGTCTACCTGCTGGAGAGGTGCCCTACTGAGGGCATCTCCTGGGATATTCGCAAGCCCTCTCCGGTGCTTGATTTTGCAGTTGAAGCCCTGGAGTCGAAGAACCCAACGCTTGACTCTTGGGGAGGCCTGGTCGGTGCTGAACATCCAGGATAGTGAGGAGTGGTCGCAGTGGATTTCAAACTCGGTAAACTCGAGGTAAGGTCTGAACTTGTCTACTGCCCAGACCACTGCGAGACACTCCCACTTCTGGACGGTGTAACGTCGCTCAGATTCAGTAAGCACCCTGCTGATGAAGGACACCGGTTGCAGTTGGTCGGGGCCTTGCTGTAGAAGCACTGCAGCTATGCCAACTCCGCTGGCATCTGTTTCGACGACGAAGGGCCGATTCAGGTCTGGCAAACTCATCACCGCATCGTGAGCCAGTGCATCCTTGAGCAGGGTGAAGGCATGCTCCTGCTGGTGATTCCAGATCCACTTTCGGTCATTTCTCAAGAGATCGCTGAGAGGGCGGGCAATAATGGAGAACTGTTGGATAAAGTTCCGGTAATAGCCAACCAAACCCAGAAAGGCTTGCAGCTGCTTGACTGTGGTAGGTCGGGGGTAGTCGAGCACCGCCAACACCTTCCCCTCGTCCGGCCTACATTGTCCAGGGCTTATTACATGGCCCAAAAACTTCAGCGACTGGCAGCACACCTGAACCTTGTCGGGGTTCATGGTGAGTCCTGCTGATCTGATGCGCTCCAGGACTTCTCGGACATGTGTAACATGGCTGTCCAGCGTCTCTGAATACACAAGTACATCGTCCATAAATGCCATAGCAAATTGGTGGTTGATTCCATTCAGGACTCTGTCCATCAGCGTTTGAAAGGAGGCTGGACCACCTGCAACACCAAACGGCCCTGAAAGCTGGTCCCTGTAGTAGGCTGTTTCGATTGCCGCAGGGTGGGGTGGCCAGCGATACGTCGACTGCATAGCGACTGTTGCAGATCACACAGGCGCTACTAGAGCCGGTGCGAAAGTAGCGGGAATTGCAGTTTCCGTCCCGGGGAAGTCGCTGTTACCTTGTGCCCGGAAAGCTAGGTCACGGGCCACCTGGTTGCTTCTTGTGGGGGGCGGCTTGTACTGAAGACGCCACCAGGCACGCTCCCTGAGGCCGTCCGCTGCCTTGGCGAGCTCGCTCAAATTCGCGTACTGCGTCCCTTCCGCCAAATCCTGGAGCTGGGGATGCATTTGGCGTAGCACGCGGTCGACCTTTTCTGAGTCGGGCACCTCTTCCCCGAATCTTTCGTAAAATTCGGCGATCGTGTAAATGAATTCCTTGAGGTTCTCCTCGGGGTGTTGACTGCGGTGTCTCAACTCGTCCTTTAGACGTCGCTTGGCGTCGATTGAGGCGAACTCGGCACGAAACGCCGTCTTGAAATCATCCCAACTGCCGAAGTTACCGATAAAACGTCACCATAATTTGGCGTTCCCATCTAGTGCAGCCGGAACGACCTGGCTGAGACGGTTTTCAGTTGTGACTCCCGTAATCAAGCAAAAGTTTTCTAGCCTCTCGATAAATTCTTCGGGCGACTGTCGATCACTGAAGCCTGTGAACTTCGGCAACTGCGCCGCAATTCTCGGCAGAGGGCCGCCAGACGGGTGGACTGCAGCCGCGCTCACCTCGGGTTCGTTGGCTGGGGGCACTGCAGCAGTCAGTAGCAGTTGGCGCACTTGAACAGAAGCTCGCTCCCGCTGCATCACGGATCCGTAGGTTTGTCTCAAAAGGCGGGCTATCAGTTCATCTGGCACCTCCAGGTTGTCCATCTTCGATCCCGGACGAGCCCCCACTTGTTAGGATGGAACCTTTACTGTCCGTCCTTAATCCCAGAACCTAACTGCACGTTTTCCCCGATCCGTCCTCGTCGTCTTTCCCATTCCGTGTTCGTCCTCTCGCGGCACGTGCGCGGCACGTGCGCCTGGCATAGTCCTTCGCCAGACACTCCTCACACATTGTAGGACGTCGAGCTTTAAGTTGAACTAAAGTGGCAAAATACGGTGAGGATCGCATAACTCCGATATCCTGTTAAAACAAAATCAAAGGAATCCTTCAACTTTCTGTATCGTCCGAAGTTACGCAGAACACTTTCCCTCTAAAAGAACAATTTATTTTAATTTTTTTATTTTCATTTTTGGAAAACATTCTAAAACAAATCTGACAACCACTGTTTTAAGAATTTTACTACTCACTGTGAAAAGGATATTGACGGATGCAGTTTTATGTAAGAATTTAACTTAAAATTATAAAATTGATGTATTCTTTTCCGTCACAATATTGTGACACACGTGAAGTAGACAATGTATTGTAACTTAATTTCGTGAGGTACAATCGTTCTAATTAACCAACATGATATTCATATTAAAATTGTCTCACATCATCAAATATCTTTTGGCACGCCACACATTGATGAACTACAAATTGAACCAAATCTAAGACAATTACAGGACGTACGGTATGGTTAACCACAAATTTATTCAAAATTTTTGGTATATAAAAGTGGCCAGCAGTTGAAAAGTATCATTGTATAAATACTGCTTGTGAGTGTTGTATCTGAACCTTTTTTTCAGAGAGTGTGATTTTTTAATATTTGACAGAGCTCTTAACATTGCTTTTAGGATTAGCCTTTTATGCACCCTATTTTGTCTTCATTTCAGAGCACAATCTTTTTCTACCTATCGATGAAAACCGCTTTACCCACTCGGTGAATATGGTGCCTGTTTTAGCAATAAAACGCTTACACAGAAAGTAACACATCAAACAGCTTAGTTTCACAAATGCAAAACGCCTTATGATTTAAGCCAAAATATTCACAAACACATACCCAGGCGCATATTCACGTACACACATACAGAAACTCTCAAATTCGTGATAGCACACAGAACTAACTGTGATCTGCGTCACTGTTACTTTTTGATTACCAAAGGAATTGGAAAGTTTTTTTATTGCTTTCTACATATCTGAAAAAAAGCAATTACCGGTCTAGAAACGACCCTTGTTTTCATGAGCCATAATATTTGTGTATAGATTTAGCGAGCATTTGCAATTTTTCCCGGTGGCTAAGCTAAGGTCCTAAGAGGAATCATTTCAACAAATATTTTTTAAAAGTAAAAATTGCATCCCCAGATGTACGCTTAAGACGACGATAGTACTTAAGACGACCAGCACAAAATTACATGCTGGCGGTATTTCAGTATTCTTATATATAAGGCTCTGAATGATATATTCTTATATATAAGGCTCTGAATGTATAAGGCTCTTCAGTATTTGGGGGAAAACAACAAATACTGAAGAGCCTTATATATTCATCGTGGACTTCTAAACACGGATACGGAAAAAAAACAAAAAACCTAATACCGATTTTGTCTTTACAGTACAAATAGTATCGTTCCAGAAACAAAACAGTGCAAGTAATCCAGAAACATATCAACCTGTATAATCAGTGCAGTAGACCTCGGAAGTTTAACAAAAAGGGTTCGTGCGCTAAGACGTGTCGAACTCTGTTTCTCCCCGTAGGACGAAAAAAATCAGATAATAACAACAAACCTATGGTTAAACCTGGTAAGTGGCTCCAAGTGCCTACGTGATGTGCAGTGTGGAGAACGTCTTGTTACGCAGGGTTCCCTTTTTTATTCCCCGCGAAACACGCACACACACACACACACATGCACAATACGCAAGCAGGCAAACATTTGGAACAAAAAAATATTCTGTGGAGACAGGTGAAAATAGTTATTAGAAAAAACAAGTTCTCTATAGAGAAAACCTAAATGGACGGAATTAACTTCGGCACTGGAAGATAAGACAGCTCTTTCGCTCTCCCGCTACCTTGCCCATACTCTTATCTCCCTCTATCTTTCCTGATGCACTCAAACCCTACTGCGTGCGCTCTAACAATACCTATGAGCGTGTCATTTTGACCGTTAAACACTCATTATTCGATCACTTATGATCAGCTTAGCCGTTCAGCCAACTTAGAAATGATTCTCTTCAGTTCAGCAACTTAATAGGGTGGGAAGTGTGCTCCATTCCTATTCCAAGAAAGTTGAAGCAGTCCGTGTTCGGCCTTCTACCGCACGGATTGTCATAAAGATTGTCAGTCTTGGGTGCCGATTGGAGCTCCCGCGTACCGAATGTAGCCATTGGCTAAGCGGCTTATAATTAAGATATAATATTTTAAAACAAATACATTTTAGGCATTCTTACTGGTGAATATTTCATTCCATCTTCGCTAAGTTTATAGAGAATGCCTTCTGCTTCATCACTATGCAGTAACTATACAAAACCTTCGCAGAAGATGTGAAACATCGCGCCTTCTTGAATAGAAGGCCTGAGTGCTTAATGCTGTGGTGTCGCAAATCATGCAAAGCAAAACAAGCAAAACTTACAAAATGCTCCAATTAATTGACATTTTTTGTGAATCCTCTATCAATGCTGTATTGTGCCGGTCCTGCCTCACGAGTTAGATACCATGTGATGTCACGGTCTGTTGCACTGAGTCCGCGTGTTCGAGGAGGCGCGACTATAGCTCGCGATACTGACGCCTGCCTTCTCTTCACTTCACCTCTTTTGTAGGATGAAAATAATCAACTAATTATTACAAATATCTGGTTAACCTTGGTAAGCTCGCCGATCTAATACCCCGTGCCGTAATTTTTTTAGAAGTTAGGTCAGTTTTTAAATTTAAATTTACGCCGTAACAATTTTATAACCAAGGCCAGTCTGATCATTGCCATTTAAGCAGAATAGAAATAATTTGTTTCAATTTAGAGGATAAAGGAGGTTGAAGGGGTCTTTCTCGCCGAGTGGTTGTTCATTCAAATCGGCGAATACTTCAATAAAACCAGCAAACTATACAACCTACAAATATGCGCGGAGTATCATTGACGCGTGGGTGCAATGAAACAAACCAGAAAACTAAACCGGTATATCTTATGCAAAATAGACAGAGCAGATGGCAAGAATCGCTTAATTCGAGATATCAGATTTTTTTTTGCTTTAATGCTTTTGGAAAACGTTAAATTTGATATAAAAACGTTTGTCACCATTAAAAGGAGCTAACAAAAATGTATTTGTGCGCTCATATTGATAGGCGTTCGTGCCGAAAAAAATGAGTGCTCACTAAACCGATTTCTTCCAACCGAATTTATCCTCTAAGAAGCTGTTTTTTTTGTGTCTGCCCTTTTAAAAGATAACCTGAGCACACTGTCAATCATCATAGTTGAAATAAATAATAGTTGCTCTGTAAACTTTTATTAAGCCTAAGAACTACAGAGTAAACAGAGCTCATGGAAGAAGACGCTATCTGTAATTTGCAGAGCAATATGAATAGGAAGAGTCCCATACGTTGTCACTTGAACTAACTCTAACGGCATGATCGACAGATATAGATTCAATAAAATGTTCAGGTTGTTGAAGCTTTGAAGTCACTTGCCGTAGCTAACACTCTACATTGTTAGGCCCACCAATGCATGCAGCCTGCTCTTCTCCGCACGCTCACGCCTGTTTTAATTTTCCTTTTATTTTTGTAGACGGCAAATAGGATAGTTTCCTCGGTTTGCAGATTCCCGATCAATGCATGACCCTTTTGGAGAGAGTAAGGGGCTTAAAAATTATGAGATAGTGCACGTTGACTAGTAACTATTCAAATACATTAATATCATGTTCGAGTAGCATATACAAGGCATATAGACAACTTCAGTGGCACTGCAAGCGTGAGTGCATGTCTGAATTTTTTGAAAATGTTAGAGAGGAATCATGACGGGGTTTTCCTGAACAAGTTACCAGAGAGTTTCCTTTTTGAGACTCGTACATATTGCTTTAATCATTGCGACAAGAGTACAAAATGATTAACCAAGAATTTGCAATATATTATTACAACGTGTAAAGTGGTTCTTTAGTGAGTTTTATTTTTCGTTCACACTTTATTCCGAAATTAAAATAGTTTTGTTTTTCCTAGTAAAACTTGGGTTAAATTATATTTTAAGACAGTATCCGTGGGTGCCTGCGTTTGCTTTAGAGATATTTATGGGTTTTAATGTAAAATCTAATGCAAGGTATAATTAAAATAAATAACACGTTGAAGTTAAACCTGTTCTTGTTAGTGCAAAGAAAGCCTCATCCTCTCAGAGTAAACAAAACTGAGGGTCGCTGTAAACTGCCCTTCGATGAAGGTAACTGTGCGCAAAATTAAGGACACGAGAGTGAAATATTATTTGGATTAACTCAATAAACAATGCACGTGAAACCTATCGTCATCTTACCAAAATTATAGGAGAAAGGAGCAGTACTCGCCATCTTGGATTCTTATAAAAAAAGGACAGCGACCTGGTCGAAGGGTAATTTCTAATCCCCGGACTAACCTTTTATTATAATGAATGCCGCGGTTGAATAAATATTAACAAAAAGTTGTATTTTTATTAGATTTCTAGTATATCATGTTAATTTGTTTTCTGCATCTGTAAAACACTTTTTTTTGCACTAATAGTCTGAGTCTTTTTTTTTTCACTTCGTTACAAAGAACTCTTTAAAAATACGCAAAGCGGTTTCCGAAAGTAAAAGTGAAAGAACAGTTTAAAATATGAAGGTAATATTCGAATAGATTTCTGCGTCGAAGCTTGATGGTTATTTTTGAAACAAAAAGTATATGAGGAATCATACAAACTCAAAACACAATTTCGATAAAAATGTAAAATTATAATGAAAACCAAAATAAACTCAACCAGAACACAGTAATATTTTCTACCCTCCCACGCTTTTCGATGTTGCGCTTCTGCTTGTGAATGTTGGCTATGCTTTACCAAAACTGCACGCAAGCCTTCAGGATATGCCTCAAATATTGTCGCCAGTAAAAAATATTCGCGCATATTTCAATTTTATAGATGTTCTGGCTGTCGCGCAATATATCTGGTGGCAATTACTGCAATATTTTTAAGTCACTAACTCACTGACAACCAAATGTTTGGTTAACAATATACTATAATGCTGCATACTTAGGCTGCGGGTGATTATACATTTTTTTGTTGATTTTGTAAGGTATACTTTGTTTCTCTAGTTAATAATATAAGTGTTTTAGATAAAAATTAATGAAAGAATATCAACTTTGGATCTGTACAAACAATTTATCATATTTTGTCTTTGCCACACTTTGCCCTTCATGTTGAGAAGCGCTTGTAGAGGAGAAATAAAAATAGCAATAGACATTTTGTTTCGATAAAAGGGAGAACAAATAGACATATTTATTCCGGCAGTGTGGGCTCTAGAATTCATTGTTCTCGAGTTCAACAATTTGACGGTATGAGGACTCTCCTCTAGTAATATGGAAATATTAAGTTTAATGAACCCACATATTTTCTGCCCCCAGTGTTTAGAAGGATTTCATGTCATTATTTTACTGCTCGTTTGACCAAACAACTCCACTGCAGAATCTCACCTCGACATGGGCGAAACATCAGCCTTGCGTGGAATGTATTGTCGCAGTAAAAAATTTGCCCGAATGAACGTTTTAATGCAGATCAGTTTACTCTACTGTTGGATAGGCCGATCATTTGGCAATAAGGGCTTCCGATTTTGAAAACCGACGGTACACCAACCTGTCAGCTTTCTTGTGTTATCGATGCAGAAGCATGTGATGGCATCTCTCTTCAAGATGTTAGAGACCTGACGGAGCCATTTTGCGCTCTCTTCGAGTTGACTGGATATTGAGGTGTGGAAGGTTAGACCATTTCCGAACTCTCAGTGTAATTCGCTTCATTGGAGGCTGCCTTCACAGCTGACTAGCGGAGAGCATCCCACTATTTAATACGACTGATAATGCTCGAATTGTATTTCCATCAATAGATAGATTTTACAAGTATAATTAGCGCTAGGGTGCTTCACACGATCAGTTCAGTAATCTCAATATCAGTTCAATAGGCTTAAACGACACTTCTCATCTTCATTCAACCCATCTCCTTCCTAATGTTGTCGTGGCGCCGTATTTCAGAGTGATGTTCAGTTCGGAATATAAAAGACTGAACTTAATAACCGTGCTACATTCAGCAATATATTCGTACAACTTCAAAGGCTCGATAAGGCGATGAAATCTGTAGCAGCCACTCAGCGTGAAGCCAAGTCTTGTTAGGATCATGCATCGCAATAACGTGTCAATATTCTTACAAAACATGCTGGCTATTCAGTGAAGCACCCAAATTACTGTTGCTTTATTGGTTCTCATGTTTCTCGCAATAGTAGTCACTGGATTCCTGGACTATTCAGAACACATTTTAATTAGTCGGTGTAAATGGGCTGGGACATCGCGTATTCAACTGTGTACGTGAAAATAAACAATATTACAAAGTACTTTCAAATATAATAGACCGTTGCCGTCCTATTGTCAAGCTATTGCTAGTACGCCTCAAATAATAGGATGACAGCTGCTGTTCGATTTCTTGAGACATATTAGGGTGCCATGCGCAATTTTCGTCCCAGTGTTCATAAGAGGATAATATTGTACAGCCCGTCGCCGACTTCCTCTAAGCTCTGATCAAGATTACAGTTTCCGAATCGAAATTTCGTTGTTTATGAAACTATAACGGCGGGCAAGGGGTACGCGCAGGGAATTACGGAAGACGGCGACAACACGCAACCAGATGACGCCGGACTTGCAGGTGTAATGTGACCGGGACGTCAAGTACACCGTATAAAGAAGGAGGATTTGTAGAAATTGCGTTTGAGGGACCTTCCTTGCATTTCACCTAATGTTAACGTAGAAGCATCTTATCAAGAGTGAGTTTCTTCGTGTCAACGCCAGCGACGGCGCCGGCCGCAGTGAGATGATTGTTGCTGGAGTGACTGAAGTAGCAGCTACTTGTTCCGGAGCCCCATCAAATTAGAAGACCAATTCCTCCTCCACGATGTTCCTTCGTATGCGCTCTTTGTGCTTCATGCTAATGACAAACCTTCGCTGACCAATCAACCCAGCGGTGTCCCGGATTGTTAAGTCATCAAAGCGCGTTAGTTCACGCCGAACTTGAACTCTATTCGTAGTTTCGTGTTGAACGTTCAGGAGTGGATGCCTTCAACTTCAATCTTCACAAACCTTGCTTTTGTTTTCTTTTTCTATGTTTTTTGTTGTGAATCTCGGCATTCCATTGCGTTTTAATTTCAGTGTTCGTATTCTAAACTAAAAAAATATATATACAGCACACTTTGACACCAATAAAATCTACGGCGCCATAAAACTTGTTTTCTAGTATATCATTAAGAGTGACAAAAAACATTAAGCGACTGACCACCCTTTGACAGACGTTTCCTCGCCAATGTTCCAAAAGTTTGAAATTGTTTAATCACGATGGTTCGCGTCAAATCGAATTTAAATTTGAGTTAGCGAGTTTGCACAAATTAGCATAAACTTCTGCGCGGACAAACTGTAAAGCGAGAAGGCATTTTGTTCTTGATCTGTTCCGCAGGTTCACCGCGTAGGGGGCAGGCATGGTGCCACGGCGCACACCACCCAAGAGAGAGAAACAAGCGAAGAAAGTGTAATTTTCTGGAGCAATGAACGAGGTCTAGTAGCGTTCCCAATAAAAACTGACGCGGGAACAATGTCTTGTTCGGCATTTCGCCCGTGCCAGGACCCTAGGAAATTAAAAACAATCCCAGTGGACGTCACACATGGTCTTTAGTTGAAATCAAGTGTGGGCGACTCAATCGCTGCGCAAAAAAACACTTGCATTTGTAGCAATATGTGCGCTCTAGTGTATGGCCTCTAAAAGCAACTTGTGTTTTTCCAACATATTTTGCAATTTTCAGCTGATATTAATCGCCTAATTCATGTAAAATAAGGAGGTATGAAGGTACTAAACTTTCCTTACTTCTTAAATAACCTTTAAAAAAACAAAAATAAAACGTTGGAGTACGGTATCCCCGCAGTCGCTCTCCTAGGATACAATGCATCTTAAACAAAATAAAGGCAAATTGTGCCGAAAAAGGCAGGCCACGAATGTCAGAAGAATGTTTTACTCATCTCTTCTGTGCAGAGGGACACATTACCGCACATCAAAAAACACGACAGCAATTACGAATCACCTGGATCTTGGCATTCTTATTTCAAAAGGAAGATAGGACCCCGTGCCAGTCTCATTAGCATGGATTAATTGGGGCTGTGAACCGCGGTCTATTCGGCATTATCTCACACGCGCTACAGCCCCATGAGGCTGCCATCATTACTAAACTTAAAAGGCCCACAATGCAGTGTATAAAGCAAAGAACATAATGAAAGCAACCGGAGAAAGCACCAGAAGGAAAGTTTAGGGGGCAGGTTATTGTTCCACTTAATCCTCCGAGGGTAAGAGGCAAACATCTGGGAAAAATGGCGTTATATTTTATCTGTTACCAAAGGGTCATTCGATCTTTACTTTGTGTTCAGCCTTCGATTTCGTACTCAAAGAGGGAGAGTAAAAACAAAAATAAAAATATCAAATACTTTCAGAGAGCGAGGCAGCCGTTTTGTTTCTGTAAGCAGCCATTCAGCATCTGTGATTGCGCCGTAGCCATTGCATTGCGATAAACTATTTAGTGTATTCTGATCACAGGCGGAGGAAACCCACTTCTGCTTTCGCACGTAACGGATGTTCTTTCATTGCAAAGTATATATATATATATATATATATATATATATATATATATATATATATATATATATATATATATATAATATTCGTTTTTGTTTAGATTGAATTTCAGCTTTGCTTTGGCGTCTTATGGTACTTCTATTTAAATCTGTATAAGTTAGCTTTCGTTTTAGTATAATTTGTCTCCAGCAAAGTTCTAGGTGTAAAAGAATATCGCTATTTTGTGCAAGAGTGGCACGATAATGTAGGTTTACGTAGATTACTTTAAAAAAAAGAATTCGAGTTTGGTTTTGCAGTCTTACATAGCAAACTGAGGTTCCTACAAGCAAGACTTTCTTAAAATAAATCTCCGTGAGCAATTCAACTCCCAATTTATTCCTGTCCCTCCCTGTCCCTTCCGATCAAAGGAGCGGTGGGACGCTGCGCTACACGGCTCAGACCTGACCACCGAATTACATGTGGTCCGTAGGGATGCCGAGGCCGCCGGGCCACATGGGCTCCCGGCCACCAAGTGTGACTAACTGCCGACTGAGGGCGGACATAACCGCCTTCACCTCTATAAATAAGTAAAGTTATTTACATCCATCCATCTATGTCTGCACATAACGGCGCAATTAATAAAGCACCAAGTTCAGCGGGTAGAAAGCTTTAGCGAGGCAGTCAATGCCCCACATTTTTATGTTCGTTGTAGTTACTGTCCTAGACAGCCCTTAGACGGTCGAAAATAATTCGATATTTATATTTTTGTTGGCTAACAATATGGCGCATTGGAAAAGTTTGAGCTGTTTTTGATTAGGTTTAGAATATTTAAAATTCTGTGCATATTCAGCCGGGTCGAAGCGCTAAGAAATTGACCGTAGCATATTTATTCACCGCACAATGCAGCTCCCGAAATATGATAACGTACTGGCACACATATTCTGAGGCAGCTCCAAGAGTCGTAGCTGGAATGGCGCCTTCCATTTGAGTGTCGTGGGGCTCAAACACAATTCTGAAAGCGTCATTCAGCGCTGCTAACAAACGTGTCGTCTTTGTCTCTGTTTGTGGACGATCTATCTTAAAAATTAATTTTACCCCTTCACTTACAAATAGTTTGACGACTATTGAAACAACCCTGGCGAGAAAAGTTTTTTTAGGGAAACTCAAGCTTGTCTTTAAGGTACAAAAAATAAAGTTTTATTTTCATTGTTTCTCAAACTAACAAGTCGTCGGCGTTGAATTTGCCAGTTAGCAATAATGTAAAATGGGAGGGGCACAGTGTTTTTAAAAGAACGTTCTTTTTCTTAAGGGCATTATTTCTTTACATAAACACTCCGTGATTAAAGGTAAATTTAAAAACAAATCGACAATATATACCAATGCGCAGGTGTCGACCATTTAAAGGATTTCTTAAGGAATTTAGACAACGAACATAAAACATTAGAACGAGATTTTAGCAAAATGTTTCCGCGAGCTCCAATTTCTGAAAATAAATTGAAATACCAATTTTAGTTTTAGTTTTCATAAAAGAAAAACTCAGTCCTAAGCGATTACCAACAATTACTGCTTTATTTAAAGAATTCATAATTAGCTATCTGTAGTCATTAACTGGAAAGAACGCCTGGGAGGCGTTTTGGCCGTCCTGACCACAGAGTACGAGGTCACTGGCTTCTGCAGTGCCGAGACGGCGACTTAACTTTACGCAAGACTGAAACGGGATAGCACTGTTGGACCATTAGAGAAGACAGCTTGCTTGCTGGAAGGAAACTTGAAACTTCCACCCCCTTTGTTTTTAGTTTATTAGTTCACAGCGGCAGAATCACAATTAACAACAAAATTTCTTCATCACAGGGCAGCTTTACTGGTGCATTTAAAATTTAAAAAAAACTATTAGCATCTGGTTCAAGCATCGCCCCTGTGAAGTGGCTTGCTGAAAGCGGCCCCCCTTATAAGCAGAACAGACTGTCTGTAAAGCAAGAGTAATGAATGCTTCACACTGAGACTTAGCGCAATCAAATGGAAGGCGAAAACATCTTTTGTTTGTTTTCTTCTAAATCTCCTTTGATACCGACACTTATTTGTTTGCTGTTGTTCAGATTCCCTCCCTTCCGGTTCGCACCTTTTCCTCCATTGTCATTAATCCATACCCTCCTCAAATTGGCCGCCACATTTCGCTTCCTTCAGTACACTCTCAGAACTGGCGTGCATATCGGAGTTTCTCGGTGTCCTATTCATTGTTTCAGCAGAATCACTCGGACAGTTGACCGTAATTAATACCGAATTTCACTCTTTTTTCTTTATCTTTTGTCAATGATTTTATCTTCCCTCTCTCAATTCCTCCTTGCTTCGCTTTCTGTCTCCCTTTCTCGTTACTTTCTGAACGTTCTATAATCCTCGCGTGGTGGCGGAACTCTCTTCCCTGACATTTTTTCATAGCCTCGCTCTTTCTCCTTTTTCTTTCTTTCCCCCTTTCCTTCTTGCTTTCTTTCCTATTTCTATTTTTTTCCTTTATTTCGTTCTCTTTTTGTTCATCTTTTTTGTTTCTTTTTTATATTGTCTCTATCTTTCTTTCTCTTTCTCTCATTATCTGTCTTCCCTTATACCTGTTTTCTCTCTTCCTCTCTTCGTTTTTTCCTCTTCTTTCTGTCTTTCCCTTCACTTCCCCGGGCGCCCTTACGCACGGAAAATGTGTTCCTCGACAGTTCTTCGACGAAAGGATTGGATTGACGTGAACCTCCGCTGGGATCCAAAGCTCTACGGCGGAGTGCAGGAAGTGCGGATCCCGCCGAGCAAAATTTGGAAACCCGACGTGCTGATGTACAACAGGTGAGATGCGCCAACTTTATTCACGTCACTTCCGAGTAAATAGAAATGTGTGCAATCAGTGGTGCCATAACGTTTGCTCTACGAAGACGGATCTGTCTTTACTGTATTATCTTATAGAAAAAAAGTGTATGTAAATGTTTATACCGCGGCAAAGAACATGATGAAAAAAAAAGTGCTATTTAGTACCACACACCACCCCGAGATTTCAACTACCATCCGCCAAAGTTGTGGTTAACTTTTGATTCATATCATTCACAACCCCTTTTTTCCCTTATTTCTGTAGTCGCTGTCCTGGTGTTTGTGTGTGAACAGAGGCAACCTAAATGGTGCGTACATCGCGCGCAGGATATATACCACATATATCCACACGACGCGTGTGGATATATGTAGTATACCTCGCCGGTAATCACGCTGATCCAGGGTTCAGATCTAGGCTGCACCGAACTTTGCCCTTCGGCAGCTTTGTAACTTTTATTCAAAGTCAATTGTACGGTTCATTCATCTGCATATTTCGCCTATTTTGATATAGAAACGTAAATAACCCGTATAGCCATCGCGCCACACGTTAGTATTATTACAACACAAAAGTGTAAGCTGTTTTGTATTGTTAACTCACTGATCCTAGCGTACAACGCATTCTGAAGCAGTCGCCGTAAAAGGAGACCTCTTTAAGTCCGAAACTCTGCTAAAACTTTGTCGTTCATATAACGAAATGCAAAGAAGTTTCCGTAGTATGTTTTCGTGCATTTTTCAGAACAAAGGGAAGGAGACGATACAAGTGTTGGTTTAGAGTTACCTTTAATATTGATGCAATCTTTGCGAGGGTTTTGCTGAGCGACCATATTTTCAGAAGTCCACATATTGGGGAGAGATTTAGGAAGTTATAACGAATGGATAACGCAATCTTAGAAACTCGCAAAAAGACAGCTCAAAATCTGTAGGCGCTTAAGGATACATGCATTTTTATCGCTTAAAAATTTGAAGCATAGTTTAAAGCAGATTCATTCTTTCAAGCGTTGTTCGCTAACTTCTGGTCACGTATTTGAAAGGCAGTCGTTTGTCTGCTCCCCTAACATGTTGCATTTGTTCCAATAACGCTTCACTACGCTTTTTCGAAGTTAAAAAAAAACGTTAATAAATGTTATTGATTCGAATTCGAGTGTTCGTCAGAAAACAGAAAAACAAAACAGAGTTCTAGCAAAATGAGTCTTCAGAAACTTAATGACAATTTTTTGCACACTTTGATTGGCGGACACTTATTGAGCCCAATTTCCAAGCGTATAATTGCACACTCATAATCTTTCCCGTGAGAAAGTGTACTTTGTCTCCGCTATAATTAAGAAAAGAAAGGTAAAAATAATTATAAATACTGAGCAACAGTTATTGGCGGCGTTCAAAAGCAGGCTCTGCCACACATTTGACAAGTTGTCGACGTCCCTATTTCAAATCCGTAATTAATAATAACCAAAATATCTGACGAAAACTGGCGTTTTAGAAGAAAAAAAGAGGATAATTCGTTTGTATTAAGTTTTTTACTTTTTTTAATGTGTATATATTTTTCGTAAACTTTATATCTCGAGCGCAGTTAAAATGAATATTTTGCTATTCAGCGGAGGTTATAAGAAGAAAATTAAATTAAAGATCTGATTTGACTTTTGCGACACCTGTCTACGTTTAAAGGCATGAAACATTCATCGGATTTCAAAAGTTATCAAGAGTGAGAGAAAAAAATATTTCGCGAAGGCACAGACATCCAAATATATGGCTAAGGAACAGAGCTGTCAGAAGCACCAACACCCGGGCATACACATCGTTATAGAAAAAAAATTACGTATTAATGATGTCGGAATTCTAGAGTATACAGAGGACCTACCCGAAACGCTGGTCTTGACCTGCTCATTTCGAAATCGAAAGCTGTTTCTAATTGTTATTCAGGCTTCATACCATCTGCCACAGCACCTTCAGTGTTATTGGAATGAAGACCACCTTACCCTTTACTAATCTTTGGCTGTGCCTCTCCAAAAACCAATGCTGTTCGCAAGTTCGTCTGCTTCTTGCGCAGGGGTTGCGGTGACGTCAGAAGAACGCCATGCTCTGATTGGCTACGATTGGTAGGATAGTGGGTAGACCTCGAGGCAGCTAGCACTGAAGTCTAGCCGCTACCCTTTCGGTTAGAGCCAACCAGCACTCGGCGTTTTGACGTCACTGCAACCCCTGCGCAAGAGGCAGACGAACTTGCGCTCCGTGTAGCAATTCAACTGGTATTCCAATCAGTTAGTTATTACCATAGTTAGTGACAGCTTAAGAAACGCAGGTAAAGGTTTAGTAAGCTCGCCCTTTGTGAATCGTTCTGCTGCGTTCTTATCGGCTAATGCAACAATGTAATCGGCTGCGACGCGCCCTGCGTTTCTTAAGTTGTCGATGAGTACAGACCTCGATTCATTACGACGCCCATTGACCATAGGAACATTGCCAGTTTTTTTGTTCCCTTTGAGTTAAAATCACCTTCCTGGACATTGAACCAACTGTTTTGCAATCATTTTAGAAATGACGCGAATAAACTCCATTGCTTTAATTGTACATTATAATTTTTATTTTACCATAAATATCGCTGCCACGCGTTTTTTTTTTTTTTTTTGAAGCGTGTTTTGGTATGACACACTTTTATCTGTAACGGCACTGCTATAGAGGGCAAAGAAAAAAAAAAGAGATATATATATATATATATATGGAGAGAGAGAGAGAGAGATAACTAAGCCACTATATTTGTCTTTGGATTATTAGTTTTTACTATTAGAAGCAACAAATCTGGAATTAAAGGGACCATGAAATGACCTTTTTTTGCATTTGAGGAACAACTTTTACATTAAACCTTCAATGTTCACTAAACGCCGAACAGGCATCCGTTTTCGCTTCGGTTTATTAACTTTTACACGAGCAATTATTGAAATATTGAGTTTTTCTTACTCTCCTACTCATCGCAAAAGAAGCCGCAGCGCAGTTTGGACGGTTGTGACGTGCCCTGTCACCAGAAACGGGAGTTCTCTTGGCAGTAGTAGATTGGGAGCGATAGCTGAGAGCTGGCGGTGTGCCGGTAGGTTTTACTGCGCTGGTGGCACCGATGCCACCGACATAATTTCTCAATCGGCGCCTCTCCTCACCGAGATAGCCGTGAACACATCGCATATGAGCGAAATTCAATTAGATATGTTGCGCTACAGCGAGAGCATGGGACTGGTCCCATACGAAACGCAGGAGGTCGTCAGCACGACAGTCGCTTCTCCGCCGCCGTCAGCCATTTCCGCTATATCTCTTAAAAGTAGGGGACGCGCTGTCACTCACTGGCGTGGCAGAATCTGCACGGAGTCTCCTATGGGCTCAAGCTTAATGAACTTTTATTTTGTCTGGATAGGCTCGCAGGAGACAGTGGCTAAAAAAAAATAATGCAGTATGCCGTCTTGGACGATCAGGACATTAAAACACGACTTTACTGATAGTACAAATCTAGTCACACGCCTATTCTACGACTGCAAAAGACAATGTAATCTTAGCAAAAAATATAGCCACGTAGAAATGAAATTTCATGATCACATAGACGTTGCGATCGTTCAAGGAATGCTAACAATAATCACTTTTCTCGGGTGATGAAAACGCGTCGAAATTCGCATCCTTCATACACGTCTTTAAATACCGTACGCACCAGTAATATCTCGAACCTGATCACACGCATGGAATGCGCAAAATAAGAAAGCCGGGCGATGCTCGAGGACACAAAAGCTAAGAAAGCACCACTCTGGTCGAAGTATAGAAAGACGACGGCACGAGCGTTTTTAGCTGTCTCGAGGGTGCCGCCGCAATATCCCTGCACGAGTAGATGATCTTTCCTTTTAGGACGTGCTGGCTTATCATAGCGACCCGCGACGAGAATTCAGGCAAGCATAGCGCTCTACGCGGAACGATGAGCTTCCACTACGGCGACCAGGTCGATCACCACCACCGACGCCATGTTTTTCAGCAGCAAGCGACTATGCGCAGGCGCAATCTGATCATTCGCTTGCTTCATTTACCACACGATAGATGACGTATAGCCCGAGTATTATAAAATTCGGCGATTTCCGTCACATCGCTAATTATTACACAGAATGGGGACCAGAATAATCTTTAGCACAACTTCTAAGAAACCATCTCCAGGAATTTATTGTTTATGATCGCGGTGCTGGTGAGGTAGGCTTTGATCTAACAGGCAATGTGGATTGAACTGATGTGCCGTGGCACCGCGGATGCATCGCAGGGAAAAGGCAGAGAGCTTTCGAAAGAAAGAGGGTACAAAAGAGTTCGCTTTTTTTTTTTTAAAGTTTAATAGAAAAACATTTTTTATTATTCTCAATTTTTGCGCTTTGGCTTTCTTTTCACGTCTTTTACGACGTGCGGTGGATGAAACTCGATTTCAAAATGGTTTCATGGTCCCTTTAACCTAACCTTAGAAACGAGATTTTGCCAGGCGGCTCAACTAGCATAGACAGTTGTCTCTATTCCGTTGATGAGAAACGTCGGTCGTCGTTTTAAGTTTCTTCAGTCCCACCTTTTTGAAGGTGGCATTAGCTGCCTCGCGCGACAAGTTGACCAAAGATATAAAACAAAAAGCTTCAAGACGGTTCGTGTGCTTGCCTACTGAATATTTTTTTTTTTTTTTTTTTTTGTTTAACTTCGTATACTATGGAGTATAAACCAAGGATCAAAGGAGTTAATTATGTAATAACAGACTAAATGACCCACCTGTTTCTGACACGACCTCCACAAAATAAGACGAGAAACCAAAATTTAAACACATTATAGCTGCGATAAAAGAAAAAAAGAACATGTTGCGAGGTTATACTTTTGAAGGTCGGGTGTGGCGCTTTCTTACCTCCTCTGTGTGTGTCTTTTTAATTGTGTCTCATTTTGTTTTCCCGCACATTTTTTATTCTTCTTCGCACAGCGCGGACGAAAAATTCGACGGGACGTATCCTAGAAACGTTGTTGTCCGCCACAACGGCAGCTGTAACTACATCCTACTGGGTATATTTAAAAGCACGTGCAAGATCGACATTACTTGGTTCCCCTTTGACGACCAGAAGTGCGACCTCAAATTCGGTTCGTGGACACACAGCGGCTACCAGTTGGACCTGCGAGTCAAAAGCGACGAGGGAGGAGACCTATCCTCCTACATCTCCAACGGCGAATGGGACCTCATTGGTGAGTCACTCTGCCTCTGCTGCGTCCACTCGGAATCCGCAACACACTATTTTTCGAAAGTGGGCGCCATCGCCTGTGCGCCAATGTTTGGGCACGTACTCTGAGCGTGCAATGGACGCGAGCCCTGCGTGATAATTCGCCGAAGACTCGGATACAATCACACGCTTCGTGCCCAAAAAATGTTGATTACCAATGTTGCTTGATGAATTGTTGAAAAGGGTCTATTCATTCGCTTTAAAATACCTATGCGGCGTGCAAAGTCGCTGCACTCGCTGCGCTTTCTGCGCAGCGAGTGCAGTGACGTCAGATCGCCAATTGCTATTAGAAGGATGATGGTTAGACAGAAAGACTAGCTATTTTTGTTTCTACCCACAATATTCCTCCGGCAAGAGCGGAGAAGGGTGTCGTGTGCTCCTCGCTCAAAGGCAGCAGTGGCGTCAGGGTCACCGCTAGGACGCCGAACGCCAGTGTCGTCTGCTAGTCGTAACAATGGCTGATTACCTTTCCATTATGGCTTTCAGAAATCCATTGGTTTTCACGAACGAGGACTTAGCCTTCGAGCAAGGGGAATGGAAATTCCTCGAATGTTTTGTTGTTTTTTGTCCAAGAATGACTATAAGACGCGCTCCAACGAACGAGGAAATCAAGGACCATAGATGTCGTTTGCTCTCAACCGCCGTCCCTACCGAAGACCAAACAGCTACGGGGGCGGCGATTGGTTGCGTTCGTCGCACACATCATCATTCCCTCTCCCATCCGCCGAAAAAGGCTGTGAAAGAATGAAATTGGGTTTTTTTGGCGCATCAGCAACAAAGCCCATAGTGCGCCAGAACTATGATAAAGAAATAGAAAGGACATGTTGACAACATAGTCAGCTCTCGTAAAGCAGCACAAAAATTTAGAGACGGTGTATAAGGCCAATATCCTTTAAGAATTCATAAACCAGTTTATCTCATTTGAGAGGTTCTTCCCCTAGCAAAATCATCAGGTGAAATGGAACATGCTCTGGTAAAACAATGCAAAATGTTTGTGACGTTCACCTTCAAATTTCGTGCAGACTAAGAGAATATGTAGAATAGTTTGGGTTTCAGAGCAGAAATCACACTCGGGTGCCTCTTCCCCCCTTAGAAGATGTCCATGGGTGAGATGTGTATGTCCAATCTGCAATCGACACAAAATAACCTTGTAAAAACGCTCACGATGCCTGCAAATTTTCCACTCAGTTAGAGTTCTTTTGATGACGTGAAGCTTATTGTGAGTGTCAGTGTCCCATTCCTCTTGCCAGTTCTTTGTTTTCTGCCTTCGTAATTTTGCACTATAATCAGCAGCTGGTATCGCAAAAATACCAACATTGCGATCAGCCGAAGTTGCAGCAGCCCGATCGGCCTTTTCATTACCAGCTATGCCCATGTGGCTGGGTACCCAGCAGAACTCAATGGCTAGTTTCCGCTCCAGTGCCTTAAGCACTCGTCGGTGTAAATCTGTTATAAGAGGGCTCTTTTTCCTTCCTACAGATTTATGGGCTCTTATTGCACTAAGCGAGTCGGTGAAAACTACCATTTAAAAAAAAAAATTATGTTTCAAAATGTGCTCAACTGCCATTATTAAACCATAGAGCTCAGCTGTGAACACTGTGTCATCTCTATTTATTCTTCGAACACTCTGAATGGACTCCGAAACAAAAGCACATCCGACATACTCTGCAGTCTTTGTGCAATCTGTAAACAAAGTACGGTAATTTTCATAACTGGCATGCATTTCGAGAAATTCTTGTATTATAACATCTGCAGACACTACTTTCTTGTTATATTTGGTCAATGAGAGATTGCAGTTTATATCATTGTTCTTCCAAGGGGCCAGTGGTTGCTGGAGTTCAACAGAAGGACCAGGTTCTTCAAGGCTATGCTGTTTAGTCAGTGTTTTTATGCGCAAAGCAAAAGGTTTTGTGAAAGATGGTCTATTCTGAAAGGTGCGTTCATATTGTTTATTTTGTATGATGGAGTGGACAGGATTGTTTGGCGAAGAGCGAATTCGCAAAGAGTACTGAACACTAAGAAACAGCCTGCGCCTCTCAAGAGACCATTTATTTGCTTCTGCATATAAACTAGGAACCGGTGATGTACGAAATGCCCACGTTGCAAGCCGAATACCCTGGTGGTGGACGGGGTCCAACACCTTGAGAGTTGTTGCTTTGGCGGACCCATACACGATGCATCTATATTACAAAGTTGAGCGTACAACTGCTCTGTAAATGCGCAAAAGACAGACTTGATCTGCACCCCAGGACTTGTGCGAAAGAACGCTCACCATATTTAGCTGTTTCTGACATCTCAATCGGAGCGATTTAATATGTGATCCAAGAGTAAGCTTTTTATCAAAGGTGACGCCAAGAAACCTATGTTCGGCTCTACCTGGCAGCACTGCCCTAGCCAAATGCAGCGAGGGGTCCGGAAATAGTCCTCTTCTCTGGGAGAAACAGGCAACAACAGTCTTTTCTGCCGAAAACTTGAACCCGTTTTGATCGGCCCACTTCGTCATTCTATTGATAGTCATCTGCAATGGGCGCTCGCAAATGGAGAGATTACAAGACGCGTACGAGATCTGGACGTCGTCGACATATAACGAGTGCATAACATTTGGTGGTATCGCCGGTGACAATGAATTGATTTTCAAGACAATCAATGTCACACTGAGAACACAGCCCTGAGGGACACCATTCTCCTGAACAAAAGAAGCAGAAAGTGTAGTTCCTAAACACACTTGGAAGGTTCTATCTTTTAAATAGTTGGCAATGCAGTTGAACATTCTTCCCTGTATACCAACATGCACAAGATCCTGTAAAATGCCATACCGCCAGGTGGTATCATAGGCCCTCTCGAGATCAAAAAACACCGAAAGGTAAAACTGTATGTTAACAAAAGCTTCTCTGATACCAGTTTCAAGGCGGACAAGGTGATCAGTTGTAGACCTCGAAGCGCGAAAACCATATTGAAAACGACTTAAAAGACTGTTGCTTTCTAAAATAATAACGAGCCTGTTGTTTACAAGTCTCTCAAAAGTCTTTCCCAGACAACTAGTCAACGCAATAGGGCGGTAACTAGAGGCATTAGATCTGTCTTTTTCTAGTTTTAAAAAGGGGACTATAATGGCTTTTTTCCACTCATTGGGTAGCTACCCTTCTCTCCATACACGATTAAAAAATTTAAGAAGATCAAACGATGAATCAGCGAGATGGGTTAGCATGCTGTAATGTACTCTATCGGAACTTGGGGCTGAAGGCTTTGATGATGCAAGAGCGTGACGCAGCTCAGCAACTGTAAAAAGCTGGTTGTACTCTTCATTGTTGCTGCCAGTAGTAACAAGCCTAACCTTCTCCGCCCTCGCATTGTGACTTAAAAAGTTAGTGCTTTAATTTCCACATCCTGATATACTTTGGAAACGCCTGCCCAGAATGTTAGCCTGCTCTTCCAGTGAGGAGGGGGTATCACCGTGACGAAATTAAGGGAATTGAATACTGACGGTAGTCCCCCTCTGTTTTCCTGATCCTGTCCCAGACAACCTTGACACGTGTGGAGCTATCGATGGAGGAGGTATAGCCAATCCAGGACTTCTTTTTTGCCCGCTTTCGAACATAGCGTGCGAAAGCTTGCTTCTGCTTAAAAGACAAGACATTTAGAGCTGTTGGATATCGGCGCAGAATTCCCCAGAATTTATTTTGTGTTTTCTTTACTTCATGACACTCATCGTTCCACCAAAGCTTAGGATGTTTAGGTAAATAGCCTGTCGTTTGGGAGATCGAAACCCGTGCTGCCTCTATTAAGATTGTTGTGATGTCGTCAGTAACTTCATCGACAGAAAGCGTGTCACGAAGGTCATGGGAGAACACAGCAGTCTTTTGAAAAAGCTCAAGTTTGCGGTTTCTAGCCTCCACCGGGGAGGACGCGATTGCAATCTCGGCGGGAGTTGCGTTGGGGCCAGGTGAACCGGGAAGTGATGACTGCCATATGGGTTATCAATCACTTTCCACTGAAAAAAGGTAAATATATCCGGGGAACAAATGGAAAGATCGATACAGGAAAAAGATCGGTGAGATGAGCTGAAATATGTTGGTTCAGCGGTGTTAAGCGCACACAGCACTCTCGATGAGACGAAACGTTCAATCACTTTTCCCCGACTGTCAAACCGTTGACTCCCCCAAAGTGGGTTATGAGCATTAAAATCCCCAAGTATAAAAAAAGGTTCTGGCGATTGATCAGCCAACTGTTCAAGATCTCTCGCTAATAAAGCAAATGAAGGTGGTATGTACAATGAGCAAACAGTAACCAACCGATCAAGTAAAATACGTGCTGCAATAGCCTCAATAGGGGTGGCTAGAGTTACTTCATAGGCTGTGACATCACTCTTCACAACAATGGCAACCTCTCCTGAAGAGCAGGAAGAGGTTATACGGTCCTTTCTGAAAAGTTGAAATGACTTTAAAAAATTGGTATTTGATAGTTTTAAGTATGTTTCCTGAAGGCAGAGTGCTACTGGCTCATGTTTCTGCAGGAGAAAATTTACATCATCTAAATTGTGAAAAACTCCTCTGCAATTCTATTGCATAAGGTCCCTGGTCATAAAAACCAAGACCAAGGGGATTGTGAATTATGGGCCAGTGATTCTGGATATTGTCTTTTTTGGATCATTTCTCTTGGGTGGGTTTTGACGCCTCCCTTGAGAGGAGGCACCTTCCGCTGTGACGGGGTAACCTCCATTTCCTCTACTGATGCCTCCGAACCTTTCGTACGGCTCGGTGCATGTCGAAGTGAGGATGGTGTGCTTTGTAGGGATTTCCTTTCCATCTGTTCGGATGGTGATACGTTTGGCAGCGAAAATGGCCTGGCCATGCATACCTTCAAGAATTTCTTCCACGGGAAAGTCCATCGGGTCATTCTCCAAAATAACACCACGGACAGTGTTCAGTGTACGATGAGCAGAAACCGTTACCTTTGTTTCCTGAATATCGTTAAGGCAGTGCAAAGCCACTGCCTGGTTTTTTTCGAAAACCTCTGCTAAGAGGTCACCAGTAAACACCTTTTTGCAGTTGAAATTTTCCGCTAACAGACCTTTCAGCACCTTTCCAACAAGAAAAGGTGACATCTTAACAGTGGCTTGGATGCGTCATCAGCATGAACTACAAAACATTTGGTGATAGAGTCGGTGTTGCTTCGTGACTCCAAAAGAGGGAAATTTTCTTCGTTGCGGACCCTTTTCAGGGACCGATCAGAGGTTTTTTATTGCTTGGTACCCATACAGATGGGAAGGGAAGTTCAGTTCCCGGGTGTACCGCCCACCACGGAGCCCAACAAGGGGGTAGGTAATGTGCCATAGCAAGAGGACTTGGCTGACACAATTACGCTACCAATGCTGCCCGGGCACTATACCCTAGTGTGGTTGCAGGGACAGGTCCTGTTTCCACACAAGGTTAGCCCTTGCGCCTAAGAAGGTGAAAAAGGAAGGAAGAGAGTGTAGAAAAAAAGAAAAAGAGGTGGGAGGAAAGGTGAAAGAAGGAAGAAGAGGGTAGAAGAGGGACTGACTGAATCATCCTCGTCGGGCCAAGCCAGGACACCCGTCTACGAGAAGCAAGGGCCGAAGCGGTGTATTGCCTGGCCCGGGGGACCCCGAAGGGTCCAAACATACCCAGGGCTCAGCTCAACCACCAGGGTCCCCTTTTCTCCGGACATGGGCTAAGCCACGCACAGTCAGGCGTGGGTGGGCGAACCCACATGGCTCGGGGTTCGTAGTGACGCCACTCACCAAGCACCTACTATAAAGTAGGTGCCCCCTGCGTGCGGGTATGGTGGCCCACGTGGCTGGAGTCCGTAGTGACGCTACTCAACAAGCACCTAGCACCTAAGCTGCAGGCGCCCCCTGCGGGGGTCTGGGTCCGTGGAGACGCCACTTTCCAAACACCTGCTTTCACAGGTGCCCCAGCGGGGAAAAAAAGGCTGTGTTCCAAATCTTACCCAAATAGATCCGAGTTACTCCGGTGTGTCATGTCACGCGATATCACAGACAGAACGACGCTGGACGCGGGTAGGCTTTTCAAACGCAAAGGTACCAAGCCCTCACTCTGGTGTAAGATCGAGTAAATTTTAAAACACGGCCAGACGCATTTCGGTTGGCGGAAGTTAATACGTTCACGCGTATTACTTTATGATTCATCATCCGGTGTTCGTTTCGGCGAAAGCCATAATCTCGTTGACTGCTGGGCGGTAATTAGACGCTCGGAACTGGCCGTGCTCTGCGTTTCATAAGCTAACGGCGACTATGCGGAGAGCAAGTCGTCTGCCTCTTGCGCAGGGGTTGCGGTGACGTCAGAACAACGTCAAGCTCTGATCGGCTCTGATTGGAAGGATGGTAAATAGACCTTAATGTAAGGCGCCTTGAGGTCTACCCACTATTTATTTCGATCAGTCAATAAGAGCTTGGCGTTCTGACATCATCGCAACCCCTGTACCAGAAGCAGACAAACCTGCGCTTCGGGTTGGAAGCATGCGACAAATCAGTGGCGTCACAGGGCGGCTCCTTGCCAGAATCATTTCGCATAGACCACGGCTGGACTGGCAAAGATATCATGTGTAGCAGCCAGCCTCAGTTTCTAATCAATATGAACTTTTACCTTAGCACAGCGCCATACGTCAGAGTTCGGGGAAACAGATAGCACTAACTTTTTTTTTTTTTTTTTTTATGCGAGGCCTGTAAATTGAGAACACCGATACCTTCCATGCGCCGGTAAAAACCGCCACAATCGTCTCAATTTCAGTACACGTCTACTCGATCCGCCAGCGAGCGAAGAGCAATCCCTTAATAAGAGGAACGAAAAGTACGTGTCATGTAGATTTTATGAATTAACGGCAATGGTGAGTCTTGTCCCCGTAGAGTGAGTGATTTCAGAGCCGTCAAAACGCACAAACGCTTCGTAGGAGCACCCTCCAGGGAGGATAAACGAAAACAGCGTGGCGGTGTATGTTGCCGCTCACCACTGCAGGACACACGATCAAACCCGAGCTCCGAGCAACTCCTGCCGGTTGAATGACGAAAAACACACCCAGCGCAAAGCTGGACGTGGATATAGGTTTTGAACGTCAACGTACTGACAGTTTTTACTCCGGAGCGATATGGAGAAAAATAGCCGGGGAAGGGGGGGGGGGGGGGGGGGGGGGTAAGGAGAAGAAGCTGCGCGCGAATAGAAGAGGACGAAGCGGGCAGTGCTTCTACATGCGGTGTAACGTAAACGCAGTCACTGTGCGCCCCCTATATAGGTACTCCAAATAGCCAATTTTTTTTTTTTAGCTAAAGAAATATCTCAAACGTTTTTATCGAGTATAGCATGAAGAGGTAATGTAACACTTAAAGCTTACACCAATGTGAAGGCTTTCAGCTGACCGGGCTAAATTATGTTCTCATCTCATTTACAGTGAAGCCTTTTCAAAAATATCTCAATTTTCAACACAATTGTGTGTTTAAAATTTTAAGAATGGCAGGTTATTGCAATGTTCGGTTTACTCGATCGAAACTGCCTACGCGATTCCATGTCTTAAAAGAAAGAAAACAATGTCTTTAAGAATGGTTTGAGACAATGTGATAAACACTTGCCTCAAGACGTGCATAGTCTTTTAGTTATTTTAGACGAGCTTTACCTTTGCTTTTCTCACCCGTTTTGGACACCGCTCACAGTTCAAATATTATGCCCGATTTCTACAAGTGTTGGTCCACGGGTTCCAGTCGACGAATACGAATCTCGCTCGAGGCAAAAACCATTTGATGGAAGGGTGATTCGGGCGAGATCACAATATAACTGAAAGTTTTGATTGCACATCACGAGATTAATCGATCAATCGATGATTCAATTTAAATAAATGCATTCTACAAATTAATGTCAACCGTCTGGTCTTATAGTCGTTTGGTTACTCTGGGCTCAGTTTAATAAAATATTATTCAGAGAGTCACTATTATTTAAAATAATCATAAAAGAGAAAAAGTCAACAAATTGTCAGGTTAAGCAAGTGCTCATAGAATGCCGAAAACACCATATATAAAATAAAAATAACGCAAGCACATTCTATAGAGTGATGCATCTCTCCGGGTTATCAACATTAATCTTTCAATCGGTCTTTCAATCGGGCGAGCCAGATGCTGTTCTTCAGTCAAGCATAAAAACCCTCTAAATCAATGTTTTTTTCACTTCTAGGAGTATAGTATGCTCGTATCTAGGAAAAACTCTGTGAAGTCTATGCACTAAATTCACTTTATGTGTTCCTAGCTGGTTCTTTGGGGTTGAATGTGAGTGTCATTTCATAACATACCTCAAGCGGAAAAACCTGCCTAGCTCGGTTAATCTTTCCGAAAGATAAATTAGATATTTAGTTCGACACTAGCTCTAAAATTTTAAGCACTAATGCAGTCAAGTAAAAAACAGGGGAGGGGGGGGGGGGGAGGTAGAGTGTTAAATTAAAATTTTACTGGAAGCCATTCAGTGACATTTCAAAGATGGGCTAAACCCAAGCGCATGACGTTCATTCCACATTGCACGAGATTTTCGCTTTGACAGGCGATGAAAGCCCTTCGGAAATTCACAACTTAGCACGTTCAAAGCGGTCTCAATATATGTTCCTTGGAATGGAACAGAATGGCCCAGCAATCTTGTAAATTAAATGACAATTTTAAGCAACAAACCTTCAATGGCAGGCAAAAATTGTCCTCGTTCAAAATAAGTTGAGCCTTTCGGCCACTCGACGATCACATACGGGCTGACACATAACGAAGCTATCGCGTTAATCCTGTCAGGTGGAACTGCTTGACACAACATCAATAATTTTTATTCGGAAAGCGATATATATATATAGTGAGTATATTGCAAATGTCATTCGGCTATCTGTAACACATGCGTGTAGGTGTGTGGATGTGCACTACAGTGTTTGCAACAGGACGATTATTATAGGGAGAAAAACGAGTTAAATATGTAGCGTCCCTTTGGAATCTTGCATACCATTCTCTGAGGTGAAGCTATCTTGTGCGGTTTTGTTCCGTTTTTCGGGTGCTTCGTGCAGAGAACGGAAGGCAAAAACTCGACGCTTCCCAGGTATTTTACAGGACAGTAGATGCTTACGCAAGCATGTTCATGGTATTCAAGCCGCCAGCATAATGCTGTTTTATATTTAAAGAAAAGCTTGAAACTCTAGTCTAAAAAGAACTTCGACTTCACTTTTCAAACACCGTGACTTAACAATAAAAAAAAAGCGAACCATTTTTTTATTATTTTGCTTGCGCATACACTTGCTACTGATCACAAGCTTCTCGGGCTTTTTTGTACCACTGAGGAACGCAATATCGGTATGTATTTTTTTTTTCATGGTGCTTATAGATGCCGCGAACCAGGAATGTGGAAGTGCAATCTTTTCATAAAAAAATATTTTAAGAATCCTAAAATATCGCTGCGTATCTGCGACTTAACAAAACATAATTGTTGTTTTTGTAGCTGAATTAGAAAAATATTATCCGGTGTAGTGTTTACAAACTTTCGTCTAAAATCAAAAGAATTTCTCATACGCTGAACTACCAAACTTAGACTGCACAACTACATTTGATACGTAATTATAGCTGAAGAGAAAAAAAACAAGAGGCATAAGGTTAACTCAAAAACTAACATCACACCTGGTGTGATGCAGCGCGGCGCTACTTCAATACGTAGAGGGACATTAAAAATGTGGTGGGTAATCTCCATCATATAGTTTTCTAAGCAAGTAATGCGGTCGGCAGATGGTGGCATAGTCTAGACAACTTTAGAGACGCGAGGCATGGCTTTTTATGTTCGTGCTGATTCGTCTTTTGACGCTTTTATCAACTAATTAGGCAAGCAATCTCATTAAAAGTAAAGTGATAATAATTAAGACTCGCGGGGCTCACCACGCCCCGCATTTCTTATGCTTTCAGTGATTATGGTATCTATTGACCCTCCACCTGCAAAGCGAGGTGCACAACAACGATGAATGTACAGGGTGGCCCAAAACACAAGTACACAGGTATTTTCTCTGTAAAAATGAACCACGGATTGCCAAACGCTCATTTTCCGCCCATATGTTGCGGTAAAGGTCTGATTCAAAAGCCAAAAATTTTATGACAAACCGTTTTGTCAATAAGAAGTTAGAAGTGATTTTCTGAAACTTTCAATGAGAAAAGTGGGCCAGTTTTCATTCGTTTTCTGTAACTGGGGGCAATTCCAGTCAATGTGTTCGAGTGCTCTGGCGGCCGCCATTTCTCCATTGCAAAATGCAGAAAATGTCTCATGATTGTTTAACAAGATGACGGTTCGTTCTGACACTTTGGCGCCTATTCTGAACCGCTAGCGCTACATTCGGGCGTAAAATGAGCGTTCCGCAATGCGTAATTTATTTCTGCAGTAAGGTAGACCTTGTAATTTGTCTTTTACATTATTTTTAGTATTGAATGAACATGGTTGTTGAGGGTTCTGGTATTTTTTATGCGCAATGTGTCAACCTACCCTTCTCCGAGCGAAGATTATATCAGCCTATAATAAAAAAAGAAATATATTTACTCTAGTAATACAAAGACCACCATGAAGAGCGACGATCAAGGAAAAGACATTATTCAGGGATGCTATACGGCCTGTCCACGTTTTGATCCCCCTTGGAAATTGCGTCGTATGTCCTATCATTGCCCCTTTTTTTTATCCACAAACACCCAATTCTTATTACACATGAATGAAATCTTGGCGGCGCATTTAAAAAATTCCCGAGATGATTTCAGATTTAAGGGAGAATTTGGTCGTCAATCACATTGTTATGGATATTCACCCTTCATTCAGAGGTTTTTTTTTTTTCTTTTTTTTTCATGTTGCTGCAGGTTTCAAATGTTTGCGCTCGAAAAACATATTTGCTTTTAGAACAAAATTTTCCGGATGACTAGACCGCAGTAATGAGAAACCGTGGAAGCGGGTTGATATGGTGATTGTATTTACTTTCTCATGATGTTGTATGGGCCCACCACTCTTGCAGAGGGATATAAAAAGATTTTTCGACTAAGCCAAGCAAAGCGCCTCCTCAAAAAAAAAAAAGTATTTGTATTATATACTTTACGGGCTGAAACTAATGAAATATTTTATGCCTTCTTTACTTTTTCGGACTGCCACATAAATATTTGAAATTCTTTTAGACTCAATTCACCACTATATGCAACACGCACACAGGGAACATTTTTTTCCCTCTAAATAGGATGGCATTTCAAATGAGTATTATTCGGATATATTTATATATTCAGAGATATAGAATCTACCTTTTATTTATTTTTAACGAATGAGTAGGAACCAGCTCCAAACTATTTTACTGAATCCATTTACGCAATTTTTTCTTCGAAAATGCTTCTCGGGAGACAAACGCTGAGCTTGCATCGAAGAATATATTAATATATTTTTATTATTGTCGGGCCTAGAATAAAAACAACCTATTATAAGACGAGAATCGATCGGTATATAAAATACCTCAATAACATTTGTTCACGAAAAAATAAATGTGACTATGGGTACCAGTGTTGCGGAATGGGCACCCCCATTCCATTCCAATTCCATTCCGGGGAATTAACGTTTTCGATAATTCCATTCCTTTCAACTCCTAGGAATGGGGACACTGGGCCCATTCCCACTCCTGGAATGGCTGAATCGTTCCATTCCATTCCTCTAATTCCTAAACGCGTCACTTGACAGCTGCATTACGTTGCAGGGTTAGGCAGAAATATTCAAAAATATATTTGGAAATACAAATACTGGGATAGATGAAAATAGTTGCTAAGATACTTATTTTAAAGTCTCAAATATATCTTTACAAATGCATCGCGATACATATCGGAAACACATTTTAAAAAGAGGCAAAAAGTCTTTGGAAATAGAAATACAAGAATACATTCTAGGGAAGGCAGAAATATAAATCTGATAATGCAATACATTTTTCAAATTTCTTTGATGACGCCAACTGAGATGAGGCTTGAAGTTTGAAGTGGAAGTTTATTTTTTTGTCCCGAAATTACTTTCCCGCAGGCTTGGCACTTCGCCTTGAAGGTAGTGGTTCCGGACGAAGAGTCCTCAATGGGTTTAAAAAACGTTCCATCAAGGATTGACCGCGGTCCCTTCCCTGGCATCCTGTCCTTCTGACCAGTGATGCGAAAACACTTCTACCTCTAAATAAATTCCATCAAAACATCACCACTTCTCTGCCCAATAAGGGCGCCCCTGTCAGCACTGATCACATGACGTCACGGTGGGATGAACTTGTATTCTTGAATCTGGAGGTGTTGCCTTGAACATGAAACTTTACCCACGCTGCAGTATGAAAGGACAATACGTACTTTCGTTGTAGGTGACCTCGTTGTAGACCATGCAGGCAGTTGCATTTGAAAGTTTCGAGAAAAGTGGACCACCTGAAGCATCCTGAAGCACATGTCTTATCTTCTGTTACGGTTGAAAAATCGACACGGTGGTATCCCTGTTGTGACGGTCCTTCCTGACGACTCTCCGCCTCCAACGCATGTATGGCAGTCTTCAAGTTTTGCCGAGCATCATTCAAACAGAGACCTCGTTGATTGCGACCTGAGATGGCCGGCACAGGTGCGAGCTCTCCGAGAAACAGCGCGCTCGAGACGAGTCGCAGGTGTACGAAGACTGGGTCCGCATAGGTCCGCACAGCGAGGCCACATCTGGCCTCCTTCCTGGGTGTCGGATCACCAGAGCAGCGGGTCACGTCCACGTCGGCTGATGCATGGTACCCTTGAGCCGTGCGATATTACAAGCGGAGATGCATCCGGATATGTGCTGAAGTTCACTGGTAAAAGGCGCTACCACCACCCCTGCCTCCCCCCCCTCTGTTCTTTGCTTCGACGCCTGTTTTTTGTATTGCATTTTTTGCGTATAAGTCTGTTAGGGCCTTACGCCGGTTCGCAGTTTCCCACTCATTTTATTTCTGAACAAGCGACTCCCTGAATGGCTCGGTATAGCTCGTAAAAAAGAATATATAAAGGACCTGGCCTATTCCATTCCCATTCCATTCCGGGCAAAAGGTATCTAATTCCATTCCCATTCCATTCCCCTGAACGTTGCCGCTATTCCATTCCCATTCCGTTCCGGGGTCGCGAAAATGAGGAATGATTCCGGAATCATTCCAACTCCGGAGTGGCAACTCCGCAACACTGATGGGTACATGGTAATATACTAATCTAGACATGCAGTATTGATGGGTTTGTATTTATAACATCAAAATATGAAAGCGGATATGTACTGTTTGTATATACCTCATTTTTTTAATACAGTACTTGTAAACCATAAATGGTCCACGGAAAAATATTAGATTGTAATGTTTCGCGCTTTACTCACGCTTACAACCACTAGAGCAACCAAGGTTGCTCTAGCGGTTGTAAGTACTTGTGGGCAACGCCCGTGACCAAAAATCCAGTTCTGGCAGTGTAATTTCAAGAAGAAAGACTCTTTTTTTTGTTTTTCGTTCTCTCCTTTGCGAAACATGATGGCATAGTCACATAGACTACAGTGTTCACACAGTCACGGAAATTATCTCATAGTGACGATATTCAAATGCGGCTTATAGACGGGACAGGAACACTGTGCAAGCACTACATCTGGGCTTGTGACAATCAGCGCCTCGATACGCATTCGGGTATTGTTGGATCGCGTTCAATCCCTGCTATGTCAGGAACCTCTGGAACTCGATACGTGTCTTCTGCTTTTTCCACCCTCAGCGCGTCGCTGTGCTGAACATTGGTTTCATATAATAGGCTCCTGATGACGTGGCAGATTCTTATGGCTACAAATTAAGAATGCGAACGTTGTTTGTCTTTCGGTAGATTTTTCTGAGAATTGTATTGCGTGTAGATTACATTCAAGAAGTGTTTTTTTATGTATGAACGTTTAGGAATATTTTTAAGCGATATTTACTGAAAATACAAATTGTATTACATCTCCCATTTAATACTGAAACAGTTCCGCGGAGCGGTTTGTCGTTATTACGGGCATTTCATTCTTAAGTTAAGTTAAAAATAGGTTATTTAACCTATTTTTGCTACTCCACGAAATATTCTACAAGAAGGCCTTAGAATTCCCCCTTAGCTGAATGAAGACTGCGGCATAAGCCTCAAGGTTTTTACAGCGTACACATAAACAATTAAATTCAAGTTATTTTACACTAAGTGCAGAAAGAAGGCGGGTGGAGGCGACAGGGGAAAACTCTGCAATAATGCAGCTTGTTAGGTCATTACCTTCTTCACTTGTCAGCTTGGTAGGCAGAAAAGGTAACAAATTTAATATTTAAACAGGAATTTAAAAAAAAAAATTATATCAAAAATAAAACAGAGTCAGAGGGAAAAACATATGCACGATGCCATTCTGTTAGCCAATTCAATGGGAACGCCTTGCTCGCCTAAAACGTTTAATAAAGTGGGTAGTGCGTACTGAAGCATCTGTAGGCCGTAGCTTGTTCCAGGACGCACCACTCTCCAGGACACAGCGCTGCGCACTCCGTATGCAATATTTTATTGCAAGTAAATTTTGCTGATTTTTTCCAGCTCATAATTTGCAATTTCAAGAAATTCCGCACACGTTGTAGCCACTTTATACTAAAAGTTTTTTTTTTCAATTTCTATTATTGTAATTATATGTTAGAATGGTTCAGTGTGCAAGTAACGTGGCGCATTTTCTGCGCCGCTAATGGCCTTTCTTGCCAGAAAGGCGATTCATTTATGCTTATGCAAGTTGTAGCTCTCCAGACTATGTGACCATAAGATAAATCAATATCGAATAATGATTTAAAATTCAGAGTTTTACATTGGGTTGTTAACCTATACCGCTGTTTGAGAAGAACACCTATAGTTCGTATTGATATAGTATGGTTTTGAATATTAGCGTGCCATAACATATGCTCGTAGAATATCACACCTAGTATTTTCAGAGTAATTACTGATTCAATCTCACAAGTGCTTAAAGGAGCCCTGCAATGACTTTTTTACTAATTTTTAATTTGCACCGTACTTGAGCGCACTGAAGGTAGTAACTCAGTGAAACGTTTCTTTTCTCGAAATTCGCTTTATTTTAAAAGTTATAGGCAAATTAAAATTACAAAAACAAGCAAGAAATAACCTTCCTCATGACGTCCTTGGTTGCTTGAGTGGCCGTGAACTAGAGGAGGGATAGTCGGCTCTTCGTGAGCGCTCACGGCGGCCGCACTCCGTGTCGACGGCGCGAGAGGGCGCCACTAAAGCATGTTCTGGATAGGCTGTATGCAGCGGGCAGCCAGAGCGGCTCTCATTGCATTTGCTGCGCGATTAAACACTAATTCGGCATGACACTTCATTGGCCACAAACGATAGTAAACATGGAATAAAGATCAGTTTAAAATGTGAGCCACTTCGCGCTGCCACACCGCGAAACGGCCAAACAGCAAGACAAAGCTGCTCGCCGAAGGTACCGAAGGCCTTCGGAACGCTCGGAGCCGGTCGGATCCTCCTGCCGATACGACCGCAGCGCCGCCGCGTACATCCGGGACCTTTCCGTGCCGGCTCCAGACCCCACTAGTCCTTTTTAGTATGCGCCGCCTTTCCCACCGCTTGGTGGCGGGTATGTCGACCGGTCATTTCTTGTTTCCGTACTTTATGAACTGCATTCGTTTCTTTTCTGATCTAAAATACTGAACAAAAACTACTTTTATAAATAATTGAAACGGTTCGCGCCACTTATATTTTTGTATTTCGACTAAAAAGAAGCTTTTAGCGGCTCTGACCAGTAGTAAGCCCAGGACCAAAGACGTCACATTTTGCGCGCTTTCGGTACCGCAGGTCGCCCTCGTCGGTGGAGGAGGTTTCCGCGTCGTCCAGTTAAAATATGACGCACTGATATTTAGTCACTCTCTCCGTGCCCGCTGGCTTGCCCGAACTTCAAGAAACGTGAAAACCGCAAAAAAGGTAGACGCTTAATTATGATTGCAGGGCCCTTTAATATTAATCTAGCAGAGGCATTCCCAATAAATATGATATTAAAAGAACAGGTATATTTTCACAATGGAAACAATATTTGCCTTTGAAAACGTAATGAAACAAACAAACAACCGAGACAGGTACCCCCTATTCCACTATCGTAAAGTTTAATAAGCCTTGGCCGCAAATTTACATCAAACAACCGATATAGCATTTTTGGGGCTAAAAGTCTTCTTTGATTATATTCTGTTTGAAGATAGAGAGCTTCACGATTGTATACAAGAAGGTATAGTTTAAAAGAGGCAGTGATTCAGTTAATAGCTGAACTATTGGAACAAGGAAAACATCTATCACAATGGCTCTGTCAGATACCATCAACATACTGTTACGCTAAATGAGTGGTGTCTGAAATGTGGGAGATAACGTTACGTTAACGCATTTTAGGAGGAGTTATGTAAAATATTAACGTAATTTTTTTAACATCTAAAAAAAGAGACACTAAATTAACAAATGCTCCAATTATATATTTAAAAAGCAAGAAACCATGCCTCTTGAAGGCATTCTTAATTTAAATAAGCGAACCTCAGTAAGTCAGATGGTATTGTTTCCTTTAAATCACGCCTCTAAATTACCTTTTCCTATAATCAATAAAAGTTCTCGTAAAACGCGGGCAGGTCATGTTGATAAAGAGCAAATAATTTTGGTTTTTAGGATAGCCCGGATCATGTGAAGTTTTATTTAACTCACACATCAATTCATTCACTGAGATCACATCTAGCTAGGTGGGTTGAGTGTAATGCAATCTTATTTTGAACAGAATGTAAAAAGTAGCATTCTGTTTAGGCACGTTACTACATTTAGGAAAAAATATTAGTCTTCTACCTTAAGCAAACATATCCAGATATACAATTCCGGCGCATTTTATTGTTTAAAAAGTTACGCACAAACACCCGATTGCGTAAAATAGGACTCCAACAAAACTTCACGAAAACACGCGCGCACACAGAAGCACGAATGAGGACATACAAAAACGTACCCCTACAAACTCCCGTATTCAGTTTTTTTTTGTTTTTGTTTTTTATATCGGGGCTGACACACGCGTGCAAACATGACCAATCTGACTTTTTCAAGCACAAATGTATTCGGTTGGAAGGCAACAATTCCACAGAAATTGATGGGAAGTAGAGATAACCTTGGATTTCGCGACAATCTCACTACAAAACGCTAACATTCGAGTGGCTTATCAAACACTAAATGAAATCCGCGTCTTTCCTCTTTGTTCATTTCAATATGAAAGACTTGAACCAGGACAGGGGCCACACTCCTGCCGTACGAGGAATACGCTCCGAGGCGCGAAGATAGAAGAGCACGCACCGAGCTTGTGATAGCAAAGAGGCTGCAGCTGCGGTGAAGGCCGAAGAAAAGGGCCGCAGGTCGTTTGAACTGTTCCTAGTTTCCTATCCGACAATTGTATAGGTGCTCCTTTATTTGCCCACAAGCTCAGGGTGTGGTATTCATCGATGCAATTACAAATACAGCTGCGAGTCTGCTAGAAATCCAATCTGTGCTTCGAAGTTCACCCACAGTTCTCTCACACCAAGATTACAGGGTTTTTACTTTTCTTATAGACTTGTTTTTCCTAACACTTATTGTTGTGAGTATTTTTTGGCATAAGGAAACGGTCGTTCGCTTTCGAGTGCAAGAAAAAAGATTCGCTGCATCGATGTTCTTTTCGCGGCGGAGGAGGAACGCGGATTTTCGTCGGTGCGAAATTGAGAAAACTTCGAATGGTGAGGATTAAACATTTGATTTGTTTACACCAGCCCGTCCGGAGTTCACACATAATCGGTTAAAAAGTATGTATTAAATATTGAACTGAGAAATAAAAGATGTTTATATTCAGTTTATGACACGTTATTCTGGACCGTGGCTTGAGAAACGTTTATGTTTAATTTGTAGACATAAAATATTTTAGAGGAGCTGAGTACTCACGATGATTCAGCTTCCAATGACGCATATTTTTTTAATAAGAAGGCAGCTACATCATCATTGCTCAACAAAAAATTTGTCACGTTAAAAATTAAAGTAAACTTCAAATATTTGTATCACAAAAGTGATAATTCTCGTGACCGAAAAGGAATGACTCTTTCATATATGTCCGATGTTTAGAAGACTGCACTTCTTTATTTTACAATGATACTATAAGGCTTCCTACAAAAAATGGGTCAAAGTCTGAAAATATTTGTGCTGCCACTTTAATTACAAAGTGGCGGTAACAATTTCTTTTCGAAAGATGAGCTTACTGCGCTCTGAGACTGAATCCTAACTTTCACGTGCCCAGAATCTGACTCCCATTACCAGTATAAACACACTACATTTTGAGCTTTTTTTTTTTTTTTTTTTTTTTTTTTTTTTTGCAAGGTGTTTTTTGTAGGTTGCGAAAATTGTGTATCTTTGAAATTCGCGGTAAATTAGGCATGAAATGGGTCATTTTTATGCAGAGCTCACGTTAAAATAGAAACAAAATACATGGAGCTATACCTGTGGTTAGTTTTGAAAACGCATCGCCAAAAGGTGAGTATAACAAAGCAAATATTTGTTTAAAACGGTTCCGAACTGTATATGGCCTTTTAACAAGCATCACAAAGAAACAGAATGAGCTGCATGAAAATGGCTTAGAGGTCAAGCATATTGGTCGTTGTACAGGTCATGAAAGCAGCCACCCCTTTTAACCGAAGTGCAGTACAGACTAAACAGGGCAATATCGAGAGAGCAACCATATTTAGGACTTTTCTCATGTTTATCGCTCTCTCTAGCTTGCAACTCAAAACTAAGTAGATCAATTATGAGATGAAGTAAAGTGTTGTCCACTTATGCGTCTTCTCAAAAAATTTTCTGCACAATCGGAGCAGAAATAAAATATTACATATGTACTCTTCAGAAATTATGCATGGCCTGGTCGCAGGGTTAAACTTAAAAACTGGATTTGATAGTTTCCTTGAGCGCGTGGACTATCTCGTCGGAGTTTCTTTCCATGCATGCTGTGACGAGCTGTCTCAAGATCGATTGCTAATGCGCACTCGTAAATTCGTAAGAAAAGTTTTTATTCGCATACGAGAACACGGCAATTATTTATCACTGCTTTTGCAGCCGTTTTAAGGCCACATCTCGTTCAAGTGCTCGCCGGAGCTAAAAATTTACAGTCACTCAATAAGGAACAAAAAGCGTGATTGATGACTTTTAAGTTTGAATTTTGAACAGCTCCCTTTAGACAGCACAACACTGCTTATAATTTAATAACTCTAAGAAGTTTAACCACATAATTACCGTGATCCTCATAAGAAAAACCAAAACTAAGACCTTGGTTTGCTGAGATTGATATATATATATATATATATATATATATATATATTTAATCCGATCAATATATACTTGGGCAGGATCGCCATCGAGATTCTGCTTTGATCATGTTTTCCTGTATTTTGTCTTTTTGTGCACATTTTAATTTACCCGAATCTCCTGCTTTATTTATGGGAAGTGCATATCAGGTAACCTTGACTTTGGATTATGTATTACTAAATAGTTTTCAAATTTTTGTTTGCGCGTACATCTATATGTAAATAATGAAGGTATTCCTTAAGGGGCATGGCACTTGTACATCTATATGTAAAAAGAATGAACCTTTGCAGCATTTCTTCTTCATTATATGATAGGCCACGCAATTAGTGTGTCATTTGGGTATGGATTTCTATAGCGCGAAATAAAATTGAGGCGATTTAATGCGTGCACCAAAAAGGAGTTCTTCCCTTTTTGGGGTACGCCAAATATGTCGATCCGTTTGGGTGCCAAAGTTGTCCATCCGTTTGGATCAAACGTGATTATGGGATACCGGTACCCTTTTGAAACGTTACTTGTTTGAAACGGTACCCGTTAGATAGGGATGCCCGCTTGATACAGGTGCCCCTTGGACCTGGCACGTGACCACACGTTTGAACATGCCATTCGGATATGCATATTATGCGTTAGCCCTAAATGGGTATCTTCTGGAAGGTTGGCTATCTTAAACCTATTTAAAACGTCCCGAAACTCATAAACTTATTTATAACATGGAGAAAACACGTAGAACAAATGTGCTCGCGTAGGTGCTTGCAAATGGACAGGAAAACAGACACATAAGATTGTTTTCAATTCTCCTCGAAGTTTATTACAACCTCTTCTGCAGACAAGTACAAACGTGCAAGCGATCTGTGAAATGTGAGAGGCACTCTAAGCTTTTATGCAACTGAGAAGATTTCAAAGCAAACAAGAACCAAGGTAATCCTAGACTATAAAGGTAGACTTTCGGGGAAATTATTCTCCCGGCTGCCGCGAGAATAGACGCTGCATAATTCTATAGATAATCTGGAAGAGTAGGCGTAGAAAAACGGTCAATCGTAGCCAACAAGTAATTTGCAGTCCACTTACCATAATAATAGCGGACTTGAAAGATGTAATCTGTGATATATGTCGACACGGTCAGAGCAGGACAACCACAAAAACACGAAAACGAGAGGGAACGGCTCGTTGGAAGTTTCGACACGATGCGGCGCACAAGCTGTCATTTGCCGAATCCAACCAACCCGTAAGAATTCCTGACTTCTTTGAAGAATCGCTTGTTGCCGATATACGTCCAGGACTTTGCGAACACTGATAACTTTGGTGCACATCGAATACGTTGTCGAGAGACATTCTAATAAGATCGCAGGGTTAGGCGACAGATCGAAACAGGTAGGACGAGCGAAGTTCGAACTGCAACTGAAAACAAGCAGACAATGAAAAAAGCGGCGGCCAGGCGCGCCCTTCTGGATCTCGATGCTTATCAGCGTGTAGCTCGCGCGCTGCTGCGGCTCACGTGACAGAGGTGACAAGAGAGGAGGGAAGGGGCGCGGTGAAGGCGCAGGACACAGGGACAGCCTCGCACCCTCTCCCCAGGCATTATAGTAAGACGTGTTTGTAGCATCGGAAAGCAAGCGCGCGCATTTCAGCACGCTCGAACGCTGGAAATGGCGCCGGCCAGAAGCTCTGCTTCGCCCGAGCGAAGAAAGTAGTCAGCGCGAGCTCGTAGTCTGATTGCTGCAACGGCGGGCGTGCTTTCGCAATGCTCGATGTTCTTGCAGCCGGGTGTTCGCGTGCTACCTTCGCATCGCCTTGAATCGAAGTGAAACGGAGTCTAGAAGTACATTCTTTCACGCAGTCGCATCTTCTGCGGGAGAAATTCGAGCTGAATAAGTAAACTGAGGCAACAAAGATCGAAAAAGTTTTAAAGTTCTGTCAAAAATATCGGCCCACCAACGTCGCGCATTTACGTAAAAAAAATATGTTAGTTTTAGTTGCAGTATAAGCGAACACAAGCGCAATTAATATAAATATAATTACTTACACGGACGATCTGAAATCGATGAACCGGCGCTCCCAGCTTTCCAGAAACTTTGGCTGCCACGGCTGAAACAGGCGTGCCAATGCCGCCGATCTGTGCGTTTAATATCAAACGGGCTCCGGAGAGCCGTCTCTTTCCTATCGTTTTTTTTAATTTTTTATTTGTACGATACTTATGTACCCTTGGTGTTGAGGTTGCGAAATCTTGTTTGCAGTCATGATTCGCCACTCGTGGCAAGTAGAAAAGCTCAAGTCAATTCAGAGGATGCACGCAATCAAAAAGAATATTGAGTTTTCTTTCTTTCTTTCTTTTTAAATGTTTGAAGGTTTGCATAAGAGCCTCCTATTTCAGATTTGATGAATAATCAAGAAGGTTAATTAAGACGTGTCCCTTTGCGCCGGACAATGGGAGTACGAAAATGCTAGGTATCTGTCTCCACACCAAACAGATTGCGCCGCTGAAAGATGAGAAGGAGGGATCAGGGGGCGACGACAAAGTTCCGCCTGGAAAGACATATTCTTTTTCATTGAATGATACTCAATAACAATTCGGCCGAAGTTTTTCCCTCCCTCGTCGCAGCGCATATGTTACTTGTTAGTTGACAGTAATAATGTACGCTTTAAACTATCTCAAACTCCCCTCTCTCAAAAGTCAAGTCCTGGTTAGTAACAAAAAAAAAAAAAACCGATGGGTTTCTGAAAGCCGCAAAAAAGGCAAAGCAGCCATTTATACAACTATTGCCACTGAGAACTTAATAAACTCAAGGAGGAACTTGTTATGTTCGCGCTTTTTTATAAGCTAACGAGCTTACTGAAGTCGGAGTGATTATAGAAAGGCACAAAACACGCTATCCCATGCGTTTTTTTTTTTTTTTTAACTGCCAGTGATTCAGCATTCGACGACGGAACTCACCACTGTATTCTCCGCACAAGAAGAAAACACTTTTTTTTTCCCGCTCAGATTGGAGGATACAATGCGTTGACACAGGAGAAAGTCTTTCTGTCGACCCAACAATTTTCTCCAATTGAAACTCGGTGCCATGAATTACAATGCGGAGCGCACGTTCCTCTGCTTTTTTTTTGTTTTTTTTTGCAGGGTTTGTGGTGACGTCAGTACGTCGACGATTGAAGGATAGTGGGTAGACCTCAAGGCACCTTGCTTTGAGGTCTACCCACTATCCTTCAATCAGAGCCAATCTGAGCTTGGTGTTCTGACGTCACCACAACCCCTGCAAAAGCAGCAGATGAACGTTCTCTTCGCATAAGTCTGAGCAAGGGGGAGGGAAACTTGCTCGCCATATTACCTTCCAAATCGTAATTGTGACCAGATTAGGCCATTTATGGCGACGGTTTGGAACGTTCAAGATTGCCTTGCCTCGGAAGGTCCAAAATTAGGGAAGCGTATTTCGACATTTTGTGCGGGAAAATAGTTTCATTGTTTGTTCGCGGGACAATTAGATGCAGTCGTCGTGAGCCAATTATCCGCCGTTGTTGTTGAAATTTTAGAGCGAGAGTCATGTTTCTGGCGCGCTCTCCTCTTGCACTAGATCTTTTCTTAACCAATTTTGTGGTACCGAGTATCGCGGTAGCAAAAAAAAAAAGCAACACTAGTAATACCTTTAGGGAGTCAGGCCGTTTAGTACACCGGTCTTGATAATGTCTCATTAGTTTTTTATTAGAATGCCTGCATGACTAGGCACATCAATGGAGAAAATCTGCCATCTGATAGGGCCCCCTGATTATCTGTTGTAACTATCGTTAACAACACATTTCACGAATTATAACATCGACATATCTCCTGGCCTGGGTGTGCTGCTGGGTCATTGCCGTTGAAAGATAACGGACAAACCAAATCTCTTTTAGAGTAAGTGTGCGAATGTGGCTGGTTCTAGTGAGTAATGGCACTAAATAAAGGTTCCACACGAATTTTACTAGCAGGTGGGAAACATATAATACTATTTTGAGTTGGCATGTTTTAACTGGAAGAATTTGTGGGGAAATGCAGAAACGTATTCTAATAAAAAAAACTGCAAACATGAATTTAACAAAAATGTTTTGTGTCCCCTGTGCCGGCTTGCTAGATAGAGCGTCTCAGCTGAGACGCGGGGAAAGAAAGCACTGCCAAACCAGCGCACGGGCTGAGCGGGACTCAAAACGCGTCTCAAGACGCTGGCGCACCCCATCCTTTGCAGTGCTTTTTTCACCCAGTCTCGGCTGAGACGCTGTTCTAGCAAGCTGGCCCTGGTGATGCGGCTGAAGTTCGTGCACTCCTACCGCTAATAAAATACGTTTGTAAAAATTAAAAGAAGAACACTGGGCACTTCAAATGTTGACATTCTTTATAAGTTTTACTCCAGTCTAAATAAATTTTGCCTGAGAAAGAGCAGGGCGACACGAGCGAAAAGAAGCACTTCCGCAAGGTGGCAGCACCCCGTAGTTTGTTACCTACAGTGTGAAAAATTATAAAAAAAATATCAGTCTAACAAATACTAGAATATTTCGAAAAATTACCTCAAGATAAGTTGTGAAACAATGCTTTCTTTCATTTTATTTTATCTCTGTGTAGAACTGAAAAGAGCTCAGATATTTTTTGCATCGCATTTGACGATGAGTCAAGATAAGTGGGTTACATTTAGGATTCCGTGTTTTCGGAGTTCATTTGTCGTTGTGGTGATTTCGGGGTCAACAAGGTGGGAGCAAGAAAATGAAGAAGAGAAAGAGACAAGAGCAAGCAGTTGGCACGAGAAAAAAGACCGAGACGAGAGACGAAGACGAAGCACAAAACGTTCTCGGGACGGACAGGGCAATCATCAAGCTCACGGGGCGAAGGCTTGCAGCTATACGCAAGGTCTTCACCCCACGTCGAAGTCTTGCAGCTTTACGCAAGACCTCGTTCCGCCAAGACGGCACAACCAAACCCGGACTCCGCCGCTGCACCACCAACGAGAACTTGAAGGACGTCGCATTTTCAACGCAACGTCCTTCAAGAACTACGCCGATGACAGCGAGCTCCCGTGTGTTTTGGCGGCCGCTGGAACATTTCCGCCGGTGTTATCTACAACTTTGTATGAAGCACCATCGTCATCGACAGGGGCAAAGTTTTCCTGCACCGCCCCTTTCGTCGTCGTACTCAGTGGGCGAGACAGCACTGCAACGATGCGGCCACGGCTAAACCAGCTCTTGTTTGCTATCCAGGTTGGTAAAACTCCTTCCTTTACTAGTGTGAAAAGCAATTATGTCTGTCTTGTAGTGCTGCCTCGCCCAGAAGCTTTATTGGAGTGTGTTGCCGCCTGTTTTGATTCACTCTGCTTCCTCGTCCTTCTTTTGAGCGGGGATGTGGAACTCAACCCTGGCCCGCTGACGGAAGTTCAGTTGGCAGCGATTCTTGATGGCCAGAGGACGCTAAACAACAGCATATCAGAAATTAAAAGTAAACTTGACGAACACATTAGACAAACAGAATCAAGGCTATCCTCAATAGAAACTAAAGTTGAGTGTCTCTCAAAATTAGAGCCTGACCTTAAGAGATGCGAGAATTATGTCCAGCATTTAGGAAGAAACGTCACTGCAATGGCTGCAAGGGTTGACGCCCTTGAAAACCGGAGCCGGCATAACAACCTCATTATTTACGGTGTGGCGGAAGACTCTACTGAATCACCTGTTTCGTTGAACCAGAAAGTGGTTTCCGAAATTTTTGACAAGAAGCTAGGCGTGAAGGTATCAACGATAGAAAAAATACACAGGCTCGGAAGGCATCTGGACAATAAAACACGACCAATATTAATACGCTTTTCTTCTCTAGACGAAAAAGCTGCACTTTTGAAGAACGCGTTTAAATTAAAGGGTACAACGGTGTCTCTGTCGAACGACTACTCAATAGAAGTAAGAGAAAAGCGCCGCCATCTTTGGACATACGCAAAAGCTAGAAGGGAAGAAGGTATCAGCAAAGTAAATCTAACGAACGATAAGCTTGTAATTAATGGGAAAATGTTTACTTGGAACAGTGAAAGAGAGGAGGTTGTACCTGTGCAACGTAACTGACGTCAAACGAATTCAAAGAAAGCGGTGCAAAAGGATATCACTGTGATGGTCGTGAATTGCAGAAGCGTAAAAAATAAAGTAGAAGAATTATCGGGTTTAATCCTATCTGCTCAAGCCGATATCATTCTCGGCACTGAATCATGGCTTGACGACTCTATCTTAGATCATGAAGTATTCCTAGATGCTTTAACGTCTACAGAAAGGATAGGTCGTTACACGGGGGAGGGGTTTTTCTGTTGGTTAACAATAATTTGCAAAGCCACCAACTCGATCTAGCTGAAAACATAGAATCCGTATGGTGTCGGGTCAGGCTGCCCAATAACCTATGTTTTACCGTAGGAGTTTTCTACAGGCCTCCAAATTCTGATTCTACTTGTATAGACACCCTAAACGAAATAGTTTCTAGTGTTACCAACGAATGTGTGGTACTTGGTGGCGATTTTAATCTGCCAGACTTGACATGGAGCGATGACGGGTGTGCCTGTAAAACAATGACTCGACTTAATATTGATATGAAGTGCATGGTTGATAGTCTAGGTTTTACCCAGCATGTACTTGTACCTACGCGCGGACACAACATACTCGACTTGTTGTTGTGCAATCATCCCGACATTGTTAAACGAACCGATGTCATACCGAGCATAAGCGACCATGACGCTGTAGTCGCGACGCTTCGTTTTCAATCTGCACGTGTAAAGTTGAGTTCAGATCGAAAGGTGTTTTTGTATGAAAAGGGAAATTATGAAGGCATTAGCTCTGAGCTTTCTAGTGGCTTTCTTTCGTTTGAATGCGTTGCCGAAGAAACAGATGTGCACAACACGTGGTTACTGTTCAGGCAGAGAGTGATAAAGCTAACAGAGAAATACATACCATGTATTGATGCATCCAAATTAAAAAATAGAGCCAAACCATGGATCAACGGAAGTGTTCTACGATTAACAAAAAAACGAAAGCGTGCTTACGCACGGTACAAAAAGAAAAAGTCAGCAGTAAACCATGGGAAACTGAAAGAACTGACGACAAAGCACAAAGTCACCGTGAGGAAAGCAAAAGGCGATTACCTACAGCGGCTCGAAGACGGAATGAAAAATAACAATAAACAGTTCTGGAAGTTTACGAAACGTTGCGGAAATGACCAGATGGGAATACCTGACCTATTAGTAAATAACGAACTAATTACTGATGCCCGTCAAAAAGCTTGCGTCTTTAATGAATATTTTCAATCGGTATTTTTGCCTGCGAACAATATAACGCCAGTAACGCTTACAAACAGATACGATGATATGCCTCCAGTTCAGGTTGGTGTCGAGGGAGTCCTAAAGCTACTAAAATATTTAGACGAAACTAAAGCGATTGGCCCTGATCAAATTTCGCCTAGGGTTCTGAAGCGCTGTGCTCACGCCATTGCCCCATATCTTTTTATAATCTTCAACCAGTCTTTGCTTGAGGGGTCATTACCGAATGATTGGAAAGTAGCTCATGTAATACCAATACACAAGAAGGGACCCAAAAAAGATGTTACAAATTACAGGCCGATTTCTTTATCATCAATTTGTTGCAAACTACTTGAGCACATTTTGTACAGCCAGATAATGCAACATCTTAGTTACCATAATTTTTTCATAGATTCACAACATGGATTTAGGAGAGGTTATTCTTGTGTCACGCAACTAACCGAGCTCTATCATGATCTTGTCATGTCCGTAGATAAGGGTGAACAGACTGATTGTGTTTTTCTTGAATATAGGAAAGTGTTTGGCACAAGTTCACACTCGTTCTTACTTCACAAATTGTTTGTTTGAGCATAGATATTACCACACTAAAATGGATTCAGTCATACCTGAGTTCGCGTCAGCAATGTGTAATTTTAAACGGCGAGGCGTCTCATTTTGTTGAAGTTACGTCTGGTGTACCACAGGGGTCGGTTCTGGGGCCATTGTTATTCTTAATATTTATCAATGATATTCATGTCAACGTAACTTCCCAGCTGAGATTATTTGCTGATGATTGCGCTGTGTATGCGCGTATAAAGAACGGGGAGGGTTCCGGACAACTGCAGGCTGACCTAGATCGAATAGAACAATGGTGCGGTGAATGGGGGATGCAACTTAACGTAAAGAAATGTGTTCATGTTAGCTTCACACGTAAAAAAAATAAATTTGACACACAGTATTATTTAAGCAATGAGCTAGTAACGAATGAGAATAAAGTAAAATACCTCGGAGTCATTTTGTCATCCGACTGCACGTGGGATTCGCAAATTGATGATGTCATTATGAGGGCGGGTCGCGCACTGGGCTTTGTCCAAAGAAACCTAAAAAACGCTACACAAAAAATAAAAGAACTAGCATATCTTGCCTATGTAAGGCCACTTCTAGATTACGCATGCACTGTGTGGGACCCTTCCAAAAAAAATCGCATTGATGGCTTGGAAAAAAATACAAAATCGTGCCGCACGCTTCGTCCTGGGCCAGTACGACCGTTTTTCTAGTGTAACTAACATGAAACAATCACTAGGATGGGCGTCATTGGATCTTCGGCGAAAAAATTTACGGTTGAAATTTTTATACAAGATTTATCATGAAGCTACTGGTATTAATAGCTCATCATACCTCTTAAAACCAAATTATTTTTCCAAACGTAATGATCATGTGCACAAGATACGCGAATACTGTACTAGGACGGAGCTCTGCAAAAATTCGTTTTTTGTGAGGACGGTCAAGGACTGGAACGCTTTACAGGAATGTATAGTTTGTGCTGCAAATGTTGATATGTTCTTTTCGTTATTATTCGCCCCCTGCAATAATGCCTTCTAGGCGCTGCAGAAGTTCCCTGAATAAAGAATAAAGAATAAAATAAACTCTGATGAAGCTCGTCGCATCCGTGAACTTCCATTAGTATCGTTTCTTTTTTTTTTTTTTCCTTTTCTTTTTGTACTTATGTCATTCGCGCTTAAATCTTGTGCTTTTTGTTTTAATCATTGTATTATCTGTCGAAATCTAAAGTTTATTTTTCTTTCTATCTATCAAACTGGTCTCGATATCCTTTCTCTTCGCGTCGCATACCTGCGAGAGTGAAATAGTCCACTACATTTCTGGCGTCCGCGACAGGACTGCTCTTAATTTCCACCTCAAAGAGCTCCACCTCGCTAGTGTCCGCGTCGGTTGAGAATGAATCTTGAGAAGTTAACGGTAATTGGCAAAAAGAATTGGGTTTCTCAGGGTCTTCGCTAAAGCAATGGATAGACGAAGAACGCGCACGCGAAAGAGAGGAGCGTCTAACAGAACGAGACAGGGCTCGAGAAGTAGAAGCTCAAACGAGTGCTCGTTTAGAAGCAGAACGCACTGTGCAAGAGCTGAAGTTGCGGTTACAAGAGCAGCAAGGAGGATCGATCACTCGGGTTCGAGATGCATCTGATGAGGGTACGTCTCCTAATGTCGCGCAGGGGTATCGGAGTCCACATAAAATTATACCCCCCTTTAACGAAAGGAGCGATGAATTGGATGCATACATCCAACGCTTTGAGCGGGTGGCTACAAGTCAAGAATGGCCGCCGGAAAAATGGGCCTTGTCCTTGAGCCCATGTTTGAAAGGAGAAGCGTTAAGTGTAATAGGACGCACGGCTGCCGACGATGCCATGGACTATGCTAAACTGAAGCAGACCCTTCTCCAACGATTTCGATATACTGAGGAAGGATATCGTGTCAAGTTCAGAGAGGCGAAACCAGAGAACTCCGAAACGGGAAGACAATTTTCTGGTCGTCAATTAGGTTATTTCGACCATTGGCAGGAGATGGCAAGGACGGAGCGCACTTATGACGCACTTCGGGGCAAAATTGTCTCCGAAGAGTTTCTGAACAAATGCCACGAGAAACTAGCAATATTTATAAAGGAAAGGGGCTGCCAAGGGCTCGACAAGCTAGCAGAAACTGCAGACCACTACCTCGAGGCCCAGGGGTTCGTCAACCTCGGCAAAAAGAAAGAAGAGACTGACAAGCCGACAGGGCAAGTTAGGATGTCTGATTCTCAAGGTGCAAAGAGAAATCTGCAGTGCTTTCTTTGCAATAAACAAGGCCATCGGGCAGCAGACTGTTGGGCCAAATCAAGAGGACCCAATCAGAAGACAAATTTCTGCTGGAAATGTCGCAAGAATGGGCATAAAGCTGAGGCTTGTCCGAGGAAGACAGACGATGGTGGACAGGTGTCGTGTTCTCTGACACGTCGGAAGGATCGTAACGTTTACGGATCTGGAAGTCGTCCATCCGAACGCCTTGCTGGGAAAGCTGAAGAGGACAAAACAGGAACTGACGTTCAAGCAGACGGCATGCCCACGGCAACAGGACTACTCGAGGGTCATCAGGTCACCGTCCTGCGAGATACTGGGTGTAACTCGGTCATAGTCAAGCGGTCCCTGGTTCCTGACGTCAAACTTACAGGACGAAACCGCGTTATCTTCCTGCTTGACCGGACAGAATTGTGTCTGCCTGAAGCGGTGGTTGACATTGATTCCCCCTATTTCCAAGGCAAGGTGACAGCGACCTGTATGAAAAACCCTCTCTATGATGTCGTTTTAGGAAACGTGGATGGTGTGCGGGATGCCTCCAATCGTAACGTTATATGGAGTATTCAGCAAGACACGCCTCTTCAAGGAGAGAGGACAGCACCAGTTACTGAGGCAAGCGACTGTGGCAGTTCAATAACTGAACCAGTTCCCATTGAGATGGATCTTTCATCGGCTGCCACAGAGCCAAACGAGTCACAGGCCGAAGCCGCAGCTAAACTGGCCTCCCGAAACTCTGGTCGATTACCTGTGGCGGTAGTGAATCCATTGGCCATCAACTCGACGGAGCTGAGCGCCAAGCAGAAAGAAGACAGTACTCTCCAAAGATGTTTTGAAGCGGTCGGGGACAAAGTTGCTACAAGATCAGCTGACATTGAGTTCACACTGACCAACGGAATTCTGTTTCGGCGGTACAAATTGCCATCAAAGAAGGAGATGGAACAGCTCGTTGTTGCAAGCGATCTCCGGAACTTTGTGCTAAAAATGGCACACGAGGGGATTCTCGCTGGACATCAGGGAATTAAACGCACGACAGATAGAATCCTCGAGGAGTTCTACTGGCCAGGAGTTCAAGGAGACGTTACTCGATTTGTAAATTCGTGCGACACCTGCCAGAGAACTGTCCCAAAGCACCTAGTAGGCTGCGTACCTTTGGGCAACATGCCAGTCATCGAAACACCATTCCAGCGGGTCGCCATCGACATTGTGGGACCCCTATCTCCAACATCTGAGAAGGGAAACCGCTATGTACTCACCATGGTTGACTTCGCGACGCGCTACCCTGATGCGGTTGAGTTACCAAGCATCGAAACGGAGAAAGTCGCCGAGGCTTTACTAGAGATGTTTTCACGTGTGGGATTTCCCAGAGAAATCATTAGCGATCGCGGCAGATCGTTCATGTCTGGGCTCATGAGGGAGTTCAGCCGGTTGCTTTCGCTTAAACATATGCCAACCATGCCGTACCATCCTATGGCAAACGGCCTTGTGGAACGTTTTAACGGCACGCTGAAACAAATGATCCGACGAATGTGTCAGGAAAGCCCCAAGAGCTGGGACAGATACTTGGCACCACTGTTGTTTGCATATCGTGAAGTGCCACAGACCTCCCTCGGGTTCGCACCTTTTGACCTACTGTACGGTAGATACGTCAGAGGACCCATGGCCATATTGAAAGAGCTCTGGTCAGGAGAGAGTATCGACGACGAGACAAAGACTTCGTACGGCTACATAGTCGAGCTTCGGAAGCGCTTAGACGACACGTGCCGAATAGCCCAAGAGCAGCTCAAGAAAGCGAAGATGACACAGAAAACCTATTATGACAAGAGGACAAGGAGGCGCCAGCTCACTGTTGGAGACAGGGTCCTGCTCCTTTTGCCATCCGACACCAACAAGCTGATCCTGACCTGGAAAGGCCCCTTCACTGTTTTAGAGAGACGAAATGACGTTGACTACGTCATCGACCTTGGAACAAGAACCAGCTTGTTCCATATCAACATGCTGAAAAAGTACGAAGAGAGGACAATCGTTGATCAGACACCTCAACGAGCTTCGGTCGCATTCCATGATGGGAATGTTGAGGAAGAAGACCTCCCGTGTGCAACACTGCAACAAAACGAAACTTATCGAGACGTGAAAATATCAAGGGAGCTGACTGCCGATCAACGAGCACAAGTTTCCAGACTCCTGACAACATACCAGGAAAGTCTGTCAGATGTCCCAGGAAGGACCCACCTGGTAGAGTGCAAGTTGAAAGTCACGACCGACACTCCTATTCAAGTCCATCAGTACCCCATACCATTCTCCATCCAAGAAACGGTACAGGAGGAAGTAAAAGAAATCCTACAACGGGGCATCATTGAGCCCTCCGAGTCACCCTATCAAGCACCCATCGTGATGGTAAAGAAAAAAGACGGGACAATGCGACTCTGCATTGACTTCAGACAACTTAACAGGGTCCTGATTCGCGACAGTGAACCCATCCCAAGAGTGGACATGATGTTTGCAAAGTTGGGAAAAAGCCGGTACTTCTCGAAGTTTGACTTCTCTAAAGGATACTGGCAGGTTCCGATGCACGAAGGTTCAAAGCACATGACAGCTTTTTCTTCCACGTCTGGATTTTATCAGTTTTGATTTATGCCCTTTGGCATCAAAACAGCACCAGCTGTATTCACCCGGCTTATGAGAAAAGTGGTCGAGGTGGTCTCGAACATCTACCACTACTTTGATGATGTCCTCATCGCCACGGAGTGCTGGGAGGAGCATTTAACGACTCTGGAGTTGTTCTTCCAGCGCGTGAAGCAGGCGGGTTTAACGATCCGTCCCACAAAGAGCAAAATTGGTTTCGCATCTGTCAAATTTCTTGACCACATCGTTGGGCATGGTCTCCTGCGCCCTCAAGTCGAAACCCTGGAGAAAATTCAAGCTACCGATCGACCCGAAACAAAAAAGGAAGTGCGATCTTTCCTTGGCCTTACGGGCTACTATAGGGATTTCGTACCCCAGTACTTTAAAATCTCTCACCCACTTACGGAGTTGACACGTAAAAGAGCACCAAACAAGGTGCATTGGGGGAAGAGCGAACAGGCGTCTTTTGACAAACTAAAAGAACTATTGTCCAGCCAGCCCATCTTAAAAGCCCCAGAATTATCAGAACCTTTCGTGTTGCATACTGACGCTTCGTCGAGAAGCATAGGAGCCGTACTCATGCAGCGCCTTAATGATGTTCTCCACCCCGTATCGTACGCAAGTCGTCGACTGTTTCCACGTGAAGCTGCCTACTCGACAGTGGAACGAGAAGGACTAGCTATTACTTAGGCGGTTAAGAAGTTTCATGTGTTCTCATTTGGAACACCATTCATTCTGCAAAGTGATCATCAGCCACTCGTTTACATCAATTCTGCAAAGCATGTAAACAGTCGCGTATTACGTTGGAGCCTAATGCTGATGGAATATGACTTTACTGTTGAGTACATTAAGGGTAGTAACAACGTGGGCGCTGATTACATGAGCCGCATGTCTGTTGCTGAATAAAATTTTTTTTTTTGTAAAGGAGCAATATCACGAGTTTACTGAATTTTTGGGATTGTATGTGTGCCCGGCGGTGCTAATTAAGTGACTTTTGTAAATGTATGTACTTTTGTGTCTGTCAAAAGTGATGTGTTTTTCAATGTGCATTGTGTTGTGATAGACTGCGAACAATATGACTTCAACGTGCTAGAAGTTGTTTCAGCTGAACAACATTCTCAAGTGGGGAGTGATTGTGGTGATTTCGGGGTCAACAAGGTGGGAGCAAGAAAATGAAGAAGAGAACAAGACAAGAGCAAGCAGTTGGCACGAGAAAAAAGACCGAGACGAGAGACGAAGACGAAGTACAAAACGTTCTCGGGACGGACAGGGCAATCATCAAGCTCACGGGGGCGAAGGCTTGCAGCTATACGCAAGGTCTTCACCCCATGTCGAAGTCTTGCAGCTTTACGGAGGACCTCGTTCCGCCAAGACGGCACAACCAAACCCGGACTCCGCCGCTGCACCACCAACGAGAAAATGAACTCTGATGAAGCTCGTCGCATCCGTGAACTGTATGACTTCCATTAGTATCGTTTCTTTTTTTTTCCCTTTTCTTTTTGTACTTATGTCATTCGCGCTTAAATCTTGTGCTTTTTGTTTTAATCGTTGTATTATCTGTCGAAATCTAAAGTTTATTTTTCTTTCTATCTATCAAACTGGTCTCGATATCCTTTCTCTTCGCGTCGCATACCTGCGAGAGTGAAATAGTCCACTACAGTCGTAAAATTCGAAGCGTGTTTTTTTTTTGTGTGTATTTATTTTTTGGTGAAATTGTGAGGTTATCGAAGCTGGTTTTTGCTGGATTTCCAATTCCTTAAAATTAGTCGTTTATTTTACTGTGTTGTTATATTTAAAATAAAATTTAAAAAAAATCCGGGTACTATGACCCGTTGTCTTGACGTGCTAGCAGGCACACCCCTTTTGCTAATAGTTATAGATTTCAAAGAAAACTTAAGTGGCATGACCTCAGCACCTGTGACCCGGTGCTCTTTTGAAGTGTGTTTATAAAACATCGTCTTTTTGTTTTTGTTTTATTCTTGTGACCTCAAAATTCGAAGCGTTTTGGGTAAATTCGAACTGACAGAAAAGTTACCGGCGAAAGTTTTTTCATTTTTTTTTTTCAGATTTGTCCCAAAACACGGACATCTAGTTATATCTCAGCTCACTCTATTCAAACAATATATCCTCTAAGCACTATATACGCATCCGACGTGTGTTCGTGAAAGTACCTAAAAAGTATTTGAATTAAAGTACAAAGTTAATGTGAAGTTATGTACATCAAGTGATGTAGTAAGTACACCGGGCACAATGTACTTTAAGTGAAGTAATATATATGCAATGTGTTTTCAAAGCAAACTACAAGTACTTTTAGCACAATCCATGTTTAGTTCTCTTCCTATATTTTCCCCGCTAAATGGATACTTAAAACAGTAAGCTCGTTACCACTATTGTTTTATGATGCCCATTCATTTTACTGTGCATTGTTTTTAAACGGTATGCATTCCTACATCGGTTAATCGGGGGTGAATCAGTCATTTTTGGAAATGGCAAATATTAGATAACATCAAGTAGCCACAGTGTAGATGTTTTACTCTCGTTGACGAACAGTTGGACTCAATAAACGTGTAAGGCAGTTACCTGTTCACAAAGCATCATGTTGTGAATCAAAAACAATGCAAAATTTTGGGAATGTATTTTGAAGTCGGTAGTTGCACTTCCCTAAAAAAGGCACCATAAACATACTTGAATTAAAGTACAAGTGCATACTCGGAAGTTGGACTTTAAGAAAAGTAAATGTTTTCTTTTTCTAAGCGTAATTAAAATATTACTTTAAGTGCAACGTACTTCACGTACTTCCCAACATTGGCTAAAAGTCTGAATAAGTTTATCACAGTGAGCGACTGGAAGGCGTTTTAAGATATTAGAGGGTTTGCATTTAAGCTATATACTTTTTTTCACGAGACTGTACACCCCCCCCCCCCCCCCCCAAGGGCTGGATACAAAATCATAATGGCAAAGTCACAATCACACCCAAATTAATATTACTCGCCCAAATTGTTCTTATTATCGTGTTCGACACCGTTGATTACCACCTGATAAAAGCTTCTGCATTTTTATTGAGCAGAAAGGAAGGGGTGGAGGGCACTGCCATATATTTCTTACCTAACCGAACACCTGCAGAGGAGCATACCAATTCTCAACCCGAGCTATAAAGAAGAAGCATAAAGAGGTGCCCCCATATCACTCTGTTCCGGCACTAACGAACTGCGACTTGAGTCAATGAAAACATCCTGCCAATTGTACTCCCCTTTGAAGGGCCCTTAGGATCGTGTTCCTGATTCCGTTTCTCTTCCTTTTTTTTTTCCTACTCTTCGCCTCTTCCCTTTCTTCCCCTCCCCTGGCGACTGTACCCTGGGGGCCCTCGGCTTGACGCCGCAGCCGTGCCGGGTATCCGTAACGAGAAAGAGTATGCCTGCTGTCCGGAGCCGTACATCGACATCACGTACACGATACACATCCGGAGGCGGACTCTGTACTACGGCTTCAATCTCATCATCCCCTGCGTGCTCATCTCCTCCATGACCCTCCTCGGGTTCACCCTGCCTCCCGACACTGGAGAGGGGCTCACCCTGCGTAAGTTCCCACTTTTCCTTCCTCCCCTACTTTTGGTGGGAGCGGAAATTCGTCGTTGTCGACTGGTTCCCCGGTTCACTGACGGTTAAGCTCTCCAGATTTTCCCTAAGGCAACTGTGCTTATAATCATAAACGGCAAAATATACGGAAGGTAGAATATAAATGAGTACTGGATTAATGCCTCTTTGACAAAAACGCAAAAATAAGATTATTGTAAAAAAAAAAAGGATTTCAGTTAATTAGTGTAAAAGGGTGGTAAAAAAAGCCTTCGGATATCTGGTTTTTCCAGCCAGCCTTTCTTTAGATTCCTTAAAGAAACAGCAGCGGCCAATCTGCACCCTCCAAGGAACATCACAAAAGCGTCGCAGTGTCAGGAGCGTTATTACATGCAGTAACCGTGAGCTGCGAAGTCAGGGAGTGATGTCACGTCACGCTACAAGGGTGCGTTACGTCAGGTTACGTAACGTAACTTCACGTGACGCCACCACTTCACACAGTGATGTTAGGTTGCCAAACTGCACAGATCTGCGTATAGTATACCGGCAATACATTCTGCATACCGGAGCTCTTATCCGGGAGATCAAAGGAGCGCAATCATTTTTAAGGCTTCTGTTTCTTGGACCGAAGCTCTCTTTTATACGAAATTGCTAATGTGAAGTCAACCTTGATGTGTGTGTATGGACTGGCACTTACATATGATCAACTAACAATACTGACCACATTTCATCAGAAAAATTGATTATTCCCAGAACACCCTTCGGCCTGAGCCTTTTTTCACAATCTCCCAATGTAAGATATAAAAATGTAAATTAGGCTCACACTACTCATATAAAATTTCACATTTGTCTGCCAAGCAATATGCCTTGGAGGTATAAGTTTTTCGACCAAATTGAACAGCTCTTCGAATGTCTTTTACTGCTCTTTCAAACAAAGTTCAGCCAGCGATTGCAAGAACTTAAATTGAAAACGTATGAATCCTACGTGCCTAATAAAATCAGATATGCCTCGAGAGACCAGCGACCAAATGAAGCTACAGAACTGCAATACTTTCCGGCCACATTAATATATTTTTTTTTTGCCTCAAGAATCGTTTGTGATTTCAACGTGCTTTAAATGAAAAGATTATTTCACATAAAAATAAAAAAGCAAATGATCCTTTCTTAGTAAGGATAAAATGAAACCGCAAAACTTCCAGATAAGAAAAAAAAAAAACGAGGAGGAGACTTTAAAGTAAAATAAAGAGAAGGTGCTTTTGTGCTCACATCAATACCACGCACGCTCAAAAAACTTTCTTGCTCCAGAAAGCCTTTCGCCAATCCACGACCAAAGCTGAACCTTTTAAAGCATCGATAGGCAAACAGCGCGGCAAATACATATAGCTTAACTCAACACAGTTCCGCGTGCATACCAAACAAGTCAGGATCCGTTAAAACCAAGTGCTCCACCCCAACCCCCGTCAACGCCCCCTTTAGGTCACAATGTGCAGCATAAGAATAAAGACGGGCGCGTATCTTCCATATCTTCAATACGAACACTCGAAAGAGACGTGAAGTGTAACGAAGCTAAGCGAAAAAGCGCCAGGCGAGCAAAGATGCATTTTCAATTTCCTGAATACATTCCGTGCTCGGGGGATCCTCACCAACGCGTTCGATATCTTCTGCTTAGAGTTGACTTGAACTGGTGGAGAAACAACGCGCGTTGCGTATTCACCTTTTTTTTTTTTCAAAAGGGATGTTTTTTTATTTATTTTTTGTATCCTGACTTTGCGACTTTAGTTTTTCGTGATGTGCAAAAAAAAAAAAAAAATTACGTCGATACCTCAGCCCACAAAAGCATAGAAATCTCGACGCAGTTCGATACCCCTGAACGCAGGAAAACAAAATGATTACGATAGAAACGAGGCTTGCAACTGAAGCTAGAAGAAAACCGTAGCTCAATCCGGATTCCAAGCCTTTCCAGGGGAACAATCAAAGACCTTGATTATTAAGTTAAAATGTGGTACTCTAAGAACTGCTAATACGAAACAAATTATAAAGAGATAATTATATAATTGATAACGCGACGTCACAGTACACGACAGAACGGTAAGGTCAGAGGAACAAGAATCTACAGGCACCTTGGTCGGTCGCTTTGTTATTTTGGCGACGTAACATTTTAAGCTTTTTGCTACATGTACCCTTTTTGTTTTCCTTTAGCTTGTATTGTGGAGATTTCATGTGTTCAATTGTTGTATTTTCGCCTAATAAAACATCTGAGCACCGCAAAAATAGTATCTGGGAGCTTAGTTCCTGAACGTATTCGCACCGCAGATTGCTGTACTTGGAGCGAAAACCCACGCTGCAGGACCAAGGCATCTTGAGCTCAATCTCCACCCTGTCCGTTTAGATCTTAATGAGAATCGTTCCGGCGTGCGGTGCTCCGATCACTAATGCATGAGTACACGCCGAAGACTCCAGACTAGCAGTCGTACTGCACTGGCTAATTGTATCTTCTACAGCGTGGACCATTGTCGTCATACATGCACAGACCGACCTCGCGTTCTCCAAACAAACAACGATTTAGCTTCTCTGTTTTGTTATCGAGGAGCACATTGTGTTCTGGGATTGCGGTTGACCGACAAGAATTTATATGAGTTTCTTTTATTTATTTTTTTGCATTTAATACATACATATTAAATGTAACGTGGAGAAATCTGTCAGCCGCAAGCTACAACTCCAACGAGTCACATTAAATTTCAAGCGTGAGATTATAACCCACGAAATACCTTAAAAATTTTTCTTTCTTTTAAGAGACTTCAATATCAATATCGATGACACAAAACATTCATCTATCTGGGTGGCAACATGGCGGAGCAATCGCAAAGTCACTCTAACAAAGCCTAGGACCAAAAAGAGACAAGAAAAAATAAAACTTAGAAGCAAACAGCAACTGACAAAGGCTTTACGGGAAACATCGAAAGGCCATCAAGTCTTGACCAAGTCTCCAAGTCTGTCGGCCGATCCCAAAAGCGTAGCAACAGCTGGTCGGTCCGAACTGGGAGAAGTCGTAAAAAAGGAGTGGAGCAGGCAACAAAAAGACCTGGCTTCCTCTAGAAAGCTAAATGAACCCAAGATCACACAAAGAAGGCAGAGAGGTGATCCGGCAGAGCTCCGTTTATCGACCACTCTCTCGTTCACCTGACTCGTGGATTTCGGAGGGCTAGGAGGTTTTGGAGAAACGTCGAATGGCGGTGCCGCTGCACTCGAGTGTAAACCGCCCAAGGCGTTTTTTTGTTGCCACACAAAAAAAAAGAGAGTTCCTCCGCAATTTCGTGTGAACCGACCAACGAGTTGGAAGTCACGCAGATGAACTCCCAACGATGAAGGTCCGAACAAAGAGAACAGAGTAGGATTGTAGATCGAGATGCTTGCGAAGGTATATCTATAGTCTATATTCCGTTTGAACTAAGAGACCGGCCGCAGGCAAATGCTACACTCAAAAAAAGTCTGTGCGCCTACTTTCACGCACAACACTCGGAGAGCCTATCACCTCAACTTACGGAGGCAGCTCAGCGAATGACGATGCCGAAACATATGTTTAGACCAAAAAAAAAAAAACAGTCTGAGTTGTGACATTAAGCAATGCAAAACGTCACGCCTGCGTAGCTTAATGTCACAACTCAGACTGCTTTTTTTGGTCTAAACATATGTTTCGGCATCGTCATTCGCTGACCTGCCTCCGTAAGTTGAGCTGATTGGCTCTCGGAGTGTTGTGCGTGAAAGTAGACGGACAGACTTTTTTTTTAGAGTGCAGCATCCGAGAGAGCTAATCAGGTAGCGCGAAAAGTGCGCCATCATGGCGACGTCGGCCTACCAATCACGCTCAAAGAAAATAACCTGTGGGGTCATGCGGTTTTTACTGTACGTAATTGATTTGATCTGGGATAGCAAACTCACAAAAACAAAAAGTAACCAGCCACATGCATCTCAATATCACCTCGCAGCCAACGGGATTGCAGCATTATACTCAATAAGAACGCCGACGGACCAATCACACAGCAAAAAGCGTCATTAACATAAGAAACCGCTCCCTTCGTCTTTTATAAGCTGTCAGTGACTAAATATTTTTTTTTCTATCCAGGTGTGGACAAGTGGTACTACGGGTTATAATATCGACGCGTTCTGTCTCTTCGATGAGAATGTCCCGTTCTATTCTCGTTCTTTCTTTTTTTTTCGTGCATCAAATCTATAAAAATAATGATGAGCCGCTTAAAAAGGCACATCATTGAAGGCGGATGTCCAGGATTCGGCTGAGTCATAAGGTGTTTTTTTATGAGGAGGCTAAGGATGCCATTAATACATGATTTTAAAAATATCCGCTAATGGGCGCGTTCGTAACGCGCAGCTTTTGTTAATTTAATGGCCTTCCGGGGCACGTACCGCGTTTCGGTGCTTTTAATCCCTAGAATAATTCTCGTGTTTCGTCGCCAATTATCACGCCACTCCTATTACTACCTTTCGTTCCCTGGTCTGCAAGATATAGGATCCGTGACGAGCTAAAATTTGAATGAGTAAGATTCGGAATAGACGAAATTAAAAGAGGGTGAAAACAAAATTTTGGCGTTCCCGTAGTGGTGCCATTGTCGCGATAGTCTCAGACACCTCGTATTATAGGCGTAAAACCGAAGAGCGCCCCTGTTTATTTGAAAAAAAAGGTAGCCCCAGAAAGTAGGCTGTGCGGATTTCTTAGTTTAACTTCCTCAAGATCTCAAGATCCTCAAGAAAGATGTTATAAGTGTTGGCACGAGCGATGTCTAAACGCCGTTATAACCATTTTAGTCAACTCAAGCTAGATTAAAATTAAAAAAAAAAATTCTGTGATAACTTGTTTTTAATTTTTACTTTTATAAAAAACAAAAATATCACAATCATGTGTATAACATACCATCGAAATTTTAAAAACTTCCCAGAGAAATTAGCAGCGGCGCATGGAGACACAGAAGAGCACTTTGACATCATCAGTTGTTAAACATAAAACTTAGGGTTTAACACTCTCCATGTAAATATATTTAATGGCACGCTGACAAGGAAAACTATTTCCGAAAAAAGTTACATTCTATTTTTTATTTTCACCGTTATTTTACCGTATGTTTCAGCGACCATCGGTCATACCTTTCCCACGAAAACTGCCCTGAGAAGAAAAAAACTATCGGTGCTTTCTTCGTCACTGTTTAGTGTGGTGCATAGACTTTCAGACAAATGAAATTTTTAATTATCACTGTATACTCACCCTTTTTTTTTTTGGTTAAAAATATCAACCTATGGCTCGAATTAGAAACTTGCTCAGTGTTACCGGAAACGACTTAATCAGACAATTTTAGAAATACTTGAAGCGCGAGGAAGGCGTGGTGGTGAGGAAAAATTGCGGTGTGTGCTGCAGGAGCAAGGGTCGCGAAGCGAGCGTGCGGGTGATGAGAAACAAAAAAATCATGCTAGGGCGTCGAAATCGAATGCATTTTCAAGAACTAGAAGCACAAGGCAGGCGCTATAAATATTGCTAAATTGACCAATTTCGTAGCTTTCGACGATTCTGCTAAGTTTCTAATTCGACCGATATGTTCATTTTCGGTAACAAAAAAGAAGCTAATCCTTCAAATATGATTATAACCTTAATTATCCTAAACACATTGCACCTCAATAAACAGCCTTGTTGACATTGACCCTCACGGCACGTATCTTATTCCTGTGCAATGGGTAGTTTTCACCCAAACAATAATTTGACCTATGTTCGGTTAAACACCCGGTATAATGTCTGAGTGTCTGAGTGAGTGTCCGGCAAAAAGTAGCTCAAAAGAGGCTTACATTATATGGAACGAAAACATTGGTAGGCTTCCGTCTGCCCTAAACTAATTTAAAGGCTACATGTTGTGCATTTACGAGATATTTAGTTTTTTTCGCTGATTTGCAATCTTACGGCAAAGCAATTGAAATGCAGATGGGAGAAAAGATTGCATTTCAACATATATTTATCGTTGAAGTAGCTTAAGGTCCCGAACGAACGCCCATTTTCGAATTCTTGCCTGCCTCATACTTTTTCCTTTTTTTTTTCACCATGGGTGGTTTTACGGTGGTAGTTCCACTACTATTTCCTTAGTCGTGAACTGTGAGGTTTGTCCTTTTTGTACGTGCTAACACGACAACTTTATTACAATACTACGCTTCTCACGCGCCAAACGTCTTTCTCAAAATGACTGATTTAGTCGTTTTCGATGACGCTGAGCAAGTTTCTAATTGGAACCATATGTCTATTTTTATTAATTAAAAAGTTAATTAACGAATTTTAATTAAATAGACGACTGGTCGTTACGATTAGCTCCCTACAATATGTCTCCCTGGCCGTATAACTCACCTCCACAAGCGGCATAAATGTAACTTTCACGGCTTTTTTTAAACAAATCTGTTACGCTTAAAAAAAACCGGTGTATATATATATATATATATATATATATATATATATATATATATATATATATATATATATATATATATATATATATATATATATATATATATATATATATATATATATATACTGCCTAAGAAACGTTCCCATTCTTTTAAATAGGAATTTTATGAGTAGAGTATTGAAGTCACTCATTCGCTTGAAATCCAACGCTATATGGATGAATATGAACTTTTTGGATTTCTGCGAGATACTTTACAACACGTGCACGGCGGATTGCCGTAACGCACCGAGAAGACAATGCGAGAGCCGCATATTTCAGGAGCGACCTATTGTAAAAGTTGCAAAAAGTGCTATTGAAAGATGTGTTCCTAAATGCTGCAATAAGTCGTCAATCTTTCCTACTTGGTTTCCAAGGAGTTACCACTCAGCCTACATAAAAACAAAATATTTCCCCGACTTTTTAAGAAGTACGGTTCTCTTCTTTTATATGCAAAATTCAACATATTTCGTTCCCTAGTAAACAGAAACTGTTTAAGCGTGATAAGGGTCTCCACCAGGAGAGTATAGAAAACAGCTTGAACCGTCGACCAAAAAACATTTTGAAACTTCGTGAAACAGCCCACGCATCAGACCGAATTAACGTAGCATCTGTTTGCGTGTTGGGACAGATAATGATCCTAGTTATCAGTCTTCACTTGCTTATGTTACAAATATTTTCGCTGATTATTCTAGCAAATATTTTACTGTCGGCCAGCAATCTTTTCAACGTGGAAACGGACTGAGATATCGTCATGACTACTTATGTTCCGTGCGTGTTGATTTCGGTGAAATCGCTGAAGCGATTAGAAATATGAAGCCTAAGTTCTCGAGTGATGCCGATGACATGCCCAGTTTTATTTTCAAAGGTTGCAGTGAACTCTTCATTTCGATTCTGGAACACGTACTACACCGCCAACTCCGGCAACCTATTCGTCCTCTAGACTAGATCATCCTAAAAAAAAAAAAATAGCCCGGCCACGATGTTTTTTCACAGTACATCGAAACGCCCTTCTTCCCGACGCAATTATGGACTGGAATGGCCTTCCCGGTGACATCGTAGCCATCAAGGATTCCGCCGCATTTCGCGAAGTGATTCAACAATATTGTAATACCCACTCCCCTCTCTAACCGCTCATTCACACTGGAAGCGGATCCGCGTTCGCAAAGCGGTTGCGAACGCGGTTGTATAAAGATCCAGTGCAATTGCACGCGCACTTGATGTCATCGAGTGCGCGTGCAATTGTATTGAATCTTTATACAACCGCGTTCGCAACCGCTTTGCGAACGCGGATCCGCTTCCAGTGTGAATGAGCGGTAACGCCTCACGGCCTTGAGGGTATTGTAAATAAATAAATAAATATATATATTTAATATTTCACTCACTTCCGTCATTTTGGAAGAAATCGGTAATTGTTCCGATTTTAAAAAGCGGTGATGCATCTCTTTTCTCAAATTACCGCCAAATTTTCTTGCTTTGTGGTTTTTCAAAGCTTTTCGAGCTAGTCATTCGTACGCGAATACTTTTTTTTTCTTACTTTCGCCAGAAAATAACCCCTTCGTAGCATGGTTTCATGAGTGGTCGGTCTGTCGAGACTAATTTGTGTTAGTTTTTTAGAATTTTCTGCTCGGATTGTTAAAAACAGAGGACAAGTTGATTCAATATACAACAATAGGACTAAAGCGTTTGACAAAATCAGTCATCCGTTACTATTACACAAGCTGTTTTCTTATGAAGTGTGTAATGATCTGTGTAAATGGTTTGACAGCTATCTTTCGGTGCGCTCTAACACTGTTCACGTTGATGACAGTTTCTCCGAACTCTTTTTTACAACTTCCGGTGTTCCTCAGAGATCAGTCCTGGGCCCTTTGTTGTTCCTACTTTTTATGAATAATATTGTGCCTTGCGTAGATGTGTTTGACCTATTACTTTTCGCTGATGACATTAAGTTGTTCAAAAGCCTTCATACACTTCAAGATTGCAATATCTTACAAAATGACGTGTCAAACATTCTTTAATGGTGTAAAAAGAATCAGTTGTCGCTCAAACCCGCAAAATCAAAAGTGCTTTCCTTGTGCCGGCGGCATGCTGTTGTTGGCTTTACTTATTATCTTGAGGTATCCCCAATACAACGTGTACCTCTCGTAAAGGATCTTGGCGTGTGTGTTGACTGTGCTTTAACTTTCAAAAATCATGTGTCTTACTCGTCGGAAATGCTTATAAAGTTTTAGGAATAATATCACACTTGCCGCGTAATTTTAAACAACCCCTTTCATTGATCCACCTTTTAATTTCCTAGTGAGGTCACAACTCGAGTTCGCTTCCGTCATATGGAACTCAATATCCAAGACACAGACTTTAACAATCGAAAATGTTCAGAAAAAGGTTATCCGAATTGTTTACGATAGATACTTTGAGAGGTGCTTTTACTAAGATTATGAACATACACCTAAAATGTTTTCACTTTCCCTTCTGTCTACAAGGAGATCTGTTCGAGACGTTGTTTTTCTGCACAAGGTTGCTAATGGTGCATTTGATTCTCCACAACTGCTTGAAAGGATGAAATTTCATGTTTCTTCACGTCTAACCAGACATTTTGTTTGCTCCTATGACCACTCACTGTGCAATGACTCACCTCTCTCCCGGATTCAGTCGTTATATAACGCCATCGCTCCACCCCACCTTGATATATCTAACGCTAACTCAAGCGCGCAGTTCTTGCGTTTGCTCCTATTCGCAATACTAAAGCTCTCTCCTATCTCGGTAGCGTGTCCTCGGTGGGAACGCCAAAGACAGTTTGCCGATATAACGACGACTTGCCTTTGATGAGTAAGTACTACGTCACATTTCTAAACATCAATGTGAACACGACTGCCCGCTCTTTTTCTGAATCCAATTTAAAAATCGGGTGAAAAAAAACGCAATATGAGTGATAGATATCTCAGAGCACGTTCCCTTTGTGCAAACATTACATATTTGTCTGGCCTCTAATAGTGATTGGCCCCCACAATGCAATTTCATCAAGACCATTATGTAAAAGTTAATTACCAAATCTTTGTTAGCTAGTTAACTTATCGTAAATTTTATTTGCATCTGTTAAACACTCCGTGATGACGGTAACCCTGCGTAACAATCATCCACTTTGGAAAAAATCAGTAAAGCTTAAAAACAATCTCTTTCCTTTTTTTCTTTTTTTTACTGAGTACCATAGGCGCGTGACGAAAACGCGTTACAAAATTCCTTCTAGCAGGCGGTTCCACTTCCCAAAATGACTGGCGCATCACACAGTGAAAATTGAAGACGAGCACGGCATACTTTCCCATTTGTTTTAATGTCATTATGATAACCAACAGAAAATATCAAAATTCTGCCTTGATTCATCCATTTTTTTTTTCATTGCTATCCCGTTCACGTGGCCATGCCCTTGTGTTCACATGATTGTTTTTTATACAATTGAGAAACTTGTGTTTCCACTTTTATTTCAACGAAGATACGCCTCTGAACGACCACGCTCCAAGAACGTTACACAATTCTGTCGCAGCTCGGCGTATTTTGTTTCGATAAGATCAAATTGTGTCTTCTCTCTTATGCTAGCAGACTCGGCAGATATATGCCTTTTACTTTTTTTTTTTTGCTGGCATATATACGTGTTTGCATCCTCCAACTTTGACGCAGTAAGAAAGTGCAGTCAACCGCTTCCTGCCACAGCTTTCATGGATGGATGCATGGCTACGCTCGAAAAACTCGGAACAAGGAAGCTGCAAGCTTCGGTGGTGTGTATATCTAGTAACACAGATAGTTTTAGCGACTCGGGCTCGTTTTCTCGTGTGAGACAGAAGAAGCTTCATATACAACGAGCGACAAAAAGAAGGCAACCCTGGCAAAACTTTCCGACAATGTGGCGAACTCACAATTTACTACTGAGTTATACATTGCATAGCCGCCTGAGGATATTGCACCAAACGGAGGAAACGGTGGCCATTCCCTCGCAAGCCAAACTGAAGCAGCACTCTTCCCAAAGTGCTCTACAAGGTGAATATCGGGTTCCCAAACCTCGCATGAGATGAGAAAGTAAACTTAATTTCCACAACCTTAACACATGTCTAATTTTTTTAAATACAAACGTTGTGTTAGCACCAGGCGACAGTTGTTAACATAACATTTTACTTCCCTTTTTTTTCCTATTGTGCTTGAGTAGCTCTCATACAAAATATGAAAGCCACCTGAAGCACCACTTTGCAATCCTGTCATTAGATGCATCAAGAAGAATACAATCACTTTCTTTGTTATTTTCCAAGAAACGTCAAGACACAAACAATTTATAGTCTAGCAAATGCTTTCTTTTTTCAATCAAGTTCCTCTTCCAATTTTCGGGCAAAAGTTAGTCGACAGGTAACGTACCTTCCATGCAGTCTTAAAACGGCTTAATCCTTTTATAGGGTTAAAGCCAATTTTCTCGCGTTCTTACTGCTTAGCACTTAACAGCTCTCACGTATGATCGTTGATGCTGACGGGAACTACAGCTGCCCAGTCACGTGTTGATCCTTAGCCTATTCTTTGGAGGGTGCTCTCAAAAATCCTACCATGCCTATAGCGACGCCAACGATAAATAACAGGCCATTCAGAATCTAGCGTCAGGCTTGCGCGTCCGCAGAGACTGCTTCGTCACTCGAAATCCCTTAGCGCACGCTTGAGGCTCATAAAACGAAGAGCAGCGAAGAGCCAATGCACCGTCCCGACCAGGATATCGAACTGGTCCCGGAGGACCTTTCAACGAAAACAACGCCTCTTCCATGAACCTCTTGGCAGGTTTTATATTTGTTGTCGGGCTCCAGAAGAAAACAAACAAAAAAGAGAACGTGACGGCCTGCGTTCGATAGTTCGTTTGCGTAACTTCAGCCGCTGCCCCTGACAACTCACGAGCCCGGGTAGGGTTCACAAAGGCGTGCGTATATTTGTTCAATCATTTCTGCATGGGGCTTTCTGATAAACAGAAAACAAATACTTGATTATTAAACTCAAGACCTGGAACCACTCTCTCTTTCTCTACCTTACTTGTTTTCCTCTTTCTTGTGCGCACATTTAGTGAAGAAAGTTTGCTGCTTCGACTGTGCGGTTCACTCATACTCTGACTGCCAAGCTCAGGCGGACCTTTTCGGAACGAATAAGACATCAAAATTATAGAAGTACTCGAGCGAACATATTTTTTCTAACGACATGGTCACGAACCCTGAGGGCTGAGAGGGAACAATAAAGAATTTTCATTCATAGACAGCCGTTCTGGCCTTCTCATATAAACCACGTTAACAACGAACTCGGGGATTCCTGTGGAATGCGAAAACTGCTCCCACTTTTGCCAAGAAAAAACACAAAATTTGTTTCTAAGTAATTTTGAAAATGTTTCATACATTTTCCACGATTATGACCCAATTATATTGCTTCTTCTCCACAAATAAAATTACTACTAAATTGTATTTCTTCCTTGTACCATATCGAATTTAAATCGTTCCATCAACTTTGCAATGGTGAGTATTCGTATAGCGTACGATGCGGATAGCGGGCCCTGCGGCTGCGTGCAGAACTTTGTTTTGAAGGAAAGGTAGATGCTCCCGTATGCAGCGAAATGCGTTGGCCGCTATACTAAAACTATATAATGCTGCATTAACAGTTAGAAAAATGAAGGATTTTTACAATCCCCTGTAGCGCCGAATTAGAGTGCAGCTCTTGAAGAGGAGGAGGGGAAGGAAAGGAGAGGAGGCTATGCCCCTCCTCCTCTCCTGCTCGCCTCCCATTTACGGGAAATTTTCTGCTAAATTTGGCGGAAAGTTTCTCTCGCTAAATTTAGCAGGGAATTTTTCCGCTATATTTAGCGGGAACATTTATGCGTTAAATTTAGCGGGCAAAATTTCCCACTAATTTTAGCGGAAAAAGTTTCCGCTAAATCTAGCGGGAAATTGTTTTCGCTAAATTTAGCGGGAAAGGTTTTTCGCTTAATTTAGCTTGGATATTTTTCCGCTAAACTTAGAGGGAAGTTTTTTTGCTAAATTTACCGGGGAAAATTTTCCGCTAAATATAGGGGAAATTTCTCCGCTAAATTTCGCGGGAAAATTTTTCCCGCTAAATTTAACGGGGCACATTTTTCGCTAAATTTTGCGGGGAAATTTACTCATAATGCACCGCGCGGTTACTCCGACGGCGACGGCAACGGCGACGCTGACTCCGCTCAAGCCGGAAGCGGGCGCCTAAGAGCTGTGCTCAAAAAGGCCCCTCAGCTAAACTCACAAGGGAGGTAGTGTTGCTTTCAGAAACATCAAATGAAACTAGGTGGCACTTGGCTGGACATGACGAAATTTGTCACGTGTATCTACGTAAAGCAAATAGCAAATTGTTGTCTGTATGTTCATACAGCCGAAAGTTACTGTGACCAATGGGTACTTCTTTCTCTGCTGTAGATGAGCAATTTAGCCAGTGCGGTACAACCGCTAGCCTGGGGTCTTTAACGTGCACCACGCATTAGTGATACACGACCGCACGCCGGTACAATGCTCATCCAGATTGAAACGTGCAGGGATTGAGCCCAGGTGGGCTCAATCCCTGCACGTTTCAATTCCTGGGTTCTGTCGTGAGCTTTCGCTCCACGTGCTCCGTGCTGGGGCCCTAATCTGGACATTGGCGAAAAAGTCGGCGAGAAATCTAGTGGCTCTGATTGGCCGGCGCCAAGGTCAAGTGTGGAGTTGGCCAATCGCGGCTGCCAGATTTCTTGCCGACGTTTTCGGCAAGCGTCCAGCTTAGGGCCACTGGTGTGCGCTAGCGCACTCGGCCATCGATCACCCCCCCCCCCCCCTGTATCTACGGAAGGATGTGACAAATGGCGACAGTCATCTGTAACCATACGTGACACCATAAATATAAAGAATTTGTTTATGATATCAAAACTAACCTTTCACTTACTAATAGGCAATCTGTTCAAATGATACCCAACAATACCCATGACTGCGAAAATCAAAAGCGTAGACAGTCAGCAGCGGCCGTATTTCAACACTCCTTGCGCCTTAGTGAGTGTTGAAAAGACAAACATTAAGGTCGAGGCATTAACGCTGGCGGAGATGGTGACGCTGCCTAGGTGGCGCTGCTTCTGTCCACTAGGGACGACGGGAAGGGAAGGGGGCCGCAAGTGTTTTCTTCTAGGTGGTATTGCCTTAGCGCACCGTAACGGAAACTTGCGTTCTTTGAGCCCGCTACGTGTTTCCCGAGGTCTAGCAATACGGAGTGCAAGTTCGTCCGATCGGACGAACTTACCCTCTCATACGGGTAAAAAAAACTAAAAGAACGGAGGAGAAGGGAGCGCGCGAGGACTTCAGAAGACGGAGCTCTGGTTGGAATGATGAGTGGGTAGACGAGAAGCTAGAGCTGCCATTGCCACTGCTCACTGTTCGAACTCGTTCAAACGCCGAATTCCAGGGTCTCAACCTTTGCTTTCGAACAGTGTGTATAGAGACGAAGGCAGCTAAAGTTTCGCGCGTACCCACTAATCATTCGTACCGGATCATGGTATTCTGACTCCTCCTCTCATTTCATTTCTACACGTACGATTGCTGTCATTCATAGGTTCTTGGTTCCAATCTGGCACTACAGGGAGGGGATTCTTAGGAAGTAAGCGAATGCGGCAACTACTGGGAGCAGTCATGTGATTGATGTCGTCACTCGGAGTTTCCGCGAACGACGACCACGTCCTTTCTCTGGGAGGTTCCCACTAAAAGTGTCGCTGTAAAACATGTTATATAGTGTCTGGATAGGACACGTATGTAAAAAAAGTAAACTTTCTCCCCCATAAATTGTATCGCAATATTTACGTCGCTACACTTTATTTTAGCCATCTCCACGTCCACCTTTTCTTCCCAAGTCTCGGGTGTTCAAGATACTGAAATTTTACCAATTGGCCCTGCATGTTCCATTCTATTTCTGTCTACAAGCATATGCCTCGGTTTCGGGGGTTGACGTCTAGAAATTGAAGCATATGTAGTACTTGCTCCAAAATTAAAATGATTCTCGCGGTGTAATTATTGCATCAATAATTAATCTTCATCTTTTTGTTTAGTGAATATTCATGTAATGATATATGTGGCGTATCAAGAAAAAATTGAAGTTTCTTGGGATGAAGTTCAGTGTCCTAGGAGCAATTAAAAGAACACGGTTTTATATCGGCGTCGACGACACAAGAGGTTTAGGGCAAATTGCTAGGCAATTGTGTTGCATTCGTGAAACGTTCTAGCGCCACAAACGTTTAGCGATAGTCTGAGTTTCCTAGACGCAAGACGCTTACGTTCAAGGCGCTATTCGTCAGATAGTTTAATACGTACCATGTGCACACTTGATAGTGGTTCCTAGAATGAAGCGATACTAGAGCTAATCGGACAGATAAACCTGGCCATCTTACAGAGCCGTCCGTACTTTCGAGCTCATCTCCTTCAGCGCTCACTGGTTGTCGAGCCACTACTCGCCTACCTTTTTGATCACATGACCTCCCCGTTAACCAGACGGTAACGAACGCCTCATCTCTCCCCTTCCACACGCCCATCAATCAGTGCAAAGCCTGTCAGCCTTCATGAAATGCCGAACATTTAGCCAAAGAACGCTTCACGTCAATAGAAGCACGTTTTGAAATTATTCCTCATTTAAACTGTGCGTCGCGAAGTAAATATGGCACTAATTTCTTTTCTGGGACACGTTTATTTTGCGACGTACGTGTCCTATTCCTAAAGTTTAATTTCTTTCTTTGTTTTGTATTTCTATATGTTTCATATTTGAAGAGACGGCTCACTTATTCGCTAAGAAAAAAAAAATATTTACAATACTCGATGCGTAGACATAGAAAAATGTTATGAAATATCGGTTTGGAGATTATAATTAGCGTCGCAATCCATTACATTGTGAGACTAAAACTGACATAATTGCCGCAGAGTGAGTGCCACCGCAGCCCTTCAAGAATCTATTTCCTTCTTTCGTTTTCAGTCGCGTCAAAATGAATTTACCTTTCCTCGCTACTTCGCCCTCTTCCTAACTTTTCATTTTCACAAAAACAAAAATTCTACCATACTGGATCCAGAAAGAGACGGCTACGTTTTTAAGCAACTGTGAGAGCGTGATACCAGAAACAAAACAATTCCAAAAGAGTAGTTCAAAGAAGACTGAGCGGAATCAAGGAGAAATCTCCGTGACCTCTCTCTCTCTCTCTCGTGACATAGGGCCAGATTCTCTCCAAATCTTCTTCTAAGTCTAGGACTTTTCCGCGTGCTCTCTTGGCGAGAGAAAGCGTTTCGGCAATTCGCCGTCTCGGGTCCCATAAGCCCGGGCAATAAGAGCGCGGACAGGGGATGATAACCGTCTAAGCCCTCCCCTCCGGTCGGTCTAAGAGTGAATGACGACCGGATAAACATCCGCTGTCCTAATACGCCGGGAGTGCTGTGGAGAGCACTTGGAAGAGTTTCTCAAGTTGGCGAAATAAAAAGTAAAAAAAAAAAAAGGGAAATCCCGCAGACATTATGTGATTTTCCGCGTTGATTTCTGTGACCACTGGGTTTGGTATAGGTGGACATTGCGCCTAATATTTTTTTTCTTCAACGGCGTGTAATAGACTTTCTTCAAAAGGTCGCCTTATCCAGTAGCTCCTGCATCCATTATCCAATTCCGTCATTGTTTGCGCGCGTACTCTGAGCATCTATTGTACACGAGGGTAGCGTCATCGCTTCGCTACGACTCGGATCCAATCGTGCGCTTCGTTCTCAAGAAAAATGGCGACCGCCAATCTTGCTTCATAGACTTTTCAGTAGGGCATATTTCTATTTGTTAGTTTTGACACGGAACACAAAATCGGATACAAATTATTATTAATTTACTATTTTGCTAAGAAATAAAACAGATTTGTAGCGATTTATGGTTTACCGACTAATTGGGGTTCAATTTTAGTGCCTTCAGAGCAGCTTGGATTTTAATGGGATAACAAAAGTAATGTAAATATCTGGGTATACTCGAAGCATGAGATGTCACTAAACAACATAAATTTGTAGCTGCTGTGGCGTCTCCGTATGATAACCGAATATGTAGTTTAATTTTTATAAAGGCGCTTCGCAAGCACGCTGTACTCGTCGGTAAATATTATATCGCCAAGTAAATTTTTTGCGTCTTATTTGTGTTTTTCTGAACTCCGAATAAACTCTTAGTCGTGAAGTATCTCTACGTCACAAAAAAATTTTAATCACGGCTAATGTCAGTAAGGCGCCGCAACCGACATCGTCCCCTTTGTAGCAATGATTTTGGTTATTAAAATGATAAGTTATGCTGATTTCTCGATACTCATTCAAAATTATTGATTACCAATATCTAAGCTACAATAGTCTCAATGGACTTATTTTCCAGGCTCTCGAAAAGAGGCTAGTCAAGGGTGTCAGTAGCCCAGGGAGTTCCCGGGAAACGAACCGTGTTTTTGTCCCAGGTTAATAAACTATGTATCGCAGAAAGCTCAAACTCGGTGGGGATGTGAAGCTATCGGTTTGGATAGAATGCGAACGTTTAAGAATGTGACTTCACCTTGATAATAAAGTAATTAAAAAAAGTAGTTTTTTCGCATGAGCCGACGTTAAAATAAGCCTAACGTCGTCGAAACAAGGAAAGGATTTGTGGGTGGCTGTAGCATCTATTTCAGTGAAAAAAAACTTGTCAGCTATAAAAACATAATATTTCTCTCTGACACGTGTTTTTCACTGATATAAGTTCTGCAAGCGTCCACAATATGATTTCTAGTTGTTGTTTTTTTACGATATTAGGCTTTGGTGGACGTCGGCTCGTAGAAGAATTTCAATTTACTCAACTATCTTCTCATCCAAGTAATTTCATGTTGTCAAACTTTCGAATTCTATCCGAGCCGCTAGCTTCACAATCTTACAGAGTTTGAACTCTCTGCGATGCATAGTTGATGTATCCGGGCCGAAAAGCACGGTTGTCTTTTCTCAGGAACTCTGTACTTCTAGCAACACAACCGCTAGTTGACGGAGACAAATCTTCTTCGACCAAACTATATGTTGGATAGCATATGCAAATGGTATGCGGGACGCCGAAAAACAAAGTCCTTATGCATTCGTCTCCTACCGCTGTTCCCCGTATGCCTCGTTGTTCTGTTCGCGACCGTTCAAACAAAAGCACTTCTCGCATGAAAGTAATAGACTTGGTCTGAACACAAAACTTGAACTATTCGGGATGGCAAGATTATGATAAACAAAAGCAGTTTCAAAATATTTGCGTCGCGCTTTTGAGACTTTATACGCATTACCTTATACCTTTATTTTTATTTGAAGGCTCTGTTCGGTGCTCTATTCTTGTTGCTGAACGGCGCCCACTTTCAATATAATTCGGGCCTCTTTCTGCACTCTTCGGATACTCCGAATGTGCAGCACCGGCCGAGATATATCCTGAGGCTCGCGTGAAATATTTTGTCCCTCCAATACCCTATTTCTTTGTATGTTTTTTTTTTTTTTGAAGGTTTTGCTCTCTGTTTGCATATTCGCCCTCGTGATTTTGCCGTCTTTTTTTTTTTCTCATGCGCCTAGATCTGTCCAAAGAAGCGAGAAGTGGCGCGGGTGTCTGGCCCTCAAATTTGTCTCTTTTGCTTTGCATGTTTAATACGACCATTCTGTTTATTCGGCGAGCAAGAAACTTGGGTGTATCCGAAAGCATATCAATTTTTGTTTATATTAGAGATATCCTTGTGCGCATAAATTTGCTATATAGCGCTAGAGTGGAATAAAGAAGGCGCTCTTTCGCTGACTTGCGAGTTAGAAGCAAGACTCGCTTTGTTTGGTGTTTACATCCGTCTAGTTGGAGTTTCTTCATCGTAGAAGACTGGTGAAGCTTATTTTCTAGATGAAGGCTGTGTCAAAAGAGTCATACGCGTGCACTTTGATAACTCGGCCATTATGTGAGTGGTTTGATAACTCGGAAAATAAATGAAGATGTCAGACGTTTAGCGAGAAGTTCTTAAAGAGACATGCTTATTAGAATTTAAGCAATAAGTTTTTTTTTTGATCACTGTAAGAAAGGCAAAGGTCATGTTAGGACTCTTTTTAAGCTGTAAAGCCGGGGTCACACTGCTCATATATGATACAAAAGGTAGTCTGCAAACACAAGTCACTGCAATATCCGTGGTTCGGATGCCGATTGCCCTGTTCCTTCTTGAACCCAATGGCATGCATCATTCGAAGCACGAATCTCACGGTGACTCGCGTTCGAATCTGTATGTCGACTGTCTTTTGTGTAATGTATAAGCAGTGTGACTCCGGAATCAAGGTGCCCTGAGGAGGTTTCTGAGATCACCTAAATAGGGCGATGACTAACCCTGTGGCTCTAAGCATCCTAAAAATTCCTAAATCATGATGACACCTGGCCGATTTTCCTATCAAGAAAGCAATCAAAGATTGCAACACACCGAGGTCAACTACGGCGGTGGGAGGAGCATGTTTCGAAACCAGGACCACTGTCAGCCAATAGCGAGCGAAGGATCCTCACGCCTCCGACCGGTGGAACCGTGAAGTGATATCTCCAATGCGCGCTGCCCGTTGCCCATACAGCCCGGAATAATAATGCGTGCTTTTTGAGGCGATTATTGGAGTATTATGCTCTCTCTTCAAGAAGAATTAACATTTTTTTAGTACTTCTATTTGCTTTTTATCTACAAACGCATACACATTTTCTAATAACAGCGCATGCAACCTCAAATAAATATCGCGCTTTCATTTATCACATGTCGTCCTGGCTGCCGGAACAGTGCTCATTTCGTCGCGGGAGATGACCTCGGTATGTGGCGATTTTTAATTTCTTTTTTAATAGAAAAATAGGCCGCGTATCGTCATGATTACAGATTTTCTAGGATGCTTAGAGCCAGCAGAGTGAGTAATCGTCATATTTTAGGTGATCTTAGAAACCTCCTTATGACACCTTTAAGGCGGAATTCACACTGGCGTTCGAAACACATTATTTTGGGTCAAATAAAGATCCTAGAGGTTCTCCTCCGATAAGCGGACTAGGGCCATGTGATCAACGTGAACCGGCAAGGCCAGCCCCACCTGCCAGTGTGGCGAGATGCTCAGTGCTGCCTTGCCATTTTTTCTATGGCCCGGTTAGAGAGCGGCTTTCCCTGCGACCTACAATCTCGCTTAGGAGCAATGGGACTTCTTTGGTCGCGTGGGGGTGCGACCACACTACCTTGCTCAACAGCGCCTGAGCCATCCTGAACAACTATTCCCCGACAACTTCGATCGAAATTGTGTGTCATTATACTTATTTGAAAGAATCTCTAGTAAGCCGATTGAAATAAGTTTCGAATTACGAAAATTAAATGCTTATTTATAGATACTCGTTTCTTGAAGAGACGAAAAAAAAGAGGTGTTCCGCATCAGTCCCTGCAGGCAGGTGGCCTCATGACCTGTAGGTCTAATTTCTCTAGAAACTTTTCCAACTCAACCCCGAAGCTAAGAGGCCAACACGGTGCGGAGGAGTTGCCTCTCAGAAGGAATTAAAGCGCTGTAGGAAGGGTAGGCTTAGAGCAACCCCTTCGAGCTGCCGATGCAGGTAGCAGCTACTCCGCCTGTAAAGGCCCTAAGAGACCGTGCCTGTTTACATTGGTTCACTCCAGCCTGGCAATGGTTCTTCCAACCGTTGAACGAGGCTTCTTCACTAGCACACTTGACTTCAAACCTAAACACGTCAGGAGAACAACGCGAAGAGAAAGCTTGCGCCGCAGAACCAAGAAATCATTAACTCGAACCACACCGCCGCCTGTTTCTATCTAGATAAGCGACCGTACAGTCGTGCTAAATTTATCACGTACCTCGGTGACACCAGACGCCTCATAGGACGCTTGTCGTTCATCTTTCATCTGTGTTACTCTAATATATTTTCCAGTTGCCTTCCCAATCTCAGGGTTTAACATCATGATTAATACGCACCAGTCACGATATGTGTGTAGACTCTTTGTGGGGTGCTAGTTGCGTGCTAGTTTGATGTTTGCATTCGTTTGCATCTTGTGTCCATTTTACTTTAACTTTGTACCTAGACAGACATGTACGTTGTTTTTTCTTTATTAAGATGCCATCTCACAACCCTTAATTGGCTTGTGGGATGCGTAAATGAATATTATGAATGGGTAAATAAATATTTTATTATGAATATAAATAGCTGTTAAAAATCTATTTTGAGAGTGTCACAGAAGGTTTTAGTGCAACAGTGGGAGAAGTGGAAGCACAGCCTGCGGTTAAACATGCAATCTCCGACAGGGGGAAGAAACGTCAGTTTTCACATTGACACTAAGTGATATGACGTCATCAGCAATGCTTTTCTATAGAAACTCCTAGGCCAGATTGTAGGCCACCGCTGTCGCTGTTGGTGCAAGGAGCCGACGTCGACGCCGTTCAAAACAAAACATAACCCGCCAAGCTTGGTGTTCGCGCTGTCGTTCATTTCAAAAATTACCCTAGAACATGTTTTTTAATATTTAAAAATTGTGCCTCAAACCCGTGCCTGTATTGAAAGTAAAAACAAGATTACCTTTTGAAACTGTTTTATGACGATAAAAAGAATATAAATATTCCCCTCTGAAAGTCTTATGCGGGATACCAGGGCACTTTGGGCAAACAAGTTATTATCGATGTGGAGAGAAGCCTAGCTCAGAATTTCTCATTTTTCCAACTGCCCCTTCTCGACGTACGGTAAGGAGGCTAATGGCTCGTTTCATTCGCTTTGTTTTGTCTGTTTGTAAAGGAAAACTTGCATACACACTAAAAGTGCAGTGCTCCCTTAATTTAACGTCGACAAAAGATGGTTTGTTTTTGGCTTTTTTTGTGCTATTCTTGGGCCTACTGGTTGAATGGCGTGGAAAAGTCCTGACTCTCCGATCACAACCCAGCCTGTCAAATTATCTACCTAACGTTCGCGAATGAAAGCCAACTTTTTTTCTGAACAATGTCGGCGTGTAAATACGGTACGTTTGAGGGAAAGTCACGCGAAACCTTCGCAAGATCGAAGTTAGTTTTATGTAGCACCGGATGCGAGAACCGTCTTTCCCCCGCCGCCACGCCTAATGATGAAGCTTTTAATGGTGTATACAGACGACGGAGATTTCTTCCACAGAGAGAAGCACACGTCGTTGCAGTTGGAGCTCACGTGCGTTACGTACGTCACGGATGCTTGCTCATTCCCGTACTCCGCCGAGACGCAAGGATTTCCCCATCGTTTGGCAAGAAAAGAAGATGGCGCGGTAATATAAATTCGTTGGCGTGTGCAAAAAGCATGTGGAAAGCTTGAAGTCGTCGCATTTTTACGCCGGCAGCGTCCAAGTTGACAGCGTCATATTGCTCTTATGGCGTACCCACAAGACGTAGATTTTCTTCAGGTAGAGGAATACACCTTATCGTATTTTCAGGTTACGTGGCTCACGATACCGACGCTTGCTAATCCCCGTACTCTCCAGTGAGCCGAGGACAAACTACCGGGTGATTCGAGGATACCGCAGGCTCTTTAAATCGACCGGAAAATTCGCTTTCTTAACCTATCGCGCTACGACTTTGTGCCGCGTTGCGCACAGATGGTGCATTTTTTGTGTAAAATTTGCAAAGAGCGAACTTACCTGGGGAAAAAGTAAAGAAAGAAAAAGGCTTAGCTCCTATGGAAACGCAGCGACGCCACCGGTCTTCAAACAACACGGCGCCGTTTCGCACGGGAGACAAGAGATGGCGCAACCGGTCGCGACGCCAACTGCCGCCAACGAACGAGCACACGACGCCCAGAGCCGGCGTATTTAGCAGACAAGGAACTGCAGTTCCTTGTTGTTACCGCGCCTGTTTTTGTTTCTGCGACTGTCGCCGCCCGCGGAACGCGCTCCGCTTTTGAGTCTAAAAGATTGTCTGCTAAAGGCGCTGGCTCTCGGCACCGTATGCTCGTTCGTTGGCGGCGTTCGTTGCGCCATCTCTTGTGTCTCGTGCGAAACGGCGCCGTGTTGTTTGAAGACCGGTGACGTGGCTGCGTTTCCATAGGAGCTAAGCCTTTTTCTTTCTTTACTTTTTCCTCAAGTAAGTTCGCTCTTTGCAAATTTTACAAAAAAAAAATGCACCACCTGTTGGCAACGCTGCACAAAGTCGTCGCGCGAGAGGTTAGGAAACCGAATTTTCCGGTCGATTTAAAGAGCCTGCCGTCTCCTTGAATCACCCGGTATTCCTTTCCTAGAGATTGTCGCATCGCTCCGGCGAGAAAGAAAAATGGCGTCGAACGATGAGTTCGATTAGTTTTTTGATGTTCGTGAAAAGCTTGGTGGATGCTTGAAGTCGCTGCATTTTCAATACACAATGTGAAAGTTGACGTTGTGTTCGCTGTTGGTGCCAGCAGGCGGCGACTTCAAACTTTCACAATACATTTAAAGGAAACATCGAATTTTCGTTCGACGCCATATTATCTTCTCTCCGGAACGGTGGGACAATCCCCAGCTCTCGGCGGAGCGGCGTAGGACGGAGATTCGCAAGCATTCGTGCCATGGCGCACGTGATTTCCAAAAGCGATAACGACTGTTCATTTCTGTATAGAAAACCTTCTGTGTGCAAATACACCGTAAGTAATTTGTTGTAGATGTTTAGGGCAATGGAAAGTTAAACTATCGCAAGAGGCGCCTGGTGTCTCCGACGTGGGTGAGAAATACAGCACGCCGCGGTACGATACTCATACAGATAGAAACGGGCAGCGGCATGATTCGAGTCGATGATTCCGTGGTTTTGCAGCGCAAGCTTTCCCTCTGCGTTATTCTCCTGACGTGTTTAGGTTTGAAGCCAAGCGTGCTAATGAACATGCGCTTGCCTCGTTCAACAGTTGGAGGAACCATTGCCGGGCAAGGGAGAACAGGCGCGATCTCTTACGTCCTTTGCACGGGGAGTAGTTGCTTCCAGCGGCGGCAGCTTTAAGGGGTCGCTTTAACCCTATCCCCTACCGTGCTTTAATTCCTTTTGAGGGCCATCTCCTCCTCACCGCGTTGTCTTCTTTTCTCATGAGGCTGGCTGCCTGCAGAAACTTTTGCGCAACACCTCTTTATCTTCATCTCCTCAAGGAACGGGTTTGTATAGACAAGCACTTATTTATCATAAGCCGAAACCTATTTTAATTGGCTCACTACAGTTATTCCAAATAAATATTGTGGAACACATTTTCAGTTACGTTGGTTGGGGAACAGTTGTTCAGGATGACTCAGGCAGTGTGGGATATGGTTTTGTGGTCGCACCCCCACGAGGCTAAAAAAATTCCAATTGCTCCTAGACGAGAGTGAAGGCTGCAATGAAAACCACTCTCTAGCCCGGCCATAGAAGAACATGTCAGGGCAGCACAGCCAGCTCACTTGATTTTATTTCGCAACACTTGCTTCGTTCGATTTACGTGCACCTCCTGCACCGGTGCAGAGAAGTGTCGCGCGGTCTACTTCCGGTATGTGTACTGGGATACGACCGGAAGTACTCCGCCCTTTACTTTTCTGCACCGGTGCAGGATGTGCAGGTAAATCGAACGAAGCTACTGATTGCGCGCACTTGCAAGAACTAAAGACTAGCGCGATAAAACTTCACGAGTTGTGATCATGGGCCGGCTTGGCTAGAACAGCGTCTCAGCTGAGAATGGGTGAAAGTATAGCCTCCTACATACTGACAAAGCCAGGCAGACCTCCACGAGAAGCGGCCTTTGAAATGGAAAAAGTTGAGCGGCAGACAGCGAATGAGAGGAGAGCCACGTGACGGGCGCCCCGCTGCGGCGAGACGCTGAAACATACATCTCCCAAGCGACCGAGTACGTTTTGGGTCCTTGCCGCTGCAAGAGCTCTGTGCTGACGCCCAGGTTCCCCGAGAAATGGCTCTTTGATGCTCTGTGCTGCCAAACCCTCGCGCTTCAAATCTATGACCGGGCAGTCTACGGGTCCGTCTAACTGCCAGACTTTGTGAGTATACAGGGGGCTATGGTGAAAGAAATTACTGCAAAGGGTGGAGCGCGCGAGCGTTTTGAGACGCGGCTTGAGCCCCGCTCAGCTCATGCGCTGGCTTTTGCAGTGCCTTCTTTCCCCCAGTCTCAGCTGAGACGCTGTTTCAAGCAATTCAGCCCTAGCTGCTTAACAAAGGACAAGAGTCATGGTTGGTGTAAAGGCGCAAAGTGGAAGCTTGAAGCCCTTGCATTATTAAACCAACACCATGAAAGTGGATCGTCTTACATTAATCTTACTTCAATAAATTAAATAAAGATTAATCCGAAGAAAGGCGACCAGGCAGGGTTTCGCCCATCTGCAACGCTTTTGATAGCGCGCTCCACGGCAAAAAAGTTTAATAGACCCTTTTCCTGAGCGTCAGATTAGAGCCACGATGACTGGCTGTCTGTTGCCCTATTGTGAGGCCCATTCACTGCGTTCTGGACAAAACACTCTCCGTAACTTGTCCGCGAGTAGAGTAACGTTGAAACTGAAGATTTCGAATCCCTACACGATGGCGGACAAAACAGAACTGGAGCAGTTGGAATGTTGGAACTTTAAAAAATGTCTGTTAGTTTATCTTGGAATGAAAGGAAATTAATTCCACTTCATTGTTGCTATCATATATGTAGTTCAAAATTTGCTCCTTCCATGGTGTCAGAACATGGCGGGCACCATTTTGGGCAGGAGATAAAACAGTCAGGCCTCTAGCGGTACGCTTCAGCTGTGGGGACAACTAGAGTCACTAAATGAACTGCGCTTAAAGTATCGGCACTCCGTTCCTTGGCCTCGTTATGGGCGCCGCCATTTTGGTGCTTGTGCAGAGCGTACGCAACTGCCGATCGTCATGATTCAAAAGTGCGACTTCCCCAGCATTGAATTGGGTGTCAGGAAGCTCATGTAATATTGCTTTGCTTTGTCGCGAACTGTTTAAACGATTGTGGCGGACGGGAAAGCATTTCCTGTGATTTCAGATGAAACTCCATATAACTGGCAACCATGATTTTAAGCCACAATATGGCCAAGTGTCATTACCCTGAAGCGTGGCTTATTTAGTGGCACGCACTAGGGACAACCAATTATATATCCTTGTTTGTTTTTGATCCTAGAAATTGAAGATGACGATTCGAAGGCCGCTCCTCGTGCGACTAAAGTAGATGTGATAGCGAAGCGCTCGTGCCCAGACCGTGCTAGGCGAGGTTCCATTTCTTTGTTATGCTGCGTTGGTAAACACCGAGCTGTGGGAACAACGAGCTCGCTTAAGCGTCCCTATAAGGAGTATTCACTGGGCGCCATATTTGTGGGTGCTGTCTAGGGCGCATGCTCAGAAAGAGCCCCCATTAATAGGCTGCTAAGACCGGCTATTTTGGCGGTGTGGAACGCACGTTGCAAAAGAAACCTGGAAGCTAGCCTTCAGCACGCGCTTGCCAGTCGCGCACACAACTATGGCCGCCAGTGAATACTTTCTACAGTTCGATCTCCTGCCCAATAGGCACTAGGTGTTTTCGAGAACTTGTTCGTAATCCTTGTGACGGGCTTCTCGCTTTTTCTATTTTCGCAAGACTAACTGTGATTCATTACAAGAACGAGAAAGGAGCGGGATTAAAATATGTAAGACAATAATAATCTGCGTCAGGGACAGAATCAGCGCCACTTTTCCTGAACTTCTCAGCCTCAAATTTCAGCCACCTTTCAAAACCTCCCTTAGAAAAAAGAGGCCGTACTTGAAACGAAGTTGAAATATATTGAATATGAATATTCATTTTTTATTTATTCTGTATTATTTTGTCCACATATGAAATACGCGCGTGAGGTATACAGAATATATCATAAATAATAATCAGAAAAGATTTTAGATATACCAAAAATATAATTCCTTCCTCGGCAAGATGCCATTTGTGTGTTAAAAACCGGTTACACAATATTTTTTTACTTTGGACTTTGTTAGTAAATGGTGTCCCTGTGGTATTTGAAGGCACTACTATATACATTCCACAACCACACATTAGAAATGAACAAAAGCACAAACACCATGACGCACTGAACACCTGAATCACAGTCCCGTACCTTCTCTAGAGCCTTAATTATATAGCCTACACATTGACGGCACTCTTTTGGCCGGTGACCACCTCTGCACCTATTAACGGTCCAAGTATTCGATATTCTGCTCGGGAGTCTGTCAAAGTGGGAACAGTGTTTTGAAGTTCGTGGACGATAGCTCTTACTAAAAAGCATTGGTAAAACTAATATTAATTTGGCGCAGTCGCTAAAACAATATCCACAAGAACGGCTCCTAGAAAAATGTATTGCTTCTTTGCATAGTACCACTCAGGACGAAGCGAGTCGAGACAGTTTCTTCACTTTAAAATAGTTATTTTGTTTTTATTTACTAGTTGACTATTTAATATGGTCATTAACGTCACTATATTAAAGTCATTACTCACATCACATACAATAGTGAGTATACACATTCAGTGAACTAACATTGTGCTAACACAACCACGCCAGCTTTAGCAGGTGCTCACAGCACTTGCTGAAGCTTTGCAGCATCAGCAAGTGTTGTGGTTGCAGTTCCCGAACCCCGTTTGTGATTGGTGTGCAAGACACTCATCAGGTGAGTTCTTGATAGACAAGAGGAAGCAATAACATAAACTGGGCTGATTTATCAGTGCGATGCTGCACAACTCAATTGACAAACTAATCGAATGCTGTATTTAGGCACTTCAGTGTACTGCACATCTGCTGGACGTGAACTTCTGATAGGCGCGAGCTTTTCAATTCTTTGGTAGTTTTAGTCAAACTACCAAAGTATCGCAGTCAAAAGATACTTAGAGTATAACACAACAGAATTTACGATTTCCAGGTATCTTAAGAGTATTCTGCACATATTTTCGATCGCTGCATTTTATTAGAGTTGGAGTATATTTTGCACGAAATAAATAAATATTTTAAGAAATATATGTGAAAGGTATTTTGTGTCTCCTAATTTAGTATTTACATATTTCAGAACGCATGAAGGGAACTTCAAATGCAGTTTAAATAAAGATATTTTTAAAAAAGAATTCAGAATTACATTGTTGCACTAGGTAAACAAAAAAAAAAGAAGTGTATATTTTTGGTATATTTTTGTGTACTTACAATAATGAACTGTACTTCAAATACACTCAAATTAGAATGCGGTGTATTTCAAACGTATTAGTTTTCGCTAAGCAATGGCGCAAGTGTACGTCGTCTTCTACAATATAAGTCATTTTTAATACTTAGGGCAATTAGTACGCTTAAAAAAAATTACAATCACGGAAAGTGTTTTTAATTATAACGAGAAAAACCTTAATTAAAAATCGTTGTTTAAATAGCTGTCCTCCTTTCTGAAACCGGTTTTTTTACGACAGAGTCAAGCTTCAAAATAATTCCATGATGTAAAATTATTTTAAGCAATTATGAATATGTATACAACCGAACAAGCTTTACAGATAACCAGACTAGTTCCTGTAGCATGCAATTAAATAAAACGAGATTCGATGCTAGAACGCTACCTGAGAAAACCAAGAACGCATGAAGGAAATAGTGAAGCTTCGTTTTCTTCTAAGGATTGCGTCAGGGACCCGATGACTGGTAACGCCGATGGTGGGCGGATGTTTATGGTCTAAAAAAATGACTGAAAGGACTCCATCAGTGTGAGAGAAATAAAAAGAAACGTCTATTTACAGTACAGATTCAAAGGTGGCCCCTCCCGCGTTTTTCACGGCCCTCGCGCGTCTCCTCTTCTTTTTCTTCTCTTTCCATGTATCGTGCGAGCCACAGTCGCGTCGCTCACTTTAAAGTCATCCTGAGCGAAAACAAAGACGAAACCGAAACTACAGCCACTGTACCGAAACCCTGCGCATGTCGCGCCTCTGGATTTGTGGCGGTCATTTACGTTGACCTTCACACCTCCCCAACAAGTATAATTTTGGGGCCTCAATGTCACAAAATTATCACACACAAAAACAAAATGTCCGCCCGTCATACACTGGTCGCTCTGGTAAGGTGATTTTGAATGTGCCCGCCAAGGCTCTAAACACCCCGTTACTACCAAAAGTGCCTTAAGGCTTCCATCATATGAACTGAAACGTGCATCTAAAAAAAAATCTACAAAGGCGTATCCGGAACATATGTTCTCTCTAAACCAGGCTGTTTTTTCAGAATCCCAAACTGCCCGTTCAGTCATACCAACAACAAAAAAATCTCACCAACTTAAAGTATACGATCCATTTAAAAAGACACACCAAAACTTCGATTCGCACATGCGACGAACCAAAAACCATTGCTTGACAAAGCAGTCGCTCCTTTTCTATGCGGTTCGTGTGGACCATGTGGACCTGGCGCTCCACAAGCTGGTCCATCTCGAAGGCTCTCAGCTGCGGCACCCGGCCCTCCACCGGGAGTTCTGTGGCCTTGGCCTGCTTCTCTTTTGGGCTGGGCCAATCCTCCTTCTTGACAGGTTCGCCCTCGGCCACTTTGTCGGGGTCTCCACCCTGGGTCGGGGGTGCCTCTTCGCCAGTCGCCGCCCCCGCCACCGCTAGGTAGCCATCGTTTGCCCACCCAGCACTTGCCTGTCGACCGTCGGGCTTGCGGTCCACGGCCGAGGCGGACACCACCGAGAACATGCCCCGCAGGTTGTGACGCACGTTCTTCTTGATTCCGAACGCCTCGCCCCCGGCCGCAGAGACAACCTTGTTCACCGTGAAGCTGCCCGGCTGCAGGTCCGCTTGGGGCACCGCCGCCTCCTGCGGGTACTTGGCCTCGAGGTTGAAGGGCTTGCTCCGGTAGAAGGTGAGCATCTTGCTGAAGGGCAGCTGGTGCCAGCGGGGAAACACCTCTGCCCGGTTGTCCAATCCCTTGCCCGGGTCGTGGCACAGCTCGACGGAGTAAAGCTGGGCGTCCATCACCGCAAAGCCTCGCATCTTGAATATGGGTGACAGCAAGACACACTGCAGGGCGCAGCCCCGGTCCATCACCTCGTCCTGGTGCGGTGTCGTCGAGGGCTCCCGTTGGAACACCTTGCAAACCAGCTGCTTGACCGCCGGCACCCAGGTACCGCCCCCGACTAGCTCCACCGACTCCACGTTTGTCGGCCGCAGCCCGGCCACCATCAGCGCCCACGCCATGGTACGTTAAGCACGCGCCAGCAGCTCGGTGGACGTGGTCTCAAAGGTCTCCCGTTTCAGCTTGCCCGCAACGCAGTCGTTCATGTAGCACTCGATGTTGAGCGTCAAGTCGTGAGGGTTGGCACTCACCTGCTCCGGAATCGATAATCGCCTGCACCATCCTTGGGCCGCATTTCACCTCCACTCTCTGCAAATCAGTGCGCGTACCATTCTGATTGACATTTATGTCCTGGGGTATACTCTGCTGGGATGGTGTTAAATTTGTTGAGATGTAACCCACCACGGGGTTATTCTTCAAGTCTCGGTTCCGCGCTTGTTTACTAGGACAGTCACGGGAAAAATGTTCCATACCCTTGCAGTTAAAACATTTCACCCTGGGTTGGTTTGACATTGACCCCGGCCCTACCTTATCGTGCTTTTTCCCGACAGGACTGGACCCTCCTTTCTTTTCAGACTCGCGGTTTTTCGCAGATGCAGGGGAATTGTTGCGTTGTTTGCATCGTTCTCCCTCTTCAAAACGGTCAGCCAGCGCAGCCACCTCTGCTGGTTTAAGCCATTTTCCAGTCTCATTTAGCGTGACATAGGTCTGCATGTCGACGGGTAAGGCATCTCTAATGCGATCAGAAACCATTAATGCTAGCAAGTCCTCAAGAGAGTCGATCGAGCGACTTCGAGCATAATACTCAAAGCAGCTCTCAACCCGCGTCGCAAACTGAGTCCAGGATTCTTTCTCCACTCTAGTGGCTTTGAGAAAAAGCCTCCTGCACTCAGCCGGCGACAGTTTGAGTTCCAAAAGAACTCGCTCCTCAACCGCACCGTAAACACTCGCTTCGCCGACAGGCAGCCTATTCACCAGCGCCCGCATGTGTTCCGTAAAATAAGGTCGCACGAGCGAACCCCTCAGACGCTCAGGCACCTCATATGTCGCAAAAACATTTTCGACACCGTCGAACCAGCTTGGTACGAGCAGTTCGGACGACGGCATTTTTGTCAACACACCCTTCATGAGCCTGGAAGAGCTAAGCACCTCTTCCCTCAGGTTGAGTTCTGCGCCGCCTCCACTGGTTCTGGGTCTGCTTTCCGCACGAACTCGCTCTAGTTCAAGCTCCAGACGCACTAGCCGTTCTTTTTCTCTTACGAGCTCAATCTCTCTTTCAATTAGTGTGCTACTCGATCGGCCACCACGGTCTCCGTCCTCGTGCGTCCCCACGGTCGCCGCTGGTCTACTCTGAGGTGACGGTTCGCCTCGCTCGTCGACATCGATATCATTAGCTCCATCCCGATCCAACGAGGTAACCGGCCTAAGCCGTTCCCCACTGCGTAGCTCCATGGCGCGCACCAGTCAAAATAATCACCTCACCCTTAAAGGTTGACAAGTCCCTATGGCAAGCAAACGCAGTCTGTCGATCGGAACAGTCCGGCCCGATAACGGTGTCCGAGTCGTGTAGACGCTTCGCAGGGCTGCGGGTCTGCAGCACTTCTCGAAGCCGCGTCGAAGCGAAGTCTCGGCGACCCAAGACTTTTTCGTTAAACACGGCTGCTGAGGCCCAGGAACTTGCCGCCTCTCTTCTTGTTGAATGGAGTCGCTGTCCGCTGAATCTGCTGGGTCGTTCCAGCCGACGGGGCCCGCTGACGCAATCCTGTCGACTGCGCCAGTGAAGGTTCGTTTTCTTCTTAGGATTGCGTCAGGGACCCGATGACTGGGAACGCCGATAGTGTGCGGATGTTGATGGTCTAAAAAAATGACTGAAAGGACTCCATCAGTGAGAGAGAAATGAAAAGAAACGTCTATTTACAGTACAGATTGAAAGGTGGCCCCTCCCGCGTTCCTCATGGCCCTCGCGCGTCTCCTCTTCTTTTTCTTCTCTTTCCATCAATCGCTCGAGCCACAGTCGCGTCGCTCACTTTAATGTCCCCATGAGCGAAAAGAAAGACGAAACCGAAACTACAGCCACTGTACCGAAACCCTGCGCATGTCGCGCCTCTGGATTTGTGGCTGTCATTTACGTTGACCTTCACAGGAATTATTTTAAATTTTATCCTAATCAAGTGGTGTTTACAATAACACTGCTGGCGTTACACTTTTAATATTTGTTTATGCTGAGTTCCTATGTGTACCAGGAGCATTCCCTTAACTGTCGTTGCTGCGTTATGATGTAAAAACGAATTACGAAAATTCAAACTCGTATAAAAAAGGCACTTCTGAATAAATATTAAAAAATGTCACACTATTAGTTAAGAAAGAAACGTAAATGCATAACCACATGAGTTCTTTATGTATTAATTAAAAGATAATAACGCGCATCGGAGGCATTACGACTCTAAAAACTTGAAATATGTACAGGCATGTCTTTCAAAATATCGAAACATGCAATTTTTGCTTTCTTATTGTGCATTAAGTTTGTAAAAGTGCATGCCACATTTTGTACTCAGACACTGATGATGGAATGGCCATTTATTTTCAAAAAGAACGAAAAGCGTGGCACGAGCAGATACGTGACATTTGCACCGCAAACAGAAGCGTTAGCACAGCTGCCACCGGTATTATGGTTGGGGCCGTGGAACCGTCGCCTTTTTACGATAATCTAAAAAGCCTCGGAACAAGCACCTTGTAAATATTGGCGACCGAGCACACGCTGATGAGCACGCGCAGAGCGAAAGTTGCGAGCTGATTCGTCGATTTTTTTTAAGGCCAGGGCGTCGAACCGGAACCGAACCGAACCGAAAACCGGAACCGAACCGGTATTTTTTCCGGAACTGAACCCGAACCCGAACCGTTATATTGTTATCGCGATGAACCCGAACCGGAACTGAACCGGAAAAAAAATAACGGTTACCGGCTCATGTCAAAACGGTTCGGCCACGCGCTGTTGACAATGAATGTGCTATCAATGCCATTTGTTTTTTAAGTGCCGTCAACTGACACACACCTCGCTTACATATTTTTCTTCTCCACTCAGCCTTAGGAATATAAACGCTGCACCCATGAATCTTGACATAGGAACCAGTATTGCGCTGGTCGCGGCTTGAACGAAAAAAAAAAAAATCGCGTCACGGGATTTCATTTTTCTACAATCTCGTAAATCCTAAATGCTGCTCTGTGCTCATTTCATAACACGTTTCTAGAACGCGCGAGTTCTTGAAGCTTGCTTCCATCGGAATGAGAAAAGAAAAGACTGTCGAGTTTGATAATAATGCATCCGGTTTCGTATAGGCACTTAGAAGCTAACATATTTGTGAGACAGCGAACTCTTCTATTTTAATATTTATCCTATTACGTCCTTCTGGCGTTGCGTTCGGTGAAGTGTTTTCCATATTCCGTATCTTGTTTAATGAAAACTTCTTTAAGGGTCTAATTTGAGTTACCGAAGGCTAGTTCAAATAAAGAAAGCTTTATTTTCTCCCCACTGTTCCTTCAATTGCTTATACGCCGAGATGGCGGGATAGTTAGCGAGTTCTACTTGTAAGTTGGTTTGTAAGGAGGTCGCAGATTTTACAGCTACTGCGTCGGACCCAATTAGAAGAAGTCCGAATGCGTAAACGTCGGTGAGGTAACCTTTGAGTGCACATAAAGAAACCATTCCTGGTAGAAATCTCTGAGCCTTAAACTACGATGTATCCCGTTTCGTATGTGCTGATTTCAGATGTTTTATTTGTAATTTATATTGATGTTGCAATTTGTCATTTATAATTTCCGAACCGGTTCGCGAACCGGTTCGCGGATCGAATTAATCGAACCGGAACTGAACCGGAACAAAATAAATCTACCTGAACCTGAACCGTAACCGAACCCTTATTTTTTCTGTTCGACACACTGTTTAAGGCTGGTTCACACAGACCCGTTCTCTTACGTTACGTTACGTTACGTTACGAAAGCTTATGTCTGAGTCACCGGGTATTTTGTGCTTCGTATTAAGCGTGGCTGCCAATTCAACGAGATAACCTGGCACGTGACATTCTAAACACGAATGTTTCGGTGACGACGAGCTAGGACGGTGGGTTACCGTGGCAACCAAGGACACAAGGATCGTCGTGACGTAAGGACTTGAGCTCGGGTCAACTTTTAAAGACTGGTTCACACAGCACCCTTTTCTTACGTTACGTCAAACTCACCGAAACATTTGTGTCTCGAATTTCGCGTGCCAGGTATACCTCCTCAAATTGGTAGCCACGCTTGATATGAAGCAGAGATATCCTGGGGGCTTTTGCGTAAGCTTACGTAATGTAACGTAAGGAATCGGGGCTGCCTAAATCAGCCTTTAAAGGGGTTCGTTCTGAAGGCAGCTTAGATGCTGCAGAAAACGCGTTGCACTAACGACTGATAAATTTCAAGTACGCTTTTGAAATGGTACCTGAAAAAATTAAAGGACCCATTCAGGGTAACTTTATCGACTATCGTGGATGTCAAATTACCAGCGTAAAGTAATAATTCGCAAAATGTTACCTATATTACACTAATTTAATTCTGAAATTTTTACCTCATATGGCGCACTTTAATTAAAATATGCCATAGCAGTCGTTAGGTTTTAGGCAACTTAATTTTGGGACGTCCCTTGCAAAGATTTCCATTTACATGAGACCTTTGACGCCAGGCTATCAAAATCTTTAGAGGTCCGTAGTCGGTGGTACCGAACGCTCTATTTACTTATCTACTGATGAGTTGTGGTGAAAAAGCCCGCATTTACTGGCACTGCCTGAAGCTTTCTCAAAACTTTAAAGGAGCCGTGAAACAATTTTGGGTTAGAAGGTTTTGTTAAGGTGGCATTATGCACTGTACACAAGTATACCGATACATGCGAGACACAAGTATACTCACCTGCGATGGAACTGGGCTGAAACTTTTGTTTTATGGCGGTTGAAATTAAAGCACCAAGGCAGACAATTTGTCTCAGTTTTTCAGAGCACAGCTCTTAGGCAACCGTCTCAGGGTTGAACGGCGTCGACGTCGGCGTAACCGCGCGTTGCATTGTGAGACATTTCCCATAATGCAGCGCGCTACTTTTTCAGCAAAGCCTTGACACAGGTATCGCCCCAACAGATTGGAATTTGGCTATCGTTCAACCAATTTTCAAATCGGGCGTAAAATCCGACCCCTCTAACTACCGTTCTATATCCCTTACGAGCGTCCAGTGCAAAGTGATGGAACATGTCATTTTTCAGCTATCATGAATCACCTCGGCAGGAATGACTACATTTTTCCTAGTAAACTTGGCTTCAGAAAAACCTACTCATGTAATACTCAACTCTTCGAATTTATCGCTGATCTGCACTTCAACACCCATGCTGGCTCCCAGACTGACGTCATCTTCATCAATTTCGCTAAGGCTTTCGATACAGTTCCGCATTGTGGCTTACTACTAAAGCTTTCGCACGTTCAAACCAAGTAGACCCTTTGATTGTAGACTGGATAGTAGCCTTTTTACGTGGCAGAAAGCAGTCAATTAGATTAAATAACACCCTTTCATCCCAATGTCCCGTCACATCCAGTGTCCCACAGGGTAGCGTTATAGGACCCCTCCTATTCCTAATGTGAATCAACGACCTCCCATCAACCTTAACGTCCACCATCAGGTATTTGCGGACGACTACGTGTTATATCAGAAAATAGCCAACTTCAATGATAGTCTCGCCCTACAGGATGACCTGGACAAAATTGGCACATAATGTGTGGAATGGCAACTCAACATTAATACTACAAAATGTCGGCAAATGACAGTCACCAAAAAGTTAGATGTGAAATTGATCCAATACAACCTTCTTTCTCTTGAACTTGAAGTTTCCACGATATATAAATATTTAGGCATTCACATTAATCATAATTTAACTTGGAATGAACACATCAATCATGTCAAACAGGTCGCATCAAAGAGACTTGGCTTTTTAAGGCGTACATTGCACCAGGCACCCCAGGGTACGCGTCTGCTTACCTATAACGCTGTCGTTCTCTCCATGCTTGAATACGCAAATATGATCTGAAATCTGAGTCAAGATTACCTAGTCAAAAGTCTTGAAGCACTGCAAAACAAAGCCGCGCGATTCCCCCCATCTCTGGAAATTACTCGTATGTTCTCTAGAGATGCGAAGGAAGATTTCTCGTTTGTGTTTTTTTCATCGTCTTTATTACAGTGCTTCCAGCTTCAAATAGTCTTTCTGTAGACTCGCAGTTCATATTTCAGTCAGAATTGATAACGCACCGAAAGTGGAACCTTATACAGCTCGTACTAATCTTTTTTCTTCATCGCCGTTATTATTGTGCATTTCCCACTGGAACACCCTGCCTGAATCTGTTACAGCCCAACAAGATGAGGTGTTGTTTAGAAAGAAGTGTGCACAATTTTTCTTTAAAATCTACTCCAAAACTAAGAATCTTTGAGCGCGGCCAACAATGTTGTCCTATGTGTGGATCAGCCAACGTGAATTTCTGACGCGATATTTGTTTCTGTTGCTTTCCACGGCTTTTCCCGAAGATTTACCATAGGCTTTGTGACTTTAGAACTTAAAAATTTGCAATCTTCATTATGCTGGAATGTGAATGATGGTGTGGTACCATGTTTGAATCAGATAATGTAAACTTTGTTACTCTGTCGTTCTTTTTTTATAGTTATTTTTTATAGTGTGCTTTTTCCTGCATACTGTAAAATCCTCGCTCATGTATTTCATCCGTAAGAATGTCTTTGAGCTAAATAAATGAAATTAAATGAAATAATGACGTCACACCTGACGTAACATGTGACGTTGCCCATAATGACATCACGTGTAACATCATGAGGAAAAAATTTCCCGCTAAATTTAACAGAAAAATATTCCAGCTAAATTTAGCGGTAAACTTTCCCTGCTAAATTTAGCGCAAACATTTCTCCGACAAATCTTGCAAAAAAATGTCCGGCTTAAATTAGCGGAATAACTTCGACGCTAAACTTAGCGGGAAAATTGACGTCACCTGACGTCAACACCAATTCAGTTTCCTCGGTAAATTTAGCGGGAAACTTTTTCCCGCTAAATTTGGTGCGGAAATTTCGGCTAAATTTTCAAATAAATTCAGCGGGAAAATGTTGGTAAATTTCCCGCTAAATTTAGAGGGAATATATTTTCCCGCTAGATTTAGCGGAAGTTTTTGCTTAATTGAGAAAGAAATTTTGCGAAATATTCTCGCTAAATGGGATGGATGCTGGAGAGGAGCAGGGGAGGGGAGGAGAGGCATACCCTCCCCTTCGCACCCTCCCATCCTCCTCAAGAGCTGCGCTCTAATTTTGCGTTACAAGGAATTGTAAATTTCTTTCATTTTTTTTTTCGCGAATCTTGTTGACACAGTTGTGGAGATCATGAGGCTGTACCAGTCACGGATATCACTCCTGCCAGAGTGACAGTCGAAAATGTCACACGAGCTGTAGAAACTAACAGTTGAAGAGACGCAGGGCGCGGAGAATTCTAGGCGTTTTGTTATTGCCCCACAGTCAATGAGATCGCTGTGGTTACGTGAAGGTGACTTGGGCTCGGTTACACGGCTTGGATTTGGTGCCCAGTCGTGGCGGTGACGAGCGTGGCAACTGTTTGCCACGCTGGTCTGTAGGAACTGTTTGCCATATATAACAATTTCGGAGGAAGGTATTCTAAATTATATCTTGAATATTAACGTTAAAAAGGCAGTTGGGCCGGATGGAATTCCCAATGGTCTCCTGAAAAGGTATGCGGAATGGAGCGCTAAGTACTTGACTGTAATATTCAAAAAGTCGCTAGAAACTTGCAATGTACCTTCAAAATGGAAAATAGCAAAAGTGATTCCCATCTTAAAATCCGGTGACTCAATGGTTGTTTCCAATTATCGACCTATTTCCTTGCTCAGTATTTGTAGTAAAATTTTGGAACATATTGTATTTAAACACATATCGGCATATCTGGAGCAAAATAGTTTTTTTACTAAGGCTCAACATGGTTTCCGACAGAAAGTGTCTACCATCACCCAACTGACCGAAACAGTGCACGAGTTCGCGTCGGTAATTAATACTCGATGGCAAACTGACGTTGTATACTTGGACTTTCCTAAAGCGTTCGACCGCGTTCCACATGAGAGGCTACTAACAAAATTGGCGGTTGTCTTAAATAATGCTAATATTTTGGGGTGGCTAGAAAGTTATTTGACTATGAGACAACAATTTGACAATTTGATAGCGCGTGTTCCGGTACTGCACACGTTACGTCTGGTGTCCCACAAGCCCAAGTAGCACAACTCGCTGGTTTGGGAATGGGGCGGTACCGGTCTGCCGGCAAGATCCTACTGGCCCGACGCTGGAAACGCCCCGTGGGGCGACAACGGGCCAGTGAGATTGCCAGTCACTGGCCAGCGACTGGGACTGACTGGGACGCCCGGCACTGGGCGTCCCAGTGAGTTCCCGGGATGCTGCCAGCACAAACCCCCAGCGTAGTACCAGTAATACGGTAAGATACCAGCAAGACCCCAGGCTAGCGGCCTCAAGCCATACAGTTCCCGGTCTTTTTTCCCAGCGAGTTCCCGGGCTGCTGCCAGCACAAATCCCCGGCACAGTACCAGCAGTACCGCAAGATACCAGCAAGACCCCAGGCTAGCGGGCTAAAACCATACAGTTCACGGTCTTGTTTTCCATGCTAACATTTGGTTTTGTGTGCAATTCACACCTGGATAGGAATGATGTAGTTCATAACAAGGGTTATTTTAACACGTAATGTGTGTAAACAATAAATGAAACATACAAAATTGTTACCGTCATTGTTTATTGTCAGTTGCAGTGAAGCTACAGTCGGCTGGTAATCATGCGCTTGTCGCCAGAGGAGTGCGCTGAATGAAAGAGGCTGCATGTCACGGGCCTAGGAAGTTTTCTTCACACTTCTCATGCAGCTTGTGATGCAAGTCGACCATGCACCCGAGAAGGCAAGTCCTTCATTACAGCACCTGTAAAGAGAATCGACACCACAGTAGAATGACAGGGTAAATCAATACCAGCTGGACGTGACAATCCAGAAATTCCAAACTGGGGTGAGGGGCATGAGACAAGCAGCCCATGTAAAAGGAAGTTTTTTTGTAGCTAATACACTAATTGTCTTTATTTTATTTTCAATCTGGAAACTATATCAAAACAAGAATCCCTAAGGGACGCACCTGTAACAATACACTGAATGACCAAGGGGTGAAAATTGTCCAGTTATCTCATAATCAAGGTCAGCTATTTGTATGAAAAAGGCCCACTTCAGAGAAAGGCTTGTGGAAATCATCTATTTTAATTCAAAAGGGCATGTCGAGAGACGGGCGAGCTTGGCAGAGTAGTTGGCATGTTGTTTAACACTGACGTTTGTTACGATAGGTGTGCAGTCCCCGATATCCACATTCAGCATTTTTAGGTAAACATAGCGATTCATTAGCATTACTGAGACAATGACAAATCATATCCTTGACATATACAGCTCACCATTGTACGCATACTAATGAGATTGGGTAGACACAGGTAAACATGTAATGCATTGCAGAGTATGACACCCCGGTTCACACATAATGGCAACTTGACGACTAAAAGTCATGTGCAGACTTCATTAAATAAATAATAGCGACTTACACAAAAACTAGTATATATTATCAGCGTCCACCATCAAACTCACATTGAGTGTTTTCCATCGGCATGCCGTAGCCCTTTAAAATGCCCGCAAGCCTCACTTCCCATGAGATGAAACATTCCCTCGTTATCATCATTATGATGTCTACAGGTGCGAACAGTTCAGGAATATCAATTGAAAGATACCAAATCAGTAGTGAGGTAGTGTACAGTGGCTGGTAGATGCAGGTTAATATGTATGGGACATCTATTTTCTAAGTGATATTGTTTATCTGGTCAATTTTCTTCACATACCCATCACATACTGGGACAAGGTTCTCAATACAGTAGAAAACAGGAAGGAGGAGTGAGTTCCAGATTTAGTTTTGCACAAGTTATGTGGCAACTGACTTCATCCTCTTAGAATTTATTAGAGTGGATCTGGGTGTAATGATGTCTAGCCCGACAATACTGCCAGGAGCACATGTCCCAAAACCTTCAGAAACGGGGAGAGGAAGTTTTAATCATAATTTCCGTATTGCGATGAGAGCTGCTCACACTGAGAATTGATGTGAGCAGTGTCGGCCATCCCTCTGTCTGAAATATCTATGCGTCAGCCACCCCCTATCAGAAAAAGTTTTAGCTGAGCGCTTTTTACGGCCCGCTCAGCTCAGCCACTGAGCGGGAAATTAACCAGGCATGCACGTAACACTCAGTCGGCAGTGGCCATAGGGGTGCAGGAATTGTCTTCTCCATCGGCATCTGCGCTCCGGTTGGTCGTTGCTGACTGAGCGTTGTGTGCATGCAGGTGCTTTCCTTTTGAGTGGAGCGGGTCTAACAATGGTCAGATAAAACTATCTAATGTCTATGTCACAGCCTCAACAGCCAAACGAGCAGTCTTCTTCCTCGCTTGCACAATAGACCGAAATTGCACTGCATACTGCTTTAGAGGCTTGTTGGCATGTTTCACACTCACTCTCTGCAGACAGCTAGGACCATCGGTAAGCGAGGGAAAAAAAAGTGTGAACACATATCATGCATGCCAAAAGAAAACATCAATGGGACTACACGAGACTGCATTAAAGTTGCCAATTGGGCGCGTTTTATACTGCACAGCCACTGCCTGAATCACATAAGTGTCACACTCGCCGAGCTTGAAGTACAGTCGTGATCTTTACGAGTGTGAACAAGCGATCGTCGACTGTTCAGTACTGGGAGCATCATGCACCAGCGGACTTACTCTCCTTTTAAAATGCCTTGCGAACCAAGCATGGTAAGTCATCTGATAAGGAGAGAACGTCACCACGGACAGCACTGAGCAGTTGATAATCACCTGCTTACCTTCATATGGATCAAGTCTCTACTTGGCCAAAGTAGGCAGTATGTGTGCAGCAGAAACGGCTGTACTGAAATCTCAAAAGGATGAAAGATCAGAACAGGCTTGGTGAGGTTTCACGTTGCAAGTATGCCCATGCAAATTTCACTTTCTAAAACATAAACGCGCATTTCAAATTGTCATCCAGGACAAGCTGCTATTACACAGCTGTATATATAAGGCAGCTTACCATCAACAACCTTCGCAGACTGCCATGGACCTGATCCTCGGCTTGACTGATGATGCAGGAACGAATTGGCCTAGTCGATGCTAGCTTCCGTTCGGCAAGGGCTGCACTGAGTATAAAGATGAAAAAAGTGTTGTAGATTATGTGAAACAAACAAAAGCAATCCTAGCATCCCCAATTCGCTAGAGGCACTGAAAACAAAAATAAGAGGTTGGGTCGATTATTTTAATGCAATATACTTCGGACACATACCATGACTGCATCTAAGATATTTGCTGCCTTCAATCTAGATCTGCTTGAAAATTTACAAGCCAAATAACAAATATTTTATGAGCTGAAATATATTTTGCTGGAACTACGAAATCTGAAGACTATCTCTGCAAATATGGTGCTATCTAGTACATCAGAGATGAGTAGAATTGGATTACAGCGTCCCCCTTACAAAGATTGAAGCAAAACAAGTATAAAATCTGCCGTGCCACTACAGCAAAACCTTGTTAATTCGGATCTCATGGGAGCGGCAAAAATGTCCGAATTAACCGAAAGTAGAAATATCGAAAGGACAAAGAAAGCTGCGCGAAAACGTTGCCCTGTGACAAACCTTTATTTTGAGAAAAAATCTGTTATTACCGCCTGCTTTCTGGACGACACTTGGGCGAAGACGGCAACTTTCCTTAGCGCGGTCGAGTGCTCCACCGCACTCGCACTGTCGGAGCTACGCATCCCGTGCACTGACAATGTAGCACAGCAAGGCCTCTTCTAGTTTCGGGTGCACCACCTTCCAAGGCCGCTTTCTTTTCGCGTTGAACTTCTCGCTCTCAAAAGCCCGTAGGATATCGGCCAAAATTTTTACGTACGTGGCCAAAGTGCTTCTCTTGACGTCGTAACTTTCCATAAGTTGTCGAAAGGCGCCGCCCTTAAAGGCCCTCAATATTTCCACTTTCGTCGCTAAATTCTTAGCCTAGTACAGCTGCAACGGAAAACGAGTAGCACAACTGACCAGTAATCGGGGCGGCGAAATCGCGACACCCGGCGCCATTTTTCCCGAGCGCCGATAGCGAGAGTGCCGGCACAGTCACGTTGCAATTTACAATGCGGGGGGGGGGGGGGGGGGGGGGGGGTGGCCGACGAAAAATTGAGGGATAGGATAGTTGTTAAAATGGCGGGCTTTAGGATCCCCGCATTGAGGCATAAAACGTGACTGTCACTCTCGCTATTGGCACGCTCGGGAACAATAGCCCCGCGTGTCGCGATTTTGCCATTCCGGTCGTCGGTCACTTGTGCTACCCTTTTTCCGTTGCAGCAATGCTTCTACCGCTTCCTTGCCAGGAGAGTAACGCGCTGAAGCACGGCGATCCAGAGCAAAACTGGTGCGAAACACGGTGAACCGAAAAACCATGGGAAAACCGGAAAAATCACGTGCGCACTTCGGATGGATATCGGTTATACCTTTTGGAACAGACGGTAGATAGCGCCACCTGCCGAATTCGTCCGAATTTACGATAGTGCGCCGAGTTCCCTCTGAATTAATGAGCGTTTGCTGCCATTGACTAATACATACGTTTGACGGGACCGAATCGGCAGTTCAAATTATCAAAATTTCCAAATTAGCGGGGGTTGAATTAACGAGGTTTTACTGTACAACAGAAACGACTCTACTGTGATCTCGTGTGGATCAGAGTTCGGAACAGGCATGAAGGATTTGGCACGAGAAATATGCCAATGTCATTATTCATTTTTGCAACATTAAAATGGCTCTGAAAGTGCGACCAGCTGCAGGGTGTATTAATGCAAATCTTGTGAGTGCTGAATTGTAGGCACAGTGCCCTGGTTGTGTTCATGTGCGATATGACCAAATACCATAGAGACCAATACTGCAAACCTCATCGAAAACCAATGGGTGCGGTGGCGAACGGCGTGAGTGGCGCTGTTCACCTCTCTTGCCGTTCATTTGTGTTTGTGTGTTGCCACTTCCAATGGGAAGGCTTCAGCCATTATTGGGAACACTAAATAAACAAATAAAAATGCAAACACAACACGCACAGCAATACTGGCAGCAAGTCGAGACGCACTTCTGTTGTAAACTCAGCATTCCGCTTACGAATGGGATGCGCAATTTCCCTACAGGATTTCATTCCACGTGAATGGCATTGGAATTGCTAAAGGCCAGTCCATAAACACAGTCTGCATTAAAAACAATCCTATCAGCAATATGTTTCTATTATATTGCTCAAAATATAGAGCACCTTACCATGAACAGCCTTGGCAGTCTTCCATGAAGCCTGGCCTTCAGCAGAGGAAGCTGTCATTCTGTGTCGTCTCAGGACACTCACATCAGTATGGCGAAAGTGAATGCCAACTTCTACTCGGTAAGGACTGCAGTAAGTATAAACATGAAAACACAGATTAGAACATACGATAAAAAATATCATAGACCAACGTGAAAAAAGTGCACAAAAAGACAAGGACAAAAGGACAGGAACACATAGGACGCAGACTGGTGCACACTCACAACTTGATCTATTGAACATAAAAGAAAAAGGATCAGAGAAATCAGAAAGGCTGTATTCGGAGAATGCGAGCTTCAGAAACCAGGGCGTGAGCAAAAGATGTCAGGTAGACTGTTTTACAGACACTTTGGAAAGAACAACAGCCTTTCCATGTATAAGGTGGTGAGTTCATTCTGATTGAACATCCTGAAAAGTAACAAACAAAAAACAAGGAATAAAAGAGAGGAATACATACACTACATACAAGTGTAGACTCCCAACTCACAAATTGGAGAAGAAAAAAAATAAAGAATGCGAAAGGAGCTTCAGCAAAAGTTCGAACAGGTCCAAGTGGAATGTGCTAACTCCCACCCATATGCATAAGACTGTAAACACAATTTTCTTGGCAGCTCAGGTAACGGACGGATGTGCGGACACATTGGTCGCCCATACTAAGAATAATAAAGGCCTAAAATAATCCCCTTGTATGGTTTTCACAGTATCTGCTAATTATTCACGTTTTCTCTAAAAGCCTCGTCCCACTAGAGCGACAAACACCGATTCTCGTCCGACGACACCACAAAGTTCCATGTCGCCGATGCTGTCCCACTGCAACGGCCAACGCCCGCGACAAATAATAGAGGCGGAGGGCACCGCGCTCTTCCAGACATTCTAGTTTACCAGTGAACAATACGGTGGAGGGAGGCAATCAAACAACCCCCCTTCCCCTTTCCGCCTCCACCCGCCGGCGGGCCGGCCCCCCCGCGCGCCCGCCGCTGCCGCGGTTCCCCCCCCCCCCCCCCCCACCCCACCCCACCCACCCGCGCGCGCGCGCCCGCCGCTGCCCAAGCGCTGCCGCGGTTTCCCCCCATCTCCCCAAACGTTCCGCCGCTACTGATGGACCTCGAGCGAGTATGCAGCCTATTTGTGAGCGAAGAAAAACAGCCTCGCATTACCCCATTCGCGCACAATTAGTAATACTGGTAAAAGCAAGCGATCTAGACAACAACAAGGATTTTGAACGGAGGAAAGAATAACCTAGCCCTAACAGACAAAGAAAGGAACTTACTTTGGAACGACCGTACCATGATCTTGGCTGTTGAGCAGATTTGACGTAGTTCCACGGCTCACAGTCGCTTCCTTCTTTTCTGGACACATTTGAAACTAAGATAAACTCCACGCATCACGACTAATCGGTGAATTGACCTGAAGACAGAGATATGAAAGCCCACACGCCCGGCCAAACGTGCAAAAAACGGCTGCGGATTGGATTGGATTGCATTGGTTGGCTCTAATGGATCTAGCGACTTTACGGAAACTATCTTCAACACGCTTGCAATAAAACGACCAGCAATGCAAATTAAAAAAAAAACACATTAGTATACACAGTAATAATAACTTATTTAGCATGTAAACATTGCCACAATAATATAAATGCGTCCTGAACACGTAGCAAAAACTTAAATACGAAACTAACCGCACAATGTATCCAACCGACTTCAGCAGCCTATAATCTTTTATACATCAGACGTTCTGTATGTTGGGAGAAAGAAGAAGACGCCGCTGAGAACGGTCGTGTTTTCGATGTTCTCCAAGGAAAATATACCGGCCACCGGCCGGGGAACCGCTGAGGCTTCGGCCAGTACTACTGAAATGTTGACCAATGAATACCGGACCGTGCTACCTCGTCTACCCACTGGCAACTTGAGCCTGAACTCCGTCTTTCTTCATGGCGATCTCGCCGCACGACCCTACCGAGCCCCAGACTTCCGTGACGCCTTACGAGATGTTGTCGACGCCCAAGATATCATCGGAATAGGCCAATTTCAGATGAGCCATGTCTGGATGGTAACGTGCGCAAACGCCTTAAGTAAAACTAAGCTTGTAAACAAAATGGAGCTTACCGTGAAGGGACGCAGATGCCTCATCATCGATCCCGACACCAGAGATGTGAAGCTGAAACTTCTCTGGTTACCTGTACACATGGAAAACCAGAGAATCGAAGAGGCACTGGCGCCTTTTGGCACGGTCCGTTCCATCGTACGAGAAAAATGGAAGTGCTCTGGAATGGAGCAAATGGAAACGCTCAACAAAGAGGTGACCCTGACACTTAGAGAAGGAATGAATGCAACGAATATTCCACATCAGCTCACGGTCTTCGGCTGTCGAAGCCTGGTGCTCGTCCCTGGTCGGCCACCGCTGTGTCTTCGGTGTAACAGAATTGGTCACATCCGTCGTGAGTGCAGAGTCCCGAGATGCGGCGAGTGCCGACGCTACGGACACGACGCGAGTGAGTGCGTCACCACCTACGCAGACAAGCTGAGGCAGTCGAGAAGCCTAGCAGACGATGTTGTCCACGATCATCTTATGGACATCAGCGAAGTCGTTGATGCCACAGGGGACATCACCTCTTTCCTTATCAAGACACAAAGGACCGAGTCGGAAACGTCTACACAGCGACCAGAAGAACTTCGTTCTGACCCCGAGTCTGCCAGCACCTTGCCAGGACTGTCAACACCAACCGAGGGTGTCACGGAAACGAAGAGAGATTGGTCGGATAGCGAGTTTCCATCCCTTAACGCACCACCTGAGTTACCGTGCCAGCAAGCAATTGCCCGACGCGAACGCGCCACGACGTCCACTGGCACATCGGTGAAACGACCTGCTCCTACGACGACAAGTAACGCGCAGCCCTCCGCCTCAGGTATTATTGCCGAGAGCAAGAACGACGAGGGAAGTGAGGTGAAACGCAAGCCAACTGCGGTGCGAGAGTTCCTCTGCAACAAGACGTCGCAATCTGAAGCTCTGGACGTGAGGAACGATGACGATGTGCTCCCACCCTAACTAGAAACCTTCCTGACATCTCCCCTCAGCTTCGCTACCATTAACGTGAGAGGACTGTGTTCACGTGCACGGCAATCTCAATTGTACAAGCTCCTGTTAAAGGAACATCTTGACTTTGTTGCTGTTCAAGAGACAAAGATATCGTCTGACGAGGATACTGCTCGTGCACTGGACCCCTTCCTCTCACACTACGAGGTATGCGTCAGTCATGCTGATGGCTTGTCGGGAGGGTGTTTTTTGTTTTTGAACAAGAACTTAGGGTATTCATCAGTTTCTCACACTGTCGACGATAAGGGAAGGTTCATATGTTGCGATTTTCTTTTATACGGTACCTACTGGCGATTAATTTGCATATATGCCTATAATGACGTTAGACAGCGTCGTTCTTTTTTTGAAAGCCTGATCCCATTTCTCAGCACCGACGCTCAACAAAGAGGTGACCCTGACACTTAGAGAAGGAATGAATGCAACGAATATTCCACATCAGCTCACGGTCTTCGGCTGTCGAAGCCTGGTGCTCGTCCCTGGTCGGCCACCGCTGTGTCTTCGGTGTAACAGAATTGGTCACATCCGTCGTGAGTGCAGAGTCCCGAGATGCGGCGAGTGCCGACGCTACGGACACGACGCGAGTGAGTGCGTCACCACCTACGCAGACAAGCTGAGGCAGTCGAGAAGCCTAGCAGACGATGTTGTCCACGATCATCTTATGGACATCAGCGAAGTCGTTGATGCCACAGGGGACATCACCTCTTTCCTTATCAAGACACAAAGGACCGAGTCGGAAACGTCTACACAGCGACCAGAAGAACTTCGTTCTGACCCCGAGTCTGCCAGCACCTTGCCAGGACTGTCAACACCAACCGAGGGTGTCACGGAAACGAAGAGAGATTGGTCGGATAGCGAGTTTCCATCCCTTAACGCACCACCTGAGTTACCGTGCCAGCAAGCAATTGCCCGACGCGAACGCGCCACGACGTCCACTGGCACATCGGTGAAACGACCTGCTCCTACGACGACAAGTAACGCGCAGCCCTCCGCCTCAGGTATTATTGCCGAGAGCAAGAACGACGAGGGAAGTGAGGTGAAACGCAAGCCAACTGCGGTGCGAGAGTTCCTCTGCAACAAGACGTCGCAATCTGAAGCTCTGGACGTGAGGAACGATGACGATGTGCTCCCACCCTAACTAGAAACCTTCCTGACATCTCCCCTCAGCTTCGCTACCATTAACGTGAGAGGACTGTGTTCACGTGCACGGCAATCTCAATTGTACAAGCTCCTGTTAAAGGAACATCTTGACTTTGTTGCTGTTCAAGAGACAAAGATATCGTCTGACGAGGATACTGCTCGTGCACTGGACCCCTTCCTCTCACACTACGAGGTATGCGTCAGTCATGCTGATGGCTTGTCGGGAGGGTGTTTTTTGTTTTTGAACAAGAACTTAGGGTATTCATCAGTTTCTCACACTGTCGACGATAAGGGAAGGTTCATATGTTGCGATTTTCTTTTATACGGTACCTACTGGCGATTAATTTGCATATATGCCTATAATGACGTTAGACAGCGTCGTTCTTTTTTTGAAAGCCTGATCCCATTTCTCAGCACCGACAAACATATTGTTTTATTTGGAGATTTCAACTGTGTGTGTAGCATAAAAGACAGGTCAGTGCATTCTGCAAGGCCCGATAGAAGTTCCGACATACTAAACACTCTTGCATTCGACTATCACCTTTTTGACGTCGGAGCTTCCCAAAATACTACTCTCCGATTCACTCACCTTCATGCTACAAGTAATGCGAGACTCGATCGTATTTACGTCTCAAGCTCGCTTATTTCACACGTGACTGCTTATGACGTAAAACCAGTTTCTTTTTCGGACCACTGCCTTGTAAAGATCCGTTTTGGAACAGACGCACCGCGAAAGGCACAACCAAATTGGGCTTTATGGAAACTAAATACAAGACTACTAGACAACCAAGACTTTCAGAAACGTGTCCGCGAATGTTTTAATCACGTGTCAACGAATCAGAAATTTGGCATATTTGCTCAGTGGGACTCCTTCAAACAGGAAGTTAAGAATGAAGCAATCGAATGCGCGTGCATTGCATCCTTTCATGCAAAGAAGGAAGAAGCTACACTTTTGAAAAATCTATGCATGCTTCACGAGTTGGAGTGCGAAACACCTGGTATGTTCCAAGAAGACATTCTTCGTGTAAAATGTCAGCTACAGCAATACGAGCACATTCGTTTACACGGTGCACTAGTACGGTCCCGGTGTAGGCGTTTCTTGTCCTCAGAGACACCCACGCGCCGTGCACTCGATGATGAGAGGCGTAACGGCCTTTCAAAGAAAATTAGAGTTTTAGAATGTAATGGGACACTCTCAGACAACGAAGAAGTCATCATGAAGGCATTTGAGTTGCATTACAAAAGTCTCTTTGGAAAAACGCAACATTTAGACATCCAGTTGGCAAAAAACTTAGTTTCTTTAATGCCCGAGGTAAAGCAGCTTCAGCGAGATCTCCTCAGTGGACCAGTAACATTGGAAGAAGTTCGATGCGTGGTAGACGAGTTGCCAAATTCTAAAACACCAGGACCTGATGGGCTCCCTGCAGAGTTTTACAAGACATACAAGGACTTGCTATGTCCTTTCCTACTTGAGGTGTTTTTGGAGGCGTACGAGATGGGAACTTTACCGCCGTCATTTTATGAGAGCCATACTGTGTTGATCCCTAAAAGTCAAGACCCAGACAAATTACAGCGCATTGAAGGCTATCGACCAATTAGTTTATGCAACGTAGATTACAAAATTTTTGCAAAAATTTTGACAAAACGATTACAGTGTGTCACGTCATCTGTTGTTGGAGACCACCAAACCTGTGGGATTAGGGGGAGACGTATACAAACTAACATCCACGTTGCGCGTTCAGTCATAGAAAGCTGCGTTCTTCATGCCGGTCAAGTCGCCATGGTTCAAGTAGACTTGGCTAAGGCATTTGATCGCGTGTCCCATGCTTTCCTGTTTGCTATTTTGCGTCATGTAAACCCAGGACCAACACTTTTAAAGGGTGTTAAGTTATGTTACCGCAACTGTGCCACCAGGCTCATAGTTAACGGTTCACTTTCAAATCGAATTAGTCTGGAATCGTCCGTCAAACAAGGATGTCCGCTATCACCGCTTTTATTCTCGCTTTATTTAGAACCCCTCTGTTTAAGTGTACTTAACAGCCCTATCGTGGAAGGTTTCCGTCTCTACTCTTCTGAAGTTAAAGTATTGGCATATGCAGACGATATAGCTTTCTTTTGTGCCGATAAACGCAGCGTCGACAATGTCCTTACACTAACACAAAACTTCTGTGACGCAACCGGCGCACCCGTTAATAAGGAGAAAAGCGTAGGTTTCTGGTGCGGGCAATGGGCCACAACACCATCAGAGTATGCTGAAATATCGTGGAGCTGCATTGCCCCTCAGTACTTAGGAGTTCCTCTTAACAGTATCCGTAACAATGGTCATTACTGGACTGAACGGGTGTCGAAAATCAAATGTCAAGCTGACAAGATGAAATCCAACCAGTGGTCAGTTTTCGGGCGAGCTAAGGCCTGTAATATGTTTCTCGCCGCCAAACTTTGGTATATACTTCAAGCGATTTGCTGTACCAGAAGCCATATTCAAAAATTCCACAGAGTGTTTGCTACTTTTATATGGAGTTCCAATTGGGAACCTACAAGACGTGATAACCTCTTTCGCCCCATCGATGTCGGCGGTCTCGGACTCATACACATCTTTCTAAAGCAAGTAATATCTCGATATCTATTCTTCAAAACTGCATCTCATCATTTCCTTCGCACTTACTTACAGACGGAACTCGGGAGTGCATTACCTTATTTGGTGGTTACAACGATACCCGGAAGCACATCCCGTCCTGTGGGGTACCTCAAAGAAGTAGTGAGCGCGATTGAGTTTCTAACAGCTCGTTTTTCTTTGGAGCATTCATTTACGGTTTCACGCAAAGTCTTATATGCTGATCTGATTGACATAACGTTCCCTGAACCTTTGTATCGAAGCATATATAGTGAAGGCCCTGGAAAAGATGTCCTCAGGCGTGTCCGAAAACTACATGTCTCGCCTACAGCAAAGTCATTCTTCTTTAAGCTCCATACTTCTACGTTACCTGTAAAACCCTGGCTTCGCGAACGTGGAATTTTTGTGCCGTGGTCAATCAATTGTCGCCTTTGTAACCAACCGGAAACTATAGAGCATTGTTTTATTTTCTGCACTGATGCTTACCTTTTCTGGGATGTACTACAAAGGACACTGAAAAAAGACTTGAATATCAATGCTTACACAATCCGTTTTTTGCCCATAAAATTGAATGATAGTTTTCCTTACGATCTGTTTACATTAATGGGGTTGCATAGCCTCTGGAAAACAAGAATGATTGACAGGAATGCGGACCCTCCCCGATCTACCAAATCAAATTTCATCGAAACCGTAACGCATGTACGAAATGTATTTAACTACCTTGACGAGCGGCCAGATTGGTATGTTCTTTTTGATCGATGCATTAATCTACCTGACTTTTAGCACGTGAAATTTGTATTTATTTAATATTCCTTTCTGTTCCTTCTGTCTATTCACGACAATGAGCCTATGAGAGTATAAGATAGAGAATTATATGTAATGGAAATTGGGATGTGATACCTTACCATGTGTTTGTCTTGCTGTTGTCTAATATTTCCATGTAATAAATAAAAAAAAAATTCTGTATGTTGGTTTGGCTTTGGTTGTTAACGCGTCCTGCTGGTAATGTAGTGGTCGGTGGTTCGAATCCCACTAGAGAGAAAGTTTTTTAATTTTTTTTTTATCGCGTTTTTTTCTTGTTTTTAATATTTTAAATATTTGCTGTGTTTTTTGCAGTCGCCGGCCCCCTACTTTAGGGTAAAAGTCGCGCAGAATGTGAAAATAGAAAGTGCGAGCCCAAATTTGAGTTGATGCAATGCACAAACCGTGGCCCTCCTGTTTGCCGGGATAAATCGCTCCCTCCGTGCTAATAGGTTGGTTGGTGTAGTACGCAAACAGCGCAAGTGCTTTCAACGAAGTAAAGAAGCTAATAATAATGGGAATATTGAGAGAAAAATGGGAAAATGTGTATGTAAATGGTCAAACTGCCACAGTGATGCAGCCGAAGTTTGTCTGAAGGCGGTCACCTTTAGCCACTATTAAAACAAAAATACCGCTATTTTAAGGCAGTTATTTACCTGAGCTCATAGCGCGCTACGTATTGAGCACATCTCTTAATTTTCTGACTTCCGGAAAGTAGTACTTAATTTTGTTCTGGCACATCAGGGATATCCATCGCCTGCCCCCTGGTTTTACTTATTGAGGTTGTGCACCGCAATTTTACTTTTTTATTAGGCCTATAATGTTTTTATTCCTGAGATCGAAGAACAGTGCGGATAAATAAACTAGCTTTCAGAAACGGTATCGTTCGGTGTGATAACATTTATGTTTTGTAGCGCCAAGGGGTCACATTCACAAACCCGGCAGTGTAAACACCCATAACGCCTTTGTGTTTCCCGTTTTACCGTGTTAAAAAAAAAAATGTTTTTATATTTACTTTTTTTTTGGTGCGGTATGTCGTATTACATAAGCTATCGGGGACAGATCATCTGGCTATGTGAACATTTGAAATATTTCTGTTAGATGGGCGTAGCTACCACAGAAAATAGTCAATTCTTGCCTGAAATAGCATATTTTCACACTCAATTAAAATCACCACTAACATGATCTCAGGAAAGTTGTGTACATCTCGCAGCGTCATAAGCAAAACACACATCTCTTTCTTGTCCAGATTCTGCAATGTAATGCAAATTATTGTTTTTGTAACTCAAAGCGCGTGCTCAATCATGCCACGTGTTTGTTAATTGTGGTTGTTGTTCTTCACTCGGATTCTCCGCTATACCGTTTTTATTTTATTTTTCTTATTAGTGCCAAACGCGTGCGTATACCACCGACCTTAAGTATAGTGCATCAAATTAAACTAGCTTCCTGAAAAGGTGTCGTTCGGTGTTGTGTAATTTATTCTTCATAGCGTAGGTGGTCAGAGTCTCGAATCCTGAACGGCAAATGTTCCACGCCGCATTATTTTTTCTCGCGTTTTCGCGATAAAACACGTCAGCCCTGCCATGCTGGGATCAAATACAGCAGCGTCGGCAGTTATTTGCGAAGGATTGATCTACGCAAATATTTCCACTCGCTATTCATGAATTGCCACAGTTCGTCAAAATCTGGAGGACTTGACTGCATAGTAAAAACGGCAAAAAAAAAAAGTGAAAGCCGTTTACAAATCCCTGTAACGCCGAATTGGAGCGCAGCTCTTGAGGAGGAGGAGTGAAGGGTACTGAGGGGAGGGTAGACCCCTCCTCCTCCCCTCATTCTTTAATATGCTCCGGGGGGGGGCGGTCACGTGACCTCGGGGGGGGGGGGGGTGTCACGTGACTTCGGGGAGGGGGGTCACGTGACCTCGGGGGGTCACGTGACCTCGGGGGGTCACGTGACCTCAGAGGGGTCACGTGGGGGTCACCTTGGGGTCACGTGACCTTGAGATGACCTTGGGAGGGGTCACGTGACCTTGGGGGTCACGTGACCTTGGGGAGGAGACCACGTGACCTCGGGGGTCACGTGACCTTAGAGGGGTCACGTGGGGTCTTGGGGTCACGTGACCTTGAGATGACCTTGGGAGGGGTCACGTGACCTCGAGGGGTCACGTGACTTTGGGAGTCACGTGGGGTCGCGTGACCTTGAGATGACCTTGGGAGGGGTCACGTGACCTTGGGGGTCACGTGACCTTGGGATGACCTTGGTTACGCCGACGGCGACGCCGACGGCGACGGCGACGGCGACGGCGACGGCGACGCCGCTCAAGCCGGGAAGGGGCCCCTAAGAGCTGCGCTCTAAAAGAGATAAAACGATGTCGGTCAGTAAACGGAACTTCCATGGCGGGGCTCGCCAGCCTGAACAGCAAAGCGCCGATGCCGGCCAGTCACTGAACTTCCGTGTAAATACTGGCCATCAAAGACAGCAAAGTGCCGATGCCGGCCAGTTACTGAACTTCCATGTAAATACTGGCCATCAAAGACAGCAAAATGCCAATGCCGGCCAGTTACTGGAACTTCCATAGAAAGACTGGCCAGCAAAGACAGCAAAAACCCGATGCCGGCCAGTCACTGTAACTTCTTCGGCGGAACTGGCCAGTGAGCAAGACGAAACCCCGACGCCGGCCGTGGCCGGTAGCTCACCGGCGCCAATGGCCGGGCGCCGCCATCCTGTTACCGGGACCGGCCGGCGTAGTCCCGATACCGGCCGACGCGGTGTGCTACCTGGGAGGATCCGTTCTCGGGCCTTTATTGTTCTTAATATTTGTTAATGATATTTTTTGTGAAATTCCAGTCAAGATAAGATTGTTTGCAGACGATTGTGTTGTTTTTAAGGAAATCAAAAGTCTCGGAGACTGTGAAGTATTAAATTCGTCACTAGAAAGATTGTCTAAATGGTGTGCCGATTGGCAAATGTCGTTGAATTTATCAAAGACTGTTTGTATGTCTATTACTCGTAAGAAAAGTCCTTTACTTTCTAATTATTCTATTGGTAACTACAGCCTTCTTAGAGTTTGCTCATATAAGTATCTGGGTTTGACTATAACATCTGGCTTAAGGTGGAACACACATGTTAGTAACATATGTAGTAGAGCAATGCGTAAGTTGGGTTTTCTTCGCAGGTATATGAAGCATGGCTCCCGTGAGACAAAGTTATTATTATATAAAACTCTGGTTAGGCCAATGTTAGAATATGCTAGCGTCATCTGGGATCCCCACACATCATGTTGTATTTCAGAACTCGAGAGAATTCAGAGATAAGCGGTGCGTTTTGTGTACAATATGTCTTCCTGTTATGTGTCTCCCACAAACCTTTGTGCTGAGGCGGGCCTGGAAACCCTTCAGGAAAGAAGGGGAATGAATCGTCTAAAATTCCTCTACCTTATCGTTAACGACGAGCTTGGAATAGACAGAGATGATTACATCACATTTTTTGGCCCCAGGTCTACTAGGCATTTTCACAGTAGAACAATAAAGTCATATAGTTATAAAAATGACGCATTTAAATACTCCTTCTTTCCTCGGACAATTATTGATTGGAATAGTTTGCCACCTGATGTCGTAAATACTACTAACTTCTTAGATTTTTGTTCCAAGTTATTGCAGCAAGTGCAAACTGTGTGATATTATGCTTCATCCACTCCTGTAACAACCTCGAAAGAGGTTAACAGTATTAATAAAGAAAAACCTATTGCACAGCACGGCATTGCCAACCCTATAGTGCCTACTGCGATGAACATTGGAGGCGTATATAAGAGGCACCGGATGACGTGACCGCTACTTCCGGGTACCTGTTATGGAATTTTCTAGCTTCACTTGATAACGCGCTTTTAGAAAACAATATTAAAAAAAAAGAACACTAAAGAGGCTATTTTACCGCTAATATGTGATACAAAAGACAGTCTGCAGGCACCGTCAGAGGCAGCCTGTCTAAGGTCCGGTCACTTTGGTCATTCAAAACGTGTCTTTAGAAATGTTTAAAGGATGTGTATGAAGCAAACTTGCTTTGAGCATACTTGTGGCGTCGTGTGCTGATAATTCTGCGATTATGTCTCCAGCGAACACCCTGTCCTTTGTATGATGTAGGAGCAGTCTGACTCCGGCTTCAAGGCTAGCTTCGGAAGTCAAGGGCTCGAGGAATCGACTATGCGCACTATTCTAGAGAAAACAGTTTTTTTTCCATAGCCCATCTAACTGGCTTTTTTTTATATAAAGTTTGTTCACAACAAAGCGCAATGTGTGTATTATAGAATTTGGAAGAAAAGCTACCGCGCACATGTATACAAGTAAAGCAGCGCGGTGTCAAAGTTTATTACTAAAAATATTTTGCTAGTTCAGTCAATCTTGATCTTGGGGAAGCGACCTATTTTCGGTACCTATAATTTCTTCTGCTTGTTGAGAAACGCAATGAGGCACAGCCCGTTCCCGAGACACGTGACTGGACTGAACTGCCCTCGAATGCCACAGTGAATAGTATGGAGATCTGCTTTTGTTTACCTATTCGTGGGTCGCGTCACTATTTTTTTGTGCTGACAAGGCAGGTGAAGGCGAAGCATCCACTCCACCATGTATAATTCTTTATGCAGGAAACGCTTGGCACACTTCAACGTCAAGAAACCGGCAAATCATTCAGGCGAGGAATATATCTCAATCCAAGAAAATATTATCCTCTCAGCAAGGACAGGTTTTGCGCAGCTCGACCGATTGGATGCGCCGCAGCCTCGGGGTTTCCTCTTTGTATTGGGACCGGTGACTGGTGCCATCTATCGCCGTGAACTTCCTGAGTGCCAGTCGAGAGAGTCTCGTGTGGTGTATCTGCGAAACCAGTGTTCCAGCGTCTCTGTGCGCGAGCGAGGTAATTTTCTTTCTCCGAAGCGCGCGCGCAGCGCGAACAACACGATGCGCATGCGTTCTCGGACGCAGGACTTCCACGACGCTAAAGAAGAATTCGGCGCTGTATGCGCACTCTATTATGCAGATGGGCGAAGCGGAATGTATTCTCCCTAATAAAGTACTTGACAACAGATTGCTCGCCAGCGTAAAAAAGGCAAAGAAGGCGCGCATAGCCGATTTTCATACAACGCCGTGCCCCGGAGGCAGACATTCTCCGAATCTTCACTGTCGCGATGTCTGTTTCGAAGGAAACAATATGTAGTTCAAAACGCGGCCGCTGCCGCGGCATGGCGTAGAGCGCCAAGATATTTAAGATATATCTTTCTCTTTACCATTTTTGGAGACCTCTTTCGTTCATATCTCCAAGATTTTCCAAGCATAGAGAAGGCTATAACCCTACCGGTATAAAACACGGATGAGGCGTTCTTTAGTCTTGGCTGTTGTTTCCGTCGAACGGGCTACCATCTCGAATCAGCGTTTTTTTAAGGCCTTGAATGTGCTACAACAAATGGTAAAAATAAAGTGCAGTTCAGTTCCTTACAACTTTAAGCTTTTGAGAGTCGAATCCGAGAGCAACAGCTTCGGCCTTCCGCAAAGTCTCGGCTCAATTCTGCTATAGAAAACACACACACACACAAAAAAAAAAAACGGAGCTCTCCTGTTTGTTTTTATACGTTATATAACTGCTGCGAATCATAACTTTCTGCTCTAACGTGAAAAATGCGTGCAGGCAACGAAGAGACAGCTAAGGAACGCTCACCTATCGGTGTGCGCTACCTGGCGCGCTGTCAGAAACGATCCCGTGTCATACACCCTGCGCCAGGTTCTCGCGTGCTCCTGCTGTCAAGTATTTTCGGGAGAAACGCGCTTCGTGTTTTTTATCCCGAACGTGTGTACTTTTACTGTATCAGCAATAGAGATTTTAAACATTTTTTACACATTGGCATTTTTGTTTATGCTGCTTCAGAGGTTTGGGGATTCCGGTCGTCTTTGTTGGATTTTTAGACAGTGACGAATGATTCTGCTAGGTTCATATTTACCCCAAACTGGCACCCAGTTCGGTTACTATGAATATCATTCGCACATTTGCCCGTGGTTTTTTTCTTTCTTCAAAGTTTAATAGGCTTTTTTTCTAATGAATTTGGAACTGATTAAAATGTCGATGTTACAGGAGCAGTGCATCGATACTCAGTTGGGATGTTTTTGATATTACATGGCCTTACTGGCACTAGGGGAACCGAAGTATACTCGCACGCAACGCCATAAACAAGGACACATATTTGTTGTGGTGTAATTTAAAGAATAAAATCGAGCGGTATTTTTTTAAGCTTTCCTTCGCAAAACTTGATGACGTCGTTTGGAGGTCACAGTGTTGGCATAGTCGCCCAGAGACAGTATTTCAATGCGGCTCATAGATTGGACCCAAGTATTGCGCTACCACTCGATTTTTGTCCGCGGTAATCAATAGAACTTTTGCTAAATTACCCAAGCACCAAGGAGCATACTGCGAGTATAGTTACACGCCCTGCATGTGCTGGCTTCTGCAGCAGAAACTTTCCAAAGAAAATGCCTAAAACAAATGACATCTTGCACGCGCGTTTTTCAAGCTTTATTTTCGTAATTTTCCTCGAATCTTTTATGAAGGGAAGGCCAGCGCGTGTGGCGCATGTACATACCTTCCCAGCACTCTCCTGAATGCATGGGTAATTTAGCAATAGGTCAATAGACCTGTCTCACTAAGCGTTCCACGCATGCATAACGCCGCCATAACTGTAGATCACAAGCATAGCTTCCTCTATAGGCTCACGAAGCCTGGCATTTCGACGACGGAGCTATAGAGTGCACTGTCGCAGATTCGGAGCGCGAAAGTCTGGTAGCACAGCGCATCACACATTCATTTCTAGGGGAACCTCGACGTCAGCGCACAGCTTTTGCAGCGGCGGTGACCCGAAACACACTTGTTCACTCGGGAGAAGTGTGTTTTGGCGTCACGCCGCAGGGGGTGCGAGTCACGTGGCTCTCCTCTCATCCGTTGTCTGTCGGACCACTGTTTCCTTTTGTTAGTATATAGGAGGCTAATGGCGAATTCCACTGGTCGTTTTGAAGCGCGCCGGGATCGACTTTTCTGGAGCGAGCCTATTTCACAGGGCGATCAGGATCGAGACCGACGAGTTTCAGTGGTCGTTTTGGATTAGCTCCCGCTCCAGATCTCGATCTGGATCCGAGTAAAGTCGCTCCAACGATTTGGGGGGGTTTAACCGGAAGCCAGATGGGCCAGCCCTCGGCGCATACACGTGACTTCCTTTCTCGTGGGGCATCTCGCCTGATCTCGCCCATCTCGCCTCAGAAGAAGAAGAAGCACGCCGCGGGCTGGGCTCTTAGATTGTCTCGACATCCGAAGAAATCACAATAGCCGCTTGCTTACCCCTTGGCTCGGCAGCCGGTTCGTTTTCCAGGAAGGAGAAGACAAGGTGTTTGCCGCGCTACGGGCATTCTGGCAGTCTTTGCTAGAAGCGCCTGGGCCATTCCTGCAGCTCGGGCGTCGAGCACGTGTTAGCGCCGCGATTGTGAAAAGGTCTTCGAAACGACCGCGGCGGCCGCGGAAAGTTGATTCCTGGGCAGTCGAATGACGGGAAGGCATCCGCCGATCCCGGAGCAGTGGTCCTGTTCCGCTTGGGATCCGTAGGCAGCTCGACCCCGTTCGGATCGCGTGCTCCAGTCCGAATCTGGGGGGCTAAGCTCGCCTCCGGCTGGAATCTCTCCGATGCCACGTCACGAGGAAGGGGAGGAGCTTCTTTTGACTCCGCCCCGGCGAGTTTCCCACTCCCCCTCTTACATTTCCAAACTCCCCCCCCCCCCCCCCCCCCCGGCGGCGGCGAGTTCCCCAGCGTGGCTCCGATTTTTCCCTACGCTCCGCAGTGAAGGGTTTTTATTTTATTTACATCGGGGGATCGGTGGCCGGCTGGGCTAGCGCACACCAGCTCGGAGCACGTCGAGCGAAAGGTCCGTTGCAGAACCCAGGATGCTGGGTTCAATCCCCACCCCTGCCCGTTTCGATGTTGATAAGCATCGTACCGGCGTGCAGTCGTGTAACACTACTGCGGGATGGACGTTAAAGACCCTAGGCTCGCGGTTGTACGGCACTGCATGGCTGAATTTCGCATCTACAGCCGGGAGAATCTTCCCCGTTGAGGCAGACCAAGTTTTAGGCAGTATCAACATACATACAGCCCAATTTTTGTTTTTATTTAAATCGTAAACGACAAATAAGAATAGGTAACAGCAGGGATGCTAATTATACAAACATTGCTTGGATGTGGGCTAGTTGACTAGACATTGTGATGGTTTGCTGCGCCACGTAGATGCAAGAAAAACTCTCTTGATAAAGTAATAAACTAAAGCAGAGTATAGACGAAAAACAACATTCAGGAATGGCGCAGACTAACGACTGTGTAATTTCTTTCTCATCTTTCTCCCCCCACACAGCCACAATATATATACATATATTCAGAATAGGGTGCACGTGGAGTGAAAGCTCGCGCTGCAGAACCCAGGATCGTGGATTCACCCCCACCCCTGCCCTTTTCGATGTTGATGAGCATCGTACCGGCGTGCGGTCGTGTATCACTACTACGTGGTGCACGTAAAAGACCCTAGGCTAGCAGTCATACTGCACTGGCTAAATTGCTTATCTACAGTAGGTGACAATGTCGCAATGTTCTGGCATGTTCTCCTGGTGTATAAACAGCTAACGGCCAATTTGTTTGTCAAAATATGGTGTGGAAGAAGAAAGATGAGAAAGAAATTACACAGTTGTTAGTCTGCGCCATTCATGTATATTGCTTTTCTTCTATCATCTGTTTTAGTTTAAATTTTATCAAGTGCGTTTATCTTGCATCTACGCAGCACAGCAACCCATCAAAATAATTGTAAAAGCCTGTAGGTAATGGTAAATTGCGTTCCTGGTTGCAGATTGCCGTAAAAACACATTTGTTTCTAGGATTCACTTTGTAGAATTTGGATGTAGGATTCACGACGGGGGCGACGGTTCATTCACGGCTCCATCGCCTCAAGCCCGGTTCGCCACGCAGTTCATCGCACAGCCACCTTACCACGTCTTTCGAGAGGCGATAGTGTTGTTGAAAATGAACGTCGTCCATGTCAAACACATTGGCGTGGTTTAAATACCTATGCCGACGGCAAAACGCGAAGGAAAACGCTGCCATTTTGGGCGCTTCTCTCTGATCTCGCGCCCAACTCGCCCAAACTCGCCTAGGTTGGAGCCGGCAAGCTTTTCCCATCCGCGGCGGCTTCTGCTACGTCACAATGACGTCACCGCATCTCGCCGCGAGTTCCGAATATGCAACTCTCCGACTGCCTCAAACCCTCCGTTTAACGTCACGATCTAGGGAGTGTCTGCGCGTGTCGTTATGCACGGCGCCGACCAATCGCGGGGGTCGGCGAGTTTGGCGGAGAACTCGCCTCGATCTCGCCGCGCCGAGCTTAGCCCCCCATCAACTGATCCCGGCGCCCTCCAAAACGCCCAGTGGAATTCGCAATATGTCACAAGGGGTAGGCGCCCGTGCACAAGACAGCTCGTGCCTGCTCGTGCTCTGCTCGGGCAGACGTCCAGCAGGATTGTCGCGCGTGCAGAAAGACTACAGATCCCGCGATGCATGGTGACAGCGGTGGCGTACTCGAACTGGCTGGTGAGATTGGTCTATACGGACTGCAAATTTTTCTGTTTCTTCTGCAGGTGTACGGTGACGTCAAAACGCCGAGCTTTGATTGGCTGTGAGTGAAGGATAGTGGGTAGACCTTGAAGCAAGCTGCCTTCAGGTCTACCCACTGTCCTTCCAATCGGAGTCAATCAGAGCTCGGGGTTCTAACGTCACCGCAACCCCTGCGCAAGAAGCAGACGATCTTGCGCTCGGAATTGCTCGAGAAGCACCGCGGTAGCGGCTCGTGCCCAGTCGCTTCAGTTACGACAATAGCCGCAGCCTAACAATAGAGAGTTTTAGAATAGGGGGCCCCAACGCTTTGGGTAACCCAAAGCTTTGGGGTACCCAACGCAACGACACCTCACGCAGAGTGCTTATAGAATAGGGTTTGTGACGACGCAACGCGGCACGCTCGCCTTTTTCGCATGCAGCGCCATTGTGGACAACGAACGAACTTCTTAACAGTGAAAAATTATTAAAACGCAAAACATTTGCGCCGGAACGACACTTTATTGTGGCTTGCGGTTCAAATAATAGGGAGGGTAACACCGGTTGGAACGGCACAGCAAGGCCCATCTGCCGACCGTCTCTGAATCAGAAGATTTACTTCTCTGGTCACCAAGAGAGTGCACGCCCTCATATACCAGGCTATCATGTGAGCCAATGGAATTATCTGAGAACCGGACGGGCCATTCCCCGGTCACAGGCACGACGCTGGTAGGTGTAGCTTGCTGTTAGCTCATCCTGTAGCTGAAGCAGCACGACAGTTATAGAGAGTTTTATAATCGGGGGTACCAAAGCTTTGGGGCCCCAAAGAAATAGGGGCTCAGCACTGCGCATGCGTAGAACCCAAACTCCGTTTGGGGTTTTGGGTTGGCGCGCGCCCCCAACGTGAAATTCGAGAAATAACGTGGGGCCCCCAATTGCTTGGGGCCGGGTTGTATATCGGCAAACATGGCCGCGCCCTTTTCGCTCGCTTCGGTGCAAATTCGTCATGGTCGCTGCTGTATTAGCCAATTTCATTGCCAATGAATAGTGCAACCGGCTTTCGCTTTGCTTAATCTCGCTCCAGTCACAAAGAATGAGCGGTGGGCTCGCCCCATTTTAAAGATCGTACCTGATTCTGGCCGCTTCTAAGCCTAAACATACGTCGTAACTGTTGACATGGTGACGTATTGCTACTCCGCGGCTAAAGGCTCGTTCACACAGACCCGTTTCTTTCTTTTTCTTTTTTTTTTACGTTAAGTTACGAAAAGTAACCGGGAAATCTGTGCTTCGTATTAAACTGTGCCGGCAGCAGGTCGACCCGGTCGCGGTTGGCCCGCGTGGGGAAATTTCTTCCGATTGCTTCGGGGACCCTTTCGGCCATTCAAGTCCATCTCCTGGAATCCTGGAATGAGTTAGAGGCATACACTTCGCGTAGCACATATATGTCATCGTCGATCGAGAAGCGAACGCGCGCGGGAGCCTTCTCTTGCTCCATTTTCTTTTGGCCTTGGATCGGCCTCGACTCGTTCGGCCATCCCATTTCCGGTGTAGCCGAAACAATCCAATCCGTAGCGCTCTAATTTGGCGCTTGTTCTCGTAGTAACATAGAGAGTTGAGCTAGCTTGTACATAGAAGACATACCTAAAACAGCGCAAAAGCACAGGAGGAAGATAACAAAACACAGGAAGGGGCGCTGACTCCCAACTTATGTATTGTGAAAGAAAGAGAAAGAGGAAGCTTCAGATATGAAGCTTCCTCTTTATATCAGGGGGGGGAAGGTGCCGCCGCTTTCAATGCACCCTCCTCAGAATTTACGGCGCTCCGTGGGGGCCGCCATGTTAAAACTTGATACCAGTGTTGCTGCATCTGTAGGTCATCTTTAAGTTAAAGCTGACGGAGAAAATCTGGCCACGGCGCAACGCCGATGTACGCTGGAAGCTAGAGCCGGTTTGCTTTCGTTGTTTTTGTTTGGTCGGAGAAAATCTAGCAACAACGCACGTTCAACATGGCGCCGTTATTGTTGCGGCAGCTTCGGTTTGACCACGTTTGACGCGGTTTTCGAGCACATGTAGCGAAGACGTGACCGGAGAAGTGCCCCTTGATGGTCCCGGAAGGCGGAAAGTATCATTCGTAATCGTCGTGTGTGCTTTGAAAGCGAAGGGAGTGACAGGGTCCACGAGTGCGCAACCACAAGCCAAGGTTCACGACAGCGCTCCGTTGACTTCGGCGATCTCGTTCTGTTTGGTGCATCGAGATAGGTCTGGTGCAACACGGCGATGCGGCAAAGAGTTGAAACGTTCGTGGTGTGTGGTGCGGTGCTTGGAGGTAGAAGCCCATACTAACACGAAGCGCAAATTGGTTATTGTGGGGTTGAAATTGAGCGGTTTCAGTCCCGTCGTCGTCAGCTGATCCGGTCCAGCTGGTCCGGGAGGACGCAGTGAGCGCTTTTAAAAGTAAATCTTCCTTCGTTCCGTTTCAAAATGTGGAAGATTCTCAACGCATACCGTGAGTAAAAAGCTGCGGGCGTTTTCAACAAAATTACGTCGTTTTAATTGAACAATGGACTCCGGATTGTTGTCCTAGACCTGCCGTTTGTATGCTTCGTGTTGTTGGCGTTTGCACAGCGACGCACACCGCCTGAGGAGATGATTCGGTCCTGCAAACGACCGGTCATACAGAATTTCAGGGAAACTGAAGTCACCACCGATAGTTTCTTGTAAATCTCGTGTGAGTTTGTTGCGCTCGTCATGTGGTGTGAATAAATTAGGGCAACGATTCCTACCTGCCTGCGGATGCATGAACTGAGACCATTTTTTACGTAGTGAACATAGCGTTTTTTCTTTATTTTGGAAAGAGGTGTTGGGGACTTTATTATGGTACAATCACTTGAGAGTTCAGAAATTGGAGAGAGCGAGCATGGTTTCCCAACTTTGTCTCTTGTCTCTCTGGCATTGCCCCTAGTTTCAAGTTGCAGTTTCGGTAGACATGCCTACTGGCAGGTACAAACTGCTCTAAAGCAGGTAAAAGACTGCTAAGTCGGGGCGGTGCGGACTCCGTGTTTCGCGCTTTTCGCAAGGTGACTGGGTAAGTGCTTTTGCGAGGTATGCGGAATACACAAACGATTTTGTTACGCCCGTCGGTTGCGTCTCTCCCGCAAAGCGAATAAGATGATCTACAAAGGCGCAATCACAAGCCAATATTTACGATAACAGTGCATTTGATTCGGTGGTCCGTGTAGTTGTATTTTACCCTGCTTTCTGCAACACCGTGTCATGGCGAAGAGCTGGAACGTTCACGGATTGTGCTGTGGGCTACCGGCCGGTTGACCGAAAGGCAAATCCAAAACTCCGTTTTTTTTTTTTTTTTTTTTTTTTTTTTGGGGAGGCGAGGGGGGGGGGGGAGAGAAAATCTAAAGCAAGATAGACAGGACTCGGGTTGCGCCTTTTGTTTTAACCGCCGCAGAACCACAGTGCACCGACGGCCCCTAGATGTGCGCCGCTGCGCCGACTTTTGGTTCTAAGCCGTGCTTTGAAACCGCCGCCGCGGACTTCAGTCTCGGTTGAAGCGACGGAGTGGTTCTGCAAGTTCAGAGTACAAGTGTGCCTGCTAGGATGCGGCCTACCCTATTTCGAACCCTCGTCCTTGAGCTCCGAGCCTCCTACCACCTGGCAGGCCGGTAGTTGGTGTTACTTCAGGGGATCCACCCGTGCCAAATCGCCCTCCGAGAAGGGGGCAGGGGGCGGGAGGGCGGCCGTCTCCGTCGTTCTCCTCTTGGGTCCGCCGCTGGGTTGACAGAAGCCCGCGTCGCCCGCATCGGCACTGAGTGCACTTGGGCTGTTGTAGCGGCTCTAGGCTGTTGATGCTCAAGCCTTTCGTCCGCGGCTTGCCGCCAGCTGATCCGGCTGCTCGACGGTGAGGAAGGGGCGAAAGTTACCTCTGAAGTAAATGTAAATCCTTGTTCATACAGTTATCCGGTGTCAAAGTGTGGAAGGTGTCCAACGTGTATTGAGGGCGGGAACTGCGAGCGTTTTGCCTTGCTTTCGTAACCGAAACCAGAACAGTGAGATAACTGCCTTGCGTACTCCAAAATGATGAAAGCAATAAGTCGTCGAAAACCCGTTTCTAGGGTTTCAAACAAAGTAAACAAGCCAAGTATAACTCAACTTCGTTGTCTGTATGCAGAAGGACTTATGTAACACAACAATACATTCTCGTTCCAAAACGAAAAAGAAAGTAAAACTCAGTCCGCCGTATATGGCAGCAACTTCTCCGCTGCAAAGCCTATGCTGGCAACGTAAGCCGTTTTAATATGGCAGCCTCCGCTTTGCGCCGCGTTCCCTTTCCCTCCTTCCCCCCCCCCCCCCCCCCTGTATGAAGCCCACGTTGTTTTTTTCTTCTTTTTTCTCATCTTTTTTTTCTTCGTGACCTTATAATGTCAGTTTTCTCCTTTATTACTGCAACTTAGTAATTTATATGTTTTTATTCTTTCTTCTTTATACCCTGTTTGTGCGCGTGGGCTTCATGTCTGAAGCTTCCTCTTTCTCTTTCTTTCACAATACATAAGTTGGGAGTCAGCTCTTTCCTGTGTTCTATTTTCTTCCTCCTTTGCTTGCGGGCTGTTTTAGGTATGGCTCGTTCTCGATATTTTTGGGTGTGCGCTTTGACCATATGCAGCCGAAGATTTTGGCCTTCAACTATGCCGAGACTGAGACGAATGCGAGCGCGCATACTCTGCGGGCAGTTGCACTATTTAGATCTGAGGCTGGAGCGACTTTGAAGCCTTGAAATACTTGTTTTCAAGATGCAGGTGTCGTGCCACCGAGTAGCAATACATTGCCATGTCAACGGTTACCGCGTATGTTTAGGCTTAGAAACGGCCAAAATCGGGGACGATCTTTAAAATGGGGCGAGCCCACCGCTCATTCTTTGTGATTTGAGCCAGATCAAGCAAAGCGAAAGCCGGTAGCACTATTCACTGGCATTTAAATGGGCTAATACTGCAGCGACCATGACGAATTCGCTCCGAAGCGAGCAGAAAGGGCGCCGCCATGTTTGCCGACGCAACCCGAACCCAAGCGCCAACCCAAAGCCCCAAACAGATTTTGGGTTCTGCGCATGCGCAGTGGTGAGCCCCTATTTCTTGGGGGGCCCCAAGCTTTGGGGGCCCCTATTCTAAAACTCTCTAATGTCTCGTACTCAGCGCGTGTCCTGGGCTTTGCCAACCACAGCGTGTTTCTATGATAAAAACTGGTGGCGTATAGTCGGCTTCAGACTACGCGGCCGCTTGTTCTATACTCCGTTTACCTTAAGCTGAGACTAGAAGCGCCGCCTTCAGCGCGAGCTGATGGATTCTGCAGTGCTTTGGTTGCGCATGCGTGGGCGTTCACACTTGGTTTAGCAAGGGCAGAAAGCTCGCGCTAAAGGCAAAGCTTCTAGTCTCAGCTTAAGGGTGAACACATTATAGCTGCGTGTTTCATTCTAAGTTGTATTTACGCATCATACAAAAATAATTGCACCGCCCTTTTATTGTGCGACCGTATGCGAATAATTTCTGGCACTTTGAGAGACATCTCTGACACTTTGAGAAAGCACGCGTCTTCTATTTTGCCAACCCCTCCGCGTGGCTATGATTAACGTTTGTGGCATATGTTAAGCACCTGGCCACATGGCCGCTTGTTCTGGATCCGAGTTGTGGGAATGAACGATGGTCATATTTCTCGAATGTTTTTGGCGACTGCCTTGGCCTGGGAAAAAAAACGAAGGCAAGCTGATTCTGTAATTACCGTTAGGGAGTGATTCTAAGTAGCATTTAGGAAAAGTAAAAAAACTCGTTTCATGGCTCCTTTAAAAATGAAAAATCAGTTTTTCTATAATAGGGAACCGTTTTATGGGCACGGATTAACGCTGTGTATTTGCTGGGCTCAGGATACATGAAGCAAGAGGGGAGCCGTCACAATCAGTAGGCTCATCATCAAGTGTATAAATGTAAAATATAGCTTTCTAGGACAGCTGTAGGTAAAGGGTGCGCGTGCACAGCATTGTGCACAGTTCCAAGGCGCGCGGGGCCGAATATATATCTCTGCCTTTATTACCACTGGACGTTGTCCCGAAATATAGTTTAGTTTAGTTTTTAGTTATTGATTTGTGAGTCATACTGGAAGTGCAGTCATGAACACAGTCAGTCTTAGAAGCTTCAGAACATTTAGTTCAACTTACGAAGAGACAACGGGCTTCGAGGCAATCATCAATAATTTGTTTTTCTCATTTTGCTTGCCTTATTTTAAAACTGATACATAAAAACGCCATCATTCTCGCCCGAAACTTTGTGCGTAACAGGGTGACGCACTTGTGACGAGCATTTTGAGCTCCATTAGTCTCGCCTAATACATTTTGCGTAACAAGTGACACATTTGTGACGGGTTTCTTGCCATGATATCGGCAGTACACATCGTCGGCGCTCCCACCAACGACACACCGCTTCTAGGCAACGACGAAGGGATCACCCCGAGTATAGTCGTTCTTCTACGCATCGCTTTAGGCAAAACAATTGAACGCTTTTTGGTGCGTCGGCTTGCCATCGTTACTGGACCCCCGACCCGCCCCCAAGCGGCAAACAGGCCGAAGCAGGCAGACGCGTGCGCCTCTTAGCGTCGCCGCGTACTATAGCGTCGAGCTCATTGAGACCGACTCTGCAAGATGGAGTGGCAGCGACGCTAACGCGAGCTTGGCGGCGCTATCTCTGAATCCACTTGTGGTGACGTTTGGAGGAAAGGTCAAAGAGGGAAGGGGGGGGGGGGGGGGGGGGGACAAAGAGCGGAAGGCGAAGGCCTCTATACCCGTTTTCACCTCAAGAACCAAGGTAAAAAAAGTCCGGCCCCTCGCAGAGCATAACTAATTTCGCCACTTATGTTGATAATTAAGATATACGTAGGTGCATTTGGGATAAGGTACTATCGGGGAAAAATGAAATGCGAACAGAGGAGCGCGTGGCTCGCGGTACAGGCAGCGCCGCCTGGAAGTGAGCCTAGGAGCGAGGGTGCGTGGCCTACTCCGACGTGTTCACGCCCCTCCCTCTGCGCTCCCCAAGCTTCAGCAGTGCGCCTCTTAGTGCGCTGAAAGCTATCACCGCTATCTTTGCTGGCTCAGCGCGTGCAGTGCAAAGAAGCTCGCCGCACCCGCCGAGCAGGCAAAGATAGCGGTGACAGCTTTCAGCGCACTGAGAGGCGCTCTGCCGAAGCTGGGGGAGCGCTAATCGAGGGGCGTGAACACATCGAAGTAGGCCACGCACCCTCGCCCCTAGGTTCACTTCTAGGCGGCGCAGCCTGTACCGCGAGCCACGCGCTCCTCTGTTCGCATTTCATTTTTCCCCGATAGTACATATATATATATATATATATATATATATGTATATATGTTATCCTATTAAGACGTGCACATTTCAACCACCAAAAGTATCGCCTTTTCCTCTGAGAAGCAAATCTCGTAAGAACTACTTCGCGCCACGTATGAACAATGCGCAAAACTTCCTTCCTTCTTCGTGTGAAAACGGATATAGAAGTAATGTCCCAGTCCTAGCGCTACTCTCCCCCCGCAACATGTTTTACTTCCACAAAGCAAAACGTGGCATAACTCGTCGTGGCTACTATACCTTTCCTCGTGTTTGGTCCGTGGAACGAGTCGATGACGTCACTGGTATACGTGGTGGTATGTATGTACTGTAAAGCCCTTTATTTTCGCGGCCCTAATTTTTATTATTTGTCGCATTACCCGAAAATCCGTCGGCGTTGTCCTCGATGGATGGTCATAAAAATACGTCATCAAGCACACGCCGCAGAAATGAAACACAAAGAAAAGCATAGCAACGCAGATGCTTTGTCACAGAAGCCGTCGTGTGGCCGGTGGGTAATTCGCCGAGCCTCCGAAGTGGGGGAGTGCTATGTCACCGCCAGAGCGCCGTCTGCGAAAGGAAGACGGGGTGCGCTGCTTATAAGAATGTGCGGCGTGTAGGAATGCTTTCAAAATCCTGCACGTAAGCGGTCTTAAGTGCTTTCGGCGAGTTTTGTGAATTGAGCAGCGGGATCACATTCGCGACTGTTATATTTTGCGAGTTATAAAAGCTGGAATTCGCCTCTATACAGACAATAGAAATATTCCCGCCCAATAAAGTTCACGAATTTTACAATTCGCGATAATTAGCGGGTATATAGCGGGAGAACCTTTGTTTCTATACCGGAGTAAAGGCCCAGTCGGCGAGCTGTTTCCAGCGGAATGAAGGAATCAATGTCGGGTACGCAGATGGACACCCCGTGCTTATCAAACGAAATGAAATGAAAAACGCCAAGGAACGTAAAACGTCTGAGCCAGAATCTGAACTCTCGTTTACCGATTACAAGTGAGGTGTGCACACCGCTGCACTATACTTCAACATCACTTTTGACGAGGTCCATCTTTGGCGTTCGAATGCAACGAAACGCACCAGGCCCTATTGTGGTTCCTTCACGTGATACGACATTTGATTACTTTTGGGCACCGCAGATGTGATGTCCACCAAGTTCCCCTCTTTTACCACAGTCTCCGGTACTCTACATAACGATCAACATTCACCAGCTCGCCTGCGCACTCTCTGTTTTTTCTTTTGTCTCTTTTTTATGTCAGCTAATATGTACTTATCGTTTCTGTGTGGTGTTTTTGCTGTCGACGAATAGTCAGCTAGTTATAAAGCGCTGTTCTTGATATTTCTTGCGGTAATTTGCCGCTGTAAAAATCACAGTTGCAAGCTAAATATTTTACCACGCGTTTAAAATAACAAGTATATGTACATCGTGCTTTGTGCATAGCTTTTGTTTCTCGTTTATTTTTTTTTCATTTAACATATAAGATTATAAAAGGGAACGGAAGCATAGCGAATTCAACTGTACCTTTAAATTTGTTAGACAACGACGGCGCTTAATGGCGCATGGAAAACACACGAACAATAACAATGGGCCGTTTCATTTCCATTTTATGTCGTGCGCACTTATACACTTGCCGCCACTATTTCAACCGCAGTTTTATAGTAAAGCTTGACAAAACAGCAGTAAATATGAAAACAATCTTACGCCGGCAGAATTCCCATTCCCATTATTCTTCGCGCTCCGTAACGGTTGCTGACATTAAAGAGGCAGAACAAAAAGGAAAAAAAATCGTTCACCCATTTCGCTTTAGCTCCAGCAAGAAACAGAGGTTAACGGCTGGCTACACTTTCCGTGCAACGTTGTACGTCTCCTTATCAGACATGTCCTTCTACTTCCGCCTCAAAATACAGGCAGCCCTAATGTCGGCTATTCCGTCCTCACAAAACGATCGGAACAAAGCGGTTCCTCTTAGTTGTTTCCCATTTTTCACCGTTTCCGACTCCGCCAAAACGCCCGCCCCCCACCCCCTCTTTCTCCTTTTTTTTTTTTTCTTGGTTTTTAATTTTAAGCACGTCTCTTCCCCTTACAAATACGATCTTATTTACAGCTTCCGTTTGAGAAGCGGTGGAACGTACACACATTGCGCAACCGTGTATAACTTCCTTCATATCTATCTGTTTGTGCTTTTCATTTCAACACCGTATTTCCCGTCCAATATACAAGCTCTTTCTGATTCCCTCATACTTTCTTTTTGTCCGTTCCCTTTTCTTTCATTACTCGGTTGTCGAGCCTGGGTGACGTTTTGTTCGTTTGTTTTCTTTGTGTATGCGTCGGTATTTTACGGCAACAAGCGCTCGTGCATAAAACATTCAGACAAGTGGAAAAGCTGCTGCTGCCGCCTCGATTTGTTTGCTCTCCGAGGTAGCTCCATTGGAGGACGTCCGTTTCTTTTTTTCTTTTGTTTTTGCGAAGCCCTTGTTTTTTTGGCGCCTTTGCGCGTTTGACACAAGAAGAAAGCCAGCTTACTGCTGCCTCGCAACAGCGAGGTCATTTGCAAACTCTTTCATTTAAGCAGGAAGAGAAAGTTGCGGGACGGAGTAACAGCTGCTAATCTACCAGGGGATAACAACGCTCAATACAAAAACGCTAACTTTTCTAGACGCCAAGCAAATTAGAAGCAACTGTCAGTTTGAAACTCAGGAAGGCGTCGAAGTCAGGAAAGCGAAGTTCGCGGCGGTGGAGTACAGATGAAGCCGTGTCTTCTGTTGCTCCGTGACGGGTGTGTTTTCTGCATTGCTTTTTGAAAGTTTGAAACTAAACAGCAAAGTCTTACTCTTATTCGCGAAACAAACAAAGTGACTTTCGGATGACCCTTGGGTCATTGTTATCCGGCTCTTTTGTTTTATATTCTTCCCCTGACAGCACATTTATTAACCTAATTTGGCTTCTTTGTTAGATAACGACTTCTGTTTTCCAGCGCTTCAGTACATTTCAGTGATTGATAAACTTACTTTGAAGACAATGGTCGTAAAAAGGGCAAGTTGGCTAAACAAATTAGCCTGTCATTGCACGGCACTGCTACGTGTGTTTTTAGTTTTTTTAGCATGCTAGTTTCTACTACTATTCCTGAAAAACGCCGCTTCCTTTTCTTCTAGCATTATTTGACTGAACTGTCATTCAGTTTGCTTTTCCTTTATCGTGTAATATTGCTTGTGCTCACGTTCTTATGTCACTTGATTTTGCGCGCTTTCAACCTTAAACCTAACCTCGTACTAGCGACGTGCCATGAAGTTGTGGTATAGCGCCTTCCTAGACCCCAATAAAGAAATCACAGTAAAAAAGTGAAAGCCGTTTACAAATCCCTGTAACGCCGAATTGGAGCGCAGCTCTTGAGGAGGAGGAGTGAAGGGTACTGAGGGGAGGGTAGACCCCTCCCCCTTCTCCTCCTCCTCCCCTCATTGTTTAATATGCTCCGGGGGGGTGTCACGTGACTTCGGGGAGGGGGTCACGTGACCTCGGGGAGGCGTGACCTCAAGGCCACGTGACCCCAAAGGTGACCCCCACGTGACCTTGGGGTCACGTGACCTGAAGGGGTCACGTGACCTCGGGGGGTCACGTGACCTCAGAGGGGTCACGTGACCTCAGAGGGGTCACGTGACCTGGGGGTCACGTGGGGTCACGTGACCTTGAGATGACCTTGGAAGGGGTCACGTGACCTTGGGGGTCACGTGACCTCGGGGGTCACGTGACCTTGGGGAGGCGACCACGTGCCCTCGGGGGTCACGTGACTTGGGGGTCACGTGACCTTCAAAGGGTCACGTGGGGTCATCTTGGGGTCACGTGACCTTGAGATGACCTTGGAAGGGGTCACGTGACCTCGAGGGGTCACGTGACCTTCATGGGGTCACGTGGGGTCGCGTGACCTTGAGATGACCTTGGGAGGGGTCACGTGACCTTGGGGGTCACGTGACCCACCCGGACCATACTACACAATGAGGGGAGGAGGAGAAGGAGGGGGAGGAAGAGGAGGAGGAGGGGAGGAGGAGGGGGAGGAGGAGGAGGGGAGGGGCGCGGTTACGCCGACGCCGACGGCGACGGCGACGGCGACGCCGACGGCGACGGCGACGGCGACGCCAACGGCGACGCCGCTCAGGCTGGAAACGGGCCCCTAAGAGCTGCGCTCTAAAAAACAAAAAAAAACATGGCGTCGACTTTACTTTGCTTACAGCTCTTCTTGAGAGTTATGTTTCCTTGTATTTTAATGGTCTGGAATATAACGCTTTCATTGCCACGCCTCGCTGTCTATAAGAGCCTAATAAACGAAACGAAACTCAGAAGCAGCAGCGCTTGCAACTCTCGAAAGAATCCCACTCTGGAAAAGGGCGGAAGAAATTGTAAATTCGATTTTGAAGCTTCCGCTACCTTTATCTTATTAGAGGCACTATACACGGATTTTCCTCTTCTTCTCGAAAGGAAAGGTATAGCTGGATTCGATCGAGGCTGCCTTCTCGATGACAAGGACAAACCCAAAAGCCCACACGCTATTTAAACGAAAAGGGGACGAATCCGTCGACACAGTGCGCCGTTCACGAATCATAACCACGGCTCCCTGAAATCGCCACGCGAAAAAAAAAAAAAGCACTTCCCGTATTTTGGTATGGCGAACGCATGAAGCATGTTCGTAATTCAGTTTGCAGGAAATAATAATACAAATAATAATAATATCAACAATAATAATATATCGTAGACAACTTAGTCCGGCAGACATGGGCGATTCCCATCACGTCCCTACGGTTCGCTCGTATTTTCCTTTTAACGCAGCCGCGTTTTCCCAGTTTATTTATTTTCACGGACCAAATGGGGCTCAAACGGGGCGCGGGGAGGATGGGGGGGGGGGGGGGGGGGTTGTTACCCCTGCCGAATAAAATAATCAACTGAGACCACAGACATCGACATCGCAAGCCAGAGTGTCGCTACCTCTTCATGCTTTGCCAATTCGGCGTCTTCTCCCCACGTTCGTTTCTCAGTCTCCAAGTGTCCGGTAGTGATTTTGGCGATGTCTTTATTTACTCCTATATATATCTTTTCTTTTTTTGCGCAGAAATTTTTATTCTACACGTCTGCGAAGAATTGACTCCGAATCATGGCCCTTGTTATACCAATTCCGATGGCCGACAAAAGGGAAAAAAAATGCCACTAGCATAGCCCCGCTAAATGAAAGTGCAGACGGCGTGTCTTTTCGTAGCTGGTTCCAGCCAAAGTGGAAGGCTACGCCGCCATTCGAAGCACTCCAATGCATGCTTCAGTTTTTGTCTCGGGATTTCTTTGGTGCAATGTGCCCACGTCGGGGAAGCCCACCAATGTGCCGGAAGAAAGACTCCGTCACATGGGGCACCGTAAGATAAGTTAACAGATATTGAGAGCTTGGCGGGATGCGCTGAGGACCCACTGGGAGTTCGTTGCAATAGTTTATGAGGGGTCTTCGGTGTAGTTACAGAGAATAAAAAAACAAATATATAATGCATTTACCAACATTTATTTATTGTAGGTAGCCCAATGAACGTTTTCGATGACTCGAAATTCATGCCTAAAAAGACTTTTACCTAGCTTCGCAGTTTTCCACGTAATCACCTCCCAGCGCTATGAAAACAGCCAATTATCTTGGAAATCCCAGAGTTGCCTGTTTTTATATTTTAATGATATAACTTCCAGTTTTCCAGTTCAATAGATGACTACTATTTCAAGCGCTCAGCAAAACTGAAAAGGCCACTGTTCATTGTGCACATGATAAACATTATACAAGAGTGGAGATTATGTTTCCTCTTGGCTTCATTTAGCCTGGATCTGAGGCACAGTGACCAGGAAGGTCAGAAACCATTTATAGGAGAAAATATTTTGGGGAGATCAAATATGGTTTCCAATGACTTGAAACCGGCATATTCGTATCACAGGTAACGTTTTTTTTAGATATTGACAGAGTAGCAAGACTAATTATTTTATATGCGATACTCGATATTGTACACCGTAGATCATTTGAACATTCTTAAAATCACGTCTAAAGCGTTCTGAAAATTACCCTCTTAGATTCGCGCGATCTTTCAATTTCTTCTCCATCTTTCTATGGTGCAAACCCAGACATCCGGCCACCGATCAACATTTCAAGCACCCTTCTCAACAAAAAAAAAAAAAAGAAAAAACGTGCGAATAGATAAATGGTTATTGGGTTGAGGAAGCCACCTTATTCGGTTATTTTTGTTTTAATTATTCTCTCTACTACTTCCTTTTTTTTCTCAATCTTTTCTTTAGCTCGTCGCCAAAACACCACCCGTAGGTTTTGTCACCTCTCCAGTACCACCGTCGACGACCCAACAGAACCAGCCAATGGTCACGAGTTCTTTTACCACCCTAGATAATCGCCCTTTTATAAAACGTTGTTTCGTAACAATCGAATCCAAGCGTACAGCCGCCTTCGCGTGCGAGGTGGGGCATGGGATCAATACAGGTCTCACCCTTTTGACCCGTCTTCATCGGTCATGTTTACCTTCTTTATCCTCCCTTTCTCCTTACCTATTTTTCGTGCTCCTTTCGTTTTCTTTTAGCCTTCAATGACGCCATATTACCGGGACCTCCTGAATTGACCTTCCTCCCAAAATTTCGATCTCGACGCAACCTCCGAGAAGCCCGAGCGAGCCGGCGCTGTCGCCGTGGCAACCGCCGAGCGAGGAGCCTCGGGAACTTATTATGCCCGGATTTTCAAACGCACCACCACCAGTTTTCGCTGTTAGAGACGGAGCAACGGAAAAGCGCCAATAAGAACAGCGTCAGCGGGCGAGCGTCGTCGACACCCGCAAAAACGCGCGCCCCCCCCCCCCCCCCCCCCCAAAAAAAAAAAAAAAAGGAAAGAAACTGTGGTGTGCATGGCCCAGAAATCAGTGGCTGGATGCCAGAGTATTATAGTGAGGTATCCAGGACGGAGCTTCAGTATTCAGGCTGCTTTATCTGGGTGCGAGAGTAAAGCGCTTAGGGGATAGACTCCGCTCACTCCTAAGCTGACAGTGCACTGGATACTTAATAATCGTTGCACCAATCACACGTCTATCCTTCGTCACGTGATCAGGCTCTCGCCCATACCCAGGCGCAGAGAGCGGAGTTAGGTGATGAGGGGGAGGCAGTAGATTGGTCTGGCGAGCGGGTAGCTCCCATCGCCCTTTCAGCCTGTGGGTGAAAAGAAATATTGGGCGTCGTGGGGAAAGACCAGGAGTGAGATGCGGAAAAAGCAATTGGGGGGGAAAGTGTTACGAGTTCCTGCTCTGGATCCGAATGCAACCCGAATCGGGGATCGGGGTTAGCCAGAGAAACTCGGTGCGGCGTTTAGGATGGCTGCGCCATCGGCCGCTGCTGCTTCGATAAAGCGTGTGCGGGAACGGACGGCACGGACGTGAGAAAGTCGTGGCTTGTAGGATCAGAAGGTCCGACGATTTTCGGCGTGAGTAAAAAAACGCGTTTAGAAATCTTCTGAAAAAAAGAAGAAAAAGAAACTGAACCATATACTAGTTTTCTTGTCTAGGGTGGTTCCGTTTGCGATGAGGTTCTTTTCACGAAATTTCCGTGCGTTGTCTACTTCTGCGTCAAAAAAAGTACTTACTCAGAGAATGAGCTTAAGTAAAGCAAAGTTTTCTAAACCCTTCTGAACTAGTGCTTTAAGAACACTGTACTTAAATACTCCCCCCATTTCTCTAGTTATTAACTGCTTCGATAAAGTATGTAGCAGCAACGCTTTGTTCGCCGTAATATTCGAGAATAGGACCTTGCTTCGAAATGTACCAGGTTTTATCCAGATTAAAAGTAAAATCTAGCGCGCACTTTGGGAGAGAGTATCCAATTCCGAAACTCATGTGACATCTTCTCTTTAACATTTAAAGATAGACGGAAGAATGGTCTTACGCTCGTAGAGTCATTGCTCCACTGCCTTTATTTCTCATTGATCAATAGATATAATCCTTTATATAATGCTGCCATGTTCTGGTGACGATTATTACGGGTGGAAGAAAAAAAGAAGCGGAAGGGAGCGAGTACGTTCCAAGCAACGGCGAGCGCGAGACGAGAAGCAGCGGTGAAAGCCAGGGTCGGGCCGCGACGCACGGTGACGGCCAGAGCTCTGAGGGAGGACCAGCCGCTACGGTCGGCGACGGCTGCTACGAACAACTTCAGGGAGAGTACGAGACACCGGCTTCTACATCATCACATCAAGCGGTAACGCTCCGCAAGATACCGAGGGGAAAGACTTGAACTTACTGAAAAGACGGTAGCGGGAACGGGCTATCAGTGTGATGGCGTCACTTTAACTGCCTTCAGTGTTTTGCTTTTCTTATTGCTAATTCTTTTCCTATGGTTTCGCTTCTGGCACGCTCCTATCTTCCTTCTTTTAAATATATCATTTCTTTTTTCGATCCTCTCATGGATGTCGTTCCTCTCTTTTTCTGATTGACGATGACAATTTGGCGAGCCTGCCAGGATTCCATTAATAAGCTGGCCTGATCTGTTGTTCCAGAGAAGAGTTCGCGACCATGACTGGGTCCGGGGTTGTAGAGATTGATAAATCGATGGCGGCTGGGAGGGAACTAGGATACACTGGAGAGAAGCTTAAGGTCTGGGTTGAGAGGGAGAAAAATATTCGAAGAGAGGAAAGGCTGCAGGCACGGGAGGCAGCAAGAGAAGAGCACGCGGCGCAAGGACGCGCATGTGCGGCGCAAGAACGGGCATGTCAAGCGGAATGTGTCCGACTGGATAAGGAACGGGAAGTGCTACAACTCAGAATCATGGTTCAGGAAAGAGGAAATTGCGAAACACGAGGCGAAGGAGGAGAAGGTGGTTCGACTGGATCAAGTCATAGGGCCAGTCCACACAAACTAATACCGCAGCATAATGAGACGCGCGACGATCTCGACGCGTATTTGCAGAGGTTTGAGCGTACGGCCACAGGCCTTAGATGGTTACAGGACAAGTGGGCAACCACTTTAAGTCTTTGCCTCACAGGAGAAGTCCTGACTGTGGTCGGTCGCTTGACCACTGCGGATGCGATAGATTATACAAAGATGAAACTGGCGCTGCTTCAAAGATTCCGGTATACAAAAGAAGGTTATCATGAAAGATTCTGTGAGACGAAGCCCGGGGACGGGAAAACAAGAAAACAATTTGCAGCCAGGTTGACGGGGTATTTCGATAGGTGAATCGAAGTAGCAGAAATCGAGAAGACTTTGGAGGCGGTCCGGGACAGAATGCTAATAGAGCAGTTCATGACAACTTGCGGTAGTAAGCTGATGGTCTTTCTCAAAGAAAGAGACTGCTCCACCCTAGATGACTTGGCTCATAAAGCCGACGTATTTCTGGAGGCGCAGACTCAACCAAGCGCTTTAAAAGCGAAGGTAGAGGGACAAGACCCGAAAACCAGTCCAAGGACAGTCCCTAACGCCGTCAAGACACAAGGAGGATCCTCCGATGATTTTTATGCAATAATTTAGGACACAAAGCAGAGAATTCCAAGGGTTGCAATCAACAATACAAACCATCGACAAGTTGGCACTGTGGCCGGATGGGACGCAAGGCCGACAAATGTACTATGAGGGCTGGCGATAAACGGCAAGGTTTTTGCCTGTGAACAACCTCCGACGAAACGGCAGGCGAACCAAACGAGACCTACCTCACGTAAAGAACGGCGACAAAATACCAGTGGTTAACGCAGCTGTAGGGAGGCCACCCAAGTTTCTGGTGGAGAATATGCTTGTGGTCGAAGGCCGCATTGGCGAGAGAAAAGTTACGGTGCTTCGGGACACTGGCTGCAATACAGTAGTCGTAAGAAAGAACTTAGTGCCCGTTGGGTGCTACACTGGAAACTGTAGCCCCGTATATTTACTGGACCGAACAGTGAAATACTTACCTGAGGCGGAAATTGTGATCAACACACCCTTTCTGGCAGGAAAAGTCGTGGCGAAGTTCATTGACAATCCCCTATACGACTTAGTGCTCGGCGATCTTCCGCAAGTGATAGATCCCTACGATTCGAACCCACATTGAGGATGCGATCAACAGCGAAGCGACGAGATGAAGACACCTAATGTCCAGAATGTTGGTCACCAGATGGACAAGAAAGACGAGGTACCAGAGAGGAAGGACCACAAGGAAGCTTCTCCGGACGACTTGGAAAACACGTATTTGGGATTGATAATTCCGCCTTCAAGTACCGCGGGACTGGGAGAGTCGACGAAGAATAAGAGTGGGAACAAAACGGAACCTCCACTGAATGTGCCACAGGTTCCGATTCTCGAGACGACATTCGAGAAGCTTTCGACAGAGCAGAGGAACGATGCGTTCTTGAAGAAATGTTTTGACAAGGTCGAAAAGGTGGTAAAGAAACACAAGTGTCATACGAAGTATGAAATGGTGATCAAGAACAACCTGCTCTTTCGGAGCTGTATATTTTCCACCGGGAGGAGTATAGAGCAGCTGGCTCTCCCAGCAAGATTCCGAACAAGTGTAATGGCATTGGCACACGATTGTGTCATGTCAGGCCACCAAGGCGTGAAGAACACGCTCGCGCTAACAGCTGAAGAGTTCTCTTGGCAGGGCATGCAGAGTGACATCATGAGGTATGTGCATTCCTGCGATGTATGCCAGCGCACGGTGCCAAGAGGCAGAGTAGGCAAAGCGCCTCTTGGGACAATGCCTGTCATTGAGGCACCTATCAAGAGAGTGTCGATCGACATCATCGGTCCGATCAACCCAACTGCGAATTCGGGCAACCGATATATTCTGACCATGATGGAGGTTGCCACAAGGTATCCGGATGCTGTCCCATTGAGAACCATCGGCACGGAGAAAGTGGCAGGAGCCTTTGTAGAAATGTTCTCTAGGTATGGAATCCCAAATAAGGTCCTTAGCGATAGAGGTTCCTCCTTCACGTCAAACCTCATGAAAGAGGTAAGCTGGCTGCTGTCCATGAAGCATCTCATGACTACACCCTATTATCCGATGGGGAACGGATTGATGGAAAGATTCAATGGGTCCATCAAACAGATGATTAGAAGAATGTGTCAAGAAAGGCCCAAGGACTCGGACAGGTACCTACCGGCACTACTGTTCGCCTACAAAGAAGTGTCACAGGCAAGCCTGAAGTTTTCGCCATTTGACCACTATACGACCGAAGAGTTCAGGGACCTTTGGCCATCCTTAACGAGATCTGGACCAACAAGGCGCTCGAAGACGACGTGAGGACGTCCTACGGTCACGTACTGGAGCTAAGAGAGAGACTACAAAGAACATGTGAGTTGGCTTGTGGTGGTTAGGAAAGACGTCCGTCGATGCAAATCAACAAACTTATCTTTATCACCACACAAAAACTGAAAAGCACATAAAAAGGGGCTCCGCTGAGACCGCCCTGCTACATTGACCCTGCTACATTGATTGGAAGAGGGCGAACACAAGGGTGTTCGCCCTCTTCCATCCAAAGTCGACGCAGTCAAGAACTTCCTAATGCCTACATCACGCAGGAAGCTTCGCGAGTTCCTTGGCCTCGTGAATTTCTATCGCCGTTTTCTGCCGCATTGCGCCACTGTCCTCCAACCCCTGACTGATCTCCTAAAGGGAACTCAGCGGGACACCACACCTCTACCAAGGTCTCCAGAGGCAGCGGAGGCATTCCTAACTATAAAGTCATCGCTCGCAGAAGCCGCAATGTTGGCGCACCCGCTCGCTGGTGCACCTCTCTCGATCATGACGGATGCCTCGGATGTAGCTGTAGGCGGAGTACTGCAGCAGTTCGCTGACGGAAACTGGCAACCCCTTGGGTTCTTTTCCAAGAAGTTGGCGCCAGCCGAGTCCCGCTACAGCACTTTGGGACGAGAACTACTAGGCATATACCTCACCATCAAACATTTTCGGCATTATTTAGAGGGTCGGCAATTTCACATCCTCACCGACCATAAGCCGATAACTTACGCACTTCAAACAACCAGCAACCGCCTCTCTCCTCGAGAGAGTCGGCACCTGTCATATATTGCGGAGTTCACAAGTGACATCCGCCACATCAAAGGCACAGACAACTCGGCTGCTGATGCGTTGTCACGGATACCTTGCTGCAACGCCATTCCCACCGCTGTGGATTTCGCCGCTCTAGCAGCAGCACAGCAAGGCGACCAAGATATCCCAAGGCTACGATCAGCATCTAGCAACCTTGACCTGCGTGACGTGTTGCTGCCAGGCTGCAACACAACAATAATTTGTGACATGTCCACGGGATCTCCCCGACCGGTGGTACCTCCAACGTTTCGGCAATCCATTTTTAACTCACTGCACAACCTTTCTCATCCCGGCATTCGGGCGACCCAACATCTCATCGCCCAACGCTTCGTTTGGCAAGGGATGAATAAAGATATGCGTGAATGGGCTCGCACGTGTCTGCAGTGTCAGCTGTCTAAGGTTCATCGACATACCTTTGCACCTTTCGCCACAGTACAGACACCCACCGCTCGCTTCGACAACATCCACGTGGACATCGTCGGTCCTTTGCCACCATCCGCCGGATTTATCTACATGCTCACTTGCATAGACAGATTCACCCGCTGGCCAGAAGTTTTCCCTATCGCAGACATCCGCGCGGAAACCATTGCGAAGACAATCGTCAGTGGTTGGATTTCACGATTTGGAGTTCCGTCATCTATTTCCACCGACAGAGGCGCACAATTCGAATCTCGTTTGTTTAACGAGATCATGACTCTTATCGGGTCCTCCCGAATTCGAACAACAGCGTACCATCCCGCTGCTAACGGCCTTGTGGAAAGATTTAATCGTACCCTAAAGGCCGCACTAAGAGCACACAACGACCCGAACAACTGGAGCACACTTCTTCCCATCGTGCTTCTAGGCCTCCGCACAACACTAAAACCAGACTTGGGATGCACTGCCGCAGACCTAGTCTACGGAGAGTCACTTCGTCTCCCAGGAGAAATGTTCGTGACGTCTCCTACTTCTACCGTACCCGATCCTTTCAGCTATGCCACCCAGCTTCGAGAAGTTATGCGGAACCTGCGTGCCACACCAACAAGGCAGCACGACCGTCATCCGACGTACGTGTGCAACGAGTTAACCTCGGCCACACATGTTTTCTTGCGTCGAGACACAGTCCGGAAACCTCTGCAACAACCTTACGATGGCCCTTTCAAGGTCCTCGAAAGGCGCGACAAGTATTTCGTTCTGGATTTGAACGGGCGGCATGACACCATCTGCGTCGACCGCCTGAAGCCTGCTCACATTGAACTATCGTCCGCATCCAGCCTACACCCTCTACATTGGCCGCCTTCATACCAGCCGTCGGCACCATCCTTACAAGCCACCGAGCATCAGCATCATCGCTCCGTCTCTTGGGCACAACATCGCCCTAGCGACTCCTTTAGGGGGGGAGCCCTTGTAGCGCCAAAGCGCGAGACTTAGAGCGGTGGCGCCAAAGCGCGAAACTTAGAGCGGTGGCGCCAAAGCGCGAGACTTACAGCGGTGGCGCCAAAGCGCGAGAACTTAGAGCAGTGACTCACGCAACGTCAGCAGCTAATGACGTATCAAGCGCGCGGCACGAGCAGCACCGACGGCACCGAGCTCCGGGTTCGAAGAGAACAGCACGAGCCTGGCAGCGTTCGACGATGTAGCAGGGCGGTCTCAACGGAGCCATTTTTTATGTTCTTTTCAGTTTTTGTGTGGTGATAAAGATAAGTTTGTTGATTGCATCGACGGACGTCTTTCCTGACCACCACAGGCTCACCGCTTCTTGGAAAAGGCTAAGATCAAATACAAGGAGCACTATGGCAAAAAGAGCGTCAAGCGACAGTTGAAATAAGGGAACTTGGCCCTCATTCTCCTACCAAGCGACCACAACAAGGTAGTAATGTAGTGGAAAGGACCATTTGTAGTATCCTGCTGAAAGAACGAAGTGGACTACGAGCTCGATGTTGGAGGACACAAGAAGGTATTCCACGTGAATATGCTGAAAAGATATCAAGAGAGGTTCGAGGTCGACCGGAGGCAGCCAAGCTGCAGCGCGGCAACGCAGGGCCTTGGGGAGGCTACACTTGCTGGAGATGCCAACAAGGCATCAACGCTTGAGAAAGTGACTGTACATTACTGGAAAGAGGTCACGGTCAACGACAACCCGGATGATGAAGAGAAAGTTGAAGCGTGGAGGTTGATCGAACAGTATAAGAGAATATTTTCAGATCTTCCAGGTCAGACTAACTTGATCACGTGCGACTTGAAATTGACCACCGAGGAGCCTGTGCGGATAAGGCAACATGCTTTGCCAATTTCCGCTTAAGAGACAGTCGAAAAGGAGGTCGCGGAAATGCTCCGACTGGGCGTTATTGAACGGTGCACATTACCGTATAATGCGCCGGTTGTAATTGTTAGAAAGTCGGTTCTAAGAGGTTTTGCGTTGATTACAGAAAATTAAACGACGTGCTTAAGGTAGACGCAGAGCCGATTCCAAGAACGGACGTCACCTTCGCCAAGGTGGGCTGTAAGAAGTTTTTCTTTAAGCTGGATCTAGTTGTTCTATTTTACATAACACTTGTTACCTATATTCCCTTTGTCAGCCACTCTGGGGCAATGTTACAACCTGCTAGGCGCCGAAGAGACGACCGGCACGTCTTACCTGCCCGCTAGCATTTTCATATTGTGAGAAATTTTATGCTTATAAGGGGTCACTTGAGGTCTTTTGTTCGGGTCTTTCTTTGGGTTGATGGGGTCACATTTTTAACTTCCTTAGTAATTTCTCCGGCGCCCCCAGCAAAACAGACTCCTTTATAAAATTTAAAAGCGCTAACAAAGACGAGGACAAAAAGGGAGGCGAACAGGACGAGCTCTTACTCTCATTTACTGAACATTTATTTAAAAACAGCTAAAGCAAACAACCTCTGACAAAAATACACTGAATCACTCAGTGGCGTCAGTCATCACCACATGTCAATAAAATCACTCTCTTTTTGGTGGAGAAAAATTGACGGCTGGCTAACGCAGCCTTCAGTGCCCTCCTTCTTCATAGCATGCGCTTCAAGCACTTCCCTCGCAGCTTTTTCACGAGCCCTCCCCACGATCGTGGTATTTTGAAAGTTGGGCTGGCACAGACAGTCTCTGCAATGAAGAGGCAAGTGTCCTCCAGGTGTTGAGCGCAAAGCCAGGTCATGCTCCCGCTTCCTCTCAGTTACGCACCGTCCTGTCAGGCCGATATACGCCCTACCGCATGTCAGCGGTATTCTATACACCACGCCCACGTCACAATCTACAAATCTTTTGGCATGATTGACGGTGCATAAGCGCGCGTCGTTTTTTTTTTCTGAATCCGTGGGCATAATTGGGCCAACTTACATGGTGCCGAAAACACAAGCGGCACATCAAATCTTTCTGCCACCTTTTTCAAGTTATGCGAAATTTTGTGCAAGTAGGGGATGACCTGAGGTCTCGTTTTTCTTTTTTACCCTCAAACTTGCCCTTGATCTTCTTCAGCAGCGTCTCGGCAACTCCAAGCAAAAGTGATGTTGGATAGCCGGCATCTCTAAGTCGACTAACCTGCCGGCTGAAGCTGTCACGCATAACATGGTGGCATGACTTCTGAAGTGCCGCTTGGAAACAAGTCTCAGCAATACCCATTTTTACTAATTTAGAATGTGCCGAATCATAGGCGAGGATTCCATTTTTGGAGCGCGGGGGGTAACTCCAACACACATGGTTTCCCGTGAACTGCAGTCTCAAGTCTAGAAATTGGAGAAATTGGCCGTCCGGGAGTTCGCGAGTGAAATTTAAGCAATTTGAGTGGTCATGAAACACCTCTAGCACACTCTTAACAACCTGGCGCGTCAAAAGGTTGTCAGAACGTTGCCATAGCACCAAATAGTCGTCGACATACCGGGCAACCTTACACACTTGTTTTCCTTCCAAGCCAATCTGAACATTTCGGTCGAACTTGGCTAGGAAAATGTCACAAAGGACAGGGGCGACGCAAGATCCTATACAAATACCTGCTTTTTGCACTTAATAACTGCCCTAAAAAAGAATGAAGGTGGACTGCAGGTAAAATTGCAAAAGTTCCATAAAACCGCCCAAACCTACACCACAAGTGATTTTGGCAGGACGGTGCGTAAATGAGAGGATGCGGGAGCATGACCTGGCTTTGCGCTCAACACCTGGAGGACACTTGCCTCTTCATTGCAGAGACTGTCTGTGCCAGCCCAACTTTCAAAATACCACGATCGTGGGGAGGGCTCGTGAAAAAGCTGCGAAGGAAGTGCTTGAAGCGCATGCTATAAAGAAGGATGGCAATGAAGGCTGCGTCAGCCAGCCGTCAATTTTTCTGCACCAAAAAGAGAGTGATTTTATTGACATGTGCTGATGACTGACGCCATTGAGTGATTCAGTGTATTTTTATCGGAGGTTGTTTGCTTTAGCTGTTTTTAAATCAATGTTCAGTTGAGAGTAAGCGCTCGTCCTGTTCGCCTCCCTTTTTGTCCTCGTCTTTGTTAGCGCTTTTAAATTTTATATCATGAACCAACTCGCCCGCTTCGCCACTTTAGACTTCTTTACACTGTACCACTTTCATGTGTCAGCCGAATTTTGAATATATTATGATTGTGGGGAAAGGAGGTGACAATACTCCGAGAGAATTGCTCAAGGCGTAGTTGATAGGAAAGGAGGGAGATAATTGTGTTGCCAGACTTCGGCGTATATGCATAAAAAATAAATAGCTTATATTGAGCGTTGATGCGATAACGGTGTGGTTGTTTACTTGGGTATGTTCTTTTATTTAACGTTCAGTTGAAGTTCAGCGCTCGTCTTGTGAATTTCTCCCTTTGTTCTTGTGTTTTTGCGCACTGCTACTAGTTGTAATCATGACCCAACACGCCTGCATTGCCACATCGATTTATTTAACGCAATCAGGTCATAAGACACTTTTTTGTATCGGTATTATACCTGTCATTGCTTCACTCAGAGAAATGACCTGATGACGTTTTGAAAGACGATAGCGCGTTTTCACAAGTGGATACGCCATTCTTTTGTTGTTAGAGGTTGGTGAACCATTACACTCGTCCTCAAAAGTTGTGTGTAGTACTGGGAAAACCAAAGACGCGAGCACGTAGTGATAGAAAGAGCCTAATTTCACCGAGCTCAAGAAGACACTGTCCAGATCAACACGGTCGTCCCCCTGTGTTTACTATCGCTTTACACAGCGCATGGGGTATAGTTATTACCCACCAAATTTGAAGGTGTGCTTCGAAGTCGGGAGCTGTATGTTCCTAAACAAATACAAAAAAAAAAATGCTTTTAGTAAACTACAAGTACATACTCAGAGAATCTACTTAGAGCGAAGCAAGGTTTTCTAAACCTTCTTGAAGTAGTGCTTTAAGTACATTATACTTAAAGTACTTCCCGTTGCTGGAAAGCAACATGCTTCTCACTGAGGAACACCAAGTTCCTTCTGTGGCGTCGAGGGGAAGGTCCCCTTGAGAGTCCACGCCTGCAATCAGGTCATCAAAAGATAATGCAGGTGGCTTCCAGGAGGAGATGAGGAACATAATGTCGACAAACCGGCATCGTTTTTTGCCGGACACGCCGCCGTTGTTAAGCCTAAACCGCACCGCTCGTGTTTTCGCAACTTTAACAAACAAACGAGCACCCTATATTGAAACAAATGTGTCTTCGGACCCTGCGTGCTCTGTGTTTCTTTAAGCTATCAGTGACAACACACACTGTTTCGGCAACGGCAAAAAGAAATAGTATAGCGGTTTTAATTACATTATTATTTTGCTTTCTTTTTTTATACTGCAAACCTATCGGCGTACTTTGTGTTACAGATAACATAACTGAAACACGGTATATCAAAATACAGGCAAACCAATATATTGCATAATATATATATATATATATATATATATATATATATATATATATATATATATATATATATATATATATATATATATATATATATATACATATATATATATATATATATATATATACATATATACTTATATATATATATATATGAAAAGTGAAACGCACGAAAGAAAAAATGAAACAATTATGTTCTTCTTTGGAGAATAGAGTCAGCCTAATGGAGACTAAGGCTAGCTGGAATTCGAAACAACTTCACACGAAACGACGACGCTAACGGGTAGTGGCTGCCGAAATAAAATCCGTACCGCCGGCTTTCCTGCCGAACCATTTGCTGGGCGTGCTAATGACATTTTAATGCTTTGTCGTAGTTACCACCGTGCGAACGGCAATTCCAGCATTGTTTCGCCGCTGGTCGCCTTTTTCCCGTTCTTTTCAGCTGCTTGTGCCACAGACGAATCCGCTAGATTCACTTGTTTGCCTTTTTTCTTGACATTAGTTTTCTGTGTTTCTGAATCGAATGTCATATTTAGGACCAAGCCTACCTTTCTATGTAAATTTTTTGTGGGTAACTTTTTTTCATAAATTAAAAAGCAGCTCATTTAGAAAAAATAAAGACGTTTACAATTGCCTGTAATGCCGAGTTAGAGCGCAGCTCTTGAACAGGGGGAGGGAGGGCGCGGAAAGGGGGGTATCCTCTCCTCCTCCCTTTCCTCCATCCTCCTCCCTAGTAACGTCACTCGTAACCCTCGTGACGTCACTCGTGACCCTGGTGACGTCACTCGTGACAACACCATCTCCATAGCCTCCGCATGGCCTCCTCTCCCTCTATGAAACGTCATCACAGTCGGATCGCGCCAACTCGGCTATTGGGCCCGAATCCAACCTTTGACGTACTGATTGAACACGAGCCCCGGCCGAACACTGATGCAGCAGACGTGCCCAATCTCAGGCCTCGATCGATTTGAGTGTGATGACGGTGCGGAGTCCCTTTACTTATCTAGAGTCTAAAAAAGAAACCCGTGCATCTACTTTCCCGCACAGCACTCGGAGAGCCAATCACCGAAACTTACGGAAGCAGATGAGCGAATGGCGATGCCGAAACATGTTTAGACCAAAAAACTCAGTCTGAGTTGTTACATTAAGCAATGCAAAACGTCAACCTTGGATTGCTTAATATCACAACTCAGACTGCGTTTTTTGGTCAAAACATATGTTTCGGCATCGCCATTCGCTCAGCTGCTTCCGTAAGTTGCGGTGATTGGCTCTTCGAGTGTTGTGCGGGAAAGTAGACGCACGGGCTCTTTTAGTGTAGGTGGCGTTGCTCGTGACCCAAGGGGCGTCACTCGTGACCCTCGTGACATCACACGTGACATCACACGTGACGTCAAACGTGACATCACGTGTGACGTTATTATGGGAAACGTCCCAGTCTGCAACACGCGGTTACCCTAACGGCGACGGCGACGGCGACGCCGCTCAAGCCGGAAACGGGCGCCTGAGAGGCTTGTGAGAGCTACGCTCTAAAAAAAAGGAGACACTGAAAGAGAGCCGCTAAAGGCTAACTTTTCTATATTTGTTGCAAGAAAAATTTTCCTATGATCATCTTGCAGTAATCAATAGCAGCAGAGGGTTCTATAAAATGAAGTCACTACAAAAGCCCAAATATTGAAGGGAAATCGTGGGACATAGAGATGCATACTAGCTAAAGTTTTGTCCACCTCAAATCTTTCACAGCAGTTAAGATTGGGACCTGCTTCTAGTTGCGTCATGGGTTGTGTTTTCGTTCAGATGTTTCCACTTCGGCTGTTCAAATCAACAACCTGTCTCTAGTATAAAAAAAATGTTGCGTTAGAAATATATAATCAAGAATCCCCATAGCACCATCTAATTTCTTCTTTTGTAATCAAGAATGGTTATTTTAAAAGGATAAATGTTTTTCATTTTAGTCGAAGTTTTAATAAACTGCGAAACATTTTCATTTTGCATATCTCTCTAAATAATGTTATTTCATTCTAAACAAAGGCTTGTTTACACTCTTGCAATCAAGTGCGACCGAGAGAGACGAGACCTGTTGAAACCTCTTAAAATTCCTATAAGAGGTATTCACTGGACGCCATATTTGTGGGTGATGTTTAGAGCGCATGCTCAGAACGAGCTCACATTAATAGCCTGCTAAGACCGGCAACCTTGATGGTGCTGAATGCATGGTCCAAAAGGGCTGCGGAAGCTCGTCGTCAGCACGCGCTCAGCAGCAGCGCACACGGATATGGCCGCCAGTGAATACTCCCTATACACGAACTCATCTCTGTTACGTCATGGCGCGGTGGTGGCGCGTCGGTCGCACTTCCGGTCCGGAGCTGTGGGCAGAAGTCCCCATGCCAGACGTGTATTCCTGCGTTGTTTTGAAAGGAACGAGACAAAAACTTTCCTTCTCGTCAAAACGCCGCGACTGGGGCCGTACCAAAAGTGTCGAGAAAGGTTTGAAGGTCAGTTTTCACGTGCTCGGTTCGTCCGAGAATATGCATATGTGCCGTGAAAAGGGAAAAGCAGACGCCGTCGGACAACGATTGCTTCGGCGGGAAGCACTTTGGGTTGAATTCACGGATACTTGTCGTCATCAGGTTTATTTGTTTTGTTCCAACATGAACGCCAGAAAACCGTCAAGTTGTGCGGACCACCTGCGGACTACGTTCAGTGCGTCTTCAAGTTCAAACGGCCACCTGATCGTTCGAATTGTCGGCTGCTCTTCAAATGTTTCTGCTTGTCGTCTGCTCTCTTAGACGACGCCGGCCCGTAGACAAAATCTTAGCCCGGTACTTGCGATAAGAAGTAACTGCACGCCTCAAAAGACTTAAATTTGAAGGTTGGTAAGCAGGCTCGATGTAAACCGCAGATACAAGGAGATGTTGATCATTGTTACCAGTGACCATCACCGACTTGCTAGGCCTGATTCGCATGGTCCGATTCTGCTTTAGATTTTCAATATCGACGTCGACCATCTCAGCTACGGTTCACGCTTTTGCAGCCCGAGCGACGTTGCGACTGAAAATTGCGAGCGAAATCTCATCATGCGAATCAAGCTTTATTAGCGTACATTCTGCGGCGTCCACGTGGAATGAATCGCCTCATGTCACATTATTGACGCGAAGTTTTGCAATTTAGCAAGCCTTGTTAATTTCGCTGAGGCCGCTCAAGTAGTCAGACATTGCCAGGAAGACGTAGCATCAACAATTCGAACGCGAAAAAGGGCAGGGGGACTCACACAGACGCCGATAACATCGCATTTCAATGGTTTGTTTATGGGCGACGGCGAGCTGCTTGCCCACTCCCCCATCGCGCATGCGCCGCTAGGGGCGCTCAGGTTTGTTTGTAAACGTGAGTTGGTAAATAGACAAGAAAACACACTAGCACCCTGGCGCCATCGATGCGGTGATCCTGGAACTGCATTTCACAACAGCGAGGTCAAATGTTTGTAATACTTATGAGAAAGGCTCGTTTATAACGTTGACAAATGTTTTCCGAGCCAAGAAAGAAACGATAATGCGCGAGAGAAATAGAAAATATGCCGGACCGATAAGTTTACACTGCTACCCAATAGATGGCGCTAGTGTGTCTTCTCGTTGTAAAATATATTAAGAGGTTTCAAGGCACTCTGTTCTAAGAGGTCGCAAGTGTGTGAACGGGCCTTAACTCTCAGTCAAAAGTCTGTGTGATCATCAAACCAATAGGAATCAATACATTTTTACGAGAAGTGAAAAATTATTTTTACTATTCTTCACATACTCTAAAAAAAGGCAGTGCGTCTACTTTCCCGCACAACACTCGAAGAGCCAACCGCCTCAATGCCGAAACAAATGTTAGGCTAAAAAATTGCAGTCTGAGTTGCGACATTAGGCAATGCAAGCGTGACGTTTTCCATTGCTTAATTTCACAACTCAGAGTGCATTTTTTCGTCTAAACATATGTTTCGGCATCGTCATTCGCTGAGCTGCCTCCGTAAGTTACGGTGATTGGCTCTCCGAGTGTTGTGCGGAAAGTAGACGGGCGGGCTTTTTTTTAGAGTGTAGGATAGCACATAAAAACGCTAAAACTGATATATTATTTTATAATGTTGATTTGCATGCGCCTTCTAGAGTTAGCCGTCATTTTCTCAAATTTTTCCTGACAGAGTTTGTTAAGCTCAAGTTTTTCACAATGCATACTCTTCCGATTAATATTGGACATTGTTAATTAGATACATTTATTAATTTTGTTGCTCTTAATTCAGCTTCTGCAGGAGCGTCTTTCGTCTGCCAGAGGTTACTTGTATTTGTTGCATTTTTGTTTTCTCATTTTGGAACAACAATTGTGGGAACCACGTGTTCCCTGTCTTCCTTTCTAGGCCTAGCACACGCAGGCCGTAAGGACCGCTACGGCAGCGGCTTCCCGGACACGGGGCAAGGCCGCATTCCTCGAAGAGGGCGATGTCTACCCTCGCCCTTTTGGGTGAAAGTGCCTCCGGTGCACCCTTGGGAATGATTGTGGACGCGGCTCGTCTGCAGAATAAGCCACACCACCTACCCAGGCGCGTCCATTTCCCGTAGGCTAGATAAGCCGGCCGCGAGCGGCGGCCGAGTGGTCTCTCTCGTTGAGGGAGGCTCTGGCCTCGGAGCCCCTTTCTTTTTGAGCTTCCCCCTTCCCACGAAAGTGTCTAATAAGGGAGCGGTGGCCACCTCCAGGTAAATCTGTCTAATACAAAAGCGCCGATATTTTTCCGTTCCTTTCATTTATTAGTGTTTGGCCGACGGGCAACGAGTGGTGGCACAGAAGCTAATAAAACACGTCATTCTACGGACCTACAGACAACCTTTGTTTCTACGTGGTACCCCCTCAAAGGGGAAACACACAGTATTTTGCTTGGAAGTTATGACTTAATTTGAAGATGTAAAATTGTATTCTATTACACACAATTCTTAATAGCTGCTCGTGTGTAGTATTGAAAAATAAAGAATTATTAAGTTATTACCGTAAAGGCCCGGCTCGACCGTTTTAGTATATTTGTTACGACGGCGTGTGACATATTCATTACTGCTGGATTACTGGTAGACGGCCGTTTTTCGATGAAAATATTTAATCATTAATTTTGATTATCTTTGTAAGATTTCACGCAGCTGAGCCCTAATTTAACCTTTCAGAACTCAGTGCCGAGTCCGTCTATTAAAGAGACACTGGATTTTCAACAAAATTTAAAAAGACGCATACTTTACAATAACAAAAAAATTACAGTAAAAAAACTGTCCGCGTTATATTTACAACAGGTGCCATGTGTGTGGAGTTCACCACCCGTTCTAGGCCCCGCCCACCCCAAAACGATGTCCCCGCCCATTACTACCGGATTGGCTTGGCTGCTTGACTGAACACGTACGCAAACCAAAGCCCCTTGTCCCGACGTTCGGTGCGATTATTCTGCCGTCTGACGTCCTGATACCTTCTGCTAGTCGTGCCGGTAGACGCACTGTCACAGGTTCGGATGTTAAAGGTCCCATTTAAACAAACAAATTTGGAATTTGACTTGGACCGCTGTCCAGGTGCTAGGACCACACCTTGGCGATAGACATCCTGAGAGGCGGGAGGAATTGAGAGCAAAGCATGCCGACGTTAAGAACAGTATTTTATCAAATAATTCAAAAGTAAGGGAAGGGCGCACAGGACGGACACACAGTCGAAAGAAGGAAAGAAAAAAATATCAAAAGTCAAATCGAGGTTGTCATACAGTTTTGGAGGGGGAGAGCCGAGTCAGCGTTCCAAGGTGCAGGTGGAGGTCCGGTTCGTTGCGCCGCCAGTCGGGGTCGAGAAGCCATGGTGGCTTGGGTGTTGTAGTGACGCACAACACTCACTCAGAAGCACTCACACCCCTCTCCGTCGAACACCTTCTCGGTGTTCGAACAACCATACCGACGCGGATCTGCTCAGCGCCGACCATCCACACCGTGGCAACCTTGCTCCGCGGTGTGTTCCACAAAACCTCGCGCGCACGGGCTAAGCTCGCGCTCCTGTCCTCGGCGCTCGCGCACCCCACTCACAAACACGGGAACGGACAACACCATAACCATTGAAGGGCAAAAATAGTTATTGAATTCTGTGACACGCACCGCCAGCGTACGTCATCGTCTGCTCTCACAACGCACACTAGTGACACCTGGTAGACCCGTAAGAGGCGGCCGTGAAAGCGGCGCGTCCACGACCGCCATCGCTTGCCTCCGTCTTCTATTCCGCCGCCGTCTAAAACCGACTGCAACGCTCGCAAGACTCGACCACGAAAGCGGTGTTCTAGCATTCCATCATGCACGAACCACGATTCAATACAAGCCTTGTCAGCGCCTGTCAATGTAAAATAAAAATCGATTGAAATAACAAAAAAAAAATTAGCAGAAAATGTGGAATCCCATTAGCTTTTCTGTTCTTCCTTTCTTGCATAGCGTCCGCGAGCAAGGTCGGTGAGCGCATAGCCTCCTCTATACTCACAAAGGCTGGCAGTTCAACGATGGAGACATAGAGTGCCCGGTCGCAGATTTGGAGCGCGAGGATATGGTAGCACAGAGCATTAACGAGTCATTTCTCGGGGAGCCGGGACGTGAGCGCACAGCTTTTGCAACGGCGAAGACCCGAAACACACTTTCGGGTCCTCGCATCTCGCCGCAGCGATTCGCAACAGCGGCAAGGCGCTGCGTTTCGGCGTCTCGCCGCAGCGGGGCACCAGTCGCGTGGCTCTCCTCTCATCGGTTATCTCCCGCTCCACATAGAGTCACTAAATGAGCTACGCTTATAGTATCGGCTCTCTGTTTCCCGATGGCGTTGTGGGTGCCGCCATTTTGATGCTTGAGCACAGCAGACGCAACTGCCGATCGTCATGATTCGAAAGTGTGACTTCTTCAGCATTAGATTCGGTGTTAAAAAGCTCATGTAATATTGCTTTGTGCTGTCGCGAACTGTTTCAACATTTGTGGAAAACGGAAAAGCGCTTCCTGTGATTTTTTTTTTTTCTTTCATATAAAGTTTTAGATAACTGGTCACCATGATTTTAAGCCACAAAATGGTGTCACGGGGTTCTTTGTGGTTAATAATTGACAAGATGCAATGTCCTTCGTTTTTCTTAAAACATGTATTTACAAAAGAAATCAAAGAGTTCATATGGTTATACTAAAAGAAAAAAAAAGGAAAACTTAGTAGAAAAAAAAATTGAAGCAAGGAAAACGCAACTGTCACCATTTCTTTGAGTCACCATGCGCAGCAGCGGGTGTTGTGTCTGGGGCTGTCGTTGTCGGCCGACGGTTGTGGCAGGCAGTCAGGAGCGGGAGCGGTTGGCTTCCGTCGATGACCCAAGAGCGCACCAAGTGCTCGCGCAGTAGGGAGCCGGGCAACGCAGGTTTCTGTGCGCTGCCCTCGCTAGAAGAGGCTGCCGGTCAGACAGTAGGAGCGAACCCCGATTGCCCTGGTAGATGGTGTCGTTCCGAGTCCCGACCCAGCACGTCCTCCCGGCCAGTCGTTTTCACGCGCTCCGTGCACGCACTCCAAATCTCTTCCCTTCTTCATCTTCCATCTCCCTCCAAGCCGATCCATGGATTCACTTGCACTTCTTTTCCACATTGAGTCACATCATCACAAGGAGCCCCCCTTTAAGTTTTTTTTTTTTAAGTACCAAAAGAAATTACATACACACAAAAAAAAAAAACCAAGGCCATGATGATGTGCGCAAGTTCATTGCAGCCTAATGAGATAACCCGCACCCACATTCTTTCTTCTTTAAATGTACTCCACGCGAAATGAGCACTTTTGAGGCAATCAGACCCCAGCGTAACACTCGGCTGTTAAAGGAGCAATGCAACAATTTTTGTACTTTGCACAAATACAGCTTAAAACGGATCCCTAACGTTAATGACCTGTGAAACACGCGTTTGTTTTTCACCCCACGCAATAGAAGTCCCAGAAAAAAATTAAAGGAAGACGAGCAGCGTTCACCCCCTCAACTCACAGCCAGAACAAGCGGCCACGTGATCTGGAGCCGATTATATGCCGCCAATGTTGATCATAGCCACGCGCTGGGGTTGGCAAAGCGCAGGACACGCGCTGAGTTCCAGACATTGTTATGGCTCGGCTGTTGTCGTCGTTGCAGCGATTGGACACGGGTCACAACCCGAATGCTTCTCGAGCTAGCTATTGTCACGAGCCCAAGTCGAGTGCCCACGCAATGCTCGGGTCCAATCTATGAACCGCATTCAAATATCGTCACTTGGGTGTACTGCGATCCCCGAGTTACGTCATTAAATTTTGCAAAGGAGAGATTGAATGAAAATGATCGCTTTTGTCCTCGAAATTACACCGCAACAAAGGAGTTTCTTGGCCAATGGTGTTGCGTGTGAGTATCCTTGAGTCCCAGGTGTGCCAGTAAGCTCGTGTAGAGAGAAAAACATTCCAATTGAATATCGTTGCACAGCTCCTTTAAGTTGTTTCGCCTTGTTTCGATATTGTAAAGGATGGTGGGTCGTCTGAACAACAAAATGCGTTCCATACAAATGCACACGAACCTTCTCTATTACCCAGACCATGACCAATGAATGTTATTGTCCTCATACCGACTTCGCACTTCATGGGTTTACTGTAATACCGGCTTGTCGCATTCTCTCAAAAAACTGCTTTAACGCCTCCACATGTTCTCAAATTTCCTTGCAAATACGCTCCCAAATATGCATAACCCGAGGTATATTACTAAAGCAAATTCTAACGATAAATTATTACAGTTCATTCTACTTTGCACTCCTCTCAATCGTAATGAATGAATCGTAACGAAGAATCATTTGAATCCACTACGCTTCTTCTAACGCTCGGTGATAATGCCCACCATCGTACCAAAGCACTTCATACGCCACGAAGAATTTCCTGGCAGTTCTCGATCACAGTGCCTTCCGGACCAGTTCGTCGAACATCTTCTTCATAAGCTCCAGGTGCATCTTGACTGTGCCGTCGCGTATCCGGCGCTCCTTCTCCTCCATATCTAGCCTTCTGACCTTGACCGCCACCTCTACTTCAAACTTGGTCCTCTCAAAGGCCAGCCGCTCTTCGTCGAGCTTGAGCCTTCGCTCCTCAAGCTGCAGTTCTTTTTCCTGGATCATTTGTTCCCGGTTCACTTGCCTTTCAAGGAACTCCTGCTGTCCATCCTGACACTTCCTTTTGGCCTTTCCATTTCCGTGCTCTATGGTGTCCTCTCCGGGCGAGACGGAAGGGTCGGCTCCTGCCAGGCTGTAGCCCTTGATGAACTCGGCCGGGACGCTGTCGTGAGGATCTACCTCCAGCACGGGGTAGTTATTGGTCGTGCCCAGTGGCGAAAGCACTGTTTGAACCTCAGGGTTCCTCTTTTGGAGGCACGGCCTCGGGTAGAGCACTCTGCGGGGATTGGGGTACGCCGGCTTCTTCATGTCGAAGACCCGCTGCAGCAGCTTTTCCTTCTCTAAGTACTGCTCGTGAGTGGTTGGCCTGCTTTTCAAGCGCTCTTCACCGTCGGTGTCACTCCACTGCGAGAGCCGCAGGTCCTCCCGTTCCCTGGCACTCCCACCGTTACTAAGTTGGTTTAACCTACTCGGCATACTACCGTCGACGGCAGCGACGTATTCACCTTCCGCGTCAGGCACCTCCTTCAGGGTTTGTTCGGTCGAGTCTTTCGCTCCATGAATATTTCCCACAATCACGTCATACAGAGGATGGTCCATACACTTGACAGTTACCTGTCCCGTTAGGAACGGCGACGCAAGGCGAATGTTTGCCTCTGGCAACATCAGACACGTCCCGTCCACTAAAAATACCGGACTGACTTTGCCAGTAAAATCTTCAGATGCGACCAGTTTCCGGCGCACTATCACGGTGTTACTCCCGGTGTCTCTCAACACCTTTACTGCTTTGCCGTTCAAAATCCCATCTGTGATTGGCATAACGTCCGACAGAATTGGTCTCGCCTTTTCAGTCATATTCATGGTGGGCGTTCTGAAGGCGTTTCTTGTGATTTTCTTTCTTCCCCGTGAGAACGCGTCCGTCTTACCAACAGGATCATCATCGGGTTCTACGAAACATGAAACTTCTGTCTTTCCGTTCTTTCCTTGCGGACATGATCTGAACTCGTGGCCTGACCTCTGACACACTTGACAGAATACGCGTGTTTCTGGCTTTGATCGGCAATCTGCTGCCTTGTGGCCCAACTTACCACACAAGAAACATTTTATCTTTGGAGCGGGTTTGCTGCCTTGCACATCTTCCTTCCGGGAATCTAAGGCTTCCTTGGCCTCCTTCCTGAAGTTGGCCAGATTAGGCTGGCCCCGCGCCTCCAGGAAGTGGTCCGCCATTTCAACCAGCGCCGATATGGTCTTACAGCTTCTTTCCTTTAAGAAAACAGCCAGCCTAGGATAACAATTCCGAAGGAATTGCTCCCCGATCATCTGGTCACGAACCCCTTCATACGTTTTTGGGCATTCGTTCATACTGACCCAGTGGTTGAAGAACCCCTCTAGTCTCGCAGCAAACTGGCTCCCTGTCTCTCCGTCCAACGGCTTGTTCTCTCTAAATTTCTCGCGGTACCCTTCTGCCGTGTACCGAAACCGCTGGAGCAAAGCCCTCTTCGCCATATCATAATTCAGAAAGTCTTCAGGTGACATCCTACCTATGACCTCCAGAGCTGGGCCAACCAGGCACATGCTTAGAGCAGTCGCCCACTTCTCTTGTGGCTAATCTTGCCCCTGAGCTACACGCTCAAATCTCCTCAAATACGAGTCGAGATCGTCCCTTTTGTCATCGAAGGGAGGCATAAGCTTGTGAGGACTAGGAGATAGCGATATAGATGCGCGACATGACCCTTCACTGCCATCTCTTCGTCCTATCTCGGTTGCGCTAGCCTCTGCAAGACGAATCTTTAATTCGATAATGCGTTGCTCACTTTCTGCCTTGAGGCGCTGTGCTTCCCTCTCAGCAGCCCTCTCTTCTCGTTGGCGTGCTCGCTCCTCGTCCACCCAAGACCTCAACTCCGCTCCTGCCAGTCCCAACTCAGCGCCCAAAGACATTAACTCTTTAACCTCCATTCTGATTAATTATTGTTACGTAGAAAAACGAAGGAACAGAATATCTTGTCCTGTCGCGGACGCCAGTTAATTGTCACGGGGTTCTTTGTGGTTAATAATTGACAAGATGCAATGTCCTTCGTTTTTCTTAAAACATGTATTTACAAAAGAAATCAAAGAGTTCATATGGTTATACTAAAAGAAAAAAAAGGAAAACTTAGTAGAAAAAAAAAATTGAAGCAAGGAAAACGCAACTGTCACCATTTCTTTGAGTCACCATGCGCAGCAGCGGGTGTTGTGTCTGGGGCTGTCGTTGTCGGCCGACGGTTGTGGCAGGCAGTCAGGAGCGGGAGCGGTTGGCTTCCGTCGATGACCCAAGAGCGCACCAAGTGCTCGCGCAGTAGGGAGCCGGGCAACGCAGGTTTCTGTGCGCTGCCCTCGCTGGAACAGGCTGCCGGTCAGGCAGTAGGAGCGAACCCCGATTGCCCTGGTCGATGGTGTCGTTCCGAGTTCCGACCCAGCACGTCCTCCCGGCCAGTCGTTTTCACGCGCTCCGTGCAGGCACTCCAAATCTCTTCCCTTCTTCATCTTCCATCTCCCTCCGAGCCGATCCATGGATTCACTTGCACTTCTTTTCCACATTGAGTCACATCATCACAAATGGGTAAGTGTCGTTACTCTGAAGCGTAGCTTATTCAGTGGCACGAGCTCCACCGTTTCCATTTCGGCAGCCGCTTCCTGTGGCGATCTGCCAGGCTTTGCCAGTTATAGAAGGCTATGGTGAGTGTCAAGGCGCTGAATTAAAACGGTACTTAAAAATATTCGCCCAAGATAGCCAGGTGCATTGCCCAAAACTCGAAACCTAAGGGCCTTCTGAAGCGAAGTGACGGAAACATATCTGGACAAACCTCATGCGACGCAAACACCTGATTTCTTCCAGCCATATGTCTCGCCAATTCTTACCTGTGTAGTTGACCTTTCAGTATCGAAACCATGGTCGCAATAACGATGGTTGAACGACTATCGGAGTATAGGGGCCGCTTTAACAGAAAATGGCACATTTATTTAGCATCAGAAAGCGCAAACGCACAAATCAAGCTAAAGAGTTGACGTGGGAAGCAAGGCTTACGCCAGTCTGCTACGAAAACAAACACACGCTCAGCGCTTTCAAAGGCGCGTATTTGCGAAAGATGTTAGCTGCAAAATAGGTTGGTTGAGATCTCAAAAAAACTTGGTGAACGTTAAACAACTCGCGCTCATAAAAATAGCGGAGTTCAACAAGTTATGCGGTATATAAACCACTGATCTCTACTAGAGGTCTTTATGGCGCATTGAGCAAAGAGGTATGAAGTCACCGAAAAGAAGCGGCTCGTTCCGGAAGTGAGCGCTGGACAGGCTTTTCAGCTGTTCCTAGTGCTGGGCCCTAAACTCGTCAAACACAAAGTTCGAGCCGAAATTTCGGAGAGCGCGCTGATTGGACGTTGGCGAAAAAAGCGCGGAGTCATCGTCGTGATAGACCAATCGGTGCGCTCCGTCAACTTCGGCCCCAACTTTGTGTTTGACGAGTTTAGGGGCCCTGGTTCGAAAAGCCTCCAGGGCGCTGGACAGCGCATGCAGAGCCGAGAGGTCTCCAGGGAAGCCATTCGATGTAAAAATTGTGAAACTCTAGGTGATCCAGTGTACGTATATCCAACCTTCAAATGCCTTATTCTCGGAGTTTGTTTCAAACGGGTTTATTAAAACCACTCAAATACAGACAAAAAATCATAGACGATAACATAAACTGAATGCACTTCGAAGCCCAGCAGACGCCCGACTTCCGGAACAAGCAACAAACTTCCTTCTGCTACACTTGCGCCAGGCTTGGGGGGCAACGGGCACGAGATCGGACTATAGGGGGCACTTTATGGAGCTTGTTGTCCCTACAACCCGGTGTTTACTAACACAACATAACAAAGTTGAACCTCGCCTAGCACGGTCTGGGCACGAGAGCTTACGAGGATTGGCCTTCGAACCGTCGTCTTCGATTTCTTTAATCAGAAACAAACAATAAAATTCGGTTTGTTGTTCCCAGAGCTGAAGCGTACCGCTAGAGGCGTGACTGTTCGATCTCTTTCCCAATAGGGAGTATTCACTGGCGGTCATAGCTGTGTGCGCGGCTGCTGAGCGCGTGCTGACGGCGAGCTGGCGCAGTTCTTTTGCAACGAGCATTCCACAGCATCACGATTGCCGGTCTTAGCAGGCTACTAATGTGAGCATGTTCTGAGCCTGCGTGTTCTAAACATGCACTAGAATTATTGCCCCTCTAATATAACGTCCAGTGAATGTCCCCTATAGATAGAGATAAGTGGTATGAACCGCTCGCCGCAAGCGCTGTCCGCCATGTTTGTTATACTTTGAAACCGAAGCGGAAAGTTCGATCTCGTGATATTTACTAAAATGATAATCAGTCAATATCGTTTGTTTTTGAAACATCAAATATGTCGAATTTGGGAGAGGAAGCTTGTGGAGGCGACATGCCGATGTGGAGGGACACGCCCCCAACGATGACCAAAACCAGGAGACGCTATTGGACGAAAATTAGAGCTCACTTGTCGCCAAAAGCTACTTTGGTCACTCTCGGGAGGGTAACCAGAGGGTCACCAAAGCAGTTGTTTGCACCAAGTCAGTTCTCCACTTCGTACAATAGCGCATCTTGGTTTTGGTCATTGTTGGGGTTGGGAGGGGGGGGGGGGCGTGGCCCTCCACAGCGTCATGTCGCCTCCAGAAGCTTTATACCTCCATGAATAGAGGATTACCGAGGCTGAGAGGGCAGGGAAAAACAATTCTACAACCAGCATTTCGAACAGCAATCATCTCTTCCACCAATGATAGCCGAGACACGAAGCGCAGCTAGCTACACTCGATGGCAGGCAAAAGGTCTGTTCAAGCATACAGCGCAGCGCCGAATCTGCGCTGAAAAGGACCTTGATACGGCGCTGATGCTGTGCCGAGTTCAGCAACAATGCATCGGCGCTGCGTCGCCGCTCACCACCATGGAGCAACGCGTGAAATATGATGTGGGTTCTTGCCAGAGTGGAAGAAACACATTTAGGTGATGACTCTCTGTCCAACGCGGTGACCACATCATGTTCGGCGCACCGAGCGCTTTACTCGCACAGGGATAGATGGCGCCCAAGTATCGGGTCTCTCCCAAACTGACCGCTCCAGCTCTTTCTCTCAGCGGTGGTCCCGCATTCCCTCGCTCACGGCTTCTTGTTGTACCTCACCGCCGCCACGCCGTCATCAAGTCGCCAGAGTCCGTAAATATGTGTTCTCTTCCTTCTTCTCCTTCGGGTTAAAGCTCACCTTCGTGCACGATGGTGGCACGTGTGACCGACACAGCACCAAAGCAAAACACGAGGCCAGCCACTGGCCGCACAGTACCACCATCACACCACGAAAAAGGTTAGCACACTACGCCGCCGACACCGTGGCCGCCGAGGAAGGGCCTCATACCTCAGCGCCCTCCGCGGTGGAACGGAACTAACTACTCCTGGTTCGAGGCTAGCTCCAGACATGATCTGGTCGCTCGCTCGCCGCGGCAAGAGTGGCCAGAGTCATCACCTAAATGTGCTTCTTCCACCTTGGTTCTTGCGCTGTCCGAGCTGTAGATCATGTTCGTCAGTCCATCTTTTTGCTTCTTCTTTTACCACCACAATATTATATAGCACAAGAACTGAACCTCTTCCCACGCGCTCTTCTACGGCTCACGCGCTGTTCAGCGGTGGTGAGCACGCCACAAAGCTCACTGATGCAATGCCGATGTAGCTTGTCCCTCTATCCTGAGAAAAGTGGCGCTATTCATTGCTGTGGAAATGCTCGAGGCACGTGCCGCGCGCCACTTCTGGGAAGAACATGGCGTCTGAAATCTAGCTCAGTGCTGCGCTGTGCCGCCATGATCTTCCCAAGGGCTGCACGTTGCACGTGCCTCTTGTTCGAGGCACCTTGCGATACTCAGTATGGAATTTTCCCTGTCCCATTTATGTTTCTAAAAATGCTTACACAATTCGTTGCACGTCATGATCAATTGAAGCATCACAAAGTTGAACGAAAAAGTACATCATCATAAGCCGAATCTTTCCCCTAGAAGCAAAATTCTTGGTAATAAACGAATCATTGTTAAACAATTACTGGAAAAAAGAGCTTCTCAGAACGAGCAACTAATAGCATTTAAAATCACGTGATATTTTCTGGCTCTCTTATGTTGCCCTTCGTTTTTCTTGTACACGAAGTCTACGAGCCAGAGGGGCATTACGGGAGATGTTCCGGAATAATTAACGCGTTGGCCCCCTTTTCTTTCTATGTGTTCTTTGTGTGTGTGCATCGGGTGAAAGCTTCGCCTCACGTTTGTGCTTGATCCAATTACGAACCTAATTAGTTCATTAACTCGGCTAATTAAACTTGAGGTCACTGCGGCGCCGCTCTTCTTCCCATCTGGTCGGTCCTCCTTTCGTATCGAACGATTATATTAGTGGTCTGGACTGATGGCAAGCGCCAAGCGGATTTAAGAAGAATCATTCAGTGGGCGTTACCGCTTACCAGAAGCACACGAAGTTAAGAAAATTAAACATTTGTACCTTAACTGACTAGGCGAAGCAGTCTTCACAGTGCAGCTGCTCTTTTGTTAGCGCAAATTGACGAAAGCGGATGTAACTGTGCGAAAATTTTTGACTTGTTTGAAAGAAAACTTGATACACTAGAGTATCAAATAAGAATCTTATCCAGAATACTCGCTACAACGTTGTTACATTATTCATTTATTTGGCCAAAGTATTTAGTGGTCAGATTTATTATTCTGAATCTAGAAAATATCTTAATTTAAGATTGAGAATAAAATTAAACATAACGATGCAGAAAAAAAAATCATATTATAAAATGAAATATGGCGAGACACCCAAACAAAATAATAGAAGTAGTAATGTTTCATAACACCTTGTCACAACAAAAGAAAGAAATATTGAATAAACAAGCAATACATACACCACAATATTTATTCTTTGAAATCAATACTGTTTATTGTCAACGCAAATTGAAAACAAAATTTTAATAATGTTGAAGAGCAGAGATCGGATTATATTTTCTTAGTATAGTTGCATTGCTCTGATATGTATATTTATTTATTTTCAGGACACCACCAGCCCACTTTTCAAGGCTAAGGCATGGCGTGTAGGCATAACAATAAAAGAAGTCAGCAAAGCAAATATGTACACACAAAGATTCAGTAAAACGAGTAAGCAGTTTAGTGCTTTGGAGCCTTTGTGACAAAGAAAAGTTCTTCAGTTGCACTAGAAAATGCAGCGAAAGAGACAATACCCGTCGCGCTGCGGGGCAACTCGTTCCACTCGCAAATGATTCCTGGAAAAAAGGTATATTTTTAATCGTCTTTCCTGCAACGGAACTCACGAATCAGTTTGTCATGTTTCTATCTTGTCTCGCGGCTCACGGCTCACGACAGAAGGTAGTCATCAAACTTTAAGCAAGTTTTGGTATGTATTATGCAATGTAGAAAGTTTAGGCACTTTACTTTCCTTCAACATGACAACTCAGGCAATCTACACGCAGTATATAAGGGTGAAACGTTTTGTTTCTTGACATATGGAATATAAATTATCCTAAGAGATGATTAAAATAAGAACACCGACTTCACATAACAAGAAAAACAACTTCATTAAACGTTTCGCCTCCCATGCGGGAGGCATCATCAGTACATACACATGACATCTACCGGCTTTTGGACTATTTTTGCATTTATCCTAAGAGATCTTTTTAACCTTTTTCAAAAAGTACATGCGGTTGTGAATGAGGGTCTCCTTAGAGGTTGGCATATTCAAATAAGGGACTGATTAGAAATCTATACACCATTCCTCTCGTTTCCGGATCTCAGTGTATCATAGTCGTTCTAAGCGACCACAGCTTTTTAGACGCTTTGGCAATAACCTGTCTAATGTGAAAATTCCAGATTAAGTTACAGAAATAAATTCGGTAGCCTAGATCATTGATAAAAAAGCAATGGTACGAGTATGGAGCCCTTGGGTACCCCAGACAGAACGGGTAATTCAATAGATTCTACTTTACCCACAAACACGGCCTGTTCACCGTTGCTTAGGTCAGAGTCTAACCATTTCAGGAGGAATCTGCAATCTCGGCGGTGGAGTGACGGCGAACGGAAACCGCGGCGGAGAGACGGTCCCGAAGAAGGCGACCGGCAGAGGTATTCGTCGATGTCCCGTGATCGCTCACCGTACCTCGGGCGTGGGTCGCTCGGCTGAAAACCTCAGAGCTCAAGCTGGTGGTAGTAGCAGAGGAGAGAGGCATTGCCGGCCTCTCCACAGTGGGGTGGCAAAAGTGCAAATTCCGAGGGTATGCCTTCAGTGCGACGGCTTAATCGGGCCTAGGTCTTCTCTTCGCTGGGTTTTCGTTAGCTTCAGATCGGACTTGCACTGCGGGCCCTCGGAGGGGGAAGCTGCACGAACATGCGTTCGCCACGCCTCCACTAAATTGTAAGGAATCACAAATGATGAACTGGCGAGTAACTCAAGGAACTAAAAGTTAAATGTGGCAAAATTGTGCCAAAATAAGATAAGAACAAATGTCGAATATCAGGCGTCACATGCGTCGATGACGGTGTAACGGCAAGATCGAGCATAGGGAAAGGAGTGACTCCGGGCCGCCACGCGGAGCTCCTTATGAACACGCGTCGGTTTCAGGAGCAATCGTCGCGTAGGTAGAACATTCCGACTTCGAATAAGCAACAAAATTCTCGAATACACCAGAGCGTGACATTTACAAAAATAACCAAAATAGTTGTCCGCTTCTAGACATCAAACCTCGGCCTTTTGCGTGAGAACCAAGCACGATGACACCTTCATAATTGATTTTTTTTATCTAAACAAGCATCTCACATGCCATATAATACACGACGTGCAGAACCATGGTGGTTTGTGCCGACATATCGTACAACATATGGACATCAATCAACAAGACACAATCTACCGCACTTACTATACGAATTGATTCAATATCTCGTCATACCTAAAGTTGTTACCGACTCCCACATAATATCCCTGTTTATGACGTTCACTGCCACTTACTAACAAATTTTAACCTACACGTTTTGGTTGACCACTGCTTCATTTTTATTGTATAGTTGTAGTTTTGTATTTGTTGTTTCATTTTCTTTGTAAATGAGTGATAGTGAAATCATCACTGCTCTCTCTGCCGTTTGTATCGGGGCAGCGACCTCGTCAAGTTGCTGAATGCAGCTTTTTGTCCTTATCCCTCCACTCCCTGGACAGAAAATAAAGCACCATCGGCCATGGTACGCTGCCTACTTGGCTCTTTGTGCGCGCGACAATATAAGGGCATTACTTTGTCTAGTTTCCAATCTTGCGGCACCTGACCTTTTTTCTAAAACCGCGAGAGTAAATTACATAACGAAACTTGGAACACCATTCGATATAGCTTTTAAGGGAAGCGTTAGGAATTCCATCCTGGCAATCAGACTTTCTAATGTCCAGCCGTAGAAGGCTGTCAAGGATCCCTTCTGTAGAGACTACTAGGTTACTGATCCCACGATTGTCGTAAGTGTATGATGACAAGACATAGTTATCAATAGTGTACACAGACGAAAATAAATTATTTAACGCTCTAGCGATGCACTGTTCATCGTCAAGCTCCTAAATTGTTACACTTTTATAAAATGAGAACCTAAAAATATATAACATTTAGTACATGTCGGGATGTCCACCATGTCCATAACAAAAGCCAGTGAAAACCTTGTTAGAACGAACGGTAGATGAGTTCTGGTACCTTACCGCGGGACCTTGGAGTTTCACGTAGATCTCATTAATGTCCTAAGAGAGGTCATCAAACTCGGGAGAGGAGGGTCGTCCGATTCCCCACTGCGACCCAACATCTCGTGATCTCGTTTAATGCCCGAGCTCTTAGCGTGTATAATTTGACCGACTATAGTGTGTGAACTACACATGTCTAAAAGTTTAAATTTGACGCGGTGCGGTCTATCTATACAGGTGCGGAATATGCAAGTATTTTACAGCGGAGCTGTTAAGGGCTAGTTTCCCCAGTATTATGTCCGCGGGCAAACAAATGTTGACACAAAACTTCGGACATCTACCGCCATCTATTAGCGACGGCGGCAACCAGGCTTTCCGGTTTGGTTGCCGCCATCGCTCAAAGATGGCGGCAACCTTTCGAGCCTTACCACTCTGGCTTGCCGATTTGCGGCTCACCATTACTTCATTCCCACCACAGTACAGCTTCGCTGGTGTTCATTCTCCAAAAAAGTTGAAAGACTAGAAGTTTTTTTTTTTTTTTGCTTTTTTTCTAGATCGCTTTTTAAAACAACACGATGCATTCTGGGAATTGTTGGGTGGGTCAAGGATGATTTATGTATGATACAAGTTTCTTTGTGATCTAAAAGAGAAGGCATTTGCCAAGATATGCTGCATAGGATATTTTTATTTGTGCGCAATATACACTAGTTGCGAACAATCTAAAGCCGGAGTCACAGTGCTCATACATCATACGAAAGACAGTTTGTAAACACAAGTCACCACGAAATCCGTGGTTCGAATGCCGCGTGCCAAGTTTCCTTTTTGAACCTATTGCCGTACGGCATTCGAAGCACGTATCTCTTGGTGACTCGCGTTCAAATTTGTATGCAGACTGTCTTTTGTATGTTGTATAAGCAGTCTGACCCCGGCTTAAATAACAATCGTCGTGTTTTCAACTAAACCTTTACCCGGCGAGCTAAACACCGGGATCGACTACAGTGCAAAACTACGGTCTCGCTAACACGCCTCTGATGGCTAGCCCAAACATATCTTTAGAAAACCATCGTAAAAGACATGACTTCTTCGAAACGCATAATTGTCATTAGCTCATAATAAACTACGCACGTCTTGGGAGACACAGTAGGCAAAGGGGAAACGCGAGGGGCAAGAAGAAGAAACCTAAATGACAAAAAGCAACAGCAAGAAAACAGATGTGCAAACTGACAGTGGGCTGATGCGAGCTAGCTCACACACACAAAAAAAGAACATCAAATTTGACCAGCATTTGCACCTGAACCCTCTAAGCAAACACACAGGGATGCCTGATGTCATTACGTTCAGAAATAGGGTCAATGACACTAGAGATAGCCTCCTTTTGTACTCTTTCTGTCGTGATCTTCAAGAAGGTTGTGCCATCAATGCGAGATCGATATGACCAGCAATGATCTTTCTGCTCTGGACTGATGTATCTCTATAGTATATTCATAAAATACATTAGCGCCGTCTGGCGATGCAACAACCCGCAACATAAAATTCGTTCCGTTATACGAGCATGGGTCCTCTTGCGTGGCATGCACGGGAGAAAGAGAGAGAGAGGTGACGTGAGAGGGAGTAGGGGAAGTTGTTCTAGCGGGAATGCTGAGCTGGTTCCCCATAAAAGAAAGTAGAGAGAAAGGAAAGAAAGGGGGATAAAGGAATGGGGAAAGGAAAGTAGAGAAAAATACAATAAGGATGTGGACGCGCTGAGAGTTAATGTCGAGTTATTTCACAGGCGGTTTGCGACACCGGATTCGTCGAGGAAGTTCAGTAGCAGGTGTTGTATTATTTGGCAGCGACGGGCTGAACCACTTGGATAGATGATATCCTCGTCGTCTAGATCACGAAGTCCAATTCTGGCGAGCTCAGTGACAAACTGGTGACGTGGATCGCTATATTCTTCGCAGTTGAAGAGGATGTGGCAAATGTTTTCTTCATTGTTAACGGGACGAGAGAGCAAATGTCCGCGGACAGGTTGTCTTAGGCAAGCCTTCATCTCTAATTAGTCTGTCATCTCAGGATGGTCTTTCTTTCCTTAGACTGCCTGCTTTCGATGCCGTATAAGTAAATTCTGGAGTTTTATTCATTTATAAAAATTGGGCCTTCGTGCTGACTTTGTTTCTCTGTACTGTAGTGCGAAAGAAAGGCGTTCATATCACCGAGGGTCTTGCCTTGAGCGTTGCAGGCTAGCATTTACACTCCTATGACTGCCTTTTCCTTTAATCCTAAAAAGAGGCATTCCTTCTTCGCAATACATGCATTCCAGCACAGATTCATGTTTTGGTGCCATCCCAGGGCATTAAAGCGCGATTCCCGTAGAATTTTGGCGACTGTTGTATGACGAAGAAAAAAGCTGCAGTTATAAACTACTTGTGGAGAAAAAAGAGAAAGTGTTCGTTTCCAGGTTTCTGAAATTATATTTTTTTTTGTGTATACGCTCGGGAAGCGTAATGAATTTTTCGTGGCAACGTTCCAAGCTGCGTGGTTTATGGACATACGAAAATATTTATTATAAAATTAACTTTTTCTGAACGTACCAGACTTTATAGTTTTGAACATTCCGCAATATATTCATATCTTATACTTTTTAGGAAAAGAAGTGAATATAGCAAATTAATACAATAAAAAAGGTGTTTAGAGTCTCTCAAGTTATACAAAAAATAAGCCAAATAATGCATTTTTATATCTTTTATATTCTTTTTTTATCTCGAAGCTTTCCTCAGAGCACAGTCAATTAAGTATTATTTTTCTAAATGCTCCTAAGAAAAACAAAATATCAAGACCTGTGCTTTTAACAATACTTCACCTCTAATTGAATGATTTGTTTACTTAAACCATGAAGTTTTATTCAAACAACTACCCCCACTTCGCTAATATTATATATATATATATATATATTGAGACGAAGACCAAGGTCCGCCGACCGTCTTTATGTCCGCACTTTAAAGCATTGAGCGCGCCTCTGCCCGCGCACCCAGTTCAAGCGCACTCGGGCCTCGTCCTCCTCGGCCACCATGCTGAAAGACGATGATGGGGGACATCGTGAACTATACACGTCACAATTAACCCTCGCCCTGCCCCCCCCCCCCCCCCCCCCCCCCCCCCCGCTCCGGGGGTTTACGGCGTGCATCCGTGTTAAGTACGACGGAGCAGGAGTGTTCATAGACAGGAAGGCGGTATTGGTGTTTGCAGTTGTACGGTGAGGAGCATCTCGTAGATTAGTGTTTTAGTGGGGTTGGCTGGGGCTGAACGTATTTATTTAGTCGATTTATATGAATAATGTCGTCGTGTCGGAAGCGGGCATCGGATGGCGGTGAGAGTGGTTCTACATGACATGTGACTGGTGTCGTTTGTTTCATGACGTGACATGGCCCGACAGACTTGCCAGGAACTTATTTGCTAAGCCTTCCCAGGCAGCACAAGGTGTTGGGCCAATATTGGAAGAGCATTGGCAAAAAAAGGTCCATTGATGGTCCACTTTAACCAATCTGCACCCAATATTGTCTATGCCATTATATAGCATCTTCAGTGATGGCCCAGCTTCTCCAATGACCAACCAATATTGGAAGCACATTGGCATAAAATGGGCAATCTTGGCCTGTCAGTTCCATTCACTTGCGAATATTGGATGAACACTGGCATACAATGGACAATGTTGGCCCGTCAGTTCCATTGGGTCGCGAATATTGGATGAACACTGGTATAAAATGGGCAATCTTGGCCTGTCAGTTCCATTGGCTTGTGAATATTGGATGAATAGCGGCGTAAACCGGACAATGTTGGCCTGTCAGTTCCATTGGCTCGCGAATATTGGACGAACACTGGTATAAAATGGGCAATCTTGGCCTGTCAGTTCCATTGGCTTCCGAATATTCGATGAATACTGGCGTAAACCGGACAATGTTGCCCTTTGAGTACCCTTGGCTTGCTAACATTGGATGAACACTGGAATAAAATGGTTAACGTTGGCCTGTCCGTGCCGTTGGCATTCCAATATTTGATGGGGACTGAAAATGGACACTGTTGGCTTGTCTGCAGCATTGGCTTGCCAATGTTGAATAAACACGAACTTATAATGGTTACTGTTGTCCTGTTAGTACCATTCGCTCATCGTCATTTAAAAAAGACAGTGGCATATAATGGTCAAAGTGTGTTAGTCTCACAACACCATTGGCTTAATAGTGGAAGCATGTTGAAGTAGGCTGGTTTTGGCAAATTTCGTTTTACCTCAACAAGTTGAAATTGCTCGAGCGATTGTCAATTTAATGTTCTTTTTTCAAAGCGCGATTGAGGTGCTTTTCTGCAAAGTAAGCAAAACAATAACAACGTACAGAACTTAATGGCGATGTTTTGCTCCTTCACTGTGCATACTAAGGAGTCGCGAGCGATATGGGCTCATCAGGACCGCCCACTGGGGAAAAAAAAGAAGAATCGATGTGCGCGTTATAGTCACCATAATAGATTATTATGTTGACTTTATAATCTCGACAGAAAAGCTTCGTACTCTAACTACGGGCTTGTGGGCGGCACCTCGTGTCAGGTGAAGAACTTCTTTGCGATTGATTGGAACAGGACACTATTCTGAAATGTGGTTGTACAATGACGGCTCTATGACTTTACGGCACTACTGGTGCTACAATAAGAGCCCTAATGCCACCTACATGGCGCCAAGGCACTGATAGCAGACGACAATGTTAGTTTGATATGGAGTCTAGCCCCTTTTTTCCGCATTTGATTTATCACTGTCTCTTCAATATTGACATTAGGCTCCGAGCTGATTTCAGAGCTTCGTGTCTGTCAGTCCTTCTCCGTCCACTTGCTGTAGAGTTTATCATGTCTAAGCAATCTCTTCTACATTGGTTTTTGGAAACCCGGATAGCAAATACCAGCAGAGAGAAACGAAAGAATTGGAGAGAGAAGTATGCAGGGGAGGGGTCGCGCCGACGGCCTCGGAACTAACGTCCCTGAACGGCTTCCCCTCCCATTTTCCCCACGCCGTCACTAATCTCTCCTTTGTGGGTGAAGAGGATTCGACGACCTTGAGGGAGGAGGACACTGCGCATTCCTAAGCTGACAGTGCCGGGGAAGCTACGCGCCGGCCGGACCAGTCATCACCTGCACCGCTCTCTGCGCGTGGTTACGGGAGAGAGTGTGACCACGTGAATAAATATAAACCTGAGATTGGTTCACCGAGCTTCTTAGCTTCCTCTGCACTCTCAGCTTAGGGGTGATGGAGTCCAGACCGCGAAACACACGCACACACGCACACAGAAGCACACAGAATGTGGGATCGCGAGCACCAAGGCCACACGATAAGGCAACGACTGGAAGGCGGTGGGGACGGTCTCCTCAATTTCCAACACGCGCATCCGCGAACTGCAAGTGGGCAGGTGCGCTTCGCAAATCATGCATTTTTTTTGTGGCAGAAATAGCTTTTTTCTAAGGAACAAGAATGGCAAGATAATCATGCTGATACCAGGACACCGTGGGTCCGTTTCCAGGTTGTCCGAGTGCATTTGATTGCTTAGCAGACTGCTTTTATCGGGCGAAGCGGCTCGGCATCTCCGCCATCCATGGGCAAGAACGGTGGTTCTAGAGTTCCGATCACCAGCAGCGCATTTCGTCTTAGTGCCAAGTGCGATCTTCAACATGCGGATTGCCAAGACCATGGATATTCTTTCGGCAGCGCCTACATACCGGTGACCTTCCTTTGTTGTGGGCATACATGTGACCACTAGCTTCGACGGACCGAAGACACGACGGACTGCTTTCTCTTCCATGTGAGTGACAAGGAGAGGTCCTCTTGACCATTGGGGATATGGGTATTCTTGCTACGCAATGTACGTTTTGTCACTTTCCGATGAGTTTGAACCGTGTCGGACTCTGTGCCAGGGATCTCCGACGAGTTCAACGCGAAATCCACAGCGATCGGCCCGAAAGGCCCTGTACAGCGCTATTTGTAGTGCTTTTTATTCTAATAGACCGCGAGAAGCGTTCTGATTGGTTATTTCTGTGCTCGAAGTTTTTTTTATTTCATTTTTCTTGTTAAAATACGGCTGTCATTTTGGCGGCAGATGTGTGCTGCAGTAAAAAGTCCTCCAGGTATGTCCAAAGCCGAATACTACAAAGCGTTGAGTTGTGCTTATTTGACAAGGTTCGGCTTGTTGGGTGCAAGTTGAGTGTCAGCTATATCACCGCGCTCTGCGAGTGTAATTGCCACTAATTGTCTTTACACGGCAAGCTATTTTATATGTGTGATTTTTTTTTTTTGAATTCTTGATTGATTCAAGCATAAAATTTTGTTGAACTGTCATGTTCTTACGTGTAGAAATATCGGTGTAAACTTAGATGGCGAGATTAAAATTCCTAAAACTTCTTATAGCTAGATGAAAGGTTAAGGGACGCCATGATGTTGCAAGATTAGAGCTAAGCAATTGATAAAACAACCTTCGTACTATTCGAATATTTTTTTTTAAATCACTATAAATATCCGAATCTAGATCGATCGAGCTTTGAGTAAGGACAAGTCGGACCAACAAAACAATAGTAAGCGCCTGGGCCGTCTTGCTAGAAACAGTGTCTCAGCCGAGACGGGGGAAGAGAAAGCACTGTCAAAGCCAGCGTACGAGCTGAACGGGACTCAAACCTCGACTCAAGACGCTCGCGCGTTCCAGCCTTTACAGTGCTTTCTTTCACCCAGTCTGAGCTGAGGCAGTGATTTCAGCAAGCTGACCCCGGTGTCTTTCCTGCGCATCTATTTATTTTAGAAGGCAGTACTAAGTTTTTTATATACTAAATAATGAAAAATAATTCACTGGAAAATAAAGTTTATCATATAGAAAAGTAAACATAAAAAAGTCAGTAGGCTTTTCCGAGATTTTATACTTGAAGAGCAACTGAACCGATTCATCGAATATTTAATTAAAGGGCAGCGATTACTAATGAAGATCTCTTTTATTTTGATATTACTTATTGACAGGCGTAAGAGAACTGAGAGCCTCTGAAACCCTTCAACTGAATCCAACCCCCGCTTCTGTCTCTTTCAGAATCCTGTGGTCATGCCCCTGTGTGGTATCCCCTTCCTTGCCCAGCGCTCTGCCCTGTCCACATACCGAGCCTGCCGCCGACCCTGCCACCGAGTCTGTCCAGGCCCCCGTGGTTGCACAATGTTTTAAATATATTTATTCGATCTAAATAAATTATGAACTGTCAAACGTTGTGAACAATTCATTTGCATGCTTTAATGATTTCTAATGTGCCCAAACATGGTCAAATTGCCGCACTTATTAGATTTTAGTATAAGAAAGAAAACGGTGCTTCAGGAAAAAGGGAAAGATACTTGCTTGGTTCTCTGCACTGTTTTTGTGACACTGGTTAGAACACTGGCTGAAAAATAGCATCTGATAATGTCATAGACAATAGATGCAAAAATTTGCCAGTGTATTAAACTGGATGCCAATATTAGAATAGCCGATATTTAAGCCAATGTTGGAAGAGCCAGTGTGTAAGGCGTTGGATGCCAATGTTGGTTCAGCCAACGGTGAAACTTCTATGCCAATATTGGATAAAAAAGCAGAAACCACGTTGGTCCAACGTGGGCTAGAACGTTGGCAAACCAGTGGTCCAACATTGGCATCAATGTTGGACCACCATTGGATCGGGTAGCGGTTTTCAAAAATGCCAACGTCAGACCAATATTGGAACCATTTTTTGCCAACATTGTGCCAACGGGGGTCCAACAATGGTGTGCTGCCTGGGTTGTCGCTCGATGGGTGTCCACACCATGACGAGGTCTCCTGGTGCGTAAGTAGCGGCTGTATGCCGCAAATAATAGCGAGTTTTCGCGGTATGCTGCTGCTGAGCAGTTCGAAGTCGAGCACGTTTGCGGCACTCCTCGGCACGGCATGTCAGCAGCATGAGAAGGGCGTCCTGATCGCTTGCTTAATAAGGGAAGATAGTGTCCATGTTGCACGATGCTTCTCGACCATAAAGAAGGAAGAAGGGAGAGAAACCAGTGGTGTTTTGCTGTCCGGTATTGTATGCGAATGTGACGAAGGGCAAAATACAGTCTCAATTGTTATGATCAGAAGGGATGTACGTGCCCCTCAAACTTAACGCCGCCACTCGGTTTCGCAAATATTGGTCTATTGCATACTACCCAAAGATAAATTGGTCGCTGCAGCTGCTGGAATACCTTCCCCTGGTTGGGTTTTCATCGGGGACGCCAATATTCACCCACAAGTTTGACCGCTAGGTTCAGGAATAGCTCAAAGAGTGAAGAAATCGGACCATTTCGTGCGGCGTTAAGTTTGGGGCGCACTGTACATTGCTATCATATCCGCGAGGGTCCTATTAAAGCGTTCAGTCAGTCCGTTGGTTTGAGGGTGATAGGTAGAGGTGGTGTGATGTCCGACGTTGCAAGCCTTTAGGATGACCTCTACGGTTTGGGATAAGAATTGACGGCCTCTGTCGCTTAAAAGAAATTTCGATGCACCGTGGTGTAGCAGGATGTTCGCAATAAAAACTCTGGCCACAGCTTCAGCGGATGCGTTCGGGAGTGCAGCCGTTTTAGTGTACCTGGTAAAGTAGTCGACCGCGGTGACTATCCAACGATTCCCTTGGGAAGAAAGTGGGAAAGGTCCGAAGTGGTCAATGCCAACACGTTCAAACATACGATCTCGGCAAACTAAGTGTTGGAGTAATCCTCTGGGACCACTTGTGGGGCGCTTGCGTTGCTGATATTGGAGACATTATTGTACGTATCTAAAAACAGTGTCATAAACTTTCGGCCAGAAACAACGATGTTTGATACGTGCGTATGTTCTTGCAAATCCCATATGGCCAACCGTAGGATCGTCAGGAAAAGTGCGAAGAAAGCTAGGCCGGAGGTGCGTTGGAACTACGAGAAGCCATCGATTGTCATCTGGAGAAAAATTGTGGCGCTAAAGAATTCCATCACGCAATGAAAATGACTGCGTTTGTTTTCGAAGTGACTTATTTAAGAGATGGGTTGGTCGTTCTAAATGCCCAACAATGCCCCTAATCCAAGGATCTTTCTTTTGTTCGGTTGAGAATGAGGTTGTATGAATTGAAGCTAGGTCAAAAGCGTCATCTATATAATCTAGGCGTTCGTCTGGACCCTAGACAGAACAGCGTGAGAGTCCGTCTGCGTCCCTATGATTCTTATCAGATTTGTAAGAACTGTGAAGGTATATTCCTGTAATGCTAGTATCCATCGACCGAGACGTCCCGTTACGTTCTTATGTGAAGAGAGATGACAAATGGCATGATGGTCGGTGACGATTGTGAAATGGCGTCTATATGAGTACGGTCGAAATTTGTTAATGCCCCAAACGACGGCCAGGCACTTTTTTCTGTTACTGTATAGTTATTCTCTGCTTTGGAGAGGGAACGGCTGGCGTAGGCGACAAAGTATTCGTGCGGCGTTCCGGGGTAATGCCGACGCCGAGCCCGTAGCCACTCGCGTCGGTGTGTAGCTCTGTTCGTGCTTTCTCATTAAAGTGACCAAGTATTAGGTCGGACTTAAGGGCTGTCTTCAGGGCACTAAACGAGCGTTCACATTCGGGAGACCACACAAATCAGACATGACTTTGGAGAAGACGAGTAAGAGGAGCAGCTATGTGAGCAAATTGAGGAATAAAATTACGGAGGTAAGAGCACAAGCCAAGAAAACCCCTGACCTGTTTGACATTGTGTGGTGGCGGAAATGCCGTAACAGCGAGAGTACCTTGTCTGGATCAGGTCTGATGCCCTCTTTACTAACGAGGTAACCAATAATCGTAATTTGACGAGCAGCAAAATATGTTCATATTCAGCAAAATATCATTTTTTTTCTGTTAAGCTGCAATTCTGCCGTATTTAGGCACGTAAAAACCTCGACGAGGCGGTCTAAGTGTTCCTCAAAAGTGCATGAGAAAACAATTGCCATCCAAATAACAAAGACAAGTTCGCCATTTCAGTCTCCGTAGCACGTTGTCGATCATACGCCCGAACGTAGCAGGTGCATTGCATAGGCCAAACGGCATGACATTAAATTCGAATAGGCCATCAGGCATGACGAAAGCCGTTTTCTTTTTATCTTCTTCATTGAGAGGAATTTGCCAATAACCAGATGGTAGATCAAGATACGAGAAAAATTCGGCACCCTGCAACGTGTCAGGTGCATCAATTCGGGGAAGTGGGTACATGTCTTTCTTTGTGATAGCGTTAAAACGCCGATCATCAACGCAAAAAGAGGAATGGTACCATCTTTCTTCTTAACTAAAATCAAGGGGGAGGAAAAAGGACTGGATGACGGTCTAATGATGCCTTTGACCAACATAGCTTTCACCTCTCCATCAATAGTAGGGACGTCGCGAACCACCCTAGGTTCGATTTCGAAAGGTTTTGATATTTTCGAAGCGAACTGAGGTTCGAATTCGAAAAATTTTGATATTTTCGTACCGACCGAAGTTCAAATTCGGAAATTTCGCAACTTTCGATCACAGTAGAGTTTCGAATTCGAAAAGTTCGAAGCTTTCACGGTTTCTAAAATTTCGGGTTCGAATATTTCGAATATATTTTTATTCGAGGTTCGACAAATTCGAAGATTTCGAACTTTCCTAACTTGAAATTCGAGATATTCGAAAAACTTAAATTTTTAAGAATTTGAAGTTCGAAAAACCGAAAATTTCGAAATTCTTTGGATATAAAATTTGAAAAATTCGAACGCATTGAATTTTTTTACATATGAAATTCGAACAATTCAAAGATTTCGAATTTTTTTTCTATATAAGGTTCGAAAAGTTCGAAGGTTTTGATTCTTTTTTAACGACAAATTCGAAAAAAAACCTCGAAGATTTTTACTTTCTTCCAAGTTTTCGAAGTCCGAAGTCCGGTTTTCATGTTCATCCACCAGATTCAGTTTCATATCACGTTTTCATGCCTCACTGGTTTTCACAAAATCAGGTTTAGAAAAGTTAGGGTGTGATATTTAAACTCCGCGAAGTTGGTCAGGCAATTAAATGAGACGACGAGTGTCCCGGATGTGCTGAAATCATTGCCAGTGCAGAGAGACGTGTGACCTTAGATCAGTAATTGTGATCGCCATTACGGAGGTGCCTTTAACGTGCATCACGCAGTAGTGATCACACAAACGTACTGTTTTACGATACTCATCAGTTCGAACCGGCCAGTGGCGGGCAGGTGGTTGAGGCTCAGAAAAACCTTGAAGCGATCTGGCAAAATACCTCCCCACCCATTGCACGCTGGTAGAAATCCGATCGAACGCCACCCGAGTGACGCTGGCATATAGGAAGGTAAGTTTGTAATTTTCCTTGATATTTTTTTTTTCCGGGACGGAGGAGTCGCCTCGCAAAAAGCACAGAAGCCGACACAACTCGAGATCGAGGAGCGTTCTACCAAACAAGTTGCGTCGAAAGAAGAAGAACAGAGGGGAAGTGGGGAGGATGGAGGGGGGGGGGGGGGGGGGGGGGGGGGGGGGGGGGGGCTCAAGCCAATTTTGCATCTCTTCCAGATATTTTGGACCGTTAAAGAAAACATAACGGGGAAACCGGGCGTGGTCGAGCTTATTTTAATCTGAAATTATTTATGCATCTGTGTAAGCTACTGTCGCTTTTGACTGCATAAAAGATCGCGTAGATGGTCATTGTCGGAAACTCGTTGTCAGAAGGCACTACTTCTCACATGCTTAGTGGTTCGGAAGTTCAAAGCTATGTCTTTTCAACCTGAATAACTATGCCATTAATAAAAAAAAAAAGCTAAACAATAAATCCGGAAATAAAAAGATGGAGAAAAAAACTATCAAGCATTCGCTGGAAGTGTTGTATTCTTGCATATTCAGAGGCTCAGAACTTCGAAACAAGTTTCTCCTACTAAAACGTGTATAGGCTAAAAGAAACAAATCCCAAAAACATGAAAGAAAAAAAAAATCTTTTAATGACGTGTTGAACTGGAACTACATTAGAAATCTTCTCCCATGAGTTAATTTATTCCTTAACATGAAAAAAAAACAATAAATACATTATTTTGTATTCTGCAGATGGCAATGATATGTACTATCTGTGGTGTTAATATAAATGCGATACCTCAAACAACTTAGACGAAAATAAATACCAAGTTTAGGGCATAATTGCCCGTAGATACATGTTTGGACGTTTCTTCGAAACTCACCTTGAATAGCAATAATCACATCTTAACACGACACTTACCAAGGCTATACATAGATCACTCTGAAAGAGTTTAACATCTCTACCATAAATATATAGCTTCGGCTATAGCGCGCTTCAAATATGGCCCAAACGTCAATCGTCAAAAACCCGTCGTCCTTCCTCGCCCCTTCGGGAATTTATTTCTTTAAAACTAAGCATGCCAGAAGATTGAAATAAACGGCATTATCTTTCGTAAGGAACGTAGCACCGCATGTAAAAATTCGAGAAAAAAAATTACGAATGTACCCCACTACTTGAATTCAAATGAAACCGTCCACCGGTCTTTTGAAGTTCGATGAACTTTGTACTTTTACCCTAAAAGTTCGAAGTTCGTCGAACTTTTGACTTTTCAGGATTCGAAAGTTCGAAACTTTTCGATTTCTCTTGACAAATAAATTCGAAAGTTTGAAAATTATAGAATTCCTTACCGTAGGAAGTTCGAAAAGCTTCGAAGCTTTTAGTGCAAGAAGATCGAAAGGTCAAAAATCATCGAATTTTTGGTCTATCAAGTACGAAAGTTCGACAAGCATCGAATTTTGCAGCGTGATAAGCTCGAAAATTCGAAAAGGATCGAATTTTTTAGCGTAATAAGTTTGACGGTTCGAAAAGCGTCGAACTTCTTGGTTTAACAAGCTCGAAAATTCGACTTTTGTCGAATTTTACAATAAAGCAAGGCCGAAAATTCTAAATCTGTCGAAGCTTTCGACCCGCTTGATTCGATAATCGAAACTTGGGTTCGAAAAAATTTCGCGGCATCCCTAATCAATAGTACGTCGTTCGGATACAGACACACGATAAGGGCGCTGACGTATGATTTCTCCTTCGGCTGTGTGTATGGCGTGTGAGACACACGGGGATGGGCTAAAAACCTCACCTCCACCAATATATGAGACGAAGACCAAGGCCCGCCGTCCGCCTTTATGTCTGCACTTTAAAACATCGAGCGTGCCTCTGCCAGCGCACCCAGTTCAAGCGCACGTGGGTCTCGTCCTCGGCCACCATGCTGAAAGACGATGAAGGGTTCACGTCACAATATATATATATATATATATATATATATATATATATATATATAAGTCAAAGATGCGTAATGTCGGGCTTACTAATTCGAACTTTAGTACGACGTTTCGAGCGGGGACCGCTCTTCACCTGATGAGGAGCGGTCCCCGCTCGAAACGTCGCACTAAATTTCGTATTAGTAACTTCGAGAGTACGCATCTTTGACTTATTAACTTTTCCCGACCCTGTTGTTTTTATACTTAACTTACTTCACATATATATATGTATATATATATATATATATAATTTTAATGTTAAAAATAATTAAAATAAGATATGTATGCAATTAAGTATTATCTTTCTAAACGATCCTAAAAAACTTTCAAGAGCTCTGCTTTCAACAGTATTTTACCTCTAATTGAATGATTTGCTTACTTAAACCATGCAGTTTTATTCAAACAACTATACCCTCACTTTGGTAATACGATATATATATATATATATATATATATATATATATATATATATATAAATGTAGGTAATTTCGTAATTGGGAGAATAGCTGTAGCTACAGTTACAATAACATTTCCGGTGATGTGGCATGATGTCCTGGAGCACATCAAACAATCCGACATAACTAAATCCTGTTAATGTTGTTGTTGTTTCTTTTTTTTTGTTTCTTTGGGGGATTGTTTCTTGAAGGCCTCACGCGCGGAATTACAAGCGGACTTATAAATGAACAGTGAAAACCGCCTGTACACGTGCCGTATAAAGAACGCGGCATTCATAAGAATTTGTATTCATCGACTTATTAAAAAAAAAAAAATACGTCTGCTTTATCATGTTCACATTTCTTGATTCGTTCATTATGTGCAAAGCGCCTTGCTTTATAATTTGTTCAGCGGAATTCTTTTTCGGCTGACGCCGCAATCTCATTGACTGCACAACGATAATAAATTACACGGGACTTTGTACGTTTCTTAATCTGTGAGTTACTACAGTTACACGTAGAGAACAAACCCAAATATAAGTTTTCGCTGCCGCCCCAAATATGACTTGTCTGACGTCACTACTCATTCAACTTGATTTATACAATGCATACGACAAACACATGCCACAATATTTCTTTTATGAGCACCTATGGGAGTTGTCTCTCCTTGAGCCCTACGTGTGCCGGTTACAGTTTGAACTGTAACCGGCACACGTAGGACTGTGGTACGCTCAAGTACACTTACCACTGCGGGAAGCACAGCAGTCACCAAGAGCTGCAACGTTCAATGCTTGGCGTGCTACGCTGAATTTCACAATTAGCACAAACACGACCGTGGTGCTTTGTCACATTTTAGTAGTAGAAGCAAGTGTTGAGCGCTGTAAATGAACCGCCAAAATTGGTGAAGCTGCTGGTACGGCAAAGCAAGTAGTCGTCGTTAAAGAATTTCAAACTCTAGAAGCCAATTAAATAGAAGAGAGACTGCCCATGTCAGGTTTGCGGTGTGTCATGCGCTACTTTTAAAGACATAAGTCTTGCATTCGATGTTAGGAGAGAGAATAGTTGGGTATTAACAATCAGAAAGAGCTCAACCTGCTAAAATGCTGATTTGTTACTTCGCAGAAGTGTTATGCTAAATGTTATGCTTATCGTATGCTTAATGGCGTGTGTTATGCTGTTATGCTAATTGCGTGCACTTAGGGGCATGCCAGAAGTTCAATATATTCATTTAATTTCATTTATATACTCTTAAGGCCGAATCATTACTAAGAGGAGTGGGCGAAATAAACGCAAAAAATAATAATAAACGTCAACATAAACACAGCAGCACGGTTACAAGAAAATAATTGCAGATGGCTGATTTGAAGCGGACGGTGCCGGTGATCAGGGCGATGGAGGCGGGGAGGTGGTTCCAGTCGACGCAAGTTTTACGAAAGAAGGAATAGAAATGTATATTAGTGTGGCTGCTTGGCACGCCAACCTTGTACTGGTGGTCGCTGCGGGAAGAAATATACAATGGTGGCAAAAAGAGAGAACCGCTGAGGGAAGAGTTAGAATGATATATCCTATGAAAGAGACAAAGGCGAGACATTTTACGACGCAATGAAACATTGGGCAAGTTAAGATTTGATTTCATTGAAGAGACACTGGCAGTACGGAAGTAATTCGAAAAAATAAAACGCGCTGAACGGTTCTGGATGGCTTCTATTTGTAAAATAGGGCATTTGATGTTAGGGTCCCAGATTGATGATGCGCAGTCTAGCTTTGATCGGTCTCAAGATTTGTAGACCAGAAGTTTTAGGTTAGTTGGGGCTAAAGAGAAGTTACGCCGTACGTAATTGAGTAAACGATTAGCGTTACTTGTGATGTGGTCCAAGTGATTTTGTAATGAAAGGTTATCAGAAATCGTAATGCCTAGATACCTGTAGGAGGAAATCTGCATTAAATAAACATTGTTAAATAAGTAGTCACGCGGTAACACATGATTAGAATGACGTGAAATTCTCGTCGACTTGCATTTGGTAGCGTTAGGTTTCATTAGCCAGGTACCACACCAAGATGAAATATCATCTTGGTCAGACTGAAGAGCGGAACGATCTCCAGGATCCAGAATATGGTGATAAATAACGCAATCGTTAGCAAAAATTTTTATAGATGAAGAAATGCAGTCAGGCAGGTCGTTAATATAAACAAGAAAAAGCAAGGGCCGAAGCCCTGACCCCTTCGGGGCACCGAACGTTACGGGACAGTGAGGGGAGTTATGATCGTTGGCAGTTACGAATTGCGTACCATTATACAAAAAGCATTCCATATATTTTGAAATATTACGGTTCAAGCTAACGTTACTTAATTGACAAAGGAGCAGACTATGAAAAACAGTGTCGAATGCTTTAGAAATGTCGATGAAAATGCAGTCAACTGTGATTAATCAACTCATAGCAGAAAACAAGTCGTTTGTAAAGGCAAGTAGTTTAGTCTCACACGAATAAAATTTCTAAAGCCGTGTTGATGAATACTAAAAAAATAATTAGTTTCAAGGAAGGAAACAATGTGACCGTAGTTGACATGCTCCATGAGTTTGCACGGTATGCTTGTTAGTGAAATGGGTCTATAATTATTGGGACAATGGGTTTTTCCTGACTTGTGCAGAGGAACCACCTTTTCCACCTTCCGGACTTTCGGAAGCGTACAGGATTCCAATGACTGCGCAAAAATTTATGATCATATTATAGAAGAATACACTGCGGTGTTTCTAAATAATTGGGGATTAACGCCGTCATCACCTGGAGAAGAGTCAAGCTTCACCATACGGGGCCGCGACTCTTAAAGCTTGTTCGCACACTTTCGTTTGGTTCCAACCCAGTGCATTGTGCAGCCTTGTGCAGCCTTTTGATCACTTACGACAAGGAACACTGACTCCACCGATGATGTAGCTCTGTGTTGGCCGTTAACTTGAGTGAGGGTTTTGCAGTGCTTGGGAGAACAAATGTACGTATCATCGATAATATACGGTTATTTATAACATTGTCGGAAGTTTTTCAAGCCCGTCGTGAAGAATGATGCGCAAAACATTACGGAAATAAATGCGAGTTTCAAGCGTTATAGGGCTTGCACGATAGATGACGCCAGTGTATATTCTCTCGCCTGGAGCAATCACAAGGAAACGCAACATACTCAGTTTCAACTAAACACACAGGTGTCTGAACCTGGCCTTAAAGTGCATTCTCTTGAGTGCCACCTATTACTACCTTGACTCATAACTACGGAACGAAAGAGATTTCTTTTCGTCGACATGAATGTAATGCATGAACCGCATCTAAATTAGATGCCAACGAATCCTAAAACCGAATTCTTTCACATTTTTGAATCACTTTATGACTTACATTTTCTGTTCAAAACAGTCACTATAAACAGGAAGACAGGGAAACCGTGGGTAACACCTCTGCATAAAAAATAATGCAAAATAAGACTCGTTTATATGGGGAGTTGGTGACTTCAAAAAATCAAGACACGCTTTTATGTTTTTAATAAACTTATAAACGAAGTAACGTCGGAACTAAAAAAAGCAAAATCGCCGTTCTATGGGCGAAACTTCTGTGACGCCACGAAACATCACCCTGAGGTTGTATGAAGAGTTTAAAGGAAGTTTTTAATCGCAATAAGGTATCTTCTTGTATAAGAGAATTAACCTTATAGAAGGCCAAACTAGGTTGGGAGCATGCCTGGCGGATTATTTTAAAGCCCACATTACAAATTCACACACTACACTGCCTACGACGATAGCGTCATTCGTTATGTCAGGCATTTGCATTACACTTTTTTGCGGGGTCCCACAGACGAGAAGGATGATTTTAACACCTTCTTTGGGCCCATAAAAGGTATAAGTAGTGAGCTTTTCACTTTGTTATATATACGCCTTCGGCCGCTTGGCTCCTATGTCAGCATGTCCGCTATACATATATATATATATATATATATATATATATATATATATATATATATATATATATATATATATATATATATATATATATATATATATATTGCTACGTTAATAAAAAGAAAGAGGAAGGAGACGACGGGAACTGAGTACGGGACGGCTCGACTAAGTAACTGAGGAGAATTATCGCTACAGTCTTGGTGGCGGCGGTGGGATATGCCTCCCACCCGCTCTCAGTCCCACGCCAGCGATCACAAAGATAACAACGTTCGAGACCTAGAAGATCAATCTGCCTGGGGCGCTGACAACCAAGATCCCACGAATGTCCAGGTGCGCCATTTACGGTTCGAACTGCAGGCACTGCGAAATCAGCTACAACAAGCCGAGCCCGCACCACCACTCTCCAGAGGCAGTGCTGCTCCTCAAGGTAGTGCGGCACACAGCGCATCTCTATTGAAATCGCAACCATTTGACGGAAGGGTTTCCTAGGAAGCCTGTCAGATGCAGTTTGAAACGATTGCAGAAGCCAATGGCTGGAACGTCTTAATCAAAGCAAGAGACCTAGTGTCTTACCTCCCGGGGGAAGGCCGTCGAAATCTTAGACCTAGACTGTCCCAGCGAGCCGCCTTCACGACTACCCTTCCTTGTTCGCTGCCCTGCACGCCCGGTTCGGCGACTCTCACCTTGAGCAACTTTACTATGCGGAACTGCGCTCTTGCCGTTAACGTTCTGGCGAGACTTTCCCAGAGCTGGCAGTCAGCTTTGAACGTCTTGCATCAAAATCTTTTCCAAGCTCTTCCCCCCGACATGGTAAATACTTTGGTTACCGATTTATTTCTGGACGCCATTGGTTATGTCCAGATTCAACAGATTGTCCGCCTAGGACGCCCAACCACCCCGCGAGCAGCTTTAGTCCAAGCAGTTGAAACAAAAGCCGCTTTTCGTTCTACGGAAATGGCAGCACGTACTACAGCCTTCAGCACCTTTTCCATGATGAACCGCCACGAGTTGTCGTGGCCAAAAACTTGCTTCCGCTGCGGGGCCATCGGACATTTTGCTCGACAGTGACCGAATGAGCCCCATGAAACATCCCATCCGGGAAACGCTCCCACCAGCCATTGGGGCAGGACTCGCTGGTAGTTCATCCAGCCCTTAACGTTACATTTGGCGTAACTGCAGGAGCACAAACATCAGTGAAGATTTCTAAACCTTACTCGCCACCATGTGTATCTATACATATTGTGGAACTCAACCTGCAGTTTACTGCTGCTGTGGACTCCGGGTCAGCAGTAAGCATCATCGATAGTGGAGTTGTATCTAGCTTGCTAACAAATCTCAAGGCAACAACTACCAAGCTCCTTTCTGCCAATGGTTCTTAGTTAAAATCTACAGGCTCAATGTCCTTGACAGTGGTTAGAGAAGCAATAAAACTACTTCATGATTTTGTTGTCGTCACAAATATGGTACATCCGGTCATTCTTGGGTGTGATTGGTGCGAAAAGTGCGCTTTTTATTTGTTTTTTATTTTATAAAATATTTTTTTAATCTTGTACTTTTGGCAATAATAGGCCAAGTTTGAATCAACCTATAGCTTTGGATGTACAATTACTTAAGGCATAAGAAACATATCAAATGAAACCTTTTATGTAAGCCTATCTAAAAATTATAATGTTGTTAATTTAGGTAAGTTCATATAAAAAAGCACTGTAAACTTAAGAAATGCAAAAAATAAAAAAGTTCAACCTTTTTTTTAACAAATACATATTTTTCTTTTTCCAATCTTTTTTTTAAATAATCCTTTTTGTGTTTTCTTATATTTGTGATAAAAGTTCTTTGACCTACATTGTTTCGTCATATTAAGCAGTGCATTTGAAAATATGACATATTTTTACCCCAATTCAGAAATTAAAAGATTTGGGCTGTTGTCAAGTCTTTTATGTAATTATATATATATATATATATATATATATATATATATATATATACATATATATTTACATAAAAGAATGCGATCACGATGTTTATGATATACACAACTGGTTTTCAACCATCGATGTTTCCCGGACCCCTTGTGAATCGGCGGAGATGATGGAGGACCCCGTTCGTGGTGAGAGGAGAGGAAAGGTATGGGGTAAATATAATAAGGATTTAACAAATGGATATAACTAAGGGCTAGTGTGAAATAGACCTCTATTATTGACATTTACACCAGAAAACTGGCTCGAAAACTGAAACATTTCTTCTGGACCTAAAAAAAGACAACATTTATTGCCGGGCTTGACTCATGAGGCAGGGCTTCGCGGACCCCAAAGGGTCCGCGAACCCCCATTTGAGAACCACTGATATACACCATGCACCATTTAGTACAATTGACCTATGACTGCTATATTATAATTTAAACAAAAAAAAACGTTCGTGCGCATGTCCAGTTTACTTATAAAATCAAAAGAATGGGATTTTTTTTAAATAAACTTCTTGCATTTTCTTTTCATTTACCAAGCACAATAATTCAGTATTACAAACCTCTAAGTCAGGCAATGGAGGGACGAGATAAATTATTCATAGACGTGCTGCGCTGCGAAGTTCTACAGAACAAACGCGTGACTAAAAATTGAAATGAAAAGGATGAGTTTACATTGAGATGAGGAGAAACACAACGAACACAAATGGGCGCAGAGTAACAACTGTTTATTCTTTTCTTTTTCCTCCTTTTCAATGCATGAGTTTCCCAATGCGTGAGTTTGAAAAAGAGCGAACGCTATGAAATAATGATAAATGTCTTCATGAAGATGTGTGGACTTCTAATTTTTATGGTGTTTTTCCCGTTTTCTGATAAACGTTCGGTTTTTGTGGTGTGAGAGGGGGCCTTGAAGCTGGTGCTGGTGTCCGCCTCGTTATGCTATGTATTGTCTCAGCAGTTCAATTTCCTTTTTGTTCAGCGCAATGGAAGGATCACTGACACACGTGCCGTGCTTCCCTGATGCAATGTGGAAGGCTTCTATGATTTCTCGCAATGGAAGGATCACTGACACACGGCACGCGTGTCAGACACACGTGCCGTGTGTCAGTGATCCTTCCCTGCGCCCATTTGTGTTCTTTGTGTTTCTCCTCATCTCAATGTAAAATCATCTTTTTCATTTCAATTTTTAGTCACGCGTTTGTTCTGTAGAACTTCGCAGCGCAGCACGTCTATCAATGTACAACCAACTAGCCCAAACCCAAGTCCAAGATAAATTATTTTCAAAAACCTAGCGGGCCGTGTGCGAAATTTTGCTTCTTTCATGCAGCCGCATTTTCACGTATACTGGCGAGGCTCGTTTAAAACATCTTCACTTTCTTTTCACTTGAGGCAATAATAAGTCATACAGATAAACACGGGAAATGCATAACAATACATGGCATTTAGTATTATAAGCTCACACTCACGCTTATGGTGATAAAAAAAAAGTGATTTTATGTAAGTTTAACATTACTCTTGAAGATTCGCTTTTTTGTTCTTTATCATAACCCTGAAAGACCGATTTTTATTTTTAGCCTTCACCTACAGGTGCCAGGATTATATGTTCTTCACAAGACAAAAAAGTTCATTCTTTTCTTAATGTGTCACGATATTGGGCGAGGCATGCTGCTTCACTTTTGAGGAGTACAATTCTATGTTCCCTTTCCGGGCTACTACACGAGAAGAATCATTAGCACTTTAATTGTTTCTAGTTCTGACGACCTGAGGTGGTCCAAGAAATCTTGGTGCTTGAGAACTCTCCAAACTCCATTACACGCACTTTTGCCGTGTCTCGTAGCTTCAAAAGAAATCAGTTTAATCACTTCTTGTCTTTTCGCCATCACATACAGTTCCAACCTATTTTTTGAATTGACCAGCCTCCCCATCGGAGATGTGGAAAAGTTTTGTAAATATCAGAATGTTTTCTTCATGCCGCTCCAACTGTGCGCAGAGCGAAGAGTGTGTGTGCTGCGTTGTGCACGATGTCGTCGCTCACAACTTCAAAGCTGTAGATTTTGCGCTCCGTTGTAGCGACGCAGGTGAAGATAGACACGACTTAGTTCTTCCAATGAAAGCAGAGTACCGGTTGCGGAAGAACGACGCTCCAGTTTTCCGGAAAATTAAAATCCACTAACATAGTACGAACCTTCTGATGCGACATTTTTGAGCTTATAGCAAGCCACTGAGCATGTCGGGTGAATAAATGGGGGAGGTGCTTTGTTTCGCACTTTCTGAGCCCATTCCACAATGCGTTACTTCCCATTTGTTTCTTGATCAGTTCTCTAGATTCCCGCAAAGCTACTTGGATTTCTTTGTCTTCCCTCATTTGCAACAATTCCAGGGTTAAACCATCGCTTTTTGGAAACATTTCACAGGTCAGCAAAACGCACTCCTTAGTTGGGTTATCACAGGGGCAAAGTCTTTTAATGTCTTCGACGAGACTGAATTCTTGGTCGCTCACGTTTAATATTGCGGCCGCGGTTTTGATTAACTCTGTCTAGCAAACTGAGATGAGATACCAGGTATATGGACAGCATAGAATTTGCCAGCGAAACAAAACGAAAGGGAAAGGCTGCCGCTCTCGAAGACGGCGGCACATGAACTTCAGCTCTGGTAGCACCTCCTGGTAATCAAATGTTTTCCATAGATTTTTTCTTTGTACCACGTGCAGGAATCTTCATATGATCGTCGTTTCTAATGTTCATAGTGTCTTTGCCTGTACTAAATAAACAATCACTACAGCTTTCTAAAAAGGAGATGTGACACTCATAGAGTTAAAAAGGGTGGCGGTAAGTCTATGTCCTGCTTGGCCCGTGGATTGCCCTTTCGTTCACACTTCCCGTCGAAGAAAAAAAAAGCCAACGCAGCTCACAAGAACCTTGAAGGTACTTATATCTCAACAAAAAAGAACATATAAAATCATGCGAAATTAGGCAAGACGGACCCATTGCAGAAAAGCGAAAGCAAGCGCCGAAGCGGCGCCATGCTATTAGAACTGAGAGTTTCAACTCATATCTTTCTACGAAATTTGTAATGTACATTTGGTTTCGCAAACACAGAAGTGCCGATAGTAAAGACTAAGATTGGAAGGTTTCTACAAACCTGGCTTAGCTATGGTGTAGTTGATTGAGGAAAAAATTCATGCACGCTTATTGACGTGCACGGCACGCCGTGGCTTTGAAATATTTTCCCCACAAGTACTCTATTAACTTACGGAAAACTTTTAAAATATCATATATCTGTTTATTATTCTCGTATGACAACGTTCAAGCATAATGTAATACAGTTTCGATGTCTGTAGTTTACTAAGTGAGCACGCTGAACGTGCGGAAGAACCCTGTACCATATTATACTCTATATTCTAACCATGTATAAGTTTTGCCGAACTGTATGTTGACTCAAGAACCAATGAAAACTATGATCAAGTTACAAAAATAGCTAATATTTAAGTGAAGAACGAAATGACAGGTATGTTTCGTAGAATGAAGGTACAAATATGTTTGGTTTTTACATGAACTGCATAATATAATGAAATAATATATGTCAAATAAATTTGATTGCATTTATAACAACACATAAAAAGACTTTTATGTAAAAACATTCAAAATACGTATTTTAGCGACGTTAAATATATATTCTTTTTTCGCATGTTTGCAATCTTGTTTTTTTGTGTAAACTATACCTAAATTAACAATATAATATGTTTAGAATATTCTTAGATGCAAGCTTTCTTTTGAAATGTTTCTTACACCTTAAATAATGGTACATCGAAAGCTAGTTCAATCCAAACTTGGCCCATTATTTTCAAAGATGCAAGATTTAAGAATTATCATTTCATAAAATAAAATTAAAAAAACAGACTTCTAGTAAACTTTAATCCTTCTATATAAAGTATTACCAAGAAAAAAAATTACAGTAGTAAAAAAAAGTTATCATTGCTCTAAAGAAGATAATTTGAACGTTGCGAGACTCCAAAATGTGTCCCCAGTGAAAACTACAAAATCGCAAGATCTACCTGTGCCCTTTCGAAGCCCAAAACTCAAAAACACGAAACTTTCGGTTGTTCTGATTTGCAGTTTTGTACTATTCAAAACATTTTTCATCTAACATACCTTTTTTCCAGAATTCTTTGAGGACACATAATTTTATTTCTTGTATGATTTGTGATGAAATCACCCATATAATATTATAATATATACGTATAATAGGGTATGTAGCGGACCTTCCGTATACAGATCACAAATTACCTTTGTTTACAAAATTTCAAATACTTGCTGTGGCGTGTACGAATATCGTTTATTTTATGCGATTTGTATATCTCATCTGAGAAATTTCTAGATTTCTTGTATATTATTTTGGTACTTACAACGAACGAGAGTAATATTAACACACGACATAAAGAGACATATGTGCTTCCTCAATCTCGCACACACTGTAGCTCTCAATCACTATAATTTAATGTGCCATACTTATTAAACAAGACTATTACAAACAACATACGCATATACACGTTAAATAAAAAGATCTCAGCTTGAACTGTATGTAGTTTCGCGTAGTGGGATTTTGACTAACATGTTTTGCATGTTATTCATGCATTATGGCATTTGTTTGTATTTTTCTACCCCCCCCCCTCATGTAATACGTTCGAACGAACGTCTTTGAGGCGAATAAAACTTGAACTTGAAACTTGAACTGTTGTGACATTTTATTTTATTGTAACATGTATTTTTGAGCGTCAAAGGTGCTGCCAATGTAAAGAGATCCCTGACCCAGTCGCGCTGTTCTTTCCAGAAATTTTTTCTGTCGGTCCTTTCAGTTTTCTGGAAAATAAAGCTTTGATTAATTAATGGCCCCAGTGTAAGCGATCGCAAGGAAACCCGATCGCTTACACTGTGTCTGACCCTGGCCATAGAGTGTCTTCTCTTTATTGCCACCTATTACTATCTTCACTCAAAGCTACGAAGCAGAAGAGCGTTTTTTTTTCGTCCTCATGAATTTAACGCATAAACTAAAATTCATACAAAAAAACACGCGTGTGTTGTGCCATTTGCGAGCTCTACTGGAACTTGGATACATTCATCTGTCAATCTCTTAAAGTAGACACTGAAACTGAGGGATGCCAGTTATCACGGAAACAATGTGCCGAACAAAGCATCTCACTTCAGAGACGTCTGAACCCATCCCACAGAGAACATCGGCTACGGCGGAAGACCGCGTCTACAGAATCGGCAGCTTTATCGCACCGAAATTCGAAATGGACGTCCCACCGGAATTTCGGCATTTCTGAATCGCCGCGAAATCATACACAAACGCTCACAATTGCTGTATGCGAATCGTTCAAAGCCGTGTAGGCGCTGGCTTTCCAGAATTTCCAATGAATAGAGCAGTGAACCGATGGCCCGTCCGTGTTGACAGTTTTGAGCGAACACATTTTCTTATCTCTATTTGAATTCGAGGAAAAAAGGTGCATCCAAAGTGATAAAACTATTTGGTGCTGGCGATAAAACAGGGGTAGGGGGGTGTTAGGGAGAGAGAAGGAGGGGAGGGGTTCAGGTTATGTCTTCGATAATATAATTTTGCATAGGAAGCTTATTCCAAGGATAATGATCATCACATCTCATATTGTCAAGATGTTTATGTGTCCAGAGATAATAATGCAACTCAGAAGGTATGAGAAAGGTATGAGCTACACTTATTTTGAATATATAACTCAAGCGCCGACCAAGCTGCATACGAAAACAAATATTTTTCTATAGAAAAGGGAATATGGCCATATACGGCTTGAACAGCAGAGCGGTGGAGTTTCGTAATTATTTCAAAAATGCGAGAAAATAAAACAGTTGCGCTATATTTACCTTGAAGCTTCAAAATCAAGAAACTGAAGGAATTAGTAATTACACTTACTCTATTAGGAAAGCACAATTTATCGCAAAAGCGGATATCAATACAACGTATTCGGCATTAAGCGTATTCTCCACACATGGCTGTGTCAACGGATCACAAACCACTGCAGAAGCCACTGGATCAAGTAAATGTTCGGAGGTTCCGAGCAATGCCCCATTCATTTTTTTTTTTTTTTAGTAAAATAGGCATAAAGCGCATTGTGCGTGTAAGCAAGAAAAGGCGAGATCACAAGCAGGGGAGCGCTTGTACAAAGCTCACATAGCGCTAACTATCGCTGTTTCCACAGTACTGAGCTAGTTGAATTAGCGCTGAGATGCATGTATGAACAGGCCTTTGGGGTGGTAACATCGACTTCTTTATTGATATATTTATTTTTATTTATTGATTTATTTATTTAATATTTAAAGAAACCTACAGCGCAAAAACTCCCGGATTATAGCAGGGACAGCCCCTATATATATATATAAAAAAGCGCTCCAGGAGCTAAAACAAGGACACGTCAATATACAACATGAGCTCTCAATAAAAAAAAATGTATAAGCGTTGAGCATAAATATTAAACGTTGAGCATAAATATTAAACTTTGAGCATAAGTAATAAACGTTAAGCATAAGTAATAAACGTTTAGCATAAATAACAGTTTGTCGTTGTTGTTGGTGGTGGTGGTGTTGTTGCTGTTATTGTTTCTGATGTTATTGTTGCTGTTGTTTCTGATGTTGCTGTTGTTGCTTTGGCTGTTGTTTTTGTTGTTGATTTGGCCGTTGTTGTTGTTTCTGCTTATGTTGTTGCTTTGGCTGTTGCTTTATTGTTGTTGTTTTGGCTGTTGTGGTTGTTTTTTGTTGCTGTTGTTGCTGCCATTGTCGTTTGTGGTCGTTGCCGTTGTTTTTGTTTTCGTTCCGAAGCACGTGATAAAGCGTCTATCTGCGGATGCCCCAAGCTTTTGCCCGTTATTTTCTATTCGCATGCCAATAGCTCGTCACCGTTTCTCTAAGCGAGTAAGTCTAGAAATGTATCCATTGACATTTCATGGACGTTTTTAGCATTTTAGGTTTTCAGATTTTAAATATTATGTTCGAAGAGGTAAATCGACAAAAAGAATTTCTATTACGAATTATTGAAGAAAAACTTTTTACACTTCGTTTTGCTAGCGATCTCAGCAAGACGTTTTGACTGCCTTAGTTAAAGAAGATTTATATCAAAGCTATATAAATATGGCAATGGCGCGGCATGCAATACATGTTGTTTAATTCGCATTTAAATGATCGCCAGCCCCGTACATCTCCTGAAGAACATCTTTCCTCCTTTTCGATTATTGTTTGTGATGTTCCTCGTGGAAGCGTATTTGAACCTTCGGCATTTAATGCCTACATAAATTGTATAGTCGCTATGAATAACAAAGCCCAGTTTGTAATTTATGTGGACGACATCAACCTAGTTATTATTTTTTGAGCGGATACCGACGTGTTTAGTAGAACATTTAACTAGGTTTCTAGTTTTTTTTTTATTAATCAGAGATTAAGTCATTCAAACTTAAGAAAGCTGTGCAGCAATTTTAACGTCGAAAGAATTTCCATCCTGTACTTTTTAAATTGTTTATCTTATCCTAAAAGACAAAGAACGCATTTCCTTCCTTCGAAAAGTTGCGATTTCGCCGCGTACTTGCGAGGCAAAAATTATAAAAAAATTTCGAACTCCAGTTGCCAGAGGCGGCCATGAGACCTACGCGGCGTGACGTCAAAGAGGGACTTGTAAAAAAATATCAAGTTGTGCAACCACCTGCTCAATAAAATCAAAATTTTCTAAAGACCGTGTCGTTCCGGCATAAATATAGTTCCGTCAAAAGCCTAAGACAAGATTCCCGAAGAGCTTCTTAAGCTACGACAATTTAGCTAAGTTGTTCGTAAGTTAAGATCATCGTAAGAAGAGGGGAAATCGGTATTCATGAACGCATTTGTATCTGAGAGGAGGAAAGCGCAGTTCTCGTACAGAAAAACTAAAACTTCCGGTGTCTCGCAAGCTCCCGATCCTCGCGAGAGCGGGCTGTTGCTAAGGCGACGGCGCCTTCTTCAACATCAACAACCAATCGGAGAGCTCGGCATGGTTAGGAGCACGCGCATTTTTAATGACCAAACGCAGACGGCTTTTCTGCCAACGCTTGTCTTGGGACCGTGTCCGTGCTGTGAAATGTTGACGCTAAAAGAAGTTAAAATTCGCCCGAATGCAGAGGTCGGGAAAACCGCTTTCGTCGACTGCTACGAACTCGATCGCTACAAAGTCAAGACAATTGTTATCGTTGCCAAAGAAAGACGATCCGCGCCGTTTGTTTGCAAAGCGGCGTAGATAGAAACAAATTGCCGCGGCATTATTCGCCGCCCTGGAGATGCAGGAGCAAGCCTACGTTCAAGTAGAAACGTTTTAACTACAGCAAGAGGCACGCAAATACATTTTACGCTCTGAGGGGACGCGCGCATTTGATCGAAATGCTGGATCCGCGCTGTTGGGCTGCGTCGTGGTAAGCGTTCCGGGACCAAACTCTTACGATTGCAACTCGATGCTGACGTGGCACTCGGCAAAGGAAAGTTGCACCGGCATCGCGTAGCTCCCACGAACTGTTCGAGCTCGACAGTGTTTACGTACCGTCATGTCGGAATAAAAATGGCATACTTTTAACAAAGTGTACATACCATATGTTGCGAAGGTAATCTAAACGGCGTTTATTTGAGCCTATATCACACAAACAAGCATATAGAATCGATGAGAGTTTCTTTTCGACGTTCGTTACAGCTGCCTCGAAAAGCAAGGGGAAGAGATTGACCTTTTAGTCTAAAATTGAGGTGAGCGATAAAACTATTCATACGGTAAGAGCTCACAAGGACCGCGCGAGCATATTCCATTGAGCAAGCCAGCCGGTCGTGGGCTGACGGTCTTCGCCAGGGACGGTAGGAGCAACGCTGCGTTGAAGGAGGCCGGATTGCCTTGCTAGGACTATATTCTGCCGAGCTCGCTGAGCTCGGCAGACCCTTGGTGGTCGCTTGGTCGGTAGGATCGTTGCCGTTGTAGCTTTTGCCGGATGTTTATGGATCCAGCGTCCATGTTCATAGTGGCCGGTTTCAAGTACTTCTTTCATTTTTCTTGCTGCTTGAAGTCCGGACGCGCGAGAAGAGCACGTAGAAAAATAAATGTCCGTTGGTCGTCGCGAGCAAGTAACTGAGCAACGCCGTCGGTCATGTTTAATTGATCGTGACAACGCGCGTAAGAGAGCTCCAGAGCTGCCGTAGGATTCCATTGTAAACTGAGCACAACTTACGATAATTTCGTTTGGTGAATACGAATTTGCTTTTACGTTTAGTCGTGCGCACGTTTTTGGGGTAAGATCGTTTCGTGAATCTGGCCTCTGGTATCTACGACAACATTTTCGTTATGCAGAGTTTCAGTGGCGCCCTCTATTCGAAGTCAACAAAACTGACAGCACTACCCGCTCCCGCGAGGAGCCGCAAGAAGCCGGACGCGGAAGCGCGACCCGGACGCGCGACCCGGACGAGCACGTTGGCACTTTCCTCCTTTCTTTTTCCGGTGTCTCGAGCACCTCTTCACTGGGACGCTTGGACGGCATTCCCACGTACGGAACGAGTCCCAGTGACTTGCTATAATCCAGCATCTGGAGCTCCACCTCGCTCAGGTCATCCCGACAGCAGCCGGTCTCCATGTTGGTCGCGCGGCTTGAGCGCGTGGTCGCGAGCGAGTGAGTTCTTGCCGCTCACTGATGGCGCTAGAGTGAGAGCTTCACCGAAACCCCGCGCGTCCCCCTTTCACGTCACAGCGCACGTGACTGGATGATTCTGAAGCAGTTGAGAAATGCCAAAAACCTCAATCTTTGTCATTTTTTTTCAGAAAAACTAGGACATGCAATTAAAAGCGATTTTTTCTACTTCAGAAGCCGAGTTTTATCAATCCCATAACACTTAAAAGCTAATCATGGCTTGGCATAATACACTCACCCTTCTTGCTTCGTGACTGGTGGTTTAGAGCCTATCTGAGCTGTTTCCGTATCCTCACTGACTGCAGAGTGTTAGTAATAAAGAGGTTCAGGACATGCCTCTCCCTGCGCTTTTTGTGTTGTCCGTGACTATCGGTGGGGCTGTCACCGCGTCTCGCAGATTTTTGTCATTTAGTATTAAACTTAAATCTATTATTCCTCGTTTAACTCCCATTGCGACCGACATGAACGAGCTGCGTACGGAAGTGGCTTCACTGAAGGACACAGTTTGCGAACAAGCGCATACTCTCCAAAGCCTCCAAACCGAGCTGAACGATGCTGACCAACGCGGTAGCCAACATATTATGGAAATTCATGGAATGAGCGTCAAACCGCACGAGGCTCTTCCTTCTATCATTCCGGGGTTGACAGACAAGCTCGGAATTGCAGGACATCAACCAGCTGATGTCGTCTTGGTTTTCAGGCTACCAGGAAAACGAGTTACCAACCCACCTCTTTTGGTAAAGTTTGCATATGTAGCCACTAAAGACAAAGGGATCCAAGCTCGTAGCAAGCTGAGGCAATTGTCTCGTGACAATCCACCCGAAAGACTGTATTTCAACGACAGCTGAACTCAGACCAGCAAAAAACTTTTCTGGCACCCACGTGCACGTGGAAAAGTACATGGTTACAAATTTGTGTGGGTCAAAAATGCTCGAATTTATTCCAGAAAAGATGAGGGCGCTTCTCCCGGTGCAGATTCAACAGAGAAGTGACCTGGACCTAATCACATAACCGACATGGCTAGCTTTTACAGTACGCCGATTTTCTCTCATTTAATAGTTCGTTTTCCTCTTGTTCCATCGACTCTTTCACGGTCTTACACATAAACATTCGCAGTATTCGAAAATACTGGGATGAATTTAAGTCAGTTGTTGATCAAGTGCGGGACAAAATTGATGCAATTGTGCTAACAGAAATAAATGTCAGTGCCGATAATCTGTCACAGCTTAGTATTTTAGGATTTCAAAATTTCTTTTTTACACGGCCAATTACTAGAGGAGGAGGAATTGGCGTATTTATAAAGAACTCGTGGAACAATTCAAACTGATGTCACGTTTCAACACTCGGAGAGCTTGATGCTAAAGGTCTCTAATTCTAACTATACGGAAAATTTGCTCGCTTGCACTTTAGAGATTTCCTTCGTGCAACTGCTCCAGCTTCTTAGATAAGCTTAGGGAAAATTTGGAAGAATTGTCTAATGAAGCACATTTATATTTGGTGAGAGATATCAACACTGACACCCTCCAAACTTCCGAAAATAGTGTTTATGTCTATTTATCACTACTGGCCAAGCATGGAATCATAGCTACCGTTCAGAGTCCGCCCCGCGAAGAAGTACTAAATGAAAATTTTGTATCATCCTGCCTAGATCATATAAACGTCCGAGCTACAGATGCTTCCATACACTCCGCTGTCATTTTACAAAAGCTTGCAGTTTATTATTTTGTTGCATGTAAATGTGTATTTCCCTCCAAAAAAAAGTACTAATTTTGAGAGTTCGTTTTGTTTAGAGTGGGTTGACTTCGATACTTTTGATCGACTAATTAAAGAATATAATTGGAATGACTTCCTATCCTCGGTTAACAGCACGAACTTGTACTCAATGTTTGTAGACATCATTAGAAACTTCCGGGAGTTATCGATGACAGTTGTATATGTTAAGAAACGTAAACCCTCACTGCCTTGGCTTACTTCAGATATTCTTAAGAGTATAACGCCGAAAAAAACAATTGTGGAAGAAGCTTCGGCGCTCTCCCAACAACGCCAATCTCAAAATAGAATGTAAAATACAAAGAAATAGGATGAATGCCCTTATTCGATCAGCAAAAAGAAACTATTTTGCTAGAAAGATTGCAAACGCACGAGCTGACTCCCTAAAAACTTGATCAGTTGTCAACGAGCTTCGTGAACATAAAAAAGGGATCGATTGAGACGGTGAAAAAACATTTCCGGGCGGACTTGACCTCTACTGTCAACGCCTTTAATGTTTTTTTTTTTTTTTTTTCGCGAATTCAGTTGCACTCTCAATAGACAGTAATGAGGGTCCCGCACACGGCACGTCATCTATCTCTGATTCCGCTTTTCTTCCCCCTCTCTCAAAGTCAGAGCTGCGGTCATACCTATTTGCCTTCAAGCGCTTTAGGTCGGCCGGTGTCGATGGAATAATAGTGCGTGACTTATGCCGAAATTATGACTCTTTGAAGAGTGTTCTTCTTGCGATGATAAATAACATTCTCGAAACTAGAGAAGTTCCAAACGACTTAAAGCAGGACATGGTTATTCCACTCTTTGAGGGTGGAGTACCAAACCATGTTTCATTCTACAGGCCCTATATCAATATTGTCCTGCATTTCACAGATCTTGGAAAAATATATATTTCTCACTATGTCTGGGTTTATTGAGAAATACTGTATAATTGCGCCACATCAATACGGTTTCGTCACTGGTCGTGGTACCATTCATCTTCTTGAAAAATTTTCGTACATTCTATGCTCTTCCTTTTAAAATAACATATTTGTGTGCGCACTATTTATCGATGTTGCTAAGGCTTTCGATTCCGTAAACCATAACATCCTCTTAGAGAAGCTCTACAGAGTGGGCTTTCGTTGCCCATTTCATGCATTGTTAAAAAGTTTTCTAACAAATCTTACCCAAGTTGTTTCAGCAGATAACGTACGCAGGTCCCACTTTGGCACCTCACTTTCTTAACTTCCGGAGTTCCACAGGGCTCTATTTTGTCTCCATTATTTTTTAACATCTATTTAAATGGTATTTCAACTTCAATCACAACTTCCAAAATACTTTAATATGCCGATGACACCCTTATATTTTCTTGACATCTAGTGTACGAGCTCACGATTGAATTGCTTCAGATCGATGTCGCTAAAATAATGGACTGGTTTCGCCTACAAGCTTCGGGTAAATACTTCAAAAACGAAGCTAGTCTGCTTTCATAGCCCTTTAAAAATGTAAGCTTGACATTTCAGCTACTGCTCCACAACTCCAATTGCTCATGCTCCCAATTGTACACCTGTTGAACACGTTAGCTCCGTAAATATTTAGGCCTTCACTTTTACAGTGATCTCTCATGGAACTCTCACATGTTATATATATCCCAGCGATTGAGAACTGTCTCTTGCCTGCTTTACAACATCAAATCATTTCTACCTTTGTCAACTGCAAAGAACATTATGCACCCGTTAGCCTATAGCACACTAAGATATGACATAAGCGTACTTTTTAACTGTCCCCTCTCTTGGCACTCAAGAATTTATCGTACGTTAAAGGGAATTCTCAAAAGTGTAGCATAACAACACAAACACCTCATCTCGTGCGAACTTGTTTACTTCGCTTAAATTACCGTGTTTTTACTCACTCTTTCTTCGTGATTTGGCGAAACTTCTGGGAGAATGAGTTTAAGGTCTCGGCCAGTCCACCTGGCGAACTTAGATCTGTTCTGCGTTTTCAATCTCCTTGAGTAAGAACTCACTATGGCGAAAGCATGCGTTCCTTTTATGTGCCAAAAGGTTTTAACGACGTTCCGGCTACTCTGCTTGCCATTACTTTAAACAAAATGCGGAAGACCTCTCTGAGAAACATGTTGTGGGATGTGACTAGATAGTGACTTTTTTTTCCTGTGTTGTTATTTTCTTTTTCTTTTGCAGTATGGTGTACTGTACGTGCTTTCTGTTGTAATCGCTGGACATGCCAAATAATGACTGCATTTATTGCGTGAAGTTTCATTGTCTTCAACCCATTGCTTGATTAATTTTCTTTCTACTGATAAGTGTTCTTTTTTTTTACTGAACATAACAAATAGCATTTGAGAGAAAGACTAATGAATTCAAGAACTGTGTCTTCGAATCGATTCAAAACTGTTTTAAAAATACTCCTGCATGAGTTTTTTTATTCTTTTTTTTATTGTGAAATTTTGTTTTATGACTTTTATGACCTCAATGATTGTAATTGACACTGTGATCAAGTCAGCGTTTGCTAGAGTTTCTTCTTCAGTGCTTCAACCAAATAACTGTCACACACTTTTCGACTACATCCTGTCAAGTCGACTATCTGTATGTTATTTGCTTTTTTTTCCGCACGTGATGTTATTCCGTGCGAACTTGCTTTTGCATTTTCCACTGAAGGGTCTGATCCTACAAGTCCCTCATGGCTTTGATTGCACCCGACGCTCAACTAGGTACAACTGCACTACTGATTAAATAATAATAATAATAAAATTATTATTATTATTATTATTATCATTATTATTATTATTATTTAAATTAGTGCAATCTGGTTGCGGCCACAGCTACAAAAACGAACCTAATTAATGTTCTATTTCGCCAGGAAAAAATGTTTGTATTATATTGCGGGCTATTTGTATAATTATCGTGCCGAACCTCTATTTTCTAACTACGGAATTATTCGCACGCATCACATTTATGTGTGCCGTCTATTTTGTTCTATTCGCTTTTCCTCTCCGATATTTTTCACGTTTCTTGCGCTAGATCTTCAAGCTAAGTATGAGGTCGCCATTGTACTCGTTGTTTTAACAAATAAACGGTTCCTTGGTTCTGTAGAATTTAATGTTTAAAGTCTTTATTAGAATATTCTATCTATCTGACTAAACGGCTTCTGAATCAGAGGGATGTATTCATCGTTTCCAAGGCTGAATTTTGTTCATATTTTGTTTAGTGTGTCAGATGTTTTACTAAGATTATTTCTAATTTCTTTTTAAATAATTGATAAAGTTTTATTGATAGCTATACATTTTACATGAACATTGTTTACAATTTTATCGTCTTACAGTAGAATTGTTTTTTAATTGTTAGATTTTGGAAGTTATGTACAGAACATTTTTTTTCGCCAATGTGGCTGCCGTTGTAACATGATCCCCGACCTCGTATAACCGCTCTTTAGTAGCAAAAAAATTGGACGGCATTTTTTATTTCTCATTTTATATTTTTGGCAGAAAAAAATTCCAAAACAAGTTTACTAATTTTGTATTTAAGAAATTAAGTACAGCAAGTGTGTAGCAGGAGAAAAAAGAACGTTACAGGTTATTTTCACCGCAAAATTGAACGACGCATCACTGAACGCTCATTCTCCGCCCAAATGTTACGCTAGCAATCTAAACCAGATTCCATCGTTTCAAAACTAACCTTCATTTCATTTAAACAAAAAAAGAAAGTGACCTTCTAAAATTTTTAAGAGGAAAATGGGGCCGACGGAATTCTCGAATAGGCGGAGCCGAGTGGCGCCAGTTACCGAAAACTTGCGAAAACTGCAATTTCCCATAGAAAGTTTCAGAAAATCACGTAATAACTTTTGAATGGGTTAACGGTTAGTTCTAGAACTTTGGCATCTCGTTCGAATCACAAAGGCTACATTTGGGCGCCGAATGAGCGCTCTGCACTGACCAGGTTAATTTTGCGTTGAAAAGAAAAAATACACGAATTTTTGGGGACACTTTACACACTGAAATTATATTTTAACAGAGTTCCAAAAACAGAAACCGCATTGTTTTTTTGTGTACTTCGTAGTTTAGCGATGCGAACCGCTCGTCTTCCCAGTCCGGCAAGTTAGGGATGCACACTTAAAGCGTGTGTTTAAGTTTTTTAGTCGTAAACTGAAAGAAAAATATTGTCACGGGTGGTGACTAAAAAAACAATAACTAAACAGGATGAAATAAACGTTGAATGTGGCGAACGTGTGACAAAAATAAAAGGGTACAAAATATAATAATAGAGCGTCGCGGGCGTCGAAGTCGGCGTGGCAGCAGAGTCGAACGCTGGGGCGAGACTGGCTCCGGCTTGCCCGCGGAGCCGCTTTTGTACACACGTTTGCTTCTGGAGCATTCGACGTAGAAGGTTCGACGCGTAGAACATTTTGACCTCGAATCAGCAAGACGGTTCTCGATTTCACCAGAACATCACATTACAGTGTTAACAAAAATGCATTGTCGCGGCCGGGAATCGAACCCTGGCCTTCGCGTGGGAGGCAAGCGCGGTAACCATTAGGCTACGGCCGCGCTGCCTACTTGGCGCGCGGCATTACTCCGCCCTTAAAAAGTGCATCGCCCCGATGCATCCCAAAACAAAACAAAGCGCATAAAAAGAACGGCAAACTAAAGAGTCACTTGAAACACATAAGATCCACAGTCCTATCGAGCGTAGTACGGCTTCAGGCGCACGACGTGGACAACTTCAGGTCGTGGTGGGCGGCGTGATGATGTTCTTGTTCCGTCGGGCATCACCTCGTAGTTTAGCTCGCCGAGGCGACGAAGTACCTTGTATGGTCCAAAGTACCGTTTCAGCAGTTTCTCACTGAGGCCGCGGCGACGGATGGGCGTCCACACCCACACCCTGTCTCCGGGCTGGAAGTGAACGTCCCTGCGACGAAGGTTGTAGCGGCCCGCGTCGACGCGTTGCTGGTCTTGAATCATGAGTCGGGCGAGCTGGCGGACTTCTTCGGCGCGTTGAGCAACCGCCTGGGCGTCGTCGCTCTCATTGTCAGATGGCTCATGGGGCAGCATTGCGTCCAGCATGGTCGTTAGCTTCCGACCATGTACCAGATGGAAAGGGGTGAATCCAGTGGTCTCCTGAACCGCCGTATTGTAGGCAAACGTGGCGGAGGGCGACACCTCGTCCCACGTCTTGTGCTCTACGTCGACGTACATAGAGATCATATCGGCGATTATCTTGTTGAGTCGCTCGGTCAGCCCGTTGGTCTGCGGGTGGTATGCAGTTGTTCGACGATGGCCGGTGCCACTGAGACGAAGGATCTCTTGCGTCAGCTGAGCCATGAACGAAGATCCGCGATCTGTAATCAGAACTTCGGGAGCGCCGAGCCGGAGGACGATGGACTCGATGAAAAACTTGGCGACTTCCACAGCAGTCCCTGAAGGAAGAGCTTTCGTTTCGGCGTACCGCGTGAGATAATCTGTAGCGACGATGATCCAGTGGTTCCCCGACATCGAAGGCGGAAAAGGACCAAGTAGATCCATTCCGATCTGCTGGAAGGGTGTAGTTGGAGAAGAAATGGGCTGCAGAAGTCCGGCCGGCCTTGTCGGCGGTTTCTTGCGTCGCTGGCACTCGTGGCATGATCGTGTTTATAGGTGGACGGTCTTGGGGAGCTTCGGCCAGTAATACGTTTTACGAATACGGGCCAGTGTCCGGCTGTAACCAAGGTGTCCGGATGTCGGGTCGTCGTGGCAGGCTTGGAAGATCTCCTCTCGAAGGTCACTCGGGATTACCAGCAACCACGGTGTGTTGTTGTCGCCGAAGTTCTTTTTGTATAGTATACCTTGTCGGATGGCGAAGGTCGGCAGTACTCGTGAGAAGACACGTAGCACGGTACTCCTGCCCCCTTCCAGGTGCTCGATTAATGCGCGCAGCTCAGGATCGTCCCGTTGACGTCGTGCCATATCGTCGGTGTTCACTGCTCCTTGGAAGCACTCGTCGTCATTGTCGTCGCTGCAGCCGGAAGGGGTTTCGACGGGGGCTCTGGACAGGCAGTCGGCGTCGCTGTGCTTGCGGCCTGACTTATAGACCACTGTCATGTTGAACTCTTGTAGTCGAAGACTCCATCGAGCGAGGCGTCCTGACGGGTCCTTCAGGTTCGCAAGCCAGCAGAGCGAGTTGTGGTCCGTGACTACACGGAACGGGCTCTCGTACAAGTACGGACGAAACTTCGTTATTGCCCAGACGACCGCAAGGCATTCTTTCTCAGTCGTGGAGTAATTTTTCTCCGCCTTGGACAATGTCCGACTAGCGTAGGCGATGACTCGCTCGATGCCTACTTGCACTTGGACTAGCACTGCGCCCAGTCCCACGTTACTTGGGTCCGTGTGAATTTCTGTTTCCGCATCCTGGTCGAAATGTCCAAGCACAGGAGGAGTCTGGAGTCGTCGTTTCAGTTCGTCGAATGCCTGCTGTTGCTCCTCGGCCCATTCGAACTTCTCGGCGTCTTTCATGAGATTCGTAAGTGATGCGGAAATCCTTGCGAAATCCCGAACGAAGCGTCGATAATAGGCACAAACTCCAAGGAATCTTCGCACGGCCTTCTTATCTGTCGGCGCTGGAAATGTCGCGACGGCGCGAGTCTTCTCGGGGTCTGGGCGGACGCCTTCGTTACTAACCACGTGGCCAAGGAACTTCAGTTCGTCATAGGCGAACCGGCACTTTGACGGCTTGAGTGTGAGTCCGGCGGTCTGAATGGCTTGAAGAACAGCTCGGAGTCGTCTCAAGTGCTCGTCAAAGTCAGCTGAAAATACTATGACGTCGTCAAGGTAGACGAGACAACTCTGCCACTTCAGTTCTGCCAGTACGGTGTCCATGACACGCTGGAAAGTTCCTGGCGCCGTGCATAGTCCGAAGGGCATCACCTTAAACTCGTACAGTCCATCCGGCGTGACGAAGGCTGTCTTCTCTCGGTCCCGTTCGTCGACCTCGATTTGCCAGTAGCCGCTCTTCAGGTCCATCGATGAAAAGTATCGAGAGTGGCGCAGCCGGTCTAGAGTGTCGTCGATGCGGGGGAGTGGGTAGACGTCTTTCTTCGTAACCGTGTTGAGCTGCCGGTAGTCCACGCAGAACCGAAGAGTTCCATCCTTTTTCTTAACCAGCACGACTGGAGAGGCCCATGGACTGCTTGAACGTTGAATTATGTCGTCATTCAGCAACTCTTGAACTTGCTGATGGATCACCTCCCTTTCCTTAGCGGAGACTGTACGGCGATCGATGCACAGGGCGCGCGTCGTCCTCGGTAACGATGCGGTGCTTGGCAACCGCGGTCTGGCGCACCTTCGACGACCTCGCAAAGCAGACGCGGTATTCCGCGAGGAGGTTAACCAGCTGACGCCGTTTAGGGTCCGGAAGCTTAAGGTCAATGTCGAGCTGCGCTGGCGACGTACTGTCTTGCTGGGGCGGCGAAGATTCGTCAGTAATCGCGGTGATTTCGGCGGGGTTTCGGAGTTTCTCGATGTGGCCCACGGCTGCACCTTTCGTGAGGTGTTGCGTTTCGTTTCGGAAGTTCGTCACGAGGGCCACAGTCCGCCCATCCTGAAGTTCAGCTACTCCCCTTGCGACGCCTATGCCTTTTCCCAGGAGCAATTGGAGGCTTCCCTCGAGAAGAACTTCGCCACAGGAAGCTTCATCGATCCCGATAAGTACGAAAACACTCGACCGCGGTGGTAGATTTACGTGGTTTGCGAGGACTCGGACCGTGGGTGACGTCGCTTGGGGTTCCTCCGCTGGTGGAGCAGGTTTTCGTAGCGTCAGCCGGTTTGTTCCGAGGTCGATGACGGCGCCATACTCGCAGAGAAAGTCCATTCCGAGGATAACGTCACTGGAACAGTCTTGCAGAACGACGAACTTCACAGGGCACGTTTCACCGTGGATCTCGACGCGAGCAGTGCATCTCCCGACTGGTGTGATGAGGTGTCCTCCGGCGGTTCGCATTTGGGGTCCTTCCCACGGCGTCATGACTTTTCGAAGGCGGCGGGAGAGCCTCCCACTCAAGACTGAGTAGTCTGCTCCGGTGTCCACGAGTGCCGAAGCGTCGTGGCCGTCGATGACGACGTTTAGGTTGTTGGACACCGTTGGAGGCGCGTCGTACCGATGCGTGGCGTCGGGAGAGTGGGAGCGCTCCGGCGTTCTTGGAAGCTCTTTACTCGGGTCGTCTTCGGCAACGGCACCTCCAGGCGTTGCCGCACTTAGTTTTCCCGACGAGATAGGGGGGACAGGCTGTCACGGCGCGACCGACGGAAAGGCGACGCGGAACGTCGGGGGGATGGAGAACGGGAACCTCGTGGTGCGGTGGGCGCTGGTGACGGAGGGCGACAGAGGTATTCCTCGATGTCCCTTGGTCGTTCTCCAAAACGAGGTCGACTGTCGTTTGGACCTAATCCTCGCAGGCCGAGCTGGCGGTAGGGGCACATCCGGTAAACGTGGTCAGCCTCCCCGCAGTGGAAGCACACCGGGCGTCCGTCATCCGTGCGCCACACGTCGGTCTTTCGAAGTCCACGCTGCTCTTGGCGCGGCGCGTACTGCGGCGAAGAGACTTCTCGTTGGGGTGCAGATGGGTACTGCCGAGCAATAGGAGGCTGCGGACGACGAACAACGGCGGCATAGGTCACAGCTGGTGGTTCCGGTGCGGCGTCGGCGAGAACGTCTGGCTGGAGCGCTTGCTGGACCTCTTCTCGAACAATCTCGGCGATCGAGAGTGAAGCTGGACGTTCGGCGGCAGGTATCAGCTTCTTGAGTTCTTCACGGACGACGTCCCGGACTATTTCTCGGATCCCCGGAATGTTGGGGCTGATGGTGTAGCTTGACGGCGTGGGTGCAGCGACGGCAGGAGCTCGATGGAAGTGAGCGGCTCGTGCTTGCAGGGCCCGTTCAATGTTGGTCGCCTCTGTTACAAACGTTTCGACGGTGGTCGGCGGGTTGCGGGCGAAGCCTCCGAAGATGTCATCTCGTACGCCTCGCATCAGGATCCGCAACTTCTTTTCGTCGGTGGCTTGAGGGTCGGCGCGAGTGACCAGGCGCAGGACATCCTCGACGAAACTGGTGATGGTCTCGTTTGCGCCCTGGGTTCTCATTCGAAGAAGGTCCTCGGCCCTCTCCCGTCGATACTGGTTAGTGAAAGTTCGCCTGAACTCATTCTTGCAGGCGGTCCACGAGATCAACAAAGTCTCCCGATTCTCGAACCAGTGCCTGGCCGTTCCTTCGAGCGCGAAGTAAAGGTTCTGCAGGCGCTGGTCGTCCGTCCATCGGTTGTGCTGGGCCACCCGCTCGTACTATTGAAGCCAGTCCTCGACGTCTTCGTGCTGCTCGCCGTGGAATGGAGCCGGTGTCCGAGGAGCGACGGGTAGGTAGACGACGGTAGGAGCGGCGGGGGTCTGCGACTGGTTGACCATCGTCTGCTGCCTGGTCCTGGGTGGTAAAAGTCCGTACTCCGGGTGTAGCCCTTGGGTGCGGCGACTTGATCGAGTCTCGATCTGGTCATCGTTGGGTCTTCGGGAGCTTGGGTTTGGACTTGTACTGCGGGAACCCGGAGGGCTGCGCTGCACGGACATGCGGTACCCCGCACCTCCACCAAAATGTCACGGGTGGTGACTAAAAAAACAATAAATAAACAGGATGAAACAAACGTTTCATGTGGCGAACTTGTGCCAAAAATAAAAGGGTACAAAGGATAATAATAGAGCGTCGCGGGCGTCGAAGTCGGCGTGGCAGCAGACTCGAACGCTGGGGCGAGACAGGCTCCGGCTTGCCCGCGGAGCCGCTTTTGTACACACGTTGGCTTCTGGAGCATTCGACGTAGAAGGTTCGACGCGTAGAACATTCTGACCTCGAATCAGCTAGACGGTTCTCGATTTCACCAGAACATCACATTACAGCGTTAACAAAAATGCATAGTCTCGGCCAGGAATCGAACCCTGGCCCTTCGCGTGGGAGACAAGCGCGATAACCGTTAGGCTACGGCCGAGCTGCCTACTTGGCGCGCGGCAATATGTTGTAGGTAGTACACTTTACGGAGTGTTTTATAAAGGGTCGAAATTAATTTCAGTGCATTACTTTTGAACGTGATCGATACATTACTTTTTTTTTTTTCTCTGGCGAAATAATAAGGCATACGAAATTAGCCGCACATGTCTGTACTGTGTATGCTTCTTGAGTTTTAAACACAAAACATTTGCAACATTGATTTTATTTTTACGAATTTGCTTTTTTTTAAGCGTGTGCATGAATTATACGCATATTTTTGGTTTTAAGCTTGTGTGTGAATTTTAAGCATGTACATTTGTGGTGAAGATGTACTAGCTCGCGTTTTGCGTTTAACCGCAAAGGCCTTCGGGCTTTTGGTAATCACGTGAAAAATAAACATTAAACACTGAATATTTACTACATTTGTTTATTCATCAAGCTACCACAAAAAGTTATTTCATTTCAACAAAAAATGTAACTTTATTTTTTACGCCGCAACCAAATGCAAAGTCACCTATTGCTCCTTATTTATATTTTATATATGTTTTTATAAGAAACTCCTCGAGTTAAATAAAAGGTACCCCGCCGGGATGGTGGGGTACGTTTTATTTAGCTCAAGCAGTTTCTCGGGAAATCGAAATTTTGATCACAGGAAAAATTCATCAAGATTCGGGAATACAAAGGAGCAAAGAGATATTGGAAAGAGCGTTGCAACAAAAAATACAACAGGAAATATGATAAGAAATTTGAAGAACGCCTTTGCAAACGCGGGAGAGAGGGGAGTGGCAAGAGCGAACAGCACGATTATTAGAGAAAACAATTAGGAAGACAATGTTGGGAACGAAAAATAATACGAAAGCGCGAAAATATGAGCAATAAAGCCTCAACCACAATATTACACAAAAGCATGAATGGAAAATTAAAAGATAAACGAGAGGGAGCAACAGACAGCGAAAAGAGAAAAGAGTGAAACGTACGGCACAAGCGTAAACACAGCCAAATAACAAACATAAAAACCAAGCATTAAAAATCAACACAACGGAAGACAAGAAAAAAACAAAAAACATAGCAGTTAGTTTTTTGTACATTTTTATCGCGTGCCCGACGAAGAGAAATTTGTACGAACTTGATTGCAGTGACCCTGTTTTGTTGCATCAGTCATTGCGTTTACATGTGTGTGTACACGTCAGGTACGCAAGCTGTTGTCACGACGAGAGCTGATAAAAAATATACGAGACTTGTTTATCCAGGATGCCGGAGATCGTTCCACATTTCTTTGTTTGCGAAGTTTAAAAAAATGGCGCCAACGCAGTGAGCCGGAAAAAAAATTGTTTTCACTGTTTCTGTCGCCAATAATTAAGGTCGTACAGTTTCTTTGCTAGTAAAAGAGTTTGCAGGAACTTTTGTAGTACCGTGTAGCTGATATTTGCATCTTTATTGCTGATAAAAGTAAGGTTATTTATGTTCGTAAACTATTTTCCGAGTTTATTAATAGCTGCTTCTCACATAAATGCCGATAACCTGTGTCATATTTTGTTTTATTGCACAATATTTATATATTTTTGGGTTGCTGGTAAATGGTGATTTAATGAAGGGTGAATTAAATGCACAATGGATGTCAATAACGGTAGAAAATTCAAGGATGAGTACGCACCGAGCGCTAGCTCGGCAAGTCCGTGCCTTGTTGGCGGTGACACTTTTTTTTCAAACAACATAAATAAATAAGCAAACTAAATGCATCTTTTACCCGGTTCTGGTCGCGGTGTTAAAGGAGCACTGCGGCGTTTTCTCCGTGGTCCCCAATTTGCCTGAAAATGTGCTAAACACACCAACACACATCACTACAATAGTAACACAAATATTAGACAAAATATTTTTTTTGCAAAGTTATTGAATTTACAATTTTGGCTATTACCGTGTTTTTCAAAATGAAAGTCGCTGGCTACGGGCAACATTGAGAAAGTGACCTTGGTGGAAGTATGGTGGGCTAGAAGAGGAGGTGTTACAATCGCTCGCTTCGTACAGCGGGAGAAAATTGAAAGGCTTTTGAGCACGCAGCGATGGCATCGATATGCCCGCTGCAGCGCCACAACGAAACTCCGCCGCACTTTGAAATCAAAGGAATAATAAAATGTTTTCACCGTTGGTCAGAGTCGTGAAGTGTCGCACAATGAATATTTCCTCGAAATGCAGCTCGCTTAATAGTGACCTTGTTTCTAAGCATTTGTCGGCGCCAAGTATAGTCCGCTTATTTGCGTATTTGAGGACGATATTTTTTTTTTTCAATGTCTCCAAGCATTGACACCGCATCTGGTGGCGTTACAAAGATGTACGCTTGTTTCCCCGGTGTGTGGATAGCGAAATCCAGGTATACAAGAAACCTATATACAAGGCTCTCTGTCACCAGCGAATTTAGATTGGCTCCCTAAGAAAGGAAGGTCAAGGAGAAATTACTCATTTCATGAGCCAAAATGGCGACCATACGGGGAGCATGGCGCTACTTTTGCAGGATCCAAACTTTAAACCAATCTAAAGAATCAAAAGACCCAGCTATATTACTAAAATATGCTTAACAGAAACATTCCGACAGCCTGATGATGCCGCAACCTGAAGGTTTCAAATTGGGAAAAAAAAAAAAAAAAATCTTCCCAGAGCAAAAAATGTTTAACCGACGTTATTAATATATATATATATATATATATATATTTTTTTAAACATAGCATTTATTTTAAACAAACTTTCTTGTATTATAGAGCGCAGCTCTTAGGCGCCCATTTCCGGCTTGAGCGGCGACGGCGTGACCGTACCGCGTCGGTGTGAAGCGTCGGCGTCGGCGTCGCCGTCGGCGTAACCGCGCGGTGTATTATGAGACAGGTCCCATAATGCCAGCGGTGACGCGCGCGTTGCATTACTTGACGTTTCCCATAATGCACGGCGCGGGGTGGGGAAGGGGGTGGAGGATGGAGGAGGAGGGAAGGAGGAGGGGAGGAGGGAGGAGGAGGAGAAAGAGGAAGCAGGAGGAGAAGAGGGGGAGGAAGAGAAGAGCGGGACGAGGCGAGGAGCATGGGAAGAGTAGACAAAGAAGGAAGACGAGACGGTACGGATGAAGAGGAGGGGCATACCGTCCCCTCCGTACCCTCCCCTCCTCCTCAAGAGCATCGCTCTAATTCGGCATTACAGGGAGTTGTAAACGTCTTTTATTTTTTTGGTTCCTTCTCTCTAGAATTAGGATTCCCAAGTGACACGGCCATCGCATGTTTTGTTCAGGTTTCGATCGATGACACGTGTAATATAAACACCATTCTCTCCATTCTTATATGCCAATGTTTTTTTTGTTTTTTTATAGAAATTTGGTATTGCCACGATGACGTCTCGCAGTAGACCTTAGCCGGGTTCACACTGTTCATACATTATTAAAAAGCCAGCTTGCAAACACGAGTCACCGCGATATACGCGCTTCGAATGCCGCGTGCCCAAGTTTCTCCGGAATTAAAAACAGCGCGAAAGGATGAGGACCTCTATTTCGTTTTTTGTTTGTTTCTTTTTTTACATCTATTTCTTTTTTCAGAAAGTGGAGCGATACGTTCATGTTGTCTTCATTAACAATTGTATAACAGTCTTCTTCATTAGGTACATATGTATAGAGCTCAAATGTTTGATATGACTGTATATATACTGTTGATACCTCTCCTGTAATAGCCTTCAAGTGAAGGCTGACAGTATTCTTAAATAAATAAAATAAATAAAAAAGAAGTAACACGGACGCAGCGCTGCGTCCGAGTTACTTCTTCGTCTGGTCCTCGTCTTTTCGCGCCGTTTCTAATACCGAAGTATGTACCAACTCGCCCAAGCCTCAACTTTACCAAGTTTCTCCTTGAACTTATTGCCGTGCGGCATTCGAAGCAGAGATCTTGCGGTGGCTCGCGCTCGAATCTCTATGCAGACTGCCCTTTCCATGATGTATAAGCAGTGTTACCGCAGCTTTACGCATTCTTGATCAAAAATATAGCTGAATGATTAGGCAGGGGAGTGGTGCGTTTCATTCTAATTATTTACAACACCAGTGTATGTTATCAGTCAATCCACCACAATGTGGCGTATACACAAACTCAAATTTGCTACGTCACACCGCGGTGGTGGCACGTCGGGTGCACTTCCGGTCTGAGGTGGTGGGCACGAGTCGCCGTGCGAGACATGCATTCCTCTGTCCGTTTGGGAGAAACCAGACAAAAATCCTACCTTCTCGTCAAAATGCTGCGACGGGGGCTGTACCAAGAGAGTCTGGAAAAGTTTGAAGATCCGTTTTTATGTGTTTCTGCCCCTCACCGTTCGTCCGAGAACGTGGATAGTAGCCGTGAAAATGCAAACCAGACGCTGTCGAACTACGATCGCTTGTGGCGGCAACACTTTGTGGTCGCCAGATGTTTTTGTTTTGTTCCAACATGAACGAGAGAAAACCGCCAAGTTGAGCGCACCAGCCGCGGATTCAGTGCGTCTTCAAATTCACACGGCCGCCTGATCATTCGAACTTTCGTCTGCTCTTTCAAACTTGTCGGCTTTTTGTTGTCTGCTCGTTCAAACAAAAGCGGCCCATAGACCAAACTTTGACACGGTGATTGCAATAAGAAGTAATTGCAGGCCTCAAAAGACTTAAGTAAGCTTTGTGTAAACAGTAGATACAAGATGTCGATCATAGGTACCAGTGGCGATCACCGACCTCCTACGCTTGGCCTCTTCCCGCTTCCGATTTTCAGTATCGACGTCGGTCATTGCCGCTACCTTCTACACTTTTGGACCACGAGCGACGTCGCGACCGAAAATAGCTAGAAGAATCTCGTCATGGTTTTGGTCAGTCTTGGGTAGTAACGCGTTACTACAGGTTTTCCCACTCATTTTAATCCAAGCAATGACCAATTTAATCCCGTGGTCACTCAATTTAATCCAAGCCTCATACAATTTAATCCAAGCGCCACACAATTTAATCCCGGGGTCAGTCAATTTAATCCACAATATATATATTTGCACTTGTTGTGTTCAGTGGTCGTGTTTCCTTACACATCTGGTAACTTAGAACAATTGTTTATACAGCTAGAATTTTTGGCGGGCAATTAATCATTTGATCACTAATGTGATTACTTTGAGTTACTAGTCCCACTATTGACGAGGCTTAATTGATATATTGGTTACTCTTTTTAGAGCACAGCTCTTAGGCACCCCTTTCCGGCTTGAGCGGCGTCGGTGTCGGCGTCGGCGTCGGCGTCGGCGTCGGCGTAACCACGCGGTGCATGATGGGTGAATTCCCCCGCTAAATATAGCGAAAAATTTTCCCGCTAAATCTAACGGCAAATTTACCCCCTATATTTAGCGGAAAATTTTCCCCGCTAAATCTAGGTGGGAAACTTTTCCGCTACATTAAGCCAGGAAAAATTTTCTGCTAAATATAGCGGGGAAAATTTTCCGTTAGACTTAGCGGGGAAAATTTTCCGCTAGATTTGGTGGGAAAAATTTTCGGCTAGATTTAGTGGGGAAATTTTTCCGCTAAATATAGCGAGGAAAAATTTCCGTTAAATTTAGCGGGGAAACTTTTCTGCTAAATTTAGCGGGAAATTTTTTCCGCTAAATTTGGTGGGGAAAACTTTTCGCTAGATTTAGCGGGGAAAGTTTTCCGCTAAACTTAGCGGGGGAATTTACCCACCATGCACCGCGTGGTTCCGCCGACGCCGCTCAAACCGGAAAGGGGTGCCTAAGAGCTGTGCTCTAAAAAGAGTAACGAACATATCAATTAAGCCTCGTCAATAGTGGGACTAGTAACTCAAAGTAATCACATTAGTGATCAAATTATCAATTGCCCCCCAAAAATTCTAATTGTATAAACAATTGTTCTAAGTTAGCAAATCCGTAAGCGAAACACGACCACTGAACACAACAAGTGCAAATATATATATTGTGGATTAAATTGACTGACCCCGGGATTAAATTGTGTGGCGCTTGGATTAAATTGTATGGCGCTTGGATTAAATTGGTCGTCGCTTGGATTAAAATGAGCGGGAAAACCTGTAGTAACGCGTTACTGTAACTTTGTTACTTTTTCGGTAACTTGTAACTGTAACGAGTTACTTTTTAAAATGTAATTTGTAACTGTAGTTCTATTACTTTTTTCTGAGGTAACGATGAAAGTAACGACGTTACTTTGGTCGTTACTTTCCAGTTTTTTTATGAATAACATATGATTGAACGAGTACAATCTAGCTATTCTTGGACTTTCCAAATTGTCTGTTCAGACATTTCGAGTGTCAAGTTGGCCATGCACAAACTTGTGAATACGTTCTTTCTCGCGAGTCACGACCCGAACGTGTTGATGTGATGAAAAAAAAAATATAGTTATCGTTACGCACGGGTGTGTACTTTATGACTGAACACACACATCTTAGTATCTTGAAGCACAATCTATGCTGCGGTTGTTCTTTTTTCTGCGCAAACGCTTCTTAATCGGGTGAATCAACCGTGAAACAACAATACACACGAAGGGCACTGCGAATGTTTCGTATTTTGATTAGAGCCACTGCTCCGCACTGCGCATGTTTCGTATTTCTATTTGCGCCACTACGGAGTGGTGTCAACAGTCGAGGCAAAATTTACTGCTGTTTGCGCAGGGTTTTCTCGTTGTTCTGGTTGCGCGGGGTCCGTTCAGCAAGGGCAGGGACGTGTTCGCCATGAAACGAGGGAAACTTTCAGTCACTCATTTCGAGAAGCAACTGCTGCTATGATGCAATATGAAGTAAAAAGCGTACTTTTTTACTTTTATTCAATAAAACTTGATTGGGGGCGGGGCGTTTTCGAGTATTTCCTAATTTTTTTATGTTATAGAAAAGTAACTGAAAAGTAACGTTGTTACTTTTTAAAAGTAACTGTAACTGTAACAAGTTACTCTTTTGGTCCGGTAACTGTAACGGTAACTTCGCTAAATTTTTCCGAAAGTAACTGTAACTGTAACGAATTACTTTTTAAAAGTAACTTACCGAAGACTGGTTTTGGTGTCCATTCTGCGGCGTTCATGCGAATGAAATGCCGCACGTCAAATTATGTACGCAAAGTTTAGGTGCGTAACGAGCTTCCTATAATTTCGCTCAGGTGAATAAAATGGTAAGACATTGCCATGAGGACGTAGAATCGACAATTCTAACGCAAAAAGGAGAGTGCAAACTCACACAGGCGCCGACCACGTTACATTCCAATAGTTTGTTGACGCGGGACGTGGTGCTTCTTGCCCACACTCCATTGCGCATGCGTTCGAACTGTCGTCTGCTCTTTCAAGCCTGTCTGCTTTTTGTTCAAACGACAGCGGTCCGTGAACCAAACGTTCACCCGGTAATTGCGATAAATGTAAGTGCAGGCCTCAAAACACTTTTGAAGATTGCTTGGGATAAGTAGGGTCAGTGTAAACAGTAGATACAAGATATTGATCATTGTTACGAGTGGCCATCACCGAATTGTAATGCCTGATTCTACTTGTGGTTTTCAGTATCGACGTCCACCATCTCAGTTACGGTCCCCACTTTTGCAGCCCGAGCGTCATCACGACTGAAAATAGCGAGCAGAATCTCATCGTGGGAGTCAGGCTTCAGCGCCCATTCCGCGGCGTCCACGTGAAATGAATCGCCGCGAGTGAGATTATTCACGCGAAGCTTTGCGGTGTAAAGAGCCTCGTTACTTTTGCTCAAGCCGCTGAAGCAGTCAGACATTGTTAGGAGGACGTAGAATCAACAATCCCAACGCGAAAAAATAGCACGGGGACTCACACCGACGCCGACAACAACGCAGTTCAATGGTTTTTTTATGTGCGACGGCGAGCTTCTTGCCCACCCTCTACCGCGCATGCGTGGCGCCGGTGCCATCCGCTAGGGGCGCTCCGGTTTGTTTGTAAACATGAGTTCGTGTATAACGTATCTAGAACACTGCTATTGTCATAGACAGTTTAAAAAGCGCGGAGCGTGCCGAGTCCTCGGCATATCATTATCGCACTGCAGCCAATCAGATTGCTATATCAACCGATGAGAATGTCGAAAGAACGAATTACAAGGTGAGAGGTGTGATCATAATTGGCCACTGCCTCCTTCGTTTCTTAAGTTGTCAACGACCATGTATGCACTCCTTGGGGACCTATAGGAATTCTCTATTCTACACCCCTGCGCAGTTATTGTGAGCAGCTAAGGATAGAGTATTATATCACCCGATGAGTACAATGAAGAACCAATCACGCAGCGACAAACCCATAAATAATTTACCAGTTCTTTTGATTATAAAGGTATACAAAAAGCACACAAAAGGCATGTAGTAATCGGAGACGTACGCAAGAGGAGTGCTGCAGCCTTTTTTGCTTTTATAAGTGAGTGTTTTGGGGACTGTTATATATATATATATATATATATATATATATATATATATAAACTAACTACACTTTTGCTGTGCTTAAAGGGACAAAGAACTAAAACAAATCGTTTTAAAGTTATTGGACGGGAGGGGTATGTCACGAAGTCAACTTTCTCCGAAACATAATATGTTTTTGCGCCATATTTATGTTGCAAAGTTTGAGTTGGGTGACCTAGAATTTGAAGAAATGAAACCCATTCTGACTTTCCTGTTGAAAAGGTTTTAAATTGGAGGGTTCGAGGGCCACTGAACTTAAAATGACACGTCGTTATATTGGGTGGAAATGTTTTGAGGGGGTAGAATGCGCTACCTCGCTGTATTTAACCAAAATTTAAAAAAAAGCACTGAACCCAAAAACTGGCATTTTGATACGACACGTGCTTGGTACAGGTGTTGCAACCAGGCGCTATTATTTAGGTTCAGTGCATCTTTAAACGCTCGATTAACTACACCGAGGTAACACTTTCTAGCCTCACGAAACATTTCCATGAAATATCAAGAAGTGTCATTTTAGGTTTAGTGGCTCCTCGAACCGTCCTCCAATCTAAAAAAGTTTCAAAAGATAAGTTATAAAGTTATCAAAGTTATAAAGTAATTAAAAGTTCTCCAAACCTTTTATGACATCGCCGCAGATTACAATACCTTGACACGTCTGCTGAAACAACCTGGCACAATCTCAGCCTCTCAGCGGCTTCATAACTACTATATAGTGTATTTGGATGCGTCCCCTGCTGATAAACGCATTTAAACCCTGATCATGCGATAGAAAAAAGAAAAAGTGAAAAGAGAAGCGGCTGATGAACCAGCTTCACTTTTCTTTATTACTTCCCCTCCGCCGATCGCAGCTACTTCGCCCTATCTCCGTCGATAACCTATTTCGCGCCTTTCTATGGCCCCCACCCGCTGCCTCATCTCATTCTGCATTGTCGGGACTTGGCAGTGGCGGCTCTGTACGAGTCATCTACCCTTTATAGCAATGGCTGAGTGAACGCGCTCGCTCGTGTTTATCGCTCTTGCTTCCCGTCATCCTCACTTTACATTCCCCTCTTACGAAGCAGCTCAAACGAACTCCCTAACACAGCGTCGTTACCGTCTCTTCGTTTTCCCGCTCTCCCCTTTCGTACCCCGCGTTTTAGCGAGTGCGCACCGGTCTTCACGCACGGGTGAGAGGTACTAAAATGCGGCGTTGGCGATGAACTTCAGTGCTTTGAAGCGTTGGCGATGAACCAATGCGGCAATAAATGTCTGCGCCATTCTCGCAAGACTGAAAGCGTGGCAGCAATAACAGTGGCGACGGCACAGGGAACCTATTACGCCGACTGCTGTGCGTAATCTAAATGCCAAGAAATTTGTGAATGGCAGTACATCTAAAGCTAGGGGAGTGAATCGCGTGTCTCATTGTGGCAGTCGTGTTTAATAATATTTTATTTAACTGTAGTTATCTATAAATATATATATATATATATATATATATAGGTAGCTATCTATAACTATATAAAACTATAGTTATACTTGAAAACATTTAAACCAAAGTTATCTACGGAAGTAGATGGAATTCCCCGCTTCATAGTGAAGTGTTGTGCTCCACTCGTCTGTGCAGTTTTGGTGCATATAATTAACTTATCACTCGCATCTGAAACATTTCCTGGCGCTTGGAAGCGCTCTGTTGTGGTTCCATTGCATAAATCCAGTGATCGATCTATGGCTAACAACTATAGGCCAGTCTCCCTCCTTTGTAGTTTGTCTAAAGTTAATGAAATTGTTTTGCACCCCCGCGTTCATGCATATTTTTGTCGGGAGTTTATTCCTGAGCAACAGGGTTTCGTGAAGAGCCGCTCCGCAGAAACTAACCTGTGTTCCTTCCTAAATCAGATTGTAGCATCTGTCTATTGCGGAGGACAAGCGGATGTAATCTACTTGATATGAGCAAAGCATTTGACACAGTTATTCATCGACTACTTTTGAGTAAACTCTGTAGCTACGGTCTGTCCCTTAACTACTGTCGTCTCCTAGCTAGTTACTTATCTCATCGGCTGAACTTTGTGCGAGTATCCGGCCGACTATCTGCTCCTTTTTATCTACTTCTGCAGTTCCTCAAGGCAGTAACCTCGGTCCTTTGCTGTTTTTAACTCTTGTAAATGATCTAGCTTTCCGTAGAAACTCACCCGGTTTTTTGTTATTTGCTGATGATATTAAGTTGTTTACGACGGCTAAAACGGTTGACGATTGTGAATATCTTCAGCGTGATATAGATTCTATTTCGGCGTGGTGTTTTTCAAGTGACCTACTCTTAAATGAGTCAAAGACGAAAGTTATGTCCTTTTCTAGGAAGTATTCTATTCTGAGTTTTTCGTATGTATTAGATTCCACCAATAATACTCGCGTTGAGGTCAACCGTGATCTAGACGTTTTTATGGATCCTGCAATTAATTTTAATCATCACGTGACTACAATTGTGAATGCTTCCTTTAGAGTGTTGGGAGCCATTACACGAGTGACACGCGGTTTTTCTAAACCACTTCGTGTTTTACGTTTGTTTTCTTCACTGGTGCGTAGTCGTGTTGAATATGCCTCAGTTGTCTGGAACTGTATTTGATCGACAAATTCAGGTGGAATTGAGAGTGTTCAACGTTATTCGTTCGTGTTTTGTCTGATCGTTGTTTTCAACTAAATTATTTCTATAGTTATGAGAGGATTTGTGAACTCGTGAAGTTAGACTCGTTGCACAACAGGAAAACAATTCATGAACTGACATATTTGTATAAGATTGTAAATGCAAAACTACCATTCTATGGAATAACAGGCATAGCGCATGATATTTTGAAATCCTAATTATTAAATAAAAATCAGTACGTGTCTTTTCCAAATTTTCATTCAGATAGGCTACCCATACCATCGGGAGTTCCCCAGGGCAGCGTCTTGGGCCCATTGTTATTCATTTTGTACATCAATGAGCCACGTTGTACACAACGTGGCTCAAAACACTGATGTAAAACTGATAATTTACGCGGACGATACCAGCATTTTTTCTTCCCATGACCATATCTGCACTTCCATTTCTGCAGTGCAAGAGGTGTTGGAACAAATTACTGCCTGGACACTAAACAACAAATTAAAGTTAAATTGTAGTAAGACCAAGGCTATTTTGTTTAAACCTAGAAATAAAAGGATAAACGATCCATTTTGTCTTAAAATCAATAATGAACAAATTGAATATGTAAACTGTATTAAAATATTGGTGTGTTGTTTTCACAAGACATGAGCTGGAATCCTCACATCGGTTATGTCCAAGCAAAGCTATTCAAGAGCGTTGGCTTAATAACAAAGTTTAAAACAATATTTCCTACTCATATTTAATTAACTATTTATAAATCGTTAGTTTGTTCCCATTTAAATTAATGCAACCTTATTTGGGGCACCACAACCAAAACAAACCTGGCAAAGTTGCACCTTTTACAAAAAAGGGCTGTACGTGCAATATCTTCTGTTCCCTCTCTCCATCCTACTGCATCATTATTTAAGGCCCTAAAAGTAAAAACAATTCAGCAAATATATACGTTTAAACTTTTAACAATGCATCGTAGGGCTGTTCAGCAAAACAACGTTCATTACGTTCACTTAGCTAACCTAAAACATCGACTCATCCTACGCGACGTCTGGCAAAATCAGCCCTGGGTAATCCGTCCATCCCGCACAAATTACCTTGATCAGACACTTCATTTTAATTTTTCCACCATAATAAACACTCTGTACAAAAAGAGTATAAATTTAGAGGCACATTCACATAAAGGGTTAGTAAATTTGGCTTTTTCTCTATGACTTTTTGAATACTGGCGTTGTTTTTATCCTGTTTCCTTTCTTTGTGTATTTGCTGACCGCTCTTGTGGTTTATTTCCCGGTATTGTGTTTTTTTATTATTTTTTTTGCCTAAAGTGTTCATTACACGAAACATTTGTATAAGATGTGTCTACATTTATGTAATATTTAGTTTTTTTTGTGTGTTTTTTTTGTTTTTATTTTCCTTTTTGCTGTTCCGAACTGCACGGGGGCTGGGACCGTCGTCAAGCTGCTGCCCAGCAGCTTTTGTCCCAAGTCCCCTTTTGTCATGTAACGAGATGTGGCAACAAATAAAACTTGATTTGATTTGATTTGAATGGTATAACTGATTCACCAGAGCTACTCAGTCACATCTACTTGCATGTTCGTCGCAATACCTGTAGACTTTATACTTTGTCTTACCCTACCAATTTTTACCACGCTGCACCCAAGACACGCCTACAACTGACTTCTAAACATTTAGAACAGATTTGTGGGAATGTTAGTCCTGATATTTTTATGAAGAGCGTAGATTTTGAAAGTGTGTTGAGATTATTGTATTTTCCCTGACATTTCGCTTTTATACTGTTTAAAATTTTACTTCTAATTGACTCATTGATAAGTGCACCACTAAGGAGGTGTTAAGCTGTTGTTGGGTCACTCAACATAAAAATAAATAAATAAGTACTAACTGGTAGGGTGCTGAGCGATAAGAACAAGCTTTCAGTCACCGTAGATCTACTTTGAAAGTCACTTGCAGAACAAGAGACTCTTTAAAGACGGTGTGGAAAGAAATCGTAACATTTAATTGTCCAATTGACTTTCCTCCACAGCAAGAATAACGGCTTATTTAAACGCCACACGTATATTACCCTGATATCGTGTGGTAGCTCCAAGTACACCGGTTGAGCAAGCTTTCCATAAAGTTAGAAGTCATCGGCAAAAACGTAACGGATGTGAATATTTTTATTACTAGCACCATGACATTAAAAATCAAATTGAAATATATTGACAACCAAATTAAATTCTTAGCTTACCCGCTTGAAGACGCATATAGGTACGATTGGCAGCCGCCGCACAAAGACCACATTCGATTGGTCAGTAAGTTGGCACTCCTACCAATTAAACAGGGTTGCCTCTCCTAATGCACAAGTTTTTTTACTAGTAGAGTTATTGGCGATGTCCAACGCTCTTAGGTTGGAAAAAATGATTCTACGACAGAAATAAAATCCCACGAAATAAATCATCAAAAAGCGTTCTGATTGCTTTTAGGCTCGTGAAACCAAGAACCGTACAACCGAAAGAAAATCCTGCGGCGTGAGGCAACTTTATTGGTGCGTAGCATAGTGAACGATAAAAACAAGAAATAAGACGCAAAAAGAACCTGCCTTGATTGGGTACCAAAGAATATATATACACAAAAAGCTTTCTCATCGTGTTGGCGCTGGCAATCAATGCCGGCAAGCTGTCGTTAGTCTTACGACACAAGCGTTCCTTTGTCCCTGCCATTATATATATAGTATAAATAGGAAAAAGTCCCAGGTTGGGCGCCTGGTAAAAAAAGATTTTTTTGTCGATAAAACGTCAGGAGCGTGAACTTTACAAGCTAATTTTTCATAAAATGCCCCACTGTTCACAAACTGTCTGTATATGAAAAATTTTCACAAAGCGTGCTTGTAAGAAAACGGTTTAAATCAAACAATGCATACCCGTTTTGCGCGCACATAAGACACCGCTCCAGTTGTTTAGTCTCCACGGCAGGAAAGTTTAGAGCGCCGATGTTAACATTACAATGAAACTTCTAAAAGTTGTTATCATTACTATTCAAAAAAACATCTGGCCTTATTCCTCCATAAAATAATGTTGTCTGCATGTTTAAGCAGCCGGATGTTAGTCAGCCCCAATGAGCGCCTGGTGTCTAAGCTGTAGATGAAAAATTTAGCGAGTGCAGTATAACCGCTATTCTGCGCTCTATAAAATGCATCAACGCAGAGGTGATATACGATTACACGCCTGTGTGATGTCGATCCAGATCCAAACGGGCAGGGGTGGGGATTGAACCCAGGATCCCTGGGTTCTGCAGCGCGAGTATTCCTGCATGGGCCACCAGAAGGAATAAGATAGAACGCGCCAAGCACAAAAAAACACGTCAACAATAAGCTCAGACCTGCCAAATTCAGCAGCGGTAAACGAGTGAGGTGAGGGCTTCTGGCCTATGGCGCTGGGATTTCGTAACCTTGCAGAATGTGTACACATGGTCCACCTTCGGAGCGGAGTTCAACGCTTTCGCGGCGGTGCGCTGGCCGTAACTCTCTTCCTCGAAAGCGCGTGCGCGTGAGTAGTGTACTCGTCGTTTTCTTGACATTGGATAAAATATGATCAAAAGACAACGGCGGCGAAAGGAAAAGGAACGCGATATTTTTTCTCCGTCATTTGTTGTTACTTTAGTGATCTCGGAGCGATTCGGCTTTCTATCTTTAGTTGGCGTTATTTGGGCAAGATCCAGGGGAAAGAAAAACCAGGAAGGGATTTTGAGCGCGGCTGAATAAGACTCAGATTTCTGCCTATTTAAAATACTCTACTCAAGTATCTTGGAAATACTTTTGATCGAGAGTATTTGATACTGTATTTTAATTACATTTCTGAGTGCCATCTACTCATTATCTCAAAAACATTTTTAACATTCCGCCTTTTTCCGAGTTTTTCTGTATGAAGTGGCGTGGGCTTAGCACGAGCAAATGTGGACATTGTTTCGAGCAACCAAATCCTGTTGCTATCTCCGATAACCTACGGGGGCTTAGATTGAGCTCATGAAAACATTGTTTTTGTTTCGATAGTGACTCATATTTAACCCCAAAGTTCATAAAATTAAAGATTTTTCCTCGCCTTCCCAAAGGCGCCCTTTTGTTTCCTAGAGTTTCCCAAAAAAATCCTTAAACAAAAGGGGGGTTTTACGAAAGTAAACATTGAAACACTGAGGCGCAACGCAAAGCAAAAAATCGACGCACGAGAACAATGCAGACTTTAGTGTCAAGACACCACCGGATAGAATAAATTGAGAAGTGAACGCACAAAGAAGACACTTTTTTTTTGCTTGTTGTACCCTGCTATGGCAAAACGTCGAGGTTTTTTTTTTTTGTTTCGTTTTGTCTTTAGTCTGGCACTTACTGCTTTCGCGACTTACTGTAAGCGGACATTGACAAGAAGATAACAGGAAAGGAAATGAACTACGAGCAGGATGACCTCTCAAAATGCCAACATAACGTCCCCCAACGTTGAGTGCCTTTCTGAACACAACCTACTTGAAGAAGATGCGACCAGTGCCGTCGCTATTATGTTGGCTCTCTTTGTTATTCATATTCTCATTTTCGCATCCCAAGTTCGTTTATAGTGAACTCCCCTCTCTATATATGGAATATAAACTGCAGTTAGACGATGCGTCTAAGTTGCGCCGTACGACTTGATATTCACCGATGTTACTAGAACTGATGAAACCTCTTTATTTTTTTCCTTTTTTGTCCCAGAAATGTATTGTAATATGTGTCATAGGTGGACTGCATAAAATAACCCTACGATGTTTCTTCTATTTGTTTTTTGCAGTTTCGTGCTGTTGCGTGCTAATAAACCATTTTGGTAAACTAGATGTCTGCAAATTTAATCATTGTTTTTGTCACTGACATCAATAAAAATTACGCAATGTGGAAGTATCTTCAAAAATAATTGAACTACATTCCTAATTATTTGTTCCCTAATCAAGATACTTACATTGAAAGTAACTTGAGTAGTAATTTCAGTACTTTGTAAAGCAGGTGTTTAGTAACTTAAATACGTTTATCGAGTATTTTGTCAACACTGAGACTAGGTCGGTCCTTAAAAAACATTAACTCTAGCAGACGCCCTGCATTGAATCCGAAGATTCTTCTAACCGCGTTATCAAGCGTGACCGAAGTCGCAGTTATGAACACATGAGACTCACGTTTGTTAGTGTGTTTTCTTCTTATGCCATTGAATTCGCGGTGTTGTTCTCAAAGGTTGTGAGGCTTTGAGCACCGCCGAACAGCCCCAATTTTAATGTGTGTGTTTTTAAGGAGCGATGTCCTTCAAAGTTTTAAATTCGATCGCTCACTTTCAGAATGCAAGTGCTTACCGCGCATAGCAAAGTTTATTATAGTTTGCTATACTTTTACTCTAAGTGTGTAGGTGTGAGCGATAGCAGTTGTGTCCTAAGAAAAAAAAGTCAGCCATTTCTCTCCTTGCTGAGAATCGGATATTGCCGCGCACGCAGCTGGCCAAGCAGGCAGCGCGCGCGTGGCCTAACGGTTGTCGCGCCTGCCTCCTACGCGAAAAACCAGGGTTCGATTCCTGGGAGCTACGTGTCTTTTGTTTATTCCTGCAATTTAGTGTTCTGGAAAATTCGAGAATACTGTTGCTTGTTCCAGGTCCGAATGTTCTACGCGTCGAACCTTCTACGCCGATTATTCCAGAAGCCCACGCGTGTACATAAGGGGCTTCGCATGGCAAGCCAGTTTCAGTCTCGCCCCAGCGATCGATTCTGCTCTTACACCGACTTCGACGCCCGCGACGCTCTGCAATTATCTTCTGTTTCCTTTTATTTTTGGGCACAAGTTCGCCCCATTAAACGTTCAGCTTAGTCTGTCATTGGCCGCCTCATCACTTGTCATTCGTGACAATATTTGTAAAGAAGGCACCGCGTTTATACCACGTTTGGACGGCGCTCCTGCAAGCTCGCGAAGTCACCCGTTGTTTTTGCATAACTAGCGCTGCTTGGGTGCCAGCACTTGTGATGGTGGGATATGAAGCTTAGGCCCGCTTCAGATAGGGCAACTTTTCCAGCAATTTCAGGGTTGCTGGCAGGTTGTTTCTTAGCCTTCCCTGGATCGACGCGAATCGCTGAGATCGGGTCCGGCTCAAAACGGACGAGCAACTCGGACAACTCGGAGACGTTTGAAGCGGCAGCAGCCAATCAGGGATGTGATATTTTCACGTGACACCCCTGTGGTGGTGATGATGATAACTAAAGACTTAGTTCTGGTTTGAAATGAATTGTTTTTAGAAGTAAACTGCTTCAGAAAGATGAGTTAGTATTCTCAAAATAATTTAGAAATATAACATGTTTTTAGCATGTAATTGTGTATCTAAATAGTGCAAGAAAAAAAAGTGAAAGCCGTTTACAACTTCCTGTAACGCCGAATTGGAGCGCAGCTCTTGAGGAGGAGGAGGGAAGGGTACTGAGGGGAGGGTATATTCCTCCTCCTCCCTCGTGATCATGCCTGCGAGTCCTCCTCCCCTCCTCCTCCACCCCCTCCCTCTCCTTCACCGCCTCCATGTCCTTCAAGCTCCTCCCCTCCCCTCGCCTCCGCCTCCCCCTCCTCCTCCCCCCCTCCTCCTCCTCCCCCCGCCTCCTCCTCGCCCCCAAGGTCATGTGACCCCCTCCCCCGAGGTCACGTGACCCCCCCCGGACCATACTAGACAATAAGGGGAGGAGGAGGAGAAGGAGGGAGAGGAGGAGGAGGAGGAGGGGGAGAGGCGCGGTTACGCCGACGCCGCACAGGCTGGAAATGGGTCACGTGACCCCCTCCCCCGAGGTCACGTGACCCCCTCGGACCATACTAGATAATGAGGGGAAGAGGGGAGGGGCGCGGTTACGCCGACGCCGCACAGGCTGGAAACGGGTCATGTGACCCCCTCTCCCGAGGTCACGTGACCCCCTTGGACCATACTAGATAATGGGGAAGAGGGGAGGACGAGGGGGAGGAGGGGGAGGGGCGCGGTTACGCCGACGCCGACGCCAACGGCGACGCCGACGCCAACGGCGACGCCGACGCTGACGCCGACGCCGACGCCGCTCAGGCTGGAAACGGGCCCCTAAGAGCTGCGCTCTAAAATGAAAGCCGTTTACAACATTATGTGACGCGGAATTTGAGCGCAACCCTTGAGGAGGAGGAGGGAAGGGTACTGAGGGGTGGGTATACCCCTGCTCCACTTCTTCACCTCATCCTCGCTGCTACTCCTCCTCCCCTCCCCCTCCTTCACCTCGTCCTCCTCCCCTTTTTTTAGCTCCTCCTCTCCTCCTCCTTCCTCCTCCCTCCTCCTCTTCCCTTTTCCTCTCCCCCTCCTCCTCATCTCACCTCCCACTCCTCCCTCCTCCTCTCCCTCCCCTCCTCTGCTCCTCCCTGCCCCTCCCTCTCCCCTCCCCCTTTTCCTCTCCCTCCTCCTCCCCTCCCTTTCGTCCTCCTCCCCCTCTTCCTCCCCGCGCGGTGCACCATGGGAAATGTCCTATAATCAGACATGTGCAAGTTACTCAAAAAAAGTAAGTAAGTTAAGTTACTGCGTATTGACCCCAGAAGTAATTTGAGTAGAGTAGATATTACTCAAATGGAAAGTAATTGAGAAAATTATTAATTACCGTAAAAAAGTAGCGAATTACTTTTGAAGTTACTTTGAAGTTACTTTTATCTGTTTGTAATGCTAAAAAGAAAGTACATAGGTTTTTATCTGTTAGCGGTATTGTGCTAGCCAATATATGGATCGGATTGTTTTTTCAAAGAAATGCTTTAATAGGTGGTTCTGCTGCTGCGTGCCTAATTGGTTTGTACTTTCTTGTTTGTTTGGTCAATGATGTACTGCAAATGTGTCATTTCTACTTTGAGGTTTAGCACTGCCTGAGCTTGATTTTTAGACACTGTTTGCTTGTTTACAGTGTTGAGTAAAGTACATCTAAAAAGTACTTGAAGTAAAGTACGAAGTAAACTAGAGGTTATGTACTTTAAGCAAAGTAATAAGTACACCGCGTGCTATGTACTTGAAGTAACATACTATAAATACAATATATTTCAAGGTAAAGTACCAGTACTTTTAACAGAATCTTTCATGATGCCCTTTCATTTCCTATACAGTGTTTTTTTTTTTTAACTGGTACGCATTCCTCCAGAGGTAATCGGAGGTGCATCAGCTTTTTACGAAAATGGCGGCAAATATTGTATAAAGTCAAGTCGCCACATAGAGTTGTTTTACTCTCGCTGACGAGTTATTTGACACAATCAACTTATAAACCAGTTATTTGTGTCGGTCTTATAGCCGCCATTACTTCACTCAGAGAAATGACCAGATGACGTCTTGAACGAGCGTGTTTTCACACGATGATACGCCTTTTTTTTTTTTTTTTCAAAGTCGGGGAATGTACATTGAAGTCGGGAATTTTACTTTCCTCCGAAAGTACAAGTACAAGCCCAGAGAATGTACTTCAAGTAAAGTACAAGTTTTCTAAACAGTAGCACTTTAGGCACTATCTACTTAGAGTACTTCCCAACACTGCTTGTTTGTTATTTTTTATATAAAAAGGTTAGGGGAATTGCTAAGGTTTCTCGAACAATCTTCAAATCTTTAAAGATCTGCATATTCTACGTTTTGAGAGGGAAGGCAACGCAAAAAAGTTTCCTTTGCTTTGGCCTTTAGCACGCGATTCTTCGATTACAGCAAAAACTACGTGAGCACCAAACGAGCTTCATAGCAGGTGCCGCATTCTGTTGCCTCCTTTGAGTGAGGATGCATAGTGTGCACCTCCTGTAGTGCGCGAGAGTTTCTACGTTGGGAAGAAGCGGGAACCAGTCCTTTCTTCGAATGGGTCAAGTCTCGTTGAGCTTCGAAACACAAAGAAACGCCAGTCTTCGGCTCTAATCCCGCAGTTATTCGGCCTCTTTTCGCGCCTGTTCGCTCCCCGCGCTTCATAGCAGTGTTGTTGTAGAGAGGGGCTCGGGAAAATTTTGGGGGGTTTCGGACTCTCCAACCCATTTTCTTCGCCACCCCTCCCCCTTTCTTACGCCACATGCCTCCCCCTCTTTGCAAATATCAGCTGATCTTCCAACATCTTATCTCCTTTGTCCAGGAATGTTTGTTGATAGGCAAAACAACCACTAAAATTCGAAAGTAATTTGTAATTTGAGTAGAAGTTACTCAGAATAGGTTATTAAAGTAAACTACTAAATACCGAAATAAAATAGTAACTGAAAGTTACTAAACTACTCAGAAAGTTAGTTAAACTGCAGTAACTTCAGTAGAGTAGTTGAACTACGTACAACTCTGCCCATAATACACCGCGAGGTTACGCCGACGGCGACGCCGACGCCGCTCAAGCCAGAAACGGGTGCCTAAGAGCTGCGCTCTAAAATTAACTTTCATGATGATGATGCAAGTCGTAGTAATTCGGTTGCTGTGTGTGAACGCGGGCGGCCGGTGTTGCTGGTGTTGCGACGTCAAGTTGCTGGGAGAAATTGCCCCGTCTGAAGCAGACCTTATCGATCATCCACACTTCAAGAAAAGGCTATAAAGACAGAAAATGGAGCTGTGTGAGCCTTTTCGGCAGTGAAGAGCTGCCACACAGAACGCTTCTCCACGTGCTCATGTAGCGGAAATTTTTTTTTTTGTTGATAAATATATATAGAATCTAGAAATTAGTGCTAAGCAGCGTGATTTACTAATACATTTTTAACAGGAGAACGGGTGGCAGGCGTCTTCTTCATTTGGCTCGTTTTTTCTTGCTTGTGTTCGACGTAATCTTGCAGTGGCACCATCATCAGCAAAACAACTAGCCTACACTAGGCTGGTAAAATCATAAACTGAATACACGTAGGGGAATCGGTAGCCAAGTGGGCTAGTGCACAGCAGCTCGGAGCACGTGAAGCGAAAGCTCGCTCTGCAGAACCCAGGGATCCTGGGTGCAATCCCCACCCCTGCCAGTTTCGATCTGGATGAGCATTGTACCGGCGTCCGGTCGTGTATCACTACTGCGTGATGCATGTTAGGGACCCCAGGCTATCGGTTGTACTGCACTGACTAAATTTCGCATCTACAGCTGAGAGACAAGTCACCCGTCAAGGCAGACTAAGTTAAGGATGTATAAACGTACAAACACCCCAATTTCTTTAATACACGTCATCCATCTGGTCCCTTTGGCAACATTCATTGATAACAAACGTAGAGGCACTTCAAAATTGTGCAAACAGATTCATAATTTAAAATTACTCATCAGACACCAGCATTACTTTGTTACGAATGAGATCTAACCTTGATTTGCTCTCGTCTTGAAGAACATTATCGCGCCTGTATCTTTTTTTTACAAGATTGACTATCATAACCATGACATTATAACTTTATTTCTAAAACCAACCACTCGCATGTTTTCTCGCATTGATAACGTCTGTAAAGCCCGTGCAGTTTTTGTTTCATAAATCTCGTTTCTTAAGTCCACCTTGCCATTAGCAATAACAGACTGGAATATCCTGCCTAACGTCAACGCGACCCATACAAATCATAACGCATTCATATCCCAACTAACCACCCGTTTGCTGTTACACTAACTGCAAATTTGTGTTTGTAGAAATATTTTATTTGTGTATACTTTGGTTGTTTTTTGTTTAATTAGTTGTTTTTTTAATGGTGTTTGAGTATCTATTTTTTCTGTTTCCTGCTTTATTTAGCAATGTTCTTCAACCTGTACCCACCACTTTCTGCAATGCCCGGAAGGGCCCTCTAGGTTTAATAAGGGATGATGATGATGACGATTATATTTACTGTGCGCTGGTCGCACATTAATCAAGGTTGATCACTCCTGCTGATGCTGTCCGAAGTGTAGTCGGAAAACACAACTAATTCGTTGGCAACGCTTCAAAAGCTTTTGCTTGGTGGCTGCTGATTCAAAATATCTTAGGTATTTACATTTCTTTTCCGACATTTGTGAGATTGCTTCGGCAAGATTGCCCGCAAAACTTGCTCATGATTTGCCCGAAATGTTGCATGCACAACATGATGTGGACAAACTCAAAAGAGAGTGGTGCGAAATTTTGCAATCTTACATACGCTGATCCCTGGATTAGAGGCCTTTTTACCCTCCGTCGCATCGGCGCTGCCATCATAGTATCATGTGACGCGGCCGCCATAAGCTGTCTCCTCCCTGCCTTGGCGAAGTCGTAGCATTCGTTTTTTTTTCTTCCTCGCGTTTTACCGCGCTTTTTTTCTTGCTTTGTGAAGCGTCATCTGATACTTTTTTTTTACTATCTGATTGGATGCCATTATTACGTGCATGACTTAAGTACCGGATACATGTGAGGAAAGGAATCAGCGTTAGCACTGACGCACATTGAGTATGTAAATGTCTGACAGAAACGAGGGTTGATAGGCCGATTATTTATGACAGGAAAAATTGTTTATGTGATATGGCCTAGTATTGTGGCGCAATAAGATGCGCAACGTATATTTATGATCACACATTTATGATTTTAAGAAGAAGGCAAATATGGCCAACGCAAGTAGGCACTTTGTGCGTTACTTGAAAGCATCGTGCTCTGCCTTCATAACAAATCCAGAACAGTTGCTTTTGATTATATGGGGAAATTATTTTTTGTGGTATAAACACTTGCTTCATCTGTTTATTTATGAACTTAAAGGAACTATATATGGCGTTCGGCCTCATGTGATTTATTTAGACACACAGAGTTCGCTCCCCGGGGTGGAAAACGTGTCAAAGACAGTTTGTGAGTGCCTGACAAAAGCGCCTGAAGTACGTAATATGTGAGGCGGAAAAGAAGCCGTCTCCATAGAAATCACTCGAGTGCAGCGTTGTCGCCAGAGGATTTACTTTTGACGCCGCTGAAAGTAAGAAGCGTATGTGTTCAAACAAATAAACATTTGTCTACACAAATGCATAAATTGGTACCTAACATTTGACTTGAGCCAAGCTTTCTGGAGGCCATTTCTCTTGTGGCATTTAATTTTATTCTGCAAATTATACACAAGATAGGCGCCATACTTCAATTGACGGGTTTGTTCCATATGTCATATTTTCAATACGTTTTAAGGAAATGGCCATATAACAGATAGTTTCCTAAAGTCAACATTCTAAAATGCTGCTATTGAGTACTTTAGCAGGGCTGATAAATGAAAAACTTTTCTACTCCGCTTAGGATGAATTATCAAAACATCTTTCGAGTGCTTCCTTTCTTTAAATAAACCAATGAAGACAATATCGCTTCTTTCTTGCATTTAATGCGTCATTACACGGGGGTTTTCTGGTCGGCAATTTTCACAAAACGTTGGCGTCCTGGAAAACAGAACGGTCTGCACTAAACTTCCGAGTACCTCTGTTCTCTGCAATTCAGCACATTGTTAGTCAAATCGTCGGCCTGCTTTTCCACTGCGCCCCCAACCATTACGGACTTCGTTAAATAGTTTTTTTTTTTTTAAGAAAACTAGGATCAGCGGGCTTGTCCAGTACGGTCGTAGCTATGCGTAGTCCCCCTCCGGCATCATTTCAATACTTTCGCCGCCGAAACTGACCGAACGAGAATGTGATGAGAGGAAGGTTAGTAAGAACGTCCCGAATTTAGGTTCGTAACTTCGTCATAGTTCTCAAGGTTGCCCATGACCACTGTATCATCGGTTCTGTACCACAAATGATACATTTATATCACAGAACTAAGTGAAAACTACCTAACACGCCAATACAGCCGCGAGACTGCTGAAACCAAAACCAACCAAATTGAAACCATCTTATGGCGCCGCGTGTGTCAGCACCTTCTATCTACCGGTATTGTAATTATTGAGATAAAAAAGTCTATACACCTTTCTATAAAGGCATATCAGGGAGTGTTCATTGCTGTGTTTGTGAGTTAGGCACGCGTACTTTATAATTGGAAGCAATTGCGAGCGAGCCCTAGCTGAACTGTCGTTTAGCACGCCTGGACTGATTTGTTTGTAAACAGTGCTTGTTTGATCGTTTTTAATGCAATAGCATTCTTTCGCCACTTCATCTGGTTTTCTTGATACGCCATTTGGCCATTTGGCCATTTGGCTGCATACGCACGACGTCCGCATGCGCATGCGCCACTCGTATGCGGACGTCGTCCTTGACGCCGTCCGAGAGGTCATCCAAAACGTTATGTTTGACTGAATCCTCCAAATCGTCCTAGACTCCGTTCTTGAGGTCGTCCTAGAGATTGACCTGTGATCGCCCCAAGGGTCGTTCTAGACGATGTCTTTGACATCATCTTCCAGGAAGTCGTTCTCAACGTAGTCCTTGACGTCGTTCTTAAGGTCGTCCTAGAAGTCGTCCTTGAGATCGCCCTTGAGGTCGTCCTAGTGCGGCACCACAGGCCTGAGGTCCCAGACAACGGTATTTTTGTAGTGCCCCAACCCTCCAGGTATGAATAAAGATTAAAGATTAATGTAGATTATTGATTATAGACGTCGTTTTTGACGTCGTCCTCGATGTTGTCCCAGAAGTCGTCCTAGACGTCGTCTTTGACGCCGTCCTATCAAACAGATAAACCCGCGTCACGCATACATGGCGCGGGTTTAGTACGCGCACATTGAAATTTGCGCCCAAGCTGCGAAGCAATTATCAGTTTGAGCTGAGCCAGTTGGTACATGGTCAGTAATGGTGGTGAAAGAGCTTGAACATTAAACAATTACGCAAGAGAAAGGACAAGACACACATGAAGCTGCAATGATAGTGGGGAAACAGCTTGAACAATTACAATGAGAAGATAGAACGATTCCAGAGAGACCAAGCAATTCCTCAATTTCAAAGTGGCGCACTGCAGTCGCGTTAACGTCATTTATTGCGTCATAAACCATTCATAAAATAAACTGTGCACTCAAAATTTGCGTCGCCGTATTCACAGGAATCTCCGTTGTGAGTCTCATGACGAATGCTGTCGCCATTGATAGACAACCAAAAATAGTGGATTCATCAGCTATTTTTTTAATTGGCGAATTTCGCGAAACGTCTGTTATCAAGTAAATTTTTTACTAGAATATTTTCATGATTTTCTGTGATGCATGTGTGCTGCCTTAGAACAAAGTTGGGGTAGGGGGCTATTAGCGCCAGGGTTTTTGTAAGTGTAGTTTATCGGCGGTTGGGACACAATAAATATACTGAAGAAAAAAAATACCAGGGGTGATCTATTAAGCACATTTCTTTACATTAGATGCATTAAGCTGTCCCTCAAATACGTGACTACGTCCGGAATCAAACAATAGAAAATATTTATTTCCTTGTTTGTTCTATATTTTTTTTTTGTAAATTAAACGCAACTTTATGTTTAGATTGTCAAGCTAGACATTAAAAAAGGGGTTTGAATAAATTAAAAAAAATCATCTATTGTATTGTATATTCGTTTACTAATATAGTTATCTTCGTTGTAATCGAGCATGTAATACCAGTGGGCTTTCGTGAAGCCTATTTAACACATTCAAGATCTTAATGTTTCTGTAAGCCGATGTGTTGCTTTACCCACAACTTAGGCTCTTGACACTAAATAAATATCTGTTATACATAATTGCAAGCACAACGTTATGGCCGCCTCGACGTCTCTGCTCCGTGTCTCCTATTCCGTAAGATTACAAGCTTCTGATGCGCATTGCCACATCGTGTGCTCCTTCTAGGATGAATCATTATTATTCTTGGGCTGTGCCATCGAGTAAAGTACCCTATGTCGATAGCACACGATCCCAGAAAATAATACAAGAAGCGTGTGGGGAAACTGTTGCGAAGTCAGATGTAATCAAAGTAAACTTTGTTGCATGGAGGTCTAGACTGAAGTAATTTGACCTGCCGTACAATGGCGTCTTGCATCGTTGTTGTAGATTGTCAATTTGGTCAGTCAAGTGTGACTTCAAACTTAGAATTTTTGATGGTCGTTACCTTTTAATGATTACACAATCGTCGAGCGATACGATGATCACTCTTACCTAAACTGTGGGTGGCCCTTTTTAATAATATACCTATCCCAGGATTTGGAACAGTAACATTGATCAAAAGCAGTCATTGGACAGGAACCACAATGCGCTTTTTTGAATATTTCAGAAGGGAAAGTTTTTAATCGCAGTGTAATGAAAGGATTTAAGCGGTTCAATAATTTAACATAAAATTCTAAAGTTTAAAAAAAAACAAAAAAAAACGTTATCGGTAAACGCAAACAGAAGTGAAGAATTCAAGACGCTTTAACAAATTTTCTTGAGGTAACTGGCCTAATTTTTTATTGTAGTTTTACCTTGTATCATGACAAGAAACAGAAGTTGTTATTTAACGTGTACTCACGCAGGAGCGTTCTTAAACGGGGAGGGAACAAGCTGGCCAAAGATGAACTTTCTTATGAAGAAAAACACACGAACCTTGAGGCGGACCTAGCCATTTAGTTACGCCACTATATCCTAAGTTAGCAATCGCAAAGAGTAACCTCGCCTTGTACAAATGCAAAGTTACAACTCCCTATTACGCCGTCGATTAGCAACATGCTCGGAAGTATAGACTCAATAATAAGGAGTGCAAGCGGATTGGCGTGGGTGCTCCGTCATCCTGAAGAAGTTAAGTTTTTTTTTTTATGCGTTTCAAACATGAGGAGAACGATTATAATGCAATTAAATGAAAAGGTGCAAGCGAGCTGGACAAGAATGACGAAAATAATCCCTGGAGAAGGAGAGCAAGAGGGATGATAAAACCCGTTTGCTCTACTGATGTCTAACCCCTGGTTACCTCAATTGGTAGAGCGCTCCACTTGTAATGGAGAGGTCCCGGGTTCGATACCCGGACCAGGCGGATTTTTTCGGTCGCGCACCAGTCACCTAGCTGTGTTTGGAGATTTGTGTTTGTCCTTTGTCCCTCTTGCTCCCCTTCTCCAGGGATTATTTTCGCCATTCTTGTCCAGCTCGCTTGCACCTTTGCATTTAATTGCATTATAATCATAACCTTAAATTGCAAGCTTTGCCCTTGTTGGTGTTAGACTGGTGGCGGCTGATAAAACCCGTTTGCTCTACTGATGTCTAACCCCTGGTTAGCTCAATTGGTAGAGCGCTCCACTTGTAATGGAGAGGTCCCGGGTTCGATACCCGGACCAGGCGGATTTTTTCGGTCGCGCACCAGTCACCTAGCTGTGTTTGGAGATTTGTGTTTGTCCTTTGTCCCTCTTGCTCCCCTTCTCCAGGGATTATTTTCGTCATTCTTGTCCAGCTCGCTTGCACCTTTGCATTTAATTGCATTATAATCATAACCTTAAATTGCAAGCTTCGCCCTTGTTGGTGTTAGACTGGTGGCGGCTGATAAAACCCGTTTGCTCTACTGATGTCTAACCCCTGGTTAGCTCAATTGGTAGAGCGCTCCACTTGTAATGGAGAGGTCCCGGGTTCGATACCCGCACCAGGCGGATTTTTTCGGTCGCGCACCAGTCACCTAGCTGTGTTTGGAGATTTGTGTTTGTCCTTTGTCCCTCTTGCTCCCCTTCTCCAGGGATTATTTTCGTCATTCTTGTCCAGCTCGCTTGCACCTTTGCATTTAATTGCATTATAATCATAACCTTAAATTGCAAGCTTCGCCCTTGTTGGTGTTAGACTGGTGGCGGCTGATAAAACCCGTTTGCTCTACTGATGTCTAACCCCTGGTTAGCTCAATTGGTAGAGCGCTCCACTTGTAATGGAGAGGTCCCGGGTTCGATACCCGGACCAGGCGGATTTTTTCGGTCGCGCACCAGTCACCTAGCTGTGTTTGGAGATTTGTGTTTGTCCTTTGTCCCTCTTGCTCCCCTTCTCCAGGGATTATTTTCGTCATTCTTGTCCAGCTCGCTTGCACCTTTGCATTTAATTGCATTATAATCATAACCTTAAATTGCAAGCTTCGCCCTTGTTGGTGTTAGACTGGTGGCGGCTGATAAAACCCGTTTGCTCTACTGATGTCTAACCCCTGGTTAGCTCAATTGGTAGAGCGCTCCACTTGTAATGGAGAGGTCCCGGGTTCGATACCCGGACCAGGCGGATTTTTTCGGTCGCGCACCAGTCACCTAGCTGTGTTTGGAGATTTGTGTTTGTCCTTTGTCCCTCTTGCTCCCCTTCTCCAGGGATTAGTTTCGTCATTCTTGTCCAGCTCGCTTGCACCTTTGCATTTAATTGCATTATAATCATAACCTTAAATTGCAAGCTTCGCCCTTGTTGGTGTTAGACTGGTGGCGGCTGATAAAACCCGTTTGCTCTACTGATGTCTGACCCCTGGTTAGCTCAATTGGTAGAGCGCTCCACTTGTAATGGAGAGGTCCCGGGTTCGATACCCGGACCAGGCGGATTTTTTCGGTCGCGCACCAGTCACCTAGCTGTGTTTGGAGATTTGTGTTTGTCCTTTGTCCCTCTTGCTCCCCTTCTCCAGGGATTATTTTCGTCATGAGGAGAATATTTCGACGCCACAAAACGTTGGGATAAAGCGGGTGAAGACTTTTAGTGCTTCTTGAAAACCTGCACAGAATAGTTTGTGGCGTGTTCGGAATACCTTGGGTTTTCACCGGAAGGCTGAGCATTTAAGCTTGGAAGTGCCCAGATAAAAGAAAACAAAAATGAAACTTCGAGGTAGTTTTTGTAGCTATCGCGAAGAATATTTGCTCGAAGCTCAACCTTCAGTTAGTTTGGTTTTGAAATTTTTGCGAGCACTTCAAACTTTTTAGGCACTTTTTGTAGGCTCCTTTCAAAATTCGCGTGCCGATTATTAGGAGGTCGGAACCCCTGCACAATTGCGGAACAGCTGACATCGTGGAACGTCAAGGTCATTCCATAACATAGCATACGTCGGAGAGCGGCCAACGCTAGGAGCCGACGGGCCAATCAAACAGCGTCGAAAGTGCAACGTCACTGCGCTCATCACCTTTGTCTATGGGTGTTTTTTTTCCTATAGTCCAACCGAACACATAGAGTGCGTTGTGACGTTGCGGTTTCAGTGCGTTATTGTGCAGGGATTCCACAGCTGCCAACAGAGGGCCGTATTTGGAGAGGGGTCTATAGGCTAAGGCCGGGCAAACCTTGTCCCTCGCTCGCACCATATTTGTACCTTGGGCTCCAGCCAGCCAGGATTATTTCGACAATTTTCTACTCGAAGGCTTTTCGTTTCTCAATATCCCTTTGTCCTGACTGGTCACAGCATCGTTCGGGGGTTCGCTTTGTTTGGTTTATTTTGATATTCAGACATTGAGCTCAATAAAAAATTAAATAACCATAATTTGCGTTCGTGTTAACCAGCTAATTTATTCGGCCTTTGAGGTAGGGCTACACTGGTTTACAATGCAGGAGATAAATGTAGCCAGTGCTTGACCTCTTCTACCCTGTGATTTTAAACGAGCATCATGCAGTTGTGATACACGACATCGCGCCGGTACGATGCTCATCCAGATCTGACAAGGCAAGGGTAAGGATTGACCCAGGACGACTAGGTTCTGCGGCGGGACGTATCCTCTGCAGAACTGCAGGCTATCGGTGGCCGTGTCTGTTAAAGCACCGCAGCATGCTCCAAGCTGCGGTGCCTTAGCAGACACGGTCACCGATAGCCCCATTTATAACTCAGACTTTCTAATTCGAGGGTTGTTCTAAGCGAGTATAAACTTCACGCTCGCAGACTTGCTTAGAACATTATTAGGGTGGCGATTTAGACGATTTAGTTAATAACAAAATAAGAAAAGCTGCGCAACAAACACACAGGCGAGTAGAATAAGTGGTCGGGACGAGTGCTGACCGACAACAAAAAGTTTATAGAATAAGCAAATAAAAACCAGCTACGGCAACCACCATCAAACATTATAAAAGCAAAACATTTAAGAACAACAAGATAAAGGCCTCAACGTGGCACGCGAGAATGGCAAGCTAAAACACACGGGAGTAACACAAGAGCCTACAATCACTGAAAACAAAGAAACTCGATTTCCTTTGAGTGCAGTGCAACAGACGTCGGGGGGCTGAGCAGCTATCTGTACCTGCTTTGATTATATCATAGGCCTCAAGCAATTCGCTTGCAGTCCTATCATTCCGCTGCCAATGATTTTAATGTTATTAAAGTTAGGGCGGCACTGACAATCCGCCACGTGTATAGGTAAGTGCCCCCTGATGTTGATTTTAACGACAAATCACGCTCTCTCGTTCGTTCATTGATACAACTACCGGTCTGCCCGATATACACTTTTCCAAAGGACAGTGAGATCTTGTAAATTACCCGTAGAGCGCATTCCACATATTTGGTCCGATGATTTATCACACATCTGCATTAGTTTTTACTAGCTTTGCCAAGGTGCTGGCAAAATTGTCCCAACGTGCGGGGAGCCGAGAACACGATCGCAACATCATACCGTTCGGCTACCTTGTTCAAGTTGTGAGAGACCCTGCGAACGTACGGAACAACTTGCGGCCTGGTACTTGACTTATTCTTCTTGGGATTAGACCCACCCTTAAGCTTATTTAGCAACTTCTCGGCAACACCATCAAAAACGAACTGGGAAAGCCAGTGGTCACAAACCTCTGCACTTGTCGTCCGAAGCAGTCATGCATCACATGACGACACGACTTCTCAAAAGCTGCACGGACGCAAGACGACGTGATAGTCCTCTTTACTCGTTTTAAGTAAGCGTAGTCGTAAGGCAATCGATCCCTCTTATTCCGAACTGTGGGACCAACAAACGGGACCTTTCCGAAATGTAAACGCATATCTAAAAATTGCAGGAACTGGCCATCTTGGTGCTCAAGCGAAAACTTCAGACCGTCACAATTAAATTCAGAACATCCTGCACGACATCATCAGCAGTCATACCGACAGTGGTATTTAAAATCGCTTAATTGTCATTCACGCACCTAAAACATTAAACACAGGCAACACCTCAGTACCTAATATAAGACCTTGGTCACGCTTGGCAAAGTAAATGTCACAAAGGACAGGGGAAACGCTAGAGCCAATGCAGATACCTTCCCTTGCACGTAGTAATTCCCTTCAAAAAAAAAAAGAAAAACGTAGACAGCAAACAAAAATATAAAATGTCAATAAAATCATCCACCCAAAAAAACAAGCATTCTTAAAACTAACCACCCGTTTGTTTGTTTTTTCGATGCACTCACGAACAGCTCCCATCAAGCTCTCCTGAAGAATCCAGTGAAAAAGGTCCTCTATGTAAATAAAGGACGCCACTTCGTCACTTGGTGAGCCTTACCTGAAGATATCCAAAACCGACATTGAATTGTGAACCAAAAACGGGTCATTGAGTTTAAGACCACTCAGGTGCCTCTGTAAGAAAGTGCAGACAAGACACTGCCACGATTCCCTTTTATTATGCCTCTGAAATAATTAAAGCAAGCACATATAGCTGCGTCTACCAAACATATATTTTTCTGCACTCAAAGGAAATCGAGTTTCTTATTTTTCGGTGACTGTAGGTTCCCGTGCTTTTTAGCTTGTCATTTCCGCCTACGGCCTTGAAGCCTTTATCTTGTTGTTATTATTTTGTATGTTTGTGCGTTTCTGTGTGTTCGTGTGCGCGTGCGTGTGCGCGTGTGCGTGCGTGTGTCTCTGTGTGTGTGTGTGTGTGTGTGTAATTTTGATGGTGGTTGCTGTGGCTGGTTTTTATGTGCTTCTTCAATAAACTTTTAGTTGTCGGTCAGCGCTCGTCCCGTCCACTTCCTCTACTCGTCTATGTGTTTCTTGGGCTGTTTTTTCGATTTATTTAAAGCATACCTCAAAACCCTCCAGCCTTCAGCTCCTTTCTAAAACAATTCTGCCATGATAATCATTGCATGCGCGAAGTTTTCTTCACAAGGAAATGCCTCATTCTTGGGGAACTGAAAATTTCTAGGTCAGGAAAATCGATATGTGCAGCCTAAATAAGATAATGAGATCAGGTCTTATTTAGGACGAACAAGTTGAGCAGTTAAAAAAAATACGAAACACATCGACGAAAGGTAGTACGCAATGATTTGTATTCTCAAGAAGTCTGCTGCAATATGTTTCTGCTTGCAATGCTTTTTTCTGCTGAAACACTTCGATCATAAATTGTGCCAGCCGGAAAAACATCAAAAGCGTCAATACATTGTTATCAAGCTGTAACAATGTTAGCAAGAACTCTTCATAAAAAAAAACAAATTGACTTTTTAGGTTTATATGTTAATAAACAGTTTTCACCTTGGACCCTGTCCGAAAGCACGCCTCATGTGCTTCTCTTTTCAAGTGTGGATAGTCATCGTTTGGAACATAAAACTATGCGGATACCAAGACAAAAATTATCATGGCATGTGTGAGCCTGCGAGAACGAAATGAGAAAAGGACAGATTATTTATTTATTTATTTTTTTTTTTTCAGTACCCTCAGGGCCCGAGGACTGTACACAGGGGAGAGGCAAGTATAAAACATAATACAAAAATGGGAAGAAATGCAAACATTTAACAAGAGACAAAACAGTCAGTGTGCCTGCTGACAAAAATGGTTGGTTACTGCAGCTCTAAAAAAATCAACTGATTATATAGATACTAAAAATGCGGGAAGGTGGTTCCACTCCGATGACGACCTGGGAATAAAAGAGTCGAGGTAGGCGGAGGTGGGACACTGGGGAGTTCCAACTTTATACTGATGATCAAGGCGAAAGGAGGTGTGCGGGGTAGGGAGAATATGTTTTTCTTTTAGAGAAGGGATATAGTAGTAAATTTTATAAACAAAAGCGATCGACGAGATACTTTACGCCGCAGAGACAGAAGGGGCAAAGATAAGTTAGATTTCATGGATGACACACTGGCTGAGCGATGATAATTACAAAAGATAAACCGCGCGCCACGGTTCTGAATGGCTTCAATGTTAGAATCAAGCGTGGTGTGACCCGCATCCCAGATTGCTGCAGCGTACTCCAATTTAGAGCGTACAAGGGTTTCGAATAAAAATAATTTCAGTGACATTGGGGCTAAAGTAAAATTCATTTTTAAATAACCGAGCATGGAGTTAGCGTTAGCAGTGATATGATCAAAGTGAACGTTCCATGACATGTTATCTTTAATATAAACTCCAATATATTTGTAGGAAGCTACGATTTCCAAGGGGGAGGTACCAAGGGTTATGAAAGTGGTGGTGAGTTACGTCAAGATAGACGCATCGCTTCGATTGTGTTAATGTTAAGAGACATACACCACGTTTGCTCCAGTACAAAACAGGGTCTAAGTCAGCCTGAAGAAGTTGAACATCGGAGTTATTAGCGATTTCGTAATAGATGCACGGCAGTCCGCAAACAGACTAACAAAGGAAGAAAGATTCTGAGCTAAGTCATTTATGAAGATTAGAAATAATAGAGGACCTAAGACAGACCCCTGTTGGACACCTGAGTTGACGGAACTGAGGTGAGAGTTAGCTTGATTAATAAAGATAAACTGAAATCGATTTGTTAGAAAGTATCTAATCTAGAATAAAACGGTTGGGTCAATGTTAAGTTTACTAAGTTTGAGGAGTAGAAGCTTGTGGAAAACTTTGTCAAATGCTTTGCTTAAATCAAGGGAAACGCAGTCAACCTGGTATGCACAATCTAGAAGAGAAAGTAGTTCGTTAGTAAAAGACAGCAGTTGAGTTTCGTACGAAAGAAGTTCACGAAAGCCGTGCTGTGAAGGGGTAAAAAAAGAATTATAGTCTAGAAAGTTAACAAGCTGCGAGTAAATGACATGCTCCATAATTTTGCACAGTCTACAAGTGAGGAATATTGGCCGGTAGTTATGACGACTATGCTTGTCACCTGATTTGTGAAGTGGAACCGCCGTTCCTATTTTCCAGTCATCGGGAAGTGTAGAGAAGTAGAGTGATTGTTCAAAAATTTTGCTCAGAAAAATAGAGCACACACACACACACACACCGCCTTAGTGACTGGGTGCGTGTGTGTGTGTATGCGTGCGTGCGTATGTGTGTTTTTGTTTGTGGGGGGGAGAGAGACTTTTCGTTGTTTTACTCAGCTTCATCATTATGTTTATGTCTTGAGAGTGTAAATTATTTTATTACTACAATATTAAAAGCAGTTTTTTTTAAATCAATAAACCAATAAGTATCTAGGTGACTACATTTAGTTTTCCATGAAATTATTTGCCTTAAATTCAAAATCCGCTTATTAAAAAAAAATTTTAATGTCGAAAGTTTTGTGCATAAAAACTTCGTATTTCTCAGAATTTTCCACATTTTTTAAAATATCCATTGATCCTCTTCTTTGTTGTTTGTGCACCGGGGATATAAAAAAAGAGCTTTAAAAACGCCTTTATGTGGTGTAACTTAGTGCACATCGCAGTGTCTATTTCCGCCGTTTTGCGGTGAAACCGACCCTGATGCGACAGGGGAATCCGCGTTTAAGTGTGTTAGTTGCACCGCAGCTTGGAGCGCATGGAGCGGGGGTTCGCGCTGCAAAACCCAAGAATTCTAGGTTCAATCCCCACCCCTGCCCGTTTCGATCGAATTGGATAAGCATCGTACCCCAGGCTAGCTGTGAGTATTGCGCAGGATAAATTTCTCATTTACAGCGGGGACTCCAGATACCCGATGGGACTGGTTCACTTCCCGCTGTATAAACAGACAACACAGTTGCTGGTGCGGCATAAACAAAAATGCATAAAACAAAAAGAAACTTGGACACCCTTACGAAAATGGCATATCAGGACTTATATAAAAAATGCTTATATAAGAAAACTGGGCATATCCGGCCACATATCAAGCACATCAGTTTAAATATGGCATATCTAGCGAGATATGCCCAATGTTTTATATACCCACTTCTGGGTCTGCCAAATAAGTGTATATCTGACTCCCATATCAGGCCAGATATGTCCCAATCAAATACGGCAATTTTTATAGATATATATTGTCACGGGTGGTGACCAATAAACAAGAAATAAACAGGAATAAATAAACGTTTAATGTGGCGAACTTGTGCCAAAAATAAAAGGGTACAAGAGATAATAAGAGAGCGTCGCGGGAGTCGAAGTCGGCGTAACAGCAGAGTCGAACGCTGGGCCGAAACTGACTCCGCTCGCCTTTAGCAATCCCTTATGTACCCTTGTGGGTTTGTGGATCGTTCGGTGTAGAAGGTTCGGTGTGTAGAACATTCTAACCTCGAATCGGCAAGACGGTTCTCGAATTCACTAGAACATCAAATTACACTGTCAAAAAAAATGTGTAGTCGCGGCCAGGAATCGAACCCTGGCCTTCTCCGTGGGAGGCAAGCGCGATGACCGTTAGGCCACGCGCGCGCTGCCTACTTGGCCAGTTGCGCGCGCGGCATTACTCCCCCCTTTAAAAAGTGCATCGTCCCGATGCAACCCGAAAACAAAACGAAGCAAATAAAACAGAACGGTAAACTGAAGGGTCATTTGGAACACATAAAGTCCACAGTCCTATCGAGCGCAATACGGCTTCAGTCGCAGGACGTGGACGACCTCATGTCGTGGTGGGCGGCGTGACGATGTTCGTGTTCCGTCGGGCATCACCTCGTAGTTCAGCTCGCCGAGGCGACGAAGTACCTTGTATGGTCCAAAGTACTGTTTCAGCAGTTTCTCACTGAGGCCGCGGCGACGGATGGGCGTCCACACCCACACCTGTCTCCGGGCTGGAAGTGAACGTCCCTGCGACGAAGGTTGTAGCGGCCCGCGTCGACGCGTTGCTGGTCTTGAATCATGAGTCGGGCGAGCTGGCGGACTTCTTCGGCGCGTTGAGCAACCGCCTGGGCGTCGTCGCTCTCATTGTCAGATGGCTCATGGGGCAGCATTGCGTCCAGCATGGTCGTTACCTTCCGACCATGTACCAGCTGGAAAGGTGTGAATCCAGTGGTCTCTTGAACCGCCGTATTCTAGGCGAACGTGACATAGGGCAACACCTCGTCCCACGTCTTGTGCTCAACGTCGACGTACATAGAGATCATGTCTGCGATTGTCTTGTTGAGTGGCTCCGTCAGCCCGTTGGTCTGCGTTTGGTATGCGTTGGTGCGACGGTGGCTGGTGTGACTGAGCCGGAGAATTTCTTGGGTCAGCTGTGCCATGAACGACTATCCGCGATCTGTAATCAGAACTTCGGGAGTGCCGTGCCGGAGGACAATGGAATCGAGGAAAAACTTGGCGACTTCAACCGCAGTCCCCGAAGGAAGGGCTTTCGTTTCTGCGTACCGCGTGAGATAATCTGTGGCGACGATTATCCAACGGTTTCCCAGGGTCGACGGCGGAAAAGGACCAAGTAATCCATCCCGATCTGCTGGAACGGTGCAGTTGGCGGAGGAATCGGCTGCAGGAGACCTGCCGGCTTCGTCGGCGGTTTCTTGCGTCGCTGACACTCGTGGCAGGATCGGGTGTAGTGGTGGACGGTTTTGGGGAGCTTGGGCCAGTAATACTTTTCACGAATACGGGCCAATGTCCTGCTGTATCCAAGGTGTCCGGACGTCGGGTCGTCGTGACATGCTTGAAAGATCTCCTCTCGAAGGTCGGTCGGGATTACCAGCAGCCACGGCGAGTTGTTGTCCCCGAAGTTCTCTTTGTAGAGTACACCTTGTCGAATGGCGAAGGTTGGCAGGGCTCGTGAGAAAACGCCGGGCACGGTACTCACGCGCCCTTCCAGGTGCTCTATTAAGGCGCGCAGCTCCGGATCGTCTTGTTGACGTCGTGCCATGTCATCGGTGTTCACTGCACCTAGAAAGCACTCGTCGTTGTCGTCGTCGCTGCTGCCGGGAGGTGTTTCGACAGGTGCCCTGGACAGGCAGTCCGCGTCGCTGTGCTTGCGTCCCGACTTGTAAACCACAATCATGTTGAACTCTTGTAGCCGGAGGCTCCATCGAGCGAGGCGTCCTGACGTGTCCTTGAGGTTCGCAAGCCAGCAGAGCGAGTGGTGGTCCGTGACTACGCGGAACGGGCTTCCGTACAAGTGCGGACGTCATTCTTTCTCAGTCCTGGAGTAATTTCTCTCTGCCTTGGACAGTGTCCGACTTGCGTAGGCGATGACTCGCTCGGTGCCTTCTTGTACTTGAACTAGTACCGCGCCAAGTCCTGCGTTACTTGCGTCAGTGTGAATCTCGGTGTCCGCATCCTGATCTAAATGTCGAAGAACCGGAGGCGTCTGGAGTCGTCGCTTCAGCTCGTCGAATGCTTGCTGCTGTTCCTCGGCCCATTCGAACCTCTTGGCGTCCTTCGTGAGGTTTGTGAGTGGTGGGGAAATCCTTGCGAAATCCCGAACAAAGCGGCGATAGTAGGCACAAAGTCCAAGGAATCTTCGCACGGCCTTCTTGTCTGTCGGCGCTGGAAATGACGCGACGGCGGGAGTCTTCTCTGGGTCGGGGCGAACGCCTTCGTTACTAACCACGCGACCTAGAAACTTCAGTTCGTCATAGGCGAACCGACACTTTGACAACTTGAGGGTGAGTCCGGTGGTCCGTATGGCTTGAAGAACAGCACGGAGTCGTCGCAAGTGCTCGTCGAAGTCGAAGTCGCAGGAAAACACTACGACGACATCGAGGTAGACGAGCCAGCTCTGCCACTTCAGTCCTGCCAGTACGGTGTCCATGACACGCTGGAAAGTTGCTGGCGCCGTGCATAGTCCGAAGGGCATCACCTTGAACTCGTACAGGCCATCCGGCGTGACGAAACCTGTCTTCTCTCGGTCCAGTTCGTCGACTTCGATCTGCCAGTAGCCGCTTTTCAGGTCCATCGATGAGAAGTATCGAGAGTGGCGCAGCCGGTCTAACGTGTCGTCGATGCGGGGAAGTGGGTAGACGTCTTTCTTCGTCACCGCGTTCAGCTGCCGGTAGTCCACGCAGAACCTAAGCGTTCCGTCCTTCTTCTTAACCAGTACGACTGGAGAAGCCCAAGGACTCTTGATGGCTTGATTATGTCGTCGTTCAGCATCTCCTGGACTTGCTCCTGGATCACCTCCCTTTCTTTGACGGAGACTCTGTACGGCGATCGATGCACAGGGCGCGCGTCGTCCTCGGTAACGATTCGGTGCTTCGCAACGGCAGTTTGGCGCACCCTTGACGACGTCGCAAAAGCAGTCGCGGTACTCGGTGAGGAGGTGAATCAGCTGCCGTCGTTTTGGGCCCGGAAGCTTAGGGTCAATGTCAAGCTGCGCTGGCGACTTACTGCCTTGCTGAGGTGGTGATGATTCTTCAGCAATCGCGGCGATTTCGGCGGAGTTCCGAAGTTTCTCGACGTGGCCCACAGCGGCACCGTTCGTGAGGTGTTGCGTTTCATTTCGGAAGTTCGTCACGAGGAACACAGTTCGCCCATCCTGAAGTTCAGCTACTCCTCTTGCGACGCCTATTCCTCTTCCCAGGAGCAATGAAGGTTGCCTTCCAGGACAACTTCGCCGCAGGTAGGTGTATCGGCCACGACGGGTACGGCAACACTTGATCTCGGTGGCAGGTTCACGTGGTCGGCAGCGACTCGGATGGCGGCTGACGCTGTTTGGGGTTTCTCTGAAGGCGGCACAGGGGTTCGCAGCGTCAATCTGTTTTCACGAAGGTCGATGACGGCGCCGTATTCAGACAGGAAGTCCATGCGGAGAATGACGTCCCTGGCACAGTCTTGTAGAATGACAAATTTCACAGGGAACGTCTCTCCATGGATCTTGACGCGGACGGTGCATCTTCCGACTGGTGTGATGAGATGCCCTCCGGCGGTTCGTATTTGAGGTCCATCCCACGGCGTCGTCACTTTTCGCAGGCGGCGAGAGAGCCTCCCACTCAAGACTGAGTAGTCCGCTCCGGTGTCCACGAGTGCCGATGCGTCGAGGCCGTCAATAACAATGTTTAGGCTGTTGGACACCGTTGCAGGGACGTCGGTACGACGCTGGGCGTCGGTAGAGTGGGAGCGCTCCGGCGTTCTTGAGGCTGTTTGCTTCCGTCGTTTTCGGCAACGTCACCTCCAGGCGTTGCCGCACTTAGTTTTACCGGCGACGCAGGGGAGATAGGCTCTCTAGACGGGGTCGTTGCGCTGGGGACGCTGAACGTCGTGGCGATGGGGAGCGAGCTTTACGGCGGAGAGACGACACTGGGGAGGGCGAGCGTCGGAGGTACTCCTCAATGTGGCGAGGGCGTTCGTCGTATCTTGGGCGCGGGTCGCTCGGGTGGAACCCGCGCAGCCCCAGTTGTCTGTAGGGGCATCGACGGTAAATGTGGCCGGCTTCACCGCAGCGATAGCACAGCGGTCGTCGATCCGCTGTCCTCCACACGTCGGTCTTTCGTGGCGCTCCCTGTTCTGGGTGGGCGTGCGCCCGATCTTCCTGGCGTCGGGGAAACTGCGGCGCTGGAGGTTCACGTCGGGGTGGCGCGGTGTACGGGTGAGCAGGGGGCGGTGGTCGTCGGATGGCTGCGGCGTAGATCAGTGTCGGTTGTTCGGGAGCGGCGTTGACAAGAGATTGTGGCTGCAGCGCCTTCTGAACTTCTTCACGGACAATCACGGCGATTGAGGGCGAATTCGGGCTTGCGGCAGCAGGAAGAAGCTTTCTGATATCCTCCCGCACGACGCCCCGAATGATGTCGCGGAGGTCCGGGCCGGTGCAGCTAGAAGTCAAGAAGGCAGCGACGCCGGAAAGTCGCTGGTAATGGGAGGCCCGTGCTTGAAGGGCCCGTTCGATGTTTGTGGCTTCCTTGACGAAATCTTCGACGGTGGCTGGGGGGTTGCGGACAAGGACTCCGAAGATGGTCTCTTTCACCCCTCGCATCAGGAACCGCAGCTTCTTCTCGTCAGGAGCGTGTGGGTCGGCGCGGTTCATGAGGCGGAGAACGTCCTCGACGAAACTTGTGACGCTCTCGTTTGGCCCTTGGCTTCTTGCCTGAAGAAGTTCCTCGGCCCGCTGACGTCGCTGCTGGCTGGCAAACGTGCGTCTAAGTTCCGTCTGGAAGTCTTGCCACGACGAAATTGACGCTTCGTGGTTCTCGAACCAGGTGCTTGCCGTGCCTTCCAGAGCGAAGTAGACGTTCTGAAGGCACTGCTCCGGAGTCCATGCGTTATGGCGAGCAACTCGTTCGTAATGTTGCAGCCAATCTTCAACGTCCTCGTGGACCTCCCCGTGGAATGGCGTCGGAGTCCGGGGTGCGACGGGAAGGTATACGAGGGCGGCGGCGGACGGGTTCTGCGACGACTGGTTGTCCATCGTCGGCCTCGTTGGCTGCCTGGTCCGGGGTGGCAGAAGTCCGTGTTCCGGGGGTAGACCTTGGGTGCGGCGACTGGATCGGGTCTCGATCTGGTCTTCGCTCGGTCCTCGGGAGGCTGGGTCCGGACTTGCACTGCGGGAACTCGGAGGGGAGCGCTGCACGGGCATGCGGGTACCCCGCACTTCCACCAAAATGTCACGGGTGGTGACCAATAAACAAGAAATAAACAGGAATAAATAAACGTTTAATGTGGCGAACTTGTACCAAAAATAAAAGGGTACAAAAGATAATAAGAGAGCGTCGCGGGCGTCGAAGTCGGCGTAACAGCAGAGTCAAACGCTGAGCCGAAACTGGCTCCGCTCGCCTTGCGGAACCCCTTATGTACCCTCGTGGGTTTCTGGATCGTTCGGCGTAGAAGGTTCTGTGTGTAGAACATTCTAACCTCGAATCGGCAAGACGGTTCTTGAATTCACTAGAACATCAAATTACACTGTCAACGAAAATGTGTAGTCGCGGCCAGAAATCGAACTCTGGCCTTCTGCGTGGGAGGCAAGCGCGATAACCATTAGGCCACGCGCGGTGCCTACTTGGCCAGCTGCGCGCGCGGCAATATATTGTTGTGTTCTACAAATATATCCCAAAAGTCACTCCTCATTTGTATAACAAAAATACCAATTGGATATTGAGCATGTGTCAACTTTTATTAATTTTTACATGAGCTACGCTTTACGCCACTCCTGATTTCGCTCAACTTCATTCCCAGGGAAAGCAGGATTATTGGCATTCGCTTAACGAAAATCGATGAAACGTTACTGTCGACGAAACGTGTGTCTATGAAACGTGTATCTACGAGAAGGTGGCCGTGGAGTGTGTTATCACGAAACGGAGGGAGAATAAAAAAATCAGTATTCTACCTGCAGTTGTGACATGATTTTAGAATTCCGGAAAAAATATTCTCCCGGCTGCCAGGAGATAGACACGGCCTAATTCTTGAGGTAATCTGGACGAGTACCTTTAGGGAAAAGGATTAATTGTCGCGAAGTGGATTGCAGCGCACTTACGTTGACGAGACGGGACTTAAAGGTGAAATCCAAGACATATCTCGACACAGCCACGGCAGAACCACCACTCAAACACACAAACGACAAGGAAGGTGTCCGTGAAAATTCAACACGATGTAGCACAAGCTGTCATTTGTAGAACCGAACAGTAAACACATCACAAAAAATTCTTGGGCTTATTTGAAGAAATCGCTTGTTGCCGATATACGGATAGGACTTTTCGAACTGACTGCAGAAGCAGATATCCGCAGCAGCCACGCAGGGCACAACACACGGCAAACTAGGTCCGGCAAAACGAATTCCGAGATTGCTAGCGGCTAATGCGTCATTCGTCAAACCACGCAACCACGCACCTTCTATCACTCTTTCAGCTTAGGGAGAGATAAAAAAGGAGAGCAGGAAAGGCCAAAACGGGAGTGCACACACAAAAGGCTATCTTCTAGGGGGCATCAACGACCACAACGAGCGGATTTGTCACTTGTACCCAAGGTTGAGAGCGCAGTGAATGCTAAGTGTGGCCTTGGGCTCCAGGCAGGTGCCGCGTTCTGCCCTATCACCAGATTCTAGACTGTGGTCACGTGACCCTAACCCGAGACAAGATTGGCCTAAAACATGCATAGCGTCTACCCTGCTGTCAGTACTGAGTGCACTACAGCTTTATAAAGTCCAGCTTTTGAACTTCCAAAGAAGCTGTCCAGCTCGAAAGTGATCCAAAACAATGCGAACTTGAAGATACTAGGTTTTACGCCGTATAACCCACATTTTAATTTTAAATGAAGAAATAAGCGCGCCTATTCTTTTGCGTACAATGTCCACAAATAAATAAATAAATATATAAAAATATATATTTATATATTTTTACCAATAAATTTAAAATTGTGTACACTGTTAGGTTCGCGTTTTTAAATTTCTATTTTTTTTACGAAAGAGTTAAATATAAAAGACACCACGGACAGCACATCTTCCGACTTTCAACGCACGAAGAATCTCAGACGCTCGCAAACGGAAGGTTGCGATGCTGCGCAAGCGGTTTTTGAAAGATGCTGCGTAGTGTACTCTAGGCGCAACGGCTTCGCAGCCGTTCGAAGGGAAAGGATTCGGGACGACGAAGTAGCGTCTTGCATCTTCAGTAAGCTAACACTTCGTGTTTCCCGCTCAATATAGTGGGAAAACATGAACAAAATTAGTTTCACTGCTAGATTTCGCGGGAAAATTGACGTCACGTGACATAAGTACCAATTCAATTTCTCGCTAAATTTAGAGGGGGCGGTTACACCGATGGCGACGACGACACCACTTTATTCAGAAACGTGCGCTTAGGAGCTGCGAAATAAATTTCATTATTTAATAACTCGCTTTCCGATCTTATTCACATCGTCATATGTGCATATTTTAAATAGTGCTGCTGTAAATACGAAATGACAGTCCACCACACAAAAGTCGTTACAGCTGTTTGTGGGCACTAAAGAAAAATAAAACATTATTATTAGTATTATATTGTCACACATCAAACATACAACCAAATTTCATTTGTCTTTCAATCTTCGAAATGCGCGATTGATTAATTGGTCGAAATATCTGGAATAAATTTACTTTAAGGATGTTAACAATAGTTAAACAATTACATCAGACTGGTGCAATATAGATCAATCAACTAGTGTCTTGGCGAGTACACGTAGCGTTTTGCTCGCACGACCGAAACGGGCCCGTATATCATTATCAGGGGATATTTTCACTTATATATGTCATATATGGCAGTATTTGAACTTGTATACAGAGATATAGACTGTATTTGCACACTTTTATGGCGATACATGGCCTTATTTACGCACTTATGTGAGCACATATGGCAGTATTTGCCCACTTATGTGGCAATATCTGGCCGTATTCGCTCCCATATATAGCGGTATATTGCCATATTTGACTCCTTATATTATCATATATTGCCACAATTAAAATATATCAAGGCCATATCTGCCATCTTCGTACGGGCTGAAGATAAAGTGTACATATTGTATACACAGGCTTTTTGCCACGCGAGTTTGAAACTTATGCCCTTACATTTCCAAGCCGACTTTACGTGTTCGCACTGTGACTGATGTATTCAATCTTTCCACGGCAATAAAACAAAAGACGCTGGTTTATTTCCTTGTACTAGTCCTACTCATAAACATCCCGACGAGTGCACAAAGGTTGTAACACCGGACTCTGAACTAATTATATTGTACTTTAACATTTTTTTTTTAATTTTTTCGGCATCTAGTGTAAATGTTTGAAATGTTCTTTTCTAACCTTTGATGCGTATAACTTATGTAAAAATAGTCAAATGTCACCACCATAAGGACACCTTCCCAAAAAATAATTCTAATTTTTCTCGTTTTTCTCATGCCTTGCCAGCAAGGTTCTTTCTCGCAGAAGCGGCAGGTTGACGGCTTTAATGTGTTTAAATAAAATGTATTTTTTTTTTACTTTTGATGTAGTGTTATACCTTATTCATCTTACCGAGCTAAAAAAAAAAAAGAAAATGCATCTCGGCTGCTGTCATTTTAGGGCATGCTACCGTAGCGCACGACACTGCCCGCGTTACGGTGGGTGGTATGCGTGTGTGAGCTCTAAACCAGTTCACATCCAACTCATTTACTTGTCAGTTTCGCGAGGTCCTGACCCCGAAAAGAGCAAGTGTCACCGTCAGGTCGGCGAGCCACCACACCGAAGGATCCCTCCTCACACCCTCCTACTCTTGTAAAAGCTACAAGGCAGGAACAGCGCTAAAATAGCGGCCTATCCCACGCTGACAACCACCGATCTAAAAAAAATAATAAAACGAAGAGTCAGCCGAGCTCGTTTCGGAACGATCGATGGTCGAGCTTCCTCCCTCTCCCGCTTGGTGTCCTCGTCCTCTTTCTGTCTGCTCTTTCTTGTTTTCTACCGCCCCGGAATTTTCGGGAGCTACAATTTCTTCCCAATTTCCCCCGCGCTCTCACTTTCTCTCGCGTCGCTGTGCGGTGCAACTTCCTCTGCCTTTTTTTTTTTTTTGCGCTTACGGCTCGAGTTTTCTGTGCCGTCCGCTTTGTCTGCCATCTGCTACAGCGCAACAAGTGGTGGGAGTGCATTTGCCAGCGAGCAGCAAACTCTTTGTGTAAACCCGAGTTTTTTTTGTTTCTTTTTTGGCTGACAGGGATGTCAGGGGATGCTGGGACGCGCCAGTGAAAACATTCGGGAAAGTGGGCTATTCGCCCGCAGGAAAATGTGCAATGTTTCCTGTTTTTTTTTCTCTTGATAAATTCATGTTGGCGCGTACTACTGTTTTTTCTTGGAAGAGGGGGGGGGGGGGGTGGAGAGATGTACAGTACAATACTTGTATAGACGCAGACGCGTTTTGACACGTCTGTAAATTGCCGTCTCCTCTAGAGGTATGCTATTGAAGGCAATATGCCTTTATCTGCCATGTTATGGCGATTGCTTTCTGTTCCTTAGAGAAACGCTGACAACACGGTAACCAGGTTGCTTCTTGTTCGCATTACGTAGACAAGAAACGTATATCTACGAGCCTAATAAATAACGTAGATTTGAGAATTTCGCTGAAATCGCATATATTTGTTTTTAATTTTCCATAGATATTGCAACGTTCACAAAAATAAAATAAAACATCACTAAATAGGATATTCGCTATTGTGTTTTAAAGCTCAATTAAAGGATATTGGTTTTACACTTTACGCACCTTACACAAACAAACTGACATAAATGACACCGCGGTCATCTTATCACGCAGCGCTACAAAGCCAGAAACTTATATATGTTGTGTATTTCAAGGAGTACAACAGGGCTAAAATTTGTTTTCTTTTCTTCTTCGCAAAACGTTTTGACATAGTCGTGGGTGTCGCGATACCGATTTAGTTATGCACGAGGAATGGGCATAAATAACGACGCCAGATTGAGGCCCATGGCTTGAACACACGCCCAGCATCAACACTCCGTTTGTACTGGGTCATAATCGGCAATATTCGGGCTGGGGCTCATGCCCTGCTACTGAGCTCAACGAAGTACGGAGAACAGCAAATGCCATCCCCACTGCCAAACGTAGCCCTCGGCTGTAATACACATTAGCCGCGTTCATATAAATGTGACTCAATTTGATTGTGCCAGCTCTGGCATGTTACATTCACCAAATTCTATCTTTCTGTTACTATTCAAATATAGCTTTTCACTCGCGATGCCATACGCTACTGTCGTATTTTTATGTTACCGCAGTCATTGTCAGTATAAATCAGCCATCTGGTCTCGTGACCACATGTTTTGCTTTAAGTTAATGAAATAAACGTTGGTTTTTTTAGAATTTCTTTTGCAAATGCTGTTTTGTGATGGAAATTAAAAGAATGCACATCCCTTGATCGTGAATTTTCAAGAATGAATTCTAAACAGTTAAAAGTCGAGGTTTCTTGGCACTAACGCAACAGAGGCTATGTTGCATCGACCAAGTATTTGAAACACCTTCTTGTAGGGACATGCAACAATTTTTCAAAAACATTCGTCACTTAAAAAAACTACATTGAATGTCAGTTTCACACAAAAGCACGCAGCATTCTTTTTGTGTTCTTGAGGCTAACATCATAATTTAGCAATTGTTGTATACAAATGACAAACGGGATTCAGATGAAAGAAAAAAAATATCAAATATGAAGCGCAAAGCACAGATATTTTTGATACACCAATAAAGCTTATGCTTTTATGCCGATAAAAAAAAAGAGATTATTTGAGTTACACCAGTTATACTACTGAACGTATAATATTTTCAACAAATTAGAGTATTGTACTATTATGTCATGCTCAGTTTGAATGCAATAAAAATGTGCTTGCAAAATAATAGCAGTGTAAACTGTAGTTGTTACTTTTGAATTTATTACAGAGCCGTGATTTGCATGAAACTGGTCTGAATATACTACTCTACAGAAACACACAAAATAAGTCGGAATTTATTTTCATAAAATCGTGGATTTATTTCTACACTTTCAGATTTCCCTTACCTTCAAAATACGTTCTTACTGATGCGATGCGGAGAGCAAGTCGTCTGCGTCTTGCGCAGGGGTGGCGGTGACGTCAGAACAACGCCGAGCTCTGATTGGCTTTGATTGGAAGGATTGTGGGTACACCTCCAAGATATAAGCATTGAGGTATACCCACTATTTTTTCAATCAGCCAATAAGAGCCCAGCGTTCCGACATCATCGCATCCCCCGTACAAGGAGCAGACGAACTTGCCCTGCTCACACACTTGTCGAGACCTTCCTTCCGATGCTCAGACCAACTTTTAAACTTGTCGCTGTTGATGCCTTACAGTGCGTCTGTTATTGTTGTTGTTGTTGTTTTTTGTGTGTGTGATCCTTTTCTTTTTATTTTCTTTTTTTTTAAATTCGCATACCATTTTTTTTTTCTTTTCCCATCTTGTTAACAGGGTGGTACGGGAATCATCCCATTTTAGGTCAAAATCGGGTAAACACTCAGGGCTGTCTGGGAAGACTCGTTGTCATTGTGGCCGAAGTAACGTAATATTGCGAGGCACGAATATTTCTGCAGCTCCCTTTTATGCGTAAATGATGTGATTAATTTCACTTACACAATTTTCACGACACTCAGCTTAACCCCTCGAATTCCTAAATCGTCCGACAGCGGTTATCAGAGATGTCTTCGGAACATTTGCCACAGTTTCTTTCGTCCCGCTGGTCGAAGCGCGCCCAAAACTAGGTTGCGTCCCACTCGACATTTCATCTCGTGTAAATCAAAACAAAATCATACTTAAACTTGTGTTTTACTCAGAGCAGCTTCCTTGTAAGCCGTCTGTTGCATAACAGCCGTTTCTGCCGTATTTCTTTTTTCAGCAGAAAACAACATTTCATCGCCGCTATTGTTGCTCGTATAATTCAGCGATAACAAAATCGGCAAACGCGTTTAAAGTGTCTCCAAAAAAACGATCCTCTGAAGACGAACTAAATGTCTCACAGTAGAGAGTTTTCGGGAAAGGTCTTTTTTTTCGCATCTGATATGGTACCATGGGCTATTCGGTACGCACTGCGCATATGCTAGCGCAAAATAGCCGCACATGTGCAGTTCGTTCCGGAGGGGCCATCGTACCGTATGGGAGTTGCAAAAACGGTTTCCTAAGACTCTCTAATAACTCCGACTACTGCGGTGATGCAGACGGGTCTCTAGGAAACGCACTTAGCGGGGAAGCTTGTATCACAGAAACCCGTCCTCTAGATAATAATTCCGGTTAGTTTCGGGTCCCGCTTCGTAAATCAACAAAAGTTATGTTCTATGAAATATTACCGGCAGCGATCACAAGGAAGTAAAGTGCCTTGTACAAGTTCGCGCCTCTGTACTCTGATTTATATAACGAGAGCGTCGATAATAAATACTTTGTCATTTAATAATCTCCGGCACGTGGCAAACTGTTTTACAAATCCCAAAACTTCCAATCGTTTCTATTTTTTTTTTTTTAGTTTGCGTTAGGTTTTCATTAATATTTTTTTTTGTCGCAATAACAATTTTTTGCTGGGTCTTTGCGTTTGTTGCGCACGTTTTATTATATTGTTAATATCACGGGGCTGATTAAAAAACAAAGGCCATTACTCTGTTGATAATCTTCACAAAAGAGACTCCCATCGTAAAACGGTTCATTTTTCTTAAAAGAGCGTCTGACACGGGGTCATCTGGTCCACTTGCTTAGGTGGTTTCACTCTTATTTATATATATATAATTTAAAAAATTCTAAATATGTTTGGTGTGTGCCTCAAGTTTTTTTATTTACTCGTTAATTTTGCTCGCGCACTCACTCGTTCCTAATACGATTCGACTGGCCCATTATTCTTCTTCAATCCGTGGTGTGTTCCTTTTTCTGTTTACTTCTACTTTTTAACAAAACACGAATAAAATACGACGTCACTTAAGGCACGTGAAGCTCTTGCTCCGCGAATAAACTAGACCCGCATAAAATAGAAATTTATGACGCTGCTTCAAGTCACCGTAAATTATTATGTTTTAAACTCCCGAGCACACGAGGCTCCATTCGGCGTCCTCCGCCCTATCCAAAAAGCGAGGGGACAAAAAAGAAATACCTGCCAGCAAATAGTCATCTGGTTTCACTTCGATACGCTTTTACGCTGCTTTTACTCCCATATCGTACCATATGGGAGTTCTAGTCGGGGCGCGGCATAGTCACGGAAACTACGATGACCTTGTTTTTGGTGCAGATGCTGCTATCCGCTGCCTTGTCAGCGGCGCAGCCAACTACCCCTCCTGGATGCACACTCACCGTCAACGCCCCTTTCTTCCTGGACACGAGCACCTTCAGCATGGTGGATACGCCCGACGCCCCGGCTTACATCCCGCCAAAACTGAACGACGAAAACTTCTTCGCCTGGCAACCTGGAACGATGTCCGATGCATGTCTTCAAAAGCACTCAACGCAACTTTACCAGTCGGGGCGCGGCATCGTCACGGAAACTACGATGACCTTGTTTTTGGTGCAGGTTAGTTACTTTAAAAATATCGCATGTTTTCACGATGATGACGCTTGCCTGCTTGCGATGTCGTGCCCCAACGACCTGGTTGATTTGTGTAAAAAAGAAGCTACTGTGTCTAGTTATGAACTATAGTTACGTGTCGTTTCTATTGCAGCTTCTCATTCTATCGGGTGATGTAGAACTAAACCCCGGCCCCATAGAAACCGATAAACTAGAGTCTATTCTAGCAGCTGTGCAGCGAATAGAGGCTGGACAGTCCGCAATGCTAGCTTCAATCACGTCGCTTCAAAACAATAAAAAAACGACCGACACACTGGTTAATGAACTATTGGAGAGGGTCGCTGCGGTCGAACGCAATCTCGCGGCGGTCCCGTTACAAGCACCCCAGAACCCACCCATTGACAACGATAACACAGTAAACTCTGAGCTCTTGGAAATTAAAACCAGGTGTGACGACGCAGAGAACAGGCTTCGGCGGTCAAATCTTTTGTTTCTTGGCATCCCAGATTCGCATTCTGAATCGTGGCTTCAATCGGAAGAGAAGATACTCGAGTTCTGTAGGGAGAGGCTTGGACTAACGCTAGATGCCAATAATCTTGAACGATCTCATCGTTTAGGTAGTTTTTGCCCTGAGACAAACAGATCGATTATTGTAAAGTTTCTGAGGTTCAAAGATAAAACCGCAGTCTTGGCATCGGGGCCTAAACTGAAGGGCTCCCAATTTTCTGTCCGAGAAGACTTATCACCCTCTGTTCGATTAGCACGGAGTAAGCTGTTTCAATTCGCAACGCCACAAAATGTCCCATTCAAGATTCGTTTCGATAAACTCCGTATGCTAAAGAAATGCTTTGTATATGACGCTGCATCAGACCGTGTAAAAGAATTTTCTGCATAACTACGCTCTGCAATAAGCCCATCTCGTAATGCTCCCAGTTCATTAACACGTACGGTAACAAAAAGTTCGTCATATCACGTTTCTTTCACTAATATTTTCAGCCTCATGCATAAAAGAGAGGAACTGTGCAGTGTTTTGGAAGATAGTAATTCTGATATTGCTGTGCTGACCGAGACATGGTTGAAGCCAGATGTTCGCGATGACGAGCTATTTCCCGGTCACCTTAGTCTCTGCATCTACCGAAAGGACAGGCCACTCCAACGCGGTGGTTGTGTTCTCATCGGAGTCAAAAGGCATATCACTTCGTTCTGCATTCAGTTACAATGCAGTTTGGAAATTACTTGTGTCTGTCTTTGTTCGGCTATAATTAAAACTGTACTCGTTGTCTGCTACAGACCCCCGAATAGTGACTCTGCATTCACAAGTGAATTGCATAAAGTCCTATTGGAGATAACTGAACGTTTTCCAAAAGCGAACCTTCTGTTATTCGGAGATTTCAACTTTCCCAATATAAGCTGGTCAAGTCTAACAGCCGATGCATCACGTGATTCTCGCGGGTTTCTGGAGCTATGTTTGCTTTTTAATCTAACCCAGGTCGTTATGAGCCCAACCCCTGGGGATAACATCCTTGACCTTGTACTCACGTCTTCCCCTGATCTTGTTCGATTCGTTACCGACAGCAATGGATTCAGTGACCATAAACTTTTGCACATCTCGCTGTCCCTTCCCATTTTGGTGAAGATGCCTGTCAAAAAGGTGATACGGGACTACAGTAGAGCAGATTTTGTGTCAATGAACAAAAATTTGACTACTTTGTTGCAGTCGTATCAAATCTATTTTAATCTAAGGAGTGTGAATGACAACTGGATTTTATATAAAAATTAATTGAATGACCTTATTCAGGCATTTGTACCTACTCTGCGGATCCGAAGTGATGGTTGCCGGCCCTGGTATAACTAAAGACTTAAATCACTTGGCAATAAGAAAAAACGCCTCTTTCGCAAAGCAAGACTGGCCAGCTGTTCAAATATTTGGGAGAAGTATTATGATTGCCTTAAGGATTATAATCATCTAATAAAAGCTTCAAAAAGAAAATACTTTAATCAGGACCTTCCAACTATCCTTCAGGACAACCGCAAAAAGTTTTGAAATATAATCACGTCAAAAAACAACAATTATATAATTCAACTTGTCGATGAGGGTGGCAACCCAGTTGAGGAAAAAATGTGCTCAGAGGTAATGAATACCTTTTTTGCATCCATCTTCACGGACGAGTGTCCATTAAATATGCCTGAGCTACCCGCTGTTCACTACGAGCCCATGGCCCCTATCAACGTTTCATCGGCCGGTATTGCCACTCTTATCGATGGGCTCAAGCTTTAATCATCCTCAGGGTCAGATAACATATCATCGAAGATTCTGAAAAATACTAAGATTGTATCTAGTGATATTTTGCAACTGATATTTAATCAGTCACTATCCGAAGGTTGCCTCCCATCCGATTGGAAAGTAGGTAGGATTGTTCCAGTCCACAAAAGTGATGATCGTTCCTTGCCTTCTAACTATCGTCCCATTTCACTAACTTCCGTTCCATCTAAATTTCTTGAACATATCATTTATTCGCACATAATGTCGCATTTAGATTACAATGACTTCTTCTACCATCACCAACATGGCTTTCGCAAAGGTTACCCTTGTGAGACACAACTCTTTGAATTTACACATGACCTTCATTGCAGCGTTCAATCTCGCAACGAAACAGACGCAATATTTTTAGACTTCTCCAAGGCATTTGATCGTGTCCCACATATTCATTTAATCTCTAAACTTTCTCGCCTTCATCTAGACCCCCACGTCTTAATGTGGATACGTAATTTGCTTGACTCGCGAATGCAGTACACGGTCTTAAATGGGTGCAAATCTGATTTAATCAATGTCACATCTGGCGTGCCCCAGGGCACAGTCCTTGGGCCTCGTCTTTTTCTAATATTTATTAATGACCTTCCAAATTCTATTTCTTCTCACATACGTATTTTTGCAGACGACTGTGTTCTATATCGCGAGATCACTTCACCTAATGACCGCAAACTCATCCAAAAGGACCTACCCAGGTAGCACACCGCGTCGGCCGGTATCGGGACTACGCCGGCCGGTCCTGGTAACAGGATGGCGGCGCCCGGCCATTGGCACCGGTGAGCTGCCGGCCCCGGCCGGCGTCGGGGTTTCGTCTTGCTCACTGGCCAGTTCAGCCGAAGAAGTTACAGTGACTGGCCGGCATCGGGTTTTTGCTGTCTTTGCTGGCCAGTCTTTCCGTGGAGGTTCCAGTAACTGGCCGGCATTGGTATTTTGCTGTCTTTGATGGCCAGCATTTACATGGAAGTTCAGTAACTGGCCGGCATCGGCACTTAGCTGTCTCTAATGGCCAGTATCTACACGGAAGTTCAGTGACTGGCCGGCATCGGCGCTTTGCAGTTTAGGCTGGCGAGCCCCGCCATGGAAGTTCCGTTTACTAACCGACATCGTTTTATCTTTCTTTTTTTTTTTTGCCGTTTTTACTATGCAGTCAAGTCATTCAGATTCTGACGAACTGTGGCAATTCATGAATAGCGAGTGGAAATATTCGCATAGATCAATCCTTCGCAAATAACTGCCGACGCTGGTGTATTTGATCCCGGCATGGCAAGGCTGACGTGTTTTATTGCGAAAACGCGAGAAAAAAACAATGCGGCGAGGAACATTTGCAGTTCAGGATTCGAGAATCTGACCACCAACGCCATGAAGAATAAATTACACAACGCCGAACGATACCTTTTCAGGAAGCTAGTTTAATTTGATGCACTATACTTAAGGTCTGTGGTATACGCACGTATTTGGCTCTGATAAGAAAATTAAAATAAAAACGGTATAGCGGAGAATCCGAATGAAGAGCAACAACCACAATTAACAAACACGTGGCATGATTGAGCACGCGCTTTGAGTTACAAAAACTATAATTTGCATTGCATTGCAGAATCTGGACAAGAAAGAGATGTGTGTATTGCTTATGACGCTACGAGAGGTACACAACTCTCCTGAGATCGTGTTATTGGTGATTTTAATTGAGTGTGAAAATATGCTATTTCAGTCAAGAATCGGCTGTTTTCTGTGGTAGTTACGATCATCTAACAAAAATATTTCAAATTTTGACATAGCCAGACGATCTGTCCCCCGGTAGCTTATGCTATATACGACATACCGCACCAAAAACAAAAAAACAAATATAAAAACTTTTTTTTTTTTAACACGATAAAGGCGTTGTGGATGTTTACACTGCCGGGTCGTGAATGTGACCCCTTGACGCTGCGAAACAAAAATGTTCTAATACCGAACGATGCCGTCTCTGAAAGCTAGTTTAATTATCCGCACTGTTCTTGGATCTCAGGAATAAAAACATGTCTAGGCCTAATAAAAAAGTAAAACTGCGGAGCGCAACCTCGATAAGTACAATCAGGCGGCAGGCGAGGGAAATATCACTGATGTACCAGAAGAAAATTAAGTACTACTTTCCGTAAGTCAGAAAAATAAGAGATGTGCTTAATACGTACCGCGCTGTGAGCTCAGCTAAATAACTGCCTTAAAATAGCGGTATTTCTGTTTTAACGGTGGGTAAAGTTGACCACCTTCAGACAAACTTCGGCTGCATCACTGTGGCAGTTTGACCACTTACTCATTTTCTCATTTTGCTCTCAATATTCCCATTATTATTACCTTCTTTACTTCGTTGAAAGGACTTGCGCTGTTTGCCTACTACACTGACCCAGAAATTAGCACGGAGGGAGCGAATTATCCCGGCAAAACAAGAGGACCACGGCTTGTGCATTGCATCAATTTAAATTTGGGCTCGCACTTCTTATTTCCACATTTTGCGTGATTTTTACCCTGAAGTAAGGGGCCGGCAACTGCAAAAAACATTAAAAAAATATCAAAAAGAAAAAAAAAAGCGTAGTAAAAAAAACAATAAAAAACTGTGCGCTTCCGGGATTCGAACCACCGACCACACGATCACCCGCATCACGCGTTAACCACCAAGACTTTTTTTTTTTTTTTCGCGTTAACCACCAAGACCAAATCGCCAAAACGAAAACGCGTCGTTTTTAGTAGTTTATATGTCTGCTGAGTTCGTTTGAATACATTGTACGGTTAGTTTCGTATGTAATTTTTTGTTACGTGTTCAAGACGTATTTCTAATATTGTGGCAATTTTTGCATACTCAATGATTTATTATTACTGTGTCTTTTAATAGTTTTTTAATGCGCTTTGCTGATCGTTTTTTTGCAAGCGTTATACAAGCGTGTTGAAGATACGCGCACATAGATTCCGTAAAGTCGTTAGACAAACATAATAGCCAACGAACGCTATCCAATCCAATCCGCAGCCTTGTTTTGCCGGACGTGATGGCCGTGTGTGTTTCACGTCTCTGTCATGAGGTCAATTTACCGATTAGTCGTGAGGCGTGGAGTTTAACTTAGTTTCAAATGTGTCCGAAACAGAAGGAAGCGACTGTGAGCCGTGGAACTACGTCGAATCTGCTCAACAGCCAAGATCATGGCACGGTCGTTTCAAAGTAAGTTCCTTTCTTTGCCCGTTAGGGCTAGATTATTCTTTTTTCCGTTCAAAATGCTTGTTATTGTCTAGATCGCTTGCTTTTACCAGTATTACTAATTGTGCGCGAATGGTGCTATGCGAGGCTGTTTTGCTTCGTTCACGAATAGGCTGTGTATTCGGTCCAGGTCCATCGATAGCGGCGGAACTTTTTGGGAGATGGGGGGGGGGGGGGACGGCGGCGCCGGCGGCGGCGGCGGGCGTGCGGGCGGCCGGCCGGCCGGCCAGCCGGCCAGCCGGCGGGTGGAGGCGGAAAGGGGAGGGGGAGGGGGGGAAGTTTGATTGCCTCCCTCCACCGTATTGTTCACTGGTAAACTAGGATGTCTGGAAAAGCGCGGTGCCCCCCCCCCCCCCCCAGAAAAAAAAAATAAATAAATAAATAAAGCACTTAGCGCGGTGCCCCTCCATCGTCTAAGCTCTAGGTTAGACACTACGGGTGGATTCCGTGTGCGTATTTGCGTCCGGAGAGCTGAGCCAGGCAAAAGGCAGAGGAGGATCGAGCAAGTCCGTAGCTTCCGCCGCGCAGTCGTCTGCAAACGGCTTTATTTTCGTGACTCGTTATCAGAAAAGAATTGTCAAAAATTGGTGCCGCGATGAATTCATCCCATGGTGATTTGCATAGCATACCGCTCCTGATCGCAAAACTTTGTGCCCACGAAATAATTTTTTGATGCCGCTTCTGGTGAAATTTACAAGCATGTCCTGGATTAAGGTAGTGTCTCGCCAGTTTATGAGAGGTATATTTAGTTCAGTGTAAGTATATAGTGTTAGACATGCCTCACCCAATCCCTGTATTTTTTCGTTTGGTACTGCCTTGAGCGAATGGTGTAGGTTGTAATTGTTTTGAGTTGTTGCATGATTGTAGTAAGGTGGTGAGCTTTACTAATTAAACAGCTTGAAAAACAGTTCACCACAAAAGGCAAGGAGACAAGCAGAGTTACGTGTAAACCATACGCAAGCGCAGACTTTCGACTCGCATAAACAGAGAAGGAAGAAATAAAGAATGCGGAAGGAGCTCAAGCACAGGCCCAAGCGGAATGCGCCGATTCACCCATTAGCAAGAGCAGATTTTAAAACCATAATTTCCTTGTCTGTTAAGGCCACAGATTGATGGCCAATACATAAAGACAGCTTAATCTCTCTCTAAAGTCTACGATGAATTGTCACCTACTTATGCACTATTTACACTGCTCGTGTGTCATCCTTATAGCCTCGTCCCACTAGAGCGACAGACAGCAACAAACGACAGCGACACACGACGCACGCTGTCCCACCTGGCGGACACGACGCAGGACACGGGGACGAGGAAACTTCTTTCCTAGTGGGATTGGAGTTGTCAACAAAACACTTCAAAATACACAGATAAACAGTCTGGCGATGCGGTTTTCATATTTTGCTCTTTGGGCATTAAATGCGCCGACAAACACGGTGAAAGTGGAGACAATTACTTTGTTTCTTGACTAAAGCTTCCGCTTCTCTTCATTTGCCGTTGGCGACTTTCCACAAACAGTCGTGACAATTGACACCAAACTTTTTCTGAACTGGAATACCCGAATCGTTCCTTTTTTTTGGGGGGGTCGTTCGAGGAATTCTAAGTTAGCACCAAGGAATTTCACCCTGATTTTGAGGATGTTTAAAACTTCATATCCGAATGATCGAGGGCAGGCGTTTTATGGGGGACAATACGGCATCCCGATCATCACAGAACGTGATGACAAGTCTTGTCTGCCGGAATGGCTTGCCGCGGAACGTCGTGTCCTACTTCGTGGTGAGCGGTCTTTGGTCAGTCCTCGAACATGGGTGTATCCATCCTGATTTAGGGGCGTAGACCTCGGCGTCTTGAAGCACCAAATCGCGCACCAAGTTTTTGCGAGCAAAACCAGCCACAGACAAGCCTTTTGCATCATGACTGCCCAGCGCCAGCAAGCAAGCCGCGCCCGCGACCACCATGAGCAATCGAGGGACTGGAACTGCGGGAACGGGGAGAGGCCGCCAAGGGCTTCTCTGAAGGTCGAGCGGTGGAGCAAGCCACGGGAGGAAGGGTGGAAGGGTGGAAAGAGAGGCAACAGAGGGCACAAGCGGGCGAGGAGGATAAGTTTGTATCCGACAGATGTTCCTCGGTGGGACTGCTTGCTGCGCTTCAAGTCTAACAACAGACAAGAACTCGTCCGTCGTCGATGGTTTGTCGGCGATTGTCGCGGGTGTTGGCCGTTGCAGTGGGACAGCATCGGCGACACGGAACTTCGTGGTGTCGTCGGACAAAAATCGGTGTTTGTCACTCTAGTGGGACGAGGCTTTTAGAGAAAACGTGAATAATTAGCAGATACTGTGAAAAACATACAAGGGAATTATTGTAGGCCTTTGTTATTCATAGTATGGGCCACCAATGTGTTCGCACATCCGTCTGTTACCTGAGCTGCCAAGAAAATCGTGTTTACAGTCTTATGCATATGGGTGGGAGTCAGCACGTTCCACTTGGACCTGTTCGAACTTTTGCTAAAGCTCCTTCCGCATTCTTTATTTTTTTTCTTCTCCAATTTGTGAGTTGGGAGTCTACACTCGTATGTAGTGTATGTATTCCTCTTTTTTATTCCTTGTTTTTTGTCTGTTATTTTTCAGGATGTTCAATCAGAATGAACTCACCACCTTATTACATGGAAAGGCTGTTGTTAATTCCAAAGTGTCTGTAAAACAATCTACCTGACATCTTTTGCTCACGCCCCGGTTTCTGAAGCTCACGTTCTCCGAACACAGCCTTTCTGATTTCTCTGATTCTTTTTCTTTTTTCTTTTATGCTCAATAGATCAAGTTGTGAGTGTGCACCAGTCTGCGTCCTCTGTGTTCCTATCCTTTTGTCCTTGTCTTTTTGCGCACTTTTTTCAAGTTGGTCCATGATATTTTTTATCGTATATTCTAATCTGTGTTTTCATCTTTATACTTGCTGCAGTCCTTACCAAGTAGAAGTTGGCATTCACTTTCACCATCCTGATGTGAGTGTCCTGAGGCGACACAGAATGACAGCTTCCTCTGCTGAAGGCCAGGCTTGATGGAAGACTGCCAAGGCTGTTCATGGTAAGGTGCTCTATATATTGAGCAATATAATAGCAACTTATTGCTGATAGGATTGTTTTTAACGCAGACTGTGTTTATGGACTGGCCTTTCGCAATTCCGATGCCACTCACGTGGAATGAAACACTCTAGGGGAATTGCGCATCCCATTCGTAAGCGGAGTGCTGAGTTTACAACAGAAGTGCGTCTCAACTTGCTGCCAGTATTGCTGTGTGTGTTGTGTTTGTATTTTTATTTGTTTGTTTAATGTTCCCAATAATGGCTGCAGCCTTCCCATTGGAAGTGGCAACACGCAAACACAAATGGACAGCAAGAGAGGTGAACAGCGCCACTCACGCCGTTCGCCACCGCACCCATTGGTTTTCGGAGAGGTTTGCAGTATTGGTCTCTATGGTATTTGGTCATATATCGCACATGAACACAACCAGGGCACTGTGCCTACAATTCAGCACTCGCAAGATTTGCGTGAATACACCTAGCAGCTGGTCGCACTTTCAGAGTAATTTTAATGTTGCAAAAATGAATAATGACATTGGCATATTTCTCGTGCCAAATCCTTCATGCCTGTTCCGAACTCTGATCTCCACGAGATCACAGTAGAGTCGTTTCTGTTGTACAGTAAAACCTCGTTAATTCAACCCCCGCTAATTCGGATAATTTGAACTGTCGATCCGGTCCCGTCAAACATATGTATTAGTCAATGGCAGCAAACGCTCATTAATTCGGAGGGAACGCGGCGCACTATGGTTAATTCGGACAAATTCGGCAGGTGGTGCTAGCTACCGTCTGTTCCAAAGGGTATGACCGTGCTATCCATCCGAAGTGCGCACGTGGTTTTTCCGGTTTTCCCATGGTTCTTCGCTCTTTCGGTTCTCCGTGTTTCGCACCAGTTTTGCTCTGGATCGCCGTGCTTCAGCTCGTTACTCTCCTGGCATGGAAGCAGCAGAAGCATTGCTGCAACGGAAAAAGGGTAGCACAAGTGACCGACGACCGGAACGGCAAAATCGCGACACGCGGGGCAATTGTTCCCGAGCGTGCCAATAGCAAGAGTGACAGTCACGTTTTATGCCTCAACGCGGGGATCCTAAAGCCCGCCATTTTAACAACTATCCTATCCCTCAATTTTTCGCCGGCCACCCCTGCATTGAAAAATGCAACGTGACTGGCACTCTCGCTATCGGCGCTCGGGGAAAATAGCGCCGGCTGTCGCGATTTCGCCGCTCCGATTACTGGTCAGTTTTGCTACTCGTTTTCCGTTGCAGCTGTACTAGGCTAAGAATTTAGCGACGAAAGTGGAAATACTGAGGGCCTTGGAGGGCGGCGTCTCTCGACAAGTGATGGAAGGTTGCGACGTCAAGAGAAGCACTTTGGCTACATACGTAAAAATTGTGGCCGATATCCTACAGGCTTTCGAGAGCGAGAAGTTCAACACGAAAAGAAAGCGGCCTTGGAAGGTGGTGCACCCGAAACTAGAAGAGGCCTTGCTGTACTACATTGTCAGTGCGCGGGATGCGTAGCTCCGACAGTGCGAGTGCGGTGGAGCACTCGACCGCGCTAAGGAAAGTTGCCGTCTCCGCCCAAGTGTCGTCCAGAAAGCAGGCGGTAATAACAGATTTCTTCTCAAAATAAAGGAAACGTTTTCGCGCAGCTTTCTTTGTTCTTTCGATATTTCGACCTTCGGATAATTCAGACATTTTTGCCGGTCCCATGAGATCCAAATTAACGAGGTTTTACTGTAGTGGCACGCCAGACTCTATACTTGTTTTGCTTCAATCTTTGTAAGGGGGATGCTGTAATCCAATTCTACTCATCCCTGGTGTACTAGATAGCACCATATTTGGAGAGATAGTCTTCAGATTTTGTAGTTCCATCGAAATATATTTCAGCTTATAAAATATTTGTTATTTGGCTTGTAAATTTTCAAGCAGATCTAGATTGAAGGCAGCAAATATCTTACCTGCAGTCATGGTATGTGTCCGAAGTATATTGCATTAACATAATTGACCCAACCTCTGATTTTTGTTTTCAGTGCCTCTAGTGAATTGTGGATGCTAGGATTGCTTTTGTTTGTTTCACATTATCTACAACACTTTCTTCACCTTTATACTCAGTGCAGCCCTTGCCGAACGGAAGCTAGCATCGACTAGGCCAATTCGTTCGTGCATCACCAGCCGACCCGAGGATCAGGTCCATGGCAGTCTGCAAAGGTTGTTGATGGTAAGCTGCCTTATATATACAGCTGTGTAATAGCAGCTTGTCCTGGATGACAATTTGAAATGCGTGTTTATGTTTTAGAAAGTGAAATTCGCATGGGCATACTTGCAACGTGAAAGCTTACCAAGCCTGTTCTGATCTTTCATCCTTTTGAGATTTCAGTACAGCCGTTTCTGCTGCACACATACTGCCTACTTCGGCCAGGTAGAGACTTGATACAAATGAAGGTAAGCAGGCGATTATCAACTGCTCAGTGCTGTCCGTGGTGACGTTCTCTCCTTATCAGATGACTTACCATGCTTGGTTCGCAAGGCACTTTAAAAGGAGAGCAAGTCCGCTGGTGCATGATGCTCCCAGTACTGAGCAGTCGACGATCGCTTGTTCACACTCGTAGAGATCACGACTGTACTTCAAGCTCGGCAAGCGTGACACTTATGTGATTCAGCCTAGCTGTGGTGTGCTGAGCGGTATATGTAGAGCTAGTTTACTTGTGCACACACAGTGGCTGTGCGGTATAAAACGCGCCCAATTGGCAACTTTAATGCAGTCTCGTGTAGTTCCATTGATGTTTTCTTTTGGCGTGCATGATATGTGTTCACACTTTTTTTTTTCCTCGCTTACCGACAGTCCTAGCTGTCTGCAGAGAGTAAGTGTGAAACATGCCAACAAGCCTCTAAAGCAGTATGCAGTGCAATTTCGGTCTATTGTGCAAGCGAGGAAGAAGACTGCTCGTTTGGCTGTTGAGGCTGCGACATAGACATGAGATAGTTTTATCTGAGCATTGTTACGACCCGCTCCACTCAAAAGGAAAGCACCTGCATGCTCACAACGCTCAGTCAGCAACGACCAGTCGGAACGCAGATGCCGATGGAGCAGACAACTCCTGCACCCTGATGACCACTGCCGACTGAGCGTTACGTGCGTGCCTGGTTACTTTCCTGCTCAGTGGCTGAGCGGAACGGCCCGTAAAAAGCGCTCAGCTAAAACTTTTTCTGATAGGGGGTGGCTGACACATAGATATTTCAGGCAGAAGGATGGCCGACATTGACTCACATCAATTCTCAGTATGAGCAGCTCTCATTGCAATACGGAAATTATGATTCAAACTTCCTCTACCCCTTTCTGAAGGTTTTGAAGGTGCTCCTAGCAGTATTGTTGGGCTAGACATAATCATACCCAGATCCACTCCAATAAATTCTAAGAGGATGAAGTCAGTTGCCACATAGCTTGTGCAAAGCTAAATCTGGAACTCACTCCTCCTTCCTGTTTTTCACTGTATTGAGAACCTTGTCTCAGTATGTGATGGGTCTGTGAAGAAAATTGACCAGATAAGCAATATTACTCAGAAAATAGATGTCCCATACATATTAACCTGCACCTACCAGCCACTGTACACCACCTCACTACTGATTTGTTATCTTTCTATTGATTTGCCTGAACTGTTCGCACCTGTAGATATTAATGATGATCACGAGGGAATGTTTGTTGTCATATGATGTCATATGCTTAAAGTAAGTGAGGCTTGCGGGCGTTTTCAAGGGCTATGGGGCATGCCGATGGTAAACACTCAATGTGAGTTTATGGTAGACGCTAATAATATATACTAGTTTCTGGGTAAGTCGCTATTTTTTATTTGGTGAAGTCTGCAGATGAGTTTTAGTCAGGTTGCCATTATGTGGGAACACAGGGGCCATACTCTGCAATATATTATATGTCTACATGTGTCTACCCAATCTCATTAGTATGTGTACAACAATGAGCTGTATTCGCGACTCCAACAATCTATAGGGGGCGCCACCACCAAACAAACATGGCGGCTGGGAACAGGTCGCGTCGGCTCGGCCGGGCCGCCTGAACGGGTAGCGCATTCAATTTAACAGATTTTCTTTTGTTTAGTGCCCTATTTTATAGGTATTTCAACCGCGACGGTTAAGTGTAGCCGGTGCAGATAAACTTGCAGAGCATAGTTTTGTTTTCCCGGTGCTTTTTGTTCTTTTCATGTCAAACTTTTGTTTCGGAGGTTTCGTTCATTACCGAAACTATGGGCTCCGGAGAGACGGTAATAGACTCTAATCAGTTTTGATCAGGTAAGGAAAGCAGCTATGACTACAGAATTGTTCCACCGACAGTAATTTTCAACTAACTCGCATCACTCGACCATACGACTTATCTGTCGGCGAAATCGAGCTTTTGTGCGTATTAAGAAACAGCTCCAGTCGTCTGCTCAATCAGCAACACAGGCTGCAGGAAAATTACGAAAATTAAGCAAGCGCTTCTTGAGCCAAGCTTGAGCTTCTTGAGCCCCACTAAGCAGCTGATACTCGTATCTCAACTCAGGTTTTAGTGACAATCGAAGTCGTTTTGACGAATGTGCGGGTTATGCATTATATTACGTACCATGTCCCACTAAAGGGATATTAGTATATTATTTGGGCTGAAATATGAGCTTACTTGACAAGCTACTAGGTGAACTGCTGAATCAAAGTATATTTGACAGACGGAGAGATACTACCTAAACTCAGCCATATGGTTCTAGCCGGCAGCACGGAGATGATTGCGGACAAATTTGAAGATAGTCTTCATCGGAGATTCACGCAGAACCCCTCTGCATTAAACTTGACTTCAAATCCTGAATGGAGAAAGAGAGTATCTTTTGTGGCCGGACAACCTGAGCAATGTAGACGGATATTGCTGCTGGCTTCAACGAGGGTATATTATAAATATTGGAGGCGCAATAGATCATAATGTCGTGACAGCTTCTAACTTTGCGAGACGCGTCCCCCATTTTTTGAAAGCAGACAACATCCCTCATTAATCGTATGCAGCGAGGAGGTTTTCGAGAATCAAGTAGATGCGAAATCAGCCCAACTTTTTCGGTGTGGTCCAGAGGCTTTTTCGGTGAAAAGCTGCCAAGATGAATAGCCAATGCACCGACCAGCGTGGGTGGCTCAATCTTGACGCTAATCAAACACAGCCAAATTCAAGAAAAGCAGCTATTGAACCTTCCCATTCACTTGACTGCAGCATTGGGGTTCCCTCCAGTGAAACACCTCGTCTGTTTTACATACCACTTATCAGTTACCGAGTAGTCGTCACTTTGAATGTCATTCGAGACAGATAAGATATCAAAGCGTTTTTCCTTGATTCCTCCCCATCCAAGAAATTGAAAGCACGCGATTGTGTGTTGTGGAGTAAACAGGCTTTCAAACACGTGATAGAAAAAAACAATTTACTGAGGCTTCATCACACTGATGAACACTCAGGCAAACTTGAGAAATAATCAGACCTTCATCAAATTACATTGTTTGCCACCGCGTCGACAACACGTTTCCGCGAAAGCCGCCAGAGACGTGGAGAGGCGCAGAGCGACCTGTTCTGGCTGGTTCCCGGTTATCCCGCTTGATGCTGTCCGTTTTGCTAGAATCGCGAATATGTCGAGGATATGATTTGTCATTGTCTCAGTAAGACTAATGAATCGCTATATTTACCTAAAAATGCTGGATCTCTCGCACCTATCGGGACGAACGGCAATGTTAAACTACATGCCAACTACTCCGGCGAGTTTGCCCGTCTCTCGACATGCCCTTTTGAATTAAAGTAGGTGATTTCCACGAGCCTTTCTTTGAAGTGGGCCTTCTTCATGCAAATAGCTAACCTTGATTATGAGATAACTGGGCCATTTTTGCCGCTTGGTTATCCAGTGTGTTGTAACAGGTGTCCCTTAGGGCAATCAAAGTATTTTTGTTTTGATATAGTTTCCAGATTGAAAATGAAATGAAGACAATTAACGCATTGGTTACAAAAAGTTTTTCTTTTACATGGGCTTCTTGTCTCATGCCTCTGGTTTTCTGGCCACTTGATTAGCTTGGTTTATCTTTTTAGAGGTGATACTTACTTAGTTTTTGTGCTTTTGTTTTGGGTGTTTTTCAGGCTGATTTTCTTTTTTTTTGTTCTCAATAGTGTGTATATATTGCGCCGTTGAGTTCAATGCAAATTTGGTTTCAAGTCAGCGCTCTGTCCGTGTCCTTTACCCTGTCCGTCGTCCTTTGCGCTGTTTTAACCTTTTAAGCGCTTGCCCAGTTTGGAATTTCTGGATTATCATGTGCAGCTGGTATTGATTTACCCTGTCATTTTACTGTGCTGTTGAGTCTCTTTGCAGGTGCTCTAATGAAGGACTCCCCTTCCTGGGTGCATGGTTGACTTGCATCACAAGCTGCATGAAAAGTGTGAAGAACATTTCCTAGGCCCGTGACATGCAGCCTCTTTCATCCAGCGCACTCCTCTAGCGACAAGCCCATGATGACCAGCCAAGCTGTAGCTTCACTGGAACTGACAATAAACAATTACGGTAACAATTTTGTATGTTTTATTTGCTATCATGTGTATGAGCGACAGATGGCTGTGGCAGCCGCTTTACCAATAAGGTGTATACCTATGCCAGAAATTTACTTTCATGCACAGTGCAACATAATTGTTTACACTCATTTGTTGTTAAAATTATTCTTATGAACTACATCATTTCTATTCAGGTGTAAATTGCACACAAAACCACATGTTAGGCTGTATGACAAGACCGGGAACTGTACGATTTTAGCCCGCTAGCCTGGGGTCTTGCTGGTATCTTGCGGTACTGCTGGTAGTGCACCGGGGATTTGTGCTGGCAGCAGCCCGGGAACTCGCTGGGACAAAACAAGCCCGGGAACTGTATGGCTTGAGGCCGCTAGCCTGGGGTCTTGCTGGTATCTTGCCGCGTTACTGGTACTACGCTGGGGGTTTGTGCTGGCAGCATCCCGGGAACTGTATGGCTTGAGGCCGCTAGCCTGGGGTCTTGCTGGTATCTTACCGCGTTACTGGTACTACGCTGGGGATTTGTGCTGGCAGCAGCCCGGGAACTCGCTGGGACAAAACAAGCCCGGGGACTGTATGGCTTGAGGCCGCTAGCCTGGGGTCTTGCTGGTATCTTACCGCGTTACTGGTACTACGCTGGGGATTTGTGCTGGCAGCATCCCGGGAACTCGCTGGGACGCCCAGTGCCGGGCGTCCCAGTCACTGGCCAGTGACTGGCAATCTCACTGGCCCGTTGTCGCCCCGCGGTGCGTTTCCAGCGTCGCCCCAGTAGGATCTTACCGGCAGACCGGTACCGCCCCAGTCCCAAACCGGCGAGTTGTGCTACTTGGGTAGATAATATATCTCAGTGGTGTAACAACTCGTTGATGCCACTAAATAAATCTAAATGCAAATTAATCCACTTTTCTCGTAAAAGAGTTCCTTCCTCCTTCCAGTGTGTGCTGGGCGACGAGATCATTGAAGAAGTCGATAGGTATAAATATCTCGGTTTCGTACTAACTTCCGATATGACATGGATTAATCACATTAACACAATTTCTTCGGACACAGCAAGGACCCTTGGTTACATCCGGCGTTGCTTGAATGCTAATCCTCCAAAGCTTAGGAAACTTGCAGACGAAACCTTCATTCGGCCAAAATTGGAATATGCATTTACAATATGGAATCCGCACCAAAATTACTTAATCACCCAACTCGAAGCAATTCAAAACCGAGCAACCCGCTACATTTTATCAAACTATGACTATAAAAACAGTGTCTCTGCCATGAAAACGAGCCTAAATTTATCAACTCTGGAGGCACGCCGCAAGGTTGCACGTCTTTGCTTACTCCATAAACTTTACCACTACCATCCCACTGTTCGAAGCTCATTCATGCGCACTCCCGCACGGTCATCTCGTCGGCTCAATAAATTTTACAATTTTCAACGTATATCGGGTTCCAGTAATGCCTTTAACAAATCATGTCTCCCGCTAACAATTATGGACTGGAACAGTCTTCCAGAATCGCTCATTACAATAACTGACCCTGTGGTTTTCAAAAGCTCCATCGTTTCGTATTTTTCCACACCAAGTTAGGTTGTTCTTTTTTAGCTACGTTGCATGACTGTGCGTTGTTGTGTATTTTTATGTTTTTTTTTCATTTCTTGTATAATTTCTTGTGTTGCCCCCTCTTATGTAATGTCCTCGACAGAGGACCATTAAGGATTAATAAATGAAATAAATGAAATCTCGTGTAAATCAAAACAAAATCATTCATAAACTTGTGTTTTACTCAGAGCAGCTTCCTTGTAAGCCGTCTGTTGCATAACAGCCGTTTCTGCCGTATTTTTTCTTCAGCAGAAAACAACATTTCATCGCCGCTATTGTTGCTCGTATAATTCAGCGATAACAAAATCGGCAAACGCGTTTAAAGTGTCTCCAAAAAAACGATCCTGTGAAGACGAACTAAATGTCTCACAGTAGAGAGTTTTCGGGAAAGGTCTTTTTTTTTGCATCTGATATGGTACGATGGGCTATTCGGTACGCACTGCGCATATGCTAGCGCAAAAGAGTCGCACATGTGCAGTTCGTTCCGGAGGGGCCATCGTACCGTATGGGAGTTGCAAAAACGGTTTCCTAAGACTCTCTAATAACTCCGACTACTGCGGTGATGCAGACGGGTCTCTAGAAAACGCACTTATCGGGGAAGCTTGTATCACAGAAACCCGTCCTCTAGATAATAATTCCGGTTAGTTTCGGGTCCCGCTTCGTAAATCAACAAAAGTTATGTTCTATGAAATATTACCGGCAGCGATCACAAGGAAGTAAAGTGGCTTGTACAAGTACGCGCCTCTGTATTCTGATTTATATAACGAGTGCGTCGATAAAAAATGCATTGTCATTTAATAATCTCCGGCACGTGGCAAACTGTTTTACAAATCACAAAACTTCCAATCGTTTCTATTTTTTTTTTAGTTTGCGTTAGGTTTTCATTAATATTTTTTTTTGTCGCAATAACAATTTTTTGCTGGGTCTTTGCGTTTGTTGCGCGCGTTTTATTATATTGTTAATATCACGGGGCTGATTAAAAAACAAAGGCCATTACTCTGTTGATAATCTTCACAAAAGAGACTCCCATCGTAAAACGGTTCATTTTTCTTAAAAGAGCGTCTGACACGGGGTCATCTCGTCCACTTGCTTAGGTGGTTTCACTCTTTTTTATATATATATAATTTAAAAAATTCTAAATATGTTTGGTGTGTGCCTCAAGTTTTTTTATTTACTCGTTAATTTTGCTCGCGCACTCACTCGTTCCTAATACGGTTTGACTGGCCCATTATTCTTCTTCAATCCGTGGTGTGTTCCTTTTTCTGTTTACTTCTACTTTTTAACAAAACACGAATAAAATACGACGTCACTTAAGGCACGTGAAGCACTTACTCCGCGAATAAACTAGAGCCGCATAAAATAGAAATTTATGACGCTGCTTCAAGTCACCGTAAATTATTATGTTTTAAACTCCCGAGCACACGAGGCTCCATTCGGCGTCCTCCGTCCTATCCAAAAAGCGAGGGGACAAAAAAGAAATACCTGCCAGTAAATAGTCACCTGGTTTCAGTTCGATACGCTTTTACGCTGCTCAAAGCGAACCTTGGCATTTATGCTTTAAAAAGAACGTAAATGGGTTCTCCTTGCTAATCTGCGAAAGTTAAAAGATGCTATACGGTGAGCAAGTGTTCTAATCTACATGTTTAGCGCGTCGGAACGCGAAGAGTGGCAGGCCAATCAGGAGGCAACAAACAGACAACGCGTAGGTAACGCCTGATTGTTATGCAGCGAAGCTCGAGCCAACATTGGTTGAAGTCGGGGGGAAACCAACGCAGACCATTTGCTATATTACCCAAGCATCAAGGAGAATGCAGGGATTGGTGTTCCACGCGCCGCACGTGCTGTCCTCAGCAACAGTAAATTTTCTAAAGCAAAAACCTAGAACAAATTGTATCTTGCACGTGCGTTCGTCAGCGCTTTATTTTGGTTATTTAATTCGAATATTTTGTACGGGGAAGGCGGGCGCGTGTGGCGCGTAAAACACCAATCCCTGCATTCTCCATGATGCTTGGGTAATATAGCAAATGGTCTATTGGAGTGAAAACAAACTTTTCGAGGTGCGCGAGAACCGGACGAACTTGCACCCTGAGGCTGAGACTGCGGCCAATGCCACAACAAGCACGAGAGAGCGATGTCGCTGTTTCGAAAAGTTCTTCCTCTAAGCGAGCACTCGCGCCAAAAATGCACGTTTTAAAGCTAGGAGCGCGGGTTCGCTCGCGCTCGTACCTTTGGCTGCAGTTTCAGCTTTAGGGTGAACAGAGTATAGTGTCACGGCCAAGGGGGGATCGAGTGGCCGTGATAGTGTGATATTCCTAACTTAAGGTGGCTTCTCCTTCTTAACACTCGCCAGGCGGCAAAGCTAACCTTAGGGTCTAGCCATATATCCAAGTATATCACAGGGGTCTTCGAAAACACATTTCTTCTGCTGCTTATTTAAAAGAAAAAACTAATAATAATGATAATAATAATAATAAATACAAAATACTCCAATAAATCATTTATCAAAGGTATACGATAAAGACGCACATTTTATCATAATTTATCAACAAAACGTTAAGTTGCATTACATGCACCTCCCGGTGCTCACTCTTCGGTAATTTCAAGAGTGTCGCTGATTGTTGACACCGACGGCCTTGGAGATGTTGGGTATTGCAAGATTCAAGCATGTTATTATCTCTGCACCACTACACCGCGTTCTGAAACAAAATAAAAAAAATAAAACGCTGAAGACGATTTAGGCAGTAAGAACCGTGAAAACGATAAGAGACGGCCTGTGTTTTTAAGCTGTCCGTGACAACAGAATGCTGCCCTTTGAACGAATAATACAAAAATTAACAGAAGGTACGTTAAGAAAGTATTGCTTCTATAAAAATTGCGATTTTATTTTCCGTTGGTGTGTTAGGAAGAGGAGAAAGACGCTTACACAACAAGATTTGTTTTTTGAAATGTGCGATAAGAAGTGAGGTCAAACTATCAGCATAAATCTTATTATTTAAAAAAAAATGCCTTTAAAAGAAAATTATACAAAAGAAAACACGTTTCCCGCTCATAGAAGCGCTTTTCCGTAACATTTGAATGCTTCTTCCAAAATGTGGATTTCCGTTTTTTGTCACGGATTTCTTCTGCCATTTTGTGTTTACGGCACAATGAAGGCTTTAGGAAAAGGTAACCACCGGAACTTATCTTGTAGGAGTCATTTCTTGTTGTTTTAAGTATGGCATGCAGTTATTTATTGTGCGTTTGCGTTTTTACCGGGGATGCTCTGAAGGGCTAGGTTCCCCAGTATCGTGCCCGGTATGTCGACACAAACCTACCTGGACAGCTACCGCCATCTATAAGCGACGGCGGCAAGCACACAACCAGTATGGTTTCCACCGTCGCTCGTAGCTGGCGCCAACCTTTCCAGCTATCATAGAATAATTGATAGTCGGGCGCGTTGGTGGGAATTCATCGTAGGAAACAGCGCGAAAAACAGACGGCGACGAAGAAGAAGCACACGTAACGAGCGCAGCGCTCGTCACGTTTGTTTCTTCGTCCTCGTCTGTTTTGCGCGCTGTTTCCTACGCTCTTATCAGTTTCGGTTTGGACTCACGATGGGTCGGCCGCGCGCCCCTCGGGGAAAGGAGACAGGCTGCGGAAGGAGCGGCGACGTACGCAGCTGCACGAATGGGTCCGCAACCGCCGCAAAGCCGCTGTCGCCTCGACTTCCACTACGTCCAGCGCTTCAGATTCCCTTGCCAAAGATCACATCGCTCGTCTGGAAAGCCGCCGCCAAGAACAGAACCAGCGATGTAAAGTGCGCCGCCGGGTCAACGCCACGGACGACGATTGTGCCACAGAGGCGAAGCGCAAGTGCGGGGCCCCGCGACGACTCCGCTCCACGCCGGCTGAACATTTCCCGGGTGCGACGGCGAGGTTTCGGAGGGGAGTTCGTGTAGAACCCGTTTGGCGTCACGTGCGCCGTGTGCGACCGACTCTGGTTCGCCGGAGACGTACCCATGATCGGCGGCGTGTCGGACGAAACGAAGCGGTAATCGGGCACGTGCGCGTTGCGGCAGTGTATCGAGTACAGCTCCGCTGGTCTTCCTTCTTCACGAGAGTGGAAAGGCTGTACTTTTTTTTTAATTAATATTTGAATTGGGGGTTAAACAGAAAGACGGCATAATATTGGCTACCGCTGAAACAGGTAAGCGCAGTCCGTCTCTTCCAGTTAGGTGACGTCTTTCAAGATTCTCAAATAACTGTTTCAGAAGTGTTTATCTCTTCAATAAAACATATATTTAATGAATATCATTATAAACCGTAGTAAAAGTTACTTTTTAAACTGACTTTTTTTTGCCATCAACTCTCGGGTTTGTATTTTTTTGCTGCTTTCTATCATTGTAGCATGTGCCAGACAGAAGGAATGAAAGGATATATCACTTTAATAAGAGGACTCGAATAATTTTAGAGGCTTTTTTTTGGAACCAAAACTATTTTTGGGTTTTTAAGTTTTTTTCTGCTTATGTATTCTGATCCACTCGTTCGTGTGTGTGTGTGTGGGGGGGGGGGGGGGGGGCTTAATTATTGTTTCTGTGTTTCTGCCATTTTTCAGATGCACTACATTGCATTCCATAAGTTAGCTACCTAAATACAATACATATTTTCAAGGTAGTCATTATCCGTTAATGAATTCAATATATATACTTTCCACAACAATGTTCGTGTTTCACAGAAGTCCAAAAAATGAGCTTAATTCAAAAAATAAACACGATTCAAGGTACGAAACCAAGGACCCTAGAAACAGTATGTTACTCTTCATCACTCTCTAAGCTTTTCGCCTATAAGAACACCAACTTCTCAAGAGAGAGAGAGAGAGAGAGAGAGAGAAAACCTTTATTTTCGCTCCAAGTCCGGAGCTCCTTCTCAAGGAGAAATGATTTGTTGAGCACAAGGCAATACAGGGCTGCAAATATAAGTGCTGAACCGGACGATCTCGAACACTTAAAAGGACATTTGTTTTTCAACAACACACTCGTGAGTGCATGAAGGTCAGAAATGAGGACAGTTTTTAGCGGCATGTAGCATTGTAGCATTGACATGTTAGAGTAAGGCTGTCGTGGTTGCTTAAACCCGAAATGTACCGAGTTCACTGCAAGTCCTCGTGCTTCTATTGAATTCATTCTTTATTTGTTTCAATAACATCGCTGAGATTTTGCTCTGCGTGCGCTCGAAAAGGCAGAGCTGTGGTGACTTAATTTATCACGATCGGTGACCAATTTATTGAAGATCAAAGACGACTGCCTTGACCGAGAAAAGACACGTGAAAATAACAAAAACACTTGTTGATGTCTCCATGGACGTGTATAAAGCTTTGTGTGATTATCATCTTTCCGTACTTTGTGGATGGAAATTACACATGTCTAAAATGTTGTGAGCTATTCGAATTAAAACACGGAAATATAAATTCACAATTTAAGTGACAAATGAAGCGATAAATGTATTAATCGCCGACTAATTTTAGTGCCGATGAGCTAGAAAGGCACTCTTTGGTAGGAACATATGGGCATCGTATTGGCATTATGTCTAAATACGTTTAGTACAGCAGGGCTCCTTGTGAACAAACAAAAACATTCTGCGTGCGGTAAACGTAATAAAAAGTTTTCTTTATGCGGCTGGCACAAGAAAAGGAAACGTGGCATATATTCCAAGATAAAAAAAAACAATGCGAACAACAATATGCAATTTAGAGTAATCAAGATAAAACCGCAGCTTTAATAAACATAGCCAACGATAATTAATCTCGGAGATAACTGAGAAGGGACAAAACATTGGTAAAAGAATAATGCGATCACCCGACAACCGAGGAGGCCAGGCCAAGGAACGAAGAAGGCTCTTTGGTATGCATGGCACGTTAGTCGCGCTTTGGGGCTTTCCCGGTACGGGCTATTATTTATTCAGGGCACCTATAAGAAGAGCCAAGCCATACATGATCGTCGTTATGCTTTCTTGTTTACGAAGTTTTTCCCCTTCCGTACCAGCAGACATACGTTGATATTTATAAATATTCACTAAGGATTCATTAAGCTGACATCGCTTCCAAGATAAACAGAAAAGTTTATCGACCAACCGAAAACACAAGAAGTGCGCTCTACAAAGGGGTTGAGACTGAAAACAAAGTATTTCGCCGGTTCCTGCCCACTATCGTTGACACTTTGACAGTCGGACTGAACATGCACAGTGGTATATGCGCGCCGACTTTGAAAATTATAAATGTTATTAAAAGTTATAATCCTTTTTTTCTCCTTCACGCCCGAGAAGCGCACTGGTTTAGTAACTATTGTAATTTCATTAGAAATATTTTGGAACGGAAGGCCTCAAATATAGAGTATTAAATAAGTGGATTCCTGACTATTGACCAACTCAGTGTTTGTAAACAAGCCCACGTTTGCCCACACCAGGTGTGCGCATTGCGCGTGCGCAGAAACTTGACTTTGGCGAGGCGAAGCATCCGCGCATGCGCAGAGTTTACAGCAGCGCCACCGCTGTGGCGTGACGTCATTGAGTTGAGTTGGTTTATAGCCACTAACAAGGTGCGAGCAGCAGATAGGAGATTCAGTTATCCCGCCTCTAGCGAGAGCTTCTTACCTTTTGACAACCCATCTGCGTCGAGTTCATTTCGAGCGCGCACGTGCAGTCAAAGAACGGCAAAAGGCATATGTAGCGCGTGCTGAAGGCCCGGCGAATATGCGCCGAAAAACTGAGAGAGACGAGGAGACGAGAGCACGCGGGAAGGCCGGAACTCCAAGCTTTTGTTCGCAAGATTAGTGGGCGTAAAGCTAAAGCTACCTGCCTTTGTCCCCCCGCACTCGCCGAACGCGTTCTATTGCGAGAGCCAAGCGCCCGAAGCCGGCGTTCCCCGTCCTAAAGGCTCTGTTACACTCCGACGTTGAGCGCAGCAAACGTGGCGTGGCGCAGTGCACGCGAACACTGATAGGGCGCAGATATCGAATTCCTGCTTGCCGTCTAATGAAAGCCGCATAATGCGGTACGCTGCGTTTGCTGCGCTCAACGTCGGAGTATAAAAGACCCTAAACGCGTTTGACGAGTGCTGAAAATGCAAAGGCTGCTGCTCGCTTTAGGTCTACCCACTAATCGTTCCAACCAGAGCTCGCTGTTCCCCGCGCGCTCTCGCCTCCTCCTCCCCCTCGGTTTCCCGTCGCATAGACTACTTATCTTTTTAGCAGTTGTAAAGAGATTGCGGCCTACACGATCTTGCTCGCCTCGCGCATAGGATGTAAGAAAAACTGAGACGAATAGGTCTTTTAGAAAAAATATGAAATGGCGTAAACTTCATTCTTGCCACTGAGCTATCTCGCACTTGAAAACTGAAAGGGAAGTTTATATTTTCTTGACTCTGAAAAGTGTTTATGTTGCGTTTGATTGTGTAGGTGTTATGCACCGCTCGCAGTCCCAGTTGTGCTCATAATTACTGCAAAATGCACGGATCTGCGCTTTTTAAGAGAGCGCAGATGGACACCTTGGATTTCTTGCCTCTACCTTCTTTTCAGCTACGCATAACCGAGAAGAATTGCGAACAGCTGGAAAAGCAAGGCAATTTGTTAGGAAGCTACACAAAGCTTAAGAAAAACTCTCAATTTGTAAGGGTTATAGACTAGGCAAATATTTCATATGCGAATTATCAGCTTTTGTTTGAAGAAGCACCTAGCTAAAACCTAACTCAAACTAATCAAGCAGGCGCTTCGTAAATTATTTATAATTTTATTGCAGTTATCATTGCACCAAAACACATAGCGAGACTTTTATTTAGTGAAACGTACGATTGAGCAGTGAACTCATTATTTGACTGTTCAAATTTTTTAAGTACAAAACTTTAAAGATTTTTTTTAGAAACAGAGAGGGCTGTTCATTTTATTTCTCCAAGAGAATAGAACGTATACATCCAGATTAGGAACTGTTAAATCTTAGTAATCACCATCATTTATTTTATTTTTAAGACCCGAATGGATTCTACACAGCGTCCCGGTCATATAACTCTAAAACTAATAATAACATAAATACAATATTAAAACCTTTGAATCTATATATAAGAAGTAAGAAAGGAAGATAGATGGCAGTTGCTGCTAAAATTATATTAACGTCAGATATAAAGAAAAAATAGAAACAGCATGGTCAGGTTGTGGGATTCACTTTTTTATAGCCAAATGTAATGTAGACATTTGAGAACAAACAGTAATTCGTTTGCTGTTCGAGGAGTCTTAGAAAAAAATTTGCTTAATGAGAACGTGTTTCTGCCCGTATTTTCACCTGACAAGTGCTTGAAAGCATAAAATGCTTTTTAGCAGGACCCGCAATCCCAATATTTTTACCGTCCGTCCGTCCATCCATTTAACTAAGTTGATGATAGGTCACGTCAATTAATATCACGTGACCTAACGTCACATGATTTATACACCAATAAAGTTCCCCAGCCATAGTCGTCGGAAAAATGGATGTGAGGCAAACTGATGTCACGCCACCTCTACACTTTTCTAAGAAACACTCGACCCCAGGATCAACAAACCGTTTTCGAGCACAGTCGCTGAGTTTGAGGCTGGACAGTCACTGAGTTTTAAGTTAGGGTTAGCAGGGGCACCGGCGTCCCCGCTAACCCTAACAGAGTGGACTGTGATTTCGATCGACATGCGGATTAGAGAAGCTCGTTTTAGCGAACGCTGTTTTACCGACCCAAGTTTATCGAACCCTTTTACAGAGAAACCCAGTTTAGAGATAATGGCGATGAGCCGCGTTTAGCGAATTCGGACGCCGCGAAGCGGCGTTTACGGATGATTTAAGTGAGTTAGCATTTTTGTGGTGAGCCGCCGCAGACTTCTACCACGAAGCGGCGTAAACGCGGGCGGGTGTTCAGACGCGGCCCAGTGATACAAGCGCGAAACAGGGAAGCCTCTTTTAAAGTCGCGTCCCTTTTCGATAAACAGAGTTTCTCTAAATTCAAACTCCGCTTTCTCTACCCGAGCTTCGATAAAACGTGTCCCTTCTCTAAAACGCGTTCCTATGAAATGGCGTTCGATCAACCGTAGTAAACCCATTTTGATAGGCGCAGTTTCAAACACAGCTGGCTTCTTAATTATCGTGTTTTCTCGCTGTATTTTGTGTTTCAAAGTGTATGTATTTTCCTGAAGACATTGAGAAAGCATTGTACCGTAGTTGAGAAAACAGAAAAGCAAAAAACAAGAAATTTAAACTTTTTTTGTTGGGTACGCGCGCGCGGCAGGACGAATGCGACTGGAATGTTAGTTGTCGTGTTGTTTTTTACGATATGTTTCGACAGCGCCGCTCGATTAGCCGCGTGTCAAACGGCAAAGCCCTTAGCTGTCGAAAATAATTCGCAACAGAAGATAGCTAAAATGTATGCATTTTCACGCTCACAAACAACGTGTTTACCGAGGGTCAGGGCTCGGTTATACAATTTAGCAAGTGTTAATATTCAAACAACATATTGTTCGTACCACACGATGCAACGTTATCTAAAAAAAAGTTATTTGAGAAGTATCTCAAATAGCAGAGTAACAGTCGACGACATTCACATCTTGACGATTGGACGGGATGCAAGGTGACTTCGTTTTGGGCACGTTTTGGGGCGAGCTTACTTTTTTTCACACCAGCACCAAGGCAAAGGAACGCGTGCCACTGACTCCAACCGAGGCTTGTGCCTATCTCAAATACTCTACTCAAGATACTCTATTTTACTTATTTGTTAAGTATCTTGGTATCTTCCGAATGCTTTTGATCGAGATTGAAACGATTACGTTTTCAAGCGTTTGTACTCATTGTCTCAACTACATTTTTGACATTCCACCATTTTCCGAGTTTTTCGGTATGAAGTGGCGTGGGCGTGGCACGAGGAAGCGTGAACATTCTTTCGAGCAACCAAATCCTGTTGTTAGCTCCGATAAGCTACGGCGACTTATATTGAGCTCGTGAAAACATCGCTTTCGTGCCGATTGTGACTCATATTATATTCCAAAGTTCGTACAATGAAGGTTTTCACTCCCGCCTTCCCAAAGTGTCTTTTGTTGCCTATCGTTTCCCCCTAAAGAAAGCCTCAAACAAAAACAAAAAAAAGAGGGGGGGGGGGGGTTACGGAAGTAAGGATTGCCACACTGAGGCGCAACGCAGAACGGGAAAACATTTAGACAGCACTGCACATTTCATTTTCAAGAAAAATAACAAATAGAGGACAAGAAGTGGACGCAACAGGGCGACACTTCTTTGTTTCATATTTGACCCCGTCACGAGAAAATATAGAGGTTTTTTTAGAGCGCAGCTCTTAGGCGCCCGTTTCCGGCTTGAGCGGCGTCGGCGGAACCGTAAGGTCACGTGACCCCCAAGGCCACGTGACCCTCCAAGGTCACATAACCCCCCAAGGTCACGTGAACCCCAAGGTCACGTGACCCCCAGGTTACGTGACCCCCAGGTCACGTGACCCCCTTGGCCACGTGACCCCCAGGTCACGTGACCCTCAGGCCACGTGACCTCCCTCTGAGGTCACGTGACCCCCAGGTCACGTGACCACCCACGTCACGTGGTCCCAATAGTTCACGTGACCCACAGGTCACGTGGCCCCCGAGGTCAAGTTACCCCCTCCGCGCCTTCCCCCCTCCTCAAGAGCTCCACTCTAATTCGGCGTTACAGGGAGTTGTAAACGGCTTAAATTTTTTGTTCTCTTCTTGTCGTAAGTTCGACATTTATTGCTCTCGCAAATACTGTCTATAAGCGAACATTGATAAGCAGAGAACAGGACAGGAAACGAACTACGAGCAGGATGATCGCTCAAAATGCCAACAAAGCGTCCCCCAACGTTGAGTGCCTTTCTGAACGCAACCTACTTGAAGGTGCGACCACTTCCCTGGCTATTATGTGGGCTCTCTTTAATATATATTCACTCATTTTCGTATCCCCAGTTCAATTACTGCGAACTTCCCATATAGGTAATATGAATTAGAATGCAATGAAATGCAAAGGTGCAAGCGAGCTGGACAAGAATGATGAAAATAATCCCTGGAGAAGGGGAACAAGAGGGACAAAGGACAAACACATATCTCCAAACACAGCTAGGTGACCGGTGCGCGGCCGAAAAAATCCGCCTGGTCCGGGTATCGAACCCGGGACCTCTCCATTACAGGTGGAGCGCTCTACCAATTGAGATAACCAGGGGTTAGACATCAGTAGAGCAAACGGGTTTTATCAGCTGCCACCAGTCTAACACCAACAAGGGTGAAGTTTGCAATTTAAGGTTATAATTAGAATGCAATTAAATGCAAAGGTGCAAGCGAGCTGGACAAGGATGATGAAAATAATCCCTGGAGAAGGGGAACAAGAGGGACAAAGGACAAACACATATCTCCAAACACAGCTAGGTGACCGGTGCGCGGCCGAAAAAATCCGCCTGGTCCGGGTATCGAACCCGGGACCTCTCCATTACAGGTGGAGCACTCTACCAATTGAGATAACCAGGGGTTAGACATCAGTAGAGCAAACGGGTTTTATCAGCTGCCACCAGTCTAACACCAACAAGGGTGAAGCTTGCAATTTAAGGTTATAATTAGAATGCAATTAAATGCAAAGGTGCAAGCGAGCTGGACAAGAATGATGAAAATAATCCCTGGAGAAGGGGAACAAGAGGGACAAAGGACAAACACATATCTCCAAACACAGCTAGGTGACCGCACCGGTCGCGCACCGCACCGGTCGCGCACCGGTCACCTAGCTGTGTTTGGAGATATGTGTTTGTCCTTTGTCCCTCTTGTTCCCCTTCTCCAGGGATTATTTTCATCATTCTTGTCCAGCTCGCTTGCACCTTTGCATTTAATTGCATTCTAATTATAACCTTAAATTGCAAGCTTCACCCTTGTTGGTGTTAGACTGGTGGCAGCTGATAAAACCCGTTTGCTCTACTGATGTCTAACCCCTGGTTATCTCAATTGGTAGAGCGCTCCACCTGTAATGGAGAGGTCCCGGGTTCGATACCCGGACCAGGCGGATTTTTTCGGCCGCGCACCGGTCACCTAGCTGTGTTTGGAGATATGTGTTTGTCCTTTGTCCCTCTTGTTCCCCTTCTCCAGGGATTATTTTCATCAATATGAATTGTATTTAAACGATGCGTCTCAGGTACGCCGCAGGCTGTGATATTCAGCAATGTCACAATAACTGACGCGACCCCCCCTCTTTTTTTTTCTTGTCCCAGAAATGGTTTGTAACATGTATTAGTGATATCCGGTGCATTATACTTGAACTGTATAGAGAGCCTTCCAATTTCTTTTCCCGTCCTTTTAGGATACCAGAGACAAACCAAAAAGCCTCCTGTTTTATTCGTATATACACCTGGGCGCCTGACAACAGGCCGCAATCTTTTTCAAATGATCGTTAGTCAATTCATACAGGCCTTGGACTTTCATTTAGCCATCCGCCCGCTGGCTGACACAGTGACTTTAACTTACACGAAGCACCGTGAGACTAGAGGGGGCCACATCCGCTCGGTTACACCACAAATAAACTACTCTTATATTAAAAAAGCCAACTTCTTGAAAGCTGTCGCACTCATTGTAATAAAAGACGAATTTTTTGTCCTACTGTGGCCGTATCTAGAACCATAATTTGAGTGTCTGTCCGAGAAAAACAACAATCTGTAAGTGAAATGCAAGCTATGCCTCTCCAAGGTGAAGGTGCTCTCCGTTGGCAAAGCTTCAAATTCCAATATCCCGAAGCACCTGAGGGACCGTTTTAATTTTTGTTCTTGCTTTCAGCTCTACATGTACAATTGTTTAATAATAATAAATATTAATTTTAATAATAATAATATTAATAAACATTTGCTCATAAAAAAAAGACATCCTGGGCGGCGTACAAGGCTGTACAGAAAGGCGAAAACCCGTACGCGTCTGCGGCTGCCAGCTGCACCTAAGATGCTAGATAAGATCTAAAAAAAACCCGCACTTACTTGCCCCCGCGTAAACACACACACACAAAAAAAAGGAATGAACACAACATACAAAGGGGTCAAAGTTCAACACTACGGCTGCTGAAGTCGCAAACTCCTAGCAAACGAGCAGCAGAACTGTCCAAAACCGTGTTACCTCAGAGCGTTTGCCTTCCAGACAAGTCCCCTGTGTATTCATTTCGCTCCAACTGCAACGAACTTACAAAACCTAATGAGTTTAGCATTGCATTTGGCGATTGGACTGCCTTTCGTGAGGGTAAACCGAAATTATGCGGCGATGTTTTCCGGCGCAAACGAGGACAGATATCTGACGAAAAGTTCGAGATTCGACTTATGTTGGGTGCTAACAAACCATTCTGGTAAACTAGATTAACGCAACTGTATAATTGTGTCTGTGACTGACGTCAATACAAATTACGCAATGCGTAAGTATCGCCAAAAGTGATTTACTTATATTTCTTAGTGTTTGTACTCTACTCAAGATACTATACAATGTAAGTAATTTGAGTGGCATTTTAAATACTTTATGTAGCAGGTAATTAGTAACTTAAATAGTTTATCGAGTATTCTGTCCAACACTGTTCCAACCCGAACAACTATTTTTGGCTATGACTGAAAAGGACTTTACGCGGATTATATCTAGGAGGGGGGAGAAGTGTTGTCATTGTTCGGCGAAATCGGCGTCGTGGTCCGTTCGACGTCCCTCCCCTCCTTCGTTTCCCGTGAATGTCAAGCAAAGACGCTTGAAGGGCAGGCAATTACCAACCCTATTCCTCACAGTGGAAGATGATACAGAAAAGGTACACATCATAATTTAGAAACATTAAGTGGAAGCTTTCAAGAGGGGCCAGAAAACGTCGAATGCAAAGCCGCAAAATATACGAAGAGAATCGCGCTGTGCGGGTTTCCAGTCTAAGAGAGTGGCAGAAAATTTCTTGCTTATGGGTTGCGCGAGAGTCGCACCGGCCGCATCAGCATCAGCGACATGGCGGCGGCCTAGGAGCTCTTTTGGAAAAGTCTACACACCAATTTGGTTTACCCAAAAATTTAGCGACAAAATTGACGTCACGTGACCTGATACACTCCATGGGACGCGAACGGCGCGCCGCCGCGCGGTCGTTGCCGAAGGTAGGCAGTGAAAACACCAGCGAAACGAAACCACACACGCCGCGTACATTGCTACGCATTGAAGTCGGAGCCGTTTTGTTGCGCTGGGTTGATGAACTGCTGCGTCGTCACGTGCTCCAATAGTTGCGCCTCGTCTCTTGTGGGGACAAAGTTTCATAGTTTTTCAACTGGCCGATGAATTGTGCGACAGCTACTACTATAGGCCCGTGCCGTTCGACGCCAGAAATTTGGTCTCCCGATCATGTCTGCTACTGTGTCGGCGCGGATAACCTATTCTACACTGCCGCTTTGTGCTCTGAGATTGTTTTAATGCGTTAGCATTAGCACGCACGTTTTGGCATGAACCCGGCGGTGTCTTTTGTTTGTCAGCGCCGGGGAGAGAGAGAGGAGGAGGTAGAGAGAGCTTTGAGACAGCTTTATTTGCTGAAATACTTCAGCAAAACAAAATAAAAATATTTTTGAGTTTTTATAAAATTTGCCAGGAAAGAGCTCGTTCCCTCCAGATTGTTCTCTCAGCTTCGTGCGCTCGGTGCCGCTGTTGCTATTGCTTCTGAGGCCGGTTCTAAACAAAGTATTAGAGGTCTCAGCCGCACCAAAAGTGAAAAGCAAAAAAGCATATTTATACATATGTTCAATGACCTAAAATTATGGTCTTCTAACTCGATCACAGTTCGTGAGTTGTTCAACGAAAGTGACTTTTTTTCCTTTGGTTTTAAAGTGCGCAAGGTGGTGGTATAGTTTATGGAAAAGCGGGCAAGCTTGTGTAAGACAAAGCGTATATATACTGACCAATGTAAGATCAACCATACATGTACAATTAGATCTGTATGTGCCTGTCTCCCTCAGTCACACACTTTGTATGCCTGTGTGCTTGTGTGCGCACGCATACAAGTTTTTGTTTGGTTCGTGCGCATTATAATATGCTTGCATGAGATGCCACGTAATTAATGAAAAAAGTGGAAAATATAAACGAACCTCGCCTTTCCGACTAGCGCAGAAAAGCATCGCATTTCGCTCGTGTTCAGCGTGGTATACATTTACATTTGCCTGATGCTTTCTTGTTTTGTTTTTTTTTTTCGTTTCTTTTTGTATTAAAGACAAAATTAATTCACATAAACGGCATCATATTACAAACAAACAATAACAAACACGTATTTATGGTATTATTCTTGCTAGAAATTTTTGTTTTTTGAAAAGGTGATTTTTTATGGAAAATGATGTCATAGTGATATTGCTTTGTGGCTTAAATCACGATTTAAATCATCCTGATATTTTCTCCACCTTAAGCTCAATGAATATGGGGCAGATTATTTTCAGGATATAATTGCCTCGTCGATTTTATGAGAAAGTGCAGTGATTGCACCTTCTAGAAACTGGGAAGGTTTCTCGTCGGAAATCAGCAAGCAGCGGGATTAAGAGAAGGTTAAAATTTATTTCCTGAGATATATAAGAAGCGAAGAACAGCTCAACGACCTTTTTAGCTCTGCCCTAGCCCTCATGCAACGTTACCCTCAACGTATCAGCTCAAAAAGCCAAAGTTCCACCCGTGCGCGCATCCGCCGCCACAGCCTCGCACGCGAAAAGGCGCCACAGACTGCTGAACGCGTCTCACTGTCGAACGCCAGCTCCTCCGCTAGAACTGCTACGCGCGTTTTAGAGCGTGGCTCTTAGGCGCCCGTTTCCGGCTTGAGCGGCGTCGGCGTCGCCGTCGTTGTCAGAGTGACCACGCGGTGTATCATGGGAAATGTCCCATAATGCACCACGCGGGAACCTGGTGACGTCACTCGTGACGTCACGTGTGATGTCATGAGGGTCCTGCGCGGTGCACCATGGGGCGTTTCCCACCATGCAACGCGCGGGGAGAAGGACCCTACTGAAAAAATTATACGAATTTTTTTCTGATATTTTTATTGGACACCTTTTTCATATCAGAATTTATTATTTCATATCAGTTTCATATGCCGCATATCAGTTACACTAGGTTAGGTGGCGCCAGGTACCGACCAATTATTGTGCTACAAAAATATTTTTATTTACTCACGCCATCATGTAGACACATTACGCATACCACTAGCATCATCTGAACATATACATTGAGAGCATACACGGCACAACAAACGTGAATACAACAGCACACCCCATAACTACAACTGAGCTCTGCGTTTCCACCTTTTATGCCGGTCGTTTTGTAAGTACGGAGTGTTTCGGGTGACCACCTAAGCAATATATAATATCCTCAGCATTTTGGATTTTTTTTTCCAGTAATGTCATATCTCTGAGGGTATTTTGAACGGCTCAGGGGATGAATCTCTTAATAAAAAGTAAACGCTCATGCCGTAATTTTTTGAAAGCCAATAAATCAAGCCGCTCCACCGCGGTTGCTAGCCACGTGTATGCTTGCCTGCGCAGCGCGTCGTATACTGAAAAAAATTATATGAATTTATTTCTGATATGTTTATTGAACCCATTCATATCAGTTGGCATATGTTGCATATCAGTTCTTATATGTCGCATTTTAGTTTTTGGATATTTCATATCAGTTTCATTAATCGCATATCAGTTTTTGGTTATTTCATATCAGTTTCATATGTCGCATATCAATCAGTTCCTGGATATTTTATATCAGTTCGTATATGGGTTCATATAATCTTTTTCAGTAGGGGAGGAGGACAAGGGGGAGGGGCGGATGAGGAAGGGGGAGCAGGAAGGGGGGAGAAGGACGAGGAGAAGGGGAGGAGGGGGAGGAGGAAGGAGGAGGGGGAAAAGGAGAAGAGCGGAGGGATGAGGATTAGGAGAGGAGGGAGGGGGAGGAGGGAGGAGGAGGGGAGGAGAAGGTGAAGGAGGAGGAGAGGGGGAGGAGGAGAGGAGGAGGAGGGGAAAAGGAGGAAGAGGATGGAGGAGGGGTATGCCCTTCCTCCAGTACCCTTCCCTCCTCCTCCTCAAGTGCTGCGCTCCACTTCGGCGTTACAGGGTGTTGTAAACGTCTTTAATCTTTTTAAAGAGCCCCCTATATTTCCCGCACGGAGCGTATACACCAATTTAGTTTTTTCCGCTAAATTTGGCGGAGAAATTGACGTCACGTGCCCTAAACACCTTATGTTTTCCGGTTTAAATTTAGCGGGAAAATTGACATAACGTGACCTCACTCCCCCGAAGTGACTATTTAATGTCTTCTAAACTATATTGTAAACAATCGCTCCTCAAAAACTGCTTTTCACGCATTATAGTACCTTAAAATTAAAGCAAATAGTTAAAGGTCGCTATTAATTTATTTTAGATTCTCTCCCTGTAATAATGTATTAAAGGCTCTCCAGATAACTACCACTAAATAAACAAAACAACCCCGCAATTTAAAATTGTACTATCATTTTTGTGTTTTTTTTATTTTTTATTTAACTGAGTTTGTTGCAATAATCGCAAGGAAAAGTTGACAACTGGAAAGGGATGAAAAGAGGCATCACGAGAGGAAGGGGCCTCAGAGATCGGGAAATTGAGGAGCCAAAGAGCGGTCCTCCTATTACGGTCATTAGTCGCCACCGTATTGGGGAACTGCCGCCGTTCCCCTATTAGCCTTCCCGCCGACCATGTCGAGGCTACAATAACCGCGTGGCGGCTGATGCGTTCTTGATAGCTCTTCGACTCACGCTGCCTTGCTCAGTCTTTCAGAAGGCATTGGATCTCGACACCTGGCCCGCTCTCAATGTTGACTCCACTTCGATTAGCTATATAGGCCTGTGGGGAACCCTCTATATCTTTTCGATGCGAACGGCTCATTTAGCGATAAACAATGGTCACAACGCCCCGCCGTGGCAGTATTGTTTAACATGCGCACCCCTTATGTTTACGCAGATCGTCTTCGTCTGCGTGCTGAGTGCCTCATCATTCTGGGCAGCCCTTTCAGCTGGAAGACTTGACGTCGTCAACAATCAGTTACCACGCGACGGATCTGACGCAGTAGGTGATCATCCCGATGCACGTGACCAACATCTACATCGCAACTCTCACGCGCAAGTTGACGTCGTGAGAAAAACCCGCACCATCCGAGCATATAAGGTGAATGACAGCGCCCCCTTCGTTCGGTGGATACAGCAATTTCGCCATGGCAACATCGCTTAACAGGCACCCCATCATGTTTACGCAGGTTGCTGATTGTAAATATGGTTTCCATAGCAACTGTCTAGACTTAGTTTTGTTGCCGTTTCCACGGGTATTGGTGCAATCTGTGAATGATTGTTTATCATTAGCAGGTCTGTTACTCAAGCTTTCTGGTGATGCTGAAAAAACACCATGGCCAATAACTGATGCCATGTTTTCCGAAATGCTCTAAACACACAAAAAAATATTTGAAAAAGATTAGTGAAATCCAAAATAAACAAATCATTTCAGAAGATAATCTAGATGTGCTGCCAAATAGTCTTTTCTATTGAGCAAAATCTATAAATAGTGGATGGAAGCAGTAACAGATTAGTTCGCTCAAGAGACAAAGCGACGTTGTTAATATCGTTCACTTAAAAGCAACCTCGTCGTGACAGGAATTAAAGAAACAATCCTACAAAATCAGGAAGTACTACTGAGGCGAACAAATCATGAGGTGTTTGGCGGTATACTGCAAGTGAAAGTAGAAAGTCGATTCGATTGACCGGATTCACAAAATTCACAGACCCATGCCCAATAGAACTCGATCTATGCGCCGAGAAACTGAGGGAGAGGAGGAGGGAGAGTACGTGGGGACGTCGGAACGCCGAGCTCTGGTTGGAATGATTAGTGGGTAGACTTAAACGCTGCCTTTGTATCCACTGCACTCGTCGAACGCGTTCAAATGTGTGAGCCAAACGCCAGACGTTGTTTCGCTTTCTAACGCGATCCACTAGTGCAGCGGAGACAAAGGCTGCCAGCTTTAAGCCTACCCACTAATCATTCCAACCAAAGATCGGCGTTCTGACGTCTTCGCGCGTTCTTCTCTCCTCCTCTCCCTCACTTTCTTGGCGTATTATTTCGAAAATTGCCGATTTGCGAGATAAAAAATAGTAGATAATCGGTCTAAGTTTAAGGGTTCCAATTGACTATCAACCAAGACAACTGTAAAAGAGTTGTTGAGATCTGGACAAGAGAATTGAACTTTACCGTAGATGAACCGAAGGACAATGCAAAAGTAAAATTATTGTTTGATAAAGTTAAGGTAATCAACGTTCTCTATGCTTCAAACGAAGCTGTGAAAAATAGAAGTGTGCTACATCACCTAATAACTATTACCAATGGCATCATAATAAAAAGCGCTTCAGACTAATTAGCATAAACGCACGAAGCGTCTTAAGCAGGGTTGACCTTATGCGGAGCGGGAGTTCGTCTGCTTCTTTTTGCAGGGATTGTGGTGACGTCAGAACGCCGAGCGCTGACTGGCTCTCATGGAAGAATAGTGGGGAGACCTCAAAGCAAGCTGCCTTAGGGTCTTCCCACCCTCCATCGATCAGAGCCAATCATGGCTCGGCGTTCTGACGCCACCACAACCCCTGCAAAGGAGGCAAACCAAATTGCGCTCCTCATTGAAATCGCACAAGGCTGACGTTATGATAATCACAGAGACGTGGCTTCGCCATACTATTTTAGACAATAAAAATGCGGCCGTAAATTACAGCATAGTCAGAAAAGACAGAAAAAAAAATGTCGGTGTTGCACGTCTAATAAAAAGCAATATTAAATTCACGGTGATTGAGGAGGTTGAAGGCGTTGAAGCATTCTAGAACCGTATAAATCGAAATCATGAAATCGTTGTCTTGCCAGGAATATACAGGCCGCCAAATACTTCAGTCAAACTCAGAGATTATATGGACAATGCACGACATCAAAATGATAACACCTCGTTAGTGGGCAACTTTAGTTTACAATGTATAGATTGGCAGGCGCTTTCAACTGGAACAGATGCCGCTGCTAGCTGCGACCAGCTATTGCACCTTGTGTTCTGTTATGCTCAGGTAGTCACAGACACACAAACGTCTTCCACAGTATTTTCTCTGACGTAATAGTTATTTCCAGCAATAAAAGTTCGTTTCTTTTCGATTATGAGCTTGTAGAGCAGATGTCGGTCCACAAAATGATTGTAGGGTCGACGGTAAACACGTACCCCGCCACACTTAATCCCGTTCACATAAATCATTAATCAACTTTAAAGCCGCTGATGGCGTTAGTGTTTTAAACTATATCTAGAAAACGTATTCGGTAATTTCCAGTTCCTTTGTAAATCATCTGCCGACACTGACAATTCTGTGAGATTATTTTGTTGGAGGGCTAACGTACTCTACTAATCGGTTTGTAACTTCGTATACAAAAACGATCAAAAAATTCCTTATAATGCTAGAAAAATTAATAATTTTAAGAAAAGATAAAGTGGTTTAGAAAACCCCTTGTGCTAAAACCAAATTTGAGTAAATCTGTGAATCTTTAACAAGCCTGAAAAGGCTTGTGAAATATTCAAAGGCAAAAATTTTAGAACGTTACACTTAAAAAGTTTTTTTTCCTTACTCGCGCTATTGCGAAGGTCTGGCTGAATGCTAATTTTTTGTGCTAATCAGAAAAGTGTCTGAGGCAAAAATATAAAACGTGTTAAAGATTTAAATTTTTTTTATCGGTATTTGCAGGAGATACAAAAGAATTTGCCGGTTTATATATATATATATATATATATATATATATTTTTTTTTTATTACCCCTCAATTAGAGATATAAAATACACGAAGATGGAATTTTGAGCTTATTCCAAAATATACACGTTAAGAAAAGCCCGGTCGGTCCTGGTTAAATTCCAAATGCGTTCTTAAAAAAGTGCGGAGAAAGTGCATATTGAGATTTGATAAAAAGCGAAACGACGAGGAAGGTAAATACGAGGTAGACGACTAAGAGCGCTCGTTCCGGTCTCCCACGTATTTCCTTCCTCGTAGTTTTGAGCTTTCATATCTCAATATGTACAACCATCTAACCCACCAGATGATCTTAATCCATATTAAAAGGGTTGCCAAATGTCTTAATTTTATTTTTCAGTCTGCTATAAAAAATGGTTCCTTGCTTACTGCGCGAAAGACTTCAAAAATTATACCTATTCATATATCTGGTTTGGTTTCTTCTGTCGCCACCGACCGTCCTATAGCTCTAATTAGTTTACTACATGCTCCAAACTGCTGGAACACATAGTATTAAGACATATCTCAACATTACTCAATGTAGATGGTTGAGCGTGTTGGTTTTTAATTTACAATAACGAAAGAGGGACATGAAAGACAAACAGACAACATACTTTGAGTACCGAAACGGCTTCCGCAAAGGCCTCACTACGACAAAAGTCACTGCATTCTGGGAAAATAGCGCCATTGCCTTCCCTGCCTGCTAACCGAACACAAGCCAATACTAACATACAGAGGAACAAAGCCTCTCAAGGCGGTTGGCAAATCTCTCTCCGTTGCCATGACAACCGCCATTTTGACCCCTTCAAATCATCGAAGCTTCGAGAGGGTCGTTCTAATCCAATCGCACAAAGATCACCAGGGAGCATAGTCGTACTGAAGGTGTTCCTCGCCGATATAAGCGTCTTTGGCACTGTGTATGTAATCAACTCATCTATCGTGTTCATTTCCACGGATCTCTTACAATTATATTGTTCTTGTGGATTTCAAAACAGGAAAATTATTTTTCAATGCTTCCAAGCACCGGCACCGCATGTGGGGTGGTACAAAGATGTACGCTTATTTCGCCGGTGTGTGGATAGCAAAATCTCGGTATACAAGAAACGTGTCTATTAAGCTGTCCGTCACCAGATAATTTAAATCGGCTCCCCAAAAATACAGAGGTCCAGAACAATTTGTTCATTTCAAGGGCCAAAATGGCGACCACACGAGGAGCTTTGCGCTGCTTTCCCACAATCCAGTTACTATAACTAAGACCAGGCAACTTTTAGGGACTCCATGACCTTGTTCAAACTATTAACAATCGCGTCCAAACTGACGTAATATTTTCATACTTTCAAATTTCGCAAAAGTATTCAACAAAGTGTCTCATCCTAAATTATTGCTTAAAATGAATACCAAATTTAAAACACTACCAATAGTTTTTTTTTTTTCGTTTTTTTTTTTAATTTTTCTTGACGAGTTTAGTGTGTTGAGTCTCGAAATTGTACGTCCAGCCTTATATTCGTCACTCCAGTTTAAAATCACAGGGTAGTGTGCTGGGGCCACTATTTTTAATATTTACAGATGACCTTAGCTACAAAATATTGTTCGAAATTAAGTAGTTTTTGACGACAGTGACCTGCACAATAAAATTAAAATCTACACCATCAAATCGACTTAAATGATAACCTACATAAAATCAAACAATGGTGCAATATGTGTAAATGATATTAAATCCAGTAAAATCACTATATTTCAAACTAACAAGAAAAAGAAAGCAAACTCTGCGTTACAAATGTTTTGTAGATGAAACCAAACTAAGCGATGTATGTGAATATAAGTATAAATGATTAACATTTACGAACGATTTACGATGAAACGCTCACATTGAAAGCGCCTTTACAAAGGCCAGCAATGCCCCTGGGTACCTTAGGAGAAATCTAGCAAATGCTTTGCAATAAATAAAAAAAGCAGAGCCCTTAAGGTTTTGCTAAGACCAGTCCTCGAGTATACGAAGATTGGGACCCATACCACTGTGACCAATTCCTCCTAACCAAAACAAAAAAAAAAAAAAAAAAGGTTTCAGCGACTTGCAGCAAGATCTACATCTAATAAATATAATCGTACCCCTTCCCTCACAGAATAATATAGGCCTCCTGAACTCTTGGCTCTTGAAGTAAAAACAGTGGGATCGCCTGAAGCTTTGTCTTTAGTTTTTTCACGATAGAATGAAAGAATAACGATAATTACAAGATTATACCCATTTATCAATGTACTTGGCACCGTCATAGTATGTATATGAGATAACCAAAGCTAAAACCGATTTCTTTAGAAAACTTTTCCTAGGACGATTAAGAAAGGAATGTATTTGCCACTCGACACAGTCACTTTGGCGTTTGTGAATGACATTTTTAAAATTGTGGAGAGTGTCGTGCTCCTCAATATTATGGCACCATAAGCCATACACTCTAAAAATATAAAGCGCTTAGGACGCCGTCACGTCATTGTGTCACCTGACGTTACGAAGATAAATTTCCCAGTTATGTTAAGTTGAAAAATCAGCACGTTCTATTAAGCGGGGAATTTCTCCCTGTTAAATTTAGCTTGGAAATGCGTTGTGCCATGGCCTCCTCTATACTGACAAAGCCTGGCGGATCGTTAAAAAATAAAGCCCGTGCGTCTACTTTTCCGCACAACACTCGGAAAGCCAATCACTTACGGTGGCAGCTCAGCAACTTATGATGGCAGCTCAGCGAATGACGATTCCAAAACACATGTTTGGATAAAAAGAGCGCTGCCTGAGTTGTGCAATTAAGCAATGCAAGCGTGACATTTTGCATTGCTTAATGTCAAAGTCAGATTGCGTTTTTTTTGTCAAAGCATATGTTTCGGCATCGTCATTCGCTGAGCTACCACCTTAAGTTGCGGTGATTGACTTTCCGAGTGTTGTGCGGGAAAGTAGACGCACGGGCTTTTTTATCTGAATTATGAACTGTCTATTTGTGTTGCTGATCACGTTTGATGTATTCGGTTTTGCCTGCTGTGTTGCACTTATACTTGTGCCAGCTTAAAGCCGTGTTGTGTCAGCCAATTTAATCGCATTGCAGCTGCTCAATTGTGTTCTAATTTGCGTTTTTTTTTAGTTCTATTTTATGCTGGCGTACTTTTATTTTACTTTGTGCAGCTGTATGCATAGGACTGTTATTTTTGCTTGGCTTTGTACTCACCCGACCCCGTAAAAGCGTCATTGAGGGCTGACAGTATCAATAAATAAATACAATAAGAAGGTTAAGTCTTTCGTTAAGCAAGTTTCCTGCCTGAATTAAAAAAAAAAAAAAGATCTGGGAGCTAAAACTGACCCGATGCAATTGTGACTTTACTAACGTATCTGGTTCATGCATGAATGGAATATGATATGAGATTAGAAATATAGTACTGTAAGATTTATTATATTTATAATATTTTCTTAATGATCGCCCATGAATAATGATATCCTCCATAGTTGAAATTACAAAACACAGACCAATATCACTCATTGATTTTGATTCAAAACTTCTTTTGTTTCAGAAAGGATATCTCAAATTCCTAGAACTCTAGCTCATTACTATTTTCTAAATAAAGAACTTGCAAGAATTAGTTTGGTCTTTTTCATCGCATTAGTTCACCAGATGGGTTTAAAGGTGCCTTCTGTGTGACGTTTAGTATGATACGCAAACAACAAAATAAAACCCCTGATACGCTTTGCCGAACCAGTTCGCAAAATTAATCTGGAATGACCATAACACGCAACGCCAATGCATGTGACATTTTTTTTTTCTTCCACAACTTGTGTTTCAATACTGATTAGTTGTAATCTATAGCGAATTCCCAGATAGGGTCGCTGATGACTGCCATCTCAGCATCAATGAATATTTGGCTGTTGCATTTGACACCCTAATGATTACATACGTTAAAAACATTAACCCGAGAAAGTCGGGTACTGTTCAGTATTGAAAAGAAAAAAGGCTACAATGATTTTATTGGCGATTTACATTGTCATTAAAATTACTTGAATTTCTCTCTGTTTTTCAGAGACATGTTACAACAAAATAATTTAAAATATTTCTATTTTCATTATCTGGAGTCTTTATTATGAGATGCATTGAAATATTTGGTAGTTTCAGAATAGATGGCCCCAATACGCTTTGGGAACACTGAGCAGCTTGGGACGTCGCACTGCGAGAGCGCAGAAGTTCTGCGCTTTTTATTTTATGCCTAAAAAATATTTTAGGAATAAAATAAAAAATGTAACCCTATTCCAGAGGGAAAGCAAATGAAAGCGTTGTTGCTAATATTGTTACTACTACTACTTCCACTACTACAAAAGCACTCCTACTTCCACTACCCCCCCCCCCCCCCCCCAGAACTTCTAGTGTGATCATTATTATTACTAACATTTCATTTCATTGCATTTCATTTATTTGGCTCAGTAGAGTCGGGAGTACAGCAGAAAAGCCGAAGGCCCCTACCAGTTGGTCTGCAAACACCCAAACTAAAGAGGGGGGGGGGGGGAATTAAAAGCAACAAAATACTTTTGGCAAATACAAGTTAAAATAGTAAACAATAACAAGACAGACAACAACAACTAGATACTTGCACAAAGGCTATGTGAGCGAACACTACTGCTACTAAAAAACACTACTAGTACTAATACCACTACCACTATTGCAGTTCGTTAAAGTACACGGCAAGCGAACACAGAACTTTGCTATCATCGCATTATCACTTCCGAGCTCTCGAAAGTTTTATTCTCCAACTAAGAGTGCGACCATCCCAATTCCTACTGAAAACTCCACATTCAAATTGTTTTCTTTTCTTTTTCCCTTCCTAGCATCGATCTCCCTTTTGCGTAAATAGTGAAAGGAACAAAAGAACCATATCGACCCGGTCGCACTGCTCACAATCCAACTTGACGATCGAAAACTCGCACTTCAGTCGAAGTTTTAATTAGTCATCGTTTTCTGGAGGAGACGTTTTATTCGAGGCTTTCTTCATAATCTTTCGAGTTCGGGCTTTGTCTCGCCGCCAGTTCTCAGGGACGTTAACCTTCCAACTTAGACAGGGGCTGCTGTGCTGTTCCGTCGCTATTCATTTCCCCTGACAAGCGAAAAATAAAGAATATCTCCTCGAGCCGTGCCGGCTGCCCCAACACGCGAAACGATTCATCTTACTATTTAGTTATTATCCCATTTTTTCGTATAATAAAACCAATCCGTTTTTTTTTTTTGCAGCGAATTTGTTTGTTAATGGTATAGTCACTGTTATGTCAAGAAACGGAGGGTGTGACTTACTACGTTCACGCTTCTTGCTCCGTGATTGGTTCTTTGGCAACTTTGTCGGCTAATGCCGCAATCGCATTGGCTAGGAGACGATAATGAGATGTTCGGTACGCCCTGCGTTCTTTTAAGTTGTCAGTGACTCTACACTGCCAAAGACAAAATGGGCGCACGCGTTACTAAAACGCGCATGTAACGTGGCTCAAATAATGGCGATTGGTCTATCCGCTAAGAAAGAGTCGTTTTTACTGTTAACTTGACACAACCTAAGGTCTTTACCTGGCATCATATTTCGCAGATTTCACGTACGTACGTACGCACGGTAGTGCAGCAATCATTCACCATCGAAAACTGTATGGGATGAGTAGAAAATGACTAGTCTTCTTGGCAATGGAGCCAAATATATTGGTACTTGTGCGCTCGCGCAGATTAAGTACCGATCAGAGCAGTGCTCGCGCGGTTTCAACTTCTTCCGAAATGAGAATAAAAAAAGTTGCCTCCGTGTACAATGGCAAAAACTGTCGGCGCAATGTTCTATGGTTTTGCGATTCTTGATAACTGTGAGGTAGCAGTAGACTAATTTCGCCAGCCAGTATGACCACGACAGTAATGCGGCAATGCATTGATGGCACTTTAGTCTTTCCGCACGTGTGACCACCTCGCTGGAGTTCTGCGCCATAGCCTTCTCTGTACTCACAAAGCCTGGCAGTTTGACGACGAAGCCAGAGAGTGCCCGATCCCAGATTTGGAGCCCGAGAATCTTGTAGCACAGAGCATTTCTCGGGGAACCTGGTCGTCAGCGCACCGCCTTTGCAGTTGTGAGGACCCGAAACATGGTTATCAAACCCGACGAGAAAAGAAGCGGCAGCGCGAGGAACGCGAGGACCACGAGCGGACATTTCATCGCTCGGTAGAAGTGTGTTTCGGCGTCTCACCGCAGCGGGGCGCCCGTCACGTGACTCTCCTCTCATCCATTGTCTGCCGCTCTATTTTTCCAATTTCGGCAGCCGCGTCTCGTGTCGATCTGTCAGGTTTTGTCAGTATAGAGGAGGCTATGTCTATGCGTGAGGAGATCGAGACAAACATTATCACTCTCGTGCACTGCCGTTCGCTTCCTGTGAACTAAAGTTTTGGCAGCTTGGTGAGATCGGCTTATTGAGGAAACCTAGTGCACTTGCAGAGATTGTTCCCCCTTCCTCTTCAAAGCAATTTAAACCAGTTTTTTTTATTTTTTATTAGCCGATATTTTTTTAGTTTACAGATAAGAAAGCCACCCGAGGGAGCAAATTTTCTCGATATCTGCCCCCTCCCCCCCTCGCCCCTCACCATGTTCTCACGTCAGGACCAATTCTGGGCGTTAGCACGTTCATTGTCGTGTAAGCCAGCATATCAATCTGCGAGCGATTGAAAGCTATGTACATGCGCTCGCCACACGTGCACGCAGAACTAAAGGCCGTAGCCTTTTGTTCGCACATGAGCATAAATGGTTAGCTTTATAAGGTGCACTGCACGAAAGCAGGCTGTTGCGACACCGTGTCCAATGGGGACACGGCAGGGGTTCAATTTGACCTCATGATCTTTCCGCCCACAGTTTGGGCTTCTAGTAAGCATACTCCTTTGACATTTTCGCTTTCATATTTGTGCTATGGCTATTTTACCAGGTACCTGAAATATAAGGGACATACTACAATACCTTTCGTGGAAGGGTAGGGAAGCTTCTGTCCAACATAATTTTTTAACAACTGTATTTGAATTCTAACTTACAAAGGCGTTTGGTACGTGTACCAACACATACTAAGAACAGCGTATCTGACATGTGGCGCATTTGACGCCTTTATCAATACATAGTTTTCTAAACACGTGAACGGGGTTTAAGAATAGCGAAGTAGAATTTTACAAATCCACCAGTCTGTTTTGTTGTCACCTGTTTCACTTGCACTTTGTTCTCTGACGTCCTCAAATTAGCGTATTTATTATGTTGCCTCAAAACTCGAATTTGAGAGCAGACAAAAGAATTAAGAAACCATGTTCAATCATTTACTCGTATGAGATATTTTTTCGGCGAGATGCACAATGCCCTTTGAGGCATCGACAAAAACCTGAACCGAAACACAAGCCGAAAACCACCAAAGAGCTAAACTATTTTGAAAACCGCAACAAAAAGCGATATTTAGACGAACTGCAACGAGACACAAATTAACGAGTAAACGATACATTATGACAGTTTTGCATAAGCAACGCAACGCAGGGATTTATGTTATGAGGCAGAAACAGCAACACGCAGCTTTCAACCACCACCATCTTTTTTTTTTCTTTTTTGTATGTGCGTGTTGTCTGAGATTTACGAAATTGGGGATCTTGGAAGAATAAGGTTGTCGAAGTAATTTACCTAAAATATTTTTTTTTTATTTATGACATATTAAGTAGTACGTGGAATTCGGATGGCAAGAATTAATCGAGTATTAAGGTTCGTTTTTTCTTCTCAATTGAAACACCCCATAATTTAATTTTTTTTTCAGTTCTAATGCACTGCGCGTTGTGCTTTAAATTTATATAATATTCGGTGCGTTTCAGATCTCACTTTCAAAACAAAAAAGTTGTGCTTCAGGTGAGAGGTTGTAAACATAGTTTTTTCTTTAGATATTCTATAAAATTATTAGGTAAAAAGATAACATGAAAATTTTATATACTGCTTGGCGTTTGTTTCCCCATTTTGGTTGAATTCTAACATTCTAACTTTGAAATATGTCTTTTTGAATACAATGTTTTTAGAAACGATATATCATTACGAGGGAGTATGGGAGGGGGAGTCGCGTTTTTATTTTTTGTTCCCGAGAGATATCTTACGAACATTTAAGAGATATGACAAACTTGGAAGCTGTACTCCGCAAGGTGGTTGTTCACGGAGTATAACTTATCATGTGTGCAATGTATAGGCCACCAAATACTTCGTTAGATGTACTTCAAAAGTTGAATGATAGCCTAGAAGAGTTTGGCGATTTTCAGGGTAACTATAATTTGGCAGGAGATTTTAATTTGCCAAATAATAATTGGCTAGACTTGTCGGTTAGCAGTGTTGATCGTCGCAATGCTGAAGTCCTTTTGAATATTATGATTTTTTCTTAATTTAGTACAGGTCGTTGAGGACTTTACAAGAATCCTACCTCTCGCTTTACACTTGATGTTGTGTTTTTAAATATTCTACTATCTAACTGTGATTATCAATTTAACATTTATGATGGATTCTCAGACCACAAAATAATATCAATCACTATTCCGTTAGGTAAAATTAAAAAAAAAAAACACGGACCTTTACGTGGTTACTGTGCCGATTATTGCAAAGCGGCCGATGATGTAGTCATCGAGTACCTGGAAACGCCGTTGGATAATTTCCCTTCATTTTGCAGTACTTGTGATAAAAAGACTGGTCGAATCTGGGCTGGTTTCTTGGACATTGTTCAAACTTGTGTCGCGTGATATGTTCCGTTTTAGTCAAAAGAAAATGAATGTAAAAAACCCATGCATTACTGGAGATCTACTACTCCACCTCAAGCGAAAAACTACCGGAGTGAAAAAAAATATTAAACAGTAGAGAACAGCTGACCAGGAAGAGGCTATACAGAGATTAAGCACCCAATTGAAAGACAGGATTTTTCAATCGAAGCAATTTTTCATCAACGTAACGTTGCTGTAACTTTTGTCAAATGCGCCTCAGACGTTCTGGCGTGATGTCGCGTCTAGCGAAAAAAGACAGTTTGTTTTCTGCCATTACTTCCGGTGAAGTTAACTCTTTTTTTTTTCTTTTTTTTTTCGAACGACAACGGTTTGCTCCCTGGGTTTAATGACAAAACTTTTCTTTGTGTACAGAACATAAGAATCTCGGAAGCTGGGGTTTTTAATTTCCTCTATAATGTTAATCCAAAGAAAAGTTATGGGCCCGATACCCTTGCCTAACCAGTTCTTAAAGCGGTATGCAGAACGGACATCGAAATATATTTGCATCTTCTTTACTGTTTCTCTTTAATATGCGGTTTTTTCTACACATTAGAAGACGGGAAAAATAATCCCCAGCCAGAAATTCGGTGATCGTAATAATCCAGCAAATTACGGACCGGCTTCTTTAACCAGTACCTGCTGTAAACCTATTTCACATGTAATTTTCAAACACGTGATAGAAAATCTCGAAATCAATATTATTATCACTGCGTCTCAAAATCCCTTCAGGAAATCCCTATCATGTGTTACACAGCTCGCAGAAGTAATGCATTCGTTCGCTAGCACAATAAATGACAGGCGACAAACAGATGTCATCATCTCAGACTTCTTGAAAGCTTTTGACCGCGTTTCACGATCAAAACTTCTGCTCAAGCTCACATCAATTTTTAAAAACGAACAATTAATAAATTGGCTTGCCTCCTACTTCACCAATCGTTCCCAATATGTCCAAATTAGGGGCGAATCCTCCGCACACCTTCGTCTCCCTTCAGGTGTACCTCAGGGAGCGGGCGTAGCCCATTTTAATTTTTTTTTTTGCGATATTGTAAAAGACAACCAGGTACCAAATAAACTTTTTGCAGATTAGTGCGTTATTTATGCCAAACTTTTATTCCAGCAGGATCAATGAGAGCTTAATCGTGTCCTACGAAATTTCGAGGATTGGACAAGCTGATGGCAGATGCAAATAAATTATTAAAATACCGGTGAAACTTACAAAAAATTTAAAAAATGCCCCCTAGAATTTAGCTATTCAGTGAACGGAAGTAATATACAAAACTACATAATAAATATCTTGGCGTTGTCTTTAATGAAAAACCAACTTGAAGCCAACATATTTATAATGTTGAATGCAAGGCCAGAAATAAACTTTTTGCTCTTAAACGAACCCTTGAATTTGCAGACTGTGAAAAAAACGTATAGCCTATAAGACTCTAATTAGGCCTGTGTTGAAAAACGGTAATACCATTTGGCTTCCTCAGACGGCGGAAGGATTGAACAAACTGGAAGGCATTCAAAAACGATTGTTAGGTTCATTATCAGCGCATTTAGTAACAACATATCTGTGTCGCACAGGATTAAATAAGCAAACATTCAATTTTTAGAAGCTAGGGCAACAATAAATAGACTAAAATATGTGTATCCATTCCTCTATGTGAAATTTAACATTAAAGCTGAAATTTTTTCACCTTTTCATTCATTGGATTGACCAGGATCAAACACACCAGAACTAGAACTATAAAGAAAACAAATTTAAAAACAATGTTTTAAAATATTCATTTTTCCCTCAGGCAATACAAGATTGGAATTCACTTAGAAAATGGTATTCTAGCGCTGCCTTCCATTGAACTTTTTACCACTGCACTTAACGATACATTTTCTTAAACCACTTTTTTAAATGCTCATCTGTATTTTAACGCGATAGCGTTTAGAAGCACGTATGCAAGAGAATCCGGCGTCGGCGTCGGTGGGACCAAAAAATCCCATGATACAACGCGCGCAGCCACGTGTGACGTCTCGCGTGTGACATAACACGTGGTTGCGACGTCATGACCCTATCGACCCGCTAAATTTAGCTGGAAAGTTTTCCCTACAAATATAGCAGAAAATGTTCCCGTCAAATTTAGCGGAAAGCTTCCCGCTAAATATAGCGGGTCGATAGGGTCATTACGTCACAGTCACGTTTGACGTCACGCGTCACGTGACATGACGTCACACGTGACGTCACGTGAAACGTGACTCTACTAACTAGAGAAAGTCGTAGCTTAAGCGTCCCCCAAACTTTCCTCTGCGTAATTGCCATCGATTCCACTCCTGCAATGGCTCTCAATGGAGAGCCACAGTATGGGTAACTAAATAAAACATAATAAAACTATTTGCGACATTAAAGTCTAGACCCTCATGTCTCTTCTAATTTTCAGGTTCTGTGTTTATTTTTTAATGCTGAAGCGTCAAAACGAAGGAGAGTAAAGCATTTTATACCGTTGTATTTTAAGTATTTATGTGCATTGTTGTTCGCCCCTTTACGTTTTTTTTTTTTTTTTTTTCAATTAATTTCGCTGCATTTGCATTTGTGGCATGCTTTGTCGTAGTGACGAGCGAATCCCAACATAGAAAAAGGAGCGGCGGTTTTATTGGCTCGGCGGCGGCGGTCGACGGACGTTCCTGTGCCCCGCGTGCCCGTGTCGCGCGCGGCCGTGCTTCCCCGAAGCGCAGACGACGACGAGGTTGTAGTGCGCCGAAATGGTGGGAATTCTGTGTCGCCACATCACCCCCCCCCCCCCCCCCCCCCCGCGGAGTGGAGAGCCCTCAGGCCCTCCACTCCGCGGAAGCGTATTTGACCTCCACAGCGTGTAGCGACTGGAGCGGGCTGCGGTGTCGGGGGATTTGGCTGGACGCTTGAGGATGCACTCGGGTTGTTTGATTCGTCCGAAAGGATTATAGCCTGGCTTCAGCCGGTCGATAGAAACGCGGACGTCCTTCCTCTTCACGTGTAGATTGAAATCTTTCTCGTCGCGACGGGCAACCCAGTAAGGTCTGTTCTAAGGCGGCTGAAAAGGCATGCGGACGGGAAGGACGTTCCTGTGCCCCGCGTGCCTGTGTCGCGCGCGGCCGTGCTTCCCTGATGCAGACGACGACGAGGTTGTAGTGCGCCGAAATGTCGGTGATTGTGCGTGGCCACACATTAATGCAAATAGCGACCATTAAATACCAGTATTTTTGTCAACAAAACGTTGCCTTAATGCTCAGAAATGTGCCTGAAATAAATGGTGAACATCATCAAATTATTCAATAATCAATGAAGACTGCTCTCACGAAAATACCGAAAGCATGGTCTCTTGGGTACACACAGCATATCAGCACAAAATTTGCTCTCATGTAGGGGTGCTGTACGACCTTCTTGACTGAGGAACAAATAAATGCTATAGAAACTTTCCGAAAGTGCTCAAGAATAATCATACGTTTTAAAATAACTATTTTTTGTTGCCAATGAAGCTTCTTCATGTGCAAATTTCTCTCAAAACTAAAGTTTTGCAAACCATGGCCGTGCATGGTGATGGCGTATCCCTGCGCTAGATTGTTTATTCACGTAACCGGCAAACGAAGCGTGTCAGCCAAAAAAAGAAAAGAAGGCGGAGCGGGGGTGATGCACCGGGCGTTCTTCAGAAAAAGAACCATGTTTTATGACTCGTGTATTTAAACTATTGCAGGAAACAAACTCAGTGAGAATGTGACGCTAGTTTTTGTGATAGAGCGTGAAATTTTTACGACGTGACGTTACCTGGATCAAAAATAAAAAAGAGCATATATTTTTAGGGCCCGATGTATACACCTAACTATTTTGAGCCAGCACACTTCTCGACATGCAGCTAACGCTATAGTTGATCACGCAGGTTCTTATTGCCCTTGAACCCATATTTTTGGGTAACGCAGTCAGTAAAGGGAATTTTTTCGTTTTTCCCGAACCTTCTTCGACTGCTGCTACCGGATGGCATGCGTCAACGAACATCACCAAAAACGATCTGCCAGCCATCAACGACCACAACGGTCCCTTCGACAAGCCCGTCGTCGGCATGAATCTGCGAATCTCCTCGAGCAAGTGGAACCACGTGTCTTCAGTAAAGGCTACATGAGCGCGTAGCACTTTGTCTACGTGGGATTTGGAGCCGGCACGCTTGTCGACATGCAACTAAAGCTACTGTCGAACACGCAGGTTACTTCGTACTCTCCTATTCATGTTAAAAAGGTGCTGTGTACATTTCCGGCTCCTCTCACTTCAAGTGATGTTGTCATGTGTAGTGAAGAATCTGGTTGCGACTGTCCCGTAAATATTTTCACCTTTTTGCAAACCGTGTTCTTTACTTCGTTCTCCTGTTGTTGCTTTCTAGAAACGTTGAAAGAAACCCTGGTCCTCTCGACAAAGAAAAAATTTATCTGCTAAGAGTTTTCAAAAATGTCGAGCATCCATCATGAATAAGCTACACGTTTTCGACAGCAGGTTCACGAAGCATCAAAACATGATCAAGGAAATAGAAAAGTAGATTATTTTAACGGAAGGATAGATCGAGGTCGTCAGTCAATTCACTACGGAAAAAGCAAGGTCAATTTAACCCCTCGCACGACAAATCAAGGAGTTGCAAACCAGGAATGTTGATCTGGAAAACGGAAGTCGTAGGAAAAATCTTGTTTTGTACGGTGGAGACAACAAGAATAGCTTGGAAACTTGGAATGATTATAAAAATCTTATCTTCAAATGTAGTCTGGGGATAGATCTAAAAACTGTACAAAATGGCGCATCGTGGGGGTCGTTATAAGGAAAAGCTTAAAAGACCAATTATTGTAAACTTTGCTTCCTACAAAGAAAAACAAGAATTTTTGTCGAACTCTAAAATATTTAGAGGGTCGAACTGCAGCGCAGACCAAGATTGTCCTCCTAAAACTCGATAAAATAGAAAGAAACTATGGGAGTATGCAAAAGTTAAAAAGGCAGAGAGAGGAAACCGGGTGGAGGTTAATGGTTTGATAACCCAGGCAGCACACGACGTCGGGCCAACATTGGTATTTAATCGGCGATCACTGGTCCAATGTTGGGCCGATAAGGCCACCGCGCTATCACTGTTGGTGGCGCACTGGCATGTGAGGCCAACATTGGCCCGTCTTTACCAACGACTTCCCAACCTTGGCAATCGATTGGCTTAGGCTGGCCAGCATTGGCCAATCTCATCCACTGACTTACCAACGTTGGTCATCGGTTGGCTTAGGCTGGCCAACATTGGCCTGTCTTAGCCAATGGGTTACCAACATTGGTAATCGATTGACTTAGGCTGGGCAACATTTCCTGTCTTAGCCAGTGGCTTACCACCGTTATATTTATTTGGCTTAGTTTTTTTAATGTGCTGATCGCGCACGCTGAGAACAGTCTGTAGATGTGGCTCCCGGGGGGGAACGATTCTTCTGTTTTCACACGCACAGCAAGTTAGCACCTGAAGTAGAACGCTGTATGGATTGCGAGCTGTAGCAATTTTGAATGTCCACGAAGAAAAACGCCATAGTCTGTGACAGGTTAAATGTAAACGCTGGGGAGGAGATCGCCTCCTCCAGATCCTTCGCTCTGCAAAAGTGAAAAGAGATGGGAGGAGCTTTTACCACCTGTCACCGATTATAAATAACACGCATCATCCCAAAACTGATAGTTATGCTCAGTAAATTCCGCACGAAATACAAAATGCGCGCTTCCTTCTATTTGTGTGTATGTTAAGGCAAAAAGCATAGTGCTTCTTCGCTTATGCCCATTTAGCGACGCAGCCAGGAAACGTTTCCAAGGGGGGTAGGGGGGGGGACGCAGGGTTCAACCCCGAAAGCTCCACGCGCCTCCCCAGTATCTACGACACGGGTGCTTTGTCAGCCGTATGTGATTGGTTTAAGTTGGCCACCATTTACCTGTCTTAGCCAGTGGCCTACCAACGTTGGTAATTGATTGGCTTAGTTTGGCCAACAGCGGCCTGTCTTAGCCAATGGCTCACCATCATTGGTAATCGATTGGCTTAGGCTGACCAACGTTGGCCTGTCTTAGCCGATGGGTTACCAACATTGAAAATATGTTGGCGCAAGATATCAAGGTGCCTCGTTTTCTGGAACCGAGCTTTTAAAACGAATGAAGTACTCTAGGCAATGAAAATCACTGTTGTAAGAAGGCGTCTTGATAAAAAGGTTGCTAGGAAGACGCTGTAATTGAATAAGTTATTCATGAATTAAATCTAATTGGCAATCTTTATTAGATACTTATTTTAGGGCAAAGGTGCCAATTGGAAAGTCGTGTTTTGAATAGATTCCTGATGAAGGAGTTTACAACATGGTACACACCAGGCAGCACACTTGCTTAGACTAGCTATGGGGCCAAGATTGGGCCTTGGCCGTAGTAGATCTGGACCGGGACCAGGGTGTAAGATAGACAGGTGGTGAAACGAGAGCCAAATGGGCGACCGGATTGTGTCCCCCTCGGTGTTCTCTTTTTCTGTGGCGCCATCTATGTGGAGCACCGCGAACTTTCACTCCGGGTGGGTGAACGCTGGCGACCGCCCATCCGGAATGCAAATTCGATTCAAATTTTTTTCTTCTCGCCGCAGCGCCATCTGTCGCAAATAGGGAGTACCCGCAAGCCACCCGCAAGCAGACGAGTACACAATCGGGTCACGGCGCTGCGGTAGGTTTCTATGGGCCGTTTCCCCAGTGAATTCAGAGAAGTGCCAGCATGGCGCCTCACTGTATATTCCGGGCACCGGAATTACACGGAACTGCCAGGGAAGGGATTTGCTTCGTGCCTTTTGTCTCTTTTTAGTCCGAGCCGACCAGAGTAGACAGGCGGGCGGCCACCAACATTTAAGACTTTTGTGGCGCTTCACTGTATTCGCTGGCCCCATATTTCCACGGAACTACAACGGAGTGGCTTTGAGTGTAGTTTATTTGCTTTGCAGGATGCAGGATTCAGGCGCACTGAACCCATTTGCAGGATTCAGGTGCACTGAATCCATTTGCAGGATTCGTTCTTTGGCGCACTGAATCCATTTGCAGGATTCAGTGCGCCAAGGAACGACTGGCGTTGTCACGAAGCTCTTTAGAAAAGCGCAAGTCTCGAAAATCAAAAGATCAGTTCAATAGTGTAGAGAGCAAGCCGAATGAACGCAATAATAGTGTCGACAAATTGATCCATCCATGACATTTCGAGCATTCATGTCTCAAATCGCCACATTTGAAACTGGAAAAACCTGCGGGATAATTTTTCTATGTTTATTTTTCAACATCACGCATTGTCGCAACGGTTCACGTACTTCGCGGCATCTCTGCTTCAACTTAGAATGAACCGCAGCACATGCTCCGGACTCTGTTGGCCTATCAGGCGCCAAAAAGGTTGCGATGCTGCGCATGAGATGCGCCAAGCACTGGAACGGCTGCGGTCCGCAGGCGTTTGCAAGGTCTTAACGACAAAGCAGCCTCTTGCAACAACAGTGAGCTAACGGTGCTCGGAATTCCCACGCTCACATTGGAGCAGAGCGAGCGCGGTCGGCCAGATCGAGGCGCAGTCGGTTCTCATGTCGCGATTGCTACGCCGTTGCTCTGTCTTGCACCAACATTCAAAGCAGCTCGCTCGAGGCTGCATGCGGGCCAAATACACGAGTCTATAGCGCGATATAGTGTCGTTACAACGTGTAAAAAGTAGTGCTCACCTCGACAGGGGCGCAAGCAGCGGCGCTATGTCCCTCGGTGCCAACGTCGATAACGACAAAATATAGATTAAAAACACTTTTAACACCCGAAACAAATATTTAATTACATAATCGCGAATATTTTACCACCTTAAAGACGTCCGACCCTTAGCGAAAAGAGACCGTACTTCAAACGAAGTTGAAATATATTGAATACGAATATTCATTTTGTATTTATTCTGTATTATTTTGGCCGCACTCGAAATACGCGCGTAAGGTATTCAAAATACAATATAAATATAAATCAAAAAATATTTTAGATATACCAAAAATATCATCCCTTCACACTCAAGATACCATTTGTGCATTAAAAACCGGTTACACAGTTTTTTTTTATTTTCGATTTTGTCAGCATATGGTGTCCCTGTGGTATTTGAAGGCACTACTAAATGCATCTCACAAAGCTGCGTTAGAAACGAACACAAACACAAACACCATGACGCACTGAGCAGCTCATTCACAGTCCAGTTGACTGCTCTAGAGCCTTATATAGCCTACATATTGAAGGTAATCATTTTTTCGGTGACCACCTTTGCGCTTATTAAGGTTCCAAGTATTCTATCTTCTCCTCAGGAGTCTGTCAAAGGGGAAACAGTGTTTTGAAGTTCGTGGACGACATCTCTTATTAACAAGCATTGGTACAAGTAATAACAATTCGGCGCAGTCCCTAAAACAATATCCACACAAATGGCTCATAAAACACATGTTATTGCTTCTCTGCGTAGCACCACTCAGGACGAAGCGAATCAAGGCAGTTTCTTCAGTTTAAAATACTGTAAAAGACTATTTTCGTGAGGACCTAATTCTCGCAAAGTTCGCGAATCGCCTACAATTCCGAAAAATAGGTCGCGAGAACAATTCCGGCAAAATGTGAAAACATTAAAATCTATATTGCGATCCCAGCGCGTCGTGAAAATTAGAATTTGCGAATTATTCCAAAACTCCAATTTTGACCTAAATCGCGAAATATTGAGCCCGCGAAAAATAAGTTTTTTACAGTAGTTATTTTGCCTTTCCTTTTTAGTAGTAGACTACTTAATATGGTAGTTAATGTCACTATATTAAAGTCACTATTCACATCACGTACAATGGTGAGTATACACGTTCAGTGAACTAACATTGTGCTAACAAAACCACGCCAAACGTACCTGTTCACAACACCTGCTGAAGCTTTCCAGCATCAGCAAATGTTGTGGTTGTGGTTCCCGAACCCCGCTTGTGATTGTTGTGCGAGGAACTGATCAGGTGTGTTCTTGATAGAAAAATGGAAACAATAACATAAACTGGGCTGATTTATCAGTGCGATGCTGCGCAATTCAGTTGACAAACTAATCAAATGTTATATTTAGGCGCTTCAGTGTACTCCATATCTGCTTGAAGTGAACTTCTAGAAGGGGAGCTTTTCAATATTTTGGTAGTTTAAGTCAAATTACCAAAGTATTGCAGTCAAAAGGTACTTAGAGTATAACATAACAGTACTTACGATTTTCAGGCATTTTAAGAGTATTCTGCACGTATTTTTGATTGCTCCATTTTTTTAGGGTTAGAGTATATTTTACATGAATTAAATAAACATTTCAAGAAATATATGTGAAAGGTATTTTGTTCCTATTAATTTAGTATTTACATATCTCAAAACGCATGAAGGTAACTTCAAATGTAGTTTAAGTAAAGGTATTTTAAAATGATTTTTAGAAGTATATCTTTGTACTAAGTAAAAAAAAGAAGAAGTTTATATTTTTGGTCTATTTTTCGTGTAATTACAATTATGAACTGTATTTCAAATACACTCAAATTAGAATGTGGTATATTTCAAACGCATTAGTTTTCGTTAAGTGTATTACCTCACTGTACAGCAAATTCCTCAAATATGCAGACGCTATTCCTGACATTTTTCTTTTTTTGCTATTCTGCGATATAAGTCGTTAGCACTTTCGAGCCCAAAACCCCTCCATGTACTGTAATCGTTTCGTCAAATTCGCGTTTTTTTTTTTTTTTTTTTGCATCTGTGTTGAATTTATGATTACATGGTTTAAGAAATGGTACAGTTTTTGTTACATTTACACAACCCTCGGGAAACAAAAAATCTGTTTTAGCGTGCTGCGAAATATACGGCACAGCTTATTTCTGAGTAATATTTTTGTCTTTATGATTTCAGTTTATTTGGGGACATCGTGCGCAGAAAGAAGACGCAGTTATTTTTGCATTTTAGTTTAGAGCGTGGGTTTTACGGCGTAAAACATTGCATCTTCATACCTCCCGTTCTTGGTTAACATATGGGAAGGGCAGTTCCTTTGGGACTCCAAAAACTATCTCGGCGAGAACTTTTCTTGGCATTGCAGTGGAAAGGAGGAGAGCCCGCGCACAGCTTTATTCAGGGCTCAAAATGAGAGCGGGAGCGCGGGCCTGTATCTTCCACTGCACTGCCAAGAAAAGTTGTCGCCGAGTAGCGGTCGTGCTGCTGTCCTGTTCACTCGGTATTGACAGCAGAGTAGACGCTATGCGTATTTTAGGCCAAGCGTGTCTCCGGTTACGGTCACGTGACTATAGTCTCCAAGCGGGTCACAAGGGGCAGAGCACGGCACCTGCCTGAAGTACACTGCTTGGTAGAGCACTCACATAGCATCCATTGCACTATCAACTTTGGGACGAACTCACAAAAAGTATCCACCGACAAATCCTCTAGCTGTGTTCATTGTTCGGATGACCCTCGAAGATAAGCCTTCAGTGGGCGCACCCGCCTAGGGACCTTGAGGTAGCAGGATGCAGGCGAAATGCTGGAGGGAGGGGAATGTTTCCTCCTCACCTCTCCAGCAACCCATCTGCTTCACCCTACCAGCATTCCTTTCCCTGGCCCTGAGCTGCGGCCTGTGTGGCTCAGTGTTTGAAAAGTCCTACGCCTATATAGGCAACAAGCGATTTCTTCGAAGAAGTCAGAAATTCTCGTGATGTGGTTTGGTTCGGCAAATGACAGCTTGTACCGCGTCGTGTTGAATCTTCACGGAGCCCTACCATCTCGTTCGTGTGTGTACGTGGTTGTTCTCCAGTGCCCATATCGACAAATATCTCGGAATACATCTTTCAAGTCCGCTTATTTTTCGGTAAGTGCATGGCAACCTGCATGTTGGCATAGAGTGATCGCTGTTCTACGGGTACTCTTCCAGATTATCTATAGAAGTAGGCACTGTCTATTCTCCCGGCAGCCGGGAGAACAATTTTTCCGACATTCTACCCAGAATCCCCTCCCACCAGCTGCATGCATGAAATCATGCAACACCAGGTAGAATACTGACTTTCTTGTTCTCCCGGCTGTTCGTGGAAACACGTTTCATAGACAACCTTTCATGAACACACGTTTCAAGGCCACGTTTTGTCGACACTAACATATCACCGACACTCGCTATGCGAATCGCACGCTGCGGGGAAGTTTTCTCGCGGAAGTGGATAATCTGCCGGCAGCCCGGGACCCATTTTATACGAGACCCCATTTTGGGTCTCGTATAAAACAAATTGTGAAAACGGCTATATGAAGCTATAGAGTAGCTCACTGGTAAGGTGTCGGTCTCATACACAGCGGGACCCTGAGTCAATCCATCAGTGTGGTCTTATTTTTCTTCTCGAACATTTTATAAGCTGTTGACGATATTTACAACATCTTTTTTTTATGATTAACACTGAAAAAAACGAATGGTGTGCACGAAACTTCGCTGAAGTAAATGATATGGGACTGCGCCCTTCCCGGGGATGAACGGAGAACGTAGCTCGAGGGAAACAAATTCCGCCGGTTTCGGACGGCGCGTGTATTACTCGGACGACGCGTGTATAACAGTCTGCGGCTGCTCATTAGAAAAATATTAATCCAATTGTCCCACCTCTACACGCCGCTTCCCAGCGGCCCGCCGGCGGTACAAGCTTCGCTGTCCTCCATTCACCCCCCGAAAGGGAGTCTCATACCATTTAATTCAGCGAACTTTCGCTGACAACATTAATTTTTTTTTACAGTGTTAATTGTAAAAAAGAAATGTCGTAGGTATCGCCAAATGCCTAGAAGAAAAAAAAGTAATCTCACACTGACGATTAAACCAGGGTCCCGCCGCATAAGAGACGGACACCCTACTAGGGTGTTACCCTACAGCCTCAAATAGTTGTTTTCACAATTCGTTTTATACGAGACCCAATTCCTCAAATATGCCGGCATTTTTTTCCCCCGGGCTATTGTGCCGGCGGTAGAATATCCACTTCCTTTTTTCTCGGGTTTGTCACCGGCCGACAGAACCGTCCACGCAGCTTCGCGGCGACGTTCTGCGACGGTTCATGACAAGAATGTTAACCCACGTGTCCCACCCTACATGCCATTTGCTGCAACAATTTGGGGTAACCTGTTACAAGAAAAAAAAAAGCTAATCATAATATTTTGTAAAACAATCTGCTGATGAAACAGCGTGTCAATAAAACGATCTGTCAATGAAACGTCATTCGATGAACCGATGCCACCGCCAATCATAGGCGTCTGTCAGGAGAATTTTGGGGAAAATAATTTTACAGCTGCCGGGAGAACAGACAATATGGCCTAGAATTACCCCGGTTCTGTTTGCTTCGCAATCTTTTCAGCTGTATAAAAGCTTAGCAGTAAATCTTTGCATTTCGCAGATCGCTTGCACGTTTGTACGAATCTACGTAACATGCTGTGTATAATAAACTTCTAGGGAATTTTAAGATAATATTTTGTGTCTGTTTTGCTGCCTGTTTACAAACTCATACGCGAGTACTTTTTTTACGCGTTTCCTTTGTGTATAAATAGGTTAATTCAGTTCGGGGCGTTTTAAATGAGTTTGAAATATCCAACCTTCCAGACAATACCCATTCAGGGTTAACGAATAATTCGCATGGGTGTCAGATGCTAGCTCGAGAGTGATTCATTTCAGCACGCATTTGTCAGCGGAGGGATGCCGCGGCTAGGCTTCTGCTAGAGCAAATCAGCCAGCATTGCCTTTCGTGGCTTGATCGCGTCTGTTCATTTGCTTGTGCATGATATATTCAGTTACATAGTTCAGAAAGAGCTAATGGTGGCCAGTCATCCTTGACTTCGCGACGACTTGGTTGGGGTTGAGGAAGAACTTTTAGTCCATTGTCAGCCAAGCTCTTCAGAACATCGCGATGCTACTGAAACAAGTGAACTTATGTAGAGCCTTGGCCCATTCACAACGCGCTGCTTGGGAGTGTGCTTTACTAAGACCAATGTGGGTTTGAAAGCGTTGATCTTCACCTTTGGATCTTTTCGTTGATGCCATCAGCGCGAAGCTAAAAATTGAAGAATCGGCAGCCCAAAAAATGGCGGTGAAGTTGCTGCCAGGGTTTTGCGACAAGAGAGGTGGCAGGAAGAGGCGTTCGGGGGCCGTAATGGCTCCCAGCCCCAGGACTCGCCCCAGGACCCTCCCCAGGACCACGCATAGGCTCCCCGCTGAGCCTCCTTCCCTAGCCCCTTTCAATGAAAGTAAAAAAAAAATATTATTTGATCTTGAATTAGTCATTTGAACGCCAGATAAAATAGTGCATAGACCAAGCACAGGAGGACCTTGCCATTTGTGCTCAGAATGCTTTTTTGCAGTGGGCTACTAATACAAAGCAGGCCAGGGGTTCCTAAAACCCAATGTTGGAATAACCAGGATTTAAACGCATTGCCACCATTGCATAGCCAACATTAAAGATGTGGCATTAACATTGGGACATGCCAATGAATTAGCTTGACTGCCAATAACGGCCTATTCAATGAACGAACTTGTATGCCAATGATGGCAGACCCATTGAATTAGTGTGAAAGCCAAAATTGGCATAGCCAACGACATAGTGTGGATGCCAATGATTGCTGAAATATTGGTTTAACGACGGCCCAACAATGGTGCCAATGATGGCTGGAAAGTTGGTTAAAGGATGGCCTTACATTGGTGCCAATGATGGCTGGAACATTGGTTGAACGGTGGCCCAACGTTGGTGCCAATGATGGCTGGAACATTGGTTGAACGATGGCCCAGCGTTCCTGCCAATAATGGCTGGAACATTGGTTGAACGATGGCCTAACGTTGGTGACAATGATACTTGGAACACTGGTTGAACGATGGGCCAACGTTGGTGCGAAGGGCTGGGACAACATTGGAAGAAGTTGCGCTTGGCCAGAATGCCAATGTTGGACCAACATCTGGCGCCAGCGTTGGCCATTGTTGGCCCAATATAGGACCAACATTGGTGTGCTGCCTGGGAACCTGCCCAGATAGTGCACGGCGTCGGGCCAACATTGGTATTTAATTGCCAACCAACGGTCCGATTTTGGGCTAATGTGACCATCGTAGAACCAATATTGGGGCTACACTGGAATATACTGGCCAACGTTGGCCTGACTTGATCAACGGCTCACCAACGTTGGTAATCGATTGGCTTAGGCTGCCCAACATTGGCCTACCTCAGCCAATGGCTTACCAACGTTGGCAATAGATTGGTTGAGATTGGCCAACATCGGCCAACCTCAGCCAACGGCTTAGCAACGTTGGCAATTGGTTGGCTTAGGTTGGCCAACATTAGCCTGTCTTAGCCAATTGGTTACGAACATTGGTAATCAATTGGCTTAGGCTGGCCAACATTGGTCTATGTTAGCCAATGAGTTGCCATCATTGGTAATCGATTGGCTAAGACAGGCCAATGTTGGCCAGCTTAAGTCAAACAATTACCGAAATTGGTAATCGATTGACTTAGGCTGGGCAACATTGGCCTGTCTTAGCCAGTGGCTTACCAATGTTATATATAATTGGCTTAGTTCTTTTAATGTGCTGATCGCGCACGCTGAGAACAATGTCTAGCTATGCCTCCAGGGGGAACGAATATTCTTCTGTTTTCACACGGAGAGCAAGTTAGCAACTGAATTAGAACGCTGTATGCATTGCGAGCTGTAGCAAGTTTGAACGTCCACGCAGAAAAAAACCGTGTTCGGTGACAGGTTAAAAATAAACGCTAGGGAGGAGGTCGACTCCTCCTGATCTTTCGATCTACAAATATGGAAAGAGATGGGAGGAGCTTCTACCACCTGTCACCGACTATAACTAACACGCGTCTTCCCAAAACTTATAGTTATGCTTAGTAAATTCCACACGAAATACAAAATGCACGCTTCCTTCGATTTGTGTATATGTTTATACGGCAAAAAGCGTAGTACCTCTTCTCTTATGCCCATTTAGCGACGCAGCCGGGAAACCTTTCCAAAGAGGGGGGGGGGGGGGGGGGGGCAGGGTTCAACCCCGAAATTTCCACCCGCCTCCCCAACCTAGGACACGGGTGGATTGTCAGCTGTATGTGACCTTGAAAATCTCAAGGCAACCCGCTTTGCTGAGCCGCAAAACGCGGCCTATAATTCAGACTGAACCGGACAATATTAAAATATAAATAAAAAGCACTAATAATTTTAGCAAAAAAATAAAACCTTAAACAAATATCCAGCGACTGATTAAGCAATTACATGTCTTCACGAATAAAAAATTGCGTTAAATTAACATCTCGAACACTCTATATTTGAGGTAGGAGGTGACATAAAGCTGATGCGCATTTCAATCTGCAAAGAAAGGTTATTACGCAACATACAACAGAAGAAGCTGAGCATTATGCCTGCTTGCCCAAAAATGACTTCAAAGTGCGTACAAAATACGGCAACTGCAGTACTGACTACGGTAGTGACAACGCCCTCAGAAATATAAGCTGTAATACAGCCAACGGGTTACTGTTACGATGGCACTTCGTCGTCTTCATTTTGCAATAGGCAAGACGCGCGGCCTCAGCACGGGCCACGCCTCACGCACTGTTCCTGATTGAGCTAGCGACATGTTCGCAGGGCTCATAGCTCACCTCCGATCTCGGCAGTCTTCTCCTGTAAATAATATGTAAATAGACCACCACTGAATACTGGCGACGAGGATAAACCTGAATGGTTCAGCGAGGATGGCGCAAGGTCGAATTCCGGACTACACTCCCGGTACGAGTTGGACGTCCTGGAAGGAACGGCTCGAATTTTATTTCGAGGCCAACGACGTGACAGACCCGGCAAAGACGCGAGCGCTACTCTTCAGCCTCTGTGGGGAGGAAACCTACGGCAAGGTTCGAGATTTGCTTCACCCACAAGTGCCATCTGGGGTCTCCTACGACAACGTTATGCAGCGTCTATCACGCCATTTCGAGTCTGGTCCATCGGAACTACTCGGGAGATGGCGATTTCACAAGCGTGATCAGGAGCCTCACGAAACCATTCCCGAATACGTCGATGCTCTGCGAGCTCTTGCAAAAGATTGCAACTTCGGCACAACAACGGTCACGACCGTGGCATCTGCCACGACAACCGCACAAGCGCCGAGCGGCTCCATTACCCAACAATCGGCAAGTGGCGCCGGGAGCACCATGCAGCAAGCGTCGGTGGACCAGTTAGTAACATCTACAGTCCTTCCACTGGAAGTTATGCTACGCGACCGCTTCATATGTGGCCTTCGAGACGTTCACCTCCAGCAGCGATTACTCTCTGAAAGAGCCGTTACTTTCCAGAAAGCGTTTGATTTGGCTAAGGCAATGGAATCAACGACAACTCATCAGTCGAAAATGAGAGACGATGTCGACAAGATCCATCAAAACTCCTCCAAACAACGCGATTCTGGATCAACGGCAAAGCCAAAAAATCGGGCCCAAACTCGCTACTACAGGTGCAACAACGATAATCATCGACCGGAGGACTGTCGCCATCGCAAGAGCACCTGCAATTACTGTAAAAAGATTGGACATCTTGAGAAGGCTTGTATCTCAAAGAAAAGACGAGGAGAGAGCAAGAAGACTCATTAAGTGAGTGAGTCGAGTGCTGACCATGATGCAGAACTTTACACCCTCTACAAAACGTATGAGGAATCACCAAGTCGACCCCATTTTCAGATTACCCTCACCATCGAAGGTAAAACTTTGCAAATGGAAGTTGACTCGGGAGCTGCAATCACGCTCATCAGTGAAGTAACCTTTCGCAGACTATGGTCTAAAGGAACAGCGAAGCTTCAGTCTGAAGAAAAGCAACTGTACACCTGGTCAGGGCAAAGGCTGCCAGTTCTCGGAAAAATTCAGGTAAACGTCCTGAAAACAACCACCGCAAGAACGCAGCCAGTCCAACTCACTCTGCGTGTTGTAAAAGGACAAGGAGCAAGTCTCCTCGGCAGGGACTGGTTTGCACCGTTGGGCATTTCCCTTTCTGGGGTGAACGCCGTGGCCTCCGCCTCACTGCAGAACGTCTTGGATAGATACCAAGATGTTTTCACTGAACTACAGACCGGTCACAAAGGGTCACCCATATCTATTCCAATGCAGCCGGACGCACCACCCAAGTTCCTGAAGTGCCGCCCAGTTCCATTCGCTATCCGGGATTCTGTGCTGAAGGAGCTGGATCGCTTGGAAGAACAAGGAATAATAGAACCTGTCCTATCTTCTCAGTGGGCAACTCCAGTAGTGGTAGTGAGGAAGAAGGATGGATCGCTAAGACTTTGCGGTGATTATCGTAGCACAGTCAACGCATCTGTCAAGCCTGGGACCTACCCACTGCCGACTGTACCAGAGCTCCTTACCACAATCAGTGGAGGAAAGCACTTTTCAAATATTGACTTGGCGCAAGCCTACCAGCAGCTTCGACTCGATGAAGCTACGTCTGAGGTATTGTGCATCAATACGATCAAGGGACTGTACCGCGTCAAGCGTTTACCCTTCGGCGTATCTGTAGCCCCGGCTATCTTTCAAAAATTTATGGACGTATGTCTTGCTGGGCTACCGGGCGTCGCCACATACATTGACGACATCCTCATCATTGGCTCCACCAAGGACCAGCACTTAAAGCGACTCGAAGCAGTTCTACGACGTTTGAGTCAAGCTAACCTCAAGGTCAAGAAAGAAAAGTGCCATTTCGACATGTCGGAGGTTGAATTCCTCGAATACCGAGTTGATGCTGCAGGCATCCGGCCGACACAAGAAAAAGTCAAGGCGATTGTAGAAGCGCCAGAGCCAAAAGACAAGTCGGAACTACAATCATTTCTTGGAATGATTGCCTTCTACAATCGGTTCCTCAGACATCGAACAACTGTGGCCGAAAGCTTGCATCGCTTGCTCGACAAAAATGTGCCATGGAAATGGGAGTCCCGACATAAGAAGGACTACCAAGCGCTGAAGGACCTGCTCTCGTCAGCAGAGGTCCTGGCGCACTACAATACTGATAAGCCGCTCTTCTTGTCTTGCGATGCCTCTCCCTACGGTGTAGGAGCCGTACTTGCCCAGCTAGACAACCAAGGCCGCGAAGCTCCCATTGCTTACGGGTCTAGAACGCTCGGTAAGAGTGAAAGGAACTATTCCCAGCTTGACAAAGAAGGGTTGGCCATAGTGTTCGGAGTTAAACACTTTCATCAGTATATTGCTGGAAGGTCCGTCACAATATACACTGACCACAAGCCCCTGCTAGGCATCCTCAACTCAGACAGGCAGATGCCATTGGTACTGTCCCCGAGGATGCTACGCTGGTGCCTGCATCTCCAAACCTATGACTATAACCTGGTTTACCGACCCGGTGCACTCCATCAAAATGCGGATGCCCTGAGCCGTCTTCCACTGCCCAGCAACGTGGACGAACCACACGGTCCAGCAGACATCCTTATGATTGAGGCGCTCGAGACACCATCCCTCTCAGCAAAGGACATAGCCCGTCTTACGGCAAAGGACCCCCTCCTGGCGAAGGTCTACCAAGCCGTCCAGTCCGGAGCCTCCAAATGCATGACCGGAAAACAGTTCGCAAGCTATATGAGGCAATTTACCGAGCTATCGACCCACAAGGGATGCGTCTTATGGGGATCACGTGTCGTTATTCCGAAGGAGGCACAGCCAGCAGCCATGAAACTCCTGCACGCAAACCATCCAGGAGTAACAGCCATGAAACGCTGCGGACGAAGTCATCTTTGGTGGCCTGACCTCGACAAACAAATCGACAGGTGCGTCCAACTCTGCTCAAAGTGTCAGCAACAAGTACGTGCTCCTGTTCCAGCACCAAGCCCAACTTGGGAACGCCCTCAGGAGCCATGGACTCTACTTCACATGGACTTCGCCGGTCCTTTTGAAGGAAAGATGCTTCTGATAGTTGTTGACGCGTATTCCAAATGGTTGCAAGTCCACATCTGCGCGTCAGCAACCGCTGCCACCGTCATTGACGCCCTCCGATCCATGTTTGCCACATTTGGCATCCCGAAAGTCGTCTGCAGCGACAATGGCACGCCATTTGTAGCCAAGGAAACCAATCAATTCCTGCAAGCCAATAACATCCGGCACATCACAAGCGCCCCCTATCACCCAGCAACCAACGGCCAAGCCGAACGAATGGTTCGGGAAACGAAGGAGTCGCTCCGCAAACTTTCAGAAGGAAGTCTGAACTGCCGACTGGCACGGTTCTTGTATAAGCAACATACAACACCAAGCTCAACAACTGGGAAAACACCAGCAGAGTTGATGTTCGGACGACAATTGCTTTGCCCATTGGATTATATTCATCCACGGGGTAAGGAAGGTGAAGAAGGCTACAAAGACGCTAAGTTCAGCAATTCACAAGCCGTCTTTATTAAGGGATTCGCGGGACAACCGAAATGGATAGAAGCTAAGGTGCTCCGTCAGGTTGGTTCCCGGTCATTTGAAGTAACGACTTCAGATGGAAGAATACAAAGAAGACACATTGACGACATGCGAAGTCGGTTAGCCAAACATTCGGAACAATGCAGTTCAACATCGTCTCGAATTTCAAGTTATCCACTTTTCGACTCGGATCCCGATGAACAAAAAGTTGTATGTGCCTCAGGCCAGGCATCTTCAGAGACGGAATTCTCAACAGCGAACACATCTGGTGCGTTTTCACTTCCAGAGCCTACACCGATCATCAAGGGACAGGGCTCTGTTATGCCGAATACTGAGCCGACATACTACCCAGAACACGCCCCAAGCGCGTTACAAGCAAACCAGTGCGTTTTCGAGAAACTGATTAGTTTTATCGAGAAGGGGGAAGTGTTACGATGGGACTTCGTCGTCTTCATTTTGCAATAGGCAAGACGCGCGGCCTCAGCACGGGCCACGCCTCACGCACTGTTCCTGATTGAGCTAGCGACATGTTCGCAGGGCTCGTAGCTCACCTCCGATCTCGGCAGTCTTCTCCTGTAAATAATATGTAAATAGACCACCACTGAATAGTTACCAAAGTTGGCAATCGATTGGTTTAAGCTGGCCACCAATCGCCTGTCTTAGCCAGTGGCCTACCAACGTTGGTAATTGATTGGGATCGGTGGCCGAGTGGGCTGAAGCGCACACCAAGCTCGACGCGCGTGGAGCGAAAGCTCGCGCTACAGAACCCAGGGATCCTGGGTTCGAGCCCCACCCCTGCCCGTTCCGATCTGGATTTGCATCGTACCGGCGTGCGGTCGTGTATCACTACTGCGTGGTGCACGTTAAAGACCCCAGACTAGCAGTTGTACTGCACTGGCTAAATTGCTCATCTACAGCGTGTGACTCGTCGCAACTTTAATGGCAGACCAACTACACGCTGTATAAATATCCCCATAACCCCCTCAATTATTTTGATTGGCTTAGTCTGGTGTGATGAGCGATCCCGCAACCAGCCGAAGAGGACGAGAAAGAAGAAAACGAGGTGAGAGCATGCGAGGAGCGCTAGAGGGGATTCGGGCGGTTGACAAAGGACGGTGCAGGCGCGACCAGGCCGGACCTCCGTCGGCGTGACCAGACGTCAAGAGGCCCGACCCAAAACCCACCTCTCACGCAGTCCGGGTGCCAACCTTCCGGAGGTAGACAAGACTGCATGCGTGGCGCAGTTGAACACCCGCTGCCACTCCGTGCCACAGACGTTCTGGGCCTGACTCAAGCCTTCGGGCAACGCCCAACTGCCTCGTCGCTACGTCCTTCGGCCCAGACCTTGGCGGACACCTGGTCATAGGCTGCAACCGGCGTACGGGGCCTGATTCAAGCCTTCGGCCATCGGTCAACTGCCTCGTCACTACGTCCGCACCTCGGCCCTGACGTCGTAGACCCGTGATCATCGGCTACCACGGGTGCTACGCCGCGAGGACTGAAAAGTCGTGAGCGAGGGACTTTTTAGGGGACACTCAAACCTTAACATTTGTTGAAGTGCTGCTTGGGAGTGTGCTTTACTAAGACCAATGTGGGTTTGAAAGCGTTGATCTTTGACCTTTGGATCTTTTCGTAGATGCCATCAGTGCGAAGCCAACAATTGAAGAATCGGCAGCTTAAAAATGGTGCTGAAGTGACTGCCAGGGTCTTGCGACAGGGGAGGCTGCAGGAAGAGGCGTTCGGAAGCCGTAATGGCTCCCCAGCCCCAGGACTCGCCTCAGGACCTTCCCCAGGACCAGGCATAGGCTCCCCGCTGAGCTTCCTCCCTAGCCCCTTTCAATAAAAGTTCCGAAAAAAGTATTGATTTATCTTGAATTAGTCATTTGCTCGCCAGATAAAATAGTGCACAGACAAAGCATAGGAGGACCTTGCCATTTGTGCCCAGAATGTTTTTCTTGCAGTGGGCTGCTAATCAGAAACAGGCCAGGGGTTCTTAAAACCCAATGTTGGAATAACCAGGATTTAAACACATTGCCATCATTGCATAGCCAGCATTAAAGATATGGCATTAACACTGGGACATGCCAATGAATCAGCTTGACTGCCGATAACGGCCTATTCAATGATTGAACTTGTATACCAATGATGGCATAGCCATTGAATTAGTGTGAGAGCCAAAATTGGCATAGCCCATGACATAGTGTGGATGCCAACGATGGCTGAAATATTGGTTTAGCGATGGCCTAAAAAAGGTGCCATTGATGGCTGGATCATTGGTTGAACGATGGCCCAACGTTGGCGCCAATGACGGCTGGAAGGTTGGTTGAACGATGGCCCAACGTTGGTGCCAATGATGGCTGGAACATTGGTTGAACGATGGCCCAAGGTTGGTGCCAATGGCTGGGCCAACATTGGAATAAGTTTCGCTCGGCCAGAATACCAATGTTGGACCAACCTCCGGAGCCAGCGTTTGTCATTGTTGGCCCAATGTAGGTCCAACATTGGTGTGCTGCCTGGGTAGTTCTATATGATAAAGCTTCTATGTGAGATAAAGAAACGGAGCAAGTTCTTCCTGTCGGAAAATATTGATGCTTCAAAGAAAGAAAAAAAAAGCGCGTTCGTCGTGATCATGCCGTTCTAATAAACTGCTGAAGCCTCACAAAAGAAGATGACGAATTTGCCAGTTTAATCTAGTCTGTAAAGTGTAAAGGCTGATATTGGGGGGTGTTTGGAACCGAATCCTGGCTAAACCCTCTCATTAGTGATAGTGACATCTATCCTAAAGAGCTTGTTGTTTATCGAAAGGATAAGTCGCGATTCGGCGGAGGCGTTTTTCTGCTGGTTCATTCATCGCTGAGCTCATCCATACTCAATCTTTACCATGACCAATTGCGTAGCTAGGCCTTGGCACCCGACGCCCTTTGGCCTTTCCTAGCTCCCCTCTCTCCTCTCCTTTACTCCCCGAGATAGCAAACAGCAAAAGGGGGGGCGGAGTAAGGGGAGCGGCACACACCAGAGGTGCCCCCCCCCCCCCCACACACGCGACTGGGACGCCTGGTACCCGGAGACCAAGGCGCCCCCCCCCCCCTTTCCCTTACTACGTCACTGGTCATAACACTGTTGAATCAATCTTGTGAAAAACCACACTACCTGATAACTTTTCATATGTTGTTGGGGCGCTTTAGCAACCACAAAAATTTAGACTTATCATACAACAATCGATATATACTAGACTTTCCGGGGCCTCAAGCTGAACAATTATTCTGGCGGGAGACTTCAATCTGCCAGATTCAGAGTAGTGGTACGGCACTCTTGTGTGCAGTTTGTGGCCGAATAAACCTTGAGATGAAAAACATTGCAGATACGTTTTGACTCTTGTAGTATTTGAATGGGCCAACAAGAAATAATAGAATTTTATACCTTTTGTTTTATAGCTCTGTCTACCTAGTCGGCGCCATTAGCTTTATTCTAGGTATCAGTAATCGTCAAGGTATTATAGCAAACATCACAACTGAGTTCTATTGCACAAAGTTGTGCGCATCAAGAAGAGCTTTTTTTCTTTAAGAAGAGTGATTACTCTGGCATTTCTCAGGAGCTTCTTAACCACTTGCCTGTTTTTGAGTGCCTTACCGGGGATTATGATTTCTTTATTCAATACACCCTTCAGCGCCCAAAGGCACTTAATTACGGTTAAGAGTTGAGCTTGTTGGTACATACTTTTAAATATAACAGCTTGAACACATTTGACACAGCTGTGTGTCCTATCCTGTCCTTTCTTTCTTTGTCTTCTAGTTTAATTCTAAATTTCAAGCTGATATATTTACACGCCCAAAGGCATTAAAGAAAAGAGGGGGGGGGGGACATACAGCGAGAAAAAAAACAATAAACGAATTCTAGGTTTGTGACGTAAAGTTTGCTAGTGGCAAGAACAATATGAATAGTAAGCTTTTTACAATTATTAACACATTTGCCAGAACCACGAGATAAGGTACAAACACTCTGCAATAAGTCTTAAAAAAAGACATCGTTGGATGATATCATGAGAAGCGACTCGGGTAGAAAGTTCCATTGATGAGTGTAAAGAGAAAAATAAGAGTGATCAAAGATATTAGTGCGGCACGAATATTCGCGAACCTTAATCTGATTATTTACCCTGTGTGATATGAAGTGAGGTAGCTGAAGAAACGATCCCGTTTATGCCCGTTTTGCTATTATAAATGTTATTGAAAAGTTTTAAACGTAAAGCGAATCTTCGGCGTTTTAGTGGCTGGCAACCAAGACAGTCCTTTAGGAGACTAGACCTTACAGTATAATCATAATTTCCAGTCACGAATCTCGCAGTTTTGTTTTGAACCCTTTCAAGATCATCACAGAGATACTGTATCTGGGGGTCCAGAGTACACGAGCATACTCAAGAATGGGCCTTATATTTGTCAAATTCAATGTCTCCTTAACTTTTGGAGGGCTTTTTCTAAAGTTCTGTCCAAAGAAATACAACATACCAATGAAAAGACAGTTAGTGCGCAGGCGGGCTGGTGGATGTTGATCATAATGTAGAAAACCCGAGACTGTGGTAAAAGCTGGGAACTTGGTCGAAGAGAAAGACAGGGGAAAAGAACGTCTCAACGTTTTAAAGGAAGATGGATTAGACACACTGGCAAAACAGGTTATGAGCCAAGCAGGAATGAGGTTAAGTGTAATGTTTTTTTATCTAAAAGATCACAAAGTAGCCATGCCGTTTCGTGTAGTGGTAAACGAGAATGGAACGTGGCAGTACACCATCTTGCGGTTTCTTCAACAAGGGTTAAATCTTGTGCAGCTTCAAATAAATGTAGCCCTTAACAAGTCGAATGAATTGATCAGTATCCTGGAAAAAATTCATAGGAAGAGATGTTCGGTAATCTCCATGGACATAAAAGACGTGTATTATTCGCTAGAGAAGGCACCTGTAATGCAGAGGGTTCGTGAGGCTTTGGAGTTGAATTTGGTCCATTTTCAATCCAACTTAGGAATAACGGTGGATAGTTTTCTGTCAATTCTGGATCTGTATCTCCAGGCAACGGTAGTCGAGAACAATGAACGCAAATTCGTGCAAAGAAATGGCGTATGATTATGTTCATCGGTTGCTCGAATGGTAGCAGAAATATACCTTTACAACATGAATGCTGCCTTAACGGATAAATTGAAATGCATTTCATCGAGTACGGGCTTTGTAAAAAGACAAGTCAATGACATATTGATCTGCTCATTTCGCGAAGAGGATGCACTCCAGTTAGAACGGACAGTGGGGGGAGCGGCGCCAGAACTTAAGTTTACCTTAGAAAAGGCGGACAATGGTATTCTACAATTTCTGGACCTACGCATTCACGTGGAGGGAGGTTTATGTCGGAAGTACAGAAAAATGAAAAAAAAATTGAGACGTTTTTTTTTCTGTCTTTCTTTTTAGACCAAGTTTCCCAGCTTTTACCACAGTCTCAAGTTTTCTAAATCATGAACAACATACCAGTCGCTTTAGCGCTTATTTCGTTAATATGGGACTGCCAAGATAACCGTTCTGCAAAGGTTATTCCAAGATATTTTACTTTTTAAGTTACGGTTAGTGTAGTGTCATTCAGGCTGTACAGAAAAAGCGTCGGTTTAGTTTTTCTTGTGAAACGCACATGATGGCATTTATCAATTTTTAGATCTATAAGCCACCTTTCACAACAGTCTGAAATGCAGTCTATATCCCGTTGCAAAGCAGTGCTATAAATATAATTCTGAACAGATCGATATACCACGCAGTCGTCGGCATAAAGACGAATACGTGTCTCTATGCCCATGGTGATGTCTTTAATGAAAATGAGAAATAAAAGCGGACCAAGAACAGATACCTGCGGGGCCCCCGAAATGGCGTCCACATATGTAGATTTTTTACCGTTTGCTACAACGCACTGCTTTCGCTCACTAAAGTAATTGTTTAGCCACAAGAACACATTAACTGAAATATTTAATGAGAATAGTTTACGTACAATTAATTCAAGTGGCACAAAGTCGAACGCTTTTTTTTTAAATCAAGAAAACACAATCCACCTGAGAACCTCTATCATACGAGGACGCCACATCATAAAAAAATTCTAGTAACTGCGTTACGCACGAGAAGCCGCGTCTAAACTCATGCTGGAAGGGAAAAAAATAGATGTTCGTGTTCAGATGATTCACTAAAGTGCCATGTATTATCTGCTCAAGCTGTTCAGAGCATGCCAATAGAAGGGATATAGGCCGGTGGTTATCTACTTTACTCTTAGGTCCACCTTTATGCACAGGCACAACTCTGGCTACCTTCCCCTTTGCTGGTAGCTCTGAGAATGACAAGGATTTTGTGAAGAGAATAAAGAGATGAGATGAAACCAAGTCAGCACATTACTTCTAAGCGCGATTTGGGATTTCGTCAGGGCCAGTGGCCTTATTTATGTTGAAGTTTAGAAGGTGGCTCCGAATTCCGTCAGCATTTATTTCTAAGTTCGACATTGGAGAGAGTGACTCAGTCAGAAAATGATGGGTCACGTCAGTCACTGGTTCGGAAAAAAATTCATTGGAAGTAATTATTGAAGCATAATGCTTTCTCGCAATCATTAGATACTATTGTACCTTACTGTCAATTGGCGGTATTCTATCATCCTCTTTTCTGTTACTCCCAACATATTTCCATACAGCTCTGGGATTTGTTTTTAGACATTGTTCCAGAGAATTATGGAAGCCTTGTTTCGCCGTTTTTAGCTGCTGTTTGTAGATACTATTTAATTGCTCTAACTGTCTAAGACTGTCAGTGGTTTGGCTTTTACGATATCATAAGTAAGCACGCCTTTTTTTGTTTATGATGGACCGCAGCTCTCCGTTTATCCAGGGCTTATCTTTGCGCTGCCTTGACCGTAGTATTTTTGATGGTATGCAAATATCAATTAAATACGTTAATTTCCATGAGATCTCATTCCAAAGATCATCTCTATTTAAAGATAAACTGAGTTCCTCAAACTCCAAAAGAAAGGAAAATAGCTTTTCCGTCAGGCTAGAGTGAGCACCCTCGTCATAAAAGTAAACCCTTCTGGGAACGGATTTAGAAGTTTTAGCTTGAGGGCATTTCAAATTACCAATAACGACGTCGTGGTCGCTGATTCCTGGCAGAACCGATACAGAAGACATAGGAGCTTTTTGATTCGTAAAAAGGAAATCTAGCACACTGGCCCGTTGGACACTAGCTCTTGTTGGCGATAATAAGTATTGGTGAAGATTGGAACTTGAAATAAAATTGATGAATGAAGAATAAAGGGAAGACGTGTTAGTCATTCGAGGAAGACCAGATTCCCATTCCACATCGGGAAAGTCGAAATCATCTTCTAAAATCAAATATTCAGGGCAAACAGATAACAGCGTGTCTGATATTTCTAGCAGCGACTGACTACTAGAACTCAGGCGTCTGTAAAATGAAGCAACCGCCAAAAATGCACCATTTTTAAGTGCTACTCTATACACCATACTGACTCACGACTGTTATTAGTATTGATTCCAGTGCTCTGCAAGCCGTGATGAACCAAGATAAAGACCCCACCGCCATGCGTGTTTCTGTCTTTGCGATAGACAGACAAATCAGATGGAAAAACCTCCACGTTAGTAATAGAAGCATCCAACCAGGATACGGTGCCAATTTCTAGGCTAGGTTTTATTGATGCAAGAAGAGAAGTCGTCGGCCTTATTTTTTATGCTGCGACAGTTCAAGAGCAGAACCAGAAGATGATGTTCGCCAAATATGCTGTGTTTTTAAGATAAAGGTGATTTAACTTACGGGGCAAATATGTTCCAAAGTATATATACTAAAAGGCTCTGAAAACGAAGTAAAACATGGGTAACTTCGAGTTTGCTCAAAATAATAAAAAAGCGAAGGCTAGCATTTGTTAGATTTGAAAAAAAAAAAAAAGTAATAAGCACCTGCATAAACTGGTTGAGCTTACACGTGAATGCAAATTAAATATAAATACTGCGAAGGAACATCATTTTAATAAACTGAACGACAGGTTAAATACCACCTCCAAACTTTTCTGGGAGCACTTAAAGGGATTTGGCTGAGACACAGCCAGAATAATTGAAAATACTTAAAATCGTTATACAAGTGCTAATGACACAGAAAAAACCAACGTGCTTAAATAACTGCTTTCAGTCTGCATTCTTGCTCAAGCACAACAACAATTATCTACCTATTGTTAGCAGGGTTTAAAATCAATGCAGCCAGTCGATCTTAGCGTGAGTGGTAGTGAGGCTGTATGAAATAACATGTATGAAACAGAGGCAACTAGGCCGGATGGCATTTGCTCGCTCATACTGACTGAAATAAAGTTAGTCTTAAATTGTATAAGCTCATGCTGAGCTCATCCAATTTCAGTCTAACTTTATTTTATATTTTCTAAGTCGATGGACACGGGTCATTTGCCCGATGACTACAAGATCGTTCACGGCGTTCCTATTCATGAAGGCAGACCAAAAGAAGATGTCTTAAATCATAGGCCAATTTTCTTAAGCTCAATCTCATGCAAAGTCATCAAGCATATCTTATATTCAGAGGTAATCAGCCATTTAATAACAAACAACTTATTGATTAACAAGCAACATGGTTTTCGCTAAGGTTGTTCTTGTACTACGGATTTTTTTTTAATTTTTTTTATTATTTTGCCATGAACTTGCCTCTGGTGTTGACCAAGGAGGGCAAATAGATTCTGTAGTTTTGAATTTTCGAAAGGCGTTCGACATGGTTTCGCACTCGCTTTTTCTTAATACACTTACAATGTTAAATATAGATTTGAGAATACTTAGATTGACTGAAAATTATTTGCTTCAGCATCACCAATGTGTGGTGTTGAACGGCAAACATTTTGATTTTATTAGTATGATATCAGGAGTTCCGCAGGGCTCTGTACGGGGTGCGCTTTTAATTTCAATTAATGTTAATGATATCGCTCTTCGAATCTCTTCCTGTACGTTTTTTTGCCGATGATTGTGTTGTGCGTAAGAACATTAAAAGGTCAGATGATGCCGCCCATTTGAAGTAGGCCGAAATCGTATCCATATTTGGTGCTCAGTGTGAAAAATGAATCTGAATTGTCAAACAGTATATTTGTATTAATTCCACAAAGCAAAATCGAATCCCAGTATTTTATTATTAATAATCCAGTAACTAAGCAGCTTACAGATACGTATTTAGGTGTGGCATTTTCTTCGGACTGTTCGTGGAATGCTCACAGAGATGAAGTAATTCTAAATAAAGGCTCGCAGGCCAATTATTTTATTCAACGTTACTTAAAATGTTAACAACCCAACTTAAGCACAACTTCTTATTTGGCATGTGTTAGAGCCATTCTAAAGTACACGTGCGCCGTTTCGGACCTAGCCCAGAAAACGTTAACAGATAACCTGAAGAAAAAAACAAAAACAGGGCGGCTAGGTTCATACTCGGAAGATGTGGGAGGAAAGAAACGTGCACTGATATGAAAAAAAAGTGTTAAACTGGGAACCACTCTCCGTGCGTCGCGAAAAATGGCGACTAAAACTTACTTTCACAATAGCCAAATATAAAACAGAAATAAAAGGCGAGACTTACTTAAAACAACCCTATGATTAGGGTTCGGAGTTTTCGGTTTAAACCGATAAAAACCGATAAAAGTACGCCGAATCCATTTTCGGAAATTCGGTTTTAACCGAAAAAGGTCAGTTTTTAGGTTCGGCATTTTTGAATAAAACTGATAAAAGTTCGTCGAATTAATTTTCTCAAATTCAGTTTTAACCGGAAAAGGTCACATTGACCTTCCAGTCGTACCGCAGAGCCGTGGCGAAAAAGTGGAACGACAGTGTCTATCGAAACGTGTCCGAATGTATGGGATACACGGACGGCATCATGACGTTTTGGTTTAATGTGCGCATCATCGATCGGAACGTAAAGTTCGAATTGCCCCATGACGTCGCCATGTACGAGCGTGTTTTCAAACTCGTTGTAAGGAAGTCTGACTTGATGCAAGCTCTGCATGTTGTGTTGTGCTTCAAAACGTCGCACCGTGTCTCTTTCGGCGATCACAATTGGTTGATTGGCAAATTTTGGCTTAGGCAGCGCTTCATCTCCTCAGCCTGCCAGTGTGCAGTGTTAGCGTTGAGGGGGCGTTCGCGAAGCTCAGGGTCATATTAACAGAAAAAAAAAGAGTGTGGATCAAGGGGGAGAACCTTTGAAAGTACATTTGTGCGTACTATGATGAGATAACGTATTCCTGAAGTACAGAAGGTGAAGTTCCATGTTTTTTGGGCATAGGCTTCATATCTGACTTGTTTGTACTTCTGTTTTTTTTTATTGATTCTTTACAGTTGCATACATTTGCCAAATAAAGTGTCCATTTCTTTTTCAATGTATGTGTGCCGTTATTCTTTGAGTGATCACAAATATCAGAGCTACGTGCAAGGATAATCTGATCCGGTGTCCGTTGGTGTTTATTTTATATTCACCGAAAAAAAAACGATAAACTTTTCTGTAAAAAATATACGCCGAAAAAAACCGAAAATTGAATTTTAAAATAAACACCGAAAAAAGTACGCCAAATTTTGAAAAAATAGAAACCGAAAACGCCGAACCCTACCTATGATGTATCTAGTCGGAATTAATATAGTCATAAAAATTAGAGAGTATCACGCTAGGACAACCATGTTTGCCAATTCTGTGTTTGTTCGAACGATTGCACATAAAATTGACTCGCGGAAAAACAAGTGCGCTGCTTGAATGAAGCTGTTTTTTGTTTGTTTCTTCATCTCTATAAACTACCCAGATGTAAGGCACCTCGGCACTGCGGGGTAATTACTGAATAAAGAGTAAAGATGGTCTGATATTATAAAAAGAACAATTACATGGCTGGTGTCTTTACGACCTTATACAGTGAAAAAATTTGGTCCTAAAGGCCTTTCTTGCGGACAAGCTATTTCTTGTGTGTGTGTGTTTTTTTGTTTTTTTTTCACTGAAATAAGTTTTAAATAGGCCCGCGATGACACTTCTTGTTTTGATGATATCAGGCGAAGGTTGACGTCGGCTCGTAGAAAAAGGTTTTTTTTTTTTCTCTTTAATATCTTGATTTAGGTAACCTCATACTCTCAAACTTTTTGCGTTCTATCCTAACCGTTATAGAGTCACATTTTCACGGAGTTTCAATATCCTCCGATGCGCAGCTTATGTACGAAGGTCGAAAAACACGGTGTAGTTTACATAACCGCCAACAGGGTGCTTGCATGAGACAGTGATGCAACGCTGCTTCCTGCTCGAAAACTCTGACGTAATCCATGTCGGTGACATTTTTGTGTTTTCCGTGCTACGTCTCTTTTTAATTTATTATACTATGCACAAAAGCAGTGCTTTCCAGATGTTTGGAGTCCTTTCGCGCCGCGATCGACTGCACCATCCTATGTGATAGGCAGCATAAAAGAGCATCGTCTGGCACTCGATTTGTATACATCGGGTTTTTACTCAAACTTCATACGACTCGGCGCTCGAAAAGCCGGCTCGTAGGCGGGCAAAATATTTTCTGCAGTTGCCCCCGGGCGGCTCCAAAAAGGAGCAAAAATAAGAAAGCGTGGGGTTCAGCGTCTTAAATACATCTTCGAGCGTACTTCAGTTCTGTCTTCGACTGAGCCGTCTGCTTGCTTCTGCGTATTACCAACGTCAAAGACGACGCTAACGAAGAATCTCTTGGCTGCATGTGAATAGAAAAAAAGAGAAAAGTGTCACCGGCAGCGCCACAGCTAGACAGCCTGCTGACGTTGGATTTTTAGTTTCCAAACACTGTGGTTGGAAGCCTGTCCGAAAGGGACGTCAAGTGCAATGGCCCTATCGGGCTCTTGCATTCGCAAATTGAAAAATATCTTCTTCTTTCTTTCTTTCTTTTTTTTTTTTCCGATGGCAACACTGTTGCTTTTTTTCTTTCCTTTTTTTGTATTTTTGAAACTTTCGATTCAGAAAGGTATAATTTCGATATTTTCACAAAACAGACGCACTAGCTGCGTTTTTTTGTATTTAAATTTTACATTGCAGTACACTACAGAACCGCCATTTGGTGTATACCTATATTTTAATTAAGTTACCTCTACTCGGCCTACGGTGTATCTAGCCCATAGAGAATCTACTTATTAATTTCAGGAGTTGAATTTTTAGTTTCCAAACGCGGTGGTCGGTAGTGTGTCCGAAAGTGACGTCAAGTGCAAACCTGCGTAGTTTCGAGTAATAGAGTATTTAAATACCATTATTGTTGCTAAAGGGGTAACCTTCTAGCGGTCAGTTTTTGACCTCTAACTGGAACTGAAACGAACCCTTTTTGGGTGAACACTAAGGTTATAAAAACCGAAATCCCCTCCTCAAAAAAATAAAGAAACGATAAAAAATTTAGTTCCGTAAGCATAACCGAACTTTAATGTTTTGAAGAGCCTCCATGCTTTTTTGTTTTTCTTTTACTGGACGCCATTATATACATCTAGGCTCCTCAGGTTCAAGGATTTCTTTAAACGCATCCTATTCTTGCCGGGAAAGCAGAGTTTTTAAGCCTAGCCCAAACAAAAGAAATAATGAACTCGATCAAAGAAATAAACATTTCCGGGGTCTAGAAAATATGATGGGCGGTCAATTCCTTCGCCCCCAATAGACCGATCTCACCTAGCGTTCGAAGCATGCGTGACGCCGCTGTAACTTTAGTTCATAGAAGGAAGGAAGCAGGGAACAAGAAGGCTCGTGCCGTCTCGGGCTTTTTCTACAAGCGCAGAGATCTCGGCAGGTTTTGCTCATACAGAACGACTAAAGTTACCTCGATGCAGCGGTGGCGTATCCCAACTGGCTGTTGAGATCAGTCGAGAAAAGCGTGCACTTTGTGGCTCGCGGACCCTGAGTACCGCATGGTCAGATACTTGCCAGAGCGAAAGCTGATTTATGTTCTTTCCTCATGTTTTATTACCCCCGCTTTTTTTTTTTTTGTCATTCGTGGTTTGCGCACCATTCTTATTTGCACGTTTTCGAAATTGAGGACCGTTTGCTAAACTTATTTTCCCGGACTCGCGCTGATCCTAAGACGACTGCTCGCTTCACGACGACCGATGCTACTCGCGAAGTGTTGCAGCGAATCACGTGCGTGCATTCGCTCGGGGTAGTGGGGTCACGTGACACTAAATTCCCGCTAAATTTATGGGGGAAATGTTTCAGCCAAATATCGCCAGAATTTAGAGTCACGTGACGTCACCGTGTGAAGTGACGTCATGGTGTCAGTGTCACACTGTCACTTGACGCCACGGTATTACGTGACGTCATGGTGTCAGTGTCACATTGTCACTTGACGCCACGGTACTATGTGACGTCGTGGCGTCGCACGAGCACGGTCCACGTAAGCAAGTCCACTACATTTCAACGCGACACCGTAGCTGCAGTGCCTGGAACGCGTCTCCGATTGGTGACTTTCACCCATAGATCAAACGTCCCGCCCATAGATCAAACGTTTGTCCCGAAGCGACAAGGCAACAAATGACGTGCTTCACAAAAGCCGGAGTGTCGTCCTGTCGGGATGTCCCGAACCTGGCGGTTGGTGTTAGTAGAAATGCTGGCAAAAGGTACGACCAAACACGGGTGTCGCTGTCATCGCGGAGTCCCGGCTACCACGGGACGCTGCGGTGGACTGTCATCAACGAGGTAGAGGGGCTTAGAGTGATAAACCGGAAGTTCGGAAGTGGCACCCCCCCGGTTGCCGTCATATTTTACGCAAATGTGACCACTCGTCACGTGACCTCCCAAGAGCCGTGACGTCACAGGTAAGATGGCAGCGCCCAGAGCTGGCGGATGCGGGTTTGTTCGGCGCGCGGTAGCCGTGATGTGCAGCTGCTTTCCGACGACTTCGGGCTTCTTCGTGCTCGCTGACGCAGGTATAATGTGAAAATATGAAGGAATGAGACTTTATACCGTTTTTGCGCAAGATCGCTCTGGATCATCTGGATATTAACGCCTGTGAGACAGCATCAGCTCTGCATCGCCGTACCGGTGCTTGGATTCCGGGATGTGTCCGAGGATCGATAGAACTTTGAGTGCTTTTAACATGAAATGTTCGCATTCTCTTAGCTTTGTTTGAACGTTGAAATATCTAAGAATCTACGCCAAATGTACACGTCACGTTAGGGCCTAAGGGAAGTTGTTTCAGCCCTCCGTCACCGAACAACCTTAGCAACTTTTAGCGAGGAAGCTCCTGCGATTTTAACCTTTTGTGCTAATCCACGATTCTACATTCGATCGCTTTTCTTCCCTTTTTTTTTGTGTGTGTGAGTGCGAAGTGCACTCTTATTTTCAGCTACGAGGTTGCGTTTTATTGAGTATGGGGAAGAATAAATCGTTGCAGGCACCTGCTTCAAAGCTATTCGACTTGCTATAAGAACAACTGTTTTGTTGCATGCATAGATTAACTGCGCATTTTTTTCTGTTTTGTAGGATTTATTGCAGCTATACTATTTTCCATCAAGAGTGCATTGTATTAGTCGGTCAATTCTTTAATTGTTCTAATTACCTGGATAAGATGATTCATATTTGTGTTCATCCCTTGCCTGGAGAACAGTCTTGTTGAAAAACGTTGACTACCATTCCTTTCGGTCTCTTCAATAGACTCTTTTTAAAAGTGTGGGCTGTCTATACTTCGCATCACCGTAACTTGGAAAAGGCCAACCGCCACAGCCCCCTCGAGCCAATCAGAGAGACGGAGCGAAGGTGTGTGACAAATCTGTGCAGACGAGCACTCTGGTGATATGCTGTCATGTGCCTCTCTCCAATGTGTGTATTGACTCACCGAGACCGTAGCCTTTGCCGTCTGCCAAATTCTGATGAAACAAATTACAGTAGCTACTACTGTAATTACCCCAGGCTTTCATACTTTGGGTATTTGTTCGACAAGAATGTTATGTCCGCCATCCCTGTGAATTCGGCTCAGCACCTATTGGACTCGAATGCTGCATTGGCGTTCGATGTGAACTGGAGCCCATTCGTGTGCTTTGCGCCGAAAAAAATGGTGACGGTTGCGTTGCTTGATAAGGTTCTGCGAAGGGTCTAGTGTGTCATACATATAGGAAGTGTCATGCTATATAACAATGCATCAACACATACTATTAAAATATATGCTCAGAGGTGTGTTTGTTTCTCCAGTTAACAAGTTACAGCAGTGTGCTTTAATGTTATTATCATGTGTGTAGTTTTAAGTATCCTCTCTGCAATGCCTACGAAGGCCCCTGGAAGGAATAAATTAATAAATAACATTTTCACATCAATGGAGTTGGTTTTCGGATGCACCACATGTTCAGGAAAGGTTGAACGAGTGCAGCCCCTTGCAAGAAGTCTGCCAGTCTGGTATGACCCCTTAATTAATATTGAAGGGTCAGAGAAGCGAGTGTCCTCGTAAGGTTCAGAGCGTGCAATGGACACAATTCTTGGTGTGTAGACTCTCAATGCATGAAGGCAAGCGGAAATATGTTTATCTGGTTAGTGTATCAAATATGTTTATTTCCACTTGATTACATAATTATTGATTCTTAGTAAATGGTTCCATAACGAGTTCTTTCTGCGACAGTCTCGTGTCAGGCGTTCAGTCGTAGTACCTGTGGACCTTGTTGTCGGATGACGCTCCTGGCACGTCGGTGTTCAGTTTGGTCGAGTGGCAACTTTGACCGACTGATGCTGTCTTGTAATCATACGTCATGTGCACTGAAGCTGCAGGGCTGGCTTCTAATCCGAAAATTTTCCTGGTAGTTTTCGGCATTAATGTAGCAAGCTCGGGCATGTATTGCTTACGTGGCTGTGCCTTTTGCTGTACCGTTGATTTGAAAGCTGGCAACAATTTTTGTTTGCTATCCAAGTCTGGTGATGCTTGCAGTTCACTTTTGAGAGCAACCAACCATTCTATTCCTTCAAGTCACTCAGGGCATTCTCCCTCAAAGTTTGAAATTGTGTGCTTCGTGGAGTGGACACAGAAAATTGGTGTCAGCAAATTTTTAGGTATTGTCCTTGGACGACAACCGACACCAAATCCACTGTCACTGCATCGCCGCTCACCTGCTTTGTCGTGCTTACCTCTTGTTGAGGCGATGGACATGAGGAGCTTTGGGGTAATCAGGGATTCAGAATCTTCGATTCAGCACCTTCGGCATCAGGGACAAAGGTCGCCGAAGGTAATCCTTAATCTCCCGTGGTCGCTCCTTGAGACGTAATTCAGGGTCGTTTGGCACGAACCCTCGCCGACCACTTCATTGGTACGGGCTGCTTTGGTAGACATGGTCGGCTTCATGCAGTGGTAGCAAAGTGGTTTTCGGTTGCACATTCGCATCACCTACGTTTTAATCGGTGTACTTTGTTGAGCACAGTCCTACACACGATGTCGGGAATGCTTCGGCGTTAGAGTGTCTCATTGAATTGGCATTGAATACTGAGGGGCAGCCGGTGGCGGTCGTCATGCCATTGTGGTGTAAGTTGCCCTTGGTTTGTCAGATGCCGCTTCGCTCGCAGAAGTCTCGGTTGAAATACCTGTCAAACTTGTTCCGAAACAATCTCGGCAATCAAAATAAAAGCCGCGCAACTGATGGCAGGAAGTAGCTTCCTGATCTCCTCCCAGACAACGTCGTGGGTGATGTCGTGGATGCCTGGGAGGCTGGCGTCGAAGTAGTAGCTGGACAACTCGAGTGTCGAGACGCCGGGAAGTTGTTCATAGTGGCAGGCTCGGGCATGCAGTGCAGATTCTATGTTGGAAGCCTCAGTGATATGAACACTTCGACTGTTGTTGGGGGGTTGCGGACAAGGCTGCCGAAGGTGTTGTCCCTCACGTGGGGCGCATGGGATTCTTAGGTTCTTGTCTTCTGTAGCATCAAGGTCGGCGTGGGCGTGGGCGCTCGATCAAGCGCAAAACATCCTCCACGAGTGCGATGGCGCTCTCATTGGGGCAGTGTCCTGGACAGAATCAAGAATGCGGCTCTCTTTCGTTGATGTTGGCTGACAGATGCGCGCTTCAGCTTGATCTTGCAAACTTCCCATGACGTTAAGGAGGATCCATGGTTCTCAGACCAGCGCCGGCAGTTGCTTCCACGAGAAGTATAGGTTCTGCAGGAGCTGGTTGTCTGTCCACCCAATGTGGCGGGCGACACTGTCATATTGTTCAATCCAGTCCTTGACGTCTTCATACAGCTTGCGTGAAAAAGCGTCGGAGTGTGATTTGCGACGGACATGCAAATAATGGTGGGAGGGGACACGGTTTGCTGCTACAGGTTTGTCATTGTTGGCTTAGTCAGCTTCGGATTTTCTGACAGCAGACCGAATTCCGGTGGTTTTTCCTGGTAGCAGCAACTGGCTCGGATTTCAGGTGCTTCGTGGTTTATTTCCGCTGTTACTCCTTGTGGTACTCGGTCGTCTTGCGGTTGTTCTGCCAGGCTCGGGTCAGGACTTTGTCTACGGCTCGACAGGGGTATAAGACGCAGAATAGTCCGCCAGCCGTGTCCCATTATCGGGTAACTCGGCTGAAGAGCCGCCGGGTTCACACAGAGTGAAGGGCTACGGGTAAAGTGCCCAGCACCTCCACCTGAACACACGATTACAGCTGAGCATGACCTGCAGTGTCCCAGAATAGTGAATATTGATAGAAGATAGGACTGGAACAAGGATCCGTGACAGTATAACAAAACTAGCAGAAGAGAATCTATCCTGACCACTGAAGAAGCTGCATTGCGCTTTAGTGGCATTCTGTCCGAATAAATCCTCTCCTTCGGGGTTTGGCGACTGCCGTGGACGAACTGAACTGAAATGGATGTGGGACCACTTTTCTGGTAATGAGCCACTGCAGACTGTTGCCACAAAGCGGCGTGAGCTGGGTACGTAACACGCTCGGTGAAATGTCCGGACAGCTTGCAATTCGCGTAACGAGTGTGGATGAAACGTTTGTGTTGACGAAACGTGCGACAGACCAGCGGGATTAATGCCAACTGCAACACCTGTGCTCCGTGAAAGTGCACGTCTACGCCGGAACAATCTCGGAAGCAGCACAGCATCACCTAAAGCATGGCACAGGAACTACCAGCTTGAAGGCAGCTCTTCGGTGCGCCGCACACCAGTGCTCCGTGAAAGTGCACTTCTACGCCGGAACAATTTGTAAGCAGCACAGCATCATTCAGCACGGCACGGGAACTACCAGCTTCAAGGCAGCCTTCCGGTGCGCCGCACAACCGAAGTGAGCCCTCGGTCATTTGATCGAAGCTGCACCACGATTGCACACCGCCGAGCACGACTCACGCAATTTCCGTCGCTAAACTGTGTACCCAAATATATTGCACACGCTTCACTGCAAACCTCGAAGATTCCGATGGTCAACGAGAGCACAGAAACGTCGCCTTAAATTTTATCCTAGCGGTATCCGAATCAATCCGAGGTCCGAGCAACGTAGGTCAGATTGTCTCTTCCGTGGCAATATCCCGGTCGGTCACCAGCGAAATGCACACCATTTCTCCGTATTTTCACGTTATACCTACGTCAAACACCACGCTGAACTCTGAACTCGCTTTCGACCGGCCTCATATGACGGCTTCCGCGTCTGAAATCAACTCGCCGAGACGAACGACAACCAACAAAGCATCCGACAAGCTCCAGCCCAGCTGGGGCCAGCCGCTGCATGGGCGCTGCCATCTTTCCTGTGACGTCACGAATTTGGTTTGATCATGTGACGTGTGGTCAAATTTGCGTACAATGGCAGCCTCCTTATGGGGGTCACTTTCGAGTGCAGACCGGAACCCCGGTTTATCGCTCTAAGCCCCTCTACCTCGTTGACTGTCATACTGCAGGAGAGCGACTTGCAGCAAAACAGCTGCCTGCCGCATTCACCCCTACCGCCGCGACGTCTCCAGGCGCGCCGCCGGCGACAATAAAGGCTAGCCCACATGGCGCGCTTTTCAGTGCGTCTAGACGCGCGTCTCGGGTTGGCGCGCGCGCTCAGCCAGACGCGTGCGCCCAGTCAAACCACACGCAGCGCGCTTCGCGTCTGTGTTTCCGAAGCGTCCGCCCAACGTAGCCAGACGCGCTTAAGAAACAAAAGCAAATTTTAAATAGAAATCGCGCGTTAAATGATGGCTACATGCCGTAATATTTAATTTTAGTAATAGTAAGGACTCATTTTTATTACAGCAATTGCAATGAAGCTCAATTTCACTCATTTTCATCTTTTTTAGTGTGTACGCCTCATCCACGTTTCGATACGGCATCACCATCGTCCGCGCCCGCGCCAAAACATTGACAGCTGGCCGCTGGCCGCTACAGAGGCGACAGAGGTTGCGTTGTTGCGGTTGTTGCCGGTAGTATTAATTTTCTATCTTTGTCTCTCGGTGTCCTTGTATTCTTTACATTTCGCCTGCCAGAGTGCAGGACGCTTTTGTACTTTGCTAGGTCCTCTCTGTTCCGCTGAAGGAGCGTAGCCTCTCCCGCGGAGCAGGGAGTAGTCCCTGGACTTGCGTAAAAGGTGTGGTAAACTGATATCCGCGGAGGGAAGGACGTAACTACTAACTACCCATGTTCGCCCTGCTGCGAGTGTGGGCGGGGACTAAAAGCCGTTTTTATTTAAGGCCGCGAGCGAGCAAATTTTGTAAACTCCGCGCGCGCGGTTGTGCGTGTGTGCGTGCGCTCTGCTTTGGAATGGCACAGGGCTGTTACTCTTTTTGTGTGTGTATCTTTCTGTTTTGAGTGTTTGTATTCATTTTTTTTTCTCCCGTATCCCTTTCCCTACTTGGCGGTGGGCTAGCAGGTGCACCTGCGTAAGGGTCTCAACCTTTCTGCCTAGCCTTGCACGCTGCCGAGGGGGTATCGCAATCTGTGCAAATAAAAATTATTATTGTTATTATGATCGCCTTTGTCGCAAGGTCCGTGGCGAAAACTACAGTCGTACAGTGGCGAAAACAGTGGAGAAAATTCCAACGCTCCTTGCAACTAGTGAACACGGCCGTTCATTGGTTGTTGCCATCTGGACGCAGCGCGAGACGCGACGCCTGGACGCAAAATATCTGGCTCCTCCAGATACGCCGGTATGCGCCAAAAAACGCTGCGTTTCCTCCCGGCGCCGGAAGTGACGTCAAAGCGCAGGCACAGACGCTACGCAGACGCGGAGAAAAGCGCGCCATGCGGGCTAGCCTTAAGGGAGTTCCTTGAGGCGTCGAAAATAAATGCACGGAACCAGGAATCGTGTATTAGTCTTCCCCCCGTACTACTAATGAACGAGGATCTAAAAAGTTCTTAGTTTATCGATGATTAGTCTTTGTAAGTTTACGTGAATCTAGCCATTGCCGGTTGAGCTCGCGCCCTCCCATGACTCACGTGTATCTCGCCTTACCAGGTAACAGTTTATCGAAAGAAATAACTTCCCGCTGCGTGTTTACGCAATATCACTCTCGGTTGAGCTTTTTTTTCTTTTTTCACGATAAGATGAAGCAGTGTGTGTGTGTGTGTGTGTGTGTATGTGTGTGTGTATGTGTGTGTGTATGTGTGTGTGTGTGTGTGTGTGTGTGCGCGCGCGCGCGTGTGTGTGTGTGTGTGTGTGTGTGTGTGTGTGTGTGTGGTTGTGTGTGTGTGTGTTTGTGTGTGTGTGTGTGTGTGTGTGTGTGTGTGTGTGTGTGTGTGTGTGTGTGTGTAGAAGTTTCTTTGAGACAGAATCGGTCAATAAACATTCGCTGTCCGTTACCACCTGTCCTGTATGTTTTGTGAATCTGAACTTGCACGTGTGGGGAGAGCGTATGCCTTGGTTTGGGCTACAAAATGGAGTGTGAACCAACTACTACCGCTGGTCCAACTAGGCGGCAAAATAATAAAAGGAAGATTCGTCGGTGGATCTTTAGGAAATGCGTTAGCCCGACTCTTGGGAAAGGCAACACACGTCCCCTTTTGGGAGACGCTAACGCTGACCCCATAACAAAGTCAAAAAGAGGCAGCAACAGTTTGCGTAAGCAAAAGAGGAAGCCAAAACAGAAAAGTGAAGGGGTCAGCGGTAGCGTTTCCCAAGGTGGACGTGTGTGGCGTTTTACAAGGGTCATCCGAACGCATTACCTAAGGATTCACTAATGAATCTTCCTTTAATTTTATTAATGTGTCTTACCGACTTGAATTTTAACAACAAAGCTTTGGCGAGAGTAGGAAAAAACGGATGCGCAAAAAACCCTGTGCAAGTTCATTCGTTGGACTTTTAGTAAACCTTTATCGCGTTCCGCGTACCACACTATCCAAGCCTTAGAAGCATGATATTAGAGAGTTTTAGGGAACCGTTTTTGCAGATCCGGTACGGTAGGATAGGCCCTCCGGTACGAACTGCGCATGCGCTTGTCTTCTGCGATCTTACCGTAATGCGCTGCTCGAACCGTAAGGAACGACCGGCACTACCAATGGCCGGCATGGACAGTTTCGCTTGGTTAGCAAAACGGCTATTTCGTTGGCGGAAAGTGCGTTTCGTGGCTTGAAACGTAAATCAAATAACTCGTGGCAGTGCCAGGCAGGAGCGCCATATGTGACAGCAAGTGCATAAAGTTGGAGTCAGCAAATAAAAAAAAAATAAAGAACAAAACGCAATAGGACATCTTCAATAGAAGTAAATTGCGCAATAGGACATCCTCAATAGAAGTAGATTAACGTTTAGCAAACCGAAGAATCGTCTCCTCAGTAGCTCAGTAGGATTCGTCGTTTTGCTTTTGAAGCGAAGAGACGTGTCACTATAAGCTCCGCCGGAGCGGTATCAACGGCTGCTAAGAGCCGTGGCAACAAGGACGAACAATGCAACGAGGATTATCGGATTGTCATACCTCCAATACCGACAGCCGAGTACGTACAGAACTCCGTTTTCCTACATGCCGACATCGGAGCGAGACCATACAGGATTGAAGGCTTCCAGGCCGGGTTAGAAAGCGCAGGAGTGCTCAAGGAGATAGCCGCGTGCGGGTCATTCCAGATGAACCACGTGTGGCTCGCGACGCTCAAGTCTGCCGCGGCCAAAGAGAAGTTAGCAACGGTTAAATCTTTCGAGGTGAAAGGCAGGCGGAGCGCCATTATTGACCCGGACAGGGCAGAGGTGCGCCTCAAGCTGCACTGGATCCCGTTTTACATGCCACACGACTGCGTGAAAAAAGCTCTGGAGCACTACGGCAAATTCGAGGTAGTTTCCAGAGAAACCTGGCATGTGGGTGGATTCGAAGGAGTCCAGTCGACCACGAAGACTGTGGGGCTAACCCTGAAGGAGAACGTCACCGTCGAGCGCCTGGTTCATCAGCTCCGCCTCTCTGGCTGCTCGACGCTGGTTCTAGCACCAGGACGAGCGCCACTCTGCCTTCGCTGCCGTATGACCGGGCACATTCGGAAAAAGTGTCGCGCGACTCGCTGCTAGGGCTACCGAAACTACGGACACAACCGAAGCGAATGTGCGAAGACGTACACTGACGCGGCCCACGCGAAGGTGAACGACGACCTGGCGAAGCACATCATGGACCAGGACGAGGCGGAAGCGGCGGCGGGAGAGGCCGGCAGGACCGGCGTCGACCTCGAGCCTCGCTGTCAAGCTGGAACAGCAGCGAGCACCTCAGCCCAACCCCAGGAGCCTCCGTCGGAAACGCAGGCCCCGGTGGTCATCGCTCCGACGCAACAAGCGGAGGGCAGCGAGCCGGGTGTAGCCCGAAACAACCAATTCCCGTTTGAACCCGTCCCATTTTGACCCATTCCCGAAACGACCTTCCTGTTTGAACCCGTCCCGTTTCGACCCATTCCCGAAACAACCTTCCCGTTTGAACCTGTCCCGTTTCAACCCGTTCTCGAAACGCCCTTCATATTTGAACCCGTAGCCAAGACATATTTTACGTCTGAATTCGTCCCGTTTGAACCCGTTAATTGGTATAAAACCCTGCGCATCTCATCCTCTTCACAAAAAGTGTCCATCGTTCTAATCCGGGTTTGCGCAGTTTTTCTGCTTAAGAATATGTCCCGAAATCATGTTAATGCAATTAATGCAAAGGTGCAGGCGAGCAATTCAGTTATGTTGTGAAATATTTTTGCTTGTAAACGTATTCTTCAAATATGCAATACTTTCAGACAAGCTTCAAGGAAATATATTTCTATTTGAACCACTTAAAATGTTTCTTTCAAGATGTTCCCCATACTGTGTAATTACGAAATGCTATGTACACTGCGCGACAACGTTACCACGAACACGATCTTGGCGATTTTTCGAATTTTACTTCGAAATGATATTAGAAGGTACCACATTTTACCGCTTAGGTTAGTGGCCCAGATGAGCACTTTCAATCACATTATAATATTGATGGCAGTCTTCTGATATTTTTTTTTAGACAAACAGCTAAAACCAACAATCGCTTGTTCGCGCTAACGGTTTCGCGCTCTGTACAATAACAGGGAGCTTTCGTACACCGTTTTCGAAGTCACGCGACGCTCCTCCGCAACCCGCTACGATACCCAGAACTCTACAGTCAAGGCCATCGGCGCGCAGGCGCAGTAGCGGCTTCTTCGTTGCGGAGGGCTTAGTGAAAGGGGAAACGCGGTCTACGAAAACTCCCTAATAAAGTGTTAGAGTAACGCAGTCAAGCACTTTGAGTAAGCAAAAATTAGCGTTGCCTAAGTTTTCATATCGCGACGCTACTTTTAGGTTACCCAAAGCGCTTACGTACGTTATTCTAAAACTTCCTTATAGTGAACAGGATACTTTTTAGAAGTGATAAATCAGACAGGCTGACGGGCATATGATTGCGACTTCATTTCCTTACAAGTTCAAACACAGAACCGTCGCGTACACAGCCAAAAGTCATAAACCACAAAATGCTGTCGCCTTGGTTGAGGAAGTCGAGAAGGAAAATCGCGCCATCAGAAAGGTGGCACTCCAATTGTGATAGTTCGCGGCGGTCACCTGGTCCGCACGGCACCACCATTTGCAAGCTGCTGCAGCGATATCCTTCTCACGGATCATCCCGTTTGCAGGTCGATGAAGTTGTAAATGTTCGGGTGAGCCCTCCCTGACACAGCGTTTATCTTACGGTGCCATGTCTCCGAGGTTGCTTCGGGAGAGAGAGAAGTAATTTGAGCAAGGAGAACAGACACTGAACACTTGAACCTTATCAACTGTTAACGAACAATACAAACGAACCGAACGATGGCCGAAGCGGGAAGGTTGTTTCGGGAAAGGGCGAAATGGGAAAGGATGAAACGGGAAGGTCGTTTTGAGACGGGTCGAAACGTGAAGGTACAAACGGGAAGGTTGTTTTGGGAATGGGTCGAAACGGGAACCACCCAGCGAGCCTACTCGTCCCCCGCCACCCCAGAAACCCGAAGGCAAGGATCACGACCTGCACCGGGTGTCATTTGACTCTGCCCAGTGCGCGGACTCCGAGAAAGGCAACGTAGCCATGGAAGTCGTGGCTAGCACCGTCAAGTTCCACCTGGGGACGCACAGGATGGCGACCATGCGATGGGTCTTCAGGAGATGGTCCAGGACAGGTGGAAGGCGGTTACGCCCAACAGGGGCAAGCACCACGGAAGACTTCCGGTCCCTGCCAGAGACAAGCCTCGACAGGACCCGCGGTGAAGCCTCCAGCAAGGAGAGTTCCGCTTTGTGAGTGAGGTTCCTTTTTTTTTTTTTTTTTTCTCTCTCGTCAGATGGACACCACCGCTGCACGATCTTGCATTTCTTTTTAATTTTCGCTAGATGGCCCTCAGTTTGGCAACCCTCAATGTTCGAGGGTTAAACTCGAGGAAGACGCGATATCAGCTGCAGCGCTTGTTATCTCACGCGAAGCAAGATTTTCTTGCTGTGCAGGGGACAAAAATGGAAAGTGATAACGACATTGCTGTCGCGATGAAGCCATTTCTTTTTCAATGAAGTGTGCGTTAGCCACGCGGTAGGTTTTTCGGCGGTATGTTTTCTTTTCTTGAAAGTCTGTTAATCTTTCCGATCTGCATGTGACTTTAGATGAACGGGGTCTCGCTTTACCTCATATGATTTTATTTTGGCAAATGTTCAGGGGCGGGTTATTTACGTGTATGCCCCGATTAATGCAGCGGACCGAGAACAGTTTTTTTTTAAGTTTCTAACCAGTTGCGTAGAGTGTGAAAGGTCACTTGTGCTGATGGGGGATTTCAACTGCGTTTGCGATGAAGGCGACAAGTCCTCTCACACTGGAGTAAACGACAATAGCGTGAACACTTTGAAAGATATGATTGTCTCTTGCAACCTAGACGACGTGGGCAACTCGTGCGCCCCACCACACTGCTTGAAGTGAACCCATTTCCAAGCTTCCTCCAATGCCCGTCTCGACCGCATTTATATATCCTGCGACATGTTACAGTAAGCGCATGATTATGACGTCCAATCCATTTTTTTCACTGACCACTGCCTGGTAACGGATAAAATAGGGAAAAAGGAAAGCGCAGCCTTAACGTTTTAGTGGCACCTCTGGAAAATGAACAGAACTCCACGAAAGGATGAACAGTTTATTGACACTCTTACCGAACTGTTGCAGCATATGAGTGAAACAGAAGGGGAGTTAAAAGAGGCGTGGGAGCTTTTTAAAGAGGAAGTTAAATTGGCAGCGATCGAAAGGTCTAGCAACATTCAGTTCCAAAGCAGAGACGTGAAAAACATCTAAAACGTAACCTAGATGCACTTCACAAATTAGAAAACCAAAACCCTGGAACAAGCATGGGTGATATTCGGAACATTAAAGGGACCATGAAGCCAATAATTTTTTTTTCTTTTTTTAAAAGGTGTTTTTGGAAGCATTGGGGTCCTAGCATGCCACACAATTTTTTCTAGGACGTTGTGACTCTTATTTTTGTACCTGCAAATATATTTGCGAAACCAAAACAAACATTAAGATTTATTCCCTTTTTCGCCTCTGGAAAGAGAAGTGACGTCAGGGAGCACTGTCGACATCGGTAGGATTTAGTGCACACTCAGTGTGGTTCCCTTGTTTTAGCTCTAGTGCACGGCGGTCTGTGAAGAAAACCTGGAAGAACTGGACTACAACGCCGCGCTCGCAAACGAGTTTGAGTTCCCGTTCAGCGACATCACGCCGACTGAACGGGAGATGCTGTGGTGTGGGCTCCTTGCGCAAGGAAAGTGAGGGAATAGCGTCTTTCCTCAGACGCGGGAACTTCATGTTCCCGCGTCTGAGGAAAGACGCGGGAACAGCTCTACGCAAGACGATGGAACGCAACCAAATGCTGCGCATTGCTGCATCGGTCGGCATTTTATGCAGACTAACGTCGCCCGATCGACCGCACGTCTTTAGCCGACCTTTCGCGCAACCTACTACTGCACATAAACGCGGCATGATTGCTGAGACACCAGTTCGCAAAGCGAACACGAGACGACGCACGAAACCAAAACCAAAAGTCCGCCGCCCCCAGCGCTCGTACCTCTTTTTCTGTTTTTTTTTTTTTGTCCATGGTTGCTCGATGCTTGTTACGCGCCCGAGGTAGCAGTGCGTGATGCGTTCAACCAGTGACAAACGGTAGGATCGCTTCGGATTATGCCTTTATACACGGTATGAAACCTATTAATTCCCAACTACAACTTTAAAACATTATCCAAAGTTCAAATAAAATTTTTTCATCACATCTCACCACCGAAATCGAAACCAAGAGCGCGTCTATCGTTTGAACCAATCGCCAGACGATGAGCCCGTTGTCGTCACGCTTCGACGGCGCACTTTAGTTCACCTCTCTGCCGCCGCCTCGGCGGGGTCTCAGGCATCGTTCCCGGCGCTATTATTACCGCGCCTGTTTGCTCGATTGGTGCGGCACCCAAACTTCTCTTCGGGCTAGAACTTAGTCAACAGTATCTGAGACGTGCCTGACATCCATTTCAATCGTCGAATAAAACTTCGAAACTGCCTTCATGGTCCCTTTAAAGCATAACTAGACAAATTATACCTGGAGAAGTACAGAGGAGCTGTCATACACTCACTGTCTGAGAAATATCTTTTGGGAGAACAACACACCAAGCGGGCCTTGTCAGGCGAAAAGAGGTACGCTTTGGCGAAGGAGATTCGTGAAGTAAATTTCAACGGAGCAACCAGTAGTGACCAAAAAACAATTCAGCAATGCTTCGTCAATTATTACGCTAAGCTTTCTGGCGAAAAGCCGACTTCCAAAGGTTTCGCAGAACTCGATAATTATCTTGCGCTCATGCCTCAGCTAAGTGAGGACGAGAGATTATGGCTGGAAGGGGACATCACCATAGGATAGGTTGAAAATCTATAGATTTGCTAGCACGACAGAAGACACCGGGGCCGAATGGTCTCTGCGCAGAATTTTATCAAACCTTTAAAACATCTCTCAGCCCTTTGCTAATTTCAATATTTCAAGAAGCATACACAAAAACACAGATTACCTCTCTCATTTGGAGAAGCTCACATCATCTTTATGATGTGAGCTTCTCCAAATACAAACCAAGATACACGTCGCAAGGAGCATTCTGGAAAGAGTAGGTAGAGGCCACGTAGCTATGATTCAGTTGGATTTTGAAAAAAACCTTTGATAAAGGGCGCCATGACGTTCTTACGCGTATTTTATCTGACGAAATTATTTTGAGGGGCGTGACAATGGCTTCTAACAACTGTGGGACGAGGCTGATAATAAATATTTCTTCATCAGAACGCATAGGAGTACAAACATCAGTGCGGCAGGGCTGTCCTTTGTCTCCGTTCCTCGCTCGCTCTACCAAGAACCTTTCTGCTTGAAAGTTGCAGCTTGCAGAGGCATCCGAAGCTTCACCCTAAACGCGGTCCAAGTCAAGGTGTCAGCGTATGCTGATCATGTTGCATTCGTTTGCTGCGACAAAGAAAGCATAATGGAAACCGCGCGGATAACAAGAGAGTTATGTGATGTCACCGGGGCCGCAGTTAATCAGGGGAAGTGTTGCGGGCTCTGGCACGGGAATCGGGTCTCAAAACCTCAGTCTTTTGCAGGCATAAATTGGACCGACACCCCGACCACCTATGCCGGGGTGCGTTACAACACTACAAAAATAGCACGCCATATTGGACCGAAGTTCTAGGGGATTTAAAATCAAAGCCAACCTCGTGGGCAAACCGTGATATATCGATATTTACGCGTGCCACAGTGTGCAACATTTTTCTCGTCGCAAAACTTTGGTACGTGTTGCAGGTGCTGGCATGCAAGCGTACGAGCATACAAAAGTTCCAACGAATATTCGCCACTTTTGTCTGGAATTCCAGCTGGGAGTGGACGCGGCGGGATAACCTTTTCCGCCGTGTCAAAACCGGTGGACTGGGACTCACACACTTGTTTGTGAGACAATTGGTTTCACGTTTTGCCTTTCCTCGAAACCAGACCCACCCTTTCTTGCGAACTGTTGTCCAGATAAAAATGGCGAACGCACTGCCCTCTATGTTAGTAACAAGCGACTGTGGTGAACCTTTGAGTCTTTGTTTGGTTTTATGAAAGTGAAAAATGCTGACTCCTTTCGACAAACATGATTTTTTATGGAGTACCTAGAAAGCGTAAAGAAAAAAAATATTGTCACGAGATTTTATTGAAATGCTTTTTCACGCGCCCCTGTATTGCACTGTTTACAGCCATTGTCCAGGGCAAAAGGTATTGTGTTGCGTAAGAGAATGTGTGTCCCTCCCGCAGTCAAGTCCTTTTTCTTCAAATTACATAGTGACAATTTACCTGTCAAGCCGTGGTTGAGGGAAAGAGTTTTTTTGTTCCCTGGTCGGTTGACCGCCTTTTGTGAAAGGCACCAGAAACAACCGAACACATTTTTATTCATTGTTGGCACGCGGTGTTTTTGTGGGACATTCTACAGAGGACGTTGAAAAAGGACTTGACTTTAACCCATGAAACTATTCGTTTTCTGCCAGTCGGAGAAGGAGACGCGGTTCCTTATGATTTATTTATGGTACTTGGCCTTTTTAGTTTGTAGAAACCCCGGATGGAAGTGCATCATGCAAACTTGCACATTAAACCTGCGCGGCTTTATTTTATTGATTTGGTAACGCAGGTACAGTCTGTATACTGCAGGTCTCCCGACACTACGCACGACTGGGCGCACTTGTTTGAGTCGCTGAAAAATATGAAGGAATTTTAGTTAGCCCACAAGTTTTGGGTGGTTTGTGTGTGTATTGACTTAGCATTCATATGCTGCATTCTGTGTTCAATAAAAAAAAAAAAGAAGTAGCTCAATGGATTGAAGCGCCAGTTTCATGAGCCCGTAGGGGAGCGATAATGGAGAGTTTGAAGCCATTTGACCTTTACACTTTTTTTTATTATATATATATATATATACATATATATATATATATAATTTTTGTAGAAACGTTCGGATGTGCATTTCGAGCACTTATCTCTCGTTTTTACAGCTGCTGTTATGACTATGAGGGTTATCTGTAGTGGCAAGAGTGTGAGCAACAGTCTTCAGAGTCCAGGCTCTGGATACTTGTCACTTTAAAAATGTTGCATGAATTAAAAATTTGTGTACGAATGCTAATTACGTACATCCTATAAAACGAGCCCTTTGAATATTCGGTGATAGTTTTAATAAGTGCACACCAGTAAGGTTACAGGTTGTTTTTTTGTTTTTTTTTTCTTCGTGATTGTACCGTACACGGCGCAACGATTGGTTCGCGGGCCGTGATCGTCAGACCGTGATCGTCTGGCATCTGTACCATAAGAGATAAGGAATTTTTGTTAGCCCACAACATGATAGCCGCATCTACCTCCGTCCCCCCGCCTCCTCCTCGCAAGCGGTTTTCAGCGGAAGACGAGAGCTTCCTACTTCGGGAGCAGGGTTGTAAAAGTTACTCAAAAATGTACCTAAGATACAGTTACAGTTACTCGTACGAAAATGTACCTAGGTGCGTATCTAGCTACTCGCTTAAAAATGTACCTAGGTACAGGTACAGTTACTTCAAAGGTACTTTTTACTTTCACGTCCAAGTATTTTTCTAGAATTTGTCACATTATTATTGAAGTAAATCTTTTGTATACTGTGATATACACAAAAACAAGTTTGATAAACGTGCTTTATTGGTGTCAATGGGAGAAATAAGGCAAAACGCTCTCACCAGAGCATTCGAAGACTTTGTCTTTTTCACTTGAGTGCTCGATTTGACCTCAGAATCAGGACTTCTTCCGAATGTTCATCCGACATCTTCAATCGCAGTTTGGTAGCAATTGCTCCTCCTATGCTAAAAACGGGCTCCACCGCCGCACTGCTTGGAAGCCCTGTGTTAAATTTAAACGCGCTTTTCCGCAGCAGCATGTGCTTGAGACAGTCCAGACTTCTTGTCGGAGCAAGTTCGGTGTACTGCAAAAAACTCCTGCTCCCATGAAGCAGATGACGATGTTTCGAAGTTAAAGAAGTGCTGACAGTCTTCTTCGTCATCACCACTTATTCACCTGACGACGCTTTTTCTATAGTTCATGTTCCCATAAGTTCGTTCTTTAGATAATCCCAGGCCCGCTTCCGTACCTGCAAACCTCTTATTGATCGGCGCGATTAAGCTCTCGACCACCGGGCGGCAGTGCCTCAAGTCCTCCGTCAGCAGCGCGGACATTTTTGTGCGAAGTGAAGCCACTGTAGGCAAGAGATATGCAATGAACATGCTGTTTTCGCGCTGGAGAAGAGTTATAGATTGTGCGAGAGGTGTAGATACCTGAACATACTCATCAATAAAGTCAATGTCTGACTTCGTGAATCGCGGAATTTTAAAATTCTCACAAACTTCCTTCAACTTTCCCTCACTGTGAACAAGCATTCCGTGAAGCGACTTCAGGCAATCGTATGTACAGTTCCACCGCGTGAGGACAGGCGTGGGCAAATATCCTTCACAGCTTGAAGAGATGGCGTCAGCAACCACATTAGACCTCGCTTGCTTCTTCCATAATGCCGAGCACTAGCTGAAAGTCTGCCTTATTTGCTTCTTCAGCTGCGGCGACGATTCTTCAGCGTTCTCCACGTCCTGCAGAATTAGAAGTAACATGAACCGATTGCCGCTGTAAGAGTTGGCCTATTTACCTTTGCGGCGACCAGATTCAGCATATGGCACACACAGCGCTGGTCTGGTGGTGAGGAAGTGAGTAGACCCCATCAGATTGGTCAGGAGCTTCGAGGACGCTATAGATTGGAACAGGTGCACAAATTTCCACCTCTATATCACTCTCCGATGATGTGTCTCTGTAGTCTTCATACTGCCGCCCAAAATGGCTGTATAAAATAAAAAATAAACATCGATTCTGGATTTCATTTTCACCTGAAAGCCTTTATGAAATTGGAGCCGCTGTCCGTTGGTGGTACAGGTTAGTTTGTCGAGGATATCGTGCCCTGTGTAAACGCCTTCTAACGTAGATGCAAGAACATCGAATGTGTGCCTTACTCAAATGCGACGACAGCCCAGCACAAAAGAACACCTTTCCAGCGTGCCTGGGTCGATCCCAACTGCTGTCACCCCAAGGTAACTCCTTGAGACACCAAAATAAATTATGGCACTGAGAATACCGCATAATGAAGAGTAACCACGACAGTTACCTCTTATGAAGTGATCAGCAGTCCGCAGTAGAAGAAACATACTGAAGATCGCCAAGCTTTTTTCTTATCACTTCCTTCGTCTCAGCCGCATCCTTACTGATTTCGCTCATCAACTTGGGTAGACTCATCACGTGACGGCCAGAGAAGCCGAACTGCATCAGATGCCTGAAGCTCCTGTGTTCCACGAAGGAGAACGGCAGGTTGGCATTTCCAACCAGTTCCTGAACCATTTTGTCGAATGCATCTGAAAACCAAATATCAGTTCATTCAACAAATGCAGGATTGCTCTTCGGTAGCAGTACGAATGTATCTTAGAGCGTATTATAGACAACTTTCCGTCTGTCAACACTCAATTATGTTAAAGAACTCCGGCACGTAGCCAGAATCTTGTTGCGGGAGGGAGGGCGGACGGAGTAGGGGGGGGGGGGGGGGCGACTATGACAAGTTGCTATAGGTAGGGGAGGGAGAAAGGAGGTCCCAACAAAACAAGATTTGAGGGGAAGAGGGGCGGCAACCCCCTGGCTGCGCCTGAAGAAACTCCCTCCTGGTTTCTAAAACACCCCCTACAAATACTAGTTCCAGAGTCACAGTTATAATTACGTGCGGAAAATAGTATTGGTAGACCTTAGATATGTAAATGTTCATTTCACATAATTAAGCACAACAAAACTGGCAGGCTTTGTTGTCAAAACTTAATGCAGCAGTAGAAGGATACAAACATCAAGGGCAGATAATCTAAGTACTTGTACTCTGGCCGAACGGGGACTTCGAGCTCCTGATGTAGTCTGCCACTGATGGCTCGACTGCTGCTATTCTTTGTTGTGGAGGCCCTGTGCTACATTCAGGTCTTTCCTCGGGCTCCGCGGCTTTCCGTTTTAAAACCCCGGCGACATTCGTCTTGCTCTTGTCGACACTCTTTAGTGCCTCCCTGTGAGACCTCAGGAATAAGCAAAGCATGACTAGTTAATACTTATTGCACCGTATCAGAACAGCTCAGCGGCGCAGGACGCTACTCCAACTAGGTTTCAGCATTAGTACTTGAGACGAAAACGATATCTCTGCCAGACGCCAAAGGTGGTCAACAGCGGCGAAAAGGGAAAAAGTGGTTGCTTTCAGTAAACTTAAAATGAAGACGATACCTAATTTACCAATGACAATGCAGTTTACAAATAATTGTTGTGGGTCGGTTCATTTTCTCGGAAGCCCAGTTTACCTAGCGCACACGGACATCTTTGTAACGACTTCTTACCGTCACTTCATATGCCCAGAAAAGTGGAGCTGCACCGTAATTTTGTGTAAGTATGACTAAACCTTTTTTTGTTACCCATTCCTGACGAAGACCGGACCCCGGTTGAAACGTCCAAAATAAAGCTTCCGTTGTTCTACCGAGGGACCTTAACTTCGTCATATATAATATATAGGTGAAGTCAGAGTGGTGAATGGGTCGAAACACGTCGAAAACGAAGAGTGAGTTGACGCAGGAACAGGCTTTAAACAACGGTTTCGAGGGGTCCTGCAAAGTTCTAAGTCCCAGTTACCGAACATCCGCAGTTGAAAACAACGAGAAATCAGTAGCAGGCGTATTGTACGGACGGAAAGTTGCTACCCTGACGTGCGACACAACGTCAATCTCTTGGCCGACTGACAGACGTAAACGCACATAGTACGGAGCATAACAAACCTTACACACGTTGAAGCATATAATGGACGTCCCTCTTGAGACATGCGGCGCTGCGGGGTGCTAAACGCGCGCGGTTGGCGTTTAAGGGAATTAGCTAGAACCGGCAAACATATCTCTCTGACCGAGAAATAATAAGTACGATTGTGTTCACCATCTTGATCCTTTATAAAAGTAGATTTTACTGAGGTTTGAGGGCTAGAAACTAAAGAAATGGAATTCGAAAAGTGGAAGAACGCCTTGAGCCCGCCATCTAGCGTAGAGGCCAGTAGCGGCGCAACACCAGTTCTGCATCCTACGGCGGTGGCATTTTGAAAACGGGTTCGGCTGTGAGCCCCTTCTTCCTCTTCAAGACAGGGGGAGGCCTGTAAGACTTGTCAAAGCTAGAGTCACCATAGAGGTACGGTACCGGTCGGTCTTCCGAGTGCACCAGCTCGCTTCGCGCCTAGCAATGACTGTGGCGTATGCATCGCCGGTTTTAGTGATTTTAATTTGTTTATAAATGCCGAACTAACGCGAATTCTGCTACAACAATTTCTCTCCCTGTTCCTACGTTGTCTGGGGTCAGTCACAGCGGAAGTAAAAAATAATTAGAGGGGTCCTTTAAGTGAGGCGACATTCGTTGCTACGTTATAAGCATACTTACTCAAGATTAATGCGTAAAATAAGCTTATTCCGTCATTTGATTAACGTCATTTTGATCACGTGACTTACATTTGCTACATGAGTGAAAATTCATTATCCCGGGATCAGGATGGAAAGCGAGTTATGAATTTACTAGGCCGTATTTCGGGCCTCTATCCAAAAGCGGCCAAGAACGGGCCCATCTCTTTGTACATGGAGTCCTTTCGGGAGGTGGAGCAGAAACACTTTATTTAGGAACACAAATTCAGTGCTCAGAAGATGCTGCGCTTGACACGCGGCCAAGCTCATTCACTTGATCGAACCACGTTTTAGCGAACGAAAACGGAACCACGACGTTTATCGAGTGACACTTTAACGAATAGCGCCTTTAATATTAGGGAATGGGTCTAGTTACATCGACAGCTCGGATTAGCTTCTTTTTTAAGGTGACGTCTTCTCTGCCGCCGAGAAGCGGCGTAAACAAGGGGTTCGAGTATGTTAGCACGCGTCCGAGCGATATACGCGCGACGAAGCCTTTCTACAACGTGCCGCCGCAAACGAACAGCACTGAGCAGTTACGTCGAAAGCTCGGATTAGCTTTTTTTTTTTTTTTTTAATGAACCACCTTGTCTGTCGCCGCGAGGCGGCGTAAACGGGTGGTCCTCATGTGTTAACACGCGACCCAGTGACACACTGCGACGAAACGTCCCCATGTCCCTACAGGCTACAAACAACCTATTCGCTAAAACGTCATTCGCGAAAACGTCCATTCGCTCAAGTGATTCTTATTCGCTAAAGTCTAAAACGTCATTCGCTCATATAATATGAACCACTTACCACCAGATGCTTTCTGACATTAGACGTGCTAGTGACGGACGCCGAGATGATCTCGGGTTTCGGGGCGCACTTCAGACACCTAACATCAATGTTCTTATTCTCTTTCGTTTTCACGAGTTTAAAATCATCCCTATAAAAGGGCCATGGTACGTCTGTTTCGCCTTCTTTTACGCTACTGACGATGGCCGTCTCATTGATGATCGAAGACATGACGATGAAGGCAAATTGCGCCCGCAAGTAAACCAGGCAACCAAAGACAATGGGGCTGACTCAACCGACTCAACACGCGACCAGAGAAGGCAGTACGTAACGTAGCCACGTGGCCACGTAGCCTTCGTTGTTGTTGTTTCCGAGAGACCTCTGTTTTTTTGCTTTTTTTCTTTTTTCTTTTGCTCTTCTTCGCCACGGCGGCACGCTTAGCATAGAGGCCGAGTCGCCCGGGCGCCCGGGCGCCCGGGCCCGGATAGTAGCTCCCGAGAGTCCAGACAGGGCGGAGCCAGTCGTCGAGAAACAGCCACCGGAGGAGCCTCCAACTCGGTAGAAGTTGGCAAATGGCAAAACAAAAGGGCCCGGGGGGCCAATAAGGTCACTGGAGCGAGGCACGTGACGGCGTTGCACAGATGTCCACATCGGAGTTGAGTCCCCACGTGCCTTACTATCTCGTTCCACTTGGCTTATCGAGGACACAGCTTCCGCTGTTTACGACGTCCCGCTCAAACTCGCTTGTTGACATGGCTTGCCCTTCAGCGCCAGCACTGGCAGCGAAGCCATCGGCGTTCCCAGAAGACGTCGGCCGCATGGAGAAACAAAGAGTCGAGTACACACGCACCTAACCTTCGCAACGCAACGACGAGCAAAAGTCTTCAAGCTTTCACGTTTTTTCTTTCGTTTTTAGGAAGTAAGAGAATATTTTAACGCGAGCGCGTTTAGGAGCTCGTGTCACAGAAAATCTGTCGGATGTCGGTGGCGTCGGTGGCGTCACGGGAAATTTCTGAATGGTCGATAGGGTCGTGACGTCAGCGCCACATGACTTCGCGCGGGAATTTCAAACAACCCACAGCGCTCATGTGAAACGTGACGTCACGCGTGGAATGAAGGTGCTTAAAGACATACGAATTAATGGTCGCTGCATGTTTCAAATGATCCCACCTAATAAAATAATTCATTTGCCTTAAAGAAAAATTTGAAGAATTTACGCAGGATCGCACCCACGACCCTTCGGTTGCGAGCCAGACATGCTACCGACTAGGCAACGGAGGGCTTGGGAATGGCACTGCGATCCTGCCGTCATCAGAGTGCCTCGATGTCTGTCTGTGTCAGGGTAAAGGCATTATCGCATCGAGTGTTGTGAGCGCATGCCGAGTAAACGCATAAATATACCTTGAGGGGTAAAATGACATCAAAGCACCGGCGAAAGCTCCTCGATCGCGCCGGGAGTGTTGTATCATAAGAACTAGGTCGTTGTGTGACTCAAGAGCATGAGAAGCGATTGAGAAGGCTATGCGAACGGGGCCCGATAACCCTATCGCGTTCAACTCTTAAAGAAGAAGGTTAATCGTCCTCCCAGTTGTTGTCTTTTTTTCTTTACAAAATTTTTAGTTTTGTTTAGTGCAAACCTTGAGTTCGATTTATTGCGTGGAAACACTACGTGATGTTAAATTGCTCTACGACTGTAATTATAATTTATTTTCACTTATATGTTATATTGTATTTCCTACGATTTTGACGAAGTGAATAGAACAATACCTATAAAAAGTAACTTCAGTTAGTTGCAAGTTACTGGAAAATGTACCTAAGATACCATCATTCGTGGTATCACAGTTTTTTTTGTTTACTTAAAAGCTTTCAGCAGCGTGCCGTCCTCCTTATCAGTGGCTTCTTTTCAAAATTGATGCAGATACTGAGAAATAAAAGTACATAGGTTTCTACCTCAGGTACAACAAAAGTACCAAGATACCGATTTACAGTTACTTTTACCTAGGTACTTTACAACCCTGTTCGGGAGGTGCTAAGCGTTAATCCTTTTTTTACCCCAGCCCTTTGGAATGACGTTCTTAAAGGCTTAAAAGCGGAGTCCAAAAAAAACTTCTTTTTGCGAGGAGCGAAGGAGCAGATTGACCTCCTCGTAACTTTGTACAAGAAAAATGACCGCCTCAACTTGAGAAAGTGAGTATATTTTGGTTAATTTTGTATTTTCTTCCCTATTTAATATTCGTAGTTTTATTTGTCCGTAGCTTTCTTAATACTCGACCCTGCAGTGGGCCTCGAGGGAAATAGACAGTCGATAGCAGACTACTCCGAATGTTGATGATAAGCGCGCGCGAGCGGGTTTTTATTTGTGTGCCAAATCGAGTTTGCTGTCGGCGACTTTTCAGCATATCAGGATGTGGTTGGTCTAAACATCATATTTGGTTGATGTAAAACACCAAAGCTTGCCCTTGGAGAACGTATGACTCATTAGAAAACAATAAGTTACAATGTGTGGTCGAGGCTTTATTTTATTCCCCGAGGATATAAATGTGGTGAACTGAAAGAAAAACGCCGAAACGGCGGTGGCAAATGAGCCACACATCATTCGTGGTATGACAGTTTTTTTTTTTTTTACTAAAGAACTTTCAGCAGCGTGCCGTCCTCCTTATCAGTGGCTTCTTTTCAAAATTGTTGCAGAGGAGCACCACTTACAGGCAGGCAAAGCAGGGTTAGTGCGAGAATAAGTCTGCTTTAACCAAAGCTTCCACGCCAGTATCCACAAATAAAACAGCATTTGCTGCCAGAGCATCCAATGAATTACGCTTCCACGTACACTGAATGATTCACTAGTACACCTTGACTACCGCCAGACCGAGAGTTTTAGAAGTTTTAGCAACAACTATCTGTGTCATATACGGAGTGCAAGTTCGTCTGCTTCTTTTGCAGGGGTTGTGGGGACGTCAGGACGCCCATCTCTGATTGCATGGCTCTGATTGAAGAATAGCGGTTAGACCTCAGGGCAGCTTGCTTTGAGCTCTACCCACTAATCTTCAGTCGGAGCCAATCAGAGCTTGGCGTTCTGACATCACCACAATCCCTGCAAAAGAAGGAGACGAACTTGCACGCCGCATATGTCTCAGACCTTTACAGCCTTACTTTTACTACATATTTTGTCTCCTCAACTATTACAGTTTTAAGTAATGCCTAAACTCAATATATAGAAAGTTAGGTGAGGTCTATATTTTTCTCTTTCACTTCTGGTATCCGTGCTTAATAGTGAGTTTCCGGTGGAATGCCTGCAAATTACACTTTCTACATACGATACTTAAATTAAAAATCGCTCTGTGCAAGCTGCCCGTTTACTGCATGTGATAGCACTCAAATCATGGTTCTATATTATCATTACATTTTTTTTTTCGTTATGGTGTTTCGCATTGAACCTCCAGTTGTTTCTCGGTTTGCTACCTGCGCATCAGATTCTTATCTAGAATATGCTTCAAGATTTTTTTGTAGCTGATCTCATGAGCATTTCACAAGCTCTTCACAATTTTTTACTTCGGGAAAGTAAATGTTGTTTGGTCTAAACACTTGTAAAGAAACGACTTATGGTGGTTAAAGTGGATAAGGTAAAACACTACATAAACTTCTCTTAATGAGTACCTCCTCATATCTCAATGGGATATGAGTATGTAGAGAGTCAAATGTCGCAATTGGTGGAAGCAGATAAACAGAGAAAATAGCACAGATCAGATTTGGAGTTGAAATGTTTTCTAGATTAGATTTCTGAACTGCATTTGATATATACAGCCTCGGACTCCTAATTTTGCCAGAAATTTGATCTGACACATTGCTCATGTATGGAAGTAATGCGGAAGGACTTTATGCATGCTTTCGTGATAAGTAGACATATGAGCTTTTTCATAACATGTTGAGTTAGACACTGCAAAGAGGTTAGATGGAAAAGTTGCATGTGTGCTGCCACACATTCTCTGAAGGTGAAACTTGTGCGTCTCGTGCTTAACTGATCAAACCTAGGGTCTAGAGGCATGTTTTAATAAAAGTTTTAGTCCAAAATTAGTTCATTTTCTTTTAGTGACACCAAATGTTTTTATCATAAGAAAGGCAAAATAGCTTCAGTGTTCTTTTGTGAACAATGATGTTCGTATCACTAATAAAAAAACTTTTCTAAATATTCTAAAGCAGCAGGCATGTATTTCACTTCAACATCAGGAACTGAAGAACAATCTGATGAAAAGGCACGCCTTCTGCGTGAGTGTGTAGCACTTTATGATGAGTTTGGACAAAAACCAGGTTTTTCCGTGCAGCTTTGATTCTCAAGGTCGCCTCTCTGCGGAGGCCCTTTTTGTACCACAATAATGTTGGCGTTTGAGAATAAAAAAAGCAAACAAGTTGTTCCTGCATAAATTGCATATGTAATTATGTGGCCTCGGGCTATTGAGTCCGAGTGTATTTGGACTTCATATTCCGAGGCCACACCACTGACGAAATGACCTAAAGAGGTAAGACCATTTCTAATGCTACCTTTTAATTGAAGTAAAGTTGTGTAGTAACATATTTTTGTTTACTCTTATGTGTGAATTGCCTTCTGTTTGATGATTAATTTGAATTATCAATTTAGTTAAGGTGTGTACATTTGGCAACCATTTCTTGTTTTTGTTATCGCACCGTATTTCTACTTTTTTGTTTCCTGTTTGTTTACTTGCTGTGGAGTAATAACCTTCAGCTGCCTACTCAATAGGTAGATGACTACCATTTCTAGGTATGTCGAACCTGGAAAGAGTAAGAGCACCGTGAGACATTGTGTAAGTGGAACGCACTAGCTTTGTTGCTGTCTTACTTGTCTTACTGTCTTAATTTGTTGCTGTCCTACTCGTCATCGCTCATGTGTCCCCTGCTCTAGCACCGTGGAGTGCGCTGTCGAGTCTGCTTGAAAATTATGTACAATGTCATTAGTAGAAAATAATGAAATAAATTATGTCCAAAAAGACTCATTTTCTAAATAATAAAATTAAATATGTCAAGAGACATTACACATAACTCCGACTGTGTTACAGAAGAAGCAAAACCAAAATCGAATGTGCAGGTTTCACTGCCATAGAAAGAACAATGGCAGTTTGTCAGGTCATCCCAGGTCACTGAAGAGTCAGTTTGGAAAACATATAGTACATTGCCAATGGTAGCTTCTGAATAAATTATCATGATATCAAGTATTGCCTGATAGTATTAAAATAGCATATAAAATATGTTACACAATCAAGTGCTCCTCCGGTGTTGGAGGAGCGACAGAAAAGGACATCGAAGTTTGACTCTCGTACAAACGGCTGTGGCAGTTCGTCATGACTATGCCTATTTTGTACATGATGGACAACTGCTGAAGAAACAACTTTTGATTTTTTTGAAATCAAGAAAAGCTAATTCAGAGGCCACTTCCCCAAAGCTCCACTCAACCTATAATCGAACTCGGCTCATCTGTTAATTGAATGTAGCCTGCCCCACACTGAGACTTGCGCCCCCAAAAGGGCGTTGCAGCAGCTCTCGGTGAGGGCAGGCGGGGTTCCTGTAAAGAACAAAAGACTTGGGGTTCATGAGCACCTCCAACTCTCTGTACAATTTACTATCCCTCAAGATGCCTGCAGAACCAAGAAAATTATGGTTAAATTATACAATAGGGATGATGTAAGCTTTTGTACCATGGTAATATGGCATCTCTTATTATGTTTTATGATTAGAATCCCCAAGTTGAGGTAATTTCACGCTAACGACATGCTTAATTCTTCTATCTGTCACAAGATTCCTTGGGCGGCATGCAGCACGAACCTGGTCATGGCCTCTTTCTGGAGCGCAGTGCCTATAAGTTAGGCTGATATAAAATGTTACGTGCTCATGCTGGGTCACTTCCGTCATATTAAATGTCATATTACTTGAGAAGTTTTGGAGGACCGCATGCATGCACTATCAAGAAGCACCTCCTCATATGCATGTGGACAGTTCACAGTCCTCCAAGATTTGTTATTTAAAAATTTTCCCAAGATAAATGATGATTCCACCGCAGTGCACGAATGTTCTGTTATTTAAGTGTTGATGATTTTGCTCTAAACACGTAGTCCACTCTGCTCCATCACGCCGCGGTGGTGGCGCGTCGGGCGCACTTCCGGTCTGGGGCGGTGGGCAGAAGTCGCCGTGCGAGATATGCATTCCTGTGTTCTTTTGGGAGAAACCAGACAAAAAACCTACCTTCTCGTCAAAATGCTGCGACGGAGATGTATCAAACGAGTCCGTAAAGGTTTGAAGATCAGTTTTTATGTGTTTCTGCCCCCTCCGTTCGTCCGAGAACGTGGATAGTAGCCGGGAAAAGAGCAAACCAGACGCTGTCGAACTACGATTGCTTGTGCGGGCAACACTTTGTACTCGCAAGATGTAATTGTTTTGTTCCAACATGAACGAGAGAAAAGCGCCAAGCTGTCCGGACCACCCGCAGGTTCAGTGCGTATTCAAATTCACACGGCCGCCTGATCGTTCGAACTTTCGTCCCCTCTTTGAATCTTGTCTGCTTTTTGTCGTCTGCTCGTTAAAACAAAAGCGGCTCGTAGACCAAACTTTGACCCGGTAATTGCAATAAGAAGTAATTGCAGGCTTTAAAGGACTCAAATAGACTCGGTGTAAACAGTAGATACAAGATGATGATCATTGGTGCCAGTGGCCATCACCAACTTGTTACGCTTGGTGTGTTCCCGCTTCCGATTTTCAGTGTCGACGTCGATCATCGCCACTACCTTCTACACTTTTGCAGCGCGAGCCACGTCGTGACCGAAAATAGCTAGAAGAATCTCATCATGGTTTTGGCATTCATTCTGCGGCGTTCATGCAAATAAATCGCCGCACGTCAAATTCTTTGCGCAAGGTTTAGCGGAGTAACGAGCCTTGATAATTTTTTTAGGCGATTAAAGTGCTACGATATTGCTATGAGGCGAAAAAGAGTATGCACACTCACACAGACGCCGACAACGTGACATTTTAATGGTTTGTTGGCGCGGGACGCGGTGCTTCTTGCCCGCACTCCATTGCGCATGCGTTCGAACTGTCGTCTGCTCTTTCAAACTTGTCTGCTTTTTGTCGTCAGCTCGTTCAAATGACAGCGGCCTGTAAACCAAACGTTGACCCGGTAATTGCGATAAGAAGTAAGTGCAGGTTTCAAAACACTTTTGAAAATTGGTTGGAGTAAGTAGGCTATGTGTAAACAGTAGACACAAGATGTTGATCATTGTTACCAGTGGCGATTACCAACATGTAATGCCCGATTCTACTTGCGGTTTTCAGTATCGACGTCCACCATCTCACTACGGTCCACGCTTTTGCAGCCCGATCGGCGTTGCGACTAAAAGTAGCGAGCAGAATCTCATCGTGGGAGTCAGGCTCTAGCGCCCATTCTGCGGCGTCCACGTGAAATGAATCGCCGCACGTCACATTATTCAGTCAAAGTTTTGCGGTGTAACGAGTCTCGTTAATTTTGCTGAAGCCGCTCCTAGTAGTCAGACATTGTTAGGAGGACGTAGAATGAACAATTTCAACACGAAAAAGAGCACGGGGACTCACACCGACGCCGACAACGACGCTGTTAAATGGTTTGTATATGGGCGACGGCGAGCTTCTTGCCCACCGTCCACCGCGCATGCGCGGCGCCGGTGGCGTCCGCTAGGGGCGCTCTGATTTTTTTGTAAACATGAGTTGGTGTATACTCTCAGGGAGTTCATTGTGTTTTTCCCATTTGTAATATCCATGCATTAGTTAAGAAAATAATTTTACTTAAATAGTGTCACATCCCCGCAGGGGGCACCTGTGAAAGCAGGTGTTTGGAGAGTGGCGTCTCCACGGACCCCGAGCCATGCGGGTTCGCCCGCCCACGTATGGCTGTGCGTGGCTTTCCCGTGTCCGTGGAAAAGGGCATCCTCGTGGTTGAGCCGAGCCCGGGGTAGGTTTGGACCCTTCGGTGCCCCCCGGGTGAGGCAATACACCACTTCGGCCCCTGCTTCTCGTAGACGGGAGTCCTAGTAAGGCCCGGCCAGGATGATTCAGTCTAGTCGCCACTTCTACTATCCCCTCTCTACATTCATCCTTGTCTTCTCCTCCTTTTCACTCTTCTCATTTCTCTTCTTTCCTTTTCAACTCCTTTGGCGGCAAGGGCTAACCTTGGGTGGCGACAGACGCCTTGTAGAGAACCACTCTTGGTTATAGAGACTGGGCGGCACTAATAGAGTAACGTCTTCAGCCAAGCCTTTCTTGTTATGGAGCGTTACCTATTCCCTTGTTGGGCTCGGTGGTGGGCGGCGCACACAGTTTCCGAAAACCCTCTCCCTTTATATGGGTTCTCAATCTAAAAAACTTCCTGATCGGGCCCTGAAAAGGGTCCGCACCGAAGTACCGTTTCAATTTGAAATGTCCCTTGTTTCCGAAAAGTTTCCGAGATTTCTAGTTTTACATTCTGAAAGTGAAAAGCCACTGGGCTAACTGTCCCCCTTCCTTGTAGCCAAGGTACTGGAAGGCGTTGTTGGTCAGAACTTTCATGCGAAGAAAATGGCATCCGGAGACCTCCTTGTAGAGATCAGTACAAAACAGCAGAGTGATGCCCTCCTGCTCTCAACTCAGTTTCGGACTACAAAGTCACTGTTTCTCCGCTCCGCAAATTGAACACTGTCCAAGGAGTTATCTCCGAGGACGACCTGCTAGACACATCAGACACAGAATTAGTGGAGGGCCTCTCTAGCCAAGGAGTTCTCGCTGCGCGACGAATCAATATTCGTCGTGATGGCAACGAACGAAAAACAAAGCACATCATCCTAACCTTTGACAGCACTACTCTCTCTGCGACTGTAAAAGCAGGCTACCTACAGTGCAGAGTCTGACCCTGCGTGCCGAACCCCCAACGGTGCTTCAAGTGCCAGCGGTTCGGCCATGGGTCACGTAGCTGTCGGGGGGCCGACACATGTGCTAAGTGCTCAAGCAAAGAACATGTTGCCGACAACTGTGACAATGAGCCAAAATGTGCTAACTGCGAAGGTAACCACCCTTCATACTCGCGTTCCTGCCCTCTCTGGAAACAAGAGAAAGAAATTCTGACGCTGAAAGCCAAAGAAAACATACCATACGTAGAAGCAAAAAAACGATTTTCTTTCTTATCGAAGGGTGGATATGCCGAGGTCGTGCGCAGGGGACCGGCACGACCAGTGACGGCATCGACGGGAACCCAGACGTCTCCGGATGATCTGCGGCTCTCGTTAAAGTCCCCTCCTAAACCCACAGGGGCGGTGCCACTGGCACCGGGTCCCAAGCCCAGGGTGGATGCTGGCTCACTAGCATCCACTTCAGAGCAGGGGAAGGCCCCCCCCCCCTCCCGCCCTGGTCGCGGCCGGCCACCCCGCACCTCTGGTCCGAATAGACCTGGTGAGCCGTCGCGGCAGTCGACCCTCCAGGGGCGGCCGTCGGCGACGCATGAGGAGCCCATAGACGAGAGTGGGCCCAGATCCGACGAGGAGGCTCCCTCCTCAGGATCAGTGTTCTCTTTTTCTGCCCCCAGTGACTCCACTGGGAGGCCGGCAGATACGTCGAAAAAGAAAAACGCTCCACGTATAAAAATTGATTTTAAACCTTAGTGATGTCATCTTATGTTTCGTTCTGTTTTTTAGTTTATTTTCTTTTATTTTTACCTTTTTATTGCTATGAGTAAACATATGGGCGTCATGCAATGGAACTGTCGCGGCGTTCTTCGTAATACTGATGACGTGAACATGTTTCTTGATGAGCTCCGTCCAGTGGCACTCTGTTTACAGGAAACTTATATCAATGACAATCATACACAGATCTTACGTCATCACCAAGTTTTTAGGAAGGATCGCCTTTCCCCCACTCCTTCCGGTGGTGTTGCAGTAGTAGTGCAGAATGGGGTGGTGTGTGCTCAAGTACCTCTTCAAACACCACTTGAGGCAATGGCAGTTCGTGTCCTCTTTGATCGCCTCATCACCATTGTATCGCTCTACCTTTCACGTAACAGTCCATTGCATCTCCATGAACTCCAAGGCCTGGTAGATCAGCTGCCCAAACCTTTTTTAATATTAGGTGATTTTAATTCCCACCATCCTTTATGGGGAAGCTCTCGTCAAGATTCCCGCGGTGGAGTTATTGAACGGCTCCTATCGCTATCTGGACTCAGTCTTTTGAATAAGGGAGAACCAACCTTTTTTCGCTCTGTTCATAACACATTCACATCAATAGATCTTTCCATATCATCACCATCTTTACTTCAATGTTTTTCGTGGATGGTTTTAAATAATCCTTTTGGAAGCGATCACTTCCCCATAATTTTAGAAACAGTTATACCTCTTCCTTCACTTTCGACCCGCCTTCCAAGGTGGAAGTATGAGAAGGCCGACTGGGCTCTGTTTGGTTCAGAAGCTGTTTTTTGACCCCTCTTTATTTACTAGTATGTCTGCAGAGGAGGCGACAACTTATGTCACTGAATGTTTAATTAATACTGCTGCATCGTCTATCCCACAAACCTCTGGTAAGCTCCCCAGGAGATGCAAACCCTGGTGGAACGATGAGTGTACAGCCACTCGAAAGAAACAAAATAGGGCTTGGGGAATCTTCCGCCGATATCCGACGCCTCTTAACTTGATAGAATTAAAAAAAAAGCAGAGCCAAAACTCGATGGACGAGGAAACAAGCCAAAAGGACATCGTGGGTTAAATATATTTCAGCCCTAAATAGCTTTGTACCGCTAAAAGAAGTGTGGGACCGCCTGCGGAAGGTCCGAGGAGATTACCAATCCTTTCGAACTCCTCTCTTTTCCTCCTCCTCTGTATCACTCAAAGATCAAGCAAACATCCTTGGCGAACATTGTCAGCTTATCAGTAGTTGCTCAAATTTCAGCGCAAAGTTTAAGAAATTGCAGTCTACTGCTGAAAAGCAGTTAATCTCCATGTTAGGGTCTGGCACTGTTTCATACAACAAACCATTCACTATGGGTGAACTCAAAGTAGCACTTGCTAGAAAAAAGCAGGCTGCACCAGGCCCAGATAAAATTCATTATGAAATGCTTAGACACCTGTCCCCTGAATCACTTTTCCATTTGCTGACATTTTTTAATCACCTATGGAAACAAGCTGCATTCCCTCAGTGCTGGAAATGTGCTCATGTTATTCCTCTCTTGAAACATGGAAAAGACCCATCTGTCCCCACAAGCTACCGCCCCATCGCACTCACTGGTTGCCTGGGGAAGACATATGAAAGGCTCATTAATCGGCGTCTTCTTTATTTTTTGGAGGCTGAGCACTTTTTTGATGTTAGCCAGTGTGGATTTCGAGAGGGACGATCAACCACAGATCACTTGCTTCGTTTGAAGCCCTTTTTCGTGAGGCATTTGTGCACCGACAACATTGTGTTTCGGTATTTTTTGATATGCAGAAAGCATTTGATACCGCACGGAGGTATGGAATCCTTCGAGATCTGTACAACTGCGGTGTGCGTGGTCGATTGCTTCAGTGCATACAAAACTTCCTAACCAAGCGAACCTTTCAGGTTCGCTTAGGTGGCACACTGTCAGATGTTTTTAGCCAAGAAAATGGGGTCCCTCAAGGAGGAGTTTTAAGCGTTACCCTTTTTGCTGCTAAAATCAACAGTCTTGGAAGGGTGATACCGCCATTGGCATCTTATTCCCTTTATGTAGACGACGTGCAGATCTCCTTCTTTTCATGTAACCTCTCCAGTTGTGAACGGCAACTACAACTCACTATAAACAGGATGAGCAAATGGGCGGATGAAAACGGTTTCAAGTTTTCTTCCGAAAAAATGTTTCTGTTCTTTTTTCATTGCGCAGGGGTTTGTCTTTGGACCCCACTTTGCATCGCAATAACATAGACATATCTGTTCAACAGGAACACAAATTTCTTGGTGTAATCTTTGACAAGAAGCTTTCTTTTGTGCCACATTTGAAAAATTTGAAACGCAAATGCTTAAGTTCTTTAAATGTTCTAAAGGTGTTGTCCCACATTTCATGGGGATCGGAGAGGCGATGCCTCATACGATTATACAACTCCCTGGTTCGGTCTCGCCTTGACTACGGTGCAGTCGTGTATGATTCGGCACGATCCTTTACTTTGAAGATGCTAGACCCCGTTCACCACTTAGGGCTTAGACTTGGCTCCGGCGCATTTCGCACATCACCTGTGTTAAGCCTATATGCCGATACACATCAGATCTCGCTTGAGAAACGCAGACAGTACCTGAGTCTTTGTTATGCTTATCGGGTCTATTCTAATCCACAACGCCCAGTTTACAGTGCCGTTCATACCGGTCGTTTTTCTCGACTTTTTGAAAACAAGCCGAGCATTATACGGCCACTCAACTTTCTCATTCAAAATTTTAGTGCTTCCCTTCATGTCCCACTTCATGTTGCCGTGCTAAATTGCAGGGACATAGTTGCTCCTTGGGACGAAGTCCCAATCGTTTGCGACTGGACACTTACAAAATAAAGTAAGCGGGTTACCTCCCCACGAGTTCTCCAGCAGGAGTTTCTTTCATTGCAGGAGACATATAGAGGTTACACTGAATTCTATACCGATGGGTCGAAATCCTCTTCTTTTGTTGGCTGCGCAGTATATTCTGGTTCCTTCATGAAATCTCTTCAACTTAGCTGTGTGGCAAGCATCTTTCCTGCAGAGCTTTATGGCATTTTACTATCTGTTGATCACATACTAAAAAACAATATAAGGAAAGCTATTCTCTTTGTTGATTCTTAAAGCGCATTACTGGCTGTGTCCTCACTGCTCCGTACAAAGAATCTGCTTACCCTACATGTACGAGGTAAATTATATGGAGCCCTCCGACTCGGACATGACCTAAAATTTCGCTGGGTGCCGAGTCATGTCGGGATTCCAGGGAATGAGAAAGCCGATAGCTTGGCTGCATCTGCCAAGAATTTAGTAACAACTTGTGGATTACCTCATCAAGATTTGAAGCTGTTTTTGAAGAAATCACTCTTGGTGTCATGATGTCATGGCAGTTGGAGTGGGACAGAGAGTACGACAATAAGCTTCATGTCATAAAACCCATTTTGGCCCTGTGGGAGAGCTCGTTTCACAGGGAACGGTGTGTAGAGGTTCTGCTCTGCCGCCTAAGAATTGGCCACACACGCTTGACGCACTTGCACCTTTTTCGTGACGAAAATGTGAAGCTTTGTGCCCATTGTGGGAAAGGCCTTACAGTGTTACACATTTTATGGCATTGCCCTTTTCACCATCAGTTGCGCCGGTCTAGCTTCCCTGAACTTTTTAGAGGTTATCTTCCCTTTCATCCAATGTTTTTACTTAGTGACTTCCCTTTAGTGCCTTTTCACCGTGTTCTCGACTACGTAAAGAAAACTGGCTACCTACACCAGTTGTAATTTTTTATACTGTTATCTTAAGCCGTTTTGTTTAGTGCCAGCTAAACAACATTGAATGGGCGCAATACGACCTCCGTTGTCAATGCGCCACTAAAACCCTAATCATCATCATCATCAAATAGTGTCACTCTTTGTACTGGTACACAAACATATTGAATGGCTTTTGCGCTGTTTTAGAAAATGTCAGTTCCACAGAAACCCACAGTGAGTGGAACGAAAGCAGTGGCAGAAAATCCTCACCCGCATCGTGCCTGCACCCTTAATACGGCCCATCCAGCCTGGCAACGATGCCATTGGGGCACATGACTGCTTGGTACTTGGTGCAATGGTACCTCTTGTGTCCCGAGAAAAACTTCCGCTGGTGCCACATCGGCCGACACACGGCCCTGGCAGTTCCGTCGATAATCCCCAGCAGTTGGTCAATGGAGCTCCCTGGTTGTGGACGGCCTGAAATAAAAATAAAGTGATTCTTTCGAGATAGTTTTGCTGATATGTTTAATTGTGCTTACGAAGGGATCTAGGCAGATCACAGAAAAAATATGTGACAAAAACATCCTATCACATTATTACTTGACCTAGTGACGAGTGTAAAAATATAATGCTAAATTTTGAGCAGTGCCATTTTTCTGTTGGTTACCCACATTTTCTCATTCATCTTATGATTGATTACATTTGCATTAAACCAACACGATCATACTCCGAGCGACACCCCAGTGCGAAAAATTAGCCCCTCATTTTCATTCAGTTTGCTGCACTTAAAGTGGACAATGAAAAATACCCGACTACTAAATAGGATATTGGTGATAGTCAAGCGATTTACGCATTTCAAAGACCGCCCAAAGGGTTTCTGACTAGAGGTCGTCTTGTGATTAGGATTGTGCCAGTATTAAATTTTTTTCGAATAGTAGTCCTAAATATTACGCTATTCGATATTTGATTCGATATGAACTGCGAAATTCCTCATTTTCAAGCGTTATTGCGGCACGTTCACCCCGTTGAGCGCGCTTCTTACCGACCATCGATTCACTGCAAAATTAGCTTTTATGGGTGTTGCTTTTCCGCAGTGCACGAGTGCTCGGAAAGACGCACACTTAACGGGGATAAACTGCCGCGATCAACAGGGTAGTTAGATAAAAATCACTTCGTTCAGAAATAAACATGCGAAAGCTTGGGTTCAATTCCTTCAGAAGCTCAGCTGGGTTTTTTTAGACATGGTGCAGTAGTGAAAGACTCAGAGAAACCTATTCGATATTCATTTACAAACTCTTCGCCCCAAAACCACAATCCACTTGAAAGTAAAAACCTATCATTCGCATATGAATAATTTTGATTAAATACAGAGTTCTGAGAAGTTCTTTTTGGGATATATCATCCTGCCTGTCCCCTTCTTTACCAATTCTGCCTTTTATTGGATATTTTTTGATAGCTATTTTAAGTTCAAATCTCGGATTTCTATATTCCAAAACATTTGTCGTCCCTCGCTAGCTGATGTTTTTCCGAAGGATGTTTCCCCGCGGAGAACCCTTTCTCGTGGGATGTCGTGCCGATTGCTACAACTTTCACGCTGCTTAAACCTTCTAGGGACATATGTTTTTGTTTTCACAAGTTATTAAACGTTTCGCAGCACTTATGCATGCACGCGCGAGATCTAGGTGTTTTGCAGTTAGAGCTGCCCTCTTATATAGAAGGAATACTGTTGCTCACCTCCGCACAAAACGTCAAGCTGGTAAGGGTTGAGCCAGCTGTGTGCGGTCAGATCCCTGAGCAGGTGAACGAACGTGTGCACGATGGGGCGATGCACCTGGTTGGAAACGATGGACAGCGTCAAAGAGTGGTGGTCGAACATCAGCTCAAGGTCGCAGAGGAGGTTGGGGTAGGCCAGCCTCCTCAGCCCGATCGCGAAGACCTGGTCCTCTGACAACCGGACTCAGCCGTTCGTTGTCAACGTCTCTGGGATGCGCAGCGCCGATCGGAGATGAGACAGATCCTCCTTTGTTAATCTGAACTGCCGTACGGACGTCCTCCTCGTCCATCGACGCCAAGTGGAACGTCCCATGCCTTGCCGCCGACAAGCGCCTTCTCTTAGTGCGCAGACAGTCGTACAAAATAACTTTTTCTAAGTTGTTTTCGCCGAATAGAGCCAACTCCAAGTCATCGTCAAAAAGGTCGAGCGCCAATGTTGTCGAAAAGCTTGTCTGCTCCTTTAGCAGACGAACGTTTTAGAACTTCGCAGTGCCAGTGGCGACACCCCATGGAGCGCCAGGTTTTGTATTACGGAAGCGCATTCATTCGAGTAAAAAAAACGAGACTATAAGTATAAGTAGATATAACTTCTTTTAGGTTCTCTATATCTTTAGGATGCGATTTTTATTTAATTCGGTTTCTGCGATTTGTACAAACACACGCAATCTCTACATTCTCAACGAGGCCGATAAAGGTTGCCGTTGCCAGGTGGCACGACTTGTACCAATCGTCTGCTATCGTCTGCAAATACGGTTCCCCCAAAGCCGTTTAGAGGCACACGATTGGTTGACTCGCCCGATCCAAGGTATCGATCGTTTTTGTTTACCGATCGTATTTTGTTCCGGTTCCCTAAAACTTTCTATTAAAGCGCGCACCCTGCGGTCACGGTATCACCCGGGCGCTCGCTTAAAACCATGCTTCAAAGGCTCCGGTAGTGCAGTAGTCGAAACACGGTAATGGTTTGTTACAGTCCCTATCAACACCTAAAGTTTATATGTTTTAGCGCTTCATTTTTTTACGGTAATAAAAACAAAACCTTAAATACACTCAGTAAATAAGGCTTATGTGAAAAAAAATATTTGATATCAATCCTATGGTCCAGGATTCAAACAAAAATTTACATAGATCTAGCAAAACAACAAAGGTACAAAACTGTGAGAACACTGCTATTTTTATACCAGCTTAAAACATACTACGCCAAATATTAACTGAACATTAGCTTAGCTGCATGCATTAACTAACTCAAAGTTTTACCCGGTCAAGACAGCCTTTAAAAATGGTCGATGAATTGGCACGCAGTTCGTCGGCACCTTTGCAATAACTTAAGGGCGAACAGACTTTCGATATTCCTTATTGAGCTTTTTATTCTATGCATTAAACAAGACCATTTTCATTTTTGCTATTCAGATACACAAAAGCTAATCAGCGCAAAATTTACAAGAATGCAAGCCTTTCCTGCAAATATATAAAAACCGTTCTGGTAAAAGAATCACTCAAACTTGTTCTATTAAAAAGCTCGGGAAAGAAAAATGGTCCAATTCTTCACAATAGGCCAAAAAAAAAAAAAAAAACACTTGAGAGGAAAGCAACATACTCAATACACAAAACGTATACAAAGAAACGTAGGCTTGAAATACGCTTCCCCTATTCTAATAAAGGTTTCTTTTTTCTGTTAACTTTAATATTTTTTTAACGGCAGCAGCAAACGCTACGAAAAAAACTTATTGAGAAAATAAAAAGGGCGACTTCTCCGGAAAACGTAGACGTATCGATTACAGTGCTACAGACGCTTCAAAGGCGATGAGAATTGGAGTTTTAAAAGAATTCGCTGACGAAGCAGAGACAGCAAAGCGAAGAATAAAAACAAGGAAAGATAAAATGAAGCAAACAGTGGGAGCAGCGATCGCACCCTAAATCGGCGGAGAGGTGCAGGGCAGCATTTGCATTCATTGAAGGGCAGGCAGTCTTCGCGACTGGGGAATATATATCCACTATCCGGCGGAAATTGGTTCCGAGTTCCGAAAGAGGAACAAATAATGGCACTTTGGGTCGAGACCAAAAGGATTGAAAGAAAGATTGTTAAGCGTTGACCCCTGGTAAAAATGTGCTATATCGCGTATATGCAACAGAAAAGCTCATATTCGTTCACAACTAAGCCGACAAAGCGGCGCAAACAATCATGCTTGTTGGACCAGTTAACCGCCGGTTTTCCAACCACGTGATCACGCTCTCCGAGCATACTCAGGCGAAGAAAACGGGTTCGGGCGATGAAAGGGAAGTGGTTGATTGGTCGGGCGAGAGCGTAGCTTCCACTGACGCGTCAAGTTAGTGGTGAACCGGGTGAAGCTACTGATTAATAGACCGATTTGACCGGCTGTTTCACTACATGGCCACTATGGAGGAGAAATCGGGAGAAGTGGTTTCTGGAATACTGCACAGATACTACAAAAATATAGTTTTGTACGATCTCTTTTTTTTTTCTTTTTTAAGTAATAAGGCCACGGCAAATATATTGTTCTAGAGGTCTTAAGGACATACCAGCAGTTTGTAACGCTAACGCGGATTGGTAACTGGTGGCGTGACGAATGGCCGAATAAAGACAGCGATTAAACAAAATAGCCCTGAAAGCCGTGCAGGAATCCGGGCTATATACCTTCTTTATCTTCAGATTGTTGTGTCTTAATTTCTTGCTTTTGGTACTTTTTTTAGAGTGGTAACGGGAGGCGTAGGAGTTAAATACCCTTTTTTTCACGCGTTAGCAAACGTTATTTGGTACAATATTAGCTCAATTGGAATGCCTACTTTTATTTAACAGGAAGCTGATATCCAATTTCCAGCCAACGTTTCGTGACTTAAAAATGACCCCCTTGGAGCGCGAACCCTCGTGTTATTTCGCTGAGCTTCGCCGTTATCTAAGTTTATACAATTAACATTCGACATTAGTTCCGGAGGTGCCAACTCTATAACGGGTGTCAAGATATAAAAAATCCGGCTATTATTGGGGCATTAACTGTTCATTACATGCATGGCGTTAGTTTCTAGTTCACATTGTTTTTCTCTTTAAAAAAGTAACAACAGGGTGACCACTGTAGAAGCACCGTCTCACGTGCGTTTATTGAATAGGGAGAAGTCTTGGGAAGTTGGTTTTGCAAATTGACTATTAAAAACAGCGTGAACAAGACGAAAGACAAGGGGAACTCAGCGAACATTACAACACTATCAGATAGAATCCGTCGATTAATGTTTTAGTAATCAATGCATTTGTCTTTTTGCAAATGTAGTTTTAAAGAGTCAATAATATAAACTGACCCTTTTTTTTTATTTGCGAAATGGCAATGTGCTCGGTCGTTTGCGTGGATATATTTTTTTTTTCGATGTTTTCATTGGATTTAAAAAGAACTGACGTCTTAAGTCCTTTTCACAACAATGCGTAGACAACTGAACGATTCGTAATAGACACCAGGACTCTGTGTTCGTGGTAAGAGCGCCGACGCATATAAAAAAAGATAAAGTCTTTGATGGAAGCTTCTTTTTTTTTTTTTTTTGCGCACGCATACATTTTTTGCCGGGCCCTATTCCCCGCTGTCGCCATTTTCGGAGGGCATCGTGCCAGACGATCGACGTATTCAGCATCAATCTTCGCGTTCATTTCTCCTTTTTTGAAGATTATTTTTTGGGCATAATAAGCAATGAAAACAGGAACAGTGGTACGATGCAAATATGTTCTGTTCTGGAGGGTGGCGGCGTGTTAGTCTGCCCTTAATTTGCTGTTCGCAGACAACCCCCTAGACAGCGCTCGTTACTAAAAAAAAAAGGCCCCTAGTGAACGTTCAGAAACATTCCAGCGTATCTGACGCGTTACGCAGACAGCCCAAATACAAAAATAGATTCGAAAAAAAAATGTCACCGGGCTTCGCGAACACATGTTCCGACCGCGTCAACATTGCTTTTTAATCTATCACAATCACGAGGCATCATCTCCGAGTCCCGGCCCAAACCAAGCAAACCAACTCGGCAAAACTAAGCACCGGAGGCACATTTCCGCAGTAAGCCGGAATGAGCGATATGACAAGAAAAAAAAAAGAAAGTAACAATAAAGATAGACGCGAAATAAAATCAAGGAAGCTTCGAAAGAGGCCATTTGGACGAGCGATGATGAGCCGACGAGCCTGCCTTAGAACTCGCGGCTTCTGCAGGAGACCCGCTCCCCGTGTACTTACCGGACGGTGTTTTCGCGCTCGCTTTTATGCTGCTGCTGCTTTTCTTCTTTCTTTTCTTTTTTTTTTTTCGAAGTTAATACTGCTGTTTATACCTCGCTCCAGCTTATTCGGCGAACCGTGAAATGACGACGAGGTGCTCCTCCTCAATGACTAGATGAAGCAAGCTTCAGATTAAGAAGCGGCCCCGTGAGGAAGTTCCACGAAAGTTAAGTCTCGTCAGTTTGTGCGTACGCCTTGTTTCTGGTATAGAAAGGGATCGTTTTTTGCGACTACACGCTTAAGACGAGTACCTGCGCGATTCCCGGGCACATTAGGCTCACCGTCGAGCATACGTTATATAGGTTGTCTACTCGCGGTTCTACTCTAGGTGAATTACTATGTTCGAAATACGAGTATGTTTTTAGCGTGTCTGTCTATCTAATACACTCAAGGAAATTATCACTTACGAAGTATTTCTTCGAATCGTACACCATGAGAATTCCGAATGATCCAGGGATCTGGTTTTCCCGCCTTTTAAAGCATTTACTTCTTTTGGAGGTGGGGCACTGCATTTTAGCCTGATCTACGTTTTTTTCTTTTCATTGAACCTTAGTTTAGTGCTCTTTTTCACTGAGATACGACCCGCACCAATACGTAAAATTTTCAGACGATAAGAGACAGTCTAAAGAAGAGTCTGGTTATAAGTCCCTTTTTTATTTTTATTGGAGTAAAAACAAGTTTATTTTTGGATTGGTTGGAAGCGAATGCAGTACCTTACTAGCTCCAGCGCTCTTGGTAGATCTGGGTGTATCTGGAACCCCTCGAAAATTTTTCAGACGATTCTGCAGGCGCAGAGTGGATTTTCGCACCATCTTCTCTGGGGGTTCACCTCCTTGGGCTTGTGTGAATGCCGTGGTAACAAGCGCCTGATTTTCCTGAAGGCATTCAATCAGCCTCCAGATGCTTGGATAGGTGTGGCCGACAAGCTTCTGGAACCCGGTATTCTATCCTTCGCAGGTGTTGTTTGTCCGGTCTTTATCTTGAAGAATGGCGTCGTACATATTCCACGTTCCGGGGGAAACTCCGGTCGTCGTCGGCGCACAGTCAGGCAAAGGGAAGAATTCGCTCTCGATGCAGCCGCAGAAGGAGCAGAAGCAAAACAGAAGGGGCCGTTGACATACGCGCAAACAAAGTAGTCCAGCAGGTCCCCGATGTCACCGGTTGATTTTTTCCTTATGTGGGTTAGTCCTTCGGGCAGAAGCGGTGGTGGAAGAAACGCCAGCCTAACCAAAATCCCGCACAGCTTTCTAAAATGATCATTTGTCTTGTACTTGTCCAAAAGAGCCAACCACTGTTCCTCCAAATATTTTTACAAATTCGCAACGGAATGGTTTCTGTATTACAGTTTTGCTTCAGTTTCCCTTTCACGTCACCCTGAGATAATTCTTGATTTCAAATACATCTAAACCACTGAATGACGGGAAAATTTTATTTTCCTTACCATTTACTTCAAAGATTACCCCGAACACCGAGAAAACCAATGCATTAGTAATCAAGAGACATTGTGCCTAACTTTTATGTGCGCGTTTAGCGTGACATAAGAACAATAAAAAACCGAGGTCACCGAAGGGTGACTTCGCTTCTTCGGTCACTCTTTGGGTTCAAAACCTTCGGTTCAGGAAGTTTCTTGGGCGTGGCACAAGGGTGCTCCGGCATACCTTGAGTCAAGCAAGATTGATCTCATCAGCTCGATTCAGTTTCAGTGACCTAAGTTGTGGTCCCAAATGGTTGCTTCTCTGCCTGTTATGGCTTATCTGTCGACACCGCTCCATCGGCTGGGATGCCAGTTCTCCTAAAAATGATGCAATGTTCATCGCCTTCGCACTTTATTCGAACCCGTGTTTCGTCCGGGCAGCAAAAAAAAGCAAAAAAAAAAAAAAAAGGATAGGTGAGCTTTTGATTGGGTTTGTGAAAAAACGGGTGAGCTTTTGTCCGGGGAGCCTTTGTTTGGTGAGCTTCTGTCAGGTGAGTTTGTTTCCGGTTACCTCAATTTATACGCCTATCCGTCTGTCAAGGGAAAACATCCTATCAAATGACGGCGACGATTCGGCTCGAGAAGGAAATGCATCCTTTTATTTGGTAGCAAACATATTTCGCCCCAAATTCGCCTTTCCCTTGCCACTGATTTTTTTTTTTTGTGTGTGCTTTTGATACGCATGAGTATCATGCTTCGAAACAATCCGATTGTCAGTTAGTGTCACTGTTCGATAACGAAATGCTTCGCATAAATTTTTTTTTTTAAATTTTGCGTATATTTTGATGTTCGCGTGCAAATTTCCAAGGGACAGCGAAATTTAGTCATCAAGCATTGACTAGGTGAAAATCCTAAGAATGTTAGACACCTTAGCTCATTCGCGGAATAGCATGCTAGTAAAATAATTACTCTCCTCCTACTTCTTAATTTTAAAGTTAAACGTTCTTTGGCTATTCGCTCCGCATTTTGTGAAGCCAGATATAGTGAAGACGCAACTATTGAAGGCGGATCAAGTGAATCCGGATTAAGCTAAGCAGATTTTGGAAATGCGTGGCCCGTGACCACAGATAACTTCAGTTCCCCGCTAGACTTAGCGGAAAAATTAACGTCACGTGTCCTCAACCCCAATTTAGTTTCCCTGCTGAATTTAGCGGGTAAAATGACGTCACTTCACTGTGTCACGTGATCTATACACCACTTCAGTTCCCCCTAGACTTAACCGGGAGAATGACACCACGTGATCTCAACCCCAATTCAGTTACCCCGCTAAATTTAGCAGAAACATTGACGTCACTTGACACGATGCCACGTAACCTATAAAATTCAGTTTCCCCGCTAAATTTAGCGAAAAATTTACGTAACTTGACATGATGTCACGTGACCTATACTCAAATTCAGCATCCCCGCTAGATTTAGCGGGGAAATTGGCGTCATGTGACCTACAAATACATTCAGTTCACCCGCTAAATATAGCGCGAAAATTGACGTCATGTGATCTTAACAACAATTCAGTTTTGCCGCTATTTTTAGCGGGAAAATCTCGTTACCTCATTTCGTGTCACGTGGCCTGTACACAAATTGAGTTTCCCCGTTAGATTTAGTGAAAAAATTTACGAAACGTAACCTCAACGCCAATTCAGGTTTTCCGCTATATTTAGCGGGCAAAATGATGTCACATGACTTCATGTCACGTGGTCTATACACAAATTAAATTTTCCCGTTAAATCTTGCGAAAGAACTGATGTTTCCCTGCTAGATTTTGCAGTTAAATTAACCTCACGCGACCTAGGCACACATTTAGTTTACCCGCTAAATTTAGCAGGGAAATTGACACGTGACCGGCCGCAGCCCGTCATTCGTCATACTCTGTGGGCACAAGCTCAGTGCATTGCTAAGCATTTTTTTTATGCAAAAAGATTTCAGATATCCAGCACAATTGCCTAGTAATTTGCCGTACAATTATTTTTTAATCAAAAAGTAGTGGTGCGAAGATAGCGAAGAATGCTGACTCAGCTTCAGAATAGCAAGCCCCTTTTTTCTTTTTGTTCTTTATTTTTTTATTGAGAACCTTCGACCGCATGGTCGGTTTTTTAAAGCTACTTTTTTGCAAATTGGCGGATGAAGGGGGGAGGGGAAATAAAAAAACCGCAATTTACGCACCGCCTCGCAGGTGTTCCACGCGGTATATTTTTCTCACTATTTTGTGTTTCATAAATCTTCATTGCTTTCGAGACAGCTTGCTGAATTTGCATATGCTTCATCGCCGATTATTCGATTTGTTGTTTTAGCTCACTCATTTCAACCATTTTTGTGTGTGTTTAGGGTCATGTGAAAATTCAAGAATAATTTAGAAGCTTGGAGATAATGTATAAGAGAATGAACAAGACAAGGGCTTGCGTGTTGAATTAAAGATGCAATAAAACTATCAAGCAGCTCAACTTAAAACTAACCGCCTCTTGTTTCTGGGGACTTATTTAAATTCATAAAACACGTGTAACCTGAACACTTTTTGTATAGAAAGTGACAAAACAAACATAAATGAAACAGGGCACTTCAGAAGTAACGCAGTGAGCTTCCAAATGACTTCGGAATAATTTATACCAAAAATTTGAGAAACTGACGCTTCCCAGGTTTTTTTTTTTTTTTTTATGGACTAGTGTTTTTTTTTTTTTTCGTTTGAGACACCAAAATGGTTTGACTGGAAGAAAGAAGAGAAAAATAACAAATTAAAAAAAGAAAGAAACAGATAAGATGGACGGTGTAAAATACACAATATCTTATTATACAAACAAAACAAAAAGGCGTAAAAATGGTTGACAAGGAATTTCAGGAGGAGTACGGGGGGGGGGGGGGGGGGGTCTAGGCGGACTAGATGAAGAATGATTAGGCGAAATGTGCCCTTTTGGGGGGGGGGGGGGGAGGGGGGGAAAGACGCGACCTCCTAACATACATACACAATTCATTTTCAGGCAACCCAAGCTATAGCATATGTTTTTGCGGGTTTTTATCATGCATGTTTTAAAAGCATTCTTGGGTTCTTTGTTTCCTCTTTCTCCTTTTCATTAAAGGTCAGTTTTAGTTCAGCGCTCTATCCTGTCTCCTTGTCTCTCCTTCCTTGTTGTATTTGCGCTGTTAATTCAACAATATGATCAACAAACTAGCCCACCTGGGCCCGTTTTCTCGAATGCAAACCGTGGTTTAAAGTTAACTATTGTCCCTAGAACGGGGAATTTTAGGTCACGTGACTGGACGAGCAGGGACGCCGAGGGAGAAGCAGTACCTACAAGCAAAATGGCCGCGACGTCGCTTAAGGAGGGCTAATAGTTCTGCTTGGTTCTGCCTAACATTCATTTCGATCCGGCTGTTATATTAATGACGCACCATCAACCTATTAGCACGTCAAGCAAAGCGGTAGTTCAGAGGGACAACTAAGCTAACCGACGGCAGCATACCGCGAACGCAGCACTCTTCACCAGTGCGGGACCCAGGACATATGACGGTACATCAGCCTTGCAAGTGTTTTTATGGTGAGTAAAAAATGTTTTGCGAACAAGCGTTGGTATACAAACAGGTTTAATTTGTTACACAATGCACGCCAACTCGTGAGCAGCGATTACTTTGCGGAGAAAGGGGGTTATCGTCGATAAAGTCTTCGTTCCGAGTGAACAGCTGAGACATTGTACCGTTTTTTTGTTGTTTTTTTTTTTTGTTCGCAGTGCGCCGACAGTATGCCGACAGCATCGAGGTTTTTACATATCCCCGGTGGCCAGCAATTCAACGGTGACGAGAACCTTAGCTTTACGCTGAAGCAGTGCCGCTGCGTCTGGTTCTGACCGCGACGGTCGGTCGATGCATCCACCAATGGAAAAGATAGTTAAAGCGCGGTATACGAATCAACCTTGCCAACGTCATCTGCAGAAGTCGCAGAAACGAGAAATAAACAAACACTTACCACAAAGAAAGTTGACGAGATCATTCTTTCGCTTTTTTTTTTTTCGCTTTTAAAAGTGATATTAAGATTATCTTGCGTCTTATTGCGGTATATAGCAAAACGCAGGTGTGCGGGTAGAGAAACCAAGGTAGCAGACGATAGTGTCCTGTCCGCAAACGTCGGTTGAAAATGGACCAGACGTCAGTATCGAGGGCTTGCGAACAGAGGCAAAAAATTATGACATTAGACGAGAGATCGAAGTTAATTCGGGAAGTTGGGGCAAGAAGGGAACAAATTATGGGAAAATTCGGCAATGCAGTAACTGCACACACGAGACAGCAGGCGTGGCTCGACATTGCCGATGCAATGAATGAGCAGTGAGCTCAGAGGACCGCAAAGCAGCTGAAGGAGGCGTGGCAAAACCTCCTGAAAAAATGCAGAAAGGTCTACAGCGCCTACAAGAAGCATGAAGGGCGCACAGGTGAGTCGGAAGAATTTGCATATTTCGAAAAACAAACTAGTTTTCAATTGTTCGCTTTAAAGACAGGTGGGGGGGGGAGGGGGGGGGCAGGTACTAAAAAAATAAACGGAACATTTTCTGCCATGGATTATAATACCGTGTTAGCATTTAATTTTTTTATGGCATGACTGATCACAGTTATAAAAGTGAGTGTTGACGTGTAACTTTCCACTACATTCCTGTCCCTGTTCGAAAACAGTAATAAAATCAAAAGAGGCAACATCTCAAAACAATTTATTGAAATTTCCTTTAACCGTGTTTTAGTAACCGAGACACACATGAAACAGCAAAAAGTGTGGTAGACCTGAAACAGAGGAGAACACAATGTTGAAAGCACACCACTTAAACTGTGCCTTTTCTGTTGTTTTTAAGAAAACAGTCCTAAAACTTAGGGCATAGTTGTTCATCGCACACGTCGCTGAATTCCCTACACTACTGCATCTTCAAGGCACACAGAAAGCACTATGTACAAAGTTGACTGCAGCACAATTGCACGCAGCAATGTGCATGTAGGAAGGTCACGGTTGCGAGATCGCTCCACTGCAATGTCAAGAAGTTACATTTCTGTCGCACAGTATAAATTACTATGTTTTCATTTGATGCTTCATAATGCCGTTGGATTTCTTCTGTTTATATTCTAGCTTGGTAGTTGGTTATTGATCCCCCTCCACTCTGCAATGCCTCTGGGGCCCGGGTGACTACGGAATGAAAATAATGTGCATTCATTTGGTAGGTGCCGGCCCGAACCCCCATGAACTGACGCCCCTAATTCAGGCAGTTCTTTACGTGATCGCCGTCGACTCGCGGAACCTGTGTGGGCTCGATGTCATTGAGGGTGACACGGAAGAGAGAGTGGATTACTCTTACATCAGCCTTTATGACAAGTCAACACCACTGGGTGCCGGGCATGCAGAACAGCTCTGTTATTAATGGTGGGACCCTAAGAAACTGATGTGAGAAAAGGGAGATTGTAAAAATTGTCATAGTGCCATACACACAATATCTAATTGGAAATCAGCGCACTTTCATGTATCACTACTGCGTGATGCAGGTTAGGGATAGGGGGCCCAGGCTAGCGGACATACTGCACTGCCTTTGGGTCACTTCTGACAAGCATGTAATCGTGAATTTCTCTTCATTTTACTCATACGGCTGCATAATTGCTTTACAAACAACCTGCAAAAAAACACGCACAGAAGGATATGCAGCAAAATCTGGTCATTACTAACATAGCTAACAACCAGACAACAGAGCTACCGATGTACCAAAGCCAGATATCCGAACAAAGAAGAGTTGTAGTAAACTTTTTGATAATTGAAGGAATGCAAGGTGATATTTAGTTCTAACCGCTTAACCAACAGGTGCAACATGTAAGACAATATGCTTCCTTTTGAAAAAAAAAGAGGTACACCCCTGTTTTTACGCATGATATTTGATGAGTTGTTGAATGAGTGAACAAACTCATTGTTTATGCTGTGACGAACTAGTGCGGAACGCAAAAAGGAAAGAGGTAGCGTTGATGGCATCACTTATCGGTTTAACAGGAGGATCGAAAGCCATAGCCAGATTGACTCCATACATAGCCAAGCGAAGACTCTTTTGTAGCATCGTGGATTTCGTAAACAACGAGACTTGAATGTTTGGTTTCACAACGTCCTCAGGTGAAATAAACGGCAAGGTTAAGAAATTTATAGGGAAGCTAAAGGTAATGAAATACTGAAAGTTGCAACCGGTACAAGGAATATTATTGTAATATCCCCAGAGACGACCCATCCCCAACAGATAGCCCATCCTGATTTGTAGCAGGACTTTCTATCTTTCAATGGCTCAAGCTGAGCTACCTTGTGAACACCGAATGTTAGCCTACTCCTTATTTTTACCTAATGTGCTCTCAGTTTTGGGTGGGCAATTTCTCGGGATATTACGGTGAGCATAGATTTCTGCATGAGCACCATGTGTGTGGTCCACTCGGAGATGCTTGAAGCATCAGAGAGTTTCTGTTCTACAGTTAAGTCCACTGTGGCAAAATTCCAGCAACATGTCGGGGTTACAAACACTGTATGTTATACGTATGTTGCCTCCACACTTCTAATAATTACAGCAAATCACTTCCTGCATATCCATTTGTCACAGCGATAGCTTGAGGCAAACGGCAGCGCCGCAGCCTCGGGCGTCAGGGAGCGGCCAAAGGGTTGGCAGCAGCAGAAGAGTGGGCAGCAGCTCCCCGTGTCTTGCAGACGAGACGTTGGTGCCGGGAAGCTGCGCAGAGGTATCAGCAGCAAGCTGAGGACCAGCAGTGGATGGAGGCGGAGAACCTCCTGTTGGATAGGGAGGCAACAAAAAGAGCCATAGATGCCTCCAATGCGCAAATCGCTGCAGCAGATGCTGCTAAACAGTATTACACTGAAATGCTAAGGCTACAAACCTTGCAGGCTGAGCTTCGAATTGAGCTTTTGAAAAAACAATTGGGAAAGGAGTAATCAGAACAGACCAAGGGGGGGGGGGGGGGCATTAAGTTCTATTTTTTTTTTTCTTTTTAGATTGACGAAGCAAGGGCGGATGTGAAATAATAAAGTACATTTTGAAATGCAAGGATTTGTGAAAACCTCAGTATGTTATGGGGTAGTCGTCCCTGGAGGAAGACACTCGACCCTATGCGACAGCCAGTAAGATGGTGCAAGTAATTTTAACGAATAATTAAATATTTTTATCGCCTCCCCAGTATTCCAGAGTACCACATTGGTATCCGACACCAGCGACAATCTAACCAGCTGAGTTTCCATACATGTGCGCAAGCTTGTCGACACGTCAAAAACATCATTGTTGGGCGCTAAGTAAAGAAGCTTAACAATTCTACCCTGCACAAAACAAAACAGCAAGTAGGCAAATAACCTAAAAAGTGCCTGCACGGCGCAAACAGTGATTATGCGTTTAAATGCATGGTTACTGGTGTGACCACTCGGTGTGCCTGATTTGTTCGAGGAGAGTGTGTCGCGGAATTTACACCGTTCAGAAACTCTGTACTCTCTTTGTTCACTTCCCGAAGTAAAGAGGCATTACCATACTTCAACTTTGTTCGACAGTGATTTTATACACCCTTTACTCTTTTACTAAGTGAAATAACCAATGACAGAATTATTCCTCTTATGTACATGACCCATTAGTGGCTGTTATAATCAGGCCACTACTGTGACGCATACAGGTTGACTCCTCTCACCTGTAGAATACTTTTAAATATGGTAATAATGGTACCAACTTATGGGACAGAGGCGCAATAAATTGAAATGGTATTATTTTTAGGGCTATTATTTCGCTCACCCCTATAATTACTCGCACTGAGGGTATTGATGTTCGCATAGCCTGTAGTACGAAGTCAAGCACGATGACCAACACGCAGAAGTGGACCGAAGCTTTTCACACAAAAGCCGCACGCACTGTTGACCGAGGCACACAACAGCAATATACTGCAGGACTTTTGCGTATGTGGTTCCATGGGTTATGCAGCAATTTCACTGTTAAACACAGTTACAATTATGCTGCTGGACCAACTCTAACCTTTTACAATGAGGTACGCTGCAAGATATGTCAATCAATCTTTGGGCATTTGTTACTACATATCCAAACTGGATGAGGCAAGAATGATTCTGATCCGTGCCTGCAATGCTGTTCAGAAGAGTTACCTTGTTTGGACACCGCCACATTACATCTTAAGTGCATTTCATTGTTGCAACCAACAAAAAACATGCTGCAATGAAGAGGGTTTGCGAGACAATATGGTTTGCAATGCTTGAGGCACTCTTTCTGCTACAATGTTCGGAATCAGGAAAGGGTACAGACGTCTTCAATATGAGGGTGGACGCCTGAGCGGCATACGACGGGCGCTGCATCGTCTCCAAGCAACGCTTTTGCAAATAAAGGTAGATAGCAGTCGCAGCACAACATCTGCTTGCTCTAATATCTGCCAACGCTTCCATTCTTTTGCAACGAGTGAATTCCGCAAAGCCTGTTTACCCTCGTATTGAAACCATACATGAAGAGTGCTTAATAAAGATTTAAAATATGTATGTTCTCCAAGGAATATGTTGGGGTTGGTTAAGCCCCTTATATTAGCTGCTGGTAAACCCACAGTCAAAAGATGCCACGAAGCATTCAAAAAATTTATTATATGAAATCGCATGCCACATTCAACTTGTTATTATGGCTATCCATTTACGGAGCCTGGTAAACACACAGAGAGGACAATATCTCTGTATGTTTCTTGCATTCAAGAAAATCAGTTTGAATTGAAAGGACCACATACCCACATACCTACGCTCAACAGAAGAACTGGTCGACAAGGGCACGCCGGGCCTCGTTGCTTTCTCCACGGCCGGCTGCCAAGGGCTCCACAGGAACCTCAGGCGGGATGGCAGTCCTTGGCATCGCGCAGGGGTATCTCTTGGCGAGATTGTGGAGCACGCAGCATGCCACGATGATGTCGCAGCATCTGCTTGGCTCCATGCGCAGCTCGGTGTGCAGGCAGTGGAACCTGCGTGCAACATATGGACAGAGTGAGTCTTATTTATTTAAATTACACTAATATATTAGGGCTGAGACTATTTCATACTTTCTGAATGCTGTAGCCTACCGAAAACCCGGCAATCATTTCTTATCATTGCCCAGATATATAACAGTATGTTTACATGTACACCATATTAAACTTCCCTCGACAAATGTTCCACATCGCCGAGTGTAAGCGAAACACAGTTTCGTACAAACAGTCGTTAACATTAGCAGTCCGAAGATGTCTGTCAACGACTTCCCTATAGCAACCCGAGCCCGGTGCAATTTGTCACATTTTTACGGCGAGTCCCAGCAGTGTGGAGTATTTTAGAATGTATGACAAGTAGGTGTGTAATTTCTGCAAACGTGGGGCCGGAAAAAAAAAACACGGCTTTGCATTTGTATCTTTTTCCTCTTCTGTACCCAGGTTGAACCAAAATATTTCCTTTCACACGTATATAACAAATCCTGCCCCTAAGGAACGAACAATGTGATATGTTCTCCAAAAAATATGTTGGAAAACATTTCGCGTTTTTTGTTTCTTCATACTATGCATGCGTTTTGCGTATCTGCTTTCTATGCAACAGTGCATATATGTGTCTACGGTGCACCCTTACGCAGGCCCTCGGGCTGTATAGGGGCACTGGAAAAGTACAATAAATAAATATATATTCTTGGGATAGTATTTTCTTTCTTCTCTCTTTAGGTTCCGTGGAACCACTGTTTTCTGCTTGGTCTAGAGAACACAAAACTGTATGTAGGGGCGTTACAATTAGCAGTGTCATCTGTGCTATGACAACGAAACGTTACGTTGTCTAGTGGCATTATTTTCAATATAGCAGCCCAGTAACCCACCCCGATGCGTGACCTTGTCTTACCTTTCAACAATACTCTTTGTCGTGGTGTGCGCCGTGTTGTACTTGACTTCTGCTGCTGATGATGGCGACAGGAAGGGCGTCATCAGCCACGGCTGGCAGGTGTAGACGCTGACGCCGAGCAATAGGCCATCGTAGACGCCATCGGCCAGCTTGACTGATAGTGTGCTCTCGGTGAAAATCCGGGAGTTGTGCGTGCCTCCTGGCCATCTCGCAACCACATTGCGTATGCGGCAGGATGCGTCAACTACCACCTGTACGTTGATGGAATGGTACAGGTGGCGGTTCACGTACACCTCCTCGTGCACGCGCGGTCCCTGGATTCGAATGTGGGTGCCATCAACAGCACCCACGACACAAGGGAACCCGGCTACGTCAAAGAACTGCTTCTGCAAGGCAGCACTCTCTGCGACGTCAGGCCACCTGCATTGCCAATACATTCACAAGTTAATTTACAGCACAATACCCTAGCATGCACATTTCTGCGAAGTTTAGCGGACAACATTCGCTTTTTTTTCTGTTTTCAGTGTTCATCGTAAAAAAGAAATGCCGTAAATATCGCCAAATGCCTCGACAGAACAAAATGTTTGAGAAAAAAAAGTGGGCCCACTCCGCGGATCGAACCCGTGTCCACTTATGTATAAAGCAGACACCTTACCCCCCTATGCACGGTGTTACACGTTGTAACCATTCGTGTAATAGGCTCCTTGCACTGACGTCACATCGCATACTTTTGAACACCAAGTAAAAGGAGGAGAGGGAAACTGCCTTTGTAAGAATGTTGAGTAACGGGTTAATCTTCTCTAATCATCTGGCAGGAGAATAGCAACGCCTGTGCAAATCCGGGAGGCACAAAGGAGGATCCTGATAAGAGGGTAGCTCCTTCTTTCCCTTTTCTCTGGAGGGCAGTTTCGCGTAGTGCGTATAGCCCTTTCCGGCCGAGGTGCACGGCGGAGCGCGTATATCTTTACTTATAAACAAACTCAACACAATCTGACTTTTTTTTTTTTTTTTTGACTCGGAACGCTTAGGAACTTTTTACCGTATGAAGTCTTAACGTATGAAGTCCCTTGCACGACGTGCCAGAGCTACGGTGACCTGCCTCACGGACAGTAAAGCACTAGAGACTTGCACGTGGACGTAGTCGCCTGCAGTGATGAGGAAGTTGCCTGTGGCGTAGAATTGCAGAGCGACGATCACCTGCTGCTCTGCGGACAGGGCGCAGCTGCGACGCGTCGACCGCTCCAAGTCCGGGCGCAGCGTCTCCGCGAGAAACATAATTCCCGCGCACCAAACCGGAATCGTTGCTGCAGCGCATCCTCGTCGAATTCTTCCAGCGGATCGAGGCGGTCCCGGAACACACGTTGTCGTCCCAACACGACGACAGCGTACTGCGCGTACGCGCGGTCTCGTCGACGTCGACGCCTCGTCCCGGTCGACATCATTTCCGTTATCAAAGTACAAATAGGTCCGGAAATCAGTTGTTAGTAAGTCCGCAGTCGGTCGGTGGGCTAATCGGTGGATCGGTTCGGCAAACGGAAGAGTGGGCAAACAGTTGAGATCAGCAGGAATCGTAGAAACGTGCGTCGCAGGGAACAAAAACGAGACTACAGCAGCGGCGTTGCCAGACTGGAGAGGACACGGGAAAGTTATGCGTTGTTTATGGCTAAACATATTGAAGAAAACTTTTCTTACGTTTTCAAATATTCGTCGACAAACTCTAGCATGGTAGCTAAAATTTCTTCGTAGCACCTAAAGCAAATAAATTGGTTTTGAAGTACAACATTACTACATTTTGACTTAAAATACCATACTAGAGCGATAACAACCAGCGGAAAGAGAGAATAAACAAACTGACTGGCTTGTTTCACCGATAGATGACGCATCTTACTGCCCAATCAAAAATAATTATTGTGGTTTTATATCCCGCCGTTTATTACAGTACCTAGGTACTTTTTCCTTCCTAGGTACCGTGGTTTACTAAAATGGGTTTACCATCGCATCGAGAAAACCGGCCCAGATGGTCGTGACACATAAAGAGAGAAAGTTGTGAAAGCTGTTTAAGTCTTGGAAGAAAAAGAATGGTACTTATAGACCTTTCCAGCGGCAGTCTCGAACGAAGTGATTCACTGCGCGCGTCCCTGGTTTTGAGAGGGTACGTCAGTGTTGCCCGACTGCGCTGGGCTGTGGGTTTTCTAGTCCGTAGGCAGTGGCAGACTGCGTACACGCACTTCCGGACGCTGGTGGAGGCTGAACCGCCGAATTCAGAAACCTGACTCAAACTGCACTCAAACTGAAGGGCCCCTCCACTTCCTCGAGGAAGGCGCGAGGGCCGGCGCTGGCCAATCGCGAGGACGGATCCGCCGTCGCGATTGGCCAGCGCCGGCCCTCCCGCCTTCCTCGAGCAGGTGGAGGGGCCCCTCAGTTTGAGTAAGGTGTGTGAAGTCGACGGTAAATTACCGCGTTCTATTTTCTATTTTGTGTTCTATGGCAAATAGAATTTCTCGGGGTTTTTAAGAAAGCATTGTACTATTTTTGGGAACAAAAACAAAGAAACGAAAGCTGTTTTGGTGAGTCCGTGCGCGACAGAACAAATTCGACTGGAATGTTTGTTTTATATTAGATTGATCTTATTACGGCACCATACACTCAGCCGTGTCTATCTACAAAGGTCTTAACCGCCGAAAATATTTGACAACACTAAATATCCGAACTGCATGGATATTTCTCACCGACAACATGAAATTCAATGAGTCTCATCAATCGAACAACATATATTGTACGTGCCCCACGGTGCCGCGTTATCCGAACAGGATTTGAGAAAGGTCTCATATAACACAGCCTATCCAATATACAGTGTCGACGACAGTCACTTCACGACGATCGAGCCGAATCTGGCGTGTTTTGATG